>NC_142622.1:20827500-23626653 GCF_059453375.1 Lepisosteus platostomus | reverse complement strand
CTTTTCCCTCCAGGGAACAACAACAGTGTGTTTTAAGTCTCCAAAATGTAATGTTTGTCTTTGTCCTTTCATGGAAGGTGTTGAAATTCTGATTTAGAGGTAGGCTATGTACAGTGTGATTCTGAATATAATGAGTAACTGTTCTATTTCTCCATGACTTTGAAGGGATTAGTTAAAACACTTCAACAGTGAAATTCCTGCCTTTTAAAACTCTAGTAAACGTGTCCATCACTAAATTGCAGTTCATGTCTGGAACGTACAGCAGTCACAATGTTCAAGCCAGAGCCCACCCTTTGGCACATTGATAGGTAATGCCAGTCTACCATGTTTTAATCTGTTACATACAGTAGGACATCACTTCTGCTTTGAGTGCTAGCCCTTATTACTGATGAGGAAAGGGTTAACCTGGGTCCTTCTTCATAGTTCAGTGTAGAAAAGTGTTTCATGTACAGCTTCCACATAAAGCTTAACATCAGAATGTTTCTGCATTCTTCACACTTATCCAAGTGCTGTATGAAGATGTATTTGATCTCTTGAGCCAATTCTTCTTAATTAAAAAACCCCCATTGTACAATATTTTACACAGATTTCAGTCTTTCTTTTTCTTTTTCCTACTCTTTCCCTCTTTGTGTGTGTACAGATTCAAAGTGATGTTAATTGCAATTGAATAACACATTCTGGCTCTGTAGCATATATATTTAAATTTAATCCTTTTTTATCCTTCTATTTTCTGAGTTAGACTGCTCTTTCTTAATGTTATGATCAGTGCCATGCTGCCCTTTAAGATAATAAGTTCCTTTTATAAAACATTAAAGAGACTAAAGGGCAGGTGTGGTATTAATATTTGAGGAAAAACTAGATAGTCTTCCTTATATTCAGTATGCTGACTGTTACTGTGTATGTTTTTCCTAGCCATCAGTAACAAGGTGCTTAGAGGGAAACTGGCATGCTGACTTCAATGTGCTACTGGTTTGGTTTTTAAGTACTATGTCTGATCCTGACCTTTATTATACTACCTAGAATTACATTCTCATTCTCATAGAATAATGATATCCAAGGGACAAACTGAAATGCAATTGTCCAAGTATCGAATTGCAAATTTGCGGGCGGGTTTTTGTCTTAAGTTTTGTGCTTCTTCAGAATGGAAACCACACATCAAGCTGCATTTATGAGTTGTAGTTAGCAGGTGGACTTGAACAAGTTTTGATATAATAAAGGCATTCACTGTGAAGCCACATGCTTCTTATATGTAAACTAAATGTTACCAGACACTCTTTCTTAAAAGGAATAAAGTACTGATGGAATTTAAAATGCAAGAGGTTACATAGCATATGGCTTGTTTTATAAATACCCAGTTCACAGAAATTTCCAATCTACAGAACAAACTCTCCAATACAGACTGACTGAAAATGCATTATGTATATGGCCATAGTCACAAATGCTCAGTCACGCTGTCTAGTGGTGCCTCCTCCTCACTCTATAAACATCAGAGCAGTAGAGGGCACTGTGGAGGGACACTCAGTCCTGCCTCTGTGTCTGGATCTCCAGAGATGGTGCAGCCTCTTACCTGATGTCCTGATATTTCTGTTTACAGAGTCAGTATCGCTTCGTGTGCGAGGCCATCCTGCGTGTGTACGAGGAGCAGCGGGGCCAGTCACTGGAGTCCAGCTAGCCCACACATGCAGGGAACAGAGGAAGGAGGGGAGCCTGGCTCCCACACAGCTGACCCGCAGCCAGAAAGTTGCACTTCTCTCCGACGTTCTGCTCAAACCACAGATCAGCAGGAGAGAAGACACACAGAACGTGGCGGAGCGCGTGTGAACTGTGGCACTTTATAACACATTGGGGAAAATGACTACTGCTACTACTACTGCTATAACGGATAGTTATAAGATTTTTCTAGCACTATTTGTACTGTCCTATTTTTTTTAATTTTTTTTTTATTGATTGGGAAAAAAACATTACTTTTATACTGTGCACGGTAAAAGTAACATCTTAATGCCTGATATGTCTGGCATTCCCAATTAACTGTTTGCGTAATTGGTGGATTAAGAAGAAAGCATAGACTATCAAAAAAGAATCCCTTCAAGTAAATGAGAATGGTGCTCATAGAGATTTATATCATAAAGATCGGTGCCAACTACTGCTTTAGCCAAGGACTATTCCAAATTAAAAACATTGTGTTTTGTCCAGATAGGCCAGCTTGTATTTTATAATGCACCTTTTAATGCTAATGTTCCTTATTCGTAATTGAACAGTATCATTCTAGATCTTCTTTTTACTGTGATTTAGCTTTATTGCTGGAGGTGTTGTGCAGCTATGACAGCTACTCGATTCTTAATACTCAAGATGCAGATTTGATGTTAAGCTTTCGATTACCGAACTTAGAGGAGTAACAGAGGAACGCAGGCGTCTTCATTATAGAGGGAGATTTAGGCTATGTCTATACTGCTACCCTGATAGTGGTTTGATCTTTTGCAGATCATTCTACTCCAGTGGAAAAGTGCATGCGAAGTGAGATAGATGAAATATGCAAGTGCGATAATGATGCAAAGCAGAAACTTTCTGTTCTTCTTAGAAGACATTATTTCATGTGCTATATGATCACCAGGACCCTGTTCAGTTTTGTCAAAATTACAAGCCACTAGGAACAGCAGAATGCTCATAAAAGGTTTAAATTACATTTTAAGTCATCCATTTATGTGGTCTATTAATACCAGAGCAGCTTAAATCGGCAATTTCTTGGCATGGGTCTGAGTCATCCTTGTGGAAACTGAATGCCAAGCCACATGTGGTTCTTGAAGTTTGCACAGTAAACTCAAAACCTCAGGCATTCTCAAGGCTGAAGAAAAGATTACAGAGGAGGGGTCTAGTGTCCTTGGGTTGGGTCATCTACCTGTCTATTATTCTGATACTTATTGAATTAGTTGACCAATTAGTTGTCAAACCAAGCCAAAGCTTCACCCTCTGACCAGACCAAGAGCTAAAAGTCAGAAATGATAGAGGGATGAGGTGAGGGGCAGTGGTTACAAGAGTGTCTGGGGGGAAAAAGCAAACAAAATTGCCATTACCCATCTTGATCAGACTAGTGTCCAAATAGTACGTCCCAAAATTGGCCTTTATGTTTTTCTGCATTTATAAATGTGTACAGTATGTGCTTGTATGTGTCACTGTCCATTGCACGTACTCTTAAGAATTTAGTAATTGCAAATTAGTATCCCATTATGCTTTGGGAATCCTAGGAAAAGGACATAAATTCATCATTTTATTAGCTGGCAATTTAGAATGCAGAAAAACATTGTGATTCCTGTTGTGCCAATCACAACAGGAATGTTATTACATGTACATCTCATGGTTTCCATAGTATAACTGATGCAGACATGCTTGAGATTGTCTGCTGGCATGATGACAAAGCTGTGTTTTTGCCCATAAAGTTTTTGGTTATAATTATCATGAGTAAGTGATACCTTTGAATAACACAGAAGAAATGCACCAAGATATAGGGAGCAAACTGGTTATCTTAATCATGGTGTATTCAGACCTTACTCGAAAATCAGTAGGATAATATGGGAAGTGAGGTTTTCAAGGTTACTTGATTATTTCATAATTTGCTAAGTAAAAATAATTTGAAAAATTCCAGTGGTAAAGAATGCATTTGAACAAATTTAGTATTCCTCCTTTTGCTTTCTGAAAACTGATCACAGGTTGCTGCTGAATCTGCTGCTAATTATTTGCAATGTATTCTTGTGTACTGTCTTCATAAATGTGTTTATAGAAATCTTTAATCCTTTTTTCAGTTGTAGAATGTTCAGTTATGTTACTTTCCATCCAGTCCTTATTTGAGTTCATTCTTTCCAGGGCAAGAATGAATACTGCAGTTGAGAGAGCATGAAGGAAGTCCAAGGTCACATGTACAGAATATTGACCGTGCCTCAGATGGCGATATAGGTCACCCATATCTTGTCACAATTTGTGAATTGCCCCTGATATTTAATAGTTTTCTAAAAAATAACTGTTAATAATTGACATGCATTCTATAAAATTGAAACATGAAATTGGGAAGACTGATTAATATTCCAAAACCACAGTTAAGTGAGGTACAGACGTTGTACAGTGATGTACAGACATTTGGATACACTTTGCTCTGGATTAATTTAATGACATCTCAATTTTATTATAGTGCTGCTACCTCACGGCTCTTGAGCCCTGGGTTCTGTTCTGAGTTGATGTTTCTTTTTCATTATTTGCAAGATGTGTACAAAATGTTTTCAAAAGTTGTAGTACAACAGAGAAATGCAGTTTCATTCCTAGTAATCAACTGTTTTAGAGGTTTCAGCTATTTTGTCCACCAATTGTTAAGGATTTACTCTATACACAGAAACACCAACATTTTAAAAAAGGTTTAAAGAAAGCATGAGATGGGTATTTTCTCAGTTGGTTTAATTTGGTTGGCCATGATTACAGCAATGGAAACTATTCATTAGCCCATATGGGTTTTATTTGTCAGTGGGCTCTAGAATTTGCCCTGTGAGAACATTAGTGCATCTGTCTGTTTTCCTGCACACAGTGGTTATCTGTATCCCTTTGCTTATTTAGAACACATGGGACATAGTGAATAATGGGGTTTACGCATTTCAGATATTAGACTAATTTTTCAGTCTCCTAATTTAAAATTATACTATGCTTAGATTGTCTTATTTATCCTCTTCAGTGCTATTTGTGATTTTGTTCCGATATCATTAGTGAGAGCTGTTTTTAATTTCTGCCGTGAATAGTTGGCACCTACACTATCTTGGTTTAAAAAGGTAATGCCTTTGCACCCTGTAGCAGAGCAAATACATTTCCATTCTGCTATAACACCGGTTGATGTGATTGAAAACATCATTCATTTTAACCAAGTTCTCTTCCAGACCTACATCTGAGACTCTCTGAGAGGTTTTTTTCCGCTTTCCTGTTGCCTATTCCGAAATGTGTCTGGCTTTTGAAGCTATCACCGCTAAAGAGGAATGCCGTGGGTCATAATAGACAGCAAAATACAAGGGAAAAAAGATTTGATTTTGTCCATTTTGTAAACAAAGGTCTTCACTTGTTCATACCTTTGTGAAATCTTGTATTATACAGTTGATTTCACCAACTTTTTTCTGTTCTCTGTTATTACTTGAAGTTGTAATGCAACGTTACTTAAAATATTTGTTGTCTTTTTTAAATGGTCATGGCTAGCTGGAAGACATCTGTCATAGCAGAGAATGCTGAATGTCATTCGTACTGTAAAACTCGTTTCATGATCATGACCATTGATTTTGAAATGGTTAGAATGTAGAGAATGTTTTCAGTCTACATGGTAGTAATTTGCATAAATATACTTCCTAATTACAGGTATCTGATTGATTATCCACAATGTGCAGAAACTAATGATCCTTTTTGCAGTCTTTAAAAGCTGTAAGGAAGTAGGTAACTAACAGTGAAATAACAGCTTTAATGCAGTTTGATCTCTCAGTGCATAAAGTAGCCACCCCTTTATATCTTGCATTTTACCTACATCTTAGATCCCTGAAAACATTTCTTTATTTTTGCCTTGGCAGTTTATTTACTAGTGAAGAGATTTCAGAAATCTACATGTACAGAAGCTTTACATATCCAACCTAAAACAAAAAAAGAACTGTGGATTCAAAATATTTAGTTTTCTGTACATTTCCATACATTGTAAAGGACGTTCCAGTTTTTGTACAGTATGTTGTTTTAGTATGCTTTAGTGAAACTTTCAGAAACCTTCTTTTCAAATGTGTTGAGACTCGGGGACTGCTACTAATATTAAGCAATACATGATATTATGTTGTATGCAGCTGATTTGTGACAATATTTATCCAGACTATGCAATACCTCTTAATTAAATAATGACTCAGTGTTTTCCCAAGTACAGTATGTGGCTTAAAATATACATACACAGTATATATATTTGTTTCATAGTCTTCCCAGGAGAATCTCAATCAGTCTGCTTGATCACTCCCACCTGCACTGCACATACTCCCTTTCTTTCCTACACACATTCACATACAGGCAGCCACCACAGCTTGACTGGATTAATGTAGACACTTCCGAACAGATGGTACCTGCTGCATAATATTTAAAATAAAGATGACTAGGAATGAACAAATCCATCACAGTGCTACATATAGCATATTTGTGATTAAATAAAATACACTATCGACATGAAATTGGCACCCCGGGGAGTTTGGAATTCTTGCCCATTTGTGTTTACTTGCTCTTTTCAATGATGATGACCCAAACATAACTATAATGCTGAAGAGTATAGTGAAGCCTTTTTAAAATGCTCTCCTCACTGTTATTTGTACTCTTACAAAAGAAGAAAAGAATTGCGATAGTCAGTAATAGAAAAGAAGATTTCTGCAGTCATGAGAGCTTCTGCTCTCTTACTGTCTCCTACTACTTTTGGAGGGTCTGCACCAAGAGCTTTCCTGTTCAGGGCCAGTCCCACCAGGACTGGAAAGTTGTTCCTCGATTTGTGTTGCTTTGGTTTGTTACTGCAGAGTGTAATACAGAACCCCGTTGTTTTATTTTTGTGGGTTATAATGATGTAATGCTTAACTGCTGTATTCTGAGGCCTAAGATATAGTTACAGTGTATTCCAACACCAAGGTCAGGAATGGAAATGCAGACTTCAGCATGATTGATGCAAGGTGATCAATAGGGCTTACAAAGACATGATGATAATAGCAAATAAATATGTATATATTACAGGTTCTCATTGTGCAGTATGTTTTTGGAGACTGTGAAAGAGACTGGAAGTGAATGGGCTGAACCCAAAAGATTGGTAACGTTGTTTTCTTTGCAATAGTTTTCACTGATATAGATGAAGTAGTTGTGCAGAGTTGGCACGTTTATTTTGGAGGCAGACTGGTCAAAAAAATAAATTGAAACTATATCTGCTTTTTGCTTTCCTATGTTTTGGTGATAATCATGAGTGCAATCCAGGTGGGAAATTATCTGACTTGTGGCTTGTACACTGGCAGAATTGGATAAAACAGTTAGGAAGTAAGTTCCATAAACTGGTGTAGAAACAGCAAAAATTACAGACTGCAATTTGACAGTGTCTCAGATTTCAGGGATTAAATCATAACCCCCACCCCCAAAAGAAATCTTTTTGTGTCCAATGCACATGTGCCCAGTTAAAAACTTCTTAAGTGGATCAGAGAGCAGTATTGAAATCAGAATTACTGTTCTGTATTGAAATTTACTGTCTGTCAAAGCAGAACTGGGGACTTTAGCCACTGTCCCACTCCTCATTCTGAACACGCATCATGGGCTTTCTGTAAACATATATGTACTGTCAGTGATCATGAGGTGACACTCTGAAGCAATGGATTTAAGGTCAGGACCTTGACATTTCTGCACGAATTACGCTCTTCAAATGCCCAATTCAGGTTGAATTTCCATGCTCACAAGTTACTGTCTTTACAATTTCCTACAAATTCATTACTACTGATTGCACTTAATTACAACCATGCCCAAGAGTATTGCTTTTCCCTAACACTGTAGTTCAAACACTTTTGGTCATAGTTATAAAGTGTTAGAAATTATATGAACAGTAAAAAGACAGCACATGTGGAACATTACATTCTCTTGATTTTTGTACACTTAAAAGAAGATAACCTGTTTAGAATTATTTGCCTGTAAATTGATGTTAATATTGCAAAGTTAAATTATTCCTTAACATTGTTGTTATACTTTTTTTTCTTCCTGAATGAATGTAATAAACATTTTTCTAGGTTTATATATATGGTTTAAAAATGATATAGTTAACAATGTTGACATTTATTATATACTTTTTTCCATGGTTTTGGAGCTGTTCTGTATATGTTTTCAGGTTTGGCCTGCTTAAGCTGTTCATGAAAATTTATATGTTTATACAATCATGGATAATTACAAAAAATGTATTAATTAAGTAAAGCACAGCTTTGTTTACATCTCATCTGATACTTTTGGTTCTAATCTATTGAATTTTTGAAATTTCTGAAACCATTTCACTTGACAAATTGTATACAGTAGCTTTTTTGTAATATACATTCATGTCATAACAAGCTGTACACATGTTGAATTAACCAAATTAAAGTTTATTCTGTTTAAACTGATGTATTTTCTCTTTGCCATTTATAATTTCAGACTCATTGTGAAGTAATCCATTGAAGAATGCAGCAGCACATTACAGGTGCTTTTTTTTTTCATTAACAGGTCAAGTTATTTGTGGTTAAGTTAAAGATAAATAGAGAGGGAAGCTATTCCCAACTGGTGAAATCAGTTCATGCACAAAACCCCTGATGAGGAAGAATTGAAATATCCCCCAGACAGCAGACAACTCCAGGAAAAGCAGTAATTGAATAATGTCCATCTGGTAAATAGAGGGTTTGTAGTGAAATGATCTTAAAGTGCCCAGCACTAGACTGGATTGAGATGAATGACTTGAACCGAAGAGAAATGCAACTGGCAGTTTGACAGACTTTCAGTTCGAACCCTGTCTCAAAACATTAGTTCCTGACAGCAGCCCAGTATTATCAAATATCTGTCCTGTGATTCATACATCTCACAAAGGCCTAATATTCATTTTACTGTCAGATAGTGCCTTCTAGAAAATTCAGCCTCACAGGGTGACAGGTCTTGCTACATTATATTGGCAGCATAATTATCGAACAGGTTGCATACGAGCTAAACAACTGAGTTCCCAGACCAGAGCAAGCTGTGTATGAGATTTACTGTTCAATTACCCATGGTCTAAAATTATCCTAGACTGTTTCATGTGTCCACCATTGTCTGAAATGTTTAAGATGGCTATATGATGCTATAAAATGGATTTTGAAAATTCTTAGAAGGAATGGAATGAGCTGTTGCTCATACAGATCATATGTACACCAGTGTTTGTACAGGTATACTGTATATCTGTCATCAAACAAAAGATAGAATAGGATTTTTTAGGCTATATGATTCTAGGTTTACTAGATTTATTTAAAGCAAGAGTACCTGAGAAGTGGGGAACCTGGCATATTGATGCTTACTTATCCCAATTTTACACCCCTTCAGTTTTACAGACCTTCTCTTACTTTTGGAAATGAGAATTGAAGCCCAGTACGTTCCTCTCGGCTGGAAGATCATGAACTCAAATGCCTTTTGCTTCACCACAGGTCCATTCCTGATAATTTTTCTGGGTACATGATACTTTTCTGGGTACCTTTCTGGGTACAGAAAGGAAGGAAAATATGTGTTTTTCTTTTGTTTCGTGGAAATTAGAATGCTTCCATACAGTACATAGTTATACATTTATCCTTACTGCATTTGCTTACTTAGATATGCGTTTAGAAAAATGAACAGTAATATGGACTCAAATACATAAAGTTGTGTCTTTTATTTAGGAATTGTTTCCCTATTTTTATTGGTACTTGAAAACTTACATATTTTTTTTAAAGGTTTAATATTTGATGTATTTCATATTTTAATAGATACAGGGGCGGAGCAGTGGCTCTGCATCTAAAGATCTGTGCCTGTGGCTGGAAGGTTGCCGGTTCCTATCCTGCAGCCGGCAGAGGAATCCTATTCCATTGGGCCCCTGAGCAAGGCCCTTAACTCCAACTGCTCCAAGAGCACTGTATAAATGTCTGACCCTGTGCTCTAACCCCAAGCTTCTCTCCTTGTCTGTGCGTCTCATGAAGAGCAAGTTGGGGTATGTGAAAAGACAAATTCCTAATACAAGAAATTGTATATGGCCAATGAAGTGATCTTATCTTACAGAGGACAGGAGACTGGCTTAGCATATGAATCCTATTTGTCCTCATCTGTGGCTCGTTCCACAGATGAAATACTTCAGCTCACTCTAGCTCAGTTCTTGCTTGCAGATACTCGTGTAATTGAGTTTATAAAGGAAGTTTCAATCAATCGATGGTGCTCTTCTGATACTGGGATATTTTTAGGGACATGAGATGCCATAACATATAACTTATAAGCCAGCAGCCATATCACCCTGCAACTCACAACTGGCAACCCACTGAAGCTAAGCAGGTGTGAGCCTGGTCAGTACCTGGATGGGAGACCTCCTGGGAAAAACTAAGGTTGCTGCTGGAAGAGGTGTTAGTGGGGCCAGCAGGGGGCGCTCACCCTGTGGTCCACGTGGGTCCTAATGCCCCAGTATAGTGATGGGGACACTATACTGTAAACAGGTGCCGTCCTGACTCTCTGTGGTCATTAAAAATCCCAAAAGAGTAGGGGTGTAACCCCGGCGTCCTGGCCAAATTTCCCATTGGCCTTAACCAATCATGGCCTCCTAATAATCCCCATCTATGAATTGGCTTCATTACTCTCTGCTCTCCTCCCCACTAATAGCTGATGTGTGGTGAGCGTTCTGGCGCACTATGGCTGCCGTCGCATCATCCAGGTGGATGCTGCACATTGGTGGTGGTGGAGGGGAGACCCCATTACCTGTAAAGCGCTTTGAGTGGAGTGTCCAGAAAAGCGCTATATAAGCAATTATTAATTATTATAATTATTATTATTATTATAACATGATTAATCTAGCCTATACATACATATTTATATCCATTATTCTTTATTGCCTGGTATTATAGAAAATAGCTACAGTATATTAAGCAAGATGTCTGCCGCACCATGGAGCCAGTATGTCTTAAAAGAAAAAGAGTGTTTAGAGTTTCGGAATTGGAATTGGCCAGGCAGTACATAAATCAAAAGTCTAAAAGTACGTTGTAACCTGACTTGCAGTAATGCAGTGCTTAATGGCTGTTTGACAAGGAAAAGTGTAACATTTAGGTTTAAATATGGTGGTTAAACACACTGCTTTCCAATTCTAATTCCAAATTGCAAAGGGCAATGCTAGTTTTCACTGGGTAGAGATAAGAATCGTCTGGAAAACAAAAAAAGCCACCATAAAGAACTAGTGTGTAGCACTTCTTTGCTGAGCACTACTATTAACTGGCTTCTCAGTTTATGAAAATAACCCTTAAAACCATGTTGTAACATAAAATTAAAATCTGTATTGCTTAACATGATTTTGATTTCCTCTTTATCACAACGAATAAAGTAGCAGATCTGTAAGTAAAAAAATCACCAAAAGAAGGTTTACCGAGCAAAGGATACTAATCTCACATTCTTTCCACACTAAAGTCCTCTATAATGCATAGCTGACTCTAGAATCTATTCAATAAGAGTTCCTGGGGCCCATTGCTCACATGTATCCATAACTAAAACTCTGCAACATAGGACATACTGTACAGTAGTATATTGAAGTGAGCACTCAAGTCTTCAGTACCATTAAAACGCATAAATTGCATACTTTTGTCTCATGTTTCATGTTTTTCCCAGAAAAAAATGTAATCACAAGTTTAGTACTGTCAAATTAAAAACTTACACAGGCTTTAGCAGAACAAAGCAGTTTCATTTCCGCCTGTAATTTCCCATCTTTATGTTCCTAATCTTTTTACAACCCCCTGAGTGAATATCAGCAGCATTAATGGGATTAGTTGAGAGTCATCTTGGATCTGAGCCTCCAAGAAACACTTTACCTCACAGGGCACTAGGCCATATGAAAATGGAATATTGAAATTATATTTTTATAGTACTCTCTTCCAGATGTAAATTCCTGCTTTACTCAGTTGAGTTTAATGCATTACATAGAGTTTGTTGTACAAAATTACTGTCAAGGAGACCAGTCTCATTAAATATCAGAATCAGGCATGGTGTAATTCCAGGAGCTTTAAAAGATTACCTGGAAATTTCTAGGAATTTTAGCCAAATATCAAAGAAATAACTATATAGTTCTGTCAATCCCTCTGATTTCGGGAGACATTATAGCAATTGTTGAAGAGATTATACTCAGTACAGACCAAATAACATTTTTATAAAGATTTACGTTTATAAAGGAAAATCCGGAGTTTACAGTCAGTGGATGCAGTAATACTGGTGAACCAATAGATGGCACTCTGTTCTCTGGACTATAAATTTGAGATCAATGCCCAAGCACAGCAGCAACATACAAGGGCACTGTGCTAACCTAACACTGCAAGAAGTAAAAATTCACACTCCAAACCATGCTTCAGTGGTACTGTACATCCATTTAAGCTTCATCTGTGTTGTATCTTTCCATCCTTTTATACCCATAACTTCACCTGAAACAATGACATTGAGAAACCAGTTCTTCACCCACACCCATCCAACAGACCCACTGTATATTTGATATGTGTGTTGTCCATACAAAAGGTTAATGGTCTTTGAAGATAGTCTCTCCTAAATATTTGGGCACTTGGTATGTTAATCTGGCTCTGTTCATATCATTTGGGAAGGGCCAAAAAAAAATCTCTGATGGCTGCAAAGAGGTGCATTGATTGTTGAGCCATAAAACACTAGAACTTAGTTGAGCAAAATGACCAAATGATCAATGAGCTTATTGGTCCAAGACTTAAATATGCATTGCTATGCAACTCAGTCGCCCAGCAGAAGAAGCTATTCCACCAAGACCCATTTCAAAGATACATTTAAACCAAACCTGGAAGAAAAGCAGCACAAATGTTGACTTTGTGGATGTTCAGGTCCTTGAATGAACCTGATGAAGGAAGACTATCTCAGAAGGAGCCCAGGATTTTGAGACCCAAATGTGCAAGAACAAGGAAGCAAGGTGAGAGCATTGAATGAAGCTCACTGTGACTGGATTGTACAATACACGGACAGTTTATCTACCTAGATAAAGCTTGCTTAACGTACAGAGGCTGTGCAGATCACGCATTGGTCTTATGGGTCACAATCATCCTTGAGCATGAGGAATGGCCAAAGAACTGTGAGAGCAGGGCTCCTTTAGGTCCTGTCACATGTGATGAAAGTCAGCCCAGTGAGGTGCCCCAGAAGCGAGTGGGATGAGTTGGGGGGGGAGCAGAATATGACTTCATTCAGTTATTCATAAGTTATTTTTAGACTTGTATTTTTGCAGTGGTGATACATGCAGTATCCAGTCTGACTTTGAAGAAAGTGCCAGAAGTTGTGTGAGCACTGCAGCAGATTGATTAATTAAAAATTCACTCCTTATCTGTTTCTAATGTCTGTTTTAGATTATGACCAAAATTTCATACACTCCCTCTGATTTTAGGAAAACAGAGTAAATTGAAATTTAAGCTGTAATTAAAAATGCATAGACTTGAAACTCACAAAATATCAGTTTTCAACAAATGTGAAGAAACTTTCCTTCCTTAAGAATACTTCTCACAATAAATGCGTTGGAGAGCTATAGTGAAAAAAAAAGTGTTCAAGCAATCCTTAGAATTGTCAGTTTTGTATAAATGTTTCTGAGTATAAATTTCAAGTTGAATTGATATTTTTCAATTATAAACTTAAAAGCAGAGTGAAGCCAATGAGTGTTAACAGAGCCTTACAACCTATGTTAAGGTTTTAACTTAATAATCAAAGCTTTTTGGTACCATGCTGTAGTGCACACTTGGAGTAAAGATCTTTGTTTAAAATGACAGACATATATTCTAACTATGAAAAAAAAACAGCAATCTGATAGCAGACTACCTTGATTATTAATTTATTTGGTTGCCATTTCTAGCCAAAATGACTTACATTTGAACAACTGGGCATTTTCCAGAAGTAATCTGAGTAAAATACCTTGGCCAAGGGTATAACAGTGCCCCATTTGGAATGTGAACCCACAACCTCCATTTTACAAGCCCAGAATTCTAATCGTATCTCCATACTTGTTGTATTAGGAATTAATCTTAGACTAGGTGCTGTTCCTACATTGTACTGAACAATTGTTGCAGCATATTGAGGTATCTTGGAACAAGTAGATGTGTATTCCATGCTGAAAAGAGAAGAAAAGAAACTTAAATCTACTGATTTAAGAAGGGGGCATATGGTTCAAACTGGCTGGGATATAGAGTTCCAGAGAACTGAGGAGGAAAACTATTGTATGAAATTATCGTTAAGATACACTGTACGTGGTCATCTTACCTGATAGAGTTGTCTTTGAACAGGGGGACAGTTATTCCTGCACAGTTCTATTTTCACGTAATATACTGTACTAAGACATTTCAAATCATGTTCACACTTGTTCCATAGCAGTTGCTTAGTCTTTGCAAATAG
The DNA here is from genome assembly GCF_059453375.1 of Lepisosteus platostomus. Taxonomy (NCBI): domain Eukaryota; kingdom Metazoa; phylum Chordata; class Actinopteri; order Semionotiformes; family Lepisosteidae; genus Lepisosteus; species Lepisosteus platostomus. Next base: position 23,612,505 of record NC_142622.1, on the reverse strand, counting down.
ACCATTTTGTCGAGTGTCCCAGATAGACTGGCTATGGTAAATGATATATCAATATATCAGTAAGGGGACTTGTCTCTCCTCTTAAAATAAAATCAGAAATGAAGTCAATGCCTTGATTGAGCTCTGAGACGTTCAATGATGTAGCCAAATAAAGACAAATATAAGATGATATCATTGCTTTAGGTTTGTGCTTTTTTTCTCAGTAGCAAAAAAAAATATTACAGAACTGTTACTTGTATTTTGAGTTTAGTATTCCACTCAGTTCAACTGGATATGGCAGAAATCAGTGTACCCTTGGAAAAAAAAGTTGTGAAATCTTCGGTGCAGAAATGGAAGAATGACACGCATGCATACCTACTGTGCTACTCTAGTCCATCAATTTTTGCAATCATTGTTATAAAAAATGACCTTAGTCCTGTGAAAGACTTTTACTCTACGTTACCTAAGAGTTGTTGTTACAGGAGCCACCTTTGTGTCTGCAATCTCCTGATTAGAGAGGAAACTTGCTGTTTTCTGGTGCATTCACTAAAGTGTAATACAGACAAATAGCAAGGCAAGTGAGAGAATAGAGAAAGATTAGCTAATCAGTATGCTTGTATGTTTTTTAACATTGCAATAAAGACCTTAGCTTTCAATGTTCCCTACAGACATACACATCTTAATTTAATCTATTAACCTTATACAAGGTTACTCCACACCATATAACATGGTGGCCATAGGCACATAAATTGGATAAATTCCACAGATAGTGGTACTATGTACTGCACAGTATATAATTCGAATGTTTATTTCTTCGAGTGGGCAGTTCTGTATCAAAACAGCTTGGAACCTGGAACACACTATTTAAGGGTCAGTTTGTCCAAGGATTTGAAAATGAAAAGATGGCAAATTATAATGTAACAACAGTCGACTTTCTTATATGATATTTTGGAGAAATGCAATATCTCTGTATCAGTATCTATTTCCCATTTTAACAAAGAGAAGTTGAAAAGATATTTAATAGATTTTCCAGCATCCACAGAATTTGAATTTTAAGAAACCAATATTAAACTATGAACCCTTATGGATCAAGTAATAGGTTTATTCTGTGCTGTAAAGAGAAGAAAGAAAACACAACATTTCGGCCGTGGAGCCTTCTTCAGGTGTGAGCGTCTTCTTCAGGTGTGAACCTCTGTCTGTTCCCTGCTCCCGCCTCCCGCCCTTCCCCTCTCCCAGCTTTTGTTCTCTTGTTACATTACCTTTCCTTATTGCCCTGTCTTTCTCACACCTAAAGAAGGCTCCATGCCCGAAATGTGTTTTCTTTCTTCTCTTTTCAGCATGGAATAAACCTATTACTTGTTCCTTTGCAGCCTACTCATGCTGAAGCAGCTACCCACCTGAATTACATTAACCCTTATGTTCTGCCCTGGAGACCCCAGACCCTCTATAACAACTCAGTAAACATACTTAACAAACCTAACATTGTTTTAGCAGCTTGATTCTTTTCCTAATGTTATGAGAACTGCTTATAAACATGATTTTGAATTGACATTTCAAAGTCCTCTATGGAAAATTATACATAAGGTCTGTTTGGGGTCTCAGAGAACCCAGTTATAAAACATGATTAAATGCAATGGATTTTCATATGCTTTGATTCTCTGATTGGTGTTGAGGGTCCAGTTGGCTCAATATTACCCCTCCCAAATAAAGATGTACACACACACACATGCTCATGTGCACAGATAAATTTGTGTGGACACATACACAAATCTTTGCAAAAAAACCCACCTCCATCTCTGAAACGGTTTTAGACTACAATGAAACCAAAGGTGGGGTAGACAATTTGGATAAAGTCAGTGAAAGAATGCCCGCTGGCTCTTGGTAATTTTTTTAACATCATTGATGTTAGCACTTACAATGCTTTTATCATTTGGAATGAAATCAACAATGATTGGTACAGTGCAAACTGAACCAGAGGAGAATTTTCTTGGAGCAGCTAGGTGAAGGGAGGAGGGAGCACCTTGCCAGATCACGACTGCATCCACAGTGAGGGAGATTCAAAATCGGCCCCCCAACACAAAACAAGGCAGGTGCCAGGTCTGCACAAAAGAAAATGGCTCCAAGACTTGCATAACGTGTATGAAATGTCACAAGTATATACTGTACGTATGTAGGGCACACACACAAACTGTCTGCACGTCTTGCATAAAGTAGGGTCTTTCTTAATTTTTGCCTATTCCCCCCAGCCTTAGCATCTTGCAGGGCTTGGGACTTTTTGGAAGCATCTTGTGACTGGGTTCTAGGGAGTCTGTGTCTTGCCGTCCTGTTGGCCTGGGGAGATGTATATATTGTACATTTGTACATATTTCATTTGCCTTAGCATCTTGTGGGGCTAGCGACCTTTTGGTAGAGTTTTATGCCTGGGTTCTAGGGAACAGTGGTTCATGCCTGGCAATCTTGCCAAGGGGGGTGGTGGGGGGTGTTATATATGGTGTTATATATTGGACACCCCCCCCACCACCTGCCTGTTGCCAGTTGGACGAGTGCTTAGACAGATCGGTTGTCTATTTGGATTGGTTTAATTGACTTTTTTAACAGAGTTTTCTCTCTGGGGTCAAATTGACTCCAAACATAAATAGCATTACTATCCTGAATAACATACATTTCTTTTTCTGTGAATTAATTTTTTGGAAAACTAAAGAAATATATATTTGTTTATGTATAGCCCATGCAACATGTAAACATAAAAATAGTAATGTTTTATGGTCATTTACGGATTTCATCATCTTTCTGAAATCTGCACGCCTATTTTTTGGCAAAAGGGAGGGTTAAGTCTTCGATCATTTTCTGTCTACTGGGTTTTAATTAGGTCAGAAGAAAAAGATTTTGAAAGACATTTGAAGGGAAAAAAAGGTTAATTTTAAAAATTATTATTATTATTATTATTATTATTATTATTATTATTATTATTATTATTTTTATACATACAGTACAGCATTGGTGTCTCTGGGATCCCAAACAATGAGGAAGTAAAGGCAATCTCAACAAAACATGAAGGTTAAGTAAACTTACTGATGATGCTTAAATTTAATAAACAAGGATTTGCTGTGTAAGTAAAGTAAACACTCCTTGCAAACATAAAAGTATACAGTATAATTCCCTACCTCATTAAAAAGTTACAAATCTATCAATTGATTTCCACAGCTTTATAGTCAGGGATTAGTGCCAGAAATAGATTGTTACTATAGTACTACTAGCACTATGGTTTGAGTATCATGGAATAGTAAATTAATATGAAAATAAAATGTCTGTAAAACTTGAAAGAATCACTTGCATGGACACACTGCAAACATTTGTTTCCTATCCATTTGTTTCCTGCTAACAAAATATCTCAGCAGCCATATCACCATGCAACCCACAACTACTGTAGCAACTCTCTGAAGCTCAGCAGGTGTGAGCCTGGTCAGTACCTGGATGGGAGACCTCCTGGGAAAAACTAAGGTTGCTGCTGGAAAAGGTGTTGTTGAGGGGTGAGCATTGCTGTTAACGGAATGGTTCTTTAATTATTGATCAGTAAGTGGCTTGATGAGAAGCTACTGTATATTGACATCTTTAGTCTGAAGTAATGGTCAAAATCCCACAAATACCTGTTTCTGTCAATTTCACCTTTTTCATACTGATTCACCAGGTTTAGAAAAGAATTTCAGTTTTCTGTCAAAAAGTACTGTATGTGCTTCTCTAGTCCTGGCCACAGATTGTTGTTGTGTAAGGGGATTTAACTGCTATATGCCCCTAGTAAAAGTCAGGTTAGTTCATTTTGCTGAGATTTCTACCTGAAACTGGGGTATCAATCCAAATGTACTATTTCATGTACCAGTGGCTTGATGCAGAATATATATATATATATTTTAAAAATAACACCCACTTTTCAGTACAGGAGTAGTTGCTGGTGGTACTGAAATAGCTGAAGAAGTTTAGCATCTGTAAAGCAGATACAGTGCCTTGCGAAAGTATTCGGCCCCCTTGAACTTTTCAACCTTTTGCCACATTTCAGGCTTCAAACATAAAGATATAAATTTTTTATTTTATGTGAAGAATCACCAACAAGTGGGACACAATTGTGAAGTGGAACGAAATCTATTGGATTTTTGAAACTTTTTTAACTAATAAAAAAATGAAAAGTGGGGCGTGCAAAATTATTCGGCCCCTTTACTTTCAGTTCTCAATGGCTCTGACTAGAATTCTGAGATGCAAAAACAAGGGTAACCAAGTGAACCCCTGAAACCTGATCCTATACAGTATATTCATGGACAATGACTTTTCATGTTTCAAAATGCAGAGGATTTCAGTGAAGAGAAATCATTATATGATAAGGTCTGGAACCTCTTTAATCTTTTATAATACAGCACCTTCAGTCAGGTTCTTCATGCTCTTATCATGAAACTGACAATTTTGCAGATTTCAGTTTCATGAGAAAGCCTGTGATTACTACTCAGAGAAATACAGACAGACAGGATGAAAATAATATGTGTACATAGCATCTAATTTGGCTGAAAACATTAAAATTATTCTATTGAAATTTTTAGAAAAGTCACTCGAACAAACTTTTACTGACTGCGTAGACAATAGAAGTTCAGCACTGACATGTCTCCTCTTTTCATACAAATTTTATTTTACACTAGGCTTGTAGAATAAACTGCATTCCACAGGTTGTCAGCAGCCGTATCACTCTGCAACTCACAACTGGCAGCCCACTGAAGCTCAGCAGGTGTGAGCCTGGTCACTGCCTGAATGGGAGAGCTCCTGGGAAAAACTAAGGTTGCTGCTGGAAGAGGTGTTATTGGGGGGTGAGCAGGGGGCGCTCACCCTGCAGTCTATGTGGGTCCTAACACCCCAGTATGGTGACGGGGATACTATACTATAAAAAGGTGCCATCCTTCAGGTGAGATGTAAAACCAAGGTCAAACCATGGTCCTTAAAATTTCCGGGGAATTTCTCGAAAAGAGAGATATAACCCCATGTCCTGGTCAAATTTCCCATTGGCCCTTACCAATCATGGACTCCTAATAATCCCCATCGATTAATTTGGCTTCATTACTCTGCTCTGGTGAGTCCCCCTTACCTGTAAAGAGGTTTGAGTGGAGTGTCCAGAAAAGCACTATATACTGTAAATGTAAGCAATTATGATACATAAACACCCATGTTAACGCTACAGAATATCACATCTTCTGTCGTAAACCTGTTTCTTAACAGGTTTTATGCCCTATATTATCTTGAACTATCTTTATTTTTAAGATATCTTTATTAAAATTAATTTCATCTTAGCACCCTTGTTTCCTTACTAATTACGTTTTGCTTATGCATTTTGTCATTTTGAAATGCATTTTTTCTACAGTTTATCAAGTAAGTTACATAAGCAAGTGCCTACAACTAAAAGTCAAGTAAATGGATCTTTAGCTTTATTGCTAAATACTGTATTAACAAGACAGTCAAGCAGTTTCTTTATGTTTTCAGATTTGTCTTTTTGTATTTATTGTAAAAGACCCAACATACCACTACCATATCAAGAACTGTGTTTCATCACAGTCTTCAATGGTAGTCTTTCTAATCCATGTGGGAAAAAATGCCATGGAGAAACTTGGAGCTAAAACTTGTCTGTTTCCTTCTATTTCAAACTCTTCCATTGCTGTGAATAATAACCTAACCCTCACTGTGAGATAGTTGTGGTACTTTGTAGTGACTCTGATACCACACTATTCTAATCCATTGGTCACATGATGTATCATGTGATAAATGTTTTAGACCGTTGTGTCTAGAAATGCTGACTTTGCAAAGCTTATGAATTTGGATGTGAACTACAAGCCCAAAGTCCTGGGCTTTGCATTTGTGATGTCCACAAAATTTAAATCATTGCTCAATATGTCTGCTGCACTACAGTATGTAGAGAACCTGCCTTAAATGCACCTTGTGACTCATGTTTGGTAATGATGAAATGCAGTCATGTCCACAACTTTAACTTTAACTTAACTTTAGTTCAGGAGGGTTGCTGCATCAGCATGCGTAGTCTGCAAAAGAACAAGTAATAGGTTTATTCCATGCTGAAAAGAGAAGAGAGAAAACACAACGTTTCGGCTATGAAGCCTTCTTAGTTAACTTTATCCTGTTTGATGTTTGTCTGAAATCTGATATGTGACTTTATTGTTTAAAAAAACAAGGTCTTCTGAACATTAGAACATTAGTACATTAGCTAAGAACATTAGTACAAAAATAGTTCCTAGGTAAACTGGAATATAATAGATAAATTCAATAAGATTTGAGGGTATTGTGCTTAGGTAAGATCTGAAGGCCAGTCTGATGTGCTATTGATTTCTGATTTATTCTGAAACATTGAAACATAAATATGCCTTTTAGATTACTTTCAAAATCAAACAACCAGTCCCTTCAGATTACTGGAATAGTGGTACAGTACATGAGCATTTTGATTTCATCAGTACAACAAAGACCTTTCTTAGGTAAATTGGAATATAACAGAGCAGAAGCACACAGGGCTATGTGCCAAGTTTACTAAGATTCTATGAGAGTTTTCAACATACAAAGCAGTGAGCTATTACAATTCTGCTCATCTGAGATCTGAAGGCCAGTCTGATGAACTATTGATTTCTGATTTATTCTGAAGTGCATGTTAATCTCAGAGAAGTGCTGTTGAAATTGTATTACAAAAACCAGGCCTATAATTAATTGAACCACACAATAATTTTACACAAATAAAGTTTTGAGTAAACTGTTTCTCTAGTGCATCTGGATTATGTTTTCCTCAAACCATGACATCATTGGAAAAAATATTTCTGAAGAGAATTTCAGGGGAACTTTTACACTGACAAAAGCATTACTTGGATAAACATTTTTCTTTCCTTTTATATATGATTGTTGCTGATGATCAATAAGAACAGAAATATAACAATTAAATGAATTTCAAAATCAGCATTCATCTTGTAGTTAGGCTGGAGCATTTTGGCTTAATGTAACATGTTTATTTCTTGACCAAGTGCAAAAGATTTGTTGCCATGGTTTCTCCTCAAAAGGAATTCTACTTTTATTATTTATATCTTTTCTACCATTTATATAAAATGTACTTTTTTCAGCAATTGCGTGAAAGATAACATGCCACCTTGAAGTTAATAGCTTCTCACTCCCCCATTCTTGATGAGTATGTAACACGGAGAGAAAACATGTTCAGCATGTTTAAAGTGATCAGTGAAAAAAAGGTTTGGCAAACAGCATTCTAGGCAGTTAAACTGAAACATGATACATTGACATTTATTTTATGCACACCTAACGCTGATGCAAAGAGTACTTGGAGATCTTCACAGATTACTTTTCTGTAGTGTATCTACTGTATTTCAATTCACACAACTGAATAATCTTATGGTGGTTGAGCTCTGCTTATTACTCCCTATTTAGGGGTGCTGGTAAAATTGTCCTCAGTGACAGGGCAAGCCTCTCCACTCTGAAATTATTCAGCACCCTGTCCTAGCCAGGGACTAATGTAGATAGTTGACTCTTCACAATGATCTCTGTGCTGCAGTTGAAATACAGACGTCATTGTTGGCAGAGCTGTGTTTCACAGAACAGTCAAATGTTTTTACTCACTATGTTTTTCACATCAGCAACGGGAGCAAACCCTGGAAAAGAGTGCCTGTTCTGATATTGATTCTCTCTCTTTCAAACCTTACAATATCTCTTTGATGGATTGTTTTGATAGCTGTTGTGGAGGCAATTAACCCACATATATATCTTCGACACAGAAGTAAATAAGCCTGATCTCGTCCTTTTTTTGTACATTACTCTGGTTGTCAATACCTTATTGCAGATAACATAAAAATGGATCCTTTATTTTGTATTTCTAGCTTCATTTACACGTACAGTAAACATATCTTTTCTAATACTGCTTGGCTCTTCTGAAGTATTGACACCAGTATTACACCTGTAACTTTACAGTTTATGGCAGCTGTTCCATGTATTGAATTATTAAAAATATGGTGTGAAAATATAGTGGAGACAAAGACTGGTGACGTTTAGAAAACCCATCACAATTTAATTTGCTGATAAAACCTATGAGCACAAAATAAATACAGAATAGTTTGTGTAATATAAGCTCTCTATTTCACTGTTACTTGAGTACTGTTGTTGGTGTAATGCGTTGATCTGAATGACGCACATTTTCTATGGGTCATTACATTCTGTAGTGTCTCACTGAGGGCTTTGCTTATAGGTCTCTTTCTTTTCTTTTTTTGGAAGTACAATGTTTTATTAGACTATTAACTTGCAACTGTATGACCAAATGCATTTAATTTAGATGACTAAGGTAAATATCTAAGGAAGTTTAAAGAGTGGGCACTGTATGAATGTGTATGGATGTGATCTTGTGCCTTCTAAGGTGTTTATACTGTATGTATACTGTATATGCAATGCTTTCAGTTTGGGTTGGTATTTTTGCATGCTCGCAGTTTATTTGTGTGTGATCCTGAATGTTGTGTCTGTGTCTGTGTTTTGGTGTGTGGTGTGTTATGTGTTGAACTCTTTCTGTCGTCATGGTTTCAGTAAATCTCCCACTGTGATTGCAGCAGAGGAAGTTGAATTTCCTTAAAGAAATATCCCCTAAACTGTCATTTTTAGTACCACATCTTAATTTATTTGATGCTCATTCTTTACTCAGTAAGCAGGATAAACTGATAGGACTGTTTTGTCTCACTCATTAAATTATTCTTATCTTAATTGTGTTTGCAGCTTTCCTATGTTGCAGTACATTTAAATAGAATGTTAATTTTCTCCAAACACTTTAAAACAGGTGTCCACCCTCCAATTTTGGCTATGCAGAAAAGTCATTATGAATTTGCTGCAGTTCAATGAAGCCATTTTCTATCACTAAAAACCTCTTCATTTTTTTTCTTCAGTAACATCTGATAATGCTTGAAGTTAATGATCAAGTTCATAACACAGTCTTTATGAAATGAACAGTATGCCTGATCAATTTTCTCAATTTGCTGTGCCTGTTTAATTTTAAACTGAATCTAATAGTTTTCAATATGAAATAGCTGCAATCATTTATATATTAATCAAATATTTACGTCAGTCACTGATTAACCATTTGATTTGTATTACAAAATCCAGAAAATGTTTAAATTTTAAAATGCAGAAAATTTTAGGAAACGGATATAATTTAATGCCTTAACCATCATCCCAAAATGGTAAACCTTCTGAGTAAAACTGAGTAAAGTTATTCATGCAAACCTCCAAACTGTATTGGCAAAATGTTCTGTACATTTAGTGCTGCTTTTAAAAAAATGCTTTTTGGTTTCCTCAAGAAAATAACAGTAATTGCACTTGACTTTTTTTTTTTAAAAAGGAAAGATGTGTCTATTTTAAGGCATATAAGAGCCATACGGTATATACAGTTTTCATCAATTATCCTGCCTATAGCTTAATGTTCACAACAATTCACATACATTTAAATACCGAACAGGAAGAAAGGAAGAAAAGATAATAATTAACTGCATTGTACTGGATTTTAGCTTTTAATAGTCTGGCATCGTATAAATGATTCCATTCTGTTTTATATCTTTTTCTCAAAGGTTTTAAAAAATTAAGTTCATGTGTGATTCCTCAAAACATGCCTTTAAGATGTTTTGGAATGAAATGCAGGCAGAGATACAGAAATAATATATATATAGTTAATTAATTATTCCTTCTTTGTGAAATAAAAGAAAATTAGAAATTATTTAGTAAATTGGCCTCACAATCTTATAGCTTTATTCTTGTTTTCATCACTATTAAACTAAAACTGTGTATGAGATAAACCTTTTGATTAGTAGATTTGTGTTGCACTACCATAATAAAATCTATTTTAAATACATTATTTTTTAATCATATAGAACATATGATCATACTCTCACTGGTTCTATACAGTATATATAAACCTCACAGAAAATACTTACTTAAAAGGCTTCTACTTCCTATATAGATTTGAAAACTGTAAAAAAAAAACTTGTGCAATTCTCAATTTATTCAAATTAATCTGGCTTTTAACCTAGAAACTTCATAACCAAAAATATGAGAATTGCTTTTCTCATCTTTGCACCATCTCTGTTTAATGGTTGTCACAGATTGCCCTTTAAACTCCTTACCATGGAATCAAATTGCACCCCACTCCTCTGTCTCCATGACATGTCAACTGAAGGGGTGCTCAGCTGAATAAATTAGGGCATCCTGACAGTGAGAAAATTCATTTTGCATGCAAGTGCTTGTAGTTGCTTTCCAAGAGCTGCATGTCTGTGATTTCAGAATTGTCGTAAGTCATTTTCACAAAACCCAAGGGGGAATTACATCCTGGAAGGGCGTAAGCCTAATTAATCTTTGGTGCCAAGATCATTTATAATATCCCAGTGAGAAAGGTATTATAATATCACCTTACTTGTCAGGTTTCAGAAAAATATATTGAAGGCATATTGACCTTCATTTTATAGAGACATGGCATTACATGCTGTTCCTCAAGATTTACTAAATGCTGTGTGACTTGGACTGTTGTTAGTACTGCACAAAATACAAAATACAAAATACAGGACAAGGCTTGATTTACAGTACAATTTAGATAAACATTCCATTTATAAGTAGTTAAGGTTTTTACTAATTAGAAATAATAAGTTGTTATGTCAGACACAATACTAATTTTAGTTAAGACTTTTTTCCACTGTCTTCTTCTTCAAATACTAGAAATACAAAGATATAGCAGAAAGATAAATGTTAAAAAGCTGCTGTTTACATCCTGAGCAAATACCTGAATGCTTCAGTAGTAGCTAATAGTTTACAAAAAAACTTGTGTAATTCTATTGTCTTTTGTCTATTGTCTTTTGATGAACATATCTCATTTTAATGTCACCCCCTCAATCCCCACTAATGACCAGTCTGTACTCTTTTTAGCAATTGTCACTGGATATTGTCTATTGATTAGCTAATGAAGTGTATACCCGTGTTTTCATTAGGCCTGAGGCTGAACATCAGGCTTAGATTAATTATTGCTTTGTGCCTGAACTCCAGCAGTATAATCTATTGCTTTTCATAGATCCCTTTTCTGAGGATTTCAAAGACAAGATGAAAGGTAATACTGCAGAACCCCTACCTTTACTTAATCAATTTGCTCTGTGCAACTCAAATTTTCTTTTACCTTCTTGAACAGTGTTACTGTTATTTTGATCACCTACAGTATAACAGGGTATGTGGCAAGAAAATAATGGAAAATGGAAATAATGCTCTGGAAAAATTATCATGTATCTTATTCTATGTTATCACTTCCATAGAGACTTGAAAATAATCAACAGCTTCTTCTGTGAAGGAAGACGTGAAACACAAATGATCATTATGTTTTCAAAAAGTACAATGATTTCTGCCTTGCTAAAGAGAACTATTACTGAGTCGGGTATGTAATTTCAATATCTCTTTTCTGCCCCAGTGTCCTTTGCAGAAGAATGCTTTTCCCCATGGAACACAGACTGTGTTTCATGCTCGTTGTTCTTTAAATATTATAGTATCCTCCCTCCCCTGGTGTTGGACTGTACCACTTCCCTCTCAACCTTGACATTTACCATATCTGTTTCCTCTTGTGTTACCCTATATAATAGGGTACCCCCATCTTTCCGTTTTGCCTTATGTCCTGCTACATGAGACTGGGGTCACCCTCTCTCTCTGCCTCCCCCCCCCCACTCCTTCTCTCTCTCCCCTAGTGACTAGCACACCCACAGTCAACTATAAGGGAGCAATAAATCCCCTTTTGTTGGAAGTAAGCTCCTGTCTCCAGCCTGCTCTGTGCCACCATCCAGATGTTGAAACCAGGGTGAAGGGCCATTCACTGCAATATTTTGAAAAGGCTGTCAAAGAGATGAGGTCCTGCTTCCATTTTAGGTCAAGAGCTGTGTGTCTTGTCTGCTGTGCTTGTCATTTCTGTTGTGCCTGGAGAGCATTTCAATAGGGAAGAGAAAGATGTTTAAAATATTACCCAATGCTCACACTTGGATTAGTACAATTTCCAGCTTCTGCAACACCACAGCTGATGATCAATCACTGAATCAAGTGCCTAATATGCCCGTTCCATTGGCAACACACTCGGGCATGTTGTCAATACTACCGGCCCGTAATTAAAATGTCACTTACCTCATTACCAGCAGGGTATTTATTCCCAACATTACAGTGCTCAGTCTTAGCCTTTGGTCTGTGACCCAGTGTTTCATACTCCCCTGCTTGTCTATTCTGTTCCAGATTGACTCTTTGCTTCATTACCTCAATTCCTGGAACTCCCTCTGGCTTTGTCTAGTCTCACATTATTTGGACCTCTTGCCTGCCCAACCATTCTCTCTGGATTTGTCTTAGTGTACAGTGCATCTACCTCTCATCTCCACCACTCTTCTGCAGCTCTGCTACTGCTGCATGGCTGCTCGACTGCACAGTGTCACAAAGCCTTTTTCAGGACCCTTTGCAGAAGGCAGAATCCGGAAGGGAGTGAAACAAACACAGGGAAAGAAGACTAGGATCAGGGCTGGAAGAAGAACAGCGGGGGGGGGTGTCGATGGTACGCTGGTGCTCGGCGGGGCGTGGCCAAGGCAAATAAGTCCAAAGGGAGTCTATAGGAAAATCCATGTGTGATCAAAAGTCCAGAGCCGGGTAATCCATCCATGGCAGACAAGACAGGAGTTAAAAGCCGGAGCAGGATTCGGCGTAGGGTCGGGGGAATAAAAAGGGGTAACAGGGCCAGGCGCTCCAAGCCCAAGACCCAGATGGTCAGGACGCCGTTGTGAAGCCTATGCCGTCAAGAATCTCCTGGACTCACTGGTAGGTGGGCTTCCTGGCGTCCATCTTCCAAAGCTGAACCTGGAATGGTGGGAGCATCTGGTTTTTGTAGGGAGGGGCTGGAACAGGAGGCAGGTGCAAAAAATCGAGACAAACAAGAAAGAGCTGGAGCGCCCTTAAGAGGAGGGGCTTACGATCGTGACACACAGTTGTGTCCTGCCTGCGTCTCAGCCTGCCTGCTTGCTCCTGCAGCACCTCTGACATCCCCTCCCCTAAGATCTGCACCTGTCTTCTTCTTCCAACACAAGCCATGTCCCCTTCATGTGCATTCAGAGGTTCTTTACACTGAGATTTTGAAACAGTTTCCTTACAATAAAACCAATCCTAGCATATGTTATCATCTTGTAAATCATTCCAGTACCTTTCAAAAAGGGAGACAGGCGTTAAGTTTAGGTTAACAGAGTTGTGCTATGTAAACACATAATCTTTACACTATACATTACCAGAGTTTCCCAAGGTGTGAATTAGCATACTTCCCTGTCCTTTACCATTTACTTCTACAGTGGTATACTACTGTTTAGTAAAGTTTGACCAGTGAATATATAATTGTATTTTCTTCAGTATACTATAAACGACTGTGTGAGGTAATGAGAAGTGGATTTAAAAAAAAAACATCTATTAAGGAGATAGCCAAAGTACAAATGAGGCATACCTGATGTGTCCGTATAATTGGCACCCTGTGAGAGTGAGATACCACAGGAGAGAGAGGAGCAATTATGATAGGCTCTGATTGGAATTGGCCACTCCCTGGATTTTATAGGAAGGTGTATAAGAGGTGTCTAGAGGAAATTAACAGTCTGTATCTAGACTCCAACAAAGAAAGCAGTAGAGTCCTGAAGAGAGCTCGGGTTGGACTCCTGTGCTTCCTTTGCTATAACATCAGCTGAGAGGTATGAGGTTTTAGAGTGAGAGGTTTGAGATATTATCGAACCAGCTGCTGCTGTGTCAAGGACAGAAGTGTTTTTTGTTTTTAAGAAGTAAGAGAGATATGTCCCTGGCTAAACAGGATCAGCTTGTATAACTAGAAAGGATGATTTTGAAAGGAAAGTAGTAGAGTTGGCAGCACATCGTTTATAAGATTGAATGGTAAATGTCTCACTATGCAAAAAGATTTGTGCTTCTTAAAGTGAAGATTGAAAACTGGTCTTTAAAAGTTAAGAAAATTGAATGTATCTGGGCCTCTTTTTGAATAAACGTGACAATTGAGTGAATATTGTAGTGGGGGATATAGAGTCATAGATAGGAATTCTCACATACCTTTCAATTTAAGAATAACTGAGCTAGAGATTTGAGACTGAAAATCCTGAATGAAGAATTTCTGAACAGAGGACTTTGCAGACTGAATGAAGGAGGACCACAAAAAAACATGCATGCTTGTTTCTAAAGGTTTCTAAAAAGTCTTTTTTCCCCAAATAGTAACTGACATTAAAAATAAATTTCCCTTACTAAATGAATGTTTTTGTAATAGTGCACCCAGATAACATGTTATGGATCACTGGGTGGGCTGGGTGGGCTGTTTGGATGCTGTTGGGTACAAGATTGCATGGTGAGAGGGTTAGAGGAAGCAAAGGTTTTCTCTCAGGTGGCACGAGTTTTGTTATCTAGCGTCCACCAACCCCTTGGGTCGCCTTTGGTGGCCCCCCTAGGAAGCTTGTTTGTGAAGGACACCCCTACACAAAGTTGTTGTATTAGCAGTCCTGACAGGGTGACCTTTTAGCAATGTTCATCTCAGTTCAAGCACCTGTTGTACTGATTTACACACAGTATCTAGATCTTAGGATCTTACAATCTTAGCTTTAACCTGCTGCCCATGAGCTAATTGAAACTACTAGTTTATTCATGATATTGCAAGTAAACACACAGAAAATGTCAAGCAGAGCATTTCTAAAGCTGCTCAGTATACCTTAAAGCAGATCGCCTAAGATGGAAAATGTCTCCTTGCTTGATCTAAAAGATCAATAAATAAAGAAAAGGAACATAAATGATTGAAAGATAATCACAGATGTATAATATATGCTTGGCTCAATGGTGCTTCACCCCAATGACAAGTGTTTCAATGTTATTAAACCATTAGCTGGCAGAAGTGATTTGAGCTGGAGTGTGCAACATGTGAGCACACTCCAGGCTCATTACTGTACAGCACAGCCTCTGGGACTAGAGGAGATTTGGTATGAAATAATGAAGTGCACTTTTTAATGAGGCCCAGTTAAAATTCCTTTTGAACTAATCCTGGGTCAATCTTGAAACAGGAATTAGCTGTTAAAAAGCAAGCTTTTAGTGACTTTAATACAAGGAAGGTGGAGAAAGCAGAATACTAATTAAGCAGAATTGGAACATTAGAATCCAGGGGCAGCTGATTGAAGTAACACAAATGACTGAGAAAATGCATTTGAAGTACTTCACTCCCCAAACATGAAGGATTCTTATATGATTTGATACAACATACTGTATACTGTTAGTTAAAAAAAAACTTTTCAATTATTGATTCTAAACATAAGTACCAAAAAAGGGTATGGGATACGCATATCGGGCGGTGCTGTGGCTCTGTGGCTAAGGATCTGAGCCTGTGGCTGGGAGGTTGCCGGTTTGAGCAAGGCCCTTAACCCCAACTGCTCCAGCGGCACTGTATAAATGGCTGACCCTGCACTCTGACCCCAGGCTTCTCTCCCTGTGTGTGCACTTCATGGAGAGCAAGTTGGGGTAAGCAAAAAAAGACAAATTCCTAATACAAGAAATTGTATATAGCCGATAAAGTGATCTTGTCTTAAGAAGGTTTTTTTTTTAATTCTCAGATCACGCACATCAAAACAATTTATTGATCAGAACATCATAAAGCTCCACCTCAAACATAAGAATCAATAAGAAGTAAAATGATTAATGTATTAAGGTGGTTTCTGATGAATAAACGAGATGCCTACATGTTAAAAGTACAGTGCCTTGTACTGTAAAATTAATCACCCCCTTCCAATGATGTTCCGTTTTGCCAAGTTAAAAATTATGTATCCAGGTTTTCTGAAAGTCATGTTAATTCTATTAACCAAATCCTGAACGTTCAAACTGAACATTTTTTGGCATGAAAGCAGTAAACTGTCAGAAAAAAACTGCAATGAAAATCAAATACTAAAATATGTTGATTGCATGAATATTCACCCACATGCTCAAGGGGATATTCTGTGACTTTGAAGTTTTTTATACTCTTCTCTCTATCTGTGCCTTTCTGTAGCCTTATATAAGACATGGTTTGAAATAAGGTTTGATCAGGTTTGTTGGTTATTGGTTGGACAGAGCTAAAAAGTTACTACCTGACTGAAAGACCTTACAGATACAGGTCTGAAATCACGTGAATATCACTATTATTGCACACAGAGGTCATTCAACGTCTTTGACCTATCAAAGCAATTTTGCACTCTTAAACTAAATGAGGTTTATCAGCATGTTTTAGTTTTTGATGTTTCTTTGCAGTTTTTGAAAACTTTCACCCTTATACCATAAGTGATCAGTTTGAACATGTTTTGATAAATAATATTCACTGTTATATATATATTGCAGTTAGTGATTTGACAAACTGGGTATCATGGGAAAGGGATGGATACTTTGGCAAGGAGCTTTATACACCTCATAATTTTCAAAGCCATTTGATACTTCAAAGATGCACAGAAAATGGAAACCATGGGGAGAAGAGGGTAGGATATAAAGAAAGTTCTTTAAGTTTTAGTATGATTAAACCATCACTGGATACCTCCTGGTTCTGGGCAGTCATTTATCAGTACCACTGATGATTTAAATTGAAACATGAATGTTGCTTATTCTAAATTTTGGAGATAATGAGAAGCACTGCTGGGGCTAAATGACTTTCTGGTACCACAATACCACAAGGGGAACGTGGCCAACGTTAGTGTGGAATCAACGTTACAGGGATCTCTCAACTTGCAAATCCCACAACCTGTTAGCCCCTTACAGACAGGAAGTGCTGTGGACATCTCTCTCCACCAATTGGCACTGAGCTTCCAGTATGGGGCAGTGCTGCCTGTACTGTATTGAAACATGAGTGGCCTGCTGGTGGACAGGCAGGTCAGAAGAGTCTACCTTCACTAATCCTTACCCTCAATCTCCACACTGCTTTATGTTTCTGGTGGGTTTAACATTTCAAAGTTTCTAAAATGGCTTTCTAATACTGTTTCTCAAGCATCCTCACACAATAGCTTCCACTCTCAACCAGTCAACTGACGTCTGAAGGGCAAACTAGGCCACAAGCACTCATGCTCAACCCTGACACTCATAGTATGGTTTAACTCTTGCTTCTGTCCAGGGGTGCCAGACCCCTGGGAAAAGGGAAAATATACAGACAAGGAAAAACACAGAACACAGTGAAAAAACAGCAGTGTTTGCATTTTCAGTAACCTGTAGTCCTTCATAGTCTTAGGATCATGATACCCAGCCAGAATCCTGACTAATGTAATCTTCCCTCAGAAACAAAGGCTTCTGTTCCAGAGTACTGCACCACACATCCAACAGAAGATGAAGCCAGAATTTTTCATTGTAAAGTGATATAAACCCTGGCAAAGGTGTCCATTGACATTTATTTCGTTAATACAGCATGAAAAGCTACTAAGAAGAAGGGGGCTCAGAGAGATATTTCACACATACAGTATATACACATAGTAATTAACTTTCACACTTTTTACATGACATGACATTAACTGTGAGGCTAGGCAGGTTTCTAGATTTGAAAAGCCCTGAGAAAGTTTTTTTTTCCAGCTGATTTTTTTCGCTTTGCTCTGAGGATGTGTGCAGGGGAGCTATAGGATTTGGTCAGGAAACAATCTCATATCTCATACAGTATGTAGCTCATATCTATCCTTCAGTGCAGATAGTAAAAGGAAATACAGACAACAAATATATTATTTCAGCAGTGACTGCAGCCAACCTCATACGTACCACACAAAGAATGGGTTAGTTTTAGTACATGTGGCCAACTGTCCCACCAATTTCACTTTTCCTTTCTAGGCCTGGATAAAAACTGACCAGTTACTGAACTGAGTGAAGAGTAGCCTATTTAGTGGCTATACACAAATCCCTATAGGTACTGTATGTTCTGTGGTTTGTCATGATACATGCATTGATCTTAGGCTCCTGATTGCAGAGCTCAAAGTGTACTACAACACAAAGCCCAAATCTCCCTTACTGTAAGAAGCATAAAAACAAAAAAAACAATAAAAAATTCCAAATATATTTTTTAATGAGCCTGTTTAGGTTCATGGCCTAATTAAGTAATATCTGAATATTTTAGGTGGAAATCCAAGGCTAGTTTTATATTTCAGAGTTAGAATCGACATTGATGAGTGCATTTTTTAAACCATAATGAAAGTAAAATGTATACAGTAACGTAAAACCTCCAATTTACACCACAAAATAGAATAACGTTCCAGGTATGCACAGTGCCATATTGCCGTTATTGTCTGTGACATGAAGTGGTCTTATATTGTAAATAAGCAGGCTTGTGAATACATCTCTTTTAATCCAATATAAATATTGCTCTCGACTTGCTTGCAGAAAAAGACCACTTACTTGTTAACTCTGCATGCAGATCACATTGGAACATTTCTGCAGTGAAATGTCTGTTGCACAAACTGAATTTATTTGCTCATACATCACATTACATTTGTCAATACAGTGACTAGTGAACAGGAAGGGCAGCTTCACATCACAATGCTCGTAAACTCTCACTCTCACTCGTATTGAGACCAGCAGTTTGCGACAACATGGCAGCCATATCGTACTTTTCAACAAAGTTCACAATTTTGTACTCAATTCAGAATTCGTCAAATTTTGCAATACCATCAATTAATTTATTTTGTTACCAAGATTTAAAAACTGGTCTGAGAAATTGGGACCGTAGTTCCCCTTTAAATCATAAAACAACCCCCTGTATGCATTCACTCAAAGCTCTCGTTTGACTTGAATTTTATGTCAACATATCTTTTATTTTCCTGTTCTATCTTTGTGGCTTTTTCTTTCTTCCAGATGATCTTGCCTTCAGAGTGGGTAAATAAACACTGTCCTCAATAAGTATAGGGGCAGTGAAGTCAAAATTGCTATTTTTACTGTATACTCAAGCAATTCAGATTTGAGATGAGAAGATGAATATCAGACAAAATTATAGAATGCCACCCTTCTTCTGGGTATTTCTGTGCTTATATGTTGTAGTATTTTAGAATAATTGCATTTTTTGTGTGTTCAATTCCCATATTTCAGGTGAGCATAAGTGTTGAGGAAAATGAACTTAAAGTAGTATAAATCCTTTGCAATAACTGCATCAAACCTGAGACCCACTGATATGACCAAACTCTTGGTTTATTTGGCTGTTAGTTTTTTTTATGGGGGGGGTCTGACTCTTTTCAGCAAATGAAATGCCTGTTCGATTGGTCTTAATTCAGGAGATTGACTTGGCAAGTCTAAGACTTTTCACCCTCTAAAACATTAAAGCATATAAGCACAGAAATATCCAGCCTTAAAATGTGACATTCTGTACTTTTGCCTCATATTCATCTTTTCATTCAAATCTGAATCTGAATTAAGTATACAGCAAAAATAGCAATATTGACTTTATTGTCCCTGTACTTACGGATGGCACTGTATTTCTCTATTAATACTGTTTAGTTTATAATTCAGAGATCTCCACCTTACAATCAATAATAAAACTACAGGAAAGGCCTAGACGAATTGTGCTAGCTAATCACTTTATGCATCATTGATGGTTGAACTGTCACATCACATACCCTTGAATCAGTAATCCTATCTACTCATACAGCAACATGATACAAATTCAGGTCTGGAAACAATTATTCTTCTGTTAATGCAATAAGCAACACTAAACTAAAGCAACTCATCAGTGCTGGTACAGACCTTTTCCATATTTATGTGATTATAGCAGCCAGTAGTGACAGCAGGAAAGTGCGTATAAGTGACAGCATTTTTAAATGTTTTAACAGTGTGCAAATTCCAGGCAGCTTAGACTTGTTTGACCTTAAAATATAATCGCTTTGGACTGTACCAGAGCAAAATACCGTGCTACTTCGAATGAGTGTCCCGCAAATCAATTATGTAGCTGTTTTGTCAAATATCACCAAGCAGGAGAGTTAATTGCTTTAACTAGAGGAGTGGAAAACATGCAAAACCTGCTAAGTCTTGTTCATAAAAAGTGAAATGAATGTTCAGTCAATTTACAGAACGGTCTTGAGCAGTAGTGAGACAAAATAATGTGCACAAAATGCACTCATGAAGATCACAAAATGAACACAGCGTTAGCTATTTAAAATGAGAAACTTACAATATTTTCTTTTCTGTCCTACATTAGCTTGAATCTTCATTAGCTACATTAACCCAGAGAACAAATATGGAAGGCAGCTCCTAGATGAGAGGTAAAGCTATTTATTTAAAGCTATTTATTGTGACTTTGTTTAAATGTTTGGTAAATTATTTTATTTACAAGTACTACTTACAGACTATTATTAAGGAAATAATTGAAGAATACTAAGACTTAAATGTTAAAGAAGATACTGTAGAAACCACCAAAGAAATAAAGGTAGGCAAGGGAAAAAATCTTATTAATAAATACAAATAAAACATTATTATCCATTCAACAAGTCAATACAGAAAGTATGGATACAAGGTTAAAAATAAAATTCCAAGGCAGTTAAAATAGAAAAATTAATAAAGACAGGCAAGAAGAACGGTTGTTAATGAGTGACAAGAGACAGCTGAGAGTTGGGATGTTATACAGTATGTAAAAGAAATGTGCTTAAACTTAGTTACTAGAATTTTTATTTTTTGGTGGGAGTCAAGTGATCAGTGGATTAAGTCATTTAGACAGTATTTATCACACTGTAGCTAAATAATAGCAAATGTTGAAGTGAACATGCTATTATAGTAAAAATAGTACTACAACATTTTATTTTACTAAAAAAAAAGTTTTGTAAAATGAAACAAAATACTTTCCACAGCCCATAGTGAACAGGCTACAGGTATGAGGTA
This sequence comes from Lepisosteus platostomus, assembly GCF_059453375.1. Classification (NCBI taxonomy): domain Eukaryota; kingdom Metazoa; phylum Chordata; class Actinopteri; order Semionotiformes; family Lepisosteidae; genus Lepisosteus; species Lepisosteus platostomus. Next base: position 23,591,595 of record NC_142622.1, on the reverse strand, counting down.
TTGTTACAACCCCAAGTGTCTAGGGGTAAAGGGGTGTAACATTTAGGATAATTCTTTTGGAAGCAGGTGGGTTTTGGTGAGGGACTAGGAAGTGTGATAAGGGTAAGGAACTAGAGTGGTGCCAAAGAAAAGAAAATAACAAACAAAATGGAGCTGGCTAGGACAGTGAGGGAAAGCTAATCTGACTACAAAATAAAACCCGAAACACACGGGTCTTTGGCGTCTTCAACACCCTAGCTAACCTGCACTGACTACTCAAAACCATACAAGACAAAATGGCACTCACCCTTACTAAACTAGTGTACTAATATAAAGTAAGTCCTAAAGTAACCTTATATACAAAAGTTCACACAAAAACACAAGTGAACCAGGAATACAAAAGAACACAAAAGGTTGAACATGTAACACTGGGGCAAGGTAATGGCAAAACAAGGATGAACACACAAACAAATGGCAAAGCAAAGCAAAGCAAAGCAAAGCAATAACCAAAACCAAACGGGACCGAAGTCAAACAAAAGGCCTCTCCTTGCTCAAAACCTCCATGTTATATGCTGAATAAGATGTGTTCTGATTGGCTGAGAGCTAATTGATGATGATGTCATACTGAAAGTGTGGTGTAATGGTGGGCCAATGGGGAAGGGAGAACAATCAAGGGTCAGCAGTGTGGAACATAGAAAAAACAACACAGAACACACACTGGGACGTAACAGGTATCTATTGAAAAGTGAATGTGGAGCCAGAGCAGAGAAATCTGCTTAAGTTCCTATATTCTTTACTTACATGCCTTTGCATCAGAAAATCAGAATAAGCAGAGGGCAACCTGCAAGGGTTCCTTTTTTTGGAATGCTGTACTCCCCTCAATCAACCTCACAGCCTTTCCTAATTTCTGATGACCCATTCTCCAAGTTATTTTTACAAAAAAGATTTCAGTGGGATTTCACTTTGGGATTTCAAAGAGAAGCCAATGAGTTCTACTTCACAGTTGAGGAGAACACATTTATGTAACACTTACTGTGGAAATGAACCACGACTTTATGTTACAGAAGCTCTGGGTTCCAGACTGGCAGAGACTATGGTAGATCTGGCGTAGCTCTACAATAATGATAAGGTCAATGTAATGAGGTGATGCAAGTTATATTCACAAGTACGGTTAAGCCGATTTTTCCCTTTAGAAGCCTGAAACTGATATGTTGGCAAGCCACAAGTCAAAAGGCAGACTTTCCTGAACAAAAATTAAATGATCAGGTCTCCAAGACTATGAAACTCTCAAAGGCACAGAAGGAGTCATGTGAATGTGACACTTTCATCTCCTTGGTGCACCCATTAGGTGCTACTGTACGTGACCAATACTGACATCTGTTGAAAAAATGAACTCAATCTCAGAATTTATTGCTCTTATTATTACTTAGGGGACATTTGTTTTATTTCCAACATAAAAACATAAGATAACAACCCTCACCAACCAAGAGTTTGGGACAAACAATATTTCAGGAACTTCCATCCCTCCATCTGCCAAAACAGGCTCAGATCCAAAGCCTATTCCAGCAAGCAACAGGGGCAAGACAGGATACACCTTGGAGGGGATTCCAGTCCATAACAGATTCGAGGAACATTTTCCATGAAATCTATTATATCAGTATTCAACCATCCATTTTCTAACAGTAGTAACATAAATATTTTACATTATTCAAAAGTGAAATTGCAGACAGGATAAACAATTTCTCATTACCACTAGAAGCAGAAAGGTGTCTTCCAGAATGAGGATTCTTGATACCCTTTGTGTACATGGAAATTTGACCAATGTGTGATAAGAACAGTTTAAGACAATTATTTTGACAAAATCATTTTAGTCACATTTCTGTAAAACATTGAGGATTACCAGGCTACTCATGTTGTTGTTGTTGTTGTTGTTGTTGTTATGATGTTTTGATCGTGAAAATGGAGATATACTGATCCCTTTTGTCATGGGTAAAAAGGCAAATCCACTTTTTGGACTGTAGTGTAGAAAACATTACTACACCTTATACAGTATACTGCCATCTTGCAAAACTGTACACTTCAATCCAACGATTAGCTGAATTATCTTAGGTTCACAAAATTACTTTGCCAAGTCATAAAATTAGTGATGTCCATATAAATGTATGTCTTTGCAAAGATCGCTGAGGCAGGTAGTGAATTTCAAGCAAAGATTTCTATTTGATGATGATCAAGGAAAATTTCAAAACAACTCCGGATTGAAGGTAGGCACAGATCAGGAGAAGTGTATAAAACAAGTCACAAACAATTAATAACCCTTTGAGTGCAGTGAAATCGATCATTGAGAAGGGGAAGGTGTATCGTGCACATTAAGCTGTTTTTTCATACCTAACAGTAATAAGGAAACCAGACCAACAAGAACTTTGAAAGAATTACAGAGTCCTGTGGCTGAGATGAGAGACAATGTCCATATATAGAAAATATCCCAGTCACCCCTGGAAGGGGCTTGTATGAAACTGTAAAAAATATTTTAAATCCCACAAGGGATTGGCAAAACCAGCCCAAACCCCAAATAGTATGCATGGTAGTAGCAGCATCATGCAATTGTTCTGCTTCACATCAGCAGGGACTGGGGAGCTTCTCAAGACTGATGGGGTCATAAATGGAGAAAGTACTGACACATAAGGTGTATCTGCTGCAGATGTTAAAGTGTGCCAAAACTTCATCTTTCATCTGGACAATGATCCAAAGCACAAGGTACTGTATAGCTAGTGGTGTAGCTAGTTTAAGAATAAGAAAGTGAATGTCTTTAAATGGCCCAGTCAATGTTTATTACTTGAATACTATTGAGAAACTCTGGAAAGACTTTACCTTCTGTCTATAAGCAATCCCCAAGCAATTTAAGGGAGTTTGAGCAAATTTGCCAAGAAGAATGGGCAAAAATGACACCCAGCTGATACGCAAAGCTAGTAGAGTCTTTTCTGAAAAGACTTGCGGCTGTAATAGCTTCCAAACAATTTTCCACATTCCCAGTTCGAGTCTGAATGTTTATACAGCATACAGTATTTAAAGCTTTCTCTTGAGGTTTTGATAGATAGATAATACTTTATTAATCCCGTAGGGAAATTGATGACATTTGCTGTAACTTATCTCACTCTTCTATAAATCTATAAATCTATAAATTGAGCACAAGTGTTAAATAAAATCTGAAGATTAAAAAAAAATGTGTATGTATCATTTTGTAACGTCACAAAATAATATGCCATAGGAAAGGTCTGAATTATTTTTCACTGTAAGAATTGTATGTCTCTTCGTTGTCAGTACCTCATTTCACCTTCCTGGCTCAATAAATTAAATAGAAAAAGTAGTTTGCTTTCAGTATATCAGAGAGAGATGATTCAAGTCCACATTGTGTTCCAGTTGCTAAGGAAACAATATGTGAATGCTTAGTCTTCACAGGGCTGTAGAAATAACTATGCAATACAAACATATTGATGAAGTTATCAATTGAAGATGTTCACTCTGGTATCTCAAGCAACCCAAAAAAAAGCCAGTTTTGATTGCAGTTTTTCATTGTCATTGCTTTACTTTATTGTTTTGTTGATTTCTAAGATGTTATGTAACATAAATAGTTATAATGGACTGCCTTTGCCTTCGGTATACTTAGTTTCTGCCAGACACATCTGATGGAAGACATGATGATTAACACTGACATGGTGATGAGCCTCCTGTTCTTTACAGCACCTCTCCTACAGTGTATAACTGCCTGATCAGTATTTCAAGTGGAGGATCCTTGTCTTCACATTCTAACTAATGCCTAGTTTACAGTATGTCAGCAAGAAAAAACTAAAAGTATGAGACTCTTTGAGGTGTTTTGTGATGTTTTTTAGCTTTTATTATTTATTTAAAAGTCAGAATGTATGTATTAAAGAGATTTCTCATCTGCCATCTGGCTGGGTGGAAATTGTGCGGATGTGACGTAAAGCTGAAGTGAATCCCTGCGAACTCAAGTGCACAAAAACTGTTTTCTTCCTAGAGTTAAGCTGTGGTTTACTTTAGTACTGTTATTAAAACAAAATCATACCTTTATTCTTCTGTCAATTTGAGATGAGCAGGAGTGATTTTCACATAATTAACTTTTGAAAAGGAGGTTATAGTATTGTTTTTTTTTATTTTCTTTTTAACAGACAACAGATAAACACAAAACTTAATCAGGCAAGTAAATCCAAAGAACAAATAGCTAAGAAACAAACCAAAAAAAGATACAACAAACAATATAAAAGTCAAGAAACAGAGAAAAATAAAATTGTGCATTCATAATTTTTTTCAATCCTAAACAATTCCTAAAAATTACCAAAAATGACTCATTATGTCTCCCATCGCTAATGACATTTCAGTTTATTAGCGAACTCTCTTATCTGATTATCATCTGTAATCGTTTTTTTTAACAATATTTTACTGTACACTTTAAACCATTTAAACTTAACATATTTGTATTTTGTGAATTGTACAGTAAATGAAAGCTTTAGCAAGTAGTATCAGTGAGTTACACACAATATTACAATCAATCCTAAAATCCCCAATCATTATGGTTGTGGTTTACTGTAATCTACATTATTATGGGAAGTAGGCAGTCCTGTATTGATACCCAAAGTGAGACCAGTACTGGCCAATACAAAAATAGATGTAACAAAACCTCATCATCTTTACCACTAAAGTGACAAACATGAGATTCCGTAAGACCCCAAATGTTTAATATTGTTTTGTAGAAAGAAATGTATAAGTTATCTTAAACTGAAGTAGAGTCTACAGGAGGGTATATACAGTAATATCATAAATCAAATTTAACACTTTTGTCCAGAGGAGGGGAACAAATCCTAAAGGATGTATATGGAATAGAACAAAGATTCTTATTATGAAAAAGAACAAGTATATACTCTCTTAATATTAATTTTACCTATCCATTTAAATATTTTAATTTGGTCTTTTTATAGACCTAATCTTTTATTTCCATGCAAGAGAAATAGACTTCAAAACTATAAAAGTTGCCATTTAAATCCAAAAAGTCATTTATAAAAATATTCTCATTAGAATGGAATTAAGCCAGAATAAAGGTTTACCATTGACCAAAACATTTAAATTCAAACATATAATTCAACTATGAATCTCCAAAGCTTTGTTGGAAGAGTAATACTGAAAGTACAACCTTGTCATTAATGCTTCTTTAACAAAAGTTCAAGCGTTTTTCAAAAATACCTTTGAAAACCAAGATAAATGTATTATTTTCAGTTGAATCAAAGGAAAGTAATTTGTTTTAAAGAAGGGATGGATACTTCCTAAAGTATCCTTGAATAGGCCAAGGGTCTACTTACTGTATATGAAAATTCTGAATCCTTGAATGTTTAACTCAGTTTAAGGTTTAATTCAGTGCTTTGATGTTAACCAAGTTCTGCCCACCATTTTGAAAAGAACTGAAAATATATTGCCACTTACCTTTTATGGTTTTCTACTCCAAAGAAATTTAAATATTTTGGCCTAATATTGCCTAAAGAAAATATTATCTGGAGATGGAAGGCATTAAAAAAACATTTTGTGATACAATTAGAAAGTTAGCTTTGCCATAAAGGGACAGTGTTTTCCCCTGTCATGACAATAAAATAATATCAATTTAAGCTAATTTTTAATCAAAATTAACTTTCCCCAACAATGACATTTTATCAAGGATAATAATCATTAACATATTCACAGGAATATGTAGAAAGCAATAGTAAATAAATAAGGAGATTTAAGCCACGTGTCAATTCAAAGCTTTCTGATAAATATCCATTATTTGCAGAGTTACTGAGGTACTGTTTTTGATACAGTACCTCAAGCCAAAGAATAAAATATCTACAAATATTAAAATAAACAGACCTAAAAATTTGCCATAAATAGTAACCCTGCTTTTCATAATTTTTTATAATTATCTATAGTCTCAAGCACATGCAGAATATTATCACCAATATATCATCCCGATAGGTCTTTATGTATAATTTTATCAATCACTTTTTTTCAATCTAGGAGCCAGACATTTACAGTAGATAATATATGATTTTCACAGCATAATAAAGCCAAAGGTCTCCAATTTTTAAGTGCTCAGGGTTCTTGTCTTTTCCATCTAAATCATGCTTCAATAATAATGAAATTAATCCCTCCCTCTGTGTTCATCTTTTTTTCGAAAGAATGGTTAAAACAACCGAGCGTGCATTTTATCTCAGTAAAAATACTTTAAAATTCAATCTGGAGCCCATTTGGAGTCTCCCCAACTGGAGACTTTCCAGGTTGAAAAGAATCTATTGCTTGAAGCAATTGTTCCTCATATATCAAGCCATCAGAAATAAACTTTAGCTCTTCAAATACTTTTACTATATTGTTATCAGGTAGAAATCTTCATTCAATTCTGTCAAATTGGGAGCTTGTTAGGCAGAAAAAAAATATTAATTGAAATACTTACAGTACATAACTTACAGTTGTCTTACAGGGATCACTGCTGGACAGGGATCAGTGCTGACAGGGATCAGTGCTGGGACCAATATTGTTCTCTCTCTACACGCTGCCACTAGGTAGGATAATATGAAAACATCATATTAACTTTCATTCATATGCCAATGACACGCAAATATACATTTCGTTTACATCAAATGACAACTCTTCGATTATCACTTTAGTTAATTGCATTAATGAAGTAAAGATTTGGATATGTGAAAACATTTTGTTACTCAACTCTGAGGTTCTGTTGTTTGGAGGCAACAATACTGATAGGACTACTATAACTTCAGCACTTAACTCAGAGGATTTAAAAATTTGCCTCAAAGACTCAGCATGTAACCTAGGCGTCATATTAGACACAAGGCTCTCATTTAACTCTCATGATAAAACAGTATTTACAGTTAAGAAATAGCAAAACTACGGCAGTTTCTCTCCACTCAAGACACAGAGAAATTAATACATGCTCTTGTATACAGCAGGTTAACCTACTGCAATGCCCTATTATCAGGGAGCACCCACCACTCTTTCAACACCTTACAGCGAATTCAGAATGCAGCAGCTAGAATTGTTACTAGCAGCAGAAAGTATGATCATATAACCCCCATACTTAGCTCTCTTCATTGGCTTCCTGTCAGCTACAGGGCAGACTTCAAAATCCTTCTGCTTACTGTACTTACAAAGCTCTCAGCGATCAGGCACCTGTCTATCTAATGGAACTTATTAATGTTTACCATCCAAGTCGCCTGCTTAGATCACAGACTTAAGGTCTTCTTCATATTCCACGAATTAATAAAATAACAGTAGGCGGTAAAGCCTTTAGTTACAGGGCCCCTAGCTTATGGAAGTCTCCCACCCCATATTCGGGATGCCAAGTCTCAGTATTCAAATCCAGACTGAAGACCTATTACTTCAGCCTATCCTACTCACACCTTACATTATAGCCTGCTGCAACCATGGATGCTGGTGCTGCTGTACATGCCATTGTGTGTCTCTGTGTTGGCCCACCTGGTAGATACATCTGTTCTGACCAAACTATCCTATTCTCCTCCCCACATGTCCAGATGGTGCCCTGGCTGGGCACCATCTGAGTTGGATGCTGCATCACTGCCATGGATCCAAGAGGGACATCATGGATATACCTATCGTTTAGGAGGACTTTACTGGTCTACAGAGATCTGCATGGAGTACTAACACACAGAAGACATGATGGCTGGATGGATTAATACCCTCATCGTTTCCTTTTTTAAATTATATAATGTTAGCATGCCCAAAGGGCATTTTGGTTCCTCTCCTCCGTTGTCTTCTGGTTTTCTGTTCTGTATTGACAAAATGTATCATCAATTGTACTGTTAAGCGCCTTGGGGCAACCTTGTTGTGAAAGGCGCTATATTTAAAACTAAATTGAATTGAATTTAATTGTCTCTATCTTAGTTCACAATACTATCACTGATTTTAAAGAACATTAGACAAGCTACAAAAAAGGTCATGCAGAAGTCAAGATGACCCATAGATATGATCATATTTCATGCTTTTTTGATTGTACTAAAAAGCACAGAATGACTGAAAATCGTACATTGCAGCTTGAAGTCTAACATAGCTTGTGGGAACCGGCAGAAGCAGTTTCTGCATACACAAGAGTGGATTTTTGCAATATTGAGATCATCCCATGGCCAAGATAACCCAAGATGGCCACACACAGACATGCACGGCCATGAAGACATTTTTCCTTTTAAGCCTCCGCAGTGTAGCTGTGCCCTTGTTCTTTGCTTCATTGTCCTGCTGAATGGTGAATATTCATCTGAGTTTTAGCTCTTTAGCAGACTGAAGCAGGTTGTCTAAGATTTGTCTGCACTTTTCTTCATCTACTGTATTTTCCCTTCAATCTTGACAATTTTCCCAGTGACTGCTGATGGGAAGAAGTCCTATAACATAATGCTATCACCATCATGCTGGACATTAGGGATGATGCTGACTGCGTGATGTGCTGTCCTGGGTTTGCGCCAGCTGCATCATTTTGCATTTAGATCACAATTGTTCCAATTTGGTCTCATCTGACCACAACATGTTTTGTCACGTTTGCAGTATCACTTAAATTTGTTGCAAAACTCTATGATGAGATGGATGTTTGAGATGGTCTGAGATTGTGATTTTTCAATGCATACAGACCACTTTGTAAAGTGATCAGAATCTAATTGACACATGGACATTTTTTTCAGCCATTGAACCCTGTAGTTATTTTAAAGTCACTGTTGTTCTCACAGTGGCATCCATGATTAATTTCCTCTTTAGCCGTCTGTTCAGCTTGGACAAGCAGCCTGATCTAGACAGTATCTGGATAGCACGATATACCTTCTGCCTCTTAATGATCAATTTTACCATGCTCAAACAGATATTCAGTGGCTCTAATATACTTTTAGATCCTTCTCTTGGTCTTGTGTCTTTCTACTTTATCCCTGAGTTGTTTTGAAATCTCCTTAGTTTATTTTCCTCTTCATGAAATTCACAACCTGAATGAAAGACCTTCCAGACAGATTGACAGATAGACAGATTGTATTATTTCTGAAATCATGTGAATCACTAATATTGCATGCAGACCACTATTGCATAATAAAATCTAATTCATCTAATTGCATTGTCAAAATTATCTGTCAAAGTAATTTTGTGTGCCTGAGCTTTGCCAAAGTAAAGGGAAGTGAGTACTTATGGTATCAACATATTTTAATCTTCTCCTGTCAAATCCTGTTGACATTTACCTTTTTACCTATACAAATGTTCAGTTTGAGCACTTAGGATTTGATTGGAAATATTATAAAACTGTGGATATATCTAGAAATTTCATTGGAAGGGAATGAATGTTTTGGCATTGGCACTGTTATGTTACAGTATATACGGCAGTGTGTGTACTGAAGGCAAATCTTCATTTGTTATATACATCATAGAAACTGCCTTACCCTGTCGAATTCTGCAATACTGTATCCTGTAGGAAACTGTTTAATTTATGAATGTTGTATGGGAAAAATAAGCCAGAGGTATCTGCAAGTGTGAACAATACAACCGGTTTCTTCTGTTGCAAGGACTGAATCGTCTCTGTAATCTGTCCTACTGTCACAGCCCCCTCCTTTCTGAATGGTTATCTGGGGCTCTGTACCTGGCAGAAGTCATGCTCAGCCACTCCACAACAAAAAGGAAAAATATGCCAATTTAGATACAATGCAACCAGCAGGATCGCAAAAAGAACTATAAAAATGCAGTCATCTTCCTCTTTTAATGAAAGTCTTGACAGAGAACTTCTCAGCAGAGCTTAGTGTATGTCTTTTATTTTGAAATCTATGCTTTTGTTACCACCTACCAGCCCCTTAAAAATAGTGTATGCTGCTCCTTTACATACATAAAACCAAGTAACAATAACAGTAAACAAAAATGATCCTTCTCCACACAAATGTCTCTATAGCTATATTTTGTATCTTATATTTTCTTTAAAATAATTATTTTGCACAAGCATATGGATAGTTTCTGTGAAAATTGTATTTTTAAATGGGTGGGGAGATCACCTCCCCTCCAATTCACAAGGTGGCGCTGTGGGAAAAGGTCAGTGGCTATTCCTTTACTCTTTCCCAGGCTTTATCTTTGGCCCTTACTCTGGATATGGTTTGGCCTTTGAATATACATGAATGAGATTAGCTATACTGTAGCTAACAAATACAAACATATTTTCAACTATTTACAAGTCCCTTTTCTTTGTTTTTCTTTTCTGGCCTGATGCTATCATGGACAGTAGATATCTTTGAACAGGTAGGTTTTCAGTTTAATTTATCTTTATAGACCTGTAACAAACTCTGTAGGTCATGTGGCTGCCCTATCAGTGCAATGATGAATGATGTTACATCATTTAGATCAATGTTAAATTTCATCCTTTTTTTGACCATTTCCTTCAGTTCAGGGTCTGAAACCAGAGTCTATCCCAGTTTGCTATGAGCTCATGGCAGGATACAAGTACACTCTGAATAGGATACCAGTCCATCACAGGCACAAACACAGATCCACACACTTACACATAGGGTCAATTTTTCAGAAGGCAATGAATTTACCTGTATGTTTTTGGACTGTGGGAGAAAACATACATGCATGCGTACAAAATACATAGAAAGTACACATATCCACATGACCCAGTTATGCTCCCATGAGTATTTTGCAGTTCTCTTCATTTTCCACACTGTCCATAAAACCATGTTCCAAAATTCTCTTTGTACGTCCAAGCAAATACTGCAGCCTATCAGAAGTAATGGGAAGTCAAGGGTGTCCCTGAAAATGCATTAATGATATAGTGTAATTAATGTTGGCAGCAGCAGAAAGAATTCTGCAGTTTACAGAAACTTTTTGTCAGCTTTCATAAAGGAAAACACTTTCATATTTATCGGGTAGCACTTGACCATGCAGTATGACAGTGACCCAAAAAATGACCAAGGCAACCAAAGAGTTTATCAAAAGAAAATAACAGAAAATTGTTGACTGGCCAAGCCAGGATCCCGATATATATTTAACTGATAATATATTTTTCATTTTGTAGAAAATGAAGTCAGGACATTCCAAAAATAGGCAAGGACTTAGTGACCAAAGCACATTTTTGACAAAGCTTCTGTAATGATAACACAAAGGGCAATTTCAATGGGTTACAGATTTATGCAGTTATTGGCTCAAACTGATTTGCACCAAAATTATGCTCTGAAATGTACTTAAAGTAAATGTGTCATTAATGAATTAATCACAAGGTTTTTGTTTAATATGCCAAATATGTAGATGGAATTATCCCCAAATAAAATAGTATATTATATTATACAGTACATAGCTATTGTACTTACCATTTATTCTTATGATCACAAATGCTAATTGCTTTGCTGCAAAGCCAAGAAATAGACATTTTGACATTGGTATCCCAATATTATTGGAGGACGACCGTATATACTCATAAGTATATGAGATTACAATTTTTACACAAAAATAATAGTAATGACAAAAATCTACATATTTATAGGAGTATGTTCATTTATGTTTGCATCTGTCTACCCTGCAAGGAACTGGCATCCCATCCAGGATGTATCCTGCCTTGTGCCCGTTACTTGCCACGATATTCCCTGGCTTCCCCACGACCCTGAATTAGAAGAAGCACTTAGAAAAAAGATAGATGGTATTACCTTTTGGGCAGTATAGTATTGTGTTTGGGCCCTTTGTTCAATTCCTTGGGGTGCTATCCGTAAGGAGCTTATATGTTTTCCCGTTTTCACAAGGGGTTTCCTCTGGGTGCTACATTTTCTTCCCACAATCCAAAGACATACTGGTACTGTAGGTTAATTGGTATTTGGGAAAATTGGCCCTGTGTTTGAGTGTGTGTGTTTTTTTCTGAGCGTGCCCTGTGACCAACAGCTTGCCAGGATTAATTTCTGGCTCCCTGTGAACCTGTTTTGGATAAAGCAGTTACAAAATGGATAGATGTTACTTACAGTACTATTTTCTACAATGTGCATTGAATATACCATAATGCTCTAAACAGTATTTTTAAACGTTATGCAATTGTCCACAAGAATAGTAGGTGTAAAGTTCCAGCACTCTTTCAGTTCTCATTTTGAAAACAAATTTACCCAAGCCTCATAATCAAAGAAATTAGGTAATGTATTGTGTTGCAATGGACAGAAAAAACAGCGGAAAACTACGTAACTTTATTGCATTGAATAATTATTCTATACAGTTGGAATCAATGAGTGTTTGAGCCAAAAGTGGCAAAGATTATGACTTCATTTTTTAAATATATAGAAAGTAAAGTACATTTTCTTGTCTGAGACTTTTCTAATTATGTTTAGGGTGTCACTGATTCATAATGAACATTTAAGAAATTATCTTTCCTCGAATAAAATAGATGACCATCAAATAAACGGTTGTTGTAGTCTTTAGTCTGTTGTAGTCTTTTTATCCTGTTTGGATCTATCACTAAACTGAACACTGAGCTCAGATTTTCAGCTACTGCACTGCAAGAATACTCTTGGCCAGGTAGACACTGCCAGAGGATGCTGGGCTGACACTGTAAGCTGACTGTCACGATCGTTACTTCTCCTCTTAAGGGCGCTCCAGCCCTTCCTCATTCTGTCCCATTTCCCACACCTGTTCCGTATTCCAGCCCCTCTTTAGTTCCACCTTTAAAGTCAGACGCAGGCGTTTGCCCGGCGCTTCTCATTGAATCTCGTTTCGTGAGAGTCCGGGGTCCTGCCGCGTCTGGCTCCGTTATGGTTTTAGTTTCCTGTTCCTGATTCCCTGTCCCGCCGGTCCCGACTCGGTTCTGGTTTTTAATTACTTTGGATGGATCCCGTGGTCTTGGACTCTGCCTCCCATTTTGGATTTCCCTTTTGGATTTATGCTTGGATTGTTTCCCCCGGACTCACTTCCCCTGGACACCTGCTCACTTCGGACACGCACCCCTGTCTCCTGACCCACTCCTGCATGATATTTTTCCCTATTGTTTCTTCACCTTCCGGATCGTGTCGTCCGCATAGGGCCCGGAAAGAACTGCTCCTGACACTGACACATAGAGCATTGGATGCACACTGTTGCACACTCTCCAAGTGTCTCTTCAATGGCATATTATTGGAGCAGATAGCATTTGTCATTGAAAACTATATGTGAGCATATCTTGGAAAGAATGCCACTTTTATTGGACTATCGTTAAAAATCCCTTTGGGTGCCAATAATGGCATGCCTACCATACTGTAGGTAGCTTGCCCTTGTACTACTCCATCAACAAGATCATCAACAAGATGATTAACACTGCTTTTAATATGAACAATATATGATAATAATATTATGAGCTGCTGGAGGACAGCTTAATGATAACTTAGAGAGAAAATAAATCAGGACATTTGCACAAGTGGAACAGGATCTGATGCAACTGGTTACATTTAATTTTTCTTGAAATAGGTAGAGAGCACAGGTGAAGGTGTCGATTGATGAGAAGAGTTTTGAGCAATGAGAGTCAGCACCAAAATGAGGACTGGAGATTCAGTGCTTAGTTGTCGACCTAGAATTTACTAAAAACAATGATGAATAGTGACAGTATTTCCTGGTAGACAAAGGATTGGGTTATTTATACAATCCAGTTTGGGCTCTAGATGTGTGATGGGAGAAATATGGTTTGCTCTCTGCAGTAATTTGTTAAGCTACCACCGATTGAGCTCTCTCCCTGAGGAGCCACTTTGCTTCATTAGGAAAGGCAGTGGTAATTCTCAGTAGAAAGAGTGATGTCAGAGCTACTGTAGTTCAGGCTGAGGTAAGCCTTTTACAGTTTTGACAAAAAAGAAAACTGGGTAGGCAAAGTGGCAAGGGACCAAATTCTGCTGGAAAGTTGACTACATTACATCAGGGCTGGTCCAGCCTCAGTCCAGATACTCTCAGTACAGTTAAGCTCCGCCAAGGAATATACTGCAAACAGAGCAAAGACTTGACTATCAGGTAGCTTATGTCCATCCTCCTACACCATGGTATTCGTTAAAGAGGATCTGCCAAAAGGGGCAAATTTAAAATGGTTTTTCTCATTTTAATTAAGCATCAATATTGATTGCAACAAAGGTATAGCATTTCTTTCAGTTCTAAAGTTCAAATTTCATATCATAATCTGTCTAAACGTTTCCTGGGTATTATGGAAAGGAAGTAGTTTTACAATGTTTGTATGGAATATACAGACAATTGTATCTGTAATTGATTCTACAACTATCATCTCAATACACATTTAATTTCAGTAAAAGTTTTAAGAATTTAACAATTCGCACAAGTGTATTAGAGGAGAGCAGGGCAAGGATCAAGTGTGGGCTTAGCTAAGAGAGATATAACACAGGGCTGTTTAAGAACAGAGGAAAAGTAGCCCAGGAGGAGTACAGAGATGTCAAGGAGATAGGAAATATAGGAAAGAGGATCTGAATAACTCTTGGTGCAAGTTGGCATCTTAGTGTAACAGGGTTCTGTGGTACTAAACCTGCTGCAGCTGATGTCTCCCACCCTAAAGGTGTACAGAACAATTTTCCCACCGCAGAAGACCCAATCTTACAGAATAGCAGGGTTCTCCACTGTGTAAGGAGTGCGGCTGTGTATACTCTGAGCCCATACGCAACTTTGATTGAATCCTGGCAAGAACAGAACAGATCCTGTTGATAGCTTTGTATTAGCCACCTCCCCTGATTCTGTACTTAATTTTTCTGCAGTGTGCTTTTTATTTTGGCATGCTCATTCTGCATGTTCCACGTTTAGAACCCAAATAACACTCTTGAATACCATTCTTGAATTGGTATGTCTGAGCACTGTTTATCCCCAGAACACAGAAAAATGAAACACACACAACAGCCCATTTAATTTTACTATCCCTTTTTGTGCTCCACCAAACAAACAAACCATCTATTGGTGAGGTCAGCACAGATCCCCATCTGTTTTTTCCAACTCTGGTTTCAGTATGTTCTGGTTTTTGTTTCAGTTTTCTCTTTGGGACATGTTGTTTAAATTTGTTTTGAGCTCTTCAAAGGTGGGATGGGATTTGTAATTAGTGTTAGTCCTGCACCAATTTTTGAGATTCTGAACTAAACGATCCTGTGATTAACCTGAAATGTAATCAAATGGAAATCTGTAGAAGGAGTAAAAGTGAATTGCTGGTGTATCTGATACACTGTCATTCCATCCTTTGTCTGTTCACCATAATTTGAACATCTATTAAGATCTGTTAAGATCTATTAACATTTGTTAAGGTTCAAATTCTGTGTGTTAAAGTTGTGTGTAACAGACCCCTAAAAAAAGGGTATTTTTGAACCTCAGCACTAAGTGCAGAAACTAAAAAGCAGATCAATTAAAGTCATGAATTAGTACTGGAGATTTAGCGCTCCACTGCAAAGAAAACCCTCAGACACCGGGATCTCCAAGGAATGGTGTGGGAATGACTGCTTTATGCAGTCTATTAGAGACATTTGTTACAGAGGCAGCGGGCAGTGTGCTTTTCATTACTTCCATAGTTAAAGCAATGTCACAAACAGTCTGGAAAGTCAAATCCCTTACAGACAGGAGCTTCTTTCATATTAAATCATTAATCAGCCCACACATGCCTGTCCCTGAGGGTATCTAATAGAACATTTTGCAAATAAACAGAGTGGCAAGCGTCCTTAAAGTGACAATAAAATTTTGTCTCGTTCTGATTCTGTAAAAAACAGAAAATCTCTGCAATCTTTAGAGCTTTCATCTTCTAATGCTGTAGTATGACTTTGGTGAGTGGGATGTACACTTGGTTATCCAGAATTATTGAATTCTTCATTAAGCCTTAAATTTTAATCCAACAAAAGTAAAAATGAAGCACACTTGCATTTTCTCTAAAATGTTGTTAGGAAGCGTGCAGAGCTGCAATCTCTCCATGTACAGACTGGTTCCTAATCCCATGTGTTGGAGCTGGTATTGGATAACATAGACGCATTAAGTTGTTTCACCACTTCAAGCACTTTGGTCTTTGTGCTGTGCTCTGATGTGCTCTTGGTGAAGATGGAAATGGTTGTATCACTAAGACACTTTATTTTTTGTGAGCTCACCACAACCATGGAATGATCACACCTCTTTCAGCAGCCTGAATAATGGACACTAGTGATCACTGCATTACTTCAATGCAGAAAATTCCATTGCCCCATGTTTTGCAAGAAGTGCACTTCATTCTTTAAGGTGGTCTTTCCATGTGGTGCTCTAAATGATCCAGTATTTGAAACATCATTGGTTGAAAGGTGTCCAGTGTTCCATCACAGTGACTGAATGCATGACACATGGAACAAGCCAAAAGGGATGCAAAAAGCTGTCAGCATCTTGGCTTCCTGTTTCAAAGGCATTTGCCAACCGCCATAACTGCATTCCATGGTTTGTGATTTAATGAACACCCCAAAGGTTTTCTATCAAGTTGTTGATACAGAGTGTTGGTCAAGGTTAAGAGGTGGTACTTAGACTGAGGCCAGCTTTCATTGACATTAAGACCACTAGATTGCGTAAGGCACTGACATACAGTTCAGTGATGTGTAAGCAAAGCATGACATTAATTTATTCTCTCAGAGTCTCCAGTTTACTCTTTGGTGTGTGATGCATTACGTGCTTTGTAGAAGGTTGTTCAATCAATTCAGTACTATGATGGATCATGTACGTCTAGCCTGGATTTTCAGTAACACGTTAGGGCAGAGAGTCTAATAACTCTTTTGCAATTGGTGCTGTTTGTATTGGCTGAGATGATAAATGTCTGCTAGTGGGTTGGTTGTCCCAGCTGTAAAAATCTGCTTCTCACTCTTTTCTTCCACTGCTCACCAGTTCCAGGCTTGCAGCAGACTAGCAGAGTTTGTTGTAGCCATGGGATTAAGAACTTTTTGCTGTACTATTTTGTGAAGTGTATTTGTATTGATGTCATAGAATAGAAGACTGTATGCTTGATAGGACTTATGAATTGAAATTTAAAATATTTATTAAAAAAACAGACTCAGCAAACCTTTTACAGTCAGTTTGTACTTTGAGTTGTGTTATTATTTTTTGGGAGTCTCTCGGTTTATTTGAAATTGACTCTGGGTTTTGTCTGTTAAAGGCAGGTTTGATACGATTATTTTTTTAAAGCCCCACAACTAGCGGACAGCAGTCTTCCCTTCACAAGACCGAATGGAGTTCTCAACAAAATCCATTAGTTTTTAAACAGAACACTAATATACATTGCAAAAAAATAAGTCAGTCAGCTGGTGCTAACGTTACATTTGCACAGTTTCATTTTACTGGACAACCCTTTGTTACTCCAATCCATGTGATCAAACCACTGACAGTATTAAATGTTTTAACTAAGTAACATCAGAACAGCATTTTTAGTCTAAATAAAACAACAGAATGAAAATGTATCCAGCAGGATTTATTTAAAAGCACATTTAAATGAGGGGATAAGAAAATTATGAGCACATTTTACTAAGACTCAGAGAGATGACTCAAGGGTCTTCCCTTCACGACAAATAGAATTCTGACCACACTGAGACAGAACCACCAGTTGTGAAAGTTTGTGATTACCATGACTAATACACAGCGACACCTTGTGATACTCGAGAATTAGTCCTCCACCCTACATTTGCATGAGTTTTTGCATAAATAACATGGTTTCATTCTAACTTTGAGTGATATGCTTGTCAATTTGTGTATGTGTCCTGCAATGGACTGGTGTCCAACCAGCAAATGCACTCTGCTAGCAGTCCCATGCAAACCGGTTTGCAATTAAAGAAAAAAAAAATTGCAGCAGATCCATGTTTTGGCAAGATTCATGGCAGTAGCAGACCATGAAACAGGAAGGAAGGAAAATGGGTTTATAAATATTTCTAAATAGATGTATTTGTTTTATTGAATTTGCAGCTTTTAGTTACCAATACGGTAGGCCATAACTGAACTACATAATGGTTACTGAAAGGCCACAAGCCTGCTTCCACAGGCCTCTCTTGTGGTCTGAAGAGGAGATTGTCTCCCCCTCCAGTTATTCACACTATTGTTTATTTGTGTACCATAGCATCATAGTATTTCAGGATTTTTAAGAAACTAAAAAATGAAAAAATGCACTCTTGGGAGGGTTACTGTGCTGTATTCTGTGTTGGAGGATTTTCAAAAATGAGCTGTACACCTTTAAGAAGCACCAGGTGGGGTCATGAGGGACCCAAGCTTTCGATATAAAAGGAAGACACCCAGGCTGCTCTCCTGTAAAACACTGAAAAGTCATGCATTCCTGCCTTGTATTTTGTCTGCTCACATAATTCAGAGTTGCTTTACTAGTCTTGCTCTTCTAAAAACTCCCTCCAGAAGATATAGCTGAGTAATAAAACCGAATCTGATATTTAAAGACAAACCTGTGTTCTTTGATTTTATCTGTCACCGGCCTCAAAGGGGCCCAGTGACATCTCATATGCCTCCAGGATAGGCTAAGCTCCAGGGAATAGGAGGTTTCTGTTAGCAGAAGGCTATCTCTATACTTCTCATCTACTGCCTCTCAATCATCCTTTAAGTCTCTGCAGGTCCTCAAGCACAACTGTGTTAAAGTGATGATCATTTACTCTATTAGACTACTCAATATTGTAATTCATCCATCCATTTTCTAACTGGTTCATCTAATTCAAGGTCGCAGGGGAGCCAGAACCTCAAGCAACTGGTGCACAGCAGGATACCCCCTGGACAAGATGCCAGTCCATCACAAGGCTCACACCAGGGCCAATTTTCCAGAAGCCAATGAATTTACCAGTAAATCTTTAGATCATTAGAGCAAATCGGAGCAATAACCCTCACGAACATGGAGGGAACATACACACTCCAAACAGACAGCATTGATCCCAGGGTTCTAGAACTGAGGCAACAACACTAAACCCTGCACTGCCGTACTGCCCCTCAACATTGTAACCCAACAAGCAATTAAAATGTGATTCTTTTCAGGTACATAATAAATGAGAACATTATCCTTCACACAATCTTTTAAAAAAATGTCTTAATCACTACTTAAGTGAAAAAAATTCAAGCCTCTGCATGAAAGTGAAGTGAAATAAGGTTTTTATGTAGGTTGGATTTGACTTTCGAGCACTTTCTTTTAATTAGAGCCGCGTGAGTGAATTTTATAATTTCAGGGAAGTTTAACTCAGATGCTGTTAAGAAAGCACACGCTGCAAATAATTGTCTCTGTTGCCTTCTGAATTTTAGTTCACAGGGATTTACTTAATGCAAGTCACCAAGCTGTGAAAACTAGACCCACTGAGCTGTTGCAAATTTCTTGTTCAAACAAGATCATTTTTGTTTTCATATTATCTCCCTCATGTCCTGGGTCATTCATCAGCCAAGGGATTACCATGAAATAAATAGCACTGTTCACAGTTTTGTCTATTTTAGGACTTTCACTGAAGCATTCAGGCAATTTAAAATTATAATCTATAGCCTATATGTAAAGTATTTTAAGGGATACATTTCATTTTCATTTAAATTTTTTCAAAGTCTGATATTTGTCTTACCTTAATTATTCATTGCGAAAACATTTTCCAGTTTAAGACAGTTAATTAGCTTCAGATGTATGGATGCATTAAAGCATACAAATTATGCTTTCAATTCTTTCAAAACTGACAGTTCAGTGAAACAGGTGGATCCTCAATTTTTTAGGTCCAGTGAGACAGATTTAAAATTGCCCAGACATTGCACACTGGAAATACAAGCTGTTAACTCCTGAAATGTTTGAAAGTCCATTCAGATGGACAACTGTACAATCCCAAATAATTAATGTTCCCTTGGCTTTACCTCATTCTGAGAACTGGATCTTCTTTTTCACCAATTTCAACCAACTAAGCAGCTTAGCTAATGTCTATACAGAACACTTGTTCAATGATCGCTGTATCTGACGAAAAGAAACATCTGCAAACAAGCATTCCCAACAGATACCCTGAATCGAAAAAGGATCATCATTGCAGTCCCTGTGAGTCACTAGGCAATATCAGGGAACAAGTGGTGTGAAAAACTCATCGACACCCTGTCGGACTATAAAGCTGAACTATATCAGTTTAAAAAGGAAAGCTGAAAGCAGCCTTATCTATTAGTTGCAGAGATTTTATCATAACCCAGATAAGTCTATGAAGAACATCTTCTCATTTACAGTGAAGGCCTGATGAGTACTGATTAATATAATATGGCATTTACCAGTGTAATCTGAATGAAGTACTGCTCCTTGTCAAACAGCACTATCCCACACAGATTTTAAACCCACCACCTTCCATTTTGGAGCTGAGTGACCTAAATATTACCACATCTACACAAATCAACATTGCTCCCACTATCATAACCACCTTCACTTTCTGCTAACCCAAGCATTCCATACAATGTTTTCTGTTGATAATATACCTTTGCTCTTACATCAGTTTTTAAAGTGATAGCATTAGTCTTTGCAAGCTGATTTGACATAAAGAAAATACTCCTTGTTTTCTAATATAAATATTATAATATTCTTCATTTTATCAGCAGACAGATGAATCCAGAAAAGAAGGCTTATTTTCCATGTTAACTCACAAAAAGTGTGTTTGTACCTGTCTTTGTTCAAGTCTATTTGACTGGCAAGTACATATAAAAAATAAAAATCTATTTTTTATGAATAATCTATAAATAAAATGTTTAACATATTGTTATATTTGTTTCATTTACTAAAAATATATTATGTGTGCATATTAACTGGCTTATATTTAATCTACAATATGTCTGTATCTACAGTATTTGATATGTATTGTACAATAATTATTAAATTAAATGTGAATTTTAATATATAGTGTTTATATTTATTGCTAGACTGATTTTGTATTTGGTTGTAAATCTGAAAATCAAAATTTAAAATTTGAGTGCCATCAGCTACACAATCATCCTTATTTTAGAAAAATCAGTCAATGATAAACACAGCCATATAACAAATGAAACAAATTCTATTTTTTTTTTACAAAAACAATATGTAATGTACAGTTCCTTCTTTACAACATGTTGCAGAAAACATGAAAAATACGTTTTGAAACACTATGGTAGCCTGTCCAATAAAACATTTTGTTAAGGGTGCAAGAGATGTATTTAGAGGTATAGAGATGGAGAGTCACACAAGATGTATTTGAAAAGTATTGTAACTCACCCAGAGTGTTACAGAAGTACTCATCCTTGCACAGTTTCCATGTTTTTGCTTTAAAGCTTGCAGTCGTTAAACTTTGAAATAGCAATTACTATTGTTATATACACAGCTAAATTGATGCATTGAAAGCAAAAACAAAAAGAAGAAAATAAAGAAGAAAACTGAAAGAAATGAAAATTAAATAAAAATTGGGAAGTCATGACTGCATAAGTATTCAAACTCTTTTATTATTAACTTAATGTGAATGCACAAAATGGCCTGAATGAGATACAAAATTAGTTAAGTGGCTTCTGTGTGCAATAATATTGGTTCTCAAGATTTCAGAATGAAAATGCCTGTCTCTGTGAGGTTCCTTGTTTGGGTAATGAATTTCAAGCAAAGTCCACGAAGACCAAAAAGCTTTCAAAACAACTCAGGGACAATGTAGTATAGAGACACAGATCAGGAAAAGAATCTACAAAAAAATTAAGAGTCACTGAATTTCCCTTTGAATATGGTGGTCAGTATTAAGAAGTGGAAGTCACACAAACACATCCTAGATTAGGCTATCCCTCCAAACTGAGCAGCCAGGCAAGGAGGAAACTTGTTAGGTATTCCAACTTGATGCCAATGGCAATTCAGAGGTTGAGACAGGCACCAGTGACATGGTCAATAGTATCCATGTCACTCCACAAAGGGAGTATTTCATATTTATATGAAACAAAAGAAAATTCAAATCTAAATTTGACTGATGGGAACATACTGTAGGCGGAGCAAATAACTCATGAATCTCAGAAGAAAGTTTGCTTCAGACCCAAAACTGATAAGAAAATTCAACTTTCCACAGTGAGTGGCCCAGTGAAAGTCCTGACTTTAATATTATTGAGAATCTGTGAAACAACTTGAATACTACTGCCCAAACAAATTGAGACAACTTGAGCAAATCTACCAAGCAGGAAATTGCATCACACCAGAGCAGAAAGTTGGTAGAGGTTTACCCAAAATGATGTGTGGTTGTGCCAAAGATGCTTCCACCAAATATTGCGTTCATGGGTATGAGCACTAGGCAATCACTAGTGGCAATCAACATACAGTATTTCAGTTTCTCCTTTGTGTCATGATCCCTCATAATCAGTCACTTAACTGTCCTAAACGCTGGCACATTCCCACGACCTCAGATAATGAGACACCTGCCCGATCCAATTCTCGGAAAAGACAGCACACTTAATAATCATCCTATCAGGCTGCTTGCCTTTCACTGGACCTGTTATTTATGCCTTCCTCAACCCGTACTTCATCGCTTGGATTTAAACAGCCTGCTGTTCTCCTAGCTCTCCACAATTTCTAGACCTTTTGGATCTCGACTCGGCATGCCTCACCAACGCCGGCCTTGCCTAGCCCAATTGTTTTCTTTCGTACCTCCATAGGGTTCTTTGGTTCTCATCCGTAACACTTTGTATCTTTTGCTATAATTTACTAGAACGTATCCTTAAAAGCCTTCAGTCTGAGTTTTCAGGTTCTGGGTAAAGCAGTTTACAAAATGATTCATTTTGCAATTTAACAAATGTGATACGATAGGAAGAGTCTAAATACTTTTGCAAGTCACTGTAAATAATTTATGTAGCTACCATGCATTCTAGAAATCTGTAAGTATACTTAAAATTCATGCTTAATTTTATGTTCATATCGCCATCTGTAGATGACTAATGCCGTTCTGTTCTTCATGATGACATACAATCATGACATTTCTGAACAAGGGAGGATGCACTGCAAACAAATGTATGTGTGCATAGATTCTGTTTTTAAGGAAGCTGTCTGTCATTATTCCGCAGTGACATACAGTAATGGGTGAAGAAGCTTAAGATTTGCAGACATGAGCCAGGTCTAGACAAACCTCAGATGCTACCAGCAAAAAACAACTTCTGCTGTCGAAAGCACATGTAATTGACTAATCAAAACTTCAGAAAGTGCAGTCATTGATGTGTCTGTTGGAGGCTTTGAAACATTTATCTATGAACATCTATACATACCAAAAAGATACTACCAAAAATGCCCTAAAATCTCACTTGTCCAGTTATGAGTTGTGTACACTCTTGAACTCTCACTCAGAGGAATTTGTGCCTTGATGTCACTTATACTCTTAGACCAAAATCTAACTAGTGTGGCTGGAATACTAATTTCCAGCCCTGATGAAATTCTGCACCATACCTTCAGCTTTTGAATTTATGGCCATCATCTGAAAACAAAGGGGTGCTGCTAATTAATTACATGTGACACAGAACTTAAAATATCACTAATGTTTTGCTGACTTAGTGGTGCAGCTGTGAAGTACCATCTACTAAACACAGAGGAGGATATGTACACAGTGTTCTGTTCTACTGCATGATAATTCACAAAGACAGGGTTGCACTGGTTACCATTCATCAGTGAGGGCTTTAAACAGCTGAATCATTTACTCCACAGCCCAGACTCCAGTTGATTTATTTGTTCTGACATCTGAACATTGTGCTGTGTCATACAGAGCTTTGAGACAATGATGACAATGATAAAGATTATGATTCCTCGAGGTCTGCAATTGAACCGCACTTAAAAGTGCAATGAGAAGAGTTCTCTTATTCTGGGTTTGCTAATGTGAAGAGTACATGGGTTAAATTAATTGAGAAGAAATGTGATTACCTGAAAAAAAATTGAAAACATTATCTCATCTATATACAGCTGCACAATTTAAACATAGAAAGTCCTGGTTTTACGTCTATACCTTTTAAGGCATATATTGTATTTGCATTTTAAATAGTAAGCAGAGAGATGAGTTGATTAAGGAAGGTTGTTCCCTGGGATAACACAATACTGAATAAGTACAAGTCTTATAATTTCCAAAAATGCTATGGGCTCAATGTTTGGTGTTTAAGTTAAATTAAATTTGCCAATATAAATTAAAATCTACATATACAGTAAATAGCAAATGTTTCTAATTGACACAAGAACAGCAAAAAAATATGACCATGTCCAGGTTTTGACGAGTATTGACGATTGTGTTGCTGCTATTGCAAGGCTGGAAGACGACCTGTGAGGCAGAGAAGCTGCCAAGAGAATTAAGTGCTCTGCTTAGAAAATTAGTCGAAAGAATCCAGGAAGCTGGCTGCGTGAAGGACAGGCGATGTCTTGGAAGGCAGAGGGTTCTCACATTGGTCCAGGACTGTAACATTCATCAAAATCTTCTGCGTCATCATTTTTAAACAGCAGTGGTTACAGCACAGTACATTCCAGGAAGGAATAATCCATGCATCAGCAGAATTACTGTAGTTTGCCATATGCATGAAAAGTTTCTGCATGCTCAGAGTCTATTCAGGGGTAACGTTGACAGGTGAGAGATAAAATCATTAGTTTATAAGGGCCAGAGAATATCTGAGTAATACAGTGTTCATTCCACCAATGAATGTCATGCTGTCACTGACCTGCAGACCTGACTGGAGACAATGATGGCAGTGCCATTACGATGATGATTTTACTGTTACATTGTTCAGGGCAACCAGTGGGTAAAGGGATGAGAGGAAGGATGTCTCTTTTAACACAAATATACTTTTAGTGTTGATTTAAAGCCAACTTACTGCTCGGCAACCCATGGACAGTTTTTGAGCCAACAATTTTCTGCTGCTACAGAACAGAAAGTATTGTTTTTTCACTGAAAAAGTCTAGTCTATCGGGAGGCTGATCAGCTGTATGTACAAAGACTTTCATGAGTGTGTTAATGCTCAGTAAAATTTTACCTGACGTTATCTTTGTAAAGTTTTCATTTTAACAATGCCTCGTAATTCATCGTGGGTCTTGAAACTTGAGACTTGAAACTTGTTTGGTGGCTATATTTAAAATATTTAGTGGAAGCCAGTAGAGCTGAGTGTTGCAATTCTTTTGTACAGCAGTGACTATACTCCTCAGTTACAAAATGTTCTGGCCACTTCATCTACAGTATGTATCAATCTGGGATTAGTCAGATGTTTCCTCAATCACTAGAAAAAATGCTGCTGTCATGATTTTTATAGCAGATAGCTTGTGTTTTGTTTCTTTGTTCCCACTAGTCCTTAATGATTCTGTAGTAAATTAACTTTAATTTCACTACAGATCTAAACCAGAGGGTTTGTTAGGAAACGGGATCACAGGGAATAGGTGACAGAGTCTTTCAAATAGTACTATAGGTCTTTCTTAACCAATTTGCTGAAGTTCTTTGAACAAGCAACAACACCAATGGACACACATTTAATGAATATGTTTAATTTTTCAAAAGCTTTTGATACACATCCTCAGAAATTATTAACAGATGGAATGTATTCAGAGAAATCTATTATTGTTTGAATTGAGAACTAGTTAAAGGATATAAACCAGAGAGTACAGATAAGAGGTGAAAGCTCCAGTTGGCTGATGGACTATAATTTGTGGAGTACCATGGTGACACTGTACTTATGCCACATGTCTTCCTAACTTGTAGTAATTTAAACTACTGGTATCATTTATGAAAAAGATTGCAGTATTTATGTTTACATCTTCTAGACTGCTTCACTTCTTTCAACAGAAGGCATTTCTTTACACAACAGGTTGTAGTGTCCTGGAGCCAGCTACCAAGCTATGTTCTTGATGCCCATGATCACAGGTTCATTTGAAAAGCACCTGGATGAGACCTTTGGCTCAATTGGCAACCAGCATCCAAATGGGCTAGATATGTTGAATGGGCCATCTGTAACCTCTTTTATTTTCTTATTGTCCAGCACCGGGATCAAGTTAAGCAATAAAGGTCTGGAATCCATGGTTGTCTATTTGTGTGTTAAAAAACAGAATATCCTGTTACTGCTCAAGGATCTCTATTGCCACCTGTATTTATGTGTGACAGTTTTGCCCTTTATTTGAAATCCAAGTTCTGTTGTTTCTGTTCTAAATTAGCAGCTCTAAAATAAAAGAAAATACAACCAAACATATTTGTGTTTGCCTTGTTATGATATTTTTATGTACATAGATGACTAAGATTGGATTACTAGCAGATATCCCAAATCACACTTTAAAGGTGGGAAAAGGAATTCTTAATCAAAAATGTATATTATTTAAATTAAAATGTACAATTTATATTTTTCTGTTTCTGACCAATTTGTAATTGCCAATTGTCACAACCACCAACCTGCACAGACCAGCCCCCAAAAGAGCTAATCAGTGCCAGCAGCGGGGCGATAATTACAAGTGCCGCCACACGTGTTAACTCGGCACCAGACGCCCTACCGTGCGGCAGGCTGCTGTATTTAAGCCATTCTAACCCGCTTCATGCTGCTGGGTATTGAGCCTACTCCCTGAGAGCTCTACCTGGCGATTACTGTACCCCATATGACTCTGGATTTTGGACTTCCTTTTTGCCTTTTGACTTCGGATCTCGCCTCTCGACTTGGATTGTTTGCCACCAGTGTACTTTGTGGATTTTGACCTACCTTACTCCTTCCGATCGCGACCTCGCCTCTTGTTTCGGATTGTTTGCTTCAGTCGGACTTCCTGGATACTGAATCACCTTTTCCTTTGGACCACGAACTCGCCCTTTGCATTGGATTGTACACGTACCGTGTCTTCTGCCTACTGCTGCATCTGCACAGGATCCATATCTCTTCATTAGGGAATCCTAACAGAATACCAAGCCCAAAAGATGGATCAAACTTTTGGCTCCCTTCTCCAGCAGCATTCCCAAGCCCTCTCCCAGATTCAACAGTCCATACAGCATCTCGCTAACCACGTCGCCTGGCTTTCATCCCCTCCTGTGTCCCTGGTTTCCACACAGTCTCCTGCAACATCTTTCTCCCAAGCCTCTGCCCTGTCCACCACTCCCCCAACCTTACTGTTTGTTCTCCCAGAGAAATATGACGGTAATCCTTCGGGTTGCAGAGGCTTTATTGCTCAGTGCTATCTTGCATTTCAATTGCACCCCGAGCGTTTTCCTGCTTCACGGGAGCAGATTGGATTTGCATTCTCCTTGCTCACAGGCAAGGTTTTGGATTGGGCAGCTGTCTTGCTGGTCAGGGGAGACTCTCAATTCTCGGATTTTCATATTTTTGCACATCGCCTCCAGGTGTGCTTTTCGCAAAACAACCTGGACTTGATTCACTTCTGGCTATCTGCACTTCAACAAGGCAACAGACCACTACAGGATTACGTGGCCGAATTTCAATCCCTCGCTGTGGAATCTGCCTGGAACCCGGAGGCTCTCGTCTGCCTCTTCTGTAAGGGTCTTTTCGGAGGAGTTGAAGGATCACCTGGTGCTCGTGCCAATTCACTCCCAGTCCCTTGACGCGGTGATCTCTCAAGTAGTCGAATTGGACACCCGCATTAGGATTCGGAGAGCAGAGAGACACCCTGGAAGTAGACATGGGCGTCCGGAAGGGTCACTCCCTTTACTGCCAGCTCTGCCTCATGCCCTACTTTCCTCTCAAGAAAAGGAAAGGCGCCGTCAAGAGGGACGATGCCTGCTTCTTCGAATCATCTGCTAGCTACTTGTCCTTCTAGACCACTATTTTCACCTCGTGCCCTCCCGCAGCCCACAGCTAAGGTCAATAGCGCTTTTTTTTCTCAAGCCTCTTTTGGCTCTCTTTTTTTGGTGGAGCTTTCATGGTCTGAGACTTACCTTCCCCTGTCGGTCTTTGTTGACTCGGGCTCAGAGGGGAACTTTGTAGACACCTCTTTTGATAAACGCTGGAATATCCCTTTGGTGTCCGTGTCACCCCCAGTCAGCATTCAAGCATTAGATGGTTCTTCGCTCACTTCTGGTCAGATTACCTGTCAAACCATCCCCCTCTCTCTCATGGTTGGGGGCACACATACCGAGGATACTTCATTTTTACTCTTGGATTCGCCTGCCTACCCACTAATCCTGGGCCTTCCCTGGCTCAGAAAACATGATTCCTACATCTTCTGGGCCAGGAACTATCATCATTTTTCTGGGGACAGGGGGGTGAATTACACGGTCAAACATTGCTACCCCCTACCTCTAATTCCTGCGGCTTTGGAATCCTTACGGGGAATATCCATCTTTTCGAAACTGGATCTGCGGGGGGCTTATAATCTAATCAGGATACGGGAAGGGGATGAGTGGAAGACGGCCTCTATGACCATGCACAGCAATTATAAATATCAAGTCATGCCCTTTGGCCTCGTTAATGTCCCGGCAGTCTTCCAGTCCTTTATGAACGACATCTTTAGGGACATTATTGGTAACTTTGTTTTGGTGTATCTGAACGACATTCTGATTTTTTCCACCGACCCTCAGGATCATGTCCATCACGTCCAGGAGGTGTTGTCCAGATTGATCAACAATAAGCTCTACGCTAAGCTGGAGAAGTGTGTGTTTCATGTCTCTAAATACACAATTTGAATTTGAAATTTGAAACAGATCTGTTTTCTGGGCTTTGCCAATTTTTACAGGAGTTTCATTAGGAATTTTTGCTCCGTCGTTGCGCCCATCACTGCCTTGACACATAACAGACCTGGTAGGGGTAAGTGGAACCTGGAGGCTGACAAGGCATTCCTATGCCTAAAACACCTCTTCGGCTCGGCTCCACTCCTCCGTCACCCGGATCCCTCCCAGCCTTTCGTGGTCGAGGTTGACGCCTATGCCTATGGGGTTGGTGCAGTCCTCTCCCAGCACCATTGTGAAAGACACATTCTACATCCATGTGCTTTCTTCTCTAAGAAGCTCTCTCCTGCTGAGGTTAATTACGATATGGGTAATCATGAACTCCTCGCTATCAAGCTGGCCCTCGAGGAATGGAGACATTGGCTGGAGGGGGCTCAACGCCCCTTTGTTATAATCATGAACCACAAGAACCTGGCCTACATCCAATCGGCCAAACGCCTCAACTCAAGTCAGGCTCTCTGTTCTCTGTTTTTCTCCTGCTTCAATTTCGTTATTACCTACAGTATATGCCCGGATCTAAGAATGGGAGGGCTGACACTTTCCCGACTCCATGACCCCCGGACCTGGACTATACACCAGAACCTATAATCTCAACCAACCATGTTGTGGCAGCGGTTCGCTGCTCCATTAAAGATCAAGTCAGACGAGCCCTGGACAGAACTTCTGTCCCTCTCCATTGTCCAGCAGATAAACTTTTTGTTGTGGATAAATTACATTCGGTAGTGTTGCAGTGGGGTCATGACTCCCGGTTTGCGGGCCAGCCTGGTATCAGATGTACTCCTTAACATCTACCTATTTTGGCCAAACAGTTGCAGAATACATTTCTCAAAGAATAAAATACTTCTCAAAGTGTTTTTCCAATCAAAAGCTGCCCCGTGAAACATCTTTATCACATCCCCACTCCCTAAAGTATGGTTATCCTTTGGTAAAGGAATAATCCAGTATAATATTCATTCTGTTTAATAAAATCAGAAAAAAAAATAGAAATGCAATATAAAACACAAAGACGTGAAAGAACAGTTAAATGCAAACAAGGAAAATATCTTTTGTACCCATGAGAGCATTCTGGTGTTTCAGTCTGATTGTTTGGTTCCTATAGCTCTAACTCTGTTTGGTCTATTTTAAAAAACAACTCAGCTGCAGTACAGTTTCTTTGTTTTAGATCTTTTCAAGCTTGTCCGACTTACCCCGTAAGCTAGCACAGTGTGGGAGAGAGAATGAATGTGTGGGGTAAGTTTTATGTGAAACAAAGGAGATGGGCATGCTGTTAGCATTAGTGTCAGTACCTCACAGAAAACCTACAGAATAAGTGTTCTGTGTTCCACTAGATCCTGACTCCCCTGCCAGCATGTGCAGCAACACATCTGTAAACCTCTGGGCAATGTCTATCAGTCTTCACTATTGCAGAGGGTTCACCACTATGTGATGTATTTGTTCTGACTGTGGCAGCTATTCCCATAATCAGCAATGGTCAAAACCATTATTAACACACTTAGGATAAGCTCAGCAAACCTTCTTAAGCAAAGCTAAGCACAGAAAATACCTGCAGATGTTGATTGCTCTTGGCTTAAATGTGTTCTATAAATTCAGAAGGAAGAAAACTCTGCCCCTGCCTTATAGAACATTGGTTATGTATTGTACCACTTGTAATAAAAGGTATGTACACACCCATAAGTTTTGTTTGTGAAAAGTTGTTTCTTTTCACTTTGTATTTTAAGTCAACTGTATCTGTAATATTTTAAATTAAAATTAAATGATTAATTATTTCCCTGTTTTGACAACTTTTCAAGACGTTTCGGGTTGCAGAGTTTTCATTTGTATGACACATCAACAATAGAGGGGCAGCACAGAGGTGCAGTGGTTAGCCCATGTAGCACTGGAGACCTGGGATGGAGTTTGCATGTTCTCCCCGTGTTCACATGGGTTTTCACCAGGTGCTCGTTTCCACCAACCATCCAAAAACACACTGGTAGGGGCTTCTGAGAAAATTGGCCTTGAGTGTCAGTGTGTGTGTGTGCCCATGTCTGTATGTGCCCTGTGATAGAGTTGCGTCCTGTCCACGGTTATGATGGATAAACAATAGTAATTAGCAAACGGACATGTTTACTAAGTAAGCATTTGAGAATCAACTACAGAAGCATGCTGCTTCTCTCTGGAAAGGTCTCTGCTATAAGACAGTTACACCATCTTGATTGCCAGGTGATGCAAAGAGACTGCTGTGTACAGTACAGTGATTTTATAAAACTTAAAAAAACAAAAAAGTGTCCCTGTGGCCACTAGTGGATGCCTGATATGTCCTTGAAGTCATGCAACTAGTTCACCTGGGTTAAGCTCCCCAATTGTATTACTGAATAATCGACCAGTATGCATTCTCACTTAATTTGGGGGTGTGCACATTTTTACATAGGTGGAATCAATGGACTTTTGCAGCTGTAGCAACTGAATGGCTCTTTTTGAGAAGCCTTTTGTGTTTTGAAGGTCCCCCTGAACCACGCTACCGGGTGAAAAGGATCTTCCACAGGTCCTCTCTACATTTGGAAACCTGGCAATAGTATTTTGTTATTTGCCTCATCTTATCCCATCTCATTACCCAACATGTACTGAACCACTAATGACTGCGTAAAGGAAGAGCATATTCAGATTGCATGGTAGGTCAGAAAGATACTTTAAATTAAATTGCCATAACCTTCATTTGTCACAGTTCACACCTCCTACTCGGCACACAATTGCCACATTAAAAAAATAGCAGTGAAGCACTGCATGTACTGCAGCAACCACTTGATAATGAAAAGAAGAGTAATCTCCCACAGACTGTCTGTGTCAATACAACTGACATTTGGATGTATTTTGGGAGGGTGCTTGACTACATTCTTTCACTCCATTCACAATACGTTCAGTATATAATGATCATGCCTTATGTAGGTGGAATGACCACAGTTTTCAAAGCCTTAGTCAATGGCTTCAGCTACAAGTTTTGAAGTTTTCCTTACTGCTGCACTTCATAAACAAATCAATGAACCTATGACTCATTCAATGAATCTACTTTATTAAAATTTATTACATTTACCAGAGATTAGAGTGAGAAATGCAAATCGAAGAGAAGCTAGAGGTGAAACGATAAGAAAAGATAAATGTTCACAAGGATTTCATTTAAGAGAACCTGGAGCCCCAGGAGTCATGATAACCTAATCTTAACGGATATCTGAGGACTTAATTCCCCTCAGTTTGGAAAATCAGAAATTTTGCAATCTCCCTCACTCCGTTTTTCTGTATAATCATTCAGATGTGCAGTCTTAAATCAGTTATGGAGTCAGTTGTTGTTTCCAGGTTGGAATGATAAAAAAATGTGAGAATGAGATTAAAAAATGTTAATTATTCTGTTTTTGAATAATATGAATATGTCTATCCTGCAAAGAGGAAAAAGATATGTAGCCAATATTATTGTAAATAAAGTAGCAGGCTCCTGTACTGTATATATTTCACAAGATAGAATCTTCTGCAAATTTCTCTGTGTTGATTTGTTTCCTGGATGCATCTTACCAGAGGGAGACAAGCTCAGTGATGCACAGATTGAAAAACAAAGATCGCTTACGAGCAATTATCCCTCACATGCTCAAGAAGAGCCAGCTTGTTTTTTAAAGCCTTGTTTTCCAATTTCTCTGTCTGACTGCCCCTGACGCATAGGGGCTTCTTTCCTGTGTGTGCTTGTGTTATGCAATGATAACAAACAGCAGTTTAGTTAAAAGAAACAAGAGTCGGTCTTAGATTTTGTTATTTTACTGTGAAGGCAGTAGTGTTGCAGGGATTTCTTGAATCAGTCCTTGTAATGTATTGGTAGATGATTAATGTTATTAGAATTAAAAATGGCACTGTTTTTTAAAAGGACCCGACATCCATCAAATCTAATAAAGAAGCATCTTTGCTAGATTACATTCATGTGCTCAATATAAAAGTGAAGCAGATTTGAACATTTTGTTTTATTTTCCACACATTTCCCATAGATTTTTAATACACTCAGCCCTGCATTCCGGCTACTATATTATTTCAACATGCCTTTGAGAGAAATGCACAAAAGATTATGTTATAAGCTATTCATCCGGTATAATTTAATTTACAGGCTTAATGGTCCTTCAGCTACAGTATTCCAGCTTAGTGTGTGGAACATAATTAAATTCAGCATTATCAATTGCTTTGTATACACACAGTACAGGGTTAAGGAATAGGCAGCCTACAGGACTGGAAGAGCATAATGGACAGAGCATGACTTTAACAGATACCCTTTGAAAATCTTACTTCCTTAAACCTCAGCACCTGTGTTATGAAAGATCTGTTGAAACACCCAATGAACAGTGCATGTCAACCTCATGTCCTCAGAAACATGGCACCAGTTCAAAACAGTAATTCAGCATTAATTACATTAATTTATTTTCATTCCAGAGCTCTTTACATATAAGAGAGCTCACTTATATGCATGTGTTATTATGTTTTGTAAAAATTAGTTTACCTTTCCCTGGTTCTTGTAGGCTATATGCAATTGTCATTGTGCTTATATCTAAGGATTTTATTCCGTACTGTTGAGTGTAGACATTTTATCGCACTGACAATGCTGATGTACTTTTGGTGTAATTAATTAATTGAAAAGGTTCGTTTTCAGCAACAGCTTCACAGATAAAAATGTCAAAACTAGCAATCAATCACATTTGAAGTTCGAGTTCTGAATCCTTCAATGTCTAAAGCGAAGACAGGCTCTAACTAACTAAGCGTGCAGTTAATGAATTCAGTAAAGTGGGTAGTTCATAATAAAATGGAGATGCAGAAAGCTTTCTATATAAATTTGAGCAGAATTGTTTGCATGGCTTCTGTCACCCTAGTAATGAGACTGCAATGGGTTTGTTACTATTGGTACTTGCAGAAGATGTCTTTTTCTTTTTTGCAAACAAGGCATTAACATGTAATTGCGCAATTGTCCTGCAAATGCTTCCCAAGGGACGTCGCAGATCTGAGGTAAAAATAGAGCAGAGTTGATATGGACCTGTTTGCAGAAAGACATCACTACACAGAGCACATAGTGTTGCTAATGAAATAAATCTGCTCCTGAACATCTCTAGATTGAATGTGGTCCCAACTATAGATAAATCCTGTGATGATGCACTTTTTTCTGTGAAGAAAGGAGGAACACAAAGACTGAGAAGAATCAAAGGATGTGTGATGCCTGTTTAAGTGAAGATACACACAGCAGAGCACCTGGCATAAACCACTAACAATTTTTCTTCCTGTTGAGCAGCTGTGTACTGGTTGTTCGCTAGCTTCGTTTGAAAAGTAAAATCGAGAAAAATAGAAATTTCAAAATGTCATTTAATCATAAAAATGGGAACAGATTAACTGTCCCGACCTCCTTTAAGACCGATGAATGTTACAAGGCTCATTTGCTGTTTGTCCTTGTCACACCCTTGAACTAAAGTAGTGTGTACTCTTCTGGCTATTAGACTCCTAACTAACTGAATAATATTTGATTTCTTGGATGTTTTGCTCATGTACTGTAGGCAGAAGATGTTGAGGCCCTTAGGTGTCATTTTCCCCAACACATTCAAGTAAAAAGCCTAAGTGCCAGCAGTGTCAATTTAATACCTCTCCTTGATTGCATAAAAAACAATCCATACTTCTGTTCTTTAATTCTTGTGCCTTGTTATTTTTAAAAATCCATCCTTACAACCAAAAATGCTGCCAAGCTCTGCCTTCAAACCTAAGGATGTTATGTTGCACTGATGAAAGTTTAAATTTCACTTAATGCCATAAAACACTAAGGCTTGTATTGACGATAGGCAGATCCATTAGATCTATTATATGTTAAAGTCAGATGTTAGTAAATTAAGTGTATACTGCATGGACTTTGACCCAGTTACAACCTCTTTGATGCGTATAGCATGTAAAGATTAGCATTAACTAGGCCCTAGAATGGGCTGTTTCTCACCCAGAGAAAAGAGAGGTTTAATACAATTGTATTCTCTTTTTCTGACACTTCTGTTGCATGTTTGATAATACATTTGCTAAGCTTCACATCACACACACAATTTTATATTTTCTTCTGATGGGAATATAAATATTTAAAGGCCTGCTGGGCATGGTTTCAGAAAGCTAGAAAGAAAAATCTCAATAATTGTTGTATTTGTATTAATAAACCGTGCCTATTGTTTACTATATTATGGTATGGACATTAATTCTTAATGATAAAGAAAGATATTGAATGCCTGAAGAGGGGGCATTCAAGTAATTCACGTTTCTTTCAACTGAATCCACTCTCTGGAGGTTGTGCATTTTACCTTACCCCAACTTCTAAAGAAATCCCTCTCTTACTTGCTGTACTCAGTATGCCAGAAGTGTGCTATCTAGAAGACACAATAGCAATAACATTGAAGTATAATATTTATATTCTATGATTCGGGTATACAGTATTATTCAGTGCATTCAGTTTCTTGAAAAGTTCTCAGATATCTATAAATGTATCTTAATTCAATTGGTGAAGCAATTTCTCACTTTTCTACCTGCGCTGCTGTGGTATTGCTGGGGTATAATGACTACTGTGCGTCACCAGGGTAAGTGCTGCACTTCAGTGGTGGGTGAAGTGGGTCCCCTCTTGTATGTAAAGCACTTAAAAATCTTTTGGGATGAAAAGTGCTGTATGAATACATGGAATTATAATAACAATGCTAATCATCGTTGCAAAGAACAACCGTCATAGAGGCCCCAGCTTAAACTATTATTTTGACACAGGAAACAGATCACAAACTTGTTGCATATTGTCCTGAGAGCAGTGTGTAGAGCAAAGATTAAGGTTCTGGACCCAGGCGAGACACTGGAGTTGTAATGTAAAGGCACATCATCCAAATTGCACTAGTTAAATACCCAACTGTATTCATGGGTACAACTGTAAGGGTTTGGATAAATTTGTAACTACAGAGAAATACTTGGATTGGGAGGTAGAACTGGACATTTCCTGTTAGTGAAAATCACTTTCTCTTCTCCAGACGCTGGCCATTTTCTGTACTGTAGATCTCAAAATCCTAAAGACTGAGCGCAGAATACAACAAATATAAAGAAGGCAATATTTGATGTTTTGTGTGATAGCAGCCTTTCAATTGATCATAATCCACTACAGTGTTTAAGTTGCAAGTTACTGGTGCTGAACATTTAGTAGAATTTAATTTCCTACAGGACAAAATGGTGCAAACTTTGGTCTGTTTGTAAAAGAGAATTGGGCTCTGTGAAACACCAGGAAGCTGGAGACACTGGGGATCTGTCTAACATCCCCTTACATCCCACTTCTCTCATGTGTAATGAAAAATCTTAATGGAACATAATGTTATTGGATAGAATGATTATTAGTAGTAAACAGCAATGAATTTATCTTGCTATCATAGGTGTAGTACTTACATGCATGGAGTTCTAGCATTGACTAGTTCTCAAAGCACAGCAGCACTCGTACTCTGCTGATTCTTTTCAAAGGCGCATATGTTAAAGTAAAAAATGTAGTATTATAGATGATTACTGAAAATAATTGGTTAAGAAATACACATGATATGGCAGAAAGATGTAAGTATGAAAAGAAATACAGCATGTTTGAACTTCTGCAGCTTAAAGGTGTTTTTTTTTTTCCAAAAA
The DNA here is from genome assembly GCF_059453375.1 of Lepisosteus platostomus. Lineage (NCBI taxonomy): Eukaryota > Metazoa > Chordata > Actinopteri > Semionotiformes > Lepisosteidae > Lepisosteus > Lepisosteus platostomus. The sequence continues at coordinate 23,555,329 of NC_142622.1, read as the reverse complement.
GCAGAAATATCTCTTTATTCTCTCTTGTTATACAACATTTTTCCCACATAAATAGTTCCTTGATTCTCTCCTTTGTTCTGTAATTAGCATTCCTGATAGGAAATTCAAAATCAATTTGCTAAGTAATGATTTTGTTAGACTGATTACTTTAATCACTCGACTTCAAGGGGCATTCAAAACGTTTTGTAAGTCAAATACTCAGGTTGTCACTGCTGCCCATTTCCTTTTCATTATTGAAGGCTGAAATCATGCCTTGATTTCTGTTTGTTTTTCCATTTGTAGATGACTAAAGACATTCTGCTCTTTCAAGGGTCATTAAATGATGGCCTGTTCAAACCTTGAGCAATGGTCAACACGTTTGTATAAATGGAGAAATGTATTTTTTCTCACACAATTACTGGATTAAGGCAAGCTGTCCTTCATTTTTCTACAGTGATGTAAAGGGCAAAGAAGTTTAAAAGTGGCACAGAACCAATCGAAAATGAAGCCAGGTCTGGATGACACCCAGACAAAGCTGTACTGTAGAAAGCATGATAATGTCTGATTGTTAAATGACTGTAGCTCAGTATGCAAGGAGCTTTGGCTTTTCTGTCATTGGCGTTGACATACAGTACCCTGTTATGTTCAAACATTCTGCTAAATGTGTGTTGTGAAACCTCAGCTCACAAGACTGAAATACCTGAGTTTTATTTTTGTCTTGTACGGTTAATGGTGATGAGATTTGGATTCACCACTGGAACCCAGAGGAGAAGGCTGAATAAGTCCTATAGCTACTGCATGACAGTGTGCCAATTTACAAGACTAGGTCTGAACAATTTAAGAATTAACCGAAACGCCCAAATTCAGCTTTAAAAAGCGTTAAGACGGTGTTCAGTATTACTCTGACATTTGAAAACTTTTGTCTTACACAAGATGATTCCTTGAAGTCTGCTGTGGATATGGCAGTCATTACGGTTTTAAGAGAATTTCTAGTGCAAATTACAAATATGCTATGTGGTTTGAAATTAACCGTGGTTACATTCAGAATCGAGGTCGAGAACTTGTATTCTTGCTTCGGTATACCCGAGATGCAAAACATTTTAACCACCGTTCATCACTTCAATTCAATGTTTTATAACTAGCCGAGTCCCTTGACACGTAAGTGTAAATATTAATAGAGTTCTACTTCGGCATTATGTTCCTACGTTCATCATTAATCATAGGAAGAAAGTATTAATTTTATTCTCCAGCAGATGCCGCTAGCCCAGAGACCTCTTTCCAATGAACGCTTTTATATTGGTTTAACGCAGGCGCAAAGCAAGCTGTTTGTCCAGTTCCTCTGGTCGAGTTACCTGTGAGAGTCACAATCGGTTTCGGTGGAGAGAGAGAGGGGAAAAAGAGGAAGGGAGAGAGAGCGAGGTTAAGTGACTGAGGCTGCGGAGTTCCCAGTGGCTTGGGCTTTCTCACTGTGAGGAGAGGCGGTCGGGGTAACTAGGTCCGCCACTCTGGAACTATCAATCACTGCAGCAGCAGCAGTAGCAGCAGGTGACGAGAACTTGCGACAAGTAGCTGCTAAGGAAAATATAAACGGGTTACACATTTTTGGGGGCATTGTTTTCCAGGTCAAGCAGGAGGAATATAAATTAACAGGAGACTGATTTGTTACGTCGTTGTACGTTTGGATTGCATTATTATTTACATCTGCATGGGAGTATCGCAACTATTGCATTCGGTTTAGGAAGTATCCGGATTTAAAAGAAGTAGTACTACCAACAGTCTTTTTTTTTCTTACTGTCGGTGGTGTACTTACAGTACGTTGTATTTGGAATTAAGCCATTGTACGTGTTTAAAATATACTAGTCTGGGGTTGGTTTGGTTGTCACAGTAACGCGGACCTTGGTCCTTGGAGAAGGAAAGGAAAGAAACGAAGATGATGGGTTTTCTGCGTCGGACCTTCGGCAGACGGTCATTGAGAAGGTACCAAACGCCGGATGAGCGAGACGGAAGGAGCAGAGTGGCCGGTGGAGGAGGAGGTGGTGGTATCGCCGCACTTCAAGCTCATCAACAGCAATTCATTCACACCCCGGTTGTGGTGAGCGGGGGAGCAGTCGTTCATATCCCCGCTGCGGGAAACAGCAAGTCGGTGATAACGTGCAGAGTCCTGCTTCTGGATGGGACAGATGTGAACGTGGATCTGCCGGTGAGTTCCCTGTGGCTAACTATGAGTAGTACCATGCTGCATTCAGGAAGGTTGATGCAGAGTTTGAGTATTGATACGGTCCCCTGCCCCACCTCCAAAAACTTTGTAATATGTATTTCATTAACTGCATGATCTCACACTTTTATGATTAACCCATACAGTACTTATGCATGCATGGTTTTATAGACCTTATCTCTACGGGCAAATCCAAGCTTAATAACGAATTTCTGAACACATCTCGCATTTTTTTTAATCTGTTTTTGTGTACCAAGAAGCCATGAGCTTATTTGAGACACTTAAGATAAATGCACACAGGTGGCAATAAGATTAAGTAAATGTTCATTTTGTTTTCTTTCGGATTATATTTTAACTTTAAAATGTTCATTTTTCGACGGCTGAGGAGAAGCGGCCAAGATCGAGTGTTGCTTTGAGCGACGTAGTCAACCGTGTGGTAATTCTTTAAAAGCAGGTTTAGTAATGACGTTTTATTGAGGAAGACGTGAGAGACAAATAAAAGCTATTGTATTGCTGTCATTTATCTATTCGTACACATTGCATTATGCTGCAACAGTGTAACTTCTCGAAAACACGTTGCTTGTTACGTCGTGCTTAGACTCGAGTCCAGCATAGATCGTTCTCATAGAAAGGCTTTTCTGGTTGCAGTTGAATCATTGTTACAAAGGACTGTGGGGGCAGCATAAGGTGTTTGAGCTATGTAACTTCTGGTTCGATTATTGGACTTTGGAGTTTCAGTATTATGAACAAATATGTGTATTACTTCTGTCTTAAATAATAAGGATTCTTCTTTTGTATAGAATGCATATGTCAATCGTTACCCCAAGAGTGAAAAGAATGCGATTTAACCTTGTGGTGTATACTGTATATGTATTGTACGCCCTGTGAGTTTACTGTCTCTATACGCCTTGCAAAGAATCTGCACTTGTTCGCGTTGCTGCTCATGTATGGGTCTCCCAAATGTATAGCAGTTAATATACAAATAGCTGTATGATGGTATTCTGCAGTGCCACAGCTGTTGGAAACAACTTCATTTCTGTATGTATTCTAAATGATCGTAATTATTAAATGACCCAAGATTTTAAAGCAACTGCGGAGCCCAGTAATGGAAGGATCGTGTAAGAAACTATCAACACTAGCTGGCATTATACAGACGTCTCGGTTTGAGCAACATAACGTTTCAGTTTTATTAATGTATTAGCTGACTGAATCACTAATTGAAAATGGTAAATGACAGTATAGACTGCGTTGTTCATGTAAATACATTCCGCAACTTTCTGGGGGTAGGTCTGGACAGTAAATTGCTTTCTGCAGGTTGTCAGTGTCTCATTTGTGCTAGAATAACATTGACAAGTAGAGGTTTTTAATTTTGATTTACATATATTCATAATTCCACCCTGACTGGCATTACTTCATTTCTGGTGCTGTTTGAATGCAACTGAAACTGTCAGGAGTAATTCAAGAAGATACGAAAGTTCGAGTTTAATTTCTTCTTACGCTGAAGGCCAGTGTCGTTTTGCCGTTTACTGTTTACAAATGTCAGTGTGACACAAAAACTTCTATCGCGGAGTCCTTGAACAGATATTGGGTCATTCCTTACCAGTAAGATACTGTTTAAAGGCATGCGTAATGTGTAGAAACTATAAAGATTCATTCCTTAGGGAAGTTACAATCAGTAATTCCAACTTTTTAAAGAAATCAGCCTTTTTTTAAAAGAAATTTACTTACAAGCCAGTGGTAGTCAATTCCTAGACAATAGAGTTTGAACATAAGAGATTAAGTGTACAAGTTGCTTAGTTAAGAAGTCAAATCAGTCAACATGTACGTGTTAATCAGTCACTTATATAAAGTACTTCTAAAATCTACTAGACTCCAGACATTCAGGACTACAATTGGTTGCCCCTGATCCTGATACAGTTTAAAGATCTGTGCGTCCTTGTTAGCAAGAAACTGGAGGAAAATTCCCTCAGCTTTAACCTTCAGTATAGCTCTTTATTGTGTTTGGAAAAGCAGTTTTGAAATTCTGAAGCTTTCTGAAGGTAGCGCAACTGGCAAAATCCTTTATAGCTACCATCAGACATCCCAAAGGGTTTTCATTTTCTGAACTTGCAAAAGATTCTGTTTCAATTTGTAGTTTCTAACAGTCTCATTAGTTTCCATGCGTAATGCTTCAACCGTGTTGTCTGTAGCTTTGTTTTGAAGGCTTGATGTCATTGGTGTGTGTTGCCGACATGGCAGATTAAGACTCTCGGTATGATGTACAGAACCATCGCGACCAATGGCAAGCGCTGCCATCAGTTAGCATGAGCTGTCTGATACAGTCACATCGCATTATCTATCAAGTTGCTTTTCACTGCGAAACCAGTTGCACTCTTCTCTTGGTGTATTTTGACGAAAGTGGGGAATGAACGATGAGTCCACAGTGACGTGTGCTTGAGCAGGGCCTTCTGTAGGGTGCACTATGAGCTTTTTCCATCTTCTCACTGGGTGTAGCTGTGGTGGTACTTATGCATAGGATGAGGCAAGAGAATAGCATGGAAGCTATTGGTGTGGAATTATCTCATATAATAATAATAATTGCTTACACTTATATAGCGCTTTTCTGGACACTCCACTCAAAGCGCTTTACAGGTAATGGGGTCTCCCCTCCACCACCACCAATGTGCAGCATCCACCTGGATGATGCGACGGCAGCCATAGTGCGCCAGAACGCTCACCACACATCAGCTATCAGTGGGGAGGAGAGCAGAGTAATGAAGCCAATTCATAGATGGGGATTATTAAGAGGCCATGATTGGTAAGGACCAATGGGAAATTTGGCCAGGACACCGGGGTTACACCCCTACTCTTTTCGAGAAACGCCCTGGGATTTTTAATGACCACAGAGAGTCAGGACCTCGGTTTTACGTCTCATCCGAAGGACGGCACCTGTTTACAGTATAGTGTCCCCATCACTATACTGGGGCATTAGGACCCACATGGACCGCAGGGTGAGCGCCCCCTGCTGGCCCCACTAACACCTCTTCCAGCAGCAACCTTAGTTTTTCCCAGGAGGTCTCCCATCCAGGTACTGACCAGGCTCATATGAACCCCTAATGCATTGCAATTAAACCCACGAGAGAAAACAGAAGTGTCTCACAACTAACTTAAAGCGTAAAAGATGCTGATTTGAATGTTTCTTGTTTACAGCGTGTCCTTACTGTAAACAGAAATGAAGGAGTACAAGGCTTGCTTTTGAAAACAAAATACTGTACCATAAGGAATGAGGGTGGAATTATAAAAATCAGCAGTAAGCTATCCAAGTCTCATGTTTCATGTGTCTCTTGTCATTTTGTTCCTTATGTATTTTAAGGACATGCACCAATAAACTTGGAATCTCTCTCTCAATCCAGTGTGTGTGGGTGTAAATGCTATATGGAGCCATGGCCATTGTTAAATACAACGTTTTCCTTGAAATATGCAGTATTACCCAGAAAATACTCCATCCTTCATTTGTATCTAGATGTTTAAAAAAACAAATAGAGCTTGTGTGTGTTGTGTGCTTTGTAATCATGAGAAAACGATATTGAAGACCTGGAGGAAAAATATTGTGGCTTCCGAAAAATGTTTTACTTCTGCCATTTAAGAATACGCTGACTTTGAGACGCTACAGACATGAAGCACAGACGTGCAGGCAGTTGTTATAAGACAGATTGTTATTCAAGTTGCATTTAGGAAATTGACTGTGTCTTGGAATGTAAAATCTTTGGTTGACCCTGTCTCTGTGTGCTGAACTGTATGTATAAACATGTCACAAAGTGGATTAGAGTCAGATCATAATGCTGAATACAGCGTGACTGAGGTTGGGGAGAGCATTGATTCTTCAGATCATTTACATTCTGGCAAGCGCTCTTCTCTCACTGTTGGACTTGATTCAGCAGTCTGGGATTGTGCTGTGGGTAGGTTTGGATTGTAGATCAGGAATAGAAATGAGAGTTGCAAGCATAAGCATTTAAGACACTGCAGGTTTCATTACAGAGCTTCAAAAAACATCAGAATATCAGAAAATGATTATGGCGTACTAGATTTTCTACACAATAAAAAACCCTGAGAATGTAAGAGAGCTGTTTCTCACAAGCCGTGTCACATGGCCTTACTTGGTTTGTTCTACATGTGTATTGTTTAGGGGATCGCGTTATTTTTAAGGGGAGTTTAATTCATGCATGTTTATTGAATTGTTCAGCTAGGCGTTTTAGTGATTGCAGATGGCATACGGTTTTATTAAGGACTAAATTAAAGCAAATCTTCAGTCTTCTTGCCAATCTGTTGAAAATACAAAGAGTACTGGTAGTTGTAGTTTTATTGGTAAAAAGTGTTGACATTAATGCATAAACAGATTCTGATGTGGTCATGAAAATCCAGGAACAAGTAATAGGTTTATTCCATGCTGAAAAGAGAAGAAAGAAAAGACAACGTTTCGGCCATGGAGCCTTCTTTGGGGTGTGGACACCTGAAGCACCTGACACCTGAGGAAGGCTCTACGGCCGAAATGTTGTTTTCTTTTTTCTCTTTCAGCATGGAATAAACCTATTACTTGTTCCATTGCAGCCTAGGCATGCTGACACAGCTACCCACCTGAACTATTAAAATCCAGGTACTATTGTTGTACTGTCTTTGTACAATGTGTTTTTAAGGTTTTCATGTACATTTTCCAATGATGCAATGTGGTTCATCAAATAATTGCAAATACTGCATGTGTAAGTGACATTAAAAAAAAGAAAAAACAACAGTTTTAAATATTACTTGAGGGAATATGACCAACTAACATACACTTAATTTTCCCTTTTATCAGCTGTGCAAAATGTGTCATCCTTATTGCATCATCAGTATTGTTCATACTTAAATTTATATGACTGAAATTCATTCATGCAGAATTTTTTTTAAACGAAAATAAAAGCCTAAGTATTTTCCTTCTAGTTTCACAATTAAGTGGATAGCTCAGAAGAATCCGAGAAGAAGGATGGATTTTGATAGCTTGAACAGATACCATCAACCAATAGTTGGTTTTGAAAGGAATCTTATATAAAGAGGGTGTGTAATGTTTATCTTTGAAAAGAAAGTATAGTATATACATTTGTCATTTGTACAATGTCTGACTATGAGATTGCTGTAATAAGTGCTTCTGCTTCCACTGTGTACTGGAATACTCATAAAAAAGAGGTTTTGCATTTTTTAATATTATAAGAGTCAATTTTAAAACCCACCAGTCAATAAATCATCTCTCCAGTTTTTAGTTTTATGTTAGGCCCAGTGTATCAAAAGAGAACAATAACGGAAAAAGACTAATAGAATTGCACTTGACTGTTTACATGCACAGAATGAACCTTGTTCTGCTGTACACTGCGTTCAATTCATTGCCCTACTCCCCTTGCAGCTTGTAAATTCTGTTAGAAAAATCTTAATGGTGAAAATTGGTTAGTAGCAATTGTTGACAGCAGCAATTACATATGAAAGTTGTCTCCTCACATGGCCTAGGACTTGAGGAGAGAAGGAGGCATAGTGGTAGGGGGGACCTGTTCGCTGTTAGAAAATGGACTGCTTGCGTCATGCAGCATGAATACAATTGCTTTTTACAGCAACAGCTTTCGTCCTTTGAGGCTTTAAAGGGCAACCATACTTATATTATTTCACCTGTATTTGAAGAGGCACGGATTGTTGCCAGCATTGTTCAGTAATTTGTTTTCATCTTTCAAATCGACCTCCAAGATGGAACGTGTGTTTTAATGAAAATCGCTGTGCGTTTTCAAAACTTAAGCTGTATTTAGTAAGTGACACATGCACGTTTCACATGCGCCCAGTCTTGTTATCAGGCTTCTTTAAAGGAAGTGACTCATAATAAGTATATGAAATAATATTAACACTTGGCCATTTTAAGTCCTTTTGAGAAGGGTTTTTGATACAATAGTTCTACGTTATTTGTTCTTCTGCTGCAATCTGCTGCATTTGTACAATGAATTAATCCACAGCAGCATGATGGAGTATACTGTGTTATGTCTCCTAAATTCTGAACCAGGTCAGGTCTCAAGTGACTTGTATCTCAGGCACAATTATGACATGTTCCTGAGAGAACAATGCTCTGTGTCATCTTGAAAATCATGTGGTCTTTTAACACATTGGTCAGTCGTAAAAGGATTTATTTTCAGTGCTTGCCTGGTTCTTATTCAGGCATATAAGAGCAAAGTAGTGTCAGACCAGATGACAACTTCCTGGTTTTTAAACTGTCACCTCTCAGGTTGTCTCCTACTAACAAGTCAAATGACCAAGGATGACAGGTCAGTCCCCACAGCTTTCTGGGAAGTGTAGTTCAGACAAGAACATTTATTGTTTAAAATGAAATACTAAATATAGTACTAAAATACTACAATTATTTTGTCTGAAATGCAGTCAGCGCATTAGCAGGAATAATCTAAAATGTGTTTGCAATGGGATAGAACTGCTACAGGTCAGAAGTAGTGGCCAGGGTGTCAGTAGCTGGGAAGGGTGAAATGACAAGGAACTGCATTCTGTACACAGACTATGGGGTCATGGCTTTAATAGTTCTTTGGAGCACCTTCCCCAGTCTTTCATTTCCTGAAGTCTGAACTTCAGTCCAAAACAGGTCAGGAGTAAAATAGATTCTCCAATCTAGATTGAAACCTTTTGTTCCTGGCAGGGACTACTAGAAACTCATTGAAGATTTCTGCATGCTGAAGTTTAGCCTAGTTCTACAGCCTGTCCCGATTACTCTTTTGGAAGAAGGTTCAGCGGTCAGGGCTGTGGTAATAATTTGTGAGTTACAACTAAAAAATGTGGTCTTATTGTGCTAGCTTGTGCTGTGGTTTGTATTGCTGTCCTTCCCTTTTTCCAACAACGTAGTTCATACTGTACACGGGTTCTAAAAGGAAGGGGAAACAAGCAGGGTCATTTTAAGGCCTCTCTGATGCTGACAATTAAGAAGGCTTTTGTTTGCTGTAATATGGTATGTTGGTGTCTGGATTGATTATTACATAAAGGCAACAAACGTTTCTTTTTTTTTAGGCTACGAGTTTGACCGTTGCCTGAGTTAGTAATGAAGACTGACTGTACTGTTGAACTTCGTTGAGATCATGGTGTTAGGCTCATTAAGGCATTGAGCCTGTTACAACACATGGGTAGCTGTTCCTGTGTTAAAATGAAGTTCCAGACACATGAGGTCTTCATATACAGCAGGAGTCTCAAACTCAATTTCTGGAGGACCTGGTGACTTCTGGTTTTTATCTACCCTACAGTCTCAGTTATAATTGGTCTAATTGTTTAATTATCTGCATAATTGTCATACATTTGACCAGGCACTGTGGTGATTTATAGGTTACTGAACCATTAATGAAGTGAATATATTAGATAATCAACTGTAAAAGACCTTAAGAAAATTTGTGTATATATTTAATTTAGAAAATAATTAGATTAATTGTTTAAATGCCTAATTAGCTTGGAACAATATACATGAGAACCTAAAGGAACAGAGTTTGAGCTCACTGATATACAGTATACTTTGCGCTTCTAAAATCTTAGCAACATATAGATTTAAAGGCATGGTGTACAGTGTAGCATTTTTATCTAGGCTTTGTATCTTGACAGCATTATTTCACACCCTTACATATGTTTCTGATATATATATATATTTACTCACATCAGTATATGTCATGCTGTTTACTTTCTGTTTCATGGGAGAGATGCAAATTGTTTATATTTGTGCTTGTTAACTTTGTCAAAATTGCATTTATGAATAACTTGAGCCCTGATTTCCCAAAATCACTAAGGACTAAACTAAATGACTAACTAATGAGTCATTGATCATCAATCTTTAAAAATCAGATCTTTGAGGTATAAAAAAAGATGTATTCTTAAATATAGATTAAAATATTGAATAATGTAAAAGTAAACTACAAATATGGTTTTATCTTGTTTTGGAATATAGTAGGGGGAATATAGTGTAGGGGAATTTGCTCAAAACTGATTTTAATTTTTCAAACAAATAGCTTACTGGCCTGTGTACAGTATATTGTACTGGGTACTAAAATTAATTAAATCATTTATCTCAGTTAGTCTTACTATTGTATGTTTTATAAAGTTTATTTATATTTAGATATAAAGGAATTAGATTCACTTTTTACCATGCTTAGTTTTAGCTTGAACCTGAAAGCTTTATATTTTTGTAACATTGTGTAAGCAACATTCGATCATTTCAAGTTTTTGACTGCTATGCTAATTTTTCAAAAATGTGATTTTCAAAAAAGGATTTTTTCCTAGCCTGCTTTGTAAGTACAACCCCTTCCTAAACTACAACTTCTACATTGCATAGTTTTAAAATCTGTTTTTGTGCTTTTTGAAGCCATCCCTAAGAAAGTAGGAAAGTACAAAAAAAGCATACTGTACACGAAAAAGCAAAAACAGAGAAAAGCAAACATTTCAATGTATTGAATATACGTGTACATATTGATTTATATTCCAGCCTTTGTATTTGAAAGTTACTTTATATTGATTAAATATGTACTAAGTGTTTATGATTTTATAATGCAATAGTAACTCTCAAAGCTTGGTCACTTCTCAGCTATTTAACATTACATACCAGTTTCCTTAAGGGATGTGATTTAATTGTTATGCACTTGCTAATAAAACGCTCTACAGGCTTATTGAACCTAGTTTCCCAGAGGAGCCAGGATGCACCTCACAAGAAAATGTGCAGTGGATTTCCAACACCATCTGAGATTTTATTATTCTAGAGAGGAGGAATCGGCAGAATACCGCTGAATATGATTATGGCTCCCTTTAATCTCCCTGTCAGCAGGGGTGAAGGAAAGAAGTTGCAGGACTTCTTGTGTCAAAGACCTGGAGTGAAGACTGGCAGCAACATGGTAATATCCCACTGTTATTTGACACTCAGTCTTTCTGCGAGAATATTAAATGAGGCAGTTGCTGGCTTTGCCCAGGCTTTATCCACTTACAGTTCATCAGTTACAATGATAAAACTCTTACCAATTATATTAAAAGGTCTGATTCTACTTACAAGCTGTACTCCTCACCACAACTCTTAAATGTGTGCCCAGGTTCTAAATTGACCCAGTGACCATAGATGTGGTCAGACAGCTCTGGATTTCTCTCTCACATTGTCGCGGCATTCCCCCTGACAGGCTGCTTTCAGACTGGGAGACTGTGGAAGCACACACACACACATCTGTGAAAGAAAGTGCAACGCTTCTTTAAGCAATGAACTCTGATAAAAAGTGGCTTCCTCCAGATTCTCTTTGTTCCCCACTTTGGGTGCTCTGTGGAGGGATGTCTGTAGTGAGACCCTTCCTTTGAAGACCACAAGGTGTGGCAAACGAGGCTCCTGGTTTTCATCCTGAAACTTTAGCGAGTGAGCTGACTATTATGAGTGGCTGTGTAAGGAATCCTTCCTCTTGGAGTAAGCTTGGAGCTTTGAAGTAACGAGATCAAGTAAAAAGCACAGACTCTGTACCAACACTGCAACCCAAACCTTCTGTGTAACTTCATTCCAAGCTACATTGTGAATAGAGTTTGACAGTCTGTCTTCCAGTCGATTAGCCAGTTGTTTATAATTTTCTGTACATTTCCTGTGTTGTGCAGTCACCCTGATTAGACAGCTGCTGTGTGTGTGGACTTGCTGTGTGTGTGTGTGAACTTGCTGAAAACTTCGCTCCCAAAACAGGTGTATAAGGAAAGAACTCCTGAAAGCTTACAGTGACAGTTTACACAGCCAGTGGCACTAAAAAAGACAGTATCCAAATCTCTATCCACATGTTATAATAAGAAATGAGCTCTGTGGAGAACTGCAGAACCTCGCGGTGATTATAATGCTGCATTCTGGGAACTGCCATTGTTACAATTGTGATCCAGTCTGTCAGCACCTACTGTACATTTCAGGTGTTATGTAATTGATCCTGCGAATGAAAGTAATGTATGTAGTTAGCATTTAAAGTAAATTTAAAAACAGATTTTGACATTTGCAATAATCACCCATTTTATTCACTTCTGCTCTTAATGGCCTATAGAGCAGATCAGTTATTTAACTGGGTTAATTTAATGGTTTGCAAAGTTGTTCAGCTGTTAGTTGATCTAGAAAATCTGCCTGTTCCTGACCTTTGAGGATTGGAGTTGCACCCATGGTTTAATATTACACTCAGCTGCACTACTGCATAGGGACTCCTGGTCACAGTCCACCAGTCAGGAATGGCCAGCTGTGACTCTTGAGAGTGACAGGGATGGTATTTTAATTCTAATTTAGAATGATCTCTCACCTATGTAAGTGATAAACACTTGCATCAATCTAGTTTTTTTTTTAAAAAAGTGATGATTTAAGGATGACCCATAAAAGACTTTTGGATTGTAGGTTTTCAGGACCAGGGTTGGCCACGCCTGGACTAAAGATATGAGCCAGTCCTAATCCTGAAATATCTGCATCAAGGAGTTCAACCTGTGACGTTAACCCTTAGGACACTTGAGAGCTCATTCATTATTCATGAATGATTGTAACACAACTACAGGAGGTCTGCAAACCGCAACAAAAATCTTTGAAATCTGTTTTTACTCTTGCAATCCATCAAGTTATTAATTGATGGCTATAGTGTATTTTGTTTTAAAAAATTCAAAGCATACTTAATTACTTAAATACTTAAAGTCTGTCAGGTTCAGATGATGTTACTATGGCTAATATAATATCTGATAATTCCTTACTGTTCTAAGTAATAAACAAGTCCTTTAAATTCTCCAATAAGATGCCCATCGTTTTAAAGAGGCTAACCATTTCCTAATAGAATAAATCAGACATACTCAACAAATATAGTTATTGGCCATGTGGAGTCTTTTATAAAGACTACAAGAAAAGTATCAAGTCCTTTTTATCATTGAGCCCATTAGGTGGTAAAATCTTTTTTAAAAATCCATAATGATTCTCTATGGATAAGCTTCAGTTGTTAAGACACCACTTATTTCCTCTTATTGCTATTTTATTTATATTGCCACATTTTATTATAACATTGTTATTCTAAGTTGAAACCTAGTGATATCCATCTGAAAAAAATGCCTTACAGCTGGTGAAGTTAATTAACCTGACTAGAGCTTCTGTGTTTACTTATTCTAGCCTTTACTTGGTGGATGGTTTTACCCACAATGCTCCACATGGAGAAATAAATTACATGACTAGTGTCGCATGATATAGAGGAAAGGAATTTATATTTGTTTCTGGGGGATAGAACAAGCAAAGCAGTTTGATTTGGCAAGATGTTTATAAGAAGCAAGCTGTTTTATTATGTTAGCAAATTCATATTATGTGTTGATCTTTTACATACAGCATAACAGCGTTGTAGTCATTTTGAGGTTAATGAGTTTGGTGGAGTGTATAAAAATGTTTCAGTTGTCTTCTCCTTATAATCAGGACTTTCACCTTTTTGCAGCTGTTAGAATCATTTATGCATAAAAAAGTTATTTAAATAAACTTGATTTACGACACTGCTAATTTAACAGACTCCTGCAATTTGAAATGTCCTAGATGTTGATTGATTAGTGTAATTTCAGGAATCTTAATGTCATTTAAGGCAGAACATTTTTGTATTTAAGTTGTAGATGTGACCTGAGCTAAACTGCTCTGACGAAGGCATGAAATATGTCTGTTACTGCTAGAAAAGTTTAATCATCAAAGAAAGCAAATAACAAACAGCAGTTATTAGAAAAAGTTATTGTGTAGACTAATCTGATTGTGTGTGTTGGGGAGGGGAGGGTGGGTTATTGCACCAAGATGCTTGAAGGGACTAAAACTGAGCATGATTGTAAACACTAAGTCTATGTATCACATCATAACATTGAAGAAAAGTCAGACAGTTTATCGTTCTCTGACTTCTTTTAGTTTAGTGTGCATGACTTTAAATATAGCATGGTAAACATACAGTGCTATCCAAAAGTATTGGGACAGAAAAGTTTGAATTTATGGCTGTCTGTGAACTGGCTCACTTGTCTTTATTAATGGTGTAATGAATGATGGCAGCATTTGAATGAATTCTGACGTTAATGGAAAAATCCATTCATCCATTTCCTAACGGTTTCTTCAAATTTAGGGTTGCAGTGGAGCAGGAACCTATTTTGGTAAGCACTAGGTGCAAAGCAGGGTACACCCTAGATGGGACACCAGTTCATTATAATTCAAACAAAGATACGCAAACACAGAGACGCACACACTCACACTAAGATGAATTTTCCCAGAGGCCAATTAACCTACCGGTATGTTATTGGACTATGGGAGGAAACCAGAGCTGGAGGAAACCCATGGGAACATACAAACTCCACACAGGTAGCACCCCAGGTCTGGAGTTGAACCCAGGACCCCAGCACTGCGAGGCCGCAAGGCTAACCACTTTGCCTCCATGCTGTCCTTACAGCAATAAGTCTGAATATGTAGAAGACAAAAAGGTTTTCAGGCATTTATCAGGCAGTGCCTCACCATGCAACATGCCAGTGACCTAAAAACATACATCCAAAGAAAGCAAGGAGTTCATTAACAGGAGAAAAAAGTGGAAGTTCTTATACTTGTCAAATCAATGTCCAGATTTGAATGCAGGTGATCATGCATTTTGCATACTGAAGAAAGAATTAAGATGGAACGCCCCACGAAGGCAAGAAGGCGGAGTGGCTTCATGATTTCCAAACAGTTTATGATTTCAAGTGGTTGCAGATCAAAGGGATTTGCAAGCAAATACTTACTCTGACACATTCACTTTCCATTAATGTCTTTTGAAATAAATTAATTCTAATATGATCAAAGATATGCATGGAATTAACCAAAATAAAGCATATGTTAGGTGCTTATTCATATTCATCTCATGATCACAAAGAGAAATACTTTTTGTTTAGAAGTTTTGTGTAGATTCTTTGCAGTCCCAGTACTTTTAGAGGGTATTGTAACATGTAGCCCCGACTAAACATAGCTTATGTTTTTTTTTCTTTTACTTTTTGGTCTGTTTTGTATTAGCCATTTGGTGCAATTGTAAAGTGTTTTCATTTTTTGGGGGAAAGTGTTGATAAGATTCTAAAATTTTAATAATAATAATCTAGATTGGGAATTTGCAGGTTCCAGTCAATAGCCAACAATCACTTGTACTCAGAGCAGTAATCCATAACTGAATCAGTGTGATAAGCGTTGGAAGGGCTTGGGCTGTCCTGGGTATCCAATACTTTAATACAGCCGAAATCCTTGTGGCTTTCCAGGCACCCCTGATAATGGTGTCACTTACTCCTGTATCACTCTATGCTTAGGAGTTTAGCAGATTACTTTGATGATGCATTTTGGAGGAAAGAGTGCATGGTCCTCATATCTCCTGTGTTGGTGAAGGGTTAGGATTCCCTTAGTGGTAAGGCTGCGATTGTAAGCGATTCCAGGTTGAACGGGGAGGGTGTGGGGCAGTACTTTTAAAAATAAGAACAGGAGGCATGATTTCACCAAAAGAGTCACAGGAGTTTGTAACAAGCTGCCTGGCCATGTTGTAGTAGCTGATACCCTGGCTTCTTTATGCTTTTTGAGATTCTCCAAACTATCAGTAGCTAGCAATCAAAGAAGCTGTATGGGTCAAATTACCTCCTCGGGTTTGTAACCTTTCTTATATGTTGCCCAAAAGTAATTGGTGATTAAAAGTGTCTGAAAAGATGAGCAAAAAAAAACATCTACTTGGGCTCTAAAGCTTTTCAAAAGCTTACAGCCCTCTTTGTTGTACTGAATCAAATACTTCTAAAGGTTCTGATCAAACAATATTGAACTTGCATATTAGATAAGTCTATTTGGACTTACTGTATGGTGCTTGTCTGATGTCTGGTAGCTAAATGAACTCTTCAGGCAGACTTGTAATAACAGCTGCTTTGCAGTGAATCAAGCCGATGGCAGTCATTTGTTGTAAGAGTAAGCTGTAAGTATTATTTCAGAATTTGTTTTGCACTTGTATTATTCAGAACCGATGCCAGGGCAGTGCTGTACGCTTAATGTCTTCGGCACTTTTCTGTCACAGAAGCCCTTCTTTCCGTGACAAATATTATTTTGGTTGTTCATTTAATCTGGCCTATAAAAGCTGGTTTCAGGATCATTTGAGCAAATAATAGACACAAAGCTTTCAAATAAAGATGTGGGTCCTAAGTGATTTCTTCAGTCCAAATCAAGGGCTCTTGTATATTACTGTATTAAGTAGCAAGAAGAATGAATAAATGTTAAAGATGAAGAGATCTGAGAGGGGGAAAAGCAGTGAGGCCCAGGTGGAGTTTGTGTAATGTGGTCCAAAGAAGCTCCCTGTGCACAGCTGGTCTGCACATTGAGGCCACAGTGGGATGAGAGGAAGCTTTAAGGCCTCACATGAGTGGTCTCTCCCTGGATACCTCCAGTTAAATAAACAGCTGTCATCCAGGGACAGTCTTTGTCGCCATGCTTTCCCTGGAGGAAAGGTTTATATTATTATACAATTAATATTTTAAAATCTTGTATGAGAAGTCGGCAGCTGGAAGAGGGAAATTCCAGCCTTTATTTCTGAGAGTAAAGCTCTGCATTATTGCGTTGTTACTTTTGCTTTGAGTTCTGCAGAGTTTATGTACCATTCTTTAAGACTGGTTTTATTGTGGTTTTACTGGGATTGCAGAAAGTGGCACAAAATCTGCGCAGAGATTGAGTGTTTTGAGATTGAGACTGATTTCTCTCGGCACTGCAGAAGTTGCATGTGGTTTTGTTTTTCTAACAGCCTTGCTTTCAAATTGACCTCCTGTTCCATATAATTCAGAATTATGTCCAAATTGTGCTCTTCTTGGGACTAAACTCAAAAGGCAAACACCAGAGTTTTTTTATAATGTGAAGTACTTAGTAAAACAGTACAGAAAGTAATCAAGATTGTTAGCTATTTACTCTCAAAATGGAAACAATAGAGTCTACCAGAGTGTGTGACCCACAGTTTTACTGAGATGTCATTGCCAGTGGACAGCATCATTATTAAGCAGGGGAGGGTACATTCAGTCTTCCTGAGTTCACTAGATTACTTTTCCCATCATGCTTTCACTGTCGAGCTTACAATATGTTCTATTTGTTTGTTGTGGCTTGTAGTCTGTAGTGCATAAAGATTGGCCTACTGGCTAGCATGATCATTGGTTTTGAGTTTTATTGCTGAATTTGTGTGAATACAAATATATTCACTGCAAATGTGTGTTCTATAACAAGTGTATATATGAGCAGTGAAAAGAGAAGATGTTTTATTTTCTACAGTGTTCGCTCCTCTGTACCAGTGGAGTCCAAGAGCCATAAACGTATTATTTCATTTAACTAAATTATTATCCGTCTTTACTCATGACTGAGCTGAACAAATTGCTTTCACCTTTGCAGGCTGTTGTAGTCTGTCATTGCCATCTGCAGATTGTGGTTTCATGTGCTTTTTAGATTGGTGAAAATAGAGCATCTACAACTAATAATGTAGAATGTGTTTGACAACACCTCATATTGAAAATACTGCCCTCCGTCCTGCTCAAGACTTATTTTGAGGTCAGAACATTTTCTTTTTAAGTTCTTACCCATTTGAGTTGTACTGCTATCTTTCAGGGTTAACAGAACAGAGGAGGATGAATGCATGTGACTTTCACAATGTGTGCAACAAAATCCAGCTTTTGCTGTCTAATGGTCGAATTCTTATTCTTAATGGGTCCTTTGGGTTGACTTTGTCATTGTCTTTAACAATTTTGAATGCTTTGAATCAGGTTCCCTTGTAATCTTGTAAAAGTGCGCAATATTCTAAAGTCATTAAAGTTGTCTTTATTAAAACTGCATTATGCATTATTAACACATAATATCCCTAGATATTATCCCTACACTTTTAAATTAATATTTTAACACTCTCTGATCTTTTTTTATTTTTTCCACAATGCGTATAAGATGTCAACATAATCACTTAAGCCTTTTACATAACCAGTTTCTTCAAGCTCAGTGTTTCCCATTTTTTAATCTTTGCATTTGTGTTTTACTACCTGCACGTACTACTCTGCACTCATCTACATTTAAGTCATTTGTCAGGTGTTTTCCCAGTCTTGAATTTTATCTGAATTGTTTTGAGTTTAAGTATCTTCTACAAGTGAATAAGTGGAAAACTTAACTAATTTACTAATTATACCAGTTTAAAATTATACCATAATTTTAACCATGTTCTTGTGTATGAACATCTTTGTTAGCTTCATGTAACAAGGTCACAGCTGGCCATCCATGCTAAATGGAGGATCCACTGAGATACAGTGTCTGTGGTCATACTGTAGACGTAGTACTTGGCACAGCTAAGTATGTTTGTCAACCAGCTAACCTAGAAAGATAGGGAAGCTCTAAAACCTTTGGGACTGGGTCTTTAAAGACCCCACTTCACCTTTAGCAAAGCTGAGTATTATATTAGGGGAAAGAGAATGAGAGAGATAAGGACTGTTGTGTAATTATGAGATATTGAAAATGTCCTCTTGATTTATGAGTTTGTCTTTTGCACATGCCATTGCATTTTCATGAAATATTAATTTAAAAGACCTTAAAAGCTCTTCAGCAAATTCAAAAGTTTTATTATTATAAAGGAAAAAACAACATTGAGCTTAAGACAAATTAGCCCAAATATCTTTTTAATGACTTTCATTGAGTTTTGCACATTCAGCTCTTCGATTATTTTCCACTTGGACCAGTCTGACTGTTATTATCCTGCCAGAACAAGAACAAAAGTGATGCATTGAAATTCTGCATCTACTTTCCTGTGACTTTTCCATTTAAGAGTGTTGAAAGGATGGTTTTCAGAGCTACTCTGATTAAATAATCTTCAAGCACAGTTTAAAAATTGCAGTACTCTGTTGTTCCAGTCCATGCTGCAGTGAAACCTGCAAGGAGCATTATTAACTAGTGAATTATTTTCCCTATGCAAATAAGAACCAAATATCTAGGTGGTGGTACGGTCTATAAACTCATTGCAGTGGTTGAGATGTTTTGGGAATTCAGATTACAAAAAATCATGTGTTCAGAAATCTGTCCCTTCAGTTCTTGAACCTGCTAGCAATTTGAGAGGGTGGGCCTGTATCAAATTATTGTGTCTTTAGTTGACAGACTTTGCTTCAGACAAAGTTATTGGAACCCAGTGGCTGAGACAAGATTGCTCACTAGTTTATTAAGAAAAATATCATCAGGGTGAGCTGAGCCTGTTCGTTGGTAATCCTTTGAATAATTTTTCATCTGTGTAAATAGCAGTCAAGATATTTTAGAGAAGTCAGGTGATTACTTACCTCTGATTATCAGCAGTAATCAACAAAACGAAAACATTGGAAAGGCCTTGCATTGTGTTTATATCCTGAAAGTGAAGAATGATTATGAAGCATTCAGCTTTTTCATGCTTTTGAAGAAATTTGTTCCCTGCCTGTTTTGAGTTTTATGTGTTGACTTCCTGTTGAAGGAAATATAAAACTGTTTTTCTCTCACAGTGCTCTGTGCACATCTACCCTGTGCATGGGTTACAGGCCCATGTAACCTAGCCTTCTGTTAGTTAAGCTGCTGCACATACTGATTTCTGACAGTTCTCTGGAGGAAAATCAGCTATAACTTTAGTACTATATGAATGTACTGTATAGTTCATTTGTGTAAATGCATAAAAAGTTCTGCTTTTTATCATTTTTATTTTCTGGATGAAGAGCATAGTAAGAGACAGGTCACAGGTCTTAGTATAACATTAAAGGATGTGAGGATAATCATCAAGATGTTCCTATAGAACAGCATAAACACTGACTTCACTAGGTAAGGTCTTTGGTTTTAATATTCTTCCAGAGTCCTGTGCAAACAGCCTCATGGGTCCTAATGCATGTTCTTTTCAAATTAGCCAAGTAACACATGTTTCATGAAAACTTTTGTTTCTTTTTATGATGGGAATCTGATTTCAGAAAGCAAACTGAAAGTTATTCGGACAATATATTAATGCTGTCTTTTTGCTCTTTGTGATGTTCATTTGTGGGTTTTACCTGCTTCTAGCCAGCTCGCACATGTTTTTTCATTAACACTCTTCTGCCCTGTCTCAGCCTTGGGATTCAACTGTGAGAGATGTTTCATTTCAGAATGTCACAGTGCGCTCCAGGTGAATGTATTTGATAAACCTGCAGTTTAAGCACAGGATAGTCTGTATTGACACTTTTAAAGAAAGACACCCTTGTGGGCTGTTGTTCATTAAAGATTACATTTTGTTAGCATTTTAACTGAATTTATTCCCAAATTTATAGTTAGGTGTTTTAGCAAAAAACATATTTGCAGTCTGGTAGACTGTTTTGTTTGAGATGTTGTGTGGGTTTCTGTTCCAAGTTATGGCATTTTGCAATAACTGAGATTTCCTGGGCAAAAGCATCATGAGAGTGTGTTTTACTGAACAGCTTGCTGAAAGAGAGGTTAAACTGGTTTTGTAAGTTTTAGTTCTGTATTAGTGTTAAAGCTGCACACACTGACAAGATTATTTATAAAGACTTAAGCATTCATGTATACATATAATGAATAATTAACATGATAATTATCTTTTGCAAGTATTGCTTTACCGAATTACCTACTGAAATATATTTAATAAATCTAAACATATGAAATGTAATTAGCTACTGAAAGTGTTTGCTCTACATAATAACAATTCTGTATTGGTTGGCCAAAGCCTTGATCACTTCACCAGAATGGTCATTGTCTGTAATTAGGGCCTTTTGTGACCATTTCTCGTAATACCATGTTGCCCTTGAGTGTATTATGCTTAACTGTTTAAGAGAGCTGTGACAATACAGACTTGCTCTGTCACCACCATGTTGAATATCAATTTGTGTTGTGGACTCTGGTGTCGCATTTTTGCCTACGTTATTAATGAACAGCTTTAACTTCATCATCCCGCATTAGCTGGGCATTTGCTTTTCATTATTCACTTTGTGCTGCGGAACACTCTCTTCGCATTATGAAAACAGTCTGACTTCAGGAATGAAAAAGTATTTCCACGATACACCAGGGTAGGAAGTAAGTTCAGAACAATTTAAACCAGGTCAGGTTCTCATTACATTCCACTGATTAAATGCTGAAATAGTACAAATTGGATATTTTAATTTAAATTTTAATTTGTACTGTGTATTTGTAAGAAATACAAAATTAGAAAGCTAAAACAACATCTTGCTAAGCTTTCTTGAAAGAAGCCAAGGTATTGGCTTCAGCAACACAACTGAATAGCTTGTTCTACTGCTAAAAAACATAGAAGAGAATATACTGAGATGCAGTAAGATAAGATCACTTTATTGGCCATATACAATTTCTTGTATTAGGTATTTGTCTTTTCACATACCCCAGCTTACTCTCCATGAGACACACAGACAGGGAGAGAAGCTGGGGGTCAGAGCGCAGGGTCAGCCATTTATATGGCGCCCGTGAAGCGGTTGGGGTTAAGGGCCTAACAGTTAAGGGTTAAGAGTAGGATTCCTCTGCCAGCCACAGGATTCGAACCAGTAACCTTCCAGCCACAGGCACAAGATCCTTAGGCACAGAGCCACCGCACCGACTTTGTTTATGGTATTGTGAAATCAGGCTTATCTAAGTAAAATAGAGGCTTTATGTTTGTGATGATAATTTTGTGATTCCATAATTTTAGTAGGGGGTTTGGGAACTTGGGTATACCTGACCAGAATACCCTGGTAATAAATTAAATAATAAAAAATGGTCACAGGTTGTACTACATTGTTGAGGGATGATAGAATGATGTTATAGAGCTGCTGTCTCACAGCTCTTGGGTCCTGAGTTGAGCTCTAGATGGGGACATGGTCACTTGGCGTTCATGTGGGCTTTCTGTGGGTCCCCCGATTTCCTCCCATTTCCAAAGACGTGCTAACTCAGCTAATAGATCTCTGGATTGTCCGGCCTTGTCCTGGCTTGTTTCAAAGCCAGGCATAAGCATCTTTCTGATAATCAATGGGCAGATTACTGAGGAGCAGTGTCCTGTTCCACAGTATCAAGGACTACTGTGTGTTTCTTTAGATTTCATTATAGGGTTCACTGTGAATTATTTGACTCCAGAATATCACACTTAAATTCCTGTTATTAGTGAGTGTTATCTACAAATCATTTTTTTAAATACACTTAAGTATCCAAGTTAGTACTCAGGCAGAATGCAGCCTTGTGTTCTTAAACAATGTGTCCTTTATACCTGGCTCCTGTGAGCCCACATGTAACAGTTAACACACTTTGCAACACAGGTGCTGAACAGCATTAACCTTTGAACTACACTGTATAGGACCACAGAGAGAGAGCCAGCTCTTGATCTGGGCTTCCTCTACTGGGATAATAAAAAAAAATATCATAAAAATAATCCAGATATATTTAAGTGTTTCATTAATCATTCTAAGATGTTTAGGCACATGAACTGATGTGTTGGAAGAGTGTAATAAAAGACAAAGAGGCAGGAGATGTCAAACAGAAGACAGACCCTATACAGTTGTGTACATTATACCATGATCATACGTTGCTTGCCGTTGGAGATTCTGAGGTCAAATAAAAAGCTGTATCTCTGCGGTCTGCAAACTGTGTTCATGATCTGAGTTTGTAAACATGTACTTTGACTTTATTTGCACTCTGAAGATATTGCCACATACAGTATACAAAGAAATCTAAATGACACTCCAGTTTACAGCGCATAAAAAAGACATTTGATATCAGTAAAGCATATAAGGAAGTCTATAATTTAATTCATGCAACACCAAGAAAGACCTTGAAAAGAAAGAATGCTTTGGAAGGTAAAGTCAGAGATGTAACAAGAATGATCAAGTGACGTCAATCATTTACTGTACTAAATTCTGTGTTTAACAGCAGCCGTGCAAAGTACTGAAAATTGGTATACTAAGGTTATCTTGATAGTAGATTAGAAAAAGTGAAAGTTATGCTTATAGGCGTGGGGAATGAACACGAAAGCTAAACCTGGTGCAGTTCTCTGTATGGTGCACAATATTCATGGCAATTAACATTGACAATAATATTAAGTCTTTTATAATAACTAATGAACAGTGTCTGATGTTTATAAGAAAAAAACTCAGATTTGTTGCTCCAAGAATAAGAGTTTTTGTGGTTTCAGCTCTAGAGAATTAGGATCTGAGCTAGTAGGCATTCGAAATCTGTCCTATTCCTGTACTGAAAAAATGTGGCACCTTGAATTATGTAAGATATTTGTCCGATTGTAATTTCATCTTGTAACCCCCCTGTGTGAGTCAAAAGGACAGAACATGGATAGGTGTCCTGATTTCCACCATCTGAACACTTCGTTCACTGTATTGTCAGATGTTGCTGTGCTAAAGAGCCCAGAAGGATGGAGCCCAGCCCAGGCGATCTCCACCTGATCTCACTGGGTATCTGCATAGGTATGTGTCGCTTTAGCTTAATGAGGCAATTCTCAGTAAAGCAATCAATATTAGTTCCCCTGAGCCCTTGGCATAAGGAGAAACCCCCTAATTTGTTTCGATTCAGATATTGCCTGGCACATCACACAATTTGTGACATGCCATATGGAACTCGCGTTACAAGTGCACGTGCTGTAGGAATTGTAGAATATGAAGTAATGAGCAGGAACACATTTCCTCTTTTTTCCTTTCACTGTACTCTGATACTCTCTGGAAATAGTGCTGTTACAGGTATAATCAAATATGATGATCTTCTTTGTTTGAAATGCTTAACTGCAGGCTCATAACTGTGTGCCGGGAGCAATTTTCAAATGTATAGTGACTTGGCACCTTTGCTGTGTTTGTGTGACTTTTCCTGTGAATCAGCACACTTACTCGAAATGTTTTATTATGTACAGCAGCTCTTTATCCATCTGTTTTCTAGCTTCTTCCAATTTAGGGTCATGGTAGAGCCAGAGCTTATCCTGGCAAAGCAGGGGACACGCCGTCCATCACAGGGCAGATGCACAGACATGCTCACACTCTCACCTAAGGCCAGACTTCACATAAGCCAGTTAACCTGCCAGTATGTTTTTGGACTGTGGGAAGAAACTAGAGCACCTGGAGGAAACCCGTGAAAACACAGAGAGAACATACTGCACGAGCTCCAAGCAGTTAGCACCCCAGGCCTGGAATTGAACTCTGTGCCCCAGCACTGCGAGGCAACAATGCAAACCACTGTGCCACCATGCTGGGCAAGTACAGAAATCATTTCAGATTTAACGCATAATTCAGGCTACAAAAGAAAGAAGGCCATTTGATCCATTTGAGCTTGTTTTCCTTGAAAGAGTCCAGAGCATCTTTGATATCATGGCTGGGCCCCTTTCATTCTCAGTTCAAGCTTCTTTATAACCTGAAACTGTAATCATTAGTGTCACTTTAATAATACCTAGCTTGAGCAATGACCAAAAACTATGAAATTTCTCATAAATGTGCATAAAGGCTTGTGCGATGTTCTCGTAGAAGCATCCTGCTACAAGATTAAGGTATTTAGTTATGCTTTCATTATGCATTAGGTTTAAATGCCTTGCTTCAGTTCTCTACTTTTATTTTTTTTTAATCTTGAATTGCAAGATGCCATGGCTCATTTGGAAAGCCCCAGTATTCTGGTTAAATCCAACTCTAGGCTAGTATAGTCCTCCCAACTTTTACCTTCATTAAGTTTGTGAAGCGATTTTTCACTTTATCTGATCTGCTGTTTAGTGGGGCTACAGGCACACAATGGCCACCATATGTGACCAGTGTGGGTGCTGCACTTCACTGAGGGATGAAGTGGGTCATCTCCTCTATGTAAAGTGCTTTGAGATTTTTTAGAATCCTGTTTCCTGCACTCACCTCAGATCTCTGATGAGAAACGAGTTGACAGTCCCTGGCCTCAGCCAAAGCACACTGCTGAGTGATTTTTGCCTTGTGGCCCAATGTACTTGGGGCCTCCAGATTAGGCCACTCAGCCTAAATCATTTAGAAGTAGTGTCTTGGTAAACTGAACCCTTTGTAACCTTGAAATTGATGGATAGTTAATTTTTAAAAGAAAGATTGCATAGTCTGTAATAATAATTAACGACAAATGACAAGATTTATAGCGTACTCCATTTAATTTTCTCTCTAGCCTGTCTGTTGTCTTTGAGTGGATCCTAATTGATTTGGAATCACAAATAGGAATCTTTTGTCTTGGAAGAGAATCTCTTTTTAAGAATATTGGTTTTTTTTTCCCACTGATGAAATGATTATTACTGTTAACTAGAATTGTCACCCAGCTTTTAAATATAGGACTGCCTTTTTGAAATGTGTCAGTGTGAAGGAAGTGTCTGGAAATGTAATTGTTGTTCTAGAAACATTAATGCCATTCTTATTCTTTCTTTTCTTTGTTGTTTTTTTTCCTGTTGAGTTCCACTGGTCTTTAGTGCAACACTAATTCAATTCCTCTGTCTGCTGCACGGCATCTGACTTTAATATGTGTTTTCTAACAGAAGAGTTAGTATGATAAAGAACCCTGACCACACAGGAAAGGCCCCAAGAATCTGTCAAAACCAGAATGACAGGACGCCTTTAACTGTAGGGCATGAAGAAAGAGTTAGAGCAGGTGTGTCAAGCATATGGCCCATGGGTCAGTTATCAGTTGCAGGTCAGAGCCACTGAATTATATTTTGCTCTGTCTGTATATCTTATACATGATTAAGACACACGTAGGTAATGTCACTGTATCAGTCATGCAAACGCACTCCCTGTGGTTCTCTACCTTTGTCCAATCACAGTGCTGATCAAGTCTAGAGGGGTGTGTCTTTGCCGATAAAGGGCAAGACCTGTGCACTCACTTGCTCCACATTCTGGAGCCAGTCCAGCAATGGATCCGTCATTAGTCTCAGTGTTTTAATTAAGATCTCAAAAGGAGATTATTGACCACTGCAGTAAGAGCTTTGTAAATATCGAAGAAAAGAAGAATAAACAATGAGATGTGGCTCATGAGAAGTGGAGACATTTATTTTTTGTTTGTAAAAGTGAATGCAAATCTGATATTCTTGATTTGCACACATCACCTACTTTCCATAGCATAATAGCAGTAAGGAGTGAAGTTTTTTCTGTTTTATATCACTAAAGATATATATCTCTTATCCCATGTGAGCCTGTATAACTCACATTTCCTGCAGTCATCAACTGATAAAAATGTGTCTTAGTTTATGAAGGTAATTCATTCTTCAAAAAACTGACCTTAATGCTTAGGTTTGCATAAGAAAAATTCAATTCTCGTTACATCACACATAAAAGCTTCAAACTTGATCCGAAGGTCTAAAAATCCCCAGTTACTTCTTGAGAGCACTGAAATGTCTAAATGAGAACGCTATGACGTTTATTATAACGATCACATTTTACTTTTTACCGTGGTTATAAATAAAAAACAGTAAACTCTAAAACAAACCGGTAGCCAAAAACTGAAAACACCCGGGTAAATAAGGGACTCCCCGTGTATTAAAAGCAAGGGTTTCAATCCAGGTCCAAAGGCGGCCTCAGTGATGGTAGAACAGGGAGATTGTTGGGGTTCATGTGGCAGGAACTTCAGTGACTCAAGACCACTCGAGCTGCTGATGTTTCATGAACAACAGTGTTCAAAGTGATGTCTGCGTGGAGCACCAAGGGAAACACATTATCAGCAAAGGGCAACAATGGGCAGAAGCGAGTCCTCCAGGGTCATGATATCCATGCATTAAATTGAAATGGGAGACAAAATAAGTGAGCAACTGCAGAGATAATTTAATAAAAGATTACACACTTTGTTGTAGCAGAAATGTGTAAATAGCGCGTTTACAGTAAGGAATAGGTATACTGTACTGTATATAATTTCACATTTTATTTCACCTGTTGTGGAGTGAGATGTCCCAATGATATTTTTGTTAAACGGAACTGAGGTTTACTTGGTGTACAGTAATGACAGCTATAATATTTTATATAATGATGGCTAATAATACAAAAACAAATCTTCCATATCCAGAGAGTAATCATTGCGTTTTGCTAAATTGGTATCCAGTGAAGAAGCGATGACTGATTATTGCAGTTGTCAAAAAATGTGGAGCACTAGAAAGAATACAGTATGTAATGAATTTCTCTAGTATGTTGCTAATTTATTGTATGACAGGCCCACCTGAAGTACATTTAAATCAAATCTGGCTCACCCTACCAAGTCAGTCTGATAGCCCAGGGTTAGAGAATGTCATGGGTTACAGAAAAATAAACTTTGCAGCTGCTTGATTAGAATTTAGTGGTGTGAACAGGTATCTCAACTTGTGCAACACCACAATCCCCAGTCCCTCCTACAGCCTCACTCTCCAACATGAAAATCCTCCTGATCGAACACTTGTGTATTATCACTCACATTCAACTTTTTCCTTTTGGTTTGTAGTCTTGGCTCCATTTCAATTTAATTCTCATAAATTCTGGTACACCAACAATATGTATCCATTTGATTTATATACATTGTATATTTATACCATTGTATTCTCACAGGTTTTAAGTTAACATGAAATCTGGAGTTTGAGTCTAGAAAGGGAATACAGTTCCTTCAATTGACGTTTCCAAGACTAATTAGTATGGGACTGGGATAATACTGTGCAGTGTGGAGAATAATACAGCCTTTCTAGGCAGTCATGCATTTGACCAGCTTACTAGTCCTTATTAGTGTTCTCAGTGCAGCAGTGTAGCTTTAGAAATGAAATGGGCAGGTGGAGTTAACAAAAGAGAGCGCTTTAGAGCAGAGGATACTGAATGAGTTTTTATTGAATTACAGCAATGTTAACTTGTCTCATCAAGTCCTAAAAGAATCTGCGTATTGCAAGCTGACCTAGTTGGAATAATGACATCGTTCAGAAGGCAAGCTTGTGACAACCCCAGCTCATTTCAGTCAGTGTTTCTCAAAGGAATACCTGTGGTAGAAATCAATAGCTGAGGTCTTGTCTTGGTAATTGTGAGCACAGCTTAAACTCCAGATCCTGTTTGCCCTAGTCTACATCTGTAGCCTGTGAAAGACAAATTGTGAGAAATATCTTTTGATTTTTAATTTATATAGAATCAATTTGTTCATTATCATTGTCAGCATCCATATCACCCTGCAACTCACAACTGAAGCTCAGCAGGCGTGAGCCCTGGCCTTTACCTGGATGGGAGACCTCCTGGGAAAGCTAAGGTTGCTGCTGGAAGAGGTGTTAGTGGGGCCTGTAGGGGGCTCTCCCCTTGTGGTCTATGCGGGTCCTAATTAGGGCTGGGCGATATGGCCAAAAACAAATTTTCATATCAGTCGATATCGATAATTATCACGATAAATGTCAAATCATTATTTCTTTCAAGTTTAAAGGCAGACTTTTTCTCCTGAGTGAAAGTTGAAGAAACCAGACAGTTAATTGGTAAATTAAACAACTCTTTATTTTAAGAACACAACAAACACTTGCCAAACAGCAGAAACATTAAACAAATCCGAGGTAGAGAGTCTTTTTTATGTCAAAATATGCATGAGTTAAATTGACAAAATAAATATCTTAATAGAAAAATTAAATACTGCAGTGTGATAAAACATACATAGAAGATGGCTCAGACAGACTGAAAAGTTTAAAGTGCTCTGTTTTATGTCTGATCGTAAAAAGCCAAAATATCTCCAAATTACCGAAATTGAATGACCTTTTCTGTCGACGATGTCATCGTCCTTCGAGCTGGTCGTTGGCAGCACTACATTTCAGTGTCACTCATTTCTCCACTCTAACTACAATCCTGTCAGCCACCACCGTGTGGGTAAACAACACCACGTTACCTAACCGGTCTGCAACTCACACGCGCACTCGCGGAGTATTTTGTGCGCATGCGCATATCATGCGCAAAGCATAAACATACATCGAACATTTATTGAACTTTAGTGAAAATTATATCGAGGAAAATTATATCGCGATAATTATCCTTATCGAATTATAGCCCAGCACTAGTACTAATGCCCCAGTATAGTGACAGAGACACTATACTGTAAAAAGGTGCTGTCCTTGAGACAGAGACAGAGGTCCTGACTCTCTGTGGTCATTAAAAATCCCAGGGTGTTTCTCAAAAAGAGTAAGGGTGTTACTCCAGCATCCTGGCCAATTTTCCCAGTGGTCTTTACCAATCATGGCCTAATAATCCTCTTCTATGAACTGGCTTCATTACTCTCCTCTCCTCCCCACTGATAGCTGGTGTGTGGTAAGTGTACTAGTGCACTACTGGTGCCGCCGCATCATCCAGGTGGGGGCTGTACATTGGTGTGGTGGGGGAGAGTCGCCATAAGGCAGCAGCGCTATCTTCCATATCACCATACTCATCTGGCTATATATGATTCACAGGAGTTCATCTGCCTGTACATGAGCATTTTAAACTGAATTTATTTATATGGAGTGATTTTGGTATTTAACCACTCTTGATTTTTTATTTTATATTCGAACATTGTAAAGACCTTGAAAACTCGCCCTTTGCGTTGAATAAGCGCAATCAAAACACTTTCAGTATTCACATGTTCCGCCCTCTTCAGGATAATGTAATATCAAAGGTATGATTAGCAAAAATCCAAAAAATGAAACCTGAGTCTTCTACTTATTCCATTTATTTTAGAATTTTTTGTTTGCATTCCTCATGCTGTGCACTGTATACAAATGGTGTCAATGTGCAGAAATTCAGTCCCTTGCCAGGTCCCCGTGCTGGACACCATTTGAACCAGCGCAGTCCTAGGTGTAGCTTGCTCTTTGACGTCTCAATTCCTTAAGACAGTGGTTCTCAAACTGTGGTACGCGTACCGGCAGTGGTACGTGGAGTGCCTCCAGGTGGTACTCCAAATGACCCTGGAACTGTGTGGTGTGCGCTGAAAAATCGGGACGGGTTTTCATATTTTGTATTTTAATACGTGTCGAATACGCAGCCTACGTACTACGATACAGTGCGCGCTAATACTTCAGTGGACACAAGAGATACTCTGTAATTCTATACCACTCTATAGGAATGCGTGCTACGGATGCAAGTGACCAATTGTATTTAAAAAAAGCTACTGTATCTCCAGCAAATAGGGAGAAAGGAGAATGTGCGTGATTTTGGAACAATGCCACCGTTGTAAACACAGGAATGCATAGAAATACGTGCTACGAACGCAGGTAATCTTGTGAGCACACGAAAGCGTGATAACAGAAAAATATTTAAGAACTGTTCTAATTTGAGAAAAATACACCGAGCGTCTCTGTTTCGCTCCCATGCGCATGAAATAAAAACTTTAAATAAATACGGAAATAAAAACGGAAACACGGAAAAATGCAGGCTTGCGGATTGCTAAAGCAGGTAAGCTACACTATTTTTGAAGAACCTTATTTACCATTGGCAAAAGAGCTGACACGTATTATGTGTGGAGAAAAAGCTGCTAAACAGCTCGACCTGCTGCCCCCCTCCCCGTGAAAGACACAGTCATTCATAGAATTATTGAAATGAAGGGTTATATCAAAAGTACACTCATAGAGCGCGTTAAGATGAGCAGATGTTTTTCACTGCAATTAGATGAGTCTGTAGTCCATTTGGTCAATTTGCTAGTTTACGTTAGATATGAGTTTGAGGGTATGTCCCATGAAGACTTTCTGTTCTGTAAACCGCTACCAACAGGAACCACAGGAGAGCACGTATTTCATCTTCTGAATGAATTTATTGGAGAGAATGGCCTCGACTGGATAAAATGCGTCTGAGTTTGTACTGACGGTGCTAGAGCAATGACAAGCCGACATAACGGTGTAGCTGCACGAATTAGAGAGGTTGCTCCAGAAATTAATGTACGCATTACAACATCCACCGCGAGACCTTTGCCGTCAAGAAAATGCCTGACGATTTAATTTCTGTTAGACTCTGTTGTGAATTGTATCAAGGCTCGAAAAATTAATTCACCTATGCTTTGCTCAACTAAACAGGCTCACCCCTCTCACTGAAATGGTGCTTTTTTATTAGTTGTTGTTAATGTTTTTTTTTTCTGTAAAACACTTTGAGAAGCCACCTTTAAAGGCGCTATATCAAATAAAGTTTATTATTATAATATTTATTATATGTATGTGTGAGTGTGTGTGCACGCGCGCTCATGTTGGTCATTGAGACTTTCTGGGGTTCCTATGAGATGATGACTTGTAGGTGGTACTTGGATGCTTTGGTTGGATTAGGGATGGTACTTGGTCCGAAAAGTTTGAGAACCACTGCCTTAAGAGATCAAAGCCATTGTAGTTGTAAGTAGAGTGTCAGACGCACTGTCGATAAGTGCACTCATTTTCAAAACAGTGAGACACACTAGATCTGAAGTGATAACCGATATAAAAAAAGCTTAATCAAACACAAATTGTAAGTTCAGTGGCTGAGACTATAACCCTTGCAAGTTTTGAAAAGTAGAGTACTGCCTGTGCTGTAGTCTTAGTCTGAACCCGTTTCCCTGCTTTTACAACTTCAGTACAGTATTTTCCCTGGGTGCTCTATATACTATATGTTCTATTATCTATTTTCAGAAGACTACTCATAGTCACATATTGCAAGTGTTTTGTGGTGCTTCAGTAAATATTACAATTAGTATTATTGTAACAGACTGACAATCTAGTTTTTATTAAAAAAACTAACTGGAAAATAGGGACCTATTTGAAAATTGTTTTTTTGTATTGCTTTAAGACTGCATTGTATGCCCAATTTTTTTTATAATGCAGATATACAGCAGTTGTGAGAGAAAAGCTTGTGTTACTTGAGCTGAAATGGCAATTCTGTTCCACAAACCATGCATTTGATGATTAAAAGCTGTATAATGTGAGTTTTTTATTGTAAATGTTGGGTGATAAAGACAATTCAGCTGCCTTTTGGTCATTCAAGATTGATATGCTTATGAAAATACCTAGCCAACAGCAAAAGTGTAATTTAATTTTTTTATCAAATTCCATTTTGAAGACTCCAGCCTTCGTGCATTATCTTCAACACATTTACAGTAACAAAAGAGATGAGCTCTTTAAGACACTAATGTATTAGCTCCTACAGTACATACCATAATATGAGAATTAGCCTTCCTTCACAGAAGTAACATTATGTTACTTTTTAGTGTCACTTTAACAGCTTCCCTCAGGGTAGAACATACAATGTGTCCTAATGTGATTTTGCTTCAGTCTTGGAAGGGTGTCTTGATTACCCCCTTCAGTCCTTTCTGGATTGGAGAATATTGTAAGCTAGAACAAGTGTGGTTAAAGTGTCTGCTGAGATGTTTCATCACGATTTAATTTTAAAAAAGCAAATTCCTGCTGGGATTGCATTGTTTCAGGTGTGTGGACAGCCAAAAAGCAGTGAGAATGTCATAACAATCGGGCACAAAGTAAAATCCGTTTTGCGGTACCCAGGCTTTTAAGAATTCATTTTGACCTCATCATGTTTTTATGGCTTTAGCCTTAACAAGGCCATCAGATAAAGTTATTAATTTTGGAGAAGAAAGATATCGTTTCTTTGATTGTTTCAAGACAAATTTCAAACCTTACTGTTGCTGTTTCTCTAATCAGTAATCCTGAGCAATAGACAAGACTTCACCATGGAAACTATAGATTTTTTTTTGTTCTTCAGTTTCCTTATAATTCTTACAGCTTAAAAATAGAAATAATGCATCTGTTTTAGAATTATTCATGCTAGTGTCTTTTCAAACATTCAGTTCTGTTTAATGAACCTGATCATTTTTTGAGCTATGTAATTAATATAGCAATTAGTTGTTTTAGCGATTTTAACTATTACTTAAGAATTGTACCTTCGTTATATGGCAGTACTAATATCCTTGAAGGTACTTAAAACTCCCTCTTTACAGTATCACTGCTGGTTCAAGTAAGAAAAGTTGAGTCATTAATAATTTTAAAGAATAATTTAAAAGTTTTGTAATAACACTACAGTAGTTTTGTAACTAGTGGAGAACAGGGAATTAATTAATTTGTCTAAGGTGAGGCATTCAAGGTTTCAGGTTATTTGAATTTGGTTCTCTGTGGTTAATACTAATTTTTAAAGAAAAACCATGGTGATATACAGTAGTTAAGAAAATAGGTAACAACTTGTGGCCTTTTATCTCTCCATGTTTAATCTGTTTCCCATTTCTTTTTTTACCAATGTTAAAGCTAATAATCATTAAGAAAAAACATTTTTTGAGATGTGATGGTGGTTTGTTATGTTCAACTGACTTATTTTTTGACCTGATGGTTATAGAACGTAACATGAGTTGTTGTGCTGCAACACAAGTCAGTGTTTTTAGGTGCAGCACCCCTAGAAAGAGCTGTATACAACTTGGTGAGTTGGTGACTCAATGGGGAAATGAAACTGGGTGAAAATTAGTACTGTAGAGTACAAAAGGTCCTAAATCCCTCTGTGAGCATGATGCTGAATGTGTTCATTATAAGATCACTTTATTGGTTAAGGATCTGCGCCTGTGGCTGGAAGGTTGCCGGTTCAAATCCCGTGGCTGGTGGAGGAATCCTACTCCGTTAGGCTCCTGAGCAAGGCCCTTAACCCCAACTGCTCCAGGGGCGCTGTACAATGGCTGACCCTGCGCTCTGACCCCCAGATTCTCTCCCTGTCTGTGTGTCTCATGGAGAGCAAGCTGGGGTATGCAATAAAGACAAATTCCTAATGCAAGAAATTGTATATGGCTAATAAAGTGATTTTATCTTATATACAATTTATTGTATTAGGAATTTGTCTTTTTTCGCATACCCCAGCTTGCAGCGCAGGGTCAGACATTTATACAGCACTCCTGGAGCTATTGGAGTTAAGGGCCTTGCTCAGGGGCCCAACGGAGTAGGATTCCTCTGCCGGCCACGGTATACGAGCCGTCAACTTTTCAGCCACAAAGCCACCGCACCACCCCAAGAACTCTAACTTCCGATAATGTTTGATGTTTAAAGGGTTACAACCTTTTGAGCTTTTATCTACTTTATGTAAAGTATCAGGAAGCCCTGTAAGGTGTGGTAGTACAGCAAGAACATTCTGAACTGAGGGATGACGCCTCAACAGCTCCTGCTGTTGCACCATTTCAACAGCTGAAACTGAAACAATCTAAATTCTACTTCACAAACATTTCTCAATGCAGTGGAACTCCAGGGTGTTTTCTGCAGGAGCTGGCCTTGTCTGTGGAATAAGTTCTTGAATTCCTATTATACAGTGTGTGAGCTTCTAGTCTTTGATCAGATTTCTATTATTGAAAATGAATTATGCTACACAGAACGGTGGATTTGATCCCTATAAAAAAATGCCAGGATGCTGTTTTGGCTCTGTGCATTTCATCTGCTTGTTTTAAATATATATGCTATCTTATTCAGTGTCAGAGATTTCACCTTGATATTTCTGACACAAGTCAGTGTTTCATCACAGACCCATCCAGTTTACTGTAGATAATCTTATCAGTAAACCGCTTTTATTGTCATACGCTCTTGTCCTGTTTTTTTTTTATTAATTCCCTTTTTCCCCATCAAACAAAAACTTTGATAAAACAGCTGGAGGGGTCTGTTTTTGTATGCCCTCTGATCTAGTTCCAGCTCGGTAGCAGTGGTGAAGTCAGAAGATGCCTTGTGATCAAGGGTCTCAGAAGCCCTTTGCAGGCATGGAGAATGAAAGCACAGTAATACTAACTCTCCTGCCTGTGCTCCGGGATCACTAACCTCAATAACAGTAAAGAGATCAGCTCAGGGATGGGAAGTGTGTTTCTTTTCCTATGTGAATATGACTGTGCCAAATAGTTTTATTATAGTGAATCTGAAGCACAGCAGCTACTCTTTTTAGTTCGCATTTAGGGGGATGTTTGAATGTAGAATTTAAATGTTGAAATGAGGGCTGTGATTTGCTGTACTCCTAATGTTGAGTTATAAAAGAAACAGTGGGATTTGTTCTCTGTTAAATTGTCTAGAATAATGTTCAGGAAGATCTCTGGGGTAAGACAGTTAAAATTATTTTGTACTGACCAAATGTAATAACATGCTGCCCACCTCTGAAGGTAGTGAAAATTCAGTACTATGTAATGCTTTAACAGAACAGCTTATAATTATCTCAAGCCTATTTGGAAAATAAAATATGCCCCTGATGGAGAAGGGACTTGATTTCATTAGTTCTCACAAGAATGAGAGATAATGGTAATGAATTTTGTGCTTATGAAAACACACACGAACAATGTGTGTGATAATAGTGCAGAATTGCTTTACAAGTGAATTAAGTGCCTAATAATACTGATAACAAACAAACATGATGTAGCAAAAAGTTGTTTAAAGCCTTCAATTTGTTGATTTGGAATACAGCCAAATAATTCTTAGGCTAACACATTGGAAAGAACAACAGGAACACTGGCTAGTGAACAGCAAGTTTGTAATCAGATTATCCTGCCACCACACCACTGCAACAAGAGCATTAACACCAAAAGCAAAACTAATGACCTACAGACCGTTGATGGACAGGAATGAAGCAGTGTGCTAGTGCAGGGTGCTTTATCCAAACAGTATCAGGCCTGTGCTCATGTGTTTATATGATGTGCTACTCTAGTGGACTATCTCACTGGCATTTTGGCCTTAACTGCAGAACCAGTTGCAACCACGTTCTACACAGCTGAGCATCACCTGCAATGTTCTGCAATATTACGGACTCTTCAGATACTAGAAGCTCTTCTTACCCAAGAGTCAAACATGATATTTCTCTTATTAGTTGCTACATCATGTATGTCACCCAGATTACTGTATGTATCTATAACTAATGTCATATGCCATTGCACTGAAATGTTAACTTTGGTATTGCAAAAAATGGTAAAGCACAATTAATGGTGGTCAGTATAAATTTATTTGGCATATTTGGCAGTTTAAAGGCATTTATTTGTGCTTACAGGTGATCAGCTGTGAGCTGTTCTTGGCAAACACTGCTGAAAATCAGAAGCATTTCAGTACCACAGCAACAGGGGCAGCATGACTTCATGAGCCCACAAGCCACTTTCACTCAGTCGCTCTGCAGCAGTGCATGTGGAAATGGTTACAAGAGAGAAGTCGTCAAGTGACTACATTCCCCCCCCCCCCCCATTATCTAATAGCAAAATCTGTGCTTTCTGGTCCAAGACTGAATTACAAGAACGATATGTCAAAAGTTTTAAAACAATTAGAGAAAAAAATGTGCATCTAGATTCTCTGGCAACTGCATTACAAAGATAAGGAAATTCTCTCACTAGGGAGGAATTACTGATGTGCTTGTATGCAGGACTGTCATATCTGTGGTGTATGTACAGGAAGAAATAAGTTGTCCACAGGGGTCCTTCTGACTTCCATATGTTCTTTATCAGGGAGCTGATATTAATCCTTCTCTATGAGGCCTCTTCTCTGTCACTTATTGTAAGCACAGCGAAGTCAGACGACAGAGGAGAAATCAGGAGGAGTGTTCTTATTAAATTGTACAGCATTCACTGTGAGCGCTTCCTGATAAAACACAAAAACCTCATGCTGTAGATCTTCCTCATGCACTCGACTTCATTTTCTGAGGAGTAGTTAGATGACTTCACTATGGCAACCAGGCGTGTTTGTCCTTTGTTGGTTTCTATCAATGTTTTTGGTTTTGAAACCACGGTCACTTCAGCGTCTCTGTGTTCTTCTCTCCTGTGGACTCTGAATCATACAACATTGTATATGTAATATTGCATATAATATGAAATATTGAATAATTTAATTATATAGAATAATATTATAATTATATATATACAGTATGTGTATGTATATTACTGTGCAGTTTCATTCATTTCCTTCAGTACTTCAGTACCTTCAGTACTTGTCTTTGTTAACTGTAATAATACAAAACTGACAGTAGTGGAATCCTTTCTGCAGGACATGTTCCTGGATCTCTGAATTGCCATGATTTCAACATCTACCCTTTCGCCTTTACCAACCATTGGTTGTCGTTTCAGTGTCATGGTTTCTATACACATTGTCCTGTCCTTGTAGTCTGCTTGCAAGAGTGAGGTTTTGCCTCCTCTGTTCTTTTAGCTGTTATCAGATCTCCAAGCAGCTTTCACATTGCCAGATTGAGCTTCAGTCTGCATCACATGAGCACTACAGAACAGGGTACAAAGCACCTACCAGTGGATTAATCCTAGCATGAAACCATGTTTCATATCCTAGGATATTGATGCATGCCTGAAAGAATGTTTCAAGTTGTTTTTTACTTTAAATCCTTTTGGGATTAAATGAAGAGGCTCTTTGCAATAAGATGTTGGACTAGATTTCATATTGAAAGTCAAAGTACGGTATATGAATTGTACTCCTGTAATGACAAAGTAACAACAGCTTTCACTGTTCTGTAAGAATACTCCTATTTAGAAAACTTGTAATTTCATGCAAATTACATTTTCCATCTGGTCGTCATAATTTGTACTGTAAATATTCATCTGTAATTTTGCTTCTTAAGTAAATTGAATTTAATGATAACTTGTAAACTCCTTTTTTTCCCTGATTATAACCAAGCCAATCCTGATTTCACTTAAACCAAGAAAGCTTCTGAGGAACAATCTGTTAGTAATTAAAGTAATGCTATGTTTTACATACAGTTTCAGCCCCTTGTTTAACTATAGTTGTGAACAATTTGTGACTAACCTAAGGTACAGTATATTCATAGTAGGATGCAAAAGAAAATACCTGAGAAAAACAGGTATTTGTCTTTTGTGTTGACGTTGAAAAAGCCGAAACTGAAACATTTATCATCTGCCTGTAGACGTATTTTAAAAATATGTATAGTATGTTTCCAGAAGTATGTACTGAGAGAGGCCCAGACCTGCCTGGCTGTTTGATCTAGTCTATACTCAATAAATCACTCCTGGCCACGTTTCTGTCCCAACTCTGAGATGCTTTCCGAGTCTGTCTTTCCTAAACGGGCTGTCAGGATGCAGTTGACAAAAGATATTCCAAAATGATGCTTCCGCCATAACACAAGCAAACTTTACAAGAACAAAAACACACCAAAAACAAAACTGGTGTTTGAGTTTAGCCATTTGAATTTTGTCTGAGCTGCTTTACCAGCTCAAAGTTCAGGTTTGTGCAATTGAAATCAATGGGTAAGGAAGTTATTTGAGATGGCTGTTTTTCATGTTGATCATACTGGTTCGGCAGAGTTGAATGCAAAGTCAGGTGTCCAGTTCCTTCCTTACGGACCTTCCTCAGAACTTCTTTCACCCAGTATTGTTACTACTCATGATTCCATTTTTTTACTATTCAAACTTAAAATTTTTAATAAGATTTTTAAATAAGCATGACCTCTTTTTAAATGCCTTTTCTTGGAGTATCTTGGATGATTACACGCTTCATTTGAGTGCAATCCAATTTGGTGTTTGCTGGCTATAATCAGTTTTGTCATGAAGGCCTTTTAAAAATGTTTTATTTATTCAACTGTTGAGTGAGTTGAACCTCAAACCAGTTATTATTTCCAGTAACTTGCTGGAATGCTCAGACAGTATGATTGGATTACTAATGACTTTTACTCCTTTACTTGAAGACTGTAAACTTGCTGATGAAAAAAAAATGCTGGAGTATATACCGATAGAGCTGTCTCAAAAGGCTTCAAATCCACTTTTTAAACTCCCATGCATTTTCTAAATATAGTCTTAAAGCTGGATTCCCCATATCTTAGCTGATTTTGCTGACTGGTTTGGCAACACATTTCTGTAGAGAGGGCAGATCTTTCCTGCCAGAACTAGACTGAGTGTGCATAGTACTTGTTTTTGTGTGGACGTGTCTTTTATTTCTGATTCCGAAACCCTTAGGGGTGTGCATGTTTGAAGTGTTTTGTTTGACAGGGCCATAAACTGTCACTTCAGTAAAAAAGCAATTGCTTGTTCACACTCCTTCTGCTTTCATAATTGTGTGGTTAATATCAACACATGCACATAGAACATGAAAAAGGTTATAAAGGAGAGGAGGCTTTTCATGTCATCTTGCTTGTTTTTGCTTAGTTGCTTAGCTACTAGATTACCAATGTTTCTTGAAAGATCCCAGATCTTTCCAGTTTCACCTCAGCCACCTGGCTGAGAATTCTGTTCCAAATATCCACAACATTTTTTTTTAGAAAGCTCATTTCCTATTCTCCGTCCTAAATAAATACCCTTTTAGTTTTCCTCTCTGCCCTTTTGTCCTAGTTTCACTGTTGAGTGCGACATAGTTTCCTGGGTTAACCGTGTATATATAGTCTTGTATACTTGAATCAAATCTATTTTCAATCTCCTTTGCTCTGTACCTGGGAGCTTAACTCCTGTAACCTGAACATTGGCCTCGTAAACAATCGCCTAAGACCAGGAATCGTTCCCGTTCCTGTTCCTCCTCTTTTTTTTAAGGCTGTCATATACTTTCTGTTGGATGGTGACACTGAACACAATATTGAACACAACACAAGTGAGAACTTACTGCTGTGTGGTTAAGTTTAAGAATAACTTCCCTAGATTTAAATTTAGTTTTTTGCTGTACCCCCAGGTATTCAGTTTATTTCCTTCCCCACATTATCTAGCTGAGGACACTGAAGGATTTGCATAAATCCAGATCCCTTTTGTGTGTATTTTCCTGCAGCTCAGAATCACCCATGCAACATGTATGATATACTGTAAGTATCACGTTTTATTTGCTGTGTGATTTTGTGTCTTTTGTGCTGTGTCTTTTTGCCTGCTACCCCCACCCCCATTTCTGTATCCTCTTCAGATGTACAGTAACTAGTCTTTTGACTATATCAGTCCAAATCATTGATATAGGAGGAGCAACAGACCTTATAATGTATCTGTGCAGCACATCACTGCTTCCTCCTCCCCCATTAGAGGCCCTGCCCCTTAAAATAACACTATTGGTTCATTTGTTCTGTTTATTAGTTATAAATCAAGTGCATGTATCACCTTGGATTTAATCAACCTTTTAATAATAACCTCATCAAATATTTTCCAGAAACTCAATATATGATGCCACAAATTCTTGTGTTATCCATTATGGCCGTCTTTTAAAATGCCACTGTTTGGTTGTAAGCATTCTTCCGATTGAGCTCTAACTTTCATTTACCACAAACAGACCCAGTGGGGCTATACTTTTTCCATTTGTTTATTTATACATCTCAAATCAAAAAGTTTGAAATATCTTGTGGCTCTCAGAGTAAGAGTCATTGTGTGTTTGAATGTGAAATAGCTATGAATGGGAAAATCCCATCAACTCTTGGGTTAGTTTTTAGGTGTAGTAGTTCTGTAGAATCTCACTGTCAGTAATGTAAAATTACCTAATTTTTCTGCAGCTCATTCTGCACCAAGGTGCGTTGTTGACATTCTGTTGTAAAAACTTGCATGAAATATTAATTTATCACATTTACTATTTATTTTGGTGTTAACTCCCTGTTATCACAGGCCACTTTCAGTTGTAGTATGGAAGGGGAAAAAAAGCTTTGTATTTGTATTGCAAGGAGATATTTGTGTTGATTCAGCTTTATGGAGAAAGCCACATATTTCTACAGCATTCAGGCAGCTGGCATACTGTTCCCTTCTCCACAGTAGCAGTAGCTTCTTGCATTTTTTACTTAAAACCTGCTTGACCGATGTGTGCAATTTTTCAGAGTCTTGTATGTGCCACTGGGACTGGTAAATAGTTATTGTCTTACCTGTGGAGCAAAGGCAGCTTTATGACAGATTTTTTTGTTTTGCTAACAGTTTAAATCTAGCTGGATGGTCATTTGTTTGGCAATGCTTATTACTAGAGTTTGGAGAAAAAAAACAAAACTGTTTCTAGCAACAATGCAATTTTGAAATGTGCTAGTTTGGATAGGCCATAAACCAAGAAATAATTACAGAGCCTTTAGTCATTGAAAGTGCCTCATATTCAGTGTAAAACTAATTTGTTAAGATGATGTGAATAGAATTTGTACTCCAAAACTACTACAGTCAGGATCATTAATATAACATGACTGCTAATATGGTTGCTTAAGGTGAGAAGCCAATCTAACATTTACCTGCTGAGTCTGGCCTCCAGAGACAAAATTGTTCCTGACAATGGGAAATACAAGTTGTTATAACAACATTATTTAGCCATATGTCTGTGTTACAGTCTGTGTTGTGCTTGCGTGCAGTTTTCAGAGAAATGGAAAAGCTCCCTTTTACATAGTAGCATCCAGGCTTTTTTTATATTTGGCTGCTGTCTAACAGTCAGCGAGACTTACCTGAGCTAAGTGTATCTGGAGTATGCAAATGTACAGAGGTGTGATGATTACCTCCAAGGGAACTACTCTTTATTTCTTGACTGTATTTGTTACCATCACACACTCATTATCAAAAAACTTGTCCTGGTGAGGGTCACTGCAAAACCTGAGCACATGCTGGAAGCCTGATGCACTAGGTAGCGACTGAGAAAACATGACCCCACTTGATCCCATCTAATTGTAGTGGTAGCTCCGATAAGTGGCAGAGCGATGGCTCTGTGGCTAAGGATCTGTGCCTGTGGCTGGAAGGTTGCCAGTTCAAATCCCGCAGCCGGCAGAGGAATCCTACTCTATTGGGCCCCTGAGCAAGGCCCTTAACCCCAACTGCTCCAGGGGCGCTGTACAATGGCTGACCCTGCGCTCTGACCTCAAGCTTCTCTCCCTGTCTGTGTCTCATGGAGAGCAAGCTGGGGTATGCGAAAAGACAAATTCCTAATGCAAGAAATTGTATAGGGCTAATAAATGATGTTATGATGTTATGTTATCGCAGGGTCACGGATCCCAGTCCATGATCAGTCTCTGATCCCAGTCACTTGTGATGGTGATGGATCCATCACACATCCCAGTGCATTGCAGGGCCATGGAGAAATTTAGAATAGGCAATAAAAGCTGTCTGAAGGAATATGAGTTCTCTGCACAGGAAAGAATTTGCTCTCCAAGCAGGAAACAGACCCAGGACCCAAAAGTGCTTTGAGGGTGCCAACGCTTACCACACCCCCATCCTGCCCTTGGTGCAGTCAGTTTGCGGAACATACATGTTCGCAATAGATGAGCCAGGGAGCTGTTAAATATCACTAGCTGTCCATCTGGCAGATCGCCTGTGAAATGTAAGTGAAGTTCTGTAGGCTGTGTGCAGTGTCCTCTTCGATCAAAGAACCTTTAATTCTCTGTGACAATATACTATATAGCAGTAAAAGAAAGTTTGAAGAGTGAAGCATCTGGCTGCCTTTTGGGGGTCATTTCATCTTCTGCCAGAAGGGATTCAGGAGCAGGCTCTCTCCCTTGGCTTGATTTAAAGACAAAAAGTCATATCTGGGGTTCTTATAACAGTAGAAAAAAGACTACAGGGAACCAGAGTCATAGATAAAAAGTGCAATCCTTGGGATTACATGATGTTTGTATGAGTGACTGTACTGTTAACTGATGAAAAGAGGAGAGGAAACACAACGTTTCAGCTCCCTTCTTCGGGTGTGGGAAGAAACCGAAGTGAAGTGTGGGTCACACCAGAAAAAGGCTCCCCAGCCGATACGTTGTTTCCTCTTTTCTCTTTTCAGCATGGAATAAACCTTTTCTTGTTCCTTTGCAGCCT
Source organism: Lepisosteus platostomus (assembly GCF_059453375.1). Lineage (NCBI taxonomy): Eukaryota > Metazoa > Chordata > Actinopteri > Semionotiformes > Lepisosteidae > Lepisosteus > Lepisosteus platostomus. The sequence goes on along the minus strand of NC_142622.1, from coordinate 23,512,559 downwards.
ATGCATGCTAACACAGCTACCTACTTCAACTTATTAGATGTGGACTTGTAGTAATGATTCCTTTTTTTTGTTCATGCTAGGATAATAAACCTGAACATTTTGGAAGCCTGTTCTGTTCATCTTGCATGTTTCTTCTTGTTGGTTTGTAGAAATAGTTTTGAAAATAAAGAGCAAATTTGTGGGCAGCATGGTGTCCCAATCAGCAGCAATGCCACTTCACAGCTCTGACTCCCTGGATTCGAATCTGTCTCTGGCTGTGCAGAGATCGCATGTACTCATTGTTTGCATAGGTTTTCATCAGGTGTTCTGGTTTCCTCACACAATTCAAAGACATACTGGCACCCTGCAGGTGTGTTTAACACATGTGTGTAGATGGCTGGGGAGAACTGCCTGCTGGGTTACTCTCCAACTTACTGTCATCGTCTAAGGATAAAGCAGTTGCTTAAAATACATGGAAGTACTGTAGTCAGTTCCTGCAGAGTGAAGTGCTGTTTTTGCTGCAAGAGTACAGACATATTTATTTTTGTGTTTGAGTGTTAGAGGATTAGTGATTAGAGCTAAATCTCAAGATTTGACCATAATACTATCTTGGAAATAATACAAGCCTTGTGTCAAAAATATTTTCAGTCTGAAGTGAAAACCAAGTTTTCCTCTCATTTTGGATGCAAAACCAATGCCAAGCACAGACAAAAAATGGAAGCTTACACTACAACTGTTTTATGGTAATGTTTTATTATACATTAGCTATGCTATTTTGGCTCTTGAAATTCGTGTTGTAGTGTTGACTCTTCTTGTCGTGGGACTTTTTTGTGCAGTTTGATGTGGTGCTGGACTTCTGTCTTTTCTGTCAGATCTTTGTTTGACAAGCTAAAGTAAATGTTTATTTTATCCTACCTTTCAGTGTTCTTTAATGTAGAATTAGTTGGTAAACAGAATCCAATTCATTTTTCCCCCAGCTGCTTGTGGACAAAAAAATGTTGTGAATTTGTGAATCAATATCCCTGTGTTTATAACACCGGCAAGCACAGCTTCCTAACAGTCTGTACAAATCCAGAGGAAAACAAAAGAAGAGCAAACGAGATAATATGGGCATTGTTTTTGGTGACAGATGCATTGCTTTTCTATTACTGAACTTTACTCCCTTACCAGCTCCCACGCAGTAGGTGTGGTTATGTTACAGAATGATTCTTAATTGAACAGTCTAAGAAGTAAAATGGGTTGTCAAACAGGCAAGAACAGATTCTTTTTACCAAGTTGCTTGTAGATGACATTTTTACATTGGCAAAATGAAAAAGAAACTATTAATGTTTAAAATGTGCGACTGAGGGGATTTTGTTTATTATGGCTCTAATTTGTGCTTTACAGGGAAAACCAGTGCTTAAATGTTAGCTGCCTGAATTAAATTGGATTAGGAAATAACAATCCTTTGCTCAATTGAAAAAATGAGGTCCTCTACTCAGACTCCTGCAGAGTCACTTGTCCTGCTCTTTGCCAGTTAATTTTTTCTGAGAGTTTTTCACAAGAATGGTATCTTCCTTTTACAGTCAGAAAGAATGGTTTATAACTATGGGAGTGAATATGAGAGTTGAGAGTAAACTTAAGAGTTGTTTTGATCCGTTGAATACATTTTACAGTTGAATATCAATTTTTCTAAATATCGGTAGTATATAGAGGCAGAACACTTGAGACAGATAAATTACGATTGTGCATGCTATAGAAAACTAATGTTTGCATTAGTTTAGTTCAGTGGATCCAAGGTCTAATTGATTTAATTTTCGGAGGGGTTAGCGCAATCAACAAGGCCATCCGCTGTAAGTGTTTAGTGTATGCATTGTTGAAAAGTAAAATGACCTCCTTACTCTTCCTAGTCAACCTTTACTGTTGTTCAGCTGGTTCATTGGCTGAGGTGAGTCGTACTGGAGTGCTTGGAGGCTGCACCACTGAAAACTAGGGCACAAGTCCTTCTTGAGCAGATAGAACTTTGCACATGAGAAAGCCCCCATTTTAATCATGGTGATAGTACAGCTGTAGACATAACACTATCCATCTGCAATGGCTTTAATATTTTGAATATGTTATTTCAGTTCTTCTTCTATCTTGAACATCCTTTAGGCAAATGGCTTACTATGGAGTATGTACTACAGGACACACATTTTGCTGCTCCTAAGGCTTTCCTGTGTCTTAAACTGCACATATTTCTCTAGAAATTAACATTTTGAAATTCACTTGGTAGTGTTCAGGTGTTCAAGTCGTGCAACATAAGTTGTCACATACCTGAAGAAGGCTCCACGGCCGACACGTTGTGTTTTCTTTCTTCTCTTTTCAGCATGGAATAAACATATTGTTCCTTTGCAGCCTATGCATGCTGAAGCAGCTACCCACCTGAACTACATACGTTGTCAAAGTATAGTTTGACAAATGTATACATAGTTATGCCAACATACAACAACATACATACATACAACATACATATGCCAACATACAACGTACATATGTGTAGTTTAAGAAAGTTTCATTTAGAATAGTTGAAGAAATATTGTTAAACCTAAAAAATTAGAGATTTATGTTGTTGGAGATGGACAATAGCAATACATGTCTGTGACTGTAGGGGGTAAGAGTGTGACAGCAATAACTCAGAAGTGCATGTAAAGAAAATTGTATCATCCTTAACTAGCCCTCATCTTAGTTCCTCTTAAATGAGTCCCTTTTTGTCACAGCACTTTCAATTTATTGGCCACCAACCAAACAATAGTTTCCTACAGTATGTATTGCCTAATACAAAACCGCTGCAGCCGGACCCAGTCTTTCAGTACAGATATGGGTAGAATGCAGAAACTCTCTCCACACCCTCTAGGCCAATTCTGAATAGTCGTACTGCTATACACAAAAGCCTCAAGAAATTTACTGCGTCTTTCAGGGACCTTTTTTAGTAGCTTACTTTCTATCTGACTGACTGGGATTGCCTTCTGGGGCTGGTGAGTTTATGGGCCTGTGAGATTATTCATTAGCAGGGACAGAAATGTTCAACAAGTGCTTATAGCGTGCAAAGTCACCTGACAAGTGCAGTACAGCGCTGAATTTTTCAGAGGGATTTTTTCACTGCAGCTTTTGATTTCTTTTAGGTCAGAGAAAGCCTGTGAAAGAGATGTAGCGCAGTGAAAATTGATTCCTTTCTACAGAAACAACGAAGAATAAAATTTGGTTAAGAGCAATAAATAATTATTGGACTCGTAGAATGACTAACGCATCCCCAGACACCTACTCTGAAATTCTACTCCTTTCTGAAGCCCAAGCAACACGTCTGTGTATTTATATCAGATAGATCCCTGGGTCTCACTGTAGCTCATTGAAGTATTCCCCGTGGTGCTGAATGGAGGATTACAGAGAGAGATGCATGTATGAACTTGAGCGAGAGCTGCTGAAATTAGCACGAAGACGGCGTGTGGAGACGCATGTGATGCAGAAGCCAATTGCTGTGGGGTGCAAGCGTAGCACAGTGCCAGCCAGCAGGGCAGCACTCGGGGAGGAGCAGATGGGCTCAGTGTACCGAGTGAACAACCACACCACACCTCCCACCACGGGGAGAGAGAGAGAGCAGGAGCCCATTAAGAATGAAAAGGGGGGAAATTAGAAAAAAAAAACTGGCAGGAGAGAGAAAGAACCTTTCACCACAATCTCTCTGAACACCACTCTGCACACTCTGTTGCTGCTCACATTTATATTCTTTTCACACCTCGCTATATGTTTAATGAATAACAAACTCTAAGGGCTGGCTGTTGCAATATTGAAAGCTCAGCTTGCCATCATAATTTGGTGTTGCTTTGTATGCACTCACTGTCTCTGGGATCGTGTGGTGCAGTAAGAAGTGTCACAGAGTCTCTTTGAGCCCCTGAGCTGGACATCGCTGGAAGGGAGAGATTCTGTGTTACCACCTGTTGTAACCCGAAGAGCAAATGGAGCAGAATGTGGACGACTCCGGACCTGCAGTTTCGGGATGGGAAGATTGTGTTTTCAAATGAGGCAGACGTGAACGAGTTGTGTGCTGTATCTGCATGAAGGTGGGACGCTTGGGGCACAGTCATAAAAACTATAAGAAGGGGAAAAAAGAATCAATCTTTGGATCTTTTTGTCAAGAAATAAAAGGCAAGGATAGAAATGAATGAAAGTGATGAAAAGCGGAGTAGACAGTTGAAAAGAAAGCAGATAAAAGACAGAGAGCAGCTACTGTGGAAAGATGAAAGCCAAAGAACAAAGAGAAAGTAACTTAGCAACATGGCCCTGGGACCCACCCAGCTACGAGTCTTTGACTAGAGAATGATTGTACTTCCATAAGATTCTGACCAAATTAGTTTGGTTGATTAGTCAGGCAAATAGATAGGAGAGTCCGTTTAGTGCCAGCAGCAGCAGTATAATGTAGTCTCTAGACTCCTGACTGGAAGGTTGTGGGTTCAGATCCTGTGTTTGACATTCCTGTTTCACCCTAAAGCAAGGTACGTCACTCTGGATGGTCCGGTAAAAAGCCCAGCTATGTAAACATGTACAGATACAAACTCTTTTCAGTAAAAGCACAAGCCAAATAAATCGGTGTAAAACTTAGCTTGAACTGATGCTGATGAAGGGTACCTGCCTCATCCCTGTGTTCTTTTGCTTTATATTCTAAATAATAGTGTTAGTCATGAGCCAGAGCAAAAATAAATGTTTGTAATAGCTAGCAGAAAACCCGCATTTATGAAAAGTGAAGTTTCCAATGCTTTTATATAATGCTTTTTACACAGTAGTTTATTTTCAGTGCGTCATTTAGATTATCATAATTCCAGTTGCCTTGAATATATTGATTAATGATCATCTAATTATGCTTTCTATTTAGTTTTTTCTGATTTACCTTACAAACTCTTGATGTCTTTATTGGTGCATAGTCAAATGAGTCCCTTGAAAACATACTTGGTCTTTTTCAACCTGGGCCTCAGGCAGAAACCCCTGTAGTTCTTAAGGAATGAGAATAGACATGCTTGTCAGACACACCACATGCAGAGCTGATTAGGAGAGCTGGTGCATCTCTACACTGTATTACTGCAGACGGGCAGGCACCTGGCAAGTGGTAAGAGTTGGCAGTCTCTGAAAGAGCTAAGAAACCCTGTGCTCGATCCCATCTTTACCTCCACAGAGTTTAGATGATGATATGCCATCACTACTTGGGAGTCGCAGTCGATTACTGAAAAGAGCTGGGTTCAAACTTTCAGTGTCAGGATCACGGAGTTCCACCTGTTCTTCACCTTGCCCGAGCACTCCAAAATCCAGAGGTGTGAATAAAATCTGAAAAGGGCTCTGTGCTTTCCTGTGACTGCGTCTAGCTGTGGTCTCAAACTGGATGTGGTAGACCAGTAGTGTGAGCCCATGTTAATGCTCTTTAATGGTCTAGATGCAGTCAGACAGTGTAGGTTCTGGCAGCCCTCTCTGCTTTCAGACAAGATGCTGCTCCACCGCCTGTTCAGGCACAGAGCAGCCAGGCACTGTCCCTGCAGCGATCAGCGACACACTGCTCATACTGAGCAGATAATTAAAAAAGACTCTGGCCAGCTCAGGGCTGGCCCGCCACACATAAGAAGCCCAACCTGTGTTTCACTGTTACAAATGTGTGTAACTAAGATGGAGTCCCAGTCACCAGAGCGAGATCTGAACTTCAGTAGTTTTCATGTTTTAAGGATGGGTATGATGGAACAGATTACTGACTGTATTTGTAATAAAGCACATTTTTGTGTTATACTACTGCAATCTCAACATCTGATCTTGACCAACCCATTAATAACAACTTTGTTTGCTCACAAGGTTTATTCCTCCTTGTATAGTTCTATCCCCTGGTTATGCCCTACTTATTGGAATCTCATTTTGTCTCTATTTTTATTTCATTCTATATATTGAGGTCATGGGATCTGTATGCATTTTTTTCCAGCTGAAAATATGTCATTTAAAATGTGCCAGAAGACAGACGGTTGGAGTAAGACACTATCTGTGAATGGTGATTCTGTTTCACCTTGCCCTTTTAATTCTACATCTGAAGTCTGTCAAGATGTAACTGTACACACATCTGCTTTAGTTCAATTCATCGAATGATCCTCGACTAATATGAGAAGCTAGTATTTATTCTGCATATACCCAGCTTCTTGCTATACATCAATTGCAAAAGGTATTTTCTCTCTTAAATGTTGATTTTCTATGTGGAAGCAGATTTAAAACTGAGAACGGGAGGCATGTCTTTACACATAGAGCTGTGAGAGCGTGAAACAAAGTTCCCATGTTGTGAAAGCTGAACCCTGGCTTCTCTCAAGAAACAATTGGATGAAATCCGCAAATCAATTAACCATGTGGGCTAGATGGGCCAAACGGTTCCCTCGTGTTTATAACCTTCTGTATGCCCTTATTTTATTTAGAATGTCCAATGAAGAATCCCATGAGGATCACCAAAGAAGGTTTTTCAAGTACACGCAGACATACTTTAAGTCGGGAGACAGAACTGTCAGTTGGATTCTTCAATATTTTACTGCTTACCTTTTTTATTATGAGCACCATCTCAAAGTGTATTCCAATGAGTCACCAGTCAATCAAGTTTCATTTATTAGAGTGCTTTTCCTGACAAGTTGCTTTGTGGAAAAGGGAATGCTTTACGTGGAATGTTCAGTCTAGCGATCCGCAAGTTGGGAACATGTGAACAGAAGTCTGAAGGTCTTTAAAGTTCAAACATTTAAAGGAAGCTTAAAAATCATAAGGGAGCTATACATATTTATAAAATATAATATAAAAACACAGCAAAGTTAACAGTATTTAATTATTTTATTTTTTAAAGTTAAAAGTATTCTATTAAAACCTGGAATGCATCACCAGATTTCGGAGAAAATGTTGGTTGGAGGGAACCCGATAGAAGTGCTGGACAGCCCATGTGGGGTGTGGAGGATTCAATGGTGCTTTCTCAGGGCTTTTCCTACAGTAAGAGTCTTCAGAATCCCATCCAGGTTTCTTCTTACGCCGCCTGCTGAGAAAGGATCACTCCCTGTCGACCTGTGTGGCTGGTTCTTATCTGATATCGGGAGCAGGGCAAAGGCACAGGAATGCCTGAATACGTCCAGGAGGCATGCTGTTCAGCTGGTTCTCCTGTCCCGTCCGCAGTTCTGCTGCATTTTTCGGCTTTGATTGTCAAAAAGCCCTTCGGTACTTCCTACTGAATGGTACTTACAGCAAAAGAGCAGGGTGGCGAGACCTCTCTTGAGAGGAAATTAAAAATACAGTAATGCCCTTAAGCAACAGAAGTACAATGTGGTACAGTAGTTGCAAGTGTTATTTAATTGCATCTAACATGGTTAAACAAATGGTGGGGCAGATTCTAAAGTTGGTTTACGCTTGTAAGACTTTATAGAGACTCACAACTGGTATTGATGAGAGTAACTAATTTTTCACTCACGGCTATCGCACAGCTTGCAGAAGTGCATTTTACTGCGTACATCTGGATTCAGGTTTTTTTTATAAGAAAGCTGTTGTGGAGACCTTGTTGGAACTTAAATAAATTCAGAGTCACTGGTCATTTACAATTCAGACTTATCTAGGACATTTTCAGTTTTCATTTTAACCAAGTAAGATAAGATCACTTTATTAGCCCTATACAACTTCTTGCATAAGGAATTTGTCTTTTCGCATACCCCAGCTTGCTCTCCATGAGACACACAGACACACAGACAGGGAGAGAAGCTTGGGGTTAGAGCGCAGGGTCAGCCATTGTACAGTGCACCTGGAGTGGTTAAGGTTAAGGGCCTTGCTCAGTTGCCCAACAGAGTAGGATTCCTCTGCTGGCCGTGGGTTTGGAACCGGCAACCTTCCAGCCACAGATCCTTAGCCACAGAGCCACTGCTCCGCCCCAAGTACTGGCAGTATGTCAAGATGAAGTTCTCATGTGTTCTTGACTTTGCTGGCAGATCTAGGCTAAGTATTGATAGGATAAGCCTCCATTCATACATCCCACACAAATTTCATTTAAACATTTCGGAGGAGGAGAATGAGAGACAACAGAATTTTCCTGTCAGTTTCATTCAAAATGACGTTTATCAAAGAACCTGCTCTTGTTACATATCTGCCAGTTGCAAAATTCTCATTTCTTTTTCTTTTCTTAATCTCATATATTAACCTGGGGTCTCTTCCATCAGTGAACTCCTAGTATCTGTTTTTAATAGCATGTTAATGAGAAGTTGTGGTAGTTTTTATATAGATATTACCATGAATACAACATTTACTGTACTTTTACTGTTAACCGGATTTGTATACTTTCAATCAGTTATATTTTGCCTTTTTCAAAACTGGTTTTGAACATATTGTATATCTTATGTTGTGCTTTTGGCTTTTACCAGGACATAAACTGAGAACCTTGTAGAACAGAGGTTAAAAGATAACCTTTAAGAATCCAGGGAAAACCTGCTGTTTGGTTTTTAGTCAGATCCTTTATTGAGTCACTATTCTCTAATAAATCCCTCCATTTTTCTCCTGTTTGATTCTCTGGATTTCCACGGATTAGGCTTCTATATGCTAGGAAGGAACACCTCCCGCAATGTGAGAAAAGTCTGTCAGGAGTCCCTATGAAAACTGAGTAACTAAGAGCTTAACGAAAATGACGCAATAGAGACATGTGACAGCATAATCATTTTAGAACAGTTATAAACGAGAGGAGGCCATTCAGCTCATCTCGTCCATTTGGTAGATTGTAACTAATTGATCCAAGGATCTCATCCAGCCATTTTTTTTAAGGAGCCACAGTATCAGCTTTAACAATATGCCAGGGAACATTGTTCCAAACTTCTACAACCCTTTGGAGCTGCCATCTGTCCTCATCCTGCTGTTTCTTCACAATACCTACTTGAATATGTTATGAGCTCTAGCCACTTGGGTCTTAACAGAGATTATGAAAATTTTGTGGAACAACATGCACAAAGCTCACCGACGCTAATGAGACCGATCAGCTATTATTTAATATTAAAGATGGGGAATGAAGAATAAAGAGAAAAATGTTTCTCAGCACAGTACTCTCAGTCCCGGACACCACACTCTTACTACATGTGTTCTAGCTGTCCTGCGATTTTGTTTTAAAACAGACGCTTGTCCACATTCCAGTAGATATCAACCTCAATGTCTAGTTAAGACTGCTCAGCAACAGTACTTTTGCAGCATTATGCTCCTTATGTTTAATAAAAGCAGCCACACTGTTAATTGGCAGGGAGGCAAGCAGCAGTACGAGGGAAATGAAAGTGATGGAGCAGGTCACATTCTAGCCAAGCCGACGGGCTGGCTGCATCTGTGTGCGAATCGCATGCTGTCCTCACTGCTCTGGGTGTTTATTACGTCCCACAGATATCAATACAGGGTGTTTTTTTTTGGCAGGAGCATTTTGTGTGAACTGCCTGTCTTTATATAATCATATGCGCCTGCTAAGTGGAGGCAATTAAGAATCTAACAGTTATTTGAGATAAACAGCAGAGGGGATTGCAGGCATTTGCAGAACAAAAAGAAAATAGAGACAAATCCCTGGGCGCTTGTTTTCTCAAGGATGTATGCTGTTATGTATTTATTGGTTTTTAATTCCCACGCTCCTCAAGCAGATGTTATTTAGACCTCCAAAAGAGAAAGACACCTTTTTTATTGCTGGTCATGGATCAATGAGATAATATATGCATCTTTAATCTCTGTCTTTGCATGCTGTATTGTAATTTGTTGTTGTTTGTAGTTAATGTGTCTTTGGTGTGTGTGATGAAACCATTTTCTACACGGTAACTGCGCTATTTCCCCAAACTGAGGAGACCAACGTTTGGACCTGCTGGAAACTGATGTGAGTCGTACCGGAGAAGTGACTAGCACAGAAATAATTTTTTTTTAAAATTTATTTATTGTAGTTTTGTTAAGACATTTGACATGATGTTATCTCCCTTTTCCATACAAAAAGATGCCCAAAAATAAAACAATGAGAATCTGCATTAAACTCTGCAGTAACAGACAAAAGCAGTGCAAATTGATGCACAGAAATTGTACACGCAATTCAGAACACAGAAACAGACGCGCAAAATACAGAAAAGAAATGAGGTCATATAGAAAATCAAAATAACGCTTTTTACTTGTTATGCAAGTTCTAACTCTCGACTGCATCCTATTTCCCAGAGAGAAATTCTGTATTGCTTGTTTCTGTGAGGTGTTACACGGTGGCACAGTGTTTTGGATTGCTGCCTCGCAGTGCTGGGGCCTTGGTTTCAAATTTGGTCTTGGGTTGTATCTGTGTGGAATTTGTACTTTCTCCCCCAGTTTGTATTAGTTGCTGCTAGATGTTCTGGTTTCATCCTACTGTCCAAAGACATCCTGGTAGGTTAATAGGCTTCTGGGAAAATTAGCCCTGGTGTGAGTCTGGGTGTAACTGTCTGTGTGTGCCTTGCAGTGGACGGTGTGGTCCAGGGTGTACCCTGACTTGTGCCCGTTGCCTGCGGAGACAGGCTCCTGCTTCCCCTGCGACCATAAATTTGGATGCAGCATTCGAAAGTGGATGCATGAAGGGGTGTTCATACATGTGCAATACTAAAATTCAAACAAGTCGTTTTGTTCGTTGGATCAGAAAATGCTGAATGTACACCTGGATTTTAGGTAGCTTACATAAATCACCTAATAAATCACCATAGTTCCCCTCTTTTCAGTTCAGTCTGTCCAGTTCTGCAGTGGCACAGGATGTGTTCGGATATAGAGGGATGCTGGGTTACTGCTTTGCTTTCACAGGAGTGATTTGGGGGCAGGGGGGTTGGTAGCCTACACACGCTCGATGTGGCTTTTTTTTCTAATGACTGACAGGCCGTGGCAGAGCTGTAATTTATGCATTACAGGAAGATATCCGGTGGTAATCCCAAGTGTAGAATTCAAAAAGCTCTTATTTGCAGTTTGTTTCCTGATTATTAGGTGCATTCCCTTTTACAGGTGAACTCGGATACTGTTGCTGGTTTTATGGTACAGACATTTTAAAGTGTCAAAGAAAAAAGTTCACATTCATGCTATGGTGGTATGTGCAAGAGTCCGATCATAAGGATCTGCATTAGTCTGATCCTATGCTTTAGAACTGCAATGCAAACCAGACGGTTCATTTCTGTGGATGCAATACAATTGTGTGCCATGTTGTCTTGACACCATCTCAGGATAAGAATATTGTTGGCATGCTAGACAGACCAATATTTTATCTGAAGATGGCACAAATGTCACCACATGTTGTGACAGTGAATTTTTCAAAACTAGCAAGTCTGTTTCTTTTAGGCCTTTAGTGTATCTGTGTACACAGTACTGACAGTACATGGACAGTCAGGGGAGTTTCTTTCCTTTTTACCCAAAATTTATGGGATGTGATTAAACTTCCAGAGTGCATTATGGGATGTGATTAAGATTCTAGTGTATTTTTAAAGACTACATGGACATGCCAGTGATCTCTTTATTGTAGTCAGAAAGCTGTGGGTTCCGAATACTGTAGAGCAGTTATTCTATATGTTTAAAACTAGTAATAAGTAAGAAAAGGAACTATGTCAGTGTAAGAGATTAAACAGGGCAAATACTTTCAGAAGAGTAAAAAAAACATATAACAATGTTTCAATGGTGGAAGACTTGTTGATTCAGGGATTCATGTGACATCAGTGAGGGTCATAACTTCTCCAATCCCATAGCTCTCCATTTTACCTGGCCATTTTTTATCTGTTCATAGGGGTTATTCAGACACAACTTCTTCAGAAGATAAAATTGTTCTTAAACTAGGTTCACACTTGCTCAAAGCTCTCAAGTAATTGCTTTCTGAATCTCTCAATTCATTCCTACCTCCCAGACTTAACCAGGAAAATGTCTGCCAGATTTCAGTTGTTCATTTTTATTAATTCTCTTTTGTTCTCTCTTCTTCTCACCCTCATATTACCACCTTTTCCCAGGTTGACTCAATTAAAATCTATTATATGCTTTTCCATCATGAATTTTTTCAAAAAGGTCTTTTTTAAAAAACAAATCTGGTAAATAACCTACTATATATTGTATAGGACAGAGCTGCTAAGGTGACAGTGTGTTTTTTTTTACAATTGTTTGATAACTCAAAGTTAAGCCAGTGTTATGTGTCCTAAACTGCTTTCTGAAGTATCCAAATGTACATTTCTTGTTCTTCCAGTGGCTGTATTACTGATGTTTCTTTTCATTTTTCAGATGACACTTTCTTTCTTTTATATGCAGACAATTCCTGCTGAAGGTGATTTCAATTTTAATTTCTTTCAGAAAACTGCTAAGGGCCAAGATCTCTTTGACCAGATTCTTTATCACCTGGACCTTATAGAATCAGATTATTTTGGTTTACAATTCATGGACCCAGATCAAGTTTCAGTAAGTATATTTTCATTAATCATTGATTTGTTCTTATTTATGTGTGAGAATCTTCAGATTCTATTAAGAGTCATGGTTGTGGTTTGTTAAGTTGATTGTGGCTGAAATTAAAAATAAAGATACAAAATTACTGTTTCCTGTGAAACATTCAAAATGCTTCCAAACATTTTTTTATTTATGTGTCCTCTAAGAATCAAGCAGTCTGCACAGAGTTCCTTCAATAGGTTGTACACCATTACGAAATGCCAGTCACCTGCACTGCAATCACTTGTGTGTAATTACAAACAATTTCAATTAGCACATTTCAGCACTAATCTTGTGAGTTGTATAGAATGAGAAAAACCCCTCTAGCCTGTCCCATTTTCAATTTATAAAAACATCAGGTTGGGAATTGAGGACACAAATTAGTTTTCTCTAGTCTTTTGTTCTGTTTTTTAACTAAAGGATTTCAGCACAATGTTTTAACTTTGTTCGTAGCTTCACACACCCAAAGAATCTGAATTAAAATTGTTAATTGTTTTCCCATTGACATTATAGAATGACAATGTAATTTCAAAGTAGACTGGTTTGTTTTAATTTGTTTGTGGCTAGATTCTCTTGTGAACGTGAGCAATGCTTCCAGCCTGGGAAATGCACTGTTAAATTCCAACTAAGATCAAGATCAGCCAGGCATTGATGTGTTTGGGATGTCTTTGAAAAATCAAAAATCTTTGTCTTATAGGTTGTACTGCATAAACTATGTTCCATTAGTATTTTTTGTTAATCCTATTAAAGAAACTTCACTTTAAACAAAGGGGCTATTTCTATTAAAGGGGAACTGCAACACTGTTTTTATTTTAGGCTTCGAAACAATCGACATTGACAAATGCATTTTGAACCAGAAATAAAATGTACACAGTTACATGTAAAACTTCCCGCTTACAAAACAGACTAAATTTAGTGCAGCCTCATATTCTGTGAAAATGTAATGTGAAAAGGCCCTGTTAAATTGTAAACAATCAGGCTTGTGAATCTCTTCAATTCAATAGAAATACTGCTCTCAGTTTCAAGACTGTTTTGCCAACAGATACTTCTTTCTTGTTAGCACTGCACGCAGATCACGTTGGAACGTTTCTGGAGTGAAATGTCTGCCGCTCAACTTGTGTTTATTCGCTCGTTCATCACGTTACATTAGTCATTACAGTGACTTGTGAGCAGGAATTGCAGCTTCACATCGTAATTCATACAGACTCTCGCTCTTACCTGTGGCGAGACTAGTGGTTTGTGATAAAATGGAGACCATACACTACTTTCATGAAGTTCAGGATTGTGTGCTTGATTCGGAATTAGTCAAATTTGGCAAAACTGTCAATTTGTTTTGTTACCAAGATTGACGAGAATTAATAAACTATCTGAGACATTGGGACTATAGTTCCCATTTAAGTGGGAATATCAATGACAATTACTGATTTTAACGTTTACTTGAAAAAATGGCTGTTCTGTGTCATTCAAGCAAAAACAATTGTGCATGATTTTCTTTTTTTTAATGTGAATGATGTGACCTCAATTAATTATTTACACTGCCTTGCAAAAGTATGCAGCCTATCCCTAAGGTGTCCAATTCAGTGAAATGACAAAATAATGCATACAGTTTATTAAGCTTCATATTTTAAGCAAAACCTGAATGCTCAAACTGATTTCCAAGGGTCTCGGGGAAAAAAACTAAAAACCGAAAATTGAAGAATGTTGATTGCAAAAGTATTCAGACCCAGTCAGTCAATACTTGGTGGTAGCAGTCTTTTTAGGCAAGTTTCTGTCAGCTTTGGATACAATACCAGCTTGGTGTAATTTTTGCCCTTGAGTTATTGGCAGATTTGCTCAAGATTTCTCAGGTTGCTAGAGGATCACATATGGACAGCAGCTGTCAACTTCCACATGTTCTCAATAGGATTCAAATCAGAAATTTGACTGCACCACTAAAGAATTTACACTTTCTCATTCTTAAATAATAGCCTTGAACTCTGCAGCTCTTTCAAAGTTGTCCTTGCCCTCACACTGGCACCCCTCAGTAATTTCCTTCTTGCTCAGTTGAGGCAGTGTCAGGGTGGTACACTAAAACCTTTTCATTTCTTGATGATTGAGTAGACTGTACTTACAGGGATATTCAGATACTTCATTATTTTATCCTTTCTCCTGTTCTGTGATTTTCAATGACTCTATCCCCAACTTGCTTAGAAAGCTCCTTAGTCTTTGTGGTTGCATCTTTGTTTGAAATTTACTACCTGAACATGGAACCTCACAGAGATGGGCGTTACACACAGAGGCCACTCTACTAATTGTTTGACTGACAAAGGTAATTTTATGCACCTACATTATAGTAATTTAAGATTACCATAGCATTATGTTTTGAATAGTTATGCATTTGTGACTTTTCCATTTTACTTTTTTCATAATTATCTCTTTACTTTTTTATTTTGAATGTGTGGAGAAGGTGTGTCCATAACTTTTACTTACTACTTTAGAGTCATGACTGCAAGGTTTAAAATCAACAAAATTAGAAACTGGAGAAGTCTGAAAATGTTTTCAAAGCACTAGACATTAGTACAGAGTAAAGTTTATACATTACATATTATACTTTTCACTTTCCAGCAAAAAATAGTCTTTCATAACCTAGTCCTATTTTGGTTTTATAGCTATTGAAATTGCATCTGTCTTCCAATGTGTTGGTGGTAATTGAAAACAAGAACAACATACTGTAGAACTGCCTGTACCTTCACTTAGAGAGCAGACATAATACACATTCTACACATAGAGCTTGAATTGGTTATACGCCTCTGTATATAATTTGTATCTTTATTTTCATGTTGTTTTTAAAGCTAAACCCTATCATGGTCATAAGTGACGTATTGTTGTTTGGTTTCTGGTCTTGCTTGGCCTTGATTTTGACTTTACTCTTTCCAAGAATGTGAAATGAAAGTGTGGCTGTTTTGCTAATAAATTATCTTACAATTAGTATTACCTACGTACTTTTTATGTACAGTATGTACCTTGCCCGTTGAAACCAAGCTATTTTCCTGAAACGGCAGGATGTAATCTTCAGTCTAATTGCCTACTAGCAAATAAACGTCAAGAAGGGACGAAAGGCCTCATCTTGTTTGCAACCTTTTCTGTGTTAAAACGTTTGAACGAAAGTGACATATTAATTTTCCAGACTGCATGTCCAGTTCAGTCTGCTCCCTTCAGAAATTCTTACATCTTGCTGCAGCTCATTGCTGATTTATGGGTCTGAAAGGTATTGTTCCACGACGCGATTCTCAGGATATGAAAAAAAAGATTACAAAGACTTCTGTGTAATTCAGTAGCCTTTGTTTAGAAATCACCCCCAGTCTTTTTTTTTTACACCAAATAGGTGTTTTGAAGTTTTATGAAACAAAGTGGAGAGTGAATAATGCAAGGTGTTTTAAGTCTTTGAAAACAAAAGGATCACAGTTGTTCTTTTTGTCGTCTCTAGATCCCTTTGCAGCCTCTGTGACTAATGCAGTGCTGCTTGTTTTCTCTCTGAAGCCGTGTGATGACACAAGATAGTGGAGATACACTTATTGTGCTGGTAAAGGGGGGAAAACTGTAAGAATAAAAGAAATACTCTTGTTCTTGTTTAAGTGTGTGGACTGACTTTTTTTAAAAGTGTGTGTGTACAAATAAGCGTGCATTCCACCATGTTTTGATTTGTTTCTCCGGTATTGTAATATCTGTACGCTGGGAAGTAAACACAGCTGATTGTTTAAACAGAAATCGCAGCGTAACACAGCCGTGAGCACTTTCAAATATTTATTAAATGTGAAGAACCTCATATTCACGGCCCATTTACCTTGGCGGTCCCTGCTGGAAGACCTCAAATGACTTTCTGTCGTGCTGGGAGTTCCTTGGCAATGCATGGTAATCTGCGATAGTTGGTACATTTATCGCTCTTCATCTCACCACATCAGTTCTGACACAGTCGTTTTTTTTAAATGATTGGTTCTGTTGTTTTCTTTTTACACTTTACTATGAGATGCTTGGATTTCCCTTTACCCAAGACTGCAACCTGTGTCAATGTCTGTGATTGCCACTGTGAGGCTTAAAAGTAAGCGCAAAATGACTGTGTTTGAGTAGAAGGAGTGTTTCTATTGCTCTTGTCAGTCTGAAAATGGATGACTGTTAATGTTGGTATAAAATGAGGGGGCAAAGTTTTCCTTGGCTTCTCTATAATCTGGGAATTCGATAATTATTCTTTTTCTGTAATCAGTTGGATAAGAAATCCTGCCTCTCACATGGTCTTAAAAATGTGTTAAGTTATTGGTCATTCAATCAAATTTAACTTTAAAGCCAGCAGCTACAAACATATGCAATTCATGTGTGATGACACCTTTCTTTGTCTGTCACTCAGTCACACCCAGAAGTAAGGCACAGGGGAAGAAAGAATAGTAACTCCTCTGGTCAAAGCAATGTGTTTCTACTCTGGGGCTATTATCATTGGCTTAAATGATATCATTGGCTGCAATTTCCCTCACGGGATCAATAAAGTATCTATCTATCTTAAAAAAGACAGCAGTTTTATAATAGCATTGGGTGTAGCAGGGTACTGTGTTGTGGCCAGGAGTGCCCTGTGAAAAGCCCCAGGCTAAACGTCTTCCCCAGTACAGAACGTGCTTGACTTGTAAAACACTCATGCAGCCCCATCTAACAGCTTATCACCTTAATTGTGGGTGGTTACATTCTTAGACTGTTCCTGAATTTTGCTCAAGCAGAAAAAAAACAGCCTTTCCACCACTTGCCTTATCTTGCACTACTACAGCCAGAAACCTGTTAGATCTCAAGTTGGGAGTCTGTACATGTTTTTGATTTTGTTCCCAAGATGAGAGAAAGAGCTGGAAATAAAACTGCAGTTATTCCTGCACAGTGGTCTCTGGTCAGTAGGTGATTGAGTGTTTTAATCCCTTTTCAAAAAGCCCTTAGTTTATGCTGAGAAATACAATGTGATTCAATTTTCTCTAATGCTGTACACTGTAGCATTCCACATGCCTGGGCATCATAGTGTACTGTTCTGTTAAAACCCCACTCAATTCTCATGGCAATAGTCCAAATAAAGCTATAAATAGGCTGTTTTCAATGTTTTAGTGCAATAGTGCAGGCATTTTTCTTACTAAGCAGAGGTGAATACAGTGGTCAGGTATACAAGCTCAGCTGTGTGTGTTGTTTTATGTAGTAGAGTTCCTTCCGTTTTAAATATTGTCCTTTGAAATGTAATTAGTTAATTTCCCTATGTTTTTTTTTCCAAAAAAATGCTATTTTATCTGTCTCTTTGATCAGACTGCCATCAAACTACGTCTATGAATTTCAATGGGAGCTGTCTGTTATGAAGGCTGAACAAAAGCAAAAGGAAAAAAGTGTATTCAAAGGCCACACACATCACGTTATGAGCATCTGCTGTAGAATCTGTGCAAAAAGGACTCCACAGCTGATTCGTTCAGACACAGGGACTCAGCACCAATATGGTTGAAAAGGAACAAGTAATAGGTTTATTCCATGCTGGAAAAAAAAGAAGAAAGAAAACAATGTTTTGGCCGTGGAGCCTTCTTCAGGTGTGACCATCACTATACTGGGCCATTAGGACCCACACAGACCGTGGGGTGAGTGCTCCATACTGGCACCTTTTCCAGCAGCAACCTTAGCTTTTCTCAGGAGATCTCCCATCCAGGTACTGGCCCGGCTCACACCTGCTGAGCTTTAGAGGGCTGCCAGTTTGGCTGCTGGCTAAATTATACAATCAATATCATAAGAAGTTTCTGAACAGTTGAAGAAATTAGTGCTTACACTTCAGTATATAGTACCAATTGTTTCTCACAATTGGAGTCTTCTCACACCTGAAGAAGGCTCCACGGCCGAAACGTTGTGTTTTCTTTCTTTCTTTTTTTCAGCATGGAATAAACCTATTACTTGTTCCTTTGCAGCCTACCCATGCTGACGCAGCTCCCCACCTGAACCAATATGGCTTATCAGGTGTACAGAAGGTCCGATCTGCCCGGAGGGCATCCATTGACAGTCAACTCTTGCTTGTGCTTGGGTTTATAATGGGAAGGTGGAAAGTGAACTTCATCTCTCTAATTGTGGATAGAAAAAAGAGGATGGAAGCTACAAAAATATAAACTGAAAAATGTAACTTCAAAAACAGTCAGGAAAATGGCTTCCCCTCAGGAAAATAATTGGTACTGTATATTGAAGTGCTAGCACAAATTTTTTCAACTGTTCAGACACTTCTTTTGATATTGGTTGTATGATTTAGCCAGCAGCCATATCGCCCTGCAACTCACAACTGGCAGCCCACTAAAGCTCAGCAGGTGTGAGCCGGGCCAGTACCTGGATGGGAGACCTCCTGAGAAAAGCTAAGGTTGCTGCTGGAAAAGGGGCCAGTATGGAGCACTCACCCCACGGTCTGTGTGGGTCCTAATGGCCCAGTATAGTGACGGGGACACTGTACTGTAAAAAGGCGCCGTCCTTCAAATGAGATGTAAAACCAAGGTCCTGACTCTCTGTGATCATTAAAAATCCCAGGGCGTTTCTCGAAAAGAGTAGGGGTGTAATGATTTTCTATGAACTGGCTTCATCACTATGTTCTCCTCCCCACTGATAGCTGGTGTGTGGTGAGCATACTGATCCACTATGGCTGCTGTCGGATCATCCAGGTGGGGCTGCACATTGGTGGTGGTGGAGGGGAGTCCCCATTACCTGTAAATCACATTTGGTTGGGGTGTCCAGAAAAGCACTATATAAGTGTAAGACATTATTATTATTTTTAAGTTCAGAAAAAGGAATGGAGTCCTTTGCAAAATGTTTCTTTTCCTTCTGTGGTAGCCATTTTGGTGAGGTCATGAGAGGGTCAGATTGGATAGGCTGCTTGGACAGCCCTGTGCTGACTTCCTCCTCTTCAGCTGTGAACTCTGTCATGAGAACAGCTGCATTTCCACGACTTCAAGTCTGTAAAAAGTAGTCAAACTAAGGACACAGAATTATTTATTTTTCCACATTATAACTAATGACCTACAACAGTAAAACCTTCTGGTGACATCCTTAAGTATCAAAGTGATGGTGGAAACACAATTGAGCATGATAATGAGAACATTACCATGAAAGACATGATAAAACTTGACAGCTTGAGAAAAAAATGCAAAACATTCACACAGTTATTTGGTCGTTTTTTTATCCACTTAATAATCTCTCGTATGTATCTAACTTCTTTCTTGAAAAAAATCAAACAGCAACTCACAGCCTTAGATTCTGTTTGCTTAGATAAATATATGGATTAATTTTGATTTTTTTTTTAAATTGTCATTTTTAATGAATACTTTTCTGCATCCACATAGCTATTTCTACTTCATATGAAAATGTTTGTGTTTTACTTTGCTTATTTGAAACATGGCTTGAACTGTATCATGCAATTCTGAGTTTTCACAGAGGATCAGTTCCTTCTTCAGCTTCACAGCTTCCCTCGCCACTGTATCCTAGAGCTGACCTCCATGAAAGATATCACTCCTTCAGGTCACAGCTTTTAGTGGCTGTCTTGATGAGGTCCTTTCACAACATGGTGCAATCAGACTGTTCTGCTCTGGGTCATTGACCACTTCTGTCTGCTATTCCTATCCAGTCATTTAATTCTTTGTGTAAAATCTGTGTCCATTATCTTGGCATTGTTGAGTTCATCCAAGATGGGTGTTGTTCTCTGGCGAAAGTGTGTCTTGCCTCCACTCCTAATAGTGATTTTCCTGGACAGCATCTTAGTCTGTAGTACAGGATGAAAACCTCAGTTGTGCGGGTGGGCCTCTGGAGTGGAGTCAATATTCTATCTGGGATGCTCACCTATATTCTTCTGTTGGAGCTGTTCAGGGTACATCCTCCTGAGCAACAGTCTTGAGTTTGACCCAGGGTAAACTGGAAAGATTCTTTCTCTTAGCTGGCCTGTGAGCACTTGAAATCTGAGTAGTACTTTATGGTAAAAAACTTTCAGTCACATGCACTAAAATCTCTATAAACCATCTGGGATGCAAACTCAGCGGTAGGAATTCATAACACGTTTATATCTTGAAACAGACCTACAGTATTCTTCTTTACTGTTCCTTTACAGTTCCTTTTCTGTTTTGACTTTATCTGACATTTTCCTGTGGTGTGCAGATCCATTTTATGGGATTCATGATTTAATGAATAAGTATTCCTTGCTCAACCTAGGGAGAAAGACACTGATATGTAAAGAGGAAATGGAGCTCTTTACATCATTAAAAATACAGCACAGTTCCATTTAATTTTTTTAACCATGGAACTAATGGCATAAAGTTTCATTATGTTGCGCATAGCTCTAGGATGAGATGTGCAGTAACATTCAGAATTGCTATGAAATAGAGCCCTAATTCCAGCAATTGCAAGTCAAATCCTGAATTGTATTTCCTGGCCATGCTGTTGCAATACTAACTAATCATACAAAATCCTCCCTGGCATTCAGTGTTAAATGTCAGACAGGGGTATTTGAAAAAAGGAAAATTACCATTGAAGAAAAATCTCTGTTTCCATTAGCATTGATCCTATTGAGAGAGGAAGGTTTCATAGGGGCATTCACATTACTGGATGTGCATGAATTACATATGGAGTACAGTGGTCTTATTGCTGTAATAAGAGGTGCATTTCTCTAAGTGCCTGCTGTTTTCCAAGAAATCAATTTTTGTAATCAGGCTGTGCTCACACTCAAATTTTGGATCACAGAGTGAGGATTTGACATCAGCAGGTTGTACAGAGCCTTTATTTTTTTGCTTCCAAATATAAGTTAATTACCCTGTCTTGATTTTGCTTTCTTTCCTTTTCTTTTCAGCACTGGTTAGACGTCACCAAGCTGATTAAGAAGCAAGTAAAGAGTAAGTTGAATCACTGTTCTTTATGTTGAGTGCCGGATGATGTTTCCTTTTCAAGTATCCCTGAAATCTTATACATAACTTTATTGTCTTTTGCAGTAAGATCTGAAATTTACTTAAGATTTGTTTTGGGTTTTTTTTGTTAAACTTTGATTTTTCTGCTGTGTTGGGTCACGCCAGTGTTTTCCCACTATCTGTCCAGTGAACAACACCATGTTGACCTGGGTTTAGTCAGTACTGCTACAGGATCCCAGTATCATCTGTGTATAAATGTTTTTTTTCAGCAGCTGAATTCTGAAAATGTTGAGCACATGAAATACAAATGGAGATGTATGGAGATATAAGGGTGTATATCACTGAACCACTGAAAGCAAGGGAAATATAGGTCTTATTCCTTTTATAACATTGCTTGAGTAATCTGGAAGATCTATTTTCTCAAAGGTCAAAATAAAATTACAGCAAACGTTATTTTATCACATTAAGAATAATTCACACTGTATTGTATTGAGTGTTTTCGTGTGTAGGTTCTCTAAACTTGTTCATTACTGACAATTCAAATGTGGCCAGGTAAAAGACTGCCTTGAATGGCTGAATTTTGCATTCATGTCCAAAAGCTGTATTCCGTGCAAAAAAAAATGAAAAACAGTTTTCCATTAACCAGATCTCCTCAAGTTCCTCAAATTGAGAATGTGCTCTATTTTCTGCCACTCCTGAAAGGACAGAAAGTCAAAACATAGTTACAGTTGAATGGTTAACTGTTGTATATGGTGGTAAAAGCAGCAAAAATTGCAATAAAGTAAATGAATTAAATCTGAGAGATACAGTAAACCATGACACTATGTGAAATCAAAATTGTTAGTGTTAGTCCAGTGAGAATCCAGGGAAACCTGCATAGTGGATACAGTTATGTGGTATAAGGTGATCTTATATAATGATATTTAAACTTGCTGTCTCCATTTGGCATGTTTACAGTTTAGCACTTGTGAAGATGTTTAGGTAAGGGAATAACAAAATACAATTAGCACACCATTCTGAAAGCAGTAAAATGCAGGTAGTCGGCATTTTATATTCCTGAGCTGCACTCATTAAATGTTCACACTTCAAAACACAAACAATGGTATTTTCTCTTGAGAATTCTTGGTATAGCCTTGATCTTGGTTTCTGTTGTGTAATCCAGTTCCACAATACTGGGCTACTCCTGGTGCGTGTTGAGGAGGGTTCAGGTGCACTGTCTATGACTTCACTTTGGGAGAGTTGTATGAGACTTTTGTGTGCATTCTTTGAGTTGAACTGCTGGAATCATCTACATTCCAGACTTTGCTTCTCGTGTTGCAAAGATCAAAAAAATATTTGGTCCATTAATGCGTTGTGAAGGTTTGAAAGATTTTGACAATTTAAAGAGGGGCTTGTTGGGATAGGCTCTGGCTCTCCCATGACCCTGTATTGGATAAAGCGGTAAGAAAATGGATGGATGGAATTTTAAGAGGGACCATGACTGCATTAAAATAATTTCTTCTTTCCTTATGACCTTTTACGTCTGCTGTAGTGAAAACAGTTCTCTGTCACTGCAGCCTTACTGACCTTTCATGTCACCCCAGTGATGAAGGGCTGTTGTCTACGTTTGTCATATGACATTTTCTGAGATCTTTTCTGTTTGTTATTCACTGACCTATTCACCTTTATCCCAGATCACATTTAATAGAAAGGACATGTGTCTAACATACTCATTTTTATTTATTATTATTAGTATTGTTATTCTCTTTTTTTTGTGTGTTAGATGTTGTTTTTTTTACATATATTTTTCTATTACCTGTTTCTGTACCCCTACTTTTCGATCGTCCTCTGTCTGTCCTGCATTTTTGCTGTGTTGGGTTACAGACCCTGAGTCACCTCTGGTTTAAGTGGATTGTTATCAAGAGGAGCCGAGAGCATAACAGAGGGCAGATCTTAGGGTATTCTTCCTGTAGCAGCCTTTGTCTAGTCTGTGTACTTTTGTCTGTTTGTTAACACAGCTGGGTTTGTTTAACACAGTTAAATGTAAAAACCTAGATTCCCTGGAAAAATATAGTTGGATTTATTTTTCCATTTGCCAGTGTTGCCTTTGTCATTGTAAACAAATCTGTTGCATTAAGTACACTTCAGTAAATGGACACTGGTCTTGCACTTTTTGTTTCATGATTATTTTTGGTGACTTCTTTAACTGCCCATGGATTTACTGATGTGATGGATAGAATTTAAAGAGGGACCATGACTGCATGAAATCGTGTTTCTTTCTTCCTATTGTATGAATTTCTGACTTCTGCAGTAGTTAGTCACTATTCCCATGAACCCCCTGGATACTGGAGTATATTGATGATAGAGGTAATGTGGGAGCAGAACTGAGGTTGACTGACTCAGTATGATATTAGGGGATGAAATTATAGACTCATATTTTTTAGTTTAACATTTAAGAAGATATTAATAGTTCAATATTAAAGTTGTGTATGGCATTTAAAAAAAATTCAAGTGGACACAACACTAATTTTAAGAATATATCAAGGGGACTGTGACTAGAGACTATGTTAAATGAAATAAAAAAAACGATTAACTAATATATATTAATATATAATATTAATATTAATGTTAATATTAGCATTTAGAGTGAGTGTGACTTGTACAGATCACCAATTGTCAGTGGTGTCTCTGTCATCAGGACTACTCTCAGCCAAAAGCCACACGGCTCTCTTCAGCAGCAGGGAATTCTGCTGCTCCCAAAGACCAGCCTCCTGCTGTAGGAGAATTTGGTGCTGTTGGGATTTTTAAGGGGTTATGTTGCTGTAACACATTTATCTCCCAATGCTAAGTTGAGCCAAGTTACATGAGAGATTTTACATAAGAGTCTCATAAGCCACAAGATTCTAGGCCAAAGAGACATTTTTGAAATGTAAAATGTAAATTTCTGCTTCTTATAAGGGTCCAGAATTAACAGTTAATCAGATTTCCCAAATTTTTTTTTCCTTTTACATTTACAGTTTAAAAGGTGACAGAATTCAGATGAGCTCAATTTATTTTATTTTTTTCTTTCAGTTGGTCCTCCATACACGTTGCACTTCAGGATAAAGTTCTACTCCTCAGAGCCCAACAACCTGCATGAGGAGTTCACAAGGTCAGCAGCAATGCCCAAGTTCTTAGATGAGTAGATGAGTGCTTCAGGTTTTCTAATGCATTTTGAATGCTGTTTAAAATACAACATATTTCTATTTTTTTTTCATTCAGTCTTGAATAACTAGCTGTTAATAAAAATGGTAAATTAACATCAAATGTAACCAAACAAGTTGGATTGGGATAACCCCAAGTTTGGTATTTGTCAAAAAGTATCCTGAAATCAGCAGTTTTGTTGACAACAAAAACATAATTAAAGGAGCATTTGACTGTTATGTTGTAAATACAGGCAAATTATCATTTCTGTATTAATTAATCTTCAAATGTTTTGAATTCTTCAACATAGAATGCCTTTTCATATTTTTGTTCACAACCTAGGGTCTAACTGCATTGTCTGACATTTTAGCAATGGTCATGTGTTGAAGAATGAGTATGCCACATTTCTTGAACTCACATCCTGTAACGCCTGTGTACAATCATTTACTTTTATTACAGGGTATACTGTTCTAATGGGCATTTTGCCTTTTAAACTAGCTCTTACATTTGACATTAAGTTAAAACAGGTGTACACAGGAGAAGCTGGTGGTATTTTAAGGTAGAGTAACTCACTTTATAAGCCTTTCACCTTATAGGGAATGGATTCAATTCTATCTCCATTTACAGCTATTTTGTTTAGGTGTTAGAAGAAACACTCTTCCAGGATGGGGTGGGAGATAAGAGTCGCACTGACAATTTTCTCTCCTGTAGGTTTGTGAATGGATTAATATGTATACCCATTCATTGCATACATCTCAATGTTTTTAGTCCCCTTGCCTACCAGCTTTGTGTCGTAAATGTCTCCCAAAAGCATTGATGGAAGGATTCTCTCATGTTTTTTTCACTGGGGGTGTCATTCTGGGAACAGAGCTTCCCACAGAGTCACATGGTTTACATACTGCAGTGAAGGCAAGAATATTAATGATACATTATTTAAAGAATTGCTGAAGGCTCAAAAGCCTTTCAATACGTTAGCTGATGAGAGTAAAACTCACCATTGATTGAATACAGATTGTATACCATAGAGGGGTCAAATCCAGCCAGGCGTTTTGGATGACCAGTTTATGGTTTATTCAAAGTCTGTAAATGGTCCCCAGATCTCAGACTGAAATCCACAAATGTGTAAGATTTTCTCTCACCTGTTGCACTGGGGGACTTTTTGCTGTGTGATGTTACAAAAAACGGACAATAAATTTAGCCCTGGTTAGTTGCTGGCAGTAATGCTGTCAAATCCTTCAATAAAAGCAATATGACACAGGTTTCTGACGCACATTTTGGCCGGAGGGTGAAAGGGTTTTTTTTCATGTGAATGCCGATGCATACAGTGACATGGTCATTGAGCTGATAATACCTCAGGTTCTGTTGACTTTAGGTACAATGTGTGTGTTTGTGGCTAATACTTAAATAAGCTTGACGTGATTTCAGTTTGACTTTATAGAAAGTCTTTCAGTACTAAATGGAATGAGAAATTGAATGCAAAGCTGCAGGCAAACAATATAGTACATAGCAGCTTTAGTAAAGTAAATATGCAATAAGGATATCATCTGTTTAAAACTGCTGCACTGATACTCTAATTGCTGGTACTGTCATTATAAGATTGGTGGCTTATGTAGGAGGTGCACCTCCCTTGTTAAATCAGTGCTGTTGTCTTTTTAATTTTTCCGCCTTATCAGGTGCTCTTATCCGCACTGTTTAATGGCCTGTGATATTGCTTTTCAGGTACCTCTTTGTACTGCAACTCAGACAAGACATTCTTTCTGGCAGGTAAGTATTTTACATGAACTGCTGCACAAAAGTAAAAAGGGAAACTAAAAAGAGAAAGGATTGTGGCAGTTTTGCAGAGACTCCATTCCTGAGCAAGAAATTGTGTGTGTGCTCGTTTGATTTTCAACAAGACAAGACAAGTTCCATTTAAGAAACCTTTCCTTCTACAACTACTGTATGTCTCGTTATGTGTCGTTGTCACACATAACATCAGTGAATGAATAATTAAGAAATTGATTATTCCCTGCTATAACCTGCCAAGATCATTCACTATGTTACAAAAGTAGACTACAGTGTGCTCAAAAATTATCGGTCACTAATTTACCAATTTGTGGCAACGACTCTAGAACAGCGGTAGTTACAAGCTCGCTTAGTAGCGGAAAAGCTGTATGAATAATTTTAATATGGGGTCAGATCAATGCATAGTACAAACATAGCTCTTGTTAGGGTTACTAGTAATTTATACCCAGTTGTGTGCTGCTACTTGGGGAATCCCAATCGCAGGTGGATAGTGACATGATCTGTGCTCGAACTTAAAGGACAAAGCTCTCCTCCAGGGGCCTCATCCAGTAGAGAAGTGTGGATGAGTGTCAGGAGGCCTGCTTGGCATTAAGGACCTGAACAGTTTAGTTCCTGACTAAACTTGTGAACTATTAGCTCCCTATACGCTTACATGGGAATTTCAGTTCCTAGGAGAAGGATTTGAACACTGGGTGACTGGGATTTTCCAACCCTTGTTAGATCTTGGAAATAAGTTTCATATCCTGCCTTAAATCTCACTTTTCTGCATTAGGGCATACATTATTGTATTCATACTGTATGTATGCAGGTCTGTTTCTGCTTTGTTTTATTGTTTAACGCCCAATGAGTCATGAAGGATGCTATATAACATTATCATTCAGGTGCTGTACTCTAATAAATCCTCATCTGAGTCATATAATTTGAAATACAGTATGTCTCCATTGCCATAATCAAATAATGTGGGCAAAGAAAATTTAAAAATCCCTCCAAAGGAATAAGTATTTGGCTCCATAAGTTCTACTTTATTAAATGAGTTATAGCCTCTAGTTTTCTTGTATTCCTGTTTAATATATTATGCATGTACTTAATGTCTGTTGCTCTTACTGGTTAGACTGCTATTTGGTATTCCAACTAATTATTGGAGGGAAAATTACTTCTGAGACCATGTCAAGGCCGAATAGCTTGTGATTTGTTTTCCTGTCATGGTTTCTTGCAGTAAGCTTTAGGAAATTTTATGTTCTATTGGCTGAAGTAATTAGCATGGAAAGGGATTTTAGCAGGAGCTTTTACAGAAAATGGCTTAACACAAATGCAGAACATTCGTTTAGAACCATGTAGACTGACAGTAATGTAAGAGTATGTACTAATCATGCCATTTTTCCTATGTTATGCTGGAGACAGGAATGTTTGCTCAGTCATTTTCACCTGTTACACGTGGAAAATAAAATGCCCACGTTAACAAAATTATTTTGTAATGGTGTTGAATAAGGATGGTTGAAATAAAAGGAAAAAACAAAGTTATTTTTTCTGACTCTACTGCCGGTTTTGCCCAGAATGTTTTCTGTGCTCATGATGTACCTTGAGGTAAAAACTATTATTTTTGATAAATCCAGATTAAGGTAAAGAAAACAAAATATTTTAAGGTTTAAGAATGGACTCCACAAGCACATTTTGAAGAACATTTAAGGTGTGTCAGATATAAATAACCCAGACATTTTAATTTCATCACTTTTTCTTTCCATACGTTTAATAGATTAAAGTGTCCTTATGATGTTGCTGTAGAGCTGGCGGCCTTCTGTCTACAATGTAAGTTAATCTGCATTTCATGTAATCTTGTTGGAACTGGCTGTATGTTTTTGTACTATACTGTACCTGTGCTAGTTCTGTAGTATGTTGCTTTTTCAAAATGCTGTGAAGACCTACTGCACATGTGAAAAACTAAAATATTTAGATCAATAAAAAGTCGATGCTTATAAAATGCCCGATTGCTTGAATGCTGCTGGTAAATATCAGAATATACCTCAGGATTCTGTGGAATGATAATGGGAAATGTGTACACCATGTGTCGAAAGCAGTATAGCATTTGTTTTCCTGTGCCATGAGCTGGTGGGCCTGACTAAAATAATCAATTAAATGTGATGGAAGTTTTGTGTACATGCTTGTGTCTTTGCAATTTAAGACATTCTTGGTAGTATTTGTGTCATCCTATTCTAACATTTTTAAAATCTGAACTCTGAACAATCTGATAACCTTCCCAAAGCACTGTTGAACACAAAGTTTTTTTTAGTTCAGTGTTCTTTATTTTCTGTCAGCGTTTCTCATAACTCTTTGAACCTTTCATTTCTAATTGAATCAACTTTAGTTGATCTGTAATAGAAGGGTGCTGAAGGCAGATGGCTGATCTCTGATGTCATTGACTAATTGCAACCACTCCTCTTCCAGCAGAGAGTTCAATCTGAGTGACTCCTGCCTGGTTTTGCTGGGCACCAGCTCAGGAAGTGTTGCCATGGTGAATGTTCTAAGTAATGTTTTTTTTTTCTTTGAGTGCCTGGGTGGCAGTTTGGCACTTTGGTCCCCTGCCAGACTGGCACCTCTTCTCAGATGGGTTTCAGTCCAGTGATTTCATGACAGGGGTCTCCCGAAATACACGTTTTTTTGCCTCAGGGAATTCCTTTCTGGACTGTGTTTTTGTATTTTTTTTTCTCCTTTTAGAAACACTTAAACCCCCAAAAACTTTTCTCCCTCTCCCTTATTCCTTGACTTTGTAATACCAGTTGCTAATGAAGACTGAAGATGTAAGGCTGTCTACAGAACTGAAGATCTAATGTGGAAGATCAATGGAGATTGTGTTCAGACATCCATGTCAGCTGGTTTTATTTTAATTGAATCTTATACTGGTTGTCTTAACAAATGTGAAACATTCGTTTCTCCCTTTCTTTATTACTCCTATTTCTATATAAAATAGAAACTTGAATTTCTGAAAGTGAGCTGTGTAACTGTAATTTTCAGTACCTTTCTCTATTGAGACTGGTATAAACTTTAACACAGACCCAAATGAAGTGGTTGCACATGAGTAGTTATTTTTCAGTCTCTTTAAAGCCTTCATGTTTTTGAAACCATGTGTGTCAGCCTATAGACCAATGGATAGCAACCTGCTTTCACTGTTTTCATGTTTTTGTCTCTCTGCTCTAATCACACAAGCAGCTCCCTCCCAACAGTAATTATCTTTCCTCTGGATTTGACTAAGAAGGATATTATAGATACCTCAGTTCTTTTCCTGCTTTATTGCCCTACCTTTCTGGAAAGACTGAATATTCAACTAGCCAAACAGCTTGCTGTTTCCTGGCAAAGACATAATACATTAACCAATGATAGATGTGTTTATCACTGTGATTATATATTTTCATTTCTTCTTTGTTTCAATGTAGAGACCATTCAGAGAGGTCATGTCTTAATGCTTAATATGTTCTTTATAATCTCCCATATGTCTGCTCCAACACTGTGTCTGTTTCTATGAGGCTGGCACGTTCTGTTAAAGTAAAGACAACCATTGTCAGCATTGATGATTATGACCTTGTGATTAACATTACAGCAAGACTCTCTCGCTGACATTTCTTCTTCAATTCCAAGTGTTAATCTTAACGATTCTTAAAAAAATATTTTTCCCATACAGCCCAGAAGCACTGAAAAAGGAATGCCAGAAATTATTCAGCTATTAAATAATACAATGCAGAATAAAATTATCCAACAATATTGGAATGCTAACATAAACATTGGGCTCAGGCACAAACATACAAGGACAAAGTGGTTAGACACAGATCTTTTTCCTCAGAAAACACTTTCTTTCCCCAGATAGAAAGCAGATCCTGAAACATTCTTGATACATTTTCTTCTTTCAACTGTTGTGAAGCTGTGATAATGTCATTTCTTGTGTGGTTCTGAATAGGGATCAAAAGGAATGAAGAATGAAATGACAGGACATCAATTGTCTCCCTCTCTGTCTCTCTCCCTTGTTGCTTCTGTTCCCGCCAGCGGAGCTAGGTGATTGTGACCCCTCAGAGCACTCCCCTGAGCTGGTGTCAGAGTTCAGGTTCACACCCAAACAGACCGAGGCAATGGAGGTGGACATCTTCCAGAAGTGGGCAGAGTGCAGGTACAGTGTGGACTATTCCCTGGTCTACTACAGCTGCATGTGCTATAAAGGAGTTTTCAACTCTTGTATCATCTGGCTAAATCTGTGACTACTTCTTTCCTTTTCTCTTCATTTTACTGCATTTGCTGTAATGGTGCAGTTCCAGGAAGACTACAAAAAAAAGAGGTCCCATGAATTACAATGTATTATAATACGATAATACTTTGATGTCGCAGACATTTGTTTTGCATCCAGGCAGATGTTTTACACATGCAGGGACTTACAAAAAAAAGTTACAAACAGTACATGCAGTTGTTAGTCCTTTGGAATCATCTGTCTTCTAGCATTAATTCTTCCAAAATCATGATCTGATCTTCATCTAAATCATAATAATAGATAAACACAATGTGATTAAACAAATAACACACATACAATTGACATTTTTCTTGTCTTTATTGAACACAATTCCTCACTTTGTTATGTTTGCATCAAGGGATTCTAAAACATCTATTTGTAGGCACAAGTAGGTATTCTTCATGTAGTATCGGTAATATTGACCTGAACATTAGGAATGCAGTCACATTAGCAGTCACATCTATTAGGAACCTACTTTGTCATATTAAACTATTTATTTAGTCTTGTTTTTTTAATAAGCTCTTTGTGTATTATTTTTTTCTAATTCTCCTCCCAAATTGATTAATTTCAAACTGTGCTTTGCAGTGAAATAGTAAATTCATCCCAAAAGTTACTTGGTGTGGATTTCTTTAAGGAGTTTTAATGATCCAGAACTGTCAGCAGAACCAAGAGGTCTAGACTGCACACTCCATTCCCAGAATCCTCTTGATTATTTAGTCCAGATCATGATCAAAGATCTTTGACTGCTTTGTACATTGACAGTATGTAGCTTTACTTCTTGAAAACTTCAATTTCTTTTGTGCTGAGAGAAGTGGTGTGGTTCTGTATTTTCTGAATCATTACGCCTCCCACCTTAGACTCACTCGTGCAAACACATCTAACACTAACAGAAGCAAATTTTTGCTGTTGACCCCTCTGACACACTACATAAAGTTACTGAAGGCTGCTGACTGCAAACTGACATCTGCCATATTCGGTCTCTGCCTTGGTCTTTTTGTATGTGTATTTATGGCTATGAGTGCACTTTTAGTTCTTCTGCCAGAATGTAGGCAGTGTTGTACAGTATTTATTAGCACCTAGAAGTGTAGCTGGAAATGCTAGCTTCCCACAAGAATAGTGTTGGGTTTTCATCAGCCGAGGGTAGAAAGACAGATCTCATTGAGAATGATAGGCGACAGATTGAAATAAAATTTAATATTTTCCACCACACAAGGTCACGAGGAACACGGTCAGTAGGGAAACAAATAAGGGCTCTCAGTCTGTCACTTCTTGCTGGTCACTGCTTTTTTAGCAAAAGGAATGATATTGATAAGCTCCAAGGCAGATCTCAGGAGCATCAGATGTTTTTCTGCACTAACAGTGTGGTACAGTTCCATTTAGGGGTGTGGAGTTCTAGCGCAGTTTGCTGAAATAAGCTGTCATTTGCTTTATTCAATTAAGTATACAGTATTATCTTAAAGATATTCATGAAAGCACTGAATATGAATAACACTGTAGGTGCATGTTAATTGGTACAATGCTGCAATGAGTCTTAAAAGAAAAAAAAACTTTCAACCAACAACTTTCTTTTTCTAGGCAGCTTTTGAAAGATACAGTTCTGCACATGTACTGTAAGTAGAGCTCAGAGGATACTGGTAGGAGGGAGAGGTCTGGGAGATTATCAGAAGCATGAGCTGCAGAGTCAAAGCTTGGCGAGAATTGCCAGTTTCATGAAACCCAGACATTTCTCCAAGCTGAAAGAGTTTTCTTGATCCCGGCATCTCAGTGAATCAGAATCTGTTTATTTTTTAATATGATGATGTATCATTAATCATCTTTTTTAGGGTGTAGCTGACACTTTAAATTTCTGAATGAGGCTAGTTTTCATGCATGGGCACTGTTAGTTTACTTTATTCCATATATGATATCTCCCAAACAGTTGTGAATATTAATTCTTTAGTATTGCTTTAATTATACACTGAAACATTACCCTACACTGCTTTTCATGCGTAAACACTGTGGCCTCTGGCACTCATCATGTTTATCTTAGGAGATCTAAGATATTTTTCCCAGTGAGAGAGAGGAATACATAGAAAATAAGATACTGTATACATCGTCATATCAAGGGGAGTGAACACTCTCTCCTGAATCTTTTTTTATTAAATGTCTTTTGGAAATAAAAAATGGTTACCGTTTTTTTTAAAAAAACACTGTTGACATTGATAAAAGCAAGGTGAAATAAACAATGTAACAATTTCTTAAATATGCATGGTAGATAAAGCCCTGAATTAACTTCTTCAAAAACAGGTACTGTACATTAGGGGATTCTTTTAGTTGGTTAGTATGTTTAACAGCTGTTACCATTGTGCGTTACACTAATTAACAAAGGTTAGAAAGATGGTACTGTATAACATTCAGAAATACTTAATTTCTCCAGTATGTTGGCCATATTTTCATACAATGCCTCATGAAAAATCAGTACCATGTATCATTAATGCATTGATTCATACAACGGATTGTCATACTGTGACACATGTAGTGTGGTACTGTTTTTATAACAAAGTTTAAAAGACCCCTCCGGACACACATCTCATTTCACTCACTCAGATTATCTCTAAGGATTATCCCAGGATAAGCCCAGATGGATGGTTGGTGCAATCAAAGGGGATTCCCTTGTACTGTAATAAATTCCACTAGTGGTTCCTTGCGATATATAAGTGTGTGTAAGTGTGTGTCTGATCAAGCAGGCCAGCCTCAGACACAAAAATGAGCACGATAGATCTTCTACAGGTCAAACCCACCTTGTCAGATCAAAAGGAAAATATAAAGCAGACTAGGCACCAGAGACGTTTTTAAATTTAATATTATTTGTATTGTATTATAATTAAGATGATAAAAAGTGTATTGCACTGAAAATATGAATTTGTGGTATGCAGAATATCCATATTTGACAGACATTTCACTGAATTGAATTTTATCCAAATACTTATGTATTTGATGTCCCAACAATTGTTCACCCATGTATTTGAACTAAGGAGACCTTTTTTTCATTAAACAGGGCCTTTAAGTATTGTATTTAGTGCAGGACATGACTTAAACCTACCTATAATCTGCACTTTGTGTGGAAACATACTGCTGTGTTGAACTTAATGTGTGACAGTGCTGGGCCACAATACTCATCATATTATGCCTTTTGCCATTTTAAGTCTAAAATACAATAATAAACATATAACAGGCAATTAGGATTAGGATACGTCAGGATCAGAAACCAGAAAGTCGCTACATATAGCAAAACAACTTATCTACTTATGTACTGTAGGGTAATATATAAGAATAATGTAAACAGGTAAAGTTTGGGACCATTAGAGTGTAAACTTTACTCTTTTGACTTGTATCTGTTACACTTGTAGCTACCAATAAATTGAGGGTTCCATTATAAGCACAAGTTATGTTACTAAATAATGTCATTTATAGTGAAATGACTTAAAAAGGAGAGTTAATATCCTTAAGGAATAATGTAATTAGATTTAGATACTTATCAACTTACAGTTCAGGCAGGGTATATATATGTAATGTACCTATTACCGATGAAAATGAATAATTATAAATTGCATCACCAGCACCTTTCAAATTGTGGTCTCATCGAAACCAAGTCATTCACTTCTTCAGGGCAGATTTTTTTCTACGCACTTTTCATGCATTTAAAGTTAGCATTCAAACCTTAATTCACTGGTTGTATCAGTGACGTAGTTTGTGTTGGCAAGACTTCAACTTTAATGCTGGGGTATACCAATTCATAATCTAAGTCAAATGTAACAGCATTGCTTACCAGAAGAACAATTTTTAAGGTATGATTTTGCTCTTCACAATATTTTTTCTTTTCCGGAACAAAGCAATCCATAAGCCACTTACTGTACATTGCTATCTTGTAGTGCCTTGAAAAATGATGTAAGTGTGGAAAATGTTTACTTTTAGTTAATCATTTCATTAACAACACAAGTGCGAAACGATGTACGGTATAGGATGAAACTTTTCACAGTGATCGCCTGTGTCATCTTTTTTCAGTTGTATATTTGTGTGTTTTATATATATATACACTACATACAGTATATATTGTACATATAGATATATTTCCAAGTTTCAACTGACTAAAAACTAAGAGGGTGATATCATGTTTTGTACTGACTGAACTGAATTTAGCAGTCTGTGCCTGTAACGTGTACTCCAGTCCTCTGTAACTTGCACTGGCCCCAAGTTAACTTTAGAATAGACTTGAAGGTATTTCTGCATGTGTGAGGCACTGAATGGATAGACTTCAGATTATCCAGATTACGGTCTTAAAGTCCTGTCTTTTTTTGCTTAGCCATGCATAATGGATCATTTATTCTTGCTCTTGATTTGCTGTACTTTCTTCTTTCGCTTTGTTTTTGGTTCTGTTGTTTATTGAATTGTGACTGGGTGCTATGGGATTCTTCAACAGTGTTCATAGAACTTTGTGTTTTCATTTGAAACCTACCTCAAGCTCCCTGCAATATTGTGGCTGAATTTGTCAAGTCTGGAGTACAGCAACAGGTTTTGGCAAAGTATGTCCCCAGCTTTCACAGGCCTGTGAACAGACATTCCTGAGGAAATTTCCCCTCTTTTGTGATTGTCATTGTTTTCATTTACAGAGGGAAGAGTCCAGCTCAAGCAGAACTGTCTTTTCTTAATAAATGTAAATGGTTGGAAATGTATGGAGTAGATATGCACTTTGTAAAGGTATGTATGATAAAATAATTTTCCCCTTTTCAATTAGAGCATGTTCATGCAGTCTGCTTCCCATGAATGTAATGTAGAATCTGGTGTGAACTTTTAGTTTTAGTACTATTTAAAAGTCAATTGTTTGTTTAGTGGACAGTGATTTTTTAAAGAGAATTCGCAGTTAGAACATTTAACCAATTTAGGATAGCGGGAAAGAAAAAAAACATCAGAATTGGCCCGCTATGGTTTCATACACCAAAGGACTCTAGTTGTTATTCTTAGTTTGTTTTGTTGTGCATTTGCTGGAACTGTCCTGATCCCAGCTCGGACATGACATGTAATGGAGATCCTCAGTGAAATTGATTTTTTTCCGGACAAATTGCTTAAATAAACCGAATAGTAAGGCTGTATAATTCACGTCTCCCTGTAAATTTGGATCATTGGATGGTGCGCATACAGTAAGTCAGATCTTTTAAAGCTCTGATCTTACTGTATTTACACTAACAACAAAAAACGTTCCGCATATCTTTCAGGTTGGTGAACTATGAGGAATTTTTCCTTTTGCTTCCCTCTGAATTGTTTTTTGACACCTGCAAAATCCTCATACTAACCAGACACCACAAATATGATAACAGATAGATGCTTTGCAGTTCATGATTCTGATCATACTGCTGTTTTATTGTTTGCAGTGTCAAAATTCATAACTTCAATAAACTGGTTTGCTCATTCATTCCTGTTGGTCATGTATTTGTGATTCTGTGACCTTTTATTCAGTATGAATTGCTTGATTGTTTCATCTTTAAACACAAATTGTTTTGACACTTGAACAACGATATGATTGTGTTACATATACACAGATCAACACAAGGTGGCATCTTCCTTTGAAATGTTGTCATTCACAAATATGTTAACTTCAATAAATATTATTCAGCTGTTTTTTATCAGTCACTTTTGTTTTTGAAGTTTGATACTGGCTAACAAATGGCTAGGTGAAATAACTGAGGTAAGATAGAGAACACACTTTTTGAATCCTCATACAGTGCACTTAAAATATGTAAGGTTGAACATTGGTAGGAGGTACATTACAATCTTGATTCTTTTTTCCTGTTTGGTAAATTTACAGGGGTTGCTGTGTCTGTGTTGTAAGAGCTGCATCACCTCTAGCATAATTAGCTTCATCATATCTATTCAGACTTTTCTAGACTGAGTACCATTCAGAGCTGGAGTATTTATTTTTTCTGAATTGTTAACATATGAGCTTTGGCTGGTGATGAGCAGATGTCTGCTCTGTGGATCTTAAAGCACAACTTTAATTAGCTTATTCGTTCAAACCAGCGATCTGAATTAAAAAATTGAATTAACTTACAGTGCAGCTCTGCTAAATTAGATATGTCAAGGTTTTTTTTTAAAATATCAACTCTGACAGGCCAGAGAAAAGTGGAGTGGACTGGTGAATGGTTTTGAAAATGTCTCCTTCGATCAGTGTTTTGTATTGTCTTTTTTCATCAAATTACAAGTGAAGTCAGGGTATGGTGTTGATGTTTTCTCTTCATATTGCCATGGTGATAACAGCATGTCCCTGTTTTTTGTGGTCCACGTGTTAGATGCTTTGCACTGATGGTGGATCATATATTATTGCCTGTGTGTATAAAAGTGATGAGCAGACTGCTAGCACCTACTTCTACAAGATAGATATTCAGAACATTATAGCTATCATTAAGCATTAAATCATCTAAATGTCCACAAAGGTCTGTAATTGATAGAGTTCTCTAATGTATTATCTGTGGTCTTGTAGAACTTTTAGGTATTATATAGAGAAATCACAGCAAGATGTTTCTGTCTGGTGCTTCAAAGGCTAATTGAAACAATTCCATTTCCAGCTCCACAGTACACTGCCTAGCACTAATGTTGACCTTGCTCAAATTGAGATGATGTACAGTTAAAGGTGCTACAGTATATACAGTAATGGTTGTGATTATCATTATCGTTAGAAACTCTTTGCACTTCTGATTTCAGCAGACATTCTTACAGGCAGCAGTCCTCTCCTCTCTGGAAGTCCTGCCCAGATGATTACTAACATACCTCCTTAGATCAGCATTCTCCGATGCTATACAGCTTAGGAAAGCTTAGCGAGACTATCTTTAATGGATATATAGTATAATTACTTCATAAAATGGGTGTCTTCTTCATTTATTGTAACTTCACATTAATAGAAATATTGCGCACGTGTAAAGTGTTTTTGTGTTAATTTTACTGTTAGATATCCATGTTAGGTCAGATTTCATGTATTATCCATTAGACTTTTCAGAGTTGCAGGACTTAACGGCAACAGCTTCTGATTTCCACACGGACACAACTAAACTGTTAGACAAAGCTTGAAGTGAACCTAAAAGTTCTTAGCAAATGTATCTGATTGAAGACTACTTAATAGCCTGTGCCGTATATTAAGCTTCATGGAGGGTGTCTTGATACTTTAAATTGCTCTCAGTTGTATACATTATTATTTACCCATTTATTTATTGACATTGTGTATTTAATGTTTTGAAAACACATATCTGTGTACATTTTGCTGGGAAGCATATTTACAATGGCTCCACTTGGTATTTGTACACCTGATTTAGGCAAATATACAGCAGGGAGGGTCACAGCAGTATAAACAGACTTGATGCACAGCCCTGAATGATGACTGTTGAATATTGCACAGTGCTTGCCAAAGCAGCTGCTACCATGACCTCCAGATGTCTGTGACTTTTCCCAGGGCAGAGACGGCTGTGAATATGCGCTGGGACTGACTCCAACTGGAATCCTTGTTTTCGAAGGGTCCAACAAGATAGGCCTGTTCTTCTGGTAACTGTTATTTTTGTCCATTGTTATACAGCAGTAGTGGGAGTGGCGATAAAAAATAAATAATCTAATTTTAGATGTTGCAACTGGTAGGAGTCTTGCAGTGAACAAAGGCGCATTGCTCTGAATTACTAGAACCCTGTGTGTAACGCACACCATCGTACTTGTACAAAGATCCTGAAAACGTTTGCATTGCTCCCTATGCATATGTATGACCCATGTTTCTGTTTGTTTTGGTTTTTATTTGCCATTGGGCAGGTCTGGAGGCAAAGAAAATAATGCTGTTTGATCTCAATAGGAGAGAGATAAGCAGTCACAGATCACTGAATGCTTGTTGACAGTAGGTTTTGCAGGGCTGTCTTTACAGTCATTAGGCTGGGTTCTGCATTTGTAGACACTTAGCACATCACCCCAGGAAGTGTACGTTTTTAATTAATCTTTCGGGGGTGCTTAGGTCCGAAATTTCTGTTGCTTCCCTTCATTTAACTATTGTTGTGTACAATATGTTTCCATATTTATTTTCTTCTGATAAATAGTCTGGAGCTGCCTAGTTAGTACTTGTCTTTTTTCATCTAGAGAAAAAAAATTATACACACCTTTGACCTATGTAATTATGTACACTTAGGTCTGACCTTCAGTTTGTGGCAGCATAGCCATATACTCATAATGAAAGGAGCGATTCCAGTCTGGGGTGTCTGTATGGAGTTTGCATGTTCTTCCTGTGTTTGTGTATATTTCCTCCTGTCTCCCAAAGTCGTACTAATGGCTTTTCTAAATTATCCTTTTCTAAGAGGGTGGATGTGAAAGGGATTAATAGTTGGATGGGTTTTTTATTAATATTCCCTGGGTTATTCTTAGTCAGCACTGTCTGTGTGCTTATAGAGAAACAGAACCACATGAACTGAATGTCCTCTAATTTCTGAGGTTCTGATAGTTTTTAAGATGATTAAGGTCAGGGCAATTTCATATAAGATGATGTAAAATACATAAGCATGATGTATGCACTTAGAAGATAATATCACTTTTTATATTTTGAATTGTAAATATCTTCATAAAAATTATATTTTGGGGTTTACCCGAAAACAGGTAGTATAATGAACTTCCGACCATCCATTTTATAACTGCAGGGGAGCTGGAACCCATCCTGGCAAGCAACGGGCACAAGGCAGGGTACACCCTGGATGGGACGCTAGTCAATCACAGAGTCCACTCAGACACAAACCACTCACACCAGGGCCATTTGTCCCAGAAACCAATTAACCTACCAGCATGTCTCTGGATTGTGGGAGGAAACCGGATCACTTGGAGGAAACCCACATGAACATAGGGAGAACATACAAACTCCACACAGATAGCACTCCAGTAATTCAACCCAGGGCCCCAGAGATGTGGCAGCAATGCTAATTAATGATTGTACAAAAGTAGAGCAAAACGTATCTCAACTTGAAGGGTGCTTCTTTCCACTTAGACACAGTTCAGATCCATAAACTGAGTTCATATTTAATTAATCTTTTAAAAATATCAATCGATCTAGAGAAGGAATCACATAATTGTTGAAATGTGTTGGTGTCTGGTAACTTCAGACAATAACTACTTTTTTATTCCATGTTTTGTGGTTTTAGGCCGAAAATCACCAGGATGGATTTCAAGAAAAGCAAACTAACTCTAGTTGTTGTAGAAGATGATGATAAGGTGAGAGATGTTTCATGATTAGAAGTAGTTGTAAATTGTCCGGTGTCCATTTTTCAGAAATGTGGTATGCAAAAGGTTGAAACATGATGATGTCTTAGAACAATGCAAAGTGGTTTTCTATGAGTAGAGGTGCCATTGGTACATGTACATTGGAATTCTTATTCCCGCTGATCTCTCGGGACATACGCAGTACAGCAGACAACACCACACATTGTAGACCGTACATTACAAACATAATAATAACAACAGGAAAAATAAATATGCAGAAGTGAGGAAAAAAATATGGTGGACCATACAAAAAGTGTATAGTGCAGATGTGTATTGAATCTGAGGAATTGCAGTTAGCTGTTGAGGATGCATACTACTGTAGGGTAGACGCAGTATGTTGAAAGCAAACATGCATTTAAGATTTCTCCCTTACACCATTTGCTTGTAGGAAATCAGAGTAAAGTCAAATTGTCTGTGGTTATCACAGTAGATGATAAATGTAAAGTAACAATGAGCAAGATAGATTTACCTAGTGGCACACTGAGATTCACACTAGTGTACTGTAAGTGTATTCAATGGTTTCACTCTCTGACGGTCAGCACATTTAGCTGGTTTCAGTATTGTCTCTTTGTATCAGGGTCGGGAACAGGAGCACACTTTCGTGTTTCGGCTGGACAGCGCCAAGGCCTGCAAGCACTTGTGGAAGTGTGCAGTGGAGCATCACGCCTTCTTCAGGCTGCGGCAGCCAGCACATGGCAAGAGTGGCAGAAATGACTTTGTCCGTCTGGGCTCCCGGTTCAGGTTCAGGTGAGGGGCAGGCAGTCGGGTAGTTTTTTCTGTGCCATATTGGAATCTTCCATTATTTGTCATTCTTTTGTCCAGTTTTGGAAATGATTAATTCTTGATCAGCTGAATAATACCTTGACCCTTGTACCAAGGAGGGAGTGTGAGGACCATATGTACTTTTTTGTTCGAGCTTCCTGCCAGTTTGTAAAGGGAAGAGTTTGCATTGATTGGAAGAGCGATACGTCTTAGAAATAATAAAAATGGACTGTAGGCTAACAACAGGATAGCAGAAAAAGGGTTTGTTTGCTAAACTGCTTTTGTGAAATATAGAAAATGTTATACAAAAATAATCAACAGTAACTTCTCCTAGAAACCCAGGAAAACCGTACTAGAAGTTGTCAAAAATAGGCTGCCACTTTAGCTAAGAACACACAGAGGGTTACAGTACAAAGATCAAGATCAAGACAACACTGTGGATCCATAAAAGGGTTTGACAAATACATACAGCCAGTAGACTAATTTAATTAACTATATTTAAACTTGTATCCACAAATCCAAATTATTAAACTATAATGGCCTTTGTTCCAAGATGACAAAGTTGACTGATAAATAAATAAAAAGTCTGAGAGTCTCTTGATAGAGATCAGTGGACAAGGGTGGGAAATAGCCCAAATCGTATATATTTGAAATAACAAATCGTGTGCCACAGCTTGGGGAAATTAAGTCAGGGGCAGAACATGGCATAGTCCACGATGCCTGTGATGACTTGACTGTACAGTTCGGGCTGCATGCCACGTGTTTGCCTTTACTGGCTCTGCCATTCAGGAGCCTCTTGTTTGTCTTTTGGATGTGCGGCATTTATTAACGGAAAGAACCAGGTCATGCTCAAATGTTAGGACATTTTGCAAATTGATTGAAAATCGTATCGTCAAATTAAAATCAACAAAAGCATTTGCATATGATGCTGAAATCATGATAGACAACTTTGCAAAAAGTTTGTTTTGCCCACAGCAAAACATTACAATAAATACCAATATTGTATGGTGTGATTTGTTAAAAAGGCAAGCTATACAGTTCAAGTATAATAAAATAATTTATTCACTGTTAAAACCATAGACTTTGTGCAGATAATGATCATTGTCCTCTAGTTTTTTTTAAGAATCTGTTCTCTTCCACAAGAGCATGTCATTTGGTCCAACTTTTTGTTGTCCAAAAATGTCATGCATCAGCTCACACAACATGGCTTATTTTTTGTATCCTTTTAGGTGTGTGTGGCAAAGTGCTTATCTTTTATTCAGCCCTGATAGCAACATCTTAATTCACTCTGTCATGTGGGTTTGCTCTCTGTGCTGAGTGTGAAGTGGAAGGTTGGTTTAACCTGACTGGTCCTGTTAGACTGTAACAGTAATATTTACTGGGTACGTGTGTTGCATGTTACAGTGGAAGAACGGAGTACCAGGCAACTCACGGCGGCAGACTGAGACGCAGAAGTACCTTCGAGAGAAGGCCTAGCAAACGTTATCCCTCACGGAGGCAGTCCATGGTGAAAGGTACTTTGAATGCAA
Source organism: Lepisosteus platostomus (assembly GCF_059453375.1). NCBI lineage: Eukaryota > Metazoa > Chordata > Actinopteri > Semionotiformes > Lepisosteidae > Lepisosteus > Lepisosteus platostomus. Next base: position 23,470,416 of record NC_142622.1, on the reverse strand, counting down.
ACGCCTCCCTTTTTGGTATTAATGACCACTGTCAGATATAAGGTGTTGTCCTGGTGCTGCCCTGGGTGCTGTTGAAGGGTATTATAGACAGTGTTGGCGTTTGTAGAATCATAATGGATGTACATCTTCTGATGTACAAAGCTAAGGCACTGAGCAGCATAGTGATTAGCTGGAATATGATCATTGCAGTTCAAGGCTGCAAACCCTTATAACTTAAAATGACATAAACGTTAATGGAGTTACACTTATTGGAATCTCAGAAGATATGAAGTCATATTTCTTTCACCTCACAAATGTCAAATACTTTTATTTCGTTAACAGGACTTTTTGCTTTTTTTAATATATTCCCTCCTTAGTTTCAGAAAGTGTGATTTTGTATCAGATTGGTTAAAAACCTATCCTTCCTTTTTTAGGGCTCAACCCTGTGAAAACTGTACACCTAAGGTAAGATGTACACAGAAATGCTTTGTTGGAGAAAACAGAACTTGTTTTAGACCATTAAGAGGGAGAAAACAAATGGAAAAGGTTACATTTTGCCCAGAGTGTCTTTATGTAAAACATGTAATTACATAAAACACTACTAAATCAAACAAGGAAGCAAGGAGATGTACTGAATGTTAAAATAACAGAGCTGTGATGAAAGCATATATGTGCATTTGTTGTTCATTACTGGTAATTTAGGATGTCCAGTGCAACTGTCAGATTTATTCCTTTTGTTCAGATTGTTTTAGATAAGCACAGTGCATTGCTAAAGTAAACCTAAAATGAATGCTATCAGAGATTAACTGTGTAAACACATCTTGACCACTACACAGTGCAGTTTCTGTAATCCCTATTGGTTTCACAGTCTTTTCTTAATCATACTTCTGTATCTCATCCTTATTAAAACAATGCCCTACTGCACCTAACCAGTTATTAATTTATTATAGGTCATTGTGATGACTACAATTACATAATTTCCAGAGCCTTTAGCTAGTTCATTTCCCCTTATGTACGCTATTTGTTGTGCATATTTGCAAGTTGTTCTTTAAGAATCCACATTGAATTTCTAGAGCATTCCTAATTTTTTTTTCCCTTTTCATCGCTTGTTTTTCTTTAATCCCCAGTCCTTCCAAATTACAGCATCTCCAAATCAATGCAACATTAAGGAGATTAATAGTTGTGGAAAATTACACTCGTGTCAGGCGTTACGATTATTAATGAGCTGGATTAATGGGCACTTTTAACACATTGTTCTGCCACTGATAAGTCTTACTCAGTGAGACATATTCTTTTCTAATGCAGGGTAGTCAGTGTTTCCAGGCGTGATGATACACTGCATTCAGGGTAGTATTATCTAAATTAGTGGGTGCTACATTCTGCTAAACATATAAAAAGCTGGGCTCCTAATGGTAAAGACAGGGGCTTTTTAAATATATGCATAATTTTAACCCTTCAAGGAAGAAACAGTAATTTACTAATAAAACCTATAGTAACCTTATAAGAAACGCACACAAAACATTCTTGTTGCAGTGGAAACATATCAGCTGGATTATATTAGAAAGTACTGTATTTGCTTAGAAACTTCAAATGTAATAGAAATGAGTGTATTTCTGTTGTAGTGCCCATCCGTGTAAAGGGGTAATAAAATTATTATCAGTCTGACGTCTATTGCATGTAAGGTTAGAGAATCACTTATATCAGATAAGGATCCTAGAGGAAGCATGGATTTTGAAAAGATACAGTAGTTCTTGCATAACCATAACTGTAGTGGATATATACCGAGCATATGATATGGTTTATTTAAATTTTCAGAGGGCTTTTGATAAAGTTCTCCATAAGAGACCACTATATTTGGTAGTCATTTTGGGAAATATGCGTCCTTAGATTGAGAATTGGTTAATGGATTGAAAATGCTGAGAATAGATGAGGGGTGAATGCTCAGATGGAGCAATGTAATTAGCAATTGTAATTAAATTACCAATGGGATCTGTATGAACATCACTTCTACTCTTAATTTGTATCAGTAATCTAGATTCTTGTATAGTTACTAAATTAATGAGTCAAGTTTGGCACATTATACCAAATTAGGAGAATTATTAAACTGACAACGCACATAAAGTTCAGCAACATTTAGATAAAAATTCAAAACTGGACAGACACCCGTCAGATGCAGGTAGCAAAAGAGCATAAACTATGTGTACAAGATAAAAAAAGTTGAGCTAGAACAAGCAACTTAAGGAAAAGACTTTCTTGTTTATGTGGATGCATCATTTACATATGTTTAGACTTTTTTTTGTCTGTGCAAAGAATTAAGCACTTTTAATGGTTACTGGAAATGTGTAATAAAAGTTAAATTAAAGGTTATACTCAGATCTAACAAGAAAAATTAGGTTTGCATGTACAGTACCATGAGACTAGTGCTTCTTCCTACCAGAACATGTCTTCACACACATTACAACTCAATTTGCAATACGGTTTTAACTTTATCAGATTTAGGGGTATATACGTTCAATAAGACAAATCTGTTTGTCTCTTTTATTTTTGTGATGAAGAGGGATTGTGTATGCCACACTGGTGCACAAGTGCACGATCAGTAGAGCCATCCACTCACAGATCCAGGGTGTCAAGTTTGAATCTGGCCTTGGGCATCTGTGAAATTTGCATGTTCTCTCCTAGAGACATGCTGGCTAGGTTTGATTAGCCGTTGATAATTGGAATTTCCTCCCTGATTCTGCCAGGGCCTGGTGTTTTTTCTAGGGGAAGAGCGGTCCTGCTTTGTGCCTTTTGCTTCTTGGATAAGTGGTATGGGGATGCAGTTCACCATGAACTTTAACTGCAGTACCATAGAAATTTTCCTCACTAGTGGCATCACTGTGTGGTACAGCAATACTACAATGCATGACAGAGATGCATTTCAAAGGGTTGTGGCAACAGCACAGGGGATTATAAAATGTGATTTACCATCAATTTGCGAGATTTACACCATCCACTGTCGCAATAAAGCCCAATCCATCATTCAGGATCCCTACCATCCCAGTCACAAATGATTCTCCTCCCTGCACTCTGGCAAGCGGTACCACACTATTAAAGCAAGGACCACTAGACTCAAGAACAGTTTCTGTCCCACTGCAGTACACATCCTCAACAGCTAACTGCAGTGCCTCAGACTCAATACACATCTGCACTAGGCATTTTTTGCATGGTCTACCATGGTTTTTTTCTCACTACTACATATTTAGTATCCCACACAATATTTATTGTTCCTTTTGTTATTATTTATTACATTTGTAAGGTACTGTCACCATTGTGTGGTGTTGTCTGTTGTGCTGTGTATGTCCCTAGAGATTAACATGATTAAGAATTCCAGTGTACTGTACATATGGCAATAAACTACTCTACTACTCTCTTTACTCTGCTCTACCTTGGCATAACCATAAGATAAACAGCTTTCTGATAATGGAAAGATGGATGATTAAATTGAATGGTTTTCAAAGTTAGGAATTCTATTTTTAATCTGCATTGTTTCTTTAAAAAACTCTCAAAAACGTATCCAGTGAACAGAAGCTCGGTTTATCTGTATGCTGTACAGGGCATTTTTCAATGACCTGGAATCAGCAGCCCGAGTGTAATCTGAATTATATAGCTCTGAAGAGTATTTAAAAATATAATGGGTCTGACTTCAAATGTGTAAATTGTCAAAAGGTGGATCTCTTGAAATACGTATTTGAATGGTCATTCTTCTAAACACTACTGTATGCTTTTATGCTAATTATAGAAGAATAGTACTATATAAATATTGTTTTATATAAGTGGGCAAAATAATGGGAACACCAGGCAATATAAGAATTTTTATTAACTAATAAGAAGTTGGGCTACCCTTTGCCAACAATTTAAGTCTTTCTTGGAATGTTATAGATGTTTTGATCTTTTTCTGGTGGGATATTGGACCACACTTTTTGAGTTGTTTGAGTTGTGAAGGCATGGAAATGTACTCCTGCACTCCTATATTCCAGAATGTCCAGTTTAGATCTGGTGATTAGGGAGGTCACGAATGTGTTTTACTTCATGCAGGTGTTCATGAAACTTTCTTGATTCGTTTAGCAGTGTGTTTAGGGATGTTATTATCTTGGAATTTGGGAATATCTTGAGGAAACAATGTTTGCACCATAGAGTGCACCTGGTCACCTAAAATGGCTTCCTTCTAGGCAAGTCTACCATACAGAGTAAAAATTGGACCCGCTGACTCACACAAGATGGCTGCCCACAGCATAACGGATCCAACACCGTGTTTAAAAGTAGGGAACATTGTGGGTTGAAGGAATCTTTAGCTTTCTCCAACCATGAACCCATCCAGATGTAGGAAAATGAGTGAAAGACAGCCCATTAAGCCATAATAATTTCTTCCTCTGTTCAAAAGTCAAGCTTTTGTGCTCATTACACCAGATTATGCATTGCTGTACATTTTTTTCCAAATGGCAGCCCTACCATTAATATCAGCTTTGTTAAGTTCAAGATGTAAAGTTTTTGTTGTGTGTAGGTCCAGTTCTGTGGTTATTTTTGAGGCCATTGTTTTGTTGTCTTTAGCAACTATCCTGTCTGTGAACTTCAACTTACAACCACTGTTTCTTTATCTTGATGCTGTTTTCCCTTCTTTGGCATATGCCATCATGATTTTTGACACTGTTCCCCTGACACATTAAATCATTTTGCCATTTCTGTGACTGATGCACCGGCAATTTGGGCACAGACTACTTGACCTCTTTCTAAGTCTGTTATCATCTCTCATGTTGCCTTAGAAACTCGCATATTAAAGTGTTGATATTAAGTTGACTTTTTTAGCAGAAACATCTGGGTAATTAGTATTGAAATTAATATGGAACGTGTAGAATCCTTTTTAAGTGCGATTTAGTTACTTCAAACTATGAGTTCTGTTTCGTTAGGAGTTTCCATTGTTTTGTCTACCCATTGTGTGTATATTCAGGTACAAGCTGGAGGAGCATTTTCTTCACTCTAGCTGTTTGTTATCTTCTGTTTAAATTTTCCTCTGAAGTTATTTCCTTTCACTCAGTTTAATTCTGTGTACTGTCCCCTTTTTTGAGCCGAATTCAGTGTTTCGTTACTTCTGTTGAGGCGATTTGCTACTCTCTCTGAAAGAAACAGCTTGAGCCCTCCTCTCCATTCACTTCCATGTGGTGTTTTTCTTTTCTCCTTCTGTTCGTTTACAGACAGGCCCACAGTGCTCAGTGTAAACTCATCCCCGCGGGAACGTAGCATAATTATTCTAGAATGAGTACTGGTAGACATTAGATATCAGTCTTGTTATTGTTTACGAAAGACACGCCCAACAGCCCACATTCTCTCCACTTTTGCGATTTGTAGGCTAAAAAAGTCATTTGCTTTTTGCTTTCTGCAGTTTACTGAAATAACCTTAAAAAGATTAAAACCAATTAAATGACACTTAAAACCATTTTTTCTTTTTTTTCCAGTGCTCAGACAAGTCCCGACCCCACCCTTTATCCGGTGAGAACTTTGACCCAGATTTTATTGTTGGTGGCAAATGATTTACCTCTTGTGCTTGTTGTCGTGTTTTCTTTTCTAATTTTAATTTTCTGAGTCATGAAAGCTAAATAGAGGTGTCATAACAAATTCACATTGTTCTGAGGAATCTGAGCTTCAGAATTAGTCTTTGATAAAATTATTATATAACTGTGTTCTTCATTGTTTAGATGAAAACCCTAAATATGAGGTTTGTTCAGTCTTTTAAGGGAGGAAGAACGCTTTGCTTTCTTTTCTGTGTGACGCTCAGGCAAACACTGTGCATAAGCATCTGTAGTTCTCAACGTGTTCTTCTTTTTCCTTCAGTACAAACAGAACATCCCCACAAGCCATGAGCAGTGGCACCCAACTCACACCCCTTTACCAACACACCTGCAGCATCCTGGGCACACAGGCAGCATGAGGTAAGGCCCCTGAAACTGGGCAACAGGGCAGATATCCCAGTCCAGCCCCCAGGTACCTCTTTTTCTTTATTTAAAGGTCTTGGTCGCTTCTGAGACCTTTTGCTATAAGACATACTTTAGCTCAGGGTTCTCCAGCCCTTTTCCTGGAGAGCCCCATCCAGCAAGTGTTATAGGTCATCATAAAACCTCCAACTTTCCGAGACTTTGTGCAGTTTAATTCTGACCAGTTAAGCAGATAATTTAAGTAATTTTGAGATCATTAGCCCTAACGACCATAAGCCCTAAAGGACCAGTTCTTTTAATGTAAACACATTTCATGTTTGATTGATAATTTACAAGTCTTCCTAAATTTTAGGAAAAGGTGGCCTATAAGACAAACTGTGCTGGAGCTTTCTAGGATCAGGGTTGGTGGTCCCTGCTTTATATTGACTCCACGCTTTCTGGTGCCAGACCTGCTCAGTACATGTGCTTCTAATCAGTAGAGGGTGGTGGGTGCTTTAAAGGGCTGCTGTTTAAACAGTTTTTGTACTGTGCAATCAAGCTCACTGTATTCCTTGAGTGGGGTAGTATTTTGGTTATTCGATCACCATGATAGCGGGTCTGCCAGGCTAAAGGGAAACCATAAAGGCGACTCACTGGTTTTTCAATTAATCCCATTCTCATCATGACTTAGCAAAGCGAAGCTGTGCAAAATATAAACAGAAATGTTTTAAAATTCTGAAAAGGCAAATGAGCCAGCGGCTGTATTGCATGTGTGGAATTTACGCCTTGTAAAGATAATGTATAATGTGAAAATAGTGCAAAGTGGAACTATGGGACTTTAGGTCTTGTGAATACATACCTTATTATAAAGGGCACAGATGAAGTCACTGGGGGTGTTAAGTTACACTTTGCTACAAATGAAAGCAGATATGTAGAGAGCAGGGGACTCAGTACTTTTACCTCAGACAACACAGGAAATATAAACAATTTATTTGCTTTCTATTTTTCCAGAACAATCCATCCAGCTAACAATCCATCTGGCGAGACACTTCTTATCACAAAGGCAGTCTCTTATAGAGTTACAATACAGAATGAGTGAATTCAGTCATTCTCATAGATAATAAACCACATGGTGCACACATGTGGGTGCCATGAGGCATGAGACTATTTTCTGTCCTATATTTTCTGGAGGAGTACCTATTATATTAATGACAGGTCTGTACATGGGAATTTCATTGACTGAGGCTGCTGGTTGTGCTGAACCTAAGGACTTTGGTGATATGGCTTTTACCCACATAGGAATCCAACCTGCTAATATCTTACCAGCAGAAAACCGTAAAACCACCAAAGTCTTGTCTCGTCTAAAAGGATTGAGAGCTCGTTACTGAATAGAACGATGTGTTTACAGTAATTTGGTCTATAAATGAGGATCCCTGAAATGTCTGCTTATGGACTGAGGTGAATAGTGCAGACTGATAGTGCTACGCTGTGAGGACTGATGTACAGTTAAAAAATAGAACGGGTGTTCTGGGAAGCTGGTCTCTTATTTGGTGAAGCATAGTAGTTGCCTTTCTCTGTTCAATAAAATCCCAGTGATGGTGCTTGTTTAGGTGTTGGTGTTGTTGGTGGTTGGGTACCTCTTCAAATAAAATGGTCTAAATTTGTTGGCTTCAGACACTGGGCATTGGAGTGGGTAAAGGTAGTTGTTCAGGTTTGTGTATCAGTGATCGTTTGGTTTGAATGTGCTCTTCTTGGTGATGTCTTTCCTAATGTCTTGCCAACACCCTGGAGTTTTGCAAAAAATACCTGTTTCCTCTCACATCAGCTGAGACCTACTGTATTTGCCCCGACATCCTACCTCTGCCATACAGTGGCCTGTTGACATGGAAAACTGCACTGTAACTGCCAAGGAGTAAAATGTAACAATATGTAGTAAATAGGTGTTTTTATATTCTGGTCATATAAAGATAGTCAGAATTCACAGACATATGGTGCTGAAAATAGATGAGCTTACTGCTCATAAACATTAGATATCGGGCCTTTGGGGAGAAATCTCCTTTGTTTCATCTCATTGCACAATTTCGTTCCTCCAACACCTCTTCTTTCACTGGGGCTCAGCAGGTGCAGCTTTTTGTTCTTCTTAAAATATGATTTCTGCATGATCTCCCCATCTTTGCCTATGTGCCTTTTGGTTCTTGGTGCATAAATGCATCCTCAGCAAATTTCAAAAGCATAACAGAAGGAATCGGCTTGCCTTGGTCCTCACCTTCTCTGCTTCTTTTTGCTCTTTCATTGCATTCTTTTCACTGCATGGCCAACGTGATCACAGCCGTCCTCGGACCTTGCTTGCCTAAGACTTTCGCAGCCTTTGTTAATCTAATACTAACTGCTGACTGTGCGTACGGTACAGGCAGCCCCAACCGGATGAGCAGAGAGCATGCATGTCCCCCAGCAAAAGTGAGCAGGACCACAGATACATCCTGGAGCAGAACCGCAAGAACTCTGGAGGGGCGACCAGCGTGATTTTCCACGACAACGTCATGACAACACTGTGATCGCCTGCGTGCTTGAAGGGTTGCAAGCACAGTCGGCCACTCCAAACTATAAAGCTGCTCTGCGCATGCGTCTCATCACACACCATGCCATGCCACACCAAGTCCTGTTACAGCCACTCATACCTGCTAGAAAATAGAAGAAATAACAGGACGGGGACATTACAAGAACAGGAAACGCCTCTGAGTGCTCAGTGTTTGCAGATATGTTTTTATAGTTCTTATCAGTATTTTTATGAAAACTACAAACATGAATGTTTTAATAAGAGATTTTACTGTTTTCTAATGCTATGTGGGTTCTAGAGGAGGTTATTTGGAAATGTCTAGGTGTTTTACTGATTGTATGCTTGAACTTTAATGTGATGGTCTGGTGTTTTCTACTGAATACATTTTAAATTTAAATAAGGTGTGTTGTGTTCCTAAATAGGGTTTGTTGTTTTACTTGTTTTTGATTTTTGATCAAAATGTTGCATTTTCTTGAAAATGTTACCCCTATTTAGCGCAAGATGCCTTTTACAAATAGAAACTTCGTATATTTCCTGAAAAAAAGGCTCCATGATCAAACTGATTTAACATTTATATATGGTTTTATAACAACAAACACTAGTTTACAAACTGCTGTATGAAGCAGGTACACAATGTATTGTCCTTCTTGACGGGTTCAGATTGTCATTCTCATTGAACTTTTTAAATGTTAAGGAAGATTTTTAGAAACAAATTGCAGTGTTGTAAGAAAAAATCACTTCACAGGAAACATGGTGAAAGCAGAAATGTATTTTGTTTGCAGAATCTAATAATTGTTTAGGTACTATTTAAGCTCAGTACAGTTTTGACAGGTTTGATGGTTATGGGCACATAGATGGTTTTCCGCTGGTGGCTGTTTTCTGTTCTGTTAAGTGAATTTTATTATTTTTGTTTCCTATTTAATGTACTGTAGCTCTTACTTGTGCATTGCTTTATATAATACAAAAAATAATGTCATGTTCAAAATTAATGTTACCAGTTAATGGTTGCATATAAATTAGAATCTTTAACTGCACTAATAATAATTCATATTACTATAAAGTCATATAGTGTTGTTTGTCAGAATACACCCCCCAATGTTTTTTTTGTAGGAGGGGCCCCAATTCATCCACCACTGAAAGCCCATCTATCTGGGAGACTCTTGGTACAGTAGTTACTTATGCGCCAGCTGTTCCACTACACAGCAGATCAGGTAGGGAAGTGTGAAAGAGGGAAGTTTAGGTATGCCTAGGTTTGTCTTTGAAGACCAAGTAGTAAGGACTCTGGTTTAACATCTCATCTAGTAGGTGGTATCATCTACAGTACATCACCAGGATTGGTATCCCCAATCACCAGTCACTGGGCCACTGGTTTCTGAAACTTCTGAGGTCTAGAGGAAGAGTGCCATCTGCTGGGTAACTTCGCCACAATGTAGTTCTCCTTGGAAGTCTCCCAGCCTAGCTCTGGCCAGACTCAGCCTTGCTCAACTTTATCAGATAGATCAGGCTACAAGATGGCAACCCTGCTGTTGTAAGAAACTAAGCTCTGATAAGTATAGAGCACCTTTTTCTTATACAGCAAATTTAGTCTGAATTTTAATTAATGCCTTCATCCTGGATTGAGGGGCACAACAGAATGTTTATTGCTGCTCAGATGTCTACGTGGTGTTCAGAACTAGCTATTGAAAGACACAGGCTTTGTTGATTGTATAGCCAGGTACATCTTCAATGTTTTTGCTTTTATACAGTAGTACAAATAAGTCTGTGTGAAACAGAAATATCAATTGTTTGTATAAAGTCTTTGTGTCTTTAATTGTTTAAGAATCTTTAGAATTTTAAATATTTTTCAATAAAGTGAATAGCTGCTACAGTCCGTAATTGCCTATATAATAAAGAAATGTTTAAAATGATTTCTTGCATGTGAACAGAATATACAAAGATCATTGGCTTCACTGTTAAGCAGCTCAAGCTGTTTTTATTTTTTTTTGATAAAAAAAAGTTGTAAAAAAGTTTACAAGTTAAATATATGTAGAATGTTCAGCTTATTTTCCTTAATCTTTTTAGTTTACTATTGCATTTTTTAAATTATTAACATCGTGTCAGCAAAGATGTGGAGTTAAATTCAGAAATATATCTGTATTTGTTTGGTTATTACAAAAAATGAAGTAACAGTGCTTAAGCTCGATATTTTTATCAAGATTTGGGGGTGTGTACAGCTGTCTTCATTCAGTTCCTTCCATACAGTGTGGTGCATTGAGATTTTATGGTTTACTGGATTCACACATATTTGACCTTCATCTAGTCCTCACCGTGAGCTTCATACAGCCAGGTCTTGAAGAGAGTTTCTTACGGTAGCCACTCCTGGGTAGATTGACATTGGTCTTGTATTTTGGAGATTATCTGTCTTACCAAGGAATGATGGAATGTGTATTTTTGAAAATGGCTTTGTAGCACTTCCCAGACTGATAAATCAGCAGCAATGATTTCTCTGAGATTTCCTTTGATCTGGACATGATGTGTTACTACCAGACTGCTGTGGACCAAACTGACAAACTTTCTGATTTGACAGATGGAATCACTTCCTGATGATCAACTAATCATTTGCACATGTTTTATTGCACCTGATTCTACACTACTTTCTTAACTGAGATGGTGAATCTAAGGATGCACTTACCTTTTCACAAAAGATATTGAATGCTAGCTGATTTTTTTTTAAATAATGATAAAATATAATTTTTGTGTATTATTTGTCAAATGATGTTACTTTTTATCTGCTATTAGGTCTTGGTGAGGATAGGGTGAAGTAAAATACTGTCAACTTGCAACTTAGCAAGGGTTAGGGATTTTGAATAATGCATAAAGCCAAATTTACGTGTTACACTTTTACCCTATAACCCTAATAAAAGCATCCTACTAACCTCTTACGGTAATTCAGGATATTAAATATAACTATAAAAACATTAATAAAACTAAATACAAAAAAACAGCTTCACAAATTTGACTCTTGCGCTTTTTGTCGCACAAATTTCAGGATTGATTTTGGACATATTTCTGAGTGAAGCTGGCCACTGATATGCCACCTCTGACCCTTTCTAATATTTCAATTTTTGCAATTCAAGTCACTAATCATTGTTTCTTCTTTTCACCACTTGATGCACTACTTGACTTTCCCTATAGTTTAGGTTTCACATTTAGGAGCCATAGTTTAGGGTTCACATCAGAGTTTTCTCACAAAAAGAAGAAAAATGCAGACACTGATCACCACAATTCTATTCTATGACAGAACACAAAAGTACTGGTGCTGGGTCACTGAGTCACTGAGTGGGAGAGACAGGGAGAGAAGACTCACTTCATGGGAGACGACTATATAGGCTCCCTAACCAGCTCTCTTGGTAAATGTTTCAGAGAATAAAGCATTTTTACGATCATTTTTATTTTCTGGAGCAGACTGCATAAATCTGCGAGCACATAAGTTGTGAGTCGACTGTATGCATCATACTGTATGTTTAATCATAAAATATTATTTACTTATCCACCGCTAAATTTAGTCGGTGCCTTGCAAAGGTGTTCAAAACCTGAATGCTCAACCAGAAGACTTCTAAAATAGGTTACAATAAAAGTCAGCAAAAAAACTGAAATATGCTGATTGCATAGGTATTCAGTCCCATGAACAATGGTGGAAGCACTTTTGGGAGCATTAAATGCCACAGATCTCTTTGGGTAAGTCTTCCGACTTGGCACACCGGCTTGGTGCAATTTTCTGCCAGTTCTTCTTTGCAGGCTCTCATGTTTCTTGGGGATCACTTTAGTCTTTCCACAACATCTCAATATGATTCAACCCAAACCTTTGAGTGGCTACTCAAGGACATTCAGCTTTGTGTCATTGTCCTGCTGAAAGGGGATTTTTTTCCTCAGTTTTTGGTCTGAACAGGTACATTTCTCTATGGTCCCATTAGTGTTGACAAGCTTCTCAGTCCCTGCTGATGAGAAGCAGAACTATAACACAGTGCTGCAACCACCATGCTTGACAGTAGGGATGCTTTTCATTGAGTAATGCACTCTGTTGGGTTTGTCAGATGTTGACCTTCGGCTTTCAATTTTGTTTTGTCTGAGCACAAAACCATGTGTGCATCATCACTTGACTACAATGTGGGATTTAAGAAACTTTTTGTCGGTGCCATACAAGCCCTCTTTATGGATTGACCAGGATATCAATGACCCTTGTACATTTTCTCCCATCTCATCCACTGATCTCTGTAGCTCTTTCAAAGTTGCTACTGGCCTCACAGTGGCATCCTTAAACATCCTTCTTGCCCAGCTGCCCAGTTTGGAGTGACAGCCTTAATTGAAACAGTGTCTGGGTGCTGACAGCTTCTTAATTATCAGCAGCACCGTGCACAAAGATATAATAAGCATCTTTTAAATGTTTTTATAGCCTTCTACTGATCTGTGCCGTTATACAGCTTTATGCTTAAGTTGTTCTCGGGGCTTTTCCAGGTTGTCTTCATGGTTAAATCTTTCCTTGAAAATCACTGTCTGTCTGAGGGACCTTACAGCTTATTCTGAAACCATGTGATCAACTATTAGTGCACAAAGAAAGGGGCCATTTAACTAATTTTGTGGCACATTTAAGGAAATGCACCTTAATTAATTTAGATTTTCCACAGTGAAGGGTTTGAATATTTATGCTATCATAGCTTTTCACTTTTTCTTTCATATTAATTTCACCTAATATCCTTTTTTTGCTCTGAATGTGTGGAGTAGGTTGTTACATTAATATTGGTACTTTAGAGTGTTATGGCTGAAAAACTTAAAGCAACAAAATATAAGAACAGTGCAAATGTCTGAATAGAAATATAGTTTTCAAGGCAGTATATAAGCAGTATACATAATTTTTTGCAAGTTACTATTAAAGGAAACCAACAGAAGCACATCTTTGCCTTTGGTGGTACACTAGAAGTTGTCACATTGGTTTGGTTTCTGACATGACACCTTCAGTGTAAATGGAACAGGTAAAGGTTTATTAGATGGCTGTGGAGATTTAACCTATTCCTTTGTAGCCTATGATTGCTGACACAGCTACCTACTTGAACTTCAGTGTAAATTACTCTTCAAATTTAGTTTGGATATAGGGTTTCTTCAGTTTGTAAGTGTATTTCACTCAGACCTTTCAGTTCAGATTGTTACTGGAAAAATGCTAGTTTCAGCAGATATTTCTCTAAAGTCTGAAGTTGTTGACCACTGGAATCAGATATAGTCGAGAAAATTGGTAATCTAATAGAAAAACATCCCCTAGAAAGATAAGGAACATCTGACATCCCTTGTTTCAGCATTTTTTAAGACATTTTAGAAAATGTCTTCTGTTGCCCAGAAACCGAGACACACTAGACACACCCTTGAACTGAAAGCTTTTATAATGCTTAAATTTGAAAAAAAATCTCAGGTGATCTTTTTTTGTACATTTTCAGGACAGAATATTTTTCTGTGCTTGAGAAAGTAAGGAAGAAATAAGATACATACAGGTTTATTTAGGAATTAATTAGTAATGAATATCTGGGAGTTTGTTAGTGTAATAAAATGTCATTGTGTGACTCCATCAATATATTAGTATGATTTACAAATTGGGAAAAAAAAGAATGTATGTCACTAACTCCACACTGACAAAGACTCTGATAATGTATCTTAATGATTTTAAAGAACACACGGCCAGAAGCTCACGAAGAATTCACTCCCTCTATGTCTCAAGAACTTGCTGAGTTTCATTGCTTCACATTTGTTTGTGTGAAAGTGGTATTGCTTTTTCATCCGTCCTTCGGATGAGACGTAAAACCGAGGTCCTGACTCTCTGTGGTCATTAAAAATCCCAGGGTGTTTCTCGAAAAGAGTAGGGGTGTAACCCCGGCGTCCTGGCCAAATTTCCCATTGGCCCTTACCAATTATGGCCTCCTTATAATCCCCATCTATGAATTGGCTTCATTACTCTGCTCTCCTCCCCACTAATAGCTGATGTGTGGTGAGTGTTCTGGCACACTATGGCTGCCGTCGCATCATCCAGGTGGATGCTGCACATTGGTGGTGGTGGAGGGGAGTCCCCATTACCTGTAAAGCGCTTTGAGTGGAGTGTCCAGAAAAGCGTTATATAAGTGTAAGCAATTATTATTATTATTATTATTATTATTATTATTATTATTATTATTATTATTATTATTATTATTATTATTAACTAAAACCAATACATAGGATAAAATATGACAAAGAAAATTGTCACTCTGAACATGAGGTCTGTGTTGATCTCCATCACCACTTGAGAATTATCTGAAGGCTTCCAGACTTCCTGACAAGATTTTGTCTTGTGCTTTGTCAGAAAATTCTAAATCAGTAGCTGCTGTCATCTGCCCATCCCGGAGGTTAATTAGTGTGCTTGTTATTTCTTGATTATCTTGACAGATAACACTGGCATTCTGTCTTCTTTTTTTTTTGTGTGTGTGAATTTAGTCACACGCCTGAAATATCGCACTCTACAAACTGTTCAAGGATTAAACCCAGAATGGCAAACAAATAACACCGATGTTTAAAAAAGGCTGAATTCTAGCAATGAGATGCTTTGATCTGGTAAGATATGGAGTGAAATGTAAGGTTATCTGAAGTAAATCATTCCTTAAAATCATTTGAGGGGGAAAATACATTTTCTAAATTTTCTACGGTTGTGGCAGTGTGTTTAGATTTTTCTCTCACATCATGAAACCGATTCAGCTGTCTGTCTCTTCCCTCCATGCCTTCTTCCTGGCATGGTTGTAAGCTGGTGTAGAACAAACTCAGCCTCCGCCTGTTACCTTCTGAACATGCCAATATTCCCTCAGAGACAGACCTCCGCCCCCTCAGAAACCCACATGCCCGAAACGTTTTCTGCAGTAAGGAGGATTTGCACCTGTTATGTGTTTTGCGGCAAAATTAGTTTCCGTAAGAGGTTAAGAGATACTATACTTACAATCAAATGGTCTTAAATATGTGAAAGTGTTTTAAAATCTTAAAATGGTAGTTTTTTTTATAATTACAGATGCCTCAATTGCTGTGAAGGCTTTCAAATGTGAATTCTGCCACTCAAAAATAAAATCAAGTGTTCTTGGGCTTCATCTATATAATATACTGCATATAGGGTAGTAATTCATGGTATAATGACTGTGATAAAGAAGTTTGTTTATATCTGATGCAGTTGAGTGCAGTGCCATTTAATCCCTGTAATTCTAACTTCACTTTCTTTTCTGGAAACAATTTTATGTAAAACTGTAAGATACTTAAGTAAAATGCCAAGGGTCAAAGGTTAGCCTTTAAGGAATCAAATTGGACACTGATGATTCATCTCAAGGTTATGAGTTTTACTCTGATTGCTAAGAGCAGAAGCAGTAGTAGTAACAGCACGGCAATTATGCATAATAGAACTAGTTTTTTTTTACTGTATGTTGTGTTATCAGAAACAGTCATACACCTTTTATTTAAACAGTACTTCAGATAAGTAGTATATGCAGTTTATACATTTTTAAAGGGAGTGTTTTTAAGTATCGTTGTTAAAGTCTGGATTTAAAAAGCTGGCCCTGTAGGAAGATTTCTTGTCCTTGGGCTGTGTTGTTATCATTGTATTTCCTGAAATAAACTGTCAGCGCAAAAGGTCCACAGGTGCACCTCCGGGAAGCAGAATGAAAGAACTTTAAATGCCTAAAGGCCTTTTTATTTGTTTATATATTTTTCATTCACTATGAAGACACCCACAGTGCTCTATGTTCTCCTTCAGTAAATGTATACTTTAAACTTTAAATGCTGCTAAAAGATGTTTAAAAATACAGTGTTTAGGCTGGTATCCTGCAAGCACTGGTTGTATTAAAGTAGTTCAAAAATTATTGAGGGACACAGATTACAAACAAAATGTGTTTAATCTTAGACTTATTAATGTAAGAATATATATTTTAATAGAAAATTTTAATAAACATTTTTAAATAGTAGTAAAACATCTAGAATTTTAAAAAAATGTTTACAAATGAGAGGAGGTAGTTCAGCCCAACTAGCCCATTTGGTAGTTAGTAACTAATTAATCCAAAGATGAATTTCTTGTTTCTTGAAGGAAACCACAGTAATGGGTTCAACATCGCCGGGTAGCCTATTTCCCACTCCAACAACCCTAAAGCTGAAGAGTGCTCCCTGTTCTCAGTTTTAAATACACTTCCACATCGTTTCCACTTATGTACTTTGGTTCATGTCTTCTTACTCATTCTAAAGAACTCTATTGGGTTGACTTTGTTGGTGCCTTTGAGGAATTTTAATATTTGGTGCAGTTCCCATGTTATTAATTATTAAATATATTGTTATTTTTATTAACCCTGTTTTTCCTCATTTTAAGTCAGAGCCTTTTGTGTCGTGTTATTGTATATGCTTTGAAAATGTTTCCCAGAAGAGAGCACAACTTGTTAATATTTCTGAATATAGAGGTGACAGTTCGAAGCCTCCTATGCTAGGATTTTCATTCAGATCAGCCAGACAATAATACGGCTTATTTAGGAGCTGCCTTAAATGTTTGCCCATAATGTGGGTTCTCAAGGAAAGGTCTACACATGCCCTAATAATCACTACTCCGAGACAACTTAATATAATTTAAGTAAGTCAAGGGCTGTTATTAGTTAGGGTACTTACTATCCCATCAGTATCACAGTATTTAAGTGTCTGATGTTGGTGAGCTCTCTCAGAAAAGTGCCAGTGCGAAGACCTGTCATGTGTAGTTAATGCTTTCCTAGATTAATTTTGATTCCCAAACAGTCCAGTATTATTTAGTGACGTCAAAATACAAAGCATCCCTAATTCAAAGGGCATTTGTCATTAGCGTATGGAGCGCAGTGAGATCTACATCTTTGGTGTATGGAAAATTTACAAGGTATAGATGACTGGTGAATATGGCTCCGTTTGAAAATAATTTGTAGCCTCGGCAGAATGTAAATGCTGTCCTGTAAAAACTACAGTAAGGTAATAAAGTTATTTCCCTAAAGAGAAAAGGCCGTGGACTATGCAAAAGATATTGTTGGACATGGATTCTGAGAAGGCTGTCAATGGTGCAATAGGCGAATGGAAGCAGTACAGGACAGTCTGATATAGTATTGATTGAGCTCTGTTATAGAGAGGGTAACGAGGGGGGTTCTATATTGCATTGTCAGAAATGAATAAATTAATTGGGACATCCCATTATGTGGTGATAAACAAAGGGCAGGAGATGGCAGCACAGAAGCAGCTTCAGTGACAGCTCACTAATACCACATGCCAAAGCGTGAAGACATCCTTAGTGTCTGAACATAATGTGTTCTAATAGCCTTGAAGGGGGCAGAGATTACAGTGGCTGACAGGCAATTTTACTACTCATAGCCCTTAGAGAGTTTCATTAGAGTTGAATCCATGGAAGGAGTGTGGGGAGAGTATTCAACAGGAGAATGTGCTTAACGGGTGTTCGGTAAATTGTGTTCTCAAGGTTAAATATAATGTTAATTAAATAGTTAATGAAGCTTCTTTATGTAAAAAATATAAACTAAGGAGTCTATTCTGTTGATTGATTGCAATGAGATTTACACAGAATTAAAAAGAGGAACTGGAAACTGGCTGTTGAAGGAAGCTCACAGAGAAAGTGAAAGGCCGTAGACTTGAACAGTGATTGTCATACTGCCATTCTCATATTGTCTTCCTCATATTCCTTGTACTGCAAAATATTAGAGCATAAGAGCAGACACGTTTAGGACTGATGAGACATTTAACCTTTTTTAACTGAAGGGGAAAAGAGAAAAACGTGAAACTATTGGGACTCTGTTCTGATTTAACATCTTACAGTAGTTTAGCCTGTTTTGCTTTAGAATTATGGACATCAGTGGCTACAAACAGTGTTGGTTTGTAAAAGTGAAAAAAGTTTTCTTTTTTTTCCCAATTTGCTTTCCTCCTACGATTTGTCTATTTCCACCTTTAATTTCTGTGAGGATTCTGGCAAGCACTTGTGTGACTGGCAGTGTAACTGCTTCGTTTGCAGCTACCCTTTGACAGCAGTGTCCCCGCTGAACAACACAGAGCTGCAGCAGTACAGCATAGAGGAGAACGGTGGGACGCCCTACAGTGGGAAGGTGAGCGGGCGATGTCACCACCACCACCATCACCACCATCACCATGGATACGGGATGGTCACCACGGACAGCAAAGAGGCACTGGCAGCTGTACAGTGTGGAAGCAGTGAGTCTCTCCCGGTTTTTATCAGCCTTTCTTATAACTCCAAAGCAAACTTCACCCCATCCTAGTATCCTTCAAAGCAGTGATGCATACCACAGGTAGCTAAATGTGCTACCTCCCATCTTTGCATCCAGTCAACTCCTTTCCTCCTCATAACTTTATTGGTGGGTGGTGCCCAGCTAGAGAATCCTAGAGACGTCTCCTGGTCTATATCTGCTGTGCAATGACCTTTTACTCTCTTAGCAAATGTTGTCTCTCTGGGTCTCTAGCCATGTTATGGAATGCATGCTGTTGCACATATACAGGGTCCTATTAATGTGCAGCATACTCACTTCTTACCATTTGTTGATTATGGGAACTCCCATTATGAATTAAAATCATCCATTCTTAGGACGATACTTGTTCCTGGTAAGGGTTGTAGCAACCTATAGTTTATCAGGAAGCACAGGGTACAAGAAAAGACAGAACACACACAGCCGTGAACATACTGTAGGTGTGACTTCGAGATGGCAGTTAACCCAGCTTTAATGTCTTTGAAAGGTGGTAAGAAAACAGAGCGTCTGGTAAAAGGTCATGCAATTGTATGTAGAACATGCAAACTCCTGACAGAAGGGTATTCAGGCTGGAATCAAACCCAGGACCCTAGAGTTGTGAGACAGCAATGCTAACCTCACTGTAGAAACCTTGTGTTAATGCAAACCAGTGAAATTCAGAAATAGTAGTCAGAACCTAAAAATTGCCTTGGGTTCACATCTTGTAAAGAGCATTTCTTTGGTATTTTAAGCCACTTTCTTTGTTTATGTGCTTCAGTATGAAAATTACAGTGCTTTGCTCCTGTAAGAACATTTGAATTGCTTGTGTCTGATGCTTTGTGGTTATGTGGATTTTAACCAGGAACTCTTCATTCAATTCCTGTAGCCTTTGACTATGCAACATCAATTAGACAATTAATTAATTTTTTTTGCACCCGTAATGCCCTGAGAAAAGAGCAGAAAGGCTTCTTGTCAGCAAATTGAGACACAACAGAGCTAGCAGTCACAACCTGAATGAAAAATGACCACCTCTACAGAGAAATTACTCTTTAATATTAGGAGAACTTGTACTGAGTGAGTTGGTGTAGCATAACATACCCCAATAGGTTGTGGATTAAATTCCTTGAATGAGGTACTTTACCCCAGTTGCTACAGTCCACCCAGAAAATGAGAAAAAAAAGTTTTTTATTGGCACATTGTCCACATTTTCTAGATAATATGGGAAAGCAAGACAAAGGGCAACAGTAAGTTAGGGCCCATATTGTAGTTTAAATTGTGTAATTTAAGAATTTAAGCCAAGAGAGGTTGTGTTACAAATTGTACAATGCAATAATGTGAATGTTGCATTGTACAATGTTTAACCTCTCTTGATTTAAATTCTCGTTATATTAATTTATCTCATGATCAGCTATATCGTTAATAATTTCTTTAGATACGCGATTCCATATTATATTCCCTTTTAATCAAATTCTAAAATTATGCTTGTTGACTCAGGTATCACGTTAGTTAAAGACTTCGATGCTTAAAATGTTTAGGGAGAAATGGAATACTGGTGTGTATGTTTTCTTTAAAGTACCGAGACCAGCCATATACTGTATGTTTATGTTCCAAAATTAATATCATTTATGGCCTTCACATGCGTTACAGTATGCTCCTATTCTTTTTATGCTCAGTGGAAAATTCCATATAAATAGTCAATACTAAAACAGGCACAGTAAAGACATTAAATATTTCTACGACCGACCAACGAGTGCCCCTGTTGGTCAACCAATCACGTACCGCAGTATTTTGCGTCATGATACGTGAGGCCGTAGCCAATTACCCGCGGTACGTGTCTGTGCCTCGTACTTTGAATGGCTGCATCTGTAGCAACTAACTTTTAAAGAATTTAGATGATTTAAAGTTTGTAACCTTTCTTACGTTCTAAAACAAACTGAACGTTGTCATTGTGTTAGTGTTTTTTTCTTTGTGTACACAAATGGAGTCTTAAATACATTTTTATTTCAAGGAAAAATGGTGATTATATTTCCTTAAAAAAAAGCATTATTTGTACCACACAACAAGAACAAATGGGAATCTGTAATACTGTAGCATTGTATAAACATTTTCAGACCTTACTCCGAAATTATTTAACCGTGTTAAAAAGAGATGTGGATTGCACAGAAAAGAGTGAAAGCAAAATACATTGTACAGTATGTGATTCAGCTTGTGATTAAATACAAATTAATGGCAAATACAGAGTGTAGTTGCGGGTATTGGTGTTGAGCTGAAATTTGGCTATTGGGTCCAAACAGTAGTGTTGCTATAGTACATTGCTCGTTTAACTTTCTGTCAGATTCACCAGCTTTTTTCAATGTGAATTTCTAAAGAAGCTAAAGAACTATATACTGAATAACTGAGTGGGAGTAAGCACAGGTCAATATAGATTCATCACACAGTATTTTAAAACATCAGATATTTTGTCTTCCACATAAAGCATAATCCCACTATTCATGTGTCTTTTCTTTTAGATATTGTAACTGCTAAAAACTTTTTAATTTCTAAATTTAAATGAAACATCATATCAGTAAAATTTAATATTAGGATTTTAAATTAAACATGGCACATACCTCAATGCTGTAACAGGGAATGATCTTTTAAAATCTTATTGAAGGATAAGTCATATTGTTTCTGAAATTTACATCAGTGTGTTTCAGGGATGGCACAGAAGTTGAAATTAACCAATGCTAATGTGTCATTTAAGCTTCTTAGCTCAAATTCCAAATTAAATGAGATCGTCTTGCTGTTGTGCTCGAGGTTTGTCTTCTGACATAAATTGTTTAACTAACTTTGGGTAAACTGGAGTGGGGTCAGAATACAAACAACACAATTATGCCGATTGAACAGCAGAATTCTGGTTCCATGAAAAGAAATAAAGTCATTATTTCTAAGGAAGGGGCTTCTGTCAGTGTCTCTTTGCTGAGTAAATAATTACAAAGGTAGCCATTCAGTCCCTGTCACATTACCCAGTACCCTTTTTTTTTTTCGAGGGAGGATGAGCTCCTGAAAAGTATCCAAGCTGTCATACTATAAATCAGGAGAGCAAGATGCCAGGGGTCAAAATGATGTAGGGTAACTAAGGGACTCAGAGGCAGACTTCAGGACCCTAGATTCAACAGAAGATAGTAGCATTAACATTGCCGGACAAACCTTGAGGAAATTAAATGAATTATATGGAAGGAGATTCCCATGTTGCCACCAGACAGTGGTCTGCAATGAATGCCCTATCTTAGAAGACCTTGCAGGCCATTGGAAGATGAAGGCAGAGGCTCTTGTGGGCCACACAGGCAGTCTCTGTGAACCACCCAAACAACTGCTGCTAAGAGAGGTTGATATGCTTCACTCTGTGAAACCTGGGTTTAAACGTCACGTGGATGAAACGGAGCTGGGCAGATTTCAGACAAAAGAAAGAGAAAAAGAAAGAACGTTGCCTGGTGTTGCCTAAAAGCTTGCGTTGGCCTCAGGCAGCTCTGCCAAGTCCTCTTGTTGACTTTGGTCTATGTACCATGTGTCACCTTGAGGTCCAGCCTTTAAGTAGGCAAGGGAACTCAGTTTGTTCTGGCAATAGCTTTTCAGAATATGCTGGGATTTTCTGGATGTCGACAAAAAAAAAAGAATCCAACTGTCTAATTTCTTTAATCAGACAAAAATAACAGCGGATTTGCAAACACAAGATTTCTTCTGTTTCAGAGTGAATATCTTGATTAGAATTCTATACTTTACTGACTCACTCTCTTGGTCTGGCTTCTTAGAGAGGTTTAAGGCCTAACCTGCTCTGCTTGCAGACCTTTACAACAACTAGTTGTTGTAAAAGTCAGTTTGTCAGTTTAGATGGAAAGAGATTTCAAGTCAGTGGGTTAACGGACAAAAGTTTGTTTGTTAGGTTACAGGTTATATTGGGCAACATCACCGGTTGGTGATTGGCTGAAAGGCCATCCGGTATAGTTCTGGTACCCACCCTACAGATCACTCATTGGTGGATCTTACTTTGGGTGATTGACCATACTCTGTGACTTTTAAGATCATATCTAGATGTGCCTATGGCTCTCTGCTACACATCCAGGCACCAGCTGTACATCATCATGGGAGTTTAGACCGTTACTGTACCAGGGAAGACCATTATCCCAAAGTCAGACTCATCTCCTTTAATTTCCCACCTGCAAAGACTACTAGGTCATTCTGTGGCTGAGATCACACAGAGTGGATATCTTTAGCTGCATTCCTGTGCTTTCACACAGACAGGCACCAGGCTGCTTGTCTTAGAAATACTTAATAACCTTCATTCTAAGTTAAATAATAGGCCTTGTGCTACAGTACAGTATACTGTACATACCCTACTACATGCACTACATACCCTAATGGAGCACGTTTGATGGAAAAGCTGCTGGAACTCTGGCTGCTGGCCTACAGTATCACCAATTGGCAGATGTGAAAGACAGCTGGGATCTGAGACGCAAAGTTTCCGAAGAGCTATCAGGGTTTATGAAGACTAAGTACTGACTCTCAGGGCCTTGAATTTTCCCACTATGAGACCTATGAAAAGGCCAGGTAGAAGGCCTGTATTCATTGGGAAGGAACACAAACCATAGGCTCAAAGTAGACCATAAGAATACTGGGAGATCCCACCCGAGGTGAATGTGGTTTCACGGACTTATGATCCTGCAGTAGGATTGTGAAGCCAAGTAGTGTAAAATTACTGACTCATGTTCATTTTGTCATGGCAACCTGATTTGGTTTCCAGGTATAATGAGCTGGCAAGAAAAAGGGTCCCAGCTATTTTAGCTATGGCTCCCACCTTTTAGTTCTATGTGACATAGAAATACGTTTGACCAGTCCTTGAGGGCTGGACTGCATTGCAAAATCTAGGAACCTTAGCAAACCCTCAGAGTACAGGTGCCACATTTAATGATCCTAAAGACCCTCTACCACAACAGACATGATAATATCTACACCTCAAGGAATAGATAACTAAAGTTGTGTTCAAACCCTTACCATACCTTCAGTATTTACTGTAGTCTTATCTTTTTCTCTAAACCAGTATTTGACATGAAGTAGATATGTATCAACACTAAGGTTCGAGTTCGAGACCCAGAGTCTCAGTAATTTATGAAGAAATTTAAGATGTTTTTAACACCTCATTAGGTGAGGTCTTGCCATTTTAGGGCACTGTGGAGATCCTGAAGAAAACCTACTTTCCAAGTGGGTGCCCTTAATCCAGGAATTCAAGAATTCTAACGTTTGTACCTGAAACATTCAGACATTCAGCTAGAGTGAAAGAAAAGGGGAAACAGAGGACAGGAATAAAAAAGGAGATCAAGCTGGTTCTCCATAGAAACATTCTTCATTGGGACTAACAAAAGTATTAATTATTTTGACACAAGCTGAATATTTGAATGTTTTGTACATTACCTGTTACCTGTTGTTGTTTTGCACATTGCCTGTTGTCTCTGTCTTTCTTTTCTTATACAATCGTATTGTTGTTGTTTTTTGTACTACTTACTGTCTGAGAGCTAGCTAAATAGCATTTTCTTATACCATATACTGTACCTGTATATGAGTATAATGACAATAAACTTGAACTTGAATAAAGCTAGAGAGGTTGTGTCTGGCCATCAGTGAGGCAAATAAATAGTTATGAGCTATCATGTTGGCCCAGTCTCATAAAAGGGCAGGGATGGGTAACATGGTAGGGTTTGGTCACTTGAGTGTGATATATACTGTACCTACTCAGCAGCATGACAATGATGAAGACACTTCCCAAGAAGGAACTACATTGATCATTGCATGCCTCCCTGTACTTACCAACTGTATATTGCATCACGTTGAAGGTTTTGATCGTAATAGTCAGAAGTTGAAGATTGGACCTGGAGTGTTCAGCAGGTACAAATGGCCTATGACAGATTCTCATCAAGTCGCACCAATTTCTGCCGGTAGCAATATCTACTAGAGGAGGGACACTGAAATTTCTTTTGCTCATGTGGGTTTGAACAGGGATGCGCCACTTGAGAGAACGAACATATAGAAAAAATACAAATAAAAATGTGTCTTTCCAAAATAGCCATTGCTGTCTATCACTTCAATTGCACCCTTTTTCTTATTCTTGTTAGACTTTTATCTTGCTCTAAATTAACTTTGAGAAGGAGAATTGTCTCGTCTGACCTTTTTTTTAAGCAAACCCCTGTCAGCTCTGTAGTAAGTGCTGCATTCTGTGCTAATTGTTATTAAGTGATTTGTTGAGAATCCTGTTAATTGCATAATCAGGTTTAATTTTACTGCCTCTCACTGATGGAGAAAGCCAGGTGCTCTAAAGAAGAAAAATTCTGATCACTTCTAAGGAAAGGCAATCTGCTCTTCCATCTCTAATTTTTATGGCTTCAGCATTTGGATGAAATCACACCTCCTTCAATCTCTGCAAAAAGAACCGCATTTTGGAAATCCTGACACGGCACACTTATTGTTTGGCTTTGAGCAGTTGCAGCACAATCAGTGAAGGTTCTGAAAAGTGAGCAAAAGCCGTGAAAAGTTATTAAAGTTTTATGAGGATGCTCTTCAATTTCAAAATGCAGACTGCTGATGTGTTCACTTCAGACCTCTTCAGAATCGTCCATGACTCCCTCAATCACCCTCTGATTTCTAAAAGTATTTTTCTTTTATAAAAACCCTTCAGCATGTTGTTACCCAAAGACATAAGTAAGCTTAAGTCAGTATGCTCATGCAGATGTTCGCTTCAGATCCTTTAAGGGCTTCCGGTTATAAATATAAAACACCACCTGCTCTCAAAAGTATTGCAATTAGAACAGATCTGAAAGACATTGACACTGCAGGAAAATGTTAGAACCCGAGGCTGTTGGATTGGAGAGTAGTTACAATGTCGAAATGAAGGATCAGCATTTTGCTTGCTGTTGAATGTATGAGACAAAGTGAAGTAATCTTGCCTTTAAATTTCTTTGTTCCCTTTAAGGAACCAGGTGGAAACAGGCAGTCATAGTGAAATCGGACCCCGGGATCTCAGGGATGCTTTTATCCACAATTAGAATTCTATATATAGTGTTTGAAATCTACAAATCTGACACTTTTAAAACCCACGTGGTTGGCTTGGTGGAACCCGACAGGCAGGTTGAGACTTCATGACAGCCGGTCAGGCCTTGTCGTTTCGGATATCCAAGTGGCATCAGATGTTTTAACATAGGTAGCAGTGCTTGGGGCAGAGATGAACTTACAGGGTGCACTCTGTTTATTAAATCACAAATAAGCTCTTTATTTTTTCAGTATTATTTTTGTCTTTTTTCCCTGTTAATGGTGAACATCACGTAATCATAAAGGGAACCAAGTCAGAAAATACGCATCTGTTTTCATACACATGCCTTGAAGTACAAACCCTGCTCCCTTATCAGTATTGCAGTTGAACTACAGAACAAAGTGACAGAAGAAGGCTCCACAGCCGAAATGTTGTGTTTTCTTTCTTCTCTTTTCTGCTTTAAATAATCCTATTACTTGCTTCAAAGTGACAGCATGTTGCTTGGTCATTACAGAAATGATTAAGACCTTCACTAACCATCTATGAATTACAGTAGTTTGTAGCATAAACTAGAAATTATCTAACTTTGATTACAAGCATTGGCTTACAATCAAAGCATTGGCTAGGGTGCTACCTGCATGGAGTTTGTATGTTCTCCTCATGTTTGTGTGGATTTCCTCTGGGCGCTCCTGTTTCCTCCCACAGTCCAAAGATACTTTATACTGTACTAATTAACTTTAGGTACTGTAAATTGGCTGCTGGGTTAATTGGACCTGGTGTGAGTGAGTGTGTGTTTGTACTGTATATGCGCTGTGATGGACTAGTGTTTCGTTGACAGTGTACCTTGTGCGCATTGCTTGCTGTTATAGGCTTTGGCTCCCAGGTGACCCTGATTTGGATGAAGGGTTAGAATATGAATAGTTGGATTGGTGACAAAGTTTATAATTTTTTTAGTCTTGCATGGAAAAGTTCTTACTCTCTTCCAATTCCATTGTATACCAGTGATGTAACATTAACATTCTTATTAAGGTAAAACTTTGAAGATATTTGTTTTTACTTATTTTGTGTTGTCCTTCCTGTGATTTTTTAAACAGAAAATCTCAAGACCATTACCATTTAGAGTTTTCTTTTTATGTTATTAGTCACAGATATACCCATAATGCACTCTTGTAAAGGTTAATAGATACTAAAGGACCCATTAAAAGCTGCTTTCAGAGTGCTGCAAATGTGGTTTTTAATGAAGAAATACTGAATGCTCTCTAGGTGCTTGGAAGGAACATTTGTATTCTGTTTTATTGGATGTCAGTTTACCCTTGAATGTAGGCCTTAACTAAAAGATGTAGTATACAAGGCTGATTCTTTGTACTAATTGACTTTTTCCTCTTGAGTATCTTGAAGTTCATTTGCAAGCAATTAGATCATATGCAAGCTAATTGTATTTTAATACCTTCTCCCAATTATGAGCTCTCAGCCTATAACTCTGCGCTATCAGGAGTTTAAAGATCATGGGAATTATTTATAAAATCTGCTCTGTTTTAACATGGGGATAAAGGCTGTTACTGTCTCATTGGTATATTTTTACAATTCCTAAATAGGGTTTTCAGATATGGTAGTTGCATTACCTTGACTGAAGGCAATAATGTCAAAACACCTCTTCTTCCTCATTCTCATATAATGAAAGTGATTCAGCGTGAATTTTGATGGTCATCAGAGCCTTTAACTGACACAAAATATGTCACACAGTCAGTTGCAGACAGTAACAATGTAGGCTTGCATATTGGAATAGTTTATTGTTATTTTATTCCATTTCAAAACATGTCACATGATACTGATACGTGGGTGTTTCACACAATCAATGTTAATTTATTGTACATATGTGTTGTTGCATCAGCCAAGCACTGTGGTGAAATCTGCTAGCAGTTTTCATTTCTGATCTGAAAAGGGACTTCCAACTAGGTTTTGTCAGCCTTTGAGCTACAAAATAATTATGTCTTCTTCAGAACTTGCCACAAGCCGTTGAACAGAAGAAAACAAAGAATTTAAAGCAACAAAGAACGCATCATAGCATACCTGTGTGTCCTGTGCTTGCAAAACGACCATGTACAGTATTTTCTTGCATTTAGATTATAATGGTAGATTATGATTACAGATTATATTCTGCTGGTAAATCGTTGGTCTTTATACAAGTTTTCAATTGCTATGGTCTATCCATTTGTTATTGATTTTACAGTCCATTTAATCTATTTTCCATTTTTTTAAAAAAATGTTATAGCACTGTCTATAACCGAAATTACTGTATGAATGGTGCTATTCATTACATTTTAGCACAAAAGGCACGTGTTGCCTTTCAAAGCATTTAACTAAATATTTTTAATTTATTACCCGTTGAATTGGTTAGTTTCCACCACAGCGTCCCTTTTAGTTCCACAGGCAGCGCCTGACGATTATGAATCTGCTCCCCGTCCCCCTTCAGCATCATCAGATATTGCCCTTATGTGGTGTTGGAAAGATTCCTGATAGAGGGCAGCTGTATGTCTGTGTTGCTCTATCAGTAATTTTTTTTCTTATTTGCGAAATAGAAAAAAATACAAATGGTATATTTAATTTTTCCATTCGTGTTCTGACATCTACTCGGCCAGCTGGATGAGACCCTTGGATCAATTGCTGTAGCTACTAGCACCTGATGTAAGCTAGATGGCCTCTGCTCACTTGTGACCTTGTTTATGTTTTTACTTGCTAATTGAAATATGCAATTGTTGGGGAAAAAATGCACTTGGCTTCTTATTGACCAAACTAAAATTTGAGTGTATGGTTAAAAAATTGGCTTACAATCAAAGCCCCCAATGCCATTTTTTAACACAATGAGAGTATAGTGGAACAAGGAAAGCACCTCTCCTCCTGTTTTAGAAACATATAATGTACAATACTACTGCATTACTATAATGTGCTGTTAAATTAATGGGATTTCTTTCACACTAACAATTTTGACATAATCAAGATGTGATGGTATTGCCCCATATGCCACTACAGTGATCCCTGGTATAAACACCAAGTTCACTCAGATTTTTCAGGTCAAGTGAAGATGGGTAGCAATGACCATCTCAGTACTTATCATGCCAAATGTATTCTCTCTTTTATTAATGTTCCAGATAATGTATCTGTATTTTCCTTCTCCCTTAGTATAATGAGAGCATAGCAAGTGATTGAGTGGAGAATTTAGGTTTTCTTAACCTTTCTGCCATTATTGTCATATTAATTTGAATTCCACAAGGTGTTACCACATTCAAGTGCACTTTACCTTCAGATCAACAGTCTGACTTGGATGCTTCGTTGATTACTGACCTCTGGTGGTTCCTAATACTTTGCTAGGTGCATTTGTAACACTTTTAGCTTCCCAGTAAGCTGGCCATCATTTATCTTCAGGGTTTTAAGAATGAGATATAAAAGATGTCAGTGTATAATAAACACTCCTCATCTAGAGACAGTGTGTTTGCCCTGCAGCAGTCAAATGTCTTTCAATAGGCAGGTCTCCATAGAACAGGTGCCTGATAAAGCAGACAGAAATGCAGCGAGAAGGTAAAATATAGTGGTCTTTATTTTACATTGTAAGAACACCTTACAGGTTTTAACTGCACTTCTGTTACACTCTCTGTAAGTATCCATGCAGCCCCATTGCTTACCAGCATAAAATTATATTCCTTGTGAAACTCACAATGATATCCATAGGTCCATCCCAAGAAAAAAGCACATCTGAGCACTCATCGGTCAGTTCCCTTTCAGTCCCATCTCCCTTTGGTGCAGTACAGAGCACAGGCCCTGCTAGTTAATTAGCTAGCAGCTTCAGCCTCCTGGTTTTAAGAGTTACTCAACCAGTTGTCTTCCTCCAACTGGTCAGGTGGCAAAGGACAACTCAGCATTTCCCATTGCTTCCTGGGGTATGTGGTTCAGGCTTATATTGTCTTCAACTGTCGCCCTCTTACACATTGCACTGTTGTAAATGTATCAACATTTTAATAAAGGAAACAAAACTTATTTCTGTCATTTGTAACACCACTTGTTATGATTACAAAAATAATTTCTTTAAGGGCATTTTGATCACAAAATAGAAGCAGACTGTAGTCTCATACCAACAACATTTCCCTTGAAGAGAAAACAGGTTGACAGCCTTGTTCATCTCTATCTGCCTCTAATTCATATTTCTGTCTCTGTGATAAATCTGGCAAAAGACAATTCCTATGAGAAACACTTACGTTTAAGATTTCCACATCACTATGCTTCTTGTCATTAAAAAATAATTTGTGTTTCCTTCATCCCCTCGCAGTGCTTAACATTGGCCTTATCTGTTAATCACTTTAATGGATGGTACAAAAAGTGAATTGATCTGTGGGACTAAAAGTATTGTGTTTTCTCAATTACTCCAAACAAATTGCTGTGTGATGTCTTGAATGATTTATGATAAAAGAGCATACTTCCCTTTATAGTAGACCACATTTATTAATTTTAACTCGCACAGGCCTAATTTTTATTTTGTAATCAATTCCAACTACAGAAATACTTTATACGCACATCCCACATCTGCTTTTAAGACCTGTTCTTGTTTGTTGATTAATTATATGTTAAGTCCCGCATCCAGTGATAATACCAATTATCTGGTTTCCTCCTGGAGTGTAACACTTGCCATGGACAACTGTAGGTTTTTTATAATAATAAATTTCTAAAAGGCATTTCCCCTTTCTCGCTTTCACATTGGAGTGACAATTCACAATGCAACACATTTTTAATTAGAATGTTCTTTGCTTGTTCTATAATTCTATAGTTCTGTGTGCATTCTGATATGCATGTCTTTCGCCTCCAGGGACAGGGGACAGGGGACAGGGGGGCGAATTCCTCTGGGCAATATTGTCTATACACCCAATGAATGATCCATTTGACCTCTTAAAATCCTTTCTATCTGGTGGAGACCCTGATTACTTTTGTACATGAGGCCATTTCCTGGGACAGTATTTGGGAAAATAAAAATTCAGCCATTAAATGCTGCACCTTTGGCAATTTTTTGCAGGTTTATGGACCCTCTAAAGGTGCTTCAGTTCTAGAAACAAGTCTATCCCCATTTGTCCATTATTCTAAATAGAGATATTCCCGGTTCACACTAAAAACCCTTCCTAGATGGCTGTAATTTGGGCCTTTCACAGCAGCAGAACTGCTGACACATTAAAAGTGTGGTTGCAGTGGGGAT
Organism: Lepisosteus platostomus; assembly: GCF_059453375.1. Lineage (NCBI taxonomy): Eukaryota > Metazoa > Chordata > Actinopteri > Semionotiformes > Lepisosteidae > Lepisosteus > Lepisosteus platostomus. The sequence continues at coordinate 23,439,368 of NC_142622.1, read as the reverse complement.
CTTCTGTAGCTGTTTGTCCACATTTATGGGGTCTCTAGTTAGAAACATGGAAAGGTGTATCACGGAGGGGGATGGATATTTGCTATTTGTTGGATTATGTTTATTTGGATAATGTTGGAAAATGTTGTTTGTTGGATTATGAAAAAAACAAAATTAAAAAATAAAAAGCAAGTTAGTTCAATGTTGAAGAGTGTAAAGGAAGTAAAATATACATTTCTTTTACAGTGCCATTCCACAATATAACAAAATTGTCGGCACATTTGGTTGCACACTTTGTGATATAATTTGCATCTGTGTCCTGTGTAAGTTGTAGGGACAGAATAATTCCAATGGAGAAATAGTTGGAGCGTAAAGGAAGGCAGAGGTAAATAGCATAAATATAGTTTGTTTTCACCATATTTTGAGGCTTTTCATGATACTTCCTGTTGTATTTCCTTTTTACTGTTTCACTATCATCGTGACACTGTTGGACTAGCTTAATTAGTATTTAGCTATTAATTGTAGACGAGCTGCTCATGGCAGCTTATGGAAACGTAAGAAAAATGCACTGTGATATCAGGTACTTATTTAAAAACTGTAAAGCTATGAAGAAAGCTGTCATGAGAAGTTGAGACAAAATGTTTTTTTCTTCCCAAAGGTAAAGAGGATTAGTGATCATTTCTGGAAGAAACACTACCAAAAAAAGACACTTTCCTATTAAAACACAGAGGCCTAAGAGAAGACACTGTGACTTAGTGTATATTGTGGGTTTCATGTCAGAGCTCTGCATTGTCTTTGGATCATCAGTCCATAAGCACACCCTGTGTACAGCCAGCGTTGGCTGCTGAAAAAACAGCAAGCAAATGGGACTACTGCCCACTCCTACTTTGAAAGGAAAAACAATGTGCAGTAAATAGAAGACTAAAGCAAAAAAAAAAAAGACTAGAGGAAAAAAGTGCCAAACTCAAAACTTTTCCAGATGGGCTACCCACAGAAAAATGAATTCTTAAGCCCTTGCCTTTGATTTTGCTTAAGAGAAGCTGTTCACACTTGAACCCCTGCCACGGACACACAGCTCACATGTGCTTGTCTGTTGTTCACAGAGCTGAGCACTGGTATTCCCTGCCAGTACGAGGAGACGGCTGTACATCTGAAACAGGTGGAAGGGAGCAAAGTTTCTGGGCCCTGGCCAGCACTGCACATCAATATCAACAACAAGGTAATTCATTACAGCAGTACACACAGCCACTATTGTTTGTGCAACTTTTGTTACGTTAATGCTGTTGCCTAATGTATAACACTGCTGTAATGCAGTGATGTGAAAAAGAAAGTATGCCCTGTTAAGATTCAATGGTTTTTACATATTACGACATATCTGACCTTCATCTGAAGTCCTAACAGTAGGTAAATCTAACCTTGTGTGACAGATAACATACACAAATTGTACTTTGTCATTATTTATGAAACAAAATACTTAGCCAACATTCAATAGCCTTATGTGACGTCTCGGTATCTAAAACCATAGAAACATAAGGGGTTGTGCTTTCTTTTTAACATCACTGTATATGGCAGTTATTGCTTCAATTGATGTTAAAGCAACAGCTCTCAACAATAGATTTCCGGCCCTCTAACTACACTCTGCTGTAGTTTGTTTAAGCAACTCATTCTGTTTCCTGTTTCTTTTGCTAGGCTTGTCTTACAGGGAGGGTTTTTATGTCAAGCACATTTCATTGTGTTTTAATTGCTAACTGATTGCTGTTCCCATTGTGATTGTCACTCAGTGTTCCAGCCAAAACACATTTTAAAAGACGTCCAAAAAGTCAATGTGTGGTACCTCTGTAGGGAGCATTATAAGCGTTCAAGTAGCAAGACTACAGGAGTGGGCTTCACTAACCCTCTTCCACAGAAAACAACCTATTACAGTCTGACTTGTCAACTCTTCAGAAGAAGTGCCAGCTTTCTATAGTCACATGTTCTGTGATTTTGAATCTGTGGTGAAGACCTGCTCTTCAGCAGATTTTATTTCATAATCTGTCAGGACTTGTGAGCCATTGGTGTTAAAACATTAAATTAGTCCAATTAAGCAAGTAATTAATTCAATTAAGTAATCTATAGCAAAGAAAAGCTTAAAATCCTTGGCAGTACTGCAGCACTTAGAAGTAAATTAGGCCTGTTTTTTGTGAGCACAGATTCTCAGTGCTTGCTGAATGCTAATGAGCGCTTTGGTTTTTTAAAACCAGGTATATGTCAGGGATTATTAATTGGACTTTAGGGGGTTGTTATTTAATTTTTTTCTTCCTTGTGTTGTATACAGATATTTTGTTGCTACTTCATCTATAATTGCCAAGTGTGCATGCTGCCTGGTGTGATTGCTGTGGGAATATGCAATGAAATTTCAGGGATTTCATCTTACTGACTGTGAAAGCCTTTGCTGTAGGGCTGGCTCGAAACTGATTCATTTTCCCATGTGCTTTTGAGAAGATTTTTGACAGTGTTTTGGATTTTCTGAAATGTTTGAGCAGCAAATTGTTAATGTGATAAAAAAAAGCTAACAAAAAACTAGTCATTTAAAACTGGCAATAAGATAACCAAAACTTAAAAATGCATGTGGCAAACAGGGTACTGGGTCAGTGATGTCAGGAAGTCGGTTTGGGTGGACAAAGTTGTCCTTTGTTCATGTGAGATGTGCGGTTCATTGTTAACTAACCACATATTAGTTGGGGCTCCCATGACTGACCTGTTTTCACTGAAAGGAATAATTATGCCAGTGTTTTGTTATCTGTGTTAACTGTTTCCTTTTGTGCCTGTTGAAGTTCAGATGTGTCTGCTATTGTCTTTAAGAACAAACAGTTTTATAGTGCAAATTAAAGGAAAAAGATTAGATTTCAATAAAAATGAAATTCATATACAGTTTATCCAAAGATCTGAAGAGATGGTCTGTCTCCGTTATCCAACCACCCATCCATTTTCTTACCACTTTATCCATTTAAGGGTCACAGTGGTGCCAGAGCCTATCCTGGCAAGCAACTAGTGCAAGGCTGGATACGCCCTGAATAGGATCCCAATCTATTGCAGACACAAACATGCTCACACTCACATCAGGCCTTTTTTTTTTCAAAAAATTTTATGTACCAGTACGTCTTAGGAAACCGGAGCACCCAGAGGAAACCCACATGAACATGGGAAGAACATTCAAACTCCACACAGATAGCCCCACAGTAATTAAGCTCATGGCTCCAGGGTTGTGAGGTTATGCCTTCCTAACTCCATAATTTCATGTCAAAATGTGTTTGACTGATATTTACAAGTTATATTTGTTATATAGACTGTGGTGTTGAGTTATTGTTAGGCCAATGAAAACTGTGGTCCATTGAAACAATCCTGTACATGTTAACTGAGAGAATGTCACAGTGAGCTGGGGTGGAGAAGTTGCACAATCAGGATCTCTGTGTGACAATATGAACTGTCCTCAGCAGTCAGGGTAGCAGACCACTTCAATACAAGATTCAAGACACAGGATTTTCCATATCGTTGCTTAAAAACAGAGCATTACTACAATACTGTACTGTTATTATTTCATATTTAATTCTGATTAAGTCTAGGATAAATCAACCAAATGAGATAGATAATAATTATACTGTATTTTATTTATAATGCAATTGTCATCAATCTTAAAGTGCAGTGTGATACAATTAAATATGTGCAACACATTTAATAAACCAAATAAAATACAGAATAAAATAAGGCAACATCATCTCCAAAACAATACAGCAGCTAATATCAAATACCACCAAAAGCTTTCTGATTAAAATAAAACCTGCCAATAGCTGCCCTGATATAATGGGCTAGGTCATTCCATAGATGGGGAGCAATGAAACAAAGAGTACTGCTTAGTCCTTGGGACACAAACTTTAAGCTGTGAAGTAGACCTTGAGCTCTAGGAGGAAGTCTTGGAAAGAAGCAGTCCTTTAAAATAAGACAGTTCCATGAACACATTTAAAGGTCAACAGCAAAATCTTAAACTCACAGGCAGCCGTTGCAGAGATGCCAACACAGGTGTAATTTGTTGTTGCTTTGTTGAATGTACTTAGCTGGAACTCCTACAAAAAGTGCATTACAATAGCCCAGCCTCGAGGAAACAAAAGCATGGACAAAGCAAAAGTATCAGGTTGAGAGATCTTGGCAATATTTCGGCGATATAAAAAGCCAATGATGAATCCATTCTAACACTAAGATTAGTGGCAGAAGCTGTTACTGGAATATTATGCCAATAGTGAGACAGGAAATATTGGTATGCTGGACCTGATGAGGATGCCTTCCAACAATGCTTCCATTTTGCTACTGTTTAATTTTAAGAAATTACAAATTATCTGTGCCCCAACACCCTCAAGACAGATACTAAAACACTGTGCGTATATAAATCTGGGTGTCATCAGTATAGCAATGAAAACTAATACCATACTTTCTGATAACTTGACCTAATGATCAATGCAGAATTGCAAAGAGGAAACTAAGCAGGCCGTAAATAACTCTGAATTATTTGCAAGACTTATATGCAAGATGGTGTTGGAGCTGAATAACAACCATCCTTTCTAGGACTTTAGAATGCAAAGTGAGATTAAATATAGTGAGATTTATAGTTATCCAACACATAATTGACTAAGTTCCTTAAGAAGAGGCTTGATAAATACTATATTTAACACTGAAGGAACAAATCAGACAAATGGGAAGCATTTGCTACCTGTGTGATGAGGGAATAGAGAGCAAAGAAACATTTTGAGTAATCTCAGCTCTTATGTTATTAAACTTTGCTCTGAAAGTCCTGGCAAAATTATTACTCTGTTCCATAGTAGCCTTGATAGTTAACTGAGTTTGGGGCTGAAGGAGGTGATTAATAGTGAACAGATACCTTGAATTACCAATGTCATTATTGATGAGACTGGGATAAAAAAATAGACTTTGCTTCTTTCAGTGCTTAAGAATATGAATCATGTTTTTTTTCTGCCACTCCCAGATCTTCAATTCCTACATTACTTACCAAGGGCTGATTAGTTAGTACAGTACACGATCAAGTGTATGTCCCTGTGAAGGGGTAGGACGCTCTGCTTTAGATCGTAGCAGTAAATAACATTAAGAAACTCAGGAACACACGGTGAAGCAGGGGAATCAACATGTATATTAAAATCTCTCAAAATAACAGTATTATCAGAAACAGAGGACAGATACGTGACCAGCTGTAAAAACTGAGACAAAACGTGTATTGAGCTTGGGATATTGCCAAGTTTCAGTAATACACAAAATATTACGTTTTGTATGAACAATACAATCATACAGGAGCATGGATTTATTACTCAGGGACTGAGCATTAAAAAGTTCCAGCTTGATACCAGAAGACAATTGACATGTATTCCAGATAGACTCACATTTCTGCAGCGTTACTTTCAGTGTTACTTTCAATCTTATACCATAGAATCTCGCATTATTAGCAACAATAACAGGAAGAGTCGATTTGATGCTGCAATGCAGTTTAAAACAGAATTACAATCCCTTCCAAAGAATCGGCAGCTCACAACAAAGTTCAGTAACTTCTTTACGCACCCAGAATGCATGGTTTTGAATCTTCAAGAGTTTGGTAATTGTATATAAAACCGTTATAACACCAAATAAAACCACAGCTGAGAACGTAGTAAGAACAACTACATCGTCTTTCAGTTCACCAAAACCCAGCAGGGGTTCACTTCAGGTACACTGCAAGCGATTGTACTCTTTCACAGAGCACACTGCCAGCAACCAGTCCTTCCTGACAGAGACTGCTGAAGTACCAATGCCAAAAGACAGGTACGGAAACAAGGTCAAAGAGGCAGTATCAACCACAGCAGCCAGTAAGCGTGGTTGGATCCAATAGTCCAGTTGTTCAAAATAATCCACAATCACAAAATAATAAGATGAGGCTCATTACATCCTCTTTTGCTTAAAATAAGGAGAATAATTGTGTTTGTGTCGTGTTTTTCAACATGAAGGATCCCGAAATAGCTTTATGTATGAGGAAGAACCCACTTCCTTCACTCTGAAGTGCACTCACCACAGTGAGGTATGGTAGCCATCAGGCAGCCAGCCGATCAGGTGGGGAAGTAAGAAATTGCTTCACCTGTGCAATGAGTGCAATGTACAGTATTGGAACTGTATGAGAAGTATGAGTATGAGAAAGAAGTGTGAGAAAAGAAGCATGATGTAACTGCATGCTTCATCCTGCTAACAGGAAATTGAGATTAACTTAGAAGAGGGTAAATCTTAAACCCCAAGCATCAATTAATAATCATTTCCACTGGACATGGCTGAATTTAAGGCACTGATTGGGCCTGCATGTACCATTTGTACAAGTCCACAAAGTGGAGGGAAGAGGGGTGGGGAGTGTTCACTGGGGGCTTGAGGAGTTGTCAAGAGCCTGAGAAAGAGATGAACACTGATTACACCCCTGCGCTTGTGCGCATATGGACGACTTCATTTGCATCAAATACAACACTGAAGCTTCAGCACAGTATCATCAACACTGCACTCAGAATCATTATCTGTAGCAAATAATAAGACAAAAAAGAATAATCAAAATGGAAAAGCAGAACAATCACAGTGTGCAGCTTGCACAAGAACTCTCTCTAATATTTAAGCATCATGAAATGTCGGCATGGGAGCATCTGGCATGTGGACTTTAATGCAGTACATTAACTGAAGTGCTCTACAAGAGGGGGTAGGAACAATGAAACACAGATGAATGTTTCACTGAAGAAATCTGGAATTTGAATAGGACTGCAATACCCACAGGGGCAAGCTCAACTGCATCGCTCCAGCTTTTATGTGGAGTATAAATAACTTAAGTTTGAATATCTTGTCCTTCATTCATCCTCTATTTTGTTATGTAAATCATAATTGAAAATAAAACCAATTACAGGGTAGTATGTTTAAAAATCAGATACTTCTTTTCATGTATATAATCTCTTAATAGTACATAGAACCATGTTGTTCTGATTTCTAGATACCAAGATACAGAAGGATGGATCACTGACAGAGACATCTACTGTGAAGTGCTATATTTAAGTGTTGTAATTTGTAGTGAACACATCTTCAATTATGCAATATCTGATTTTTTGCAGCATTTTTTTTTAAGTTTCATGTTTTTAGACTTTGCTAAACCACCAACCACTCTATTATTCACAAACCATTCTATCCCAGCTGGTTGATTCCAATAAAATTATAATCGCCTGCTAATTTTGTAGTTCCTGATTTAATTTGCTTATGATACTCTAATCATTTACCGCATCTAATTACCTGATCATTCTTGTTTTCCCTTTGGTTGTCCGTTGTTCTTTGTCCTCCATGTAACTTTCTTTTTGAAGGAAATCTTTGCTTCTTTCACCTTCTATTCTAGTTTAAATGATTGTGGGTTGTTTTTTTTGTGGATTCTTATGCTACATATTCTGAAACTTTCTACACCTCGCACTCAAAACTTCATGAAGTGACAACAAGAGACTCCCTTCACATATTGCATTATCTTACATAATCCTGTTTCATAGTGGCCTAAAAACAGGAGACTGACAGCACTGGTAACTCTACAGTAGCGCAAAGCCAATAGAAAATAAGCTGAATGTTTCTGGCAACATATATTTTTTAAATTTGATTTGAAAATATATTCAAAGGTTGTACCTACTGTAGTATTTAATTAATTTGCAGTTTATTCTGGCCTCCATCTCAGCTATATGGGCAGTATATTACAGTGTAATTAAGAGTGGTTGATGAGTGAAAATATTTTATGCAGGTTTTCATTTGAAGATTTTAAGATACAGCCCTACCAGTGTATTTTAGAATTTGTATTACTTATCATTCTCATAAAAGATGTTTAAACAGTTTAAAAAAAAAAGGTTCTCGTCCATCTGAAATAGAGCTCCATCCCTACAGATGTGCCTCAATCAGGAGAGGTGAGAAAGTGTAGAAAAGACATTGTGTGAGGAAGGTGAAGAAAGATATGAGATGTGAAAAAAGGGTTAACTGCTGCACAAAGACTTCTTTTGGTACAAAACATTCCATGCTTCAGCACTTTGGAGTTATAGCAAGGTAAGAGATTGATAAGAGATTCCAAGTGTGAGCTACAGACTCCCTTACTATGGGAAGATGAGACCAGCCATTCAAAGTGTTCAAGGTCTTGAGAATGTTCAAACACAGGTGACCTCCCCCCATTACCATGGTAACAGTTAGTGGCAGAAACGGCTGAAGTTTGTTATATAAACTGGACATCTGCACCAATAATCTTTGAACAATTTCTGATTGTATTGTTCATTGCATCCAATAAAACTTACTTGTTCAGCTTCATCTCGGGGTCCAGAACTTATTTGTTTGTTACAACAAAGGGCATGGACTGGGAGTGTAAAATGTGTTCACTCCTAAGTGAAAGCAATTCCCTGTTCTTTACACTACAGGCTGAGGAGAAACATCTGTCGGAGAAGAGCCTCCACTCTCCGTCCTCTCCATCTGTCATTCCAGACCATCTCAAGTGCAACATCCTCAAGGCTCAGATGGACGCTGCCTTCAGAGTGGGGACTCAGGTAGAAATCTGCAAACACAAGATGGTAGACGATTGAGGTTACTCAAGTATTTTTACAATTAACCAGGAGATTCCTCAATGTGTTAACTGCCCAATTTTGCATTTTGTCCAGGTGGTGGCATTAACCTTATGCTGATCTTTTCTAACAGTTTTACCTTCATCATCAGAGTTTTAAACAGAGAAAAAACAGTCCAATACAATATAAGACTAATTTTTGGAATGTGATGGTTGCAAGTTAGTAGACATTGCCCGTAAGGAATTGAAATAAAATGGAAAAATGCTAGTGTTTTATTAAGACGACTTTATAGTTTCATCTGTCAGATTATGCAAAAAAACCTTATATGCAGCTATTCAATGCATTCAACAGGATTTTCTGCCCAAAGTGTATAATCACACTAGGCAAAGTCTAATTTTCATCATCTCTGTGTCACTAGGAGATCTCAGCAGTAAACACTTAGAATGCACTTGAGTCAAGACGTTGCTTCTGTTCATTTTATAAGCCTCTTGTACCATAACTCCTTTTTGTGTCTTAATTACAAAATTATTTTTCTGTTTCTCTGAGCACAATCTGAAAGTAAAGAGCTGTATTTCTTGATCAAACACATTGTGTCATTCTGGCGCACAATCTGCAGGAGTATAGATACACAACGAAGGGATTTTGTTAATCAAGGCAAAAGTTAGTCTTTCTCAGTGAGTGAATTTGTTGAATCATTTACGCAACATACAGCATGATACAGCATGGCTGACACCTAACACACAAAATTGGTGTATTCCTCATAATGTAGTGCTCCTTACAAGTACAGACCAGGATTCTAAGCCAATAAGTGGAGCAAGAAGTGGGCTCGGTTCTCTTTATTAAGTGCATAATGTGTTAAGTAGTAGTTTTCAGGCAGCCTGCCAGGAAAAATCAGCTTTAGGTATTCCCATATACTGTACCTGTCACTACACTCAAGCTGCTTTTACAGTGCACCCCGCTGATAAAAAACAGACTGGTGCTATTCTAGGCTCAAATGCGATTTTTCCACATCCTAGGAGGAGAATGATCCTTGAAACAGTATTGATTCTGAATTACTACCACCTGGCTCTAATTTGTTAACTCCATTGCACAAACCCTGAAAGCCAGAGTAATGAATTAAATGCACTGCACTGCTGCAGAGGATAATCTGTGATTTGTATTGTCAAGGCATTGATGTAGACAGCTCTTTTGTGCATTTTAAATAATTGAAATGTCACGTAAGGCTCCAGGTTTTTTTTTTGTCACACAGTAGATGCTACATTACATTGTGACCTGTCCAGCTGATAACATTCCTATACTCAGCACATCTCTCACATCCAGCACTCATACCCGAGACACCTGTCGGGGAGAAACTGGCATACACATCCTGGTGCTCAGAACGTGCTTTTCTGTTGTTTTACTTCAAATGTCTATCTTGAACCTTTGTCTTCATCATTTTTAATGTTGTAAAACTGCAGTTACATACCACACTCATCATTTAACTCAGTAGTCATCACTTATTGTTGCAATCCTTGCATGTGTTATGTGTTAGTTTCGTTAGTGTTATGGCCTTTGAGAGCTCAATTAAATTAGCAGTTTGCATTTTAACCCAAGTCTTGAACTATATTGAATAGAAACAAAAAGCCACTTTACCCCTCCATAATTATCCCTTAGTCTCTGTAGGTTTCTACAATTCTCTGTAACTTTGCATTGAGACACCTAAAGAGCAAAGTAGTGAAGATCAGTTTATTTCTTTTCTTTTTCTGAATGCATTTGGAGTGGAGAGGAAGGATTGATAGGATTGCATAATAGTTTCTTCTTAGTTTTCTGCTTATTGTAGTGGCAAGGGGCACAATGAGCCTTTTCCCCAGAGATGGGTCTCTCCACACTCTGTCCAAATTAAGATAAAAGCTCACTGGCCTTCTTTTTCCTTTTTAGGCTCTGAAAGAAGAGGGAAGCCCAGACCCCTGGAGAAACTCTGCAGGACAGGAGCACAACGGCAGGTCAGTATAAGAGTTCACCACGGTTACACTCCATTGACATATTTGAGAAAGCAGCTAACATTTTCTTACATTGTCCTTACATTTCTACAAGTAATGCACTACACCACAATGTTTCTATTTATCTGGTGAAAACAGTTCCAGGGATACACTCCCCTAAAGAAAACATGCATTACGTTTTCTATCACTGAGCTATACTTTGTAATTTTCTAAGAACATGAATGATAGTCCCTGTTTGGGTGACAATCGAATTCATCCTGCCCTCACCACTTAAGCTCCACAAAGCTTTTATTAAGTGTGATAATAGCCGTTTTTAGAAAATGCTACTTTGAAAACCTAGTGGTATAGTTATAATTTTAAATTGGTCTTATTGTTTGGATGAATGAGGGTGAAAATAATCTTGTTAAAAATTATTATAGATAATTTTATACAGTATATACACTAAATATGTATTGATCAGTTTCACCAAATTGATCAAGCATTCATGAAGATCTAAAGACATTTGCAGACAATCCCTTTGCATTCTTCCAGCAGGGTGAACTCCAGTTATGATTATGACAGAATGTGCGATTGAACCATTCCATGAATTCCTGTAGGTTTGTTACAATTGAGTGTTTAGTAGATTTGTGTAGATTAAATAAGATAAATTTTAAATGGGTATATACTGTACTGTATAAAAAAATTCACCAGCTTTTTCTTTTGTTATGATTTTGTATTGACTGATAAGTACAATTCCTGTGTATTTTGCTTTTATCTATTTTTTTGGTCATTTAAACAAGTGTTAAGTGGTAGTGTTTTATCTCTTTATTTCAAAAGAGAAGTAGTACTGAGGCAATTGTATGACAGATGTCTCTTGCAGATACAGTATTTGTTCTTGGTAAATAGGTTAATAAAAGAGTTGTCCCACTTTGACTTTAGTTTTTGGAGTCCATAGTCAAAAGTCAAAATAAAAATAAAACATTCTGTTAAAAAAGCAGGGAAAATTTAAACTAAAAGAAAAACTCGGTGTCAGAATCAACTATGTGGAATATACTGAAGAAGAAGGAAACCACAGATATAATTGCCAATTAGCCAAGACGAAGTTGACCATGAAAAACTCCTGCATTTGATGATACAAATATCAGAGCTGTCAAGGAATATCTTAAAATAACAGTCCAGCAACCTCCAGAGTGCAGGGGTGAAGGTATCAAAATGCACAGTTCACAGAAGATTGGGTATTAAAATACACAGTTCAGAAGATTGAGACAGCAGAATTAGATGGCTGCATTGCAAGATGTAAAACTCTCATCAGCACCTAGAACAAAAAAGCCAAGAATCTGCTACAAAACATGAACCACGAGGAAGTTGGAAGAAAGTTTTATGGAGAGATAAAAAGGTAAAATAAAAATACCTAAGATGCTTCAAAGAAAGTCACCTCTTCTGTGAAGCCAGGTGGAGGTCATGTCACGGCTTGTCACTGACTCACATGTCAAAAGGGGAACTGTAGTCCCAATTTCTCAGACCAGTTATTAAATCTTGGTAACAAAATTAATTTATGGTATTGCAAAATTTTACAAATTTAGAATTATCACAATTATCACAAAATCGCGACTTTTTTGAAAATGCTGTACAGTCCTCATTTTGTCACAAATCCCTGCTCTCACCACAGGTGAGAGCAAAATTTTGAGCAAATTGTAGCATGAAATGGCCCTTCCTGCTCACTAATCACCGTAATGCCTAATGTAATGTGATGTACGAGCAAATTAAGTTCAGGTTGTACAGCAGACATTTCACCACAGGAATTTCGTTGTGGTTTTCAGTGCACATTGTAAATCTGAAATACTGTATAAAAATAGCATTGCAGTTTCCTTTTAATTAGTGATGTAAATGATTATAACATCAACTGAATGAATTTGGACATTTACTGAAACATTTTGTTTACAAAAAATACATGAAAATGCTTCTATACCTATTGGGCAACACTTCACCAAGCAACATGACAGTAAAGCAAAATATACAGCCAATGCAGTCCAGGATTTTATCAGACTGGCCAAGTCAGTATCTAGATATAAATCCAATTGGCAAAAAAATCTCAGATGATTAAGGGGTTTTCTTTTAAGTCATTGAGTCATAGACGTCAGTTTTATTACTGTACTTCAAAGGCATACAACCAAATGCTTTATTTTGCACTTCTGACATTACTTAGAGTGATTGTTCCCCAATATTTAAGATCACTTCAAATTAAACATTTTGACGGCTTTGCTGTCTCAACACTTTTGGAGGGCGCTGTACAGCTTAAAAACAGCCCAGGTGTTATTGGGTTTTTAACAACCTATGAATTTTCTCAGTATCTTTGCCTTTATATACAGTACACAAAAAGCATACAGTAAATAGACTTGTTTAGATGCTTCTACTTCTCAGCATTATGAAATAGAGTTCATTTATATTGTCATTGTCATAAATATTTGCAAACCCTTGACCTCCCTCCCATTGCTATAGGAATATTACTACAGCACTCTGCATGGGGCACATACTTTAGATTGCAGAGTGTCTCTTGGCAGAGTCCCAGGCCTGTACAACCGAGGTTCAGGTCAGAGCTAAGGATCTGTATGTTTAAAGGACTCTGAGAGAAAGCTGAGCACAGCACTAAACTGACAGTGGAATCTAAAACACTTTCTTTTGATGATTAAAAGCATGTCATCCCAAGACTTTCCTGGTTAGTTTCCAGTAACAGTCATATTGTTTTGGATCTAATAAAGACGTTACATCTTTTGCTGGATACACTATAATGATTTGTGTCATTTCTTGCTAGCAATACCTCTGAAGAACAGAGTTGTTAAACCTTTATTGGCATTTCACTATGCAGGAATATTTTTGAAGCACCAGCCTTGTTTTTTAAAACTCTGACAGGTCATTTACATTATTCACTTATTTCATGGTTTGTACAGTAGACTGTTTGTAGCCTAGATGAGATACTTTTTGTGGCCTGTTATCCCTGTTATCCCTAAACAGCAAAAGGTCTAAGTAAGTTCTAACACTGGCAATGTCAAGTTGAAAATCAAACTTAAAGCTTTAAGTTCCTTGTAGCATAATTAATTGTAGGGATGACTTGAGCAGTGAAGGTTTTTAGTATATTTTGTCTTGTATCTACCTACTATCAAAATTCACTGGAGGAATTCAATGGAGGATGGCATGAAAACAAGAGATTTCATTTTTTAAGTTAAAAAGCAGAAAAAAACACACTGAAATGACTGCTGCTGTCTGTGGCTCTGTACTGTATGTAGAGGGAGGGTTTTCTTATTTCACTTTTTTTTATTTTGAGCTCTGGTAACAGCCGAGACTGCTGTGTATTGTGTATTTTAAAACAAAGTATCCCCTCTGGTTTAAATGATTTGGAACATGGTGAAAAAAGCCTTCTTTAAAATATTGATCACACAACCTTTTGTTAGGCCCTGTCTTAGTGTTTTAGAGTGTCAAGGTGGTGATTAAAAATTTACTTTTAACTGTGTGAAGAATGAAGAACTATGTGTGTTATTTGTTGTCATGGAAACTGTAAGAAAGAATTCTGTTGAAGTTGGATTAGGCCTTTTAAAGGCTTCAGCTGCCTCTGACACCCATGCACTCAAAAGATGGAGTATGTTCATGTACAGTATAAAAACTATTAATTGAAAATATGATTACATTAAATGTTATGAAATTAAGGAGCATAAACAGAAATGTGGTGATATACTTTTTTCTCATCCAGTCCTATTTCACTTATAAATATAATAAACCCAGCTTATTAATTTATGCTTTACAATATATTAAGAATAAATAAGTCATTTCTTAACAACTTGATATTCAAATACTGTGTTTACATCCAGAAAGCTATTATTAAAGAGGAATCAGGAGATACATATTTGCACAAAGAGCTGTAGGAGTATGGAACAGCCTATCCAGGGATGTTGTTGATGCAGGTTTCCTGGAATCCTTCAGTAAATTTATGCATGAGATCCTTCGATCAAAAAGTACTAGAAACCCAAAAATAGAATACTGCTCAAATAGTTTTCTATCCCTTTTTAACTTTTTTATGTTCTTCTGTTGTCAGTTATGTCATGTTTGCATTGAGAAACATTTTCTATTTTATGTTTTGATCCCATCAGACTGTGTTCTAAATTTCACATTTTAATTAAAAAAATTGTTAAATATAATCAGAGCAGAGAAATTTAATGAAATTTGAATACAATGTCTGAAGGACTTAAATTGTAAAAAAAATGTATTATCTTGGAAAAGCTTGGAAAATGTACATAAATCTGGAAGATTAGAATAAGAACAACAGGTCAGGAGAGTCTTACATTACTGTATAAAATGAGTACATTTAGAGACAAGAGGAGAGGAAAGATGTGGGGGGAATTGGTAGGATAGTCTGGAGATTCAAATATGGAAAAAATTAATCATTAAAACACTTTACAATTAAAAAGAGAAACCCTTCTTTGAAAAAAGTTAAGAAATGTGTGCGCATGTATCAATGCTTTCAGTGGTGTGTCTGATTAATTATGCCAAAGATCACACAATCAGATGGAATAAAATTGTCATGCTTATTAATAAAATTGCCTTTGAATCAGCCCCCTAGATGCGCAATTGGTAACTTTTTGTTACCTGCAGAGTTTGTGCCAGATCCCTTAATTACAGAAGATTCCTGGACATGTCACTGCTCAGCCTGAGCCTGTGCTAAATTGATTGTAATCAGCTTCTAAAGAGGACTGTAAGGACTTTGCTAAATTAACTTAATTATTTAATTGCCATGGAAATGCAGTTCTGCAACCATTCTAACATAATTAATTAAGACGGTGATGATGGTATGCCTGCTTGTTTCTGTGTGCTTGTGCATCTGTCTGTATGTAATGTTCCATTTATAAACAATGCAGTTATTGACTTAAGGCAACCATTTCAGTCTCAGTAGTCTGTTCTTATTTGTTTAAAACCTAATCTTTCATTCTCCATTTCCTTATTTTTTAATGTATAAAGTTATCCTTATGAGTGTCTTGTGTAACTTCACTTCCATGTCATTGAAAGTGAAATTTCAAATGAACGAAATGTTCTAATTTATTCTGTTTGTCATTGTTTCTGCTAATACAATTGACTTAAAGTGTGATTTTTTTTACATTTGCATAGCTCCTGTTGTATTGGATAGCCTCTGACATTTTGAGTGACTCCTATTGCCATTTCTGCTGCTGTGGTTTGCCTTCATAGTTATAATAGAAGCTGCTTGGAAGAGCCTCAAAGGTACTAACCTCAGGTGTCCACAGACTTGAGAGAAATAAACAGAGAAACCCTATATCACCCTGCAACTCACAACTTGCAACCCACTAAGCAGGTGTGAGCCTGGTCAGTACCTGGGTTGGAGACCTACTGGGAAAGCTAAGGTTGCTGCTGGAAGAGGTGTTGGTGGGGCCAGCAAGGGGCGCTCACCCTGCAGTCTGTGTGGGTCCTAATGCCACAGTACAGTATATTGATGAGGATGCTATACTGTAAAAAAGGCGCCGTCCTTTGGATGAAACGTAAAACGAAGTTCCTGACTCTCTGAGGTCATTAAAAATTCCAGGATGTTTTTCAAAAAGAGTAGGGGTGTCCTGTCCAAATTTCCCCCTTGCCTTTACCAATCATGGCCTCCTAATGATCCGCATCTCTTTGAACTGGCTTCATCACTCTGTTCTCCTCTCCACTAATAGCAGGTGTGTGTTGTGCGTTCTGGTGCACTAAGGATGCTGTCAGATCATCCAGGTGGGTGATCCAGTCAAGATCTGTTACACCGTTGAACCCTTGACTTAATAGTGGGATTAATGTAAAACTTTTGACTGTTCTTAAACATGTTGGAAGTTACCTTTTAACTATTACTTGAGTAACATAAAATACCTTCAGTTAGGTTATTAACCTCAGCTGGAAATAAAGCCTGCAGGTGTTTGCCCTCCAGGACCAGGATTTGGAACACCTGCTGTCAAGGTCTCCATTAAAAATAATGCTACAATATTTGCCTCATTACTTTTCACAAATCTCATCTTTGTAAAAGAACTCAGTCTGAAATCATATCTTTTCTAAAGTATGTGCACCAGCTCACTCTTTCTGATGATACCACACTGGAAATTAGGCTTTGTTTAAAAAGAATTAAAGCTGCTGTTTTTATATTGTAATATTTTCGGGTTCCGCGAGGACTGACACAGTGATTCAGACTCTCGTTTGAATGAGAAACGGCGCTTTTATTTTTCAGATAAGAGTCCGGCACAGCAAGCACAACCACCACTCCCGCGCACGCACAGAGGAAGAGAACACGAGAGAGCCAGAGCGAGAGAGCACAACACACTAGGGTCTATTCGGGTACAGTTACACAGGGATAGGGTGGCTATTGGGTACAAGTATAAAAAAGGGATGCGAAACCAGGGAACTATTTACATGAATCCAGGCGATCTCACCACTCTGTACACCCGTTTTGCAATGGGTCAGCTGCACTGGTCAACGGCCTTCCTAGTCCCCATCCTGGCCTCTACTACTCCCACCCTGCCCCTCGCCGCGTACCCCAGCCGGGCGCACTTCGGCCGCAGCGCCAGTTGAAGGCGCTACACTATTTATATTTTATATTTATTGCCAAGTATGTTGTATGTAGATCAGGACAGAATCATCACTCAACCTAGCCATTTACCAGCTTTTAATGCTTTGAGATAGTAAATATTCCTGCTTTTAAATATTCACATTTTAGCTGATACTGTCTCCCATGAAGACTAGCAAAATATTTTGCCTTATTTGTTCTAACTTATATAAATAGGGAACGTTTTTCCAGTATTCTCATTTATCTAGTCTTTCTTCTACAGAGGCAGCTGCACGTGAGGCATCTTTATCCCGTCTGAGCAAAAAGAGACAATTCAGAACATGACAACCTAAATGTCCTGGCATTGATGGCATCCTCCATGAAATTGTTCTGACTTTCTTTGACCCTTGTTATGCCCCCTTCTGATTGAAGATATAGATACTGTCATTTAAAAGGATTAGTTTTTGAGGAGTGTTTTGTTTTTTGTTTTTCATTTAACTGCTGTTATACCTTCTGTATGAGCCCCCGCCTCGCTCTGTTGGTAGAGCATGAGACTCATAATCTCAGAGCAGTGGGTTTGTGTCCCACGTCGTGCACCAGGTCCTCCATATTGGAGGCTGGGCACAAGGCTAACAACCCTGTCCCATAAAAAACGAATGTTACAGAAACAGCAACAGCATGTTGCTGCCCCTAAGTGCCGGAAGTCATAAGGGGCAAACATCCATCCATACCTTCTGTATATGACTGAAAAAACAAAGATTCTGTGGTACTATCCTGGATGTTGTTGCACTATCTCTCTGACGAATGTTGTAGTTTTTGACAGTTCAAATTTATTGTGGGAAATGAGTTGCTGTACTCAGTCACCTGACCAGTTACTGTAAGATGTAATATATGCAGCTTGCACTAGAGGGTAGCCCTTAATGCACATCCTACTGTATGTAGTGTATGGCCACAATATACAAGATAACATTTATGAAGAAGAGCAAAGGGCAAAGAGGAGATGCATTTGGGAACAGGAGAGCTTCACTTTGTGAATGAGGTTCTGATGAAGGTAATGCCTGAGTTCCAGGAAGTTGCTGAAAAAGGTAAGAAACACAAGAAAAAGCAAAAGTAAACATAATCTGTGCTTAACGAAGAGAAGAATTTGGGTTCCAGTTTAGAGAATAAGAACAAGGAGGACAAGAAGTCCTTTCCTCTAAGAAGAGAATGGGGGAAGGAGCCATTTTTGTGAGAGCTACAGGAGGGAAAGACAATTGGAATTGAGCTGCTGTGTTCACGAGTACTGAGAGGAGAAGAGAGACAGCGTGATTCCCACACTGTTGATTGGGCCATCAGCCAGTCTGAGAGCAAGCAGAAGGCTAATTTGAAGAAACTGCTCTGGGAGTACAGTACATGGAGTAATGAATTGAAGGAGAAGAGGGAGGCCCTGCAGTCAGAACTGCAGCAGATGGAAAGCCGGTAAGGCATAGCAGTATGAGGATGAAGGCACGCTAAAAAGGCATCTGAACAAAGGGAGTGAAGAGCTGAGGAAACCCAATAGCAACACCAGCAACCTCCAGACTGATCAGGAGAAGGCCAGGCAGGAGATGAGACTGCCCCCACTGTATAGAATGTTAAGGAGCAGCCGCTGAAATGGTGGAAGATGGAAACGATGGAGGCATCTCGGATATGTATATGATATAAACTCATAGATATGTTATTATTGTATAATATATTAGTAAGACCTCATTTTGAATGTTTTGTACAGTTTTACTCAACATGTTACAAAAAAGATATTGCTGCTCTGGAATCTAGAGACGACTACGAAAGGGATGTCCTACATTGACCTGATGAGGAACTGAACCTTTTTAATCTTGAAAAGAGGAGACTATGAGGCGACCTGATAGAAGTTTGCAAAATCTGAGCCATTAACAATGTCAGCCCAGTGGATGTCTTCTGAATGAACAGTGAAAACACAAACCAGAAAACACAAGATGAAACTATGTGGAAGTACATTTAGAACTGAGAACAGAAGTTTAACTTGGCAAATGTTTGTGTAAATACTGTATGGAACACACTGCCTAGCCATGTTATACGCTGGCTTCTCTCAGGAAACAGCTAGAAGTATCAATTCACTGCTGAAATGAGCTAAATGGTCTAAATGGTCTTTTCTCATTTTAAACTTTCCTATGTTTGCATGCTTCATTCAGTGGCTCCAGTAAGTTTTGATGTATATTTTCCAATATACAGAAACCAGAATTAATTATATTAATGCTTATGGCTGAAAGCTAGGTTATCTAAAACCAGAAGTAAGGTATATGGCGAGACACTTGCAGAGAGTATTGAAATTGTGTGAAGGCATTTGGTTTCATTATGTCATTATGTTCATTGAGATGGGAGTTACTGATCTCTACAATACTTTGTGAGGGTACTATGCTCTGCACTGTGTGAGAGGGTCTGCTCTCACCTGTTTCCAAAACTCAAATAATAATAATCTCTTTATATGGGCCAGGATTCTGAACTCAGTTATATCGCCTTCTGTAATTTGCATATCTTTAAATGTTAAGTATGTAATTAGCAGTTTCCCTGACTGTCGGGGCACATTTTGATACAACTGAGGGAAGGAACTGAATTAGTGTACATTAAATGTTTTGCATTATTAGTCTTTTTATAATACGAGGAACAAACTAATGGGAAACCTGATGAGAAACTGGAAATAGAATAGTAAATAAAAAATAGAAGTGTACATTGCCCTCCAGATGTGTTAATGCCCCCAATTCACTAAGAATAAAAAACACTATAGAATAATGAGTTACAGTATGATTAAGTAATGTTTCTTGATTAAAACATTTCTATAAATGTTATACTGTAATCGCTTTATGTTGCACAAAGTCAAATCTGCCAAAATTAAAGAAAAATAAGAAGAATTAAGAATCCCTTGTAAGCCATCTCGTTTGCTGCTTAAACTTTTTCTTTTCTCAATGTGGTTTTACCTTGAAGCTGCAAGAATGGCTTTCAGGAGAAACACACTTGAAGTGTCTGGAATGCTTCATTACACAGTCTCAGCATCATTAATCAGGCTGGTAGATGGTTTCACTTGGCTGAGCTCTGATCCCACAAGAACACCAGCAGCAATCAGCTTCCTCAGTTCCTGCCAGTCTACACAGAAATTGTACTCTCTAGAAGGATCAGATGTGAACTAAAGGTTACAGTCCAGTTATTGAGATGCTTTTTCAAAGTTTTGTGTCAGAGCAGATGGATATTTTGGAGCACCAAAGGCTCAGTCGGACTCACGTTTTCTTGTACAAGAGCGCTTGGCTCTTCTTCTTGAAGATCAAACAGGTTAAAAAAATTTGACCACAATTTGTAACAAAAACAGCAAAACTGCTTTTTCTTCCACATCTTCCAACGTGTGCTATTTTATTATAGTGTAATTACAACTTGTGATGTAAAGTTCCTGTTTTCACATTAATATTCTTCCACCTGATCCTGGTCCCCTGACACGTCTTCTAACTTAAGGCTACTGTACCCCTGATTGGATTTCTGAGAAAAAACTTACTTCAGAAAGCAACTTTGAGACAGTTGCCTACCTCAGCTTTTGCACTGGTTGACTCTACCCTGGTTGTTTGTTTACTAAATCCCTCTTCATTTTTGTGCTTGATTTTCAAAACAGGTGTCCAGTGTCGCCACAGGAGACAGCCCCATCGAGTACAGCAACGGAGAAGCAGGGCGTTCGTCCAGCTCGCACAAAGAAACTGATAAGGCAGTACAGCTTGTGAGTGATTCTGTTCAACCAGGACTTCACTCACTGCTCACAATAATAATAATAATAATAATAATAATAATAAACTTTATTTTATATAGTGCCTTTAAAGGTGGCTTCTCAAAGCGCTTTACAAAATGACAACAACAATAAATAAAAAGAATACACAAGATAAAACACAATTACAATACACAGAGGAGACCGTGGATGGTGGTACTACAGTAAGTATAGTAGGACTAGAGGGGTAAAGAATCAAGTTCAAGTTTATTGTCAATAATCTCATAAACATGGTATATGGTATAACAAAATGCTATTTAGCTAGCTCTCGGACATAAGTAGTGCAAAGAAAACAAACAACAACAACAATACAATTGTGTAACAAAAGAAAGACAGAGATAACAGGCAGTGTGCAAAACAACCAAAAGTTAACAGGTTATGTTAAAAAATATGCATCAACAGAATGAAATAAAGGGATAGAAATTATGGGGAGTGAGCTTTTGACATGTATGGTAGAGGTAGATTTTCAATGTGTGTTTGGGTTTTTGGTAAGAAAGAAAGAAAGAAGGCACTGTGAGGTTCAGATCATAGGTGAGAGTGAGAGTGAGAGAGGCTGGGAGTTTAATAGTTTGATAGTGCGGGGGTAAAAACTGTCTCTGAGTCTGGTAGTCCGTGCTCGAATGCTCCGGGACTGTTTTCCAGATGGTAGCAGATCATAAAGTCTGTAGCTGGGGTGTGTGGGGTCTTTGATGATGCTTAGAGCTTTCCTCAAGCACCGTCTGTCATAAATGTCCTGGATAGATGGGAGGGTAACCCGCTTTGCGGTCAGCAGCACTGCAGTTGCCATACCACACTGTGATCCAGCCTGTCAGTGTGCTTTCTGTAGTGCATCTGTAAAAGTTAGTGAGGATCTGGGGACATATCTTAGCCTTCTTCAACCGTCTTAGGAAGTACAGGCGCTGTTGCGCTTTCTTGATCAGACAGGTGGTGTTGAGAGACCATGTGAGGTCCTCGGTGATATGGACGCCAAGGAATTTAAAGTTACTGACCCTTTCCACTTCAGTCCCGTTGATGTGGATAGGGGCATGTCCGGTTTGCAGTTTCCTGAAATCAACGATCAGCTCCTTGGTTTTGCTGACGTTGAGGGTGAGGTTGTTGTCATCAACGATCAGCTCCTTGGATACCAAGGATACCAGAGAGTCACCTTCTCTAAACTCCTTCAAATCCAGACTCAAAAGCTTCTTCTTAAGAAGAGCCTTTACTTAATGTAACCAGTTAAGTAAAGGCTCTTCTTAAGAAGAAGCTTTTGAGTCTGGATTTGAAGGAGTTTAGAGAAGGTGACTCTCTGGTATCCTTGGGCAGAGAGTTCCAGAGCTTGGGGGCATAACAGGAGAAGGCCCCGTCACCCATAGAATGAAGACGGGCTTTTGGGGACAGATAGGAGACCAGAATTAGAAGAGCGAAGGAAGTGGACCTTACAATAGAAACACACAGGGGGGCTAGAGAACCACATTCATTTTCCCACCTTCACTGAGCTCGGTGAAATTGGTACAGTGCTAGCCAGTTACCTTATATGCCATCTGACACTTGAAAAAGTCAGCATATAAAGAGGTCATTAATAAATGAGGAGAAAACTGAAGAAAAAGGTGAAAAGTAATATGTTGAGGAATTTGCCTGGAAGTAATCACTTTTAATGCGGCTTAATTATTTGTGCTTCTGCAGACTTGTGGCATGCCTGCTCCTGGAAGCTATGCCACTCACAATAAGAAAAGACCACAGTGCCCCCTAGTGTGTGGTGATGGAAATGACACCTAAGTTTGTACCATTTTGAAGGATTGGAAATGGTTTAGAAATCATAGCTGTTTATCAGTATATAGTCTGACTCCTTGCTATTTTTCTTACTTTTTTCACATTTCAATATTTTCTGCTTACTGAATATGCAGATCTGTCTCCAGAAGCACGTTTGTGACTTTTTGGTCAAGTATGGATAGTCATTGTGGTCATGTTTAGTCACTTCCATAACACACACTTCAGAAAATTACAGGGGTAAAAACTCTTTGACAGTTATTGTTGGAAAGCGTTATGTGAGCCATGCACTTACCATACATATTTAGCTATGTCCATCTTTTTACAACTTAATGGATTTCCCTTTGTGAACATTTTTTCAGTGTCTTAATTTTACTAAAATAAGTGTTGGGATGAAAGTCGCAAATGTTTTTTCACATAAATCTATAGAAAACTAAAACATTAGAGTCTCAAACACATTTCAGATCCTCATAAAAATGGACAACATCATAACGTGCCCTGTTCGATGCTTTCCGTTTTATGACCTGTACAGTAGATTGTGCGGCTCCAATGACAGCACCATGTTTTCTGTCCCCTAGCAACCATGAGGACGAGGATGACCTACCGGCTGCCCTAGCAGCGATTTCCTCCCAGAGCAGCACAGGCAAAACAGCCTCTGAGAGCTCCTTCGAGGTGCAGGTCCAGCCACCCATCTGTGTCAAGGTATCCATTTCCTCCCCAGTGTTGGCTCCACTATTGTCTTACCTACCAAGGTTTGCTGTGAAGACTTTCAGAGTTGTTTCCAAGAACAAAAGAAGTTTGTAAAGTAGCTGTCACAGAAGACAGTGAGCACCAAATGCACTGCTTCTTGTGTTCACACTGCTGCTTACCCATATCCTACTCTCGGCTCTCGGGTCCAGTGTCATGGAGTCTGCCTTTTGGCTCAGATGAGTCCATATGGTGTCCTCCTTGGGAAGCCTGCCAGGGTCAATCAGAATGAGCTTTGTATTTAGGGAACGTAGAGTCCATCACATCCTGTATTGGAAAGCTGATGAATTGACAGGTTTTTAATTATTGTTGCGTTGCCCTGCTCTATCAGACAAAAATAAGTCTATAAAATGCAGGTACATAAAATGAGTCCATGAATAAAAAAAAACTATTTTTGATACGCTTTATCAAGATAATAAAATGTTGACCTTATATTGTAGCCATTTACAAGTGTATGACAAACATTAACTTGCAACAGGTGAGGTATTGTTTTATTCAATACGGGACAGTGCGGTGGCTCTGTGGCTAAGGATCTGCGCCTATGGCTGGAAGGTTGCCGGTTCGTATCCCATGGCCCGCAGAGGAATCCTACTCCGTTGGGCCCCTGATCAAGGCCCTTAACCCCAATTGCTCCAGGGGTGCTGTATAAATGGCTGACCCTGCGCTCTGACCCAAAGCTTCTCTCTCTGTCTGTGTGTCTCTTGAAGAGCAAGTTGGGGTATGCAAAAAGACAAATCCCTAATACAAGAAATTGTGTATGGCCAATAAAGTGATCTTATCTT
This sequence comes from Lepisosteus platostomus, assembly GCF_059453375.1. Lineage (NCBI taxonomy): Eukaryota > Metazoa > Chordata > Actinopteri > Semionotiformes > Lepisosteidae > Lepisosteus > Lepisosteus platostomus. The sequence continues at coordinate 23,415,186 of NC_142622.1, read as the reverse complement.
ATCTTCAATGCCTAAGCCCTCTGTTCCAGCTATTCAATCCTTTAGCAATCCATAATAATTTCAATCACCCAGAAGTATGTGACCACATTTTTTTTCCTATGAAATCATCTTGGGTGGCACAGTGATGCAGTAGTTAGTATTGCTGCCGCACAAGGCTGGGGCTTAGAGTTCAGTCCTGGACCTGAGGTGCTGTCTGCATGAAGCTTGTATACGTTCTCCTCATATTTGTATGGGTTTCCTCCCATAGTCCAAAGACAACGGGTTGTCATTGCCTTCTGGGATAGCTGGTCCAGTATTTGAGTCTGTGTGTGCCCTGCAATGCAATGGACTGGCTTCCCATCCAGGGTGTATACTGCCTTGTGCCCATTGCTTGCTGGGATAGGGGCTCTGGCTCCCTCACAACCCTACATTGGAGGATGGTTAGAAAATGGGTGGATGGGTTCACATCTCTCCTTTTTTTAAATGTGCACCTGCATATTGTGAAACAACAGATTCTAGAGAAAAAACTAGTGGAAGGGCAAACTGAAGAGGTTAATTAGCTGTAGATTATACATGAAAGATTAAATAATACATACAGTATATTTTGCTGGCAACATTTTACATGACTAACAGCTGAACAAGTTATAGACCTGACTGTGCTCTCTGAAAAGTGTATGAAAATGCATTCTTGTAGTAAAAAGGTGCAAGAAAATCCTAAACAAGTTAAAAACCATAATCTTGATTAAAGTGCTATCTGGAGACTATTTTCTAATTTTATCTTCATCTAATTCCATATGAATCATTTGGAAATTAAAAATATTTTTTAGATGCTCTTAAACATTATAAGTCTAGGGAGTAACATTCCTAAGAAGAGTTGCATTAACGAATACTTAATTTGTTCAGTAAATAAGAATTTTAATCAACCTAGCAGACATCAAACTAATTTTTTTGTTCTTAATGCAAATCGTGGATGCAAGCGCTTATGGTCTAAGAAAAACTTGACTTAAAAGGAGCATCTAATTTCATCATTTTACATCACCAAAACCACAAAACCTTTATAGAAAGCTTTTATCAATCAAAAAAGGTTCAACTAGAGCTTCACAAAACCATTTTCAGAAAAAACGTTTATTTAATCAAACCAAGCCCGTGTGTGGCCTAGTTGCAAGCGACCGTGGTGTAAATCAATATTTACTTTTGATTCCTGTGTCATATTTAATCGTTTTTTACCAACAAAACCACAAAACCTTTACAAAACCTGTTATGAAAAAGGACAACAGGAGCTTTAAAAAAACCTTTGTTTGTTTGTTTTTAAAAACCAAGACAATCAATCACAAAGACACTTTTTATCTGATGATGCACTTCCAAACTTCCAAAGTGCATTGATAAGGTAATCAATAAGCCAGCAAAACAAGACCGAAAAAGCAAAACCCAGCAAAATATATATATCCCATGTTTTTACCTTATTCTGAAGCACGATATATATCCACAAAAGGCTGGACTAACCCACCTCCAGACCTGGAGGAAACTTAACGTTATTGTCTTTGGAATAGATATTTGAAGCAGGACCGCCAGAAATAAGGAGATCTGATTGGTATAAAACGCTGTCATTCATTGTATTCTCAGCCATTCAGAGCCCTAAGGGGGTGAGACTTCCTCTACAAGCCTCAGGCTGCATTCCGCATGTCTTCTAGCTATCAGTCATTGACTCAGAAGGGAATAATCAATCAGTTTCTTATCAGTGCTCCTTTTTTCACACCAGAAGGCAACTCTGAGGTTTTTTTCAATGTCTAACAGCAGAAAAAGACTCTCTAGCAGTGTCTAAAGGTTTTTATAGCAATTGCAATGGTTTTTATTGCTATTGCTTTCAATATTTTTTATGATTTATTTATTATATGCAAGAAATTTCATTCCAGATCCAGTCTTCATAAAACATTATGTCGATTATTTTTCAAATTGATCAATTTGTCCCAGATTGTTATCCAAGCTAGTAGACACCTATGACAAGGCCTAAAAAGCATTTCCAGCTACCAGAATTGGAAATTCTTACCTCTGAAGACCAAAACAAAATTTCTGCCTGCTGTTTTTTGGGTTTTTTTTTCATATGTTTGTCTGCTGAGTGGACACATTAAGAAATAAAATAAATTTGACTGTTCACACTCAAAGCCAAGAGGGTTAGCTTCAATTTAAGACCTGAACCATGGTCCTGCTATGTTCTGCTGCAGAGATATAACAATGTTTAAGGGGAGGAAATTCCAGGCGGACATTGGCTAAAAGGGTCTTCGACAGTAATAGTTAAAGAAGAGGATGTTTGTTCGTTCAATTCATGCATGTAGAGATGGATTTTAAAAATACTGTTCCTACAAATATTCATAATGTCATTTTTTTTTTACTGTAGTTATTCTCTTACCCAGCAGTTGGTGCGCCTCGCCTTTCATTCAAGTTAAGATGCTGTTCTTGTCTGTAGCACCTGCTGAAATGTATGATACCTGGGTTATGAGTTCGAGGCTTGGTCGTGAGACCAGCCAATTAAGACTATGGTTCCCCAAGCAGTGGCGCTCTAGATTAGTCAGCCAGAGCTTTCCCAGCTTTCCGGCAAACATAGATTCCTGTGAATTGCCATTTGGCTGTGGTTCTCCTGTAATGCCATTTGGCACTACATCTTGCCAGCAGCCGTATCACCCTGCAACTCACAACTGGCAGCCCACTGAAGCTCAGCAGGTGTGAGCCTGGTCACTAATGCCCCAGTATAGTGATGGGGACAGTATACTGTAAAAAGGTGCCGTCCTTCGGATGAGGCATAAAACCGAGGTCCTGACTCTCTGTGGTCATTAAAAATCCTAAGGCATTTCTCGAAAAGAGTAGGGGTGTTACCCTGGAGTCCTGGCCAATTTTCCCATTGGCCAGTTTTCATCATGGCCAGATCCCCATGGGGAAATAATCCCCATCTATGAATTGGCTTCATTATCTCCTCCCCACTAATGTGGTGTGTGGTGAGTGTACTGGTGCACTATGGCTGCCATCTCATCATCCAGGTGGAGGCTGAACATGATGGTGGTGGAGGGGAGTCCCCATTACCTGTAAAGCGCTTTGAATGGAGTGCCCAGAAAAGCGCTATATAAGTGCAAGCAATTATTATTAATTATTAATCTTCTGTCACCCATGTCAAATGAAAAATGGTCCAACAGGTTCCAGGGTCGAATCCCGGCAGGGCTGGGAAATCCGCACTTGTGCTGTAACTCGTGTTTCACAGGCTGAAGTCTGTCAGTGGCGGAGGTTGCTGCTAAGGAGAGAAGGAGGAAAAAATGTAACAGGACTCATGCATGAGCCAGTTACAGAAGGAAAACCCCTCTGAAAGCTAAAAAGCTCTGTTGGGTCAGAGGACCGGGCTTCGGCTTAGCGGAGATATCCGCTGTCAGGAAGTGGCGCTGTGTGTGTTCGGCGCCCACGCTCAGCCGGGATCAAATTCCTGAAGGGGCAGTGCAAGCCCACAGATCGCTGCATCTTTCCCAAATGGAGAGTCAAGCATTGAAACAGCTGGTGATCTGCAATAAGTCTGGCGTACCTTAGTCAGTCTGACTGGCATCCCGTCCAGGTCGTTCCTGTCCTGCTCCCCTTGTTTGCTGGGTTAGTCCCCCAGGACCCTGTATCGGGGTTAGAAAAAAGATGGATGATTCTTCCCTGTCAGAAATCGTGTTGGTATATGTCACGCTGGGGCTGACTGCGGAGGATTGGGATCCAATGCAGTGCTCTAGGAAGGGTAGGCGCAAGACGTAGGCGTATCAGAGTAAACAAGCAGGGGTCCGAGTCTGGGAAGGCGTAGAAGAGGAGTTGACGTAGAATCGGAAGGCATAGGTGTAATCAAGGAAACAGGCAGGGGTCGAAGTCCGGGAAGGTGTTGAAGAGGCGTCGGCGTGAAATCAGAAGGCGAAGGCGGAATCGAGGAAACAGGCTGTGGTCAGGATCCAAGAGAGCGTTGTAGAGGCGTAGGTACAAAATTGAGTGGCAAAAGCGTAGTCGAAAAAAGCAGGGTCAAGGTCCAGAAGAGAAACAGTTGTATCGCGAAGTAGTTGGTCGAAAGTAAGCTCAGGGAGAGAATCTCAATTGTGAACACTGACAGGGGGACTAATGAGGGTTTAAATAGAGGACTGATTGACGCGTGCATGTTTGGTACGGGGAGAGCTCGTGGGAATGTAGGAGCGCTTGCCTGCGTGAGGGAGATTCGTGACAGTACCCCCCTTTGGGGGCGGCTCTGGACACCGTAGATAGAGGAGGAGCATGGGAGTGAAGAAAGTCCGAGATAAGGGTCTTGTCCAGGATATCCCGTGCAGAGACCCAGGTTCTCTCCTCAGGACCATAGCCGAGCCAGTCGACCATTGACCAAAAATTGTCTCAAACCCCTATACCGACATTTGAGGATCTTATTGACTGTATAGGTGGAGGATCCGGCGATGGAACATGGTGGAGGCGGACGAGGTTGTGGCCTGGAGGGGTGACCTGTGGTAAGGCTTGAGAAGGGAGACATGAAAGGTGGGGTGAATGCGAAGAGTGGGGGGGAGAGCCAAATGGTAAGTGACAGGAGTGATCTGGGAAATGACCCGGAAGGGACCAATAAATCGAGGGCCCAACTTGCGAGAGGGTTGATGGAGAGAGATGTTGCGTGTGGAGAGCCAGACAAATTGCTTTCTGCGAAGTCTAGGAAAAGGGTGTCTGTGCCGATCCATGAAAGTCTTATAATGGTGTGAGGCCTTTAGGAGGGCGCGCCGGGCCGTCTTCCAGAGTTTCCTTAAGGCAGAGATATATATTTGAATAGAAGGGAGGTCCGAGTCAAAAGGCGGTTTCCGGAGGAGAGAAGGTTGATAACCCAGGGAGCATTGAAAGGGAGACATGCCAGTAGCCGAAGAGTATAGGGCGTTGTGAGCGTACTCAGCCCAAGGGAGTAAGGAGGTCCAGTCGTCCTGAGTGGCTGAGATGTAAGCCCGCAGGTAAGTAAGGAGGTCCTGGTTAAGCCTTTCGGTCTGGCCATTGGATTCTGGATGATAGCCAGAGGTTTGAGAAACGTTGGAGCCCAAAGCACAACAGAAGGCCTTCTAGAAGCACGAGATAAACGGCGGCCCACGATCAGACACGATGACCTCCGAGATCCCGTGGAGACGAAAAACGTGCTGTACAAAGAGATTGGCCATTTGTTGAGCGGAGGGCAGGGAGGAGCAGGAATCGAAATGAGCTGCCTTGGAGAACCTGTCAACGACGACCATAATCACCGTTTTTGCCTTGACTCCTGGGAAGGTCCGTGAGGAAGTCCACAGCAATATGGGACCGAGGCCGTGCGGGTACTGGGAGAGGTTGGAGTAAGCCAGCTTTCCGGTGACGGGGTGTCTTAATCTGAGCGCAGGTGGGACAGGCTCTAACGTAATCAGAAACATCAGCCCATAAGGAGGGCCACCAGAAGTCCTCGGAGACAAGTTCCAAAGTCCAGTGGGCACCAGGATTACCCGCAAAACGAGAGTCATGAGCCCAGTGGAGAACCTCGGAGCAGACCCGATCAGTCACAAACAGCTTATCCGAAGGGCATGAGTGAGGTACGGGCTGGTCCTTGAGGGCGTTTCGGATGATGTGCTCGATGTTGGGACGGATCGCCGCGATGATCTGATGAGGGGGTATGATGGGTTCGGGAGGGACTTCGAGCTCCAGTGGATCAAACAGACGGGAGAGGGCATCCGCCTTGATATTCTTAGAGCCGGGGGTGTATGTGATGAAAAAGGCAAAGGGCAAAAAATAGGGACCATCCAGCCTGGCGAGAATTGAGGCGCCGAGCAGACTGGAATTAGGAGAGGTTCTTATGGTCTGTGAGAATGGTTAACGGATGTTGAGCTCCCTCCAGCCAGTGCCTCCATTCTTCCAGGGCGAGCTTGATGGCCAAGAGCTCTCTGTCTCCCACAGCGTAGTTAACCTTGGCTGGGGAGAGACGCCTGGAGAAGAAGGCACAGGGATGGAGAGATGTGTTGTCCCCAGATCGCTGCGACAGGATTGCTCCAACGCCATGGGCAGACGCCAGAACAAAGGGCAGCGAGGGATCAGGGTGACGAAGGAGGGGAGCTGAAGTGAAGAGGTGTTTCAGGCATAGAAAGGCACGATCAGCCTCATCGGTCCATTTGCCCAGAGTCAGACCCTTACAAGTGAGGGCAGAGATGGGAGCGGCAACGGAGCTGAAAACACGAATGAAACGACGATAGAAGTTAGAGAATCCAAGAAAGCATTGAACCTGCTTCAAGTTCTGGGGGGTTGGCCAGTCCCTAATGGCCGCCGTCTTGGAGGGGTCCATCTCGATGCCCAGAGGAGAGATGACGTAACCTTGAAATTGGACAAGATCAATAGCGGAATCATAAGGGCTATGAGGAGGAAGAGAAAGAGCTCTTAGTTTGCTAAAAGCAACGTGAAGGTCGGCATAATCGGGGGGAATAAGATGGGAGGTGACGTAAGAGATCTGAATAACATGAGGTTTCGTGGGGAGTTGACTGCAGTGAGTTAGGCAGTAATCACTCCAGGCAGTGAGTTCCTTGTCGGACGAGGAAATGCGGGGATTGTGTAACTGTAGCCTAGGGAAACCGAGAATAAGTGGGAGAGAAGGAGAACGGAGGAGGAGAAGCTGAGTACGTTCCAGGTGGGTGGCACCAATACGCAGGGAGAGGAGAATGGTCTGCCACTCCACCAATCCTGGAGAGAGGGAGGAGCCATCGATGGACTGGATGCAGATGGGAGGGGAGACGGGCAGTAAGGGAATCTTCAATGAGGCAGCGAGTCCGGAATCTAAGAAGTTTCCTGCTGCACCTGAGTCAATGAAAGCAAAGAGGGATTTGTGAGAGACCCCAGGAGAGCGCGGCAGGGAGGGAGAGTCCAGAGGCAGAAGGGTTGAGGGAAAGGATACTGACCTTTGGAGGCGGATGGACGGAACGAAGGGGTCACACCGGACAGGAGGCTCGGATGTGGTCGGAAGCACCACAATAGAGACAGCGCCCCTCTGACAGTCGGCGGTTGCGTTCCTCCGGAGTAAGAGTAGACGAGGAGGGCGTGGGAGGTGCGGCAAGAGTGGAACCGGGAGCGTTCCGGCTGGCAGCAGAACGGAGCATGAGACGTTCAGTCCTTCGTTGCTGTAGGCGGACATCGATCTCTGTGGCCAAGGAAACAAGACTCTCCAGGGTCAGCGTACGGTAAGGGAATTGGGCCAGACGATCCTTAAGTTCCTCGGAAAGACCAGCACGGAACTGATGGATGAGGCCTTCTTGATTCCAAGCGAGCTGAGAGGCCAAAGTCCGTCACATATTCCTGGAGGGGGCGGGTACCCTGCGACAATGCCGATAGACGCGAGGCGGCGAAGTAGGAAGATTGCACCTGTCTGAAGGTGGCCATCAGCGCTGCCTGGAACTGTGCTACTTCCGAGGTCTCGGGGACATTCCTGGCGAGAAGACCTGCAGCCCACTGCATCGCCCAGCCAGAGAGGTAAGCGACCATAAATGCAATACATTCGCGGTCAGTTCGAAAACAATCCGGACGAAGGCTGAAAGCCATCCAGCATTGTGTCAGATAAGCCTGACACATATTTGGGGAGCCATCAAATCGGTCCGGTGTGAGAGGAGGCAGGGGAGAAGAGGAGGCAAGAGAAACTGGAGGCAGAGTGGGATTAACGGAAGGGTGGGAAACGAGAGGCTGAGGAGGGGAGCTGGAGACCAGGCATTGAGCTGGTCAAGAGCCTGAGAGTGCTGGGACAGCAACGCCATGGGATTAAATGAGCCCGCGGGATCCATATTTTGGCTCACGATTCTGTCATGCTGGGGCTGACTGCGGAGGATTGGGATCCAATGCGGTGCTCTAGGAAGGGTAGGCGCAAGACGTAGGCGTATCAGAGTAAACAAGCAGGGGTCCGAGTCTGGGAAGGCGTAGAAGAGGAGTTGACGTAGAATCGGAAGGCATAGGTGTAATCAAGGAAACAGGCTGGGGTCGAAGTCCGGGAAGGTGTTGAAGAGGCGTCAGAGTGCATTCAGAAGGCGGAGGCGTAATCAAGGAGACTGGCAGGGGTCGGAGTCCGGGAAGGCGTTGAAGAGGTGTCGGCGTGGAATCAGAAGGCGAAGGCGGAATCAAGGAAACAGGCTGGGGTCAGGATCCAAGAGAGTGTTGTAGAGGCGTAGGTACGAAATCGAGTGGCTAAGGCGAAGTCGAAAAAAGCAGGGTCAAGGTCCAGGAGAGAAACAGTTGTATCGCGAAGGAGTTGGTCGAAAGTAAGCTCAGGGAGAGAATCTCAATCGTGAGCACTGACAGGGGGACTAATGAGGGTTTAAATAGAGGACTGATTGACGCGTGCACGTTTGGTACGGGGAGAGCTCGTGGGAATGCGGGAGCGCTTGCCTGCGTGAGGGAAATTCATGACAGTATAATAGATTTTTTTTTTTTAGTTTTTTATTTAGCGATGAAAAGATTTATTAACAGAACATGTCCAAAACAGCAAAATAAACATTTGCCTTTATCTGTCATTTTTGTTACAATATGTTCATACATACTTACCAGGAGGTATGGAGGGTTATACAAGAAAATACAATTGTCTGATGAGAAACACAACAAACAAAAATAGTCCACACAGAAATATTACTGTATATTCTCTCATAAGATGAAATCAGGTCTCAGTGGGGAGATTAATTAACCTGTAACCTGAGAGAAAAAATATTTTCCATTATATAGATTTAATTCACAACATTAACCCATTGTTCACGTGTTGGAGATTCTTTTATAAGTCATTTTCTTGTGATTGCTTTTTTACTGGCTACTAGAAGAATCCCTCATATGTACCTTATCTGTCCTTTACTTCAATTTGATCAAAGTCAAAATTGCGCAAATACATAACAGAAAATTCAAATGGTATGTTCACATTTACTAATTTTGTTAAGGGTTATATATAAAGATTTCCAGTATTGTTGTATTTTTGGGCATGACCAGAATATGTGTGAGAGAGTCGCACCTTGCTCTCCGCATGACCTCCAACACTGTCAGCTGCTGCCTTTTTGTTTGTCTTGAATTTTAGGGCTGATAAAAAAACGGGTCAGATTCCTCCAACAGAAGTTTCTCCCAAGTCCGTGTACTTGATCTACAGAAATTATTGTATTGATTTCTTTTTCCCATTTTATTTTAATATATTCTGTTGAGAATTTTTTAAAATGTATTCATTACTATTGTACAGCTTTGATATTATTTTTCTCAGGTTACCCTGCTGATAAGCAGCTATAAAATTATCAGGCAGTTTATTGCCTTCCGTTATATGTGGTTGCGATCTCCAGCTGTTTAGATAATGTCTGATTTGAAGATACTGTATCTGTAAAAATCTTTTTTTTTCAGATTGTATTGTTGTGATAGATCTTCAGAGTTTTTCAAATGATCCAGTTTCACTAAAGTACATATTGCTGTAATCCCTTTCATTGCCCAAATCCTAAATCGTGTGTCAGATCTCCCAGAAGGGAAATCTGAATCGAAAACTATCCACCTTAATATTTTAACCTCTCTCTCTAAGTCATAGGCTTTTATTATCTTAAACCAAATTTTAATTGGTAAAGTTATCCTGGGTATAGCTGTTTTACATATAGTTTCTGCCAATGATCGATCTCCCAGGACCGTCTGTATTGGAAATTCAGCTATAATCAAAGACTCCATCTCCTTCCATTTTGCACTTTAATATCTATCGCACCAGCAAATTACTGTAGTGTTCTAAGCTGAGCTGCTTGGTAGTATGACTTTAGGCAAGGCAGGGATAAACCACCTTTCTCTTTGGTCAGTGTTTTTAATTTAATTCTTGGCTTCCTTCCATTCCAAATGAATCTTGAAATCATTTTATCCCATTCATTAAATTGTTCTGATGAGATTTCCACTGGAAGAGACTAAAAAAGATATAGTAATCATGGCACAATATTAATTTTAATAACTTCCACTCTAGATCCCAGTGAGAGAGGCAATAAACTCCAGCCAGCCAGGGCATCTTTTATTTTACATATTAAAGGGCTGAAATTTAAATTAAATAATTTTGATAAATCTTTTGGTAAACATACTCCCAAATATGTAATAGATGGTGATAGTCAATTTAACTTAAATTTTTCTTTTACTTGATCTGTGGGATTATAATTAAAACATAAAACATCTGTTTTTTCTATATTTAATTTGTACCCTGATACCTGACCATATTTTTCCAAAAGATCCATAACTCTGATAAACGATTCATTGGGGTCATCCAAATATACTGTAGCAGGGCATCATCTGCATACAATGCAATCTTATGTTCTTGTCCTTTAATTTCTATCCCTTTAATTTCTGAGTCTTGTCTAATCCATTCTGCTAAAGGTTCTATATACAGAGAAAACAGAAGAGGTGACAGGGGACACCCCTGTCTTGTACCTCTTTTCAAACACAATCTCTTAGAGAGATGTCCATTGATCTAAATTTGTGCTGTAGGATTTAAATTGTTTTTATTATATAGATAAATTCATCAGAAAATCCAAATCTCTCTAATGTCCAATATAAAAATTCCCAATTGACCCGGTCAAAGGCTTTTTCTGCATCTAGACTAACTAATATGAAGGGTGCTTCTAATATTGTCTTGTGTTTGTTCTGAATAAAACCGGTTTGATCTAAATTTATTATCTGAGGTAATATTTTCTCTGATGTTTTGGCCATTATTGAAGCATAAATCTTGTCATCTACATTAAGTACAGAGATTGGGCGAAAAGACCCACATCTAGTTTGATCTTTTACTTCTTTTGGGATACGCCTCGGTTTGCTCAATTCGTTCCTCCACTTCGTTTACCCTTTTATTTGTTCTGTTTATTTCTTCAGTAAAGTCCATTACTTTTTTGTTAATATCCCTTCTAAAATCCTTCAGTTTGTTAAAGATTTTCTCGAGGCTCACAGTGGATTCGCGGTCTCCAGATTCTACAGGCTGGCTCCTTATGCCCCGCTAGGCAGGGGAGGACTATTTCGATCTCCCTGTTCCTCTTCAAAATCCTTTGTTGGGTAGTTTTGAGTGTTTTTACGTCCTCTTCCTCATTTTTCCAATGTCACCCAACACTGTATTTGTTTTAAATTATTTAAATTACTAATTTGACAAGATTGTTGAGGTTTTTTTTAAACAGCCAAGAAAGCGAAAGAACTAAGCAGCCATTGCTAACATGGCGTCACTGGAGACCCCCCCAGTAGTTCAATTTTTATAAACTAAATAAATATACATTTCAGTGTTTATTCGCTATGTGTGTATAGTGTCCTGAGCACTAATTCAGAAAATGAGTTCTAAGAAGAATGCAGAGACACAAAAACCAAACACAAAGCTATTGTTGTGTAGTAAATATATTTAGATATCTTTTCAGCCAAAGCAAAGATATACTACCATCAAGAGTTATCTATCGTGATATCTTCAGTCTCTTTCCTGTAAATAACATGTAAGGAACAGCAACATGTGGAAAGGTTGTGGTAGTAGATCTCCAGAACTGGTACTTCAGCTTTGTTTCCTCTGCAAAATAATTTTGCTCACACCTGGCCTGCTTTTACCTTCTTTTTCTTCTTTAACATCTACTGTATTTTATTCTCCTAGAGTCCCACCGAGGGGTCTGGTAAGATGCCTTTGGAGCCAGGGGATCTGTTAATGGACTTCACTGAAGCCACGCCTCTGGTAAAAGCAGCTTTAATGACAACAGAGAGATTTTTTACACTGCCGTTTAGCTGCCTGGCATCAGGAAAATGCCATGCTTGAGTTGTTATGGTGGGGTTTATTGAAGGCACTTTCAGCAGTTGAAGCACTTCCCCTGAATTCCCGACCCCTTCTGATGCAAGCGATCCAGGTTCACATCAAGATGTGATTACCCCTCGTCAGAGTAGGATGCACTATGCACAATACATCACTCACACTGCGTGGCCGTTGTCTGTGAGGTGCTGTGCTGTGTTTTGTGTCTGCTGGGGTTTTTGTGCACTCTTGATCCTTGTCCTTTACAGGTTGATGTAAGAAAAAACCTATACATTACCAACAATTACCACAACAGAGATTTACTGGCTAAAACTCATGATAAAGTCACAGCAGTGGTAAAAGATTGGTTATCCCTTCATGTCTACTGTATATACTGTTGTATGTACATACGTGATATGTTTATACATACGTGTACAGTCAGAGTAACACACACATTAATGTTCTTTCTACACATAAATGTTTCTTTTTGTTGTGTTTGTGTGTGTTGATTTTATGTGCACATTATTTTACTCTTGCATGTATGTTCTGCACATTTGTGCAAAAAAAGTAGTGTTGAAGGTTGAAAATGCCGTCGATGTGTTTTAACAACTGTGGGTGTAATGAAATAACAATCATCCATTTAAAATATAGCTGCCTCTTCTGTGCTAGCCAGTACTGCCAGGTAGATCTTTAATAGGCCAGGAAAATAACTAGATGCTTTTAACAATGATGCAGCACTGCTGTGCTTTTCAAGTCATTATGAAATTAAGTTTCACACTAAAACAACTACTCCACAGGCCTGCAAAATCCTCTAGGTCAGTTCAGTGTTAGGGCTTAACAATTACAAATAATTGAGCATAGTTTTTCACTTTTCACTAAATAATAATGAAGTGTTGTATAGTAAAATACTACTTATACTATTGTTTATTGTATATAAAAGTATCATAATATGTTATTATTTAATATAGCTAATGATATTATTGCTAGAAAAATTGTAATTGTATTGTAGAAACTCAAAGCACTGTTTAATAGCACACAATCACACAATGAACGACAGAACAGAAGTAAAACAAAATTGAAAGACTGTTAAACTAAGAGTAAGACTAAATCGCCTTTTCAAAGCTTTACTAAAAACAGGTTTTTAAGTGAATATTGGAATTGTCTAATACAAATGCCTAAAATAATTATTTCAGTCTGCATGAATAAAAGCTGTAACAAAAGTTGCTGCACCTAAACATTTTCTGCTGTGTTCCCTGTGTTTTTTTTTTTAAATAAGCTCAGCAGACAGCAGAAATCTCAAGTTTGTTGACATCAACGGTATTTTCAAGTATTTCAACACTTACTGATCTGTTTGGAATTCAAGAAGCTTTGTAAGCTTGAGAGAAGAAAAAGGAAAAGGATAATTTCAAACACTGTTGGCCTTGAGTTCTGCACTGATTTGTCTCAGATGCATTAATTCAGTGTAATCTCTGAAGCAAAGTCCTGTGTTAAACTGTGTACCAGTCAAGAGACAGTGGTGTTTACTGCTTTTTAAAACAAGAAAAGAAAAAAGAAACTCCCAATGTGATTTAATCAAGAAGACGCATTTAAACAGCCTATAGTCAGCAATTAAATTGGGTCTAGGGAAGCTTTAAATGACAGCTTTCAAGTTTATTGCTTTATGTTCTTGTGAGAACAAACGGGCAAACGTAACATACAGTACAAGCGTTTTGTTAATATGGCCCTGTTGGTCTTTCAGTGTAGTTTTTTTTATTTTGAAAATGTTATTTATACTGTAAATGATTTTGTGCTATGTTTTTTGGGAGGGTTTCTCTATAATTTGGAGCACAGTTTCAAGAGAAAGTCGTTCCCAAATGCCACATGTGCACAGGGAACAGAGGAGTAATGGGTGTCTTTGTTCCCTGCCCATTCTTGTGCCCAGGTAATGTGCGAGACTGAGGGCCAGGACTCTGCTCGGCTGCTTGCTTGTTGGCCTTCTGTCAGCCTGCCTGGCGGACCACACTGTGCTCTGCCCACAGTGGGCTGTTAGCGGTTCAGTTTGAAGTACTGAACCAAACGGTGTGGTAGCTTCTTGAGAATCTCTCTATGTAGAACATACAATAACTTCATTACAGCAGGCACTGAGGTAGCACAGACTGCAATATGTTTTTGGAACAGTGGCATCAGAATGAATAGCCATGATAATTATAATTGTGATCACCAGTCAGTGCGGAGAGAGAAATAATGTGATTCTTAAGGTGTAACATTTCCGTAATTTCAAATCTCAATAAGGCAGGCAGAGATCTGCGCAGAGACCCAGAGAATTAATATGTTCTTTGCTGGGAGCTAAATACACACTGAAATCTCAAGGCAAACTGTTTGGGGATTTAGTTTTTTTTTCTCTTTTCTTCTTCAAACTTACAAGTGATGTTTTCTGTTTGCCGTTGTCAAATGCAATATAGAGGCATTTGCACTGCGGAGAAGCCAGAAGGTTACTGAGTTACTATTCTCTTCTTCAATCCCTTTAGATAAAAACAGTACCTTCTGACCCAGCAGACACCTTTTATGATCCATTTTCACCTGTGCCACAATTCTCATTCAGCCAGGTAATGAGTCCACACACCTGCACTTCTCTGTTGAGGTATCAGTACCAACAAACTAACTTCAACCCTCAGTTGACAATATTCACAACACTTTACTTCTGCCTGCTAGGTAATTAGCATTATGGAGCATAATGTTTTAATAGTTGTATAGTACACTGTATATTGTTATTAAAAATATAACAAGAAAAGTTATACATAGTTCTAAATGCAAAACTACTGCACATCTGTCTGTGAGTGGAAGAATAGATCTCTCCTCCTGATTATTAAACATCTTAACTCTAAATAATCTTGGTTTCTTCCATATTAAGCCCCATTTCATTGGTCAAGGTGCAGCTATATCATGCCCTAATAAGGAAGATACAGATATCCATGGCTGCTGATCTTGACTTCTTGAAGTCTGTCTGGATTGTTCTTCTTTCTATCATTATGATCAGGTCATGGATAATGATTATACACGTATCCAGTAGACAGATGAAGTGTGTACACCTCATATAGACATGATCAACAGGTGGTATTTGCCTATGGAAATCAAGCCCTGGGTCATTGAACATTATGTAATGAGGGTGGAGTCTGCTGCAATACCTAAAAACATAAAAAAACAGGAAATGCTGAGCAGGGTGTGATGTGGCTGTGTACAGTTTTCCTTAGATTTCAAGATGAAAAAGTAAGCAATAAAGAGAGAGAACATCTATTCATCTAACTTGATTTCATTTAATCTAAATTGAACTAATTAATTAAGCTTGCTGTGTTTTGCAGTGCCATGTAATCGCTCTGTGGAACACGGCAGTGGGACATGTAGTATATCCAGAAGTAAGGAGTTCAGAGTGACTTGTAACAATGGCCAATTTGCTGCTACTTCGGATGAAGAAAAACAAGATGAGAAAAAGAAAATAACAGTACCGACAGGGGGGAAAATGCAAATATTATTCCATAACAATAATGAGAGCTGTGTTGTGGCATTTGTTTGCAGGCAGAGCTGCCAGTTCTAGATGTGCGGCCGCAGTGCTGTGACCACCCTCTGTCACCGGCCAAGCCTCTGCAGGGGCCTCATGGCCACGCCGGTCGCTCTGTGATGGAGCTGGGCCCAGGCCTGCGGCCTCTCCACCGAAACACAGTCCTGATGGGCAGGTAACCACCAGCGAGCTTCCTCTCCACCGGCAGATCTTCCCAACGCAGAGTCGCCTCAGTCCTTCTTCACGCGCCTGGACAAATGTCCTCGGGGCTCTCCCTCCAGAGCGGGGGTGTCTGATAGTCCGAATGTTGCTGATGCTCTATTTCGCGCTAGCTGCACAGCTTAGTCTGAGGATTGGCTGGGATTCTCGAGTACCGGCGCATGGGTAGCTAGATTCAGCACAAACCAGCAGGGTGATTTCCAAAGAGCTCTGCTCCAGCAAATTCTGCCACAGGACCAAAAACCTTTGAGAGATATCCTATTAAACAAATGTCTTGAAGCATTTCCTGGCTGACTGAAAAAAGTAAACATTTTTGTGATGCACACAGTGGGGGATGCATCATGCTTCACTTTACTGAGATGGGGAACTGAAACAACTCCAGACTTCACAGTCCTCGTGCAGTGTGGATTTGATTCTCTTGTAAAATTCCTGGATATCTGACCGGAGAAGACAATTTGGAATAGTGGGAGAAGGATCAAAACAGAAAAGGGGAATTAAAAAAATCTTAGTGTGATTCAAAATGGGAAAAATCATATCATAGTAAAATACAGGTATCAAGTAATCAGTATTCTCAGATTGATACTAACAAGATCAGGTCTAATAAGTTCAAATAAGTAGCTGCGTCAGCAAGCATAGGCTCCAAAGAACAAGTAACGGTTTATTCCATGCTGAAAAGAATAGATAAGAAGCACAACGTTTAGACTGTGGAGCGTTCTTTTAGTGTCACTCGGAGAAGGCTCCACAACCACAACATTGTTGTTCTTTTCTTCTATATATATGGAATACATATGGAATAAACCTTAATTTTTTCATTTACAGATAAGGTTTACTTTAACTTAATTAAATAACATAAAAATAATATTTTTCATTTCAAAATTATGCTTCTAACATATTACACATCAGCCTGGAATGTGTTAGTGGCTACCTACAGGATGTTGCAAGCCTTTTAAACAGTCTGCATTTGTTGCTGTTGTGAGCATTTATAAAATTTTCTCCTTTTATAACCATCTATCATTTAAAAATGTCTGCAATTTGATATTATATTAACACTTCTATTAATATAACAGAGACTACAGTACAGTAGAACGATACCTCTTTTAATGACTATAAACACGTTACTACCCATATTGTGAATGTTGTAGTCTGTGGTTCATCAGATCACACCACTGGGTAAACCTTTTAAAAGTAAAACAAAAAACTAACTATATATAAAGTATATAGATAGTATACTATTATACTATTAGATTAATAGTACAAAACTGGCACTGTTTATGGTGTTCTTCAGCTAAAGTGACACTCAACCATTTTGTTTTTAAGAGAGTAGCTGCCATTCCTAATGAAGGACACAGTACCAACACTATCCCTGTCAAAATGTGTTTATGTTTTATACCCTCGGTGCTTTCAGTACCTTGTACTGATGAGCCCCTGTCAGGGCAAGACTAGAGTGCAGTCACTAAATTATTTGAATTCTTGTTAATTGTGATGCTACTGAAAAAGACAGTGGAGTTCCATTTTGTGATTTGATTTAGTATAATGTATACAGTGGCTTTCATCACTATTCAGAGCTTTGCTATGGTGACCCATTTCTGCTTATGCATTCTTCATAAGTATTCAGACCTGTGAAATCAATGTTCAATTGAAGCCCCTTTGGCAACAGTTACAGGTGTAAGTCTCCTTTGGTTAAGTCTCCACCAGCTTTATACAAAGTTATGGTGAATATTTTGTCTATTTTTGTCCAGTTTTCAAGCCTTTCTACTGATTCTCAATAGGATTTAAGTCAGGACTCAATGACATTTACTTTGTTATTCTAATCCCCTCCTTGTAACTCTGACCTGAAACTTTGTCCTTTTTTATGTCTGAAGTATGTTTCGCCAGGACTTTTTTCCATCTATGTTCCCACATAAAACACAATGCTGCCCTAACCATACTTGACAGTAGTAAAGGTCTGAGTAATGCATTATGCTGGGTTTGTGTCAAATGTAATAATTTGCATTTAGACTAAAAAGTTCCCATTTTGTCTTGTCTTACCACAAAACCTTTTGCCCTATTTTTGCAGTGTCACTTAGGTGCTTTCTCGCAAACCCCATGTAGGATTTGCGTCTTTCTTTCAGTCCCATACAAATGCTTTTTAGTGGAGTAACGGGGATATTGTTGAGTGACTTTTCTTTTTCCTTCCCAGTCAGTGAACTCTTTGAAAGTTCCCATTGACTTGCCTGGCTACTCATTTTGGGGGAACAGGCTTTTTTTCATCTTTATCCCCGAGTTGTTTTGAAGGCCCATTGTTCATGATGGTTGAGTCTTTGCTTGAAATTCACTTCCTGACTGAGTGACCTTACAGGTCACCAGACAGGTGTATTTAATGTGAAGTGATGTGAACCACTACCGTTGTGCACAGACAGGAGCCACTGAACTAACTGTCTCAATCATCTTTTCCATTTTTCTTTCAAATTAATTTTCTGTTTACTTCTTTCTTTTTGCTTTGAATGTGTAGAGTAGGTTAAATACACAACCAATATTCATTGCTGCTTCCACTTGTCATGCCTGCCAGCTTTTAAAGGAAACGGAAAGTATGCAGGGGTCTGCATACTTTTGCAGGGTGCTGTGCCTATCTGCATGTCAGGAGGAAGGTGGGGGGGGGCTCTTGCATCCTGTACTAAGTGTCATTTTCTGGCCCCCCTTGCAGTTCCGAAGCTCTGAGGCGGGAGCTGGACCGAGAGAAGCTGCTGAAGAGGCTCCTGATGACTGAACTGTGACCCTGAATCAGAGAGGAGAGTGCCCTCCTGTGTGCCTTCAGAGCGTTTACATTCCTAAGCCCCCTTCTCAAAGAGCTGCGCCCATAATGGAGCTCCTGTTTACATCCTCCGTGCATTACATCTGTTTTTCCTAAGCCCACATATGCTCATGCATATACATACACACACGTAACATGTATTGTCACACAGAGATGTGCACATGCAAATATACTGTACAGTATACAGTATAACACATGCACATACACATTGCAAATGGTTAACATTTGCTGGGCATTTGTGCCAATGCTGAAGGTGTATTCACCCAGCACAGGCACCAAAAACAGAAGTGACAAGAGCCTATATAAGAAGCTGTACTTAATTCCTAGAAACTCTAGGAGCCTCTCCTGTACATAGTGTAACATCACAGCACCCTACTTTAATGGTAGAGATGGTTGCTAAGCAGGAGATTTAGGGGGCAAACAACAGTTGGATACACAAAGTGACTTTTGATGAATAATTCGATTTGTTCATGTTTTTATGCAGAATTCCACATATGTATATATTTCCAGCAGAATCTTGATTTTCTTATCTTTACAGTGTTTGCAGAAAGCTTTAATGTAAAGAAAAGCAGTGCAATGATGTTAAATTAAAAGGCTTGTTCCTGTGAATCAGTTTAAAATGTCAGAAAACTGGCTTTAACTTTTGTGGGGTCCCTTTTTTTCATTTTGCTTTTTCTTGTCTGTGCTTTCTATTTGAAATGGTAAAAGTAATAGTAACAGTAAGCCTTACGATTTCATTAATATAGCTGCATTTTGACTTCTGCCTTCTATGCAAGGTTTAGGATAATGCTTTTTTGCAGATTAATTAATGTTCTAAATGAAAGCATCTCTGTTGCCTTGTGTAGTTTGGATTTCACTTTATGACTTCTCTCTCGGTTCCTAAGGTTAACTAAGGACCTGCTGATGAATTCACAGTGAAAGGGCTGATCAGACCCACTACTGTAGTGACTCTTTCACACTGACTGCCCTTGTTTGCCGGTGTGGTCCATATTTTCTGGATTTTCCATTCATGATTAGTCTGATAGTTTTGCTTATCAAAACCTAGTAAGAAGGGATACAGTCTCAAGCAGAGTAATTTAGAGACTGAGTTCAATTTGTTTAGGGGCCATAACATCAAAGATGTTTTTAGCTTCATGCCAAATTATTTAAAACTTGTATTTAGTGGTTGTGTGTTGTGCTTAATTTTCCCTGTACAACAAGTCATACTTGCAGATGAAGACCAGACTTCAGCTGAAAGGTTACTATATTCTTAAAACTGAAGAACAGTTATAAATGAGAAGAGGCCATTTAGCCCATGCAGCTTGTTGGGTAATTGACTCAAGAATCTCATCCAGCCGTCTCTCGAAACAAACCAGGGTATCGCTTTCAACGACATGGATGAGAAGCTTGTTCCACTCTCCCACAACTCTGTGAGTAAGGAAATGCCTCCTGTTTCCAGTCTTAAATGCTCTTCCACATTGTTTGCACACATGTGTGTCTTAACACACAGCAGGCTACATTCGTAGATGTGCAAAAATACTGGGGCCCCTGGACAGAGGATTTGAAGAGGGTGAACCCTAAAATAGTGATGCAGGGTATAAACCAAAGTCCTCTGAATAAACACAGGGAAAAACCAATAGAGAAGTGGAAATGACATAGTGCTTCTTCAGTGGAGAACACAGAATTCACACATGGCCTCCGTCATAATTACAGCTGGAGCATAAAGTGTTTATTATACCGACTGCATTTCTTCAGACACTAAGTTTCTACACACGTTTCTCTTTATTTCTGCAAGCACTCGTCTGGTTGTACTTACGTTCTCAACATTAGACCGACATTACTTAAACTTTTCACAGTACTCGTGAAACTTTCTGATGGTCTTGATCTTTCCTAATGTTGATTATACAGTTACCTGAAGATTTGGACAGCACTTTTGGTTCAAAAATAGAAAACGCACAATTGATGTGTAGAAATGAAATAAATGGGAATCAAAAACTTTTTTGGGTTTAGTGCCGGTATAATTGTCAAAATGATTATCTCCTTCATCAGGAAAAAAATGATTCAGTTTAAAGGTGGAGAATAAAAATGGTGAATTGTTCTGCAGCCTTGGAGAACACCTGACTGGCACACATCCCACAGCTCAAAAACTGCTAGTTAAGACTATGTAGGGGAAGAAGCTGGAATGAGGGAGAAGGCCTCAGTCTAAGGAATGGGGCCTCAGAAAAGGGTTCATAGCATAATCAATGAGAATCTTGACGAGCCTTTTTATAGCTCTGAACATAGGAATTGAAATATATGTATTTATCATCATGTAAAATTTACAAAACACAGTATTGGTTACCATGTGCATTTGTACCACAAAGTCTGGTAAACGAAAAGTATTTATAATATATAATATTTAAAAGTACTGTATTTACTTTTACAAAATGTAGTGTTGGATACTATTGTGAGCTCGGACAAGGCTGCGATGCTGAATTGGATGAAATGATTAGAAAATAGAAGGATGAATGGATAAAGTGTAGCATCATCAGAGGGTGATTCCCTCTTTGTCATTGTTTTACTTGGGTTTTTTTTTTTAAGCATAAAGCTGTATTTCTAAATGGCATTAGAACAGGGTTGCTTTCAGACAGAAGTTCAAATTTGCTGGTCCATGTATTTTTTTAGAAAAAAGAGAAAATCTTTAATATTGTATTTTCCCTGTATAAAGAAACATGAGGTGCAAAAGCATGCTTTTTATATGACACTGTTCTTTAATCTTTTTAGGCTTTTTTTCCAAAAATCCTTTCATCAATTATTTAATCTGATTTTTAAAGTATCTACATTTGATATCAACATAGTGTCCATTTCACCTATTTACTATACACTGTTCTAAAATGAATGTAAATAGTTTGTAAATATTTAAAGTAGTACCACTCAAATACAGCTTTCTTTCACACAACACATTTTCCTAATTGAATTGTATATGTAATTGAGATGCGATTTTAATACGCAAAATGTATTCTGTGCATTTTCATGACAGAGTGCATGGTACACTGAACAAAGTATTTTCTATTGCTGACGTTTATGAATTTCTACTAAAGAAACGTCAACTTTTATGAATAAAGTGGCATTTATGTGTCTACTTGTGGTAATTATTTGGAATGTTAATTTCTGCATGAGCAGATTGTCCTGTAAATGATGAATCTGTCTTGTCCTAAGTTGGAGCTTCTCTGTTTCTTTTAACAACCTAAAAAAAGGATGAGAAGAAGACACATGTGTGTCTGGATTATATCAAAACTTTAGCCCCATCAGCTGAATGGAAATGATGAACCCGGTACCTGCTAGGTTCTACCTTGAAACCTGGATTCTTTAAGGGGTGTGTTTTTTGTGACAGTAAGGTAGAAGCTTAAGCTTAAGCCAAATAAAAGGTAAAGATGCTTTTAGTTTTCCAATTTTTATTACTAAAATAGGCTTAGTCTCTTTACCCAAAATAAATGCAACAAAATTCCTTTTTGCTTTAATGGACAAGATGCTGCATTTAAACAGCAGTGTTAAGGGCTCTGAACCAGAAGGGTGTTGGTTCAGGTCCGGGGCCGAACACTACTATTGTACAGTAAATGGCCTATATAAGTGGATCTCTGGATCATAATTAGAAATGAGAACTTTTTCTCGGTTGACTAACCTGATAACTGGAACCTGGAATTATTAAAACATGATGTCTTTGTATTAAATGCCAAAATGAAAATGCTGCAAACAAAAATAAAACAGAGAAACTGAAGCATGCAGTTGTACGAAGTCTGCATACAGTATTGTGATAGAAAAACTGAAAAAAATGCTTTGAAGCCAAGGTTAGTTTTGCTGTTATGCTTGTCCAGCAATGTTGTGGCCTATATTCTTTATGCATTGTCTCTTCTTATTGTAAAACCTGTGGCAAAGTAAAATCATGTTACAGTAAAGTAAAAAGCACCCTGTGATAAAGAAGAGCTTTTAAAGTGGGATTCGGGAGATATTGATCCTTCCCAATCACGCTCGGCCTGTTAGCTTTTGTGCTACAATTTGGAATAAACATTTTTTTCCTGTGTTCAAAACACAATTTCTCAGGAGATGTGCAAAGAAATTGGCATTGGATCTCTGCCATAAAACTCCCCACAGAAGCTGACCTTCAATATAACAAAAGGTCTGAATTTCATAAACTGTGAGTATCATTAAATGAATATTTAGAAACATCTAATGTCTCTTTTAAAGTGTTTCATATATACAGGTATGTGTGTATGCATTCACACATAAACTCTGTATTAATGTACTATATATGTAAACATGCAAACTGCCTTATTAGTACAGTATTTTGTTACTCATCAAGAGTGTAAATATACAGTATGATGCACATTTAACCAAACATACACATGTATGTTTCATGCGATTTAAAGGAAAAAGTACATGATGGTAATTGTAAATAATTTTGTGTTCCTTTTTTGCATTTTTTTCAGTTTTCCTCAGTTTAACACATTTCATGTTGTCTTTGTTTTTTTTTGCTTTTAAAGATGTATATACCTGGGAAGATGTATAGAATTCATATTTATATATTTTAGCTGGGTGGAAAATTGTCATCCACTGTATCAGTATTATTCAAAAATACAGCATGAGTTTTGTTGAGTCCTGAAAAA
The DNA here is from genome assembly GCF_059453375.1 of Lepisosteus platostomus. Taxonomy (NCBI): domain Eukaryota; kingdom Metazoa; phylum Chordata; class Actinopteri; order Semionotiformes; family Lepisosteidae; genus Lepisosteus; species Lepisosteus platostomus. The sequence goes on along the minus strand of NC_142622.1, from coordinate 23,392,294 downwards.
TAATAAACAGTTTTGAAGATTAAATTTTGATTGTCTTTTTTCATTTTGTTTCACATTCTTCACATTATAAAGCATGCCCAAAAGCAATTTAAATCAGAAATGTGAAGATTATTAATTAATAAGAGTATTAATATCTGTTCCATACTTAATATTTTAAAAGACAGCAACACTAAAATGTTATAACATGGTTTGAAATGGTATTTGGATGGAAATGTTAATAGACTAAATCTAAAATTATTATTATTAATTCATGTAATGTTCTCAACTTGAAAACTAGGATGTGCATCGTATACAACATAATACAAAATGTGTTACAGAACTATGATGTATCATTTTCCAGCCAAATTTCATTTCAAATGCTAATCATCTTAAACAAAATACTACAATGTTTTACACTGCAGTGCTGTAGTATCAGAGCAATCCCAAATAAGTGCAGGAGCAATCCTGACTTTTAATCCTCCCAGCAAATCGGTCTACAAGTATAAGGTTTGGTGACATAGCAAAAGTGATTAAAACATTGAATTATCAACAGGAGAGTCCGTACATTGAAAGTGACTGTAAGATGCTGAAATTATGGTTCACTGTAGGCTGCTGCAATTTAAAAAAAAAAAAAACATATTATCTGTTTAATACAAAAACCCTGATGAGAGGAATGCTTAGATTATAGGTTTCCTTACCAGTTATACGATCTGGGGGTGAAAAAGAACAGAGCTACTATAATCTTGTATTTGTCATTGACACTCAACCACATTTACCAGCTGAGAGTTTCTTCATCAATGATCAAAATATAGCGTGTCCACTATGCAATATTCAGGAATCACTTCACTCATCAGGTTACATCCAATACTTGCCAGTAAGTATTCTAAAGTTTCTGCAAAATGTTATATACTATACATATTCTAGTATAAACCAAAAGTAAAAACAAGCAATCTGTAAATTTGAACAAATGCATTACTAAGATGCACTTTTGTTACAGTTACAGTACTGAAAACACCAGAGCATCTATTCCAGTATCATGACTGGACTATCCTCTTGTGGCTGAATGGTGCAATGCAGCTTTGCTTTCATAATTATCCTTTTCTTACCCCTTTTCCCAGTAAAGGTTTGTTGGGGAGCCAAAGCCTATCCCAGCAAGCAACAGATGAAAGGTGGGATACTCCCTAGATGGGACACCAGTCCACTCCAGGGTACACAGAAACACAAACTCCCACACTTGCCCAAGGATCAGTTTTCCAAGGAACAATTAACCTAACAATTTTAGAACTGTGGAAGGAACCTGAAGCACCCAGAGGAAACCCACCTAAACATGGGAGGACTATACAGACTCCACATAAATAGCAGCTCTGTGAGGCAGCAATGCTATCCACTACAACACTGTGCTGCCCTTGCATTAAGATATTCATCCTAATTCTCTAGTTTTCCACTACACCCTGCTAAGATCAAAGTTTCAAGATTTATAAATCACCACGAAATATCATGTCATTTGCCAAACCGCTTTATATTGTACGGTGTCACGGGAAGCTGGAGCCTACCCAGCAAGCAACGAGCGCAAGGCAGGGTACACCCTGGACCAGGTACCAGTCCATCGTAGGGTAAGTGCAAGCCAATCATACATGGGTACAATTTGGAGGCCACGGTAAAGGCCGAGGGGGGAAATTTGGCCCGGACAACAAGATAACTCCATACTTTTATTGAGAAATGCTCGGGGATCTTTAATGACCACTGAGAGTCAGGACCTCGGTTTAACGTCTCATCTGAAAGATGGCGCCCACTACGGTATAGTGTCCCCGCCACTATAGCAGGGCATTAGGACCCACACATAGCCACAGCCGCTGGTCCCACTAACACCACGTCTAGCAGCAACCATAGCTTCCCAGGTCTCCTATCCCAGTACTGACCAGGCTCAACCCTGCTTTGCTTTAGTGGGCTGCCAGTTAAGAGATGCAGGGTGATGTGGCTGAACATGAAATTAATAACTGAAATATGTCACTGCATTATCTAAAAGATGCAAAAGCTTGAAGACTACTTGTAACATTTGCTTCTAAGCTGTAATTTAATATCCACCTGGTTAGTTCAGAATAGTCAAAGAAAAATTCAAAACATCAGTAGCAGTTTTTAAATCAAGTGTTATACTTTGCCCTGAAACTTAGCTACATAAAAATGTAAATATTCACATACTTGAACAAATATAAAAAAGCAAAAACCTTTAAGGAGATAACATTTTGAATGTTTCATAAAGTACATTTTTGTTCTTTGTAATTACCTGTTGCATCTGTAACAGCTGTTTATCTACTTAAAAGAAAAGCCTCAGCAGAAACAGAAAGATGGAAAATGTGTTTATTTTGAAGCGTACAGTAACTTTTTAAAGCAACAGAAAAAAAAACAATAAATGATGATGCACTACTTAAGAATAATATTGGTAGAGATACCTGTAATGTTGTGCAAATCTAATTTAATGATACTGGCTATATTACCCATTGTTTTTCCTATCAAAATTATCATTTTCCATGGTTAATATTGATTGGCAATAAAACACCAGTAGGATAAAAAAGATTATGATTAAGAAAAACAGCATGCCTCCTAGACATTTTTTCTTTATACTCTTTTTGTTTTCATCCCTTTCATTCAGATTCTTTCCACAGAGTGACTGCTGGACAATGTTGAGTTCAGTCTCACCGACACTGTTTGAATACTGGATGCTCTGGCTAGGCTCTCCACTGTGAATTCTAATGGGGGTGTTCCAACATTCTTCATGGTGATGGGCATTCTCTCCAGTTAAATCTTTATAGAAATGCTGAAATTCAGAATATGCAGGCGCAACAGAATTACTACTCTCTAATAGTGCAGAGCCTGTGCGATCAGGAAACTGGGGTCTATATTTTAATGGAGTTGGTGACTGCTTTCTCCATTTCTCTGGGATCTCTTCCGGATATGTCCTTTGAGAATTGGGGTAGAATTCATTGTTTTGCACCAGATTGTCTAGAAAGAAGATGGAAAGATTTGACATGGAATGAGTGGAAGAAACTTTGAATCTCTGTACATACAGATAATGAATTATAATGGGTGTTAACTGATGCATGTATCTTTTAATACTGAACTTAAGCATGCACCTCTTATACTTACAGGTATATCAATTGATCTACTCTGAATGCCTGAACTATATACTGTATGTTAAATTAATAACTACTGTATAATATAATTAGTAAGTAATGACTGTTTAAGGGTCACAAATGATGATTACACTGGGATTGACCAAACCTTAATGTGAGTTTTTATACAGTAGCTACAAGAGCTAAGTAACTGTGAGACAGATGATAAATCTTGCTTGCAGTAAGGTTTACAAACCCTAACCCCTGTGTAAGGAGATAATCAGACTATCAGCTTTAAATAGACATTGTAATTTGTAAAAATGTATGCTTATTCATTAAGTTCATTAATAGGATAAAGTCATGTAGATCATTGTGTTTACCATGTTGGTAGTAATTGATACAAATATCAAAGGTGCTTTTAGATTGGTGATTAAGTAATGAACCTAAAATAATAGGACTGTGTAAATAATAGTCAAACATTTAGAAGATAGCAATATTCAATCTCTTGAACTTCTCTGTTAATGGTGCATCTTAGTTCTGGGATTTTTCTTCATTGGCTTTCATAAAGAGAAGTTATTAACTGAAGGGGAGGAGGGATAACACTTCAATCTCTCACAGCTGTATTTAATCACCATCATTACAAAATGAGCTATATACGGTATATCAAACACAAACTCCCTTCACATTTGTCCTAAGCATCCTTCCTAACCCCCATCTGCGACTGGCAGCCACCCCATTTCATCTCTTCCTCATCCTGTGGCCAGGAGGCTACCAGTTAACCAAGTGGGTTAAGCCAAACCTAGCCCAAGAAATATTCCAAGCATTCACAAAGCAGTTCTTTCATGTTGTCATCCCTAGGGAATCTTTCCTGATAATGTACTTTTAATGTAGTGACCTTAGGTGTACACAATGTTTTAATGGAGCAATTAAAACAGGATTTTGAGAATCTGTATTGTCTTCCTTGATTTTAACATATCCAAATGACATAGTATACTATTAAAATATTTGAGAGTTTATTGCCATCTCAGATTGCAATCATGGCACCTTCAAACAGGACTTTAATGTAACAATCGACTCAATCTGTTCCAAAATGATAAAACCAAAAACTAATGATCGTATAAGGACAGCTGTTATTGCAGTTAAGGGTGTTTAGGGTTGTTTGGATGAGAATTGCCTTGATGGGTCAATGACATCTTAGCTATGATTGCATTGGAGGCTCCAAAGATCATTGGAGCCTCCTTCCCTTCCATTTCTGTCACCTATCACAAACGCTGCTTAAACAGGGCCTCCAGTATAGTAGATGACCCCTCCCACCCCTCCCATAAACTCTTTGCCCTCCTACCATCTGGGAAAAAATATCACAGTGTATGGGCTAGCTCCACCAGACTCTGTAACAGCTTCTTCCCACAGACTGTCAGGCTCCTCAACATCCTGGAATCTACTCGCACCCACTCCAATTCCAGAAACAGGGTTTAAATCCTCCCAGTGTGTTGTGTATATTGTATTATGTATTGCTTTGTAATTTGCACTTTGCACTATGTGTATCCTGTCTATAATGTCTGTCAGTGTCCTGTCCGTCCTGTCTGTACTTGCACCGTGGACCAGGAGGAACGATATTTCGTTCCACTGTATACTTGTATATGACTGGAATGACAAATAAACGTGACCTTCAACTTGAACTTGATTTCCTGCCCTGATCAATGTCACTCTTAACATACAGTAAGCACCATTCATTGCCACACCATTCAGGGATAATGTGTGGGGCTGCAAGCAAGTTTGACTGGACCCGTGATTGAAAGGGGGCCTGACAGCCCGGGATAGTTGACTCTGCCCCTGCACAAAGCTTCTGCCCGTGGGGGAGAGTCAGGAGCCTTTGTCAAGAAGGCTTAAAAGACCCCAGTGAAGACTGAACTGGGACGTTTGGAAAAAGGAGCTCTTGCGGGACAGACTACAGCAGTTTGGACCCAGGAGAGGATGCTTCTTGGCTTTTTGGTAAAGATCAGATGTAGTTGTACACAGGAGAGGACACACACAGCACTGTCTCCCAGAGTCTGGGAGCAGTGGAGGAAGACCCCATTATCGTGTTTCTCCCCCCTCTATCCCAAACTGGACTCTGGGACAAACAGGGTAGAGGGAGGGAACACTGGAGACACATTGTTTGGGACAGCCAGGACCAGAGAAGATACCTAAGGAAGTTCATAGAGGACAGAACTGAAGGACTAAATAATTTTAGGACATTTGTTGAGGGTCCAATGGGGTACTTGCAGCCAGTCTGAAATGGATGTGTTTTAGAGTTGGTTTTGTATTATAATGAACTACAATTAATGTGTGTTGAGTGGACACCGTCAAACGCTGTTAACCACTAGAAAATAAAAAGGGCACTTTAGGCTGTCTGTTGCTGGTGCATGCACTGGTAATTCTGGGAGATGAACAGATCCTGTGGCAAATAAGGGGTCTAGCACCCTTTATAATTCCTAGGTGGCGGTGTTGTGTACAAAGCAGGAATAATTCTTGTTTGAAGGGACAAGTACTGACTTAGGGGAGCTGAATAATTATAAGACGTAAAATTTATATATTGTCTTTGCAGAAGTTTCTGCCACTCAACCTCCTTTTCTATATTATTAGTATATATATATTTTTAAGTGCTGAGTTTGATCATTACAGTTATAATTAAAGCCACTTCATTTGAATATGTACACCTTACTTTTAATTAATCAAAGTATGACAATATTGGCATGAGGTGAATACTTTCAAAAAGAACTACATATACTGTACATACTGTAATTTCTGATACATGGTTACTGTTCCATTGCATGGCCTTAAGTGCAGAGTTAATATAAACACCTAGGCTATTTTCATTGCATGTCTGCTTCACTTTAGCAATAATTATATTCCTGTGATATGGAGTTTTGTTTCCCATATGCAGTATTTTGCACTTACACTCACCTAGGTAGTCATTATTTAACCACTTTTTCTCCATGTTGTCCGAAACCTTTCTTCTCAAATTGTAACTCGTTCTTCTGCGTGGTCTCAAGATACGATCGGGCAGTGTATCTTTAAAAAAAAATTAAAGTCAAGTGTTACATTGTCTGGGTAAAGCTCTTACAGATTTTATGGTCATGTAATAAACTGAAAGACTAAAGGGAATAAAAGGAGAACATCACAAGGTTCATTCCGTAAAACTTTTGTTCTTTCAACTATATTGTACCTTGTTTAAAGTCAGCAAGATTATTTTTGCCAGTCTTCAGAATTTTGGATCCTCTGTGTTCCTGACATTGGCTTTCTCCCTCATGCTTAAGAACTTTCAAAACCTGTTGTTGAAAATCTTCAAAAGTTTCAACTGTATCATCACAGACGTGACTGGAAGCACAAGAGCCCTCTTTGCACTGAGCAGCATGAGAAACACTGCATTCTGGAACTTCACCGAGTTTCTTGCAAGCCTAAGCGTATGAAAATATTTTATTCAAATACATATTGTGCACACTATTGCATGTTAATACAGTAAAGTATATTACATATTTCTTTTGAGAAACTGCTGAATGTTTTCTTCTTTGCTTTGTGTTAATGGCAGGAAATCAGAGCAAATTGCAATTGTCGAACTCTGACCAACAAGACTGGCTTCTTTGCATTTCCCAAGCTTTTGCTCAACTAATATATAATTAACTAATGATAGAATATCCTCATCAATGCATTAAACTTCAAGTGTTTAATGCATTTAACTTAAATGTCTTTAATTTCTACAATTATATTCCTGTGTATTTATTCCGTGTATTTAACTTTAAGAAAACCGTATAGCTGAGAAGGTCATATAAGGGGTAGGTGAATATTGGAAAAATTAGTTTTTTTTTTCTCTCCATGTGAGGATATCATCAATCTCTGCATAAAACATAAGAAGTCTAAAAACTAATTTAACATATACTGTTATACAAAATACAATGGAAGATAAAACAAATAAAAAATTATTAGTACACAAACCACACAACATTTGTGATGCTATGCGTATAAACTATTACCTGAATGGCAGTCCCTGTTCTAGAGGAAGCTATCCTGGTAACTGGCCTTTTAACAGGTGCCTTACAGATTTTCTTTGCTATACAAGAAGAAGAAAAAAAATAACTGCAAAGCAATTCTGCTTTTTTCTAAGGATTGACTTATTTGAATCAGTATTCACTGCTTTCTACAGGAGCATTACCCAGTCTATTTTTTTTCCACTTAAAATAGAGAAAGAAAAACGATGCATTTTCCCCAATACATCCTCGATAAAGCCCTCTGCTGGCTCAATGAGATTACAGTTTTTCAGAATAGGTCTGTTTTTTAGATCCCACCGATATACAACTTCAAGTAGGCATGGAGAAATTATAAATGAATTCTGATGCAATTTGAATATTTTCAAAAACTGTCACCCTTTTTGGGGACAGGCAAACTGTAGGTAAAAAAAAACTAATCTTATTCTCGAGTTTTCAAGGTTTGAGGAAGAAATTATAAAATATAAGTTTGTGATTGTTCGAATTGTTCGTTGTTTCTCTATAATTCAGTATTCCTGGTTTATCATTCCATTGAAAAGAACAGACATTCTTTGGCCTTACACTTTTATTTTGTAAAATAGGAAATTTACGAGAAACAGAATGTTTGGTTTTAAGACTTGAATGAGGGATCATAATCTTTGAGCTGCTTTTCTTTCTGTTCAATTATACTCTACAGGCATTCCATTTTGTCATTGGTTTTAGTCTGTCCCCATGTTCTTTCTTACCAGGTTTGCTGTCATGTGTGTCCCGAGTCCAGCCGGACAAGCTGACAGTGGAATGCCTTCTCTGAGTGCGACAATGAGTGACAGACAGTCTAGGGGAACTCAGCCCTGTCACGTTGTGGCAATTAAAAAAAAACATGGATTATTGCAAACTATTCTTGTGACCACTGTAAAAAACAAAACTAAAATAAAACAAGCATTAACCTCAAATTAATCGAGTTTTCAGACTGCTATAATACACACTGATATAATTCACGTGCTGAAAGTAAGCTGTGGCTTTAAATTAAATTAAAAAATAACTAACCATACCATTGATTATGAATTACAGGTATACAACAGTCTAAAGCTTTTAGCAAGAGCAGGCTGATGTACAGTACATTACTACATTTCTGTGTATTGTTACTGTGTATAGAGTTACTTGGGAATTGTAAAATCAAGAATAATAAAAATTCCAAAATAATTCAACACAAGATAAATGACAACATTTGTACTGAAAATACTGTACAACAGCACTTTACAACTGTAAAGACTTTTCTGAATTAAAATCAAACAGATTTCAGCAATGTTAAGATAAAGAAAATTACCTGTTGTAGTCGAGTCAAAACGCGGTTTCGCCTTGGGACGCACTTTCTCGGTTTTTGACAGCGTTTCCCCTACTTTATTGGGAATTTGAAGTTTAAGGTTGTCGTAGTTTTCCTAAAACCACACGATTAATAAGTACCTTGCATATTTAAAAATTAAAAATCCCCTTTAAAAACAGAGAGGTTTCAGACACAATAGACAATACAACACAACTGTATTTAAAAATGCGAATTATGATCAAATCCACGACCACTATACATGTACAGTACCTTTGTGGATTTCATTTCTTGGCAGTTAACTTCAGAGTCACCTTCAGGGTTATCTTCCAAGTGCAGCAGCCCCTACACTGAATTGAACAGACAAGAACGTAATCAATAAGAAATCGCGTTTTTTAAGACAACAATTGCTAGATTAGCTAAAACCAAACATATACCCGGTCGTATATAATAAACTTTTATTTATTCCTTTAATTTTATTTTATTTCAAATTAAAATGTAAATTACTACCAGTAATTAGAATTCCGTTCCTCAGAAGCCTATATTTTTCCTCGGTTCCGTTCGCATCCACGGTATTGCATTCCGCTTAAAAAAAAGTTATTTAAACCTGTTTTTTTGTAAAGTCGAAAATTACAAACAGACATTAAATCAATCACCTCTTCTCGAGCACACCGCTTGCTTTTGAAAATAAACAGCCTGTGTGTGCCGCGAGGTGCGGGTAAAATGACATCACTGGGACTGTTCATGAAATGGAGAAAGAAATCTAAACTGATTTCAACACTGCGTTGAAATTCCTACAGTTAAACAATCATCAGACCTCCACTGGACTGCGCTGGCCTACCCATTCTAGCACCGCAGACAATTTGATAATGTCACCCAATATAGCAGGAGTGGGGAACCTTTTTTCTGCCAAGGGCCATTTGGATATTTATAACATAATTCGCGGGCCATACAAAATTGTCGATTTAAAAATTAGCCTGCTATATTTGGTCAAACATTTAATTAACTCACCCCCAATGCGATGGCTGGAACTGCTTCTCTTTGGTGAGGCGTGTGGTGTTAGCTGGTATTGATGATATTGCTACTCGCAAGTGCTTTTCCAGGTTTGCGTCGGTCATTCTGGAGCGCAGTCAACTCTTGGTGATGGTAAGTTTTGAAAATAACTGCTCGCACCAGTAAGTTGTTCCGAACACAGATGCATATTTCAATGCATGTCTCCTCAAACTGGGAAATTCATCATTGCTTATGTAACGTTTATAGAACTCAAGCAGTGGGAGGTTGTGGTACCTAGCTTTCAGCTCATCATCGCTTTGCACCCGAATGATTTCGTGTTGTAGGTCATCAGGCACATCAGCTGGTTCCACATTAAACGGTGTAGCAAAGATGTTCAATTCCATTTGTTTACTTTTCACATCCTTGAATCTTTCATTAAATGCCTCAATTAGTTTCGCACATTCACCAGCATATTCAAGTGTCGTAGAAGGCTTTTGTCCTTCCAGAGTGGGGAAATGCACCGTGTTATTCCTTTCGATTGGCTTTTTTCATTACTGCTAACGCATCGCCACAAACTAGGCACACAGGTTTGCCTTTGACTTCCACAAAAAAATAATTTGTCCATTTCTCTTGGAAAGATCGACACTCTGCATCAACTTTTCTTTTCTTTGTAGTCGCCATTTGTAGGATGTCACACCACTTAAGTTTTAATAACTATCCAGTGTGTGTGTCGCCAGCGACGCGATTATTTTGCTTTGATCGCTGTTTTAATCCTGCATCTTGGATTTGGAACATATCCAACGTTTGTATCATCGACTCTTGAGGTCTTCTCTGTGTGCTGTAATTTCCTTAATCTTAATCTGAGATTCAGTTTTTGCGAGGATTGTTGATCGTGGACGTGTGGATAAAAATTGGATTGGAGTTATCATCTGTGTCGACAAAGAAGTCGACAACATCGTTGTCAATCAGCGGAGGCAAGGTCATCAACGTCGCGAGGAATCATCTCATCGCATCTCGTCTCATCATCACCGGATCGCCGTAGTTTCGCCACAGTGTGTTAACACTTTCGCAACGTGTACACTCCCAGCCTGCCTGGCACTGACTGTCCTCTGAGTCACCGCAATACAGGCTGACGGGCCTTGGCAGCCGACGAGAAGCATGCGTGTCTGTCCCATCATGTACTCGTATGTGTCCTGTCTATCCCATAATGGACGTTCCTTGCTTGTCCCTCAAAATGAACGTTATTATTATGATTCACTTAATATAAATTTACGTTACTATGAAAAAAGCTCCTAGATTTATTGAATTTCGAGTCCCGCCTGCAGTTGCCTTGGCAGGGCCAGACCAAATGATAAGGCCCGTGGGCCGGACGTTCCCCACCCCTGCAATATAGCAAAGAATTAAAGAATTATAAAGCACACCATTCCTTGATAATTATATAAATCTGAATGCTAAAACACATTTTAAGACATGTTTTATAATATTCATGTACCATGGGTGAAAGAATCTCTCCAATCATTTCTCTTTGGTGTATTGTTTGTAACAAATCTTGCATCTTGTTTGTGACCATGTATGTCACTGGAGCCGGTCCTGACTCCTGTTTAGTATTTAGGACCCTGTGCAGACAGTATAATCTGGTAGTGACTGGAAAAGGGCTACGGGAAAAACATGGTTTGGAATGGAAGGGATGGCGAACAGGGGGAGGTGCCGATGGTGATCAGGTGCAATGGGGGAGCACAGGCAAACAAGTCCAAAAACATAGGAAATCTGGGAAGCAGTCCAAAATCCAAAACCAGGTGATCCATTCAAGACAAGACAATTAAAAAAAACAGGAGCGAGGCCAAGGAAGTAGGAAATTAAAAATGGAGTGACGAGGCCACTGGACCCTGGACTCAGTCCAAGCCCTGGACTCAGCTGGTCAGGATGCTGTTCAGAAGCCTATGCCTTAAGGGTGACTTGAAGCTAGGCGGGCCTCCAGGCGTCCGTCTTCCAATGCAGAGCCCCAAGCTTCCGGAGCACCGGGTTTAAATAATAGTAGTGAATTCAGGGACAGGTGTACGTGATGATGAACCAAAAACACAGAAGGGTCAGAGCGCCCTCTAGATGAGGGATGACAATAGTGACAAAAAGATGCAGGTACTGTAGGTTAATTGACCTCTGGAAAAACTGGCCCTGGTTTGAGTGAGTGTGTTCGTATCTGTGTGTGCCCTGCAATTGACTGGCATCCTATCTAGGGATGTATCACACTTTGTGCCCATTGCTGGCCATGTTAGGCTCTTACCCTGCATTGAATAAAGCGGTTAGAAAATGGAAGGACAGAATCTCATGCTAATCTGTGAAGTTAATCATAAGAGTAGCTGTTATGTTATGACCATGACTGCTTATTTTAAATACATTCCCAAAAATCAAGTCACAATGATTTAATTACAGTACCATTACAATGCTTAATGTCATCACTGATTAGGGGATCAGATTGAAAATGTTTGTATCATGTTATCTGGGCACATAGAATAATGTTGGAGTATATCTTCATATGTATATATGTTCATAAACTAAACTAATGTGTAGACTTAACAAGGGAGACTTATTTAGTACTTTAGTAATACTGTAATAGTACATTTTTATTTTTGAGGATAATTTAAACTTTTTGACTTCTATAAAAGCTTTGTGACAAATATTTGTGTTAAATATCAGCAACAACCTAATGGTACACATATTCTTACATATGGAAGGCAATGAATACCATAAAATAAATAAAATATTGCATAAATAAAGCCTTATAAAAAGTAGACCTTATATTTGGGATCGAGGGGAGAAACTGGTACTGTATATAAGCAAAATCCAAAGAAAAACACATCAGAAATATGTCGTGTCGTTTGGAAAAATGGGTTCGTACCTCTGTGGTATCAGAGTCTGGTCTTTATACAGAACAATTTTATAAATGTGATGTACTACATTGTACTTAGCCCAATTATTGTTGATTCTGAACTTATAAAAACGGTCAAATAACCCATACCTGAAAATGTCTGATATGGTTTTACGGTAACATTGCTACAACATTTCGTTTCAGTGCTCAATGCCACTGCATACTGTAGCTATTATTTATCACACTAGCCTCCAATAACACTGCACTATTGCTATGTAATATTAAGATTTTACTTAATCAATCACAAAGAATAGTTTATTATAAATATCACCTTGGTTTTCTAAAGGTTTTGGCGGAATTTATACTGTAGTTACTTTTTTATAGATCATATAATCATAACACTTGCATTATTTCCAACTACGGCTTTATTTCAAATACACTGCGTACAGTGGGTTGTAATGTACAGTATACAGTACCAGATGTACAAAATCTACCCAACATACACGATATAATTACTGTTTACATCACTTTGGGGTACAAAGAAGCGACATCTTCTTTGTACAGTATGTTAATTTTTTAAAAAAATATTCGTTTTAATATAGCGTTTTAATGTTAGCACTTATTACGTAGATTACCTGAGGGAGGAATCGTACTTTGTCATATTTTCCCAATTTTTGTTATTGCAGTACCACATCGCTGCTTTCTCTGATGTGTTTAATTTTGGATATTGTCCAGAAATCTGGGAGCTGTATCTCAGTCTGTAGTCGTTCTAAATCCAATATTATTGAAATGCAGAATAAATCGGTTAAATAAAGACAATCTGTAGGTTACTGTTTTCTGGACACACTAGACTACCGAAGTACCACAGAAATTTAAGCAGACATGATTTACTTGCCGGCTGAGCCCCTTTTAGTTCATAAAGGTACAAATCTGTATTTTTGAGAGGGGGGTGGGATGATGAAAGGGATGAAAAAATACCCCTTTGCTTTCTAATGATACCTAACACATTTCAAATTGTACCGAAGGCTGTATTCAACTGAACCAATAAATGGTCTTTTTTTCTCACGGCTCTTAAGCGCTTTATTAAACCAGACTGTTTCTATATCTAATCCCCCTAATTCTGCATTGGTTTTGACTCATTTATTCCTGCGTACACTGTGCCCCTTACCCTTACGCAGAATCGGAGTGGCTTATTGTACAGGCAATTACTGGTTGACTAAATCACTCAAAATGAAATTCGTTGTCTTGTGGGGTTGCCATGTAAGAAAGACCTGATGCACTTTTTTTAACAAAACATCCCTTAAATGAATTTTTGAGCTTTCGTTCTACCTAGTATTTTTTAATTAGAATCGGTTCCATTTGTGTCATGTTTGCCCTGTGGATGCTGCTGCAACTGCTTCTCCTCCTGTACCCGAGCTGCCGGCGGGGCGTGATTTCTAGCCCCACCGATGATAGCGCAGCTCGGAGCGGCCGCGGAGACCACGGGGAGCCGGGCCACGAAGAAACGCACCAGGATTCCTACAGCACCTTTGCGTCCGAGTTTTTCGAGTCCAGATACTTGACGGATGAAGGTATTCGTTTTCTGTTGCTCCGCGAAGTACTCCTTTCATTCAACAAATATTTGTCGAGCGCATTCATCGGTTTATTATGAGCAGAACAGTTTTGATGAATATCTTAAGTATCATTAAGATGTTTTAATTAAGAGCCAGTGGTGTTCAATAAGGTCAACTTGTTTATCATAAATTATCTCTGTGCAAAAAAAACGTCGCATATTTGTTTGTTGTTTTTTTTATGTTGAAGCAGTGTTCATTTTAAATCAGAACCGCGGTTGGATAAGCTTCATCTTGTTCAAATCACGGCCTGCTCGGTAATTGTAGATTTATTGACAGTTATCACATTTATTTGAAGGAATACATATACAGAACATAAGGTCTAGCATGAGACATTTATACTTTAACTGCCCACTGCTGATTTATCAGCACCCTGGTCAGCAACTCGCATAGCTTTCCACTCTCCATAGCCAATTGTGAGCTCTGCGAAGTTGGCCTCCCCAGAAACAGCATTATTAGTCTAGTATCTCCTTTCTGTTGCTCTTCAGCAGATATATTAATGTATTAATGCAGGTGTACTTAATTTACAAATTGCGTTTCGTTTCGGTCTAACGGTACAAAGCCAAGGTACAGTAACACAACCCGTGCCTCTTTGATTTGCTATTGTGCTTTTAGGTTATAAAAATATGAAGGTGTTCATAGGACTTCTTATCCACATCCTGCGTGTTATATACTATACATATACACTATGTAAATAAAAAATATCTTGGGGTATAAATAGTATGGGATGTTTGTTTCTATCAAATAGAATAAGTTAAAAAACATAACACCTTTTATACTTGTATGATTTCATAAATACAACTACAGTAATAATTTTATCTTTTCAATTGTGCTCTGTATTATAAACGTTAGTTTCTATGCATAATATCATGTTACTACAGTCCTGAAATAAGCAGGGAAACACAGCAATAGTAAATAAACATTTTGCCGTCGTATTGAATTTGTGTAGTATTGTACTCCATTCTTATTAGATTTAAACAGATTTGTTTTCATTCCAGATTAAACACTTTAAATATTTAATAATTACACTGTGATATGCTGATCAAGTACACATACGTGTCTGCCATGTGAATCCTAGGTGTACAATAAAATAATTTTTAAAGATCCGTTTCTTCTTCTGTATCCCAGGGATAAGCCATACTAAATCTTTCCATTGTTTCTGTGAAACCATGTACTTTCTTTTGGTCTCTCTGTTTTTCTGGTGGCTGGTGACCCTGTAAGAAGAGCCTGTTTTTAAATTCTGTGCTCTAAACTCATTTGGACAGAGAATTCTCTCCAGATTGCATGGATGCAGGGGGTCGTGTTCCCAGAGGACTGCTGATCTGGCGGTCCAAGAGAGTCTGTTAACAATTGTGGCACAGTGTAATGTATTTTTCTTTCCGGCTTTGTGGGATTAACTGTTTTTTGGGGGATGAGAGAGATGAATAGTGTTACCAAAGGGTGTTTTTGTAAAAAACATTACAGATTTCTGCAGGTGGCTGATGTAGGGGTATCACTGACAAAATCAGTTAATTTTTTGCTTTGTTTTGCAGTTGGACTCCATATTTTGTTAGTATATATGCTAATAGAAAACAAAAGTAAACAGTAGATGTTACCATAAATGGAAAAATATTCCACTTTTCAGCTCCCTGTGTCTGAGAGGAACTTATTGATCCAAGAACCTCATCCAGTCCTTTTTCTGAAGGATCCTTCGGGAGTCATCTTCAAATCACACATGCTTTAGTGGTAATGAGAAGCTTTATTCATTGTGAAAATAAGGCCTTGTCAGCAATGGTGTACACTTCCCACCAACACTCATCCATCCAATTCATTTTCTAACCACTTCATCCAATTCAGGGTTGGGGGGGAGCTGGAGCCTATCCCAGCACACAATGAGCACAAGATAAGGTACACCCTGAATGGGATCCCAGTCCACCACAGGGTGCACACTCACACCAGGTTCAGGTTTCCCAGAACCTTCCCAGTCTTTGGACTGTGGGAGAAAACTGGTGCACCCAGAGGAAACCCACAAATTCCACAAAGATAGATAGATCCCAGGCGTGGAACTGAACCCAGGACTCCAGCACTGCAAGGCAGTTATGCTAACCACTGCGCCACCATGCCACCTATAAATAATATTGATCATATTTGAATTAATTACTGTTAACTAGAATAAATGCCACTGTGGTGCTTGAAATGTTACGAGAGACTAAAACCATCTATCCACTTCAGAGTTCTGTTGTTTTTTTCTGGAATTGCTGAGGAAATTACTGTTTGTCTGCTGTAACAGATTTGCCTTTTTGTCAGTTTTCACTGAATCAGTTTCCGTTTCCTCTCAAAGAACGTCTGTCTTGTTAAAGTGTTAATGTTCAAACATTTGGGGACACAGCGGCTGTTACAGAATAATGATATCTTACAAGTTGATGCTTTTTGTTTTTGTAGGTTACCCCTTTCCTACTGCCCCACCAGTAGATCCATTTGCCAAAATCAAAGTGAGTGACTGTGGGATAACTAAAGGATGCTTCAGGTAGGACTTTTAAGCTTTTAAATGACCTTTTCCATTTGATAACATTTGTGCAAGTGAAATATATTTGTATGCATTCTGTTGGAATTACACGTGCTAGTTTTCAAATGCAATCTTTATATAATCTTGTACAAAAAACTCAGAAAGTAATATAACGCAAAATCTCTGTAGATTTAAAACCATTTACTGTATATAACATCACTTTATTAACCCTTTATAATTCCTTGTATTAGGAATTTGTTTTCTCACATACCCCAGCTTGCTCTCCATGAGACACACAGACAGGGAGAGAGCCTGGGGTCAGAGCGCAGGGTCTGCCATTGTACAGAGCCCCTGGAGGAGTTGGGGTTAAGAGCCTTGCTCAGGGGCCCAACAGAGTAAGATTCCTGTGCCAGCTACAGGATTTGAACCAGTAACTTTCCAGCCACAGGTGTAGATCCTTAGCTACAGAGCCACTAGTCAGACAAGCAGGATTGTAGTAGAAGTATTGCATATTGTTACAAACAGGGGTTTTACTAAAGTAGTGAAAAGCAGAAAATAACCAAGCAGATTAATTGATAATTAAATTAAATAATTTTAATCCCCAATTTATTTTGGGGGGATTTTGACATGATTTTGTCAAAAATGTACCCAAGCAGGTGCTATAATCGGAGGCACCTGAGTTTATTGTTCTCTAGCTTAGCTTTGCTGACAGGAGTAAAAATTCAGGCACACTGGGTTAAACAACTACTTATTAATACTGACAAAACAAACATTGATTAATACTGACAATAAACACACTAAACAACACACAACATAAACATAACAATACACAGGTTATACTATGGTATGTACAAATTTATTAACAAGGAGTTTCAAAGGCCTATGTCCTAACCGCCCAGAAGAAACAGAAAAACTCTTACAAAGTATTCAACTCTTATATAACGCCTACAAAGGATCAAGATCAAGCTACCCTCTAAGCTAAACAGAACACAACCTACAGTTAACCTACAGTTAAATCTCTCTCTGTATACCTGGATGCTACAAAACAAATAGGAACCTATCCCCTTATTCTGAACCTATCCCCTCATTCTAAAAATCAGCTAATCAGGGGAGGCTGTTTTTAACTGAGAAATAAATTAAAGTTTAGTAAAAAACAACAGAATGCAAAGCTTTATTAACAAGGTTCAAATACTGAACTCAATCTATTTTTCTGGGTGATCGGGACAGGGAGCTCTTGTATTCCGTCTTTCTGTCCCATATCATTCCACCTGTCTCTTACTGTTGGCCCTCTCCCTGCTTCTCTGTGCCTGCTTGTATTATGAAGTGTTCCTTGACTGTTGATGACACTGTTATTCATTTACCACAAACTTAATTAAGGTAATCCAAAGACATTTTTACGATTGCTTAGATCATGGAACTGGAAATGTTAATAATTATAATAATAATTGCTCAAACTTATATAGCGCTTTTCTGGACACTCCACTCAAAGCACTTTACAGGTAATGGGGACTCCCCTCTACCACCACCAATGTGCAGCCCCACCTGGATGATGCGACGGCAGCCATAGTGCACCAGAACGCTCACCACACATCAGCTATTAGCGGGGAGGAGAGCAGAGTAATGAAGCCAATTCATAGATGGGGATTATTAGGAGGCCATGATTGGTAAGGGCCAATGGGAACTTTTTTTGGCCAGGACGCCAGGGTTACACCCCTACTCTTTTCGAGAAATGCCCTGGGATTTTTAATGACCACAGAGAGTCAGGACCTCAGTTTTACGTGTCATCTGAAGGACGGCACCCATTTACAGTATAGTATCCCCGTCACTATACTGGGGCATTAGGACCCACATGGTCTGCAGAGTGCCCCCTGCTGGCCCCACTAACACCTCTTCCAAATGTTGACACTCGGTAGGTGTTACCTGTTGTATTTAGATTCTGAAAGACATTTTAACAGTCACAAGAGCTGTAACAGTACTGTATGTTCATGGAATGTTTTCTAATATATACTTATGTCATATGAAGGAATAATGTGCACAAAATAAGCACTCCAAGAATGACTGAAACTTGTGATGCCTGTAATAATGTGTGAGACTCTTAAATTGTGACATGATAATTGTGTCCATTATTTTTTTACATGATTTTACATAACTTGGTTACGTTTTCAGAAGAAAACCATGACTTTTAATACTTTTCTAATAGGAACTGCTCTTTTTTTCATGCAGCCTTTCTATATTGCTAAAGTAAGAAAAGCTTGCAGGAGAAAAGGTGCTAAATGTTACATGCGGTGATAAAAAGGAGAAGTATTTATATCCATTCACATTCACTAGCAGCAGCACAGGAATTCCCTTTACTCAATAAAACTGAAAAAAAGAGAAAATTACTGGTGTTTTCCCCTCTTCAAAGTGTTACTACTGGGAAAAACCCAAGTGCATTGCCCTGTGTGGCATTATTGTGAATCCTGGGACCATGGTGGGACAAAATAGTAAAATTCTGGGACCTTAATCATTATCATAATCGCTCTTGTTATTTTACTCTAAAGGTATGGCAAACCAGGTTGCGATGCAGAGACCTGTGATTACTTCCTCAGCTACCGCAGAATTGGAGCAGACGTGGAATTTGAGCTGAGTGCTGACACTGATGGCTGGGTAGCAGTGGGGTTTTCGTCAGACAAGAAGATGGTAAGCATCTAAAAACTTGGATGAGCATGCTTTTTCTGTGATGGGTGTCTTCATTAAAAAGCTATTGGCACACCCTAGCTAAAAAAACAAGCCGAGCTGCAGCAGTTTCGAGGCTTGCATAGCAAGGAGTGGCATGCTGTTTCTCCTGCAGGGTGGGGATGATGTCATGGCCTGCGTCCATGACGACAACGGGCGGGTTCGCATCCACCACTTCTACAACGTGGGCCAGTGGGCCAAGGAGATCAAGAGGAACCCAGCGCGGGATGAGGAGGGCATCTTCGAGAACAACAGGGTGACGTGCCGCTTCAAGAGGCCAGTTTACGTCCCTCGTGAGGAGACTCTCGTTGACCTGCACCTGAGCTGGTACTATCTGTTTGCCTGGGGCCCAGCGATTCAAGGTGAGCTGGGGGCTTTCCTCCATCTGTTCCCCCACTGCTCAGTACAGGCTCAGCATGCACTCAGCACACAGAGACTTCACAGAGACTCGGCGTAGAGTCATGTCCTCAGACCCTCCACACACATCCACATCAGCCTCCCTAATAACCCTTCCGAATTTCATTTTCAAGAAACCGTCTCATTTGAGGATTTGGGATTTACGTTCCAGTGATTTCGCATTTGCTCTATGTCACCCCCCTTCCTTTCGCCCCCTTTTTCCTGACACAGGGTCCATTACGAGGCACGACATTGACTCTCCGCCCGTGTCGGATCACATGATCAGCATTTACAACTACGAGGACGTCTTCATGCCCTCGGCTGCGTACCAGACGTTCTCCTCCCCCTTCTGTCTGCTGCTCATCGTTGCGCTCACGTTCTATCTGCTGATGGGGACGCCGTAGCCTGGCCGCTACGAAAGTGGAGGGGCCAAGCAATAATACGCAGGACTGAGAACAACTGTGCGCCAATGCCCAGGGGTGGCTCTGGGAAGGCGCCATGTAATAATAAGCTGGAGAAGAGGAAGGGCACTGCTTAGGAAGCAAATGATTGTAGTTTCACCATCATCTAACTAAACCATTAACTGATAATGCACAATGAACTCTTCGTTCTCTGGGCCATTCTCTGAGGCAGGCGATACGTTTACATTGGTGTTGGATTTAGTGACCTTGGCCTTACTTCATGGTACGCTGCAGCACTGGCTTTTGTATTTATTATTTATATTGATGCTATGATTGCCAGTTCCATCCTTTTCACGTTTCTCCTTTGTTCTACGATGGGTCCAGACAGGGTGCGACCGCAGCTGAGAAAATCTGATGAACGACAGCAGTGAATCTGGGTGGTTTCAGCAGGTACAGGAACATGGTGTGAAACCGTTTTCAGCCTTGCTCATATTTGTAATCTGTTTTGTTTTTTTCTTTGCACTATTTCTGACGATAAACTAGTCTATAAACCTGTGCAGAGTCAATTGGTTTGTTTCTAATAGGTTCATTTGTGATATCTGTGCCCACATTCTTAGGCACAAATGGTCCTTGGTTTCATGTTGTGAAGACAAATCTACTCTAGCATTATATATTACCACAGAGTAAACTGCCAAAGGCGTGGGATGAAGGACAGCCAGAATAACATTCCATTTCAAGATATAGAAATCCAACATTTAAAATGAAATATATATATATTACCATGGCTTCACTGTTCAGTTCATTGTTGACCTTCGTTGATGGGCTGGATCCTGAGAAGAGTCTCAGTTCTGATGTTGGAAGATATAAGGAGCATGCAAAGCGTTTGATGTTATTATGACCGCTGCTGCTCTCTATCCAGGCCTAAACAACCCAGGGGGCTGCCTTAAGTCCCCGACCTGACCTGCAGGGACACTGAACACCCTAAACAAGCAGCTGACAAGATGAATGGTTAATGTTCTTAAAAACGTTTGATGGCTAAAATATTTGAAAACCATATTAGAAAAATTACTTTTTGGCATTTCATGTTACCCCGTCATTGTCCCCATGCCTGCTTTGCAAATTACTTTAACAAATAACAGAAAAATGAGATGCAGAATGTATCAGGAATACTTAAATATTGAAAATAAAGTCAAATAACTACTTTTTACTTTAATAAATAACTTATTATACTGTACCTTTATCATACTTCACATGAATAGTAGCTTCCTTGTGGCGTCTGTATATACAGCAAAGCTGATGAACGACTCCTTACATGTGTTGTTTTAAAGGGAAAATATAAGTTATTTACAATGTTTATTTTGCCCATCATGGTTCTCTTGAATATGCCTCTCTAGTCAGTGAACTAAGGTGCATTGTCAGACCATTGGTCTTCAGGAATATTGCACTTTTGTCATAACTGTACAATCTAGGATCCATAAGAAAAATAACATGGTAATGTTGAGATAGCAGTGAGCATGTCATTAGTGTTAATAACGCCCATCATTAAGGTTTTTACTGAGTGACAAGACAGGGTTTTGTTTTCTTCCTGACAAAATATTCATTTTATCTGGGTTACTGCTTTGTTTACTGCATTTGTATGGCAGTTGATTTGCTGAAAATCAAGTCAAACGAAAAGATTAGTTTTGCATAATAAAATCCCTTGTACGTTGCTGGTAATGGTACCAAGCATGGGTACAGCTGTTGCAGAATTGAAGAATTCTGTCTTAAAAAGATAATCAGTTCACTGTCTCCCCTTTATATTCTGTGACATAGAAAGTGAATTTTTGTGATTTTTTTTATCAGTTCAGGAATATGAATCAGAACATTCTGTCCGTTGAAACAGTCTATAGTACAGTTGGATTCAGAAAAGTAATTGCTTCACAGGAAGAAGCTTACTTGGCTCTTACAGAATGTGTAGACTATTGATCTGATAATTAAGATTTGTACTGTATTACTGAATCATGTGTGCCGTCTATTTTTCCTTTCGGGTGAAACTTAAATAGGTTTTGCTGTCCCATTATTGAGATATATGTACAGTTACAGTATGTCTTGAGTCCAAATGTGCCTGGAGAAAATGGGAGAGATTATATATGTGCGTATTAGTTTCTCTGTGAATTCAGTATTAAAAACAAAAGGTTATGCAATACTGCTTTCAGACAGAGCTCAAATACGTAAAACCTTGAAGTGTAAAAGTACATTGAGGAGAGTCAGAAAATAATAGGATATCAAATAATTCTAGGAAATTGCAGTACAGATGAAGAGGATTTACTTTTTTGTGCCCATGTCTGTGGGAGTTCTGGTCATTTAATGTACATCAACATGAAATTGTTTAATCCATTCAATAATAGGGAGTAAAAGTGCTTCACTGTAGCTCTAGAACTATCAGGTACATTGTGGCTACAGCTCTCAACATATGGAGAGTGGGCGGCCAGTGACACTGAGGTTTTGTTAAGAGTAAGCCTGCCAGTTTGGTTGTGCTGTAAGGCTTGACTGATACTGCATCCATGTATTAATGTTTTTATTTTCACTTGCAGCATTTCTTCCTAATAAACTCCATGTTAAAAAAAAGCTACAACATTTTTGCTTTTGTTGTTATTTTTTGTCCATGCTCGCTATTTTGCTCCTTTAATTTCTTGTCTTATTTTTAAATTATATGTAATTTCCAACACTTTCAAGATGATTTCAGACTGTATTGTGGGTCTTCATCAATAAAAGTCTTCATTGTTGTTCAGTAATTTGGTTAAAACCTATTAAAAATGGAGTACAGCCAGGATTGAATTTACTTGGCATTACTGGTTTACAGTAGCTACCCTGGCTGAGAGATCGACAAGTCGGAAACTCCCATTTTTATGAGAAATGAGCTAGGAAGCTGCCGCAAAGGCGAAGATGGGATGAAGATGGGACGAAGATGGGACGGAGAGAGCAATAAGAAACAAAATGCGCATGTCTGAAACATGATATTTACAGGTATGTGCTCAACCTTCACCTAAACCTTTGTTTAAAGATGCACTTCACAGAGTTCTTATGTGAAACTCCACCTTAACAGATTTTGTTTATTTTCTTAAGCTTTGGCTCATTGGGTACATTTCACTTGAGGCCTTCTCACAGCTGCTACTATGCTCTAGCCCTGGGGTTCTTAACCAGGAGGTCACAACGTAGCCCGAGGGCAGTTGCGCAATAAGCAATGAGACAAAAAGTACCTAAAGTACGGATTTACACAGACAAGTGATGGAGAGAATGCACGACAGCTATGTGTGGTTTGTGGCGAAGTGTTGGCTAAGGAAACCCTCAAGCCCCCTAAACTGCTACGCCTGAGTTTTTTGAATGAAAAAACTACAGGAGCTAAGAGGCCAACAATCTACCCTCCAAAAAGCCACCACTGTGAACCAGAAGGCACTTAAGTTGTCTTTTATCATAACTAACTGGATTGCCAAAACATGGAAGCCACACACGTAAGGTGAGACTTTTTTCTTACCTTGCGCTAAGGAAATGGTTTCAATCGTGTGGGAAAAGCGCCGCAGAGCAGCTAGCATTGATACCAGTGTCAAATGATACCGTGTCTAACCACAGTGGGCGTATGACAAGAGACGTGGAAGAGGAAGTGATTGCTTAGATAAAATCTAGTGTGCAGTTTTCTTTACAACTTGACCAGACCACTGATGTCTGCGGAAATGCTTGTTTACGCCAGATTTGGTGAAGAGGGAGTAATTATTGAGGCTTTTGTGTTCTGTCGTCTACTTCCTGAGCATGTCACTGGCGATCAACATTTTGTTTTGCTGGACACATATGTACGTGACCATGAAATTGATTGGAAAAAGTGTGTGAGAATCTGCTCAGACGGTACATGAGCTATGACTGGCAAACACAGTGGGCTAGTCACGAAAGTACAGGCCGTTGCTCCGTTTGCTTTGTGGAGGCGTCGTATGATTCATCAATAAGGTCTCGTGGCTAAGAAAATGCCCCCCGAACTCAAACAAGTAATGGATGAAGCTGTTCATACTCTGAATTCCATCAAGGCCAGTGCACCAAGCACACGACTTGTAAAGGGAATTCCAAGCATTAAGCATATGATGACTGGAGAGGCAGCCTTTTGCTACTATGCACCCAAAACTGTGGAATAGTAATATTAGAGGCTGGCCCTCTGTTTTTTTTTTTAAACGGCAGCTTAAAATATTTTTTACTCTGGATTTTTAAAATATAATTTCAGTGCTATTTGTATTGTTTGTGCATGGTTCTTTTAAATTATTGTTGCTTATTTTAAGTTACTTAAAGTGTTTTTAACTTGTTTCTAACAAGCACTTTGAGTTACAAAACATCGTATGAAAGGTGCTTTATAAATAAAAATTAAGTGAGTAGGCTTACAATTAATACAGGGTGACGATTTTTAAATCTGTGTGAAGGGGGCGGGTAGCGAAATATTTTTAACCCCCAAAAAGGGTCATACTCTCAAAAAGATTAAGAACCTCTGTCCTATCTCACGAAAGGACAGTGAGATCTGCAGAAGTCTACCAGCTTTAAGTAGTAAAGACTGTTTTCCGTGACATCTCTCCTCACTGAGGTCAACGGAAAAATAGCTATAAAAAAGCAGGAAAAATACATTATTGTTTACAAATAAGCACCAAAGAGACACTGGTGTTAAGAGATTACACTGCTTTTATTAACAGCATATTGAAGTGCCCCCTTTTATCGCGTAGCGTGGCCAGGGAGTTTTCACATGACCTGTAACCGTCTCACACCAGATAGCAGTGGCAAATAACCTCTCTCGGTCGATTCCGGTTGGCCAGGTGCGCTTAACTTTCTTCCTCCCGGCGTGCCAACGCGGAAACCGACCGAGATTGCTATCAATGTTATCCCACTATACTCAATGCTTCCTAAAACCTCAAGGATTTGTGGAAAGTCCATCTTACTTGCCTCAAGAACCGCTTACATAGGGAGCTAAAGTCACCAGGTGCAGCCAATTCCGTGATTTCCCTGTGAGAATCCGAGGAATGTGGCTCTCCTGATGAAAATGTCTCCGTCCCATAATGACTCACCTGTGCTCCCAACCACATCTTCGCTACGCGGCAGTATCAGTTATGAAGATTCATGGATTGTGTCAGTATTCTACTGATAAATAACTGCATCTAACTATTGTTTTTTCAGCTGGTTTTGCTATTACATGACTATCCAGTACACGTTACATGGCAGTAACTTTACTTTTAGCTTGACTTCTGTTACAAATTAAGAAGCTTCTTATAGATAACTATATATTGTAACGCTTACGGCCGACAGGCGCTGTGTAAGAGCCGGCGTACCAGAGCGGGTGACGTCACCGCCCTTCCCTGTGATAGCAGGACCACAGCTACTGGGCTGCGGAGAGATCTCTCTTTAGCTCACGGGGCTAGGTCGCTGCAGAGAGACGCGGAAGTCCCGGGTTCGAGCCCCGGACGGTGCAGGGGCCGACCAGATGCGGCAAGGGCGCCCGCCTGAGCCCCCGTTGCGTTACATTGGTGTCAGAAGTGGGGTGGGATAGCCCTTCGCCGGGGACGGCGATTTAAGCGGGGGAGAGTGTAACGCTTACGGCCGACAGGCACTGTGTAAGAGCCGGCGTACCAGAGCGGGTGACGTCACCGCCCTTCCCTGTGATAGCAGGACCACAGCTACTGGGCTGCGGAGAGATCTCTCTTTAGCTCACGGGGCTAGGTCGCTGCAGAGAGACGCGGAAGTCCCGGGTTCGAGCCTCCAGTCGGGATGGGGCCGACCAGATGCGGCAAGGGCGCCCGCCTGAGCCCCGTTGCGTTACATTGGTGTCAGAAGCGGGGCGGGATAGCCCTTGCCGGGGACGGCGATTTAAGCGGGGGAGAGTGTAACGCTTACGGCCGACAGGCGCTGTGTAAGAGCCGGCGTACCAGAGCGGGTGACGTCACCGCCCTTCCCTGTGATAGCAGGACCACAGCTACTGGGCTGCGGAGAGATCTCTCTTTAGCTCACGGGGCTAGGTCGCTGCAGAGAGACGCGGAAGTCCCGGGTTCGAGCCCCGGACGGTGCAGGGGCCGACCTAATGCGGCAAGGGCGCCCGCCGGAGCCCCCGTTGCGTTACAATATTAATGTTTGTGCAAACCAGTAAAATAGTGTAATGGGGCATAGATATCTCCTTGTAATGACTATCACATAATTTAATGTGTTTCGGGTAGCTGTGTCAGCATGCAAAGAGCTGCAAAGGAACAAGTAAAGGTTTATTCCGTGTTGGAAAGAAACACGGAATAGGAGTCTTCTTTGGCTCTGCCAGTGTGACACCCGAAGAAGGCTCCACAGCCGAAATATTGTGTTTCTTTTTATCAGCATAGAACAAACCTTTACTTGTTCCTAATTTAATGTATTTTAGCGCACGCAAGGCGGGCTGGGAATAGCGCCTGAGGGGCGGGACGGAGAGCCGCGAGACAGCTTCTTCCTTTCCGTGTCTGTTAGCGTATCGCTGTCTCCCCTGTCCTTGTACACCTTTCCCCGGTTCCAGTTAATAAATGTGTTGTTTAACCCCTTTTCCTGAGACCTATGCCTGCTCCATTCCGTGCCGAAACCCGCGGTCGTTACAGTATTATTTCTGCTTGTAGAATTTTAGTTCAAACTAAATGCCAACAGAACTTTAGTGTATGGTTTCAAAGAATATGAGTAATAGGGTTTCTTCTGACAATAACACTACGATTTTGAAGAACTGCACTGGTATTTGGCCACTAGGTGGGACTATAGACTTGAGGTACTCCAACAATGTATTTCTGAAGGTAGTCTGTCGAGATGTTCCAGAATCCTTCTGTGCACCCATTTTAAAAGAGAATTACATGTTACACATTTTGAATGGTACCAGCGTGGTGCCTTGCTAGGGCCAGGGCCATGGGTTCAATTCCTGTGGTGCTACTGGTGTGGATTTGAAATGCTCTCCCTGTGTTTGTGTGGATTTCCTGCAGACGTTCAAAGACAAACTGGTAGGTAAATTGGCTTCTGGGGAAATTGGCCCTGGTGTGAAAGTGTGCATGTCTGTGTGAGCTCTGCAATGGGCTGGAGTGGTTAGCAAATTAATGAAGGATACAAATTTCATCTCAGACATGTGTCTTCCAACAGATGCTTGAAACTAGTTTTTTGGGGGCACTGATGTAGTTCAATAATTTTATTAGTCTCACTGTAAGTGCAATATACTGAACTACTTATCGCTTCAAAAAATGCATAAAGTGTACATTAAATCATAGTCATTTTGGTAGTAGGTGCACAGACGGGGAAATTCATTATGCTGATGAATATTTTTCGGCAGTGCAGGTGATAAATTGGCTAGTCACAAGCTAGCATGTGGTGTGATGATTATTGTTGGAAGCATTACAAGTGGTACATTTGACGTGCATGACTTGCACCAGGTTGTAGATTCTGTCTTGAGTGCAAAAAATCAATAATACAGATTTGGTCTAAAGTGTCCCGCTTTAATCCTTTTAATTATGTCCCATGTGTCAATACATGTGTCCCGCATTTCGGGCAAAGAAAAAAAACACTACACTTCCCATCCTGCTTTGTGCCAACTACATCCTGTTACAACCGCCTGAAGGTGTTGGTATCCACGGATACCACAGCAGTTGGGAAAATGGCAGAAAAGGAAGAGCCGGGGCCGGGCTGTGAGGCGCCCGCAGCCCAGGAGCCAGAGCCCGAGAGCTCGCACGGTCTTCGCTCCCCTTCCGTGACCTTCAGCGAGACGGTGCAGCCGGCGGTGACAGGAATGGTGTCACAGCTGTTCATGCAGCCGCCGCAGCTGAAATTTGACAAAAATATCAAGCAGGCCTTCTATAACACCGGGGCAATGATCTTCGTAGCGATCTGCTGCGGGGCTGCCGTGTTGGTGTACTTTATACTGGAGGCCTTCCTACGACCACTGCTGTGGGCTGTCCTCTGCGGCACTTTCCTGCACCCTTTTAAGTACTCGCTCGCCCGAATCGGCCGGTCGTGGCTGTCCAGTTTGCAGGACACCGGCACGCCGATCGTGCTGGGCACTTTGCTCCTGCCGGTGTGGTTCTTTAACTACGTGGTGGAGATGCTGGGGGCTTTGGTGCTGGAAAAGCTCAAGATCCTGCTGGTGATCGGGGCTGGTCTCCCCCTAGTTTGCTTCTTTTACTACTTTGGGAGCGTGATTGGGATACAGGTTATAATCGGACACACCTGCGACATCATCTGCGGCGCTCTGGATTATTTCAAGGCGACCTGGGTAGGTACAGCGAGCGCCACACCCCCGTCCGTGGTAAACACGCAATTCCTTTCAGGCAGGCGAAGGGGGCGTACTTATTTTCCCAAACACTTCCAGCCACGTGGAAAGAATTGGCCGTCTTCGTTAAAGCAACAAATTCCATATTTAGTGTGGTTCGCATCTTTTACTCAAAATCGTTCTTTGAGTCTATTAAAATAATTTATTTTTGCGTTCTCTGGACTGGCCTCTTGTTTTATTCCTTTGCATGAGGTTCGTGTGACTGTGCCGCTCCAGCATTTTACAATCTGTTGGTTTTTACATATGGTTTTTAAGATAGGCTGTATATCTTGCTGATTCTACTTAGTGCGATTGTGGTCTGAAATAAAATCACGTTTTCCAAGTGCCGTTTGGCATGTTGGAAATTAAACTTTTGCAGTGTTAATGGAGCTACCGAGAGCAGCACAGGATTTGTATTTTAAAAGCTCGGCCTTTTCTAATTATAGCATACCAGTTTTTCTGCAAGTCTCGGAAACGCTTAAATAAGGGGGGGAAAAAACTTCTATACGCTAAGGGTCTGTTTGACTCTTGCAGACTTCAAGTATAAATAGATCAGACCGTCAGTGGGTTTGCTATACTTGTATTGTATCTACAAGGATGAGTTTACATTGTGAAGAATTTGTCTGCTACTGTCACTCCAAAGGGATTAGTCCAAGGGCAGTCGATCCTGCTCTCTAAAAGCCACGATCCTCAAGGCTTTACAGATCACCCTTAAATCGCCACTTTGTAAAGCCTTGGAATACTTGACTTTTGATTAATTAAGTCTGTTAATTAGTTCAATTAGTTAAGAATCTTCCATGTTCTGGATAAACTGAAAGCGTTTGTATTTTATCATTTCAAATGATCGCAAACGTACGTATTTAAATAAGTCGCCCACATACAGTAAGTAGTCAAAACGAAGATGTTCCCAGGGTTTACAAATGAACGCTTTAAGGGTGACAGAGGGTTAACCTTACCTACACTTGCATATAAAGTGTCCCTCTTTCCCCTGCAAGCATTTTTTGTGAGGTGGCATTGAGGTTGACTTTAGTCCTTTTGTCTGAAAAATGGTTTGCAATTGCAATTAATAATTATTATATTACCACAGTTCTGCCAGTTCAGCTGCATGTGTACCATCATGCCTAAATGGCTTCAGACACGTTAACTAGCCATAGACGTTCAGGTAGGTAGCTGCGTCCGCATGTGTAGACTGCAAGGAACAGGTAGAAAGAAAAGAGAAATAAAAAGAAAAGGGACAACGTTTTGGCTGTAGAGCCTTTTTCAGGTGTTCCCTCAGAGATGATGTCGCCTCACCTCAAAGGAAGGCTCTATAGCTGAAAGGTTGTGTCTCTTTTCTTTTCCTTTCAGCATGGATTAAACCTCTATCTGTTCCTTTACTAGACATGTAATTTTGTTGGTGACATCTGTGTGAAAACTGTAATAACATTCTTAACCTTTTTTTTTCCATTTAACACACAGTATTGAAAAGACCAGTTGCCTCGCATTTCCCTCTTTTGCAGCTTGAAAACACGAATGGCTTATTTCAGAAAATGATTGGAATGCTTTGTTCTGAGTTTAAAAAAAAAAACAACTCCTTACTTGAACAAGCAGTTTTCAGGTTGCGTGACTTCGGCTCTCCCCATAATTGGGGTCGGATGTCATTGACAAAACTTCACATTAGCATTTGTCTCGGTGCCCGGAGAGCACGTTTCCAACCCTGCACAGCGGCAGGTGGAAATGTGAGCGGTCTGGCCAGTTCACAATGTGTGACCCACGTGGAGATGTAGCATTTCTCCTGATTCAGTTCGTCGTGGTGAAATGTGAATGTTTCCACCCTGCTGAGGAGTCCCTGTACAGTGGGCTCATGTCTGTGCTCCCCCAGGTGTGCACGTTGGTGGCCGGGTATGTGCTGGCTGTGATTTTTAAATGGAGCCCCAGCACAGAGCGGTATCTGAGGGCCATCTCAGTGCCTGTGTGGACCGTGCTGCTCTTCTACCTGGGTGAGTTAACATCATCTCCTATCGCAGCTTCTCCAAGTTAGGTTTTTAAAAATGTATTTTGGCCGAACCTTGTATGTTCCTCTTCCAACTGCCGGCGGCGTTTTCCGTGTTTTTACTGCCCACTGTCGTGCATTCACAGCATTTTTGTAGTAGTTTTACAATGTTTTCATTGTGCATTTGATTTGCCATGGTTTTCCATGGTATGCATGATGCTTTATAATAACTCGTAGTGTGCTACCTGTTATGCTTTTATGGATTATCTCATGGTGCTAAATACAGTATGGTGTAATAGAGAAAAATGACGTAATTTTATTATATGAGTAATGTACACTGATACTTTAAATTTTTCCAGATAAATAGGCAAGCACCATATTTATTATTTTCTTATCTGTGATATTTTGAATATTGGGTTTTTGGGACTAGTTTTGATTATTCTTGGCAGACTTCAAATTAGTAGTTGTGGCCTAGTAGTATATGTCTGAATGGCCCCTTCTTTTTTGCAGACTGCTCTGAGGTTTCAGAGGTGGATATGGCAGAGTGGTGGTCTCTCTTAGTAAGGGTGTAAAAGCTGTTATGTAGTGGTGGAGCTGTCATCGAGACCCTCAGGGTGGTAGTTGCGATAGTTGTGTCTCACGAGGCTCCTCTCTGTCTCTCCAGCTTCTGCAACTGGCTCCTGGAGAATCCCTGTGTTTGTCATTGTCTTGTCTCTCCTCCTTGTGGGCAGCCTGCATGAGAAACAGCAGGTCCAGGGCAAGTGTAAGTGCATCCCTTTTGCACTGAATAGGTCTTCCTGTATTTATTGTGTACCAGCTAAAAATCTCATTGAGAAGATTGAATGTTTGAATATTCAGTTGCCATGTTTCAGAGCGGGCTGGAATGTGAGCTTTGGCATTGAAATTCCTTTGTTTTTTTGCACTCTCTGAGCCAGCACCATCACAGTTTGTATAAAAGTGAGCATGCAAGCGAAGTTCCAAGATTTAAAATTAGTGTAGTTTTACATTACTAGTGGTAGTGGAGAATTAATGAAACAATACACTCAGCACAACTTGTTTTCCAGCTCTATTATTTTAATTACACAGACTACATCACAAGGTTAATGATGTTTTAATGATCACCTCTCATGAATCACGTTGTTTGTCTTGAAATCTTTGAGAAGCCACAGGGTGCATATAAAAGTGGAAATGATTGAATGCAGTCTGGAGAGCAATGTGTGTGTTGGGCAAACAATTGGAGATTTTACAGGGACACCTTAACCCTCTTGTTTGTGTTTATCCAGCTGGGGAGCTGTCAGGCAAAGTCCTGTCCATTGCTGCTAACACCATCTTCATGGCCATCTCCTGTACTGGCTTCACAGAGCAGGAGCCGGAGGAGGAGGCCTCCAGTTCACAGCCTGAGGGTGAGTGGGGGCCTTGTTGAGGAAAACTGGGTGTGACAGAGCAGATAGGAAAAGAGCAACAGGCGTAATAAGTTTTAATAAACCATTCAGAACCAAGAGTTGTTATGTGAGTAGGACCTTGTGTTTTCACAAGCGATTTGTTACTCTTCCTTTTAAAAAACGAGTAGTAAAAACCAAGAAATGGTATTGTTGTCTTCACACTCTAGAGAATATTGTTAAGTACATTATACAATGTTTAAAAACCAGTTTTCTTATTTTAGTGTTTTAAGTGGTCTGTCCTGGTCTACGTAATTCTCCTCTAGGAAAGGAATGCACAGTCTCCTTCCTTGTAGACCTCTCCTCACTTGGTTTTACTCACACACATGTCCTCTAAACTTATTAGACCTTCTCACCAGCTCATCACTTTGTCTGAGTTAATCACCAGGCACTGGGGTATTCCGCTTGATTAACTCTGTGTTGCCCAATTCTCAGTCTTCACTTTCACTCATGAATTGGATCTTTACTAATCTTTACTAACCACCACCAACTTTTTCCATCTGATCCTATTTGGCCAGGGGCACTTCTGTATAACCAACACTTTTGCCCCTACCAAAGCAGCAGTTGGTTTGCTCTCATTTCACCCTCTACAAGACTGCCCCACCAGACTGCCTATCTGTCTGTGGATTTTAAGGCACAGGGAGAACTTGTGGCTCAAGCTGTGCCGTCTAGACTCCTCTCTCTGCACCGATATGCTGCTGTCTTGATAAAGGATGCTCTACTCCTCCAGTTAACAACATGATCAGTCAGCCCCAGTTTAGCTGGCCAGCCCTTTCCTTGGCAGCACTCTTCAATACCAATGCGACTGGCAAACATACTACTGTGGGTGCTGCCTGGGCAGCACCTGTGACACCCTTCAGTACAGCCTAAGCTGTATTTACTATTGTTACAAGCCTATTATTTAATTCAGAGGACTGGATCATACTACACAAACCCTATGCTAACAGCTCCTTTTCCCCTACGTGGAATTTCACTCCCTCTGTGTGCCAGTTACTCATTCAGACCAACTGTGATTCATTCTGCAGGTCTCCTTTTAAACAGGTGGGCATTTGATTTCGGGTGTATTTTCATTAGTATAGTTCTTAAATCATTTATTTGGGACTCAATGCTGAATTTACAGCAGACTTTAAAGTACATTTTAAATGTGCTTCCTAGTGACACCGCATTGAGACAAAATACTGCAATGGATTCACCCCCTGAAATTGCTGTCTTATTTAGTTTTTTAAAGTGAATATATTTAAATGGGTAAAAGAAATATCAGCTTAAAGTGCACAGAGAGATCAAAAGTTAGATTTCACAGATTTATCCTCTATGACCCAATGAGATCACAGGCTTCATTTTGTTATTTCTTATTCATATAATCTGTCTGCTGAGGGGTCGCTCATTAATTCCTACAGCTTCATTGCTAAGCAGACTTTACTATGTTTTCATAGGACAGTGAAAGCAGTGGCATTGCAGAATTGGAGGTTGTACTTAGAAACAGATGTAATCTAAGCTTTCTGTCTTTTGCTGTACGGTGATTAATTTTTTGTTTTCTGACTAGATAATGGCGTCCGACTTCTGGCTTGTCTCCTGCAGATTCCTCCAGTAGTGGGAGCCCCGGCTCGGGCTCTGCTTCCCCCAGCCGGGCGGCTAGGCGACCACGCCCAGAACTGCGCTCGCTGCTGAAGCGGAAGAAGGCCAGCGACATCTACTTCGTGCTGCTGGTGTGGGCAATCATCATGGTGCAGATCTGGCTCAACCTGTGGATCCTGCAGCTGCTGCCCGTCCCCGTGGCTGGTAAACCTGTCCGCTCCCTCACGCTGTTTCCTGCTGATCCGGCATCTCATCTGGCTTTATATTTAAACAATGCACTGTTGATGAAAAAGTCCCTCATTGTACCGTAGCTTTGGGTGCATTCGTTGTACTGTAGCTTTGTTTGAGTGATTGTCTCAAGATCCTCAAATTTAAATTATATTACTGAAAATGACAGCTGTGAAGAATATGGTTGACTGCAAACACAACTTGCCAGGTCAGCAGTGTTAATGATTTCATTGCCTGCAGGTCCAGTTAAGATGCAGAGGTTTAAGGCAGGTTAGGTTTTTGTCAGCCTACTAGTAGGAGATCAGCTTCACTCTTGGAATTTTTGATTAACTATTAAGTATTTTCATCAAGTAACCGATTTCTTACAGTTCTGTACAGTATTGAAATGTGAATGCATGCATGGACTCAGGATGGGTGCTTATCGACGTTAATCCCGATTTGTATGCTCTTCACAGTGTGGGTGCTGAAAAAGTTGGTGGTGCACTTTGGCCTGATGGACTTTGCAGAGAGGAGCTTGGCATCTTGGTGGGCAGTGATAGCGAAGTTTATGCAGGAGCGCCAGGATGCCTTGGCTCCAGGACCCATTAAGGGCCTGGCACACTTCCTCCTAAAGGTGGACACAAAGGTAATGTCACACACCCTCTGTACTGTCTGTGCCGAGAGTTCAGGACTGTACAACAGTGTACCTGCTGAGAACACCCAAAAGTGCAGAGCAACACAGCCAGGAACCACAGCAGCCATGGCAGCACTGTTCAGCTGCTTTTCATTGTGCAAGTATCAAAATCAAAATAATAAGCCTGTATATCACAAGTTTCACTGAAAGTATTTCACCATTATCACTAATTTTCAGAGATACTTGACATCTTCTATTGCTTATTAATTCCAAATGCAGCATGAGTCTGTGTGCAAGTCAGAGTCTGACTCTCCAAGAGAATTCTACACATGTGCCACCCAGTGTTCCACCAAGGCTGTCTGAGCATGTGAGTCTGACAGGCTTGTAAGCACTGAGGTGGACTCATCTGTGACTTATGTTGAAAGCAGAGTAGAAAATATTTCATCCATCAAACATTATAACTATGATAAACACCAGTGGCAATCAAGTGTTTGACTCAATTGTTGACAAAAAATGCACTTTTAACGAAAAAAATCAGCATTACCCTTAACATGGATTCATAAGAAAGATCGATAATCAGGCATTTCTTCATGCTTGTTTCCTATGGTCAGTTTCTCAGGTTTCTATAAACTTGAGAACTCTTTTGTTATGCGCGTAAATGAAGTACACTGGAGATGGCCGGTGCTGACTCATTAGAAAACCAGAACGTGCTGGGGTAAACATAGAACTGTATAACAAAATATCGTAGTGAGCGTTCACTTCTAAATTCCAGTAATCTAAACGCTTTTAGAGCTCGGATTCTTTTCCTTGAATCTCTCCACGCCAGAGGACTTTTTCTTGGCTCCTCGTTTTCACTCCTCCTGCGGTCAAAGCCCCCTCTCCCGATGCGCTGAAATTATGTGATGCATGCCTGTCACCTGTGCCCATGTCTGATCTCTCCAATAATCCCCCCATGTCTTCTTGTCTTCTTCCTGAAAGCTGTGGCATTGGCTTAACAAGCAGGTAATAATCTGATGGTTGTAATCTGCAGTACGAGAGAGAGAGAAAGTGAGTGAGAGTGTGATTTTGCGCACCCATTAGAAGCCTGGACCTAAGCTTTGTTCCATTCACCCTGTCAGCCTTTGCATTCCTCCTGATTTGCTGCTTAAGTCATGGGCTTTCAGTTTTTTTAGTCGTGTTGCTATCTAATGCAGCAAGCTATGGAAGGTTGATATTTTTTCTCTGAAGCATACCCTAGAGTTCCAGCTGTGTAGCTGACATTTATGAATGCAAATTAGGTTTTTGAATAAGGTACAGGAAGGATCAATTCTAAATGAAGCTCTTCTAGTTATTAAGAGAATGCTGTTTTTTAATCAAGATGATGAAACAACTGTTTTTTTTGCCTAAATGTGGCCCGGTTCACTTTCATCCTCACAGATATGACATGACAACTTTAGAAAACAAATTAATGCTCAAAATGTAGACTTGCTGGTATCATGAGGAATTTTAGGGTATGATTTTTGTCCCTCACGTCAATATCATTTTGAAAAAAGCATGCCTGTGATATGTAAGAGAAGTACAACATCATCTTTTTTGACAATTCAGATTTATCTTTGATAAGTGTCATTTTTGTATCTTGTCTGGAGGACATGACTGCTTATTAGTAGAGACATCAATAAAATTTGTGATCCTGTGTTGCCTAGAATAAAACTACAAAATAAATTATTTTCAAGAAAATAGATTCTCATCAGATAATTGTTATGGTTACACAAGCAATCTGAAGACCTGTAGAATGGTTACAAATGAGAGGAGGCCTTTCATATAGTTTATTTTTTCGGAAGCTAATTGATCTAAGGAACATTTTTTTAATCTTTAGAACAAGCAGCAAACATGAATTAAATTAGTACATGGTTTATATACATAATAACAAGTACTTGTTCCCTGGAGTATCCTCTCATACCTCCCTTGAGCTGCTGAAATAAGCAATGAGTTTTGTAGCTTTATTTGCTGAGATGTGTAGTTCAGTTTTAGCTGTGTTTGGCAATATAATTTCCTTAGGTGGGCCAGAAGTGAGCTTTCTTGTTATTTAGGCTCCAGCCTACAGAAAATGAAACCTTCCATAGCTTATGCTTCTGTTAAACTGGTTGGCTTGAGTGGTTCTGATGCATGAAGAGCAAACACACCCTTTTAGACTGTTGTGGGCTTAATCTCAGGTCTCTGGCCACAACTAGGGTTGGTTCTTGGTGTCATTTCATAATGCTGAAAGTGTGCTGTTTTCCTGTATAAAACCATTTAAGGCTGTGGTCCTGACATCTGTAAGTTCCTGTTCTGAGCTCCTGTGGCTCAAGAGTCAGTGTGTCAGAACATCAGATTAAAGGGAAGCTGTTCTTCCGAGGAATCCATCTAAGAAAGGTCTGCTGAGAGCCGCCTTCTCGGGTATTTGATCTTATCTGACACAGGCTGGAAGATGTCTAGCTCTTTGTTAGTAATGCAGCACACATGAAAATGCTCTTTCTTTGCTGGGTCTCTTTGTTAGTACTGCCCCAGGAGGACTTCAGTTCAGAGCTTGGTTTTGGCATTTATTTTACTGTCCAGTAACAGATTGCTTAACTTGGAAGTCAGTTAACATTCTATTACATTTTCCCATGCTAGGAGGCCCAAGGAGAGTTGTCCTACAAATTCAAGGTATTAGCTGTTTGCATATTTTTATCGCCGCGCCTATGAGCAATGAACTCTATAACAATGAACAAAAGCTTGAAAATAATGAGGACATCTCACACAAATGCAAAATAGTAATCTCGTTCATAAAAATGATCACTTGTGAGACTGCAATGAAATATCAACTTAAAATAAAAGTATTGTTAAACAAATAGGGAGTCATATGAAGAGCATGTGCTGTTGTTGAAGGCAAGATGTTGTACTTGTGTTTATTTGCACTTGGAACAGGAAGTGGAGCTTGCATAAAATATTCCTGTGCTCTGTTGCTTTGGCTGCAGTATTCTGTTTGCATACTTAGGGCCTCTTAAACAGAAGATCATGCTCACCAAACTGTACTGTCATTCTGGGGTAATTACTATGACAGTGAGTCACACAGATGTTTGTTTGTTGATCTCAAGCAGTGAATGTATTAGTTCTTTAATACCAGTTATTTAATTCCTCATTTATTGCCAACATCCTTGCATGTTTTCATTTTTGATCTCTTTGACTATTTGCGGCGTCAACAAAGTATTCCACAAATACTCATTTGAAACATGATTCATTGGAAAGAATTATGCTTGGCAGGATTGGAAGGCAACAACATTCTGAAGTCTCTCTGTTCAGCATGGAGGCACTGAGTTAACAGTACCTCCTCACTGTCTACTGTTTCTGGAATAGTTAATATGGCATAAAGATGCTAAACTGGTAATAATAAATAATCACGTGTGACAAAATATTAAAGGACAAGTCAAAACATATAATAGGATTCCTTTCCCAGTCATTAAGTCCGATTATCAAGAGACTGGGTGTTTCTTTTTAGTGAAAATGACCTATAATGCTTTGTTTTTCAAGGAAAATGTGCGCTTGTTCCGAGTTTAATCTGTGTCCTCTAAGTTAACTCAACATAAAATTTAAATTCCCAGGGCGTGCTATTCCGTTTAATAGATCAGTGTAGCATGAGAAAGCGACATTCATGTCTTTAATCATCACAGGACAGCAGGGTATGTGTGACCTAAGGAGGGGTGCAGTACAGAACTCTCCTCTCAGTCTCCATTAACTTCACAGTAGGGGGTTAGGTTATTGTGCACATTAACATAGAGAATCGATGGAATAGACACTTTGAAAGTAATGTGATTTAAACAACAAAAAACATTTAACAAAGTGTGTTGGAGACAATGATTCAGAATGCAGTAAGTATTGAAACAGGCAGGGGGGGTCTGTCCACTGACAGGGGCATCAGATATATGGCAGTTCCGTAGCACGTGTTTTTGCAAATGTTTCTGAAAGGGATACATACAGGAAAACAACATGAATTTAAAACTATGACTAACACCTGTGGCATCCTTACAAAAAATAAGACAGTAATCCACTTACACAGTCCAAAATGGTCTTTTGGTGACTTCTCCTGATTTAATGTGTAAGTGTGACAGGATAATATAGCTAGAGAAACCTGGGACTCATAGCTTTCAAGTTTTGACTAGTGTCTGTGTATTTATTTTTCAGAGCACCTTTTACTGGCTGAACTGCTGAAATGTTTTAGAGCCAAACGAGGAAAGACCGCTCACTGCTCACTGGATGCCATTTTGGAATAGCCCAGAGGGCAGAATGGGAGCGTGAAAAAGAGATGAGAATCGGCGGCACTCATTCCCGTTTTAAATCATCTTATGTCATTTATTGTTCATTGCGAAAACTATCACTAGCTGAGAGTTAATCAGACTTTATTAACTCGTCTGTTTAGACTTCTGATTTCTGTGGGTGGTGGGGTCTATCTGATAGAGCTATGTTGATCTTCAGAAAACATGGATGCTGGTCACACTTTTTGAGCAGACAGAATTGGTCCATGCCACTAGCACTAGAGAACTATAGACACAGGTTTCTCCCGGTATCCAGTCACTCTTGCCTATCAGAGCCCTATTCCCCTGAGAGAAAGCCCCTGACGACCCCTTTTTCTCTTTCTTTATCTCTCTCTTCAGATGATTGTGTGGCTTGAACGCTCCCTGGACAAGCTCATCAGCATTTTCATCATCTTCCTCCTGGTCATGGGCACCTTGTTACTGGCTCTGCTGCTTACTGCCAAGGTATTGAGTGTGCAATTTAGGGGGTCCATGAGAGTAGAGGTGCATTCAGGCATGGGCTAAAATTTGATCTCTGAAATAGAGGAGAATGCTATAGAAATCAAACTGTAGGGGCAGTGTCAGATCAATCCTAAAGATTTACATCAAAATTTGTCCAAAATTCATCATGATTTTTCAAGTTAGAAAGAAACTCCTAATAGGTTGATGTGAGTGAATGGAGCAGCACTTGTGGCTGCATTTTAAATATTATTTGAATCTGCCTGGAAAATTTTGCATAGTCAAATGCCACCTCTCTATCTATCCATTTTCTAACCCCTTTATCCAATACAGAGCAGAAACGTATCCTATCACGCGACAGGTGCAAGGCAGGAGCATAGTTAATGGACTAACTGAATTAATGTTTAAAAGATGGTACCTTTTAATTTTATTGAGACATATTTGGGTATCAAAAGTTTCCATTTCCATTTATGTACACTAAAGTTTATATTACAGTAATATATAGTATAGTAAATATGATAGTCATAATGGTAATTTAGTTTATGGTAATGGTAGACCCTGACCCTAGCCCAGGGTGTAAACAGGAGTAGGGATTGGCAGGGAGGCGGTGCGATTAGAGCCAAATGTTTCAGTGCAGCGTTCCAGGAAGGTATCGGGATACCTGTAATCTTCTCCCTTTCTGCAGGTTCATCATGAGAGTGTGCACATCATTGAAGTCACCAGCAACCTCATCAACGAGACCGTGTCCAATCATCCAGAGTGGGCCAAGTAAGAAACACACTCTCCAGCTGTCTTGCTGCCGAGAGAACAGCTGGTATCCAGTATACAGGCACTCTGTCGGGTACCACACCTGTCACAACTGATGTCTCTAGATTGAAAATATGAAGTGATATTAATTGGGTACAAATTTCTACTGCAAATGGCAGAATGCAGTGGCAGCTTGTATCTCATGTCCTCCTATGATAAATGAACACATGACAGCGTGGTGGCTGGTTGTGTTTGTTGATTGCAGTGCTGACATGAGGTGAATTATGGAGCAGGCTGAAATCACTTTGTGTTTAGGCTGCCTGGCTCATGTAAACCAGATCTCGGTGGGTTTCACAAGCTTATGCATGAACCATAAGTCACTGAATACCAACCCTTTAAATCAGAGGAGAAGCCCTGAATCTGTATAATGCTGTAAAAACTTTCCCTATACTGAGTTATAGCCCACACAAAGCAAAAATATGTATGATTTGTGGTCAGTGTTTTCACTTTCTTTGTTGATTAGGTGCTGTCAAACACTGGACCTTTCAAAGCACATTACTTGGAATTTGGCACAATCAGAGCAATGATTCTCATGATGAGTTTGATTTGATTATCCCTTACAAAATGAAGGAGATTATTGTAACAAGACAGGCAGTTGTGTAGTTAGTGTGGTGTTGTGTTTAGACTCCCACTGATCTTGATTATATTTATGCTGGATTAAATCAGGGTTTGTTCAGAGAACAAATGAGCTGGCTGAGGTTGGTGTGGTCCAGTTCGGAGGATTACCCCAGTGGGTTCTTCTGTGGGAAAGACAAATCAGTACTTTTTCCTGTTTCCTGTCTAAGAATTGAATTCACAACACCGCGGAAAGTAACTTGTGTTTTAATTGTTTTAGGTGCGCCTGAAAAATAAAGAACAACCTCCTTCGTCAGACGTTATTCTCACATTCATTTCCCAGAGAGCCTGGTGTCTTCTGGTTTTAGTTCTAACCTGAGTGACTATTGTCTCAATTGTGAAGCTCTTTTACACTTGCCATCTCAAAACATTTCTGTCATTAAAGGAACATTCATGGATGAGGCACCTTGAAAGTAAAGTGATCTGTAAAACTAACCAGATTAACCCTCTCCAGGACTAGGAGCTGTAAAATGATAAACGGGAGCATTGATGTGTCTGGCTGGCTCTCGACCTTTTTTTAACACAGTCATTCAACAGTAATTCTGCATCTATGGTGGCAGTCTACACATTAACTGCCACTGGAGCCTGTAAGCTGGGATGGTTCAGCTAAAGGGTTAACAAGTTCTCTTAAGTGCATTAGATCCGTCCTTGATTTCCATATTAACCTCATAAAATTAAGTGATTATCTGGCATGCGCTGTAGTTCTGTCACAAGATTCTCTGAACCCTGCTTTGTAGATCTTGCTCGCTTTACAAAAAGAAATGCTGTTTCAACTTGTTTATGCTCAAAATAATTCCCTCTGGTGCATGACGATCTGTCCTGAAATACCTCCGGTGCTGGGACATAGGAGTGTAATTTAGTCAATTATTTTTCAGATAAATTCCAGTATGTGCTTAGAGGCTAACATAGGCATACCCTATACCATAGGTCCTTAATAGGGACTTATGGATTGTAAATTATGAGCATAATTTTTATAAATCAACATTAATGGAAACCTTGTAAGAACTAACCCCTGGTTAGCACTGGTTTGTGTCTGGTATCTCGATGTCCTGACTGATTGTACTATTATTTTTTTGAACTGGGTTTCTTGAATCAGAAAATATTTTGTCTCTTTGATCCACAGCTGGCTCCCAGAGGCTCAGGTGGTGCAGAAGGCTCTAAATTCTGCTGCTACTAATGTGTACCAGTATGGCAGAGAGTGGATAACCCAGAAGGTATGAAGATACTATTCCAGTCCGGTATTCCTCTAAGCCACACTAGGTCTGTTGCAATTCTGATCAGGTTAAACAACAAGAACAATCAG
The DNA here is from genome assembly GCF_059453375.1 of Lepisosteus platostomus. Classification (NCBI taxonomy): domain Eukaryota; kingdom Metazoa; phylum Chordata; class Actinopteri; order Semionotiformes; family Lepisosteidae; genus Lepisosteus; species Lepisosteus platostomus. The sequence goes on along the minus strand of NC_142622.1, from coordinate 23,350,821 downwards.
AGAAAAAGTGATACAGTATTAAACAAGTTACGGCTGAGATGTGGGTGACCTGTGAGAAACGGACAACAGCAGTGAAAACGGGGTTTAGATTTGGCGCTGAAACCCTTGACCTTTTCTTTTGTGTGTCTCCTAGCTTCACAAGATGCTGGGTGAGAAGGTGAACAACACAGCTGTGATTGAGAAGCAGGTGCTGGAGCTGTGGGACAGACTGTATCACTCCTGGTTTGTGAAGGTATAATCAGCATAAGCAATGATCACCTGCTATCAAAATAATTTTTAAACAAAGGGGCTTAAAACATGGTGCCTGAAAGTAGAAAACATTTACAATACTATTTCTACCCTCCCCACACACAATAATTGCTGACCGCAAAGCCCTACCGCGGGTGGTGAAAACTGCCCAGTCCATCACTGGGGTTGCCCTCCCATCTATACAGGACATTTATGACAGACGGTGCTTGAGGAAAGCTCTAAGCATCATCAAAGACCCCACACATCCCAGCTACAGACTGTATGACCCTCTACCATCTGGAAAACGGTACCGGAGCATTCGGGCCCGGACTACCTGACTCAGAGACAGTTTTTACCCCCGCACTATCAAACTATTAAACTCCCAGGCTCTCTCACTCTCACCTCAGCTCTCACCTATGATCTGAACCTCACAGTGCCTTCTTTCTTTCTTACCAAAAACTCACACATTGAAATCTACCTCTACCTTACATGTCAAAAAGCTCACTCCCCATAGTTTCTATCCTTTTATTTCATTCTGTTGATGCATGTTTTTGCACATCTGATGTTTTTGCACATTACCTGTTACCTTTTTGTTGTTTTGCACATTGCCTGTTGTTGTTTTTTGCACACTGCCTGTTGTCTCTGTCTTTCTTTTATTATACAATTGTATTGTTTTTTTGTACTACGTATCGTCTGAGAGCTAGCTAAATAGCATTTCGTTATACCATATACCTGTATATGAGTATAATGACAATAAACTTGAACTTAAACTTGATAATAAATTGACATTTGAAGGTGTTACTTTTAGGTGCAATTGTATATTTTTTCCTATTTTTACGGTACTTAATGAGCATGTCCCTGACATTTTATATTTTGTGCTTTCTGCATAGCAAGTCTCTCTCACTTGGCAGCCCCTGGTTTCTAAACAGTCACAGCTGCAGCTGAACAAAACAAGAATGGGATGTGGCATTATGCTTGTGGCAGTATGTTTATGCATGTTAGACTACTTTGTGTTTTGCTGTAATGGTACACCAGAGAAGTTTTATTACAAGCCATGATCACTAACCTTACTATCGTTTCCTCACTGAAAGTGTAATTGCAACAGAATTGGAAGAAAAGGCAGATTCTCTGATTTACCAAGTAGTAAGTTTATTAGTGATAAATTTTGAGATCTGTTTGGAGCCAGGTGTCCTCCTTAAGCTCCACATTTCAGTTTCCGTTTGTTTTGACATGGTTCTTTGACGAAAAAAGGAGAGTTCCATTGGACGCTGTCCTTGTCTTATGCTTTTTTGTCTTTTAGAATGTTACCCACTCAGGACGACACCGAGGCACCAAGATGCACATTCACCGTCAGCACAGCTGGTTGGGTGATATCCTGGACTGGCAGGACATTGCGTCCTTTGTGCAAGAGAACATCGAGACCTTGCTCTCTGTGAGTGTTTGAGGGATGCAGAACACAGCACAGGCACTTTGCATTGTTCAAAAACCAGTAGGTCTGTAGCCTGTGTAGCCCTGATTTGGTTTGGGTACATTTTTAGAATATGCCAATTCACTTCATGTCAGAATTGAATAAAAAAAATATGTATCTAGAGGGTCCAAGTGGGTTAGTTTCCAATAGAATCTAGGGTATATATTAGACAAAATTAAATACCTTTTATACTGCAGGATTTTGGCCCTGACCTCTTGTAAATCATTTACTTAGGTGGGAAATCAGCTTCATGATTTTACAGTTGTTATTTTGTCATTGTATTGTTCAAATACTTTGTTTAATGTGCATTTTTATGTTTTTATAAATTTTAAATGTGCAACTTTCAGCTAGTATTATATGAGGTTCACAGTATGCTCATGGTTTTATGAAGATGCTGATTAAATCAACCAGCAGTTCTATGTCTGCCGATTTGCTTTCCGATTACATGTTATATATTCTGTGTGGGTTATACAAGGACTGTAAGCTATGACAGACATCTAACAATCTATTTTCCAACTGCTCCATCTAGTACAGGGTTATGGGAGAGTCAGAGCCCATCCTGGCAAGCAGTGGGCACAAGGCAGGATACGCTAGCGCATCACAGGGAACACGCACACACATGCTCACACCAGGGCCAGTTTTCCTAGAAGCCAATCAACCTACCAGTTCTGTCAATTGTGGGAGGAAACTGGAACACCTGGAGGTAACCTGTGCAAACACAGGGAGAACATCAAAATTCCACACAGATAGCTCCCCTGTGCTTCCCACTGACATTTAATAAAATTACTCAGCCACACATGCCGTGGTATGAGTTTGCATAAAACACAGAAAATCTTAAATGTGGGGTTATAATGGAATAGTTTGGACTGTTAGATAACCATGGCTTGAAGCACCAATGCTAGAGATAAGTTATTTCCTACTCTGATCCCAGAGAGCCCTTATTCTTGATCTTTTATAGGTGTCTTTAAACAGTGGCTTTAAAAGGGTAGCTACTGCTGTATTGTCAGTCATAGAGAGCTTGGCAGGCAAGAGCACTGGGAAGACCCGTAGTTCTCCAGGCCAGGTGAAGGCCTCTGTATTAGATCACTGGGTTCCATTGGCTATATCTGTAAGCTGTGAGAAGGAGCGGAGTTTGTGCTTTTCAGTAAATCATGGTGCTGTTTGCATTTGCCTCTTCTGCTCAGATGCTTGCACAGTGGTGACTTCTGATGACAAGAAATGAATAGACACACAGAATCACTGTACATGCTGTTGAGAATGGTATGTATGATGACCCGGGTCCCTCTGTGACTGCAGATCCTGGAGTCCCTGTGGATTGTGATGAGCCGCAACGTCAGCCTGCTCTTCTCCACTGCCACCACCCTCTTCACCATCCTGTTCCACAGCGGCACAGCACTGCTCAACTTCGTACTGTCCCTGGTAGGAGCCATTTGTGCCACCTCTCTTCAGCTTGCTATCCTGAAAAAAATCTCGCATGAAGATTACTTCTTCATTTTCCAATCTTGTCCTTACTTTCCTCCCTGCCGAAAAATGACCAACCCTGTTCACGCCAAGTGTGTCACACCAGTTGTTCTATCAGGGAGACCCCTTGTGATTGAGATGGGCAGTGAACATTATCCTCAGAGCTGCACTATGCCCCTTTGAGTGATCATGTTTTTGAACTCCTCTGTCCTTCAAATCTCTGTGTGAAGTGCCATGTTAAAATATAGCAGACATGATAACTTTAACATGTTAGCTGTTAAATAGGATTTAGGTTTTTAATGTGTCTATATTACTAACGCTATACTACTACTAATGCTATAAAGTCTTTGCCTTTATACTTTTCCTTCAAAAGAATATCACTGGGCTTTATATACAGGCGGGGCCCCACTTAATCCGTCACTGACGTGCAACCCCTGCCTGGTTTTCTGCTGTCGCGTGGCATGATGCTGTAACCAGCAGCTCTCCGTGTGTCGCACTTCCTGTCCTGTTCCAGGTGATCTTCCTGACCACGCTGTTCTACCTGCTGAGCTCCAGTGGAGAGTACTACAAGCCTGTCAAGTGGGTGATCAGTCTGACTCCCCTCTCTCAGCCTGGACCCTCTTCCAACATCGTGGGCCAGTCTGTGGAGGAAGCCATCCGGTCAGTGTCCATTCTGGAACTCACGCACGCATAAGCCAATTTCAGGGCCTCCCTTGTATGACATTCTTTTTTAGAAGTTCAAGTAGGGAGCTGCGTCAGCATGCGTAGGCTGCAAAGGAACAAGTAAAGGTTTATTCCAAGCTGAAAAGAGAAGAAAGGAAACACAATGTTTCGGCTGTGGAGCCTTCTCCAAACACCCAGTTAAGGCTCCACAGCATTGTTTCTCCTTTCTTCTCTTTTCAACAATTTTATTTTTTGTTCAGCTTACCTAGTTTCTCCCAAAAAAATTGAAATAATATGTTAGCCACCCACGCAGCTTGTGCAATGTGAGATTTTATAAAGATGTATACTGGGGTGTTATACTGGCTGAGACCCTCCTGGGGGTGTTCTTTGATTTTTGGTTACAGCCCCTTTCCTATGCAGGCTCGCCACAGGAGAGATATTTCTTGTGCTGTTTCCAGTTCACTGGGAGCATCCCCTGGGCTTCGTTCCTCAGTGTGTCTCATCAGCACTGATTACAATCAACAGGATCAAGTCGGGAATCATTAGCTTAAAGTTCACCTTTAATAGGAGAAGCTTTTAATCAAGGCTAGAGCAACCGAGCACAAGTTTAATTAAAACGTTCTCCACATGATCAGCTTGCGATGTGCTTAGAGGGGAACTGCAACAGTCTTGTTGAATAATATTTTGTGTGCATGCTTCTAATGCCTATTCAGCTTTTTTCCAAGTTAATTAAATTTTTACGTATTTATTCTGAAGGATCAGCATACAATAAAAGTATGAGGCACTTGACTGCACCCTTGAGAAATTTATTGAAGAGAGTTTATTAAATGTTGTCAAGGAGCAGGGCTGAGTTGGTAGAAGAATAGGATTGTTCTTTCAGCTAGCCGCCTAGCCGCCTGACAGTCCTGATTAAGGCTGTGCTACAGGTCAGAGTGGGCTGTGATTTTTCTGTGCTGGCAAAGTTTCTCATGGGGCTGGGCTTACTTGTGTAAGATTGAGCTGTATTTATAAGAGAGGAGGCAATTTCTCTTCATAACAAAGTCCTCTTCCTTGGAATCTTAGCTACCAGTGTGGAAAGAAATCCTGTTTATTTGTAATGCTTAAAACATTTAGGACATTTGAGTTGTCATTTCTGCCAGTGGGGGATGGGTTGAATTGATAGTTTCTTTCTCCAAAAGAAGGTACGTAAATAGGGAATATATTTAGTAATTGCAGGTTTACAAACTGGATATCGCTAAGCTGTTTCCTTACTTGTGGAAGTGCACAGTAGATCTGACTTCTCACAGATCTGGCTGTTTTTGAGGTGTTTTTGTGAGGAAAACAGTTTTATATGTCTTCTGAGGATATCAACAATGGAGAGATCACGTTGATTCTAGTTCATATACTGAGGCTTTAGTCCACTCCTTACTTGAAATGCAAATTGACTTATTATTACTGAGTGTACGAAGAGGGAGAGCTCGAGACTTCTTCAGAAGAATTATTCCCAGGGCGTTGCAGTGCCGTTTCCATTACCCTGCTGTTCGTCTTGGCCAAGCTCAATCTAATTGTTGTTCAGAGAAACATGTTTAATGTATAACGAATTCAGCTGGGATCCACATTTCATGCTGGATATGAGAACCACAGAAGAGCTGTGAGGCAGCGATAAAGTCTAAGCAGATTAGGATGAGCAGCTAAGAAACAGACTGCTCTTAAAGCATGCAGATCTTTTGCAGAAACACAAATGGCAATTTGTTCTGACTTGTGATTGACATTCCACAGTTATGCACTGCAGTGAAAGAAGAGAAGGACCTCTTACAACCATTAATAATGAGAATAAACATGCTTGAGCAGTTTTCATTGTCTTTGAATTGCTCTCAAATGAACATTTCACATGTTTTTTTAGTAGAAATAGGTACAATTATGCAATTATTAATTGCTTTTTACAGCAGTGTAGAGCAGAGGTCAATTTCACTTTCTGTCGGCACAGTGTGGAGCAGTGGATACAGTTCTGGACTCGTTCCAAATCCTAGCTGTGGTTGTCTTGACAAGGTTCAGGGTGTTCACCTGGATTGGTCCAGTAAAATATGCGGCTGTATAAATGGGTGCAAATGTAAGAATTTATCAGCCAAATAAATTAATTAATATGGACTATAGGGCTTAAGAGGCGAGTGATAACAATCACGAACTTGTAAATAAAATAAAATGTGAGAAATGAATTCACCAATTTCGAATTCTGATTCGCAGGAACATACAGGGGGTGGACAAAGTAATACAAACACCAAGCAATATAAGAATATTCATTAATAAGGAGTTGGGCCACCCTTTGCCTTCAGAACTGCTTCATTCCTTCTTGGAGTACTGTTGTTCAAATTCTGAACTGTTTCTAGTGGGATATTAGACCATTCGTCTTTGAGTGATAAAGGAGGTGGAAATCTCTGTACTCTGTGTTCCAATATTTCCCATTAAGTCACAGAAAACATTGTGGGTTGAGGGCTTCATTTGGCTTTCTCCAGCCATTAACCTGTCCAGATGTTTAGGAAAAAGAGTGAAAGATGACTCATCAGGCGTTATTACTTTCTTTCACATTACACCAGGTTATGCATTCCTGGGCATTGACCTTAGTTACAGGTGGTTTCAGAATGGCTGCCCCACCTTAAATAACAGCTTTGTGAAGCTCACGATGTAGTTATAGTTGTGACTATGTGAGTTGTCTGGTCATTTCTGAGGCCTTTGTTTTGTGGGTAATGGCAACTTACTTATTAAATGTTCATCTATCCCTGTAAATGAACTTCAACATGTGATCACAGCTCCTCTTTCCTGACGCTCTTTTCCCTTGTTTGCCTTGTTTGCCTTATTTCTTCATTATTTTTGACACTGTTCTCCTTGACATTAAATAATTTTGCTGTTTCTGTGACTGACTCACCTGCCATTCGGGCACCACCCATATGACCTTTTTTAAAATCTTGCAATCTTGTCTTGCTTTAGAAACTCCTATATCAATGTGTTGATTTTAATTTGTCTTTTTGTAACAGAAACATATTGGTAATTAGTATTGAAATGAATGTGAAATACATGTATTTTTCCTTTTTTCATTGTGATTTAGTAACTTCTGAAGCCTTTTTTGTTAGGTTTTTCCATTATTTTGTCCACCCTCTGTAAATGTACACTAGGCATCCTTTATCCTTCTGAATCAAGAATTATACTGTAGTCTGATGTGATGCCATGTTCCCTGTGACATTAAAATAAACTCTTTGTGAGCTGCGTGGAATGACCTGTGCTATCAGAAGGGATTTGCCTTGTGGCATGATAAGTGACCAAAGAAATGAGAAACAACTGTGTGTGACATTCCCAAGTGCCAGGAATGTGGAATGGGAAACAGTAGATAACAATAGGAGTCTGTGCTGACAGCTTATTTTTCGGAAAATTCATTTTGATAAATTGGGACTCGCAGAAAATGTGCCACACAATATACACTGGATAAAGAGTATAAAGAGTCAGTCTGTTCTAGTTGTTTAAATTAGGAACACAAACATGCTCTGAAGCAAAAATAATAAAATACAGTTCACGCATTGCTCCAGATGGAGTCTTGTTTAGGTTGACAGCCAGTTTTGCGCAGTGATCACATTATGTGTGCACTTCAGGCAGGGTCCCTTGGTAGCGGACTGTGTAATAAAAATGGCGAAGAAGACAGGGGCCAGTGGGTTAACAGACAGGAGTGTAATTAAGCAGTTTTGATTTGCAGCATCTTGTTAATGAGATGGTCCCAGTGGGAGCTGGCATCAGTCATGCTCAGGCCAAATCAAGTCAGCTATTTGTTTCAAAGAAAATTGGGTGATTGTGAGGTACAAGTCATTTGCAATTGAAAAGTCAAAGTTAATGACACACATTTAAAAAATTAAAGCAGCAACCTTAAACTCCTCGTCTCTTTGCTTGTTTTTTAATCAACCCCTGCATAATCGCAGATATAACAAGAAACAAGGATAGCCTTAAATAAGCCAATTTAGAAGTGCTCAACATTTCTATTATCAGCTCCTTTTTTTCATTGCACCTAGGACTTCTCTCAAACTTCTTCTTCAGCTAGTTTGCATTATCCAGTTTTGTGTGATTCTAAAATGACTCGCCATCCCTGAGAAGATAGTTGCCCAGTCTCTTCACACCCTCGACCAATGTACTGGAAATACAGGAAACACTGATGATGTCGTTGCTCACTGCCTCTGTGTTTTTCTCCACTCAGAGGTGTGTTTGATGCTTCCCTGAAGATGGCAGGATTCTATGGACTCTACACGTGGCTCACACACACCATCTTTGGAATCAACATAGTCTTCATTCCCGCAGGTGAGCAACTATCAACCCAAGGTTAGCGACTTAATGTACATTTCAAGTTCGGCCATCTTTCTTGATCACAGCTCAGGTGTCAGTTTGCAGGGCATGGTCCTTGTCTAGAGTCACGCCTTTTCCTTCCACTCTTTGAACTTCAGGCAGAAGCTACATTCTGTCATGGTAGACCTGGAGCCTATCCTGGAGAGCAATGAGCGAAAGGCCGAATACAGACAGAGACAGGCACACATTCAGGGCCAGTTTTCTCAGAATCCAGTCAACTTCCACTATGTCTTTGGACAGTGGGAGGAAACCACAGCATCTATTGGAACATGGAGAGGACGTACAAACGCCACACAGATAACACCCCAGCTCCTGAACTGAACCAAGCGACTCAGCGCTGTGAGGCAGCAATTCTAATCACTGCCTGCCACCCTTAAAAGTGCCCAATCATAAGAAATACAGTATACATTTTTTAAACTCATTACATAATGGACTAAAAAGAAACTTGGGAAGCTTGTTCAAGCTTGTATTTTATCAAGAATTGATTACTGTTATTCTATACTTGCTGGTGCATCAGCTAATGCCTTTGACCGCAAAACTTTGATCCCAGGGTATTATTATATCTGCCTCTGGCAAGCATGTAACACCTGTCTTGGCATCTTTGCATTGGCTGCCAATCAAACACAGAATTTATGACAGGGCTCTACTGCTGACGTAAAAGGTGCTGAATGCTTTAGTTCCTAATTATTTGAGAGAATTTCTGATCTTCTACATTTCTCCAGTCAACTTGAGGTTCACACAGATTCTCATTTGTCTTGCTCTCCAAGGATTAAATTGAAATCAGTGGGTAATCGGGCCTCTGGCATCATGTCTCCATAGTCAAAGACTGATACAATATATGAGTTTTTAGTCTTGTTGAAAAAAATTCTTTTTGATCTTGGCATTTTTATGTTTGTTCACATTAATTTTATCTTTGTTCCTATTGCATTATGAAGAGTGCTCTATAAACAAAATGAATTATTGAAAGAAGTTTGAGACATTTATTTTAGCAACAGAGGATGCAGTCTAGTTTCCCCTTCAAATTATTAAGGAAAACATTGACTGATTTAAGGTGTTTTTTTTTTGCCCTGAGTTGTTGTTTTTTTATTTTCTTCTGTATATTTGCTGAAGACTGCATATGCTGATGGGGTTTTGTGTTGATTTATTCTCTTTTCCTTTCTGATTCTGTCTGGTGTTTTATACTACCTTACCTCCTGTTACATTGTTTCTGTACTAGATTTTCTCTTCCAGTTTCTGCTCAGAGCTGTTTATTCAGTTGCAACATGTTCTTTCTCAGAAGCTATATTCTGCTAATGAGACATTTTTTTGCCGACAGAGGCAGTGACAGATAACGGGGGAGATAAACACTTATAAAGCACAGGACAGGATGAGTGCTACTGAGCACCAGTGGGATGAGAAAGAGAACTGAAAGGAAGGTTATCTGATGAGGAGTGTGTGAATTATTCAGCCAGCTCTCTCAGTTTGTGAAAAATGTCTGTGCTTATTCGTGTGACCCTCTACAGTACAGAATACATCATATTCAAACCAGAAGAGAAGGATAGTAAATGTTCTGTAGAGCCATTTCATTACAAACAAGAAAAGGTGGTATATAAAATATTTTTTGTTGAGTAGAACTGCAGAAAGAAGAACTCTAGCAAGATAAAATCTCTAGTTTTTTTAAAGAAGACAAGATTGGCAATGTGATGAATTATAGGGATTTAAACTGAAATGATTGGAATTTCAACTGGATAAAAGTAAGTGATTCCAGGCTGGTTACAGGTTTTCTGGGGGTTCTTGGGGATTGACTTTAAACTCCCCAGTTCTGAGGAAATATATACAATGGTTAATAGTTCCTCCTCTGGGATTGAAAAGACATGTATTAGGAAGGGTGTTAAAATTTTTCCACATCTATCAACCTGGTCTAAATATTTAAAATACAGTGGCTACACCATTCTATCATGATCGCTTTCTTTCAGAAATTCTGAGTACAAGTGCAAGAAGAAAGATCTTTATCATACAAATTATGTGGCCTTTCTTTCTCATAAGAGAAATGTCCTGTTTTCATGTCTCAGGATATATTTTAAGTACTCCTATGTATGCCTCTCAGGCTATAGTAGAGTTTTACTCATGTAAGATAGAAAAATAAAAGATTTCCAAGGTACAAAATCTGGTAATAACATTAATCCAGTAAATTAACTAGTTATACAACTTGCACTTTATATCCCTGCAATGTAGAAGCATAGACTTTTAATGTAACTGAATAACTCCGTATTCCTGAGGTTTAAAGCTCTATTGAGCAGTTTGCACTTGCCTGGAGCTACAAATTAATTTCACATTCCTGCAGGGGATTTTGGAAGCCTGCTAACACCTGAGTCAATCTGATTTTGACTACAATCCCATTATAGACTTATGAGCATGAAACAAATAGAAACTTATTTTATGGTGAAACATATTTCAACATTCCTTTGAAATAAAGCAACCCATGAAATGAAAGAAAAATATAACACTTATTAATGCCCCTCTGTGCTCACTTGTAATTAGGCATAGTCTTTTTCAGAGCATTTTCCTTGCATAAACTTTGATTTATAGTGCAAATTTCTGCTTGACCAAAACTAAGGAATAAAACAAAAAATATCAATCAGAAGAGAAGATTCAGCATAACCATTGCCATCTTATTCCTGATAACAGAAAATCAAATGTTCAAATTTAGCAAAAATCAATTACCTTGCAGCTACAGGATGACCTCGCAATGCCTTCTTTACCACAGCTGGCTTTTTTCTGTGCCAATTCTTTTTTCAGGTGGTTTCCAAAATGCACATTCTGTATCTTGGCTTATACTCAATTTGGAAACATTTCCATGATGAGTATAGTGAAGGACATGTAAGGTCTGAAAGACCCCGCTTTGATTTTCAGTGATATTCTGATTTAGATATCGGTGACACAGATGGATGTGCAAGGGCTTTACCTGAGTTTTCTGGATTTCAGTGCTGTCCTGCCCCTGGCCTTGGAAGTGTGTGATTTGTATTGTAGCCCTCTTGGCAGAGACATTTATGCTCAGATGGTGGCGCATTAGGTGGCATATGAATCTTTAAGCTGCAAGGACATCAGCTTTGTATGTTTGAGGGCTTTCCTGGGGCATCTCCCTCTGTTGGCCATTATTTCCTCCAATATATTTCTTCTACTTTAAAGCACAGAGAGTGGTTTGAGGCTTAATAGGGCAGATTTTCGTTCAAAATATGGTAGTCTTCAGATGTATCCTCAAATCCACAGTCTGTGCTTTGGATTGGGGAAATCTGGATCTTTACACTTTGTCCTGCTGAAGATACAACCATCTGGCATCCCCAGGAGGAGTTGTGCTGCAGAGTAACAGTCTTTTTGGTTAGGCCTGTGGCCATGAGGTGCCAGCTGCTCCGGGGACTGTGTATACCCATAGGGGCTGCAGAAGAAGAGACGATGTCCAGACCGAAGTGCCAGTCTCTGCTGGATACTAGGTATCCTGTCCGCAGGTCACAGGGAAAAGCCTCTGTAAGTGAAAGGCCCAGTAATGACAGCTTGCATTCTGTGTGCCCTGACTGCCTCCCATCGTGTGTCTTGACATGTGTTCATGGTCTTCAGGAGGCTGACACTTTGATGTAATGGAAGCTTAAAAGTCCTTGAGTTCGAGAAAATTGTTTAGTGAATTTTTTTCCATTTTCACTAGAGGACCGACAGTCTTTTTCCTCATGGAAAGTATTCATTTGATGTAAATACACTTTTTTTTATATGTATGGAATTAACAGTAGCTAAATAGGCAGCCAACTGGCCTGTGTCCTCTGTGAACACTGATGAATATTATTTACCAAGCCTTAGCAAGGGGTGTCTAGTCCTAGCAGGATATACTGATGCCCGCTCCCTGTGGTGTGTGTCCTGCAGCTCTTGCTGCCATCCTGGGGGCTGTTCCCTTCCTGGGCACGTACTGGGCGGCTCTGCCTGCAGTCCTGGACCTGTGGCTGGCACAGGGTGAGAGTGTCAAAGCTCTGCTGCTGCTCATCTGCCACCTCCTGCCAACCTACTTTGTGGACACGGCCATCTACTCTGACATCTCTGGGTAAGAGGCTCAGACTGGCGATAGGCTGACACTGGCCACTCTTATCTTACTGTGTGCATCTCTGTGTGTCCTTGTGTGCTGCTGTCTACTGTATATACAGTATATGAGGCTATCTGAGAGTGTGTAGGGCTTTTTTGGAGGGCATGTCTGAGCACGGGTGAGTCCCTGTTCTCTACCAAAGTTACAACTGGGTTTAGGGATTAGCTGTGTGTTTTGGAGGTGTATGTGAAGAAGAAGGATGTTCTGCCTGTCTATTTAAATACATTTTGTTAATAGACCTAATGCACATTAAAAGACGTGAAAGAAGGGAATGGAAAGACACACATGAATTCTTATTAAGTGCACTAAGGTAAATAGCCAAAGGATATTATAAATTAAATATCGTCTATAAAGATCCTTCTAATGCAAAGTCGCTTTCCTGCATTATGCACCTCTTAGGTCTCTTAAAATCAAAGCTGTACTTGGGGAATCCGTGTCATAGTCCGCTAGTGACATCACTCAGGCTTGAATTCAGGATCTCTGCACCCTAGAGCTCAACCTGTTGTAGGCATGCAGGAAGTCACAGTGTAGCTCAGTGAAGATCTGAAATGAATTGAATTAGGAAGGGTCCTTTTCAGAGAGCAAAAAATCAGCAATGCAAAAAATGTCTTACTGCTGAGCTCTGAACACGAGCATTTCCAAGCAGTTTTTATTCCTCAGAAGTCAGAGCATCCTTAGGCTCACCCTAATGATTACCATCAATGGTACATAATAAATGAGTATTTTTGACACATTCCACATAACAGGTGTTGGCCTCTCTTGTTAAGCATGCATATAACATAACCAAACATCAGATGGATCCTTTCACACATGCAGATCAAACCCTGCACTGTGCTTGGAGTGAGCATCATTACCAGGAGCCCCCGGTTAAATAAGCTTTGGAAGCCTGCGAAGATGGTTTGATTGTGTGTTTCCTGACAGAGGTGGACACCCCTACCTGACAGGCCTGGCAGTCGCAGGAGGCGCATACTACCTGGGCCTAGAGGGGGCGATCATTGGGCCGATTCTGCTGTGCATCCTGGTGGTGGCCTCTAACATCTACAGTGCCATGCTAATGAGCCCCAGCAGTGCCCAGCCCACTCCTCTGCAGCCCCACTGGCCCTCACACATGACCAGGTGAGCGAAACTTTTAAATTAGCACTCTGAACCATGAGAGTCCTTTCAAGTGAACGATGAAGATAAAAATGTCCTACCTGCAGGGTTTAACAATTGCCATGTACCTGTTTATTATAATAATAATAATAATAATAATTCCTTAGACTTGTATAGCGCTTTTCTGGACACTCCACTCAAAGCGCTTTACAGGTAATGGGGACTCCCCTCCACTTCCACCAATGTGCAGCCCCACCTGGATGATGCGACGGCAGCCATAGTGCGCCAGAACGCTCACCACACATCAGCTATCAGTGGGGAGGAGAACAGAGTGATGAAGCCAGTTCATAGATGGGGATTATTAGGAGGCCATGATTGGTAAAGAAAATTGGAAATTTGGCCAGGGTACACTAGGTAACACCTCGACTCTTCAAGAAACACCCTGGGATTTTTAATGACCACAGAGAGTCACAACCTAGATTTTACATCTCATCCAAAGGACGGCGCCTGTTTACAGTATAGTGTCCCTGTGACATTAGGACCCAAGCAGACCACGGGGTGAGCGCCCCCTGCTGGCCCCACTAACACCTCTTCCAGCAGCAACCTTAGTTTTTCCCAGGAGGTCTCCCATCCAGGTACTGACCAGGCTCACACCTGCTGAGCTTCAGTGGGCTGCCAGTTGTTAGCTTCTGGCTTTGTTTTACACTGGATCTCTCTTATTTACCACATTTATATTCTCTTGTAATGTGTTCCTGCTGCGCTGCTAGTTATTTAGCTTAGAAAGATTGTGCAAGTGTAACAACAGAAAATTAAGATCAGCTATAAAAGAATACACCCGGAGCAGGGTTGTCAGATAAAAGCCTCCAGGGTAGCCTTGCATCTTGGTGACTGGCAGTTTGAAATCCATGACTGTGGCATGGGGTCCGAAGACAGCACTGCTGGAGTCCACGGGATGCTAGAATTTTGTGTTGTGTTGAACAGCAGGTCCCTTATCTGTGACTGGCGAGGTGCTTATCAGACTGGACAGTGCTGGTGTGAGCAGTGCCTATCTTCCAGTTGACAGTTTTTTTTCCTGGCCGCCTGATCGGGTTTACAGGATGAAATAAGGCAAATCAGCCGTATAATGGCCTCTCCATTCAGTTTTTTTAAAATCCTTTGGTGAATTTAGAGGACAGGCTAAAAAACAATTGGTTTTGCTGAATTGTAGCCTAAATCCAGACAAACATTCAACTAGATATAATCATTTGGTTAATCTACTTAGGCAATTTAAAGAGAGTGGGCAATACCCAGTGTATTATGTAGGTTTTTAAATGGCACTTGAGTGAATTATTATATTCTTTTGAGAACATGAGCTTCCTGTTTGCAACACCACCACACACCATCAAGTCCCACTCTGCATCTTACCCCACCTGTTTCAATTTTATTTCAAGGCAGACATGGTTTTGTTGTTAAGAAAAGGGAGCCCTAGCGCAAGTGTTAGGGATATTATAATTATACATAACCTTATATAACATGAGTCCAAGGGATAATTAAACCTTGGAAATCATTTTATAACCATCTCCTTTCCACAGCTTTATCCTGGAGGTCTTTTGATAGTTCTTTGTTGCCATAGTTGACTCTTTAATTTAAAATGCATCTGGCAGTGGAGGCCTCCAGGAACATGTGACTCTGTTCTGAAATGATCAGAATCGCTACAGTTGATCACAGGAGGAGGCTAATTAGCTTGTTGTGTGATGTGGAAGGCAATTGGTTATCCAGAGCTAATTTACAATGGCTGTTATTAAAGGGGAACTCCAATGCTCTTGTCATATTTTGGGATCAGAAAGAACCAGCATTGATGAGTGCATTTCAAACCACAATAAAAGTAAAATGTACACAGTAACTTGTAAAACCTCCAATTTATACCAAGGTAGACAAAATTTCCATGTATGCGCTGTGCCAAGTTCTCCAATTCAGAACGAGGCAACAAAACGTCCAGTGAATACTACTTGCTAACTCTGCATGCAGATCACATTGGGACATTTCTGCGGTGAAAAGCCTGCTGCACAACCTGTTTGTATTCGCTCATACATCACATGACATTAGTCATGATAGAGACTAGTGAGGCGGAAGGGCCGAATCATGCCGTAATTCGTGGGAACGTGAATGCATTTTTGCGACAACATGGCGACTTACAGAACTTTCACAAAGTTCACGATTTTGTGCTTAATTTGAAATTTGTTAATTTTTTCAGTAACGTCAATTAATTTATTTTGTTACTGAGATGTAAGAATACCGTTCTGAGAAATTGGGCCTGCAGTGCCCCTTTAAGGGGGTGTGTACACATATCTCATCCATTTTTCTAGGTTTTCATTTGTAATTTCCTTTGAATGTTTGAGCATTTGTTTCTCACTTGGAGGTTACAGTATGTGTTACAGTGTACAAATGAAGGTAAAACCAGTTCTGATTAATTGTGTCTTGATTTTAGGCTGTTACACCACAAAATGTGTACTTTGGAAAGAGTGTCTAGACTTTTTGTAGGCACTATATATATATTGTATATATATATGTATATATTTCATCTTATGTGAGACCTTAAAAAGTTTATCTGAAATTCCTGAAACCATTTAACAATTTCCTTATCTAGGAAATAATAGAAAATGTTTTGAACATTTTCGACAACCTTCAGCAAGTTATTCAACATGTATTAGTGGCTCTGAATATGGTATTTTTAAAATTTGAGTTCTGTTTATGTATTTGTTAATGAAACTGTTGAATGTGTTTAATGTTATGAATCTGTGTCAAATATGCCAGAGAGATCAATTTAAACTAAACCCTCACTCAAATGCAGAAGCCCTTCTAGGTGTTAAATGCTGAGTCTGCTTTGAAGTGCACTGAAGAGACAATTAATTAATAAGAATGCAGTGACGAACTTGTCTTGGGTGGGCTCTCAGTTGGAGGAGTGACATAAGAGGCAGGAATAAGAGAATGCGATGTCCACAGACAATTACTTGATAAAGGCAGAAGAGGAGATTGTGCCTAGAAACAGTTGGAAGGCTTCGTGTGCAGTCCTCTTTTATTGTTTTGGATTTCAGAGCATCAGTGAAAAATGACTTAAGTCCGTTAATAAACGCTGCCCAATGCACATATTTCCAGAGTCTCTAAGCTGAGAGGTCATGCGGTAGTAGTGCATACAGGGAGCTCCTATGACCTGGCTTTTTATCACACTTACTGTAGGACTCACAACAGTGTAAATGTTGTGACATTTACACTTTTTACATTGTACCGAATACTCTACTACCTCTGAAGGGCTAATGCCACACTCAAAACACTTTTTCACTTTTGCAATTCTTTTTCTTCCTGTTTCAGATCCTTCATGGACAGTCCCAGCCTGCTGAAGAGGGAGACAGAGTGAGGGCAGAGTCGGTGTGACACTGGGCAAGAAATGGCTGCTCCTGATGTACTGGTTATCGTGAGCTGCCTGCTAAGGCCTCATGTGGCCTGCGTGCCAAAGGGAGGCTAGCAGCCAAACACTGTTCTCTTAATTTCCTTACAGCTGCTGGCCTTTCACCGGTGTTCTGTGTGACTTGGGTGGGTGACTGCTGCCCACCTTGCACAAAAACCCTTGTCCCTTCTCCCAGGGTGTGAGGGCTAGGGGAACACGCTGTTTTTTAGCACTTTAACTGCCATCTCAGCTGCAGGCAGTCATACTGTACAGTAGGTCTCAAAAAGAAACGTATTGTACTTGTTTTGCTATGAAACGCCATACGTTGGACGGTTTGTAAGACCGAATGAATCTAGCCTTCTAATGCCTTTTATCTATTATTTGCAGAGCTTAGGAACTATGTAAATATGTGCTTTTGGCATCCACGACTGGGAATGTGACTGCTGGCAAATGTTGTGATTCCTGTCTTCTTTCAAGAAGACAGGGCTGGAAACATCTGCCATCAGACCTAGTTTGTTTTTAAACTTGTGTGCAATGTCATGATTGAGTGAGGAGTGAATAATGCCATAGAATCCCCTGGTACTACATCGTTAAATACTCACACACTCTCTCTCAAGCACACAGTGCTTGTGTTTTATAACTTAATTAAGAGCAGACCTGTGAAGAGAAGCTGTGTTGTGTGATAGCGGGTCTGTGCTCTCTGTACATTCCATATAGAGTGCACTTCAGATTCTGAAAGTTTAAACCTCTACTTTTCTTCTTTCTGAATGGTTAAAATTATTTGATTGGAAAGTGACATGATCTGTTACTCCCTACTCGGTGAATGGTCATGACGGGGTCATTTTTAGTGTGCCTTCTGTTCAGGTTTTAGGGAATAGTTCCTCTTTGGTTTGTATGGATGTGTAAAGTGTGCATTGCTGCCTGGGTTGTACATTACTGTACCCCTGAAAGAATGTTTGAGTTAATTCTTAGTGTGTACTGTCCCAAGGATCTTCATTTTTTTACACATTTAGCAGGTCTGGTTCTGTTCCATTCTGAAAATCTTTATTTTGACACTCGAAAGCTCTCTTTTTCTTAAAATTGTGTTCTGTGTTTTTCTAATTCCAGTTCATGGGGAAGAACTTTGCCTTGTAATAAGCAGTGCTGTCAAAGGCATTTTTCCTTTTTAAAGTATTTATTGGCACTACAGATCTGTGTTATGGGATTTAGTTTCACATGTTCGCGACATTTCACATTTTTTCACCAGTTTAAGAAGTACAAATTCACTGGTAAGAGTTTCTGATGTGCACTGTTGAAGTAAGAAATAGTACGTTTTCTTAAGGGTGTGTGACTTTGGTAGAGAATATTATTGTGATAGGAGAGACTTTTGTTTTCACATTTATGTTGCACACTGTTCAGTATTATTAACCATTGTTTGTAAATTCTAGTTAATTTTGGGATGCATATTGAAAGTGCATGTATCAAAGCCTTGAACAGAGAGCGTTTAAGAGGCATTCAGATCAAAACATGTTTATTCTACTAGCTAAACCCCTGCAGCCCTTGCATGTTTCACAGACTTAAGATAAGTGGTATTCCCAGACTTGTTCATGTGAAATAAGATTGTGTAGTCTAAGATTAGTGCTAATCGGGTTCTGTGAAACACCCCTTTCCTTCTGTTCTGTATTAAGTCTAAATGTACTTGCCATACACTGAAGATGACACAGACATGTTCACAGGAGGCTTTCTAAAAGACATTCTGAAATCCATGAGATTGCAATAACATAACAATGAATTCTTATGTAGCATACAACCCAGTTATGCTTTTAGGATTTTCACACAGAATATATACAATTAATAGGAGGAACCACTGTAAATATATCGTGATGACAACCACTATGGCTGACCCTTTTCAATATAATAGCCATCTGCTTCTTGTGATCTTAAAAGATAATCACTGTCTCTGATGGTAGGACCCATGTCCAAATGCTGAAAAATCAGTTATATTACCTGAAAAATATTCTTTGGACGTGAATAAAGAATTCTTCAAAAGCAATAAACCTTTCATTGCACATAATTTCCCCCCCCTGAATTACAGAAACCTGTGGCACTCATAAGTAATAGCTGATGTTCAGCCATACTGTTGTGTTCACTTTAACAGATAGCAGTATGAACAATGATCTTTGGAGTTCAGTGTACTGATTTGTGTGTTAAAAGAAGCTTTTGTCTTACTTCTATACTTTGCAATATAGAGCACCTGCATTGTAAACTCTGAAATGCAGGAGAAGACCATTGTTTTGGGGATTTCCCACTGCTCAGTTTTCTCATACAGTCCCAGCCATGTCAGGTTAGACATGTAGCTGCATTTCTGCCAGCATGACTGTGAGCAGACTGAACTCAACCAAGTTGCCAGAAAGGGCAAAATGGTGTAATTTGAAACTGAAACCCTAGCTCAATATATTCTGCATTGGCAGACATTGGATTCCCCTTTGAATACTGTGTAAAAGAAAGACCAGCTGTGTTCAGTCAAGGGAAAATGTCAAAGCCTTCCTCGGCAGTGCATCACAGTACAGCACTGTAGAGCTGTGTTATGTGTATGTGTGCAGCCTGGAATAAATCACTAGAGGCTCACAAATTAACAACAGCATCTGGCTGTGAACGTTTAAGGTGTAAGCTAGCAGTACAGATAGGCACTAGTGTAAATGAATGATTTTCTTCAGGCATCATAAATTCTTATTTCACCTTAAGGTGTAATGATGGTATTCATGCATGCCATTTTGTAGTTTTGTTGTCATGTGGAGAAAGATGTATAGATTTTGTTTTCATCTAGCTTGTGCAAAGATTAAGGGTTGCTTCATGTTGCGAGATACACAGATGGATCTACTTCCTGAGCAGTCTTCTGTGGCCAGAGTGGAAGTAGTGGCCATTATGGTACCCTATAATGATAGGCACTGCTGAAGTATGCTGACAGCATTTACATTTTAAGAATTAACATTTTAGAATTCCCCTGTGCTGGAGGGAACTTGTGCCTTTCCTTTGTTCTAGAGTAGCTGCCACGAAAATACAACTAAGATAAATACCGCAAAGTCTAAAGTACAGCCCACTTTTGGTGACAGTCCTAATGAATATCATGACTTTATTTGATATGTGGTATGTATGTTGCATATACTGTAGGAAACAAGTCGAGACTCCTTCGGGCATGTGTGCAGGAGAGAGGAGAAGTATGAGACATGGAGGCGGGGTGGAGAAAACACATGAAGAGTGGCAGTAAAAAGAGGAAAATTGGGGAAGAAGAGTCAAAGTCATGAGGGAGATACGTAAGGCAGCAGTTTGTACATCAAAAGATTTCTGTTAAAAGAGATTAATTAGTCATTTATGATGTATTTCATTTTTTTGATTAAGGAATGAATCTCTTATTTGCTCCTTTTTCAGCCTGCACTCTGGCTCAACTCCACGCTGTAATGTTTAAATATGTAATTTCTGTTTCCTGGTTGAAGGAAATATCCTGATAGTGAAAAAACAAGAGTACATCGATGGCAGAGCTCGATGACTGTTACCATATACCATACAAAATGGTTACCAGAGTGCAGCAAGATTCGTTGGAGGGGCTGAGGGCAGCTTCAACCTCTAACAACATGAATATACAAGTATTTCATTGTTCCCTGCCATGTTCATTGTGTCATATCTGTAGCGTAGATGTTAGAGTTCTGGGTATCTGCAACAGTAGGAGAGAGTTGGGTAGATTACTTCCATCATTCAATTTGTTCCATTATTCAACTGGAGAATGCTGCACGGTCTTTTAAGAGCTAGTTTAATTTGTTTTCTTCCAGTTCTAATTTTGCACAATTTCATTTTATGGCTGAGGCTGTGGAATAGCTGGGGAATCAGGATCTTGTGTTTGCTGCACTAATTCACAATGACCAACGGGTCTATTCTGATCATCTGAACTCGGTTGCTTCCACGGAATTATTAATTCCTGTATGGTAGATTAGTCCAGTGAAAATATCATTGAGTGGTTCAAGGAAGTACTTGAGGATAACATTCTCCTGCTTAGCCAGGCAAACTTTGCCCCAGGGTAGCATATGGAATTTCTGAGCGGCATAAATAGGAAAGCTGCTTTTGTTTTGCAAACTATAATTTCGTGAAAATCTAAAAGTGCAACAATTTATACCACAGTTTAGATCATTGAAGTGGCATAATGTGATGACACTGAATTGTGTCAGGCATTGCAAACGCACAAACACAAACACACAACCAGAAATAGATTCAACAGGTGACCTGGAAGCCTCTATTCCTATTCTTTCTGGCTTTGAAAACGCACTCCAAGCATAACCATGCTATCAGCACTTTTTACAGTAGTCATTCTTAAAAGAAACATGCATGTCAGTGGCAGAGGAGGCCATTGGAGAAAGGAAGTGAAGATGAGTTGTTGCTTCTGGTACAGTTGGCCTCCTTGGTTTTCTGTACTCATTGCAAAGCTCAGATATTAAATGGAAAGACAGTTTATTGCCAAGAGAATGGTTTGGCTACGCTGTAGCATCAATTTAAAAAGTAAATTTAGGCAGGTGATTCTGTATCGTATTTATTGCTGTTTTACTACACGTAAGAACTGAAAGGTGACTGCGTTATACTTTCCAGTTAAAATATATATGCTTTGAAGTCCACCTTCTAAAATGTAAAGTGTTAAAGTATGTGAAAGTGAGACAGAACTTATATCCATAAAATACATCGTTTTTGTTGCTTACGTTTTATGTACTCTATATTAACACAAACTTCTGGTGCATTGGTAGTCTTGTTTAATTTCGTGCAAAGGTACCAGCTGAAATGGTGGTATATCCATGCTGAAATGGTAAAGCATTAGAATGGGGCTGTGATCACCAAAAAAGTGTTATGTCTTTTTTACTGACAACGTGCTGAACAAATAAAACTTTGCAATTAAAATGTGGTCTCCTGTTTTAATAACAGCCTTTACATGAATTGTGTAAAGTGCATTCCTGGGGATTTTGGAATGTGCTGTAGGATCTAAACTGGGTGTTGGAAACCTGGAGGGGCTGCAAGTTTGCAGTTCCAGTTCATTTCTTCCATTTACATTTATCCATTTGGCAGACACTTTTATCTAAACCGATTTGCAGTCTCAAGCAGTCAAACTGCAAAGAGAGCAGATAACAGCAATTTTAAACAACAATAAAACCACAGAGAACAATGAAGGACAGTGTTACTTAAGTACGAGGATGCTGCACAGTTGAGGAGTTTCAGTGCTGCTTGGCAGGCATAGAGGTACATCCCAAAAAGATGATGTTTCAGTTTCTTACGGAAGATGCAACCCAAGACAGAGGTTCCGACTATGAGACCTCACTTAAATCAGCTCATTATTTGGATAGTTGGACTATAATTTACCATTTTCTCCCAGTGCCTCTAGTGCGGCTGTTTTAAGAAGACCTAGAAGCCTTGGGTATCCCTGTACAGCAGTGCAGAATGGATCTCCCCATGGAGATTAATATCTCTGTGCAACAACACTGAGATTCTGTATGTTCTAGCTCAGTGTGACACAAAGTATGGACCTGCTAGCTTGTGGTCATTTTGACACCTCTATCTGGTTCCCTGTGTTCAGGGTTGGCTGTTCTTACTTGAGGCTTTGATTGGTTGTGTGCTTTTCATTACACTTTAATGATGAATTTAACTGGTTCTGCTCTCGGTAGTGAAAGAAGTGGGCCATCTACTATATATACTTGTATATGCAAACTCTTGTACATAAAACTCTGTGATAATGTACTTATTTGGAGCAGTTTATCATTTCTCTTTTCCATACAGTTCCCCTGTTGTTTTAAAGATAACACTGAAATAAGCTTGTCCAGCAATGCTATGCATTGTGCCCAAAGCCATGTTTATATAGATAAGCACATGTCTTCATCGCTACAGTGAATCACAAGATTAATTCACAGGAATTGGATGAAACAGTGTGGGCAGCATATGGCCCAGGATTTCTGCAAGTCATCTCATTGGCAGAGTTGTTTTTTTTTAAGATGGTTTTGGCCATGTCCTGTGGAAAATAGACAAGTTTAATTGAAATCAATAGGTATTCACTTTCTCAATTATCATCTGCTATGAGGTATTGACGTCTCTTTTTATATATGCCAGATTATCTCCATTAGCCAAAGAGCAGGCAGTTAGTGATGAGAACACACAAGCCAGTCTCTTTCACCTTCACTCCAACAGACAGAGAATGCACAGATGAATTGCTTGCCTTCAGGAATTGATTGAAATGTATTATTTCTTTAATGCCTGAGATTGTTTTTAAGTTATAAGGTGTCAGGAAGGCCACCTCAGCAGTAGTGCGTAACCAGTAGGTGGCGTGAATTTCACACTGAAACAGCCTCGGCTAGTGCTCTGAGCCGCACTCTGGCATTCCCAGATTTTTAATCTCACGAGTGCTACATTGCAAAATGTTTGAGAAACCTTTAATTATCACTATTCACTCTCGTCAGCAGTTCTTATTAACAGTTGACACTGCAAATCAAAATTGTGCAAAGGGGCAGGGTGTAAAACTAAATTAAGAAAAATAACACACCCCTGACTATTATAGTCCATAAAGGTAAATTGATCATGCCCAGATTTTAGTTTAATATAGTTCTTAATTTATGCTACATAATAGCAGGTATGTAAACAATTGTATTAAACTCTCTTTATTCCCCATAAACCCGTAGTGAGTCGCCCATCTAGCAATGACCGATGTCTTTTTGGTTATTGTTGCTTATCTTCTCAGGGAATACACACATGACAGTAAGATGTGTGTAGCTCCGCCTAATTATGTGGATTGCAGTGTTTTTGATCCATTAGTGCATGTTTCACTTGGATCTACAGTACAACAGTGTAGTATTAAACAAAGGTTTTGCACTCTCTGCATTTGAGATTTGGATTTCAGAGTAAGCTCTCTGTACCAGAAAACAGGTGCAATAATTGTAGTTTTGAAATGCTGCATTTCTCCAGAACATGTCCCCCCAGTTACAACGGTGCAGTGAGATTAAAGTTCAGGGATGAGTGTGGCCTGCAGAGCTGTCTGAAGTATAACACCAAGCCAAGTTCTCCCTGGTTACTTATTCAAAGCTAAAGCATTGATTATATTATGCACAGTGCAATCAGAAAGTGATCTGAGTTGTGGCAGAGTGACGAATCGATCAAGGGATTTCAGTAAATGTTAAATCAAGGAGTGGAGACTCCTAACAACTGCATGTGTCTGTCCATCTTTAACTCAGTGTGTGTCTCAAGAATGCAAACTACTGTACACAGCTCTCCCCTTTGTGTCTGTTTCAGTTTGTTGTTGTCCCTGGATTTTCGCTTCATTGGCACTTATTGCATGGCAGCTGTACTGTTTTTAACCCCCTTCATGAATCGGTGTGTTTGTGCTGATTCATTTTGTCCTTAAAGCTGCAGTTTATAGCACTGCTACTCTGCCTGTGCCTTTGACTACCTCATTTACTTATTAAATCAGTGTCTGTGGTTCTCCAGTGAAGTGCTTTCGGGTGGATGCTTCTCCCGCATCTGTTCACTTCAGTAGTAAGCTATTGTGGACAAAGCTGACCACAAACAGCTGGTTTATTCTTATTTTCACCACTAGGGGGCATATTAAGAAAAGGCTGGAAGTGTGAGGAAGGGAATTAAAAGTGAGCCAAATACAGTCATCATTCTGGTGGGTCTGCTTCTGCAGCTAGTTTTCTCTAATCCATGCCACTCGATGGTAATTGATTTCTATAGGCAATAATTTGAAAGATTTGGCTCTCTGAAAAAGAAGATCTCTGCTTTAACTCCATAGGCCTCTAAAATTCTAAATTCCAAACAGCTAGCAACAACTGGAAAAAAATGATTTTCACATCTCTTGAGCACACTTCTTCACTGCTTTATTGTACACACTCCCTGCTCTCTCCCACCACCCACAGCTTACGCAGGTACCTTCAACCATGTTGTCCCTTGAGCGTTTCTCATCTGGAGAGATGAAGGAGTGGTGTGCTGTCAGGCAGTCACCTCGCCAGCTGCTTTCCACAGATAGAGCCTGCTGCAGGCAGGCGATCTCTCATCCCCATCCCACAAAGCTGACATACAGATTCCAGGCAGGAGTCGGCCAGCTTTCTTTCCATGAGAATACACACATAAACAGCTGCTGCGCCCTACTCATACTATTGCTGGACGGGACCATGTGGAGACTAGTTCAAGTAAATGGTTGCAAAGATTTGTTTGCACCAAGAAAATTACTTCTTACTTCAGTTGTTAGCGTTTCTCCCTATATTATCAGGAATTCTTCCGAAATCAGGAATGCTTATTCATGGGAAGGGTGTCTCAGAGCTTATCAACTCGGAGCTTATCGTGTAGACACAGAGCTGAGTGCACACACTCAAACCGGCACACAGGGACAACATTAGGGACACTAACGCAGCTGACATTGTCTTTGGAAGGTAGGTGGGGGGGGGGAATCCAGAAATCCCTGAGAAAACTTATTGGGAACACACTGAAATCACTGTCTGAAATCAAACCCGGGACCTGTGAGCTGTGACGCAGGAGTGTTGACTGCCTCTGAAGCGAGTAAGAAACAGAAATGTACTCAAACCGCTCCCCCTGCTCCTCCTCTGTAAACTCTCACTGCCAAAAGGTAAAAGGACAGAGGAAAAAACACACCAACAGGTATATAAACACTTTATATCATCGCTGTTTTCCTGTTATGTCAGTCTTTTCCTGTGTCATATCCTGTTGTCTATGTTTGTTTGCCATTATCAGTTGCCGTTTCTGGCAGCTCGGCTTTGTTTTTAAGTGTTACTGTTCCATCAGGGCAAACACGTGTTTTTAATACATTCTTCCAGGCTAAAGAGGAAGTGAAGTGAATGTGGCATGTAGGATTGGATTTCCCCCATGCTGTACAATAGTCCTCACATGTCCTCACAAGCACACTGTCCTGTCATCGGGCTGTATGTGTAAGCATCCTGAACAGTAATGACCAATCTATCACTTAAAATAGACCCATCCATTTCTAAACACCTAATCCACTACAGGGTTGGAGGCGAGTCCCAAACAACAGGCAATCAGGTGGGTACACCTTGGACAGGACACCAGCCCACTGCAGGGCAGACAAAAACACACACACACTCACACCAGGGCCCAATTCTTCCCAGAAGCCAATTAACCTATTATCTTTGGACTGTGGGAGGAAACCTATGCAAACACAGGGAGGAGACACAGTACAAACTCCACACAGATGGCACCCTCGGTCCAGAAATGAACTCGGGACAGCAATGCTAACCACTGTGCCACCACTTATGATACAGTACAACAAATTACACCGGGGGAAAAAAATGAGGCACGTCTTTAAGACAAGGAACTCCAAAGCATTTCCTCCAGAGCACGAGCCATTAAAGTCACTTAAGTCGGAAATCTGAAAAACAACCCTCATCGTGACCTTTTGGCCAAAAGCTACAGAGAGGTCAAGAGAGAAGGAATTTTTTAAATTAAGATTTTATTAGAAAAAAAAGCAATTTGATCAACATTACATTACAGAGCATTTGACAGGGTTCTGATCGCTTACATCCTCAGGAGGTCACGTCTTAGATGGGGAGTAGGGACCGAGCGAGGCGAGGCGAGGCTGACTTGGGAGACTCATGGCGATACAACAGAGAGGCCACAATCGTACTGAGCACCAGTGTTGACAACAGAGGGCTTCAGAGGAAAGTAAACCCATTATTTTGAAAACATCAGGAGAGAATTTTAAACCCTGAAGTTTCCACAGAAAATGCTGGAGATGTGGGAGAACCTGGATCGTGTCAGTCAAGTTACCATACTCTTCCAGATTTCTGAACTTCTTGAAGTATACATTCTTGCAGGTTTACAGTACCTGTATTCTGATTCCGAGCTCCTACTCTTTGCCTAGCAACATGATAATCACTATAACAACACCTTCCAAAAAGTGCCATACAATTAAGCAATCTGTACTTGTGATCATGAGAATAATATGAATGATAAGTCCGATAAATATTTTTGGGTAATTTGATACACAAATTTAATCACATAAAACAAAAACATACTGTGTTTAATCTAGAGATTTCAAGTTACCGTAAGCATTGACATATTCACTGAAAGTCAGTATTTGATCTTGTTTAAGACAACAAGTGAAGGCAATAAACTGTGTAATCATTTGAGGTATTTGTGCCTGCTCTTGGGGTGTTGATTTCTTTTTGTTTTCTCAGCATGTACTGTAAAATGCATGCTCAATTGAAATGAAATCTGGAAACTGATTTGCCAGTCTAAGATTTTCTACTTATTTCTCCTGAAAATCTCATTGATTGCATGGAGATGGCTGTATGTTTTTGGTCACTGTCGTGCTGTGGAAGCATTTTATTACTACACAAGCTAAAGACAAAAAGGGATATGGATCTCATTTCTTTCTAAAATTCTCATTATCACAAATATGGATTTCTTGACTGTAAAATAAAAATAAAAGTTTGGGCTGTTGTACCAATACTTTTGGAGGGCACTGTTAAACATAAGACAGGGAGAAGCAAACTTTGTAAAAAAAAAACCCTTCTTTACAAGTACGACTGCAACCTGTTAATGAAGGATTTCAAGCATTTAATTTTTGGTTTGCATGATTCCAACTGTACTGTAAAGTATCCACAGCTTGAGCCTTTGTTATATGGCATAGAACTAGTATTGTACCTACTAATCTGCTGTGAGAGCTAATTTTCTTTCAAATCACCACATTTTATTGGCATGATATACAGTTAAAACGCTTTTCTTAAAAGCAAAGTAAAACACCTTCAATGTGTATTCCCAAAACACCTCTGCAAATGAGACAATTAACATTGTGATAATTGTAAGACTTATTGCTGCTCATGTCATGATCTTAAACCGCAGTCTGCATGGATGTTCTAGTGCATGCAGTATCTATCATTTATCAAAA
This sequence comes from Lepisosteus platostomus, assembly GCF_059453375.1. Lineage (NCBI taxonomy): Eukaryota > Metazoa > Chordata > Actinopteri > Semionotiformes > Lepisosteidae > Lepisosteus > Lepisosteus platostomus. Next base: position 23,323,106 of record NC_142622.1, on the reverse strand, counting down.
TTTTGTTTCTCAAAATGTTTGACAAATGAACAGACCTCAGGAGAGCCCATTCAATAAAGTGTTCTAACACTGGCATACCGTGGCTGTCAAAATCAATTACACAGACATCGAGTGCTCTAGTGACCTACCTGGGGGTATGAGCATCTGGTCAGGATGCTATGATCAACACCAGCACTTCAAGTGTGACAATGACTGGTTGGCTGTATTCAGGCCAACTTGATGAAAGAAACACAACAAAGGCTCTTTTGTGGAGGGTGGGTGGTGACTTTAGGATTTAGAAGGAAGACAAATGAATCTCTAGTGGCTTGTCTTTCATTTTGCAGCATCAACCTCAGAATAAAAAAAATGGAAATGAAACTGAAAGCTACACATCATAGATTGTTTTCATTCAGTTTTAATACGGAGGCAGCCAGATATGGAACTACATAATTAGGATGATCGACATCAACTTTAGGAAAACAAAAGGAAAGTGAGGTGGCAAACCTCAATTTCTCTTCCTCGTGGGTGCACAGAACTCAATATTCTGGTATAAAACTGAATAATTCTGAAATGAATAGTACCTGGAATAAGGCTTTGTGGTTGGTGATATGATACAAGGACAAACTGCCTGCATTAAGAAGAAAAAAATGTGTGGTGTCAACTGCTTAATTAGGAGCTGGTCATGGATAACATATTTGGTCAGATATGCGTCTTGGTACTTCTAACTCTGGATATGACTTTTTACATAGCAGATACTCTTTTGAAAATCAGCAGAGTAATTTAAAAATAAAATTGCACTGTCAGTGCTACAGCAAAATCATTCATTACAAATTAATATCCTTTTTTGGCCAGTGACCAACCCATGATATGACAAAGTACGCATTTATAGTAAACAGAGATACTAAGCTACAGACTTTTCTACTTTGCATTCATAATGTCACAGAGGACGTCTTCATATCCACTACAAGTGCTTATACAGCAGGTATTTCCAGAGTCAGGTCAGGTACAGTAGTGACCAAACTCACACATAAATCTGTACACTTAAGACACCCAGTGAAACAAGTGACTGACCAATCAGATTGACACAATACAGCCTGTCAGCACCTGATGGCCACTGGGATACTGAGAAAGGCTGCTTTAGAGGATGTGACGTCTTGGTGTGACCAGCAAGATACTCCGTAAGAACTGCAGAAGCACGTACTGTACACACACACAGAGGAAAGAGCCCTTGGAGTTTTACACGGTGACCAGCTGAGGGTGATATGACAGCAGTTAGTTCAACAGGACATCTCGCGGTAGTGGTACTGAAAAAATGTAGATAGATATCAATGACATCACAGAACCATAATGAAACAATGAAATAGAAATTCAAGAAGGCAACAAGCCTGGGATATACAGACACCTAGGTGTATACTGGTTAGCTCTATATGGACATAATTGTAAAACTGAAAGATGGAAAAACAGACAAAAAAAAACAACTAAATCATTTGTGGCACTCACCAAAATGTTAAAAAAAAAAGAATTGATACTTTTACAATTGATGTATAAAATCTACATAAAAAGTGAAGATATCACAAACTTTTATTTCTTTAATATTCTAGGAAGTCGTTTCAACCCTGTTTAATCACCTTTGTTGAGTTCAACAAACACACCCTTTTGTGTCTCATGGTATACCGTCTTGTTAACAAACATGAAACCATCTGCCAGTCAGCCTCAGGTTCCACCATGATCTCCCCTTCAAGAAATGTGGGCCTTCAAGGCAAGCGCGAGAGTGACGAAATATTCCGGAAAGTGCCTGGTGGAAGAAGGCCGGGCCTGCCCAGACGAGAGAGGAAGGACGTGCCTGCGCACGGCCATGATAGAGGGCTCTTGCTCAACAAAACCGCAGTGCTGAACACGTCCTCGAGATTTGACCCTTCAAGATGAATCACTGCAGCGGCCCGCTTGAGGACTCCTTTCTCCTTCCCAAAAAAACAAAACGGGGGAAAAAAAACCCAAAACAAATAAAAAACGAAGAAATCTTGAAAAAATAAAAGAGGCAGTCACGTAAACATAACGGATGTGCAGCTGCACAAGGACAACGGCCTCGTCACAAGGAAGGCAAATGCACACTGAACAAGTTTCGTTCCTTCATGCCCGAGTGTCTCTCACTTCGTGCTCTCTTGTGGAGTTGGGAGATCCGTCTGGCCATCATTTTTCCTTCCCACTGCCGAAACAGGGGTAGCAGAAAGGTCTGCGCCGAGGTAGCCCAAAAACATTTCCCTCTGTATTTCTCTGGCTCCTTTTTTTCTCATCATTTAGTGAATGGCGTGTCCACTGTCCTTGGCGGTTTGTCCTAGAATATCTCGGGAAGTGTGACGTTCCTCAGCAGCCACTGCTGGGAGCGGCTTCCGTTACAGTCCTTCACGCTGGGCACTTGGCTGTCCTCCTCGGTGGCCTTGTCTAGACACTGGTTACTGTTCACATGCACCAGCGTCAGTTTCTAGGAGAGAACACACAAGAATATTCAGAGTTTAGACAAAGCGTTTGCTGGCACCCTATTCCATTCTGGCAAACTGTCTACATATTTCACAACGGGTCAGTAAAGGCAAGCCATCGGCTCGCATAAACAAATCCACAAAGTGTATTTAATCAGACAAATTAATTCCTTGTTGCAATGAAGATAATTTCAACATGACCTTAATTTGCCAAGCCCTGTGGGACACTATTCAACATATTATCAAACTTCAGTGACTAATGATGGATTCTGCCAGGGGTGGTCAAACATGGGTTCTGGAGAGTCAGGATCCAATCTTGAAGTTCAACGGCCCTTATACATCAGCACAAGCACCAGCTTGAGAGCGGACAGAAGACACCATTTTGACAAAGCAACAGTTAGAGGTTCCAAAACTGTTTTCTTCTTCTTGTTTTTTACTGTTCAATCTCGAAATAACTTCTACTCATTCCTTTTTAACTCAATTTTGTTTTTCTCTTCTAGCACTGCTTGTCTGACTTGTTCTTTAAGTTGTCTGCCATTTAACTTATTGTTCCTGCTGCTGTTCTGCGTTTATGTTTTGGTGTCTCCTTAATGTCCTTTGTATTAGGGGCATATATGCAAATAAGCATTTCATTGCACTTGTACATATGACAAATAAACTCAACTGAACTGAACTGCTGACATACAGTAGCTCCCTGATCAAACCTCTTCAGACGAGTTGCTCAAAAACCGGTCAAGAAGCAATTCATCTACAACGTGTCTGTCATGCTGCAAGTTTGAGTAATGTCAGCAGCTATAAAAGGCTTAACAATAACAGATGCATTTAAAGCACAGAGAAAAATGAAAGCTGTTAAAAAAAGTAAACGAGCTAAAAACAATTCTCCGTGTACTAAAAGCGACAAAAAAATTAAAAATGAAAAAAGCTCAAAAAAGGAAAAAATGGGACTTGAGTCTTCATTTAAAAATGGAAAGAGTGTAACACTAATAAAACGTGGCAAGAATTCCACAGGCACAGTTCACAAAATTATAACAAAAAGTTTCCCTTTTCTTCAGAGTATGTCTCTTGATATATACAGTACAAAGTAAACTACTGTCAACTGTCCTCAAGGAGCATTGTTGGCATGGAGTTAAGAGCCTGGTTAAATAAATGTACTGTAGGTATATAAAACTAGATGAGATCCTTGGATCAATGAGCTACTAGGTACCATAAGAGGAAATTGGGTTGAATGACTTTCTCCATCTTAATACTTTTCTTCATGCTCTTCTGCTTTTGTTATTTCTGTAATGCTTAGTGCAATACTAGAGCGAATTTCGACACACATCATCCTTGTCTGTAAATGCTCTAACTGCATTACCAGAGACATTTTTTTTTATCCCCGCTGGCACTGACTTTTCACACCCTAATCCCCTCAGCCCAAGAGAGGATGACTAGTTAAGGCCTTCAGCAGCCTGCAAGTCCGTGCCGATTCGATAGAGCTGGTTTCAGGTATCAATCTTTCTTAATTTAATGAACCTTCTTAGCTTGACCTCTACAAAACCCTGGCTCTGCAATCAGATCTACTTCCTTGCCCATTTAGCTCTACCTTCTCCATTAGCACAGCGTGCTTCATTGAAATCCCTGGGCAGAGAATTACCGGTGCTGCCTGTCAGAACTAACAACATCGGCCTGTTGGTTGAGAACTGGGGGAGTTACAGATACACAAAGATAGAAAGACAGAAAAAATAGATGAGATGCTTATAAATGAGTGAATGAACAAAAAACTGAAAGAAAGATTAAGACAAAACAAGCACCGTCTGTCTTTTGTAAGCCAGGTGGGACTGGAGATGGGTAGATGACAACGTCACAGTTGTTTTGGACTGAATTCTGAGGTGAAAGTCTGGGGTAGGAGGCAGCATAAATTGAAAGCACTCTAATTGTAAGATAAAACTCTTCCATTTGGAAAAAGAACAAGCACACTCAAGGTTTTACATGTAAAATAATACAGCTATATTAGGGTCGAGATGGAGGTTGAAAGTGACTGTAAGATAAAATTACAGCCTGAGAGATAAATGGTAATTAGGAATACACTACCAGTACTCTTTGTGACTTACAGTATACGGTTAAATACTCATTCTAGATTCTTGCAAACCTGTTAAATATACAGTACAAATTATACAAACATTAGATTTGTCTCTTGTGAGACGTAAGTGGTAGCTCAGGAAACACAAAACCACTATGACCCTATCCAAAACTTCAGTGTCTATCATGATTTGTGAAATTAGTTTTTTGGGGAAAATGCTCAAAAGGTCAACAGATTACAGCTCAATGTGTCAAACTGACATCAAGAGAATGATTCTAGAACTTTAAATGCAATCGTAAGACAAATGCAAATGGTGTTCTTAGTTTTGGTGAACAAGGCATAAAGGCGATACTACTATGGTTGGAATAGTTAATCTCATTTATCATACATAAACAGGCCAAAGGAACCAGATAACTTTAGCCCTGATCAGAGGAGATCTGATTCAATTTCAGTAAAAATTTCTCAAAGGTACTGAAGAAGTCAATTTAAGGATTTACTTCAATAACGAACATCAGACACAAGGTTATTAGCAGACATTATATATATATATGGATTTTGGATATTGATCATTGTTTTTGGAGTCATTTTGATCAGTTGATCATTCATAGCTGACCATGATTCACTCAAGTGACTTTGGTGCTTAAGCACTAAATCACTACATTAGTGTGGGAGGAAGGTGACAGGGAAAGAGACTGAACTTTGAGAAAGTCAAGAAAGAAAAACACATAGAGGAACCAACATACTTGTTTATCAAGGCCACCACCTTTGTGCCACTGTTATGTGGAAGCTGGACTAAACCAATGCACTGTTGCTTGCCATCTAGGGCATTTACAATCAGCAATTTCTACACTGCCAAGACATTATGACCAACCCAGTTCATCAATGACAGGATCGTGACATCGCGCCAAGATGGATGTCATCACCTTCATGATCTAGACAGGAGTTTCTAGTTGCTACAGAGCTCCTCTTGTATTGATGCTGTGACCTGATTGCAAGGTGCTACATTGCTCTCATTTTGACCTCAATTGCTGTCCCTCCTGTGGGGTCATCCTAATGTGACAACATTCCAGCAAGACAGTAAAGTCCTCATGGTGCTTACGGAACAATGGCTTCCTTGTGAGATGAGAACATGACAGTTATGATTACTTACTCGCCACTTCAGCCCCACCGAACATCTGTGGGATGAGCTGGGACAACGCATGGTTCCTAGTGTCACGATCGTCATCCCTCCTCTAGAGGGCGCTCCGACCCTTTTGTGTTTTTCATTATCACGTTTACCTTCCCCCTGTTCTGTCCTTTATTTAAACCCGGTGCTCTGGAAGCTCGGGGCTCTGCATTGGAAGACGGACACCCGGAGGCCCGTCTAGCTTCAAGTCGCCCTATGTCTGCGGGTTGAAGGCATAGGCTTCCGAACAGCGTCCTGACCAAGCTCTGTCTGGGGCTCGGAGCGCCTGGCCTCGTCACTCCATTTTAACCCCCGTGTTCCTGTTCAAGATTTCAATCTTCTTTGTCTTGGATGGAAGTCCCGGCTTTGGATTATGGACTGCGCCCCGGTTTCCCTTTTGGACTTCCTTGGACTTGTTTGCCAGCGTTTCCCTCCTTGCACCTGGATTCCCTGTCGATACCTCCCCCTGTTCGCCATCCCTTCCATTCCTCTCCTAACCATGTTTTCCCTGTAGCCCCCTTTCCAGTCACTTCTGGATTATACCGTCTGCACCGGGTCCTAAACTACGCATCGTAACACCTAGGGTTCAGAGACCAGTGATCAGGGACATGATTGCCAAAGCTCTACAAGAGAAATAAGACAGAATCCCACAGGACCACATTTGCAACCTGGTGCAAACCATGCAGCACAGAGGTACAGTTTGTATACCTTATAATAGTGGCCTTATATGCTACTAAGCTAAGAGTTTCAAGTAGATCTTGCATGATCAACCCTCTTGATGACATACTGTATATGTCTAATGAATTGATCTTCGTTAACTCTATTCAAATAAAGCACTTGCACAACTCTGTGTGGTTGCAGTTATAAGTGGTAAGATTATTTTGATGCTAAATATACATACTTTGTTATTATACAACATACCTAGTAAGTCAATTTGGGCCCAGAAATATATTTTAAGAATATAATGTAGATTAATGTTTGTAGGATGTAGATGCAGTTTCTGTTTTTAGAAATAATCATTTTTTATGACTACAACTATAGTAAATTTACAAATGCAGAAATCAGCCAATTCAAGCAGATACCAGTTAAAAGAAGCTTTAAAAAAGTCTGTATGTGTTGTTTATGAATATTCAGAAGGCAAATGAGTAAAAGAAAGCTGCTGAACGTTCTGGCTCAAAATTAACAAAGTATGTGAAAGGATGAAAGGATACAGTGCCATTTCAACAAAACCGGAAAGCAAAGCCATGAACCACAGTGTTACTCGACACCTCACAGCAGATGGATAACAGCTGGGAATGCTGATAGTGGATGGCAAAAATTAAAACCATTTGTGACCTAAGCATAATCCAGTTATTGCCTTACTGGGCTAATTTTGGGACACATTGCAAACATGGGTTCTGTGTCCTGTTTTTACATGTAACGTGGGTAGGGCACAGCATCCTCTACACTGGATTGATGAAGCTTTCTGTGTGAAAACACATTTGGAAATGAACTTCGAGCAATATACTGTAGCACTGCTGCTGTTATAACCAGAACACATTCACCAACTCTTGGCACCAATGTGTAACATAGCACCATCTGTGTAGGTTAGTGGTCATTTGAAATAATAGTTTTATCATTCTCAACAGATCTCAAAGCACTTTAGATATGAGGGAGACCTACATCATCCACCATCGAAGTTCAGCACCCAGCATGGAGACACACAGCTGTCATTTTGCACCAGCAGCTTGACTGCACATCAGTTCAGGCAGAGAGGGGTAACTTTAAGAAGGCCAGCGGGAACGATAAAAAGCTCTCTGAAGTATACTGTATATTTACAGAAATCAGGAAGTTACTACAATGTGCTCTTCCATGAAGCGCCAAAGCTTTAAATGTTGCATTGATTTAAATGTATTTAAATTATTATTTGCAGATTTTCTGTCAAAAAGACTTGAAAGCAGTCTTTCCTCATTGACATGATGTGGTTATGTTTAACAGCAGTAAGTTATAAAGTACACTGCACATAACACACTTGAGCCAGTGCTGTACACCTCCAGCATGACCAAGTCAGAATAACATTCTTCTTGAACCGCTGTTTAAGGAAATTCATTCTAAAAGGGTCACTGACTGCATGAACCACTGAGAGCACTTTGTGCTGGATCTGAAGGAAGAATAACAGTATGCTTTCAATTTAGCAGGGGCATAAGTTTTACTGAGAGAATCAAGGGCCCAAAATGTACCTCTTTGGTTAACTGGAAATTGAAACAAGCTTCCATAATTTATCCCCAATGTAGTACTTTTTAACTCTGATTTTGTGCCTTTTTTGACTTTATGAGACAGTACTTGATTTCTCTAGCAGTTTCTGGTAACTTCTCTTGGCACGTTAGGTTTGGCAATTTCAAGTGCTAATAGAAGTGCTAATTTCAGAAAGCAGCTGTGTGATTGACTGTCCCTGGAAATTATCTGCTGAAATTGACAAAAAAATGGGCTAGAAATACATTGCACATGGCCCAGTTACCACTGCTGTCTTTAAAGGGAATCTGTCGTGTGGGAAATGTGTTCATTATCCTGCCCCTGCCTTTATTTAACTTTTTTTCAGTCTATAGTGAAAATTCACTTCCCAGAATGCGACATCCAGCACCTTCAATCACACGTCCTCCTTGAAATAGCTTGTGAGTTCATGAAGAATGGCACAAGTTAAATAGAGATTCTTTTAATTGAGGTTTTCTACAAGATATGGGTTATCTTTAGTCTTTAAAATACCATTGATGGCCTTCAACCACCAAACATCTTTAGCAGGAAATATCTATCAGGAAGTAGTGAAAACGGTAAAATATCTAGTAAAAGAGAATTCATTGCAATCTGAGATTGAGTTTACCATTTAAACTATTCCACCAAGAACTGTTTCTGAAAATATTACTGAAAATAAACAGCAAAATAGCCAAAAGGATTCCTCTTGGTTGAAAATCTCAAATTCTAGAATTCTTAGGAGACAGAAAATGCTGACCTTTTCAATACATGTGGCAACTCTGCAACATGCAGAAAATTCTTGCTAAATATAAATATTTTCTGTGAGGTAGGATTTAACAACAGTTCTCACATGTAAATGTATTTCACAATATTTGCTCATGAGTGAGCTGCCAATAAGAGCCTAGAGAATGAATCAGATTACAGGCTGGGTGGAGACCAGGCACTTGGTTATGATTTGAAGAAATTAGTCTTCTGGAGAGAAGTGGCTGGATTACATTTTGCCAGCGCAAGAACACAGCCTGGACAGATGCTTTCTGCTATCTTCAAAATCTGTTTAATTAGCACCTTTTTTTTTAGTTGGCAAGCCAGCATTTTCCGTATGTTTTTATTCCCCCGACTGAAACTTACTGAAGAGGTAAGTTCTTCTTCACTGCATAACAAAACAAGTTTAAAAAATAATCAGAAGATGTACCCATAAACAATAAAGAGCCATGATAAATGAATTGCTGTGATTAGCATCCACACACTGCAAGAACACCTGGGGAGAACTTGCTTTGCCCCCATTTTAAAAACAACGAGCACATTATCTTGCTTCAGACTGAATCTGGATTAGTGTGCAACAGACATACAGTACTGTATTTGACTGGCACAACAATTATGAGCTTCCCCACATTGTATTCAAGGGCACTCTCGTGTAGTCTACAAAACATGCTGGCGTATCACCTTCACAGCGGTGATACAACAACATTCATACTTGCTCAGGACTGTCGTCACACAAAACATAACAGTACTTTTATAATACATAATACTGGGCACGGCTTAGTTCACAGTTTTAACATGTCTTATGGTTAGAGCTTGAGTAAGGAGTAAGGTTAGGACTTTGAAAGCCAAATGAGCCTAAAAAAATCACTCTTTCAGACTACCTGCCTAATAAAACAGTTATGAAAGGAAAAAGAAAACTCATTCAAGAGAGCAATATGGAGAGCACTTACTGCAATCTGTACCCTGTCCCAGAGTAGTATCCTTTAATATTACAAATGGAAATGAAAAGTATTAGAGCTATAGTAGTTTTTTTTTTAAACTACTGCCAGATCAGCAGAAAAGGCCATTCAGACAAAATCCTATTTTGTTCCATTTTCTTCATTGCTTCACTTGACAGTGGCTCAGTAAAGCAAGTGCTTTCTTTGAGGTGTGCCTTTGCAAAGTTTCTGCTGAGCTGTCACTGTCCCTGCGCCTCACTCACGGAGACAATGTCTGGCACAGCAGACAATTGGGCTGCAGCTCAGCAATTACCAGGGGAAGACTGAGGAGTCCGAGCCAGCTCTCACACTCTTGTAAAAACAAAATGGTGACATTAAGAATGAGAAAGAGAGGGGTAGGTGTTTTAGTGCTCTGTTACCAGAGAACACATCAACAAGGACACAATCTTTCTCAGAAAACAACCCTTCTGTTAGCAGTTTTAGAGGTAACAGCAATCAGTTTTTGTGTTTGAGCACAGTAACAGCGTGCAATTCACAGTCTCATAGCCAGCAGACTGTGTAACTGCCTTAATAGTTAAAAAAGTTGCTGGTGAGAGCACATTGTTATCGAACAGAAACATGATGAAAACTCCATAAAGCAGCGCCTGTAAAGAATAAATCTAGAGAGAGCAATACCGCCAGTTTATAGCCTGGCTTGTATAGAGTCATTGGATTCAGTTCAGTCTCCTCAATGTGAGTGTCTGTGAAAGGAGGGGAGAAATGAGTCACTGACCACTGTGCGCTTCACGAACTGCACCCAGACAAAACTCTGCCAGGGGACAGATCAGGGCAAATGAAATGCTCCATGACATCTGGACTGAATCTCTGCTCATGTGCCCTGGGAAGTCATTGCTTTTGGTACAGGTAGCTATGTTACTAGCATGTCTTTCTTTTGTTCTTCATTTTGGTTGCTGCGGTTCAGGTGTTGGTGATGAGGCTGAACAGAGCAGAATGCACTGTATTGGAGAGATACTTAAGGATTCTTCCCTCACATCCAGTCCTCCCATACAGGCCAGCTGTCTTGCTAGTATTTCAAACTCTGCTTTTCAGTACAAAACAGTGTTCCTCTTTACCTGTGAGATTCTACTTTTATTTATTTTGTGTACTCTTCCTTTATTCCTAAAACGGAATGGTGGCTGGTCTTGTCTTGAAGATATTTTGCCATTGGTGGAGGTGTTGAGCTGGTAGACTACTGTACCACTCCTAATATCTTCAAGACACCCTGTTAACCTTGTGCGTCCCAAACTCACCACAGATTGCATGTAAAATAAATATGTATACATAGATATTAGGTTTCAAGAAGACAACAAATGAAACTCACACACACATCTAGTGTGTCCCAGCTCCTCCGGTGCTCACAGCACCAGTGGAAAGCCCAGCCCTCCCCTTTGCCCTGTAGGACAGCTCAGTCCCTATATTGTTGCTGAAGCAGCCCTCTGTGGTTTGACTCTTTTGGTTAAATTAAAACACTAACCAGAAACAAAATCCACCAAACCTGCAACAGCCTTTCTTTTCAGACATACCAAGATCTTCTAGCTTCTCACAGCGTTGTGAAAAAGGAAATTATTTTCTTAATAAAAAATAATTTGGGAAAATGAACAGGAGATTCTTTAGATGCAGAAAACGTGAGTATTTTTGCAAAGGATCACAACAATTTTGAAAGCTGCCTTGTTAATGGTATTGGAAAAAGATATTTTCATAAAGTAATGCACTAGATTTTCAGGTTGCAGCTAAAAATATTTTTTTTAACCTAAAAAGAGGATGGGAGGAAGTATTTTTAATAACCTGTTTCCTCTTGGTTGTGTGATAAGGATTTTACCGCTCTCCCAATCTCTTTTTAATCCTCAAAAGCTTTCTTTTGCACAAGTAACTTGTAACTGTAATGGATTACTTCTTTACGGTAACTTTCTCCAGCCCTGCTGGCGGATCAGCACGCACTCCTGTCGGCTTGCAGTGGAGCACTGGAGCCGAACTCACCACAGGGTCGTAGTCCCACAACTGGTTGCCCTTCAAGTGATGGCACTTGAGCATCATGACAGGGCCATTCAGCTTTGACACATCCAGACAGAGGTCGTCGGTCCGGATCTCTTTGTTGGCAGTGTAGGAGAACACCTGCAGAGGAGGAAGGTAGGAAAGGATGGATGGAAAAAAAAACAAGTGGCACTGAACTCTGTTCTTCCCAGTAGAGACGATATCACACACAAAACCCCCCCACTAATTTACTAGAAACATTTAGTTTCACTGTTTCATGGCACGTACTGCAAAACATTTAATTCCCCTGTGTAGTACACCATGGCTCTCACACAAATTCTTGCAAGAGTTATTGATCTCTTGAAATCACCAATAGTTTAATAGTTGGTTAAGCAATCTCATGAAGCCAGTCATTACAGTAATCAGGTTATTTACACTTAGCAGGTGGATTGAAAATCAAAGTACTCAGCTGTTCTCAAGTACCACAGTTGAATGCTGTCACGGATTCTGTGCAAATATGCAAACCTCTGGTTGTCCTATCTGGTTTCATTAAAACCATTCCATCTGTCTCACAGAAAAAAGGCAAATTGCTAGTTGTTGTTTCTCAGGCAAGGAATGTCAAGGACACTCTGCACATTGATGTAGCACAGCACTGCTTTGCTCTAATCGTTGAAGATACATTTTCACCTTTGTCAATTTCAGGGACACACGAAACAAAATACACATCTCCTGCAGAGGTTACCCCATCCAATTACTGGCCTGCCTCAATCCAGCTGAACTCTAGAGACCTGAAAGAGGCTCAAAATGGGGTAGCACTGCTTTCACAAAATAAAACACTGCTGAGAACAACTCGATTACAATGTGGCAGGAAGACAGGAATTCAAAAACACAAAAATGTAGAACATTCGATTTTTTTTGATGACGCTTTACTTAAATGAGGCTACATAACACTATCATACCTCCTTCATAAACACTACACAAAGAGATTTAACAACATGCCTGACCTTTAACTAGCATTTTTACATGACATGTACAGGGACATTACAATGACTGTGATTATGATTATTATTCAGTATGGTTCATTACATAACATGGGACAGCTTCAGTTAAGAGCAGACCTCCAGGTAGAGAGAAGTCCAGTGAAAGTGAATGAAGACACCATGAAGGACTAGAGCATTGATAAACAGTAACAATGGATTACAGAAAACTTTGCTTTATGGTTTTGGGGCATGTTGTTATCTCCCGTAATGTTTGTTTTTTAATTACAGCACTGTTATGTAGTCCCAATTAAGTAAACAATAACTTTAAAAAAAAGTCCTTATTAGAAAAGCACGGGGCACTTTTTTCCCTAAACTTCAACGCCTGATTTTTACACACATTTTTTTGGCTTAAACTACTGTACAAAGCTACGTGCCCTGGGAGAGCAAAGAGCTCTGTTCCATTCAAGTTTCAGCTGGAAAGTCAAACACAAAAGCGAATAAATGGAAGATAATTCGAACATGGCTGTGTAGCTTTCTGCTCCACAGCAAAATTTGCTGCCAATTTTCTGACTTCAGCAATAAATGCTGAAAGGTACAAATCTAGCAGCAGACAATGTGGGTCAGGAAAGATGAAAAAGATCCTTATCTTGTCTCTTATTTTATGGTTTTTGAACAGTCATCAGATTTTGTGTGGAGACTGTAACAACAGAATACAATTCCACACTGGAGTGAAAAGTTTTGAGTGCTGTCCAGGAAGTCTCTTCAAATGTTTAGATAATTCATTTAAAACAAAACCATGCCGAACACAATATGGATCAGGCTGACCCCAGACGTCAGGATGAAAGAGAAGAGGACCATGGGACTCACCTGGTTACCCCCCATGCCATGGCAGTTAAAGATCCCCACTTTCTCATTCTCCTTCCTGGCCATGTTATCCAGACACTGATTCGTTTCCACATTGCGGATCTGAAAAGGGGAAAAGGCTTCTTTTACTGTAGTCCCAAATAAACCTTATTATTATTAGCTCATCCCTTCATCAAAATATAGGACCTATTCACCTATACGTGGGACAAAACATGTAGAAATTTGCTGTGGTAAGGTTTTTGTTCCTCTTCTATCAATTGAGCAATAATTAGATGGCCTGGTCAGCTGTTGATACGCTTATCAAAGGAGGCTGCAGAGTTAATAAACACAATGAGAAGGGCCTTGACTCTGGTGAGCACAACACCCATCCCAATCCCACCAGGAAACCAACTGTAGACAGAGCAGACTGACTGTGACTTGTTAAAGGCAAACACAAACACAGACACACACACAACTGCCAATTTTCTCAGAAGCCCATTAACCTAACTTTATGTTTTTGTAGATTGTAAATATTCACCTGCCAACAGAGATGGTGGTAGTAAAACTACAAAGTCTTACATTAGTCCATAAGAAGAAGTCCACCTTAAAGTTGCTATCTGACTCACCCCAATCTTTTTTTAATTCCAGAGTTCTTAGACATGTTTTATCTTTTTGTTACAGGGAGTGTGGCAAACACTAATTTTATTATCATCCAAAAACAGATAGTCAGCATTGCAAATTCAGATCCGTGGTTACAATAATCATGATTTGACTTTTATCTTTACAGTCTAACAGTGATAAATAACAGGGGCTTTTACAAGGCTCTTTGTAACTTCATGTCTAAGTAGGCCAGCCAGACTCACAACTTCTCTGTTGAAGAGTTTGTCAGGTCAAAAATCTTTCACCAATACAATCCTCTTGAATAAACCCACCTGATGAGGCGCCATAAAATGAAGCACCCCAGCATGGCATATACCCAAACTGGGGCTCCCCCAGACACGGGGCTCAATTCATCCTGCAAAGTAACTTCTACTGACAAATCTCCACAGCAACATCATGGTATTAAAGATTGCATGGACTGCTGCTTGATGTGGAAATCCACACATTAACAGATGTATTCTTATTCAGCAGACTAAAAAGCAGGTCTCAACACTCTGAAAATGATGCCCCCTGAGACAATCTCTGACACAGACCTTTTTCAGGTCTTCATCACACTTAACATCTTTCTTTTTTTCCCTAATCAAAAGCAAACTGGGACCTGGGCCTAGGTCTTGTTTGGTTAATGGTGTTTCGTGGTTCATATAAATACCCGTGGCATTTTGGTCCCTGTGGAGGGCAATGGCAGACTATTATTTGAATGTAAATGTGCCCACAAGCCGTTAAATCACACTGTTCGACTTCGCTTACATCTCGGCTCTCTGACATTTCTGAGCTGGGAGTTTGGTGATAGCCTCTGAAGCAGAAGCTGTCATTCTGCAGAATAAATTATGCCTGTGAATTTACTTTCTTCCTCTTTTTCGATTAAGCTGTTACTGAGGCCTAGCTGTTGTGTGGGGTGGCATTCTGATACAGATGATTGTTGATAGAACTTGTCCTGAGACATGGCAAAGGCTGCAACATGACATACAACTGTGACACACAATACAAAATAAAGCCAAAATTCATACAGATACATGCAAACACATAAAAACTGTGTACTGTGTATACTGTATATATATAATGTTCGATTTACAGTACGTAATAGTTCATTTTGAGAAACTGTTGTGCAATTCACATTTTATGCCAGTCAGATTTTTCTTTTGAGCAATTCTGACATACACATTTTGTAATATAATGAATACATTGTATTCTACAATAAAATGGGGAAAAAAACATTTATGGATTAAATAGACTCTGAAGAAATAAAAATGAAAATGGACAGATTAAATAGCTAATGGAAGCTACTTAAGGAAGCACTATACAGTCATACTGTGCAAGGGGACTACTTGAAAATTATGAAAAAATACATTACATATTTTGTGGTGCTTTTATGAAAAGTTAAATTTCATTAAGTCAATTGTTACATAACCTGGGTAGTGCCTGTCTATGTAAATGTACAATGTGTCTGTTTGTACATACCCCAGCGGAATTACTGTTAATGGTGACATAACTTTCTTTTCTTTTTAGAGTTATGTTTTAAGTAAGTGTCCATTTCACAATTTTTTTCAGGCAAAAAGATCTACATTGCATACAGTAGATCTCCGCATGAAACACCAAGAAACTAAGCAGCCATATCACTCTGCAACTCACAACTGGCAACCCACTGAAGCTCAGCAGGTGTGAGCCTGGTCAGTACCTGGATGGGAGACCTCCTGGGAAAAACTAAGGTTGCTGCTGGAAGAGGTGTTAGTGGGGCCAGCAGGGGCGCTCACCCTGCGGTCCATGTGGGTCCTAATGCCCAAGTATAGTGGCAGGCGTAAGCAGGCGCCGTCCTTCGGATGAGACGTAAAACCGAGGTCCTGACTCTCTGTGGTCATTAAAAATCCCAGGGTGTTTCTCGAAAAGAGAAGGGGTGTAACCCCGGCATCCTGGCCAAATTTCCCCATCGGCTGTTATCAATCATGGCCTCCTAACAATCCCCATCTATGAACTGGCTTCATCACTCTGCTCTCCTCCCCACTGATAGCTGATGTGGGGTGAGCGTTCTGGCGCACTATGGCTGCCGTCGCATCATCCAGGTGGAGCTGCACATTGGTGGTGGCGGAGGGGAGTCCCCATTACCTGTAAAGCACTTTGAGTGGAGTGTCCAGAAAAGCACTATATAAGTGTAAGCAATTATTAATTATTATTATTAACTCAAAGCTGTCCCTTTGATCCCGAGAAGAGTCTTTTCAGGGACAGGTCAGCAATAAAATACATGTGCCCTGGTGCACGTTATTTTACTACTGTTTCTACTCGTGTCATACTTGATCACGATTACTCTCTAAATCATTCAAAACTTCGAGACTTCAGCGACATCAGTGCTGCATTCTCACCCTGCCTCTATGGGAGTAGACAATTACATCAAAGCTCAGGATGATTCAAAGAGTATTTACAGTATGTGCAATTATCGGAGAAAACGCCTCAATATATTTTAGGACAAACACTTGATGAACACAGTATGAACACTGTGCTGTGGTACGGGCAGCTCTGTAAGCAACAATAATCATTACAGCCCTGAGGTCTTTCAATAAAACATCTCAACTAAATACCCACCAAGTTGCTGCTGCACTGTAATATTTCTGCCAGAATACATATCGACTGCTGTGGAAGGGAGCCAGCTGGAGTCTGAGCTTCTTTGAATGATATACAGGTCCTTTGTGGGTTAATTAATTGTGAGTAACACTGTAGGTTACCTCTCACTGCATTAAAATGCTCTTTTCATCTACTATTCAGACTCTGCCTCAGGCAGAAAGGGTAATTAAATTGTACTACACTAGATTTAAAAGTTTTCACTGTAGGCTATCTGCCTACTTGACTAAACTTGCTGACATTTGCTTCATACGTTTTTTTTTGCCTATCACAATATGTTTTTATATTGAAAAAACATCAAGTATTGTGGGACCCATCAGTGAGGCTATTTTACTAAATTTACCAAAGAGCTAAAATCACCTGTGAACATATTTTGTAAAAAGTAAAATTCTCTCAGAATAATATAAGAGAAAACCATGAAGAGTCTTTAATCCTTATTACACAGAGAACAATATTCCTCTACTGCATTTTAAATGGCTTCATGTAATGACTAGGGCAATTAAAGAGAGAAATATCAAGATATTTCAATCTGAAAGCAGCATCACTTTGAATATGCTTTATGTTGCCATTAAAGCAACACTGAGAATATATTTCATGTATGGTATCCTCAGGAACTGCTGGAATGTAATTACAATGTGTACAAGGCTGATAGAGAAACCGGGGAGAGGGTAATTAATGAGATTTACCGATTTCTACACTGAATAAAAATGAAAGCCCTGTTCAATTGCTGTCTTCTAAAAAATCTATTAAAAGTTTAAAAAAGATTTCCTAATGCTTTTACAGCAGTCACTGAATGGTCGGTCTGACTTAAATTAGGCATTGAAGAGTGCTGCCTCTCTGAATACCAATGGGCACACTCTGCAGGGACTGACGTACACTTCCTGGCCATGGCAGGTTTACTACAGTTATGTAGGATGAGAGTAAATCAGCATAAAAGTAGGAGTAAAAAAAAAACCTACATTTCAACCCAAAGCTGTAACGACACCAGGGTCTGCCATTTAACAGCTGGAGTAGTCCAGACTTCACATGACAAAGATAATCAATCTAAGATGCCACATGTACTTCAAAGATAATTAACAAGGCTGATTAACATGGACATCAACATCAACATGCCAACTATTCTAAATTAACTAGTTTTCCTATAATTTACCCAGCACTGTCTTGAATCCGCACTGTCGGATGATGGTGAAGAACTGGTAAAGTGTAGGAAGGATCAGACGGGCCCGAGTTACAGTGGGCGTCTTCGTCGTGCCTGGCATCTATGAACCTAATCTGCCATTATTGAGGACTGTAATTGTCCTTCTGCTGTTACCCAAGGTCTCATCAGTGCCTTGGGCTCCCGATGTGAATAAGAGGCAGGAGGAGTGACAAGTGAATGTCCAGGTGGACAGACATTGAGTCTTCTGCCATCCAGCACAATACAAGTGCTGTTCCAGAAGGTCCTTCTATTGTCTCAATTCTGCTAGACTGAGGCAGGGGGCCGAACCAGTTATTCATGCTGCCACAGCTTCAATTTCCCCTGAGAACGTCAAGGCCCTTTTACCCTGCCTCTAATCTCATGACATGTGATCAAACACCCAGCTGTGGGCCACGAGGTGTTTCATTATACTGTAAGAAACCGGACTCAAACTAGAAACCAGAACCACTGACCACAACATTTCAACTGTCATTCAGGTGAGTCTTACACCATACCTGGCATGCATAATTACTGCATGAGTGATCAATAAACAATAATAATATCATTATATATTGCACAAATAACATGGACATTATTGATTATTGATTAATATTCAAAATGAAATCTATGTCTTTTCCTCTATCATCTGTCTCTTACTCTGCACTTGTATCGCTGTTTGTCGACAGCGTCATCTCTTCACTATCAGTGTTACTTCAGTGCTGGACAGAAGGCGTGCCCATGTGTCTGTGTTTGGGGGACTGTCCGGGGGCCTCACCTCTCCCAGGGAATAGTAGTGCCGGGGGATCTGCGAATCGGGGTAGACATTTTCCAGGTACCAGGAGAAGGGCTTGCACTGCAGCTTCTGCCTCAGGATGACTCTGTTGGAGATGTCTCCATAGTCTACCTTGGTGACACCTGTCAGACGCAAGCAGGAGAACATGAGAAATCATAAATTTAGGAACTTAACACTCGAGAAACCCACCCAGAAAAAGAAGGATAAACTAGTATAAGAGCCATATAAACACCTCAGTTATTGCAGGATGATTCTGAACATCTGTTTGATTATGTTAACTGTACCAAGTACTGTACTTCCTTGCTCCTCTTTACAAAAAATGAAATTGCAATTTCAATGCTTACCATGTTGATATGCATTTGAAATTTTACCAGGATAACAATCAACTCACATGAAATCACCATACAAAATCAATACCATCTGGAAAGGATGCTCCATGCTCTTTATTTATTTGAAAAACTAGGTATTTCCTAAAAAAGTCAAACAATATGAGCTTTGCTTTTTTAAACTAAGGAGTACAGGCTCAAGTACATTTAAAAAACAATACACAGGAGACTGTGGCTGCATTGCTTTCTTGTGACTTACTTCAAGGACTTCAAACACATCTCTCATACACACACACACAAAATGGAATCCAGATGTCAATTCATTGGCACACAAAAACCATATACAAATCCATTTTTATCCTGCCGTCCTGATGAGGGATTGAAATTTGAAGATCCGAATTACTCCAAAGACAAATTCCCAAAGATGACAAATTACAAAAAGCCCACCACAGGGTACTGAAACATCCTCTTCAGTAGAAGTACAGTCCACAACAGGGCAACTCTTCCATTTCCATGTTCTAGTAGATATTTTATGCAACACTACAGCCCCAGCAATGTTAAGTGATGACAAACTTAAACAAGTTTGGCAGTCTCTTATAGCTGCTGCATTCAAACACTCCTGTGGGAGGGTTTATATCCTCCTGAGTAGCTTCATTCTTACTTAAATATGGCGTACTGAGTGAGGTCTGAGCTTCTCCCACAGCTCTTCATCCACTTCCACTCCTCCACTCCCAATTAACAGATTCCCTCAACTCTCTTTCCCTCTCGCACAAGGCAGAGCACAAAGTTTCTGGGAAGTCTGTAGTACCCCCCCCCACCAGCCTGCCCTGCTGAGAAAAAAGTCATTATCTGTACAACAGGACACTGGAGATCAATACACTGAATACACAGCGTGGTCAGGCAGGCCTTAGGACTGTCAGGCTTCACCTATTTGAAGAAAATGTTAGTAGTCAGGAATTTCACAGAGGTGCAAATAACCCTACACCCTCACAACCGTGCTTTAAAGAGGAAGGCACAACATTCAAACAAAACAAATTCAAACTTTGCAATAAAGTCATCACAAAGAGTTTTAAATACATAAGAATATATGTTACAAATACGCTCTTACAGCACCCTGGGAGACGGGTCAGTAAAACCATCTGATGAAATAATAACAGTATCTTTTGTATTGGTGGGGTTGCTGTATTATTATACATCCAACATATACTGTACAGACAACTGTGTCAAAACAGTTCAAGGTCTGATCAGAGGTCTGATCGTAATTCTACATGTGACAATAATTCTAACTCAAGCTAACTCGATTAACAAATTAAATATGTAAACAAGCATGAAGAATTGTGCCTAGAGAAGGCAAATGATGTTGCCAATCAAGCCATACAAATCTAAAAAAAGAGCTGTCTTGAGGCAAATGCAGTATATCAACATTGCTTTTTAGCTTATCAATCACAACTGATGAACCATCCATTCTGCAAATCTTTCATGTGAGACAAGCAATGCCAGTGGAGTCAAAACAACAGTCCAACAGTCCAGTCCAACAGCAGTCCTACGAGTCTAAACCATATCTTGAGGTGCTTGCATGGCTAAGATCCGTAACAATAAAGTTGTCAAATTTGAAAGAGGTCAGATGCACTGGCTATCTATCAGATCCGTGACATTTTTAGGAATACTGATATAACTAAATCTGAAGCAGTGAATTTCTATACTGAACAACATATCCAGAGAGACCCAAGATAAAAGCTTTTCAAGCCAGGCCTCCCGGTATTTTTTTTTTAAAAGAGAAGCCATGCTGTTGGTCATACAAGAACTCGACAGGCTGTGAATGATCAAACACTTCCTTGAAATAATGAGAGAGTAGAGACTGAACTACTGAGGATCAGATAGTGCAACTCAAAAGACAAGGTCTTAATGTCAAACATCCTGTATAAAAGGTGTAATTGTTTTTATTTATAATGCTCTTTTCAACCTAAAAGATGCCCAAGTGCTACACAGCACATCAGGTGGAGATGTGAGAATTTATTTTACTAATTGGATTTAGGGGGACAGTTAGGGAGGATTGATTGTTCAAGCCTAGAGTGCAATTTATACCCCTGCTTTTCTGAACAAAATCACGAGAGCTTTAACATTTTATGGACTGCCAGCAGTCCCACTTGTAAAAAATGTCCATGAACTCCAAATCGGAAGAAAGAAGAGTTACAAATGAGAAGAGGCCATTCAGCTCATCTATCCTGTTTTGTTGTCAGCAGTTAATTAATTCAAGGATCTTATCCAGCCATTTCTTGGAAGAAACCAGGATATCGGCTTCAACAACATGGCAGGGTATCTTATCCCATATTTCCCCAAACCCCTTTGTATGTTTTCAGGGAGCGATGACATTTGACTGCAGAATCGAGGTGGATGTCAGCCAGACTTTGTCTCCTAAAGAGCCAGATATGAAATATGTACCACTAAAATAACAATCGCAATATATTCAATCCGCAAATTAAAAAATGTTCTCTTTCTGGGAATAAAAAACTTTTTCATTACACAATATTTTTTTCATAGAAAAAAATGGCTGAATCATAAATCTATTAATAATAATTTACGTTATTATGTACAGTATCTTGCATAAAGCCAATAATGTCAGGCATCTAATTGAATAATATATGTACACCTTTCATGAAACAATTTCACAACCTAATACCATCAGGATATTCAACATTCAGTAAGTGCAGTCATACTGCTTGCATATATTGTTGTAATAAAACTTTTGAGATCTTTTTCTAACAATGAAAGCATTCCTACAACATATGAGCACTTCTTCCTTTTTTTTATTAAAATAAAAAATATAGGCCATGGAGGGTTCATGGCCAAGCAGTCAAACTCTGTTTTATATTTCTTCCAAAGGACATCACAAAATCTACCCACGTTCTAAAAAATCAAGAATTTAGAGAGATGTACAGTACTGTGCCTCTGACATAACACAAACAAAGGCAGTTAATTCAAGTTCACTGTGCTTGTTCTGGTGCTAGTGGGTTATTGATTCAAACCCCAAAAAGCAGCTTCTAGAAAGACTGTAGTGCTCCACAACACGGCTTGGTATATTGTTCATTATAACCACACCTCCCTGTGAAAGGAACTGCATCCTATACTTCGTCCTGAATTCAGGACAGATTTTTCATTAAAGTCTCCTTTCACTGGCTTAATTCCTAAGGTTCAACACAAGGCCTCTGACTGTGAAAACAGCTAACAGACCTGCCTGTGTTAGGAAAGCACAGAGTTAAGTTTGACTGGACATAGTGGACTCGCTCACACAAAAGTTCCGTTCAAGGTTAACTGTGGGCTGGCAGGTTGCGGCAATCAATTTCTTTTCCAGCACTGAACACATTTGTGGATCCAGCATCCCTATGGGATGCTATAATTAGTTCTGGTTAACAAGAAACTTTCAGATCTCCTTAAATCATTAAAAACATCTCCAACTTCCTCAATATTACAACTATTTACTAACTTCTTTCACTTCACTAATTTGCATGACACACCACAAGGATTGTACTGTAGACAGTCTAGCGATGGCCATACTAGCTGCTTTTAAGTGTGGCGTGCAGACCAGTTTTTAGTGGGATACAAGGAACCTTTCAGTATGCCAAATGGAGTAATTTCTGATCTTCAGTATGTAACATACAGTGCGTGAAAAATGTTCTGCCATATATTCCTCAGGATAAAACATTCTTGTGTCATTGGCAACATGTGAAAAAAAAAATCTGCAAAAAATAAACACCTCACACTAGGCCAGCTACCAGCAACAACCCCAGTAGCCGGTAAACGTGATTGCATCCAATACATCAATAATCCAGTAGTTCTAAATAGTCCAGTACAGTAGTTCAAAATAATCCACAAAATTCACTGCTAGAATAATAACAAAATCCCAAGCTGCTAAAATAGAATTTAATAGCAAAAAAAAAACCCCCAAAACATTGAAATCAAAATCAAAAAGAGGAGAGGCCACCACAGTTCAACAGCACTCCCTTGTCCCAAACTACAAATCGGGAGACGACGGTATTCACTGTTTTCCTCTGACAGTCCAAAACACACGGGTGTCTGCATCTGTTCAGTTAAAATCGCTTTATTTCTGTTTCGGAGACGAACACTAACACACAGCTCAGCTCATGCCCCCAGCCGTAGGGCAAGACCAGTCTGGAGTGTGAGGACATGACTCCTGTACCTTGACACTCGCTGGCCACTTGTAATATCACTGCTTTACAGTGCACTTAGAAACCTACATTTTGTGGTCAGAGAATAAAGGATTTGCAGTGGCATGGTATCAAAGATATAAGATTCTTGAAATCAAACTGGATTTGGTTAAACCAATGTTTAGAAATATCTGACATCTTTGTTCCTAGATCACACAAAGGTGTTCCCACTGATGATCCAGCAAGGAGAAGGACAGCTTGCACAGACAGACTGGACATCTGGCCTTCAGGGATGTCCCCATTACAAATCGCCATCCTTTGGGATGAAGATATCTGAATAAATGCAAGAAATCCTAACTGTTATCCCTAAGCCAGCCATATCACCCAATTCTCTGAGACAACTGCACAGCTACAGTAGTTAATATGTAAGGAATGAAAGAGAAGTATATACCTTTTTCACAATTTCAAATGTAGCAGCACGGTCCCAATGAGAGACGACAGGGTGAAAGATGTGAAGTTGTTCATTACTAAAGACATCACATTTGACGGAAGTAGCACCTAATGCTTATTTAGACCAAAAAAGTTTACCTTTTGACACAACTTGTGAAGGAAAAAAAAACTGCAAGATTTTTTGAGGCACAGCATAGAATCTCAATAAAAAAGAAAATAGGCGAGATGATTTATTGTCAACATTATTTAAGATATGAAAAATGAGAGTACGTAGATATATCATAATCTACACAGCTGATGTCAGCTGTGAGACAGCAAATCCTGGAAGAGCGGTTATCGTGAGTTTATTAGCCAACAAAACACTCTAAAGAATACCAAATAATACTTCATTCTGTAGGCATAATCTTTTTGTTTAACGTGATCATAAAGTTAAAATTCAGGGCACAGCACATACAACATATACTTAAGGGGCCAAACATAAACGTTAAATAGGTTTACTTATTCATTAAAGATAAATATTCATGGTTACTTGCTCTACATTTTAATTTATGCCCGTAGCCAGTCCTGACAGGATTTGAAACAGAAACTCTCTGCTATTCCATTTCTTTCCTGAATGTGAAAGAGGCGGTTAGTAGACAGTAACTGCAAGAGACTCCTCTTAGCTGTTAAATGTGAAGACTGAGGAGACACAACCCATGAAACCTTGACTCCAACAGAGAAAGGCATTTTCAGGCTGAACGGGTTTCTATTGGCATATAATTGATGGAGGAGTGAAGGGCCCTAATGAAAAGGCAATGATAAGCTCTTATTGATCAGGTGATGTCCAGAGAATAAGGGAAAGGAAAATGGCACCAGTCTTCTATATTGCAGATCAGCAACACTCAAGGGAGCCCTCCATAAACACCTCTCCAATCATGCAAGATGAGCTCCATGTGAGCTTCATGTCAATATTCTTTCTTCCATGAAGTGTAGGAGTTGCACGGCTGTCTTCAAGGCATATTAAGGTCTAATATTGTTTGGAAGTAGTTAATGCAGTTCAATAGATCACAGGCAAATTTGCAGCTTTAATGTTATCCTGACACTATGGGTGTCTGAGCACAAAAATATAATTACATTATTTTATATATACAATAATAATATATACATACATTATTATCACAGCACAATAGCTGCAAAGCATGTTACTCCTCCAACCATTTCCTAACTGCTTTATCTTATACAGGGAGGTGGGGGCGCTGGGGCCTCACATGACCAGCAACAGGCGCAAGGCAAGATACACCCTGCATGGGAAGCCAGTCCATCGCAGGCCAGACACAGACCAACACTCAGACCAGGGCCAGTTTTCCCAGAACCCCATTAACCTACCAGCATGTCTTTGGAGTGTGGGAGGAAACCCACACAAACACAGGGAGAACATAAAAATGCCAATGCTAACCACTGTGCCAATGTGTCACCCAAAACATGTTATTTTTGTGGTCATTAGGTTAAGGTAAAATGAAGGATTTCACTGGTGACATTGACGCTTTGACCTGTGAAACATTCTTAATAAACTGATATTTATGTCTTAACTTAAAACTTGCCTACTATGACAAGCTGGCATTGTAAATTCACAATTGTTTATCTCTGATCTGGCCTACCAACAACACTTTGAAAAATCCCGAAGGAGCTATATTTCCCCTTAAAGCTGCCCGATGCCTCACTGATGTGGTAATAGAGTAATACAGTAATATTTCTTCCGGCTCAGTTTCTACAATATGTGACTTAATTCTAACCTAACACATCTAATCTGTGTTACTGAAGATAAACAGGATATACATTTATTTTTGTTCTCATTTATTTGAGCCTGAGGAATTTTGGTTACCTTAAAAAAAACGTACATGAAGAACAGATGACTGTAAGGTTTTTCTTTCACCTCACTGCAAACCTTGACCACAAGTTGATTGAAGCAAACAACAAACAAGTAATACAGTACAGCCTTGTTAAATTAAATCCTGCCTGAAAATGAATGCAGTGGAAAATGGACAAGGCAGGCAGGAAAGACAACAAGTGGTTGGGAAGCATGCTACATATCTATTGTTTAATTTTCGTGCTAGTGTCATCTCCCCAACCATGACATGACACGTCTGGAATATCACAAAGGTGACTACAGCTGAAGTGCTCGCCTCAGAGGCATCCCAAGATTCCTTCATTATTTGAACACCTGAAGGCAGTGGCACGCAGAGGTAACTCTTCCACATTGGCAAGGTTAATAGAGGCTCTGTACCATGAAATTACTATCACTCCACTGGGCAGGCTTTGTGCCGTCGCCAGGGCTGCTACTCCTCTCCTTAAGGTCACTGCAGTAACATACTGTCACACAGCTAATGGGTTTCTTACATCTGTCACTGAGAAACAGTGTCCTCTTGTACCTACTGTATTATATGGAATAAGAATTTGAAAATCCTGTATCTGTATTCAATCTATACATTAAAGACATTTGATTAAAGAAGCCTCTTAACAAAATAGTTGGTTTATTTTTAAACAAGAAGCTCAAAATCTATGCTCAGAAAGGCTTGTAGAGATATTACAGAGAAAATCAGATTCGTTCAACAGGAGGCTTCATGTCGTTCCAACACTGAAGCGACTCCTAGCTGCAGTGATCCTGCCCAGTCAGGGAAGACCACAGCACAGTGCTCGTTGGTCAGCAACCTGCTCCACCCGACAGCGGATGGTTCAAGGAGCTCCGATTTGTATTTGCAACTGCAAAGAAAATCATCTTGATTACTGCCCAGAGAGTATATAGACTGTACAATGGCCTTCACCCTCTCATGCCATTGTTGTTGCTATACACACCTCAGGAAAAAGTGAACTTTTTACTGACACTTTTGGGTTAAGCCACACAGTTTGGGAATGTGTTCTTGGTTGGTTTTGTTATCCGCTACAATACAGCAGCAGGCTGAGCAGTGCAGCAGACTGTGTAGGCCCTGAGGGCAGTTTACAAATCAAGCAGCTTTGCTGTCCTGTCATAACTCCACACTACTGTTACAGTATAACCCAAATGGCAGGCGTATCTGCCTGTATGAACTTCTATAAGACAGGGCAATTCATTTCGCAGAGCTTTTCTCCCAATCAAAGATAAGAATGCCTTTACAATAATGCCACAGCCAAAACACACCTCACAGCAGCTGCCTTAAACAAACACACAGCTACACCACAGGAACTACACGGAGAGATAAAGTTCGGCAAAGTATTTTCTCAAGTTTCACAAATTTTGTTTAAAAAAAAAACTAGAGCTGGCCTGAAATTATGACAACTGTTTTTTCCTTAAAATGACCACAGGGTATTTTTTCGTGCAAAACGCCTGTTTCTGATTTGTAACTGAAGCACGTTCAATTAAGGAATCAAACCTTGCACATCGACCTCAGCCAATAACTTATTTCAGCCAAGAATTTATGCCTCTATTTCAATAAATAATTTATTGGCTGGCCTGGGTTCTATGTTAGCTCCTCCTCATGTCCACAAGGGGTGTATCACTCATCTCAAATCCCCATTTGTTTTGATTCAGTTTGCTCCCAGGAGCACAGGATCAACTCCTGCAGTACTTTCTTGAAAGCTTTTGGGTTTCATTCCAAAAATATTTATAAGTTTTCATTGTGAGAGTGGAAACAGATGAAGACAAATAGACAGCAACGGATCAAACGTTTTTTTCATGTTTTCTAAAGTACACGCCAAAATTGTAAATTGTGAAATCAAGCAAAAAGATGTGTTTTCTATATCGTTGCACCATGTATTGGTTCACCAACCAACAAAACAATAACTTGAATGATTCCAAACTTCTGGTGTGAACATTTGTTTTCATCAAAGCTGTCTGCTTTAATAACATATCCAAGCTCTTAGACCAGTCTGTTTTTCGAAGGTATGGAGTTTCAGGCACTGCTAGACTATTCCCACAGCTGCTTTTCAGTTTTTCTGACATCAGTTTTTTAACTTATCGATGACATTTATCCTACGAGGGATCTCAGGGGTCCCCATTTCACCATATTTTCCACAGTGTCTGTTTAGATAAGTGATTAGGGTCACACACTTTTAAAAGTCTGTCTTCTAACCTTTTGTTTTTTTTTACTGCAATTATAACAATCAAACTTTAAAAACAGAGCCGAGCACTTCTGCACTGAGCTTGGGACCAAAAACAGGACCATGTTAAAAAAAGGGGATTGCTGCTGTGGAGCTGGTCCGGAGAAGATCAGCCTGATACATGCCAGGCTTAGAGGAATGAACTACACTGACAGGCTGAAAGGAATGAGTCTTTTAAGTTGTGAGCAAAGACAAGTAAGAGGGGTCCTGATCAAAGCATTCTCAAATCCTCAATGGCATTGACAACCCCATGGACGTCTTCAGAATCAACAGTGAAACGTGAACAAGTGGACAAGTAGAAGCACATGAAAACATCTATATGCAAAGGGTTGTGGCAGCATGGAATGAGCTAACTAGCCTTGTTATTGAAGCCAATACTTTACTACTAAGCTACTAAGATCCAAATGGATTAGATGGGTCGATTGGCCCCCTGTTTGCTACTGTTCTTATCTGCCTATCAATTAATTTCTTTATCAGCCTGCAGACTGCAGAGACAGAATACACATTAGGCATCATCTGAAGTCTCCCTTTAATAGCCTAGTAGATTATTTATTCATTTTTGCATATATGTCTGAATGAAATAGGACATTTCTGTGATAATGCACAGTATTATGAATTGGCTTCATTACTCTGCTCTCCTCCCCACTGATAGCTGATGTGTGGTCAGCGTTCTGGTGCAGTATGGCTGCCGTCGCATCATCCAGGTGGATGCTGCACATTGGTGGTGGTGGAGGGGAGTCCCCATTACCTGTAAGGCGCTTTGAGTGGAGTGTCCAGAAAAGCGCTATATGAGTGTAAGCAATTATTATTATTATAGCTATACATGTAATAGTTAAAATAAAATATAGAACTGGGAAAAAGTATTAAATATTAAACTTAAAATAAGTAAAATGCTATGCATAGCTGCAGACTAATTAAAGGACTTAAAGACATGGTTTTCTACAGTAAGTCTGAATTAGAAGAAATTAAGGTAACAAGATGAACTGTATGATACAGAACGAGGACAGTGCTTTGCTTCTATGCTTTCTAGGGAATAATGAGTGATCATGAGGTGGTAAGAAACTTTAAGTATTGGTTTCTCAAGCAAAAATATTCTAAAAACTCCAGAGTTATATGTTCACTTTTGTAAGCCCCCTCACTCTATGCACGAGATAATGTCTTACGTTTAACTGTGATGGACTGTTCTGGATCCCTGGCAGGTATGTGACCTAGGTCAGCTTCCCAGTGTGTGCCCTGTCTGCTCAGCAGTGGGGTACGAAGGAGGCTGGCTGCCGCAGAGCATGGAATCTGACACTGCTGTTTATTTTAGGCTTCCTGCATTATTCATTCCTTAGATGAGGCACTGCCTAGGTCAACGCCTGATAACAATAAGTATTATTGGCAGAGATATTAATATCCATTATCCAAAGTGTACAGCTCAAAGCCAGCTTCTTTCTGGAGCTGAGGCCTTCAGAATTCTTAATTATCCCATTCTTGTCATGTGACTAACAATTACAGTACTTCAGATAAACACAGATACCACTCTCTGAAGGACTCAATGGAGCTATCAGATATCATAATTATAGCATGACTGACGGGCTGTTGGGACGCTGAGCTCGGCCTCTATATAATAGATGGAAAGGTCAGATGTCAAAAGCAGCTCCCTCATTAACTAAAGGTGACTTGTGTCCCAATTACAACTATCCAGTGTTTGTGGTACTTCTTAAAGCCTTTAAGGTAGAAGATGCAGTTCCTTAAAAGGGCCTTTCCCTTTTATACTCTGTAACTTACATTTCTAAAGTGCTTCTCGCTAAATTTTGTTTAGGATTCTATTGATTTCACAGCTATGAAACACTTGACATGGAACATGAAACCCAGCCCCATGGGGTAGTTTTATCTGACATTACAACGAAATAATGCCATGTCTGTACACAATGTAGACTACTAACTTTGGATACGATTATTTTGTTGGTTTCAAATTCCCAAAAAAAGCTCAGCATGAACCAGACGGGATTATTAAAATGACCCTGACAGCTTTGGAGACTCACTGATTGCCAAGCTCACAGAAAATTAATTTAATATATGGATGCTAAATTATACGAATTGTACCACCTGTTACATGTTTTCTTGAATCTCATGTGGTGGCCACTAATTCAGCTCCACTGGGCTTAGACGCCCATCAGATCCAAAAGAAGACTGCAGATTCTGCGCATTGACAAAATGAAAAGGCAACAAGAGTAAATAGCTGGTAACACTTTACTCAGAGGCTTTGACATGCCCCAGGTCCCAATCTGGGACCAAAAAGCTCGACCTGCACTTAAGTGATTGAAACACTCCGGAGGCCCAGATCTAGTTTTTTTCAAAGCAAGATAATCTCCAGACTAACTCTCTGGATCTCAATTTAAAAAATAAGAGATACACAAATGAAATGTCTTCATTTCTTTTGCCAAAAAGCAGATCTGTTTCTTGCTATACTTGTACCGATACACTCATTCCGCTGGCTCTGCAAGCCACACTGAAGGAGAGCAGTGGGACCTCACCCGGCGAGATGATGTAGAAGAAGTTCTTGAACTCGTCCATCCAGACCTCGGCCAGCCGCCGGTTGTTCTTGTTGATGATCTGGCCCGTGCCGCCAGGAAAGGTGTAGGGCGTGGCCTTGCGGAAGACGTGGCCCACGTGGGAACAGGTCACGATCTCCAGAGTCCCCCCACACTGCCAGATCTGCACAGATGCAAGCACACACACACACACACCGGTGGATACCTGTAGACAGGTCTAGTCATCATCAAGAGGTCACCAGCAACATACAGTACATACACTGGGTCAGACACAGGCTGGGAGACGCAGAACTGAATTACAATGGATGAAAATCAATATCTTAAACATTTGTAAACTTGTTACATTGTCTCAAAATTAATACAAAAAGGTTCTCGGCATTGGCTATTCACTAATAAGATAAAGGGCTGTCAGATATCCAAAATGACGCCTTTTTGAAGAGAGTGCTAGGACAGGCACAGATGTTTAAGTGCTCCAGTGTTCGCAGGCCATTTCACAAGCACCCAGATAAAGCTCCATCAGTAGCTCACTCGTCTGCACACTCATATGAAATCTGTGGCAGACAGCTGTGCAGTACAGATGGGGACAAATGCCTGCACAATGCATTCAGAGAACATGTGGTGTTCAAAACCTCATCCTTTCTGAAGAATTATGAAGTGTGACTTTGATGTTTGTCGGTTCCAGTAAACTAATAAAGCACTTTGTCACCAATTCCCATTATTTATAAATAGGAAAATTAAGACCATGGATATTCTACATCAATAGCAATATAATGAAATATTAATTTGATATATAGTTAGGAACTTTAACCATAAACCTGAGAGCATACAAGTACAGACAAGTGTAACCATTCTCATTTAGACTTCATGGAGATGCCTTCAACTATACCAAGACTCCAGAAGATTTTCTAACTTCTCAGATGTCTGAGGAATCTCATTTTGCTGGCAAAATTCTGCGATCGCACCAAACATGTGGGTTCATTTACTCACTGACAGTGCTGACAGTCTTGATGATGAAGGCAAGAAGAGAAAGTCTCATGAGTCTCATAAACTCTGCATTCACCCTCTGCCTGAAGTAATAATAAGCTCCTGAACAAGTCCTACCCTAAAAGAGATCTCCAGGTTCTCCCCTCCCCAGATGTCCATGCCTGCATCGTAGGTGCCAATCTCCTGGAAGTAGTCCCTGTCGATGGAGAAGAGGCCTCCTGCCATTGTGGGTGTCCTGATGGCACAAATAATATAAGGGGTCATAGCCAGGGCACAGAACCATTGGCTAAATACAGCATAAAGCTTGCCTGGCTCAGAGCTGCACTGCACTACTCATCACACACGCAGACCTCTCTCCTGGAAAGAAGCAGACCTTTGCCAAAAATGGCTACAAACCATCGTTGGTTTCAGCGTGATCTTAGTCGCCTTGTCTGCACAGCAGCTTCGCAAAATCAAACACTCAAACTCCACACAAAGAGACACATTGATTCTGGTTAAATAGCAGCCTTACAAAACACAGTGTAGCCTTGGAGGACGCATGAATAAGTTTTTAAAGGGTAAGCTGAGGTTTGACAATGTTAAAAGAAAGGTAAATATGACAGGAAATTACAACAAGAAGCCTTAATAAGGGTAGAGACATTTACAAAAATCCTTCATGTTATGTTCTGTCAGTTTGTCAATTCTGTGCAGATTTGAGACGTATACATTATATGTACCCAAGAAAACTCCTCCAAAATTATTCAGGCTGTCCAGTGCATAGAACAGGGTGTAATATGATGTAACTTTTGTGATAAAAACAATTATTTGACATGAATATTACCAATAATGCCCCTAATGTGGTTAGAGGAGCACAATTCAAATCACATGGATCCTGGTTTAGATTTACTGGATTAGACAAAGAAACTGCTGATCCATGTCCTGTATCAAATGATTGTACCCCACTATACACTGATTCACAAATACCCTGCCAGTTTCACCATTCCAAAATTCAGTTACCGTTGCCTGATGTTTTGAGAGAAAATGGCTCCAATGATCAGGTCAGAGGACAGCAGACACCAAACTCATGGAACTACTTTACATTGTTACTGTACAACTAACATTCAATTTACTGTATATGTTCTGCTTATAGCATGTGAATAGTGTTTTATAGTTTAGTTCCAAATTCGTTCTATATTATACAGTTTGTATGAAACAAGAATGGAAAGTGTCAGCGTTTACAAAGCAGAGCTTTAGGAAAGTCATACTTCTACTGTGCAGAGTTAAAAAATATGTAAGATTAGTGTTCTGAAAAGAAAGACTGAGCATAAAGGATACTGAAAGCTAGAAAACTTTCCTCAGAAATCCAGGCTTGTGAAGTCAGTAGCTACTGTACCTGCAACTTCATGCCTCCTACAAGATGATCACAATTGTCACTGACGAAGCATTGCTTAGCTGCAGATACAGACTGGTCATTATATCCGATTAATTCCTTCGGAAGTGACTGAGTCTGTCAGTGCAGTCAACACATCACTGATGAATACAGGAAGTGATTGCAGTGTGAGGAGCTTTCAGGGTACATTAACATCTACTTAATTAATGAATACCTAATGGAGAACCAAGTTCTTTAATGAAATCAGATACCAGGATCATCGCTGTCATTAAGAGCCATTCACATCGGACATGGAACAGCATGGTAAGGTGACAAGTGACAAGCAGATTCTCTCCATTCACGTTGAAGGTGGCAGGAGTATTGGCACTTAGGTGGCTCATTGTTGTCACTGCTGTTGTGATGCAAACTGGCGTGACAAGATAACAATACATTTCAGATAATGAGCTTTTCCACTCCGATTACACCGTCAACAACAGAAAAAAAGATGGAACAGTCATCGGAAACTGAGAAATCCTAAAACAAGACCAAATCATGAAAACTATAAGCGTTACTTCCAGATGTTCTCTCGCTGTTCACTATATTTATTTAAATTCACTATCTTTCATCCATCCATGGATTTTCTAAGTGGTTTGTCCAATTCAGGGGCACGGAGGAGCTGAAACTTATCCTAGCAAGCAATGGGAGCAAGGCAGGATACCCCCTGGATGGGACGCCATCCCATCAGAGCACAAGTTTTAATTCTAAGCTTTAATTCTGGATTATTTAATTCTAAGTATTAAGCCATTTTGACTCCTCCTCAAATTTTGGTGATCGTGTGCGTTGGAGGGGTTGAAAAAACAAGTAAACCTTGGTTCTTCCTAGCTGATGACAAGGCAAATGAAAAAATTCACTCTGGCATAGGAAATAATTCCCCATGCCACCCATGTAGCTTCTGTACTGCATCCTGTGTAAAAACTGAGGTAGACTATAAAGCAGAAAAGAAAACCCTGGGCAGCAAACCGCATGATCCATGGCAGTTTCTAGAAGACATCTGAAGTGGGCGCACAGGTTCCGCAGTCGTTACGCTTCACAACATTAAAATAAGCAAGTATACCCCAAAAGATCATTCACCTACAGTTTTACTCCATTCTCCAGTACTTCTCTCACATATAGGAGATGTGAAGTCATCAGTGCCAGAACTGAAGTGTGTTCATGTACATTTTTCTCTGTGAAAATTGTGTAGCATTACACAGGTGTACCCCTTCAGTGGCAAGAGGTGAGATGCTGTTCAGGTATTCATGGTTGGATATCGACCATCAAGAAAGAGCAAGCCCTGACTTCTCAGTCTGAACTAGGAATGTTTTATTCACTAATACAAAACATCCAGTTGGAAGTACCGCTTCAACTGATGATCATCAGTGCAGTCAAGTTATAAAAATATCCTCCAGCGCTGCAATCAGTGACCCCTTGAATAAACGAATGGCAGGCCGAGTTTGAATCCTTCTTGATTTTCTGATGGTCAATCTGACCAACAAAGCAGTGAAATGACACAGAAGCAGCCAATTTTAGGGGAAAAACATTGAAAACTGGATATTGGAGACAGCAGGGTTAGTGCAGTTCTTTTGCAGCCACAATGCCCAGTTACTGATTACAGTACGCCTCCTCCTCATCACAGCTGCGTATTTCATTTGGGAATTGTGCGCCACACTGGGAGCCAATGTTAACTAAAGTAGTCCGAGCTGTGGTCATTAAGGCACCAGCTAACAAATTTCCAACCCAGTGCAATGCTGGCTTTTGCAACATAAAAATCATTTCATACTACACACAAAGAATCAGAAGAACTACAAATGTGATGCTAATATTTTTTTACTGAAAGATCCCAGGTTCTTTGGCCTCTCTTTGGTAGAGAACATGTTAATGGCTGTTATCAACAGTTACTTTTTCTATGAACAAAACCAGGCACACAGTACATTTCATGAGGAGGAAGGCTGGATTCGTTTGGCAAGACTGGGGCAGAGTGCTTAAGGCACACTACCGCTGTTTATGCCCTGAAGACCCAAACACACAATATTTAGCATTCAGAACTACCTACTACTAACTTTGTTAAGCTCCAGTTTGGTGAGACAGAAATTTGTACTGTCAAGGCACTTTAAACAGGTACAT
This sequence comes from Lepisosteus platostomus, assembly GCF_059453375.1. NCBI lineage: Eukaryota > Metazoa > Chordata > Actinopteri > Semionotiformes > Lepisosteidae > Lepisosteus > Lepisosteus platostomus. Next base: position 23,288,337 of record NC_142622.1, on the reverse strand, counting down.
TAACCTTGGGAAACTAAAAACATTAGTGCAATATAGTGTGAGATTCACTGAGGCATGTGGTTGAGAGCTAAGAGATTTCAGGTTGTTTAAATAGGTGCTGGGATGAATCAGTTATAAAATAATCTGGAAGTCTTCAAGGTTTAATCAAAAAAATAAACATCCTCTGCTTAGCCAGGGTTTACAACGACACACAAGTTTATATAGTTTTCCATGTGTATGAGAGTCTAAAAAAATTTAGCTGTTTTCCTACCTTTTCATTCAAGCTTTTCATTAATACAATTAAAAAAAATTGTGAATAAATACTATATAATATATAATAATGTATAACAGTATAAAAACTAGTAATAGTCTTTAGATTATTTTATGGTCAATTCTTAGTAAATGGATTTGAGAATCCTTTTGATGGGATTGAATCATGACATACTGTAGAATGACAGACACAGTATAGTAGAAATAGCAGTGGAGACTAACGCAGAATATGTAAGACCAATGTCTGGCCTAATCACTGGAGCCTGTTATGTGCTCTAGAAGAGTCAAATACAGCTGTTGCTTCAACCACAGCTAACAGGAAGGCAGACAAATTTTGGAAGCAAAATAGAAGCAGATATAGAACATAATATAGAAAAGTCTTTATAGATGATGTTATGAGATCATCTACGTATGTGAGGTGGATTGACTTTGATGTTACTAGAACAGAACACAGGGTCCTGTAATCAATTAACTACAACAAGCCAGATGCACTCATGGTCTTTTGATAATATGCCACACTGGTGTCTCGCCACAAGAGAGTATATGCTAATAGACCAAAATTAAATTGAGACACCAGAATCAAACCATGTAATTACTACTTCAGAGCTGCATTACTTCAAACAAGGATGAATTCCATTTTTTCATGTTCATATCATAGAATTCTGTTTCATATAAAAAGATATTTCTTTTGTGCTGCATCCATAATGAAATCTATTTATCTCTGTGATAGATAGTGTTTGCTATTGTGTTACTGAGTGTTGTCCAGAGAAAATCAGGTCTTCTAGAAAAGGTATCTGAATGTGTTCTGGTTATATTAATGAAAGGAGACAAAAAAGTAAATAAAAATGTACATACAGTAGGTATAAATTCTAAACGTGAGTTGCGACTCAGATTTACACGACAATGGAATACACATGCTGAAGCTGTTGGTCAGAAATTCCATTTACTGCATTATTGTGTCCTGAAGAAGAGTTATTAAGATTAAAGGAAACTGAGATCATAATGATAAAAGACACTCTTAGCTGTAGCCTGCTATTGCATTTCTGCTGTGCCTCATGAAGACACAGCCAGAGGCCAGCTGTCCTGATTTAGAGGCCTCGTAGGTTTACACTCCTGCCCCGGCCTTGCATCAGTGACCTTTTTTAAACTTTCATCCCCTTCGTCTCTTTCGGTGGATGGTTTCCAGCTGTCACCTTGCAGTATAGTCACACTAGCATCCTCTCTCTCGCTCCTGCGCCTCTCCTCCCTCTCTGCATTTAGTTTTCAGCCTTATTTTGTTTGGAATCAACAGAGCAGACTAAGGCAGTCCAAAGGAAAGCTGCAGCTCTCCATGGGAGTACTCCACAGGGAGGAGAGGTCACTATCCCGTTAACAGAAGTGTGTAGAGAACAATGTGGCTGTCAGTGCTCCTTACAGCCTGTGTAAGACTGGACTGCTCCTAAGTCATGTGCTCAACAGGACTGCAGTCTTGCCATCTTGCTAAAGCTATGCCTCCAGAGCATATACAGTATAATTCCCCTTGTCCAGAAGGGGGTTACAGGTTCAAGTCCCACTTGCAGCTACTGTATATTCTGCCTATATGTACTTTACCCCAATCACTCTATTAGACACATCTATGTTTACTTCTTCTCTAATACAGGCTGCATTACTGGCTACATATTGTAATCTATTCAAAAAAATACTTAAACCCCATTAAATTAACTATAGAACAATATTTTTCCATTTTGTAAGTTTTAAATTACCTTGAAATTGTTGGTATGGTTTTCTAATGATGGCAAGTGTGTTATCAACATTAACATTTTCTAGACTGTATAATTAAAATTAAACTTTATTTTTCAGAAAACCATGAAAAGGTAGCTCTGCTTTCTACTTGGTCTGCTCAAGCTGCAGCATGTTGAGAACATCCTCAGTGGTACAAGGGCATACATAACTGACTGAGAATAATATTGCGCATTTTAAGTGATCCAATTTCAATAGTCTGATTACACCAGTCCAATCTAGAAATGTGTTGAATAAATATGAAATCTGGGTTCTTTTTAATTGCAACAGAATAACCCAAAGCTATAAAAATTACAGGGCCAAAAACAGTCACACTCATTGTTTCAGAATACAGAATCAAAACATAGTACCTCCCAATCACCAACAAATTTCAAGGCAGTTTGCCACTGGCGTTCCTGCTCAGAATACGCGTCTCTGTACAGAAAATGTTATTTCTTCTGCTGCTGTAACTATTTTTAAAAAGGTATACAAAAGCAGCAGTGTCTGTGCATGGAAGGTGAAATGAGGAGAGATCTCTGGTTTGACATCAATAGCAATAACTCTGCTCTTGTTGATTGCCAAATACATCATATCATGTTTTTTCTACAATTAGTATATTATTCAATCACAAATCTGCTTAAACATTTGCTGTCAATGTCAGTGTATAGAGTTATTTATTTTTTACATTTATATACAGCACTGTGTTCATACATAAGCGGTGTCTGCGGGAGAAATCCACACATCAAGGTCATCATGTTCTAAAAGGTTAGGAACTGCTGCTGCTCCAGTTCACCAAGCTAAATACAGTAAATGAGTATCTGAGGAGAGCTAACAAGCAGTATACCAGTATCCCATTCTAAGGAAGCTTTGTAATGGCTGTCTGCTTAATGCTATCTGGGAGAAATTCCAGGTCTATTAGCCTCACAGGCTTAGAAAGGAACTGAAATATCCCATTACACAGCACTCACAATTCCATAGTCAGACTGATCTGGAAATAAGACATGCAATCTGTTTGAAACACTGAGGGGGAAACACGTTTATCACACAAAAAGCAAGTGTTACGCAGTTCAGTTTTTGGATAACAACGGCATACCGTATGTTCAATATGTTCTATTTGGTTAGTACTGTTTTGTTTAAAATCTCAATGCAAACTCTGATTTCAATGTCCAAATGCTCCATATTCAAGCAGCAAGGATGCACATAGCTTTAAGCTGTGTAATTCAGATGTTTAAAACAAATTAAAATGGGACTTCAAAAGAATCCTGAAGGAAAAAGACCATCCTGAAAACATACAGTGCCACTGCAATAATATCCCAGCATTTAGGTGCGAAGCACTTTACGTAGATGTTTATAAAAAGGGGCAGAGCACTTAAGACTAGCTCTGACAGAAAAGCAGACATTTTAAAATGACGGGAGCTTTCTGCAAGCCAAATTGAGGTTCATATTAATCACCAGATAGGTGTTCCTGGGGAATGACAAAAGAACAACAGATTTATTTTGTTTTAAAAGGAACCCTGGAGGGAGGCAGGCATCACCTCCAATTTTGCTTTAATAGAGACTGACACACAAAATGCAAGCATCCGAAAGCATTATAGTATTACACATCTCACAGCAAAAGGCTTTTTTTTTCCCCCGAGTAAAGGCACTGCAATCTGAGTCACAAAAAAACAGTAATTCAGATTTTGCAGAACATAAGCTGCCTGTCTAGTGCTGAGGCTTTGCTGTTCTTACGCTATTTCACCCCCTTTTCTAAAAAGCAAGTCTGGAGATGCACATGTCTGACTGCAGAGGGGGAAAACAAGAGGCAGCTACCGAACACTAGACCTTGTCCTTCACTGCAGTCCCTCAGCTCCATCTCACTTGCTATACCGCATCCTCTGTCTCGGTGTCATGACTTTGCACTGACTTTCTGAGGCTCAGCCATAACTTAGCTGCTGGTACACATCACCCTCCTGACTTACACTGCAGCCCCATGGGAGGGACTGAAAGAGCCCTGGAGTTGTCATGGTTACCTGACGGGCAGAGTCCTGTCTCCTTTCCTGCGGTCCATCTCCCTCTGGGGCACGGGGTACCAGCGGAAATTCAGCTTCCAGTTGAACCCCCCATACGTCATGTCCGATCCTGCCATATACTCGAAGGTGTCGTCGCTGATGACGTCGATTATGGGGCACACCACTGTCTTCCTGCAACATGGCCACACAGACGCACAACGTCACTTGACTTCATCTGTCACAGAGACAAACACCCCTTGACACTGCACTGCCACACATTCGCCGCCTCATAACTACCCTTTTTTCTTCTGGCTGAATTTGAAGTAAAACACTTTGACAGATGACATTGCAAACACAGAGACAACATTTCTGTATAAGAGAGGCGATAAACCAAAAAAGCCTGAAAACAGGCAGATGCTGGCAGTTAAATTAAATGTTGTAAATTTTAGCTTTACAAGCTTGAGAATGTTTAAAAGTAACTTTTGCCTGCAAGACTGTTTTTTCACTTGCAAAATATAAAACAACACACTGTACTACATTAGGACATAACTCATTTTTGCTCCCTTACAGTAACATCAAATAATACAGACATCATAATAACAGACAATAAAACCTAGGATAACTCTGAAATTAGTGCTGTGTGCCTAAATACACTTTCCTTACATAACCTTTTTAGTTTAAGCCTTCTCATCAAGGCTTGCCTTAGCCTAGGCAGCTCACAGTTCTGTGTTATTTTCACCTAGAGTACACATACAGCACCAGAGGCAGCAGTGACACTCTGTACTTCAGCGGGTGTGCTGATGAATGCACACACTGTACTCCAAATGTTCCTACATGCTTCAGAGACATATCAAGCCTGCAGTCATTCTGGACCAAGCTGGGGCAGTGCAGGAGTATTTTTCTAGAAATGCATCTACTGTAAAAAGATGAGCTGTATTATGACCTGTGTTTTGGTATATACATATGTGAGAAATATAAGGTGCAGAATAACTGAAAGCATGTAGAAATACAGAGTCTAACCTTTTTCCTTATTGGTAAAAGGGAAAATTATATTCTGTATACTATGTCTAACAAAAACAGTATATACAGGGTGCTGAAAAAGCCACAGTATCTCATCTTCAGGAATGTTGCACCCTCTATTTAAATAACCTTCATACTGTACAGACAGATGCTGAAAGAAACCAACAGAGAGGGTCATACAGAAAAGACTAAAAACAAAGTAAAGGAAAACAGCATAAACTTTTTTACATTGTTAAAAGAGAAATAAGGTTAAATGTTGCTACATGAAATAGTGATGATTCTTTGGTAAAGAACGTCATGAGAGGCTTTTTGGACCACCTAGCCCATTTTGTAGTCAGCAATTAATAAATCTAAGGCCTAAATCCAGTCTTTAAAGGAGACAGTGTATTGGCTTCAACAACATGGCTGGGCTGTTTGTTCCTCATTCCCAACACACTTTAGGTAAAGAAGTGCTACTTTTTCTTGGTTTTAAATGCACGTCCCCAAAGTTTCCAGTGGTGTTCTCTGGTTCATGTTTAACTGCCCTTTCTGAAGAAACCTGCTAGGCTGACTTTGTAAACTTCAGTGAACTATCAGTTTCCCTCATAGTGCTCTCTGTTCAAGACTCAGGGGTCTGGTTCCTACAGCCTGTCAGTGCAGAACATTCCCTTAAAACCCCTGAAGAGTTACTCTAGTTACTCTTCTCTGGAAAAAGAGCAGAACTTCCAGAGCAGCTACTGTATATCTTTTCTATAACATGGTGACCAAAATTGTATGATTTTGCGGGCGCTCAAGCAACATCAACGGCAGTACAGGCAGGAACCTCATCTCCCATAATGTGCATTGTGCCAATTTAATCATGCAAGCTTGTGGAGGAATAGAAAGTTCACCTATAATGACTGCAATCTAAACAGAATGATACCTTATTGCTCTACTATGTGCAAATCACACATCCGAGATACAGAATGAATATGAGGGACCCACCAGAGCGCAGCGGGTACACAGGGTGACTCAGGTCAGTGCCACAGCACTTGATCACCTCTTTTCCATCTCTCACAACAAGTAAAAACTGATAAGGCTGCAAGTTAAGATGGAAAAAAAAAATGTTTGCTGGACAGCAAAGTAAAAACCACCGGTTGATAAAATGCTTTTTACTACTACTACTTCTTCCTGAGGTATAATAATTTATATTAAGGAACAAAAGACAGCAGGGACTTTTGTACGAACTATTTTCTTTACTGATGGTTAATTTGAAGATGGGAAGGAGTTTCGACGTGGTTGTTTATGCACAATATCAACAGATATCCCTGATCAGGCAGAGAGTCCCAGGCGGTAGAGACTGAAGGAGAAACGATCTGAGTGTCTGAAACAGTAGAATCCCTGAAGGTGCACTACAAAATGAAGCAGGAAATGGACACCAAGGAATTAGTTTTATAGAAGAAAAATGAACAGGAAAGAGGAAAACTACTTTCTATTCTGGTTCTCTGTGTTTTAAGGCCTGATGATGCAGAGGGGAATTGGGTTTTTGTGTCACACCATAATGGAAGCCCTTTGAATGAATTTTTCTTTTTCAATTCAGACTTTAAGGTCCATGTTTCCCCAGAGATGTCCAGCTTCAGCCAAACTGCTGTAATAAGTGAAACTGCAAGTGTGTCACAAGACAAAATGCCAGACCTACTGATTAAAATATGAGTAGCTCTGGGCAGAGGAAATCGTCTTAATTGTTCTTTTTAATTAATGTCATAAATCAAATTTCCCTGCAGGAAATGCATTCATATACTTCTAAGAGGCCTAAGACACATTCTACACACACTCGTTCAAGCAAAAGCTAGAAGAATTTAATAGCCTAACATTTAAATGGCGAAAAAAGCACCCAAAGATTTTATTTGGTCACAGTGCATTTTATGCACAAATTTAACAATGTGACTTTAAAGTTCATATCTTACTACTTAAAGGAAGAGGCCTTTGATCGGGAAGTTTGTCTTCTGAGAGTCTGAGCTAGGTCCTGAGTATTAAGTATGAGAGATATCATTACAGAAGTGCTTTATACAAGTACGTCATAAAACGGGCTTTCATTTCACAGAAAAAACTAAATGGGGAACATAATACAAAAAAAAACAAAAAATGCAGGAACACAGTTCACAGTTGGGTAATTGGTTAGCTGTATTTCACAGAAGTGCATGACCAAAATACAAAACACTTCCTAAGGAAAGTTAGAAGGGATTTTATACCAAGTATAATATGTGTAATTTTTTATTCTGTGGAAAGCAATATACAACCGGTTGGTATTGAAAACAAAGAATCAATTTTTTCACCGCACCACTTAATTTACCACTGGTTTTTGAAAGCAGGCTTGTGTTAGAAATGGCTCACTCCTGTCAAAAATCATATTTTTATGGCACATTGTGGAATACGAATGTCTTTAAGAACTCTCTGGCAGGGTTGAGCAATCGCAGGCAAGCTGACTACTTTCATTATTATTTGGAAAAACTGGTTTCAGTCAATTACTTTACTGTGTATACCAGGCCCCTTGGCAACTGATCACTCCCATACTTAAAAAAAACAGGGCAGTTATTTTGTAATTAATTACATCCTCTTATCCAGGGATATTTTGTCACCCAAGATAAAGAACGCTGCATTTATCCCCCACTGAACATGTAGAGAACTTAGCCCATACAGTAGAATGCAGCAGACCCAGTATCTGAGACTCGTCCCCCTTTGGGGTGATTGATGTCCCAGCACTGCCAGACGCTGAGCTGAGAAACACACAGCCACTCTCTCACCGGCGGAGGGGGCTGACACTTAAGTAATTAAATGCCCACCCTCTACTCTTCTCTCCCAGCCTTTCTCTAATGGCAGCTCATTGGACTTTAATTCAATTTTTTTCCCCACAGAATTCATTACCACTCTGACTGCAAACCTTGGCACTTATTATTTAAAAAAAAAACAGATACAGTACCTGAAATATTTGTATTAAATATTTTGTCTAAAATGCAAATAAATACCTTCAATTGTGACTTCATCTAATGTAGCCGAATTTTAATGGATGGTTATAAGGGTGAAACTTCATATGGTGGACAAATGAACTGCTTATTAATCCAAAGCATGACAGAAACATAATCTAAAGAATGTAATCAGACCACTTTAATTAATTGGCCAGGTTACGGTTTTCACTGTTTTGTGGTCGTGGGTGGAAATGAGGGCGGCACAGGGGTGTTTCGGTAAGCATTGCTGCCTCGCAGTGCTGGGGCCTGGGGTGCTACCCGTGTTAAGTTCTCCCTGTGTTTGTGTGGGTTTCCTCCTGCTGCTCCGGTTTCCTTCCACAATCCAAAAACGTACTGGTTAGTAAATGGGGTTCTGGCAAAACCTGTCCTGGTGTGAGTGTGCGTGGGGTGGTCCGGTGGCTCTTTGGCTAAGGTTCTTCACCTGTGGCTGGAAGGTTGCCGGTTCCCGTGGCCGGCAGAGGAATTCTGCTCTGTTGGGCCCTTGAGCAAGGCCCTTAACCCCATCTGCTCCAGGGGCGCCGTATAAATGGCTGACCCTGCGCTCTGACCTGAAGCTTCTCTCCCTGTCTGTGTGTCTCATGGAGAGCAAGATGGGGTATGCGAAAAGACAAATTCTTAATACAAGAAATTGTATATGGTCAATAAAGTGATCTTATGTTTGTGTCTGTGTGCCCTATGATGGACCAGCATCCTGTTCAGGGGTGTAACCTGCTTTGTGCCCATTACTTGCTGGGATAGGCTCTGGCTCCCCTACAATACTGAATCGGAAGAAACTGTTAGAAGATGGATGGAAATGAGCTCAATAACACTTGTGAAATGGGGCCTCTCAAGAAGCTCATCTGGTAACAGGGCTCATGCGAATGCGCGTTCAAGCCTAGGAGATGTCACTAGCCAACTGTGACAGGGATAACCCAAGAGGGTAGAGGGGAGTTGGTTGGTCAGGGCTCTCTCGGCTCATCTTCCAATCAGCACTTAAACCTCCAGCACGGGGCTGTGGTGCCTGGGACAAGCCAAAAGACGAGCTACTCAAAGGTGGGTGTGTCAGAGAAGTCTGTCTGCAACTCCTTATTCTCCCATGTTCAGTTGAAGGGTTTGTAGGGGAAGGCTGACACGTGGAAAATTTGTCAAAAATAACTGGAGATTCTAATTTTGTAAAACAATAACAGTTCTGGAATAAAAGGCTTTGAGCACCTGATCTGTACTTAGAATTCTTCCACTCAGTAACTGAGGTCAGAGTTTTAATGTTGCCGCCTGTACACAGTGCATTGTTATACAGGTAGTAATGTGACTGTGTGGGGATGGAACTGGGATTTTGTGCCAGTGTAGGCAGCTGAGGGTCTATAAGCAGGGCTACAAACATGTCCATGCATCACTCAACTACCTGACAGTGCACTTAAAATCACAATCTGTCGAAGAAGACCAAACATGACAGTGAGCTCTTCAGGCTCCAGAACGGCTACAACCTTAAACACACTTAAATACACAGTAATAATAATAATAATAATTATAATAATTGCTTACACTTATATAGCGCTTTTCTGGACATTCCACTCAAAGCGCTTTACAGGTAATGAGGACTCCCCTCCACCACCACCAATGTGCAGCATCCACCTGGATGATGCGACGGCAGCCATAGTGCGCCAGAACGCTCACCACACATCAGCTATCAGTGGGGAGGAGAGCAGAGTGATGTAGCCAATTCATAGAGGGGGATTATTAGGAGGCCATGATTGGTAAGGGCCAATGGGAAATTTGGCCAGGACGCCGGGGTTACACCCCTACTCTTTTCGAGAAACGCCCTGGGATTTTTCATGACCACAGAGAGTCAGGACCTCGGTTTTATGTCTCATCCGAAGGACGGCGCCTGCTTACAATATACAGTAGTGTCCCTGTCACTATACTTGGGCATTAGGACCCACATGGACTGCAGGGTGAGCGCCCCTGCTGGCCCCACAAACACCTCTTCCAGCAGCAACCTTAGTTTTTCCCAGGAGGTCTCCCATCCAGCTACTGACCAGGCTCACACTTGCTGAGCTTCAGTGGGTTGCCAGTTGTGAGTTGCAGGGTGATATGGCTGCTGGAGTATTGTCTGTCTCCATAATCAGACTGCTGTGCAGAGCCACTGAGCTCAGCAACTAACTAGGCTTTTTGAGGAAAAAGGAAATAAGGTGAGGTAGATACAGTAAATGTTCTGAAGCCTTTGCCGGATTGTTACACCGGTGCTATTGAGCTGTGATTGTCCAGCCCAGAGTCAATCTAACAGGAAGACACGAGGCTCCACAATACAGGTGATTGACACATTCATATAAATAACTTCAGTTATGGCAGTCTATTCATTGTATGGATGTGTAAGCTGCAGCTGTTATAATGGAGAGATAGTGTTGATTCTGAATTCATTGTATTGCTTTCTCTCCATTCAGAGGCAACTTGTAATTCCTCTATGGTTAAGGCAAAGCCCCACATTATATATTTTTAAATTGAACACAAAAATGTATTGATTAGTTAGGAGTAACTCAAATAATTCTGATTTAAAAAAAGATAGGGTCATGCTGATTTTTTACACTTACCTGTATATGCTTTATTTTTAGGTTTTCCAAAAAGAAAAAACTGTATCAATAATCTAAGCTTATTAAAGGTTAGAAAATAAAAACTGCTACACTTGAAACTGTTGACTAATGTAAGCTTAATGTACGTTTTACATCATACAGTACAACTGAAATAACAATAATGATTCTGTATTACAAGCAGAGTGAGTCAAAAAGGATAACAGTGGGAAGCTTCAGGCTCAGAGAAAATGCTATTTTTTCCAGTTATTACTTGAGAGAACATGCTTGTTCCATACTCTGTTTGTGCAAACAAACAACAGCAAAGAAATTAAACCTCATGGCTTTTTGACCGGCTATTTATTTTCTTTCTCCAGCATGTCTCTTTGAGTGAGCGGATTTCTGTGACTTATTTTCAACACTTGGCCTCCCAGACTAGAGCTCTTCCAACATAACCACCTGATTCATTAGCATGACAAGCATTTAGCTCGAGCTGCATAAATAACACATCTCTTTAGGCACATTATTACATTTATGCTGTGGTCCAGGGGTCCTAGATTTATATTCCTCCTAGGAAAAAAAAGTAGCTTTATAAGCAGCACTCAGGAACCCCAAATCTCCTCTTCATCAAGTGTGCAACTGGGGTCAGAACACTGCATTCTCCAGCACCATACAGTTGAGTTAGTGCAGTGCCACTCTGTCTGAGCACACAAAGGGCATGGATAAGGCTGCTTTCTAGTATGGATTTACTGCCCCATCTACATTAACCAGCTCTTTCGAAGGAGGAGAGTGCAATCACACTCAGCCTTAGGATGAGACCTTGAAACAAAAAATACAGAGACCTACCCTGGAGGTTCAATTAAGATACCTCCCTTCTACAGCTGCATCTTCATAACCTAGCCTCAGTCCCTCCAGCTCTAAACTGAACTTTCTAAACAGAAACAAAACAGGCTTTCCACTATTTACTCACATGACAATCAGCTAAACTTATGGAAAGAATACGACTTTTCTGTGACCTTAGAAGGTGGAGATTAACCCATGAGCACTTAAAATAGGGGAATATTTCAGAGAGGACATTCGTGTCATATTAATTTGTGTTTTAATTTTGCAAAAAGGTTTTCAATAATGAATAGAGCTGTTGTATATTGCACTTCTGTAAATGTGAGAAGAAAGTCACACAGAAGCCAGTTTCGACAGCCCTAGCAATACAATCCTAGAAGAAATACAGTGTGAACTTCATGTAAAATTTATGTGCAATTTCCATGAAAGTACAATCAATTTTACTCAATAACTCTTTGATGAGAGACCCACTTATTCTCCACCTTATTACATTAAGGTCACAAAAAGAAGACAATTTCAAAGTGCCTTCTGTTAGAACTACAGTAGTTGGCTTAGCTTAATCCACTGATAGTGGCATGATCCTAGAAATTGTTTAAGGTTATTTGAGATTATTTAGGAAAAAACAAAATGACATGTCCATATGCAGATACCATGCAGCTTTAGGACTGTATGGGATTTCACAAGGTGGGATTTAATTTAAATGAATCCTGTTTTTTCTGACCTGAAAATTACACAATGATAGCAGAACACCTACAGTACACATAATCAGCATTTTTTAATTCATGAACTTGCTTTGTTCATCACAACTGTCCATCCTGAGTTCTGTTTCACATACAAAAAAAAACTGATTTTCCATGTAGTACAGTCTATAGACACCGGATTAAGTTTGACCAATAAATACCTGAATAAAGTTAATATATATTCTATGACATTGCATTTATAATGATTATGAGAATAGTTATTTGTAATCAATTGCAGGCCCTTGATTGAACTAACATCCTCAAATGTTAAGTCTCAATGTAATTCGAAAACTAGATCTGTTTACAGTAAGTATAGAAAAACAACATTCTTTATCAACTAAATCACTGAGAATTTCAGAACTGCACTGGATGAATGTTCACAAGACCCAGCTGCTTCTGAAGACTGGGGTTGGGAAGACTGTGTGCTAAAGGAGTCTGAAATGATCAGTCCACTAACAAAACACGTATTAAAAAAACTTTAAAGAACAAACAAAAATAATAAGCATTCTAACCACAGAAACCAGTGGTTCTCAATCCTAGTCCTAGAATACCCCTGTCTCTGCTGATTTTTGTTCCAGCTGGGCCTTTAATCACCAGTTGTAACTGCTACCAGTAACTGATCTGCTTGCGTTCTGCTTTTCTATGCACTCAGGGCTTGGTTTAAAAATACATTAAGTTACATTAATGGACAACTTCAGCATGCAGACATGTACCCTTTATGCAGGCTTTTCTCAACTTAGTAATTAAGACTGCTCCCTTTTTTCTGACTAAACAGCTCTTAACAGGTAATCATTTGATATCATCTGATGATGAACACGCACAGGTTGGAACGACACTATATGGTCCTTGATATAAAATATTCTCATACTGACTCGTGAAGTACAGTAGACACCGTTTTTTCTACACTTTGTTTTGGCTTTGATACACTTAAAAGGATAGGTCATATTTCACATTCCAAGACCTTCTGGTTAGTGTGAGCCCAAGAGTATAAGAAAATCAAAATGCCACCCTGGTTAAGTTATTGCTGACATGTCAGTACAGAGGACGGCAGGTTGTGGTTTACTAGCTATAAGCCTAACAGCTATTGAGTGGTTTTTGTTTTTGTTAGAATGACTAATGGTGGGGAGCCGAACAAGGTCGCCCGAGCAGTCCCTCTCAGATATGATAAGCAAACACGGAAACTGGAGAGCACGGCTTTCCGAATACAGTATTGGAACAGGATATCATAGCAGGATACAAGACACTTTGGCGGACTGTGGTGTTGACACTGAAGAGGAATTCCCTGGTGCGTCTTCACATCCGCAGCCCAGAGTGCGGCCATGTGCGCTTCACGGCTTTGCGGCCAAAGTAGCCTTTCACTTTCCAGTCCTCCACAAAGGAAAAATACAAGAATTCAAATGGCGTCAACTGCTCTCTCTGATAAATAGGAAGGTTGACACCTCTAAGTTTCAAATACAATAACGCTAATGCAAAAATAAGGTTAAAAATAGAACTACAAGTAAATTCGTACATAAAACTTCACCTTTCCCACTCTGAGGACAGCTCTCAGAACGGAGACAACTACCAGCGTAAGGTTATTACCTTCAATTTCAGATTAATTTGCGGTAAACAGCCAGTTAGTCGATTCCCTTTGTCATTGAGCAACCAGGTCAGGAGAAATCTACCCCGTTCGAAACCTAGTCTGATGGCATTAAAAACAAGGGATGGCAGGTCAACCCACCCACCCTCAGAAAAAACAAATATAACTGCAAACGGTGATCACTGGTCGCCAAGCTGATACTGTATATCCCTTTTCATGGGCAAGGATGTTTTTAGACACATATGGCTTCCTATGTGACTTCCAAAACAACCATGACATGTGCACTTTGTAAGCAGTTAAAAAGATTTTGACTCTGAAGTTGAAAAAGAAGATCTAAAGTAGGTCAAAGGGAAGACCACAATGTCCCTTTGTGTTCTGCAGTAACCATGAACCTACAGTATCTGCACTCATTATGGAGTTGAAAGTTAATTTTTCATTTGATCAGAAGTTGGGGGCAGTATTTAAGGCTGATAAAATCATGTGACCAGTCAGCTGTATTTATTTGTGAACTATAATTCCAATAACCTACTACTTATCTGTGTTATTTAACGAGCGTAAAACAATCGAATATAATTTTACTGCATTACATGTAAAGAAGAACTTTAATGGGCATGAGGCAACCTGTTAAGTAGGAACTTGTTTGGATCAAAAAGGAACACGTCCTTAGTCTATGTCTATTGTCTACCAGGTTTTAATCCAGTCAGATACAGGTAAGTGCATTCAGAATGTTAAGGAAGATGAACACCATTTGAATGTTAAGGAACGAGTAAAAGTTAATTCCCCACTGAGAAGCAGGAAGAAGAAACAGCTGTTGAGCCATCTGCAGGTAAGAGGGAGAGAGAGAAAGAGATATAAAAGCACAGGAGATCAAAAGACGGAGCAGGTGAAAATGGGTACGGAAAGGGACCAAAAATGAAGAGGCAGCAATCAACATCCTGTTCCAGCAGTGTTTTCTGAAAGCTGTGTTCTCCAGTGTCCGTGTTTTCTTAGAGATGTTCAGTAGCCAGTCAGAGCTATAGCCATTTTTTTAAAAAGTTAAGCTCAAATGTTTTTCTTCTCATCCTGGCACAGAACATCAACCCCCAACGTCTTGCCATTGAGTGATCCTTCTCCTGTCGATGTCGAAGTCCACCACATCTTCATTTTCGGCTTCTTTGACCTTTATGCTGTGTATTTTAATTAGTACTGTTCATTGTAAGAAATCCACACGTGTGCTACTGTATATATTGACACTATCGGTAACAGATGCGTTAACACAAAAGAGTTATCATGAGACGCGTTGGAGCTCGTTAGCGGTTAGTGGCATGGCAGCCAACTGAAGGCTCCTACAGGTACGTGAGCCGCAGTTTGTGCCGCGCACTCAGCTGGGATTCAAACGCCACCTGCGGCAAAATGTCACGAGGCAAAAAAAAAGAAAACATCACATCAGCTGTGTGAAGTGGCTTCCCGAGACTCCCCAAAATATTACATGCATAAAGTCCTGGAGAATACTTACTGTAAAAAACAAGGAAATTCTGAAAAACCTCTCAATTTAAATAGAAGTGCTTAAATCCCAGTTATATTTTTGCCACATATGGAATAAAATCTAGATTTCAAATAAAGAATTGAAAGACATTTTAATTTGGCTAATATTTAATATTTCTTTTTGCTATGAATGGCTAGGCAGCTTTATATAAGTGTCACTTGCAGACAGGTGTCCCAGATGGCGATAAATCATTTTGTAGACACCTTTACCCAAGACGACTCAAAGGATCACATAGCGATTCAAATGACATAAAAATGATGCTGTACAAAACCACAGATTCAAAATTCAGAAATTAAACAGTAATTTACAATAAAATGCATACAGAATGGAAGGCAAACAATATTCAGACTGCAAAAATACAATAAGATCTAACAAAGACATTGGACGTGCAGATCTGACAATGTAATGAACCCAATACTGGTCACCCATCTCGATGAACCTACCTTGTCTTCAAAACTTTGCAACATAGAAACCAAATTAAACCCTCACACAATGTTGGGCTTTTTTTTATATCCAGAAACAGAGCTGTACTCTACCTGTCCAGTTTGATGCGGGCGAGCAGGGGCTCCAGCCAGCCCACAGTGCACTCACAGTGGGCGTCCAGGAAGGTGATGACCTGCCCAGTGGAGATGGAGGCCCCCTTGAGCCGGGCTCTGATGAGGCCTGACCGCTGGTCCATCCGCACCACGCGCACCGGCACCTCCAGCTTCCGCACGTACTGCTCCAGCGGCCTCTTCAGGAAATCTGATGGACAGGCAGGTCAAGAAAAGACAGTGGCTAACAGGGCAGGGCCATTCGCACTTCCACCCTTCCCTTGCACAAAGCTCCCCTGGAGATGTGCTGCAGCAACACAGCTTTGCTTCATCAGTGAGACACGCCATGGCCTACATGCCAGGCTGCTCTACAGAGAGCAGATCAGACATGGACTCTGATGCTCCGCTGTTTAATGGAAGGACTGCTAGACTTCTTAAAAAGTCCAGCCAAAGAGCCCAATAGAGTTGCCTCATCTTATTTGCTACATAAGGAGAGAAATTCAATATTTCTTTGTATTTTATCACTTGGCTGTCCAAATGCCAGAGCTGATATTCCAATTTGGCCACCTAAGCAGTGTCTGAATCATTGCACAGAACAATACAGTATGTTCATATAACAATAACCACATACAGTGTGTTGCACGACCCACCTATGAGCACAGAACATTGTGAAAACACCAGTGTTGCCCATTGTCAGAGGCTAACATGAGTCTCGTATGCTTCTACCATAAGAAGCAAGATTTGCGCTGTTATTGAGCATTAGACCAGAAACAACTATCATTGGCCTTACTTGGTCCCTGCAAGACAAGGGATACTGGGGTGCCAAGTTATGAAACAAGGACTGCCAGTGCAGCTGCTGTAAACACGACAAATTAGATATCAGAAAATTGGTCAGCTTAGGAGAGTCAAAAAGCAACACAGTCAAAATAACACGTACCCTCATAAAATCATTAGGACATGACTGGAAAAACTTAAAAGCCTCACCGGTGTGCACAGCCTGAAAGGCTTTTTATTTTAGGAAAGAAATCAGAGAAGAAACAAGGCAAACAAGGCTGTCGGAGACCCACGTCTGCAGACGAGAGAGCTTGAATGTGATTTTACAGAGAATAATCTCTTTATGTCCAGAGAACAAGAAGAGAGTTATTAATACTAAACAACAGAAGTCTAGAATAATGCCTACAAGCTCTTTTTTTAACTTGATCCTAAGTGAACTTGGGAATCCCCCGATATTTCTGTAAGACATCAAGAATAAAAATCTTGTGCAATCGTACTAATGGGAGAAAAAAGTATTTTGTGTTTAGCTTCTGATTGCAAGCTACAGATAAACCTATAAAAAACATTCCGACATTGCAGGCTGGGACTTCCAGAAGTCAGTGTTATCTGAGCTGCAGCCTCCACACCTTTCTAAGAACAGAGGAACAATTCCTCTCAGTCTAACGCTCTTCATTAAGAAAACAAATCAGCCCGGACCAGAGGGATTTTCATTCTTTCTTTCTCTTTCATCATTTGGCTATCCAAACGTCGGGGACGATATGCATTTCTGCCACCTCAGCAGCGTCTGAACCACGGCGCGGAAACGAGGAGCACTTTGTCGGCCAAGTGCCCTTTTCGCCGAATCTGCAAACAAAGCTTGATGTCTTTAAGAAGAGAGATAAACTGCAAGGACCTCAAAAAAAACCCCAACAAAACAGGAAAATAAGCAGGGAGTGGCTGTCGGTCTGTTGGAACGGCCCAGCTGTGAGGTGTGAGAATGGCGTTGATGTTACACATGAGTCTAAGAGCCCCTATATCTCTGGCCTCTGCCTGGCCGCCCGACTGCTTCGATGCTGCATTGAGTGAAATAGCAGGGGGACTGCAGTCTACTGGGTTGGCTGGATAGAAGACCAAAAAAAACACAACTGAAACAGCTGACACTGATGAGAAGCATGGTGTGGTAACGGACACACGCCTTTTACAACGCTGTTCCTCTAAGTGGATGGCAAATACATTTTCTGATAGCTGGCAGTTGCTTCATTCCATCAGCTTCTGCAGGGAACCACCACAGTCAGAGGCCGGCTCAGCGCAGCTCATCCAGGAAAGATGACTCAAGGCACGTGAAGGAAACAAATTTCACAGATGGGGGTCCTAACGTGAGGCGTTCATGTGGTCCCCCGTTTTCCTCTGGAGACCAACGGCAAGAGGAATCTGGTGTCCTCTGACAAGCGAAATTGTGAGAAAAGTGACACAACGAGGTGACAATGCCTGCCTTGGGAGGCATTTTCAGTTAGAGGTCAGGGTCTGGCAGGCATAGGGTTCAGTTTTCCACTGCGGGCAAAGCTGCTCTCTCCTTACTAAAATAATTAAATGGGCTACAAGCCAACACATCTTGCCTACAATGAAATAAAAGAGCCAAGTCTTTAATACAGAACCTATTGATCCCAAAGTGCAGAGCACCTCATAGCCTCAGCACGACAAGCATAGAAACTCATATTAAGCCACCTGGGGGACTTTTGGCATATTTTTTATTTGTACAGAGCAATTTTTAACCTCTTGCAAAAGACAACCTTTGAAATGAATGGGCATATCTACTGAATACAGATTTAGTTACCCAGTACATCAAGATAAGTTTAGAAGTGAGATTTATACAGTAACATTTTGGTTACTGTTGTCCAGTACTCAGGTCTCAAGTTCTTCAACTTCCTTCTTTAGAAAGTCTGGTTTCAAATGAGTTTTTATTAACCTTGCTTCTTTTTGGCTGAGATTTAAAACTGCTTGCATTTTCAAACGTCAGATCCCAGAAACAGAACATGGTAAAAAATACAATTCACAGGCCAAGTAATTGAGATTTGCTCAGACGACAGGTGATGAGATGCTTATTTTCCTAATGTACAGCCTGCTACTAGTGCCATATTTATATCTGGTTTTCCAACTTCCATTTCATGTTTTTAACCTTCTTTTACTTAATTACTAGAAATAATCCCCAACACTTATTTCACTAAATAAAGTTTCATTTAAGTTAAAAAAGACAGACAATCTGAACACTATTAAAAAAGGTTTTCAGAATTAATGAATCAACAGGAGATCTCTGCACTGCATGATCCTGAAGCTCTTTGATTTGTCTTGTCCTTGATGCTTGAAACACCACATCGCACGAGAGCTTTCAGACATTTGTGTCACAGCCTCAGCTAATCTTGTATCTCATCAATAATAGACGAGACGAACTCAGAGATGATTTGCTCAGATCAACCATGGCTTTCAGAATAATCTCTCTTTCAATTTCTGTGTCTGAAGCAGAAACTCTGCAGACTGCAGTGAATGGACTGCAGCTTCTCTTGTGCATTCAAATAGGTGATCGGAAAGCGCTGATTCCTGGAAGAGAAATCAATAGGAATTAAAGTACTAAGCCAGATGGTAAAGTTTGCAGGACCAGTAATACCAGCTTTCTTTTGCACTGTATAGGATGTCTATTTAAAACCTAGAAGCTCATAAGCCTGAGGACAGTCATCTTTCCAGTGTCCTCCTGTAGTGAGTCATTTCCTGTGTGTATCAGGACTTGTGCCAGCAACAAGTTTCTGAACTATCAACTTTTCATGTTTACACAAAAAATATCTGGGCAATTACATTTTAAAGCGTTAAATAAAATAAAATGTAATTCCCTCCAAACAGCTAACCAAAATCCTGCAAAATCCAAGTGCCTGAAGAATTAATTCCTTTGTTAAAAAAACATCTTTAATCCCATTACAAAAAGTGCAGATATATTTTTTAATTATCTTATCGTCTTTTGATAAGATTTTCAGGACAGATCGTCTCTGATTTTCGTCTGGAGCAAGAGAGAGCAACACACTTAAAGGAATCTGAGAGAGGCAGGGTGGGAGATGAAAACTGCAATATAAAAGACAAGATGCTTTACATTTAAAAGGAAAAGGACCAGGAATAAGACAGCAGTTTGTGAGGACTCTTCCATCCCTCTCCCTGGACTAAGGGAAAAGAGATACCCAGCTTACCCTCACTCTGAGGGGACACTCATCCCGGGTGAGCAAAACACCAGACCATCTACTAATAACACCATCAGTCATCCATCTGTCATGAGTTATTTCACTCACGATCAATTAAAGTCTTTTAAATTCTGAATAGAAATACAGTAAATGTATATAGAAAATGAATTTTGGACAGAAAACAGAGGTGCTTCTATCACATATACACTCAAAAAGGGTGTTAAAAAATTCGACCTAACTTAGCTCAGGATGGCCATTGACTGAGGTTTTCGGGAAAGAAGATTCATGAGGATTTTGATGACTTTTAATATCTCCTCTTCGTACGTATTAAATCTGAACCCCCGGACATCATATGCTCCTTAGCAAATCACCTGTAATGGCTACATGGACACACAATTCTCACTATATTCAGCATAACTGCACTACTTGTATATATTGCATACACCATGGACACATAACAGCTCTACTCACATTGAGTTTTATTCAATTTCAAAAATGTAACCTCAATATTGTGATTTTTGTGTTTTTGTAAAATTTTTGTGATTTTTGTGATTCTTGTAATTTTTGTGAGCTTTCAGAAAAAGACATTTCATTGCCAGCAACTACTGCTGCACGCCGTATTATTGTGCATTTGATAAATAAACTTTGATTTGATTTTTGATTTGATGTGTCTTTGTCAATTTTCCCATTTCCAATTTTTTTAATGTGTGCTCTGAAAGATCATTACTGTACAATAGCAAATGTACATTTTTAACTCTATCCAGTGTGAATCTGCGAGGGTCTGAAACCAAGAGGGTTCCTCCCCCTGCACAAGATGGTGGCGCTCATATCGCAGATGATTTGACAGGACCCCAGGAATCACTGGAGCAGGATCAGCTGCTAGAATCTGTGCCTCTTTTGTGGACCTGCACAAAGCCACATCACAACAGTTATCCCTTGCTACAGTATGTGCCGATTCACTTTACGAGATTTCCTTACTGAATTTTCTCTTTCCCATCCTGCTTTGCGCAACTCCCAGTTTTCAGTATCCGCCAGCTCAAGAAGCACCCGTGGGCTGTGAGCGTGCCAACTCGAGATGTGTCCAGATCTTAAGTGATCTGCGAGTATTAGCGTAGATCATCTCATTGGACTTTGATAGTTCTTCATATCTAACTGTGCAAAGAAGTTCTAGTGACTGGGACAAATAAAAGTGACAGTCATTGGTATAATAATAATAAATTAATTCAAATGTGGCCAAAGCATTTGACAAAAGATGAATAGTAATAGCGCTGTTGATTGTTTGGCATGAATGAATGTGCATTTGGTACAATGTACAAAAGTGAGGAAGCTATCCGAGTGAGTGTAAGCAGTGGAACAGAGATGCCACTTAAGGTTTTGTACCTGCCATTCGACCTGACCTGGATGGCATCACCACGATAAAGGTATGAAATGCATTTAAAAAACTGTCTATACAATATTATTTCTAAAATGTTTTTCTTTACTCTGACATGAACTAGTTTATTATTGGTATAAAATATGTTTAATGAATTTTAATAGGTTGAATTGCAACTAAAGTTCCCCTAACCCCATTTCTCTGAAAGGTTTAAACTTTTGCAGATGGCAATTGATTACTGTACTAAAGGACCTTTACTGTATTAAATAAAACATCCTGTAATAATCTATTAACAAAGCTGTACAGAACACTGTACATAGAAGGTATAAAAACACATGTGGTTAGATCACATGGGACGAGTTTGGACTGCAGGGGCAAGAACTCGACGAACATCAGGAAAAGATAGACCGCAAGGAAGGAGTTGTAACGGAGATGTTCCTGGGCACCACAATGCTAAAGGAAAGCCTCAGAGGTCTTTCAGGCCCTCTCGGACAGTGACTCTGGATATCACGCACGGCACAGCGGTGGAGGGATTAAAGCTGCGCGGTTTCACCGTACACGAACAGCTGCTTTCTGAAGGAAGAGAACGGCGAGGGCTGCTCACTGACAAAGAAGCTGCTGCCCCCGGGGAGGACTGAGCCCAAGCCAGGTCTGTCTTCCCAGCGGCAGGTCCTCCCCCTTGTATGCCGCCCCCTGCTGGAATGAGGGAAACGCAGCACCAGCGGTGCAAGAGCAAGAGCTGACGCGGCTCACTGGCGAGAGTCAGCTAACTTCAATGGAGGATTTACTTGGACGCCGTGTACATTTTATGTAACTGTACTCGGGGGCGGCATTAGCATTGCTACCTCACACTGCTGGGGCCCTGGTTCAATTCCTGGGGTGCTATCGGCGTAGTTTTTATTTGTTCTCCGTGTTTGTGTGGGTTTCCACCAGGTGCTCCAGTTTCCTCCCACAGTCCCAAGACATCCTGGTTAAGTTCACTGACTTATGGGAACACAGGCCATGGCATGAGTGTGTGTGCAGTCTGGGTCTGTCCTGCAATGGACTGGTGTCCCATCCAGGACATATGGCTCCGAGTGAGGCTTCCCCCTCAACCCTGTACTGGATAAAACTGTTAGAAAATGGATGGATGCAACTGTACTTGTATTGCACTGTGTTGAATAATGATATCCAAGGAAGTGCTTGTACAGTAAGTAACCCCAATAGGAATGCTTTCCAAATAAGTAATGTTATAAGTGCTCTAGTTAACTCTGTTTTTGAAGCTCTGGGATCAGTTAACAGTGCTAATTGAGGTACCGTGGCATACAACGTTTTAATTTCTTATGTGTTAAATCATTATTTTTCACCCTTACAGCTTTCCAATACAAGCCAAAAGTTTAATCACTGATGTTTCCTAGCCCTGAGAGGGATTAGTGTTTGAAAGCAACATAATGCTGTTTGGCTGCAATCTACCATGTAATCACATTTTACATGTTTTTATTTAATATAAATAAAAGTTTCCATATTTATTATAGAACCATCAATCATTGCAGTCTTTTTGAATTTTTGAAAAAGAAAACATCCAATCAAACCTCTCATCAGAGAAACTCTCTTCTGTGAGTCATGGTTGCAGGTAAATGACAAAGTGCGTCAAACACAAATCAGCAGGGAGATTAAGTTCAAAGGAAGCAGTGAAACCAATTTGAAATGCAGCTTTTCTTTTCTTTCATTTCAAATCCACATTTTTATTTTCAAAATTAACACAATTCAGATCAGTCTCTAAAGCTCTCTGTCAGACACAGAGGTGTGGATATAGAGGAATCTCATTATGGTTTCCTTCCAAACACGGATGACAACACAGCCATGAGTTGACAAGAGCAAACAGCGATTATTCTTCCGAGAAAACTATGCTCTTTGAATGTGTGTAGTATGATAATGACTTTATTCTATAAAACTTTTATTGAATCTCTTCCGACATTCACTGAAGTAGCCTGGTTTTACAACCTGACTACATGCAATAAAACAGACTGAGCAGGACAGTGAAATTACTGTAGCAAAAGTATCGTAAAACAACAGATACAGCTGTTAGACATGTATACCAAACTAATAGTGTTGAAGGCCAATATCAGCACTGACTGCCATGACCACCCCTAGTACAGCGAATGTGAGCCCCTTCCATTATAGCATCAATTTAAACTACCACAATTTTGAAATAAAACAGAACAAAGTTATCCTTTATTCCCACAGGTATTAACCTCCTTAATATTGGCAACTGATTGTATTTCAACTTATTTCTAAATTGCGAAGATTACTTAAGATGCTAACTTGCTCTTCTCGTCTTATGCATTTACTGTATTTTTCTTATTGGTTAAGGGGTTTAGGTTGTGTTAATTGCATAGTGTATTGTGTTGTGTCTTTCACCTGCCTGGAAAAAAAAATTCCCATCTGGGACAATAAAGTAAGTCAGTCAAGTAAACATGGGCTCAGAGTTGAGCCAGTCCACCAGTCTCATAGTCTGGATCTGCAGCAGTACTTTGATACTTCGAACAGAGCATTGCAGATAGAAGCTTCTACAGAGTGATCAGCAACAATGCTTTTTCATTTTAAGAGCATCCCTGTAGTAACGTTATTTGTGACCTCTTCCTATCTTCCTCATCAATTCCATGGCAAGATTATTTTTCCACTGATTCAGGCCTGGAATAGAAGCTTTTGCGCCATCCCAACATCAGTGAGTAAAATTCACTCAAGGCAAGCAGATCTTTCGTCAAAGTCCACCCAGGAGGCCGATTCAAAAGGCTCAGTGACTGAAATGGTATTAACTCACCACATCATCAATCTGTCACCTGCTGCACAGCTGGCACAATCCCACTAATCAATTTGGTTTGGAAAGTGAGGTTAACATGACTTAATTGTGTGTCTGCTTAGCTGGTTCCCTTTTAAGAAAATTCCAGATCTGGAAATAAGAGGCAATCACAACTGCAGTTTTTATTTAAAAATATATATTTTTAAATGCCTATTATTGGGGAATCTACATTTATTTCTGCTAACCTCCATGAATGCGAAGGTAACAATATCTCCCTTACCACTCAAGATACAAAAAACAATTCAATTCACTGGGCTCTTTTGATTTTGAAGAACTCAATACATTTACCCTTTTCACATTATCCTTGAAAAAGACAATGACCTTTTCTTCTCAACCCTTCCTACTGCAGAGATTGGAGATATCGCGTGAACCCTGCGATAATAGCTTTGTTAAATCTCGGGCAAGCAATGTGGTATTTTCTTTTCAACCATTGCATTAAAAGAAGAAAATGCCTCCTGTCAAGACCACAGTAATTAAGAAGAAAACTTTCCGAAGTCTTATAAAGGTTAACATAGAAGATTTATTAATTCTAATTATGCAACTACAGATCTGCTAAGGCTATAGGTATGCTTTTCAGAGTTCAAAAGATTCACCTTGAAACTATACATAGAGATGTGTTCTGCAGAGAGAGATGGTTGAGAATTTTAACAGTCAAAAACTGTACTTCCCACAACTTATCTTGTGTGCTTAATATTATTTCTTGATGTTGTGCTTAAGTCACCAGAAATATCTTCTAAAACAGCCACTTCCAGGATGAAAGTCCGGCATTAAGAGAGAGATATGACCCCTGTTTTACAAAGCCTTCAGTGCGGTATACTTCACTAGTGGGCTTTGGAGTACTGCGCAGCACTATCTCAATTCTCTGTATTTTTGCAAGAAGGTCCTGGAGAAAACTGAGCATTGCCAGGAAAGAGGTTCTCTCGGCATAACTACTGAGCAAAAGGCAGACAGTAAAGCATACGACTGAGAAGATAAAGCACTTTCAATGGTTTGGAGGATTAAAATAAATATGGAACTTTTGTCAAGGAGACAAGTACCACACCTGGTGTGCATTCTTAACAAAGAGGGCTCTCTACTGTATCTGTCCATTTGGTGACTGAAAAGCAGACAGATGATATACAACACTCACTGATAAAAAGTGGAAAACCCAGTCAGAGAAGGTTTATGGGTCGTTCCTGATGTATAGGAGTCTCATTCACTGAGCTGTCCCACAGGATGAATAGTCCTGTAACAATTCCTTTCAACACAGTAAGTTCATATTTTAATACTGACCTGAAAAGCTCTGAGCCAAACCATTTGACAGTGGCGAGTCATCAATCAAACAGCCTGCCAGCTTCCACTTGACAGGAAAAGAGAACTTATCCAATCTTTGATTCAAAAGCAGGCACAGAGCCTCTCCTGCCTCTCATCTCAAGAGGGTTTCTGACATGTCTGAGAAGGAAAAACTGCACTGCGGTTTATAAACCAGCAACATCAGATCAGGACATTAGCGTCAGCAGCCAAGGAACAAGAAAGTCGGGGCTGTTTAGAAAACAATTTGTCAAGAAAATATACTTTGAATTGCCCCACAGAATGCATACATCCCTGACAGCCCTTGGACTGGCAGGAACTGGGGACAAACGTACACCGACTGACTTGAGGGCAGCTGCTTGAGTGTAGAGATTGTGTGCTGTACCAGGCAACGACACTGAATTTAGAGTCAAATGGACAGTAATGAATTGGTACAAACCACTGCCTTAAAAATCATGTCAATGGAAAAAGGCTGGGTCTTGCATAGGTGCACTTATAGCTGACAGCTTACAAGTGGGGATTACATCACACTCCTTACTGTGTTACACCCAGGGCAACCCCTGGAGAGCAGGCATACACCTTAATCTGCCTTGGTGGGCATTCAAAAACAAGCAGCCACTACCCTGAGGTACTGTATGACTCACTAATACACCTTATGACACTGTGAATGCTCAAAATAAAATAAATCCATAAAATAAATCTTTCTGATTTCAGTCTGCACCAGCAAACTGATTAGTCTAGAAAGTTCTTTACCCTCAAAAACTATGCATGGACTGCCTGTTCTGAACATTCAACTAGAGCATCACACCCATTATTCTGTACTCTCAGCTACACACCTGCTGTATGTTTTAATGAGAGAAAAATATTTTCTTGTACTGGCCAAAAATGACAAACAGGGTGACTGCCGTAGAAAGAGATTTTGTTCAAAAGGTTACTCGAAA
Organism: Lepisosteus platostomus; assembly: GCF_059453375.1. NCBI lineage: Eukaryota > Metazoa > Chordata > Actinopteri > Semionotiformes > Lepisosteidae > Lepisosteus > Lepisosteus platostomus. The sequence goes on along the minus strand of NC_142622.1, from coordinate 23,262,156 downwards.
GACTAGCTGCATACAGTACAAATGTTAAACTAGCTCTTCTCTCTACTAATTCTTATGAACGCTGAGAAAAACTACAAAACACTGTTGGAACTGGATAATAGAGTCCACCATCAACAAAACTAAACAAAGAGAATAATTTGAGTGATTTAAATCCTTGTTCATGATCCACCTTGAGCCAGTTAATTTAGTTTAAGAAAGATGATAAAGGCTCTTTGAAGGCAGAAACAAAGAAGCGTGGCTATGATTTTAACAGTCGCTCTTCTGTCCTACACCTCCACATGCTTATCTAGCTAAGATAAGAGATGCGGGCTGTCCAACATCACTGTTTAAAATGTTAATACGGTCCCACTTGAACACCAAGAGCCCTTCCAGCATTTCCAGTCACTTTGATCCCTGAAAGTAGAAAGAAATCTGACAGCCGGTCCTGATGAGAGCACCTTCACTCAGGACAGCTATTTCTGAGCTGCGACAATGGTTCTGAATTCCTAATGAGGGTCAGCACTGTGAATCACTGCTCACTTCTCCTTCGACACAGGACACTGCACGCCGGGCTGATTCAGTTTATCTCACTGAACATCACCCTACTCTATGTCAGCTTAACTCATGCAAACTCATGATGCAGAAATTCTTACCAGACAACCAACTCCCTGGATCCACAAGATGCAAACTTTGTTTTTCCTTCTTCCTACTGTAAAACTAGAGGCGGCCAACCACCTCTGATGTTGGTAAAATCGCCATCCTTTATTCTACTAAATATTAAATAATGCAGGAGGAAGTGGGGTTCAGTGCCATCAAGTGATGTAAGAATATGGACCTCAGGATTCAAGGTCTGGACATGGAAGACTGTTATCTGCCTAAAACCATCACCCGCTCTGTGGTGTTTAAACTAAAAAACAACAGCTTTAATCAGGCAATAAAGAGATCATCTGGAACAACATGCAAAAGATCTTAGGCTTTTAAGATCCTGATCCATCTGCTTTCAGTCAGTGATAAAAAGAAGATTGTGTGCTCTTATTCCAGCTGTCATTTCTGAGTGGTCAGTGTTGGCTTTTCTCTCGGGCCCTAGAGTATCTCCTGTGAGAGGTTTCTCCTGAGAGACCCGCATCAGACAATCTGCTTCAGTTCTGATGGCTTTTAGTGGTGTGCATCAAGATACTAGTTTTATAGGTCAAGAAAAAAATAAGTAAACTGCAGTGAGCTGTAAGAATGACAATTAAAAGTCTTTTTAAAGCCATAAAAATTGCAAAAATAAGAAAGCAGACAATTCTGGAAGACACGAGCGACAACTGAAGCGAGAACACAGTGTCCCAGCAGAACCTTGTGATCCTAGCTTTATTGTTTAAGCCCAGTTTTTCCCTTTTTGTCTCTTATCATGCCCAGACTAATCCAGTTGGAGCTGCTCTTTCCAAAAGCTGTGGAATTCTCATTAACCTCTTTCCCTCCCTGTCACAATCTCCCAGCGCAGCTCTCTCCACACCAGGCTGACAGGCAGAAGGGCTCAGGCTCGGAGACATCAACTACAGTTCAGCCTCCTAACATGAAGGGCACATATCACTTGATTTGCTTAATTGTTTGATGTCTATATGCGCTTCACACATCAGTAAAATCCCTATAAACTATCTGAAGTTGAACAACAGACCCGTGCCTAATACAGTGCAATTGTCTAAGTAAGCACACACAAACTCCTACACTTAAACACTAAATTTACCCTTAAAGGGGAATGTTACCCATCAGTAAATGCACACATAAGTTAACTAGCAAACAAGATGCTGCCCTAAAACACAAATTACTGTACAAGCAGACTTGTAGCTATAAACTCTGAAGATGTGTGGGAAGAATCGTCTTTGTTTTCATTTGCTTGAAGCTGCCTTAGCAACAGGACGTCAATGATGAGGCAAGGTGTCATTCACAAGGACATTCTACAGGAAGTAATTAACATGAATTTACACACATTGCTCCCAATAGAATGGCTGACAAGCACTATGCCGGCTATGTTCCTACTGCATCTGTCCTGCAAACAGCAACTGCCCTGACTCAACACTCAACTCACTAGTGATCACGAGTTATTTCTGCCAGCAAATTATCTTTTTTAATTCAAAAACTTGGATTAAAGCTACGCATCCAATGCTTCACTTAAAAGATCATATTGCTGACATTCTATGCCAGTCTGTCCCTTTGTTTATAAAACAAATCCTACAGTAGCAATGGTACATAAATTCAGAAATCACAAACTCTATCAGCATGTCCAATACAAAAAAACATAATAACTACACAGATGACTACAAATTAACATAATCAAAATAATAAATATTGTATGTATCATTTTAATTCAATGCCCTGTATTTCCTAAAATATTAGCTGCATTTATATTTAAAAAGGACAGTTGGCCATTTATTGTGCACCATGAATAAATGTGATTTATAGCTGCTATGATTACATGATCTGCTGACTTAATTTAAATAGTCTCTGAATGTCAAGACCAACATATTGCCTCATCTCACTATACATCACGAGAGAGCAACCCAGCAGGGCCATAATATTTATTATGCCACATAATGTAACAAGACTCATGTTCTATAACTTTAAATGATCATTATATATCTATCAGGAAGCACTCTCCTCTGAGGGAGAGAGCCAGAGAAAGGCTCAGACATTCTGCTCTTCGGCTTTCAAGTCCAATCAGATTGCGGATGGGGCTCACGTGAAATGAGCAGACTGGCACGACGCCAAATCAATCCGTAATAAAAACCATAACAAGTGACCTATCTAACACAGAAAGAGAGCGGGGGCAGACTTTTTTGGCTCCGCTGCTAATGAGGTACAGGGAGGTTAATGTTTCAGCATTTTCAATATTTACCCTCCAAAAAGCAAATAAGTACTTCAGATATGAAGCTGATATGAAACACTATCTGTGCCCACCAATCTGCATGGTGTGCCCTTGACTTCTCTCCTGCGTCTGCTGGGAACACTTCGGTGCTGATGGCCCAGAAGGGCATTCTTCAGATACCAGAAAGCTCCAGTGGACGCCAGCTGGGAGACATCCAGTTTCGAGCAATCAGCCAAAACATTATTAGAAAAATAACAAAATAGTTACAAAGAAATACCCCCTTCTGTCTTTCTCTCAATTAACTGCACCACAGCTGAAAGGCTTTTAACTTCTGAACCCAAACTGCATTTAGTTCAATCGTGTACTTTGTGTTAAATCCCTATTCACTTGCTTGAGTTTTTTGCTCCTTCAATCACCTTAAACATCTGTGTGTGTTTACACTAGAAGCTGACAACACAATAAACTTATTGCAAAGGTTCTTTGTGTCCCCAAGCACCAAATGATACGGAATGTTTTCAGCACAACAGAATTATGGTCTTCGGTTTTAACCTCTTCTAAGGTACAGTATGGAGCTTAACTTGTTCTCAACCATGAAAGATTTTTTTTTAAATGCTGTTGGTGTTAGATTTGCTCACATATGCACTCCTTGAAATTTATGTGAAGAATGCTTCATTTTGTAACCGCAACAGTTAATTTTGGAGACACGGGTCACCAAGGGTAAAGTTCATCGAGCACTGGCCAGAGCTGTCATATGACAGGCTCACCCGATGAAAAAACAACCTGTACAGTGCAAAACTGTCTAATCATTCCTCGAAGATGAGCAGGAATCCTCAACTTCCACTCTGGCCCCAGTACTGTTAAGAGAAGGACTTCCTGAAGTACACACAAGAGTATGTGCAACAACTGTACCGGAAATGAACAGGACAGGGACACTTGTGACAGACATTACCCATCCCCACCTTCACACTGAGGAGTAGTAAGTTGAAAACTCATTTTTAGGAGAAAATGACATCCAAAATAAAGAGAAAGCAGCTATCCCTCCACAATTTCAGAAAGATCAAGGAAATACTTTACCTATTTTATAAATGTCACAAGCAAGGATATATATGGTTTATATTTTTTTATTAAAAACATAAGTAACGAGGGGGAAAAGGTCAGTAAGGGTACTGTTGGTTGGCTCCCTTCATTCAGTGTTTGGCAAGCTTTTTAATCGTATGCCCACCCAGTTTGGAATCGCCAATTGTGTCTGTGTCTCAGCTCTTGGCACCAATTTTTTTACGCATGTGGGGAGCATGAGGAAGAGCAGGCAAGACGCCTCTGACCCATCTACTCATTTAGCGACAAGAAAGGTCAGCAGCAACTTCCAGGGGCTCGGCGCCAACTGGAGGAGAGGTGCATCTTTCATTGAGACTACCACAACCTGGGAGTACCACAAAACTGCTGGCTTATCTGTTTTGCCAAGACTAGGAAGGTCAGTCCCCTTTTCAGGCCATAAAGACCCATGGGGAATGGGGGACAAGGGCAACCATTTTCCTTGACCATCCGACACTAGAGCTAGAGGTGACGTGGTCAGCATCACGCTCCGGCCGGCCTATTACCCCTGGAAGGATTAACACCCAGTACTCATTTGGAAAGCAGGCTGAGTGGACCTGGGAGCCGTCTGGAAGGAATTAGAGCTACATCACTTGCCTCTATCTGGGATTGAACGCGGGACCTTCCGGTCAGGAGCTAGACGCCCTTTGCGATCTGAGCTACCACGACTCCCTGTTTTGCCAAGAGTAGAACCAATATCAAGACTATAACAATAATAATACCAGCTCTGCTCCCGACGGCACTGAGCTAATTGAAAACGCGAGAGTGGCATGGCACTCCTGCCCTGGATCACAGAGCTCAATCTGCACTCGGAGCCAGAGTCTTCATCAGCTGAGCAAAGTGCTTTTTAAGTCCCTGAGAAGTAAAACCAGTGGACTTGCTGAGAGAACACTCAGGCCCAGTGCGATCTCTTCACCTCGCACATGGCTAAACAAACAAAAAAAAGCATTCACAACACTGTGTTTAAGGCATTCAACACAAAATTATGATTTTGTTCCTAGGCAATATGCACAAAAATAAGGGATTAGTGTTCTGTGCAAAAAGGCTCCCTTGCAGCTTTCAGCAGTACGTAGCATGTAGTACATAGTAGCCATGTCTCTACTTTTTTAACACAATCCTGTACTGCCACAGCTTCCTGATGACAGAGGTCTACAGGGAGCACAAGTCTGCCAGTACAGTTCATTTCAGTGATGAAATCCTCAAAAACAGCACAGTCTTATTTTATACAGAGGTGTAATGCACATTGATTTATCATAGTAGGATCACCCTATAATGGAATTGTTTGAAGTATAGCAGCCTTTTTTTTAAAGAAGTAACATCTTGGCAATCTCTTGCTAGGATGAATAAGTACATAAACTTCGAAGATAAAAAAACTGAATTAAGTTAACAAGATATTATTAATGAATGGATTATTTTTTTAAATAATTAACATCTTGTCAATCTCTTGCTAGGGTGGATAAGTACATAAACTTTGAAGATGAAAAAATAGAAATAAGTTAACAAGATATAATTAATGAATGGATGATCATGTTTCAAATGTACAATATATATTTATCTGCAACAGATCCAAATCAAGTTTTCAGACAAAATGATTGTATCCTCTGTCTGAGGAGAAGGGAAGACTCCCTGTCACTAACAGGCAAGATAATTATAAGGTGTAATTCTTACAAGAGGCATTTTAAGTCATTTAATCTTTCAGCAGCAAAGCCCATCATTTCACTGTGCAAGGAGTGACTGTGCTCACCAGGAGTCTCTCTTGTTTTCACAATTCACTGCAGCGACTGATCACAGTGGTGATAGGAACAATTTCACTGGCTGAATAATTTAGTTGGATTTCAATACAGGAAAAAAAGATGCTGGGAACAGGTCTTTCGGTGTGTTGTTACATTTTCACCCACAGAGGACCAAGAGAGTGTCCTATATTCTTTCAAGATGTAGTCATAAACCTTCAAAAGCTCAAGAAGTCAAAAGCTAAATGGTACCTATTTTAACGTTCTTTAGCATCTTTTCAAATTTTTCAAAACATTAAGAATACTTTCTGTAAGTAAATAAAAAAATGAGTCACCTCAAAGCTGAACAGCTTTTCTATACGGGATCTTTTAACAGGGCCCTCTATGACAGCCTAAATTGTAAAGCTCACCCTAAATTACAGCCCATCTCTCTTCTAAAATCTGAGTTTAAAATATCTGAAAGTAGGCTTGGTTGTATGATATTGTATAAAAGAAAAACTGTTAATCCTTCACCTTTGTCCAAGAATACATATTTGCTCCCACCAGTTCTCGTACTTTCCATATACAGATTTTTTTATTCCTGTGAGCTTTTTAATAACATTTTACATGTTGTAATGTTTGTAGCCCTGAAACCAAGACAATGAAATTCGTTTAGTTGGGGATTCACTCATACTTTGGTATTGACTACTGTCTGCTTAGAAACTCTCCTATGCTACTGCCACATGGCTGCACCTAAACCTTCTCTGATTGCATGTACTCACAGTATTTTTTATTGATTGATTAAATGTTTCTTAAAAAACTGACTTTAATTTGTTTTTGTATTAGCCCAATGTAATTAAAAGCATTAGACAGGGAAGCCCTAGACTACAGTATATAACCCTGCAGACCTGGGTCTCGCAGTACACTAACCACGCCTTTGACTTTCATGGGGTGCCAGAGTACAAGCTCACCTCTCTCACTGGCATCGTCCACGAGCACCACTTCCTCCAGGAGGTGGCGAGGTGAGCGGTTGATGACGCTGCGGACGGTGCGCAGCAGGGTGCTCCAGGCCTCGTTGTGAAACACGATCACCACACTCGTGCGAGGAAGGTCATCTGGGTACAGCTTGTTCTTACAACTGAGGAGAAAAGACACGGCAGGGTCACAAGCTTACACCACTTCACAATACATCCATCCCTCGATTTACACGTGCGATTCGCTCCTCGAAAACTATGCTTACGTGGAAAATGTGTAACCTTAAAATGAATCCCAAACAACTTTACAAGAGAACCCTCCGTTTCATATCAGAGATTTAGAAAATCACCCAGCACTACTTAGTTTTTACCATAACAAAGCCCTGAATTGTCAACATAAGAACACTAACTCATTCATGATAATTCCCCTATCTATAGTACAGTAAATCACAAAGTAATAATTATACAGGATGAAGTACAAATAATCATATTTAGACAGAATAAATTGTGTAAATATTCCAAGATCACAGACACACTGATGATCTGGGAGGTCACAGTATGAGGATGGTGTTTTCCTTTCGGCTACGGAGGAACCTGCCTTCTATTTACAAAAATAGATCTATTTGTAAGTATGAAAAACAGACATGAAAGTGCCCACTTTATTACAAATGTACAATAGCGCAGAGGGGTGGACCGCAGAGACAGGAACAAAATCTAGACTTTGTCAACATGTCTGTCCAGATCAGAAAACACAAGGCTGTAAGCTTAACCTATATTTGATATCTGACACTAAATCAAAGAGAGTTTATGACATTTTATAGCTATGCAATGCACACATTAATGTTACTGGAGATGGCGATGTGAGAGTAGTGGTTTGGACTTTGAACTACTTAACTAAGAGCTATTGGGTCAAATCCCAATTGAGAGCACTGCTGCTGTACTTTTGAGCAAAGTACTTCACTGAGATTGCTTCAGTAAAATGCTCAACTGCATAAATACAAATCTCAATGCCTGAATTATTACATTTAAAAACTATGTTCTTTCACTCTATATTGACAGTATATTTTCAATGACACAACTGCATTCACATACTGTATTCAACTTGACCCTTATTTGAAGAGGTTTTTAAGGTTTCCAGGGCCTTTAAAAGCGTTCTTCGGACATGGCTCCTTCCGGTATCTGTCACACTGCTGTAGCAATGTTTGAAATTGTTAGACAGATATTCCAGTGAGCAGAAAAAAGTGCTAACAAGAGATTACTCTTGTCTATTTCCACAGCTAATAACGGCTGGAGACCACAATCATTATCTCTACCTACTCTGTGTGACAGACTAAAGAACTGACATTGTCTGGCAGGCTTGCTTTGTCTGGGTCACAAACTCCCTGCACACTAGCATGAATTCGTCACTCAAACCCTGAACACAGTTGGGTCCAGCTGTAAGACTAGTGCAGAACCTTGTGGCCAGAAGGGCCAAGCTGGCAACAAGGAAGAAGGCAAGAGCTGGCCTGCTTCAAATACCGTGTTCAGCTTTTCCTTACAGAGCACATTCAAGCTGTTTTAGAAAGAAATGATGAAGTTAAATACTGTATTCATATAAAAACTCTACACCCGAAGTAGTAATAAAGAAGGTAACAATCAGAAATGTGCAGGGTTCCGCCACTTTTTTTAAACATCAGAATTGCTGACATGAGTCAGAAAGGGAATTGCATGTCATCTGATGAAGATCTGGTAGTGCAGATCATTTAATGCCTGGTAATCAGAGGCAATTCAAGGCCAAACTAAGCTAATAGAAATTTGACTACATCACATCTGTTACTGATTTTTCACCCTAATTATCCTGGGAAAGGTACATTATTTAAAGGCTACTGAAGAACTCGCTCACTGTAACACACTGTACTGAACACCTAGAAAAGTGTTCTCTTTAAAAAACAGAATCACACTTCCTTTACATATGTTCATATATTTTTAGAATACAGAACAGTCAAGACTGAGTAAGTTTAACTTACTTCTAAAAGTTTTAAGTGACCTCAGTCCCACCTGTTCTACTCTGCTGGCTGAGACTGATCATATGGGTGCCTGAAAGTGCTTAATTCACGTTGATGTCTATCAATACCCAGATGGGAATAAGACAGCGCAACCAAAAAGAAAACTTTCAGATACAACCTGAGCTGGATTTGATCCCAGCCATGTTAAAGATCTGGAGGTTTCAGAGTGTTCGACAGCTCAACCGATCACTGCAGCCTGGGGCTTCCTCAAAGCTTCCTCCCATACTGCACCACGAGAGAGAGAGACACAGAGCCCCATGGGTGACTTACAATCCCCAGCCATGAAGAGACGTCCTTGACTGACCATGTTCTGCAGGCAGATTAGTGAAAAGGCCCTTCAGATGTGTTAATCTGACAGGCTCAGACCCCCGCCTCAGCACATATCTGCTCTTAATTAATTAAAAACTGCCTGTGTCTCAGTCCCAGCTGTGCCTGGCTGCAGATTGAGAAAAAACTTAATTTCTGTAATTAATGAAGCATGACCGCGCGACTCACTATCTATCCACACCTGTCAAGAGCTTCCACTGTATTTGAAAGACGGTATTTCCACACCTTCCGAGAGGCACAGGCAGTCTAGACCTAGGGAACCCTATTGTGGCACAGACTTATTAAAACTCTGTGAGAGCAGAGCTCTTCAAAAAAAGAGGGAGACGTGTTCAGGAACAGGCCCTCCAACAGCCTCATTTCTGAGAATGGCACTCACTGCTCCAGGTTCTTGTACTGTAGGAGAGAAAGGCAGGCAAGCAGCCTGTTTCTCAAAGCTGATGAAGCAGAAACTCTGCTAACGAGCCGTCATGAGAAGTTCTGAATTCTAAACATGACCGCCTCTTTTCTCTGAGCTTTTCAGCGGTGGTCTTCCACTCCTGTTTTCCACAGCCTGGTTTTGTGTGTGCTGCATTTCATATGTCACATTTTAACTCTTTATTGTTGCTAAAGGGATGGAAAGCCTCTTCAAATGTTATCATGATGAGGAGAAAAACAAATCTCATTACTATATCTGGAGAATTTTAAAACAATATAGTCAGCATTTAATGGGGTATGAAGAGCATAGAATTCCTAATACTGATTACTTTTGCAAGAAAAGAGCAACAGAAAGCTATTCCTTTGCTTTGATATTTAAAATTGAAAGTAAAAATATGTAAGAAGCAATAAAATTTAATTTATGCTAACCACATCAACAACTGTTTCAACTTTTATGATTTGTCCCAGATTCACATTTATGGACTCTATTCTACCCACACTGACCTACATCCTACATTGACATCAGTCAGAGAACTACATTTTGTTTAACAAGACTGTATGCCAAATAAAATGCTCAGGAATCCCTGTCACGTAAATATTTTGCGAGTTAGGCCATAAATCACACCCGTATTTCCCGATAAACAAAGCATTTCCAGGAACTGAGTTCAAGATTTAATTTACTTCGGATACAGGCTGTGATGTAGGAGTCTCCTTAAAAACAACAATGACAAAACTTCACCTGTGTTTCATAAAAAGAATGGATGTTTTTCAGCTCTTAGAAACATGAATATATTTCTAGTTATACAGTACTTGAAATAACGCTATCCAACTAGCAAGAAAAATTGAGATAACTGGAGGAGTCGCACACAAAGACCAGTTCACCTGCTGTGTTCTGCCCTAGTTTACTAGCTCTGCTGGATTTTCACAAGGAGGCAAAGGTGAGGCCAACCCCTGGGCTGAAAGAGACAGAGATTCCTATACGTGACAAACAAGGCCAAGCACAGCTCACCACCAAAACGCAGAGAGGCCCAAGCTCACAGCAGGTACCTCAGTAGCTTCTGACTGACATCTTCTAACCAGTATATCATCAAAATATACTGCAAAAAACAGCATCAGGGTTGTAATGCTAATCTGTACTAAATGAATATGTTCTTAGATAAAGTATAGCAGAGTGAGGCACATTCGACAGACATATACAGTACCTGCGCACCAGCCATTAGTAAATGGAGTATAAAAGTAACACATTAACAGAAGTTGCAAAACAAGAGGGCATGTGGCCCATCCAGCCCATTTGGTAGCAAATTGACCTAAGGATCTTATCTACTGTAGCTGTTTCTTGAAAGAGGACACAATTATCTGTACTGTTTTCTATTTATTAACTAATTTGCAATCCAAACATACGTATTTTCCTGAATGCCCACATCTGTATATTGTGAATGAATCTTGTACAAGGGCTTAATCAAAAAGTACCCAATATCATGTGTTCTGTGTTTGCATGACATATGCATTACTGTTGCTACTAATCAGAAAACAACATGATTAGGCAAGACCTACGTTTCTGAATCCATGCTGAGTATTCCCTAGTATCTAGTTTTCATATAGCTGGTCCTCTAAATTAATTGTTTCCATAACTTAACATCTAACAGCAGTCAGACTTAGCTTATGCAAACGGCTATACAGCATATCAGTTAAGATAACAATGGGCTATTCCTGGAGTAATCCTGGATATGAATGGATTTCAATAGCTTCAAATCCTGTTGTTGAATGAGTTCACACTGCTACATGGTGTTCAGTGTACCTAAGAAACAGAATATGAAAACGCAGAGGAAACTTTCTTTCTTTCTGATATTACACAGCAATTGGTCATTTTTTGAAGCCTGTCAACCATTAAGACCCCTTTGCAGTCAGTGTGACAGAGATTCATTAACAGAATACTGCACAGAAATCCTAGTAATTGTTATAGTATATCTGGAACAAGGCATTTCAGAAAATAGGACACATGCTAATATTTCCTCAGCTCTTCCTGTTTGCGGCGCTGAGCCTGGCGGATCAGGACACAGTGCCGTTTGATCTGTGGAATTGTTTTCCCTTTCATTTTATTGACAAACAAAGCCCAGGGACTTCTTTTCTGAGAGCTCTGGATAAATTATTAAAAAGGTGGTTCTTGAGAGCTCTTCCTTGAAAAAAAGATTTCTTACTCTTGACATTGCTTGTCATTAAACGCGGTAATTGGCATAAATGGATTCCAGGATAATTTATTAGCTTACGTTTTCACATTAATCAAATTTTTGTATTCAGTTCCTCTACTGCACTCCCATCACGTCTGTACATCCCTCATAAAATCTTTTTTGGCAACTGCAAAAGCAGAATTCCAATAAAATGTGTTGTAGCCTGAGACATCGGCAGAAATGCAGGACTATGCTCTTCAGAACACAGTGAGCTGGCAGGTGTGTAACCTTTAGTAACACACATTGCCTCAGGGCTGTATTTTTGATTGAAACTAAATAAAATTCAGTTTCCCAACATCAACAGGTTTTGCGGTTTTGGAGGGTTCAGAGCAATCTTTAATGTGAAGAAGGGCTGTCTCATTACAACATCTATAAAATATGGTGAAAAGACTACAGTTTGAAAGTGCAGGCAGAAACTAATCAGACTTAAGGCTGATTAAGATCTAAAAATCTTGATTAATTTTATTTTTAGAATAGAATACCTTGGGCGGCAAAATATTTTTTTTTCTTCTTACTTCCAGCAGCTAAGGTAATGCTTTTTAAGCTACAGATCTGGTGAAGAACACACACCTTCAGATGGAAAAGTCTTTCAATGAAAAAAAACCTTCATTTAACTGACATATGAACCCCACACATTTCTACAGAGGATTATGTTAAACAGATGATTTAGAAGAAAAAAAACAGCACTTTAGTTGTTCATTGCATTTTCCCTAAACATTATTTAACTTGCATTGATTGGTCTTAAAACTTCTCACTTGAAAATCCGATATTAGAACACATACTGCAAGGAAGAGTACAGTTACCCATATCTCGGAGTACCTCTAATTGCCCACTCACAGGATTGTGATTGAACCTGAGTACACAGATAACAGCACTCTAGTCAAGCAGATGTATCAAAGCAAAAGAAGTTTGTTCCGCATTCCTACGAGTCCTTGTTTAAGTGTGCTCCAGTAGTTGTCACTATAAACTAGCCTAGTGTCACCTACAGCCAGACACTATTTCAGCCATGGCTTTAAAAATAGAAGCTCTTATACTTTACAAAACCTTGCATTACCTACTGTATCTGATTTGAATGGTAATGTGCCGTTTTTCAACACAGGAAACTTCATTAAGAATCAGACCTTGAGCTATAACAATAGCAACACTTTATCACTGTCTGCTGAAGTATCTTGAACAGAACATTAAAAAGAAGGACTCCCATGGGATGCTGCAGTAATGCTGTGGATGATCTATTCAAAGTTGTGTTGCAGTTGCATGCACTGCTTGCTCCCTGTTAAGTGTTTTCTTGAGTTCTAGTATAAAAACAAAATGCAGCCAAGAGGAACACAGTTCCTCGGCAGTATAACTGGGGCAGTGTTCCCTAACACGCTGACTAAAGGACTAAAGGCAAGAGGTTTTCTCACTTTCTGGGACAGTTAAGTCCTAGTGAAGAAACACACCACTTAGGAATGTGTGCTTTTCTTCAATACATTCATAGTTCCAAATACACTGTGTTCAGCCTTGGTAGTACAAGTAGAACACCCTTTATTAAGAGATTCTTATATCCCTATCCTGCTTGGAGGGCTGCATGGGGCTTTAGGTAAACTGCTTTAAACTAGTGCTCTGCTTTATGGATGCTCTCTGGACAACAGGAACAGACTATTATCCCTGAGATTGAATCACAAAATAACACACAATCTACCAGGAGAAAACTCACTCTGATCTCTGGACCACCACGAAATAAGGATACAGACAGAAGAATGAAGTCTTATTAAGTAAATATTTGGGAGAGAAATGTCAGGTTTAGAGCAAGATTGTATACTTCAGAAATAAAAAAAACTAATGAAGGAGAGCTCAGGCTGGTGCTAAGTGCTTGTCAGGCAGTAGGATGTGGAAGATGTCCAAATACAGTGAGAAGTGACCATATCCACAGTGTCAACAATTCGCTCTCTGCCAAACACCACCTTTACAAACAGTTCACCTTCCATTGTAATCCTAAATAGCCACATGCTATGCAAAGACTGAGCTGCTTTAAACTACACAGAAAAGCATTATCTTATTTTAACTGTAATGATCATATAGGCACTTTACAGATGTGCCCAAAGGCGATTTCTTAATGTCCAAAAATCACTCTGAAAATGTGCAGATGCCTATTCCCATTAAAAATATTATTTTAGTGCGTATCTAAGCACATTATGATAGATTTAAACAATGATAGCTGCCTGCATTGCAGCTAAATATACTCACTAAAAGCAATCCTTCACCAAACTTTCTGATGAATGTCTCCATTTTACAGAATAAGCCTTTGCAGAACACGAGTCTCGTTCAAAAGCAAATGGAGCAGTTGAAAGCGTCTTTTTGCTACCCAAAATGGCATTGTATTTGAATAAACAGTCTTAGGACTAAATTTAATTTGGCCATACTTTAAAAAAGGCAAGCAGTTACATTTGTACACCATGTTTTTCCCCGTTCATGGACTTGTCTGGACAGGGAGTGTCATCTTCCCATGGGACTGTGGTCCATGTCCTTCCAGTGGCAGCACCAACTGGCCCACTCAAACCGACTGAACTGGCACCAGAAGTCTTGCTGGGAAGTGCGCTTTTGACTTAGTTCTCTGGCAGGGATTTTGTGAGTGAAGTGCACTTCAAAAAAATAATTAAAAATATGTTTCTCTGGCAGGAGAATTAAAGACAATGAGAGCCCTGTCACACACAAGGCCGTTTCCCTTCTCCTTCCTGTTTGTTGGTGCTTGTCCGCAGGACTGAACGCTGGAAAGGAAAGACTCCTCTTTCCCCAGGGTCACTGAGAGGCGGAATATGATTTTCCAGTCTCTGACTGATACCTACTGTACATTCACTCAGTCGTGAACGCACGACACTTCATCTGGCAATGCAGGCTCGTGTTGAGCTAATACTCTTACAGTAGCAAAAACATCATAAGAAAATGTCAGCGGTAAAACCTTTGAAAGCAGAAATATAACAGGTTGTACTTGCATGGACAATTTATACTTCTCATCTGCATTCAGTTGCAACTAAAAAGTCTAAGCAGTTCGGAAGTCTGGTGGGTTTAATTTCCATGGAATATCAATCAGCATGAGAAAGAAAGGACGATATACTGTAGACCTTTACCCAGATGATTATCTGTTTTGGCCCATTCCCAGGACTGAATGGCAGATATGAATGGGGGTATTAAGGTAGGGATTTAATAAAGCTGTGAGAAGAAGCTATTTTGGTGTCTGTTGCCAGTAGCACTCTCAATATTTCAGTAACATAAAAAAACACAACTGCTACACCTTAAGGAGCGGAGGGAAAAATGAGAAAAAGAGGATGGGAGACAAATCCAGATGGTGCCTTTCACCGCAGTGACTGAATTTTTAATTTCACAGCTGTCCGCATATGTGCTTGGCCACCTCTGACAGCGACTCTCTGATCATGTTCAGGAGATTAAACAAGCGAACCAGGGACTGAGCTGCCTGATAGACTCCAGGTCCCCAGTGACACACCTCTCATCCACACAGGCACACGGCTCACCAGAGCGCCAAGATAAACAGACAGGTCTCCTCTCCTCCTGGATTATGTCTTCTCAGTCCATCTGTGTCTGACAGCCTGACAGATTCTGTTACAGTACATCGAGAGTTTTTGTGGTGAATCGCAAAGGTAAATTAAGATGGCACATTGTATTTATAACGACTGGATTTGTGAAAGGGACAATCTATAACATTCCTAGAGTGTTATATCCTATTATTTCTGCTTCTGTTCTGTTGAATATTCTTGAATGTAACAATTGATAAAAATGAGAGGAGGCCATTCAGAGCCATATCTAACCTGTTAGGCCGTTAATTGATCCGTGGAGCTGATCCAGCTGTTTCTTGTAGGAAATCAGGGCATCAGCTTCAGCAACATGGCTGGGTAGGTTATTTACCCAAATCAATCTTTGAGTATGGAATAAGGGTATCCTGTTTCCTGTTTTACATGCATTCCAACTTCATTTCCACTTGCGTCCTCTGGTTCGAACATCTATGTTGATTCTGAAGAAGTCCAGAGTGTTGACTTTGTGGATTTGCCTTGGAGGATCCTGAGTAGGCAGATCAGGTATGCTCACAGTCCTCTCTGTCCTCGGAGCAAAGCAGGAACTCTTCGAGACTGGGATTCCTTCTCTGAGGCAGAGCTCTCGACTGTGCCTGTACTGCACTGCTCAGCAGATTTCACTAGAATGCGCGAAGAGCACTTTGTCTTCCCCTTGTGGGGTTGGAGAGCAGCATCCTGTGGTCCTTTCTCCAGGGGGTGGGGCAGCGGATGAGTATGGCAGGCAATAAAGTGAATGATGCTGGGTGGAAACGTGTTAGAAGAGTGAGCAAGCGTGTGGGCGAGGTGGGCACAGACAGGATGAGAGAGTGAGGGCCAGTCTGCCTATAAGAAATTATTACAGTATAAGGAAGGATGTGATTCACCTTGCTTCAAATGCAGTCCAAGTGAAGGACACCAATAAACCTTCACATTTCCATTGGTTTGTAAGCTATACATACTGTAGAGTGGAATTAGGATGTGACTTTACAAGCTTGACTTCAGGAGCAAAATGGGAACAAAAATGTGATGCAAAAACAGTCTATTGCAAGGCTATAACATAACAGCACTGTAAGCTGCAGACCTCTTTCATCTCCCCTAAGTGTAATGCACAATAATCCCTCCAATACATTACAAACTGGGCTGCATGAACTGAATAGCTCTTGACCAGGACAAAAACAATGTTAAAGCAGTGAGACTGACATTACGGAGCTGCTGAAAAGGAGTCAGGGCGCATAACCAGAGAGCGAATTTTGATTCACTGCACAGCTCAGATCCACTTTGCCAAGCATTAAAAGCCTAATTCTGCATCTTGTTCTGTTCAGCCTATTAGTGAAAGCTGTATACCTTCTCAAATGACACTGGTATCAGGAAGTGTGCAGGCTGATTATGGTAATAGGATATTGGGACAACAAAGATGCCCTTTAGGAAAAGCTAAAGCACAAAAGCACAGTGACAAAGCAACATACTTTGTTTATATAACATCAGGCTTTTTTCTAGACTTGGGAGCCACAGATGCTATGCAGCGAGTCAAACATCAGAAAGATGAAACGATCGATTTGTGAGCAGGAATAATCTCTCCCTACTTCTGATCTGCAGGCATCACAAGGAAAAGATACCCAAGGCAAACTTCAAGGAGCGAGAAAATAAAAAAAAATCCAATTAGGAACTAATTGAAAACCAAATGGAAATATCTAATTACACAGGGACATGCTTAATCTTCAATGCATTCCTGATAGCCAGCACTTGTCACTTTCAGTGTTTGCTATGCAGGATTTGTCAGTCTTCAAACATATTGGTATGGAGGCCGCATCTGCTGTGTGCTCTTTAGCTAATGATCAGACAGAAGATTGTTTCATTCACCTTGTTTAATTAAAAAAAGAAAACAAACAGGAAATGTTTACACGCCTCGCTGATAAGCCCATTTGAACTTATATTTCAAAGCATCCCAAGTCAACATTTCATTACTACTCAGTGATTTAATCTACAGTCACCTTTGGAATTATATTTGAAGTACGGAAAAAGGACTTATAAAAGCAATGAAAAAGACCCCCCAAGATCACAAGCTCAGTTTCAAGATGTGCCACTAGTAGGCTTTGCACTGCAGCTTAGCTGACCTTCAGTAAGTGATGTGTGGGAACTGCATGGTCCATGTCTGCAGGGGGAGCTGCCTAGCCTACAGTGCCATATAGATTGTGCAGGTGGCTGGACTTTTCTTGAAGGGCCCTTTCACCACTTCATATTAAGTGACAGGCCACAATCATAAAACAATAGCTTAGTTTAGAACTGTTTTTCATTTTCTTTTTGTAGAGCTGCAAATATATTGAGAATGTTAATTTAAGAGACCATTTTGGCACAAGGCTTAAAACCTTCTTGTTTGATTTTTCCTTTTTTTAAGGTCCCAGAAACGGTCAACTCTGAGGATGCTCAGAAAGGAAGAGAATGATCAATGAATTCTGAGAATGTTTTAAATGTATTAAAGTGGCAGTAGGGACACTTTATATTTCAAGCATAAACATATGTATTTATGCAATTCCATACAAAAACACTGATGCCAAAGTGACAGCTTGCTTGCAAAAATGGCGTCTGCTATAAGTATGCAGATATCAAAACATTAGACAACTGAATCATTTCATTATATAGGATTTTTTTAAAATGTAGTTTTTCAGAAGATACAAGAAAATACCTTTTGCCTAACTGAATTTTTTTTTCAAAAAGCCATTAAATATCAATGCAACCAGTACTCCAATAGAAACAGCAACATATCTCTCCAGCATAAATACATTATACTGTCAACTCACCCGACCTCTTAAGGCTTCTGTATGCAATGCTGTGCTTCAGGGTTTCAGGCTGGAACAGTTAAGCACGCTGACTGACATCTGAAATTCAAAGGTTCAGACCGCAGGCCTGCAGTACTGTTCAAATGTCCCCTGACAAAATAGTCTTTCAAAGTAAACATTAAATAAAAATAAAGGTACAAGTTGATGTTAGACATTCAGTCAAAAACAACTGCATCTTAACAAGCTTGTTCTTCTTTAATGAGAGCAGTGTGACTGATGTGAAAAACATTACACCTGGCAAATGTATTTAACTGGCCTAAAAAGGAAAGTTTTACATAGACTAGGCTTCTTGTGGTTTATGTATTCACCAGCATATCAAAGCTATTTTCATTCACTTATCAGTAATTCAGTCACACTTTAGAATAAGACCTTGTGGAGTTTTACAGAAGACTGTGCAATACAGCAGGCTGACATTCATTAGATTAAGGCTGACAGGTTTACAAAGCTGACCTCGGTACACAAAACAGCTATGGCTGGAAATGCATAGGCTCCAATACATATTTAATATGGCAACTTTATTGCAACTATTCTGCATCTCCATAACTACCAGAAATTATCTTTCTAAATTATATGAGGAAGGTTAAAGGAAAGGAATAAATAATATGAAACTAAGTCAAGGACCTAGAAACATGATGGCACATCCTTATTTTATGGAAATATTCTTGTAGATTTGTTTTCTCCCAGTTGCTGCCATTTTGAATATTTATATGCCAGAGAAACTTAAAAGGCACAATATCTCAGAGAACTAAACTGAACAATATTCTAGCATGTGTGTGGGTCACAGATTATGAACGATATGACTAATGTTGTAAATGACAATATTCCCATTTGATCACTGTTGCAATAAATCGTCACTGCAATATTGTCATTTCTATCGAGGCAATGATTAACCAACTTAAGGGCTGTACTGAAAATTAAAATGTTGAAATATGCTTCAACCAATAAAAAATATATTATAGGTCAAACTTTTTTTTGTTTTGTGGATAAAACTTGTTAATCACTTAAACAATTATTATTATTAATTATTTTAAAAAATTGGATCACAGACTGAGTGTGTGACCAAATATATGAGACTTTCTGCAACAGAGATACAGTAAGAACAGTGCCCACAGACCGACTGTTTTAATTATTTTTTTTTTCCAGCAGAAATTGGACTCTACTGTTATATACACTTAATATTTAAATTCTGCAGGCTATAAATAAGAGCTGAATAGTAATATTACCTGTGTGGTAGATTATTGTGGCACATTGACAGAGCTGGATTCTAAGAAAGCTGAAACATGTTGGAGCTGAGAGGTGAGAAGAGGCCGTACACTGTCAGGGTAAACAGCTCACATCACAGGTTTAGTCTAGTACAGTGCACACTACACTATAGGCTTCAAGTCAGACCACCTTGATTTGGATTTCCAGAAGGAGCAGTGTTAAAGCTTGTGCTTTATCACTCCATCATGTTTACTAATCCAAACCAGGGTGCCTGCATTGGTTTATCTTCCCCTTGGCACTCCCTATCATCCCAGAAACAGTTCACCAATTGATTAATGTGCTTACTCAACGTGAAGAATTTGTATATTCACTTCAATGCTATGTCCTCTGAGGAACACCACTAGTTTAAATCCAAATGCATGGAGTACATACACCCTGTGTATGTCTGCATACTGGCACGCACAGTCACCATGATGACAGTACCAAAAGATTTTTGGGGGAAAAAAGGTAAGAGGTTAAATATTGATACAGTAAAACCCAGTGCTTCACAGAAGAAACCACATGCTTGGGGCCAGCTACAGTACATTGCTGACAGTGGCTGATGATGTGTGTCTCATGGGAAAATAGCAAGACTACACTTCCACACTGCCTGAGTGCTTTTTCATGAAGACACGATCCGGAGGTCAGACTGGACTGTCACTGTTCTTATCAGAGCCTTTACTGAGCAGGTCTTTCTCAAGACTTCGTAAAGGTGTCTCAGGATATCTTAATGTATTCAGCTGTTATTATATCCTGCGACTAGAGCTGTCCAAACGACATCCTCAACACACTGTAGATCAGCCCTCAGGATAATGCACAATGTGTAGCAAGGACCAAGGGTCTCTGTCTCTTTTGCTGGTACTTGTACAATGCTATCATCATCACTAATAATCTTGTTCAGACGTTTAAGATTCACCTTACACATGTTCAACAAGTTGTATACATACAGTATCATTTCTCACCGGAATGAGTCTCAACAAACAGAAATTCACAGACTTTCCTGGTATTCCAGTACCACATATAGGAATACAAAGCAAACAGCAGTTTTAGACTCTAGCTATACAGCTTTATAGTGCCACCTAAGCTGGCAATTCTGCATTGCAGAGAAATATTTTCTCATGAAAACTATTCAGCTTTACTTAACTACCGTACCAGTGTCTTGATATCTCAACTTCATGATGTCATGGCTGTAAAGATGTTTCAATGGAGTCAATACGATATGCTGAAGAAAAGGAAAAGGGGAATAATGAAAACCCGACTCTCATCACTGGCTATTTTTGATGACTTTTCATGGAAAGGAAAACCCTGTCATTAAAGTGACTGCACACTAAAGGGTTTTAAGCCACATGAGAAGAAATACCTGTACATACGGCTTACTGAACAGATATAAACACTTCACTTTGAACATACTGTAACTGTTTGTTGGGCTCTGCTTACAATTCAGTTCAAGCCATTTATAGTATGCTTGTTTTTTTAACACGATTCCTGCTAATTAAACCCAGGAAATTGTAATTTGTTGTATACGCTTTCTATCGCCAATTAAGCAAGGTGGGAAGCTGTTTACCACAGTGAGAGGCGAACACAACGGCTGGTGATAATCGCTAACAGTCATCTACTCAGCCGGTCCCGACCAGATCCCTCTTCCTACAACCTCATTGGATTTACTTTTTAAAATTGCCTTTCACAATTATTTTTTCTTCTGTAAGTCACTACAAGGAATTGTTAACTATCCATCAGCTCAATATACAACCACCACTCTTGTATTAGTAGGGCAGAGCTGAGAAATGGGCAGACCATCCAATGGAACATGCCAGTTGCCATTTTCCACACTGCGAGGCCCACTGCCTCTACTGCAGTTTCCCCTCTTGGCGACTCTCAGATGCAGGCTCTAAGGCAACTGGGAGGCCACAAGGCATCTTTCTTGCATAAAGAGCAGAGGCTGCCCAGTCTGATGTTTTTAGCCCTACCCCGCTGTTAGCCCTCAGCCGACTGAGTGAAGCACTGCTTGTACAATATCGGTAGCAATCAGCTGAATCCCCATCCAGCATCGACCATTGATCAGAGCCTGCACCCAAGTCCCTTTCATACACTAAGGAATACATTCCACATAACCACCCCTCTGTGAGTGGAGGAAGCTAGAGTATATCCCCAAAAGTGCGACAAACAGATTTGCATTTTCACTGGAGAGCATTATGCAAAAATGGGTAAATACTGTACCATAAGAGACAAACGTTCTTATTCACACTTTCATTAGAGTTTAACTACACATGTGCACATCTCTACATACATTTTTATTATCAAATGCTTCATTACCTCATTAATTAGAAAACACCTTTTACCTGCTCAATAAAAACAGCCTGAGTCCTAGCAGAAAACGGATGTGGTTTTCTGCCTCACCAATACATCCAGGTTGGTTATTGTTATTTTCTTTAAAAAAAAAAAGCTATGACTAGCTTAAAATAGAAATGATACTGTAGATTTTTATTACACAAACCCAGGATGTCCTTGTGACAATCTGCCTTTTAAATTTCACTTTGGAAGATGCTTCTTTTTTTTTTTTTGCTATTCTCACATTTTACCAGAATGCTTCTTTTTATTATTTCTGCAAGACCATAAGGCTACATGTCTTCTGAGTCCTGTCTCCTTAATATTACCCCAAAAAACACCCACATTAAACAGAACATGAGGGATCTTAGTTTTCCAGACCAGGGGAGTTTTCCAGATGTGATCTGGGCTTGTGACATAAATCTGTACAGCCCTGGTCTGATCCTGCCAGAAAGCTGTATCATTTCAGGGCGATCAAGCCAGCCTTAGTGCGAGGAGAAAACATGCCTCTAGAGCAACAGATAAACATGCCAGGAGTGCTTCTGCGCATATCTTTCTTTTTACTGGACCATCTTAGTTCCTACAAAACACACAGGAAAAACACAGATGTGCATTTTCAATGGGAGAGTTGACATTATCTTAGCTTTGTCTGACTGAGTTGGACTCTTAGTCAAACAAAGAGTTGGACTCTTACTGTTCTACCATAGAACTTATTTTCTCAAGCCCCCAGAACTGCTAGCGCCCAGTCTTCTCAATGGGCTATTAATAATGACGTACTAATAAGTCACTGTCCACAAAAGCCACAGAATCACAGCTCCTCCTGGCAGTTATCTGTGGACAGTACTGTCTGAACCACGAGGATAGCTAATTGGTTTTGCCTTCCTCACTGCTCACTGTCTTATTCCTCTCCCTTATGGGGAGTCAGGATGGGATAAAAGATACATGATCAAAACAAGTGACGTTTGTTCACATGCCTCACCACTAAGATTTTTATTCCTTTTAAATGCAGGTCTTTTCCTGTGCTTGAAGCTATACTTTTTGCCCTCTCTGTTGCATTACTTCCATTGCACTCAGCTGCTCTATTACTGTAACTACCTCTCACAACAATACTACCACCAATATTCAGGGAGCTGTGTGATTGTTTTCTTGTTATAATGCAAAACGCAAAATGCAAAACCTGCAAAACCTGAGCAGAATTTGGAAGACTTGTCTTAGAAAATGTACCCATATGAAATATTGTGAGGTAACAAAGCACAACATAATTACCAGAAACTACCTGTCCATTTGTAAAATTGCACTCTTGGCAGTGAATCTAAAATCTTACTTTTTCACAGAATCGTCTTTCCACTGACTGCTTGACTACTAAGGAGAAATTATTATTCGACACAGGAGGCAGACAAGTAGAAGCAGTAAGAGTTACCAGGCTTGCAAGTATTGCACAATAATGAGCTAAATGGAACCTCTGCATTAAAACTGAAGAGCTCACTCCTTAACACTTTGACAGGTGCTTTCCTCTTATCAGAGGATATCACTGCTAATCTGTGTGAAAGAGTGAGAATTTCTGGGTTGTTAATCTATTTTAGTGTCACTTTAGCCTCCCGGCAAAAGCTTTAGCATCTGAGCTTATTATCCCTGGGACAGAAAGACTGACGTTAATTTAAAATCCTGTGCTACTTCCACTCTCCCTTAATCAATTGCTGTGTTGGACTCAACAATCTTCTTCACTAACAGGGACAGTTTACACAACAAGACTGCCACGTGGTTCTTTAAAAACAGGGCCAACCAGAGCTAGGCTCTTTCATCTTGCCTTGGGAACCCTGATCACCACTCAATCTAGCTTTTCTGCAGGAATATCTGGCTGAGAAGGGCCACTATTTAACACACACCCCGTTAGCAAGCCGTAAATATTGGCACAGATCCCAAAGCTCCGGGAGTATCATGACATCCATGCTCAGGCTGGTTCAGTCTAAAATACATTATGTCTTGAGGGGAAAATCTACAGTAATTAATATGAAATGCGTTGTCTCAAACTGTGTTCATCTGCATAAAACAGTGTTTTCCCCAGAATCCTCTTGGAAATCAGACTCTCAAGTTATTTCCTCAACTGTATGGTACTTTGATAAATGGCATTACATAAGACTGGATGGACTTTAGTCCCATTTACTTCTGTCTGGGATGACAAACCATGTCTTCACTGCCCCTGCTCTTAACATCAGAAGAAGTGCTGCTGATGATACTAGGTAATGGTGAGTTACTTCCTCCCCCTCCAACTGGAGAGATTATCACATGCACTCCTCCCCCAGCTGGGACAGCCCGTGACACTGGGGTTAAAATGCAGCTATTAATCTTCGTTGGATGCTGCCAGCAGAGTGAATGCATTTGCTGGTGGTCTGTGGAGAGAGATGGAAATCCTTGTCTCTTCTGAGCCAATTACAAAGGTGGTGATGAATTTGCAGTGACAGAACAAGGGATGCTGGGCGGGGAAGGGGGGGGTGGCCACTGTGTTGGCCAGAACCCCTTGGTTCATAATACCAGGAGTAATTCCAGCTTCATCTGAGAGTAACTTTTGTTAAAACTTTAACAAAGAATAAGTTTAAAAACGTATTTTCATTGGACTCACAGAAAAGTAAAAAGTTGTAAATAGAAATGCCCGTATAAATCAGACATCTACAGCACAAAGGCAGTGGCCTTTCGGGATATAATTAATAGCAATGATAATAATTGCTTACACTTATATAGCGCTTTTCTGGACACTCCACTCAAGGCGCTTTACAGGTAATGGGGACTCCCCTCCACCACCACCAATGTGCAGCATCCACCTGGATGATGCGACGGCAGCCATAGTGCGCCAGAACGCTCACCACACATCAGCTATTAGTGGGGAGGAGAGCAGAGAGTAATGAAGCCAATTCATAGATGGGGATTATTAGGAGGCCATGATTGGTTAGGGCCAATGGGAAATTTGGCCAGGACGCCAGGGTTACACCCCTACTCTTTTCGAGAAATGCCCTGGGATTTTTAATGACCACAGAGAGTCAGGACCTCGGTTTTACATCTCATCCGAAGGACGGCGCCCCGTCACTATACTGGGGCATTAGGACCCACGTGGACCACAGGGTGAACGCCCCCTGCTGGCCCCACTAACACCTCTTCCAGCAGCAACCTTAGTTTTTCCCAGGAGGTCTCCCATCCAGGTACTGACCAGGCTCACACCTGCTTAGCTTCAGTGGGTTGCCAGTTGTGAGTTGCAGGGTGATATGGCTGCTGGCTTATCACCCTGTCTTATATAAAAATGAAATCAGACTTTACTCAGACGAATTGCCCTTGGTCACGGACATCTTGCTATCAGTCACTACAAAGATGTTTTCTCTCGTGCCATGGCTTGCCTGACTTGCTTCTCCAGCTGGATGGCTTCTGGTCGCTCACAACACAACACAAATTTATCATCCAGAAATCGCAAGGCTAACGTGCTGTACCCGAAAACCCCTGATGTAAACACCTATAAGAAGACCTATGCCAACGAGACAATTGGAATTTTCTCAAAGGCTTGGAGCTATTTAAAATGGTTTACTTCGTCTTCAATGAATGCTGAAGAATTGAACAATAAAGAGTATGACACAGCGTGGATTCAGATGGAAAGACCTCCTACAATAAAATATAAAACAAGCAACAACTGATCAGTCTGATTCTCTCTATGCACTCTCCATGCTGCAAGTACAGAATGTACCCATTCTACTACTGCAGCCCCGAAGACATACAGTACAGCATTTCAACAAGAGACGCATTACCACAGGCAGTGGAATCGGACCAGTGGTCTAGCAGAATATTCTGCCCAAGGGCACATCTGTCATAGACTACAGCAGGATAAAGACCTTTCGTCCAATAATGACACAAAGAGAAATACAAGAACTGACAGCATAAGAATATCTATGTTAGAAATAAGACAAAGAGACCCCTTAAAGGAATACTACTGGTGACAAGTTCTGTTGTTGAGTCAGAAGAAAATTATTGCAAACCCACCTAAAAAGTACAACATACTTAGGGCAAAAGGTATGCTATTCTGTTGGAGAAGACCAAATTCCTTTAATTGCACCATTATTAACAGCGAGTTGGCTTTCAACAGCATAACACTACTGGATTACCTTGCCTCTGCCTTCATGTGGTGTCAAATGAGATTTTGTCCAAAGAGGACAGAGCAGGGATTAGCCTTTCCTTTTTTTCTCTGCCAGGGATACACATCTCTTTTTTTTTTTTGCTTAAATGCACTCTTAGACATAATGATAAGAAAGTGATGTTGTAATGCAATAATGCCGAATTACACTGACTGCACTCTCAAAGCTTGAAATACCACAAGCACTGTTACAGTGCTGCGCTATATGGTCACATCAAGTGAATCCATCTTGTTCCTGATTAATTAATCTTAAGAAAGGTTCAAAATGCTCATTAAGAAGTTTATTTTTAAAAAGTACAATTTACAGCAGCTGTTCAAGCAAGCAATGGTCAAAATCAATTATACAGTAGCAGCTGGAAAACAGCTGTCTCTCAGTGCATAAACAGCAAAAGTTTAAAGTTTTCATTTGATTTGCTTTCTCTCCAGACTCCTCCCACCTTTCTCCTTGCGAGTCAGCAGCAGTTATAAAATTGCAGTTCCTCACCCAGGGTTGAATACCTCATCTATTCAAGAGTAGATGATCAGACAAGAGTATGTCTGATCAGATTTAAAGCTCCTTTATTGCTATTCATGGAATTAATCGGCAAAATACAGTAGGGTCTTGACCATTGTGAGGGTTCAGTGCACAGAGCTGGCTTGAAGAGTCTAGTCTGCATATAACTAACTCCACCCTCATACAGTATGCACAATGTACAACAGTATATAGTATGTTTGTCTTAAAAATATAAGTAACCCTTCCTTATACGATAATTAAAGTACTGTACTAATGCATTGGCTTAAATTAATTAAAATAACTTTGATCAACTATAACAAAACAGTAATCAGCTAAAATAAACAACATGAATCCCTCCTCTGTGTCCAGCGGATGCCTGCACTTTCTGTGCTTTTAGAATTATAATAATAATTGCTTACACCTATATAGAGCTTTTCTGGACATTCCACTCAAAACGCTTTACATGTAATGGGGACTCCCCTCCACCACCACCAATGTGCACGTCAGACATAGCTCGCCAGAACGCTCATCACACACCAGCTATTAGAGGGAGGAAAGCAGAGTAATGAAGCCAATTCATAGATGGGGATTATTAAGAGGCCATGATTGGTAAAGGCCAATGGAAATTTGACCAGGACACCAGGGTTACACCCCTACTCTTTTCGAGAAACACCTTGGGATTTTTAATAACCACAGAGAGTCAGGACCTCGGTTTTACATCTCATCCAAAGGACGGCGCCTGTTTACAGTATAGTGTCCCCGTCACTATACTGGGGCATTAGGACCCACATGAACCGCAGAGTGAGCACCTCCTGCTGGCCCCACTAACACCTCTTCCAGCAGCAACCTTAGTTTTTCCCGGGAGGTCTCCCATCCAGGTACTGACCAGACTCACACCTGCTGAGCCTCAGTGGGTTGCCAGTTGTGAGTTGCAGAGTGCTATGGCTTTTCCAGCTATTTCTCTGCTCTATGATTTGCACTGTAATGAAAAAAGCAATAATAAGTGACAGTGAGCCTGTCATTCCGCATACTGCCGACACAGCACCAGGAATGTCTGTTACAATACCAAAGACCATGTTGAGATGCTGATGCTGGGTAGGGGGTACTTGGGCAGGCAGAGGCCCACTTCAACTAGCTACTATAGGTTAATTTAAAGCTGCCCTTAATAGCCTTTGGTTTGATCTCATCCTGCTCTGCTCTTCTTCCATTCAAGACTCTGCTGGCCAGACAGAATTACAAATTCACTTCTTTTTTGTTACATTTACAGATGTCAAGACTACTGTAGTTTTAACATGTTTAAAGGCTGTTCAATGACTAGATCTGCCTCTTAATTAATAAAATCTAAAAACTGAGCACGCAATCAGGTCTGAAGCTGAGAAAAATATTTTAGTTTATTTTAATTGAAAGCCACTTATTAATCTTCTCCTCTGTTAGCGTGGTTCTCAGGAGAACATAACACTATGCTACCACAAGCTACAGTAGTTGACAAATGGCAACTCCAAACAGGGAACAGCAGGAGAGGGAATGGGATTTAAAACTTTAAGCATGAAAAAAGTTCTACTGACTAAAGTGGATGTCATGCTGCTGTAAAAAAAAAAAAGCGATTAATGCCATTTGAAGTTTTCCTTGATGCAGATCTCTGCAACAGAAATGGATGTTGCTGATTTTATTTCCGATAATCTTATCTGGATGTTTGCTTACGATCGTAAGAAGCACTGTGGCAATATTGAACGAACAAGCTGCTGGGAGATTTTATTCAAGGAAATGCTTTCCGAGACGAGTGGCGCCAGAGCCGGGTTTTATAATGATATAAAATAGGAATCTTCAGAAAATTACAGAGCTCAGCCGGTCTACCTCTTTGCTCATTTGTCTCATGAAAATGGAACCCAGGACTTTCTGTTCCTAGAAGTCTTATCACATCTTTTAACCTGCAAGTTTCCGAGATAGAGAGTGTTTGAGAGTTCTTTAATTGCTCTGAGTTGCTTCACACAGACTCTCACTGTAACATTAACAGCTCTCAAGACTGTGATTCTTAAATACAGCTAATACAGATTCTTTAATACATGAATGCAAAAACCAAACCTCATCTGCTGAATGACTTTAAGTACCTTCCTGGCAAGAGTGTCCCTGCATTCCACTGTAAGGCAGGGGAGCACAGCCTCCTCTGCAACCTTTCACAATGCTCAACAAGTAAGTCTGCCAAGGGCCGGTTAACCAACAAAAGGTTTTTCCTGTCATAAACCACAGACAGCCCTGAAGTGAAGGTACTTACATAGGCAGATGCCCAGCCACTTCACCACTGCTACATTTTTCTTTTGCTTACCTTTTGTCTTAACGGAAATTTACTTTTCAGAAATGTAACTTTAGGTCAAAAATGTTTTGAATTAAAAAGGTTGACACTTTAAAACTTGTTTCAGATCTAAACTCTCCACCATCTGTATTGCTTTCTCTCTTCCACTCCCTCCTCCTTTTGCTCAGTGATGGGGTTGTCACATACAGTGCCTATCTCTCACTCTTTTTTCCTTGTTTTCATGGGTGTATTCAATCCATGAATACTCTACCAAATGTAACACTGTTCTGATAGAGTAATACATAAGAACTAACGGTAATGTACAAAATTATTATTTTTTCTACACATCTTCCACTAACACTAACAGAAAAGTAGAAGAAATGCATTTTCTTCTCTGTAAAAAACCTCTTTCACATAAATCAAACGACGAGACCTTGTATTGGACAAATCTGCTAAAATCAGTAAAAAAAGAAGCCTTTATATGTAAATGCAAAGGGAACAAACAGATCTTTGGCTTGGATTTTCTTAAGATGCTGGTCTAAAAACACATCCCTCGAACGAGAACTGCAGATGGCCAATGGGAAAAGTCCTCTCGTCCACTGCATACTAACATATCCTGACTTGCATTTCCAATACACTGCTGCCGAGTGAAAAGTTCTGGAAGTAAATGCATCAAAAAATCTTTACACTGACAGACCAGGGAAAGCCGCCAATATGCCAACATGCGTTTATGGCTTTATTGTTCTGAGCAATGGGTATTTTTTCCCTTACTTTCCCCTGTTAGACAATCATTACCAGACACTCCTGCTGGAGCATAGCCTTAAGCTGAAGAATGACATCTCAATTCATAATCAGACCATTTATATTCATCTTCTTTCTGATCTGATTTTTTTCTTCTTTTTATTTAATATTTGATGCTCTGTGGTCTTTGATGGTTTAATTTATGGAAACAGAATTATTAAAGGCCTGCTTAGCATGGACGTACTAATTCAGCTCTCATCTCCCTCGTAAAACGTGCAATGGAAAAAACAGGGAGAGTATTATTATATTTGTCTTTAAAAGATGAAAATGGTTGCTAAGTTACTAAAAAGTATCACCAGACAGCACGAATCGGTTGTTATCTGGGGCACACATTTACATTAAACTGTGTAATTACCATTAATAGACACTAATGAGCGTTCTGTGATACTCGCCACCCCACACATACACTTCCTTTGACAAATTACATATTCTCATTTTGTTCATTTTATCACTTTTTTCACGCCTCAGCCTCCCAGCTATAATTCTTATTTCCCAGGAAAGGAAGTAAAGAATGAAACAGTAATACCAATCTTGTAGACCTGCAGGATTTACGACAAGTCAGGGGGTGTAACTTACATGGGCAACCACTGCAAAATCAGTTTAGATCTAGGTTATTGATACTTTACCTAAGTATATGATCCAGCATACACTATGGAACATGCACAACAGTACAATTAATCAGATAAGAAAGTATTGGAGTCTAGGGTTTAGTACACTCACATTTAGATAAAAAGATTAACTTATATTCACCAGGCTGAGAGTTACATTAACTTATGTTTAGTCTCCACTGAAGGGTATTGTGCTCCAAAAGCTCTCACCATTTCATAATTTTACACATTTGTAATTCTGTGGACGATTGAAAGGGTATGTGCTCACTGTTGGGGAAAAAGAAGAAGGCTGCACAGGCGACAACTATGGGCTTCGTAGCACTAACTGTGATTGACCAATTGACCGGGTCACTTCAACAAAAGCTGTTTGGACAAGTCTGTTGAGAATAGCTTTGCTAGCACAGTCAGTCAGGGAGGATTATGAATAGAAAGCACAGGACACATTTAAGCGGAGCTCAACCAATCTTTTATGACCTGCTTATACCACATTGACAACATTAAGTTTCTTTCCACCAGCCATCACCAAGCAAGGGCTTATCATAATTTCCTAACGTGAACCCACAACCAACCTGCTATGAGGCCACAGACCTATTCCGCTATGCTACCCCCCCTGCCTTCCAGATATGCAGTGATCACAAAATGTTAAATTGAACTTACAAAGTGTACAATGTGAGGCTGTAGTTGCAGCTAAGTTCCCAAAACACTCATAGCTAATTTATTGATAGTGTGATGTCACATGCCCAGCACAGGAAGCTTTGCAGACATGACAACAGATCAGGATCACTTCAGATAAATGATGCAAGATTTCATGCCAATTAGCAAAAGACCAGGTGGAAATAACAATGGTATACTGATAGATCAATATCTTACCTACAGACTGACATAAGAAGTGACAACACAGATTAAAGGACAACATTTGTCCTGAGGTCTCCGAATACTGTACTATCAGGTGCCAACAGGTTCCAGCAACTCAACCTTTAAGATGTGGGCATGACAGGAGACAGGATCTTACTTAAAAAAACATTAATTTTTACACATTATAATGATAAAGAAATGTGTGTAAGAGGAAGACACCTGAACTACATTACCCAGAAGGCACTGACTTCCCATCCTCCACCACCTGACTAATTGTCTGGTGATATTTTAAACCGGGGAGTGGTGGCATCTAGCAAAGAAAACATACAATACAAATGTATAGCATAAAGCCGATAACGAGAATACTCAACACATTCACAAACCATCCTAAACACACACCAGCAATAAAATAAATAACAGTGGAGCTTGACATAATATGAAACTACTGTGCAAAAATTTCAACACTGAAGTGCAGAGTTTATGCACCTCACAGACTCTAGGTAGGTGCTGCTATGAAAGTTGGTAGCGCTTATCTTGACAGACCTACAGTAAGCCACTTACCAGAGGGGAGGAAAGTACACAAAGGTTGGTCAGGGTCGGCAAGGATCTTCAGACCTTTGTGTTTCAGTCTAGATACGTAGAGTTACTCCACAGAGGAAAGGTGGCTTCCTACAATATTGGAGGTGTTATACACTACTGTCTTCAGCTATTTCTTGTCCTGGACAGAAGTCTTGCCATACCACACAATGATGGAGAATGATTTCCAGGAAAACAGATCTGCAGATCTTTGCTTCCTGTGACACTCCACACTTGTTTAACAGTCTCAGAAAGTACAACCTCTGATGAGTTTTCCTGGCCATAATAGATGTGTTGGCCTCCCATTTTATAGTGTTATAGATGGTGGTGGCCCAGGAATGTACAATTTTCCACCACCTCTACCACCTGATCATTTATATACAATAGCAAGAATGCTCACTTGTTTCATCTAAAGTCTATCACAAGTTCTTTTGTTTTGCTGACATTTAGTTCCAGGTTGTTTAGGCTACACCACTCAACTAATTCACCTACTTCATTCCTGTACACTATCATTGTTCATGATGAGCCCCATGAGTACTGTCATCAGTGAACTTTTTGACTGAATATGAATGTGAAATGCAGTGATTTCCTGTACAGAGAGTACAGGAGAGGTGATAAGACACAACCCTGAGGAGCTCCTGCTCTTAGAGGCTTAGAGATGGTATCCTCCAGCTTCACCACCTGATCCTAGCAGAAATAAAATCCAATAACACACACCTTTATGGCCAGCTGTCTGTTTCCCATGAACTGCCCTGGTGGTATCATATGTGCCACAGCAATCTCAGATCTAGAAAATGACACTTTCAAATCATTTTTCTGCAGAATAACTATATCCTCAAGAACACAGATATGTTCAAGAGAAAAATGTCTCAGAAAAACATGAGAGCATGGCTTTACATATGTCTTCTTGTTTTCATTTCAAACAAACCAGAAAAAATAGCAATTTTAACCACTTTTTTCTTCTTTAGTTTACGAACACTTCAAAGAGGCAAAACTGTGGCATTATCAAAAGTTAAAATTATAAATTTGAGTTAGAATTTTCAAATGTAGTCACGTCCTTGCCAATTTTTATTACCTGCTGCTTTGAAGTTCAACAATTTGACATACAGTATCTGTAATTCCTGAGCAATTTTCTATTGGCTTTTAATGTTTAGATATTCAATCAAATGTACAATGCTCAAAATGCTATTTGATTTGATGCTTTCTTTATAGAAACGAACATGTTTTTCAGTTGTCTTGTTTCTTTCAAGGACACTCACGATCTCCGCAATACCACAAAACCTAAGACAGCAAGCACTGCAAATGAATGATCATTGAAAAAATATCCCAGATCTCCAAGCTCTGGGGAACTGCTTTCTTCATTTCTTTCCACCCCAAAAAACTGTATTCCATATGTTTTTCTGCCGATTAATAATTTTTCCAGGCAGCACGAAACCCGTCACAATCTTTCTGCACTGTGTTTCACTTTAGAACCCCTTCTGATCAGATTTGACGACAGGCCCCGTCGACTCCTTCCCTCCTGTCCCTGAGCCTTAAGATTAAGAAGGGCAGAACCACAAATGCTCTGCTACCCCCTGGTGCACTAGCACTCCCCTGAGATTCCTCAGACTGCAACCCCCAATCCCCTTTGTTTTTACCCCAGGAACAATTACCCACAGAGACTTCAAGTCTGCAGGACCGCCTGAACAAAAGAAACTAACAGCAACTCCCTACTTTCCAGCTGCATTAAAGCAGTACTGTATCTCCATTAAATCTCACTGCAAAGGATAAAGCCCTGAAATGATCGGATTTAGATTCAATAACGTACATTATTTTTTCACAGGGATTACTACTTTACGGGTTTATTAGACACATTATACAGCAAGCAAAGATCTTTTTCTCATTTCCATAATAGACACAGTCAATCTGCTGAGCTCATGGCCCACAGCATTTATGCTATAGAAAACACTTCGCAAGACTGATCTTAGACGGGCACAATGACTTCAGCACAACTCTCCACTCAGTTCAGATACTGTATGTACACCCCTCACATCATGATTAAAACATCTTGGGCTTAAATCTGCCCTGTCCATCAAACTCTCCTCATCTTCATTCCACCTGACACATCTTTAGTTTCTACTCACTAGTGCTAAGTGATCAATGTTACATTGATTTCAGAGGGAGAGAGAATGAGCACAATTCTGGTGTCATCAACCTCTGTCACCAAGCAGATTCCTGACAAAACACAAATAGCAGCCCCCATATTTATAATGTACTTGTCGACTCAGAAGAATTTTTTGCCCACAATCAACGTTTCTGGGAAAACATACTATATGGGAGACATTTTTGAAAGAAAAGATGCTTTGTTCATACAGAAAATATTGGCCTCTTATAGAGTAAAACCTTTTCCAATTTTCTTTTTACATTGTTAAAGAATAATATTATGAAGAAGGCACTCAGTCCAGCCCATCTTGTTTGTCTGCCATGGCAGCAATTATCTGCTTTGTGGTTTGATATGATCCTTATTAAGCCATCTGATTAAGGATTCTATTAAATCAGCATCCATTGCATGCCTCTTGCAGTTTATTTCAAACACTGTTCTGTAGTCAGAATACCATCCATCTTCAGTTCTGTATCAAATATGACAGCTCTAGGAATGCTTTCACCTCCTTCGCTCTAGACACAGCTGTGGATTAAAAGAGCTGCTCTCCTGCTTGTAAGAAAGAAAATAAATGATAAATAATGAATCAAGTTCTAAACTGGATGTGACCTCAATGATGTTTTACATTAACTGTAGCATCTGCATCTCAGGAGAACAAGAATGAACATTACTATAGAGAGAGATACAGGATACAGTATGAAACGCAGACAATTTCAACCTGTTAAGGGATTGTATCTACTTATTTAAAACTTAATATACTGTACTTATTTCATTTTTTGTATGTGGTTACAATTGGTAAAAGATTTTGGGATAACATGAGGGATGCTATATAAATGGACTTAAGTTCCTGAATAAATTGCTTCATTTTACCTACAGTAGGTCCAGTGGTCCAATAATAAAAAATTCTCATTTGCATTTGTGACCTGCTCACTGGTGTGTTGTGGCTTCCATGTTCCTCGTTTTTAAGGGCCAAAATGAATCAAAAGGGTTGAAATAAAACATTGCATATATCTGAAGTAAGAAGTCTAACGTCCCCAGTAAGAGAGCAGTGGTTTTCATCGGCTCATATATACAGTATGCCTACACCAGCCTGGGAGAAACGCAGGCGCCCATGTCATATAAGATGTGCTGTCGAGGTTTTCATAAGGCAAACCATACCAGAAACAGCAACTCCCAAAAGCAAATGCAAGGTTAGCTCCCTCTGACCTCTGCATTTCCCCCAAAAGGACTATTCTTTAGGAAGGAGTATGTTGGTGTGGCCTCTTTCTCCTGTTCAGTCCTAACTGAGCTGACCTCAGGGCAAAGTTAAAACAATGCCATAAAACTAAGAGATAGACATGGAAACTAGCTGCCATAAATCTGCCAGCGTGTACATTTTACTTTAGAAAGCCAAACCGCTTCTGTAGCTTACCTCATCTGCCTTCCAAAGGGCAGCTTGGCAGTCAGTTTCCTGAGCGAATGCGTCATTTCACTTACCATGCCTGACTCCTGCGTGCACACAGCTACACAGGTCAAAGGCTGTAAGCTTTTAGAACACTCTTCTTTGCTCAAGTCGTTCTAGTATTGCTAATTTATTTAGCTGGGTATTTTACTGGAACAATTCAGGTGGGGTACCGTGCTCAAGGCTACAAAAGCACTCACTGTCTCACTTGGGATTTGAAAGCACAATCCTCCAGTTATCAGTTCAGAATACTGACGACGGTCCACTGTGTTCTATGTTGCCATGCATTTAGTAAGTTATATTTCAAAACCCAGACCTGTACCTCTATAGTATATATGCCATTTCTGAGACTTTACTGCCAAAAGGACACCCACGGATGTCAAAAAAGATGATTTAGCAATTATTACCACCTGAGCCTGAAATGTTGGAATACAGACATTAATGACTCATAATAAGACCGTTTTAAATGGGAATCTGAAAATATTTAGCGTCGGTCTTCAATTTCAATGCCCTGCTAAATATCACATCACATGACTTTCAACCACAAGCACCTACCCAATAGTAGGGATACTGAGACTATCCCGGGAAGCACTGGGCATGAGGTACGAGACACCCTGGACCGGGTGCCAGTCAACTGCAGAGCAGACACAGACACACACAAGCTCATACCAGGGCCACTTTTCTCAGAAGCCAATACACCTAGTAATACGTCTTTGGACTGTGGGAGGAAAACAGAGTACCTGGAGGAAACCCACACCAACATTACGAGACCGTGCAAACTCCACACAGACAGCACCTCAGGAATTCAAAACCAGGGCCTCAGCACCGAGAGGCAGCGATGCTAACCACTAGTGCCACTGGATAGCCTCATGCTAAATATAAAAAATAAAATAAAACTAGGACAGGCTAACTATTGTCTTTACCCTATGGCAGAACTGAGCTCCTGACCCACACTTTAACTGCTTGAGTGACATTCCTAACATCCTTTAAATTTATCTCGCTGAGCTTCAGGCTCGTGCAGCGCCACATAAGAACATTTAATCAGCTGGGTTCTGTTCTCGTGGTTTAGATCTTTACAAAAACAGGGAAAAAATCATTATAATAATAATAATGGCAGTAATAAATCATGCAGTGGTCACAGTGAGTCCTGACAGTGGTTATTTCAAAACGAAGGGCTTGTAAAAAGCTCCCTGAATTTATTGGGTAGTGTCGGGGTTAAAGGAATTATCAGTAAAAGGCGTATTGAGATGCCTAATCGTATTAACAACAACTCCCTAGAGATGAGAACACAGGCAATGCATTACAAGTGCCCAGTTTCACAATATCTAATTCAATCGTGTACGGTCACTTTATGAATACTAAAAGCAGCTAGTATGGTTGTAGAGTTGAGAGCAAGAAAAGATTTACAGCTTCCTAAAGGCACAACCAAACTGCAGCCTACCTACCTATAAAGGAACGAAACTGCATACCTATAAAGGAACGAAACTTTCCCGTCATCACTGCAAGTGGAGTTGTGCATACTGAAAAAGACTGCAAAAGAAAAAAAAAAGTAATATCTCATCTTATTGCCGGTTAACTACAAAAGCCCAGCACACTATGGGCCGTGGGTTTGTAAAAGATGTTTATGTGGTCAGGCAGCCTGTGCTACTCATCTCTCAGTCCTCCACAAGCATCTTGGAGCAGTTTTATAACAGATGTGTTACAGGGCCCTACTTAGAGGCTCCCCCCAAAAATGAGGATCCAGCAGTCCTTTGCCAGATCTCATTCCAAACAGAGTATCGCCTGCAAACGCACATACTGTAACATTTTAAATCACAAGATAGCAAAATGTTTACTACTGCACTGAAACAGGTTCACATGCTAAGATTCCCTTAGCTATGTGCATGTACAGCATTCAGTTTCTATTCGAAATGCATGGGAACCGTATCAGTTCAAAGGGCTGGGCACAGAGGACATATAATATGAAGAAATGACACTGTATAACCAACAACACTCGATCTCAATACTGTGACATATAGAATATAAAAGTATAAACTTTTGTCTTGCCTCGTTTCCAGGACTATCTGCTATTTATATGCACCCCATATCATAACCTTAAACGCCCCAGTTTCATATAAACCGAGACACTGATGGCACCGCAGAGCTGGCTTGAGCCCTTGTCTTGACTGACACGAAGTCCAGACATTTACAAGGCTCGCAGTTGTTTTCCACATCAGGGACTGCAGCAGCAGCGGCGGCTCCTTGTCAGCTCTCAGACTGAGATGCAGACAAAAGGTTCCTGCGCAGAAACATGGCCTGAATCTTCCCACTCTATCTTTGCACACAGCCCTTCTGTACTGGGAGAGGAAAAGAAGGGCAGTCACACTTCCAATCACATTTAACCTTTTCGGAAGCTATAGGAGGAAGTCACAGCACAGTATTTCACATAAAACAATAATAATGCCATACATTTGTAAAGCATCTTTTATCATGAAGGATCCCAAAGCATTTTACGTATAAGAGAGGAACAGCTTCATCCACCACTGAAGTGAAGAGCTTGATGACCTTGATGGCAAGTGTTATACACCAGCAGCCCCACCAAACAGCAGATCAGGCAGAGAAGGGAGTACCTGCTTCACCAACTGAATTAAAGATAAACCCTAGGAAGGTCAGACTGTATACACCCAGAATAGAATCTAATCAGGGCATTGGGCTTAGCACCCCTGCTCAGAACGTGCAGTGGGATCTCTTACCATCAAGTAGTCAGGACCTCTGTTTAACATCAAATCCGAAAGGGCTGTATCTCCTACAGCACTGTGTCCCAGGTCACCACGATAGGATAGAGTTTTGGAAATTCTAGCCCAGAAGGACAAATGCCACCTTATGCACCAATCTGGATTTTCCTGGAGGTCTTCCATCCAAGTACTGATCAGGCCCAGACTTGCTTGGCTTCTAAGATGTAATATGATGAGGCTAAAAGGTGATAACACTGCTGCCTACAACATATTCAGAAATAGAATATTCAATTTGCACAAGACCTGCATGATGGAACACATGGTTGTGTGATTTACTTCAATTTGCTTGTGTGGGGCACAGTGCCTTGATTACTAAGTGTGTCTTAACCTCTGGCCACTTTTTGGTAGTAATGTTCACCTTAGGCACATTTTTTAAAAAGGATACTTGAACATAATAACTGTTTTTGTCTGGCCACTTAAAAACGCTCCATTATTCCGAAACCTTCACCTTTTGCAAACACTACCTAACACTGGCCCAAGATGTTTGTGTCTATACTGTATATTACAGGTCAATAAATAAAATGATTCTAAAATAGTGAATGGAAAAATTTAAAAAGATTTAAAAGTCAAGTCATTTACGCTGACAACATATGAAGAACATTAGTTTGGAGGTACTGTGTGCTTACCCAGTAGGATAAGGCTAGGACAAGAACTCTTTGTTTTTGCCACTTAAAATGTAATAAGCTTCTTATTACAAATCTTAAACAGACTTAAAAAGGCTTGGAACAAATCAACAAAGGAAGAGGATTGCCTGTTTTTCTTTAACATTAATGGCTTCAGTTTTCAAGTACATTTGTTTTCTCTTTATTAAAAATAGTTTCAAGACTGTGTTGGGATCTGACATAAGCACTCAAAATCCTCAAAGACACTGACAATGTCAAAACGGTGGATTTCTGCAGAATAGTACAGCACGAACTGGAGGGCAGATGTACAGTAGAAACTACACTGAACTGCATTTAAAACAAGACATTTTACCCAAAGGGTTGTGGGAGTATGGAACAAGCTACCCGACCATTTTGTTGAAGCCGATACCCCTGTCTTCTTCCAAGACCCACAGATCCATTAGCCACAAACAGATGAACTAGACTGACCAAATGGCTCCATTGTTTGTAACCTTCCTTATGTTCTTAAGCATTTTCGAACTCTTTAGAAGCTGCAACATTGATTTCTCCAGCATGCGTATGCTCCCTTGTTAAGATTAAGTAAGTGTAAGGAGACAAAAGCAACTCAGTCCTAAAGCAATTCCTCAAAGTCACTGAAATTTGACATCACAGTGACCGTACCCTTTAAAGGAAATGTCACATGAGTAAAAATAAAGTTTTTTTATTTTGTTCTCTTTTCTTCCCCTTTTCCCCTCTCTCTGTTCCAAGGCCCTCAGCCCTGATCAACCCAACCAATCACAGATGTGCTTTTTACTACATGAACCTGAAACAAGCAGAGGTTTCTAACACTTAAGACTCACATTTCCCTGATCTGGGCTTATACCAGTTAGATGAGACAGGATGGGGATATGGTTGTGTATGTGTGTCAGTTTTGACTGTATTTGTTATTCATTTTAAGCCTTTGTCCCTTAACCACATGTCATCTGCCAGCAATCAATCGTATCACTTCTCCATGGGACTCAGGAGAGCATTTGTTTCTCCAGTCTCCCTAGTCCGTTATCACACTGACAATTCAAAAACCAAAAGGAGGAAACACTGGGCTAGTGTAAAATTTCTGAAAGACTCATGTGTTCACTTGAAAAACCAATTAAGCTGCGAGGAAAGGGAAAATTGTTCTATTTCACACACCAAATCGTTTTAAAAAAACAACAATTCTAGCTTGGAAGACAGAATGCTTAGGAGAGGGATCTGATCCAGGGATTTCAAAACCCTAAAAGAACAAAATTAAGTCAGAAAACTCAACAAGATTTAAGGACAAAAACAGAAGTTACAGTAAGCTTACATATGTCAAAATCTAAAATAGTTAAAGTGGGTAGCTGTGTCAGCATGCTTTGGCTGCAAAGGAACAAGTAAAGGTCGATTCCATGGTGGAAAGAGAAGAAAGGAAACACAACGTTCACACCTGAAGAAGGCTCCGCAGCCAAAACATTGTTTGCTTTCTTCTCTTTTCAGCATGGAATAAACCTTTTACTTGTCCCTTTGTCAAAATCTCAGCTTGATAACATTTTTCTTAACTTGGACCCGATGTGACAGAGGCTGGCAAGCCATGGGTTTTGGTCTCATCCTAGGCTGATTCTTTTCTGGTCCTTCCCTTTTGGTACATTCTCGCTGCTCATCTTTGGATCGGACCCAATCCCGTTACAGTTTGTTTTTGGTGTGCCCACTATTAATCTCACCATAACAAAAATACAACCGCATAGCAAGCTGCCTCACTCACATTTGTTCAAGGGGTCAGAGATATGATGCAGTTTCTTAAATTGGAGAAAATTAGATGCACGCTTTGTAGGTCCACCATTATTTTTTATAGCTTGGCAACTCTTCCCGAACTACTTTGAGACTTTGAGCCTCTCCTCTACACCCTAGACCTCAATCTGTTAACTGGCTATTCCAATAAAACCTGACCGGACTACCGTTTTTGCTTCCTAAAGACTGTTCAGAGTAATAAGTATTTTTCTATACACCTTCTTGTGTCTTCTGTCTCTTTTTCCTGTAGTTTTACTCTTTGTGAGGAATGATTCAGGAGGGAACAAGAGTGGAAATTCGGTATTCCCCTTTTCATAAACTGCCCCCAGATGAAACACTGTACTAACAATTTATATGACCTGTAACATTACTTTAATATGAAAACTATGCATTACATATTTCTGTTGGTGTAAAATACCATAAATGTCAGAAAATCTTACATTAGGATTACACATAGGAGACACTTCTTCCTATAAAGATCTGTGGGTATTAGGAACATGATACCTAACCCTTTTCTACAGGTAGTCTTAATGAGATTCTTCAAGAAGCACGTTCTTAGATCAATAAGCGACTATCCCCTGAGCAAGAAAGTTGGCCTGAATGACCTCTAACTTCGTTACCATTCTTATGGTAGATTGCACTGAAGACACTGCCCAATGGAAAACCATCTAAAATCTACCGTATGTCACATACAGTATGTGTTCTTTAACACTCAACAAGTTTATTCCCAGACACACTTTTCTCTTGGGGCAAAGCGCTTGGGGCACAGCTCTTTACCCTGACATCTTTCTATCGATAATCTACCCCCACCCTCCGTTATTTACTATAAAATATTTATCTAGAACTGCTGTCTAGAAAAACACTGCATTGCAAAATTAGCCCGATTCCAATCTTACCTCTCCCTTTTACAGGAAACT
This sequence comes from Lepisosteus platostomus, assembly GCF_059453375.1. Lineage (NCBI taxonomy): Eukaryota > Metazoa > Chordata > Actinopteri > Semionotiformes > Lepisosteidae > Lepisosteus > Lepisosteus platostomus. Next base: position 23,221,120 of record NC_142622.1, on the reverse strand, counting down.
AATGCCACACGGCAACTGCACTTCAACTCGCCTCTTCGATTTCTACTTTATTTATTTCCAATGCCTGAACAAGAAATAAAGCCGTGGGAACACGGACAAGAGCAAATATAACTTCCATTTGCGTCACCCACTGAAATACTGCTGATCTAACAAACTCCCTGCCACTCAAGGGCTTTTAATACAAATCAAACAAGCTGAGCTATTGCTTACAGAGACAACAAGCAAAGCGCCAGGCGAAGTCTTCTCCTGAAAAGAAATACAGCTTTTCGGTATCACCGGTTTTCTCAAGGGCAGAGATGACGGCTGTAAACCGCCAGCTGGAAAAACAAACCAAATTGGTTTCTCCTTAAGTTTATTAGTCAATATTTTAAACAAACAAAGGATTAGACCATAAAAGCCTTGTATTCTTCATGATGCCCACATCACAGGGGCGTTTATGACGTGCTTCTGAAAGTCATGATTGTAGAGTATAGAAGTTTTTTTATGATAAACCCCTCAAAAACAAACGGAAGAAGAATGACGGCAGACCTCAATGTACAGAGAGGCATGGGGCCCATGTGTCTCGGCAAGACACTGGCAGCTCCAGTGGATGCACTCACCCTTCCAACCGGACATCAGGTAACGACCTGTTGAGCGCGATCATCTCACTGGCCATGAGGTTGAACTGATTGATCTTGAACATCTCCTTCATCTTCTCCTGGTTCTCCTTGGGGATCACTACTGGCTTGCCCATCTCTCCTGGCCCCTCCTGGGGCTTCTGCACCACCTCTGGAGGGAGGAAGGAGAGCAGACATGTAGGTTACTTCTTGTTAGGATGGAAGATGTTCAGTTCACCATGCTGATCAGAAGTTAATCAAGGAACCAAATACTCAGTCCCAGCAAAACAATTTAAACCCTCGTCCTGTGAAATTTGTTCAGCTCAGTGGTAACCAAATGCGAACTAAGGACAGCAGCATTTCGGGGGAGCTGAGCATCTGGGAAATTGGGCTGAAAGAATAACGTCCATGCTTTTCTTCCAAGATCTCATTGAATGTTGAAGTGATAAGCTTCACAGATCTGTCTGTAAATCGGCAATCTCTGCAGGACAGACACAACTCTTTTTTCTCCGCGCCTCTAAACATGTGTCAAGTCCCCTCACACCCACACTTTCAGATTGGAATAGAACTTTTTATTTATTTCTGGTGACAAGAGAGCTAGGGCCACTAGACTGAAGAAGCTCTTATCGCCTGTGACCTGAACAAATCTTGAACACTGTCCTCCAGAGGTGAAAATGCACTGATTTATGTAGACCACTTTACATCTCAGTTCAGCTTGCCATGACTATTATTGTGGATTAATGTTGATTTGAGCTTGTCCCTTCAAACTAGTACAAACCTGCAGCGGAACCTATATACACAAAATAATAAAACTCAGTAAATAGCTTTTTATAAACAATGAAACTAGTGTAGTATCTCAAAAAAGGGCAAGGTATTTCTTGCTCATAGGGAGAAAATGTGTAACAGTGTGAGCAGCCAGGATCACAAATTTAAACATTACTGTGGTTGTGTTCCTTTCAAAAAGTGTGTACACTACAATCACATGTTTTAAAAAAGAGGATTTCTATGTTCATGTGAGCCCTTTTTGTGGAAGGTGTGGTACTTTCAAAAATGTTTCTGTCCTACACAACTATAGCCTACAAGGTACTCAGTCAACACTAACTGGTTCTCCCTGATCCAACAGTACAACACTGCAGTAGCTGCTACACTGCACTGCAACTGCTTTGGTCAGTTTCCAGATTCATAATGCACCACAGGGTTCTGAGAGGACTAGTGTTTGATAGCTAAACTTCGATGTGAAGCTTGGATATGGCCAATTACACTTCCAGTAAGACTGTACAGCTCTTTACCCTAATCCAAGGAGAGAAGGTTTGTGTTTGCCAGCAAGACACTGGCAAAGTCCAGCAAAATTGGATCCTGAGCATCTCGTTTCATTTTCAGCTTAACCAAGATGGCCGGAGCCATTTCACTTGCATCAGGAGGGACAAGGCCTTCCAGGCCAAAGGTCAGGGCTGAAGAAAAAAAGGAGCCTTGTGCTGCAAGTACGAGCAAAAACGGAAATTAAACCATCATAAAAGGAACAGATTCCAAATGAAGGTGTGGAACCAAGCCAGAAATACTGAAAAATGAGCCACGGGGAATTGGAGACAACCAGGCTCTTTATTCTTAGCTGCACTGCTAATGAAGTGGAAGGGAAAAACAGCTGTTTCTGCTCTGCAGGGTCTCTCTGCTCTCTACACCTGTCTGGAGAACGAGCTTTAAAATATCACACACCCTCTCTCTTCCCCCATTCATCTCCGTCCTGCATTTAACAGTGCTGAGGACAGGGCAGAGAAGGACTCTTCTGCTGTCAGAGGAGAAAGAAATAAGTCACAGGATCCAGACTGCTGCCATTTCCCAGTTGTCACAGTATCCCAAGAAAGTCAATGAACTCCCTCTCAATAGTTAAAAAAAACTCTTCAAATTTATATTCCAGAAATGGCTTACTGATTTGCCTTCAGCGATATCTTTTCTAGATTAGTTTCAATTGGATGCTGTACTCCTGTACTGTACATTTTTATCTTTATATGAATTGGCTACATTACTCTGCTCTCCTCCCCACTGATGGCTGATGTGTGGTGAGCGTTCTGGCGCACTATGGCTGCCGTCGCATCATCCAGGTGGATGCTGCACATTGGTGGTGGTGGAGGGGAGTCCCCATTACCTGTAAAAGCGCTTTGAGTGGAGTGTCCAGAAAAGCGCTATATAAGTGTAAGCAATTATTATTATTATTTCATTTCAGTTTGATTTTATCTCAGTTACTGCTTTATTTTTGTTTTCTATTTTATTATTTAACTTGATTACACCACCTGTACTTTTATTACCTTTTGGTGTATTTCTAAAGCTCTGTGGTTCAAGGTGTTGGGTGAGGAGGGGGATCGCGGGTCAGTAATTTAGGAGATTTCTAACTAGGAAACTTGTTTGGTTGTTTATCTTCTCCAATAAACAAAAAATGGATGCTGAAAACTGAAGAAAGCAGGTGAAAATCAGTTTGGATGTCAAACAATTTTCACAACTTCCAAAATCTTGCTTGAATGCTTGTAGTTTTGTAGTAATATTTTAGAACTATATTGCTTTCTGAATGTTTTCCAGAATCACTATGCTTTATAAACATTGTGAGCATTGCACCGAACCTTTCAAATTCTAAACAGCAGCACAGCATTCAAAATACAGCAAACAGCATTTAAACATCTAAAGTGCAGAGTATCACCTGCCAGTATTAATAATGTAAACTACACCTATAAAATGGGAAGCTGCCTTCAAGAAGATACAAAAATGGCTTAGGTGTTAACAGACGCATAATTTTGTGATCTAGATGGTGTGGATAAGCTACAAAAATGGCAAATACAAGGACATACAGTTAAGTATGAATGAAGATCAATATATATGATTGTAAACTTGAACAATGCATATTTAATATATTATGGTCAACACATAACAAAAAAATATATTTCTGCTCTGGAATCAGTCCATTGAAGAGTAACCAGAAAGATTCTCAGGTGTAAAAAGATCTAAATCTCTAGCCTTGACCAGAGAATATTATGATTGGAGCATTTAAAATTCTCAAAGACAATGACAAAGTCAACCAACTGGACTTCTCTAGAATCACAAAATACAGGAACTATAGAAGACAACTCAGAAGATGTAATGGATCGGTCGAAGGGGCCTGCTCTCATGTTTAACCTTTCTTATATTGCTGTAGTTGAGGCAAAAAAAAACTGTCCTCTTGTGTCCCCTGCTTTGAGTGAAAGAAATATTTTTGAAGAAAAAAACGTTTCATTCCTACGATGAAAGTATCTCATTTGGAGCAATGTAGGTAAGCTTGTCACTGGAAAAGAAGCTTGAACTTGCTTTATTAAACCAACTGCTGGGTTTCAATAAGCTTTCAACTATGCATGAAAAGCTCCATGGTTGTGATTTTCCACTTGCAGGACATTATGAAACTGCTCAGCTCTAGATTCTCCAGCAAATGGGCCACCTGTATAGAAAATAAATTACAGTAACAGCTGATAATGTGACGAATTCCATAATAATAAAGCCTTATTAAACCAATTATTTATACAAGTATGAAGTGAATCTAGATACAATGGGTAACACCCGACTTGTGCCAACATTTCCAGGTAGGGGTAGTGGTCCCAGATTCGTAAATCTTACCTTGGTTTACCTTACGTTCTGTTTAAATGATTTAGAGTCAATCAGAAGTCCAACACCACATACAGTAGAAACAAGCAGGTACAGACATAGAGAAAACAAGACAACAAATGGTAAAGGAAGAGAAAAGGCAAGAGTGGAAAAAGCGAGAGCTTCTTGTTCTAGATCACCCGGAAAGACTATATTGGATAAATAAATGACTATAACTCTAACCTTGTTAAGAGAGCTGGCTATTCTATTGTTTTTAGGAAAGTCTAATTTCCTGTGTTAAGAATCCCTTGGTTAAAAACAGCCTCTCCTGGCTGGTGGGTGCATTTTAGAATAGGTTCCCATTCATTTTTTGGCATCTGGATTTGTAGAGAGCGGGATTTAACCACAGGTCATATTCCGCTTGGTTTAGAAGGCAGCTTTCTCTTATTTTGACTTTTGCAGGCAGAATATAAGAGTCAAATATGCCTCTAGGATGCCTTATTTGAAAGTCTGTACATAATGTAACTTGTGTGTTGTATGTTTGTGTTGTTTAGCATGTGTACTGTCATTGTCAATAATTCAGTGTGCCAGAGAACACTCAGGTCCCTCTAACAATACCAGTCACTTTCGTACATTCTTGGCAAAATCTTTACAACTTGGGGAGGGGGATATGATGATTTAATGTATTTACTGATTTAACTACTTGATTATTCCTGATATTTCTCTAGTTTCTTAACTTGTAACAATACAATAACAATTTCACATGTGCTTTCCTATTAAATATTTCTCCCAAAATAGTGTCCACTAATGTTTGTTTCACATTTTCTTCAAACATGCTGAAAAGGTCACTAGTAAGGTCACTAGTAAGGTGCTGCTGTTTTCCAGAAATGGTACTGTATGTTAATCATCTCAGAGGACTTATTCCACATCCTCAAAGCCTCTGACAAATCCAACCCTATGGAATTCTTCCTAGTCAGCAGTGAAACACAAACCAGAGCACCCGAATGGAAACAAAGGGGAAATGCTTTCAGAACAGAAAGCAAAGGATTTCTTTACCCAAGGAGTTGACGGATAATGGAACAAGTGTCCCCAGCCACGATGTCGAAGCTGATACCCTGGCTTTGTTCAAGAAACAGCAGGATGAGAGACTCTATTTAATCAGCTACCAACAATGGGCAAGGTGGCCTCTCCTCATCGGCAAACTTTGTTTTTCCCCACAACAAAAGGCACCATCTTTGCGTACTTGACCCAAGGTTTTAACATGCATCAAGTGAAGGACAGTGCCTTTCATAAGTATTCACCCCTTTCCAGTGATGTCCTGTTCTACTGAATTACAAATGTATACACAGCTGATTAAAGTTAGTCTATTTAATCAAAACCAAAATGCTTAAACTTAACACTTATGGGTGAAATAAGTTACATGTCGGTAATAACATTACTCTTTCAGCTGTATCTATGATGGAGACTGAAATCCAATATCCAAAGGCTACAGCTTGCTAGTGCCATGCTCTGGATGAAATGTTGATGCCTATATCAATCACTGAGGCAGTTGTGGAGGAATAGAGTGTAATAGTGATGATCATAACAGGGTTGTGTACAATATAGCTTTTAGAGTAATGTCATACCTGTTGGTACTATAGTGGGTTCATAGTGCATTTGAGCTTTGTGCATTACATGTCCGGAGGAGTGATCCAAGTACATATGCACCAAAAGACTGCTGCTATTCTACCATCACTGGTTCCAATTACATCTCTGACAACTACATACAGTACAGTACTCAACAGTGCGTCAACTGCAATCAACCTGGCTGACACAGACATACACTGAAACGTCAGCTCGTGCTTTAAGCTTTCTTAAGGATCTACCCCTGTGCGTTTGCATTTCTACAGAAAAGCAGAGCGGAGGCAGAGCAGGAAAGAATTCTTAGCGGTGGGACAGTAAGCCGAATAGACGTCAAATCATCAGAGGGGTGGATGTGTGGAATTCGCTAATGAGTCAGTATCAATTTAGAGCCTTTGAGATTATCCAAAACTTCAAACGCTGCAGCACAGACCTGCCGAGTTGCTGAAATAAAACCGACACAACACTCAGAGAGCTCTGCTCTAGAGAATTGGCAAAGTCATATTAACATTAAATGAACACCAAGAACAGCTGACAGGGCAGGTAAAATGTTTTTTAGGTACCTGGCTGGACTGCACAAAATCCTATTACAACTAGGGTATCACTACCGAACGCAGCTAACCCGATTCATGTTTTATTCCAAACATTTTTGGTTACTATCTTGAGATGAATACTAATCTACCACAGTTAATCTAAGCAAAAAGTAGCCTACTTAATTTTTGATGTGCTGGTGTTTTAGATAAGAAAAACATTTGGAAAACCCTTGACGCACACTGCCCTGCACTGCTGACAGTGCAACACTCTTCATGGGACTGCATTCACTATGAGTCCACTGAGACTCCTCAGCAGAGAGCCCGTCCCTGTTTCCTTATCCCAGCAGCTCCCCAAAACGGATGCACAGCTCGGATCACTGCTTTCACTTTCACACCCCTTCTGGCGTCAGTATTTCCCTCAATCCTCTGGCCTCAGACCCTGCCCACATTACATTTCAACCTCAGCAGATGATTCCGGACTGTGTAATCGTGCACTCATTTCCGCCAAAGCAAAAAAAAAAAAGGCAGGGAAAAGGAGCTCATGTCCAACCTCTTAGCCACCTGAAATAATCGACTGCCATCCAATTTGCCATTTTTGTTGAAGGTCTTAACTCGTGGCTTTCAAAAGTCTATGCGAGCTTTAGCATGAGGTCATGAGGTAAACCACAGGAGTAATGAAGTTTCCAGGGAACAGATCTCCAGAGCCTAGCCTACTGAAAGCACTGACGCTGACCAACATGATGGAATTACATGGTGTGTGAACATATCGAGACATGCCTTGGCTAAGTGTAATGATCTTGTGTTTGATATATGATCTTCGCCTATTCTGCAGTCAAAGTTGTCCACTGGCTGTTTTGTTGAGCAGGTCTAAAGCAAAGCCGTAATACATTAGCCTCACAAGCTGTATGGTATGGGCTCAGTTGCCTAGCAGGGCTGGGGGCAGGATTAACACATCAGCCTCTCGTAGGACACCTGAAAGGGTCACTGAGGAACTCTTCTTGAGTTCCTAAAAAAAAAGTACAGAAACATTTTTAAAAAATGATTTTTTAATCAGGACGGGGATTTTGCAGAAACAGAAATGTAAAAAACCAAAGCAGAAAATGATGCGACTTTTACAATTTTAGACACTTTAAACACGCAAATAAACATTTAAGCAAAGATCACAGCATGTTGAACGAGAATAATACATAGTGTTGGAAAAAAAAAATTTTTTTAGCTCTTTAGAGAGGAGAAATTAAGAAAATAGAAAAGAGCTGAACCTCTCGGGGCAAGCACAGCAAGGGTCTGCCTCTCAACCTCATTCAGATGATAAAGACGGGGGAATTTTGCAGCTGGCCAAGACTACATTTTGCAAAACGACACAGAAAACCAAGCACAGAACCACAAGAACTCTTTTTACAGATAAACAAAGTGGAAATTTTACAAAGTGTTACTACTGTAGATATTTGTAGGGTAGGAGACCTTTTCTAGCCATAGTGTCTTTTAAGAGGGGGAAAAAGAGAACAAATTTTAATTAGAATGAACTTTTTCTCAGTCAGCAGATCCAGCATACCACCTAGCTGCTGAGCAACAGGAAAATCCAGGGAAGGGAAAGGAAAAGGAATAATGAAGCAGATCGATACAGTGTCAACTCTCTCCATCACCCAGGCTCTCGGCTCAAACAGTGCTTTAGACAAGGGTTCTCATGCCCAGCAATATCACAGATGGGCAAAACTGGCAGCTGGCAATGCATACGGAAACATGTCCATTTTGACATCCTGATGAAGTTTTATTACTCTGTGACTGTCCTCCAGGATTAGTTTGCATTTCTCAATATGAGAGATAGGATGAGGTTTTTTTTTTTTAGAAGACACTCCATTTCCTTACATGAAAGCCAGTATTTGTCTTTAACCACCACTAAAGTCAAAATACCAGATGGTATAAAGCAAGCGTTCACATCTATATGCATGTAATATACTGTCGAGGCATTAACAATGGGTTTAGCTTCACATTTTACTAAACAAACTAAATAGGCAATGATTAATGTCCTAAGCAGAAATCGTGCACTGCACATAAAAGCAGATTACTGTTCAAACCCATTATGAAATCAAAGGAATTCAGATACTGAGAGGGTCCATCACTGTGAACAATTTTTTGAATATCCTCTGTTTGCTGCTAGAAATACTCATATCCTCGGCTTAAACCTTACAAGAACGTTTATTTCTCTCTGGGATACCAAATTCTGCTCGACTGAGAAGTGTGACTCGCAACTTAGCAAGAGAACATGATCGTGGACCACAACAGCAGCCCTCTGCTGATCTCTGCTGAATTTGCTAGCTAGTCCATTACAATCATCCTCCAGTACGCCTGTGACGATCTGACAAATGCGTGAAACTTGTGGCTGTGCATTGTCATAAAAGGGCAAAGTGCTGCACGAAGAAAAATTGAACATGTGGGGCAAGGTTATTGTCTACAGAGGGAAGCGCACTCAAGGAGCCATGAATAAGCTCGATTAAATGTGATCTGCTGTAAATTCAGACTGTATTGCAGAACAAAATCAGTCCTCCGCCTCTGAATTAGCCTGCTTGTACAAAACATTATGGCACTGCTCCCTGCACAACATGACTTGAAGAGTGCATCGATTAGTGTTCAGTTTCTGGTGGAAGGTATCTGTGGCAAGGCAGAGCATGTTGCTCAACGCCAGTTATTCAGCAACACATGAAAAGCACATGCTGATGGCCGACCCCTTCTTCCTGAAGCAGCAGCCTTGCAGTACGAGACCTGATCAGGCCAGTGATGTCCGGGGGTCTCTGCTCCAATTTGAGATGTTGGAAATTACAGTCTTACTGTACACAAGCTGAACTGGCCACAGTGATGTCCAGGTGTCTGATTCAGTCTGAGACGCTGAACAATGTGACCTTTCTCTACAGTACCTCATCTGGCAACAGCGATGTCCAGGTGTCTATGGTGCAGTTTGAGATGCTGGACAATGTTGATCCTGGAGATGCTTCAATCAGACAATTCACAAAAATGGCAAACTTGTGGCTGCCCTGGCAACTCTAAGTAATAAGTGCAATCCATTTAGATGTAATACAACTACATAAATGATACTGTAGTCTAGTGCACACCAAAGAGTTTGGCCTCTCAAGAATCTGATTTACCTGTTTTTAACACCCTTAGGGCCTCATGCCTTCTGCCTTGTAGCAGTCGTGGAATTTAGTTTCAGCCAAGATTAGTGTAATTTTCCATCACTTAATCACCCTAATCACATCCACTAATGCAAACCATTATACCATACTGTACAGTATATGAACAAGTAGTAGGTTTATTCCATGCTGAAAAAAAGAAGAAAGAAAACACAACGTTTCGGCCGAGGAGCCTTCTTCAGGTGTCAGTCTTTTTTTCAGCATGGAATAAACCTATTACTTGTTCCTTTGCAGCCTACGCATGCTGAAGCAGCTACCCACCTGAACCCATACTGTATATGATGCGTTACAAATACACAAAGGACTAAGATGGATCATTTTAACTTTTGGTTAACTGATGTCAATATATACTTCTGGGAAATTATTGGAACCAAGGTAGTTTGGTGAGATTTTAACATTTTAATATGTCTGTATATAAAGTGTAAAATAAGGCATTGTGTGTATTGTGACACCAAACACAAGACACAAAAATTAACAGGTCAGCCACTGTGCTGGTTTGTTAAAAGTTGACAAATGTTCTTCATAAAGAAAAAAAAAGAGTACCATCAGCTGGGAAAAACTATTGTGTGCTCTGCCTGTTGTGACTCACTTCTTGTTTATGGCTTTTCCCTCATTCCTGACTCTTTCCCTCCTTTTAACTTCCTGAGCATATTTTTTACTGCTCTGAATTCTGTTGGCAGCAGTATCCTGTACTACAGTACATCCCTGCTCTTTAACTTTGTACAGTGTAAACATAAAATGTATTAAAGTACTGATTAATCAGAGAGCCATACATTATATATCATATCTATCAAAGAAAGAGATAATGCTGAATAAATGGAAAGCAATGTTAGTTATGTTTAACTTGCTAAACTCCATTTCCATGTAAGCTTACAATTCTCTACCACGCAGCTGTTAATAACCCAAAAGGGAAGTTGCTGTGACCTTATTCTTCTTTTTAGCAATATAACAGGCAAAATACGTCAATGTTCCTTCCAAAACAACACAGGGAATTCTGAGCTTAGAGTCTCCAGGGACTCCAAATTACACACTCATTCAGAGCCCGGAATGCCAGGATCTTAAAGACATAGGGAAATAAAAACCTGAAGTAGTATTTTTTTTAGTTTTGCTATTTCATACATATTTATTACATCTGAGGTGAGCAAATCTCCTTCACGGCCAAGTGAACAACATGGTATTTCATATCCAAGTTGAAAATTCATTTCAAGAAACCCCAGCAGTGTATGCATGTCTTTGTTTGCTCAGAGTGCCTCACTTGGAAGGAATGTTAATGGACTAATAGGTGGAAATGTTCCATTTTGACCAGAATTTTTAACCCCATGTTCCAACATCTGCCTTCCGTACTCGTGTTCTTCAAAGATTCCATAACACCACAAACAAGGCAGGAAAAATAGTCTCACCCAAACTGGCTAAAGTCCAAGCGAGCTTTCTTAATCTGGTTCCACCTACATTGGTCTCGGTTTTAAGTGGAATACATTTTCACTTCTCGAGCTTGTCTGTGGTACCGTGACTTGCCGTCAAAAAAGGCAGTGCTGTGCTATAATGGCAGATGACGTTGCGGCGTGTAGAATGTTGTGGCACCCTTTGGGATTACAAAAATCATTTTACCACACTCAACGTGTGTTAGCCATACAGAATCAGTATCGCCACTCACACAGGTAGCTTTGCTGGGTTCTCTCACAACCTCACAAGGTGGCCAAGAGCTGATGCAGGCCCTGTGCCTGCACTGGCCATTCATAAACAGTTTCAGAGCCTGCGCTGAATCGTCACAACTGTTTATTGTGAAAAGAACCCTTTCAAAGTCAAATGCAATCCAAAAATACATATGGTTTTTACAATTATTCAAAGGGGAGCACCGATTTATTCAGTATACCTATGTGTTAGATACACCTGCACATGCGCGCAAAATAAAACTAGTGAACTCCAGATCTTACACCCACGAAGACAGCAGGATTTCCTTTCCTGCTGTTATCGTGAAATGGGAAAGAAATCAGTATATTACCGTCTCGGCCAGGCAGGCCTCTCTCCTTCTTATCCTCGCATTTGTTGCATTCGCTGAAGTAGAGCAGGATGAACATGTCCAGCATCACCCACACCAGGGAGGTGGCCAGCACCACCTTGCAGTAGGCAAACTTCCTCATGGCGGGCACTGCCAGCCAGTGCTCCTGGGATAGGGCAGGACCCGCACAGCTGCAGGAGAGAGACAGCACAAAGACTCTCAGGGCACATTCGCACAGGTTGGCAAACGAAGAACACAACGTTAACAGGAGACTAAGCAGAGCGCTATCCTGGATGATGGCCTGGCCTAAAGACTTCACCAACGCGCTGCCACAGAACAACACTGTATTGGTGGTATTGATGGAAAGTTTCAGGCCTCCGTCAGCCCATGGTGACTGTAAACCATGTGTGTCGGAAAACTGGTTGAGCATTCAAAAGAAATATGTTATTGTATCAAAAGAAAATGTATCTTGCTGCTGTTAATTTTACATAAGTAGTCAAAAAAAACTGACAAATGGTGAAAAATAAAATATACAAATTCTACAGTCTATTCCTCTGTTTATAGTGGATAATACTGTCAGTTTAAAACTGCCTGAAAGCTACTGCTGTCAAGATCCAGACCTTGCTGGACCTGACAAACACATCTATGGAGAAAACTCTCTCCTGAGTAGTCTGAATTGGCAGCTCCCAAAGTCCTTTCAATTTCCTAACCCACTCTAAATTTCTAAATAATACAGGATTTAAACAATCCCAACCTGCAGGAGGTCAGAAATTAAGTGACCATGAAATAGATAATATCATATACCCTACAACATATATACTATACATATATACAACATATATACTACAACATTGAACTCTCTTCTGAACTATTACTTAAAATAGCAGATATTTTTTAATGAAAGATGTGTTCCAAAAGTTAATGAAAAAGGTGGAGTGTTGTCATGATTCAGTTACTGAGACCAAGCCCACAGAAAAGGAAGCACTGGGCCCAGTATTTCAGTATTCTGTAACTAAGGCAAGACTTTATTAAGACGTCAAAGATAATTACGGTAGTTAAACAACCACACATGCCAGTCAGTTTCTTGTTTTCTCTAACACTCAATTAGCACTTTCCTTAAAATGCTGTTCCTGAAAATAGAGCTCTTCAATGCTTGTGTGGCCAGTAATAGCAGGCCACTATGCTATCCTCTGAAAGACTAATGTGTATCACAAGCTCTACCTGCAACAGAGCACTGTCCAAGGATACAGGACAGAACAGAGTTTACCACTTAAACATTGCACAACTAAAAGCACAGCATCCACAAACCCAACAACAAATATTTTTTTCCTCAGTAATTAAAAAATATGAGGATGAAAAGGGAATTTTGATAGTCTTACAGTTTTTTTTTTAATCATTATCATTGCTTTAGAGAATGGCAATAATACCAGAGATCTAAATTCTGCCATAATAAGCTTGTTAGGCTGTCTGTGACAGAGCAAATGCAAGATGTGTGCTGCGATCTGCACCAGGGGGTCCCACTGATCTCTCTCATTAACTTTTAAATTTAAAAAAAGAATTCATTACACTATTTACAATGGTTATGTAGAAACCCATTTAAGTTTTTCCCCCCCTTTTCATGAATACATTAAAACAAAACTTCTAAACAAAATGTTTAAATAATTGCTTGATCTCCTATTGTATGTTTGATTGCTCAGTCTCCTTTGTTATTTTTTTAGCTCTTTGAAAACCGTTGCCAGATTAAAATAATTATAATTCTTCTTGAACTAGAATGTCTTGCAGAATACAAAGCAGCGGGATAAGAGGTTTTCTGCTTTCTCTCGCTCTTAAACCATTATTCCGGGGACTTTTTAATCTCTTGTGGTCATATTAGCAAGCCTGACTCAGACGTAAGGCTTGTGAAAAGGAGTCCTACTTCGATTTCCAATGGTCTCTGTGAACATTTCTAGGAGGGACTGTGCTTACCAGTAACAACTGAAGGAGAACCAACTGTCCTCCAAGTCTTTTCAAACAAAGGGGAAAGTCTCATTCACAACAGTTCCCAGCTATCTCCACTGAGCCGGAGCATTAGAATATTGTGTATTCAGCCTGCATTCAACCATGGGGTTGGCACTGGTACAATATACTATCAAGTATCACGCATAAGATTTAGAGAACAAAACAGAGAAACAAAATCCAGAGGACGCAAGCAGAAAGTATGTGGAAATATGTTTAAAACCAAGAACAGGAAGGACGTCTTTACACAAAGGGTTGTGGGAGCATGGAACATGCTGCCCAGCATGTTGATATCAAAATCCTGGCTTCTTTCAATAAACAGTTAGATGAGATCCTTGGACCAATTAACTATTAACTATCAATCAGGGTTTACTGTATGTACTTTAATGTACCAGTTGCTTCAGCTCCGTCTCATATCTGGAATTAAGATATCCTGGGGCTTGAGTGACTTGACCCCAGAAGTGGATGTCGCAGTCTGTTCCGGACAGTGCAGACCTATTAAGAAGTTCTTTAATTTATTCCAAACACTGGCGTCCTCACCTCTTGTACATTTCCCAAATTCAAACTCTGACCCTATTCTCCACTTACCTGCTGTACTACACCACAAGGGGGCAAACATATACTTACAAGGAGTTGCCCTGTTTGTATTCTGACTAAGAGAACAACATAAAAACGAGCCAAAAAAAGAATATTCACCAAACCCAACGAACCCGCATGGAACATGCTCAATTCTCAAAAGCACTCTCGTGGTTCTCAAGAGCGGCTCAGTGAATACACTCCGTCAACAGTGTAACTAAGAAGAAAAATCAACACATACCCAATTAGGCCACACCTGGGAGCTGGCTAATATAGACACAGCTGAGAAATACAGTACAGACTTCTACAAACATGAATACGGTGGGAGACACACCAACTGCACTTCTGGATCACCTGTACTGTGTTAGCAGGCATGAGGGCAGACAGGAAGGGAGACTCCCCAAAATTCTGATTCAACACAGGGTTTTTTATGGTTTAATTTTGTTCAGGGTCACTTTTTAAAAGTAACAGTAACATGTTTGCGGACATGAACTCAAGCTATGCAGACCACCAGGGAGATGAGGGTGGAGGTGAGTTAGAGGATGGAAGGACCAATAAACGTTTATTTAAATACATTTATTTTTACACATTGTTTTACACTACCCTACATATATAAATTAAACTGGATAGGGATGGAAAGGAGACTGGTGGTCATAAGACATAAAGATAACCAAAAAGAGGAGGCCTTCCAGTCTATCTAGCTCATTTTAGTGAAGTGCTTTCATCAGTGACATGCACAAAAGCCCCAGTAAGAACGTGCGTGTCTACTGTACTGGAAAACCCAGATACAGGCTATAGTGCTCAAGTATTACTTTATCAGGAGCTTCATGATTTTCAAAGCAATTGACATACTCATTACAGTGGCTCCCATCTGTGTACTGGCACAGAGCAAAACCAAGGCAAAGACCTACTAAGTGGACTGTAAATATTTTATTTTTTTCCCATTGCTGCTCACTCATCAAACCCGTGAAGATCACAGTTAAAGAGAGCTGTCCGCTGCCAGCCCACAATTTCAGAACTGCTCCACTCCCTCCTGTATTAAGCAAAGATTAATTCTGTTCAAACTAACCTTTACTGAGATTCGTGCAAATGTCACTGTGCAGCAAGCAATAAAACCTATCCCTTCTCTCCTCGGTTTAATTGTGTGGGACTATTCAATTACTCTCCTGCAGAAGGGAAACCGACACACAGGCAAACACAGTAGGAAACGTCACTGAAGGTCCACTGGTGACAACAGATTATCTTCTTCTTGTTGTTTTTCGTTGGCTGTTGCTGTATTCTTTGATAAGCCCTTTCCACAAACTCTCAGATAATGGCATGCAACAGAACTGGAGCCACGAGGGCAGTTCAATCATTTCAATCACGCAAGAGTCAAGGCTTTTTTACTCTGGTTACAGAGAGCCCTTTCCCTGCCAGGATGGAGCTTTGCTGTGTTTATATTGTTGCTGGCGATTAATTTAGGGGGGTTTGAATTGTGATGGATGAGCTAGGAGCTGCTGAGTGACAGAGGGGAAGGAATATGGAGCCACGCTGTGCAAAACTGGTATCAGACGACTGTTGGAGTGCGACTCCATTGCTTTAATCAGTCAACCAACAGGGTGAGGTTCCGATGGCCTGCGCCAGGCCCTCTCACAGCTCCGGCTCTCAACAGAACATTCCAGAACACTGTATGCTGAGGAACACCTCTAAAGGGGTCGGCTTCTCAGGCATTAGAGCAAAAACCTTACAAATCGTGCTACACCTTCTATTCAGCTTATGTGGATGTGTCCCTAGGACAGAATTAACCCCGTTCGTTTGACTAAATGTTTAATGTGCTAACAGTCAGTTCCTCTCATCCGTGTGTTCAGTCACAATGTTGCTCCAGCCACGTGCTTCTCCACTTCAAGAAACAGCTGTATGAGACGCTTACATCAATAAGCTTGTAGCTACCTGACCAGCTAAAATCGCCTCCTCTCGTTTCTTACTGTGTGCCATGCAGGATGAGATTAAGTTTGAAAGAGTGGTAGTGTCGCACGATTGGCATCCAGGTTGTGTAGCACTGCATTTTCCCACAGCTCACCGATTTGCAGATAGACTTCATTAGAAGGATTAGAACAGATGTTTAGCATAGCGCAGTAGCAGAAGTCATCAGTATGTGTGTGCAAGGAAAGATACCGTAGCTGGTTTAAGTAAATTATGGAGAGCACCAACTCTGGGCCTAGAGAGGATTGCTGGCTTGAGTAAAGACCTTTCCACTATTAAAAGCAAAGTCCAAGACTCACAAATCACAAAAGGAAACCGAACACGTAAGAACTGAGCTAAATCTTTACGAGAAATAAACCTCTAAACTTTTCATTAGTGTGCATCTAAAAAAAAGCACAGACCTCTACAGAGAAACTTGCAAACAAAATGCACTAAAAAAATCCTTATTCAAGACGTGGTTTCACGAGACAGTGTCCTTCTGTGCCCAGCTATGACTGTTTGCTCCAACAGTATTGCTATCACTCTGCAAGGTCCATCTCAGTGACACATACCCCCTCTACCCTCCCACCACCAGGTTTTCATCCCTCTGATTCCCAAACTGTTCTCACTGTAGCTTTTACACCTGCAGGAAGCACAGAAGCTGTGTCATTACCCTATCTCCTTGCTGCTCAGAGGACCTCCAACAACACACTAAGCTACACAGAGCTCCCAGCAATTAAGAGACACACTTCAAATCACCCACTGAATTAGAGTTCAGTGAATGGTTAGAAACAAAACACCTTTAGTCTGTTTCCAGATAAGCTATTCCTTTCCTAGGAGATCCAACTGGTCTGTTAAGAAGCTTATTAACAGCAAAGAATGAGCCGACAACAGCATTACTGAAAAAAGAACTTCATTCTTTCAGCTGCTGATTTTGTATTTTCAGTTCCTGATTACAAAGAAATATTATGCCAGGTTATGTCCTTCTCACTAAAAAGTCTTGAAAACATTTGTAAATAAAATACATTCAAAGCTGAAAATAATTTTGAAAGCTGAAAATTTTTACTAGTTTCACTTAGTTAAAACAGTGCTGCTTTATGCAAACATTATTCTTTTATTTTCATAAACAAACACAGAAAGAGAAAAAGACCAATGAAAAAGATAAGGAACAAGGTTATTACACAATTTCTCTTCTTGTTTTCTTATTCTTTACTTATACTGTGGCAAAAGTAACGTTTTATCTCTGTTAAGACTCATGATCATAAAAACATGTGTAAACCAGGAATCTACATGCTAAAGCACAAGAATTGTTGTGACTTTTTAAGAGTTTTTTGTTTTGCCATTGTTAGAGCAAATGTGCAGAGTCTAAATGGAGGAGAGTACAATTCCCAACCATTCCCAACTGTTTGCAACGAAATAACATGGCTCTTAATTAAGTCAATCATATCCTCAATCACATCACCACGCAGTCTCCAGTGTCTATGCAACAACACATATGGCTCATTATTTCACAACACATCAGCAACTGTGAAAAGCAAAGAAAAAAACTGTTTGTGACAAACAAATGAATTACATTTCAGCAGAGCACTCACTGTAAATCTCTGCAGTTTTCTTTGCATCTCACAACAGTTTGAGGTTCTAAATTCAGTGCTTAACAAGAGTTAGACAAGTGACAAATCTAGCTTCCTGGCCTGAATCGACAAACATTGTGGTTTCCTTCAACCACACAATTTCGGGTGAGCATCACTAAAACAGTGGAAGCTTCATGAAAAAACAAAACAATGTCCGTGGGGAAACCAAATTCTTATCTGTTAGTATTTGCAGTTGAGTTTTGCACTGCAATTGTTTTGCACTATTGTGCAGGAGGGAACAACCTGACTGAAGTGTGCAGAGTCATGTCATGGAGAGCCCTGACACCATCCACAAGTTTCGATGAGAAGAGATTTAACGAAATGTAACGTCTTTACTGTGCATAATTTACTTCAAGTCCCAGCAAGCAGATTTACTCTGCTGAATCCTCTACCTGAGGTAATATTTACTTGTCTTGAACTGTGTAAGCGTTCAGTTTCTCTCAAGGCAGTATAATCCAGCTCGGGCTAGGATGTTCTTTTTATTGTCTGGAAAGAGCTGCAGGGATTCAGACACCACTCTGACACCCTAGAGAGATTATTACTGTTATTACTGCATCTGACTGGTACCTCTTTCCAAAGCAATGGGGCAATTAACACCCATTTACACAACTGGGCATTTTACTGGAGCAGTCTGAGTAATGGGCCGTGCTCAGGGATCAGTAGTGGCTGGCCATTCGGGATTTTAACCCACAGTCTTCCAGTTCCAAGGCCAGAGCCCTGACCTCACCACTGATTTGAAAAGAAATGACTAGCACCACTGAAAGGGTCAATGAAATCCCCAAAACAACCTCTTTACTTGTTTTACTATATATGGCTTGGAATAAAATAAAAAATGCACAAGATCAGATGATATAACACATTCTGAGATGCAAATAGCATATTTGACCCATTAAAATAACTACGCATGCCACACCAGCAACTTTTAGGGCTTAATAGCCTTGAGTTTGTGGTTTACAATCAAACCGGTTCCATCTCTATATCCCCAAAGTGAACATGACTCCTATGTTGTTGAAGAACTCTGATTACTGCACTGATGCTCTGTCTGGGCATCTGCCTCCTACAGGACCACAGACCACCGAGTCGGGCAAACGCTGGCTCACGGCATCAGAGCAGGAAAGCAAGTCGGTCTGAGGAAGCCAAAAAAAAAGCTGTGAATTTGTTTGTTTTTTTTAAATCAACACAGCTTCATTTAAAATGGGCAGCTTTTCCTACTGGAGTAGGGTACATGGTAACACTACGACACCATTCGCCAACAAAGGGGAGGATGAGGAGATTTTGAACCGGGAGTCAGCTGAGGCCCTGTTTCACTCCTGCAGCCGCACCCCAGGGACACTGGCTTCACGCCGCTCGACCAAAAGGGCCTCACCGAGAGCCACCATGTCGCCCACGGTAACACAATGAGATAAGGAAAGCAAACAGGAAGGCTGTGCAGTAAGCGTCTTTCCAGAGAGGCCTTTTCTTGCTGGAGACAGCTTCGCTCTCGGCAGCGGGCAAAAACACGCCGTGGCCTGGAGCCAAGCATCCCGATGGCTCTGTAAATATTAACACAGAGGAGGCATCAACCACAGTCAAGCTGGAATGCAGAGAGCACAGCGGCAGAGGCTGGCAGGGAGCCATGTGCCCGAAATGGCACAGCTACACTCCCCCTGCTGGCTTAACGAGAAGCAGGACTCGGTGTTGGGCACAACCCCACCCCTGTGCGCCTCTTGATCTTCACTGCCATGCCCCTGAAGAGTACCACACACCACACACAAATGCACTTTACTGGCATTAATGCGACAAACATGCACCACTTCTGATCAATGAAATATAAGTAGTCTGTGTATAGTTACTGTGCTACGTCTTAAAACCAATTTCCTAATTTCATAATTTAAAACCATAATGCCTTACACAAATAACTTATAATTTACTAAAAGTAATGTTCCCCAGTGCCACTTAGGACAACATTCAAATAACTCAAGTTAATATTCATAGGCTTCATGGATACAGCCTTTTTTTGTGAAAACAAACAACAAACAAAATAAAATGCCTTTTTTTAAAGCGATCAACCCAGAATATTACCCTTTGGAATGTAGAATTTATGTCCTAATGAGCATGAGGAATTTGATACACAGATATTCTGCAGCAAATTCCTACACTGGCCATCACAGTGTGCTGCACTGCCTTTACTTTGACATATGGGCCTTTAGAAAAATATTCAGTTATTTCAGCCCTTTGCTTTGCAAGGGCAGAGAATTTATTCTGCAAACAGCATGAAGGAAGATGACTAGAAAGCTCACAGGAAAGAAATATACTGTAAATGTTTTTCTGGCTGTCACCTTTCTGGCCATAACTCATTATCGCCATCCATTTGCAGGAATCTTTCTGTGTCTATTTAAACCGGCAAAATCTCTGAGCATCCCCTCCAGTGTCAACAGCTCAATGGAAAGAGAAAAATGCAGCAGGATCCCTCCCCTTGCAAAGAAAGATGGCCCACATCTATCTTGCTGTTTAAAATAATTATTCTTCCTGGGCAGAGCAGTGGCTGCAAGCCAAGGGCAGCTTTTCATTATACTTAATCTAAAGACAAGGAAATCTTTACAGTGTCAGGAGCTGTTAACGTTAGAGAGCAGACTGCCTGGACAAACACAGGCCAGCTCCTACCTTAAAACAGACTCAGAGGATGAATCTGAATGTGCGGGTTCAGAAAAAAAGACCAAAAGCAATTAAATAACCCAAAAGTAGTAGTGTGTTAACACCTGCTCGGTTTTCCAAGTGACAGGGATAAACTTTGAAGGGAACTGATAAAGACATCTGTATTATTGAGCCAACCCTACTCAAGCACCTCTGAAGTCATTAGAATTCAGCCTGCCTGGCTTTGTCAGGCTAAGAAATCAAATTATCTTCTTACTGTAGTGTGTCCCCCAGGGGAGAAACACAGTAAAGTGTATGCCATTTCACATTTCCAAGAAATCTACATTTCCGTGCACTATGTGAGGCACCCCACACTTTCTTTTCAACTGAAGAGCTCACAGAAAGACCATGCCGTTTGTGCTTACTTGTCTGCACAGATTACATGAAGCTTGACCAAAGACTAGTTTTCTGAAAGGCTTTCTAGACCGTAAACAGAATACAGAGCCGCTTGCTTCCAAACTGAGCTCTGTGTTTGTACAATACAAAGTCATGCTGGCCAGAACTGTTTTCACACACAGCGGTAACATTGGAGATGCTTCAAATTCAAATCGACACATTTTACACAAGTAACCCTACTGCTATACACACTTCCTACTTTATCTGAGACTCAAAAGTAAAATTCTGAAATTAGACATCTGCAGATTCAGAGTCTAACCACTTACACTGCGCTATTAGGCAACAATTTGGCAAATGCAGTTCAGGCTACAGTCAAGGATGTCACAGGCCCAGATATTTCCAATTCTAACTCCATATTTGACTTAACTATTTTCCCTTATGTGTGTATGAAAAGGGGACTTGTGAAAAACATTGATGAAACACATTAGTAAAGGCCCCACCAGAAACCCAACATACGATTTAATTGCCTCGATACCTTACTAAGACAGGATCTGGCTTGGCAGGGAGATCCCAGGCCACCGCTCTATCCGTAGAACCCCGGCACTGTGGAATGTTGTGGTGTGGCAAAATCGCTAATGTTACCAAAACAGAGGTATTTTGTTTTCTACTGGATTAAATACAAATAAATTGCTTTGTGGCAACTTTGCAGCCAACAGAAGCCATCCCTGCGGCCTTTCCTCAAATAGCTCGAGGTTATAATCCCAACACATGAAAGCAGAGAATGTCAATAATAAATGAAGGCGCAGCGGGGGTCTGTTCCAGAGGGCCTGGCGACAGTGTGCCGAGGCCAGTCTCCCAGAGCGCACAGGCCTGTGTGTGCAGGTACCCGGGGAGGAAGGACAGCACAGCGAGGGGATTCTTCTTCCTGTAATTCAATCTTCCGACAGTCTCTCGGGAATGGAAACAGTCAATATTGATTGACTGAGATGACTGTTTTGGCACAACGTCTCAATAAAATGATGCAACATAAATCTCAAAGCACTTTCAAGCATTGATATTCAATCCTTTGTTTAAATCCTGAAAAGACACTAAAACCAAATGTTAACTCAGGGCTGATTAAGCATTGTTCCCATAATGGAGCACATTATTTCTCATAAAATCTGGTTTCTACGCTTTACAATATATTTTTTCCCCGAAATGCACAGTAGAACTAAAGTTCAATTTGTATTCTGATTTCTCTTATTTATGAATTTAAAGACAGCTAATCCACTTTCCTACATTGTTTCTAGGTTATGCCGCATTGTACAATATATATGAATCAATTTCAAAGTGTTTTTTTATAATTAAACACGACCACCTTGTCTGCACTGTGACTGCTTAATCCTTGAAATCTCAAACAACAGCATTGTAAACTTTCCTGTTCTTACATTTCAAAACCTCTCAGCTGCATCCCCAAAACAAAATACTTGTTTGCTGTGAAATACGTAACCAGCTGTAGCTAGAACTGATTGAGTGCTCAGTATTTCCCCATGCAGAACATGACAAATTTGACTGCTGTAGGCTCATCGGATGTGCTGCACATTATATGAAGACAGTACAGCATAACACAGATGCTAAAAAAAGATATGCCTTCCATGTCAGGGAATCTCAGCGTTTCTTCTTACAAACAATCAAGAGAACCAGGACGTATTCTGTGGTCATGCTAAAAGCTAACTGCTATCCTCATTCATCAGCATCACTGTGCCTTATAGTAGGTTCAAATCCTACAAAGAAGCCATCTACAGTAGCACAAAGACAGGACAGACCGGTGGAGATGCAGGAAAACCTGAAATCAGAGCTGTGGGATGGGAAGGATTTATACAAAAGGAGGTGCCCTCCCTCGCTCATCCAGTACATGATCATGAAGCTGGATACAACACATATAAAAAACATACATGCATGCGAGCATGAAAGATACAGGTCTTTCCAGCACTCCTAAAAGCAGCAGGCGTCAAAACCAGATCAAACAATTAAGAGTTAATTACATGTGGCTGGAATTTTCCATGATTCACACAGGCTTTCTGTACAGTCCAAATCATTACAATTTCTCTATTTTATACCCTCTGTTCCAGCTATGAACTCACATCTATTTATTTTTCCAGCTCCAGGTAACCTCCTAATTACCCAGACTGGAAGAGATTTCTATGCTTCTCGTCCTTATTTCAGCATGCAAGGGGGAGGGAAACACTGAGGAATTCTAAACATACTAGATCCTAAATGGACAGGATTACAAACTCTTTCATTGTCTCTCCTGTTCACACAGTGCCATGGGCATTTATGTACAACAAGATTTTTAGTACAGATGTGATACATTCCCTCATTTCACCTGCGACCAGACGTTACCTATTCCTATGCTTTGCCACACAACCATTCTGAGCCCATATGAAAGATCATTACTGTCACTGAGAGAAGACCTGAGAGTCTGAGGTCAGAACTCTGAACTGCCATCTAGGCCCCCTGGAGCCTGGCCATTTAACACAATCTCACAGGCATTTATAAACCAGCTGCCTCAGTTCGGCAGCCTTTGTGGACAAAAAAAGACACAGAAGCCGACAGCACTGACTTCATTACTAGCCTCAATTGTCTAGGTGCTGCTCTGACTCAATGCCCAATACCCCTGACAGACGATTGTTTTGCTATTTTCAGGAAAGACACCAGCTGTAGGTCCCAGCAGAGCAAGGTGCTGACTTGATCCAAGGTTCAATAATGGGAACAAGAGACAAACCAGGAAGAGATGAAAATGTGCAAAACATGAGGCATCAGGATGTGATAAAGTCGTAGGAAGAAACCCTCCCACTGTCTATAAAAGCTAAGGTATCTGGTGGTCAGTAAACAAAGATATGCTAAAAATAAATAAATAGTTTCAGGTCCTCATTGCTAAAATGTGAAAAGGTGCTATCTGAGCTCCAGGGGACACCTTGTCCATGTATTAGCCATGATCAATTAATTAAGAATTCAGTCTCCCAGGTTTGTTGTACATGATTGCATGTTCATCTATGCTAATGATTTCCTATTATATTAAAAGAGACCTTTAATGCTATCACACTGAAAGGTCAGCAGATATCAAGAGTGCAATCCTGCCGGCAATAAAGCAGCAAAAGGTCACCTTTCTGCTGAATGATGTCGGGCTCCTTGGCAAACTGCTTGAGCGCTACGGAAAGTCTCTGGAGTTTTCTGCGAAACTCTTGATTCCAGGAGCTGATATACAGCTGCCCTCCAGTGCAGAAACCCAGCACCTCCATTTGTTTGACAGATGGTTTGATTTCTGTCAAATAAACTAAGCCCCTGTAGAGCTGGGCTCTGGTCATGATGACATCACTATGCTGACATCACTAGGACACTGACTACACTACAATGATATCACTACACTAAGAAGTCTTGAAAAATTGCAAAATACAGATATAAATATGGAATAGTAGTGTGGGACATATGGAGTACCTATATACAACTTGTATACCAAACCATCTATTTTTTAATATATGCATGTCACATTATTGCAATCAAGAACGCTTATCAACAGCTGTCCTACAGGGCTTACACGCCTATGGCACATGTTGTATTACCACCCATCTGAGAAAGGAAAATAAACATTCCAAACAGAATAGGTTAAATCGGTAAAATAATGAATCCTCCCAATGATTCGGCACAGCAATGCATGGAATTGATAGCTTCAGACCTGATCCGGGAGTATTAACTACCAGAACACCAGTATGTTTGAATCAACTGTATTTTGTGTTAACAGCTGTGATGTTGAGGCTGCTCATTTTCACATAGCAAAATACAAGATGATACAATTTGTTTTTGTAGCTCACAGACACAAAAATGGACAGGGGGGAAAAAAAAAGCTACATCCTGCCTAGAAGCTGTAGCATTCACAACACGCACTGTCATCAGTGCCTTCGGTAATGCCGCCTCGGAACACTATGGTTCAGCGTTAGTGCGCAATGAACAGTTTAGCCCATGAAAAAACAATCACATATGCTGAGGCTTCAGTGCTGTCTTGCGCAGTGAAACTCTGGGGACCAGCCAGAAGAACTGGCATTTCAGCCAGCTGTGATGAAAAGCACGCAGAGTTACGGGTCTAGTCAATGCACTTAGCTACTTCCTGAACTGAAACCCAGATAAGAAAAACAGGGAGAATATATATATACAGTACAGAGTATTGGGTCAGCTCTCTCATCTTGACACTCTGATATATCACAGCCACTCACCTGTTTATATCTGAGCTCAGATAGCTGATTCACCTCCTGCTGCAGAAAGACATCAATTTCTTCTTTGAGGAACTTGTCAAAAAGAGCCACAGGCCAACTTGTTAAATCTGATGACCTCCTTGTAATACAGCACTGTACTGATTTTCAACATAGACCAAAGGTTCTTATTCCCTTTCTCTGATACTTAAACCTGAGCTACTCTCTCTGATATGGTGTAGTGAACAGAAGCATCTCTCAACCCAGGGAATCAAATACAAAAACAGGAAAAACTGAATTACAAACAGTGGTGTCATATAATAAGAGGTTTTACATAAAATGTTATGAGCTGAATTAGCTTGCTATTACAAAATGCTTAAAATATATTACACAATGCTTACAAATATTAAAAAACAGACCTGTATTTTTTAAAAATATTCAAACCTCTAATGCATTCAGATCTCTAAGATACTTTTCAAGCACAATAAAACTGAATCGCTTCTATATGTTGGGGTTTTTATATAAGTGCATCTATCAGCACTGTAAACATAGAGCTTGGCACTCATCTCTAATGGAAGAAATCATATATATATAGGAATGGAAATAAAAAAATAATATACAACAAATAGCTGTGGCCAGTTTCAATTCAAAACAGATGGTCTTTTTAATTCAATTATATATTTTGTAAAATGGCTGTGCATTTAAAGTTACACATGCGTAAGTGGAAATAAGTCCAATTCACTCATTCAAGCCCTTGCAATTCAATTTTGTCTTCAGAAGAATCCAGATTTATCTAGGCCATTTCCGCTTTATCAGCTGCAAAGTAGTTTAAGAGATTACTGGTGTGATTTTACTAGTAATGTACAGTATTTTTTTTTATACTTTCCATTTAGTTTTCCAGTTTTCTTGGCATACAGAAAATGTTTCATTTACTCATCTGTTTGAAAGCAGCTGGGAATGCAGCCTTAATAAAATCATGTCCCTTTTATTCTAGAAGTCACAGAAAAATCCCCCTGACATCGCTATGTTCTTGCCAGCTGCAGTGGCTTTCAGTTGTCATCCTCGCACAGGACACAAAAGGACAGCCATCACATGTAACGCTTTTTCAGGCCTCAACGCAGCCACTTGGGACTGTCCTTTCCCTTAGAATCTGACCGACGGCACATATTACCTCACCGAGTGTCTAACAAGCGCTGGCACTTTGAAGCCTCCACTAATTCAGGAAAGCCAGATCTACCGTGTTTATCCCCTTGACTAAAGAGGGAACATAAGAATGTCTCTGACACGCAGTTCTGAAGGACTTGTAGCAGCGCACACATGTGCAGTGTACAAATCCAGTGCATCTTAACGAAAACAAAGAAAAAGGATCATATGTTCCCAAGACCCCCAAAAAAAACGCTCACAACAAAAATATCTACAAACATCATGTTCAACCTGTACCTATGGCCACAGAATCCGAATCAAGCACTAAACTGCCAGGAGGGAAGAGTGAGCACAGGGGCCACTCCTGTGTATTACAGGGGAGTGAATATCAATTAACAAACAAGTGTCAAAGCTATGGAAATTGCCAGCTGCGCTCAGGGCAGCCACTAGATGAACAACATGCGTGTGCGCAGGCAGAGGGCAGACGGCAATTATATTTCTGTGGCGGGGACGAGAGTACGGAACAACAAAATTAAAATTCCACAGCTCCCCTCACTTTCCTTTCCAATTCCGAGAAGGTGCTCTCCACTCCTCAGGAGGGGGGTGGAGGGGGAGAGGATTCTATTAATTCGATGGAACCGGCTATTGTTGAATCCTGTTTTGTATTTCTGGCTCAGCTCTATCTCAGGAATGCTATTCCCAAAGCCACAGACTTCAATGGCCCAGGTCTTACCCTGCTGCTTTCAGTGCCTGCTAATGCATCTGTCCAACAGGCTTGAGCAGAAACTGAATGACAGAAGGAAGTCATCTTGAAAGGCTGAAAAAACACATTGCTCGCTATGCTGTATTACATAATGGCTTAGCGCTGATATGGTCCCTGGTCATGGGTACTTCAGTGCATTCCGGTTTTTGTTCCAGCTGAGTTGGTACATTACAGGGCAATTAACTTCAATTTTCTATTTGATACATAATTTTTACTTTGCTTTCAGCAAATCGGGAATTTGGAACTGGTATTCACTGCATGCTAATTTCCGAGTTTCAGAAGTTCCCTCATTGTCCTCCTAAGTGGCTCAACCAGTAAAGGCTGAGCTCATTGATCTAGTGCTTAAGAGCTCGACAGAATTCCCAAGCAGTGGCAGTCTTGAGGCGAGGTTGGGATTCATCAGTCAGGGCTCTTTGAGCTCTCCCCGGACACCAGAAGCATCCCGTGGTGCGATTAGGGAAGGAGGTGCTGAACCTCCAGCACAGGGCTGAGGTGTTGAGTCTATGTTGAGACATGAGCGACTCGGAAGTGGGCGTATCAGAAATGACTGGCTACATGTTATGATCACAGTTGTGAGCTGGAACACGAAAAGCACTCAATTGGCAATTCAAAAGCGTATCGGCCTACCAAGAAATAATTCTATATTTAAAAAAAAAAGGAACTGCCCTCATTCAAATGCTATCTGAAATATTACAGAACCAATCAGTCCCCTTAAGAAACCAAAAGAAAATGGCCAATTGAGGAACATTTAATGTATTTTCATTTTTTTGTTTCCGCTCATAAACGGATCACTTAAGAGCAGTTTAGACAAAAGTAAGGAAGAAAACTCTTAAAGTCGAGCTGAGCTGGTAAAGGGAAATGAACTCTATTTGAAGTCTGGAAATGATTTGCTGGATTGGGTCATTTGGAAACCAAGGACTCTATAACAAAACAAGATGTCTAAAAAAGCAAATAAATTCAATCAAAATAAAAAGGAACACTGGTGACTGACAGCTTAGTTGCAACAAAATAATGGTTAGATCATCAGATTTAGAGCAACCAAAACCTCAGACTTGTATGTCATTTTACTGGAATTGGGGTGCATCTTATAAAGCAGTACGTACTTTTGGCACTGAATTGGAAAGTGTCAAGTACAGCACAACCCATCATATGTAAAATGAGGTCGAGAAAAATGTAACAAAGGCAAATGAAGAGGACCTGTGGGCATGTACTCCAATAAATGCTTTCACACAAGAAAAGTACCTCGACAAAGGAGCCCAGTTTGGCACTCACAGGACAGAATCTCGCCATTTCCTGAAATTAGAAAACTACTATAAGGCAGTATGAAAAGCATTTTTCTATAATAATGTATCTATTCCACTTGTGATCCTGAAATAAACAGCACCGAATAAATAGTGCTAGTATCATGACTCCAATTGGGAGATTTTTCACTAACCCGGACAGCAATGACAGACTCATTCACCTTGGATTAGTCAGGCTGCCTGATTAGCAAATGTATCATTCATCTGAAATAGGAGCATGTTTAAGACTGCAACTATAGCAGAACTAAGGAAGAAATCCCTTGCAATTTTCCAGTCTCCTGTCCTCAGAAACTCCATCACTAATTGCAGTTGAAATGTCCTCTTTTCACAATGGATGCCAATGCTGTAGGCAACTGAGCACACATACAGTACCAGGACTAATGCTCCCCTTAGCTTCTGCAAGAGCAAGATCTACTGCGGACACAATTAATTTACATAGAACGTAATGAACAAATCACTTAGAACTTCAAACCAAATACTGCATTCATCCTCTATGCTGACATACGTTTTTAACTACTGATTTAGCTTTTTATATTTTTTTTTAATGTCCTAAGATTAAGACTGTCGTGTGAGAAGTAACATATAATGGCATTTTATGCACAGGGGAATTAAAGGACAGGATCAATAGAAGATTATAGCTGTGCAATATCTGAAGTACAAGGAGATACAGTGCCTTGCGAAAGTATTCGGCCCCCTTGAACTTTTCAACCTTTTGCCACATTTCAGGCTTCAAACATAAAGATATAAATTTTTTATTTTATGTGAAGAATCACCAACAAGTGGGACACAATTGTGAAGTGGAACGAAATCTATTGGATTTTTGAAACTTTTTTAACTAATAAAAAAATGAAAAGTGGGGCGTGCAAAATTATTCGGCCCCCTTGCGTTAATACTTTGTAGAGCCACCTTTTGCTGCGATTACAGCTGCAAGTCGCTTGGGGTATGTCTCTATCAGTTTTGCACATCGAGAGACTGAAATTCTTGCCCATTCTTCCTTGCAAAACAGCTCGAGCTCAGTGAGGTTGGATGGAGAGCGTTTGTGAACAGCAGTTTTCAGCTCTTTCCACAGATTCTCGATTGGATTCAGGTCTGGACTTTGACTTGGCCATTCAAACACCTGGATACGTTTATTTGTGAACCATTCCTTTGTAGATTTTGCTGTATGTTTGGGATCATTGTCTTGTTGGAAGATAAATCTCCGTCCCAGTTTCAGGTCTTTTGCAGACTCCAACAGGTTTTCATCCAGAATGGTCCTGTATTTGGCTGCATCCATCTTCCCCTCAATTTTAACCATCTTCCCTGTCCCTGCTGAAGAAAAGCAGGCCCAAACCATGATGCTGCCACCACCATGTTTGACAGTGGGGATGGTGTGTTGAGGGTGATGAGCTGTGTTGCTTTTACGCCAAACATATCGTTTTGCATTGTGGCCAAAAAGTTCGATTTTGGTTTCATCTGACCAGAGCACCTTCTTCCACATGTTTGAGTTGTCTCCCAGGTGGCTTGTGGCAAACTTTAGACGAGACTTTTTATGGATATCTTTGAGAAATGGCTTTCTTCTTGCCACTCTTCCATAAAGGCCAGATTTGTGCAGTGTAAGACTGATTGTTGTCCTATGGACAGACTCTCCCACCTCAGCTGTAGTTCTCTGCAGTTCATCCAGAGTGATCATGGGCCTCTTGGCTGCATCTCTGATCAGTCTTCTCCTTGTCTGAGCTGAAAGTTTAGAGGGACGGCCAGGTCTTGGTAGATTTGCAGTGGTCTGATACTCCTTCCATTTCAAGATGATCGCTTGCACAGTGCTCCTTGGGATGTTTGAAGCTTGGGAAATCTTTTTGTATCCAAATCCGGCTTTAAACTTCTCCACAACAGTATTACGGACCTGCCTGGTGTGTTCCTTGGTCTTCATGATGCTCTCTGCGCTTTCAACAGAACCTTGAGACTATCACAGAGCAGGTGCATTTATACAGAGACTTGATTACACACAGGTCGATTCTATTTATCACCATCAGTCATTTAGGACAACATTGGATCATTCAGAGATCCTCGCTGAACTTCTGGAGTGAGTTTGCTGCACTGAAAGTAAAGGGGCCGAATAATTTTGCACGCCCCACTTTTCATTTTTTTATTAGTTAAAAAAGTTTCAAAAATCCAATAGATTTCGTTCCACTTCACAATTGTGTCCCACTTGTTGGTGATTCTTCACATAAAATAAAAAATTTATATCTTTATGTTTGAAGCCTGAAATGTGGCAAAAGGTTGAAAAGTTCAAGGGGGCCGAATACTTTCGCAAGGCACTGTAAATGCTGATTTAACACATGGTTTTCAAACATCAAAGCCAGTTATACAGCACTCCTGCAGCCGAGGCAGATGAAAAGAAACAGCCATTAAGAATTAACATGACTCCATACCGAAGCTGAAACGGCTAGCAGCCCATATAAACCCTGCACATTTCTGAAACATTTGTTGCAAAAGAGCATTATCTTTCAGCACTGGGATGGGAGACCTCCTGGGACAAATACCAGTGAGTGAGCCACAATGGCTCTCTCGTGTCACCAAGGGTCACATCAGTGGAGAACGAAGTGCTCTCCCTACTATGATATGTAAAAGCACTTTGGGATCATTCATAATGAAAGCTATAAAAATGAAAGGAATTATTATCTCACTGATTATGTGAAACAGGCCAGATGCTCCAGCACCAGATATAACAATGAAACATGAAATGAAATGAAATGCAAAGGCTGCCTTTTACAATAGGCTAATGAAGGACACCCAGCTGAAGAGTCAAGGCACTTCACCAATTCTTCCCACTGTTGTTGATTCCATGAGATGTACCCGTCAGTCCTGCCAGTTTAATCCCTCTCACTTCATCCTCTTCCAGGATCTACCTTCAGCCAACCACTTATTAGCTATACTTATGCAAATAGGCAGGTTAATCTGACATGATGAGTCTGCATTAGGGAATACACAGCATAAAGAAAAACCTGCATGAAAACAAAGAAAAGCTACCAAGTCCATTACTGTGGCATGCGGAGTGTTCTTTAATTGAATGTCAAACAAGCTACAGGGCGGCTGAGCTGAGCTCTCCTCGGAGGCTCAACTGGTAAAGTGGCTCGCCTGATCACAATCTGGGCTCTACGCTCCCCAGTGCGGAGCAGTCATCAGGGATCCGGAACTGCAACCTGAAAGGTTGTAGGTTCAAATCCCAGGTGAGACGCTGCCATTCTACTCTTCAGCAATGTCAGACTGATCCAGTGTTTTCTTCCAGCTGTATAAACTGGTGTCAACACACGGGTAGTGGACAAAAACATGGAAACACACAGCCTGGAAGGAACATTTTGATTAAATTTGCTTCTTGTAGCCCAGGTTAAAATTTACAACTGATCTGAACCCCCTGCCTGTTTTGCCTTTCACTTCAAGTTAATGCACTATCCCAGATTAGGTACTTCCACGTTTCCCTTTGGTGATGATGTCTTTCCCTCTCAGTTCCATTTCAGACGCTGTTGCTCATGAAACCAGCAGGCTGAGCTGTCTTGGTCACTAAAGTCCCTGACAAACGAGCCCCCATTCACCAAAGCCTCCCCTTGCAGCCACAATAATTGGCAAGTGGACATGCGCAGTCCTTTTATACAACAATGCTAAGCATGCTGGGATTTAACTTGCTTCATTAACAGATGAGTCACACCTGTGTTGAAGCACTTGTTGTACTTATCCTAAGTGTTTTCGGTTTTTTGCCAACTGACTGTAGGCTGCCTTAGATAAAAGCATCACCCAAACAATCGAGTCTTGGGTTCGAGCCTGGATCACTAGCTGCCTGTCACCAGGATTCCTCAGCTCAGTTGGCCGAGTTCCACCAAAGACAAGGCGGGATTAGTCAGTCAGAGCACGTTAGGCCCCTTTAAACAGGGACGACTGATGTCTCCCCCTGAGTCGTGATTTGAAATTGACTGATCAAAGTAACATGGGTTTAACAAACAAAAACTGAACTTGTTTCAAAACTCGTTCAAATAAAATAACTCCTGAAAAGAGAATGTGCACTGCTCAGAACTACACACAGCAGCTCATTAAAACAACAAACGTAACTTGAGCATGTGTGCTGGGATACAGGGCTTTTGTGTGAGATCAGTCAAACAGCTCCAGAGACTGGATCCTGACAATCTGTGTGTTCCTTACTGCCCTACAGATAATCTCACTCCATTACCGGGAGCAGAGAGCAGTTACCAAAAACACTCTGTTGTAAAAGAGGAGATTGGAGAAGCAGTCAACCCAGACATGTGAAGCTGGATGGAGTTAATTAACGATAATAGGCGAAAGGGGTCACTCCATGCTACACAGGCATCTGCTAACAGCAATCAGAGAGCCAGCAATAAAACAACGATTGTGTGAAAACATTCTCCTTTTCAGCTGTCAGGAACAGTGAAGGTTACGATGAAGACTAAGTGCAGGATTATCAGAATGGAAAGAATTTGCCGTGTCTTACTGTGGTAAAAGGCAGATAAAATTGAAAAGATGATGTGCTCTCCGTTAGCATGTCTTCAGAGGTCCCATAGCCCAAATGTAGTGGAATATAGTGGGGGGAAAAGGGCCTTTCCTTACTGCTGTGCTCTGGATAGAGTCCAAAATCGGCTCAAAGGAATTATGTCATTGGCTGCATTTAGTGCTGATGAGGCTTAATTCTCAGTTCTTGCTTCCTTCAAGTCTGCACAGTGAACAGCAAAAGCAAAGGCTCCCTTACTCTCAGCCTCTCCCACACCTCTGCCTACATCTTCGGACAAGAGCTGACAACCTGCGGTGCCTCTCTCCGGGCATCGGCTTGAGAGGCGTTGCCAGCGGCGCACCCCTGGGCTTCTGTACCTTTCCCTTGTATTCTAACTCCAACAAATTATTTATGCAGAAGAACATAAAGCAGCTTGATCCATATTTTTACACACAACCTTCGCAAAATCTCCAGGAATGCAATTTAAAAACGTCAGTCCTGTTCCAAACCAAAAGAATGTTTACTTCTTCTAAAGCAACCGTAAACAATGAAAAAATCTTAAAAGGCTAAATTCCTCTTTACTCTAATTTAACTTTTTTCTTTGTTGATGAAAGTTCTATTGTTCTTAGAAATGACTCGAAAATCCTTATTTTATTGGAATTATCCGTAAAGTACCGTGTCACTCGTTTTTAACAGGCCAGTTTTAATTATCTTTAATTCAGCTCATCATGATGAATTTAGTTCACTTTATGCCACAGCCTTCCATTAGCCAGGTTAGTAGTCTGGCCTGTTCGGTGTGCCTCTAGGCTTCACCGAGCTCTCAGGAGGCATGGTGAAGCCTTTACCCACACTAACACTTGGGAGAGACGTGGAGAAGGCAGAGGTCAGTCAGGTACAGGAAAAGCTGATTCAGTTGTCCCCATGTTCACACCTACTTGTAAAATTTGCCAATTTGGCGCCTTCAAGACCACACAGCTGTGAAGCGTGCAAGTTCAGGAAACTAGCAAGGCCACAGTGAGTCTTTAACAGCCATCCGCCCAGCTCAACCCCCCCTACCCATGATGTTGAACTCCCTGGGTCAAATGCAACACCAGACAACAGCTGGCTGACTCGCAGCAGGAGGAGGAGACTCCATCTTACAGAATACATGTTCAAGCTTTGACAGCTCAATGGGCTAAACAATTGTTTTGGAAATGCTACCAGAAACACAGGTTCAAAACCCACCTCCGGTTTTGTTATAGGCCTGGCCAATCCTGCCACAGGGTTTCAACTCTTTAACTCAGTGAAAAGGTAACTGGATAAAAAAAATGGACTTCTCTTCTTGAATGTTCAGTTTCTATCTTAGTGGACTTGCACTGCTGCATCACATAAAAATAAATATAAAATAAAAAAAAGACACTCAGTGCCTCAAAGTACACCAACAGGTTACTTTATGAGACCTTCAAAACTATTTTGCTGTGGAACTGCAACAGCTAAGCGAACTACGGGCTGGCATGAGATTTTGAGCAATGTTCACGTCCCACACACATGCTCGAAACTGCCTGTTTTGGGAAAACTGTTATTCCTGGCAGAGCTCTCACCAGAACTTCACAGTAACAGAAGCTTTAATCTCTGCTGATCCCCTGTTAAGCCAGCTTCACTTCTCTTCCATAGTGAAAATGCTTATAGTGGCATTAAGCATGTCTGTGTGTGCATGCATTTTATTGCATGAATTTATTTTCCATTTCGCATACTGTACAAAGTGCAATGCTTTACAATTTATATAATCGAATAATGCTAGAAAATAGTGCTTTATTCCACCAGCTCCAGTAGGCTTCACCACTGATTTAAGTCACGGTGGGACTGAGTTCTGAACAATAAAGATAACCATGAGTAAGAAGATCCCTCACACTACTGCTCAGTAGTTTTAGCTCTTCGCACAGCCGTGCAGGGAGTAAAAGGTAAAATCAGTTATAGCCCTCATACAGTAACGATCAATGGCAACGTGTTAATACACTCCCAGCAGAACAAACTTTGGAGGCACAGCCAGCGCTCTTTCCTGTCTGAAAAGCCAGTTTTTTAAGTTGGTGTTGCAGAATATGGAAATCGAATTAGTCCAAAATGAGAGCACTCAGTGGAAGACACCACAGTGAACACGCAGCAGCTGCTTGACCATTTACAGGATTTATGAGCTGAGGGATTCTTAAACAAACCGGGCTCTTAAATCCCAAACACATTTGACACTTAATGTAGCTTTAACATGCTGATGGTGCTGGTTGAGTGGTGATGCAAGTTTATGAAGAATGAAATGGTGAGCCCCTGGTTCTGGCTTATATAAAAGAGCCTGTGTTTTGTACAACCTGACTGACTGCATAAAAACAGTCTCTGCCCTGTTTAGGACTTTTTTTTGGAAAAAGCACCACACCCAGTACCTACTGTTCCATAATGACACTAAATAAAAATGTACTAAACCAGGCTTTAAATAAAACTTCACCCGGTTCATACTGTATACCAGAGCATGACAACAATGACAACACTCATCACCTACTGAACAGTAGCACATTTGTAGATGCAATCCATATATAATCACAAAACACATTTTATTTTTGCAAATTACAATATTTCGGGGATAAATGTGATACCACTGTTTCTTTTTTTAACACACACTTAATTTTGTCATATCAAATCAGTTTGATTGCCTTCTTCCAGCCCTATGTCCAAAACTAGACTCAGACAAATTCTGCAATAACAATAAAGCGCTCATGAATTGGTGTCTTGCCCTGGATGGCATCCTATAATGATTGTTTTATTTCACAAGACGATACAAAGCTGCCACCGCAGATTCTTTGTGAAACCAGATTCCACAGGGAAAGGGGTGGGGGTGGGGGGTTGAAGATGCTTGTTTTAATTGCCAAGAAAGAAAATCTCAACTAACAGCCTCAGTATCGTGGGTGGATAGTACTTCGCAGTACAGCAGCTGCTCGGAGAAGGCGACCAGCAGAAAAAAAAAATCGCGAGCTCCCCTAATGAGAAGGCAGAGCAGGACTCTGGGAGGGCAACACGCTGGCGCTGTCGATGAGGAATTGTCACAAGCTGAGTAACAGTTCGCAGCTTACACTGTGCAATTAAGGAAACCTAAACTAGACTGTGCCAAAAGTCTAAATCGAAGCATCTTTCTTACTGAAATACGAAACTTCAATAATGTGGCCTGCCAAGGGAAGCTGCCTTGCTCTTTCAGGAGCTGCAAATTAAACCAAATATTTTTTATTTGTTCAACAAACAGGGGGTTGCATGTAAAGGCACACTAGCCTCAAGCCTTGAAGCCGACAAGTGAATCCCTTGTGAGATACGGCTGTTTGTAGTGAGGCCCTAGTAACAGAAATCCACGCTCGTTCCAACTGACTGCTTTTATCTTCAAACGTTTTCTATTACACAAGTTGAGCAGCTTGAAAAACTGTATTACTTTCTTGGTGTTGTACTGAACAATGTAAAAGAAATGTGCAGAGGCACCAGAGAACACTCACAAAATCACAAAATGGCTCTTTTCTTTAACTGTTCGATTTGACAAACCCCCTACATCGACAGGCTTATCTTCTTAGTGCTGTGTTCCTCGCTTGAACTGAGCAGAGACGGGGAGCCTCGTATGTGAGCACGTAACAACAGAGTTAGTTAAAGTGAGCTGTGGCTCAATTTGTGAAGTTGCTCAATCTGTTAGACGGTTCGTCTGAAGAAAAGGTTGAGCCCTACCGTCTAGACATCACCCTGACTATCTCATTAGACCCCTGGGGCCAAGATTCCCCAAATGGCAGCACGCAAATGCCAGTCAGTCAGGACATCTTTGTCTTGATGTTCCATAGGAATTCCTTTGGCCTTCTGGGCAGCTGTTAGGCTGCAGTGACATTAGCGACAGTAATTGATTGATTGCTAATTCTTCTACCAGAAAGCGTGAATTCAGAAAAGGCTGTGCAAGGCCTCCACGCCTGCCGAGCTTGTGCAAGGAACGTAGCTGAGGCGGTCGACATCTGGCAATTTCTAAATAAACAGATAAAAAGAAATTTAATTCCAATTTTAAAACAAGTGTGCCCGCAAGACAAGGCACCAGCCAGCGTGGATTACTGGATTACTAGCACTGGGCTTTCAACTGTCTTCACAATCAAAGTAGATGGCATTACAGGGAAGGCCTTGAAGAAAATTCAAGTACAGTAATCAAAGTGAACCTGCAATGTATTTTAGCTAATTTTTCACTAAAAGGCACCTGCAAGTGGTACGTTTAATGCTATGTAAAGAAACTGCAGAGATCTGACATCAATAATCAAAATGAGGTTTTAAGGATTTTCTCCAAGCTGTGAGCTCAGGCTAGCCCCAGGCAACCTGTTTAAAGAGCTCTCAGGATGCCACTGCGCACAATTCTCTTCTTCCTTCCAAAATCCTGGCGCTGATCTCCCGCCTCATGATAAAGAGAAAAGAAAAAGACTCACTGTCAGAACCCTCCAAGTTCAGAAATAACTGGTACACCCTGACACGTATTCTAGGGCAGGGATGATCACTAAACTGTAATGCAATGCCCTTCTGGTTCACCACTGACTTGGTTTCCAGGGCAGGGTTTTATTAAACAATCCAGAACTTTGTGAAAAGAGGATTAAAGGCTTTCATCATATGTTTTCCTTATACAGATTATGAATTAGATTTCCCCTTAAAAGCTGAAAATGGCATGATTCCACCCTCGACCCCTCCCAGCCCCACCTCATTCTCTCAGGTTTCTTCCATTTTATTTTTCGTTTCCCCTGCAACAGGTTTTTGAGCATCGTTTGATAAAATCCCAGTTCCAGAACCGCAGACTCAATGAATTGTGAAAGGCATAACAGATCTGCTGTCTGCTTAGCTGTCACTCGTTTAGATATCCAGCACATTTTCAGCAGCCCCACGTCCTAGTCGCCCCCCCACACACACTACCGAAGCACTCCATCAGTCCCTGAATAGCACAACTGGGAGCTCAACAATCTTTCAAAATCACTGCAGGTGCGGCTTGATATGTACTTAAATCAGTGCAACTTAAATGTCTGCTGCTATTTTTTGGGGTTAAGTTTATCTTCCTCATTTCTGAAAACTGCTTAAAGATATTTCTGTGGATTAACGTTGGCCAAGCGGAACAACGGAGCAGAGACATGCAGCTTATCACAGTGGGAGAGGATTGTCACTGAGCCAAGAACACAGAGACTGCTACAGGGCAGCAAGGGCACTCAAACTGAATTTGCTTTACCCTAGGAACCCTCAGATGCCATGCCAGGGCAAGACTGGGAGCAGTAACAAGGTCTCTTAGCTTCTCTCCAATCTCACAGAACATTCGCCTGAAACACTGTCATGTGTTTTCACCGTCATGCCCAGCAGGTTTTGGTCAGTGCTGGGTGGCTCAAGGACACTGGAGGAAAGAATTATTTTACAGTAACTTTTCCAAAAACACTGCCTGATCTGCACTTCTGCACAATTTCATGGTTCCAAACTCTCAAAAAATTGAAAATTCAGGCACACTGACTCATTGGTTCAGGAAAAACTGTGGTTCGTGACATTATCTGGTACAAGGTCCTTTCCAAGAATTCCAGGTGCACACTCTGCTGTAGATACAGCAGCCAAATCCACAACTGGAAGAGTGACACACAAGAGTAAGATCCAGCGCAAATGCTGATACATTTGGTAATGAAAGCTTTTTGGAAATGTGTATGACCAGTTCCACAACATCAACTGTTTCATATTGCTTCAACATGTGGAACTCAAAATCCCCAGAACAGGCTATAGAAGGAAAGTAAAAAGAAATGATTAATAGCACTAATACGATCATTAATAAACATGTGCACCATAAAGCAAAGAGTGCAAGTGTGCTGGGTTCTCTTCCTGGCACAACAGGGAGAGCCAGGTGCCACCCTGACACTTAATGAAGAGGGTGAAGACTACCCCAGCTGTCACAGGACTGTCCTCATCATAGGAGGAGATGAGCTGGCCACAAACAGAATGCCAGAGATTGACCCTCTCATTGCCTACTGTCACTACAGATGAATGTGAACTCATGTTTCCTTCACTACATTAACATAAATATCCCCATGTGAGAAGCACGGAGTACACTGTAATCAAAACAACTAAAACTCAAAACCCCTTTATTTTACACAGATACACTAACCCCTTGTGATCAGTGCCCAAAGGCAAGAGGATTACAGCATAAAAATATCTGAGGTTCTGTGTTTTTATGAGACTTTTTAGACAGGCTTGTCCTGAATACATTAAAATGACATAAGAAGCATGATACACAACTATTTGGAAGAAAACACTGGCATTTTAATTTTCCCTGCTGTTAGCACAGGCAGGACTTGTCATCTACATTCCACTGGGGTTTGATCACAGTGACAGATGCAAAGACACTTCATGCAAGACTAAACTGCCTTTGGTACACCAGAAATTTTAGGATCTATGGCTAAACTGAATACTAAAACAAAAGGGAAGTAAGAAAATACTTCTCGAGGCCTGTAACCTTCCAGATTTGCCACCTATTGTATTATCGAATGCAGAAGCATTCAGATCCTGGGGCAATACTTCTTCTCCAAAACCAATTACAGCACTGGCCGCAGCACTCAGCACTCATGCTATAATCAGGTTACCCATGAGGCAGCGCTTCCTTCAGACCTCTTGGTAATGAGCCAGAGTGCATGCTGGGCTAAGGACGATGGAGACTGTGTGAACACTTCTCATCTTCTTCATCCTCCAGATCCATGCAAACACTATCCATGGAGTTGAGAGCTGACTTATGCCAGCATTGCAACCAAGAACCAGCATCCCTATTTAAGCACAAGCTGTACACTACAGATTACCCATAGGGGTAAAAATCCATCCATTTTCCAACCTTTTCTGCCAATTCAGGGCCGCGGTAGAACCGGAGTCTAGCCCGGCCAGCAAGGGGAGCAAGGCAGGATACACCCTGGGCAGAACGCCAGTCCATTGCAGGGCAGACAAACAGACAAACACCGATGGCCAATTTTCCCAGAAGCCAATTAGCCTGTCAGCATGGTTTTGGACTGTGGTACAAAACCAGAGCACCTGGAGGAAACCCAATTCAACATGGGGAGAACATACAAACTCCACACAGATAGCAACCCTGGTTCAGAATTGAACCCGAGGCCCCAGCTCTGCAAGGCAGTTATGCTAACCACTCTGCCACTATGCTGTGCAGGGTAAATATTCATTTGATAAAAAGCAAATCAAAATGGAGACAATACAACGTTCACCAAAACGTCTCTCAGTGTTGCGCTAAACACAAATCGTACCCAAGACTCATTTTTTTACCTTGTCTTTACCCAGACTTCACCTTGAAGGACCAGCTGAAATTAGGCATGTAAGAGCACCATTTCTTCAATGCCATTCTGCATCGAGAAATCATTCGACCTCACTCTCATATTGGCAGTTTCCCCTTACAAGGCCTCTAAACGGAAAAAGGGGGGTGTGCCAGAGAATGTGGCCTAAGTTTGGATTAATGCCTGCTTTAAGGCCAGGTTCAGAACACCTAAATGCATTCACTTGATCCATGACCTCGACTCAATCACAAAGCGCCGCAGCAGAAAAGCCGAGTAATGCAATTACTAACTCTTGGCAAAACGTTCCTTTAAAAAAAAACAAAAATGTCACCTTCTTCACAAACAACGCCTTCCAACCTGGAAAAGTATGAAAGAGACCAGCAGCGACCCTCTGGAGTCCCACAATAATATCTGCGTAGCAGACATCTATATCCAAGGTGACATTCAGAGAAGTGTTTACTTAAATGAGTGCTTTTATTTTAAATGCAGCACTTGATTGCACACATTAAGCAAATTCCTTCACAGCTAAAGTTTTTTTTAGACGACGTTTTCTTATGAAAGAATAGGTTTGCAAATCTTGTGCTAATAAAGGTACATCTACATAACTGCCGACCAATGTTTTAAATCATTTCAGTTGCTGAGGA
Source organism: Lepisosteus platostomus (assembly GCF_059453375.1). Classification (NCBI taxonomy): domain Eukaryota; kingdom Metazoa; phylum Chordata; class Actinopteri; order Semionotiformes; family Lepisosteidae; genus Lepisosteus; species Lepisosteus platostomus. The sequence continues at coordinate 23,180,568 of NC_142622.1, read as the reverse complement.
ATGGTGGTGTTGATAAGAGTGCGCTTAATAAATCCACACTTTTGGCAACGAAGAAAAATAAAAAAAAGACCAAAGGCAAAAGCTTTTCAAAAGCAAAGCAATTTAATTTTACTCCTTTTGATGTTTAGCCTGGTTCTTAAAGATTTGCCAGTGTTAAGAAGGCTTATAAATTAGCATTCAAGCAGTCTGTGCCTCCAGCTTTTGAAATTATAGGCATGATGTCCTGGTTCTCTCTGCCAGGGTATACCTGCCTTGTAGCAGGGAGGGCCCATCACAAAATCAAACAACATTAGCTACAGTAAACTAAAAGCCTATGTATGGATCACCAATTGGCACTAGATAGCTACACTCTTCACTAATTTAATGCAGAAGACTTGAGGCTGCATGACCATGCAAAAGTCAACTGATGAGGTCAACCTGAAACTGGGACTCAAGCTAGAAATTCTGGGAGTAAAATGTTAAGTTTTTTTTCACTCCCTTAACCAGATTTTCTTGCTGTGTGATCTATCCAGTTACATAAGAGCATCTATGAATATATTCTATATTATGCATTTCATTTTTACATATGCCAGGCCTCAAGGCAAGATGCAGAGCATTACTTTCAACATATTTTGGATAAACAACACTCCTTCTGTAGCCCGTCACTCAGCTGCTGTTCATGAACATGAGATTTCATTGGCAATTACAAATCGGTGCCAGCTATTCAGATCAAAGCTGGCCTCAAAACATGGGGCTTAGCGAAATAACAGTCAAATAACTTTCAACCACCCAACTTAAAAACCTGCAAAAGCATGTTCTCACAAGTACAGGAGTTAGCCCACAGCTCTAAGTCTTCCCTGCCCCACAGTAAACAATTACCTTTCTTATCAGGCAAATCACAATAGTTCCTCTGCAGAGTTTACTGCAGAGTCTGCAGGTTTTCAGAACCCCTAACCTTAGCTCAAGCAGATCAGCCATTGGGAGACTGGAGTTACTCATAAAAGAAGTCTTTTAAGTTAACCTGTACTGCTTTTGCAACACTTTCTATAATGGGTTGTTGCAGGCTACCAGGAGTAGGTGGGGGACGTGCAGAATTGAGTGAAAATCTGTATTTTTATCCACACAACAGCACTCACACCTGACACTCAGTCCCCTGCTCTATCTACTGGCAAAACCACTCTATCACTTCCCACTGTCTGTTTCACATCAGCCCTGAAGTTTATATACTGTACCCCTGAAGTTTCAAGATCCCAGCAGTTTCAAGTTATAAGTTCCCGTTTACACACTACTTGACTGACAAAGCAGCTCCCACCTCTTAACGCCACAAAACACAAAACAACTGTGGTGAGCTCCACTCACATACAGTATACACACACTACAGTAATGCCTTTCAGTACGAGGTAGGCAGGCTGAACTTTGACACAGTTCCATGTTTTTTACAACCCCCCAGGAGAGGTAATGTGAGTGATTCAGTCATTACTGGTCACATAAATCTCCCAGCAAGCACTTCCCTTTCCTTACTGCCCCAGCAGGCTTGGTCCCACACAGCAGAGATGCAGGTGAGTGTGGAAACTCCGGCTCCAGGCCCAGTCGCCTGCCCCCACCGAGTGGTAGGCCGAACCCAGTGCTTAGGCTGTACAGTACTCGTCAGGATAATGTATAAACACTGAAACCAGTTATATATTTTTATTTTTAATAATTCTAGAGCAGGAGGTTTTACATTAGTTTGGGCCCGTGATTAACTAAATCTGTTCATCATTTAGGGAACAGAGCAACTAACTGTACTGACTAAACTTGAAACATTTCAAGACGACATACATCTGGACAGCGGAAAATAATGCCTACAAATACCTATATTGTACTTAAAATATATTTTACAGATATTTCCTTTAGTTTTAAAATGACATACTGTACTGTACGACTGTCCTTCACGCCACAGGCTAGGTTTCAGCATTTTGGTTTCCTGCCTTTGGTTACAGAGTGAAAGGTCTAGCTGTGTCACCCCAGTTTCTCCCCTGTTTAATGAGATCGCTCACTGTTCGGACACAGAAGTCCTTTTGTTGCCGCTATTCCTCTTTCCTGAAGAAACTGTCATCGCACCTATCCGTTTTCAAACGGACCTGAGGCATGACAAGTCACTGCTGTTCTGCTGGACAACACCAGCAAAATTTTCTGATCACATTAAGAGGAGGTTTATGGGTTGATTCTCTCAGCGGTGTCATTTCGTGCAGGTTCTAGATCAGGCTTGCTGCACTAGTCTTACGGCTGCACTCGGCCAGATTGTTGCATTAATTACAGCAGCGATCCCGGCTCTAAAACAGCCCTGTCCGGGGCTGAATGTGAAGCGAGTGGGTAAAGAAAAGCAGCAAGGCCAGGGGGTAACTGGGCTCACACACTCCAAACAACAAAATAAGCTCTAAAGCAGGAATAAAGAGGAAAATGTGTGGGGGGGGGGGCACAGGCATTATTTACTCCATTAATGTAATGAATGGTGGGAAGAAAGGTACAAAACTAGGAAAGATTTAAAGAAACGCCCATTCACAATAGGAAGACCTTCTTTCCAAACCATCAAGATGCTTTTATAAGGCAACCAAACCGGAGAATGCAGCCTTTCCCTAATTGCACAGATGCAATCAATCATCACCCAGAATAATTAGTCCAGTCCCATCAGGCAATGCGCAAAACCCATTCCCACTGAACAGACGCACGAAAATACACTGTGGACGTGCTCCTCATTAAAACGATTTAAAAACTGTTTCCCAACCATCGCCACAAAACCCCCATTGGCACAGCCTATGAACAAAAAGGGAAACCGCGCTCCAACTCCTCCCCAGCACGTTTCACAATGAAAAGTTATTCATTCCTGGGTGGCTGATTGGGAAATCTGGAGAGGGATCACCCTCACAGTGTGTTATGAGCCCGTTATGGAGATGTACAGTCCTGACGATCCGAGGAGCAACAAATCCCTGTGGCGTGTATCTGTTGCTCCGTGGGGTCCAGCTGCTTATTGACCTGTCTACACAGCACCAGCTGTCCAGGGTATGACCACATATGAACAGAAATGAACACTGCATTGCCTACACCACTGACCAAACCACCTTCCCTGGACAATTCTAGGACAAAATTGAAATGTGGTTTCTGGGTGAAGCATAAATGGGGATGAGAACGAACATGTTTCATAGTATAACAAAAAAGCCAACAATAAGAGTTTCTAATCCATTCTGATGCAGAACTGAAAAAGGGGTAAAACAAAAGAAGTACAGTGTGTGGTCTCCAAAGGTTTAAACACCAGTGAGAAGAGGCTGACCTAGAGGGATGGAGCATGGGCATTTTCAACTGCTTGGAAACAATGGACATACACTTGGACATCTGTTTTCACCCCTGTTGAGCGACAGTAATGGGAGACTGTCACTTTCAGCAAACGGCACAGTGCTAAAATCTATCTGCCCATCGAGAGAGGGGGGCGGTGAGTCCTGTGCCACGCAGTTAGAAAGAGGCAGGGATGTGAAGCATGAAAAGGATGCTTTAAGACCAAGTGTGAAATCACTGGCAGGTTCTGAACTGTGGCCACCCAGGTTAATCTAAAAGAGTCACCCCCCTCAGATCCCTCAAGGTGCTGAACTGGCACCAGTATAACAGCCTTTTCTACTCCTGAAGCAACGGCCAATGGGATTCAAGGAAATGAAGGACATACAGATTCTAAGGGTACAGGAATATGAAATGATGTTATAAAGTGTCTCCATTTTGTCAAATTGCTTAAAAACTCAAACTGACTGACAGGAAGCACGGGTTCGTCTTATTTCACAGATTAGATATCAGTGGAAGGAAGGGAGGTGTGGTACGGAAGTAAATTGTGGCGGTGGCAGGCAGCTCATATGAAGGACACCAAAACTTCTTGCAACGCCGACAGATAAGAGACTGACATGAAAGGGTCATCATTCGGTTAATAACTCTGTAACACGCACTGGGTTGTCAATCTACTGACGGCCTCCATTTCGGCTCTCCAAACTTTTGTCAAATCAATAACTGTCAAAATGGAGTCTTTTTGACCTCACGAGTAGTAGAGCCTCTTATCTACTGTTCTGCAGATGTGCAACGAAATGGGACACTTAAAAAAATTATTTTCCTTTAGTATCTACATTCAATGTGCCCATCCCTCCCAGTATTATAGTATATCTACTGACATTCGTGTTTCTCAGTCCTGGTCTCTTGTGCCTGTGGCAGGCAGGTGTCATCTTGTGGGTCACCGATCTCACGCCCCAGGAGTTTCTGCAGTTCCCTTTAATTTGTAAGCTTGTCATCTCCTTCCCCACAGATGAAAGAAATAAAGCTGGGATCGAAGAATTATTATTAATTGGGGAGGAGAGGGTCTGGAGTTCACCAGTAACTCCAAAGAGGAAAACACAGCCCTGGAGAATATCAGAATAACAAACATGCAATTTTTATTTTTTAACAAGGGACCACATACCAAGCTTCAAGTTCCACCACAGAGTTGTCAACCAGTAACCACAGGGCCATCTATCTGAGGAAAGGCCAGCAAACAGCCCATTTCTGTTGTACAATGTGTCTGGAACACAATGGTTGTTCTTCGAATGAGAAAGGTCTGCCACAGTGGTTCCCAACCTTTTTGAACACAAAACTCCCTTTTCCAGTTGCAAAACATGTGCAGACCATGTACTACTGGGTGTTTTGACACCCCTTTATATATGGAAATCTAAGACTAGCAAAGAAATTACCTGCACTCGGTAAACATTCAGAATGCCCGCACCTTAAATTATGTGAAATACTTCTTCATTTGTATTTGAAAACCACAGCAGTGCCTGTGCGTGAGCCTGTGTATATTGAGTAACTTAACGCGATGGCTGGCGTGATCGCACAGACTTCATAGTCAGGATGTCAGGTCAGAGTGAATTTTCAGCATAAATCCGATTCCGCATCACATTTTCAGAAGGACCCACTGAAGTGTAGTTGACCCCCTACTGGGTGTCCATGGTTGGACATCCAGTTTGGAAATCGCTGGTCTAGCCTGATGTTGCACAGCATTTCCACAGAACACATTCATAATTATAAGAAGTTCGTGACACACCACCTCCCTCCTCACACAAGTCCCTGGCCTGGGCACGGTGTGATTAACAGAGTAGGCTAAACAAAACTTGTAAAATCTGGTCTTTAATCTGAGTTTTCGTGGCAGAAATTGACGACTGTGAAACACAGAACTCTTGCTCAACCACACTTAGATGTTTTTTTACATCTGTATGTGCTACCAGACTGAAATATATATTTCTTTTTCATTTCCTAATGTAAAGGGATCCTGGGGATTTTTTTCCCCTCTTGGTTTGACAGATCCAAGATAACGTGGTAAATTTTGCCATGACTGGCTGAAGATCATGAACGGGCTGTGTGAAGGCAGAACCCCAAAGGCTGCCTCCTTAATTACACTATGCCATGTGACACTCATTTCCTTCAGCGTGACTCAGTTTCACTACCTCTATGTCTAGTTCACATTTAACCTGAAGGCATTAGATCACACAGGAAATACACAATAATTCTAAATGTTATACCTATAAAAATAAACCAAAGTTTCAACATACCATGCTCAGAGTCCAGTAGTTAATTTTCACTGCCACTATCCCCATGCTGTTGCACTCTTCTGTAACCTCTCTTGAATCTTGTATAGCACCCTACTGAATTCTGTTCTGCATTTTTTCCTCATGATGGTCTCACGTTTAAGAGAGAGACACTTTTTTCATGATGATTTTGTAAATCCCTCGTCAAAGAAAACAGAAAATTGCAATGCAAAAGCCAGGAAACCAAAATCCTGTACAAACAGGGAAAGCACTAAAGCACAGGGGACGGAAGATGGAGCAGGCCATAGAGTCTTTGCTCGGACAAGGTATGTCGTCACCTCTTGCAGTACAAGCTGGACTCAACTTCTAGCTCATTATCGTCTTAGTACTGGCCCCCAGCCAGGAACAGAGACCGTGAAAACCAGCGCCCAGCCCCTTCAGCCCTGTGTCAGGATAGGTGAGGCAGTAAACAACAGCTGTTCACAGCCACAGGCACCTGGGGGCCATCAGGAGACCCCGCCGGGCCAGTGAGGTCGGCAAACATCCACTCCTCCATCGACTTCACCATCACCTTTATTACGATCACGCAGCACACAGCAGATGGGAATACAAAACGCTGTCCTATAACTCTGGTTGGAGCCGATCTGGGGGGTGAAGCATTGAAACAGAGGTTAGAAAAACAGAGCCCTTGAGGGTGGCATGTTAAACAGGCACAATTTAATTACCGGGCATGTTTGCGTGTTGCACACCCGCCACCAGGAATACAAATGAGACATTAAAAAAAGGCAATTCCACGACAAACCCGCCTAAAGCTGACAGCCACAGCCTGCTCCACAGGGCTGAGAGTGTGAATGCCCAGGCTGACTAGTACAAGATGAGTGCAGCACCGTTTCACTAATGGGCCTACATTTTTGTCATGTTCTACTCCAGCTGTACCACGTGGGCCATAAACAACTGTTATGTAATGATGTTTTAATCGTGAGTAAAATCTGCTTGTGGGCAAGGCCACACTGCTTTCTGCTTAATGAAGTACTATTCTATTTCTGAGGAAGCACTTATAGTTGGAGGGTCACAAAAACCAAACAGCCTGGTGAATCATTTCGCAAGGAGGCCACGGGAGGTCACCTGATATAGCTGAACATCGTGTACATCTCATGCATTTCATTTAGGCAAATCTTTAATAAAACAGCCTCATCAAAATCCTTTTTACTTCTGCGACCTCAGAAAACCATTTGCTGTGGACTTGATCAGATTAGCTGGGTTGATACAGCTCATGTAGGCAGTTTGAATAGCTGTTTCCAGACTAGGTTTATTCCCATTCTCTGTAGATTTTTGGATTACTGGTCTCAATATTTAGCTGTCTGTAGCAAGGACTTAGCTCCAGATTCTGTAACACCCCTACAAGACTCAAGCGTGTGATACACAGACAAAAAACAACATGAGGGCACTGGGGGCAACTAAGAATGGTTTCTGACATGACGCATGTATTTCCCCCAATATCTTACCTACACCTGACTAAAGAAATGGCAACACCCTTGAGCACTCTAAACCCCACAGCATTTATATAATAGCATGTATTACCTGCAGCCTGTAGCACTTGGGTTATTAGCATAGTTAGGACACATGAAATATATTTTAACAGAAAACACTTATTATGGTAACTTTATGTATGCATCTTACTTGTCATCAAGAGATATTGATTTCACACTGATCAGAGTCTTGTAAATGACACATGAGCAGCCCATACCAAGTACTGTTGTAGTTAACCCATAACGCTTATCTCTTTCACCTGATTGACAAATTTGCAAGTATTACTATATGTATTTCTCTTTACATGTCCCTAAAGTTAAAAGACTACAAAATCCAGATTAATCAGATTACATTAAACACAATGGCTAAACACAGAACACTGCCTTGCCTTTTTACAGTTACTCTCTACTTCCTGTGCTGGAGCCTGTTCTAAGATCATCTACATGGTGAACCTTTCATTCCAACAGCTTTAAGAAAGAGCTACTCATAGGGGAACCATGTCAATATTTTTTTGAAAAAGAAATGATGGAATAAGTTTATTTTTCTGTGAACCTCTTTAGTATAAGCCATGAAACACAAACTATCCGTCCATGGTGTTGAAGCCTATTACCTTGTTTCTTTCAAGAAACGTCTGGAAGAGATCCTTGGATCCATTAGCCACTATCAAATGGGCTAGATGGGCTGAAAGGCTTCCTTTCGCTTGTAACTCGTACAGTTGCAGCCAGCTAGAATGCGCAAGGTGTCAGATGATATACCGCTGAAGGCACCTTGATATTCCAGACAGCACCGCATCACAACGTTTTTATTTTCTGAAATAATCTGATGCTGGACTGCCCTACTCTGTAAAAACTGCCAGGTGGCACAGTGAATACTTAAAGTACCAGAGCTGCGTGGTTGAAAGACAAATCAGTACAGGAGCAAATACGAATCAATTAGTGCTTTCCTGCACTAATCAGTATGCATACGGTATAAAATTATTTATTTTTAAGATTTAGATCATAAAAAACTAGTGGGTTTAAAAGAATACAGTAAAAAAATAAAAAGGTCAGATTAAAACCAATTTTACGTACTGATTTACGTACGGGAATGACTGGTCTCGTACTGTAAATTGCATTGCAATAGAAATCTGCACTGTATTTACATCAATATATTTAAATTGTTAACATTGGTTTTGACACTGCGGTACAGTATGCACTGCTCAAAAATTATATTATAGGTAAGTGCATTTAGGTGAAGACTGCAAGAAGAACACTAATACTATACTGTGGTTGATATCTTAGTAGTTAGTACCTTAATACCTTTTTTGTTTTACAAACTAATATTTAAAATGAAAAATTTCAGCAGTTTAAGCAAATTAGATAATTGTCCTCTTTTTTGTGTATTAAACATCAAAATAGATGTAATTTTAAAAATATACTGATGGGGAAAAAAGAAACGCAACAGTTTAGGTGAAGAAATCTCTCCTGTTTTCAGTATTTTTAATACTTGCCCCATAGTTTCTTTTGAAGATTTATTCCATGTGATAAACACTGATGGAAAAAAGAAACGCAACATTTTTTGGAACGAGAATACTCCAAAGTAGTTATACCTTAAGTACTTTTACAAAAAGGTGTCAATTTGTTTTAAGCCCTCTGACCAGCAATACAGCTTGTGCAGTGAGGCATTGCAACTTGCCAATCACACGAAAGCTCATTAGGTGCACTTTTACCCAACGAGTTCCAGGTGGAACAATGCCTGATCAGGCTTGAAAAGGCCTTAATTCAAAGCTTAGGTCACTGCAAGAAAAAGGCCATGCTTAGGCAGTTTTCTGTGCATTCCATAATGCCTCGAATGTTACCAAAAGCAATGGAGAGGGCCATTGGCATGCTGCAGGCAGGCATGTCAAGTGCCAGCGATGCCAGACACTATGGAGTAAGCCGCTCCACTGTGTCCCGACTGCAGAGAACGTTTCAGCAGACCGGTAGGACAGATGACCGTCCAAGATCCGGTCGCCCTTGAGTGACCACACCAGAGCAGGACCAACACATCAGACCATCTGTCCATCAGGTCCATCTGAGAGATCGTTTCATATCTGCCATGCGTACTGCTGTTGAAACTGCTGGAGGACACAATGCCCACATCTGTGACAGGACAGTGAGGCTCCATGCTCCTGGCCATAGAGCAAGGCGACCTGTAAGAGGCCCTCTGCTCACACCTCCTAGACGTCACACCCAACTGGCTTGGGCCAGACAGAGGCTGCGATGGACTCGTCAGCAGTGGCATCAGGTCCTCTTCATAGTCACTCTTCAGCCTGTTCCACGCAGACGGGAGGGCCAGAATGTGGAGGAGGAGGTGTTACATTTCGTTTTTCCGTTCGTATATTTTAGACATTTGTAAGTAACAGATTAAGGAACAGATAATTCCAAAATAAGACAGGAGAAAGCCAAGTAGAAAAAGTTGATTGGGAAGCCGCCCACAGAAACTACATATCCCAGAAACCCACAGCTGTGCTTCTGTGGGTCTGGCAGGTCTCATGTAGCCTTGGTTGTTTATAAGGACAGGTACAGTACTTTTATAACTAATGCTTGCTGAAGTATGTGTTGTTTGTTTTTTAATTTGCACTTTGCAAATGTTCATGGGAAACATAGTTAAAATGAGCATGTCAAAACTTTCCCAAAATAATCACAACAAGATATTGAGTAAAATTTTCTATATAGTTGATACAGAAAATGTTTATGCTACCTCAACCAGCTGTAAGATATTATATTAAAAATAACTATTGTTAATAACATTTGGAAACGTTATTATACTTCAATTTTTTTTATTTTCTGATACCAACATTTCCCTTTATTTACATGATTCCATATTAAGTGGATTTAAAGAAATAGGCTTCCAGTATATGAATGTTACAGTACTGTAGGTCAAAGTACTGTACCATACATAGTGGTCTAATGCAAGGGGTCTCAATCTAATGGATCCTGGCTCCATTCATGACATGTAATCCCCTTAAAAAAAAAAACTATACAGCCACAATACGTTTTAAAATGGTAGTTAGGCTATGTATTTTATGTTTACATAACATACAAAATATATTTAAAAAAAATATGATTATTAAATTAAGAAAATAGTTTAAATGAAGCTACTGTTTTACTAATGCCTAACACAACACAAGTGCACTATCGTTCTTCGTCAGGTGTGTAGCACTAAGCACTAAACTCCGTATGCCAAAACAAAGCGCAGTACAGCACAGGTAAGGAAACTGGCTGCATTTGTACAGCATGTTCTTTACAAATGCACATTAACAAGTAGGCTCTGTGGAAACTGAGGATTTCCCCCCATTAAATAGCACAACTGTGCAGATCTGATTCTAGATTGTCCTTAAAATTTAAATGCTAAACTGTTTCTGTCCATTCCAGTATTTTATAAACTGATATTGTGCTGGCATTCTAACGCACATCACCGTCACCACATTTTCTTATGTTACACCCAGCACTGTAATCTATTGCACACAGCAATAACGTATTCCTTAAAACATCTGCATTGTAGCAGGCAGAACAGATAAACATAAAAATACATAATTTCAGTGTTCCATTAGTGAAATATGATATAGGCCATTATCGAGCCATAATATTATAAATCTTTTTGTACTGTTTGGTTACAATGAGAATGCAAAAAGTAAATTAATTACTTTTATTCGGGGTAAAGCAATTATGCAACAGATTTGAAGACAAAGAAAACACTGTTCTTGTCTGTCAAGTAAAACCAACAGGAAATACTCAGCGTGTGTCGAGAATCTGGGAGGGTGAGGGGGGGTTACGGACTCAGTTCCTGTTCTGCGTTTACTCATCAAAACCACCTTTCAGAAAGTGACCCAAAACACATTCTCGTTTAATGTCACTGAGCAGACAGTCTACTCCGCCACCTCAGGAATGATAACACTGGCTTCTTTGCTGTCCGCATCTCTGTAATCTTATCAAATAAATGGCCAATATTTACGGGATAAGATTACAGAGATGAGGACATCATGATGGTGCAGTAGTTAGCATGACTGCCTCTCAGTGCTGATGTCCTGGGGTGCTATCTATATTCTCCCTTGTTCATGTGGGTTTCCTTTAGGTGCTCCAGTTTCCTCCCACAGTCCAACAACATACTGGTAAGGTTGACTGGCTTCTGAAAAAGGCCCTGGTGTGAGTCTGTGCATGTTTGTATCTATGTGTGCCTTCCGATGGACTGGTGTCCCTTCCAGGGTGTAAAATCCACTCCAGTGCTTTGCCAGGACAGACTCCAGCTTCCCTGTGACCTTCAATTGGATCAGGCAGATCCAGGTCCAGAAATGTACTGCTATCAAAAGGAAAACAAAATTGGACAAAATAATAGGGAAGTAATTAGGACTTAACACTGTATGAAAGCGATCAGAGTCCAAATGAGCCCCGCTTTGTTCTCCTCTTGCATGTTAAAAGTCACAGCTGGGCTCCTGTGGTCTCCGGGCTCGAACCACTTCCCACTCATTTCCTCAACACCATTGATTTTACGCTAGGGATTCAGGCTGCCCAAGCAAGCAATCTTGAAACTGGAGGGGAAGCCTGTCATGCAGACTGGACTAAGTACAAGCTGCAGACTACATTGATATTTGGAGCCACACGCTGTGATCCTTGACATTCACACTTTGCGAGAATTATGAGAGGAAAAGATGGAAACTGCAGGCAAAAGCAAAAAAAAAAACATCGATTACCTATGCCATGCTTGGCATGGATGTGAATTGAAATTAAAAACTTCAATTTACAATCATCCAAGCGTTCTACAGTGTAATTCTAATCAATATCCATTACTGTCAATTTATACAATGTACTTGCAAAGCAATGGGTTTGACTTCATAAATAAAAACAAGTGCACTGGTTTTATTTTTATGGCAATTTTCCTCCTCTATTATAGCATTTTAAGTACGTCTGACCAAGACTCACACATGGCTTACTGTAAATGCTATTAAAAAGCTCATTTAAAAAGTCCACTTTTGAACTGGAAGCTTGGAAATGTGATCAGTTTCACCAGATACAGGAGGCAGAAGAGAAAACATTCAGATTTGAGCCTGACAGGAAGAAAGACCTGAACTTTCTTTATTCTTGAAAACAGAAGATCATGATGGTACTGGAAGTATTCACAACCCTCAAAAGCACTGACAAATTCAACCCTGTGGACTTTTTCAGAATCAACAGTGAACACAAATGAGAGGGAAGAACAAGGAGAAGCTGCATGGAAGCTCATTTAAAACAAGAGAACACAGAGCACTTCATTACCCAAAGAGTTGTGGGAGTGTGGAACAACCTTCACAGTCACGCGGCTGAAGTCAATATCCTGGTTTCTTTCAGAACATAACAATCGGATCAATTAACTAATAACTACCAATTGTCTGAATTGCCTCATTACATTTTGAACCTTTCTTATGTTTCTATCTGCTTCTCTTCTTCCAGTTTCAGTAGGGCTTCTTAGTTCTTATAACCTTATGAGTTCCAGGCTGCAGGCGTAATGAGACAGTCTGGAACTACCTTGCTTGTCTTATTTGAGTATAGAACAAAATGAATCAACAAACATCAAGGACATGACTGGTCTAAGAGTGTGGGTCAAAGTCAAATACTGCATTTCATTTCAAGGGTTAAATGAATCACCTTGTGAAACAAAAGTAAGTTTCTACAGTACCTCTGGAAATGTCCCATAATATGCTGGTTTAAACAGAATTCCGTTTGCTTTTTGGGAAAAACATCGAATGGTTATTCTAGACACAACCAATCGTACCATCCTGTTGTGAGGGTTGTTTGATAAAAGCGACCCAAAGGGAATGGGATGGGAAAAGTGGGAAGAATAAAATTCCCTGACCTTCAAAAAAAATGATACATCAAAACACAGGAAGGATAAAAACCCGTGATCACTTTCATGAAATTACAGCTTAAGAGACAAATTTAAATTAGCTGAAAAAACACAAAATCTGACATTTAACATCTCAGATTGTGGGGAAGATTTGCACACACCTACTGTAGCAGGCCTTAGGGTCAGACCCCTTGCTAGAGGAAATGCAGTCCCACATTCCACAATCACAATGATGAAACCCTAAAGAATTCCTAACCCTGACTCAGAACAACCACATCCAGTGCCTTCTCTTATTAATCTGACTCAGTTGGTTCACATCCCAATATAAAAAGGAATCCAGCAGAGATAATCCTCAACCCCATCCTCAATTAGTCCTTGTGGACTCGCAAGACAAGGCCTCTTGGTGCTGGGAGCTGTAGAACGGTCCTGGGCTAACGCCAGGAGCTCTGCCTGCGTGTGTGAGAACAGCCAACAGAGCATGTCGAAGAAAAACAGACTTTTTTTAAGACGGTCATTCAAAATCCTCACTCCAGTACCAGGGAAACAAGACTATTTGCACCTCCTGAAGTTCGACAGCCTATGCGAGTGATCACATTATAGTAACAAGTTTCTCATCCATATGCTTTCTTTGGGAAAAAAATGTTTATATTTATTGTATTTTTAAACAGCCTTACAGGAGGTTCTGCCTGAAACAAGGCCACGCGAATGAACTTGACCTAAAAGTCTAATTTCAAAAGCTTTGTTGGAAAGCATAGAATTTGTTTTGTCTTTTTTCAGGCAACCAAAGCCTCTGCTATGAAAACCTGTTCTTTTCTTATGTACCTTACTCTTGTTCTTTGATCAACCTTTTTCAGAAAAAATTGAAATACTGAGTACAGACACAGAAGGAAGATTGCTTGTTTTATCATGTAATCTTGAATATATGCTGTATATATAATCTCATGCTATGTTATTTTCCACCTTTGTTTATGTTAGTGGCTGTTACTGTCACCATGAACAAAAAATAGATGCACTTAAATTGCAATTAGATGGAACTGATTTATATTTAAAAAGCACAGTTTCAATTCTTTACTCAAGTGCATAGTTTGCCTAAAAATAGGCTGCATGACAATAAGCCAAGATGACACGCTTTGCATAATTGGTCCCTACTACCTGTAAAGACATCACAGTAACAGAATAGAGACGAATGTATAAAGGCACAGGCAGGAGGAATGGTGTCAAAACCACCAGCCCTGGAGATCCACTCAGTATTTACTGTACGGTGAAGGCTGGGATTCTCATTTTCACCTGAGTCACAAAGGAGCATCACAACAAGCATGTGTCAGCCTATGCAGGCCAGACATCCAGAGGTTGAGACCCTTTCTTTTGGACAGAAACCCACCAGGAATTAAGTTGCTTTAAATATAGTAAACTGAACGATTGATTTTGATGTAAAAATAATTCCTTTTGTCGCATTTGCCAGCAAAGGAAACTTGCACCCTTATTTTATGGTTGTGTCTTATTTAGCGTAGGGAGAAAGGTTCCATCCTGTTTAGCATCAGTTTCAAGAGCTGTCGTGCCCTGAGCAGGGTCATATTTTGTAAGAAATGGTTTTACTTTCCCTTAATCGCATTTATGTTTCATCCTGAATGTGTTACAATCTATCTTGAAGTCCCATGAGTTTTTTTCTATAAAAGGCTGAACCAAGGTACTGACACTTACTGTAAATAACCAGTGTTTTGTGCTTACTGTTAGTTTTGTACTGAATTTTGTCCTTTACTATGTTGATTTTTATTTACTCTGTAACCACGCTGTGCTAAACATATACTGGATATAATATTGCTATATATAAACATATATTGCAATATACTGTATAAGGTGGTGTCAGGATGGACTCTAATTTGACCCAAATCACAACACCCTGCAACACTTTTTTGCAATTTTTTTTTATTAGATGATATTTATTATGATTTAGATTTTGGAATATACATTTTAGTAAAAGTAACTATGTAAATGTTAATGGAGTTCACTTAATTTTTGTATTGTAAACATTTTAATTACAGATCATTATTTTTTTAAGGTATTAAGGGAAATATTAATAACAAATATAGAAAGATACTGTAGTAAAATTATCGGAGAGAAAACCACAAAAATTCATTAAACCAATATCCATAAACACTTCATCCTATCAAAGGCTGCATCGAGCCAAAAACTAACCTGTGTCTCACCCCAGACAGGACACCAGTCCGTCACAGAGCATGCGCACACAGAAACAATTCACAGACACTAAATCCAGCCAAAATGTGAAGTAAGACAGCAATATTGGAAATAATTATAAAACATATACTTCTCCATTTCAGGGTTCAGTAGAAAAACCAGAATAATGTATTGGTCAGTATATGAGTATTTAGTAGGGAAGCTTTCTTATTTCTACAGAGCTTGACATTTTGCTATCAGGCTCCCATATAGATGATCAATTTTGTTGGATTTACATTGAATCCAAATATCCTGAAACATTTCCCACAATTTGTATCAGTATGCTGTGTAGGGGTGTTTTGTTTCTTCAGCTTCTACATTCCAAACATATATATTTTCACCACAGGGTCTGTATATTAGGAATCATGGTCATTCGGAAGGATTAATCTCTGCTCAATTCCTGAAGGGATGGTGAAGTGCATCAGAACCTTTTGTACCTGTTGGAAAACCCAGTATACCTACTTTAATATGTATAATACACATTACATCCACAACTGCATTAAACTACCCCTGAGCCTCACTGTAGCTTTTGTCCACTGATGTACTACTTTCTACTCCACCTTTAAGAAAACAGCCATTTCATAACAAACTATTCAGATTTGGACAAAGCTGTAAAAAGTACCTGCAGTATATCCAAGTTTCGATAATCCCGCTTCATTGCTGTTGCCCATTTCAGTTTGTTGATTTGCTGCTTCACCTCAGCCAAGATTTCAAAGTAGCTACAAGACTATTGTTCACTAATGTGTCTGTTATTGAAGAAGCCTTAACTATTGTACTTTCAGCAAGGTCATTTACAAGATCTCTAACCGATCAGCACGAAAAGGAATTGACTCAGAGGACCTTGGCATTATTTTAAGAATTTTCTCTCAACCACTGTCACCTGAGCATGGTTCATGAATATTACAGTCTCAGATGAGTGAGCTGGAGATTAAAATTAAACATGAATTTGCCTACCTTCAAAAACCTCAACATCTGTGAAGGACAGCTTTCTACCGCAGTCTCACATTTAACGCAGCTCAATAATAAATTCTCTCAAGCCAGAAAAAAAATCAATAAATTAGTGTTGATAGTTCTTATTACTGTTTGAATGTTTGAATACTTGCAATGCATTTTGTAATCTAATGTCTTGTACAGTACACATTAGGGTTCATTAGGAAAGGGTTGACATCTCCATAGGTCATTCTACTTGATCCTTCTCCAAATTGATTTCTCCAAAGAACTAATTGCAGCATTTCTTCCCAAACGACTCCTGCTAATACAATGCGACAGCAAAAAAGGTCATGCCTTTTCCAAGTAAAGATTTCTAAGCTTTAAATGCAGTAAAAAAAAATTACGCTTAAAAGAAGCAAGAGTAAAAAAGAAGAAAATTCCACAGGTACAAAGCGGACTGCACCAAGAATTGGAAAGCACCCAGCCTCATTTTCAACTGGATGTGTAGATTAAGCATTGGTATTAGTACTGTTGTTGTTAGAGCAAGAAATTCCCCTTTTTGCAGGACTGAAACTTCTTAAATTAACATCAGTAATTGACCATACCTGTACTGCAGAAGCCTGTAGAGTGGTGAATGTATGGACAGTAAGGGTGGAGCTCGATAAATCCCACCGCTGACACCTTTCACATAAGCATGCCTCCTGGAAAGAAGAAACATTGTTTTCAAAGAACACACTCCAATCACCATAACAACACACTTCAGAAGACATCTATCAACCAACGGATTCATGAGAGCCCTCAAAGTGCAATCATGACAGTTGTTAGCTTTAAAAAGCTATCATCTTAAGCCACATGGATTGTTCCAAAACAATTATTAACAAACAGATCTATGATGGTGTATTCTTGTACTGAACATTTAAGATGCTATTTTTCAGGATACTGGGTTTCGTTTTTACCTCAAGGTTAAACTCTTAACTCAACTACATCCAGCTGAAATCAAAGATGAACGCTCTTATTCATAAGAGGTACATTTCATTTTTTCAATACCTACCATCCAACCAATGAAATAAATTGGGCACATTCAGGGCAACTGAACATGTCTTTATACTACATTACCTGTATTCATCTCTTCTTTCCTGCAATTCTGGATGCCTTGCCTAAGTAATGTGCCAATTATTGATTTTATATTTCTTTATTATTAACATGCATTTGTTTAGAAATAAGCAGGTCTGATTGCCAGACAGTTATACAAACAAAGGTCCTACTGACTTTTCTTTGAAAACTGTGATAGGAAACAGTCTGCTTCCTTGTTAGGCCACGTGCCAAGATCAAACATATGGCTTACTACTTGCAAATCTTTCACAATTCCTTCAATCCTTAATATGAAATTCAAAGATATCACACACTACAAATTATTCATACAGGCATTACTCAAAGCCACATAATTTAGTCAAATTATTTATAATTTTTGACTTTAAGAATGAAAAAACCAATTAATTTATTTTCTCAATCCTAGAGTAGCTTTAAATTTTCTCGGTTAATTTATTTTTTGCTCATGTTTCTCTAATATTCCCATAGTGGGTTAGTGTCCAAGGGGTTCAAGTTTTATTCTATCGGAGTTAATGGAACAGCACAAATAACTACAAAAAAAAAGTAGATAGACATTTTCAAAGCCCCAGTTCAAACTTTGCTCTCGTTTTTCTCTATCAAAACAGATCCCAGTTTAAACACCAAACTTGTAAAATCTAAAAGAGAAAAACTATTTTGATTCATTTTGTTTTCCATGTCTTATTATTCCCACACTTGACTGGTATCTTCTATACTTTTATGAAAATGTTCAGTGGTGCAAAAAGCTTTGAAAACTTAGTTGAAGGCAACTCTGTGCTCAAGTCGCCTTCTGTGCTCAAGTTTCAGGACAGACACTGAAAGACTGAAAGATTTTGGACCTAGAGCCTTGCAAAAACAGTAAGAAGAGAGGACACTGAACAAGTCATAGATTAGTCCAAATCAACCTGTTCAACATACTTTTCTCTGTCACTACCATTCACCCTCTCCATGTGTTGATAAGCACACAGGCTACCACAATGACATTGCATTTCACCCCTGTTTTCCCCTTGACAATTTAAGATGAGAATTTAATCAAGTACGGAATTGACTAAGCAAGTGCAAGAGTTTGTTTCTACAGGTAGTGAGGACTGAATGATAAAGGACCATCATCTTCCTTTAAGCTGGTGGAATGGGACTGGGTTAAGTCATATGATGCCTTCAGAGTTACAGATACACGGGACAGTACAAATATGTTACCCAGTGAAGTGTTACAGAACGATAAGGGCAGGATGCGAGATGTGTCAGGCATACAGAGAGAAAAGAGGTCTTAACTCACATCTCCAGGATAAAAGCTGACCACAGCAAGTCAGATTATCTTCAGCAGGGCCCAAATCCCCCAACCAGTGTAACTGATATAATTATCTCAAAGGACTTCCTCAAAAGCACAATTACAGGGTGTGATATTTAAAATTTTATCAATTTAATAAACTAATACCCCCTCCTTGGCAAGAGAATGCTCCTCTATTCTATAACAAACATTATTCACAATATAGAAATGAACCAGACTAGGAACTACAATAGGCACCTTTAACCAGCATCAACATTTTCACATGCCTGCCTCCATTTTCAGTTTGTTCTTCTCTCTATCTCTGCACCACACATCTTCCCCTTGGGCCTGATTACCCTTACCAGCAGAGGAGAGCACACGTCACATTCCCATTCTCCAAAAAAATCACTGAAAAACAGATACACACACCATCATTTCAGTTTTTTCCCTAAAATATAAACAGCACAGCTCTGGATGTATACTAATGCTAATCTTTCCACTGCACTGAAGTGGACTAAACACCAATTAAATGCAATGTGTTATACTTGGCAGGTTGTTCAGAAAGAAGCACCACCTTCCTTCCCATACTGTACGTATTTCACAGGCTCTCCTGAGCCACTGTCAGTGCTGATCAAGCAGAAAACCCTAGCAGCCTGCTTTCTTTACGACAGAAGGTCTGGATGCTTTGAAAAGGTTAGATATACTACATGCACACTTAGAAGCATGCATTACAAATACAACAAATTAGTACTGAAACCAAAAACCGTTGCAGTTTTAATGCCTCTCAATATTTTTACCCAACTCAGCATTCTACCTGAGGTATGCATTTCACAACTGAAGCACACTAAATAAAGACAGATAGTTTTTTCTCCTGGAAACCACATCCTTGCTAAAATGATGCTGATCACGTTCTGTATGTGTGTAATGCAAGACCCTGAGGTATTGTACGTGCGGTAAGGGAAGCGTCCGTCACCTTTTTCCCTTTTCATGGACGAAAATGTCAAGCTGCCCGGAGCACTGGTTTGTCTGTCTGCTCCCCTAATGAAGGCAATAAAAGCTTTAAACCTCGCCTTGGTCAATCCTGCTACACAGTACTGCAGGGGTCCTTTACACTGCCCTGTGACAGCTGGTTTCACTTCACCCATGTGAAGATAAATTATAGGGTGATGGATGATGAAATGACCATCTGCACTTTGTGTGGACTTTACTGCATCAATACTGATTATGTTGCTCCTTAATAAATATAAAACAAGTTTGTAGTGTATAAACCAAGACTCCTATAGTTCATATTGAAAACTGACGCTGTTCGGTAGAGGAATGGCTGGAATCTGCATGTGGTTAACAGGTCCTAAGAGACATTTTAGGGATAGACTGCCTTCAAGTTAAAGACAAGCCCCTGGCGGAAATTACTCAAAAGACTCTAACTAGATACATGCAAGTGGAGGTATTAGGAACCACATGAAATAAGACATTACAAACATCTGAGGACATTTTCATTACTTTGAACTAATTCCCAATGCATAAAGAAAGAACCTAAGAAAAGATTAAATGTAAAAGCCAACGTGAAAGTGTTAAGGAACAGGCTTGATCCAAACGGTAAACACTAAATAAAGAGAAAAAAGATTTCCTCCATCGTAAGACGGAACACAGGCACAACACCATTGATGAAGGTGTTTTAATACAGAAATACTGGGGTGTCACAGGTGGCCATTAATTCAATTTCAAGTAAAATGAGTAGAAGTGAGCCCTATATCTTCAAAACCATGTGTTGTGCTAGATAAGGCAAATGTAGGGACTTGATTTCACAGCACCAACAGGATTAATTTGAATGAAAGTTCTAAACAAAGACTGATTTCACTGAAATGCAAGAGCAAACTGTAAAATCCTTTGATTTTGTGGACTAATTTAAATTTACAATAAAAGCTACATTAACTAAGTGTTAAATACTTCACTAGCTTTAATGTGGTCACCCTATCTAACATCTATTAAAGAAACCCTTAAGCAACATTTAGCCTACATACTATGCATGTTCTGGATTTCAATTAACATGTAGTCTATATACAGTATTTTAATAAGATAATAATAGTTACAAACTAGATTGTCTCAGTTATTAACTATTTGACCCAAAGATCTCATCCAGATATGTTCTGAAGGAAACCAGGGTATCAGTTTAAACAACATGACTGGGTACAGTAGCTCGATCCCTACTTCCACAACGCTTTTTGTAAAGAGCCTCCAGGTTTAAATGCTCTTTCAATGCAAATTCTGAAGAAGGCAACTGGCCTTCCCCTTGTGACTGCCTTTTGGATTTAAAGTACGTGAATCAGTTCTTCCTTTAGTCTTAAAACACTAAAAACATACCCTTTTACCCTCACACAAGTGTAGAACATTGTTTTAAATCCTGTAATGTCTTACAGTTCTTCTTAGTGTTGATTCCAGTGTAGCAATTATTTTTTTTTTTATGTGGTGACCATAATTGTGCACAACATTTAAAATGAGGCCTTTCTAGTGCAGTAGAGAAAATTAACACCCATTGATTTAAATTCCTTCCAATATTTGCAAGATGGGGAGGGGGGGTGTCATAGGTCAAAGTCTTGCCCTGGAGCAAGGAGCAAGGGGCACAAGGCCATGGATAAAGAGATAATTTCAGAAGAACCAATTAAACCTTGCCAGCATGTCTCTGGGAAGCAGACAGAAACCAGATGACCGTCCCCTAACTGCTGCAAACATGTAAACTCCCCACAGACAGAAGCCCGGAGCTTTAACACAACCTAGAACCTGGGAGCTAAAAATCAGCAGAGACCTTAAAACATGATGACTCTGAATCAAAATCAAAATATAACTCACTAGTGTGCTGCCATCAAAACTGTTAAATACAGAAAACAACAATACTGAACCTAAAGCAGCAGAGTTAGTGGAGACACATCCATCTGTTGTTTACAAATCATGAAAGAAACACAAACTTCAAAACGATTTCTTGAAAGAACTGTCAAGAGCCACCAAAATGGACATCATAATACTAAATGCTTCTCTCTTACATCAACAGCAATATGATCAAACTAAAGCTATTGTAGAGAACCTACGATTATGTCCAGACATTTCAACAGTTACATTGAGAATGAACAGGACAGCATGAGCTAGATGGAGCAACTGGAAACAATGTGAAAGTACATTTAAAACTGCAAACGCAAGGCAGTTCTTTACACTGTTGTGTATGGAGCCACCCGCCCATGTTGTTGAAGCCAGTAATCTTGTTTCTTTTAAGAATAGGCAGGATGAGATCCTTGGATAAATTAAGTACTAACTACCAAACGGGCTGAACGGGCCAAATCGCCTCCTCTCATCCATAACTTGTCTTCTGTTCTAAATGCAAACACAGCTTCTACATTTCGTAAATAAAGCTCGAAGAGGAGAAGGAAAAGGTCTGATTTTCCTTTCAAAAGCATTTCTCAGAACAATAAGTTCTGAGGACAGTCCAGTCAGAGTCAGCTCTATGTTACACAAACTGAGAACTGGAAGGAGGACTGAGGAGATGAACAGTGATAAAGTGTGATCAGTAAGGGGGGAAAAATATGGACAGAAAGGCAAGACAGAGAAGGATCATACCTACACTGACTGGAAGGGAGGCGAACAGACAAAGCTGAAGAAGCCAAGATTATATGGAGAGATTATATTTGATTCCCATTCAAATCTAACTTCATCAAAATTTAAATGATCGCATTTAAAGAAAAACAGCAAGACGAGATGAGATGAGATGATCTCATCTCGTGTTGCTGTTTTTCTTTAAATGCGATCATTTAAATTTTGATGAAGTTAGATTTGAATGGGAATCGTGCTCCCTGTGCATTTACTTTTCGCCACAGTCGCACAACTCTCTGTAAAGCGCCTCAGGGCAGGACAATAGACTAATTGTCTTCCAGTATCCATCTGCGATTGATCTTGGCTTCTTCAGCTTTGTCTGTTCGCCTCCCTTCCAGTCAGTGTAGGTATGATCCTTCTCTGTCTTGCCTTTCTGTCCATATTTTTCCCCCCTTACTGATCACACTTTATCACTGGTCATCTCCTCAGTCCTCCTTCCAGTTCTCAGTTTGTGTAACATACTGTAGAGCTGACTCTGACTGGACTGTCCTCAGAAATTTATCGGCAATATACAATTTCTTGTATTAGAAATTTGTCTTTCCACATACCCCCAACTTGCTCTCCATGAGACACACAGACAGGGAGAGAAGCTTGGGGTCAGAGCACAGGGTCAGCCTTTTATACAGCGCCCCTGGAGCAGCTGGAGTTAAGGGCCTTGCACAGGGCCCCAACAGAGAAGGATTCCTCTGCCGGCCACGGGATACAAACCGGCAACCTTACAGCCACAGGCGCAGATCCTTAGCCACAGAGCCACCACACCGCTACGTGAAGGTATGATTATAGATTATTCTATTTCAGTATTTAAAACACTTCTATTTCACTTAATCAGTGCATGGGACAGAGAGTGGGTTTGCGCAGTCATGAACTTAAGTACTTGAATTTTTACTTTTTGCTGATGGGTAAAAATGTATTATTAAGGAGTAATACAATATTAATAGTGGTCATTAAACACCAGTGACCTTCTGCAAGTGGCTTTGCTCTTCATTAAAAGTAAGAGTCCTATGCATAAACAAGACAATCTCCTAGCGAAAGAACAGGCAACTAGGCAGATTGATGAACCACCTTAAAAACAAGTATTCTAACTCTTATTTACACGCTTTATAGCACTACACTAACTCACTCTGCGTCTGTTAAAGGAAAAACATTTTAAGCACCATATGGGCTGAGCAAGCTGTGTTATTCTGCGATGCAGTGTGTCAATCGCACTTTATTGCATTACATGGCACACCATATTAAATGTGATTTGACAAAGTGGGATTCAATTATAATGTTGTTGAAACAATAAATTATGATGGATGAGAAAGCAAGCCATGGGGATTCCATTACTCAAGCCTTTCAGTTCTCTCAAGCAGATCCTTACAATACCAATGCATTTCGAATAATAGCTACTTCCATCTCCAATTTGTAACTGAAGGGGCCACTTCATTTTCATTCATCTGATTTGCCCTTTTCTGTTCCTAGTTAAACAGCAGCCCCAAGAGAACTCTTAAGTTCTCCAAACAGTTTCTGCCAAATTGTTCAGCATATGTGTATTTTTCCCCAGGATATGTGTATTTTTGGGGCAGGATCTAGCTTCCCACAGTTAATCCAGTGGCGGTGGGGAAAATAAGGTGTGTGTGTGTATATATATATTTCTCTTTGGGACATCCTTTCTGACTGGGTACTGACAGCAGGGGCAGAGGACACATTTCAAAATGAAATGGATAAAGATGACGGACAGGAAAACTAAATATCTCTATCAAAGGTGCATAGCCAGGAAAATCGAAAAGAGATGGACTTGAGTTGTGGCTGATGATTCACCAGAATTCCTCAAGATCTGAATAGAGGGGAGCCCAGGAGTAACAGCAACACACCAAACGAACACTCTAATCATATGTAGAATGTGGCTGCCTGAATTTAGGTTTCTTTTTCAAAATGGCAAGACACCTTGGTTATGGAAAAGAATGGCGCGTTTTTCATTGGATGTGCTTAGATTAAAATTCCATCAGAATTTTGCAGTGCTGGCAAAACCCGTCTGTCAAGATCCATTCCAGAGTTGGTAGCAATTCAGCAATGTGGATCACTTTGTAAGCAAGCATTTCTGGATATGTGGTTGTGTTGGAAAGGCACTTTATGTATAAGTTTATACTGTTTTCAAAATCTTCCACTCCCACAAGAAAACTGCTGCAAAAAAATAATTTATTTTGGTCTTTTCTTAGATAAATGAAATGAGCCAGTTAACATGTCAACTGGTCTTCTAAATTAGGCACCAATAGTCACAAGTTTATCAGGCATGTGTCCAGTGATGCAAGATCTGTGATGGAAAACTGCTTCTAACAGGAAATACAAAGGAAAAGATTTCAGGGAACAGATCATTCCCAGCGGCAGGTTGGTACAATGATTAGCATTGCTGCCTTGCAGCTCTGAGGCCCTGGGTTGAGCTGCAATCTGTGTGGAGTTTGTATGTTCTTCTCATGTTCACGGGGGTTTCTCTGGCTGCTCTGGCGTCCTCTTACAGTGCAAATACATAGTGGCTGGTTAACTGACTTTTGGTAAAAACTGCCCCTGATGGAGCCTATATGGCAGACAGGTGTCCCGGTCCAGGGTGGATCCTGCCAAGATAGGATCTTCTGTGACCCTGTATTAGATAAAGCAGTTAGAAAATGGCTGGATGGATGGATCATTCCCAGCTATCTGACGTGCTTGTTCTTCATGAGGGAAAGAGGCCCGAGTTGAAACCAAACAGAAAGCCAGTTCTCAGAATGTGTATAGGATGAAAAATCCCCCAAAAAGTGAGCAAGGATGGAATGTGTAAACAGATGCCAGGGAAGACAGGTTTAATATGATAAACTGAACTTGATTGAGGCTTTTAATAAAGCTGCCCCTGGCACCTCACTTTGAAATACATTGCTCTCGGTTTGCGTTATCTGCAGCAGGGAGAGGCAAAGCTCCCTCAGTCTGACACAATCGCGGCTCATAACTCACGCTCTGCGTCTGACAGGGAGAGCTGGCCTGTGGAATTGAGGAGATTTCTCAAACCAGCATGCAGCTGACAAACCGCTCAAGAAAAATTATTTTGCAGCCCCCTCCTGTTGTTTTATCGTTTGGGTTTTGTTCAGGTTGCGTTCTGGCACATCAATGTAATTCTTCAAGGAAAAACTAGCAATTAATCAGAACCACAAATCTCTGTTGTGCTACAAAAGCCTGATGAAGGCTAAAGGAAAAAGACAGGATGCAGAACTGAAGTTGTCTAGGTGATGAGTGAAACCCAACCAAAACACTGAGGACCGCTGGAAGAACATGTCGAAATACCACATAGCGACAAGGCATATTATTCCACTAAGTTATAAAAGATTTAATTTGTATTGACTTAACCAGACAATAACCCTTGCACCTTAGGCCTCTATGTAAGGCACTAGGAATGCTGAAAGGGTCCTCCCTGATAAGCAGCAGCCTAGTTTTAAACACAAAGCAGGCCATCATAAAGGGAGTCAAGGTAGGTAATGATAAATGTCCAACATCTGCATCTCTCCAACCTCCACCAAGGGAGACCATCTTGACTGAGACTCCAGGTCTGACAACCAATGAAAAACCTGCAGACCGGGGAAAGACACTACACCTGATGATGTGACAACCAATGATGTACTGTGATTTCAAGGGTTAAAGAGTACCGTCTCCACTCTCTCTCAACCAAACTGTCAATCTAACATCACCAATCGCATGACTGCAACCAATGTCCAAGTCAGGACTTTAACTTTAGCTCAAGTCACAAGGCCAAGGTACAATGTCTATAGGTTAACACAATTCTGCCCAAGACTCTCTCTGCAAAAGAAGAAATCTTGTATCTCGGAAACCAATTGCACCTTTTGCCTGATCAATAAAATTCACTGAACCTGTTTATCGACCTGAATATCATAGTAGTTCAGCAAAAGCGCTACAGCCAGCACCAAGCCAAGTTCTCCTCCACCTGTCTCAAATGGCCGGACCCGAGTCCCATGCTGTGAGATGGGTTTTAAAAAGCAAGCTTTCGCACAGCATTACGTTCCCCGAGGAGCTCATTTCAGGACGAAGCTAAGCGGCTGGTCTTCCTCAAACTGTGCCATGGGACTTCCTTGCACTTGAGACAGCTGAGATGAACCAGCCCAGAACAGCCTCCATGGGAAGGTGTTTAATCTCTCCATTAGACAGACCTGTTCAGCGTGTCCATCTGATGAGTAAAACCTCAATATTCACAAGTTTGTTCGTTTACTAAAAAGGTTTACATTAATATGATTATATGCGATTAATTTAACTTACAAGGTAGACAATAATGACTAATTGGTGATGTATTTTAAACCCTGATGTTATTAAAATATTTCTTTGTATCACTTAGCGATTTGCCCTCGAGCCAATTGTATAAAGCCGATTCACATATTGACTATTACTCTCGTTGGTGTGTGATGTATGTTTTGGTATACTGTATTGCATATTTTGAATCCATACGCAGAGATTGCTCGTTATTTTGACCGGTTGATTCCCAATGGTCACAAAGACGCAACTGTGCAATTTACAGTACCATAAAAAAACCCTTGCTCCAAAACCAGAGAATTACAACTACAGCAGTGTCTCAGCACTCACAAGGGTTCAGTGCAGAGAACCATCATCATTTGCCAAGAATAGCCCAATTCACATATAACCATGTCCACCCCTATACCTTCACATAATGTACTCCAATATATAGTACGGATGGACATAAGTAACCCTTCCTCATACAATAATTTAAGTACGAATGCATCTGCTTTATGTTAATTTAAATAACACTGATCAGCAAAAGGAAACAACGGTAACCACAAACGACAGGTAAAATAAACAGCTTGAGTTCATCCTCTGCATCCAGCCTACACTTTTTCTAACGCAATGAATGAACACTGGAAAACTGGCATAACTGCATCCCTGAAATGTCTGCAAATTCAACAGGTCAGACCAGGAATCAATCCACAACAAACTCGGAAGGTTTCCTTAGCTCTTGTTCCCATTGATGGAATAAAAACAGAGCTTAGACATCTAGCCGAAAGTGGCGACGTATTGGCACTCTCACTGGTGAAAGGTCTTGTCTACCTCCTGGAGCTCCCACATGGTTAGGAGTGCAATTCTGCTTCCTGATACAGGAGACAGGACAGCTGACTGGTTCTATCTCCAACCCCCACACACACAAAACACAGCCTCTGAGCAAAGTCTCAAAACAAAACATGTCATAAAACACTAAAGCACGGCATTCAACTAACAACCTTGAAGATAGTTTCATTTGAAAGACAACTGAATAAAGGACATTAAGAGAAAAGCAAATATTATCAGCGTCATTTTTTTCCCCAGTTTGTGTTGCACTCTTATACGGTATGTTTTTTTTGGGGGGGAGGGGTTTCTGTTAAAAACAACTCTCTTCTGAAGAAAGTCCAGTCACTGGACTGAAATCGAGGCCTATAGTAATTCTTTCTGAATAAAGGAGAAAATTATCTTTTTCAATATTAAAACTTAATTAAGAAATGAGGCCTTTGCCTAAAATGTTCCTTTTAATTTTAGCTTCAAATAATCCTCTTGCCTGCTTATGGGCTTTTTGGGGGGAAAAGGCTGCCTAAACGCCTGTTGTGGTTGTCATGATTAAGACCGGCTTTGGCTTTTATAATTCAGTGAGCAGAACAAGATTTCCAGATTTTATTTCCGATTTATAGAGCTCCTAACCCTCCACTCCTAGGGCTTTTTCGAATAAGGAAAAGAGTTACAGATCTGGCAAAAGGTTGTTTCTAACAGCCCCAAAATTACCATTCCAATTTCCATCATGGATTACGCTTACTTAGAAATACAATCATTGCATTATACTGCGAGGTTCTTGAGTGGTTAAAGTGCACTCCATTAATTATCTAATACTTAGACTTGTGGTCTCAGAGATATCTTAAGATCAGCTGTAACACTCAAGGGTTTCTGTGCTTCACTTGGGGTTTTGTAGAAAAAACAGAACATCCTGTATTTAAGTGTAAACAAGGCCTTTTGAGAAGATTCAAGGCTGTTGTTTAAGAATAAACATGCATCCAGTTAACTCTTCAGACACATTTATTATCTTATTCATCTGCATCCAAAAAATCAGCTATTACCAGAGTTGTCTACACATTAGGGCTTACAATAAAAGCTATCCCAACCATAATTCTAAATATGAAATATCAGAGAATTCATCGAGAATGCAAAGTATGTGCTACAAAAAATACAAAAAAATCAAGA
Organism: Lepisosteus platostomus; assembly: GCF_059453375.1. NCBI lineage: Eukaryota > Metazoa > Chordata > Actinopteri > Semionotiformes > Lepisosteidae > Lepisosteus > Lepisosteus platostomus. Next base: position 23,152,242 of record NC_142622.1, on the reverse strand, counting down.
TAAAATAATGACAATCTGGTTAGAAAGCAGATTTCACGAGATTCGAGGTTCAGACAACCAAGAGACATGCACCTGAACTACTGTTTTTGCGACATCACACACTATTTCTTGCTTTAGGAGGACCTCACTGCTCTCCTGTAATGAACAGGGATGAAACAAGTGATAAATTCTGTCTAGTTGAGAACAGTGCACATAAGAGCATTGGAATGGGTACAGGAATTGTTTGGTGTTTTTACCTTCCAGCGTTCACTGGGGTGCCCTAGATGTTAGAAAAGTGAAGAAGATCCAGTTCTCCTCCTGTCAGTAGCATCTGATTGGAACATTTGGTCCTTACTGATAAAGGTAGCACTACATAATTTACAGTTTTAATTTAAGGTTAGTCATGCTGCTTCATGACCTCAATATGAACATCAGCTTCCCAAAATTACTTCTGTCACAGTTCAGTATTGTGCGCAATTTCTAAGGATTGTGTAAAGAAAAAGATTAAGACCAAAAAGGCTGAACTTAAAATTGACCCATCGTCCAGACGCACTATTTTTTTAACTTACAGCTTAGACAAGTTAAATACATTTTGCTACATTTGAACCGCGTTAAAATTCTACATGCCTCGTCTTAATCAGATCAGCTTTAATAAGCCTTCCGAACTATCTTCTATGTTTCTGTTAGCATAGCCTTTATATACACGATAGCTTATAGGCGCTTTAAGGTTCCAGTTAACACTCTCAAATATAGCATCAGTTGCACACTGGTTAGGAAGTGGTTGAGCTACTCTCCAGATTCATCTTCTATTTCAACCAGCTGTTTGATGTCTTTGACCTTGTAAGGGAAAGTCTCAAAACAAGAGACCGAAGCTTAACTTTTTAAATTAAGCTAAGAAACAGGAAGAGGCCATTGTGCCAGAATTAACAGCTCACTTTTTAAGATTTAAGCAAAACCACTCAATCTGTACACACACCTCCCTCACTGTGTGGAAAGACCCCAGTCACCCTGTCAGACCGTCTACACTGTAAACACCTTTGAAACACCTACAGAGTGCTCCTTGTCCTGGAGCAGGACAAGCAGACTGCTGAAATGGCCAGCTCATGCCGTGGTTTTGTGAATCATGTTCAGTCTTCAGCCTGTTGAACACACGGGAGGAGGTACCGAGATGCAGAAAGTGTGTTTCGTGCCACAATCTTAGCACTGAGGTGAGCCCACACAAGGTTTAAAAAAGCAAACCATGCAGGGCACAGAACAAACCCCCCTGTAATGCCGCATTCATCCACCAGTAAAATTGTGCTGTTCGGATGTAAAGACGAAAGAGTGTTTTCATTGTAACCGAGAGCAAAAAGTGATTGATCTCCTTAACAAGAACATACAGTACAACTGCACATTTCACTCCATTACCAGCACATACACATGTCCTGCTTCATAATGATATGTACATCTACAGCTGGTGGCACTGTGTGGAAAGCTAGGTGTTACTGTATCATCATGGCAATATTTTAAAAGCACTTAAATATCTGACAAATAGACATATCAATGCTTATGTAATAAGCCATCCCAAACTGAAGGCAGGATTAAACTCACTTAATTGATCAAGGGCAGAGACCAGAAATATTATGGGATGACTCTGATCTGGCTTCTTCTTTACTAAGAACTTATCAGGGTTTCCTCTTTCTTAAAAAGTACAGAGCATTGGAGTTGGAGATACAACAGAGGTTAACACCCTCAATCAAACCTCTTTCATTTTTATTTCAAATTAACGGGGGCTCTTACACCCCTTCAAAATGCGACAACTAAAAAAACCCAGCAGGCATTTAGCACAGATCGTCTCATACACACATTCCAAACATCATGGCCAACAATACTGCGTGGTTTAGGATTTTTTTTTCCCACTGGACAGAAACAGTTTCCTCCCTCCCATGTTCACAGGCTCTGAACACATTTCATCGTTGGGTCCACTGCTGAAACCTCCCATTTAAAAATACACAAAACAATAATGTGGGCGCTGTCATTTGTGTGACACAAGGGAAAAAAATGTTTCCAATCTTGCATGTTCTGGCAGTCCCTTCCCTGAAGGTAAGGAGCAAAACCACTTGCTAGACATTACATTACAGGTCTGGACTGTGACTTCTTGCGTCTCACAAAATGTTTTGAGCATTAACGGGAAACATTTATTCTTCAGCAGTGAGCAACCAAGTGGGCAATCTATATTTTGTTTTCTTCTCCGAGCAGATGTTTGCAGGCTGCCCATTTTGAAACGGCCAACCCACAACCAAAGCACAGTGTACCTGCAGAATAAACCTATCCCTGCTGTACTAGAAGAGATGTTTCTCAGTCCTCGCTGCTTCATCTCCAAATCATTTCCTATGCAAAGCACCAAGACAATGACACCAGTCGCCGCAGCAGTCTTTTAATCAAAAGCAACACAGAAGTCATTCAACGTAATGTCTTGAACTATCCCAACTGACAATGACACAAGCCACCAGAGGGAAGAGTCCTGCGTGGCTGAGAAACGGGTTTACAAAAACTTCAGAGGTGTGTGTGGGTGGAACGCAGCTTGAACTCTTAAGCATACAGTCTTGTTATGAAAGAATAAGCCAAATGCTCTTACAAAAATTACAGAAGACAAATACTAAAAGACAAAACAGAACTGACATTTAACTGGAGAAATCCAAGACAAACCTGAAATTTACATTAACAGTAATTACACTATCATATAATACTTCTTAAACAATAGCCCATTGTACCTTCTTGAGACTGCAAAACAGGTGGGTTCTTGCGGCCCAGGCAATTGTTTTAATCAAACTATACTCCACACAGTTTGACAATTTACCAGAAATTTACTATTACCTATAGTTCAGGATGATCACTCTTTCAAAACCATAACTCAGCTGTGCTCAACTACAGTCCTAGAGAGCCGGAAGATTTAGGGTTCTCGGTCCACTTCGGCCTTTAAAGAACGTATTTGCATAAGTGGGCAAACTGAACCCTTTCCATGTTCAGAGGAACGTGGAGATTTAAAGACATCTATAAAACCACCTGGACAGTGGCCCTTGAGGACCAGAGATGGGCTTCCTGACCATAAGGAAATATGCAGAAAAATCTACAGAGAAAGAGAAGAAAAGGTTTCTAAGAAATCTGCTTCATTTGATTCTCCTTGTGGAAGGTGCATCTCAAGGCCTACAAACCTAAATAATCAGAATTAAACAATATTACCAGTTCACTTTGCGACTGCATCTTTAAAGACCAAATCCCCCCGAATTCCAGAAGGACCAAGACATCTGAAGCTTTCAAGAGTTTATGAAATGCAGATTGAGAACACAAATGTAGCAGATGTTACAAGAACTGATCTGAGCATTTCACCTTTACACTGCTGATGCACTTTAAGACATAAACCACTCACTCCTGGCTTAAATTAATTCATTAACTGTAACTGACAGCATGTTAAAACAAAGGTTGCATGAACAGGTCATAAAAATCTGAAACACTTCCAACTCAGAGCAATGTAATTGACTGCAATTTACTGTAATTTAGCCTCATGGCTAGGACATCCTTGTAAAAGAAGCTCGGCTGAGCTCTATGCTTGAAGGAAGAGGAACCGACATTGATTGTTAATCCCACACATACTGTACAGTGCTGTCTGAACTCGTGCTTGGGACTAGGCCCAACAAGGAGATATACACAATGCGTTTTCTATGGAAAATCCCTTGGGATTGGCGCTTGGCATGAAAATGCAATCTGCAAAATAAACAGCTTGACTGATTTGAGCGGCTGACCTCTCGCTCATCCCACTAAATTGCGGATTCCTTGAACAAAATGGAATCCAGAAGCGGGCCATATGGACCCTGAGAGCGAAAACCTCGCGTCCAGGAAAAAAATCATCAACCCATTACTGACAATGCGCTTTTTGGCACTTCTTACCCGCTCAAATTTTATTTTATCAATTAGTGTGTGGTAAAAAAATGTCGATTTTCGGCATTTATTTGTTCGATTCAAATTAGTATGTGCCCGAAATGTTTAGAAAACATGCACAAGTGTGTTCATGCCTTCAATTTCTTAGATGTTCTGTGCCAACAACACACGTAGACTTTTATACATCAGCTGCCTTTTTTAACAACAAAAAGATAAACAGGGATTTTATTTAACAAAAATCAGAAGCATAGAAGTATTATAGGCAACAACACGGAAAAAAGCCTGGCTTCCTTAATGTACAGTACTTCAAGGGAGGAATCTCTATACCAAGAACCTCTATTAATAAAAAAATGAAGATTTGATGTGATTGATTTCTCTATAATGGTGGTTGGCACCTGCTAAAATGTCCCACTCATGAGGTAAAATTTTCCATTTTTCTAGTCGTGTACCTTCAAACAGGCATTTTGATTATTTGGGGGTTTATTTTATTCCCCTAGAAACGGGAACAACAGCAAAAAAAAAAGAGGCACGGACTTTTCCCTGAAGACACAGGGTTGCAGACACCAAAATAAAATGAGCAGACGTTCAGCAGGAATTTGAGGGCGTCGGGGGGAAAGGTTGGTTAGGTGAATTAAGCCAAGGAAAACTTGGCTGACGTTGCAGTTCATTTCATCTAAGCATTGCGTCTGTCTGGGTGTCCACCCCTGTCCCCCGCTGTCTGACATGGCACTTCAACCTATTCCACTGCGCCGCCCTGCAAGCAGGGGTACGAGTAGCAGGCTTCTCTGTAGGCCAAACCCCAGATCAGACTGCAGCTGCTGCCCCAGCCTGACCGCGAGCAGCTCAAGAGAAAGGAGCAGGTTTATAGTGTACATAAATCTATTCTATTTTCATTCCAATTTACTCCTTGCAGCCTTTTAAGCAGTAAATTTGAAATTCCACCAAGTCTCTTCAAATGGAGGCCGTACTCTGAACGCACACAAACTTCTTTACCACTATAACACTTTTAAAATACTGGCACCATTTGTATTATTTACTGTACACATACGTCTCTGTAAGCATCTTCTTTCAGGAAATATTTTAGATTGTTTTAGAAATGTCAACATATATTACAAATAGCAAAAGACAATACTCTTCTATTCTATCTGGTCATTTTCAAACATTACATTTAATGTAAATACCTGTTCTTCCAAAATACAAAAATGTGTATTTACAAGGAAACAAGGTAGATCTTAATTCTTTAATTTATACATTTTTAATTTAAATATTTAATCATTACTCAAGAGTTTTTCTTCTCTAGTTCTTCCCAGGGAGACATATGAACTTAATTTAGAACTGGGATTAACAGACAGTTAATGACTGCTGTGCCACCCCAAAACCCATCATAATTAAAATGACAGAAAAAGAAATGGTGAAGGACGTCTCTGAGGCACAGCAGACACCTCGGATCCGGGGCTTTGTTTTGGATCAAGGCCTTAGCTCAGTCACATGATAAAATGAAGCTAAACAAAGTTTTTGAAGCCCTTCACAAACCATAAAGTCTGCAGGCTAGTAGAGAGAACCCATTTCCACGGCTTCTTTTCACACGAGCAGTGCAGGGACACAGAGGTGGTGTGAACAACATTACAGGGCACCCCCTAAAGCCTGGCCTTAATCATGGTGTTAGTCACACCAAGCGCAGTGGGGGACTTACATGGTTTTCACCAGGCCACAGATAAAAATACTGAGCAGGTAAAATCCCAAAATCCTCCACCGACCCTCTTCTCTGAGCTTAATACATGAAAAAATATTTTATTAAAAAGTTCTTGTATGTTTTCGATTAATTCCCACCCCCTTTAGAACTGTCAATTGCTTCCATCTCTGGTTAAAGCAAAATCTTGTACTGTTTCTCCCCGTACTGCATAGGAAGAGAGAGAGGCTGGGCTGACATTTTCCCACAATCTACCACCCTGAAGGTTATTCATCTCTAGACTTGCAGCAAACTCCACAACACCTTAGAGCAGAGCCAGTATCACTCAAGCCTGCATTAATCCCACCAAGATGCCATTTCTTCCAGATATTACAGGAAGAAACATTAAGCCTCCTTTTCAGGACTTTAATGCATTGAAATAACACTTAAGAGAAGCTGTAATGACTCGGTACCAAATTTCTTTGCTAGTAAACATCAAGAAGTTTAAAAAGGCATGGACATATGCTTTTCCCCCCCATCCTATGAAGTCGTAAGAGATAAAATTTACCTATGTAAACTGTACCAAATCAATTTGTTCCAGCAGAGCACAAGGAAAAAAGATCCCTCACCCTCTGTCTGCACAGCACAGCAGTCCCACAGACAGCCCACAAAATCCTCCTTGCCAGTTACTTAACATGGTCATACTTAAGCTTTCTCTGAAAGTGCATTGCAAGCCAAACCAAACCCTTTTCCCAGATCCACCTCCAATGTGAAATAAGCCATTTCAAGATTTGTCATGTAGTGGGTACAGCTTGCAAGAAAGCCAACACTTCCCTGCGTCTTTACCAATGCTGCAAAAGGCAGGATTTTGTTTCACGTATTTATTCGCGTTGCTAGGATGCATTTCAACGGCTTTTAAAAATCCAAAGCACGGTATGCTACCTGTCCAGGAATGAACTTACAGAATACATTTTTTCTGACTTAGAATTCAGATCAGATGTAATGACTACAACCCAGTTGGTTCAATGTCAAAAATTTTAAAAACATCACATTGCACAGACCGTAGTGATTTTCAGCCATCAGTATGAAGAGTACAAATGAGCTCCCCAGTGTCTGGACCAGTCAGGGCAGTTGCTCAGAGTGCATGTGGAGATCTGTGGTCCAGATGTAAGTCATGTGAGCAGATGACAGTGGCTAGGATTCACCAAGCAGCAGGCTGCCATTGTCTGAGCACCATCAGGGAGCAGGGTGGGATCGACACTTACAGAACAGGAACATCTGCAAGGTTGTGGTTATGTCAGCGAGAGATGCAGAGTAAAGGCTCTGACTGGTCGGTGTGATCAAGTAAAATGTTCGCAGGTTCTCCTTGACAGTACAAGAGTTACTGCTAGAAAACTGGGCCTTAAACAACTGGCAATTCCCAACTGGGTAGGTGAATAATAGATTTAATTTCAGCAGTTGTAACAAATGTTTTCTATTTAATTTCCACAATTATTCGATTTTATTCTTGACGTAATTCATATGACGACAACAGTACAAAATGCCTATGAGCAGGCTTGATTTAATCTTCAGGGTGTACAAGTAGCTGACCAACAAACTTAAATGGAAGGACTCCACTTCAGAAGAGATGTTTGGTCCTAAGGACCCATGGTCAGGAAAAGATACCATATCACTGTGGGTTAGGGATACGCTTGCACAATCTGGCCTCCCTAAAGCTCCCCCTTTACTCAAATGACGAAGCAGTCTCTTACTTGTCCAATCTGCTGTGCGGCGCAGAGGGGCTTTAGGTGCAGAATGGTTGTTGCACTTCAGTGGCAGATGAAATAAAGCTTTTTTGGCTCCTCTGGGATTAAGAACACTATATAAAATAACCAACTGAAGGAATGAAATCTGTCCTCGATCTAGCGACCTTGACGGTACAAGCAGTAAATGGATCAACTGAGGCAGATCCATGCTAAGCTAATTCTGTGTTCCAGACACTACAAGCCAACAGAAAAGGGATTCACCAGCTATCTGTCCTCTCTGTCGGTTTTTATGGCATATCCAAATTGGGCTTTAAAACAAAACATTATTTCTCTGGAGGCAATAGATTTACGGCAACTGCTCTACTCTTAGTGGAACCAACAATTTATGAATTCTGGACAGCTGTTGACGAAGCTGGCCGTCTGCCTTATCTACATCGATTGTTTTTCCCCCCATCTCAAACGGACAAGAGCGCTCAACCCCCCTGTCAAAGCTCTACCCCCGTCAAATAGCCAGGCCTTTCACGAATTCCCAAAGAAAAGGTAACAAAACGTCTAATTACATCACCACACCTGTGAGGTTCAATTAAACCCACTCAGTCGCGGAGCCAGCCCGTCCCTGCAGTCTGGAGGAATTCCCGGCAGGATGTTTAAAAGCCAAGTTTCAGTCCAGGTTTCTCAAAAGATGCTGGAGAAAGCGACGCTAACGGAGGGTAAGCGAGAGAAAGGTGGGAGAGGGCAAAAGGGCGACGGAAATGCTATAGGGAAAGAATGGGCACGAGGAGGGAAAGAATCAGAATTCTGCTCTCGGAACAATTTTTGGAAACTGCCAGCCAAGTGACACTAACTCCTCGCTGTTCAAAGACTCCCTGTTCTTCCTCCTCAATACAGTCTATTTTTAAATGCGCGGTGCCAGCCTTAGGCCTCAGTGTTTGACTAATGAGGCTTGTCAGGATTCAAAACAACCACACAACACATTACCAAGCCCCCCCACGCTCCTCACACCACCATTCAAAAGCCACTGGACCTGTACTCATTAATATTCCCCCATAGCTGGCCCAGAACACAGGCTAGAGAGGCCAGATCGTAAGGGGGAATGCAGGAGATGTGAAAAAGCATGCCTGTGCCACTAGCAGAGTATTACTAACACTCGCACTACAATACAGAGCAATAGAGAGCTTGAAGTTAAAAAAAAAAATTGGGCTGCCTAAAATGAAGATCTTCAGGATAACTGAAAACATCAGAAAGAAATGCTGCATGCATGTAATGTTCTCAGCTTTACTGCGTGGTAAGAAAGTGATTTTCCAGTCTTCAAGTTTTCAAGAAGGGACCAATGGTGATTAAAAATACATACAGTTACGGACTTTGAAAATTACAAAACGAAAACAGTACTATCTCCCAAAGAAATGGTATGAACTGCACAGGACATGAGGTAATTTGAAGTCTGAAAATTAGCGATTTTATGCCGCTATTGACTTTTCCCACAAATCAAAAAGCACAAGTCAAAAGGGCTTCTGCCCCCTTTCCCGCTTAACCAGGAGCACAACAGCAATGCAATCAACACATCTGAATAGCCTTCAAGAATGAATACAGTATGAAAAAAACTAATGAGAAACTTTTACCAAAACCTACTGGGAATTACACATTCCATGTCATACTTTTTATTTGTATCTATTACTGCTGTTGCTTGTTAATGTTAGTACTTTTCTAAATCCATGTGGACGATCCTATTGCACATATGTTCCTCCAATTCAGTTCTAATTACCGTTTCCATGACTTTGCATGTCACAGACGCAAGACACAGTGGTCTGTAATTATTTGGTTCAGTCTTGTCACCCATATTCATTTTCTGAATATGTACAGCATTAGCAATTTTCCAGTCAGTGGGATTTTCCTCTGTCTCTTGAGATTGTTGGAGGAGGTTTGTTAATGGTGTATGAATAAGATGTATTGTGTCTTTAAATACAATTGGCAGACTACAATCAGGCCCTGCAGATTTGTTTATCTTAAGTATATCGAGACTGGAAAAATACTATTCAGACAAGTTTTGAGCAACATATCCATTATATTGCCCCAACCCTACTGGGTACAGATGTGATTTCCTGTCTATAATATGCTTTGTTTATGCTCCTACATCTATATCCCACAATAACAACGTGCTTGAAAAAAAGATTCATTCCCTTTGGTCTCATTCTTCTCTTAACTTTCTGTAAAATGTAGCTTTTTTGCAGCATGGGACCTATAACGCAGCACGATCTACTGGGCCTTCAGAACTATACTAAGAGGCGTTCAGAAGCACTGAATATCATCCTGGATAGTCACTGAACTTAAAGCAGCCCCAGATGGCACTTTTCCAGTCTTGGAAGAAATAAGCGAAGCACACAGCTCTCACTTTTTTTCATGCTAATCTAACACAACAGAGATTGATTCCACTTCAGTAATGGAAACATTACAATACAGGATGCATTTTGCTTTGGGACTAAGTCTACTCACAATTAAAAATCAAACTATTTCATGTCAAAGTGCTTCACTCCATCATGTGATAACAGGGCAGAGGAAGTCTGCAGCAGAGCTTTTGAATCAAGTCTAATCAAGGGCAAATATGAAATAGAATAAGCTAAAATGCTTGTTAAATTTGTTTTAATTCTTCCATGAGATAAGGATGCAGCTGGGAGTTTGTGTTATTCTGGCAAAGTCTTCCTGAATTCCCAGGCAGTTCACTTATACAATGATGCGACAGTTACTTGGTTCACTTAAGCTTTGGCGCTTTCACCTATAGTACATTAAGAGCTTCCACTGCAAGCTTAATTCCAAAACCTCCATCTTCAGTACAAGACGAGGTACCAAAGTACTTTCACTTTTCCAGTAGCTTCTTCCAGCAGTAACTGGGGTGTAACACTGTAGAGCAGTTCTCTCAGTCCTGGTCCCGGTGTACCTCTGTGTCTGCTGATTTTTTCTTCCAAGTGGGCCCTCAATCACGAGTGCTAACTGCTGTCGATAACCAGTCTGCCAGTTTTCTCTTCTGCACACATTTTTGTTTAGAAAAACACCTACAACTGTGGTTCTCAATCCCGTTCCTAAGAAATCTACGTCTTCTGGGTTTTGCTCCAGCCGAATTCTTTATCACAAGCTAATTTCATTTCAGTTTCCAATAAGAGGTCCTTGTTTTGTTTTGTTTTTTTAACTTGCTTTCAGCTCTTAAAGCTGAATGAGATTTGTAATCGGTATGAGTCCTGTGCTCAATAGCAAGTTTCAGAATGGCTCTCATTCAGAGGGGTGAGCTGCAATATAACCACCTGGACCTCTGCAGAAAAAAGTGGGATTCATCTGATACAGCGTCATGCCCTCATGAGTCTGTTCATCATCAGCTAGTAACTTTTTAAAGCTGTTTAGTCAGAAACAAGGGAGCAAATTCTTAATTAGCAAATTCAGGGGAGACTGTATAAAGTTTTGTGTGTTAAAGTTGATGGACATTCTGTATACACTGTAACTATTTGTGAAATCAAAGACTGAGTGCAGGGATAGCCTAAACCAGCAAGCAGATCAGTTACAAGCACCAGTCAGCACTGGGGATTAAGGGCCCAATCGGAACAAAAGCCAGCCAAAACAGGGGTCTCTCAGGAACATGACTGAGAGCCACTACTGTAAGGCATCAATGGACAGGTACGCAAGTGCGAGTTCTGATTACAATTCCCAGAGCTTCGTTTTACTCTAGCAGCCCAGTTTATTCCTACAGGGCTCTGCACTGTGTGATAACTCTGTTGGGACTGTTGTCTGGACAAAACATTCTCCTGCTGACTATTCCAGAAAACAGGAAACAAAAACAAGGCTCAGAAAGCTTACTGACAGGATGTGTCCTTGGGAAGCATCATGTTCTGTCCCAGTTGCATCATGGTGTTAAAGTGGTCTTTCTCCGACTGAAAGACTGGGGTTTTGGCAAGCATGGTAAAGCTAAAGACAGAAATTTCTAGAAAAAGATTTGATTTTAATTACTGCAGCAGACAGTGTGAAGGAAGCTTGCATCCTCATGGTGGCAAATTCATGTTCTTTGGTGCCACCTGTAATGTGTCATTCATACTAATAGCAGTTTGTTGAAAAAGAATGTTACAATTTTCCATGTTTAGTTTCTGAAGACTTTGGAAACGGAGAAATACAGCCAGCAGGTATTTTGACACCAGAGACTGGGAATACTGAAAGACATTCAGACAGCCAGGTAACTGATAACTGAGAGCTGTAGGATTTCGAACCAATATTTCCAGATATTGCCATAAATTAATAAAGTGAGCTATAAGCCACACTGCTTTTGTCCATGTCGGCTTGTTTGAAATGCACTTGGTCATTTTTAAACACATGCATGGTTTGTGTCTCACGTGAAGCACAAAGTTGAACTATTCTTTAATGTTCAAATGGTGAAAGTGAAACCCTCAGCCACGCCGGTTAAGCCATATCTCACTATACTCAAACATTTTCAAACACTTAATTTATGGGAGTCCTTGTTTTAACATGTATTAACCTAGCTGAACCCTAGCCATGTCAATTGGATTACCTAATGCAGCCTTCCAATGACAAATAACTCCCACTCTTAGCGTTTGCTGGGATCTTTTCTCAGATTCAAATCAATTTTTCTTTTAACAGTAATAATATTGACTAATTTTGAGTGCCAAGATGGGAATACCGAAAGACATTCAAGACATTCAGACAGCCAGGTGTTTTATTATTATTATTTAATAAATAATAATAATAATAATAATAATAATAATAATGCCATTTTGCACTTTTACATATTATATCAGTAAATGTAATTAAATGATACATTTATAGGCTGTTGTGCATATGTGTTTGCATTTGTTGCTGAGTGTTATGAGATAATACGCTGTTGCACAGGGAATGTTTATACTTTTGTATGACATTTTTAAATTGAAACATCTGTCAAATAAGATGCATTATGCTCTGTATAAATATGCCTGGCAAGGAATCTATTTATCAAAAATATTTCCACTGCCAACATTTTCAACAATAACTGAAACTGGTGTGATTTTATTGCCCTATGCAGAATATTAAAATATTGTGAGCAGAATTTTTAACGTTTTCATTCAGAATCCCCAATACCTCGGTGCCTAAAAGCCAAATTGCTTTACAGCACACTACATCATGATCAAAGCTGTAACACGTGCTGTGCAATGTGTACTGATAAAAATGCTCTTGCATCTCCACCTTCCTGAGCACAGCTGTTCATGAAATACAGCACTGTCTGACATAAGAGCAACCCTTACTATACACACTGTTAATTCATAGGATTGTATTATTAATATTGCAGAGCCCCATCCCTGGGGTTAGGAAAGATATATAACATTCTAAACTAAACATGTCTTTTTATTCAAGTTGGCTTTGAAGTGCAAAGTTGCCTTATCCTGGCAGGAACTGACAAAGCTAAAACACTCAGACATTCTCCCTTTTTCGTGTTTTTTGTGCACGTCACAAATGTAATAATTCCTTACACTAAAAGACAACTTTTCAGGACACTCCACTGAAAGCGCTTTACAGATAATGGGGACTCTCCTCCACAGAGGTGATGAAGCCAGTTCATCGATGATTGGCAAAGGCCAGGGGGAAACTTGGCCAGGATACCAGGGTAACACCTCTAGTCTTCTGGGATTTATAATGACCACAGACAGTCAGGGCCTTCGTTTTATGTCTCTTCTGAAGCACAGAGCCTTTTTTACAGTATAGTGTTCCCATAGCTATAATGGGACCCCTACTGGTCCCACTAACACCTCTTCCATCAGCAACCATAGCTTTCCCAGGACGTCTCCCATCCCAGCACTGGCCAGGCTCATACCTGATTAACTTCAGAAGGCTGACCGTTGCAAGTTGCAGGAAGATATAGCTGCTGTCTTAAAACACACATGCAGGGACCTTTCTTAGGGCTCATGCGTATATTGATTAGCCCACAAAAACCAATAGATTTAAACAATAATCATATTGTAGAATGATCAAAAGCCATGGTTATAAAAAGTCAAAACCCTTAGACTGTGTACAGCACTTCTAGTCATCTGCATGAAATATTCAGAACTGACACAGCTTTCTCCAGTGGATCAGAGCACTCAAGGGCCCCATCAAAGTGTCAGCATGCTGGTATGTCAAGATCAGAATGAATTATCTAGGACATCAGCTGCTGTTAGATTATTTAATCTGAGGAACTCTACCTCCACTGCCTGCTCTCTATTTTCTGGTTGCTTTTTTGTATTTTTCACAAAGAAACAAGCAATTCGCACCTGTCCAAAAGCAAAACTATTTTAACAACGCAAAAATAAAACCTCACCATTGCTAGTTCTTAACCTGACCTCTTCTTCAAAGGGAAATCATGTCCCAGTCCACAGGTGCTTAAATGCTATTTCTCTGCCCAGGGGGTTATGGCTCACAAGCTGTAAAGACCAGAATTAACTAAGCAGCAGTTTGAGTACAGTTTGGTCAGTAGTATGAAGAGATTGAAAGTGAGCTGACATTTGTCTGGACAAGATGCAACAGCGCAAAACCCCTGTACTTGAGACACCAGGCCAGCCCAGCACATACTGATACAGTAGCCCTGGGAACTACTGCAATCTCACCTACCAAACTGGGCACATGACATCAGTACAACACCTCTATTATCAGCCTTACTGAGAGGGGCAATATTCCAGTGCAACAATTCTATTACCTACTTGACAGACTTTTATTACTTGAAAACTGCAAGCACTTCTAAAGCCCTCCAAGCAAGATGCTGTTTGAAGAAACACTACAATAAAACAGCACAGCAGAAAGTTATAAAGTAAACGGGGAAAGAAAAAATGTTTTAGTGAAATGTCTTCACAAATATGAAAACTATAAAGCAGCAATAAATACTTCCATTCTGAAATATAGTAGCATAGCAATGTGACAGTTCGATTTCAACTAGCTAGTTTTAACTAGCAAGTGACCAGGATGATACCTGCCAGTTTTGATCAGTTACACAGTGTAAAACTATAAGCAGTCTGGATGCTCAGAATACGATAGCTTGAATAATTAAGTCAGGCAGCTACACTGGTTTACCTAATATACACAGAACGCACTCACAAGAACAAACCTAATTTTGCTGATTCTGAGCCAAAGACAGCCGTGACAAAAGGAGACAGATTTCTAGAAAGATTATGCATGTATTGTATAAAGAAGGCATATATAGTCAGCAGTTTAACAAGTGAATCCAATGCAATCACAAGAACAGCCAATACCCAGAACAAAAAGCATGATAATATTAAATTAAACTTAAATTAAACTCAATTAAACTTACAAAAACATACTAAAGTGAAGCATATTTGACATAGTGAAGTAAAGTTCAAACATTTTAATTGTACAAAAGTGAAAAAAGCATTTATTTGCTAGTATAGTATAACTATGGCCCCAAAACCAAATACTTATTCCTGAATGCTATAATTAACAGAGTAGAATGCTCCAAATTGCCTGTATCATGTACAAAACTATGAAATCACATGCTAGAGAAGAAAAGATCATAGAGCCAGTAAATCCAGGAAATATACTGATCACAACCAATATGGCTCTATGTAAAAAACAAGTAGTGACAATGTAGTTTGTATCATTAACAAGTCTTGAGTCCTATCTGCAAACTCATGCTCAACTATTCTAGCCTGGAAATGCTTTTTTTAAAAGGTATCTCACGCAGATGTAACAGGACTGCCTTTTCATGTGGACGTATTGATCAGAAGCTCTGAAATCGCTATCACAGCATGTACAATTAAATCAAAGAGGATTGCTACCCGTCTGGTGACAATTACAAGAATCTTGCTGTGGTACATCGGAAAAAGCTCTAAGCGATATTGGAAATTATTACCCATCTTCTAAAAATACAACACCAATTGCTTAAACAAAGAATTTTGTTTGGAATACATACCAGTGTCCTTGCACTGTATTTGTAAATTCAATAGATAAAGAGCACGCAGAGGGGAATTCAGAAAAATGTTTAGTGACTTTTTTTTTTGTGAGTAGAGCTACTCCCTATTCTTATGCAATGCCTTGCCATAAACAAAATGATTTCATTTTATAGGGTAACCTCCCTCTTTTTGTGTTCATTTCAGAAATATTTAGGAAGTACCAAGGTTTGTCTGAATGCTCAGAGACTGACGCACAGGAAAACACTGACGTAGTAGGAAAACTAGGGCTATCTGCATTCAATAACACATTTCTGTCATTACAATGTCAAATAAAGGGAGATGAGCAAAAATGATTTGAGTAACTACATTCTGACAGTTAACAAGTTGCATCAATTGAGAGCAGTACAGAAAATCTCATGATTAGTTCACATACAATCATCTGGGACGTTGGAGTACACTGTTAAAAACTAGATCCATTGTAACCAGCAGCTTCCACTACATTCTGCAATAAATTCCAGATCCAAATTGACTTTGGATTTGAAGGAAGGATACTGTGTGTACAAGAGAATTACAAGTCAATAAAAATAGGAAGAGATTCTGTCCAAGATCCTAATCCAGATGCAATAGGTATACTTGATTTTGAAACAAATTACGAATTCTGGAAAGATAGAAACCATCAATTCGCCTTCAGATAACCCCTTCAACATCTTTTCGAAATTTCACAGTAGGGGCAAAGCCATTTTTCAAAGACAAATATGGTCAAAGGCTTGTATGTCATTTTCATTTTTTCAATTGGGATAATCCATCAGCTATTGCACCACTTTACCGGCCAGTTTAAGATCAACCACTGCAGAGAGGCACAAACAAACACGATGAAGCAAGTGTTTCCAAGCAGCGGCACACCCACTGAGATCATTTTGTGCAACATGTATCTTACTGTTCCTGAAGAAACAAATTCTTGTCCGTGCAGCAGGATTATCATGACGATCTTCACTGGTTCATCAGCTATTGCAGGCTTGTGTCAAGGTGCTATATTCGCACCAGTACTGGTTTCACACATACGTACCCCCTCATCTCCCCCCACACAGTATTTCATACAGCCCTACATGAAATGTCATGTTGGCGCCTATGACATCTGTTCATAGGCGTTCCCTTCACTAGCTTTCATTTTAATTTCTATGCTTTTGTCATTTGAGAGTTCATTGCCAGGAGCCACAGTATTCAGCATATAAAAGTCAATAATGGGATCACTGGGTGTACTGATATAGGCCATGAGGGGGTGTGGCACTTTCTGATTGGCTGCCCGATAACCTATTACATTGCAGCATGACACTATAGAAAGGACTTACTAATGT
Source organism: Lepisosteus platostomus (assembly GCF_059453375.1). Taxonomy (NCBI): domain Eukaryota; kingdom Metazoa; phylum Chordata; class Actinopteri; order Semionotiformes; family Lepisosteidae; genus Lepisosteus; species Lepisosteus platostomus. Next base: position 23,135,675 of record NC_142622.1, on the reverse strand, counting down.
AATACACACCTAGGAAAGACACCACAGTCAAATCACTGTATTCCACTCCTGACATTTTTTAGTGTACCGCTGATGTTAAACTCACAGAGACGCAACTGCCCCCTCAAATAAAGTCAATATTATATTCATTGAAGTTAACTTTTCATTTTTACACAAAGCTTTTGATATATGAAGCCTATTTTGCATTCTACAGCTAACTTTTCCAAATCTTTCCATCGCAATAAACATTACAAATATTTGTGAGGAATTAGGGAATACGCTTCAAATACAAACTCTTTGGACTACTGCAAGACACAAATTCGTGAAGCACACAATCCACTACTAAGGCAGAAAAACTGCTGATGATAGAGAGCATCCCCCACAATGAGCTTGCAAAGCTTCTTATGTGAACTTCCACTGAGTCATTAATTAGCATCTTTTGCCATATCCATTTCATTAAGTTCAAATGTGATCTGAGCAGTGAAGAATACCGTTCATAGACAGGGTCTTCAGTATAATGAGGAGGGTCAAGACACATGAAAACACAAAGGGATAATATGAAGTAAGTCTGCTGAAGTCTTGCGTTCAAGCAGAGACCTGAAATGAGCAATGGATAGCATTCTAAAAAGTCTGTGTTGCTGTGCTTTTTGCTAATGATTTAACTGCTTATAAAGGGCAGGTATCCTGCTGCCAGAATTCTCATTTACTCTTCACACACAGCAACCTCAGCTGGGTGCTTTTATCACTAAAAACAGGACACATGCATGAAAAGTCAAAACTTAGTAGGATCTGTAAAAAAAAAGTATATCCAGTGTCTAGCCTATCTAGTCTAGTGTCTTTCAGCAGAGACGTTCTCTTGTAGCAGAGCTGAAAGCAAGCTGGGTCTCCACTACTATATGGGACTAGTGAATTATAGGAACTGTCATTCACTTGCTCAAACAGCTAGAATCCTGAAGGAGGTGGGCCGCTTTCCAAACAGAAGAAAGAGAAGAAGAAGTATTCCAGCATCAAACGTCTTCAAAAACAATGCAACAAAACAATGAGGATTTCACTTAGTACAGTGAGAGCAAGAGTATTCACTCTTCCAATGAAGTCCCATTTAGTTTAATTACAAATGCACAAATGGGAGAATACTTAATCAACATTTTATTTGCAGTTTTTTGCCCAGATTTCATGTATTTCACCCATAAAAGCGTTCAGTTGGAGCTATCGGGTTTTGATTAGCCACATTCACTCCAAAAACAGTGTACGTCAATATAAGCATATAAGCCAACATTCAATCACAACTTAGGTAATCCAACAAAATGGAATGTCATTATAAATGGGACCAATGGCTGTGCAAGAGACAGTACATATGAATGGCACCAGTTACTTCAGATCAAAAAAAGATACATCCGCTCCAGAAAACAGACCAAGTGACTTGGCATGACCCGAGGCAGGGGAGCTTTTTCCAAGCAGTGCAGAGTGTCGCTTGGCCTCCAGAAGCTTAATCTCGAGGGGCCAAAGCAAACACAGTGAGGCATGCAATGACTTATCGCTTGGAAGCTGTGCCGTGAAGGTCAGGCAACGGCTTTCCTTGGAGAGTCAACCCTCGGAGAAATCTGGCTTATTTTCTCGTACAGATCTTTCTTGGTGTGCCACTAACCACTACACCTACTGCCAATTCCACTGGCTGCACAGAACACTACTGTACTGTAAGAATAGGCCTAAGAAGGTTTTTAGAAGAGGTTAGGAGAGTTTCCCCATTATTCAATGAATCCGATGTACAGTTTAACTTCACCTTCCCCGTATTGGATTTTTCTGTGCAGCTCGTTGGCATTCCCAGCACAAACCCTGCTTAATAAGGTCAATGTAAAACTTCATTTCATAAATGGTGCCTTCAGTCTATCGGCAACAATCACAGCAAAAATCCTTTGAAGTAAGATTTGCATAAAGAGAATATAATTGACCTGCACAACTCAAAAAGCCTGAAATTATCAGCGTGCCGATCGATCCCTTCCTCCTCGCATCCATCCATTTTCTGCTGTTGTCAGGTATTTAATCATGTCCGAGTGGGGGGAAAAAACAAGACAGGAGTGCTTCTACCTTTGCAATAACAAAAAAACAACAGTACAGTAGTCCCAGGGTGCTAAACATAGCTGTAAATCACATGACAAAGGGCTTTACAAAATTCCATTAATGTCCCAGTATTCAGGCTTCAACAGGTGTACACCCAGTTACTTATATTACAGGATAACATCTACACTGTCCTCACGGACTGAGTGAAACCAGGATACCCCTTTACAAGGAAATAGGGCAACATCAAGGTCTACGTGAAGATAAATGTTCACATAAAAGGGTCTTTTATGGAAAAACCGTCACTTGGGCATTTTAAAACCACTTGGGACTACAAAATGAAAACTTACTGCAGCTCACTAGTTTAGCTTAAGAGCTTTTGAGTAAGAAACTAAGCTTCTGACCATTTTCCCAGCCGCTGGAGGCAATTTCTCCTAGGAAATCTAGGAAGAGAATACTTACTGTATGGTTCGTCAACTTGCCAGGGGAAGCTTCAGCAGCAGCAAACTTGCCAAACCTCTCAGCATAGGGCCGATCTGAAATTCAACAGCACAACAGGACACAGACTGTTAGACAAATTTGCTGTGTGTGACAGAAATAAATGACAGGGACTATAACATGAATTAATAACGCCATTTTAAAACAGTGGTTAGAGAGCGTTAATGCTGTGGCACACACTGATCTGGAGTTGTACAGCCCCCTTCTACTCTGTGTTTTTGACCTGAATAGAGGTCTCCCGAACACTGCTGGTGCACTGAGCCCCACTGACCACAGAACAGGGCCTCACTGGGACACAAACATTGCCTGATGGCCTGTTTCACCACTGTGGGAAAATTACCTCTTGATTTCGCTTACTTTGGAGATGGTAGCTAGCCTTAAGTGAAAAACCAGTTATATCTCCACAACAGCAACAACACTGACCCAGAGTGAAGGCCAGATGGATTTTGAAACTGTATGCTTTCTGAATGACCATTACACACACCGACTTAACACAACCCAAACCCCACTGCCCGGACCAAATGTCAAATTTCATCGCACAATTCATTGTAACCACGAACACAAATGATAAGATAAGATCACTTTATTGGCCATATACAATTTCTTGCATGAGGAATTTGTCTTTATTGCATACCCCAACTTGCTCTCCATGAGACACACAGACAGGGAGAGAAGCTTGGGGTCAGAGCACAGGGTCAGCCATTTATATGGTGCCCCTGGAGCAGCTGGGGTTAAGGGCCTTGCTCAGAGACCAAATGGAGTAGGATTTCTCTTCCAGCCGCGGGATATGAACAGGCAACCTTCCAGCCACAGGCGCAGATCCTTAGCCACAGAGCCACCGCACCGCCGCCACAGAGGCGACATGTGCCTGAAAACATCCTGCAGGTCTCAGCCAGCTCCTCATGCGGTCAAAACAAACACTCATCCCATAGGGCATTTCAAGACTCCAGAAAAAACAGCACCTTATAACAGTTCTGTTTATAATACAGAACTGTAATACAGGCCTCATCAGTAGGTGAGGAACAGTGTGTGAGCCACAGTGCTCATGCAACACAACAGCTTTGTTTTCACATGTGTGCTAAAAGTCAAATACCCTTGAGCTATTTAGTCCTGCCAGACAAGATGACCAGACTGTGTTACACTATGTGATGTAACACAGTGGTTTTGTATTACTAGGTTTAAGAAATACATTCAGCAGTGTTGTATTGTAACTTTTAAAACCTTACACAATCACAGATCACTTTTACCAAGATGTACGCTGGTGTTCAATGTAGTTATACCGTGATCAGTCTGGGCTCAGATAAATTCATTCTGAATTGAGCACTGCTTCTGCACACAGCTGAAATAACATCACTGAAGCAGCTGGATGTTATCTGATCACCTGCTGGCAGAGAGTCCTGCAGTGCTAAACAAGAGGCCCATTGCTAGAGTCCATCACTTCCAGAACATAGACCAACACGAAAGTCAAGAAAAGGAAAAGAACGGAGTGTAGCCAGTGTGAATTTCATGATTCCTGAAATCTGAAAAGAAAACCTGTGCATTCAAAACCAAACCTGCAATTTTACACAGCACAGAGTTTCTCTTAACCATTGAGAAAAACATGTCTGTAGTAGGTTTTTAAAAACCTGAACTTAAACATCAGCTATCAACATTAAGTTTCCAGAACTGAACATATTTTTTAATGTAACCTACTTCCGTGTTGGGAATCCAAAAACTGACAATCCTGGCTTGTAGAGTAAAAATCTAGGCGGAGTACACTGTACTCATCAGTCAAGAACATTTTACTTCCGATAGCAGCACAATACTCTGCTTGTTCTAAAGGATTGACAGGGAACATGTAAGCAGAAATTCGACTGTGTCCACAAAGTACCAAAATAAATGACAAGACACTATGGCCGGCCAAGTAAAAAAATGTTTCTGGCTTTTAAAGACGTTCCGTGTAAATACAACAGGGTTTTATTTACTTAAATTCCTGGAAAAAGTCATGTCTCCCAAGACCAGAAGATCCTTCCTGTGACGATGCTGCCTCTCCTGCCTTCTCTGAAAAAGAAAACACTATTTTCCAGACTTTCTTCCTGTGGTTATGGAAACCAGGATTATTATTTTTTTTATCACCAGTGGACTGTAAAAAGCCAAGGTGACTATAAGTGTATGTAAAGGAAAAAGCCAACATGAAGCAGCAAAGGATGAAAGGGAGCTATCAAAACCTCACCCAACTTGTGCCATCCAATACAGTGTCTTAGCTTCAAACTGTGTGACATGATTTCTAAATCCTACCGAGCAAAATATTGCTTTGTTTCGAGAATTTTCTTCAATGCCCAAACCTGCCCGAGTCACTTAATATGCAGACTCCACTCTTGTATCATGCGTATGGAGAGTGCAGCTGTTTGTGTTTTCAAGTCAGCACTGACACATCGTGACCAGCTCTACAATTTGGTGGGTGACAACAGAAGTGAGAATAAGAGACGATGATAATGGCCTTATCCTTTCAACAACAGGCAGTACCTCCAATCTGTACTTTTTCTGCACTTTTTTTTAGCTTGGTGCGGTTCTCATCACACGATTCACAGCGACTGGCCAACGATGTACCCACTGTGGACCAATCCCAAACTTGTGCCCAGTAGACCAGCTAAACATCAATATCTTCTGTTTTCGTCCCTTTGTCTTTTTATCGGGAATTTTATTTGCAATAATGCACCCCACTGAACATATGCGCCCATTAAGAAGGGTTTACAGGAGTAGTTGATGGGAATGTGAAATCATCTAAGCAGAAAGAGCAACAATGAATTAGGCAGAGCATGTAATGAGACATGAAACAAGTAAATTAAATGACAGGAAAAGGGAATGATATAAATTGCTCCTATAACTTCTTAAGATACACAATGGAACTTTGAATGAGAAAAGCATGAATTGAACATAAGCATCGACAAGTCAGCGCAAGTCTGCCCTCATGAACAGTACCAGTCCTTCAGAAGTGGTAAATGACACGTTGGTACTCTCATAGTTGTGGGTTCAAAAGGCCAATTCAACAAAATTGCACATAAGCTGAGCTGGACTTGAGTATGGCCACACAATGACAGAATAATAACTTTCACATACACAGCACATGGCACGCAAGAGAAAAATCAACACCTCAGGCTTATACAATATACATGTCCTGCGTGAGCTAAAGGCATCCCATGCACAGAAATACCTATTTTTCCTTTATCTTTTTTCTTAGAATAGAAACTGGAACAAAAAAGTACGGTGCTTCCTCTTAAATGTATAATTGATGCCCAGCTTTCACATCAGCTATACTGCAGAGCTCATATGAGAGTGAAGCAGAGTGAAGACGGATGAGTCCCAAGGGAACACGTTCTACTAAGACACTGAAAACGATTTTCAGTTGGCTTTGTCATACAAGCTTAGAGGTGGCTGGGAAGAAAGTTAAAAACGAATCAAGTCGAAGGCAAATCACACCTAATACAAACTTCTTATTTGTTGCCAGTTCTTTAGGCCCAGAAATGCTAGACAGGCCAGCTTCCCATAAAACTGGAACGCCTCTTGATTAACTTTTTCACAGTTTCAACTCTGGAGAGTAAAGCAACTTGAGCAGGTCTTATGCTTTAACCCACTGCTTATTAAGTTAGTAGCTTTCAGATCACTACTACATTCAAAATTCTATTAATGCTAAGAAAACACTGTCAAAGCTAATTGGATACAAATTAGGAACAAGCTGAGCTACCTAAATGTTCCAAAATGAAGTGTGTTCTGGCTTTTGACTGGGCAGCTGGTGAACTGCACGTATAGCCTTATGCTAAATGACACATCTACCGTAGCTATTCCACTATAGATGTCTGTTATCAATGTAAAATGATACAGATGGAATTCACACAGAAGAAGGTAGTGATATAGGCTGAAGTTTCCTCTCTTACACCTTACACTTTCTGTAATGTTTGCCTGAATAGCTCTTGACTGCCATTTCTCCTTGTCATGCTGAACCACAGCAGAGATATTAAATTCAATTTCGAAATTACCTCTCACAGCTGTTGAGAGGGAATTCAAGAAACTGCCAACTTCAGAAAAAAGTGTGCTGTGGAAGAAATAAAGCATTTGTGATTTGGAACAGGCGTTTTTCTTATCCGACTCAATTTAACATCATCATTTGTTAATCCACCCAGTTCTCTGTTGCAGTGCTCCTATAATGCTTACAGTCCTAGCACGCACTGGAGATGGGGGTACGCATGCTCTCCAATGTCAGAATCATTCGCCACCATTTACTCCACGAGTATCCAAGTGGCTGTGCAGGACATCAGCTGGAGAAGAGCTGGAGCTGTCCCGGACAGGACTCAAAGCTCAAAGACAGTTCTGCAGGTCCCCAGCGTCAACTCTGCAGAGCCACAGTGACCCCTGAACTCACCCCCACTAACTCAAACCTCAGAGGGACTCAATCAACTGGACAAATCTGTGTGGGAAATTCCAGCCACAGTTGGATAATGACACATCCCCAGTTAAATCTGTGGTTTAAGGTAAAAAAAAAAACTCCTGAAGTGCTTGTCTGTCTATGCAAATGTGCTGAAAATAAGCCAGAACATCAAGCTCACATACAAGAATCTAAAATGCCCAATGCTTTCTGTGCAAATGGGAGTCTTGCCCCTGGAGTGTGCTGGGAGGGCGGGCAGGCTGGTGTCAGACTGAGCTGCTCTGTGGTAAGGGAGTAGGGATGGAGAAATTAAACAATCCCCCAGGCTCGTACCATCATGGTCAGTCATCAGAAACCCTTTCTCCTCACCACAAACCAATGATACAGGGGATATCAAGAAAAATGAGCAAAGGAAAACTGCACAGCAAGCCACAGCACAACAAATTACACAGCTCACCCTTTAAAGTATGGTGCTAATCCAACACAGACCATAAATCAGAATTATATTGGAGCACATTTTCTATTTTTCTCCCTGTGTGACTCAAGCATTATTCCATTTAGATTTTATTTGCATATAATTTACATTAATACACATATGCAAACAAAACAGCGCATGCTGAAAATGTAGTGAATTAGATCAATTCTGCATACATACATTTTCCTGGCCTAATCCAAGAAATTAAGAACCAAACCTCCAGGTCTTGGCAAAGGGCCATTGGTTGCTAAGCAACCTTAAAAGTCATATCTGCACAATAATTCCTAGGTTATGGATTTTTAACCTTCTACCACTATCAGAGCTTAACATCTATCGCTACCTCTCAGGGACTCGCGCAGTGGGAGACTTTCTGATGCTCTGGTCACACTGACAGAGTGTTCAAATACATGGGTCAATAGAGGCAGAAACAAAAAAAACCTTCCACCACTACAGCTTCTCCGAGACCAAAAAAAGTCTAATTTCAAAAACTCAATACTGGCTTTATAGCTCCAGAGTCAGGGTCAACATTAGGGATCGCTGTACCCCTGGTCCTCTTAATACTGGAGAAAGGGCTGCTATGTCTTCAGGTCTTCATTCAACTCTGGACTCTCAATGACGTCATTCGAAGCAGGTGTTCCCTTAACTGGCCTTCCTTGTCATTATTTCCAGGTCTGCACTGATTGAGGATTGCAAGTTCCCTATAAAACTTGGTGGGCTGCACCCCTCCAGGATGTGCAATGCATATCGCTGTTCTAGGTCTTCACAAGCCAAACTGAAGAGCTTTCAACCCAGTCTTGTTCGCCACCAGTTTTCAGTGCCCATTATGGACCGCCCTCTCTTTCCGAGAGTCCTTACTGTTCATCTGCACTGCTTATTGGTGAGAAAACCTTCATGTTTCGCAAAGTCATCCCACATTCAGAAAAGACAGACTCAAGGCAGAGGCTGTGCAAAACATGGCAGCTATCGCTTGCTTTCTGAGGTTTGCGCCTCTAATTCACCCGCAGTGCCTAAGCCTGCCTTTTCAAAAGCTGGAATGTATACAATGAGCTGGCTGCTTGCTCAGCTGTTTCCACTGTCGAAAGCATTACTGCTTTTGCTCCTAAACATTTAACCTGGCAGTAATGCCCATTTAAATACCGTTTCAGTCATTTCTCGCACATTTCAGGTTTTTGTATGATGTTTTTAGTTACTTGCTACACTACATGAATGAATACAAAACAGACAGAATGGGAATTGAAAAACTCCCCATTTAACCCTTTCAACCCACCTCCTCGGCAAGGAATCTGTTCCCAAGTTTTTGTTTTTTTATGGAATGTTTGGTTAAAATGGCCAAAAAACAACTTCAAGCAGATACGCTCTTTCTTCAGGATGGTCTATTTGCTTATGGAATAAATTAATTTCCTTTTGCTGAGCAACACAAAGGATAAATGACACACCATGCACACTGCTTTGCCTTTTCAAACTGCAGAAAATAATCGACAAACTGAGCTCCTCTAAGGAAATTACTCCTCATCAGTTTGGCGTGCAGAAACGTGGGTCTCTGAAGAGAAAGACCCAGTGGCAAAAAGCTCATAGCGGATGTCCCACTCATCAGATCTCAAATTCGGCGGCATTTCTATTGATGCCACCACAGAGCCCGATCCCTTCCAGCGCGCAGGGAGCCCTGACGCACTGCGAGGGCTGCCAGCAGCGCTTGTACCATATGTGGCGTGGGTGTCTGGGACCTGGCAGCGAGAGGATGAGAATTAATCAGAATTGCCACTGTTAACAAACAGTCTCCTTAGGTGGCACAGCGTTTCTGAACCCACAGTACCAACTGAGAACTTCAACAACAGCCACTTCCGAATGCTCTTCTCACAGAAGGAAACCATAGGCCAGGTTGAAAGTGGAAGCTGCATTTTTTAGAAGTACGATTCTGAAACAGCAGGAGGTTGAGTGGTTTGTTTAGTTATTGCTGTTGGTTGTTTTTACAGGGATGAGGTATTTGCAAGCACCAGCGCTGGTTATGCTCAGTTTGCCGCACAGGGATAATTATATTCACACAAGCAGCTGTACGATTGGATGATCTCACTGACCACAAATCAACAACGCAAAACTGCTTGGGCTGTTTTACTCTACAACCCTCCTCTTCGAATCTAAGCATCCTCCCAACAGATGACACACTCCAAGACAGAAACGCAGCTGCCCTTATCAATGATTTGGCAAACCACAGCCAACAAGCTAAAGAAGTAGAATATGCAAATGACTGAGGCTGAAGCCACTGCGAGGCACAGTCTGGTTCAAAAGATGTCACTCAGCGGTACCCAAATAGTATTATTGATTGCTGCACAAGTCCCTCAATTAAAAGAAGGAAATTAAGACCAGAACCTGATCTCTGACATCTTGCATAGTAATTCCTAAAAACAGTTCGGAAAAAGAACTTCTTGAGAACGAAAAAGTTAAATCTCTCCCCCGCCAAAAAAAGTACCTTTCATTCAACGCTGTCATCAGAACAAAACAGGGCGCCGATGAATTGCACACGCTGGCAGATGATCAGAAGATTAGCACTGATCTTATCGCCTCCGAGGATATATATAGTAGAAACATATTTATATAAAAAACTTCAAGGGTGTCTTAGCCATAAAAATCCTCATGTACAATTGCCAAAAAAGGTTTTGCAAATACGACTGTAGAACAGGTCAGTGGAGTGATAGGCATCACACAATGTGAAGCCTCCCCCCCCCACCCCACAAGGGGAACACTGAACATGCCTCAAGCTCCCTTTACAACACTTTCCGTCCTGGGATTTAGCGAGATCTGAAAAGCAAGCCATTTTAACAAACTGTAGAGAAACAAAGTCAGGTTTTTTCCAGAGGGGACGAGAGGAGTGAGATAACGTGTCTCAATCGAATATTGAGGACTGGAGGATCCAGTCAGTTTTGGGCTTAATTCCAACCTGAGCAGTCATGTAAATTACTGCCCTAATTATTTTCTTAGAAATACAGCACATAAAGATTTTTCTTTAGGTCCTTTTGCAGCTGATTAGTCAAACTTTTCATTCATTAAAAGGTACAGTTATGTGTAAAACAACTTCAGAGTCTGACCTTCTTACTTTTTGCAGTCAAATTATTCATTAATTAGATCATCATTGTTACCAAGGGCAATAATAGAAGACAGACTTATTGGTCAATAATGACTTGGTTCGGTTTTGCCATTCTTCTTGTGAATGGGATTCCAGCCCCTGGGTACTAACCCTGCCTTGAGCAACTGTTGCATCGGTGGCTCCCAAATAACATCTTGTTTCCTTGAGTATACCACTAGGCCTTGGGGATTTAATAATCTTGAGTACTTATTAATACTAAAGTCAACTATTTCAAAAGATCAGGAGCACTGGTAAGTTATTGATCAATTAAGTAATCAATGCACTCAACTAGGGCAGCAATGGTCCCTGAGGGAGGAAAGGTGTTAAGATTTTGTTATAAAAGAACCCAATTTCAATAACAAATCACGTTTAATGGATCACAAGTAAATTATTCCAAGTCTCCTCAATGTGATATTTAAATGTCCGGTAGTTTTTATTCCAACTGAGCTGAAGCTAATTAATGCCTTTAATTGATCATCTAGCGTGTACAAACTCTTCACTCCTGAGTTTCAGAAATAGCCAATTTCAAGTCTACAAATCTATATACAGCATCTCCTCAACCCACAAATGAAGAATGTGCTCCCCTTTGTTAGACTGAAAGGTCCTTTACAGGCATAAAATTAAAGATGAACTGGTACCAGTGGGCATGAAGTAGGAAACACTCCCTCCACCGAGTGGTCCAATTGGTTACATTATGGCTAACACTATGAGGGGACTTTAACACTCAGAAATTGGCACAGGGTTGATACAAACCCCCATTCAACTTTAAGAGCGGAAAGCAAATTTAGAGATGTACCTTAAAAAGAAATGGGAAACCAGACAGAATGCATTTACAGTAAGAACTCAGAACAAAACTGGAAGACACAAGGGTCTCCCAGGAACAGAGTTAAAGAACATGTGCTCTACAGGACCAGGGTTAGTGACCTCTGCTATAACCAGTCTCTCCAGATTTAAGTTTTCAATGGTGACTAAAACAGAAGTCACGAAAAACACATCAATATACCCTAAGATAGAAGCCTGACTGAGACTGACTCCCCATGACGCACTGTATAAACCAGCAGAAGCACTTTCTCTGCTGAATAATAATGCCTCTAGCTTCTGGAAATTTAATTTTGGGAGTTCCATAATTATTCATAATTTAATTGTGCTCCCAATATTGATTTTCTCTTCCACGTTCACTGTGCCCTCCTGTAACACGACACTTTGTCAAATGATTGGAGGTTATGATGACAGCCATTAATTTCTGTACAAAATAAATATATATATATATATTCCCTCCTTATACCTTGATCTGTACTTTAACTATTTCACTGCTACCAGTCTATTAACTTCCAAGATGGGGCTCACATCTCATCAATGGGCACAGGCTTCAAAATTGTTTTCAAGTTATCAGAATTCCCTCAGAGGGACTGTAACGAAGATAGGTGTGCAACACTATTTTAAATCATTTCCCCAAAACTTCATCTAAATACATTTCATCTTTCCATCTTGGAAAAATGTGATTCCACACCATCAGCTATAGAACATTCCTCTATTGTGGGAGAAACTTTAAATAAGGAGCAACCCCTATTAGATCACGACAAATCTTCCTAGCAGAGCACTACGGCCATGTTGCTGTACAAGCTTATTCATTTCTGTTTTGATGATCTAGCAATAACTTGTGCACACAGTCGCCCTACCAAAAGACAAGTTTACACAACTTAAAATTCTCTGCTTAAATGTGGCCGTGTGGGGGGTACATCTGAATTAAAACATACATTATCCTACTTTGCTCTTAGACTGGTTGCTCATTGTATACTAACTGTCTGTATAATGGCACACTGCCCAACTCCACCAGCACACCCTCTTCAGCCTTCAATCGCCCCTTTTGTTCCAACTCAAAATGTACCGACGCGCACGGGCTCCTGCCCAGTCGGACGGCTCTGTCTCTGCACCACGAAAATCCTGCAGAAAGGCGTGCTTGCAGGCACATGGTTTGCTGGAGCTGTGGGAGGGGTGGCGAGGGGGAGGCAGAAGAGAGTGGTTTACAGTGAAACCTCCACGTGGGAAAAGGTTTGTGAGAGTGCAAAATCCAGGGTTTTGTCTAAAAGCAATATCGGTGATATGCAAAAGACTGCTTTGAAAGTAAAGGTCCCCGCAAAAGGTCATACACATACATACTTATGCGTGTGACTGCAAGATAATTAACCCAGGGACTTCATGAAATTCTTAAATATTTAAGTTAATATGTTAAATCCATGGTTAAATATTTATGGATTTAATTAAATCTCTGGTTTCAAAATGCTGTACTATATAGGCACAAAATGTACTGGTTACATAGGGACTTTTTTAAATTAACATTGTTTTCTGTCATAGGATAAGAAATAGATTTCAACCCCATGATCCAGATGTAAGTGTGTGCAGCCCCCAGTAAGTAATCAAATATTAGATTCTGACCCGGACAACTGCTTGTACTTCACCAGCATGCCTACAAGATGCGGTTTTCTTTTGCGCTGCAGATGAGGAAAAGTTGATTTCTTTTTTCATTGGAATTTTAGCCACACATCTACAAACCCTCAAAAAACGGATGAGATCCTCAGACCCATTAACTGTTAACAAGGGCAGAATCGTCTCCTCTCAGTTGGAACTGATCTTATGTTAATGCATTAGGTTTTTGTTAATTACCTAGTTTATTTCATTTTGAATTTTAAGCGGCTGGTTTGTGTGACAGATTCTATAATTTAGCAGCTGACTTTTAATTTTACAGTGGATCACTGCCACTGACAAGACTAGTATAAACATTCCCCCTCTCCACACTGTATTACAGTCTCTTATTGCCTTTAAAAGCTACACCTTCATTCTTACCACAGACAGGACACATTTCTGTGGTCTGATAATCACAACCATTGACTGGCACATAGAATAAGGGATATTGTTGAATCGTGAAAGCTTCCAACAAACCAAATCAAGAGCAACATTCTGTACTATACAAAGAATTGTTTTTATTTTACGGGTTCCAAGGAATGCCCTTGAAATGGTCCTTTCATTCTGGAACTGACAAAAACCGAGCAAATACTGCACATCTGTAAGTCCCACTTGACCAAACACTTCTGTACACCACGCACAAAAGCAGTCACTGTAATTTAATCACAAGATAATAGAACAGCACCATGACTAACACCAAAACTGTAATTTCACCTCACTCATTACTTCTGGGAGTTATTACATACAACAATGTTGCACATTTAACTGTACCCCAGCCTTGAAGATCAGTAACATCTTAACATTAACCTAACAAAAAGATCCAGTAAAAAGGCTTTGCTCCTATACTACAAAGAAGACTCACTGCCAACTCATTTTTATGGAATTTCTTTTCATACAACATGCAAATGTAACAGTTGTTTTGTTATATTTCTTTATTTAGCTAGAAGACTTTGGACATCTAATCCCCCATTCTGAAAGTTTCTTTAACACTGCAATAAACCCAGATAATAAAATAAAAATGGGAACCAGCAGCTCCAACATGCAAGCATAATAGGTCCAATCACCTGTTAACAGCATGAAGTCGTGATCAGTAATTTACGGCTACAGTACGCTTATTACAGTAGGGGTAAGAAGACTGGTATGCAATTTCTTGTCCAATTGCATTGGCTGGCTTATTTCTCAGTCACTAAAAAAATAAGAGAATCATTGCAAATGAGATTAATTTCATTAAGGCATTTCCTGAATGAGACTGGAAGGACCTGAGCTATTTCACTGTCAAATCCTATTGTAGCTTATGCAAATCGGTACTTGAGATTTTTCCCATGCGTTATGATGTCATTAAATAACCTCACACAAAAAAGTTCTAGATATATCTAATTATCCATACAGTACATACCGATACAGTACTGCGTGGAAAGTTTCGAGGGAGTGAAGTATAAAAATAACATTTTTAGTCTAGCGTTCAAACCACTAAACGAGGTCCATAACTCTGGGGGTGTGGGGGCTGGGTATACTCTGATCAAACAGCCTGTCTTCTCCAGGAGGGTGGTTTCATATCTCATTAAGACTGACAGCCGTAGAGATTTGGCTAGACTTGACACAAGCCCCATATGGGGCATTTGGTATCAAAAAACTACTACATAAAACATGAACAATGAAAGCCAATTCTGGATAGAGCCTTGTTTTTTTTGTCTTTTTCAGTGTTTTACACTTTTTTTATGATTAAAGGTTGGAGGCAACGTGCTTGCTGTCATCTTGGTACAGCAGAGCTCTGCAGAAGTGAACAGCACATGGGGGAGGGGGAACACCAGGGTCAGGAGCTATCCCAGATAACTCACAGGATGCCTGCAGGCACAAGACCAGTGATATCATCATCCACATTCCAAAAGACATGTGCGCATGAGATGAGTGGTTTGGAATAAAACAAATATTATGACATTTTATAGACAAGGTAGAACCCTAAACTTAATTTTAACAGCATAAAGGGAACATAAAATCTCAACCAGGAGTTTTAAATGCAAAACAATTAAATAGCCAGAGCTTGAGGTTACAAGCCTACCCAGTATTTTTAAATAATAAAAACTAAAATCGCCAATATACTATGTTTAATATTAGGTTTGATCAATGAAGGTAGGACTTTGAATCAATTCATATACAAAGCGATGTATCCGCTTGCAAAAACTCTAAAAAAAAATAAATATATAGACTTTATTAAATATCTTTCAAATCATATTAAGGGCGGTTTTCAACACCTTTTGGCCAGCACGCCTTATACAGTATATGAAAACAACTGTGGCTGACGCTTTTATCCAAGGAGACTTACAATGGCTAGAACCAGCAAAGGAACCTAGTAGCGAAGTTTCGCACAAGGGTGACAGTTTTGACCACGCTTAAATGATTCTGGGCTCCACAGCTAATCAAGGCGAGGTCGAGGTGTAGGGGACGCGTAGGCTGGCTATAGGGGTTCAGGGACAGCGGTCTGTTCCCAGAACGGCCAGGTGACAGGAACACAAACCCCCGCGCGCCGCAGCCTCCACACTCTCTGCGACTGCATTGTGTGATCCGCGAAAGAACGCATTGTTTCTGGGCACTTTGGGATAACAAACAAAACCGCTCGCTTTTCATCTACGGGGAAGCACAGCTGCTGTTTACAGCACTCCGAAAAAGAGAGGAAACAACGCGATCAGACCAGTTTCTGGTTTTTTTTATCAATATCCGATTATAATGCTACTCCAACAAAAACAAGGTGAAAATGACAACATTATTTAGAAACACAAACGCACGTGTTGTGGGGAAAATTAAAGAGGTATGATAACTCTCACCCCTTCCGTCTTTATTTTTTAGAGTTTCTGTGACTATCGCTGAATGATTAGCTTCTGCACAACCCTACCTTTTTACTTCAAGCGGGTTTTCAAGTAGCGTGTGAAAAGCAGCATCCAGGTAAATTCAGTCATCAATAAATGACCGCATGTAATCGTCGCTTGAGAAGTGTAAACTTGCCTAAGAAACCGTTTGTGGGGGTACAGCTTCCAGTCTCAGACTGTCCCCCCAAGACTTCGGGCAGACATACAGTACCTACAGGACTGGGCATTGTTCTGCAACATCTGAGCCAAAAAGATTAAGCCGTCACAAGAATTAAAACGTGGGAGACGATTATGCCTACCTCCTTTGCCCCCTAGAGACCTGAAAGATTAATTCCTCTTACGCTTTACATCTTAACACTGAGAAAACACATTCCGCTTCTGCATATTGATCTCCGATTCGCCCTCGCTCCTCTCCGTTTCTTTTAATCGTCTCAGACCTGTTGTAGGAGACGACCGGCACATACCCAGCAGAAACGCACTGTTCTTGCACGGCCCAAGACGAGAGCATAAAAATCGATCCCACCTAATAAACCGCAGTACTTCGCTTTAATAACGGCAGCAAATAAGCAAATATATTAGCTACCCAGCGAGTACGTTGTTTTCTGAGCCAGAAGCAATCGCAACCGAAACCCCATAACCTATTAAATGCAAACTATTGACTTTTTCTGTCAGTATGAGGAACTGTGCATTATAAAACCGCTACCGGTGTATGTCAAGGCAGCTAGGATCAAAAATCGCCAACACGTGAATTAGCCCTGTTGAATTCACCGAGTTGCCTTTTTTTATTTGACGTTGATTAGTTACTGAACTTGTCCAATTATCCAAACACGGCTACCTACTGCATTATTTAACCAGTCGTCAAACATGCTAATAGTTTAGGACTATAAGAGTCTATACCTTATATGACCTGAGGGGTTAAATATGATTAAAATAGCGAAAAGAAAACTTTTACTTAAAAAGGCTAATACATTAGATCAATTATCGTACGCCGTAGATAGGTATAGTTGAAAATGTCCCGTTAACCAAAAGACTATCCAGATATCTGAAGGTTAGAAATGAAGTACATCCCTTTTGGTAAAATAAGCATAAATTGTTTAGGTCAATTTTTTTTTTGGGGGGGGAGACTATCTGGGAGAAAAATGCAGATCAAAGAGCAAAAAAATGTAAAAAAACGGTAGTCTACAAATAAAATAGTGACACTTTTCGCTCGAGTTTAGTTACATCTAAATGCAAGTTGGCTATCTCAGCCCTTAAGTATAGCATATCTGTCATCGTCGTGTAGGCCTGTACACATTCATTTCACTTACCTTTCTGGATAAAGTCGGAATTCAGCTATGTAAATATATTTTTTTTGCTTCTTCTTTTTATTCTTCGCAGCGCTCTTACAGAAGCCAATATCGTGTCATTCCAGTGTTTCGCTGACTCGCGTTACTCCAGTGCCAGTCTGAGATAGCGGAATGAGAGGGGAAAAACGACTTGTTAAAAAGAATTCCGCTGAGAAACAGGAGGCAGTGCTAAACGGAGTCCCAGGATGAAACCGCTCATTAAACAAGCACAGCTAACGGGCACAAGGAGCGACAAGCCGAGCCGTTACATCAATGCAAAAACCGAGTGAACAAAATACAAGCTAGATCTCTTTTTTTAACGAGATCCGATGCCTCGTCTCAGAACTCCTCTTTTCCCCCAAAAAAGGAATACCGCTATACCTCTACAAATTAATCCGAAAAAAGAGGCAGCGGGAGACCTGACGGATGCAATGCAGCCTAGCTCATCTTATTGAACCGCGGTGTCCTGCGTGCTTCTTGGCGCAGCTCTTCCTCCTTTCGGTGGAAACTGAACAGTAGTTCAGCCGCGGTTCGCGCTGCTCAGCCCCTGCGCGACGCTGCCCGCTCGCTCGCCGCTCTCTGCTCTCCGGTGTGTGCGGGGCTGGTTGCGGGGCAGCGAGCCCTCCCACTGCAGCTCCAACCCGGAAGCAATCCCGCCTCCCTCACGCACGTCACCCTCCTCCTCTCCGCCGAGGTAGTTAGCGGCGTGCGGCTCGTACTGCTGTGGCTCGGGGTTTAGCAGAGAAGAGATAGCCAGTGCCCGCTTGTCACATTATAAATCGCCTATTCCCCCAGCTAATGCAAAAAAACAAACAAAATAAAATCCCAAGCATGCTGTAGACACAGCGTGTATTATCTAAGGAAAATTCAGATGCCCCTTGAGCATTTTGGTACGGAAATGCTAGTCGGTAAACGTTTTGTATTAATATGTATTGTTAAATGAAACTCAGGAGTATTTAATTGCATTGAATCATTTAGTTTGCAAAACATAGTGCAAACATAGTACAACGGCAAATAATGTAAACATTATTTTGGTGATTTATATACTGGAATGAATTCCCGGAGCGTCGCAGTTCCCGTGGGTCTGCATTGACAGTCTGTGTGGTGCGAAAGAGGCAAAAGAGAACGACTGTCGAGAAAAGTTTTTCATTCAGCTTTTGTCGTTATACTTAAGGTGATTTATTTGGTCCAGAAAACACATGATATAATCTCCTGGCTTGCCAGTGAAAACATCATGTATCAGAATGTCCTGCCCATGGCGGCAAGTGAGGTAGAGACAAATATGCTGGTCCTAAAATCTTTTAACACAACCCTCCCCCCCTCACATTACAGAATACCTCATTTACAATTTTTTTCATGGCTAGGAAAGTGGACGGTCTCTATAAAGTCTCCGAGCAGTGCATGGAAAACATGCACTGCTCGCTGTATGACCTGGGCTTTTAAAATACATTAATCGGCAAAACAGGCATTAGAAACCCAATACACGGTCGTTCATGTCGTTTACGTTTCTTACGCTTTCATCGATTCATTCTATACATTCCAGGACTACAAATACATAATATCACCATTTTTATCTTTGAGATTCATTTATCTTATGTATATTATTTATAAATTTAAATTAATAAAGTTTACAAATGATATGAGGCCATTTTAGGGAGCTAACCTGTGTACTGGTAGCTCATTGATCTAGGGATCAATGTATTTTCTTGACAACATGACTAAGGGTTTTGTTTCATACTTCCAGGGCCCTTTATGTAAGACTTTAATTTCACCTTGTGTTAGTTTGGTTTTCATCTGTTCATGATTATCTTTAATTGTAGTTCATGGTCTGGCTCTTTAAAGTTTGGTTAAACACAGTAGAAATAAACATAGGATATTTGAAATGGAAGTTTGTTAGCTTTGTATATAAGATTCAGATGAGTGTGGGTTGACGCAGCAGTGCAGTGGATAGTATTGTGGTCTTGCAGTGCTGAGGCCCTGGGTTCAATTCCTGGGGTGCAGTCTACTTGGAGTTCCTGTGTTTGTGTGGGCTTCCTCCCACAGACCAAAGACATACTGGTCGGTTAATTGTCTTTTGGGATAACTGGCTCTGGTGTGAGTGTGTGTCCTGCTATGTAGTGGTATCCTGTCTAGCAGCCGTGTCACCCTGCATTATAAAAAAAGGCACCATCCTTTGGATGAGATGTAAAACCAAGGTCCTTAATCTCTCTGGGCATTTCCCATTGGCCTTTACCAATCATGGCCTCCTAATAATCCCCATCTATGTGTGTGGTGAGTGTACTGGAGCACTATGGCTGCTGTCGCTTCATCCAGGTGGGGCTGCACATTGGTGGTGGTGGAGGGGAGTCCCCATTAATTCTAAAGTGCTCTGGGTGGAGTTGCCAGAAAAGGGCTATATACAGTAAGTGTAAGAAACTATTATTATTAACCCTGTATTACATAAAGCACTTAGAAAGTGGATTTAAGGTATATTACCACGTACTGAAGAAACACACAGAAAAGTTGGCCTATTTAGTCCTTGGGTTAATCCAAATGGGATGAAAGGGAAAAAAGTACAGGTATCGTTGTCCTCTGTTTGTCTTGAAGCCTTAATTTACTTTTTTTTTGCATTGCCTTTAGAACATCTCACCTTAATTGGCATGTTCAGACTGCAGCTGAGCTCTGGAAAATAACAGACACCACAAGGACTTGTTGCCCTGCATCTTCCTGTACAATTAATTTTTACATTAGTTATTGTTAACTGACTCATTAATTGTTTTAATATGCATCCCTTATAATTTACACTATTGAGTGTGTCCATTGGGGTCAGTAACCTGAAAATGATGGTATGAAGCAACATAGCGCTTTGATCAGATTTCATTGTTGTGCAATTTGCTTTATTCTGTTCAGTATGTCACCATGATACAAACTGATATTGTCTTCATCTATAACTAGCAAAAAGAAATGTTACATGAGGAAGATCTCATTTGCAATACATTCCTGCTCAGCACATTACAAAAATAATTGCTGCATTGAAGAAAAGTTCAAAGACGAGTGACCATAATAATTCCTGTTTAACAAGACATGTCATACAGTATCTTAAAGCAAGCCAATCTCTAGATCTATACAGAGATGATTATAAGGGAAACTGATAGAAATGTTTAAAAACCTGACTTTCATTACTGTCAGCAGAAAGTCTGTAGAAAGTTTTCTCCTTTGCTTCGTAATAAATCTTGTATAATATTCCTTGACTTCAAAGTTTTCATTCTGATCGGTATCATTTCATGCAGTGAGTGTTAAGATGCATTATATCAAACAGAGAGCAGTTATCATGGCTAACTGGAGCTTGCACATCAGATAAAAACCACAGCTATACTGCAGTTCACCACTTAAGAGGTCTTGCTGTATGTGTCAGGCAATAATAAATGTTAATTGGAGCTTATTATAGATGTAAATGAATTTCCTGTCAAGACATCCTACATTAGAAGCCTGAGGCGAGTTTCTAAATTTTTACCATTTTAAACTGAAATGCAAAGTGGTAGAGTGTTGTGCATAGCTTAATGGTCTTTAATGTTAAAGCCTGCTGTCTTAATTTCCACTCTGTCTATGTTTCTGTGCGTGGGGAGGGGGTGGACAGCTGTAAAAACTAACCTGTGAATTACATTTTCAAAATCCGTCACATGAGTGTGAAACATACACTTAGAACGAGAAGGACAAACAGCTGCTCCCTTTTAATACCTTACCTTACCTCAAGGCAAGGGTATTTCAAGGTAGATCAGATCCGAATACCACTGCTGTGGATGAGGTGCCTCACTGTGTGCTTTGGCCTCTGTTACCCTTCACACCTCTGTCAGGCTAGGTGAGCACAGCCTGGGCACTGGCTGCCTCTGGCATTTGGGCTGATCTACCGCAGTCCTCTGAAAGAGTCTACACACCGGAGTCTCCACGAAAAGCATAGGAAAGGTCAAAGAATAAGGTGAGGCCATTTATAATCTGCAAGCTGTGCCTTATGGGATGAGAGAAGTGAACCAATCACATATCACGATCTACTGGTACAGTATATGCCTGCCCTGTTATCTGACATTAGGAAGCCACAGCGAATTGACATAATCTTCATACCTGGACACTGTAGTAGACTCTAGAACTAGAGCTTGGTTTATGATACCACCTGCTAAAGAAGGGGCTGCAGTTACACGTAATCTGCCACCAGGGGCCGCAATTCAGCCTCTCATAGCATGTCAATAGCTACACCAGGTGTAATTGATATAATTATTGTTTAATTGGTTAAGGACGTAGATTTTCACTTTCTCACATTGGTGTAATAAGGCATTTATATATTTAAATGGCATGTAGAGTGCTAGGGGAGGTTGCGTTTTTGATAGATGGATTCAAGGATTCATTTGTGTTACTTGAAAAGGCCATCAATAGAATTTGGACTGCTTGTCTCTTGGCTGCTGTGAAAATATGATCGTGTAGAGTCTTGGGACCACCCTGTTTGAGAGCAGGATATGTCACAGCTCCCGAAGGAGGGTTTACTGAAACGGGTATATGATTACTTGTGTTGACTTTAAATAGGGCTGTAGGTTTTCACTCTCTACTGGAAGTCATCTGCATTTGTAAGAAAGCCATGCGGCTACAATTTAAAAAAGCATTAAAATAGATGTTTTGGGAATAAATGCTTATGGCAGACTTCCCTTTCTCTGAATAGAGCCTGTTCTGCATCCCCTGTCACCTTTACTACTACCCAAGAATATATTACTGCAATAAGGGAGAGAAGTGTCTGCAAATCTGTTAAGCCCATTAGCAAATCTAGAAAGTGACAAGCAGTTTAATTTAATGAGTGAGTTTTCTTTAATTAGTAAAACAGGAGTAGATTACACTCAATTTGCATGCACTGTTATATGAAGATTAAGTGAAAGAAACGTTCACAATGTGGAAGTAGATAATAGGACAAGAATAGTTTGTATCTGTCTGATGTAACATGCTGATATACTGCACATTAAAAAAATGCATTACTATTAAGACTGAGGCAGATTGAGTAATACACTTCTTATATTGCAAAAGAAGCCTTATTAGTTTACACTGTGCCACAAGCTGTATGTAACATACATGGTAGATTGTGGGAACATTTGTTTGGATGGAACATCTATATTAAAAAAGCTTAAGTACTATATGATTGACAAGTTAAAATGACTGAAAACTAAATCATATAGATAGTATGGAGTTAACATCTCAGAGGACTTAACCTGGACCCACCACACCAACACCGTGGTCAAAACAGCACGGCAGCGCCTATTCTTTCTCTGTAGGCTAAAGAGATTTGGCATGCCGTCACATATCCAGGCCAACTTCTACAGGTGCACTATTGAGAGCATCCTGACTGGTTGCATCACTGCCTGGTATGGGAACTGCTCCTCCCTGGATCGCAAAGTACTGCAGAGGGTGGTGAAGTCAGCACAGCTCATACCGGCTGTGAGCAACCAAACATCCAGGATATCTACTCAGCTAGATGTCTGAAGAAGGCCCGGTCCATTCTCAAGGACCCCAGTCATCCCAGTCACAAACTGTTTTCCCTCCTACCGTCTGGTAAACATTCGGTCAAAGTCCAACAGATTACAGAACAGCTTCTACCTCCAGGCAATAAGACTGCTAAATAGCCAACCAGCAGCTCCTTTAGCAAATCACCTGTAATGGCTACATGGACACACAGTTTTCACTGTATTCAGCATAACTGCACTACTTGTATACTGTATATTGCATACACCATGGACACATAACAGCTCTACTCATATTGAGTTTTATTCCATTTCTATTACATCTATTATTATGTAACCTTATTTTCATAACCTACATTTTATGGTTTTTGTGTTTTTGTGAATTTTGCGATTTTTGTGATTCTTGTGATTTTTGTGAGCTCGCAGAAAAGACACTTCATTGCCAGCAACTACTGCTGCATGCTGTATTGTTGTGCATTTGATAAATAAACTTTGATTTGATTCGATTTTGATTTTTAGTAGAATGTTTCTAGTTGAGAGAATGTCTGTTTAATTCATCTTGCTCTTCTATTGCCAAATGTTTTGATATTGTTAGGGCATTGCAACAGAATGACATTGTAAATTTCTTCTCAAGCTTCCACCTTGAACAAATGGGCTGTGAGAGTGTGGAAAATAACCCTTCCATCCATTTTCGAACCGCTTTATCCAATTCAGGTCACAGGGGAGCCCAGCAATCATCTGGGCACAAGGCAGAATACACCCTAGACAGAATGCCAGTCCATAGCTGGGCAGTCACACAGACACGCACACACTCTCGCCAAGGCCAGTAGCCAATTAACCCACATGACTTTGGACTGTGGGAGGAAACTGGAGCAGCCCCGGAGGAAATCCACACAAACACAGGGAGAACATTCAAACTGCATACTGTTAGCACCCCAGGAACTAAGCCCAGGGCCCCAGCGCTGCAAGGCAGCAATGCTAACTGCTGTTGCCATGGAAAATAATCATTAAAGAAAAAATCTTTATATTTAATTGCGTTTTTCCTTATACTTTCAATCCAGCTACACTTACAGTTATAATAAATGGCTGATCGCAAATAGGATCACTAAAATACAATTTTTACACCTGAAGGCACGTCTCATGTGTGGTACTGGCACTGCGGTGAGTCTACTCAATGCTATAGAATCAACCATCTCATCACTCTTATGAAAGTCAGGAAGGGGCAGCTCCACAAATGACTATTAAGGGTGGGTTAGCATGTGAGAAGAGGAATGAATATTTTCATTAAATAGTTTGCAGTTTGTGCTCTTGCAGCAGTTACAGTTTCTCTGAAGCCACAAATGCACCTGATCCAGCATAACAAACCTGTAAGTGTTTTATGGCTATTAACCAACACAGACTGTCACATGTATCTTTATCATCCGCAGAATTGATTTTTGAACGTGTGTTTCCTTAAGTATCACCCCCAAGTTCAATGGTAGTACCCCTTGAAGGTTAGTGTGACATCTCTCCAGCTGAAAGCAACAGGGGCCTTCATCTACAGTATATCTAAAAGTCTGTAGGTAGTTCCATGCAAATACGTTCTTAAACATTTGGTGAACTAAACTCCACAAAAGGAGTGAGGTTGTAAGTATGTGATTCCATTTTAGAGGTCTTCACTCCATATTATATCAGGTGTTTTTGTAATTAGGTTGGTGGTTTTAGCACTTAAGGCGCAAGGTGCCTGCATTCACATTTTTGATGGCTCAACGTGTCCCTTTGTGTTCATTGTGTTTTCCTTATGTACAGTACGATCAAGTGTTGACATAATACTTGTGCTGCTTTCCTCTATCTGCTGACAATGATCACAAAACAGAGACTTTAACAAGCGGTACCTCTGGGTGAAAAATACATCCCCACCACTAAGTGAAAATTAAACTAAATCAATGGCCTTTATTTGACACTGATCGATAAAATACATGCTGCTGATTTACAGATCTTTGACCTTTGTTGCTACTGTAGGAATTGTTACTGAACCATCACATCATAACTATTGATTCCACTTTCTTTTGTAAAAGAGCTTCTGGGTATAACCACAATATTCATAAAGCACGAGCTAAGGGATGATTCCTCTGGCATTACATCTGCCTTTATTATTCTATCAGCCTAAAAAAAATCTTTCAAGTCACTTTGATCTTTAATGTCATTTCCTTTTTGTTTACATTTCAGAGTGGCCCATTTCAGAAAACAATAACACCTATTGCTCTGTTTGAAAAAGGCACTTCTACCACTGCAGTAGAGAAACTGGCAGTGAGGGATAGCGTCATTTTTAACCAAGTTGCATTTATTTTCTTAAAACTGTCTTTTGTCATTGTTATGCCACAGACACAGATTATCCAGAAAACTGGCAATTGGAATATTCCGTACACCCATCTTCAAACCACTTTAACCAATTCAGGCTCACAGGGAGCTCTAGGATACACTCTGGGTGGGACACCAGTCCATCGCAGGGCACGCACAGACACACCAGAGCTAATTTTCGCAAAAGCCAATCAACCCATAAGAACATGCAAATTGCACACAGATAGCACCCCAGGAATTCAACCCAGGCCACCAGCACTGCAAGACAGCAATGCTAACCATTGCGCCACCCTGCCACCTGAAATAGTTCATTGTTAGTGAATTTGAAAAGTATGAATGAAGTCCTAGAATGGAAGTCAAGGCAACTACAGCTCTCCTGCCAAGGCCAGAAATTAGAAAAGAGCTGCTGCCCCTTCCTCTGTCGCTGACATGACCAGAACCTTTTAGTTAGACATGAAGAGAAAGAGTTCATAAGGTCAATTAAACCCCTAAGAGAGTTAGCGGGACTTGCAGATGAATTCATGAAATTAAATCCCACAGTCCAGTACAGCCTTCACCTCCAATGCAAGTAGAGTGCCGCTTCCAGGAGGGACTGTGGGGGAGATCCTCCTCCTGGAGTTGTCAGATGTTCCAGGAGCCTCACTGTTGAGGCTGCATACACCCGTTATTTGTCCCAGTCTCATTCATTACCTTCCAGGTTGGCACATGACTGTATGATACCTGTTTCGTCAAGGCTGTGTATCTGTCCAAGATTCTGGAATTGCACTTTACTCTCTGGGAATCTCAGTGGGAAAAAGGGTGACTAGAAAGTTATGTTCCTTAGTATTCAGTTTATTTAACTTATTTTACCGTTGCCTGACTGAAAGGAGAATAGAAGGATGAGAAATGGGTTGCTTTTCCCCACGGCATAGATTTTTACTCTGTGGCCCTGATTAAAACTGGCCTGTACTTTATCTTTATAGACAGTGTCATTATAATGCTCAGGTTCCCGTTGGAGAGCAATAGATTTTCTAGCAGCTAATAAGATCCACACTTCTGATCTGAACTGACTGTCCTTAGTGAATGTCTGGCACCATATCCTATCATCATATTAACTCATCAGGATCCTTTACACTGAAAATCTCCCTGTACTTATCAGGCATCTCAGAATTTTACCATAAAACTAATTACTTAATATAATAACTTATTAGCATAGCTGATAGATAAGACATTCTATGTACAGTACTTAATGTATTGTACTACAGATGCATCAAAGTTTCAGGAGCTAAAATTGAAAAAAGAGATCAGGTTCGTTTTTTTATCTCACTGGGTTAAACTGAGTTTCACTGGAAAAGAGCCCATTAAAAGAACTAACAACATTTCAGTGCTAGCAGATATTTTTCTCAAGTTAAAACTATTCTAGATGGTGATAGGAGATAACGCAACACGTAAGGTGACTTTACACTTTGATTGCCTGAGTGAAAGACAAAGCATTGACTATCCAAACTTTCATTCAAGCCATCCTGAGAAAATAAGACCATAACACAGGGTACAAAAAATGAAGTTAATTTGTCCCATATAACACATTTGGTAGTAAATAATTGATATCATCCTGCCATTTCTTAAAAGAAACGAGAGTACTGGCTTCAACAGCATGACTGGATAGCTTGTCCCATATTCACATAATCTAAGTTGTAAAGAACAGTTCCAGCTATTCTTTAAAAACTTGACTGCAGTTTCTGTTCATAAACTAAAATAGAGGCTGTTTACCACTGTTGTGAGGGTCTCTGTGAACTTTGTACATACTTGTTCTGCTGATGCTGCTGTATTTTATAAGGTGGACATACAGAACTGGCAGAACTGGATTGAACTGGAGTGGAAGAATGCTGGACACAAGGGCTACTATGTAATTCTATACCATGTTATATACAGTAGGAACACTTGCTATGAAACTTAGTAACTAAATATATCAAAAGAAGTTATCTGTGGCAAATAGGGAAGGGGAAGATGTGTGTGGTTCTGGAACGCTGCCAATCGCAGGGAAGCGTGATAGATAACAGAAAAATAAGGACTGTTATACTTCTGAGATGGACTCCAGACTGTCTTTTTCGGGGAAGCGGAACGATTTCTCTGACACCACCATGTTGAAAATTGTATGAAATCCTGTTTGTTGTCTTACTGAAATCATAAGAATGGTTACAAATGAGAAGAGGCCATTGGTCCCATCTCCCCCATTGGTAGTTAAACTGATGCGAGGATCTCACCCAATCATTTCCTGAATCACGCTTCTTGAATCAAGTACTCTAACTGCTTCATCCACATGCATGTTCCACTTCCCCATGAACCTCTGGGTAAAGAAGTGCCTCCTGTTCTTGCTTTGAAATGATCCATCCATTTTCTAACCACTATCTAATACAAGGACGCAAGAGAGCTGAAGCCTATCCCAGCAAGCAACAGATGCAAACGAGATACACCCTGGATGGAACACCAGTCAAATGATCTTCCAGTGGATGGTAGTGGCTTTTTTGTGTATTAACATTTAAGGAAGAAATGATTTTATTTATAGACCATCCATCCATTTTAATATTCAGCAGCTACGATTTTCAGCTCTTTCTAACCAGAAACAAAAAATGAAGAGATGGGTTCGGTCTCTTTTTTGCACTTCGAAAGCTGTGAATATTAAAATATGATTCAGTTGCGATGGGTGGCTCATACAGTAAGGTTTAATATTGTTGTAAGGGCTGCTCAAATTCTTTGTGCCAGATTAGAAATTGGATTAGATAAGACAGTTAATAGCCTTCAGATGGCACTCATTTCAGAAAATAACTCACAGCCTTGTTTATTTTCTGCCCACGTATTATGAGCAGATCCATGAAGTGGGAATGAAAGAAACCAAATCTTGCTGACTAAGAAAAACAGGGTCAAACATACAGAACCCTTAGGGTAAAACTCACTGAGCTTTCCATACCACAATATTTGAAAGAGCTCCTCAGTCAGGCAAGATAATGCACTGAAGGCTAATTTTGCACGCCCCACTTTTCATTTTTTTATTAGTTAAAAAAGTTTCAAAAATCCAATAGATTTCGTTCCACTTCACAATTGTGTCCCACTTGTTGGTGATTCTTCACATAAAATAAAAAATTTATATCTTTATGTTTGAAGCCTGAAATGTGGCAAAAGGTTGAAAAGTTCAAGGGGGCCGAATACTTTCGCAAGGCACTGTATTGCTAACATTCCCAGTCTGTCAGGCAGGCATCCTCTTAAGAAGTGAGAGACTGATAGAGGAAACTCCATCCATTATACTTGGTAAACTAATGACACACAACCATTTCAAATATATTTAATACACATCAAAGAGGACAATAAAAGTTCCGTTAATAATGAACAGGTTTAAAAAAGTAAAAGTATAACTTGATCATTCTAATTCACAGCTGATTTTTAAAATCTGTTTTGATTAACTTCGGGCATTTTTTCTCCCGCATGTGAATTCCATCTGGGCCAGATGAACAAATGGAAGAAAACAAAAAGGGCTTCCATAACTAAAAACACTAGTCCAGGTGATGCACAGTGAGGCAGTATCTCTGACAGATCAGTCCATTGATGATAATGTTCCATTTAAAACAGAACAGGAGGCATTTCTTCAACCAAAGGGTTGTGGGATGGCAATACTATCCAGCCAGGTTAATTCCCTCGTTTCTTTAAAAAAATGGCTAGCTGAGTTCCTGGGAAAATATAACCACTAACTATCAAACAGGCTAGCTGGGTCTAATGGCCTCCTTTCATTTGTAAAATGTCTTATGTTCTTATGTTATTATAATCTTGTTATATTCAGATCATCTGTAATGTACAAAAGACCTTGGATAACTATTCAAATCGAATGTTGAGAACAACATTTGTACTACTTACAGTTGTATAAGTACTATACCTTTAATCTATTTTTACATACTTTTATTTTTCCCAAAGAATTCATCAAAGATGGAAAAATATATTAGGTAACAACATTATTGACACTAAAGGTGTGATATATTATGTTTCTGTCTGTTTACAGAACAATACAAATGTGTATCCTGAGTACTGTTAAATTATATTAATCAAGCACAACTATATGAAGAAAAGAAAAAATAGACATTTTTGAACAAATCAAATATGATGACAACTTCTGTCATTCTGAAAAATGTTGGAATATTGATAATTTAATTTAGAACAAAATTTCATTGAGTTTTAAACAACATTTATTTAAGAGCTTTCAACATGAAAAATAGAACATATATACTGTAGGTGTGTGTGTTGCCTGTTTTTTCATCAATATATAAGATATATATAAATATATTACATTTAATATAATGTACATATCATAGTATATATTATATGAACAGGTGTATGTGCAAAACTATACACAAGTCTAGTTTTGATCCACTTAGAAATCACTTAGAAATATATACAGTTTTGATCACTTAGAAATATATACAGTACAACAAAACACTTTAAACTAAAATGACTATATAGTTCAGCAACAGTAGTTTTATATGGGCCTATTACTGCCTTCTCTTTTTATTAATAAAGTACTTCTGTTCTAAAGAAATTAAATTTGATTATGTTCGCATTACTCTTACCTTAACTGACCACTTTAGAGCTGTCAAATGTAGTCTATATAATAAGGCATCTGGATCTGGATCAATATGAATAACATTAACACAGACACAAAGTTTCAGCTTTTAAATAATCAGAGATCATGTTTCATACCATACCCTAACCCTTACTAAATGCCCCAAAATTTGATGAATATCTACAAATTTTCCCTTGGGGGCAGCACAGTGGAGCTGTGGTTAGCGTTGCTGCTTCTTAACTCTGGGGCTCTTGGTTCAATTACGGATCTGGGGTGTATCTGCGTGGAGTTTGTATGTTCTCCTTGTGTTTGCATGGAGAACATACAAACATACATCCTCCAGGTTCCCTGTGATGACTGGCATTCCGTCCAGGGTATATCCTGCATTGCACCCATTGCTTGCTGGGAAAGGTTCCGACTCCTCTGCAATCCTGAATTGAAAGAAGCAGTTAGAAAATGAACGGATGAATTCTCAATTAGACATTACACTGACAAGGCAGCAATTCTGTTATTTAAAAGAGAAGGTTCAGCTTCTGTAGTAACCAGGATCAGAGCTTTCTACAGTTCTCAAAGATCT
Organism: Lepisosteus platostomus; assembly: GCF_059453375.1. NCBI lineage: Eukaryota > Metazoa > Chordata > Actinopteri > Semionotiformes > Lepisosteidae > Lepisosteus > Lepisosteus platostomus. The sequence goes on along the minus strand of NC_142622.1, from coordinate 23,105,517 downwards.
TCAGTTCAATGCGATGTCACCTTATGAATTTGAAAAACGGGTGGAGACTCTAGTAGCTGGTTTTGGCATTTGATATTTATGAATTAGACAATTCATGATTTAAATTCTGCACTAAAATACAAATGAAGGAAAATCAGAAGAAAAGCAATGTCTCCTGACAAGTTCTGTCTCTCTGGTTTTATTGTTCATTATGATGTTAATTCATTAATTTATAAAATATTGATGCAGGTAAGAGAATTTAGATGCAACATCTCAGTTACAATTGATGCCCTATTTATGGTACATATTGTATTACTTGTGGCAACCAGCTTGAAGTAAAAAATCAATGATATGTCAGGAACTATTGAAATGAGTTGCATTCCCTTCATTGTATTTAAGCCACCTGGTGTCACAGGACATTTTCTTCCATTTTTGAACCGTGCACTGTTTTTACACACTGTGCCTTTTTACAAATTGAAACAAAAATTAAACTGAAGATCTCAACAGAGCTAGATAGAGCACAGACGCTCCATTTTAACTGTGGTGTGTTCTGTCTATGCAAACTGGCAAAAAAAAGCCCACGACAGCTTGGGTTCTTGCTCTCAGCCAGATGTGCCAGGATGACAGACATTTCAAAGTCACCTCCAAATGCTTCCACAGGAGCATCTCTGTTCTGTGTGGCAGATGTGGGTCACCATCAATGCTTCACTATCAAACATACAATACGTACATCAGATATTTTTATATATTAAAAGGCTGTGCTGCTTTTTGGGTGCCTTGCCAAAAAATTGTTTCTTTTTTAAATGTATTTCTCCTTCTCTATGTACTTTAGGTGCTCTGTATGAATAGATCATGGGAAGACTTTGTACAGAGAGTCATTAGGGAGGCAAAAACAAGTGATGATTTATTGAAGTTTTAGTTACAGAACTTGCATGAGCATTTAGCTGGTGGTTGTCCAGTCCTGATCTTGGAGGTTTTGTCCGGGTTTTTATTCCAGCCTAGACTTTCTCGGGCTTGACCAATTTAGCTTTTCCCATTTCTGCTGCATTAAAGAGAACTTGAAATCCAGCAGGCATACTGGTCTTCCAGAGCCAGCGTCCAACACCCCTGATATAGCTCTTTCAGAATCCTTTATGGATCTCACCCTGTTTCTAGGTTCTTATTTCTTTCATCCATCCATTTCCTAACTCCTCAATCCAATACAGGTTTGCAATGCAGGATAAACCTTGGACAGGATGTCAGTCTATCGTAGGTCTCATTCAGACACAGACATAACACAGACCTGCACACATTCATACCAGGCCAATTTTCCCAGAAGAAAATGAGCCTACCACTATGTCTTTGGACTTTAGGACATAACCAGAGTACCTAGATGAAACCCATGCAAATACATGGAGAACATACAGCTCCCAGCAAAACTGTGCCACTTATCTCTTTCATAAGATCATCAATTTCATCAATGTAGTCCCACTGTGTCACAAGGTTTTTTCATTTCTGATCTATGCTTTTGATTAAATATGTGGTAATTAGACAAATTGGAATATTCACTTTAATTTGCATATACTGTAGACTTGCATTAGGTTTTTGGGGTATGTAGACTACACAGCATCATATAACACCTGAACAAAAGGCATATAAGGCATAGAGATAGTCAGATTTTATGTCTTAATTAAAATTGATTATAAAATGTAGTCATGTTACAGGATTATGGTGGACAAAGTGTAGTTTTTTTAGTAATTCAGTATATAAAAACAGCTGTAAAGAATATTGTTTCTAATATTAGTATTAGTATTTAGTATTCTCCAGCAGTTCCCCAATATCTTGTGCTATTGAGCTATCTTGGGATCATTTAATGTATTGGAGAATCTGTTGTATGTTAATAAATTGATAGACACCTTTAAAAATTCAAAAGTGGTTTCTTCATAAATAGGAATATTGACCAATCTCGGGATAATTCAATTTATTACTGAATCATTTTTTATGTTGATCAAAAAACATTGCTGGAATAAGTGACTATTGACTTTAGGCTCTGAAGCATTGCAAAGCTGTTCTCAATTCCAGTGGCTTTTACTGCTTGCAGCAATGCAGTGGACAGTATATGAAATGAAATTCAGAATTTTGTTAATCCTGGTCCAATTTATTTATATACTGTATATATTTTAAATTGTCTTGAGGCTACCATTTTTTCAGTCTGATGTAATAGGTTTTTGCTCTTAGAAAATAGTTTTGGAATGAAAGTTGCTTTTCGTGTTTCTCGCAATAGCATTTTTTCCTGCAGTCTATATTCCTTCCTCTTGTTTTTATTTTGTTCTCGTTCTGCTTTTTCATGTGCATTATTAAAAGTGCCTTACAGTTTCAGTGAACAAAAAATGTCATTCAAACAAAGAGAAAATAATTCTTCTAACAGTCTTACTGTAAATAAGGGGATTTTAAGAGTAAATAAGAGTTCTCTGTGATCATAATTCATAGTAGAGATGAAGATATTAGCTTGTGCATTGGTCACAAATCTAACATGATCTATATGTTATAAAAGTATAGAAATGCATAATGGTATGGCTCACAAGAGGTTGATAGCAAAGAAATAATGAAATGCAAACACCAACAGGAGGTCATGAATTTCCTAATAATTATTAGGAACATTACAAATGACCTATTTCCTGTCAAAAATAAGTATAAAGGGTGAGACATTTCGAAGGGGAAAAACTCAGAAAAGGGTTGTAGAACCCACACTGATCACAGGACAGTATCTGAAGCATTACCATAGCTGGTACCACTTCAAATACTACAAAAAGGTGTCAGATAATTGGAGAGAGAGGGTGTGACATCACAAACCCCACCCTAATCCTCCTCAGCTCCTGGGCACAGGGCCACATCATTGGGCCAGGGTTTTGAACCAAGATGGCGGCTTTCTCTCAAAGCCAACTCACGACAGCGCAAGCAAATGTACTGGCAAAGCTTTGCTTGCAGTCTGGTTGTTTCTTTAAGAAATTGAGAATTATGTCTGAATCTTCTGGTGCTTCCCCATGCAGGAACATTAATTCTTACAGTGAATTCAGAATGCAGCAGCTAGAATTGTTACTAGGAGCAGAAAGTACAACCATATAACCCCCATACTTAGCTCTCTTCATTGGCTTCCTGTCAGGTACAGGGAGGACTTCAAAATCCTTCTACTTACTTACAAGACTCTTAGAGGTCAGGCACATGTCTATCTAATGGAAATTATTAATGTTTACCATCCACGTTGCCTGCTTAGATCACAGAATGCAGGTCTTCTTCATATTCCACAAATTAATAAAATAACAGTTGGCGGTAAAGCCTTTAGTTACAGGGCCCCTAGCTTATGCAACAGTCTCCCACCCCATATTTGGGATGCCGGGTCAATCTCAGTATTCAAATCCAGACTGAAGACCTATTACTTCAACCTAGCCTGCTCACACCTTACATTATAGCCTGCTGCAACCATGGCTGCTGGTGCTACTGTACATGCCATTGTGTGTCTCTGTGTTGGCCCACCAGGTAGATACATCTGTTCTCACCAAACTATCCTATTCTCCTCCCCACATGTCTGGATGGCGCCTGGGCTGGGCACCATCTGAGTTGGATGCTGCATCACTGCCATGGATCCAAGAGGGACATCATGGATATAGCTATTGTTTAGGAGGACTTTACTGGTCTACAGAGATCTGCCTGGAGTACTAACACACAGGAAACATGATGGATGGATGGATTAATACCCTCCTTATAATTTCCTTTTGTAAAAGTATATAATGTTAGCATGCCTAAAAGGGTTGGGCAACCAGTTGACCTTGGACCCCTAGAGGTTTTTTTTCTCCTTACTAAAGAGATTTTGGTTCCTCTTCTCCGTTGTCTTTTGGTCTTCTGTTCTGTATTGACAAATGTATGGTCACTTGCATTGTTAAGCACCTTGGGGCAACCTTGTTGTGAAAGGCGCTATATAAAAATATATTGAATTGAACAATTTAATGAATGAGGTCTGAGCATTTGCAGTTGGAAACAATACGGCTTTTTCATGTATTTGTGTGGATTTCTAGGAGTGGAATTTTAAAAATAAAGTTCTTTCAATCGACATTCTTATTAGTAGCTTGCTAAAACTGGGGACAAGTTGTTGTTCAGATAACCTATCTCGATTATAAGCAGTTTTGTTTTGCCAGATTTTTCTTTTATGTCTTAATTATTATAAAATGCACTGGCAAGAGACAGGATTATGGTGGACAAAGTGTAGTACTAAACCACATACACATTATACACTGATAATTTGAGAAGACTTAACATTTAAAATGGCATACGTACCTACATCTATCTACCCATTTTCTAACTGCTGCTTCCAATTCAGGGTCGTTAGAGAGCTGGAGTCTATCCCAGCAAGCAATGGGCACAAGCAAAAATATACCCTGGATGGGATGTTGCAAAACATAGATTCCACACACTCCACACACTCACACCTGGGTCATTTGTTTCTGAAGCTAGTTAACCTACCAGTATATTTTTGGAATGTGGAGGAAACCAGAGCACCTGGAGGAAACCCATGTGAACATAGGGAGAACATACAAACTCCACGCCGATTGCCCCCTAAGTCTGTACATTGAACCCAAGGCTCCACCTCTGTGTGAGACAGCAATGCTAATCCACTATGCCACCATGCTGCCCAGTTTACGGAAATGTGATATTTAAATAATTCTGCTTGATTTGTTTGCCTTCAGCTTGTTTATTTACTATACATATGCAGGTTACATGGACATTTATGACTGTCTGATTTTGTTCTGACACAGTGTATGTGAGATTTGATGTAGGGCATGATGTTATTCTGGAAGGCAGCATAAACAGTCACCTGTGTGACAATTTGATTTAGAAAGTGGGATTTACAACCTTAGAAGATTTTCAGAAGGATTTTGTTTCTGAGGGAATAAATCACTGAATTTCATATGCACATGCATATTGTTATCTGTGTGTCTACATATATATTGGGATATACTAGCTATACCAATGTGAGTCATGTATAGTTGTGTTTACTTGAGCCCTGGAAAACAAAATTTGGAACCATATGTATTGAACTTCTTCCCTCTGAATGGGAGGCACAAATAGGTGAAGACTTCTGAAAAGATGCCCATATACAGTAAGACTAATGAAGACTAAGAAGTAAATGGCCAGTCTAGAAGACCAGGTCAGTGTACTTTATCTCTAGAATTGAAAAAGCAATGTCCTCAACTTCCTTCATGCTAGAGCCTCTTCTAACTCTTTGTGAGGTAAGAGGCGGTTTTAAGTACTGAAGAAAAATGGCCAGAACAGGGAACAGGGCTGTGTTTTTTACATTTGAGTGAATATTTATTTTAATAACCACCAGGCTGATTGCATATGTTGGATGGATTAGTTTGTTATAGAAAAAATGGTTCTCCTAGTTTAGCTTTTTTTTTTTGATAGAGCAGACTGTCATGTAGAAACAAGCATCACCCTTTAAATAACTGTCATGTTTCAGGTTGATCCATTTTTGAGAGGATGAATGTATCTTGGGACTGTAGATATTGGGCTACACATCTTGTACTGTATTTTGTTTTTAGTTTGTAATTACAGTTAATGAGCCTCTAATTGTTGTTTCAGTTTTCCTTTTGTGTAATAAACTTTGCATTTAAAAAAGAAACCAGGTGGCTATGTTTGGAATATTATTTCACTGCATAGCACATATTATTAATTTTATTTATTATATTTATCCAAACTGGGGTTAGGATTTCTGCTCTGAAAACACATTGTTTATAAGATTTGGTGTCACGGTGGAAATATAATAATATCATAGAATTAATAATATTATTATTAAATAATACCACAAACAAAATATCATTTAAATATATAGTAACTTACAGTATACAAGTTTAATTCACAATGAAGTCTTACATTCATGCAGTATTTCCTAAATTCCTGTGCTGTTCAATTCTGTTGTAAAAAAATAAACTACAGAATTATATTGGGGGTATTATAAACAGCATAATGTAGTTTTGCAAGGTATATAAGCACCTTCTTATGGGCCTGGTATTCATCAAGCAGGTGAACACCTATAAATCCTGTTTTTACACTGAATAAAAAGACATGACTATTTTCTGTTGTTTTCTAAGTAATATTTAACCAGCATACAAACAAGTTTTTTGAGGACTGTGAATCAAGATGTCCTTTTAAATATTCCTAGGAGGTCAGTATTGTTCCAGCCTTGAGGATCAAAGCTGTTTTGATTGGAGTTTCAGTACACACCACAAAGTGCCCCTCTTGTGAGAACTAATAGTCCTGGTAAAATAATGTATTATTCAACTTTTGATTCTCTGACAATCGTAAATTTTGCATGTTCTAATGCACCATCATGAATAATTAATTTCGTTTCAAAAATATCAAGAAGCAGATTGTCTGTTTCCTGAGTGCTTTGCAAAAGTTAATTGCCTCTAAAGTTCTACGGCATCAGCTAATTGTTCACTTTTGTCAAGCATAATGGAAAACGTGATGTTAAAAATCTATCTTTGTTCAGTCCAGGCTAGCCTTTTCTCCATGTGAATGCATGAGATGAGCTAAAGCAGCAAAAAAATCAATAATCAAAACAGAATAAAAGGGATTCATCGGAAGATTAAATAGAAGTGGCCATATTCATGGAAAGAAATTAATATAAATTTACATAGCAGATGCAAATCCAAAACGAGAAGCCATTAAAGCATAAGCACTATGAAGTTCGTGAGGGTCAGCAACAATTTATTAGCCTACATCTTCGTACCAGGGAAGAAAGGTGTATTAAATTGAAAAAAGTAAGTGAAATATTTGTATACAAAGTTTACACATAAAAACAGTACTGTCATAAAAATGTTTTCTGTTCGATGCTTAAGGTACGCAATAAAAATACATTATTGCGTACACTTTAACGCTTCTCTTAATAATAACTGTGTACAACTTCCAAAATTGTTCATGACAATTTGTTTTCCAATGAAAACAAAAGAACTTGCGTAAAAAAACAACCGCGTTGGAATATTTAATAAGGGAAAAAACTATTTCCACGCTCTGCAACAGCTTCGCTCAGGAGGACGTCTCTCTCATATGACGTTTCCTTGTTGTTGTTTTTTACCTCAGCATTTCCGCTTCCGGGTTAGTTTTAAAAAAAATTCTCTGTAGCGGGTATGGATTGGTAGGTTAGAATTCTGTAGGTTAATTGTAAATAATATTTTATTAGCTAATGGATGAAATGTCTTCCCCGGTCCCAGCTGTAGTCTCTCTGTTACCGACAGAGGTAGCTGCTTCTACCTCTCCGAGTCCCAGCGCCACAAAAGGCCAAGCGCTCACTCCTGCGTCCCAGGCTCGGTGTAAGAAGCGGCCGCTCAGTCCTGCTACTAGTCTCGGCCCGACCTCGGCCAGCAACAGCAAGAAGAAGAAACTGTCTTTCACCTCTCCCGCCGCGCAGTCTCAGCCACAGGTACCCTATTTCGGAAGGCTAATAAAGGAGAACTCCAGTACTCTAGTGTTGTAGTTATATTAATTTTATCCTGTTCTGATGTCTGTCTTGCTTTTCCTGGGCTGGGCTGCTGTAACGCCTAAATTTCCCTTCGGGATCAATAAAGTCTTATCAAAACCTAAAGCTTCTGTTTCTATAGCGGTATGAACTGGTGCGACTAATATCTAAAACCGTACGTGTTCAGTTATTCTGCCAGCAGAGTAGACTGAAGAGGTTGTGATGTAAAATGTAGAGCAATAGTGACCAATTGGGCACACATCCGCTAATACTCTGTCATTAGTGAAACGTTTTTTCCCCGACTTTTACTTTTTAATCTCTACAGCAGGGAAAGCAGTTGGTCTTCGTCACCACCAGCGTCGCTAAACTAAATTGTTCGCGCTGTTACCTGTTAATTCACACAATCTGAAGAAACGGGCGTCATGACTAGTGAATTGATCATAGATTATATGCAGTTGAGAAGTTGCGACTTATGTTTATAAATTGCTTAATTTATTTATCCATATATCTGTTTTCTAACTACTTCATCCTTGATGGATTTGTAAGTTAGTCGATTGTTGTGACATTTGTGATTTGAATTAGAGAATGATACTTTTCTCTATCAATTGGTATAGGTTAACCTACCCTGTAATTGTATTTAAAACGGATTTATTCTTTGTTATGTTTTTGAAAAGGCAAGGTAGCCGATTATAGTTTGGTTCTAGTTGGATGCTCGTTGGATTTTCAGAAAGAGGAACAAGTAAAGGTTTATTCCATGCTGCAGAGAAAAGACAACCTTTCGGCTTTAGAGCCTTCTTCGGGTGTCTCTTTTCTTTTTGGCATGGAATAAACCTTTACATGTTCCGTTGCAGCCGTTGCATGCTGACGCAGCTACCTGCGTGAACTTTTTCAGAGTTCTTTGTTCTTGAAGAATTCGCTGATCAGTTTTGGCCAGGCTTCAGAACCTAAGTAGCTATCCTCGCCAAGTAAGTGAAGTAGCAACGCAGCTCATAATGATGTCTGCTGTAGCTACTGCCGTCTGTGACATCCTTAGCACAGTTGAGCCGCCACAATGCAAGAAGTTCCATACTGCAAGCTCCGGACATCTACAGCAAGCATCGGTAGTCAAGTAGAGATATAAGGTTTTTTTTTTTATGTTGCAGTCCACTTCATTGTCTACTACACACTCAGAGGGATCATACTGGCTACATACAATGCTTGTCAGATGGCTAATTGAGTTTCAGGTATAGTGGCTGAAAATGCCACCAGCACATTGAAGGCATTCAGCATATTCTCAAATTTGAACTCCAAGATGACCATAAAAACTAAGACAAGACTCTTGTTATTGAAGTGCTGAGTCCATGGAAGAAATCGGATTATTTTCCTCCCAATTGTAGCCTCCATTTCACTCTGTCTTCAGCTGGTTGTTCATGATGCCCTGGAGCCAGCTGGCACTTCAGGATGAGGTGTCTAGAATAGTATCTGATTGCCATAACTTCAGTGCCACAAGGTGGGGTAGCCAGCTGACAGTGCTGCTATCTGTTCTGAACCTTTCTGTAGACATTGTATCTGAGCTTCACGCCCCTTGATTCTGGGTTTCAATCAGATTTGAAAATCATTGGGAGGCTCTGGAAAACCTGGAGCCCTCTGAGGGAGTCACTGAGAATGTGCATGGAATCAACACAGTTTTGGCAATAATGTCCACTTGTGTCTAAGGTTTGTCCTGCTGTAGCACACATCAGTAAAACCAAAACAAGATGGTGAAACACCTAATAGAGTTGCTGTGGAATAGCAGCAAGTTTGGATCCTTGCTTCAGATTTGAGTGGTGCAATGATGCGCAGCATGAAGAAAGGACTATGTTCTCTTTTTTAGCCCATCTAGCCATCTGTACCTGTAGAAGGAAGTGTGGCAGTCAAGGTTTTCAGGCCTTAGTGGTGCAACCTAGGTAATCCAAAATGTGAAGCGTTAAGGATAGTTAGGTGATCAGAATCAATCAATGAATGATGACAATCTTTATAGCTGTGTGCAATACATGCTACAGTACAGCATTGTCTGTGGTTTCTTTTCTTTTGGAATTCTTGGATTTGTACATGTTTGAATGAATTGACTATATTAATCTTAAAGAATTAGAATTGCAGTTAAAGGAAAAGTATGGAATTGATCATTTGATCTGAATTGAAGAGATTAGAAGGAATTGAACTGGGCTTTAATTCACTCCAAATCTAAAATTGATTGTAAATGACTGTCACGATCACTTACATATACGATCACGTCTTGACAGCTGTGAATCTGTGACATTTGTGAATTTGCTCATTGCGATTTGGTCTGGCCAATGGATGAAGAGTGGAGTGGACCAAACTGAGCTGAAGGTCTTTAAGGGCAACTTTCAAATTAGCGGTTCAACAGACAAGGATCACAAGATGAATCTAGTTCATGAGTGAGCCTCTCCCTGCCTCCCGCCCGAATAGCCTCTACCCAGCATCTGCATCTCTATGTGGTCTTGTATTATAAAAAGCACTACTGCTTGTGTTGGTGGTGTGGGGAATGACAGTCTGAAGACGGCTTTACAGGCTCTTTGACAGTTTTATTGCCTGTTTCATTACAGTGGGCGTGCTAATCACAGAGGCAGAAAGTGGAAGCGCTGGCTGCATACAGAGGAACGATTCATGTATATTTTAGCTGATTACGATAAGTTTGTGAGCTCTCATGTTTCTTTTAGTTGATCAGTGTTATTTAATTTAAAGCCGAAGCATCAGTATTTTAATTATTAGGAAAGGTTAAGTCTTTTAACCACACGTTCTACACTGTATACTGTAGTGCAAATCTGGCTAGTCATTATGGTTTTCTGCACTGATCCCTTACGAATGTTGAGACCCTACTGTGTACTACAAGGCATTCATTTTATAGTGAAACTGACAGGCTCTTTTTGTCAATATGTCAGTTCTAGAGTATAGACCTGTGTTGTGTAAAGGACCTTGATCAGTATCATTTCAATGACTCTGAAAGTATTGCTTGTTTGCGTTGTAGGTAGTGACAGCAGATTCATCTGGAGAGAATAAATCTATGACCTCTGACTCAAGCACAGTGGCAGTGGAGTCCACAGTCAAGCCAGTGCCATTCAAAGACCAGAGCTTTGTGGTAAGTATCATCTGCCACCTATGGAAGACAGCCACAGCCACTTCACCCTACTGTTGTTTTGTGACTACATTAGGATAACAATTCATTCTTTTCAACACTTAATTTTAAACCTTCATTTACACATTGTAGCGCACGACCTCCAAGTAAAAAAATGCCCAAACAGTCTAAATAATAATTTCAAATGAAAACCTAGAAAAGTTTGTTGTAATCTGCTCAGTTACAGCAGATCAAAAGTTTTATGTTATATTGTAATTTGACAGAGCAGAATGGAGAATCTGATTTCTGCATCTGTTATATCTATTGTATTTCAACTTGCGTAAAACAGAAAGTGTCACTGAAACCTTAGCAGTTGTTGTCTGCTTTATTTATACACTAGTGGAACAAGTATAATTTCCCTGAGAGTAGCTGCCGTGCTGAGACATGTGCTCTGTAGTTAGGGGAACTGATTCTCCCATGGGCTCTGTGCTGAGCTCTACTGACCTGTGAGAAACGAAATATCGGCAGTGGATATTGCAGAATCCTGTAACATGAGAAATTTATCTTGAGCGCTTGCATGCTGTTCTGAATACATTTAATTACTATGCAAGGATTTGAGTAACCTGACTAAATGGATCAATTAGTAGAATTAATGACTAAAAGCCCCTTTGGAGACTGTCATAAAAGCCTCTTTTCCTCTGCTGGGGTATTATTGTCAATATACAGCCTTTTCTGTGTTGCAGTGATCAATACAGTCTGCACATAACTACAATAGGAGGTAAAGGTCTTATGCCTCTAATTCCTAATTTAAGAAGAGGGATCATGATAGTCATGCAGAGCACGGTCATTGTTAACAAAATTCACAAAAACTAGACGGGTTTAAAAAATGACAGCAGAGGTTTACAATATTGCAATAAGAATCTTGACTAAAGGGCTAAAATAACTTTTAGATTTGTGATATGACGTTTTATTGAGAGAAAGTGTTGCAAGTGGTATTTATCGTATTAGTCTGAGGGTAGTTTCCGTTTCTGGGGATGCAGCAGTATCATGTTGCTGTAATAAGCTGATGTACATAGGGCCAAATTCCAGACATCAGAAATGATTATTAATATTGACTTGCCTTCAATGGGGGTTTTCTCAGAACCAGTTTTCAGAATTTACCTGGTTAGTGACAATACAGAATACATAGTCATTTGGTTCATTGATTTGAGTTAGATACCTAGGGTGTCATGTTCCTTGCCCAGGCAGCGGTTGCAGAGTGTAATGAGTGGTAGATAACGTGGGCATTGATGTCCAGGATTGTTTAACGAGAGCTTTGTTGTTATTTCATAAAAATGGCTTGGAGGCTCAGATCTAATTGGAGGTGAGGCGTGACCCTCACTGAAATCACTGCGAACCTGCCAGAACCTGGGAGGTTGCAGGAGTTGCCTTTTTCCCGGGAGCAGATGGAACGTTGCCGGATCAGTTCCAATCCTGCCCCTGATGATAGTGAGCCTGTAATAATAATAATAAAAATTGCTTACACTTATATAGCGCTTCTCGGGACACACCACTCAAAGCGTTTTACAGGTAATGGGGACTCCCCTCCACCACCACCAATGTGCAGCCCCACCTGTATGATGCGACGGCAGCCATAGTGCGCCAGAACGCTCACCACACATCAGCTATCAGTGGGGAGGAGAGCAGAGTAATGAAGTCAGTTCATAGATGGGGATTATTAGGAGGCCATGATTGGTAAGGGCCAATGGGAAATTTGGCCAGGATGCCAGGGTTACACCCCTACTCTTTTCGAGAAACGCCCTGGGATTTTTAATGACCACAGAGAGTCAGGACCTCGGTTTTACGTCTCATCCGAAGGACGGCGCCTGTTTACAGTATAGCGTCCCCGTCACTTTACTGGGGCGTAAGGACCCACACAGACCGCAGGGTGAGCGCCCCCTGCTGGCCCCACTAACACCTCTTCCAGCAGCAACCTTAGTTTTTCCCAGGAGGTCTCCCATCCAGGTACTGACCAGGCTCACACCTGCTGAGCTTCAGTGGGCTGCCAGTTGTGAGTTGCAGGGTGATATGGCTGCTGGCTGTAGTGCACTACCTCTTGAGAAATCCCTTTGATAGTCAGAGAGTGACATAACCCAAGCTCAGACACTCAATTACCTGAATCCTAGAGTTCAGCCTGCACTCGGAACAAGTTCCTTCATTGGCTGAAACACTTGACACTAATGTCCGAACTTCCATGGTTAAAATATCTGGAAAGGGGCTTCTCAGCTGGAGAGCATCGTTGGGTTTGCGGTGAGAAATGCATATACATGATCATGCAATGATCTGTGCCTGCACACTGTAGAGCTAGAAGAGTCTGCCAACCTGCACAGATCATGTATATTTATAACCCGTCTAAGCCATTGCAACATGCAGTATCTCGTTGTTTTTGTTAATAAACCTAATAAAATCCATGTTTGAGCAGTATATCATTAAAGTTGTTCTTTAATTACACACCCTTCAAATGTATGCAGTACAAAACCAATAGGAAGTTCCAGGCTTTGTACATACTGTACAGCTGGAACCCCTTCATCCTTTCAAAGTTTACAATGTCTGAATTTTATTAATACCAATGCTTTTTCAGTGATAAAGATAATTAAAATTAGTTAGGTCTTTCTACTTGTTATAATTGGACAGTCTGGATTAAAATTATCTTTCTGCCCTTTTTTCTATCTACTGTACAACGATTTAATTGCTGCAAGGCAGCACATTTCAGTCTTTTTTCAAGTACAGAGTAATCAAGGTGAAGGAGACACCACCACATTCATTTCTGATCAAGTTAGAAATTAGAAGTTTATTTAATTGTCATACCTGTCATTGTCCGTTTTGTTCTTGGTATTCTGTTGTGGGTTACACTTTTTCTCTCTTTGACTGTTCACGTTATTGGACTAAATCTACCAGCTTTGACCTTCAGCTGCTCTGAATAAATGGCAAACTAAAGTTGAGTCATTAAAAGTTATAAGGCTCAACCTTTTTCACCTGAAGAGGATTTTTTACTGTGTTATACTGTTTGTGTGTTTTTCTATACCTGATTTGATCATATAAAGTGAACATTCATGTGTACTGTTTCAACTTCTTAGTTGAGAAGTCTCAACCTAAGCTCACTTTACAAATACAATAGATAGAAATATCTATTTTCTGTAATTGGTACTTGTCATCTATAATGCCCTCATGTGATTTATATTCAGTACTCTGCCTCCCCGAATGAGGCACATCGAACCTTTATTAAAGCTGATTAATTGCGTTGGATTATTCAAATGGGCTTGGTCACTTATGGCAGTTAAACTGACTGACTCTTGTGGACTGTGCAGTTACTCTTCATTATGCCTCTTAACGATTTCCCTAAAAAGATCAGATTTATTCTCGGTGACACAAGGACTTCTTGGAGAGCTATCTATTTATATGTCAACCTACTGAGGGGAGTGCAGTGACACTTTAATAAACCTCTTAGGGTATTGATTCAGATTACTGTGTGAAATGATGCGTTAAGTCACGTGGCAGTGATAATAGCAGTGCCTGGTGAGAGCATATTAATGGAAGTGGGCACAGCAGCACGCTCTGCTGCCGGTCTCTGAGCAGGCAGGCATGCATCAAAGGCAGGGGCATGCGTTACATACTGTAACTTCACGGGTCAGTTGGCATTTTCTGCTTGGTCTCTTAGCCATGTGCACTGCAAAGAAGGAACTTTTAAAGATGAGCTCTTCCGAAAACTAAGATTTTGACATACGGCCACTGGTTAGTTTAAGCTCTGCCCCCCTCTGCAGACAGTACAGTGAGAGCTGAATGTGCTATGAGGAAGAGAACGTGCTGTCAAGCAGCCATTTGGGATACATGACCAGACTATGGAAGATACCTGCTCCTCTCTTGTACGGTGCATCTGCAAGTTATTTTATTAAAAGTAATTGCAAATTTTCTGGTATTTGCTTTTCAGGTGTTGATTATTTTTAATTAGGCCTTGTCACATTCCCCCGAGAGGAGATTTTTTTTTCATTGTCATCTCCTGTCGCTTCTCTCCCCCCACCAGTTTATTCCTCCATATCTTGTAATTGTAACTCCTCGGATATGACAGAACGCTAATAGACTTGCTGTGTTTTCAGAGGGAAGCTAATTAAACTTTCCTCCAATTGGTTCTTCTTTTTAATTGCATTACATGGCACAAACTGAAACAATATCTGTGCTTTACTGTGACATGACACTTCATGGGTGAAAAAACAAATAGTGTTGCACACCTCTGAAGATGTGGAGTCACTGGAGTGGTGAAACTGTTTTTAGAAAATTGCCCCGATTAAATACTAGTTGTAAAACAAATGGAAATCTGGTTGATACATGGAAAATATCGGGGGACATTGCACACCGCAAAATACCAATTTTGTCCATGAACATCTAATTATACGAGTCATGGGAGATGTAATGTCCTCCCTGAAATTACTTTTTCAGATGTATTTTGGTGCCTTAAATATATATTGGCTCTGCAAATATAGAAAGTGCCAGTTCAGCCAGATGAACTTTTCAATGTATTTGGTTCTATCCAAAGTGAGCTACGTTGCAGTAGTAGGGTCTTGACATCTGCCAATTTAACATTCATGAATAACGTACAACAGCAATGCCCCACCCAGAATATTTCCATTGCTAGTCGATAGCCCCGACCACAGCACCACACTGACACGATAATATGTGGAAGGCAACAAAACAAAAAGCATGCTAAAGGTTATGACTGGACTGAGAAGGTGGAAACTATTATGAGAACAATTTATTTCTTCCTTGTGAAACTCTTATAGAACATCTCCAATTTCACATGATGGGTGTCGTCTGTCTTGAAATCACTGTGCGGCTGTTTTCCGTTATTGTATCAGTGCTCATAAGATTAATTTGTGAAGCGCAGGGTAGATTTTGCCACTTTGGCTGCAGCGCTAACATTTTTTGTCGTCTTTGGTTACAATAGCATTCCCACGCTACTATTAATCCCAGGGTGATTGGACACGGTCAACTAATTTGCTGTTCTGGTTGATGTGATTGAGGAGCTCAGGCATATGAAGTTCTGCTTATTACTGCTGCCTGCAGGGTCCCTTGGAAAAAAAAGGTTTAGCTTTTCCTCATACGTGTCAGGTTTCTTTGCAGCAAGCCCAAAAAAAAACATTTTGGGAGAAAGGACATCACGTTCCTGTTTTGGACTTAATTGCCACTAAATATTTCAGGGCCTCAGTTAATACTGAAAAGGGGGAAAACATTCGTGGTTTTGAAGAATTCCATGGGCCTGGTGTACATGCTAGGTTCAATCAAGCTGCAACAAAAGGGGCTTCAGAATCAATCAACTTTAATGAACTGGGAAGATTGATTGAAAAATTTTCAGTTACTTAGTCTCCCCATTGTCATACGTTTATGTGGCAAGAGGACTTGTTATTCACAACATAAAACGTAATGACTTGTTACCACATAGTTTGTACCATATTGGTTTAGAAAAATCATTCCTAGTGTGAATGGGTAATGCAATCCCTTTATATTTCCCTTATATATACCATTTTCCAACCAGTTTATCCAGTATATGGTCAATTGTAGCCTGTCCTGGTAAGCAATGGGTACAAGGCAGGATACACCCTGGATGGGACGCCAGTCCATTGCAGAGCACAATGTCACAAACACACACACACTCACACCAGGCCAGTTTTCCTACAGACCGGTTAAACTGCCAGTATTTCTTTGAATCACATATAGCTCCGGGGCCTGTGCTCTGTACTGTGAGTGATGTCAAGGCTGGGTTCAGCAATCCCAGCTCTATGCTTCAGATTACATTACATTGACAGCCTCACTCTCTCACTCTCTGCAGCACTCGGGTATCGGTGGCGCAGCGGCCGGAAAGAAGAACAGGACATGGAAGAACCTGAAGCAGATCCTGGCTGCCGAGAGGGCGTTGCCGTGGCAACTGAATGATCCAAACTGTGAGCGTTTTTTTCCTTGTTTTTGGAGCCTTCCTTTGACAAAGGTGACTGCAAACATCCGTAGGTGTTCAGATGAGACACTGATATTCACTCCTGGTTCTTGATTTCATTTCGCCCTGGACTCTAAAGACTTCATTGGACTCAGTTGTCCACTTACTTAGTCTTTATTATCACTGTTTCCAAAGTCTTCACTAATTAAGAATTGTTCAATAAGAACTGGTGGGCTGTAGCCCTCTCGGACCAAGAATGAATATCAATTTAAGTGAATAATGTGACAGTCTACTCCCTTTCATTTTTTGTCACATGCACAGAGTACAAAATGATCAAAATACAAAAAATCAAATTTTTAAAAAGCTCAGTTATAGGGCTTTTAGATTGTGTGCCAGTGAATCCAGCTGCATCACACTGCCAGTAGTCTGTCACTTGGCTTGCTTTGGGTCTGCTCAGTAACTTGCAAGAAACTTGATCAGGAAATTTCTGAAAACGTTTTTGCTTATACAGTGCAGTCTGTAAGTATTTGGACAGTGACACAGTTTTTGTTGTTTTGGCTCTGTACTCCAGCACATTGGATTTGAAATGAAACAATGACTGTGAGGTTAAAGTGCAGAATGTCAGCTTTAATTCGAGGGTATACACGTCTGTATTGGGTGAACCATATAGGACTCACAGCCCTTTTTATGCATAGTCCTCCCATTTTAGGGGACCAGAAGTAATTGGCTGCTCAGTTGTTTCTTGGCCAGCTGTGTATCGTTGCATCGTTAATCATGCACAAGAGAGCTTAATTCGAGGGTTTTTATGTCTATATTGGGTGAACCATATAAGAATTACAGCCCTTTTTATACATAGTCCCCCCATTTCAAGGGACCAAAAGTAATTGGATACATTAATATAATCTTAAATTAAATTATCATGTTTAGTACTTGGTTGCAAATCCTTTGCAATTGATGACTGCCTGAAGTCTGCGACCCATAGACATCACCAGACATTGTGCATTCTTCTCTTTATGGTAGTCTTTGAGACATCTATGCCTACATCGTGGAGAGTGTTCCTGATCTCTTCAACTATCGAAAAGGCGTTTTTCTTCGCGATTGAAAGTATTCTCCGGCCATCCACTACTGTGGTCTTCCATGGTCTACCAGGTCGTTTGCTATTGCTATGCTCACCAGTGTGTTCTTGATTCTTTTGTACCAAACAGTTGATTTTGACATACCTAATGTTTTTGCTATGTCTCTGATTGATTTATTCTGATTTTTCAGCATCATGATGGCCTGCTTTACTGGCATTGCCACTTCTTTGGTCCTCATGTTGTGAGACAACAGCAACAGATTCCAGATGCATATGCCACACAAAGAATCAACTCTAGACCTTTTGTTAGCTCTCTTGTGCATGATTAACGATGCAACGATACACAGCTGGCCAAGAAACAACTGAGCAGCCAATTACTTCTGGTCCCCTAAAATGGGAGGACTATGCATAAAAAGGGCTGTGAGTCCTATATGGTTCACCCAATACAGACGTGTATACCCTCGAATTAAAGCTGAAATTCTGCACTTTAACCTCACAGTCATTGTTTCATTTCAAATCCAATGTGCTGGAGTACAGAGCCAAAACAACAAAAATTGTGTCACTGTCCAAATACTCACGGACTGCGCTGTATATGCCAGCCTGTGCAAACGTTGATTGTATTCTGATTGTATTGCCAGTGCGGATGTTTCGTTTGCAGCTTGCAAATGTCTCCAGCACTGAGCTGTGGTAAAATAAAAAAATGTTTTTTTTATTCATAAAGAAACCTGAAACATGTTTCTCTTTTACCTGAATTATTTCCAGAGGCAGTGCCCATGTTTTTCCTAAATCTAAATAAGATTTTTCACACTAGAGGTTATATCTGGAAAGATGGTTGGGTTCTGCCTAATGCCAGAGCTCATCCTAGAGATTTGTTTTTCAGCACTTTGGAAACAACATTCTTGTTGAGGAAATTGGTTTTTAAAATTTGCAAAGTTGAGTTCATCCTTTAAAAACTTGTTCTGCTTTCTTTCCAGACTGTAATATAGATGCCCCTCCTTCCTTCAAGCCAGCTCGGAAGTACTCTGATATTTCTGGACTCCCGGTGAGTCTCCATGCAGCCTTTGCAAGGAAAATAGAAGAAAGCCTTTTGAGTGCAGAGCAGGGTTCTACCATGGCACTTCCTAGGAGTAGAATCATTTCAGTCAGACCCTACGAATCTGAGTTTGAGTTCTGCCTTTAATAGTAATAGTGCTAGTCATAAACCTCCTATGTGCTCAAGGCCTCATTGTGGTAAGAAGTGGCAGAGAATTCTTAGCGGCGATCCATCTGGCTTCTTCTAATTTAACTTAAAATCTGCAGAAGATGCACCTAAGCTCTCCATGAAGCCATATGCCAGCTCCTGCTAATTTGCAGCGATGTCAAATGATCAAGAAAATAATTATAATTTAAGCTAATGCCATTTGAAAAAGGTATATTATATATTTTGTTGCAGGAATATTAATTGTGCACAAAACATTTTTATGGTAACCTGTAAGGAACTCAAGGAAGGAACACTTTTCAGTAGTACACAGTAAAAAAGACAAATTTCACTTCACTGTCCCAATACTTATACTTTTCACTGTAGGTGATATAGCAGGCTCAGTGTAAGTCTATGATCCTGGAATTCACTCTGGACCTACAGTGCAGTCCGAAAGTATTTGAAACAGGGGGACTATGTATAAAAAGAGCTGTGATTCCTACATGGTTCACCAAATATAGACATAAATACCCTTGAATTAAAGTTGACGTTCTGCACTTTAACCTCATAGTCATTGAATTATTTAAAATCCAATGTACTGGAGTACAAAGCCAAAACAGCCAAAATTGTATCACTGTCCAAAACCTTATGGACTATACTGTATATACAGGTGACAGTCTTTCGACCCAAAGAGCTATAGGAAAGTATTTTTTCTAAGCAAACTCCAGTGAGGGGGCAGCTCTGAGTGCAAATTGAGTCCTGTGACAGCCCTGGGAGCTGTAGCTGCAGTAGGAGGTTTTTACCAATTATAGACTCCAAATGTATGGAAACAAAATGACCAATTCACAACCTGTTCAATGTTAGTGCTGTGCTCTGTAAGATGTGCTTCTGTTTTCTTCTGTTACCTTTCTCCTCGATACTGAAACAGTGCCGCAGGGAATTAACATAATATTTGCCAAGACGATTAAAATGGTGAAGTATGATGAATGCATGTTCAAATTATTTAATATTAATTTTCTTGTAGATTAATTGTAGAGCTTGCCTCTAAACTCATTGACAGCCTTGCTAATAACTCCTTTGCTGTTTTGGCTTTGTAGGCAAATTACACTGACCCACAGACCAAGCTGAGGTTCAGCTCCACAGAGGAGTTCTCCTACCTTCGCATGTTGCCTACAGATGTAGTGACAGGGTACCTGGCCCTGCGCAAAGCCACCTGCATCGTGCCCTGAGTGGACAGGAGGGGGCCAGCATGTGGCAAGGAAGACCTCAGCACTGCTGTATGAGAGCTATGCAGCACACAATAAAGGATTACTGTTGGCATATGCCTGAAAGTGGAAAGAAGCTCAGTGCACCCACTGATTGTTGATTAAACAATAATTTTGATTCGGTTTGAGCTGAAACAAGGAAGGCCTGCATGTGTAAAGTATGCATGGATTTTGCTTCTCTGATCATGCTTGCATTCAAGCCCAGCACTTGAGTGAAATGAAGAGGCTTGTCCACTCAAAGCAGGCATAGGAGTACAGATATCTTCTGCAGCTTTAGTAGGGTGCTGACTGCATACCAGCACAGCACTCAACACACAGGGACTGTGTGCACGCTGCAAGGCCTGATTTACTTTGGGCTTTTAGAGTTGGCTTATAGGCTCTCTATATCACTCATCCGACAAAGTATTGCCCAGTTATATAGAAGCGGAGATTGTAGGCATTTGCGATGCAACACGTAATATTTTCCTCATTCAATCTGAAACACCCTGTTGAGACCGGTGCAGTTCTTACACCCCAAAATGTTTTGTTTTGCCCGTGTTGCTATACCGCTGCTTCCCTTGCTTTCTTCTTTCTTGAGGGCTTTTGAAGCTGGCCTGTTTGAAGTAGAAATATCAAGCCAGTGAGAATGTTGTGCAGCATGCTATGCTTGTCATCTACCAAATCGGTATGAATTTATCGTTATTACCTGTACACAACATATTCTCAAATACACACGGCACTTGCTTAAAAAAAAAGTGTGACGGAATAGCCTGAAGTTAAGAATTCATTTTTGATTGTTTTTTATTCTGTGAATTTGAAGTCTTAACCGCAACTGTGGTGTGAAAGATGTTAATATGCAGTGATGCTTGAATGGAAGGTGCTTCTTATAAAGTGTTTCCTTGGTTTTAGGCAAAAAACTTGCAGAGCAAAACAGCTTATCTGGGGATGGCAGCTGGACTGGGAAACGTGTAGAGCTTTGTGTGACCTTGGTGCTCACAGACTGGCTGACATTTCGGGGTGTACCTGCTGGATACCTGAAGCGAGAGATGCAAATTAGCATGCCTTATGAAAAGGACAGATCTCTCTGTAACCTTATAATTTGTTTTGTATAGAGCAATGCCTCCAAACGTTTTAACTTGTAATTGGAAACTGTTAGTACTCTCTACGTCTGTAAATTAATTATACATCGATTTCAATCCTGAATCATAAAGTTTACAAAGGCAGGAAGAAACTGTGTGGGTGGAAAGTTTTCTGCCTTTGGAGAAAAAGTGTCTAAACCTGTTTTTTCAGATGCACTTTTCGTGTACTGTGTGGGTGAAAATATTTATTTTCTCGGTCACTTCAGACTGTGGTGTTGTCTAATTTAAACTAATGCTAATTTCTCTTTAATAAGTAAAGACCTGGAAGCCAAAGCACAATAAAAATGTTTGGAGCAGCAATCTGACATTGTCTGCATTAGACTTTAATTGTGCAGTTTCTCCTGTTTAGCCAGGAAAAGGTAAACATTCTTTTACTAATGATTAAATCATTCCTCTAACTGAATGCCTTTTTTAAGGTGTTTTTTTTCCATGATGTACTGTTTCAAGCAGGATTGCATAACATTAGAGGGGTGTTAATTTGATTGCCTCTTTTTTTGGAATGATCTCATTTATGCTAATTAAAGTCCTTCTTGTCACTTTCTTCCCGTAGACATTCTTTAATGTGAGTTATTTCTGCAAGGAAGATGTCTCGTTTTGCTTTGTTGTTTTAGGTTAATTGTAGTTTAAAGGTGCACTAATGTGACAGGGCAGGCTAACAGTCAGGCATGAAAGCTGGTGTTAAAATTGTTTTTAGCTCAAATGAATGAGCCTTGTAAAAATCTCTGCTTTAAGAAGTTTAGATTTGCATCCCTGGGTGAAACTGGAATACTGGCAGCACCATGGCACTCATTAATCTTGCACTTGGCAGGCTTAAGATAAGGAGGCTGGGTCCGTTTCTCCTGAGTGGAGTCACTGAGGGAAGAGCAGTGTGTGGGTGGTCTGGGTCTCAATTTAATAATCCAGCCAAGGCCGTTTCAGTTGAAGAAGCAGGGCTTTGACTAAAACAGTACCACTGTTGTACTGGGAAATGCAAAGCTACTGCATAATCCCACACTTCCCTTTTCACCCTCTTTATTTGTGTTAGATCCCATTATGCTTTAATCCTTGTAGAACAATCCCCACGACACAGTAAATGTAATGGGCTTTCCCTTATCTCGTTGCATTTTGTTCACGCAGTATCTTCCTTCAGTCCTCACATAGTGCTGAATTAAAGTATTTTGTCTGCACCTCCCTTGCATATAGACGTCTCGGCAGTACACCGTGATCATGAAGTGGTCCATACTTTCCATTGTTGCCGCAACAACCCTGGTTCGAATCTGGGTAACACCAGGAGATGACGAGAGAGTCCTCTTTTTTATTTTTTTTCCAGCAGCTATATCTTCCTGCAACTCACAACTTGGATGGGAGACCTCCTGGGAAAGCTGAGGTTGCTGCTGCAACAAGTGTTAGTGGAACCAGTAGGGGGTGCTCACCCTGCAGTCTGTGTATGTCCTAATACCCCAGTATAGTGACAGAGACACTATATTGTAAAAAGGCGCTGTCCTGTAGATGTGACATAAATTTGAGGTTCTGACTCTCTGTGGTCATTAAAAATCCCAGGGCATTTCTCGAAAAGAGTTGGGTTGTGACCCCGGCATCCTGGCCAAATTTGCAATAGGCCCTTACCAATCATGGCCTCCTAATAATCTATGAACTGGCTTCATCACTCTGTTCTCCTCTCCACCGATTGCTGGTGTATGGTGAATGTACTGGAGCACTATGGCTGCCGTCGCATCATCCAGGTGGAGCTGCACATTGGTGGTGGTGGAGGGGAGTCCCCATTACCTGTAAAGTGCTTTAAGTGTCCATAAAAGTGCTATATAAGTGTAAGGAATTCTTATTATTATTAATAAAAATTGGTATAGACTTTTTTATTTCCTGTGAAGCATGGCACTGTAGTTGTGTCCCTAAAGTCCTTTGGAAATAATGGGGAGAGGCTTGATTTCTTAGTCTCATCATTTAAATAATTACTTGCTTCATCAGTCAAAATCAACAGCTTTTCACCTATCTTTTCTCTGATGAGCTGGACCTTAATTTCTGTGTTGCTGTTGATAATTTGAGTCGGAATAATGTCTGACACAGGTAAGGATAGTTTTTCTATATTCTGTAGATGCTACTCCCTACAGAGGTGTGATATATCAGACCGCAAGCTTTTCTACACCAGAACTCTATCGGATAAGATGTTTATTTTAGTGATTGCACCATGTCAAAAACAGATGATTTGCATATACTCCTATAGTCTATAGAGTGAGCCACTTGAGACTTGAAAACTAAAACCCTGGCACTGAAAGATAGCAAGGTTTATGTATTACCCTTCTAACCCTTGTTTCAGGTAAGTTATATAGTAGGCATCTTTGCATCCTTCAACTTTGGTCAAATATCTCTGAGAAGGAGCTGTGTGTCTTGTTGAACAAACTGCATTAGCTACACTTGGTGATGCTGTACCTTGTTAATATTTCCCAGCAGTGCCAGTCTTCACTTCTGACCTCCTGATCAGACCAGCTCCGACTCAAACACATGGAGCTGTAAGTTATCATGCAATTAGTCTCCAGTTGATGATGTTTGTCTGGGGCTCACTGCTCGAAGAGGCAGGTATCCTATAAGTTCAAATTGGGAATCAATATGAAATAGGCAGTCGTAGCGCGAGCTTCCAGAGGTGTCAGAGGAACTCTGTGTGAGGAATCAATACACCTCATCACTGAGGTAAAGAGACTCCTTATTTTGTTGTTGCAGCAAAAGGGCTGTGATATAACCCACACCAGATAAGTTTCCTGTGATTATTTTTTCAAGATCCTTTTTAACATTTTTATGGGAGTCCTACTGGATGTGAAGCAGCCCCCAGAACTGTTTTGATGAATGACGTTCAGAGTAGTGTTTCCATTTTCCACACGTGCTTGCTTTTCCGATTAATTTCATTCTATTTGAATATCCTGCATCTTGGTCTTCATGCAACAATTTATAGAATTTATCTCGAGTTGCCAGTTATTTTTACACTACCCTGTAACCTACATCCTACATGATTCACAGCGGGGGTCCTGTACAGCACCAAGCCATGAGGGATGGACATAACACATGCGTGTTCTTGGATGTGCGTCAAAATGGATTCTCGTAATACTCACGGTTGCTGTGCTCTTGTGTTTATATAACTGCCCATTCTGAAGCATCATAAAATGTTTAAACAGGAAAAAAGGGTCCTCCTTTGAGCAGGACTGACATGTAGTCCCCCCCAAACAGCAAATGTGGTGGAGAGGTCAGAAACTACTTATCTAATTACGCACCACAGGACAGCTGAGACCAGCACCCAAAGTGTAATATAGCCTGGACACTCAGATATCTCTCCTCCTGTTTTTAATAGTGCCAGGGAATATTTAATGATTTTATCAGCATCTTGCCTAACCATCCTTATGGTGCAAGCATCCTGTATTATAATCCCTTAGATAACCCCACTAGATTAGAGATTTGGGGAATTTCTGGGCCTTGAAGGGAATGTGCCTCCTAATGATCTTCCATGTCTGGAATATGGTACAGCACTAGCCAGCTCCAGCCTTGGCGTTTCTGAGATCTGCCCAACTCAAGCTTCATGGGTGTGTGGCCACTGTGGTTGTCTTTTTTTCCCCTAATGCAATGGAAACTGCAGAGGATTGTTTGCTAGAGTAAGTTACTAGTAATGCCCAACTGTGCAGGAGCCTATTTCACGCCAGTTTACTCAACACTCTCTTACTCTAACCCTGGGGTGGCAAAGGCCTTGGCCCTAATCTGCAGGCTGTGGAAGAAGATCACTTCAGAAACCTTTTCCTCCGGGCTTTGCCCTAAGTGTTTTAAATTGCATTTTTAACATTGAATGGTTATTTACTGTATGTGCACTGTAACCCCCCAATAGGACATTAAGCATGCCAAAACTTGCTCTGCATCTCCAGATTATAGCAGGTAATGCTGTGTTCCTGTTAGATACAAAATGTCTTTATCCACATGAATTGGGCAGTTTTTCAAAACCAACAGGGACTGACAGCCAGCCAAACTGAGTAAATGTCAGCTCTAGCCCAGCTACTGCTGGGAATTGGAATTTGGCTTCGCTTTTCAATGAAACAAAAGTGATAGAAATGACAGGATTCTGGGTTATTAAGATGGATCAATTGGGAGCAGTCAAACCTTTTTGCAGACTGTGTTGCAGCTCTTTGTTATATCCTGCTCAGCTTCACATTTTGTGCTGAAAGCTGTAATTACTTCCCAATAGTGTTTTCCTAGGAGGTGCGCATACAGCTTTAATTGCAGTAACACTGCCAACAACTGGCATTGCTTTTCATAAAATATTAATTTCTTTAAAAATGCCTGTTTTTTCCTTCCTTCACCTCGTCATAAAATCGCTAAAAAAAAGAAGACTGCAGTTGGTTTTAAATGGTAAAAAAGTACCCTTCTAAACTCATAATAAGATATTTAGTCAAGCTTAAGGAGTTCAAATGAACTGAACAGGTCCAAATAGCTGATATGTATTATTTAGTAGGAAGCAGCTGTCAGCCAGAGAAAAAAAGCCATGAAGATCAAACACTAAGTTACAGCTGCCGAATGTTCCTAACTGTGCAAAATATAGACTCAGGTCTGTATTTACTTCAGGTGTGTAGAAAAACAGTGAACTGCAGTTACATACCTCAGTGTACTTTTTCTTCATCTGTCACAAGCCATTAATGGGAAATAAAACAATCGGTTTTCTTCTAGGAGTAAGCCTGTCACCTGAAAATAGTAATTATATCCCTAAATGAAGTACTCAAGTAATTAACAAACTACTTAGTTGAAACGTAATCATGTTGTCTAATGATTGTCTTAATGGCTAATTTTCCTGTCCCAATTTTCATTCATGCTATACATCTTTAAAAAGCCTTCCTATACTGCTGCTTATAATGTCAGCCACAACATATACCAGTTTGTCTCAAAGAGGTTTTTGTCTCAATTTGGTGTTAATTGCATTAAATAAATATTACACATTTCTTAATTAATAAAAGAACGATACCCATTAGTAAATTATATTTAATAGAAATGGTCTTCACTGGAAAGAAAATGATCTTCACTGCCACTCACTAAAGCAAATAATTTGTTACCTTTACAAACAAATAAGAAGTGGATTTATTCAGTGCCGTATTTCCCATTCTGATTAGGGCCTACAAAATTTTTCGGGCCTACAAAGGAGGGAAACACTAGTGACTAACGAAAAATGAGGTGAAACAACATGCTTGTGATCAGCTCTAGGTGTTCCAAATCAATAATCATACGCTATCTAGCGGCTGTTAGAATAGTTTAAAGTGCATCGTATCAATTGACGTAATTCAATTGGTGTTTTCCCCTCTTTTTGCACATTTCGGAGTGAAAGTGCCTAGGACCTATGAACACCAAAATCCAGCCCTGGATTTACTCACCAAAATGTTAGGACTGTCCCCCAGATTTGTCATCTGGTTTCGTTTATATTGTGTTAATCTGATATTTATGTAATTCTGCTTTGTGCAGCTTTTCTGTCTGCCAGATAGACAGCTTATTTGCTGACCTAGTGTCTGAACACAATTGCAGAAGCAGGACTACCGTGCACCAGGACAGATAGCCCTCCACGAAGATTGTGAAACAGTGCCACCTACTGGACATGAGAGGTCTTCTAATGTCTTCCACATTGTCTCACAATATTCCATACAATGCCAACTCTGCTGTCTTTAACACTCATATCTCTACGTGTCCCTTCAGAGAAGAAGTAAGTCTTTTCAATTCAGCATAAGGTAAAATAAATCCATGTGAATAAGATACATAATAATGATATTAAGAATCTGCAGATCAATCACCCATATTTAGCTGTTAATTCAGATAAAAAAGGCATTGATAAACATGTCCATCACAGAGTACACTCATTTCTAAAAATATCATTATTCAACTGCTTTGATTTCTTCCAGCATGTTAATGTCCCTCCAGGTGAAAAAGGCTGTGGTCTTTGTTATTTTTTAATGGTAAGTGAATTGAAGACCTGCAGATTTGGGAGTGGATGATCTCTGACCAGCATGTTTTGCTTTTGGAATTACTACGGCAATACGTAAACTGCCAGAAATTAATGACAATTCACGTCCTGTTTCGTCTTCTGCACTGTGTAATTCTGATCTCTGTAATACTTAAAAATGAACTCTCTGGAACATTTTACAGGCCTTGATTCTGATCAAAAAAAGAGAAGTTGCGGTTTCTTGTTCTCTCTGGTTCAATGAGTGATGCACTCTGTCTTCTTTTATTTTGGAAAACATCTAAAAGAAATTGTGACCAATCCTAAATGACTTGTTTCTGCAGTTCATTGTCTACTAAATTGAACTGGTAGTGTGAAATTGGAAGAGCTGTTGTTGGCAGTAATGAAATGCCTGAGTAGTTTACCATGAAAATCAAATATAGCTGATCTCAGCTTACACTAGTAAGTAGCAGTTTTAACTAGTGTTAAAACTGCTGGTCCCTCACTGACATTGCAGAATTTGTTAGAATGTCTCTGTCATAGTTCACTGAGCTTTCTCCAATTGAAACTGCTAGAGGTATCTCAGAAATTGCTTTTCAGACTCCATTCCACTCCCATTCCATCCCTCAGTTACTCATTATGTGAATGGGTCACTTTGTTCTGGTTTATTGCCTATAACATTTACTTACCCTATCATTAATTCTGTGTTAAGAAAGCATAACTTGGAGCCATGCCTGTTGTGAAATTATAGGTCTATTTTTCATTTACTATATCTATTCAAGGTAGTGCAGAGCTCTGTCATTTACAGCCACAAGGTCACTTTACTAACCCACCCAATCATCCACTTTCTAATTTTCTTATCCAGTGCAGGGTCACAGGGGGAGCTCAAGCCTAACCCAGCAAGCAACAGACACAAGGAGGGATGAGATGCAAGTCCATTGGAGGGCACACACAGATATAGACATATACACACACATATAGTTAACCTACCACTGTGTCTTTGGCCAAGGGAGGAAACTGCAGCACCCAGAAGAAACCCATGCAATCAGAGGGAGAACATACAAACTCCAGGTACACAGCCAGCACCTCAGGAATTGAACCCAGAGCCTCAGAGCTGCATTCTTATACTTTCTCTTGTTTATTCTCACTCGAGTTGATTACTGCAGTGCTTTGCTTGCAGGTCTTTCACAATCTGTCCTTAACAAATAGCAGTGTGTCCAGAACCCAGAGGTCCGAATTCTGATCAAAAATAAATGTTATGATCCCATGTCTCTAGTCTTATTGTCTCTACGTTGACTCTCAGTGGTGTCCGTGTAAAAGTGAAATTTGAGAACTTACTCCTTATAAGACATACTCACTTGAAAAGCACAGAATCAGCTATGCCAAATCAGGAAGACATAACTTAGGATGTTATTTAATGTAGGGGTGTTACCCCAGCATCCTGGCCAAATCTCCCATTGGAGTCATGGCCTCCTAATAATGCCCATCTATGAACTGGCTTCATCACTCTGTTCCCCTCTGCACTGATAGCTGGTGTGTGGTGAGCGTACTGGTGCATTGTACCGGTGTTTTATATTGTGAAATGCTTTGAAATACTTTGTATCACAGGTACTGTCTAAAAGAAAGATTATTATATTTCTTACTAAAATAGTGTAATGAAAGCATCCTCATTTACCACTCCTCCTGATTTAATATTGGCATGTTTTTTCACAAGTGAACTGACGCTGAGCCCACCGCTCACCTACATCCACAGACCTGTGTCAACTAACAGTGCTCTTCTTACTCCGTCCTTCGCTTCTTTGCAGCTCAGCCACAGAACACATCGTCCAGCAGCGACATCCAGTGGCGAGCCCAGAAGACTGGGGTTCAAGGGCCCACTTCAGACAGGGGGACTTCTCTTCTTCAACTTGTGAACTAAATCACTACGGAGGTGTGTTTAGTAGTTTTGAAATCTGTGTGCAAATGTAAAAGCAGTTTTAGGAGATGGGAATGCTTAAGAAGAGGCACGATGAATTAAGATTACATTGAAAAGACTTTATGGTGCTGCACATGAGAGAATTGTACTAAGTTGAAACATTTTGTGAAAACTGAGGTGTAATATCTGCAACTACTGTAGATGCATGTAACATATAAAGCATGTAACACATCTATATCTAAGAACATTTAAGAAAGATATGAAATGAGAAGAGCCATTTGGACCATTGAGAGCATTTGGTAGTTAGTATTTAACCAATCCAAGAATCTCATCCAGCCATTCCTTGAAAGGTTTCAGAGTATCAGCTTGCACAACATACAGGTAGCAGGGTATCTTGTTCCACACTCCTACAACCCTTTGTCATCTTGGCTATGGAACATGGGCTAGGATTCCTCTAGACTCCTCTCCATAGTCAGGTCCTTAGCTGGCATGCCTGGGTACTGACAGGAGGTGTGTCGTGAACGCTGATCCATTGCTCGTCTGTCTCGTAACACAAGCTCCCAGTTTTGACACCTTGGACCGAAATGAGGGCATATCAAAACAACACACGGTGACTCAAACCAAGTCATTTCTGAGCTTCAAAACAGCCCTCCTTCAACTTCATTGCCTGACATAGTAAATGTAAATAATAAAAGTAACTGGACCTCCGAAGGAGTAAATACACTGGCTCACAGTGGGTGTGTTTGATAGTGTGTCTCTTCATCATAAATTAGTTAATAAGGTAATAAGAACTGTTTATTCAGAAATTGCAGGACAGCCTGTGTACAGTTAAGTACGCTGATGTTATTGGTTTCATTTGTCTTAGCAAGAAAGCAGATCAAATACATGTACAGGTGTTTACATGTATTTAAAGGTGTGTCTGAGTGTGCCAATGTGTATTTCTGTGTGCATGTGTATATGTGCGTGTGTGGGAGTGCTGAGTGCAAGTATACAGGTATGTGTTCACATGTGTGGGTGTGGGTGTGCACATTTGCCTGTGGGGACAAATTTAACTCCTGACAATCATCAATTACTTTTTTTTAGAAATTAGATGTCATCCTCTTTAATTTAGAAGAACCATAACTAAAAAGTGTGGGTCTAGATTCAGCCCACAAGCAGTTGGATTTTTACATAATCATAAATGATGACAAAATGAGAATTAATGAACACAAATCGCCTCATGTTTTTTTGAGTAGCAGAGAAGGCAGCTTCACTGTGTAAATTAAAGTAAAAGTGCAATAGTCCTACCAGGGCTGTAGAGCCTCTTCTTAACCTTTACAGCTAGGAATGAAGCAACAACTACAACATTTATTTCATTAGAAACCATTTTATGTGAGGTCATCAAGAAATCATTATAAGCCTATTGCAAGAAGTGATTAGATAATTATATTCTTGCTACAGTACCACTGGGACAGCCTATTTTTACTTTAGCAGATATACATACTACCTGGCAAGCTAAAGTAATGTACTGAGCATTGGAGAAATCCATTTCTTTAGTACCATTTTTATTCAGAAATAGAAATTTTTTGGGAGGTTTTGACATAACGCTTTTACCTGTAAAATAATCCAAATTATTTGATTCAGCATTAACCCAAATGCACTTCATGAGTTGATTGATTTAACACCTCATGGGTTCTGTCTCTGGTACTGTATTTCAATCCTGCTACACTGATCATGCCCCTCACTGTCCAAAAATACAGTCAGTGTTTTGCGAGCAATCCTGTTTGTCTCGAAAGCGAGAGCTTATGGGGGAAGTTGGAAATGGGGAACACTTTTAATACAAGCTGAGCAAGAGTCCCAGGCATCCAAGAACGTGCAGTGTATGAGAAGCAGCTGGAGTCATGGAGTCTTGACAGTTTTATTTCATGTGGTTGTTGGCATTTGGGCAGTGCAGAGAAGTGAATGGAAAGCCCAGAGAGGATACAGAATATTGGTACTGTGCTGTAATTAGACCATGTCTACATCAAGGACAAGGGCTGAGGGAATGCATCTAGGAAGATCAGCACTAGTTCAGCTGGTGATCATCTGAAGGGAGACTTCAACGAGGACTTCAAAATACTGGAAGGACAGATCAGATGAACTCAATGCTCTTTACTGAATGGAAACAGTCAATGTGCAGCTGGAAAGTGTGTTTAGCATTAATCATTACTTGTTACAGTTTGTTAAGCCAGTATGCCACAGAGTTTCAAGAACTGGGTAAATGTGGTATCAGAACTAATCTTTTTGTAGTCCAGAGCTCCCCAAGTCTGGTCCTGTTAGACTGTCCCATTTGATTTCATAAGAGTGGAAATAAGGAGCTACATTCTACTCAACACTTATAGTGGTATAGAAAAGAAACATCATTGTTAAAACAGACCATAACAGACATAAGATCTCTGACAGTCACAGAGTCTCGTTGACAATGACAGGAGTGCTGAGTGGAGTACAAAGCTGCCTGGCTGACACACCTTCACCTGGGGTGTGTGCCTCATACTTCCTGACAGGGGAGCATCAGGCAGGATTGGCTCCATAGCTCAGTGGTTAGAGCACTGGTCTTGTAAACCAGGGGTCGTGAGTTCGAGCCTCACTGGGGCCTGCTGGTATAATTTTTCTTTGCATTCTCCCTTGTAATTCAATAGCAATAAAAATGTAAAAAATAAACATTGCTTTGTCATATTCATGCAATTGAGGAACTGAATGGTTGCGTGATTTAAAAAGCGAAATTACAGAATATTGTGGTTCAGGTTTATTATTTATTGTCTTGTTTCCACATACTGCTCTGCACCAGACTCTTGGGTCTTACAATGATGCACAGTGAGCACTGGCTTTTGCTCAGCAGGAGGCTACAGACAGTGTAGTAAAGGAGCAGAGTTTGAGGAGCTCTGCTTAGCTGCTTGCGGTCTCAAAGAATATGGTGGTGCCATATGGACCCATTGGCCCCCTCAGCAATCGGTAGATCCCCTCAAGATATCAGGAGATGTGAATGTCATTCTTATCACACTGTGACAGGTACAGGAGTGACACACATCAGGCTTTACCCACACAGACACAGCTCTCCAAGCTGCTGTTCCAGGATGAGTGATATTTGCATTCACCAGTGGCAAGAGAACTTCCTCAATGACGTGTGTTTCAGCTATACAGTGTCACACTGACAACAAAGGCAGTGACATGTGACACTTAAATATACTGTACCTGAGTGGCACACCCTCACAGGGGTGTGTTCTTCATATTGTCTGAGTGAGATGCAAACAGCAGGTGGGGCTCCATAGCTCAGTGGTTAGAGCACTGGTCTTGTAAACCAGGGGTCGTGAGTTCAAACCTCACTGGGGCCTTGTTGTTTTCAAACTTTTGTCTACATTTTAAAAATCCAGAAGCTTGGGAATCCTGGTCCTGCAACTGCTGCTTTTTGTTCCAACTGGGCCCTTAATCACCAGTACTAATTACTGGTGGGAACTGATCTGATTGGCTTCAAAAATATCAAATTACAGTGACACACACATCCTGGTCCGGCGTAATCTCTTTGTCTTCTGTTTTTTTTGCTTCAGGTCAATTCTAAATCACAAGCTATTTTATTTCAATTTCAATTCAAAGTCCGATTATAATATTCACATCCAACTTTAAAAAAGCTGAATGAGATTTGTAATTGGCATGAACTTGGTGCTCATTCAGGACCTACTTCAATCAGCGATGCTAACTTAAATAGGACCAACTGGACTGAAAAGAGGTGGACTACATAACAGAGCATTAGGCCAGAACTCACCCTGGCTTCTAGGCATGAAGCAGAGAGCACCTGACTCCTCTCCCTGATGGGATACCAGTTCATCTGAAGACTCACCCCAGGACTGCCAGTCAAGCAGACTGGAGCAAACAGGGAAAAGTACTGTACCTCCCTTAAGGTACAACAGCAGTATCAGATTTGAACCCACAACCCACCAACTATGAGTCCACTTACCCATTAACCCACACCTCCCCCATGTCCTCCAGCCAAGAGGAACCTAAACATGGTGGTTTCATTTTCTGTAGACAGGAAATATCATTGCTCCTTGGCAACAATCTTAAAAAAATCAGCAAACCATTATCAGTTCAGAGAGGACTATAGGAGGGGAGAGGTGCAGTCTCATGCTCTGTTAAAATGCTTCAGCTGTTTTTATGGCACCGAGGTGGGGCCAGTCAGTTGGCACTTCCTGTTTGAATATAAGAATATAATAGAAAGGTTACAAACAAGAGGAGAGCATCCAGCTCATTTCTGCCATTTGGTAGTTAGTATAGAGTCCTTGCACTGGCTTCCTGTCAAAATCTGTGTGGACTTCAAAATCCTCATGCTCACCTATAAGGCTCTGCATGCATGTTTCCTCAGTATCTGTCTGAATTATTGTCGCCCTACTCCCCACCTCGCAACCTTCGCTCTTCTAATTCTGGTCTCCTATCTGTCCCCCAAACCCATCTACACTCTATGGGTGACAAGGCTTTCTCCTGTTATGCCCAAAAGCTCTGGAACTCTCTCCCCAAGGATATCAGAGAGTCACCTTCTCTAAACTCCTTCAAATCCAGACTCAAAATCTTCTTCTTTAGAGAGCCTTTACTTAACTCGTTCCATTCTTTACCCCTCTGGTCCTACTATACTTAGTTCCACCATCCACGGCCTCTTCTGTGTATTGTAATTGTGTTTTATCTTGTGTATTCTTTTTATTTATTTGTTTTGTCGGCATTCTATGAAGCGCTTTGTGAAGCCACCTTTAAAGGCGCTATATAAAATAAAGTTTATTATTATTATAGTTAGTAGTTATTTGATCCAAAGATTTCATCCAGCTATTTATTGAATTAAAAAAAGGGTGAGCAGCTTGTTTCTGGTTCCTGCAACCCAAATCGTAAAGAACAGTTCCAATTGTTCTTTCGAAAACTCACTGCAGTTTCCTGCTTGATTTTTTTACCGGAAGCATCTCTTAAGTCCATTAGAAGGTTGCAGAAGAGAGAAAGGCATTCTGCCCATCTGGCCCATTTGGTAGTTAGTACTGTAACTCATCGATCCACAGATTTCATCTGGTTGTTTCTTGAAGCAAGCCAGGGTATTACCTTTCACAGTGCTTAGGAGGTTATTTCATACTCCCACAATCTTTGGGGTGAAGAAGTGCCCCTTGTGTCGACTTTAAATGAACATCTACAGTACTTTGTTTTTGCTGTTCATTCTGAAGAAATCTGCAGGGCTATTTTTATCAATGCCTTATGTGGTCATTCCTGTGCTCATCGCCCTGCCAGACAGGGTTGCTGTCAATCAATCCAGGCATAATATTTCTACACCACAAATTCCATGTAGGATATAAGATCTTGTCTTGACGTTTTAAAGACCTCCATGGTTACAGTGGTTAGTACAGATCAGGAGGAATGCGGGGAGCCTTGCTCAGAATATTGTATGTTACAGGAGACCAATGCGATCAGACAAGGGAAAGACTCTGCATCTGTTTTTGATGCAGATCTTGCAGTCTTGCAATTTCTTTGAAAACCATGGCTTCTCATTGCCCTGTATTTTAGCTGTTTTTGTAGGGACGCAGACCTCTTTGCAGAAGCTAATGTAAGATGTAGCAGAATAAGTATATTCATCCAAGATCCAAAGAGGTGCAAGTAGAGGTTAATACTGTATGTCTATACAGTCGAAACACTGTCTCAGGGTCTCTATGGCATCTGAGTACCACATCTTGACTAGTTTTAATTTTTAAATTGATATTTTTTTTATATTTTTCTGTAAAAACTCATAATCAACAAAATGATTTTCACAGCTTTTTGCTCAAGTGCAAAATCTGCACAAATCCTTTAGAACTAGAAATAGAACATCGAAAAATGAATTGTGCTTTTGTTCATGTGTTATGGTGATACAGGGTGTGGTTCATTTACTACGAGCATGCACTTTGGGTAAATTCAGTAATGTTCTGAAAGATTGTTATAGCCTTTGTGACCTGAATAAAACCTAAAATGTTATAGTCTATAGGTTTATAGATATTATATTTCTTCCACAATGCCGTTCTGTTGCTCTTACCATCAATCTTTATGAGAAAATGAACAGTCCTCCTAATTAACACAGTTACATTATAATATGGAACTATTTATTTTCATGCTTTCTCATTGGGAGACAACTGGTTTTATTTTGTTATTTCTTTTATACTTTCTGTTGTCTGCGAAATATCAAAATTTGTGTTCTGTTTTTAGATGCAATATGCTACAAGCGATTTTTTACTGTACCTCCCTATGTGGTTTTACGCACTGAGATGAATCATCAGGTCTCTAAGTAAACATTTGCAATGTAAATAGTTCACCTGAGTCACTTGGATTTACTTCTTTTGCTGCTTTGTTGGGACTGTGCTACTGTGGGTGGCTCCATAGCTCAGCGGTTAGAGCACTGGTCTTGTAAACCAGGGGTCGTGAGTTCAAGTCTCACTGGGGCCTGCTGTGCTTTTCTTTCTAAATGGTCATAAGTTTGCTGCCTTTTAGGCTTATATTTTAAGTCACTTAAATAACAACAATTTACATGTTGTGATTTAAGTTCCATAAATTTACTCTGAATTAATTTGGAAAGAGATAAATGGAGTCATATGCGATTGTGTTTAAAGATATAAACTAGTCTTGTGATGTGTTTTCTCTCTCATTGATTTTAAATTTGACTTCCACCATGTATCTGTAATGAGACTCTGACCCCCAGATATGTCAGATTCCATATTGTGAGACAGTAGAAAACCTATTTGAGTGTTTTTTGTACTTGTAAATTGTTCAATTTTGTCAAGTTTTTGTCAATTCTTGAGAATCCCTGTCTACCATTTTCCAGATCCTGTCATGATAATTATTTCTCTGCTAAATTAAATGAATTGTGATTCACAAACTACATGTATAATCTCCTTTATAGATTAGATAGGATGTGAAGTTCAAACAATCACCTGTGAATATTATAAACATTTTTATTTGGCTACAAGGGTCAAGCATTAAGAACATTATTGTTAATGAGAGGATGCCATCTGGCCCAGGTAGTTCATTTTTATTTAGTAGGTATTTGATCCAATGTTTTCAACCAGCTATTCTGTAAAAGATGTCAGGGTAACAGCTTCTAGAACATGGCTGGGTAGCGTGTCCCACACTCCCATAACCTTCTGTGTAAAGAAATGCCTCTTGTCCTTCTTGGAGACCCTCATCCAGCTGTTTCTTAAAAGAAAAAAGGGCAGCATCTGCAACAGCATGACAGGTAACTTACTCCCATAACCCTTGATGTGAAGAAGTGCTTCTCGTTCTGATTAGAGGATCTCATCCAGGCAGTTCTTGAAAGAATCCAGGGTATCATCTTAACTGAAAATGGCTGATTAGCTTGTTTGGCACACTCACAACAGTTTAGGTGAAGCAGTCTCTCCTGTTTTCAGTATTGTAAATACTTGCCCCATAGTTTCTTTTGATTATTTATTGCAGATGATATATACTGATGGAAAAAAGAAACGCAACATTTTTTGGAACGAGAATACTATAGTTACAGTATACTGTAGCCTATGTACTTTCACAAAAAGTTGTCAATTTGTTCTAAGCCCTCTGACCAGCAATACAGCTTGTGCATTGAGGCATTGCAACTTGCCAATCACACGAAAGCTCGTTAGGTGCACTTTTACCCAGAGACGTCCAGGTGGAACAATGCCTGATCAGGTCACCTTTAAAAAGGCCTTAATTCAAAGCTTTGTCAGTTTTCTGTGCATTCCATAATGCCTCAAATGTCACCAGAAGCAAGGGAGAGGGCCATTGGCATGCTGCAGGCAGGCATATCATGTGCCAGCATTGCCAGACCACTCTACTGTGTCCTGACTGCAGAGAAGGTTTCAGCAGACCACCAGGACAGATGACCGTCTCCCTCGAGTGACCACACCAGAGCCGGACCAACACATCAGACAGGTCCATCTGAGAGATCGTTTCAGATCTGCCACCCCTACTGCTGCTGAAACTGCCAGCAGACACAATGCCCACATCTGTGACAGGACAGTGAGGCTCCATGCTGCTGGCCTTAGAGCAAGGCGACCTGTCAGAGGCCCTCTGGTCACACCTCCTAGACGTCACACCCAACTGGCTTGGGCCAGACAGAGGCCGCGATGGACTCGTCAGCAGTGGCATCAGGTCCTCTTCACGGGTGAGTCACTCTTCAGCCTGTTCCATGCAGATCGGAAGGTGAGAGTGTGAAGGAGGCGGTGTTGCATTTCTTTTTTTCCCATCAGTATACATTCCCTCCTATGTATTGTGCCGAGTTACTTTCTTAACACCAAACACATGAAGGCATTTCTGATACACTGATCACAGAAAAACACGAAGATAACACCCATGGCCTGGCAAAGAAGATATTAATACAGTTTTGTTCAAAATCAGTGATTTAAAATTTTCTTCATATTTATGTAATTCCCATACTTGTGAAATAGCTGAAAGAGTTTCTTTATGTCCTTCTTTTTAGGGGAGTGAAGAATGGAGAGGGGAAATGTATTGGGGAAAATTGGTCTGGCCAGTTAGTTTTGCCTTTGTTTTTTTTCCTGAATAATATTTTGTGAGTAGACTAGATTTATTTGCATTTATTTGGAAACACAAACATTGGAAATAATGTAGTGGTTTTTCTGAATATGCACATATAAAAATGTAGCCTCATTCCCAATTCACATCTATATTCATGGTCATTTCTAAAACAACATTTAAAAAAAAAAGTGTTTTTCTTACTTAAGAAGTCAGGCAACATTTCCTTTAACTCTAGAAGGGTACTCATGCTTAACTTCTTCAGAGGCTGTTTCATTTTTAGCACTTGCTTAAACAAATCCAATATTGACTGTGCCCATTGTGAGAAACTGTGTGCTCTGACAAAGGAAGAGGAGTGTTATTGATTACTAGGCAGAGAATAGATACATGGACACAGGGAAGGAGCCTGAACTGACACAGGTTAAACTAATCAACATACTGTAAGTGGAAGCACATAATTACACTCCATCTTCTGTGAGACTGTCTGCTGTGGATGTTTAGGCCTCTAGTAGATGGGTCAGTTTGTCCAGGCTCAATTACATTGTAAGGGGCTCTTTTCAACATGTTCAGATGATGCTTTAATTTCTGGAATGTAACACTGAATTGAACTTGCAATTGAAGTATGCAAGTCTGTAGAAATGATAACAGATGGAAGTAATTTTGGTGACAGTGTAAGGACTCTCTTGTGTTTTTTTTTAAATGTGGTTCCAATCTTTATGCTACGTTGGTCATAAAAGACACCCTTTAAATGATACTCAGTCCTATACCTGATGAGAATTATAAATGCAGTAACTGCTCACAATGTAAAGACATTATAAGAACTATTTCTTGTCTTCCATTAATGGGTCCGAAGTACTATACTAGAGGGATAATTCTCCATTAGGCAAAATGGTGGCGTGATGGCTAGCATTCCTGTCTCATAGCTCTCAGATTCTATGTTAATAATTGTTCATATAAGACAGCATGGTGGTGCCTGCAGCAGGTTAGCAGTGTGTAGGTCCTGGGTTCAATTCTGGACCTGGGGTGCTATCTGTGTGGAGTTTGTATGTTCTCTCTGTGTTTCTGTGGGTTTCCTGAGAGTACTCTGGTTTCCTCCCACAATCCAAAGACATATGGGCAGATTAATAGGCCCCTGGCGTGAGGGTGTGCATGTGTGAGTTTATGTGCCTGCCCTGATGTTGACTGGTGTCCCATCCAGCTCATATCCAACCTTGTGCCTGTTGGTTGCTGGGATAGGCTCTGGCTCCCCCGCGACACTGAATTGGATAAAGTGGTTAGTAACTCAACTGTTTTAATTGGCTTTGCATGGCTTAACCATAAGTGGTACTTTAGTGTGATTGGTTGGAGTCAGATCAATTAGTGTTTCTCCAGAATGGTTTTGCAATGTGGACATGTTTTGAGTGCTTGAAATTATTATTTTTTGCCTTTTTTTATCACTAAAGGATGAAGTGTTTCTGTGGATGTTTTCCTAAGAACTGTATTATTATTAACAGATGTGATTTAAAAAGATGTCTTTTTGAGGGGTTAAGCTTGGGTGTGAGTATAACATACAATGGAAAATGTTTGAGACATTGCTTTATGGGTCATGACTGGTGTTGCTGCAACACAGCTCTTGATTCTAGCCTTTCTGTGTGGAGTTTGCATGATCTCCCCACGTCCACTAGGGTATCTCTTTATATGTGCGTGTTCCGATTTTCTCCCTCCCTTCAAAAGACATGCTGGCCAGCTTTACACTCCACAATTCATAAGCACTTTAAATGCTCAGTAAGGAAGCAATTAACCTTTTTCATCACCCCAGTGAGCATCGCTTGGCACCCAGGAAGCCTCTTCAGTCCCCAGACCAGTCACACAAATACAGTACCTGCTTCCAACCTGCAGACTTTCGATAAAATGGGTCATAAGGGTATTTTACTGCCCCCTGGTGGGATAGTTTATTTATGAAATTTAAAGTAATTTAATTCTAGATTCTGATCCATCTGACCTAATTTATAGTAGGTCTTAACAACAAGCACAACAGGAGTTTGAATTCTAGGCATCTCTGTTAGCATTAGTTTAGTGCATCCTTCCATTATTCTTCTTAAAACCTTCAATATTTCATAGAATCATCGGAAAGCTTCTCATTGCTGGTGAGGATAACAGCAGATCAGAGCCTGTGCTAGAGGCACAGCCTTACCTTAGAAGGACTACAGCCTGCACCTGAGACTAGCCTATCAGACACACCTTTATATTTCAGAAAATCCAGTTACCCTGGGCATCATCTGATGACTTTCTCAAATAAATCCAAGTGGATCTCATCATTTTGCTAATAGTTCTATTTCCTGAACATATTCAAAAGCATGCACTCTTTCTTTTTCTCTTCCTTGTTTTCTTCTCAGTTTTAAAGAGATTTGTTGCTGTCAGTGTTTAATGTCCCAGCAGCCTTGGCACCAGAGAGAGGGGTGGGGTTCATTTATCTTTATTAGTGCACTGGCTGATTGAGCTAAATCAGAAGCTGTCCAGCTTGCTTTTGATTAAAGTGTTTATCTTGACAAAAGTCAAAAGTGAAACAGAATGCAGACATCAAGAAAACAACAGTTTCTTCTTTTGATTCAGGTCAAAGTGTGACTCAGCTTAAAAAAAATCTTTCACTTTGCACTTGTTTCACTTTCCATCTGAATTTAAAAAGAGGAATATGATATTTTAACTCATTATACAGAAGCAGTGTCACTCCTAGAACATTAAATGCAATTAATGTCCATTTGAACTAATTATTTCTACGCTTTGTTCTGGAATAATAGGATAATGCAACTGGCAGAGGTTTTAATGTTCCTAAAATGGCTACAGGTGAAGGTGTCTGTTTCCATGAATCGTTTAATTATGGTCAATTAAAATAAGCTGCACTTGTATTTGTTGTCCTCCCAAAAATATTGTGCCATGAATACAGTTTCTTTCATCAGATGTTAGCCTTTAGGGCATTTTGTTTTTGTTTTATTTATTTCTTTGTGATGAAAAGGATGTTGTGGTGGAACACATTGCAAATGCTGAGAAATCTCTGTCAAACTGTACTGAAACAAACACTTAACAAGGAAACTCCAGGTGCAGTCTGATCCGTGTCAGCTTTTACCTGATGCAGGCTGTTCCAAAAACAGACCCAGGTGCAGGGAATTTCAGGCTTGTACTTTCTGGAGATAAAATAATTGCTCTTCTCTTTTTGGTTTTTGCATTAAGGAGAAGTGTCAGCAGTTAATAAAATGTGAAATGGACTAACGTGATTAGCCACAAATATTTAGACAACTGAAATAAATAGAATTCTAATAAATGCATAGTGAGTTATCTGTTTCCCTGATAAGCCATCATGTGGCTATTTATTTTTTAAAAGAACTATGCAGCTGAGCCATGTTAATTGGTCTTTACAGCTTTAAGGCCACAGTTTCACCTTACTGGCACTTTTACCCTGGGAACAATAGTCAGACTCTACTACAGCTCACAGTTTCCAGGGAAATAATGCCTTATAAGGCTGAGTGGTTATGGGCAGTGATGTAATAAAGTGCATGCTGTGAGTTTCCCATTCCAGCTGTCTGCATGTCTGGACTGTGTTTCACTCTAGGGTAGAGTGCAAAGGAGAAAACAGAAAGAAAGTGACTGTTGGTGTGAGGGATAACATCAGATCTGGACGGAGCAAACCGAATCTCAGCACACAGACTGAAGTAACTAAATATTGCAGCATCATGGGCCAGTCAGGCAAGTGTACCTTTGATATTATTGGCTCTGTTGGCATGTAAACCTGTTTTTGTGGCCTAACACTTTAGTACATATGGTTGCCTAATGCCTAATTTGCATATCTAATGTTTAAATCTAATATTCATAGTGGATATGTCTGGCATAGATGTAGGACGCTGACAGACTAGCATCCAGCTACTAAAACTGCTATTTCATATCTTATTTTAGACCTGGATCTTAGTTTCTGTCTCTTTGCATACAGACTATAGGGCCTGTTCACAGAGCTGTGACTGTGCATCTTTTAAAGCCCAGTTGACTAGTGTTGCTGAAATACTAAAGAATATAACTGGAGCAGCCAGCTTGAGAATCCAAATGGTTTAAGGGAATTTGGACACATTCTCAAGTCTTGGGTTTATGGAAATGGGATAATCCTTTCCTGGCTTTGTATAGACAGCTGTTCCAGCCCTTACTTTACCCTTGAGTCTTGTGTGTGTTGTATGAAAGCTTTTAGTGTAAGATATTTTGTGGCGAGCTGTGCGATCCCTGTAATGTGGTTTTTTTTACTAGCCTTCTCAGTTGTATTTCCAAGGTCACATTCTTAAATGTGGATTTAAAGTGAGGCTGGAATTGGTCATAGAACTCGGTTCATCTTTAATATACTCCTTAATGATTGTTTTGTGCCGATCACTTCAAGTGAAGCTGCCAATTTCATGCTCCAGAATGCGTGGAAAGCAAGCAAGCAAGCATCAGTCTCCTAAATCATCCATTTTCTGTGTATATTCATGTTAACTGTTATTGATGCAGTGTCAAGTTCTTGCTAAAAGCAGCTGTGCACTAAAAGCAGTACTTTGTTTGATATGAAACCTTTAATAACTGTTTTCCAGTTATTGTATCTGTGTTCGCAATGACTTAGATCATTTCCTTTAATAAAGTGAAAAAGTAGTAAAGGATTTTCATGACCAACGGTAACTCCAAAGGTTTGTTCTTCTCAACAAACGTCTGATTTATTCAATGCCGTCTATACCTTGTGTTCACTTGGTTTATCCTGTGATGTTTTTCTGTACTGGTCCATGGGTTCCACTCTGCCCCCCGTTTCCCTCTCTCTGCCTGCTCTCATCACAGCCCTTTGGGAATTACAGATGCCAATCCAGGCATACTGGCTGCCTGAACTCCCTTCTTAGTTTTAAATGAGTCCAAAGGGAGTAAAAAAATTCATTTACATCCCTCATCTAGAAAGTCTGAAACCATGAAAACTGCTTTGCTATTTGGAGTAGTGTAGAAGTGGAGTGTCAGCAGCTTCTACTTTATAGTGATGGCACAGATGCCTGCTTCATCCAATCAAATGAACAGGCGAACACTTCTAATGGAG
Organism: Lepisosteus platostomus; assembly: GCF_059453375.1. Taxonomy (NCBI): domain Eukaryota; kingdom Metazoa; phylum Chordata; class Actinopteri; order Semionotiformes; family Lepisosteidae; genus Lepisosteus; species Lepisosteus platostomus. The sequence continues at coordinate 23,062,896 of NC_142622.1, read as the reverse complement.
AGTAATAGATACATCCTGATGACTGTATGTGGTGCACTTGTCCCTGCCCCCTTTTTATTCCTAGAACAGAATAGCTCTCCTAGTATACCTCTTTCTGTCCAGTGCTCACCCTCCATCTTAAACTCTCAAAGCCTACTCTTTTCTCTATGTCTTCAGCCTCATTGTCTGTGGACCTCTCTGATTGTCTTGACCCACTACTCTCTCTCCCTCCTCCTCTGTCAAGATCTCCAGGAGCCTGGCTCCTGTCCTTGTCTCTCCTGTACCCAATACTGTCCCAGGCCTGTTCTTGAGCAACGTTTCCAGAATACGCCCCTTTCCTACCAACCACATCATTCAACTGCTAGTCCATGCCCTGGAAACTGTTCTGCTAGGTCTACAATTCCCTCTGTCAGTCCACTCCCGCTCCTTCAGAATTTCTACTGCTCACCTTGATTTTTCCCACTACTGATGCTAATGCTTTACTCCTGTTTGTACACTGGCTCGCTCTTGTCAGAGGTCCACTCAAAACCCTCATTGTCTTCTACTGCTGTCTCAACCACTCTGCTCCGGCTTGTGGATGGTCCTGCACCTCTCTTTCTCCACTCATCCTCTTTCTCCGCTACTCCCTCTCCTCTTCCAGAGCCCAGTCAACCTCCTCCCTTGCCCTTCAGTGGTGGAATAAGCTTCCCTGGAAATCCAGACTCTGACCACCTCTGGGCTCTTCTCAAGACTCTCAGCTCTCATACTGGCATAGCGATTTCTCCTTGACATTAGTCACTGTAAACATACTTACAATTACCATTAGAATACAATACTTACCATTAGACCACTTCCATTGCTGCTGGATATCCACACTAGCTGTATATTGTTTTAAACCTTGGTGTATTGCACTTCCAGCTTGTATGATCTTAATGTTTGTCTTATTAACTCACCATAAGTACAGTATATGCTATGGAACAAGTAATAGGTTTATTCCATGCTGAAAAGAAAAGAGAGAAAACACACCGTTTCGGCTGTGAAGCCTTCTTCAGGTGTGAGAAAGACAGGGCAGACAGCAAAGATTAAATAGCACAGAAGAACAAAAGCTGGGAGAGGGGAGGGGCAGAGAGGCCACTCAGGAAGTGCAAAGCACAGAAGGGTGATGAAAGGTGTGAAGTTGAAAGCTGCATGAGAATAGAGAAGATCACACGAAAACAAGTTGGTCATTGAGAAAAGGGGGATGGTGTGGATCTAGTTTCAGGATCAGTTTCGTTTCTGTTATTTTTCTGCTATGGGAGTTGAGAAACCCTTCATTGAGAACAGAGAGAGATCAGTGTGATCATGGCTGTCTGATGTGAAATGAGAAACAATGGGCTTGGAGAAGTCTTTAATCTTCACAGCCCTAACATGTTCAATGAAGCGATATCCTAGTGTCCTTCTGGTTTCCCCAATATAGATGGCTGGGCATTTTTTGTAGGAGATACAGTAAATTAGGTTGCTGGAGGTACAGGATGTCATCTGGGTGATCCGGAAGTGACCTGAGGGGCCCTGAATGAGCGTGTTGGTAGATAAGTATTTGCAGGTGATGCAGCGAGTTCTGTTCGAGGGAAGGTGCCTGTTGGGGAGGACTGTCATGTGTGGTCAAGGGAGCTGTGAACAAGAAGTTTATGTAGATTGGGTGGTCGGCGGTGTGAGATGATTGGGCGGTTATAAAAAAGGGTACTGATGGAGGGATTGCCCTGTACAATGGAGTAGTTGTTAATGGGTATAGAAAGTGTGTTGGGGTGGTAGGGAAGCACCAAGGGAATGCAGTTGTGAGACCGGGAGTTCCTGATCGAGTTGATGATCCGAGGGCTGTTTTTGGCCCGGGTGAGGGCCCTATCGATAACATGGGTGGGGTATCCTCTGTTGATGGGGGGGAGGGGGGGAACAATGCACTTTGAGGGCTTGATTCTGGAAATCCATGTCGTCACTGCAGAGTCGATGTAGTCTGAGGAACTGTGGAGGGAGTTTTTGGTGTAAGTGGGATGAAAAGAGCTGTACAGGAGATAGCTGTGTGAATCTGTGGGTTTGTAATAGGTCATGGATGGTTAACGGATAAATTTGTGTTTAGGAACGGAAGAGTTAAGTATATGCTTGTTACTTAAGTGTATAAATGGAGTTGCTCAGGAGGTCAGGTTGTAATTTTGCAATTCTGCTCTCATATGTCTAGATGTACACGGTAGTCGTTGAGTTTGATGGGGGTTTACATCCTTTATGTCCAAGGCTTTCATTTCATCAGACAGGCTGATTAATGCCAATCTCTAGAATATTAAGTATGCTATCCCTTTATATTTGTTGTCTCATCTCTTCATAATTAGAAATTGACCAAATCACTGAGATGCATTGACGTTGGCTTAGCAGGAAACAATAATGGGCTGATTACAAACTAGTGGGGAATCTCCACTCTGGTAGCCTCTTTACAGAGGGTCCTTGGATCAGTTTCTGATTAATCTGTTACACTCTCAAACTGCCGTGACCCTTTCAATGCTTCTGCACTAGTAATTACACACCAGTGTAATGGCAGACAAATCCTGCATACAAATGAGTCTGGTTTTGCCAAGTTTAATGGTATTATTTTTGCCCACTGAAGGTACATGAGATGTGGTACAGTACTTCACTACAGTACTGTTCAGGAATACCTGTAAGACTGCAGTGACTGAGACAATGTATTGCTCCAGGTTTTTAGCTTTAATAAGCCCCAGCAGGCAGCTTTTTGTAACGTTTGTGAGATTCCGGTAGAAGGTGCCCAGCTACAGTATATTGTCAAAACAGACAGCTTAATTAGGCATTAAAACGTTAAAAACAGCTGGCTAAGGTCCTTGGATCACTCTGCTACTGGACATGCTAGATGGACCAAACGATCTCTTCTTGCTAGTCACCGTTCTTGTGTGTTTCAGGAAACACATCATTTTCTGTGGTGGTGGGGCAGGATCCACCGTGTGTCTCTTCTTTATTACTTTGTTCTTTGAAGTGAAACTGACAATTTCATGCTTCGGAATGTCTTTGTGATAAAATGGAAATTCAGGCGCTCATTCTGACCAAGTAATGGTGCTATCGGAAGACATTTCTCGGCATGCAAGCGAGCTAATTATTTGGTCAATTTCACCTTGCTGTAGAATGCTGGGAAAGCGACTGGCTCTGAGCTGTTTTTCATTTTCAAATAATTTATTGTGACATAAACGGATTTAGAGGCCTAATCCAAAGAGGCAGCTGTGATGGATAATGATGTCAAAGTGGTTTACACTGGTCTGTGGCTCATCCTGCCAGGACCGACGTCTGTCACGCAGGCTCGTGCAGGGCCTTGCCTCTCCATACTCTGAACACTCTTCGTGTCCATACGGCACTGGTTCTTAAAAGTGCAAAGGGTCTCTTGCAAAACAGTTCTACAGAATGCAAAGCCTAAATGTTTTGAAAACTTATGGCACTTTGAGTTTTTTAACTTCTTGAAGCCACTGTAATTTTTGGTTCTGAAAATGTCTGAAAAACCTGGTATTGAACAGGAACAACTGTCACCCCAGTACCTGCTGTATTGTCAGCTGCTCTGTTTCAGTCCAGCATAAGTGAAGAGACAATTTGTTTAATCAAATGTCATTTTCAGTTGTAACAAAGAGTTTCAGCTTTTAGGTTACTCTTGCAATTGAGTACTTGTAATATTGCACCTAAATGCAAGGAGTATTTGAAACATAATAGATGAGCTAGATGTTGCTGCATTAGCAGGTGATTATGTAATTGTAAATACAGTGACCTGGAAGCTAATGGAGAGGAGTAGAACTTTAGTGAATCTACACTTTTTCAGAGAGACAGGAAAATCAGGAGAGGGGGAGGTAGTGCAACATATCAAAAAGCATATTTAGGCTCTGATTTTTTTTCATGTTAGGAGAATGCTATAGAATACCAAATACAGATGTTGATTGTAATTCACGATCTGAGGAATATGAGGAATAATGAGTTTGGCAGACACTAGGGTCAGTAAGAGGGAAATTACTGCAGGAGAATTCTGGAGAGACTGTTTTAAAGGCTATGCACAGCTGCAGTGTCTGGGGTTTCCATTCCACCTCTGCTCCTTAATTCTGCTAATCTTTAGTTTTAATGAAGATTTACTAACTTTGCAAAGGTACCCAATGTGTACCCCACATCGGCCTTTGAAGTGGACAAAATGTTCTGAAAAGTGGACCAAGAGCCTAGCCCAGTGAAAGGAATCATTACTGCTGTGCTAAAAGACCTAACCCATTCAGAGGTATCCAGTCAGTTTGGGAAAGGCGTGAGTAATCCGTTTGTGATCCACCTGATTAAAAACATTGTTGTTAGGTTCTGGTCCTTATAACACTGGTTGCAGGAAAAATAAGTCAATATTTGATTGAAAAGACAAAAGCAGCTTTGATTGTAATACAGTTACTATAAAGAGTTTGCTAAAAATTTGAATGGCTGCTGAGAGTTTTTTTTTATTAGACCCTAGCAACTACATTTTCCTTGAGCGTCAAATTTTCTTAGAACTATACATGCCAGGGCGAGTTACATCAAGGGCAAAGTTCTGTCAAATGTCTCGTTATCACTGAAAATTTGTGACCCTTTCCTGTCGAGGTTCTGTTTCTTATTTTGCACACCTGGGTTCTTGGTTCTGGTAGATGGAGGGTCACGGACCGCTTCTTTGGCTGTACTGTGAGCTTCTGCACAACAAATAATCGGGTCTTCTGTCCTTTCACCTCTTCAGCTTCCAAGCAGTTTGCCAAAGAGGTTTTGAAAAGCCACAACGAATACAGAAAGCAGCATCAGGTTCCACCCCTAAAACTCAGCAACAAACTCAGCAAAGAAGCCAAACGGTGAGTAACCAGCTCTTTCCAAAACGAAATAAGTGTTGGCAGCAATGTGGAGCAGTGTTCAGGGGCTTGAAGGTGGTGGGTTTGAATCCCAGCTGAACCATTGCTTTTTGTGCCCTTGAGCTACTATACTGTAGATACTTCTCCCGAATTCCAACCAATTTCTAATGACATCATCTAATTCAGGGTCACAGGGTCAGACTTAGAGGAGCCTATTCAAGCAAGCAACACAGGGTTTACCCTGGACGAGATGCCAGTCTATCGCAGTACTTCTTCTGAATTGTTCCAGTAAAATAATGGGTGGTATAAATGTGTTCAAATGAAAGTTATTTTGGATAAAAAAAAACATCAGTTAAATATAAACTTGTTTTTGTTTAAACCCATGGTTTCAAGCTGATCTAAAGAATATTTACAGAAGAGAGGGTATGAAATACAGTAAAATCAAATGCTTAATAAGCACTATTTCATAATATACTTTTGAGCACGAAGAGAAACAGTGCTCTAGAACAATCACTGTTCTTTCTGAAACAAGATGTCTGATGTCTAGTGTATGAGTAACGAGCACTTTTTTAAAATAATATTGACGGAGGACATTTGTGTCTCCTAGCTCTGACATTCATTAATTGTTAATTCCAAAGAGCTTTTGAAAGAGATGTATTATACACAGGTACCCTCTGGAACTACTTGAAAAGTACATTCTCCTGTTCAGCACTGTAAGACCGGTATAGTGCTGATAGCCGGAAAAGGGTACGTTTGACTCGCTGAATAATTCTTTTCTTTACAGACTGTGATCTGCTACTCACTCTGGTCATTTCTTTGTGTTGTAGGTGTGCTGGGTAATCCGGTATTGCAGTAATTATAGGTTGTTACCTGGATGTGCGCTACTGTGTTACAGGTACGCAGACAGTCTGGCCAGCACACGAGTTCTGAAGCACAGCCCTGAGTCAAGCCGGGGTAGCTGTGGCGAAAATCTGGCCTGGGCTTCTTACGACCAGCCAGGTGGGTTTATATATTAAGCCAGGTCTCTCTTTTGCAATTTGCTTTTGGGTGACAACTTTCCGATGCATATTCTGGAGGCAAAATCAGCTTTGACAGTTATTGACCAAGCGTCAACAGTGCTAAAAAAAAGCATTTCAGCTATTTTTAGAGTTTGAAAAAGGTGTAAGTTCAGATGGCTAGTAGGTCTCCAGTGTCCATCAATAAGAATATCAGGGGTCTTCTACCATCCTCCTTCAGGAGCCTTCCAAACTGTGAGAGGAAAGAAAAAATAATGATTTAAAATCCAAAATGCTATGGACAAAGTCAGCCCAACAGCGCTCTTTAGAAATAAACAAGGAAACGCAAAACAGAGGACATAAAAGGACATTTTGTGGAACTGCTTGTCAAACAGGAGAACAGGAGGCACTTCTTAATGCAAAAGGTAATGGGACTGTGGAAGCAGCTGTCCAGCCCTGTTGTTGAAGCCAATACACTGGCTTCTTCCCAGAAACAATCAAGATCCTTGGATCGATTAGCTACAACTTCCAAACGAGTTGAATGAGGCGATTGAACTCTTCTCATTTGTAACCTTTATGTCCTCTGGGGGGGAAAGCTAAACTCCACTGTTTGTTCTCCAGAAAACCATGTGGAAAGAGACGAAAAGCCTTGATAGTGGGTTTGGTTTTACAGCAAAGTCTGCAAATCGGCCGACTATTCAGGAACAAGGCCGAGTTAAAAAATGGGTAATGGCTGTCATGTCTAATTGGAAGGCAATGGTCATATTTTAATATGGAACCAAAACAACTGAGAGACCGTGAGCCTAGTCAGGCCGAAAGACTGGAAGACTGACCTGTCTTTCTTTCCACATCTTCTTAGGAAAGGAGGTAGCTGACCGGTGGTACAGTGAAATCAAAAATTACAACTACAACTGTCCTGGATTTTCTTCGGGTACCGGTGAGTTTAGCCTACTCCCCTCCTGCCCCATCTCTGCTGTTCCCTGCTTTTCTCTGCCCTCGTTTCTAATGTGAGGTAGCTTCTGGACTGCTACTCACTGAGCAGTTTGTACATTACACGTTACACAACAGCATGTTGTCGCACCTCATAAGACCAGTTGACGTGTTGGGAAGATTCTCTCCCCTGTCTGTTTTGTGAAACTGTTGCCACGGAAACCTCTGTAGTGGGATGGGATGTTAGTGAAGAAGTCGCACCTGGGCTGTAACTTGACAGCGGTAACAGAGTTGTCAAATGTAATTATCTAGCTTGATTCATTGTCTGCCTGGGAATTTTTTTTCCCCCTTCCTTGCAAACAAATGGAAGTTATTTTTAGTATCCAGACATATTTAGAGTTCTCTAAATGTAGAGAGCTAATATAATCTCTACCTCCATAAATCTCAATGGAAGACGCTGCTCTAAAAATTGCACTCTGGTGTCCTTTACATTGAGACCCCAGTCCTCAATTACTCTCGCTAAAGGGTTTGTTTCATGCAGTGCTTCTTGCTCTGTGGGGACTGTGTTCAATAAAACTGTGAGGGATAGTTTACAGAGTTACAAATTCCTTTTTAAGGCCAGCATCTGTAATGTTTATCAACAGTCCCCAATGGGTTTTTGAGTGATTCTAGTGTTAAGCGCAGAGCAAATTCCACAGTGTCTGACTCACTAACATTTGGTCATATGTCCAGACTAATGGCAACTGCTGAATCCTGTTACTGGAGTTCACAGAAGCAAATGACTGAATGCCATTTCTGTTGGAGATGAGATGCTGCATACATAAAGTGAAGATTTTGTTTGCTAACACAAGGCATCTTAGGCCTTTTAAAGTGGAGCAAATGCAGTGCCTTGTAGGTAGTTTAATTTGTCAATCTCAACCTAATCAAGATGTTAAATTCCTGCTGGTACTGACGGTTTCTTATCTCTTGCACTCTTTATCAAGGCTGGTGTGATTGCCCCCAGTACCCAAAGATTCACTCTAGGAAAATGCTTCTTTGATCGCGCGATCGGATAATGTCCAACTACATTAAGAACAGACTATGGTAAAGACATTTTTGTACAATATTTGTGGCATTGGGGCATTTTGTATCAGCTCATCTGCTAATGCATACCTCAAGCATTATATTTCATTCCTCTGTCTTCTCATGCCATTGTCTGTACATTAACATGTCCAGGAAATAATTGCAAGAGTGAATTAAATTGCGTCTGCCCAACAAGTTTCTTTTCTCTTGGCTCAGTAATGGTTCAGTCGTTGACTGATTGAGTGATGGAAAAGTTTAATTCACCCAACTGAAGAGCTGCCTCCCCCCTTTCACCACAGGCCTGAGTGTGAATAAGACTTTTTCAAATGGGAATGCTGCTGCAAGCGCACTTCTAAATATTTACTTCACATTATTTAGTCAGTCATTTGAGCAATGCAGTATGGTTTACATCTGTGAGGCAAGCCACCCGGAGATTTCCAAAGGCCAGGCTTGGAACAGAAAAGGCAGCAGCAACGGTTCACTGCTTGTGACTCATAGCTCAGGAATTTTCTTACCCTTAGAAATGCTGGGATGAATGTGTAGTGGCCATGTGTACATATTTATAGCCAGAGCAAGTCCAGGTCAATTTATAGAGCAATGTAAAATATTTACACGATTGTAAAAATACAATTTTAATTAAGTAGTCTTTTAAAATTGTTGAAAGCACAAGCAAAACTATCGCCAGTCTTGGTAATGTAAGGAAATGGCGTTGTACGGAGAGAAAGATTAAGAAGTTGTTTTAAATAAGTCCGTATTAATCCAACACCGAGAACTCATGATTTTTTGCTTTCTTTTTAATGACTTCAAACAACAAGTGAGAGGAGCTGTGGAATTCTGAATGGGTCTGCCTGGAAATTTTATTTTGTATAAATATTGTTTTAATTTTTCTTTTGAAAGACAAGTGAAATGTTTCAGACTCTTGGCAGAGAAACAATGTAGCTGCCCCGAATGTAGTGTAACCAAATAGCTAGCCCTCCGATTTGACTGTAACAGCTGTCTGAGCTGTGGGTATATGGCTATCAGACAATGGAAAGAGACAAGATGTGCAGGATATTGTATAGAGCTGCGAGAATGAAAGATTTCGACTGGATTTCTATGAATCTACAGGAGAAGGTATCGGACTAGCCGTGGCGAGAACACTCTCGGGACCCGGGAAGAGAACATTTCTCATATGGTTGAATGGAGAAAGCCAGTTAATTCTCCCATATGATTAAGAGAGTGAAGGGAAGAAGCAGAGTTCATTGTCCCATATAGTTTAGACTAAAGGGAAATCTGGGATATACCATACAGGTTATGGACCAAGTTATGTTGGTATTTATTGTTTAAGATATGATACAATATATTTTAAAACCTGTTTAATATAAGTAGGGTGCAAGGACTAGAGGGCTTAGTGTGTAGATTCCTGAGAGTAATATTGGTTGTGGTCACTTTTTCTCTGCCAAAACACCCAACAACAAATGCAGGACTCGCATTCAAACACAATATTCCCACCCCTGGTTCAGGCCCAGCTAATTACAGGATCTTTAAGCACACAATGCTGCTCCTGCTAGTTCAGGCCCAGCCCATTGCAAATTTAAATACTGGTTGCTATTTTAATCTGAACGGAGGTGAGGGCTGTGGCACACACAGCGCATAGGATATGCTCTTGCTTACTCGCTCCTAATCCGAATATTACAGCTCTGACAAAACATAACAATTACAGTACAGCTTTTAGGATGGATGGGGAATTTGTGTTCCTGTAATGAACATGTTGGTTGTGATTTTTATGCTGGCGATTGGGGAGGCTGTGGTTTGGGTTCTTGTAACAACAAATCCCAGATACTGCTATAGTACTCTTATGCAAGCATGTAATTCACCAGAACTGTCCTGGTAAAATATTCTTGAATCACAGTCATGACTAGCTTTAATTAAGTACTGGGATTGTGACTCATGGCTGAACCTTTATTTCCAGTTTACTTGATCAGTCCAGTCAAACGCTTTAATGGGTTTACCACTTTCTATAGCATGGTATTACCATGGACTTGGTCCTGTGTTAGGACTGCAGAAATTATGCTATTGTTTATGGGCTACCATACAATTCACTGGTCCTCTAGTGCTCCCTTGTTCATCACAGAACATGGGGATTCTTTCCCTCAATCTTCCATCACAGTGCAACACTGACTGGGCCCACACCTGCTCTGCAGAACCCATAGAACATCAGGGCACAGCTGGGTTCACTGTGATCTTTCTTACAGCGGTGAAGTTTCCGTCAAAGCAGAAGCGTTTTGCCCCTTTTTGATGTCGCCATATTATAGAATCCGGTAATTGTTTAGACTTTTTCTCAAACCATTTTTCTTTTCCTGCTGCCCTGCCAGGGACGCATTTTTTTTCTCATTTTTGCAAAGTCTTTCAAAAGCCTCTCCATTGTAAGGTTTCCAAATCTGTACAACAATTACAATTGAACCCTCAGAGCACTCATTTGCAAGACAATGGCTTTCATTGGAGCTGGCGATTAGAGGATTAGTGTGTAATAGCCAAGGCACTAGTGTCTGGCTTAGTTCTTAATAGACTATTTCCCAGCAAAAGCATGAAATGTAAATGGAATGAGGATGTAATTTGCTGTGAAGACATTGAGTAATACCTGCAATTTTCTTCATAATCAGTTTTATATCTGCCATGAATATGCTTTGCATGGCTTTAGGGGCTTGAAAGCAAAAATAAGACTGCACTGAAGGAGTGAAGAGATGGATGAAATGCTGTACACACTCCCATTATAGGGAAATGAGAGTACTGTCCCCCAAAACTATCAATAGTTCACAAAAAACAGTAGTCTTATTATGGACCTTTTGTTATTAAAAAATTACATCCAAACCCTAGGAATGTGTCCTAACATGCACAGGGGCTTATAGTGTAATTTGGTATCTGCTCTCTTTTGAAGATTTTGAATCGCAGTTTGCATTAATATTGGTACATCTATGATTGCTGGCACAGTGGCCAGCATTGCTGCCTCCCAGCTCTGGAGTCCTGGGTTCAGCTCCTGGGGTGCTGCCTGCATTAAATTTGTATGCTCTCTGCATATTTGTTCGGACTCCCACAGTCCAAAGATATACGGGTTTTTTAATTTGCTTTTGTGAAACTTTTACCCTGCTGTGTGAGTGTTTGTGTCTGTGTGTGATGGGCTGGGGTCCCATCATGGGTGTACCCTGATTTGCGCCTGTTGCTTGCAGGGATAGGCTCCAGCTCCCCAACATAGTATTCAATAAGCCAGGTAGAAAATGGAAGTGCAAGTAATATTGTACACTCAAAAAGGGACATTTAAATATGACTAACTTACAAGTACACATTTTCCAGATCCCTGGGTATGACTAGTGATTCTCACTAGGGTTACCCCCATTTTCTAAAACTTCACCTTGTTTGGCAAACTGACTTTCTCCTAGTTTCACTGGGTGTCCTTAGTGCCATTTATTTATATTGTGCTGTGCCCTTTAAACTCTTAAGCACAGGGGGGTGGGGAGGGGCTGGGCACAAGTGTGGACTGCTTTGGGTGTCTGCTACAGATCAGGAGGCAAACAAGTGGTGGCTGAAGTATGAAACAGCCCACGCAGTTATACATTATTGAAACCAATAATGAAGCAACTGGATGAGAGAGATGCTTGTAGCAATTGATTGGCCGCATGGCCTCCTCTCATTTGTAGCCTCTCCTATGTCCTTTTAATTCCAGAGTCCATTTTTTTTAATACTGAGTGCTCTAAAATCCTTGAGGTGAAAAGTACTCTATAAAAATGACCCGCTATCATCCATTCAAAAGCCATGTTGATTTGTGTGACAATTCTCTGGCTGGTGCTGTGGATATCTGTGGGTATGAATGCCCGTTGTTGGTTTTTACCACACACTTTCTCCTCACTGGAAACCAAAATGAGTGAGTCAGTCGCAAAGATTGCAAAAGCGGTGGCACGCATGATGTGCTCTTTAGTTCCAGTTAAACCTCTTATGACCGAACCTTTCATCAGGGTGGGGTTTCAAAGTTACTCATCCTCCATCTGTCTGGAACCTCTGAGAGTGACTTCAGCAGAAAACCCCTGACAGAGGGCACCAGCAACGCACTTTTCATGCCAGACATCCTGTGTGCGGGGTCCCCTGCAGGAAAGTTATCCATACTGGATAAAGGAGAGATGTGTCCCTTTCTGTATCATCCTTTTATTTACCACACTTTGTGCTGCTCCTCCTTTTAACCTCTGTTTTCACTCTGCCTTGTCGTCTCTCTCGTTGCCGCCTTTCCTTCAGGATCTCTGTTCATGCTCTGGCCCCTTCCCCCTCTGTCTCTCGCCATCCTCTCCCGTCTCCCGGCCTGCTGCCTCACTCCCTCCCCTCTCCCCACGCAGGGCACTTCACCGCCATGGTGTGGAAGGGCAGCAGGGAGCTGGGCGTGGGCAAGGCCACGGCCACCGACGGCTCCACTTTCGTGGTCGCCCGCTACTCCCCCGCGGGCAACATCGTCAACCAAGGCCAGTTCGAGGAGAACGTGCTGCCGCCCAGGAAATGACCTGCATTTCAGGGAGGGGTGGGGGTGGGGGAGCAGAAATGATGGACCACTGGGTTAACGGAAATGACACCCGTGAGCTTTGGAATGTGAAGTTTGTAATGAACTCCCTTAGCAGTCTGGGCCATCGTGCAGGACACTTACCTAATAGATTCGGGCTTTTTTGGGTTAAAGAAGTCAGGGACAAGGGCACACCTGCCAGCTTATAGTGTTTAAAACATCCAGTCCTAGTGGTACCTTCAGTGGCACTCTACGGTAGCCAGTTTATAGGCATGTACAAATACATTTACCCAAGCGGGGGTTGATTACAAGTTTAATTGTTTTTTAATGTGTTCTATGTGAATGAAAGGGAATAATGAGTAAGCAGTCTAATGGTACAATGAAGAAACCATCTAATGGACAAAACATACAATTTTTTTAAATAACTGATCCTTAATCAATGGCAAAGTGAATTATGAAGGAAGCATAGGTATCAAACAATATGAAGCTGCACTCATTAATACCGTATGCAAGTGGAAAGATGGTATATCCTAAATATTCTTTCACTTTGCCCCTGTAAAACTCCACTGACTTGATGATGGGATCATGAAGGGGAATGGTATTTAAAACCGTTCTTAAGTTTGTGTTAAAGCAGTTTTGCTTGCAGAAAAAAAAGTTTCCTCAGTCGTTATTATAGTCCTATAGTTTGGGATGGAGAGCAGTGTTGCCTGGGTAGTTAGAATAAAATTCACTGGGCCAATTTCTGTGTGTGTGAACAGCACACAGGAGCAAGTTCAGCTGAAGACCAAAGCCTCAGATCCTGACATCAAGGCAGGCTGTGCTGATACCTGGGCATTGCACATTGGGTGCTGGAGTCTGGGCTGGTTGCCAGTGTATCATGTTTCTGCTGAAGATGATGGAATGGCAATGCCAGCTGACTCCTGTTTACTTGTAGTAAAGCTGCACATGAAATTGCATTATTTTCAAGTCAAGAGTTGCAGTACCTGTGGCGTTTCGCTAATGATGTTTGATGTTGCATCATTTCTTATGTATTTTATAGTGGAAAACTGAGATCATTTCTCTGTCAGTGGTCAAAGCTTTTGAAGTGAACTCTAATTTGACAATCCTTTGGAAGCAGTATGGGTAACTACTCTGCCTGGTACTGTCTGCTATTGACCATTCAATAAGTGTATCCATTTTGTAAATGTTTACCCATCATCACCTAAATGGAACAGCTGGATTTCAAATAAGTTTTTCATGTACTATACAAGTACTTCCTGGTTTGGGATATGATGTGCGCCTTTTTCAGCATAGGGGAAAAAATGAAGTAAATGGCTTCCTATAAAAACATTTTACTGAGCTATTAATGGCATCTGAGCTTTTCTTTGTGAATGTATAATTCACCTAATACAAAACACTTGAGTCATTCTGAGAGACAAATTGCTTTTTTTATTACCTTTTTTTTACTCTTCTTTTTGCATAAAGTACACTTGTGAAATAAACCAAACATTGTTTACAGCTTGTGTTGTTCACGTCTTCTGCTCTTGTCATGTTGGCTGGGGTCCTTTCTTCACTGAAATGCAGTACAACTCTTTGCAACAGCACTACACTGTCACACCATGATGCTTATCCAGGAGAATGACTTATCCAAACCAAGAGGCCAGGCAGGGCTGCATTTGTCAGCCTACTGATAATTTTGTCTTTGTAAGGCTAGTCTGACTGTGTATTCAGCTTCTGAGAAACTGTGTTGTCAGACCACTGAACTGTGTTTTCCCAGACTCTTAATAGACTTATTCCTGCACTCAAGAGCAAGGGGGAACTTTAAATGATAAAACCGTAATTTCCTGTGACAGTCCCATTTCAATGTAAAACATGCAAAAGAAAAAGTGAAAATCAGATTTATTCTTTAGAGTATAACAGCATGTCAGAGGCTCCAGCCAGACCTGAGGCTATTTTTGCTGCAGTAATACCAGTGAGATGAATCACAGCAGACAGCCGTTCACCGACTTTCCGAGGGGAGGGTGTGTGCGCGGGTTGGGGCGACAAAGAACACCTGTCAGGAAGTACTGTATGTGCAGCCCCCCGGAAGAGAAAGGGGAGGGCCAGCCTGTTGGTCTGGTCGAAGCGAAGAGCTAGGAGAGACTCTTCTTTTCGGTTGAGTAAAATAAAAGCGTTGTGGTTCAATGCGTGTTTTTTTGTTTCTTGAAAGTAATCGCCTACTCTAGATGAAAGAGCTGTTTAACGGGTGACTTGTGAAAACTGGAATAACAGCATAAGTAATAAACATACAGTACTGTATATGTTTTTGCCAAAGTGGTCCGAGTACATCTTCAGTTTAATGCTCCTCTCTTTGCTAATATGAATTAAACTGTAGGAGAAGAAAGTGTCTAAAGAGGCTGATAATTAGAATATGCAGTGATTGTGCTGGTTACAGCCCCTTTACTTCACAGAGGCATGGGCTAGAGACTGTGGCCACGAAGTCACATATAAATTTACATTGCATATGCAACTGCTAAGTTACCTCTTGTGTGAAAGTAATTCTCAAGAAAAATCATTAACAACTTTACAGAATATCCCATCCTTTTTTTCCAACCACTCCATTCAGTACAAGGTTGTGGGAAAGGAACTGGTATTCAGGTACCAGTTATAAAAAAAATCGGTAGCGCATGTAATATTGAAATTTTGCACAGTGTCAGTGGTGACGGTCTCAGAAGCCCCTATTGCTCAGTGGAGCTTTTCAGGAGGGGTAGACCTTGCCTGTGGTTTGTCTTTGTATGTCAAATGTCCTCCTTCATGGTATCTGTTGCACAGTAGGTGCATATGTACAGTATATGTGCTGTCTACATGTTCATATTGAATGTAGAGAATGGTGATTTTTGTTTGTGCATGTTTTTCAAAACGTTTATACATGCTTCTGTGGGATTACATTTATCCTTCCTGATGCTACAATGTTGAGATTAGCTGCTACAGCTTACTGTATGTATGTCTTTAATTGATTTATATAGTCGATATAAATTTTGAACATTTCACAGACTTAAATGGGGAAAGGGACATTATTCAAACATGTCGGTGGGATAAGATGGTGGCTTAAAAAAGCAGTAGAGCAAACTATTTTGTGGGTGCAATATCAAGAAAATTGGTAGGTGCAACTGCTGCAGCTCCTGTATCCTTCGTAGAACAGGTGTGAAGGAAGCCAAAGTTGGACTCCAGTGCCCCTTGGTGGCTAAAAGTAGAATTGCACATGATCAGTTCTTTATTTTCTTTATGTTCTTTATTTATTTATGTCTGCAAAGCCAGGTTCAAGTTTAAATTTCACGTTTATTTGTCATTCCAGCCATATACAAGTATACAGTGGAACGAAATATTGTTCCTCCTGGTCCACGGTGCAAATACAGGCATAACAGACAGGACACTGACATAGACATTGTAGACAGGATACACATAGTGCAAAGTGCAAATTACAAGGAAAATAAATAATACAATATACTCAACACACTGGGGGGATTTAAACCGTTTCTGGAAGTAGATTCCAGGGTGTTGAGGAGCCTGACAGCCTGTGGGAAGAAGCTGTTACTGAGTCTGGTGGAGCTAGCCTGTATATTGTGATATCTTTTTCCAGATGGTAGGAGGGCAAACAGTTTATGGGAGGGGTGGGAGGGGTCATCTACTATACTGGAGGCCCTGTTTAAGCAGCGTTTGTGATAGGTGACACAAATGGAAGGGAGGGAGGCTCCAATGATCTTTTCAGCTGTTTCCACAATTCGTTGCAGGGTCTTGTGGTCTGAAGCATTGCAGTTCCCAAACCAAATAGTGATACAGCTGGTCAAGGTGCTCTCAACGGTGCTACTGTAGAAAGTGGTAAGAATGGGCGGGGGAAGGTTAGCCCTCCTCAGTCGCTGCAGGAAATAGAGACACTGCTGTGCTTTCTTGGCTAGGGAGGTGGTATTGAGGGACCAAGTGAAATCATCTGTAATGTGTACACCAAGAAACTTGGTACGTCTAACTGTCTCCACAGGGGAGCTGTTGATGTACCGTGGGGTGATCAGCACGGGCCCTCCTGAAGTCAATGATGATCTCTTTTGTTTTGTTTACATTAAGAGATAGGTTGTTGTTTGTGCACCGGTCCACTAGTTGCTCCACCTCCTCTCTATATGGTGCCTCATCGTTGTTACTAATGAGGCCCACCACTGTCATGTCGTGCTGGAGATGTTATTACTGTACCGATCTGGACTGTCTGAGGTCTCTCAGTCAGAAAGTCCAGAATCTAGTTACAAAGGGAGGTGTTAAGGTGCAGCAAGTTAAATTTTTCTGTCAGCTTCTGGGGGATGAACTGAAGTCAATGAAAAGCATTCTTACATAAGAGTCATTCTTATCCAGGTGGGATAGGGCCAGGTGAAGGGCAAGAGATACGGCATCATCAGTAGACCTGTTGGGGCAGTATGCAAACTGAAGGGGGTCCAGAGGGGTAGGGAGTCTGGACTTTATGTGGCTCATGACTGGCCTCTCATGAAGCACTTCATGATAATTGGTGGGAGTGCCACAGGGAGATAATCATTGAAGCAGGACACGGGTGACTTCTTCGGCACTGGTATAATAGTGGTGGATTTGAAGCATACGGGGATGACTGCCTGGCACAAGGAGATATTAAAAATATCTGTGAGGACGTCAGCTAACTGGTCTGCCTGTGTCCACTTTACATGTCCAGGCTGTGGTCACTGAGCCAGTCCTCTCTGTCCAGCCAGGTCTGCTGGTGCCACACAGTTTCTATGGATAGGTTGTGGTCACTAAGCCTGTCCTCTCTGGGCAGCCAGGTCTGCCTGCGTCACTCGGTTTCTATGTCCACTCTGTGGTCATTAAGCCTGTACTGTGCCAGGGTCTTTGTCTCCTTGTTGTCTCTCCCCCTAGCCAGATACAAGGATTTGCAGTCTTTTTAGGGTCTAGTAACATTCTCTTTTCTGTTACATGTCTCAGTAGGTGAGGTAGTATTGTCTGGCTTCTGCTGTGACTAGATTGACTCTGAATTGTGTTTTAACAGTGCTATCCTGAGGCTGGCTGCTGTTGGTGCGACACTCATATTCTGCTGTTTTACATGGTAAAGCTCACTTTATAGCTTCTGCGACATGGAGCAAAAATGAATAAAAGTGGAGACATCGTAGAAGGACTGATGTGTGGTTTTATTCTCAGGAGAGGCCACGTTCCGGACTTGTTTAACTGACATATAAATCACTGATCCCTCCACCAGCATCAGCTTTGAAATTGTTAAGAAATATTCATAGCTGGTTGTTCAAGCACCGATACTGTAAGAAGCATTTATATCAGTGCTGTTCATTTCTCCACAAGAATGACTATATTATTGCTTCTAGTCTTGTCTTATGTTTTTACTGCCCAATCTATATATCACCTTTTTATTTAAATCTGCTTTGGAGAGAGGATGCCAGACCATCATCACATATCCTGTCATCTTTGAAAAACAGACAGTGCTCAGCACAAATGATCTTTTGTCCAGATACTAGTGCTAAAGAGAGATTGTTTTTCTAGCACATATACTGTACAGAACCACGTTTCAGAAATGCCATCTGATCCGTTATATTCTATCTTTGAAAAGATAAGATGGAGTAAACCTTTTTATCAAGAAGAGGCCATTTGGCTCATCTTGCTTATCTGGAAGTTAATTAATCAGAGAATCTAATCTTGCTGTTTCTAGAAATGGACCAAGGTGGCAGATTCAGCATCGTGGCTTGCTCCAGACTTCCACAGCCCTTTGTGTAATGAAGTGCCACCTGTTCTCAGTGTTACAAGCAGTTCCACATGTAACCTGTGTCCTCTGGTTCACATTTCACTGCTAAATCTGAAGAAATCCACAGGGCTTTTTTGCAGTTTGGCCCCAGTTCTAAAGAAAAGGCAAGGGTGTGTAATTCCTGTCCTGGATGCCCGGTATGTCTGTATGCTTTCTAGCTCTCTTTTAAGGAACAGCAACTGTAGATCTGGGAGAATTTTTTAAATTGGTCCAATTAAGCCATAAATTAGCTGATTTACATTGTTTAAAAAAGCCGTGCTGGAATGAAACCCTACAGATACGATTCCAGGAACAGGACTGGACTTAAAATAACCCTCTTCACTTCAGCCACTAGGTGGCAATGTTGGTTTTTAGATTCCAGAAAACGTCCAAGACTCCGGTCCCCAGAACAACTTCAGCAACGTGACTACAAGATTTTTAACAACAGCAGAGTCAGAGACAGCACAAGCAGTAGAATTTTTCTTTCCATTTTGAAGTTCTGCTTTGTGCTCTGAGCTGCGTCAAAGAGCATGTGTATGATGCAGGAGGAAGGGTGTGAGAGATTCTGGGGACCCAAGGCTGATGTTCAGTTTGTATAGTAGCTATTGATCCCTGCTAACCTAACACACCAGGACATTAGAGGCCAATGAGTTTTCAAAAACAGCACTTTTCTGATCAGAAGAATTATTTTCATTGGAGTGCTCTGGTAGCCTTTGGATGAAAAGTGCTATGAAAAAAAACCAAGAAGCATGATTAAAGTAGTTATTTAAATATGGACTTTAGAATGTGTTTGAAATGTAGATGTATTTGCCACTTCATACTTTTTTAAAGTGATTATTCTAATCAAAACCTGAATGCTCAAACTAAACCATTTTTTGAGTGAATGTCAGAGTTAAATGTCAGTAAAAGAAAAGCTGCAAAGAACAAAAAATTAAACCTAAATTTTATGTTCATGTGCACCAAATTACTTTGAATTTGCAAATTTAAACTGTGTATACATGATTTGTAATTCAATAAAATGGGACATCATTGGAAGGACAGGCACTGTATATTATTATTCTGTTCTAGTTGAAAGACAGTGTTGAAAGACACTGTGCATCTCGTCCTTTCAAATCTGTGTTTCTCTAAAACTCCTACTTCATTTGACCCGTAGTGTGAGACAGTGTTCTGGGGTAACTGCAAACTGAACTTTATACTGCTGCTGGACCTCTGACCAGGCGGAAGGACAGAGTGGTGGAGTGAGAGAGATTAATTTCTGGACATTTTTCTCCATCATATTAGCATATGAATGCTAGATTTATACAACGATGAGGCAGAAAAAACAGGGTCTTTTCTGGTGTGCATTCTTTTTATATAAAGTAAAAAAAAAGTCTCTGTGAAAAAAATTGAAAACACAACATTGTTTTTTTGCAAACAGAAGGCCTCCAAACAACTTTGAAGCATTTGCTGCATGCTAAATAAATTAGGTTAATTAAATTACTCAATAAATGAAAAAAAAAGATTAAAAAATATTATATGAACCGGTAAAACCTTCCCAATTAAAACTTGTGCTTCGAGGGGTACCTCAAGTCCTTCCCAGCTTCTGAAATTATCTCAGTGAAGGAATGTTTGACTGCCTCAGGTCTTAAATATACCTGTTCATTAACATAGCCGGACCACTGTTTGTGCTTAGAAATGTTCTGTTTAGTGACTTCTAAATAAAACTACTCACATTGTTTTTAATTTAAAAACCTACAGGGCTTCAATGTATTTATTTTTTTGGTTCCTTCTCATTTGAGCATTGCTGCTGGTGTCAATATTCAGAAAATAATGCTCTTCCCTCCACAGCCTTATTGCCATTGGTAGCCGACTGCTCTGTGAAATAAGCCTCTCCCTTTCTCTCTGTGGAGAGACAGAGTGGATATATTCAAACTAAACCCGTTTCAGTTTTTAACACTCAGCAGCCACAAAACGGATGCCCGCCAAAACAACATGTACTGTATAGACTCACTTCATATTTAAAGTATGTCCTTTATGAGAAATCCAATTAAAAAACTCAGTCTCATGACTGTTTACCCATGTGGTACAGTGTAATACAGCATAATTAACAGTCCACTAAAAACAGCAAGCGCTAATACAGGCACGGTGAAGCACTGCACTACTGCATTTAGCTAGTAAAATACACTATCTTTGCATCATTAAGAGGGGGCAGGTTAGACACTGTAACAGCTGACCTTTCCTGCCTTTCAGCTGATTTCTTAAGCCTCCTCGGGGGCCGTTAATCAACACAATCAATCCCTAACACTTGTTCCAGCTCCTGCAAATTAGCTTACATTTGCCAGGGATATTATTTGCTCCTTACTTAGGCTGTTCTAATCGCCTTTACCAATTACTCCAAGCAGGCACGCTGCAGAACCCAGCCTGCTGTAATTGCACCGCTGTGTAATGAAGGACCCTGGGCGTACCTGCCTTAACTTAATCACCTCAAAGGGGACCATTAATTAACAGGGAGAGGATATTGTGGCAAAACCTTCCTCAAATTGTTAAATGTCAACTGTTTTTTTTTCCTGAGTCTCCTGCGTGATGGTGTGACACCCCTACACTGCATGTGGGGCTGGTTGAAAAATACTGCGGCTTGTTTGTCGCCATCTTGACTGCGGATTTTCTCAGACACGGGGTCATAGATCCACGTTCCCTGTTCTAGTCAGCACAGTCTTTCGTCTTATTTTTATGGCTGGTACTATTGCTTAACTATGAAAGCCCTCTCTGTCTGTACATTAGTACTGTACCTCAGCTGATCCGGAAGAAACTCAGCTCCCGAATTCATATAACCAATTCTATCACTCCAGTAACAGAAACATCACAGTCTTACTACATTTGCTTTTAAAATGGTGAAAATCAATACAATCCTCCTTTGATGCATTCCAGCTGGTAAGAACATACATCGTCCTGGGGATTTCGCACATTTGCAGGCAACAATGTTATCATGGTTCAGACACAGTGTAAGATCCATACTCAAACCCTCACTTGTTGGCAATAGCTGGCTGTAAGAGTTTGTTGATGTCTGCCCTAGCAGAGCAAGAAGCTGTGGCCACCAAACCAATTTTTAGCTTGTACTGTAGAGTCAGTTAAACAGCACCCAAAATCCCTGGAAGCTGAATGGAAACATCATTTCAAACAGGTAAAAGCCAAGTAATGAGCCGTCCATACCAATTCCTGTTCATGTGTGCTTCTCAGTTCAGTTGTGTCTTTGTGAACAGACAGCTGTGGCTCCCAGGTAGACTTACAACTGTCCAATTGAGCATCACGGCCATGAACAGGTGGCTCATGATGAATTTACAGTTTATTGCTAAAACTGTCATTAAATACAACAATATAGGGTGCTTCCAAGTACTCATTGGGCAGGATGTGAAAGATATGGGTGTCTGTTTTTGGGCTCTGTATTTGTACTTCATATCTACTCATAGTTATTCAAAGTTATCCTCTATGAATTGGCTTCATCACTCTGCTCTCCTCCCCACTGATGGCTGATGTGTGGTGAGCATTCTGGCGCACTATGGCTGCCGTCACATCATCCAGGTGGATGCTGCACATTGGTGGGGGTGGAGGGGAGTCCCCATTACCTGTAAAGCGCTTTGAGTGGAGTGTCCAGAAAAGCGCTATATAAGTGTAAGCAATTATTATTATTATTATTATTATTATTATTAATTATTATTTGAATTTACTAACCCTCAAGAGACTAATACTGATATTAATAGTATTATACCTGTTGAACAAGACCTAAAGTGTTGCAAAAGAGTTGTCTTTCTGCACAGAACACCAACAGCAGTAATTACCTGCAGACAGTATTATTGAAAGTGCTGACAGACAATGGTGATAAGGCTGAGGTACCATGTATCCCCTAGGGACCACAGAGCCACTGGTGAGGAGGATACTCTCACTCTTATTGTTGTAGTTCTGTACTGCAGACTACAAGACAGATCACTGAGAACAGTGAAAAAGCAGGTTGACAGATGGTCTTCAAACCAGGCCTTTACTTAAGAGACACTGAAGACACCAACAGGCATAGAGTTCAGGCCAGGCCAGTTAACATCAGAGCTCAGCAAAATACATTTTAGCACAAACATCTGGGAAGCAAATCACCTTGAATTAGGGGAAGGACCAGTTTAAGAGGCACAGATATTACATGTAGTTCAGGTGGGTAGCTGCGTTAGCATGCGTAGGCTGCAAAGGAACAATTTGTGTTCCTCTGTGACAGATATTACGTACCTTTACTCCAGAATTTAGCACAGTGGATGAGAAGAGCCTTTAAAACTGAATAATTACTCCCGGCTACTTCAAGAAAATGCAAAATACTAATGATAATAACAATTATTATTTACAGAAAACACAGAAAATAAAATGTAGAACATTGACAGAGACCCAAACTGTTGAATCAAGAATTTATGCTTTATTTACAGGGAACAGAGACTCTTGGAGTTGTAGGGGCTGAAAAACTTCAGTATTGGGACAGTGGAATTTTGCCAGAACTAAGACTACACTGTTTTTTTCACAATTAGAGCAATATGGAATACCTAAGCAATTCGAAACTACTGTTAGCCATTTGTCCCAATACATAATATCACTTGAAAAGTGGGGATTGAATGTGATTGTGTTGCATGTTACAGAATTAATCAAATACTTGCGGTCAGCAATTGAAAGTTTCCCATTTTTTTCTTGACGTGAGCGCTGTACTTACCTAGAGCGTTTTGCTTGTCCAGACAGGGCCTTTGCACTGCTACTTCATTGCTGCATAAATGTGATGCAGTGTTGGTCAGCATCCTGCAAAATTAAGCCGTTTTTTGCGCTATTGATTTTCATTGGTATTTAGACCAGAGGACACAGAGGTATAGAAAAATGGCTTGGTAGTTTCTTTGTTGCCTCACGTGATTTAGGAAAAAAATCAATTGCAAAACTAGAGGGTTCACTCAAGACATGGTTAAATCTTTGGGGAAAATCTCTCGGATTTTATTCCTTCTATGTCCATTAGTCTGAGCGATATTGGAAAGTGTTACACACAATCCATTAATCTAGGGAAGAAGTATCCTTTTCTTAATTCTGTGAGGGGGGTCTTTCATTGTAGCAGAGGGGGGTAACTCTGTCAGAGAGTAAGGCCTTAATCTGAGTTTCAAACTCAGATAAAGAGCAGTATTTCCCAGTCCCTGTGGAGTCGGGGGGTGCTGTGACTCTTCACTCTAACCCAGCTGTAAGGAGGTTTGATCTTTCACTATGACTTTGAGTCTCTCGTTGAGAATCTAATCACTGCATACATCCTTCTGGCCACTGCAGGCAGATTGAATTCTGATCCAGTTATTTGGGGGTTTTAAGACATGTCCTCTGCAAGATTTATAGTATTTCCAGGATTTAGTGTCTCCCCTGTGATTTTCTGCTGTATAGGATTTCTCCTGGAAAGTTCTGGTTGCATTCCTTGTCTGTATTATGTCCTATGTGAATGATGTACACATGGTTAGAGTATTTCAACCATATGTAGCAATAATATGGTTCTTCTTACTGACATATGAACAATGTATACACATACAGTATAGAATATTTACATATGTTGGATGCAGATATGAGAGTTAGACTGCCTCACCATTCTTGAACAGTTTCCTAAACAGTGAAACACGAACCACAAACCATGGAGATTAAGTGGAAGAGCACTTAAAACCAGGAGAACAGAGAACAATTCTGGGAGTTTTGAACATGTTACCCAGCCATGTTGTTGAAGTCAATACCCAATATGAAATCCTCAGATCAATTAGCTAGTATCCACCAATCAGGATAGACAGGCAGAATGGCCTCCTTTCGTTCATACACATCTTTATATTCTTGTGTTCCTTTTTGCTAATTAATAAAATAATAATAAAAACACAGACCCAGACTGTGTTCTTTGAACATAGACACAAGGCCAGGCCGCAGTAAGCTGTTAACCATTATTAACAAGAGTTCACGACGAACGTTTGGGAGGTTGGACAACAGGAAGTTCAATTTTCTACCTCTATCCTAAATTATAATCATTCCTGATGTACAAAACTCTAACTGATATGTAAACCTGGTTTAGTCCTCAGTCTATGGGGGGGTCTCAACTTCCTCGTCCTATGCCCAGAAAGTTGGCCTTCAACCAAACAGGTTGACAAAATGACTACAATACACAATAATGTTTTTTCAATACACGAAATTCTTAGGTGTTGTTATTCCTTGTGAACTTTAGACACCCTGAAAATGCAAAGCTGCATGTGAAGTTCATTGTGGGCGCACACTTTCAGACTCCTTCTGCCCGGATGGTCATCGTGTGATAGAACTATCAGCTGTCATACCGGTGGTGAAGAGCAATTAAAGCTAAGGCCCTTCCACTCTGAGCTCTCTCTCCCCCCCCCCAGCATGCACCTTTAATTGATGAGATCCTCCCCCCCTCCTCCTCGCTCATGAGGCACAGTTGAAGTAAACCCTGGGCCAGATGGAATGTTTACTAATGGCAGGCACTGATGAAATGTTTGCTGAGGAGATTAGCCTGTCAATGAAGAGGTGGATGGGTATCGATCGCTGGTTTCTAACACGTCTGAGACATGCCCCACAGCTCTGGCAATCTCACAGCCCTCTCCCCGCCGGTGCTCAATTTAAATGGCCACAATTTAAATGCAATGACCCCTCTAAGCAGAGAGAAGAGGGTGACGCACTCAAGTTTTCGAGCTTACAGCAGGGTAACTTAGATAAAGGTAGACCCACGCATTCTCCTTCTTCACCTTCCTCTTGTTCCTCCTTTCTTCTCTTAATTGTCATTGTTATACACTTCACATCCTGGGAGCAAGGTTCTCCACCTCTGCCTTTTAAACCTCCAGGAGTGTGCAGCTGCGCCAGACACCTCTTTAGGTCTTGCAGCTCTATGCCCAGAAGAAGGGACCTACCTGTGCTTCTTGGCCTGTCATGGATATATGAATACTACAGTACCTCATGGATGAAGTGTTTTTACTGAACTTGCAAATAAAAGGCACAACTGGGATTATAACAATAACTGGGATTTTTAAAATTAGAGTTTACTAACTCAGGGATTCCCAATCCTAAAGGACCACACACATGTTGGATTTTCAAACAAGTTCAATCACCTGTTTGAAGCCTTAGTAGAACTGGATGGGGGCGAAAACTAGCAGGCTTGTTGGCCTGTGGAGCCAGCATTGAGAATCCCTTCACCAGCACATAATCTTTTGTGATCTGATTCAGCCTCAGGGGAGGTAGGGCAGGATCAGATTAAATTTACGGACATCTGAGGAAAACAAGTAAGAAGATCATTAATTTGCAATATCACTCTATTTCTTTGCATTAGAATCTTCCACAAAGATCAAGGATACAAATGACATGCTCCTGGAATTCATTCATTCATGCGTTCACTGCATGTGAATCGGTGTCAGAGTTCTGTAACGTGGCTCTTTTTCTTGTGTACTGGTGGGAGTGGGAGTGGGGTTGGTGCTGTCCTGAGAGGGGACAGACTAGGTGAGGCTGATGGCTTTGCTGAAGGGCCCTGGCTACTTCAGCCAACCGGACAAGTTCTCAGACTTGCTCCAGCACATCAGTGTTCAGGCCTTACACACGGGTTTCACACCAACCACAGAGAGTGGCACCACACAAAGCACATACAGTATCTGATATCTGATTTTCAGTCATGCAGCTTCCTGATGGAGTGAATAGCTCTCCAGCAACATGCGTTGTCCTAGACATATGATTTCCCAAGTGCTGTGTCCTTTCCTGTGACACTCTGTGATTGGAATTCTTTTCATAAGCAGAGACTGGAAGCATATTGAATTAATACTATGACTGGAATGGAGGCCAGGAATACATTAAAAAACCGCATAGGCCTTTTCAAATTAATTTACATTGCTGAGCTTTTTGAAATCGGCATCTGACTTTGGAAATGTCTAAAAAAATCTGTTCTGTTGTTCAAAATGCAAAATGTGTGCTTTAAGCCCTTTTTGTGGTTGTGGTTGTTATCCCATTTACAAGCAAAGATAAATTTCCTACTTGTTCTTTTTGGAAGAAGGGTAATATACTGTAGGGTACGGGTATGGTGGCTATCAAAAGTATTCGTCCTCCTTGGACTTTGTCACATTTTATTATTTTACAAAGTTTTCACTTTGACATTATAGAGTGTTTTGTGTTGATCAATGGCAAAAAAATCCTAATTAAATACATTATGATTCCATATTGTGGCACAACAGAATAAGGCCACAGTAGAAAAAGTCCAAGGGAGGAAGAATCATTTTGATATTTCATTTTTTGGCCACTGTGAATTACTGTATATAAACATAATTTGGATGAAGTGAAATTGGAACATTTTTTCAATTTAGCATTTTCTTCATCTTACTCATTAGTCACAAATATCCATTTTCTAACCACTTCTTGCAACTGTAGGCTGCAGGAGAGCTGTCCCAACAATCAAAGGGAGCAAGGCAGAATCATAAGTCTCATAAATACAAATCTTAAAATAGACCTTATTTAACATGTATTGTCAGAATTTTCAATTAAAATTGTTGACTGTTGTGGACTTATATCATTCATGTTTATTTAAAATGAATACTGGCTTCATTTCCAATTTAAATGAAAATAATACAGATTTTAGATTATTACTACTTGCAGACTGAATTAAACCCATTGTATCCTAGCTATAAGGTACTGTTTATTTAATAGGCTGATATCCTAATAAAACAACAAACTCACACATCTCACAAGAAAGAAGTCCTGAATATTTAGCTGCTTCAAATCACATTTTCTATTCTTAGAATTATTTTTAAAGCTTAATAATAATTCCTTACACTTATAAAGTGCTTTTCTGGACACATCACTCAAAGCGCTTTACAGGTAATGGGGACTCCCCTCCACCACCACCAGTGTGCAGCCCCACCTGGATGATGCGACGACAGCCATAGTGCACCAGTACACTCACCAAACACCAGCTATCAGTGGGGAGGAGAACAGAATGATGAAGCCAGTTCATAGATGGGGATTATTAGGAGGCCATGATTGGTAAAGGCCAATGGGACACCAGGATTACACCCCTACTTTTTTTGAGAAACACCCTGGGATTTTTAATGAGCACAAAGAGTCAGAACCTCAGTTTTACATCTCATCCAAAGGATGGCGTCTTTTTACAGTAAAGTGTCCCCATCACTATACTGGGGCCTTAGGACCCACGTAGACCGCTGGGTGAGCGCCCCCTGCTGGCCCCACAAACACCTCTTTCAGCAGCAACCT
This sequence comes from Lepisosteus platostomus, assembly GCF_059453375.1. NCBI lineage: Eukaryota > Metazoa > Chordata > Actinopteri > Semionotiformes > Lepisosteidae > Lepisosteus > Lepisosteus platostomus. The sequence goes on along the minus strand of NC_142622.1, from coordinate 23,035,557 downwards.
TAGCTTTCTTTGGAGGTCTCCCATCCAGGTACTGACCAGGCTCACACCTGCTGAGCTTCAGTGGGCTTCTGGTTGTGACTTACAGGGTGATATGGCTGCATAGCTTAGTGCAAAAAATACAAAGCAGATGGATAAAAAAAAATTCAGGACAGTGAATCTCGATCAGAGGTAAACTGTAAGTTTCTTATACAAAATATTCAGACAGTATCTACAATCCTAACTTTCTTTATAACATTCTATGCAGTGCAGCATAATGACACTACAGGTTAAGGGATGCCTTTACTCAAAGACTGAGGTGCTATTTCTACTTGAGAAAAGACATATCCAAATTTAGCAAAAGGGAACAATAACATAAAAATGAGGTCCCTACAAAAAAATAAAAATACAGAAAATTTACAAACTTTGCTTTTTCCAAAAACAAAAGTGAAAAGGTGAAGTGGAGGCAAATCTGGACTTTTGATTTTCACACATTGTACAAAAATCCGCATACAGGAGGACACAGCACTGTATAACAGTATAACATCCCGATTGCTAGAATGATTGTGTTCCCAATAGAAAATGCAATGTGCAGAGCCTAGAAACATGTAACACTCAATTACAGTCTTTTCAGGTCTTTTAGCAAGCCTGGGTGGTCATTTAAAACATTTTCAGCAAAAACGTACTGCATGTCAGAGCTACTTTCTGAATATCTGGCAGGTTACATATTTTTTGATTGTGGGACTAATGGAACTGCCTCCCTCTCGTTTGTGACCTTTCTTATGTATTATGGCTGATACCTTGGTCTGTTGTGAATCTAGTCAGAAAATCCAATGGAGCAGCTATCATGAATTCAGCTATCACGAAGTCATGAATTGTGTACTTTGGTAGATATTGAGATGGGGAAAAAGAAATCGAGATCATATATGAAATACTGAAATTAGTGGACTGATTGCTAATTGAAGCTCACAGCATTGTACATACTGTATCATACAGTATTGCAGTAGTCACTACTCCAGCACCCCCAGGAAACCCATTTTGGCCAGTACCACTGGTCACCAGAAGAGGGAGTTGCTCACAGCATGCTGGCTGCTCATTGTCAGATCCAGTGACAAGCCCATAAGCTCTGATTGTCTGTGCAGACAGTCATGGGACCACTCACAGCGATCTAACTCCCTGCCTGCCAATAATTAGTCACAGTTAATTACAGCCAAGCTGCAGGTTAAGCTACTGAAATTGCCCCCAAGCCTGTGCGCAGACCTCTGGAGATTGCCTTTATGAGCTCTATGTCCAAACGTTGGTCCTAAAGCAGCAGGCTGTGCTGTCTCCCCTCCCCAGCTCTGCAACCCACTTAACCAGGGTCAATAATCAAAATTACAGCACGCGGCTTAAGCTTCAGCCAGCAGCAAGTCAATCAAGCTCCTCGCTGTCAGTCACGTTGCCTGCATATTGATGAGGGATTTTGGCACACACAAGAGAGCACAGGGTGAGGGACTCTGGGATCGGGAAAGGAGCTGGAATTGCTTCAGGTCCTGGGAGTCAAAAGGGGCTGATTTAATGGGATTTTAAGTCTTTCACCTCAAGCAAAAATGTATGAAAAAGGTAGTCGCCATGACAGGAGAACGGAACACAGCTCACTGGTCTCAAGGCAGCCCTCAATGGACATTATTCTATTTTGGAAACCCTGCTTTAATAAAAATAAATCAGCAGGTGCTGATGAGGTTAGAGCTGATTGCTCTGGCATCATATGACCTGCAGTTTAAGTTGCAGACACTTAAAAGGTTTCTACAAAAAAAGGGTTTTTCAACTCCATTACAAAGCACATTGTACATAGTTAGAACCAGTATTTATCATAACACTAATGTTGCTACCAAGGTACAGCAAAGGCTCAGGTGAACCAAAACATCAGTACTGAAATATCCTTGCAAAATCAAGACCTAAATCAAGTTGAGGAGGTTCTTATAAACAGAGATGATTTCTTCGTCAGTGATGGGTTTTGCTGTCTTATGGCACATTTGAGCACAATTGAATTCACTCTAATTAAAAGGTTGCATCATAAGCAAGGCAGCATCTTTGAATCTGCAGGAATTAGAAGGGGTTTGGTCATCATACATTGGCCTTTATACATGTCGTACAGTATTTCACACAGCCAACCTACACCTCAGGAGGAACACAGGTACTGTATGTAACAGGAAAACAGGTGTGTTGGACACCTTGATATCTGCCTGCAGCCGTTAGTAGTTTTTATTTCTAACCTCATGTTTATGATCACTTAAGGTTCAGGTGAGCTTAGCTGCTTTTCCAATGGACATTACACTTCACTTGCATATTTTTTCCCAATGCTTTATGTATCATATTTTGCTGCTCCCATGCTTCTCATTCGAACGTTGAATGAAAGATGAAGTTGTGGCATGACGGCAATTGTTTATAGATGACGGGGCGATTTTATATTTATAGCCTATTCACAAAGACATATTGATCTCAGGACAGTGGACAATCATAAAGTGAGGTCTTGCATTTCATCTGGGCTGAAGATATTTAATGGGATTAACGTAATGCAGGCAAATTTAGAGCTTAGACAACCATGCAATTAGCGCTATTCACAGTTTCCAGCACAGTAACCCAATTTGTGGTTATAACACTGCCTGCTATTTTAAAGGAAATCATTTCCTCCTATTTGTTCTACCTGGTTAAATAACAAGCTTGCAGGGCAGGGAAAAAAACATTAGTCCCAATATGAATTAGCAGCTTACAGCCTTCTTTTTTACAAGATTATCTAATTAGTGTCAGTGTCTTCTAATGAGTGCTGACTACTAGTGCAGGCTTCTGTGAATGCTGAGCTCTGGGTCTGGCTGAAATCATGCTGTCTCTCAGGATAAGGTATTGGATTCCCTCTGCTTCACGCCACATCATTCTGGAGATCCTAACTTACCATTCGTTTGTCCCCATTAATAATAATAATTCCTTACACTTATATAGCGCTTTTCTGGACACTCAACTCAAAGTGCTTCACAGGTAATGGGGACTCCCCTCCACCACCACCAATGTGCAGCTCCACCTGGATGATGCGACAGTGGCCATAGTGTACCAGTACTCTCACCACACATCAGCTATCAGTGGGGAGGAGAACAGAGTGATGAAGCCATCATTAGGAGGCCGTTATTGGTAAAGGCTAATGGGAAATTTGGACAGGACACCAGGATTACACCCCTACTCTTTTCAAGAAACATCCTGGGAATATTTAATGACCACAGAGAGTCAAGACCTCAGTTTTACATCCCATCCCATCCCATTACACACTCACCTGGCAGGTCCCTGTAAGCTCTTTAAATGCAATTTGGTGAGGTGTAATTAGGAACTTGCAAATGCTGGAGGCAGACAATTATAAATGATTTTTGGGCATTATGACAATGTTAAACAAGTAGTGAAAAAGGAATTTTAGAGTTGTAGCAACAACATAAGATGGGTTGAAAATGTAAGAGATACACCACTAATAAAATGATCTAAATTGTTATAATGCAAAAAAACAGCAACTGTCAAGTAAATATAAGATCAAATATCAGGTCAAAATATAAGAGTATGTGATGGTACAAAGGTACAAATCCTCTACTTTTGCCACATTTTTCATCAAAATGACCTGTGGGGTTTAAGGATTTTGTCTTATTTGTATTTAGCCAGCACCAGCCCTTTTAGTAAAGTGCATCAGCTCTGAAATTAGTAAGGTGGCCTCACAGAAAGCAAAGGCAGATGCTCTGCAGTGTGGTGTTTTATTATCCATAAGAAGAACATTAGAAAAGTTACTATCTGAAAGAGAGGAGGCCATTGTCAACTCGCCTCTTTGAGAGTTAGTAGATAGGTGATCCAAAGATCTCATCCAGCTGTTTCTTGAAAGAAGCCAGGGTGTCATCAGATTGTAACAGCATGGCTGGGCAATTTGGTCCATACTCCCACCAGCCTTTGGGTAAAGAGGTGCCTACTGTTCTCAAGTTTAAAAGTAGCTTCCACTTGTGTCTTCCAGTTCCTTTTTCACTGTTGATTCTGGAGACGTCCACTGCTTTGACTTTGTCACTTTAAGGATTTTGAATAATTGTATCAGGTCCCCTCGTAATCTCCCCTGTTCAAGACTAGAAAGGGTGTGAGGGTTGTCACAGTGAGCAGGACTGATTGGGAAATTGGGAATGTCCATTAACAAAAAGTACACACTGTGGCCAAACAAACCCAAAAGAGTACTTCTATTCCCTGTGACACACAACAGTATTTTACGCTGAACCTGTTTTTCTAACAGTCCACAAGACAGTTTTCTGTCTTCTTTTCAAGGAAGGAATATAATCATCACCCACAGGAATTATTATCTCATCACTGTCCTGTTGTCAAGGCCACTTCCAAAAGCTGAGCAGTGGGACCCTGCCACACTGTTGCATACTTCTGCTCTAAAAGATTTGCTTACAGTCTTTGTCATTTTTAGTCAACCAAACAACTTTCTTGCTGAGCTTGCTGTGTTTGGATGACCAATGATTCTGAAATCACACAGCTGTCATACAGAGTTACACTGTTCTCCTGTTTGGAATTTGCCTTGGTTTTCATTTTCTTAATCTGTGTGGACGTCCCACCTCCAGCCGTGAAATTTGGTGGCCCAACAGATTCATATCTGTTTCCAAACCTGATTCAAATGGTTCAATACTGATGGGTGCATCTACCAATGGAAACCTCTGTAATGAATCCAGCCGTGAATTAGCAGCAAGCCGAGTCTTACCACCAGTCTTCATACCAAATTAGAAAGAGCCAAAAGACATGCTTCTAGGCTTTAGAGCAAGGGTTGTTCAAGTAGTTTAGATCATATGTAGTATTCAGCTGAAAATAAAAACTGTTCAGAACTCTGTTGATACGATATTCAAGGCCATTTTACCAGACAGCTGTATTCCATTCATTTACTTATGACTAGTGTGGCAACAATCCTCACAGGCTTGCTTGAGGTATGTGTTTTGATCCCTAAGAGGATCAACCCGCAAGAATAGTTTTTCTCACTTCTTTATTTGCATAAGGTTTAAATGCATAGCCATGTGGCCAAACTGCACGTTTCCACCAAATGCTTGTGAACCATCACCTGCTCTGCAACGTTCACTCCAACTCGGTGGAGTGACAGTACCTCCCAAGTAACTTTAAAACTATCAGCCTGCTCATTGTAAATATTAGAAAACATCCATTCAGGTCTCTTTTAACTCATCCCTGGCTCTCTTGCCCTCTCTCTCTCACTGAGTCTGCCACCAAACAATAGCCACCATTTAAGTTCTTTGAACCTGTTGGTTCTTAATTAAATCCTCTTCATGAACATTTTTTTTTCAGGACCCATCTCTTTTTCCCTTGAAAGGCAGAATCAAAGCAAACACAAAAACACAAACGCTCCCCAAACAATCAGAAGTGGGAAGAGTAACACCGCGGGGAAGGCGTGTTGTGATTTATTTCACCATCTATCTTGGGGGACCCGGGATAATCCGTCACCTCTTCGCCCCTCGTCTTTACAACACCCTTTTAATTTCTCCTCACAATTATGCTCTATATTGATAATGGCCATTAGCATATTTATGATCATTGCTTTACAGTTATTGTTTGCGCAGCCCATTAATCTTCATCTGCTGCGTGCCACTGACAGCTCAATCTATTTTGCAATCTCTTGGTAGCATTCATATCAAGGAAAGTCATTGTTTCCCCTGTAAATAAATGGTGTTCACGACTGGGGAACAATGGCGCTCCGCGCAGTGATTGACGTGATCCGTGCCTGCTAATCAGGTGAGGGCTCCTTCTCCAGCTGAGACGGGAGAGCGGCGCCGGCTTTGTTCCCGCACTGTCGGGGCACGCGTTCTCTCTCCGGCACGACCGCCAGTCACCTTCTCGCCTACGAGCTGATTGTTCTGCAAGATTAGACCCGGTTACCTTATTATACTCCTGCACACAACAGAGTCCTCTCCCCCTCTACTTTAAAAAAGCCCGTGCAGGGGCTGCCTTCTTGTGCTTGGGGGGGGGGGGGGTGCGGGTAAGGGGGATTTGAATTGCTAATGTCTAATCGGGGCGCCGCAGATGCGTGATGAATATTCTTGCAGCGCTGAACATGTCACTTGATGCGTTGACTGACAAGCCTCTGATTGCGGGATGATGGAACATTGGACCCTCTCCAGGTTCATGGGGAGGCCTTTCCCCTGCTGCGGAGAGCTATCTGATCGGTCTCGGAGGGCCGGAGAGCCCAAGGGGCCCCGCGTCGTCGTGACAGCTCAGGAAATTGAGCTACCTGGATTTACAGCACAACACAGCAGCGACTCGGAGCCAGGGACATCACCACCACTGCTCCGAGAGGAAATCTGTATGCGTGCTTCTCCGCATAGCTGGTCTATCTCAGCCAGAGCTCTGTTTGACTCCCCAGGAACACGGTCTGGCAGTTTATAAGAGACTAATACAGTATGTCTTACAAGTGAAAATGCGGAAGTGTACAGTATATTGAACACTTCTTGCTGGGAAAAGGTAAAGAAGTTTTCCATCAAGCTTTGCTAGGCAGGATTTCCTAAACAAGGCGGCACCTTGGAGCAGTAGTCAACATTGCTGCCTCGCAGTGATGGGGCCCTGGGTTCATTGTCAGACCTGGGCTACTGTCTGCATTAAGTTCTCCACCTGTCGTGTGGGTTTCCTCCCCTAGTCCAAAGACATATTGGTGGGTTAATTGGCTTCTGGGAAAATCGGCCCTGGCGTGAGTTTGAGTTTGTGTCCGTTAGCCCCGAGTCCCACCCGGGGTGTATCTGGCCTTGTGCCTGTTGATTGCTGGCATAAGCTCTGCATCCCCCTTGACCATGAATTAAAAGAAGTGGTTAGAAATTACATTTAAAATCTAGTCCCAGCGTATTAGCTCAGTACCTGTTAAAGGCATTATATAACTCTGCGAAAAAGAAAACAAACCTCTTGCACTGAACTATTATTGTGCAAGTCTAAGATCCCAAGGTGCCCTGGTATAACATGGTCAAGGGGACTAGACATACAAATTAGCTTACACCTCATTCCACTGACGTCCTGCAGCCTCAGACCAGGAGTCACCATAATCACAAGTATCACATTTCTCATGTAAAAAATGTGCAAAAAGACTTTTCAGTCAAGAGGTAGCAATGGAACTGGCTAAACACAGCAGTTTATTTTAATGCTGATCATAAGAAGAATGACATTGCAAAATATTGCTTGCTTTCACTTCTTACTCATATTTGTTAATTTCTATTTTTATATTACAAGTTTGTTCCCATTTATTGCAAGTGAATGTTTTACACTTCGCCTTAATAGCATTTGCGGTGGGGCTGGGGGACTGTAGAGCTGGTGTACAGAAGTATGAAGTCCCTATTGTCAGGCGACCAGTCAATGGGGAGACAGGTAAGCAAGTGACCTTTATGCTTTTGCTCTTCACACCAATTACCTTAATTATTGTTCTTAGTAAACAGGGGTGAAGGAACTGCAACTCTCTCCAGTGAACATGCAGTGCATATGCATGGTGTTTTCATTCGTGTTCCTGTTTTTTAGGCAACAGGTCAATGAGGAATTAGAAAGGTCACTTCAGATTGCTATTCCCTCAGGAATGCACTTGTTTGGAACAGTAAATCAAGGCACATAGGATATAGTTGATTTAATCCAGTATATTGTGATAGAGAGGACTATAGGAGGAGTGAAGATGGGTGAAAAGCTGGTGGAGGGTATTTTCCAACATTTAGGATATGGGTGAATGCTGACATAGACATTCTATGCATTTGCACAAAAATAACAATTACAGTTTAAAACGACGCTCATATACTGTACCAAAAAATTGAGTGATGTGATTTGACGATGAATATCAAGTTGACTGCTGATTGTCAAAACTGCAGTTTTGATATCCAGTGCAATAATCTGACTGCCCCAAGCATGAATCTGGAATCCTACACTCCCAACACCTGCAGGTGGTTCTTAATATGAGTAATTTGATAATACGCGATTGTCTGATTTCTCAGAAATGTGTCTTGCACCCCAGCAGCTGTTATACACATACAGAAACTTACGAAAAACACACAAACAGTACAATTTCACATTAAAAAATAATGATACCATCACATAGCAGAATCAACCCATAACAGACAGCAGAATGACAGCACAAATGGGAACATAAACTCTCAAATTCCCACTTAAGCTTTTAACATTCGATTGACTACAATTTTTTAAAACAACTGAGGTATTTGCAGCACTCTAGTTGGTTAAAACGTAGCAGACTGTCATACAAATTTGTCAGCGATACACTGACAGAAATTATTTGGTAAGCAATACAAATCCATATATCCACAGTATACAAAATACTGAACAAGATATGAGCAGAACACAGCTCTGAAAAAGAATATGAATTGAGATTGGATTCATCTTCTCTGCGTTGGCATTCCAAACTTCCTCCTGCTTTGTACTGCAACATCAATTTTACAGAACGCATCAAACAATGCTTCTTTTCTCCTCCTAGCAATAAATACATAATATTTTATTGAAGACATCAATCTAGTAATAACACACTTCTATGTGATATTATTGATTGCTTTATTAAAAAAATCCCACAGAGATTGTTTTATGGGCCTGGTGTAAATCATCTGTTTTTTTTCCCTTCTGTGAATACACAGCTTTGTTAACTGTTACGAGATATATGCTAATACATTTGAATATTTTATAGAAGCAGTAAAATCTGAAATCCATAATTTGTTAACGTATTCCGTGTAACAAACCACTAAAAGCCAAGCTATGAATACAAATGCAGATTTGCTTTGTTTAAAGGTAATCTGTCAGACTGAATCAACATAAAACTTTCTTTAAAATCCTTTAACTCTTTGACTACAGCAGCAGAAGGCCTCTTGGGTACCCAATCTGTACTCATCAAGTGAACATTATATAATATTACTTTCCATACAGCGCTTTGTTTTATCAAGTGATGTAAAAATCTAAAATTGCTTGACTTTTGCAGCCTAGTGCATTACTATTTCATGTTTTGTGTCCTGTTAAGCGAGATTTCGCAATAAAATAACTTATCTATAATGAAAGCACGAAGAAAGAACGGGGACTAGTTGCAGTGAGGTACTTCATACAGTTTCTTGGTCAATTTCTTACAGTTTTTTCTTCACATTGCACCAATAAATGTTCTGCTGTATAATTGGGTCTCCATTGTAAAAGGAAATTAAAATAAACGAATTCAACTGCCAGTGATCGACAGAAATTCTTACGCTGAAACTCGGAGACACTGTGCACTGAAACGGTTATTATTATAGAAGAATTTTGATAGACCAGTACCAGGTAGTGGCTAAAAACAAATGATACACAGTAAGGGAAATAAGAGTAGAATTCTAACGATAGGAGATAGTCCCCTAACAACCGAATGCATAAAATAGGAGCAAGTCAAATATTTAGTGAAAACATATTTAATTCATTTTCTGAAAAAACTGCTACTTTCAACTCCAATTCACAGTTTTAGGAAACCTCTGTAAACTCCTTTAAAAAGGAACCTAGGCGTTATTGCACAAAATTTGCTCGGACTGGGAGATTGCATTTGTAAAAGTACCACTTCAAATCTCAGGTACACAACGTAATTTCGTGCAGAAAGGTCCCACAAAATGCAAGGACCGCTCTTTCACTCAACTGTTCTTCAGCTTCCCACACAGACTCCTGAACGCCATCAGCGCAGCTCATGTACGGCTGACTCACTAAAAACAATTTATCGTTATTAAAATCCTGTGTTTACTCCCATGGGTAAAGGTTGCAGCATAAGAGGAGACACAAACAAGATGCCGTTCTCCCCTTCTTGATCGTTTAGCAGCATGCTAATTAACGAACATCCTCAAGATAATTAACGCCTGCCCCTCCTTCAAAAATGATGAGAACTTACCAGCTGTGCGCCAATCAGTCAATGGGTGAAAAATACCGATAAAGCCTGAATCCATATTTATATCATGCAGCTTTTAAATGAAAAATAAAGGCAGGCACAATGTAGACCTCCTGCGAAAAGAAAGATTGCACTTTTTTTTTCTGATAGTGCAAGAGGGCATAATCACCTAATGCAAAAATAATGCTGAATAATCAGTTTAATATATTTAGAGGTGCTCAACAGCAATTAACTGATATAATAGAAGGGCCATTCTGAAAAAACTGTAATAGCCTAATGGCTACTATTTACAATTTAACAATCATTACCAGGACCAAAAATCATTTCTGATTTTAAGTAGTACTATATGTCAGTATTAAGCTAATATTCATCTCAGTTGTAATCAATAGCAATTTATTGGAGCTGGAGATAATTGCAGGCGGGAGAGCTAAGAGGAAGCAGCCCAGTTTTCCTGCCTATAAACAGATTGAACCAGGGATGTATTATCCACACAAGTCACAAATTATTTCCAGTTTTATGAGCTGCTATCCACCCTCTGGGAAACCAGCTCCAATGCTGAATGCACCGCAGGCTCCTGGAGGGACTGTCCTGTGCGAGGAGGCACTTTATTATCCTCGCTCAGCCAAGACTTTTAAATCACCCATGGCAAGGGAACTGGAGCACTGATAAAGACTCCAATATTTGTCTATTAATTTCCTTGTTAACCATACCCTGAGAAACACTGCTCAGCGTCTGCCACACAATATATATGGCTTTGCCTTTCCAGTAGGTGAGCAAGCAAGTGATTTTCATCGCACTTTAACTTTAATCACAACATCACAACACAAGAACACATTGCTATTACTCTTTTTTTTCCTGTAGATTTTTAACTCCCTGGTAAGATTACCCAAATCTTAAGTGTTTTAAAGGGGTGTAACCCTGGTGTTCTGGCCACATTTCCCATTGGCCCTTACTATTAGGAGATGGCCTCCTAATCATCCCCATCTATGAACTGGCTTCATCACTCTGTTCTCCTCCCCACTGATACCTGGTGTGTGGTGAGTGTACTGGTGCATCATCCAGGTGGGGCTGTAAAGCGCTTTGAGTGGAGTGTCCAGAAAAGCTCTATATAAGTGTAAGCAATTATAATTATATTAATTATCATTAAATTAATCCCCCAAAAGTTTACTGAGTTTTCTAAAAGGATGCTGTTGCAGACTATGGTAGGTGACTGGTAAGTGTCTCTAAGTATCTAGATAAAGTGGGTAATACTTGGCACTGTAAACATCTCCAGCTTCAAAGCAAAGGGGAGGTTTGCTGAGATGTAGGGGATCCAGATTCAGTGACCTTAAAGTTGATCTTGGTTTACCTTAATTTGAATTCTGGGTAAATGATTAAGTGTCAATACAAACATCATATAGGAATGTAGGACAAGACAGGGGAAAAAGAGGACAGACAAGACCACAAGAGAGATATCCAAGGTAAGAATTCCTTGTTCCAGATCACCCAGGAAGGCAAGATTGAAGCAAAGTATTTGAATCATGTTAAGAGAGCTCGCTACTGTATTTTGTCGTTTTTAGGGAACTCTGATTTCCTGTGAACAGAATCCTCAGTTAAAAATGGCCTTTCCTGGCTAATGAGTGCTTTTTTATAATAGGGTTCCCATTCATTTGGTGGCATCCGAGTTTACAGAGAGAGAGATGTAACCTCAGGTTGAATTCTGTTTTGTTTAGAAGGTAGCTTATCTCTTATCTTTGGCCTTTGCAAGCATAAGAGTCTGAATACCTGGTAACAGTCTGGGTTTTTTTCTGGGTGGTTGGGATTTCAGGCTTCTGGAAAACTTCATTGTAAATGTGTATATAGAGTTACCGCGTGTGTTTATGTTGTGTGTAGTGTACTGTGTATATTCATCGTTAGTAAATATTTAAGTGTGCCTGAATTATTTTTCACAAAAGCTGTGCCAGAGAACAAAGAATTAACGTGCCTCCAGCTATACTACCTTCTCAGGTATATTCTCTGGATAAAAAATCATTTACAAACAGGGGTTATGATAATTTATTTTAGTTATTGATTAATCAGACGTTACAATAGAGTATTCATTTATACTACAATTTCAAGGTAGGGGCTATTTCCTTGGTCTGCTTGCAGTGCAGTGGTATGCTATTATTTTAACAGGGCTTAGCTTACTTCATAAACATGATCAGCAGTTGATTTTTGATTTGTGTTGCACTACAAGCATGAAGAAGGTTAAATGATGCAGAACATGGCATTTAGAAGAAACTGTACGTGTATATTCATACAGTACTTTCCTCCAAGAAAACAGGAATGCATATGTGAAATATTCTCTTTACCACACAGATTTGAAGTAGTAAATCCTCACCAAGCAGAAAAAGCAGTAACTCACTGCGTCAGTGACAAGATGCACTGAAGGGAAACCGAGAGCTGAGGCCGCTTTCAGCATGAAAGTTTAAAGCACTGTCTCAATGGACTGCTTACTCTCCTGAACGCTGGAAAATGATGAAGCAACAGCAATGAACAACTTGACAACAACATGGGAAAATCTGCTTCAAAATTTATTGTGGGATTTACACAAGAAGCATCAGTGGCTCTTCTGTAAAACAAAGATAGGGTCAGCTCTTCTTGGACATGCACATGTTCTTCCATGCACATGTTCTGGGGAAATATACTCCATATCATGAGGAAATACAATAAAAATATCGATTTTTACCTTTTGATAGCAGATGTGAAATTTCTAAAACATCCACAACAGTGTTACACAGTGCATTGCTCTTAGCGTAAAGTACAGATCCTACCCAGTAGTCATGATTGCTTCATTACCTCTTAAACCTGTACAAAGATTTAACAGTAAAGTTCATGTCCGCAGACAACTGGTGCTTATGATCCTGCCACACCAGGACCTCTGGAATTCTGCGTTCTGTAGAACACCTGGATAGCTAAACCAGGGGGACTGCTTGCTAGTTGTGACCTCATTCCACAAGTCTCAATATGTATGTATGAAGCTGATCTGCAAAGGCCTCCAAAGAAAACTGCTTTAAGACACGCTGTCTCCCAGCCTCACCCAGTTCCTGCCGGAGTCTCGGATCCCTAACGAACTTCTCCATAGCATCAGCGAAGCTCTGTGCTTGTGGCTCACACAGGAAGCCCGTTTCCCCATGTGCGATGGACTCCAGTGGCCCCCCTGAGTTCACGGCAATGACAGGGCAGCGCATATACATGGCCTCTACAGGCACGATGCCGAAGTGTTCGTTGCTGGGCGTGTACAGCACACACGTGCTGTGGTGGAGCAGCGAGATCTTCTGCTGGTCAGAGAAGGAGCGCAGGAAGGTGACACATCCCGAAAGCTCCAAGCGAGAGGAGAGGGTCTTCAGCTCCTCGTAGTGTTCCACGTTCTCCTGTACCCTCTCATCGTAGCCCCCAGCCATCACCAGGTGGACTCGCCTCCCCTGCTCTGAGGTCAGCCTGCCCTGCAGCTCCTTCAGAGCTTCCAGAGCCAGGGGGAGGTTCTTCTTGCGTTCATAACGGTTGATGGACAGGAACACCCAGGTCTTGCTGTCTGGGATCAGGTGTCCCAGCTCCTCGGGCTCTGCGTCAAAGAGGACCGAGTTCAGGGAAGGGTAGAGGATGTCGGGGTGCACCTCGGATAAGCTCCTGAAGGTGCGTCTGAAGACCCCCGCGGTGAAGCGGCTGTTGACCAGCACGCAGTCGGCCATGCCTGTGGTGACCTCCTCTAGACGGTCGATGGGGGCGCGGTACAGCCTCTTCAGCGCAGAGTGGCGCTGCGTAAGGAGCTGGTCGGGGAAGTGGCAGTAGAACAGCACCTTCTTCCGCCGCCTTGCCAGTCGCAGCACAGGAATGCAAGCCGATACCTAGCAGGGAAACAATCATAAAGCAGGCACACAGGCCATTGACATTGCTGCGTGCAGCTAGTAAGGTCTGAGGTACTTCTCAATCAACTCTGCTTCTAATAGTAAATGTTAACTACATATAGAAATAACAATTAACAATACTAATACAACATGAATAACCTGTAAACATACAATATCATCTACCGTCTTCTCAAGGGTAGAAAACAAAGATTCTTACTCTAATCCTTACTTAGTGAAACAATAACACACATTACTTTGATCTATGTGCAAGAAGTAGCATCTCAGCAAAAGGCTACGGGATGTTACTGATTTTATCACAACCATCTAGTAATTAGGAGACTTCAATCATTCCAGATGGAAGGTATGGCATATTTGCTGCCCCACATGAATTTGACATTTTGTTAGGTCTATTTTGATAGACCTGATAAACAATAAGATTTAATCCTAGGTGGATCAAAACCTATTGTTCTACTTTCTTTTTTAAAGGCGTTTATAATGGACAGTAGTTTGGTACTTTGTCACAGAACACTGCAGGATAAGCACTATTTCTTTTTAATATGGTACAGTGTTCTTTACTGAATTTCCAGTTTGTAGCCTGAAACAACTGCTATTTTGTCACTAGGTTTCGAGTCTCGAATTTATAAAGCTCTGGAATTGTCATCCCCTGACTTGGATTAAGGCCTAACGAGACCTTACAAAAAAATAACAATAGTGGATCAACTGGAACTCTTGCGCATGCCACATTTACCGTTTTATTTTTTTCAATCCGTTACATTCAGCAAATAAGTAGTAACTGTGCATTAAAATTAGCAGAAATATGTCAAGTTTAAGTTTGTTCGCTGCAGAGGTTGTGTTAACTTCTTTTCACTATGCACACCTTTTATTGAAAGGAGTAGGTAGTAAGACAGTAAGGTAAGAAAGGGAAGGTGAAGGAGTCACCTGGTCACAGAACACCACATCAAACTCCACCCCACTGAGGAAGACGAGGTACAGTGCCACGTAGATCATGCGGATGTAGGCACAGAGGGCGTGGAAGTACCCACAGATGCTGGTGGGCAGCCAGTCCCCCACACAGACCACGGGCAGATCCCTGGTCTCAGAGAAGCAGTGCTGGGGGTCGTAGTGGGCGGTCCACAGCTGCACCCCACATCCCCTGGAGCGCAGGGCCAGGGCAGCGTCCACCACCAGACGCTCCGCACCCCCGATCCCCAGGTCTGGGTGGAGAAACACCACGTTCACCATCCTGCAGGCGCAAAGTAACATTCCAGTGAAAACACGAAGCCCCCGGGACGCTCGGACACGACACTCTCCTGTCACAACAGCAGACAGATGAAAGAGAGTAATCCTTTCTCCCAGGGGGGTCACATCTTATTGCTTTACTCTCTATTCTAAACATGTTTATAATGGACAGCGGTTTATTCAATACAATCACACTGCACTGTCACACAACACCGCAGGATAAGAACTGTTTGGATTTTAATTCATTCGTACTGTAAGACTTCTGACGAGCAGCAAAGAATGGAGCTCAGGCATCAGAACAAAAGTAAATGCAGAATGTAATACCTCTGTGTGATTATTCAAGCACCGTTTTGCAGAGTTTAAACATCTGCCAAGTGGCGGAAGAGAATGTGGGAGGTTTTCATACAGTGAGCGTATACAGGGAGCTGGCCTGATAAAAACTGCACAAGAAAGAAAAGCAATTTTATCCACGTGCCACGAGGTTGAGGATGAGAGAAGTCTGTTCAACCCACCAAGCTTGTTGGTTCTGATTCTTGAGAGACAGCAGGGGCTTCAGCTTCAACAACATGGTTGGACAGTGTGTTCCACACATCTCTTCATACAAAGAGTTATTTATGGAGAAATTCACTTACAAATGTGCTCCCTCTTAGTTTCTATTTGGGTCTAAAAGTCGTGGACCTAGTTTCCAAGCTGAGAGGTATACATTTTGAAAGCCAGTGGAGGCCAGTGTATTCAAGCATCAAATCAAAGAAAGTTTACATTCTAGATCATTAGGTAATCAGGTTAGCAGTGGAATTTCAATGGTGAACATTTCAAACTATTTCAGACCATTTAATATTATACTAATTTCTATTGGAACTAAGTGAAATATCATGACTCAATGGCACATTTTTCACAGTACAATTATTTGCAACGATAAACATAAAATAATTTAAGTGGAACACAATAACTTTTTTGGTTCATTTATTGCAGTGACCTAACTTTATTAACATAGGTATACTGTACTATACAGTATATGTTTTACAGTTCACTGTATTTCTAAACAATTATTCAATAAATATTGGAAAATTAATCCAAGTATCTGATACATAAAAACAAAACAATAAAGGACGGGTAACTATCACTCACTACACCATGAAATTGCACTTCATAGTTACAATTATCCCAATATAATCTGATGCATTTAAAAATTCTCCGTTAATAACATAAATAAAAAATAAATGCATATCCTTTTGTATTTTGTTAAATAATTTAAGAAATCTTACCTTTTCTTTCACAGTTTAATCCCTATGAATTAAACTGAAACAAACGAGATTTACTTTTAAAAAGGCATCAAATCCCACATAACCATCCTCGTACAACTACTAGTCTTTACTGGATATAGCAATAGGACACTACGCATGTTTAGACACCATTCTGGCTCAAGTATTCTGTAGACATAATAAAAAGGATACGTTATAGTCAGAGCCAAAACGGCTCCAGTTTCACCTATCACGGTTAGTGTCTTTCCTGTGGATGGAGTTGCTATTACAGAGGGACACATCATCTTATTCCGGGTAACGATCTTAGCTGTTGCCTGATGGACTCGAAAAATATGGATTTATCTGAAAACTATGTAGCATTAAAGAAAAAAGGGCTACTATATATTTTTTTAAAAAATGATTATAGAACAGATCTAGAGTTTGTACATTTCCTACTAAAATGTAAACAGTAAGTGGTATCTTTTCCAAAAACTCAGGCGGCGCCCAAGACAACAAAGAGGGCCCTGGCGGTGCAGTCGTGGCCTGTTGAGCGGCGCGTCATCTTTATGAGATTTCCTCTTCATCTGGTGCTCTGAAGTAGGAGAGGCGAGTGAGTGTTGCGACTTCTGGATCCGAGCACCTTTAGTGACAAGGATAATACAGTTTACATTAAATAAATCTTCAGGGAATACTTAAACATGGTGAGTATGATGCTTTGGTTTATTTAGCGCTTTTTTTCTTTTGATGCAAGGAAAGTAAGACGGGGTTAATGGAGTCACAGTTCTTTACTTGGTACGCTGGAACTCCTGGTGAGGTTTATATTGTGATCTGGCTGTTTGCATAGAGAAAAGAATCCAGTGTTAACTTGTTAACCGGCAGTTGTGTTGGTTTAAGACGAAATGCTCCTGGCAGTAATGAGGTTAGGCTCGTACTGAATATCGTTCGCTTGAATGTGCAGACGTGGCTGTTTCATGTGCGGACCGTTGGTTGGAGTTAAACCAATGTGGGCTAAATAGGTTTGCTATAATCGGCGTTGGTCCCAAATCTTATTTTTTGCCCTGAATGTAAAAAAAGAATTGCAACTGAGGAGTTGATTTAAAAGTGGAAATTACCCTGCCCAGAACAGAAAAACAACGAGCAAGTAACGTTTGCATGATGTGGGTGTAGAGTGTTTTGAAGACAGATTGTGTCTGTTAGTTAAAATTGCTAACATAGACACTAAATTACTTTCGGCGCACTGGCGTGTTTGTTCTTTAGCTTTCCTGTCCCCCTTTTTTTAAGGCCACTGTGATATATTCTATGTGTGCGGTTCACAGATAAGTCCACATTTAGAAATATTAGTCTAGACTCAGCAGATTTCTAATTGCCAATGAATGCTGCACTTCAGTTGGGGGGGGGGGATAGGTCTCCACCAGTTTATGCAAAGCGCAGTTACGTTTTGTTCCTGGTGTTTTCTCAGACCTTTCCTCATAAATCATATTTAAAAACAATCTATTGATTTGGATGACTATAAATGCACACTTTCTGGCAGGAATCCCAGTAGCAGTTGTCATGGAGATTAGTTATCTACTAATCAGTAGCACTTATCAGTGCGCTTAGGTACAGAATGGGCTGTATTTACTCCTCTTTCATCTCATTAGTATTTGTTTTTATCCTGTGGCGTTTCAGATTAAAGTTAAAATTAACAATCAGTATGTTGCAACAGGTCCGAGATGGGTTGCTCTTGTACTTTGTCCTAAATGAAGCATGAAAATACCTTTAACACTTCTCTGTTTTTTTCAGCCTGGTCCTGCTGCAAGTGCTACAAGTGTCGGCGGCTCTGGCCGCTCTCCCAGCAAAGCAGTAGCCCCAAGAGCTGCAGGCTCCACAGTCAGACAGAGGTAATGCCACAAATGGTTATTGACTCCTTTTGTGCACTAAAAGTGACAACAGTGCTGTTGTATAGCTGAATAAACTGTACTGTATATGTAGCCAGCAGCCATATCACCCTGCAGTGCACAACTGGCAGCCCGCTGAAGCTCAGCAGGTGTGAGCCTGGTCAGTACCTGGATGGGAGACCTCCTGGGAAAAACCAAGGTTGCTTCTGAAAGAGGTGATAGTGTGGACCAGTAGGGAGTCTGCAGTCTGTGTGGGTCCTAATGCCCCAGTTTAGTGATGGGGTCACTATACTGTAAGAAAAGGCACTGTCCTATGGATGAGATGTAAAACCAAGGTCCTGATTATTAAAAATCGTTGGCCATTTTTCAAAAAGAGTTGTGGAGTTATACCCTGATTTCCTGGCCAAATTTCCCCCTGACCTTCACCAATCAATGGCCCCCTCTTTTTAATTGGCTTCATTACTATGTTCTCCACCCCACTGATAGCTGATGCGTACTGGCACGCTTTGACTGCAGTTGCAACATCCAGGTGAGGGTTACACGTTACTTGTAAAGCGCTTTATATATATATGAAGGCACATCTTCTTGGGGAAGTCGCCGTTTCAGTTGTCTGAGTGTACTGGCTCAGCCGTGCTCCAGATCCGCAGCCTGTTCTTCTGACGCTGAAATGTGTTCTTGTGCAGGAAAGCCACCAGCAGTGGCACGAGGAGCGCGGGGCGCGGGGCTACTTCCGCCGGCACTGGGGGCATGTGGCGCTTCTACACCGAGGACTCGCCCGGGCTGAAAGTGTGAGTGTTTGCTGACTACACAGGGACGCAAGAAAGCACACAGGCCCAGGACGGCCATGTGGCTTACCTGGTCCGATATAGGGGGGAAGCTCATTGATCTGAGGCTCTTGTTCAGCTGTTTATTGAAAGAGACACAGGTGTTGGCTTTGACAGCAGGACGGTGTGGCTTGTTCCAGACTCCCACGAGGACTAGAACCAGGGACGGGCCAGTTTTGCTGCGTGTCCTTCTTTAGAAGCTTTCAAGCCCTTGTAATGGTGCTTTGATCATTCTCCCGCAGTCCTGGGAATATTTATAGTTCACCGATTCCCACAGTGGTTCATGAAGTACGCTTTCTGAAAAGCCTCATGTGTTTTGGTTGGGTTGGGTTGGGGGGGTTGCAGAAAAAGTACTTAAAGCTCATGAAAAGTTCTCAAGTTTCAGAAAGTAATTGTACAAGGTTGTCATCATGTGGATGGAGAACACAACCCAAGGAAACTGGGTCTGAAGTAACTGCTTACATGCTTGGTTTAAATTCTGAGCAAAAATCGCTGAAGTTCCAAACCCAGCCTTTCAAATGATTGAGTTACCTTTTAGCTAAGAAAATAAGAACAGCAGCTGCAAGGTGTTCAGTTTTGATTGATGTCAGCGCAAGCGTGCTGTACCAGGTTTTTTTGTGTTTGCGGTCCATCGTCATGTGGGTTTGTCTGCTGTAGGCACCTCAGAAAAAATCTGTTAAATCTGGTAGGATACCCTGGCCCCACCCAGCTGTGAGCAGTGTAACAGACACCTACCAAGTTTAAGAAGTACCCCTTTTTTGTTGCTATTTTTTGTGATTTAGAAAATGTCTAAAATGAATGATTTAAACTGCCCCAGCGACACAGATGTTTAGTACCCACTGATTTACTGTTAATTGATGCCTTAAACACTGTAATGAGCTCTTGTACTTTACTGGAAACTACTGCCAGAAAGCTTAATTAGAGAATAAAGGTCACATCAATTAAAGTCTAGAGGAAGATCCTGGTAATCATAAGGTTGTAAGTGTGTGCTTAGTGACCAGGACTGCAACTTGTCACACGGGGGACCACAAGTTATTCCATTTATAAATTAGCTAATTAGCTGGGCACTCGTAACTCTTTATCATGCTTCCAATGATAATATAATTTTCTCTGTTTATTGGTCTGTTATTTTGCTACTGTTTACTTATATTTAAAGATTACTGCATACAGTTGAAGAAAACTGAATATGCTCAGTTTAGCTTTTGTATTTTGACTGTACTGCAGGCTTCTACCTAAAGAATATGATTTAAAGGGCAAATGCAAGAAAAGTAACATGACATTTTAGCCTAAGCCAGAAACTAGAAACTCCAATCTACAAGAACTAGAATACTGCAGGATTTACAGGTACTTTTCAATTAATAAGTTAAGGGAAAATGAGATGCTCAAATAATAAATTCAATAAAGTGAAATGAAAACTAGCGTCTGTCTGGACTAGTGTTGCTCATCCCTAATTTAAGCCATTCAATATCCAAACTACAATTTGACATGGTTTGTTGGCTGTTCCAAAATCACTGTTGTGATTTGCTGCTCCTCTTAATGTTAGTAAAATTGTAGGATTCATTTTTTTAGAAAAACAGCATTTCAGATCGTGTTCTCTGCAGTAGTTTTGCTTTTATATAGATCTTGCTTTTGTCACTGAAAGGATTGCGATGAAAGATGTTGGGCGTGTTGAGTATTGAATATGTGTGGTACCACTCCACACAAAGGAACAGCTGGAACTGTTCATAGTCAGAAACACAAGGTCCTTGCTCATGAAATATCTATATAGGTTTCCCACTACACATATGTTGGTTTCTTTTAGTTAAAATCTTATTCTTAGCAATTGGAAATCAAAAGCCTTTTGGAGAAACTGAGATCTTAATGACCAGGTCAAATTACAAAAAATGTAGACAATCATGGACATATAGCTATGCTAGCACATTTAGAACTACAGGTGAGTATTGCTCATGACTGAAAATTGAATTTATAAAGGTGAGTTGTTTTGTTTGCCCCAAGGCTTTTTGTTCTTATCATATATAATAGTGTGGCATATTTCTAATTGAGTTGAACAGGTCATTTTGTACAAAACATAACACTGTAGGCTGCCACTACTGGCAAGCCTATTCATAACCAAACTGCAGTTCTAAACCTATTAGGTCATAGCATAACAAAGGTAGCTCAAGAACACTTCTGTAATGTCATACCTCTAATATAAAACTGCTACTGTTGGCCCTCATTAGACTGCGAAGTTGCCTTCTTCTAGTGTAATAGGAAGAGGTACTTATACAGATCTGTTCTTGGACATCAGGTTCTTTGTAATGTCCATGGAGAAAGCTGAAAAATGCTGCATTTCATCACTATTAGAAGTCAGTCCTGTTTTAAAAGAGATAACTAAAATAGTGTATATAAAATATAAGTGTAGTCTGAGTTTCCCTGCATGGGTTAGCCCATGCTCACCATTTTCAAATAGCGCTCTTGTCTTTTTTGATATCTTTCCCCACTTGATACACAATTGTGTTGGCAATAGGTAGTTCATCTTCATTGGTGAATCTGGTTAGTCCTACCTGCCACTCACCTGTAGGGTGTCTGATGGCAGTAGAGGAAAAAAGTGTTGATGTTGAAGGTTTTTCTGTTCGGCTTATTGGAGATGGGACCTCAGTGTGAGAGGCCACTCATTCATTCGAACAGCAGTCGTCATGACCAACCTAAAATGACCTGCGTACTTTTTCACTGGTGAAAGGTAACAGAATATTTTGAAATATTTTCTATTAAACTTCTGGTTTCCTCTTCCATCAGTTTCTTCATTTCAGTTGACAAAATTGAAAGGGTGCCAGTACTGTATTTGTTAGTCTCTGCAGAGCTGATGTATTGATCTCTTTTATGAGGGCTGCACAGGTTAAGCTTTTTAATTACCACTAGGTGTCTCTGTGCATCAGTATTTGTTAGTTCAGTTCAGGTTAACTAGGTCAATTATATGTAATGTGATCAGGATGTCCAGGACCTATAGTGCTGTGTGGAATGTTGTCTAATTAGAGTTTTTGTTTCTTTTTCTGAGTTGGTAAAGCAGTTATTTTGCTGATGCCTGTACTTCATGTCCACTTCAATAGTTTCAGTGATGCCATGCAGTCTGAGCATTCATCCCTGGTCCAGAGTAACATGATGTTTTATTAATACAATGATAACTGTCTTAATAGTTTGCCTGCATCTCTACATTATATATTTCTGGTCATTATTGTTGAACATATTGGATTATTCGTCTGGTTTTAAGAGTTCACTTGCATTGTGTTGGAGAACAGGTGAGGTGACCACAGCTGTTCTGAAATGCCCACTGAACTGTATGTCTTCTGTCTTGCAGGGGCCCTGTTCCGGTGCTGGTCATGAGTCTCCTCTTCATTGCATCAGTTTTCATGCTGCACATCTGGGGGAAATACACTCGCTCATAAACGAGCACCCTCTCCACCTGGCTTCTTAACTCACCAGACCCGGACCAAAACCTTTCTGTAGTCCTAACTCGCCGACTGGAAAAACCAGTGTCACTCTATTTTGCAAGTGAGCTTAAAGCGGAGTAATGAACACTACCACCATGAACACTTCATGCTTGCGAGAAGGTTTATTGGAATGATTTGTTTTTATTTAAAGGCTTCCCTGCAATATTAATTTAGTTTCCCTCACTTTTTGTCCACAAAAATTCAATATTTGTGAACATCATTTGTACAAACTATGTATTTCGGTACAATAAACATTTCTTCCTAATTTGGTACGTTTCATTGAAAACGGTTACAGACATTTAAACTATTTTGGTAGCAGAAAGAAATAGACCTTATGTAGATTTCTATGTTTTAAAGAAATGGTTATGTGCGCATGCTTACACGGACCATACATTATGAATTAACAGTGGGGAAATATCAAGAATGTCACCGAGCTCTTCCTTCAGTTCTTGAGATTCATCCATCCCACCTTCTTGCATTTTTATTTTATCTAGAGGACTTCTTTTGAGTAGTTTGTGGCGCTGTCTGATATGTGCCCTAATCGGCAAGGTCTTTCATCATAGCAAACCTCTTAATCTACTCATTTGAATTATTTGCTTTTCTTATACCCCAGTTTACCGAGTTAGCGTAACTATGAAACCTGCAGGAATAGAGGTGGGCTATGTAGTATAGAAAACATGTTAAAACCTTCTCAACTGTCATTAAAACAAACACTTCTCAAATGTAAGTGACTTCCTTCAAGAAAAGTCTGTTTTTAGGTTTTTAATTCCAAACAAATTTAAGCTTGTAAGTATGGTAGCAGTGATTGTATTTCACTTGCCATAAATTGTATGCTTTGATTTAGGGGTTTTACTTTGATAAATCATACACACTACAGGAAGACATGCTCTCTGTTCATCATGCTGTATGCTTTGTTTAGGACTGGTAATTTAACTGACTGATGCTTTTATCTAAAGCAATTTATATTTATAAAGATCTGTATTGTATGGCTTCAAACTGCACAAATGCTGCATAAGAGCTCCAAAAGCAATCTCTCCAACTGGAACTAGTAGCCTTCTTCAAGTCCAGAGCCTTAGCCACTAATGTGCATTTCTGCTGAAATGTTTCACAATGAACCCATGGTGAATACAGTAGTCCAGTTCATCTTGTCCCTGATCTGCACATAATGAGTCCAATCAAAACTAACCTACCACCTACACCATGAAAACATTGAATATATAAAGACCTCTTTGAGGTTTGATCTGCTAATGCTTGATTTATAGGGAAAATATTCAGAAAGCACCTCAGTGATGTGCCAGCTGTTCCATTCCTCAATAGGGCAGTAAGGTTGCCACTTGTCTGAGTGGTGATACCCAGGTAAGAAGATCGGCATGCTTAAAATGCCAACCCCCCCCCCCCCAACAAAAGAATTGTTTGTGGTAACACTGGACATGTGGGGCTCCGGGTGTCCACTATGAGAGTTAGTTTTCTCAAATTCCCTCTCGGGAACGGGGAATTCTACCTGTACCTGTTTCCAGCTGAACTGTGTTCATAATATGCTCTGATATTCAAAAATTGATCCAGAGTTGATTACTGGGATCAAATGACAGATGACACAACATCCTTTTTTTCACATTACTCACAGGGCAATACTTGCAAGTTAGACATACAAGCTGGTAGTTATATCACCCTGCAACTCACAACTGGCTGTCCCCTGAAGCTCAGCAGGTGTGAGCCTGACCAGTACCTGGATGGGAGACCTCCAGGAAAAAACTAAGGTTGCTGCTGGCAGAGGTGTTAGTTGAGCCAGCAGGGAGAGCTCACCCTGTGGTCTGGGTGGGTCCTAATGCCCCAGTATAGTGACAGGGACACTATACTGTAAAAGGTGATGTCCTTCAGATGAGATGTAAAACCAAGGTCATTAAAAATTTCAAAAAGAGAAGAGGTGTTATAACTCCAGTGTCCTGGCCAAATTTCCCCCTTACCTTTACCAATCATGGTCTCCTAATAATTCCCATCTATCAGTTAGCTTTATCACTCTCTTCTCCTCCCCACCGATATCTGATCTGTAGTATTGCGTACTGGGATTATTATTATTAGCATAAGGAATTGTATTATTCTTATCATGTATTCTTGTTATAATTATACCTGCCTTAGAAGAACAAATTGGACCAGAAGGGCTTCTGGGCAAGTTGAATGCATTATGGTGGTGTCCTAATCTAACGATTGTTTAATTGTTTGTGTGTTATGTAGTATACTGACAAAAAAGTGATCACCTGTTACAAACAGCTGTGTAATCATTTGATTGCAAAGTGGTATTTTCACCTTTTATTGTTTATGAGGTGTTCTTTAATGGGAAGATGCTCATCTCATAGGAAGGAAAGCTGGCTGTTTACAGTATATTGTTCCAACAGACAT
Source organism: Lepisosteus platostomus (assembly GCF_059453375.1). NCBI lineage: Eukaryota > Metazoa > Chordata > Actinopteri > Semionotiformes > Lepisosteidae > Lepisosteus > Lepisosteus platostomus. The sequence goes on along the minus strand of NC_142622.1, from coordinate 23,010,763 downwards.
AATGACTAAATGATACAGTACCTCAGAAGGTGTCTTGAAAAAAAGGCATAAGAATAATGAGCTCATTTTTGTGAGAGTCTTTTATACAAAGTGTTCAGTCTGTGCTTGGGCAATGTGCAACATCCAGAAGGATCCTACAGAGCCTAACCAAGCGTGATCATTTTCACAGCTTCCAGTCAATCAGGGCTATCCAGTCCTGGTTCTGGAGGGCTGGTGTGTCTGCACTTTTTCACTTTGACATGGCTGTTAAAGAGCAGAATCACCTGGTTACTCACTTAACTGGACTGATTTTACAGTTTCTCCCAGGTCTTCAAGTGTTGCTGCTTAAAGAGATGTGGAAAACCCTGCAGACACACTGGCTCTCCAAGATCAGGATTGGACATTCCTAAAGTAAATGCTAAAATGAATAGCTGCATTTCTCAAGACACTGGAGTAGTTCTACTAGTTAGTAAATCTTGCATTAATTTGCAATATATTATAGTATATTAAAAAGGATACAAATGATAGGAGGTCATTTAGCCCACCAGGCCCAAATATGTCATCCACCTGTTTCTTGAAAGAATACAGGATTATGGATTCCTCGGTACTGCAGGGTAGCCTGTACCACACGCCAACACAGACGAAGATTTTTCTCAGGTTTAATGGTGATTCTAGGTATTTTTTACCCGTGTACTCCAATTTCACTAGATTCTAAAGAAGTCCAATTGGTTAACTTTGGCAATGTCTTTGAGGACTTTGAACACTTGGGTTAGCTTCTCTTGCAGTCTTCTCTGCTCAGGGCTAAAAAGGTTCAGTTCCTTTAGCCTGTCAATGTCAATGTGAGGTATGTGTATACCTCGGGCTGGCAAAGCAGCAACAAGAAATGACACAATGCAATTTTCAAGGCAGGTGACACCACAGGTTTCACACAGGTTTATGCTACACGAAGTACACAAGTAGGAGCATCTCAGAATCGGTGAGACTACAAGGATGAGAGGAGGGATAAAAACAATGTCCTGAAAAATAAGGGAGTATAGTGTGCTGCCTAGACCTTGACTTTATGACAGGATTTACTTCCAGGAAGCGGTTGACATCCTAACAGTGGGTGGGGTCCTAGCCATAGGATGTGAACATACAACATTTATTCTTCACATTGAGACAATCACCACAGGGAACAGAAGTAACCAGAAGAAATGCAGAGATCTTGGCATGAAGTTTTGCCGGTATTTGTACAATTAGCAACTGATAATTCTGTGCCAATAGTTCTATTGAATATTGTTGTTGTTGTTGTTGTTGTTGTATGAGTGGCTTGCAAATCAGAGTTAATGAAATGGAAAATATGAAAATTCATTGTTGAATTTAATATTGACTGGACTCAGCATGTGTCAGAAACATATATAACGGTGGTGCCCGAGCAATGGAGCGAGCAATGGAGGAACATTCTAACTGTCCTCACCACTTATCTCCAGCATGAGTATTGTTGAGCTTTTCCTTTTGTTTTTGCAGAGTTAAAAAGGCAGACAAAGCTCTCCAGACACAGGGACAAAAATGATCAACCATCATGCACTGGTGAAAAACTTCCAAAAATGTCATGCTAGAAACAAAAGAAATCCCACTGAGCCATTAATCATTTAGTTTTATTTTCATCATTGGAAACAATTATCTTTGAGAAGGTGGCTTGGTAGCACTTAGATTGGCTGTTATCATTTCAGGCTTCCATTGACCATTGAAAAAGTAATAAATTGGAAAAACAAAAGAAGACTTGATAGCATGCTGTGCATAAATATCAGCTGTGATGAGGTTTCACTTCCTAATCACTGGAGAAAGTTGAAGTAACAGAAAGGTTTTTTGACAGTCTTGTGCAATCATTAAAAAAAAAAAACTTTATTCCACAATAATCATAGTAATATTCACTCCTTACACTTAAATAGCACTTATTTTGGATATCTGCTCAAAGCACCCACCTGGATGATGCCGTGGTGTGCCAGTACACACCAGCTATCAGTGGGGAGGAGTGATGAGTGATGAAGCCAGTTCATAGATGGGGATTATTAGGAGGCCAATGTAAATGAAGAGCAGGACACAGAGTTAATACTACTGAACTTTAAGAAACACTCTGGGATTTTTAATCACCACTGAGAATCAGGACCTTGGTTTTACATCTCATACAAAGGATGGTGTGTTTTTACAGTATGGTGCCTCTGTCACTATACCAGGGCATTAGGGCCCACACAAACTCCTTTTGGCTCCACTAACACCTCTTCCAGCAGCAGCATTCACTTTCCTAGGAGGTCTCCCATCTAGGTACTGACCAGGCTCACACCTGCTTAGTTTCAGTGGGCTGCTTGTTGTGACTTGCAGGGTGATACAGCTACTGGCTGTTTAAAGGTTACAGTACTGTATACCAATATTACAATCAGTATGACTCTAACATTACATCTCTATCAAAAAACGTCTTTAAAGGGTGATTGTCCATTCTGAATCAATTCATTCTGCAAGTGCTTGGTGGGGCTAAATTTGCACAATAAGAGTCCTTCCAAGCCTACCAATTCCTGTATTCCATGTCTCTTTACCCCATCCTGCCTCTGAAACTGTGGTTTTCCAGTCCTCCTCAGGATCTCAAAGGAACAGGTTTTCTTCCTTGGTCCCTGTACCGGGCCTACAGTCCTTACCATATTGTAAAAAATGACATAATGTAAGGCCCCAGTGAGATTTGAACTCACGACCCCTGGTTTACAAGACCAGTGCTCTAACCACTGAGCTATGGAGCCTCACTTGTCCCTAGGGCTTCAGTCAGACAATATGAAGAACACACCCCACATACCCACAGGTATATTTACGCATCACATGTCCCTGCCTTTGCTGTCAGTGTGACACTGTATAGCTGAAACACACGTCATTGAGGAAGTTCTCTTGTCACTGGTGAATGCGAATATCACTCATCCTAGAACAGCAGCTTGGAGAGATGTGTCTGTGTGGGTCAAACCTGATGTGTGTCACTCTTGTACCTGTCACAGTGAGATGGGAAGGACACTGACATCTCCCGGTATCTTGAGGGGATCTATCGATTGCTGAGGGGGTCAACGGGTCCATATGGCACTACCATATTATTTGAGACCACAGGCAGCTAAGCAGAGCTCCTCAAACTCTGCTCCTTTACTACACTGTCTGTAGCCTCCTGTTGAGCAAAAGCCAGTGCTCACTGTCCATCATTGTAAGACCCAATAGTCTGGTGCAGAGCAGTATGTGGAAACAAGATAATAAATAATGAACGTGAACCAGAATATTCAAATTTTCGCTTTCCAAATCACGCAACCTTTCAGTTCCTCAATTGCATGAATATGACAAAGCAATGTTTCTTTTTTACATTTTTATTGCTATTGAATTACAAGGGAGAATGTGAAGAAAAAATATTTCAGCAGGCCCCAGTGAGGTTTGAACTCACGACCCCTGGTTTACAAGACCAGTGCTCTAACCACTGAGCTATGGAGCCAGTCCTACCTGCTGCTTACCTGTCAGGAAGTATGAGGCACACACCCCAGGTGAAGGTGTGCCAGCCAGGGTGAGTTCCACATCACCACTTTCATTGTCACAGAGAGACTGTGAGTAGTGTCAGGATACAGACTGCACAGTGGTCTCACCTGTCCGTTTTGTTATGATTCTTTTGTACCAGATAAATAATTATAATTATATTTAGAATAAACACAGCAATGCTCTTTGTATCATCCAAGAAATTGCTGATGAATGCAACGAGTGCTGCTAAAGCAGTCGTTAGATCAGCATTTTAGTAAATCGCCATCCAGAGAGTCTTTTTCATTCAAGAAATGCCACCATTCAGCACAGTGCTTTACCAAAGCACGCTTTAGTCCATTTGCAGAAGCTGCTGCAAACATATGTTGCACAATTTTGCTCATGTTTACACGTATGAAAACACAAATGAGGAGACATTTGGCACATTGGTTGCATGAGTCTTAAAGAACATGTGGTTTTAATTTTGAATACACTGTACAGAAACTACTGGTTTTCTACCATCTGTTCTTGTCCTTTTATAATGAGGTGCCCTTCATACTGAAGCATTCCAGATCCCAGGAGTATGATATGATCCAACTATAAGCCAGTGAAAGCCGATTTAAAACAATATGTTCTCTTTAGACAGAATGCAACCCAGCGTTTTGCCCCTCCTAATATAAAACAGGATGAATTTCTATAGAGCACAATTACTAATGTCTGTAGTCTGCCCAGATTGAAGGTGATGACTAAGAGTTTTACATTTTCTGATCTGAAAACACTACAGTGAACATCTCAGAAGTATGGGATAAGTAGATTTGGATGGATGATTGAGTGCCAGGAAAACAGCATCAACAACCTTAAGAGCCTAAAGGACTACTCCAATTCTGAGTGAGGTGTAAGCAATGAAACAGCTGGTTCTGGCACAATTATACAACTACGTAAAGCAGTAAACAACGAAGGGTCAGCATAAAACTTACAGGAATTGCTTCAGATCTCTTCAGCCCAAAAGTATTTACCTTTTATTTAATGCCAGGGGAGAATGTAGTTAAAATTGGACTGCATGAATGGATGTACTAATAAGTTCATTTTTATTCATATTATCTTGAGATCTTGTATATAGTTATTTACCTCTCATTTTGTTAACATGGAAGATTTCACATAAGATTCTGCTAGTCCTTTCTAGATAGAAAAGGCCCTGAGATTGTGGCGGTTTCCATGCTGTTAAGCTATTTTGGATAAGTTCGAGTAGGTAGTCAGTCTGCAAAGGAACAGGTAAAAATGTATTCCGTGATGAAAGGAAAAGAAAAGAGCCTTTCAGGTGTGGAGACTTCTTCAGGTGTGTGGATATCCTGGATGCTACATCTATACCCCTGACTTGACGGAGGCACATAAAAGCAGAAACAGAAAAGGCATCTTGTTCTAGTCTATAAGAAAAGTAGCGATAATGGAGTCTTTTTGTCTGTAGACCTAACCAGAATACCACTCCGTCATGCATGTTGATCCCATTATTTATACTGTACCTTTAAATTTTTCTTCACTAGGCCCATTCATAAGTATCATTATGTCATTACATTTGTCCTGAGTGCTAATGTAAAAACACAGTCTGTTATTATAATTATTCTTTCTTTAAAATTCACTACATGTTGAAACACGTATTAATAGCATCAGGGTTGTAATCTCAGGACTTAGAATATACGTAGAATATAATATATAATAAATCATATTTAATATTATGTTATTAAATATAATAAACTTTACATGTTATGTAGCATTTATCATCCCAAAGGAGCTCAAAGCATTTTACATGTAGGATGGGGCCCACGTCAGACACCACTAATTAAGTTTGAGTGAAGCATACTGATTTAAAAGCTAAAACAAGGCAAGAGATGCAAATACATTTTTGTCAATTTAATTTTAGTATTTAACAACTTCTCCACAAACAATGTACCACAAAAACATCAGGACCAGTAAACAAAGCATGGAACTCCAGTGTCCAGTCACCCAGGAATGAATGAACACTCTGCTCTCCAGCCCTGTTGAAAATCAATATCTTGTTAAAAAAAATCCTTGTGCCACCTTTGCCTGGTAGTGAAGGAGTTCACCTGTCATAAACAGTATGTTTCTCTTCAGTGCTGCCAGTTGTGATGGTTGTAACATGACCTCTCTCACTTCCCTGATAATGTGTTTCCTTAGGTCTGCTCAACTTCTCTTAAAGAAGTTAATAATTCTTCATTTTTTCATGGTTGCACTTTCCTTGATCTTACTGCCTTGTCTTCTGGACCGCACTGCTGATGCCATTCAGATGCTGTCTTGCTAAATGTCTATCACACAGCTGAGACCATTCAATTGCCATTTTGAACATTTCTTCATTTGCTTTTAAATTATGCAAATAAACAAAACCCACTCCCTTCACTATCAAATATGTCCGCCCTCTGGATTTCTGAACAGATACAGGGCTTTGTCTTTTCTGGAAATTGTCAAAAATTCCTAATGATATCTGTGTTGACTCTGGCCTCCTCAGAATGTATCTTCACAGAAGAAAGGAAGAATTAAGAAAACATGTCTGAAGTTGCGGTGTAGGTGTGCAAAGAGATGTCGCTGACAAGGGACAACACCACTTGTGTTTGAAATTTCCCAAAAGGGGACTTCCCTTTTCTCGGGAAATTTTCAACATCCATTAAGAGAGATATTATTCATTTTATATCACCAAGACAACTCACGGTTTGTGGCAGAGTGCAAAGTTCTCAGGATCAGCAGCACAGCAGGGCAGACACTGTAATAACATTGTTTTCAATTAACCACATTTAGAAGCTCACTGGATAGTATTTGCATTTATTTTCTTAATTTGTGTGCCATAATAATATTATTTATTCATAAATTCATTGCATAACTTAAATAAAACATACAGTAAAACCAAAATTTGTACTGAATACAAAAAGACAAACCACAAAGGTGAATTTTCATGATGTTTCCTGTAGGAGGCGTTCCAGACTGCTGATAAAGCATTGCAGGTCTGTTGGAACAAGCCTCTTCGTTTAGATGGAGAAAATCTTGAATTTTCACTCGTGGATAATGTTCCACTCACTGAGTCCTCTTGCTGTTTATAATTCAGCGAGGATGAACTTCAAAGTTCCAGTCTAACTACAGAGGTTTCTAACACATCGTGATGAGCGAATGAACAGCTGGTCTCGGGTGAGAGAGAATGTGAAACCTGTGCTTCACATGTTGGTGATGTTTGGGATAATATACTATTACAATGCTAATATCTGACAGTGCTGATTCAAGGCATTTTAGGAGTTGGAAAGAGCTGATCTCTGCTGTGTGGGTTAGGCTAGAGTTTTATTTACATTCTGCTGTGTTGCACCCTCATCTCTGCATTTCAAACTCCAATAAATTGATGGACATTCTGTTTTCGCACATCTTTAAATGATTTGTTCATCATTGCTGTAGAGTGAAGTTGCATATTCGTCTTTTATTTTTCCACTAGAGGGTGTTGCCTCGATGCCTCGGTAGTCTAGCACCAGTACAGGGACCATTTTTCCTCCTTTTTAAAGAGTGGAGTCTTTCTTTCTGGCTCTAACAGCTCACCTTGGCAGAGTAGTATACAGAGGAGCATGTTTAATTGGCCATGTCACTGGTGTCCATTATTCATTTCCCAGAGTCTTCAGTTTCCCAGGGCTGGCCTGATGAATCTCCATTCCACAAGCTTCTCAACGCCGGAATAATTCAGGGCCCACAATTAAAAATGTATCACACTTGTCGGTGTGCTTCAGAAGGCTGAATTGCTTATATGGTTTAAGCTGGGACTTGCAACTGCTGTAAGTGAACCAGCAGAGAATCTGTGGCGTGCCAGAAGTGAAATGTCCTTAAGACACGCAGGTCCACATGGACTTTGGAGCTGTGAATGGACGAAGCTCTTTCATTTTAGGTAAATGAAGGCCTTGCCAGTTTGCTTTGAAGTATGACCTGCATGCTGGGGATCTCTCTCTTTTTCGATTGAATCGCAGTTGCCCGTTGTGTTTAACACTCTGGAGATCCTGTGCTGAAATGTTGTGTAACATGAAGGTTACCAACAGGAGGAGGTCTTTCTGCCCATCTACTGTAGCCTTTTTAGGTTTGAATTAAGTCATTGAACACAGGACCTTTCTTGAAAGACACCTGAAATAGATAATCAATAGAAGTCTTTGCTGTCTTTTAAAGCTCATGATTCAATATCGTAGCTACATTTTCTTCCTTAAAAGGATTTATTTACGTCTGTGGATATACAGTATAATTAGCGGTATTCATTTGAGAAACCATATCACACAGCATAGCATACATACATTATCATGCATTATTTCAGTAATAAATTCTAACATTTATGTGCTAAAGAATGTTATTAGAAAGGCATGGAAATTCCTTCTGTCAGTGTTTAATTCTTACTTTTTAATGTTCTTTTATATTTGCTTCTAAAAGTAACAATAACAGTAAGTAGTTCGTACACAGCATACCCATCATTCAAAATAAAATAACATTACCATCCTGTAGTACAGAAGGAAATAAATTACATAATGTGTTATGGAATATAGGGACAGAACTGCACAGCCCTACAGTATCAGAATAATAATAGAAAGAAAGCAAAAAATTAACTAAATTAGAAAAGAAGATTTTCCAGTCCAAAGGAGTGACCAGATACTCCTTCTTTTTTAATATCTTGTGTGTTCGTGTAGTCAGTATTTTAGGATGTATTGTATACAGTCCTTCTGGACAGGGTTGAGTAAGAAGCACTTTTTTTAGTCGAGTTTAAGTAGACTGGTGTAGGCATGTCAGAACCTGAAAACTTAACGAACTGATTTCCAAATAGTTGAACCCGCCCCATTGATTTATCTCATGATGAAGGCAATCCTGTAAAACAAGGCAGGGTGTCAGAGAACTGTGACCTCTGCATTATCCCTAAATCTGTCTCAGTGCCATTGGGAATGGTAAAACGGCGCCATTGCAGGCACACACTGCAGGTTTGTGCCGGCTTCCGCCCACAGACCGAACCTGACGAGCAGGGTGAATGAGGACAATATTTTTGCCTGATGGAGTTTTTTTTTAAAACAGAAGATTGGGAGGAGATCTACTTCTAATCTTGTCCACTCCTGCTCTCCACCTCTCTCTAGACATCTCCTCTCCTGAGCTTCTCTTTGCACATTTCTCTTGTATCCCTCCTACCAGCTCATCTTGACACTTGCAGTAGCTCCCTGGCTCATTCCTCATGAAAGTGAGGGGGGTTCGAGTACACCTTATCCCTACAGATAGCATGTTGCTCCCTTAGCCAGGCAAGACATGCCAAATAAACTTCCAATACTTCCATCTGCACATCATATTAATAAGGATTTGACAAAACTGCTGAATTATCATGATATGCAAACATGCCTGGTAGACTTGCATAATTCTGTCTTTCTGGGGCGACATAGGTTCAAATATAAAGAAAACGAGTGTTGTCTCTTTTATCTATTGGGTCTCTTACTTTTGCTACTGACTCCTTCAAATAAGAGAACCTAAGAAACACATTGAGATATAAGCGTTGGAACTTTTCAGACTGGAACCTGTGCTGGTCTTTCCACCTTATTCTCAGGTTGTGCTAGTTTTCCCTGTTCTCCGTAAGTTAACAGCATCGGCTCGCTGGATCGGTGACGAAAGCTGGGCAAATGGTGAATAATTATGTCCTGATAACACTTTCTTTCAACAGTTGAAGTTATTTCTGTAAAAAGAGCACAACTGCACTGTGCGAAAACCAAAGAGGCCCAGTGAAATGCAGTCAGTGTAAACCTGAGGAATATTTCCTTTTTCTCTGACATGCAGGAGACACGACAAGGCTCATTAGTTGAAGGTAGATGTCGGCAGGAAATGGATATTTGTTTGCTTGCTTTGCTGTCTGAGCTCAGAAAAGGGATGTATTCTGTAGAAAGTTTATTTCTAATCCAGTTTGGATGATGGAGTGCAAACTGCAGCCCCTCTTAGAGTTAGTTAAAATTTCAGCTGCTGTACAGGGTGGTTCTATGATAAGTACAGCATGTGCTGGCTGTGTCTTTAGCGACGGTTTTTCTAACCCTCAAAAGGAGCTGTTACAATGACAACCTGTGACTTTCCAGCAAACTATCTTCACTGGGATCACTGTGGATTGCCACCCACATTGATACTGTCTGTAATTTTGTTTTTTAAAACAACACAGGTCATGTTTTTGTTTAAACTGTACACGGACCAGACAGTAATTGCCTCATCAAAGCAGTTATTTCAGATCATGTATTTATTAGCTGTAATATTATATGTGTTCTGCAGTTCAAATTCAGACGCAAATACCCAACGTGACTGTGCAGGGGGAGAGCTTTCTGAATCAGACTGGCAATCTGACTTTACCAGTCAAATGAGTTGTGTTGTTATTAAGATTTTACACTGTTGTGACATGATCCCAGATGGAAAAATGAAGCAGCATGTCTGTATCTAATCATCATGGGCCAGCCATTTCTGCAACTGAGCTTTGCTTGGATTTTAAACCTCACACATAGTTGTGCCCCAGATGAGGCACAATAGTGAGGGAGCAGGAGAGTCTTAGCTGTGCTACAGTGATGTTCAAAGGGCTGAAAGGCTGAGCTCACGTTAGAGAATGTTGAAGGATTCGGATGCTGACATTGTTTTGGTATTGCAATGTCTTTTGGGAACGAGCACACAACCCTGCAACAATTAACTCTCTTTAAGCCAGTGAATTACCCCTGGAGTTCTCTCTGTCCTCTCGACGTATCGCCTTGACATCTATTCATTGAGCAGACAATGGGCCCGTAATGCTTTTCACTGCTTAAGATTCATTTCTTTCCTGGTGAAGCAATCTCAGTCAGACTGCATCTTAAACCTTCCATAAGGCCCTAAACGTCAGGAAGATGCATCCTTGTCATGCTATAGGAGTAGCAGCCAAATTTGGTTGCTGCATACAGTAACCGTGTCTTAACGCTTGAAGATTAAGCACAGCTGGGTTGGCTGAATAAAGATTTTCCCTTTGAGTCAATTGGAGTTGAATGCTGCAGAACAGAGCTGCACTTTAAGATTTTCTGCTATAGAAAAAAAGGTACATTGTTTTAAGGCATTCAGGTGAGATGTGTGGCTGCACAAATGACTCCTCTCAGCGTAAGAACCCCAGCGGCTCCCTGCAGTACTGTGTAGTCGCTCTTTTCTCATCTTCTTTCTTTTTCTTAACCATTTCCTGTGCAGAAACCACTGAGTTACAGGGGAAAGCCCCAGGGGCTAGAGGCCTGTGAACAGACACCTGACTGCACATTACGCAGAGCAGCAGCCGGTCCTAACAAGGGCTGTGCAGTAGACAAACGTGCACTTGAAGTTTTAAATAGGTCAGATGCAACAAGCCTGCTTTTGTTTCCAGATTTGCTGCTGTGCCACAATAGCTCCTTTCTGCCTTTACCTCTAACGGAATCCACCTTTAGAATTGTCTCTATTTCTATGACAAAGGCCCTCACGCAGCACAGCGAGATATTTAACAAGGCAGTGAGCTGGGAGGCAGTTAACCTCTATTTTAACATCTGACAGACAGTAGTTTATTTCTCAGAAACTGTCAAATATATAAAAGGCAGTCACGGCTCTCCAATCTGTTTTTTTTCCCCCATTTGGTGGCAATCCCACTGTATTAAACATTTTGATAACACAAATCTTTGAATAAGAAAAGGATGGATGGAGCAAATATAAAATGCAGACTTCTTATTTTTTTGCCATTTTGTTTTTATTAAATTGATTAATATTAAGAAAATATGGTTGGCAGGATGGTTAGAATTGCTGTCTTGCAATGTTGGGGCTCTGAGTTCAATACTGGACCTGGGGTGCTGTCTGTGTGGAGTTTGTATGTTCTCTCCATGTTTGTGTGGGTTCGCCCAGGTGGTCTGATTTCCTACCACATTCCAAAAAGATACTGGAAGGTTAATTAGCTTCTGGGAAAATGGGCCCTGGGTGTGTTTGTGTGTGTGTCTGTCTGCCCTGACTGGCGTCCTGGCCAGGTTGTATCCTACCTTGTGCCTGTTGCTTGCTGGGATAGGCTCCAGCTCCCTCACATTCCTGAATATGGAGAAATGGAAAATAGAGGGATGGACATAGCTTAAGAAACTTTCTGAATTTATCATTAAAACACAATGTACATCAAATATTTTCCTTATTTAATTTTAAAAATATTATTTAATTTTGCCAACAAGAAATACTTACCATACATGTTTATTTTGTTCTTCAGTGTCAAATTAACTGTAATTGACTGGGACTTTTTGCTATATTGAAGATTTTTTTACACTATGAAATAAAAACAAAATGGCTCTAGACATCAGGACTCTAATCTTATACACATGAAGTTTCACTGGCCCGCAGAAAAAATGTCAGAAAGATTTATAATTGAAAGCTGCTCTTTTCTAGTGAAAAAAAGTATTTTTCAGTTGTGTTGCGGACTCACTTAAAAGGAACCAGTGTAACAATTGTAACAATGAAAGGTTTTTTGGTTTGATTTGGCTTCTAGATGATAGATAAAATCAACCTTTTTTAACTGTGAACTTTGTAATATTTACTAAGAAAAGCTAAGTTCATCAGTCAGGATCATCTGCTTTCAATAACATGATGTGCATAATAGTCTGATCTTCAAGGAAGGTACCTATATTTTTCAGTCAATGACTTCATAAATTCTTGATGAATAGAAATGCAAAGGATGCTTGTGCCGTTACTGTAAAAGCTGCATTAAATTTTAAATAAAATACATGTATTGGAATTTAAAGTAGCGGTTTAGAGATTATGGGGTTTTCTGTGCAAAAGTATTGAAAAATCCATAGTTATTAAGAATCATGATGACAAATATTAAATTAATATTTAAAGTTGATGAAAATATGGATTAGTGTAATTTCTGTAAGTACATTGGTGAAATTGTATCATCTTAGTAAAAAAAATATTTATTTAGAATGTTGTACTTTTGAATGGTTGCTCTCTTCAGGAAGGTTTTGCCCACTGTCAGAAATCATTTTTACAAACAGGTTTTGAGGAATATTTTTAAACACATCTTATCAAATTAGTGCTAACGAACTGTAGATGTTATGTCTACGTCTGGATGTGTGATGTGCACTTCTGCATGGATATCAGTCTAATGAAAACAGGTGGGATGGGCCATCAGAGCTCAGAGAGGCTTCCCCTTATCTGAGTCTTGAAGGAATCCTGTGTAGAAGATCCAGCCTCATCCATTCTCAATCAGCTCCAAGCTGAAAGTCAGCCGATTGCTCTAACCGTCCTGCCTTCTTCCTCACCTCGCTCCTGACTGGCCCAAGCAGGACACCGTACATTCCCTTGACCTGGTCCTCTCTGCAGAGGGACTGTGTGTGTGTGTAGGCCTGTGTGTGTGTGCGAGAGAGTGAGCGAGTGTGTAGGGAAACTGAGTCACAGTGGAAAGAGAGTGAGCAGTGGCGGGTCCTGCAAGGCGATGGGAGCGGGGTGGGCGCACTGAGGAGAGGAGGAGGAAATCCGATGTCGAGGAGACTGTCGTGGAAACCCCAAGGTGGCAGGGGAAGGATGTGGTCTGGGAGAGAGATGCGGTTTCTGTGCAGTGTCCCTGGCACCACGAACCCACTAGTCGCAGATGGTTGCCTGCCACCCCCACCCCCGCCAGCTCCTTCCATTGGTCACGCCATTTCTTTCCACCGGAATTAGCATCTTTCCCCCTTTCCGGGCGCCAGCGGAAGGGGAGGACTCTGTATGATCTCACCGCCTGAGAGCAGTGAAACCACAAGCAGCAATGGAGACCGGGTGACAGAGGGCACAGCTTGTTATGACTCAAGTGCAGGAGCCAAGCCAAACTCCCCCCACCACCACCACCACCGCCACCGCCAAAGCACGCTGCCGTGGCAAAATATGGGCTCTCTTTTTCATTTCTTTTTCATTTCCAACGACACAGCCCAAGATCACCTGTTGTTTTCTGGAGAGGTTCCAGAAGACTGTTTTCAAACAGGAGACCATTTGGCCCAGAGCCTGAAAAAGAGCCGGTTTGATAATGAGTTTGCTCAATGGACGCTTTTTAAAATGGAGGGGATCTTTTCTATATTGAATTGTGCCCTGGTGGCACCAGAAAGCACAATTCTTGGATCGATGGACACCTGTACTGGGGGGGGGGGGGGGTGTTGAACCAGCCCTGTACCAACCAGCTGCTGCTACAGTACCTGAGGAATCCCTGGAATGTGTCAGAATAAGAGCTCTACGGTTTCCCAGTGGACCTGAGGGCACAGCTCTGTCCTGGGCGTACTATGTGATGGAGTGTTTGGAGTGACAGGTCCTTTCACCACTGTGCTCTGTGAAACCTGCAGTCAGAGCAGCTCTAGGTTTGTAACAGAAGCAGAAGCCAAGGTGTATCATTTAGAGGGACGAAGAGATAAAAATGCTTCCTGTGTAACCAAAATAATATACAAAGACAATGTTTATTCTATCCTCGATGTGAAATAAATATTAGTACAACTTAATAATCTGAACTTTGTGAACTGGAAAAAGTGCACTTCCAGCAAACTGTGTACTTGATACTGAAGATATTACTTTTTCCCCCTGGAAAACAAAATATAAAATTTACAGTGCGCCTGCCTAGAATTGTGAATTTCCAAAGCTGGGTACATGGAAGAAATGTATGAAAGCAAGGAATTTTCTGCAGGTGGATCCTTTCTATGTTGTAAAGAAGAACAGATTTCTGGGGTAGTGGTGAAGACCCGCTGTATTTATTGAATTTTGATTAGATGACTGAGCCATAGTTTCTGCTGTGCTCTCACAAACCCATTCAAGAGCAGATATCAGATCTCCAGCTGATACCATATTGAGTAAAAAAGGGCAGGTCGTGAAGTTCTCTCCACGCGGCGCTCTCTGAAACATGTTGCATACTGTGTCATTGAGAAAAAATTTGTCACTACTCTTCTTTCAACACGGCCTTCTTTCAGCGAGGCTGGCTGTGGGATTAGAGGCAACTTTTTGATTGTAACAACTTGGCAATAAGGAAGAGGCGTGGTGGCAGCCGCTGAGCAGTGTTGTCCTTCCTGTCATCTAAAGAATTTTTATTGTAAAGTGGAGCCGCAGAAGACGTGAATCCTAATTCGTCAAAGAAAAAACAACCGTGTAATTACTTTAAAGACACATTCAAATGAATGTCATTCTTCATATCAGGAAGGGGAGAGATAGAAGTTAAATACGTCAGTGTTGAACATCTTGAGGGCACCTTCTCACACACCAATAGACTGCCAGTATGAGAGGTCACCCATAAGCATTGTAATCAGCTGCAGCAATTACAAGCACAAAGGTTCAAGTCTCCCTATGTCCAGGAATAATAATATCACTTTATTAACCCCATACCATTTCTTGCATTAGGAATTTGTCTTTTCATATACCCCAGCTTGCTCTCCATGAGACTCACAGATAGGGAGAGAGCCTAGGGTCAGAGCACAGGGCCAGCCATTGTACAGCACCACTGGAGCAGTTGGGGTTAAGGGCCTTGCTCAGGGGCCCAACAGAATAGGATTCCTCTGCCAGCTGCAGGATTTGAACCAGCAACCTTCCGGCCAAAGGCACAGATCCTTAGCCACAGAGCCACTGCTCCACCCTATAAGCACTCCTGTCTTTAATTCCAGAACAGACCTGACCTGACCTGTTCATCAGCAAATTCCCTGCTCAGAGATCATCTTAATACACAATGAATTCTGATCCCAAAACTTAAAAACACATTTCATTGAAGAACTCCTTTGAGAACACGGTCTAAGAGCATCTACAGTATAAATGCACACAAAAGAAGAACTTCTAAAAATATTTCTTAAATAATATTAATTTCATTTAGTGAAATCGAAGTCATAATTATTTGTTGTTATGTACTGAAATTAACTTAAGAAAAAACAATTAAGAGGAACAGCACGGTAGTGACAGTAATGCTGTCTCACAGTATTTGAGTCTTGGGTCTGATTCCAGACTTAGGCACCTGTCCGTGTGGAGTGTGTGTGTTCTCCCCAGGTCACATATAAATTTGTGTGGGTCTTTTGGTTCCCTCCCTGAAGACATGCTGGATAGGTTAATTGGTGCCTCTAAATTATCCCGTGGTGCTTGTTTGTGTGTGTTTCTGTGTACCTTGTAATCGATTAGCATCGCGTCCAGGGTGTTCTTCCAGGGTGGGCTCTGGATTGCAGAGACCCTCAACAGGAGAGAGCAGCCTTCTGATAATGGGCAGATGACTAGTGAACATGAAGAACAGTTGTGCTAAGTAAAGGGAAGTCTCTCCTTTTTATGATGTTATTATGTGAACACTTGCATCCCAAGATTATTGTCTGTAACATCTATTCATAGGTGCTTCTGTGGAATATGCGTGCAGTACGTCATATTTCTTCTAGGTGATTCTAGGCTCTAGATTCTAGGTTCCACATATGTTAGAAATAAGATTTCTAAATTCAAGAAAAGGATTCCACCCTGTAAAATACAGACACTGAAAAGTTTTAAGTCCAAGATGACTAATGTTGAATGGCACAATAATTTATTACAGATGATTCATTGGGAATGAGAAACTAACATCTTACTGTATGTTTCTTTTTAAACTGCAGACTATTAATAACTAGTATTCTGCAGTGGATATCTTTGTCAATTTGGATTAAAATGGCCTGCTGTGTGTTTTTAGTTTCATGTTAAAATATCCACTCACAGCATTTAGAGAGGAGCAGCATTCGCTATTCAATTACACAGATGAAATGAAATTCAGAGATATTGTTTGAGCAACAATGGTGGAGACAGTCTTGAGTGTTGCTATATTGAGAATGTCCACTAGAGCAGAAGAGACGTCCTTTGATCTGGTGAAGTACAGCGAGGAGGATCTATTGTATGTGCCATGAAATGAAATAGTTAATCAAAATACTCCATCTGAAAGTAAACTTTAAAAGGGAAACTATTATTTCTGACAACATCTGTTTTTAAAATGTGTTTTCAGGTTTCGCACGAAAATATTCTGAAGCAATATGTCTCATGGTGGGGGCATCACAGTGACACTGTGGTTAGCATTGCTGCCTTGTAGCACTGGGGCCCTGGGCTCAGGTTCTGGGGTGCTGTCTGTGTGGAGTTTGCATGTTTTCCTTCGTTCACGTGGGTTTCCTCCAGACGATCCAGTTTCCTCCCACAGTCCAAAGACATACTGGTAGGTTAATTGACTTGTGTAAACCCGACCCTGGTGAGATTGTGTAAGTCTGTGTGTGTCCTGCTGTTTATCCAACCTTGTGCCCAGTGTCTCCCATGATAGGCTCTGGCTCCACCGCAACCCTGTATTGGATAAAGTGGTTATTGAAAGTGTGTGAGTGTCTCGTGGTGCATTCAAATGTTGTCTCCCACACAGGTAATTAATAACTGATACTATTAGTTTGAGCACTGGCATGCTGACAACTCAACATTGGTTGTTGCTGAAAGACAGTGAGGATTTTTCCTAATTCAATCTGTAAAGCAAGTGCACGATGTTGACCCAGATTCAACACGAAAGTCTTGAGTGACCCTTGTCGTGTGGGAATGAGCAGTTTCAAATGATTAAGGCATCACATTGATGTTTGCACTGTCGCAACAACATTTGGTGACAGCTTCATTTTGCAGCTTCATTTTGTATATAGAGGTTAGCACTAACAGCAGGCCCACTGGTTAAATTGTCATTGGCTTAACAGCAAAATCAAAATCAAAACTGTTCTTACATACAGTCTTGTATCACCAAAAGAGACATAGACAGGATTGATCAGAAAGTATTGCTATTTGAAAAACAATCTAGGCAATGCTGATCTATGACACTATCCATGATGAGCTGCTGTAGGTGTTACAGTATAGAACTCTTCCCTCATATAATCCATCCATTATCTAATTGTTTTACCCAATACAGTGCCAGAGGAAGCCCACATGAACACAGGAAAAACACACAAACCCCACACAGATGGCACTCCAGGGAATGATAGCAGTGCTAACCATTGCACCGTCAGGCTACCCTTTTGTAACCCAACCGAGCTAAAATAACACAGTTTTAACGCAGTCACTGTTAAACAGGGTGGATGAATGGACCACGAATTCCAAAGCCACATTTACACCAACAACATTCCCAGAGGACCTCTCTTTCACCGTGCAGTGACGTAATTGCAGTGTAGTTAAACCAGGCAAACCTGTATGACTTTCAATTGGCAAACATCAGTTCCAAACTTGTCAAGTCACATTTCTTGAAATGCATGTGTGGCCACATTTGTTTGTTGTTGGGAGTATTGTAACATGATGACAGGTGCTTTAACATTTTTTGTAGATGTATCACAACTTATATCAATCATTATCATTGACTGTACCTAATGGTTAAGCTTGATTGTCTTGCATGCACCCATGGTGAGCTCTAATTTTCTTGTGAAGTGTTTCTTCTGGGTTCTTCTGTTGTAGTTGGCTTGATTAGTCTGGGAAAGAGAACTTTCTTTGAGAGCCTGAGGTCTGACATCTAGACAACATGACCAACACAGCAGAGTGAATGGAGGATGATTGTAACTTATATTCTTGTACCATCAGCTTGAGAGAGAAAATTGATGTTGATGCATCTTTTCTCCCGCTAATGTAAATAGGTTAATTGAAAACATTAGTATTTATATTAATAACAATTAATAATTCCTTACACTTAAATATCTGGACACTCCATTCAAAGCACTTTACAGGTGATGGGGACTCCCCTCCACCACCACCAATGTGCAACCCCACCTGGATGATGTGACAGCAGCCATAGTGCACCAGAACACTCACCACATCACCCTGCAACCCACTGAAGCTAAGCAGGTGTGAGCCTGGTCAGTACCTGGATGGGAGACCTCCTGGGAAAAACTAAGGTTGCTGCTGGAAGAGGTGTTAGTGGGGCCAGCAGGGGGTGCTCACCCTGCGGTCCATGTGGGTCCTAATGCCCCAGTATAGTGACGGGGACACTATACTGTAAACAGGCGCCGTCCTTCGGATGAGACGTAAAACCGAGGTCCTGACTCTCTGTGGTCATTAAAAATCCAAGGGCGCTTCTCGAAAAGAGTAGGGGTGTAACCCCGGTGTCCTGGCCAAATTTCCCATTGGCCCTTACCAATCATGGCCTCCTAATAATCCCCCTCTATGAATTGGCTACATTACTCTGCTCTCCTCCCCACTGATAGCTGATGTGTGGTGAGCGTTCTGGCGCACTATGGCTGCCGTCGCATCATCCAGGTGGATGCTGCACATTGGTGGTGGTGGAGGGGAGTCCCCATTACCTGTAAAGCGCTTTGAGTGGAGTGTCCAGAAAAGCGCTATAGAAGTGTAAGCAATTATTATTATTATTATTACCACATACCAGCTATCAGTGGGGAGGAGAACAGAGTGAATGAGCCAATTCAGAGATGGGGATTATCAGGAGAACATGATTGGTAAAGGTCAGTGGGAAATTTGGCCAGGATGCCAGGGTAACACCTCTACTCTTTCCGAGAAACAACCTGGGATTTTAAATAACCACAGAGAGTCAGGACCTCCATTTTATGTCTCATCCAAAGGACAGAGCCCTTTTACAATATAGTGTCTCTGTCACTATACTGGAGCATTAGGACCCACACAGACCACAGAATGAGCGCCTCCTGTATTGGTCCCACTAACACCTCTTCCAGCAGCAACCTTAGCTTTCCCAGGAGGTCTCTAATCCAGGTACAGGCCAGGTTTACACCTGCTGAGCTTACGTGGGCTGCACTTGTGAGTTGTGGGGTGATATGGCTCCTGGTAGTTATGTCCACACTCCTTTTAAATGTATGCTGTATGTTGTCTATGTTTCATCAGTGTGTGGTGAAGTAGAAATGATGACCAGTTGGTAGGCCATCCATTTGTTTTCAGTTGTGATGTGTCTATTGAATCTTCATCAAATCAAATAAAATTTCAGACAATGCTGGAATTCTTGGGCAATGTCATTCTGTGAATGACAGCTTCTATATTATGGGAAGCTCTCTCCATTCCTCAGACACTCATTGTTTCTCAAGTATCCTGGACTGAGGCAAGCACACGTCAAACTTGCTGATGGGGAATTTTGATTTTCTGAATGTTATGTCTAAGGTTTTTATGTCAAGTTCTCATTTGTTTCAGTAAATGTTCTTAATTGTCCGGAGATTGTCTGTCAAGGCACACACTGCAGATTCATCACCATATTGGTCCGATGTTTTAGATTTAGACTAAAGTCATTGGAGGCTAATTTTATGAGCTATTTGGTCAATTGGGAGCCTGTTTATTATAAAACGGAGCATAATTCTCAGAAATATTGAAAAAAAATGGGGGGCAATGATACCCTTATTTGACTGTCTGGACTTTAAAGTGCTCTGTAATGGATCCATTAGTGAGGAGCACTGCACACAAATCATCAGGAAGCCGGTGAAGGATACTGTCCTTCAGGAGGATCTTTCAGAGTGCCTCGCGATTCACAAAATCAAATGCGTTCATGTCTGCAAGAGGTTGAAATTCTTTTATCCTGTACGGTGAAGGCAATGAAGTAAAATAGCCCGGCCTTGGTGTCACTTTCTGTAAATTGAATAGGCACCACATCAACTAACTACCTTGCACCAAAAACTGAGTTCCAGGCCAAGTCACTGAAACACTGCCAAGTACAGTATGTTACCTCACCCGTGCTCCTGAAAGGGTTGTGACAGGTGATTCATAACGGCCGTCTCCCACACAGATTGCATTAAAAGCTAAATGCCTGTTTGGGTGAACCCACTCCTTTCAGTGCTCCCCTGTTCACCAGGCAGGAGAAACCTGTCTACCGATGAGGCGAGCAGGAGCACAGACTGAGCCCGGCGCCCCCACAGGGCCTGGTGTCCCTTCTGTCAGTCACTACACCTGTTCTGGGAAGTGGTTCCCGGCAGCACAACCCGCACCCTCCTCAAAATGTTAGAGGGTGGCGCAAGGTCTCTTTGAAAAGTATGTGCCAGTCCCTGAAAGAAATGCAATCTGGCGTGTCCCTGCCATAGACATCCCACATACAGCACAGGCGTATTATTATGCTTTAATAGCCATTTTTAAAATGCATTTTCCAGTATAAAAAAATGATAGGATGAACATTTGGTGTGATGTCAATGTTTTAGTATGCCTGTGCAAACAAACTCTCTTCTGACATAGGAAAACATTAAGAAGAAGAAAGTCATAAAGGATTCAGGTAGGTAGCTGTGTCAGCATGCTTAGGCTGCAGAGGAACAAGTAAAGGTTTGAAAAGAGAAGAAAAGAAACACAGCGTTTTGGATGTGGAGCCTTCTTCAAGTGTCACACTGATAACACACACCTGAACACACACCTGACACCTCCACAGCCAAAACGTTGTGTTTCTTTTCTTCTCTTTTCAGCATGGAATAACCCTTTACTTGTTCCTTTGCAGTAATAAAGGATTTTTTGTTAGAGCCCACTGCACGATACCAATTGGTTGTTCCACATGCAGGCAACAATATTTATGCAGACTTGGAGAGGAAGCTCAAACCAGCAGCTTAGGTGAAAAAGCTGCCCCATTACCTGCAACTGTGAGAGTTGACAAAATAATAAAATGAGCAGCAGTGAGGGGTCTTAGGCTCAAGACCTGACCTGGGGGTAAATGATTTCAATCTCAGGTGGGACACTGCTGTTGTAACCTAGAGTATGGTGTGTTACCTAGATTGCTACATCATTAAAATTATGAAAGGGTGCCAGGTTATATGTGTGAATAGTAGGTATTTGTACTCTCTGTAAATTTCCGTGGATAAAAGTGTCAAGACAATAATACAGTATAATTTCAGAAAGAGATTTGGAATATCAGTAACTAGTGCCCCCTTAACCTTCTGTACCTGTGTCTCTCCATAACCCCTCTGAATAGCAGGCATCATACATGCACACAAGACACCCCACACCCTGAAACAGAACATACTCACAGTCAGTAACTGTGTGGTCAGTGCTCACATCCAGGTATATAGAAGTGATATGAGACTGATACGATGAAAGAGTGTAAAGTATATCTGTTTGTATGCTGGGGCGTATAGGGTCAGTTCAAGTGGACCCAAGACAGCAGTTAATGAAGGTTTCCCTCCATCTGTTAGGGGAGGGATGACACCAGTGTTCAACTGATTCTCACCCCTACAGCACACGTGCTGCACTGTAGCTGGCCTGCACTCCATTGGCACACCAATCCAACACTCCTCTGTCATTTCTTTTGCTTTAGCACACCGAAAAGCCCTGCTTCTGCTGACCCAAACCTGAATGTGTGTGTGTGTGTTTTTTTCCTCCTTTGCCCAACCTCCCTTTCACTCTGTTTTCAGTGGGGAATTGGAGGGCGATGATATCAGGAGCATTAGGCAGAAGAGGACGTTTCCCTGGATCACACGGTTGGCAAAGCATGGAATACAGGGAGGCGGCGTGCGATCGATTCTGCACTCTGTGGTTATGACTCTGCTCCTGTGGGAGCTCAGTCAGGCCTGCTCTGCTCAGGTCATGGCATGCTGTATGAGCTAGGGTCCCTGCAGCAGGTGCCATGGAGACCAAAGACAACGATCTCTTCCTGCGCTTATGACACAGCTAGTACAGATGGACTGGATTCCGACAGACAATTGAGAATTCACCCATTCATTCATTCATCCATTTTCTTTCAACTTCATCCAATTCAGGCTTGTACGGGAGCCAGAGCCCATCCTGGAAAGCAATGGGCACAGAGCAGGATACACCCTGGACAAGACAGCAGACCATCGCAGGGCACACACAGACACAGACACAGACACACTGACACCACAGTCAATTTTCCCAGAAGCCAATTAACTTACCAGCATGTCTTTGGGCTGTGGGAGAAACTGGAACATCTGGAGGAAAACCATGCAGACACAGGGAGAAAGAAGTCCAACAAACGCAAAGTGGATAGCACCCCAGGTCCGGAAAATAACCCAGTGCTACAAGGCAGCAGCGCTAACCGCAGTGCCACCCCTAAGGAAATCCTTAGGACAGAATTAAATTTCCAGTAGGAGACAATTTATTCCAGTCAATGTGATTTCAG
Source organism: Lepisosteus platostomus (assembly GCF_059453375.1). Classification (NCBI taxonomy): domain Eukaryota; kingdom Metazoa; phylum Chordata; class Actinopteri; order Semionotiformes; family Lepisosteidae; genus Lepisosteus; species Lepisosteus platostomus. The sequence continues at coordinate 22,988,229 of NC_142622.1, read as the reverse complement.
ATCTTTGATGTAACAATACTTTAAATAGTTACCTGTCATTAATAATGCAATCTACTGCTTATTTGTTGATGGAATTGGACCTGTTGCTTATACACTAAAAGAAAAGGAACACATTTTAGTGAATTAGTACTTGTATCCCTTCATGATCAAGGGTAAATGAGCTTTAATCCACTTACTCAATCCTCAAGACAGAGCACACTCATCAGGAGAAATCCAATTAAAACAATAACTTGCAGCATCGTCAGATTTTTCCTTTCATTCCAGCTCTGCACTGTTATGGACATTTTGGAGATTCTTTAGAAGTATCTCTGCTTAGGTTGTTCAATGATGCATAAACGTGGGGCTCAATCAAAGAAAAGTATGAAGAATGGAGTTGGTAACTGTAACAGCAACACCAGTTACCCTCCACAGCTACACTCCTGAGACCTATTTCTACAGGCTGTTGCTGCTGGAATAGTCAGCCAATATTGTGAACAACAGGCAGAGACAAAGGCAGACAGAATACAGAAACATCAATGGCACAGCTGCAAAAAGTGTGGAAAAGGTTGTAAAGTCCCCTTTTCAATCTGTGACATCTTCCTCTGAGCAGCTGGGTGGCGCTCAGGGACCAGACAGCAGACTCCTGGACAGAATCTCATTGCCGTCAGTGAGCCCCGCTCTCCAATCACTTCACAGGCTAGCGTGGGCAGCGCACGCTGTCACTCGCAAAGAACTCGGAAATAAGCCTCATTTATTAACTCCTGTTTCAAAACTGACTCCCCGAATGGTTGCTTTGAAAGGAACGTTAACACTTACAGTACATGTCTTTTCCACAGGCAGCATTTTAAATGTGAGTCCCAAACTCTTCATAATAATTCATTGCTTGTACTCATATAGTGCTTCTCTGGACACTCCACTCAAAGCGCTTTACAGGTAATGGGGACTCACCTCCACCACCACCATTTTATTTTATCAATAAAATCTACGGACTTCTAAATTCAACTCATGCTCACGAAGGCTTCAATATTTAATTTGTTTATATTTTATTTTTTTCTGGTATTAACAGTTTAGGAGAACCAAATCTGTAAACATACCTCAGACTTGCTGTCCCTCATGAGTTGACGGACTCATTTGCATTTCGTTCTCAACAGGTTTGTCTATTATTAATGAACACGCCTTATGAAACCTGTTTGAATAGCAAGATTTGAAATAATATTAATAGTGAATGTGTTCCTCCATTTCATGTAACAATGTTGTGAAATCTGCACTGGTATCTGCATCATCAATGGCTGTCCATTTCACTGATTTTCCCTGCAGTTTTATACCTGGTGATGTATTCATTTCAGTTCAAATGCTTTTTGCAGCTAAGCTCGAAAGAAGTTTTAGGTCACAATAATTCATTGTTTTAGGTCGCATATGCATGTGTTAATTGGGTGGTCTGTTGAGGAAACATTGCTTTTTATTCTTCCAGCTCAAGTGAAGAGTAGAGAGCATTGATTGTATTTAGCCAATGCAAAGTCCCTGACCCAAGTGATAGCTTCTGGTCCAGTTGTGTCGAGGGGGTGTAGTCCTCCACTGAGTCTGTGGAAGGGGCAGGTCTCTAGGGTGGGCTGCTCAGTTTTGCTCCTCCATCCCACAAGATTAAAGATGTCTGCACTGATTCCTCATCTACAGAGGTTGGCAAGACATGGACCATGACCAGACCTAAAGCAGTGTAGAGTGAACCACTCTTCTCTGGGAAGGTGAAAGATGAGAGGTTGTTGGACAGGGCTGGTGACGAGGTGCTTGTTTGTAAAATGCAGTGATTCCCAGTCTTGAGTCCAGGTGGAGTCTGCCTTGAAGTCTTGCAGGGAAGGGTTTTTCTAGATTGACTTTCTTGAAGGCAGATACATTTTTGGTGGAGTTAAGATGTCCTTGTGTAGTGGCAGGTGAGGAGCTTTTTGGACCTTTTTGAACATCTTGTGTGTTATTACGAGTCGTTGGATGTGTGGACAGGGAGCCAGGGGAGTTGGTTGGATCTGTAGGGATCCAGGGATACTTCTGACGGGTGTATCGTTTGACAGGCACAGAGATCTTAAAAGCGGTTAACCCAGCAAAATAAAGTTTAAGTATACTGTAGTGTCAAATAAAGGGTTGCCTTTTGTTCAAGTAGGTTACATAGTAAAAGACATAATAAACAGTTAGTTTGTATTTTTCATTGCACTTGTCAAAAAAAAACTTGATGCACAAAACAGACAATAAAGGAAAAAATATCTAGTTTCAGAAATATAATTGAAAGACATATGAAGTCCAAACATCCATAAACGCATCGCAGACTCTATATCAGGGAGGGGAAGTCCTGCTCTTAGAGACCAGTGTGTCAGCAAGTTTTCTAAGACTCTTTAAAGCAGCAGCACTTGAAAAGGTCAAAGAAATGGGTCTCATTAAGCCAATAATGAACTGAATTAGGTCATTAAGATGTGTTCATACGACTAAATAAATCAAAGAAAATGACTGTCCATCCTGTCTCTATACAGAACTCAGTTTTTCCATATTACATAGTACAGTTAAGAGAGAAGTTTTAACCAGAGTTTGGTAATGCTCCATTTGAATGTTGGTGCAGAACATTCAGCAACCCTTCACAACCACGACACAAAGTGTTATAGTCATGTGCACAAATGACATTACGTGTGCTTCAGGTTATGGCATTTGATTCAGCATGGTATGATATCAAGCACTATACATGATGCTCAACCATGACATGACGTGTAGCAGATGCTCATGTGTGCATGTACCTATAAAGCATTATGGACGTGGCTATAACATTATGAAGGGTTATGAAGGGATTATGCAGCAACATTAGAATAAATTGTTACTTAAAGTTTAAAACGCTTTTTTTTCTGCAGAATCTTTTCACATTTAAGTGTGTTAATGTTCAGTTTTATATCGCTATTTTGTTGTGATTTTCTGTGTCCAGCGATATTGAAAATAAAGGTCAAGTGACACCATGAAATAAAAACAAATAATGCTTGCAAACTGTGCAACAAACTGTGTGAGGATTCCCGTTTCATGCTGGAAATGTTGTTTTTCTATGGCTGTCTCCATCACAGGCTACAACAGTTAAGGATGAAGCATGAAACATGGTTTTCACTTGACCAGAGAACACATTAGCTGCATTAAATGCATATAGTGGTGTAGCCTGCAATCAATTTATCCCTCGGCTCTTGACTTGAATAAACAGGATGCTTCTGCAATTTTAAGTCATATTGCAAGCCATGAGTGGAGTAATATATATCCTGGAGGATATTAATATTAATTTAATTTAGAACAGTTTATTCAAGAGTGATGGCTGCTTTGTTAATGGTGTTTTCCATTGCACTCATCCAGTGATCTCAGTTAATTGTTTCTCATGCTGGGTTTTACTAATGCGCATTTAAAGCCTTATTCCAGCTTGCTTTCTAGTTACTGCTCTAATCAATGTGCTATGCTAGCTCAGGCAGACGGAAAGATAATTATGCCCCTGTCCATTAAATATTCTGGCCTAACAGCGCTCAGTGCGTGCCTGCAAGGGTATGAATGGGGCTTAAGCAAATGAAATCATCTGCACTTTTACACAACGGCACACTGACACAGGGCATAAGCTTTCTGTTCTGCATTTCTGCGCACAGCTGTTTTAATGATAATTTGTCATCTACACCCATGTGACTGCGGAGGGCACGTATGTTGCAAAAGGAGAATATTAAATGCAGAGATGAGGGTTGCTGAAATCCACACAGCCTACTGAGACCTCTCCTGCAGAGGAGTGGGATGTTGGTCATTTGAGCACTCTGGTTTATGTGGATAGCTAGCATTTAATTGCTGGGGATAATGTGAGTTTTTTGTTGAAAACCAAGCTTTTGAAGTGTTTTTATTTTTTAACAATAAAAGGTAGGCCATCAGTTTATACCGGTATTCAACATGAGACCAGAGTGAGAATGTTGGTAAATTTAGGAGCTACAATATGCGTTGGGTTAGGCTAAGTGTAGTAATTATTTGTATTTTGGATAGTTTTTATAGGATTTTGGACAGTTAAGTCTATGATGAGGATTGAGTTAAGGTTTGGGGTAAAGTTCAGGGAAAGGTTAGGGTTAGGGTTGAAACTGGATATATTTAGGATTATAGTGTTGGGCTTTGGATTCAAGTAGGAGGTAGTGTTAGTCAGCTAATGTCCCTGCAAAAAAAACACACTGTTCAATTAATTGACGAAATGATAAAAATGTATTGCTTGATCATATAAATGGAACAAGTTAAGAACTATGATGCAAACAAATGATGATAGCAGACTTGTATGTGTATCTGTATGTATTAGATGAAATACAGCACTCAGATATCTTGGCTTCCTGTCTAGGCAGGGAGAATTCTACTACATATGGTGATGTTTTGCAGAGCACCTTTTTGTGCTCTGTGCTCCAGTAAGACTAAAAAGTGCTGGCCCAGCACACACCTCGGGACAGCCCGGTGAACTCTGCGTGTGCTCTGCAAGGGAATCACATGGGGACTGAGTGTATGGCAGAGTGTCAGGACAGTCAGGGAACCTCACGGCCCGAGACGGCGTGTACAGTGTGTGATGACGTGAGGTAGAATGTGGCCCTGGCGCGCAGTCACCCGAGCCACGTGGCTGGGAGAATGAGCACAGGGCAGCTGGCCGGGTGCTGCGGACACTCTAGAAACGACGGGGGGATTACACAAGGCCGGGGCCTCGTAGTCATCAGTTTTCAGCCTTGTGTCCTCTCACATTAAAGCACAAACACATACACAGGGTAAAAGGCGGGGTGTTACTGAGACAGGGGTATTTTTAGATGTTATTTTTTCCACTCCTTGTGAAGCAGCCGTTGTCAGGAGGTCCAGCTTGTGTATATTTAGTCTTTGGCACTGCGGTCAGGAGAGGGGCTCGTCTTCATCAGGCAGCCAATTATCACACAGTGTACAGGAGGGAAAAAGCACAGCACTGTCTACAGGACTATCTGTAAATAGCTGTGCGTTACATAACACAGTGTTGGAACAAACCTGAGAGAACTGGAATGCTGACTTGTCAGGAGAGAACAGAGTTGGGAACTGGGAGAGGGAGAACGGAGGAATAACCCAAACGTTAGCACCATTCGATGAGCCGACGAGTTTGCAATCAGTCAGTACGGCAGGCTCCCCTTTTGTCATCTCAGAACGCGCTTCAGCAGGTTAGGCAGAATTCGTTTCTCCATCCCTTCACGAAGGAATTCCTTCGTTTATCCCCCCCACTCCCAATGAGGAAGAGAAAATGTCTTTAAAAGGCACAGGAAAAATAAAGAATCATTCAAGACTTCAAAACACATGTGGAGGAAATTACATTCAGGCAGACTGCAGTTTTTGATGAACTGGGAAAGTCAAAGGCTGTCACATGGGCGCTGGCTCCTCAGCACTGTCTGATCACAGACACATGCCTTTGGATGTACAGTACTAGTTTTTCCACCCTAGCAGACTTGTTTTGAAGAAGACGAGAGGAGGCCCCCCAGCCTGTAGAGTGCAGTGCTTTCAGAGGACAGGGGGTGAGGCATCACACTCCTCTTCTTTTCCATCCAGTGACGTCAATGGGCTGCTCTACCCAGGCCATGGGGGGGTCCCTGAGACACACTTCACAGTCCCGTTTCACTATTTGCTTTCCTCCCTCCCTCTCTTTCACTATCTGTCTCGCTTTCATCACCTCTTTCTCTCATTGCGCACTCTCCTCCCCCCCCCCATCTTACTGTCGGACTCTCTCCCGGGAGTGAGGAACGGCTGTTACAAAGACACACTCAGGAAACGGCATCTCTTCGGGCCTGCTAAAGGACCTTGGTCAGGGAGGGCCTGAACGCATTCTTAGAAAGCAGGGGAAAAAAATAAATCAAGCAGTGTCGTGGCATAGAAATAATGAACCCAGCCCAGCGCCAGGAAAAAAAATACGCTTTAGAAATAATATGTGGAAAACATTTTTGTACAGTGTGCAAAAAGGTCTGTGCTTGAAACAGGAGTCATGCTGCAGAAACTCAGACACTGGGAGCCGTGGATACTCACCTGGGCCCTGTGTTCAAATTCAGTAAGACTGACTGCTCATGCAGCCTTTGTCACCCTTTTGACTGGGCTTGTCATTCTGCACTCTCATGCAGCCTTTCTCTCTTAGCGACTCCTCTATCAGTTCTGAATTTGTCTTTGAATTCAGTATTCGATGACAATGAGCATCTTTTAATCTACTGGGTGTGCTGTAAGCGATGCGATCAAAGATGGACATTCAAAGCACAACTGTCAGATTTCTTTTTCCAGAGTTGTATGACTTTTCCTTTCTATTCGTCTCTTTCCTTCTCCCCTCTTCCTCGTTCACTCCTTCATTTTCTCACTCTTCTCCCTTCTGCTATCTGGCTCTCTCCCTGCCCCCTTTCTCACTCCCTTCCACATTTTTATCTCCCTCTCCCTCTCTCTCTCGCCTTAATTATCCCCTGGGTGCTGCGCTGAGCTGATCTGATTTCTGCAGTGTGCTGATGGCAAAGTGTCCTGCAGCACAGGGTCCTAATGGATACAAACATCCCACAGGCGTCCGCACCGAGGCAGTGACAGCAGCCCCCCATCCCCTGAGACCGCGGGAAACATATGAGATGCCAAATGAAATAAAACGTTGGCCTCGTTATTCTACTTACTGACATGGAACAGGCCCATCATTGATTGGCTGCCAGAGAGAGGGACTTTCACTGCTAACGAGATGACCAGTGACAGCCTGGCAGAAACAAAGGCTTTAGGCAGTACTTTCCTTGACCGCTTGTCTTGGAGGAAAAGATTATCACAAATATCTATTTTAAAAAAATGATGAAAAGAAGAAATACCAGAGAAAAACAAATGCGTTTTTTAAAGAGTGTTGAATGTTTTCCGTGTGTGTTACGTGTGAATTATGTGTTTTTTAAGTGTTTGTCTTCCCCAGAGGATTGCCAATTAAGTCATATTTTTTAATCGGGCTATAGCCCGCTTTTACTGAGCAGGAAAATAAAATTAACTCTTAAAATCTTTGCAGTCACACTCTGTAAGGAGCTAGGGTCATTGCTTTCTCTTCAGAGCTGTGACAGTTCAATTATGTATCATTGGTTAATGATAGGACCAATGAGAAAAGGAATTGTCGCAATTGATCGCCTGGGATTATAGGGTTGTTTGCATCTCCTGAAAGGAACTTTATTGCCTTCATCCTTTGCAAGGATATGTGGTGAATTGAGATCCTATCTAAAATGCAAAATATCACAATAAATCCACCTTCCTGGTGCACCGTACTGTGCAAAACTTCACTGATACACTGTAGTGATTTAAGATGGACTGTTTTAAACTAAAGTTTTCAACTTTAACATTAAGTGCTGGATGATAGTTTAGGCTATAGAATACTGAAATGCACTTTGATTTTTTTTTTGGATTGTACAGACATAGGTTGTAACTTTATTGCATTCATCCTTTCTGAGGATATGTGGTGAATTGACCTCACCAGTTGGAACTGGCCTCTAAGTCTCTCAGACCATTGTATTACAATGCTCATATCTTAGAGTCATTCTGTTCAAGTCACCCAATCTTCCAGTCAGCTCCTCTACTGTGGGGTTACGTCCTGAAGTGCTAAAATAAATTAAAAAACGAGATTTAAGCATATGAAACTAGTTGACCTCACAACCACTCATTTTTAAACATTTGTAAAAACAGGAATGCCAAGAAGTCACTGTTGGCCATTTATTGATGCTAGTGGAGACTGTGAAAATCTATTTTATTACCGGGCTGGCCCACAGAAAATAGTGATGGAGGATGAGTAGGGCTGCCATGGATAATAGTGTTGAAATGAAGGCATTTCCCTTCCATCGAGTCCATCTCATTACATCAGTCTCAAAGAGTTGAGCTTGTCTGGTTCGCATGAATGTCTGATCCAATTAAAATAGCTGCGCTATAACAACTTGGTGCCAGCACTAGGTGTGATGATGTGGTAAAGGTTGACTGTAATAGATTTTTGATTGTTATTCCTGAAATGAAAAAAAGAAGTGAGACTTGTTACTCCATTCTCTCTCAAGTCTATTGAGCTCCTCTAACTTCAGACTTTTGTTAGGTCTAGAATAGGCTGGTAGAAGACAATAGGAGTCTGGCTTAATTTAGACAGCAGGAGGACGATAGTGATGCTGTCACCTCAGCCTCGCCATATTTTTTTTTTCACATAGCTCAGGTCAAAAGAAACTGCCAGAGTTCATCCTCTGTTGAAGAGTCCAGTTTTAAACAGCTGGATTTCTTACAAATATGTGAAAGAACCATTTCCAAATGCAAAATAAAACAACATGAGGCCCTGAGGATGGCTTAAAACTGACAACTAGCCACTCCTTAGTTTTACATGCTGTTTCAATGATTGTTTGAGGGAATTACAAGATCCCAGCATATTTTTTAGCAAGCTCATGTGTCACCATGCAAGCATTACATGTAAGCATGCTGAATTTCAGAGAGTAAATATTGCAAACCATTCTTCGCTACATGACACAAAAAGCAGAAAGAATCGGATCTAATGTTGCTGACAACTACTGTATTCATTCTCCTGTTGTACTCGTACACAAACATTGATGCAACATGTATTTTGTGTACTTTAAGGCTACTCCAAACAGAATTGCTTTAGCTTGTCACAAATTATAAAAGACCTCAAACAATTTATTACCTGGCTTGAGAGGTTCACAGCAATGTTGGTGAACGAGTAAATGATTGTGTTCATCCAAGTGTTTTTCAGTTAATGCAAGTTTCATGAACTTGTGCTCAGGAGCTTACTGTGTGAGCCAAAGACTGACAATGTTTAACTATTAACAATCTTTCAGGATATCTTTAAATGGGTAGATGATTCATGACCTAGTCTTTGAGAACACTTCCTACCTTACTTGCAGACAGTATATCGACAGTATCAGCCAACAAATACTGTAGCTGTATATTTAGCCACTGAGCTCATTAATGCCGCTGTTAAGCGCTCAGAGTTCTCCGATGGAAAGACTGCTGCAGGTGGTTGTTTCGGGGATTGAACTATATTCTCAGGCCGCATTGGTACTGGTGCTCAGTGCAGTTCTACAAAGAGGTCTAAATTCAAATGTTTTTGAAAGCGTAGATTCTGTATTATTCCTCCTTCCGAGCAGATGAAATTAAATTGTATACAGACAGCCAGCGGCCAGCAGCTATGTCACCCTGCAGCTCTCAACTGGCTACCCACTGAAGCTAAGCAGTTGAGCGGTTGAGCCTGGTCAGTACCTGGTTAGGAGACCTCCTGGGAAGCTATGGTTGCTGCTGGAAGTGCTGTTAGTGAGACCAGCGGGGGGCGCCCACCCTGCGGTCTGTGTGGATCCTAAGGCCCTGGTATAGTGGCGGGGACACTATACTGTAGAGGGCGCCATTTTTCGGATGAGACGTTAAAACGAGGTCCTGACTCTCAGTGGTCATTAAAGATCCCCGGGCATTTCTCAATAAGAGTAGGGAGTTATCCTGGTGTTCAGGCCAAATTTCCCCCCTTGGCCTTTACCATGGCCTCCAAATTGTCCCCATGTATGATTGGTTTGCCCTTGCCCTGCGATGGACCGGCACCTTGTCCAGGGTGTACCCAGCCTTGTGCTTCCCGCATTATTAATTACTGTATCTCTGGAATTACTCCTAACTCAACACAAGGCATTTGTCAAACTCCAAAAACAACATCTTTACCTCCAATTTAATTAAATGTCTTTTAGGAAAAAGTCAACTCAAATGATGTCTAGGGGTGCAGTGCATTTTGGGGATGCATGCATTTTTTGGAAACTGTTACCTAACATCGTGAGCTTTAAACAACTCTTTGCAGGAGTGTGAGGTGAGGTGAAGGAAATGCATCCTGCCCGCGTTGTGGTAGGTAGTGCATGAAAGATACATGGAGAAAAACTGCAGACTTGCAGATTTTTATCTATCATTGAGATTTGTCCGCCTGAATGATTTAGAAACAAGACCGGCGCTGATGTGATTTTATGTTCAATGAGCAGCCTCCTCATTTATTATTTAACTTTTGTTGTTAAGTGTAAGCAGTGGAGAAGATCTGTGCAGCGTCCACCTTATTGCATATTAATAAAGGAGCTTCTTCAGTCTTGTGCTCTTACGCTGTGAAACTAGTCCGTAATGGCATGTTCACTTTTCAGCTTGGTTAGTGTTTGGCGTGAACTTAACATCGCAGGGCAAAGAGAATACAGTTCCATTTTTCGAGAAAACGTCTCTCTTCGCCACCATGCCAAAGCCTCGCACAAGTTATTTTCCCCTACATAATGTACTTGCTTCAGTTCCATGACAGGCATTTCCAAATACAGAAGCAGTCAATAATTAAATCAACACACGTTTCTAACTTGCCTGTAGTGTCTGCTGAGGACAAGGGAGACCGTGCAGTGTCCACTCATGCTATCTCTGAGAAGCCCTCAGTAAGGACATGGAGATCTGGCCGGTGGCGCAGTGACCAGTACTCGGGTGTCCCAGCCAGAGCCGTGCCTGTGCTCCCAAGGAGACGAGATGTCAAGACGCTCCGGACGCAGGTTCTGCATGAATTGCACATCCAGCGCAAATCATGTCGGATTGCAGACAGCCTAAAATTATTCCACAGGCCATCTATAACGGTGAGGAGAGGGGGAAGGAGGAGAGGGATCAGACTTTCTTCTCTTTTTTAACTTACGAATGATATTGGACTAAATGAAGAACACACACTACATGCTGGACTGTTTATCCTACGGTATATTTATATACTGTATGTGAATGTATATTTTTGTGTAATGGTAGTGTTTTAAAATATTTCCCATCAATTCTGTTTGGGTGTGCTTTTAACAATTTTACATTTTAACATTTACTCGACGAAACAAGCTTAAAGTTAAACTAATTTGAAGTAAACAAGCTAATTTCTGAAATGGAGACTAATTTCTTATTAATTTACATACATCTTAAAAAAAATCCTTTATAGATTCTGCAAAGGAGCAGAAGGCACTGGCACCCGGGCAGGTGTGTGTGATAGCAAAATGTCCCGCAGCTGTGACGGGCGATGTACTGTTTCTGGAGGGCTCCGGCGCGTGCCCGGCCTGTCGAAAACACAGGTCTCCTACGAGGAGCTCGAGCTGCCAAGTCATCGTCTCTCAGGCTTCCCCCTAGGTTTGCAGAAACGTGTCGGTGGAAAACAAATCCAATTAACCGGGAAAGGAAATAACTGCTTTTTTTATTTTTTTATTTGATCAAAACAGAAATGTGTAAATAGGAAGCAGCCTCATGACGTGATTAAAAATATATTTTTTCGGCAGACCAAATCACAAGGCTGTGAAACCTAGGAGACAAGAGTCCAACGTGCCTTTTTTTATAGGAACAAAAAACAAACACCTGTTTTCCCTACTCAGAAACATACCAGACAGGACACAGGATGGACACGAACGTTATACAAAACTACCATACCTGATGTGCATTATCCAAAAGAACTTGCTGGTAACAATGCTTCCACCAACTGGAGACTCAGTAGTGGTGGTGGTGGGGGGGTAACTTATGGAATTATCTAATTATCTATTAGTTTGGAGTTTTTCTTTTTGCTAACGTGTAATATCCCTCACCCATGAAAGCTTTCAATTTAAGCATTCTAGTTTCTTAATCCAAGATTAAAGATATTCCCTTTAGAAAATGTGCATACCTCACTGAGGCATGACATCTTTGGTTGTCATCATCAATAAAATTGGAAGGGAGTGAGAACTTTGAGGACCTTTGAAAGGAAGGCACTATACAGTACATATAGATTATGGCGTCCGGTCATTAATGATCAGTTGAGCACGATCTGTCCCTGAACTACAAGAAAGAAAGTGCATAAAATCAAAAGGCAGGCACATATGAAGTATTTATTTTTTGCCTAGTACTTAAGAAAATACAGCCAAATTAAAAAATTGTTACCAGAGAAAAAGAATAGTTCTTCCTGTAACACAGAAAAAGGCCAGTAGTCAGGATGATAAAAGGACACTGGTAGTTGGGTACGAACAGTGGCATTGGGGGATAACTGTGGACCCGAAATGGAATCTAATTATCTCGGCCATTTGACAAACGGCGTCAGTTACAGTTTACTTTCTTGTGAAAATTATTTTTATTGTTAAAAATAACAAAACAATGGCTAGGACTGCAATTGTTTTCACTTACCAACCTGGAGTTAATGGTACAGTGAAATGTTAAATCTGATAATAAAAGCTACACTATGGGTTTTTTTGGAGGGGAACTTATCCTCCTTGACATTTATTGAAAAGTTAGAGGTTAAACGTTTAAGGCCTTATCAGCTTTCCTATGTCTTGATTACTCAAAAGGAAAATTAAAAGCCTGAAATTTTAACACTGGCTGGTCAGTAAGTAGCAGTAATATTATAATACTCTTGTTTAATTAAAATTAATTGACATCGTGCACCAGCAGTCATTTGTTAAGTAGCGAGAAATGGTACATATTCTTTTTAATTTGACAGGTTGAAAATCCTGTGATTATTATTGTTAGTATTGGTAGTAGTAGTAGTAGTAGTAGTAGTAGTAGTAGCTACCACTACGTCTTATAATCAATGGTGCCTTCCCAGATAATTTTAACCTTTGGCTGCCACTGTAGAAATTATAAACAGTATACAGCTTACCTACATATATGTAGAGTATACTTGTCCTTTTGAGGATCACAGCAAGCATGAGCCTGACCTGGAAACACTGGACACAAAGCCAAATTCCTTGTTAGCCGATTGCCTTGTTAGTTCCTTCTCCCTTGCTTTCACTCAGCCCCTGCTCAGCACAACTATTAAGAATATCCGAAGAAGGCTCCACAGCCGAAACGTCGTGTCTCCTTTCTTTCCAGCATGGAATAAACCTTTCCCTGTTATTTTGCAGCCTGCTCCTGCCAACGCAGCTACCCGCTCAAACAGTGCTAAGTAACCCCACAGGGAGGATCCCCAGTGAGGAGCTGAGCTGTGCTTCAGTCCAGGGTGCAGGCAGGGCTGGTCATCTTGGGGAGGTCACCTGAAAGAGCACCAGAGAGCCGGGCTGAGAGGAGCGGAGAAGACCAAGAAGGTGTGCCCTGTTCCAGGCCGAACTGGCAGAGTGCCCACTACAGCCCGGAGCTGGTGCAGAGTCCCCAGCCACGGGGCCACAGCACCAAGCGGGATCGATCCTCAAAAGCACAGCAACAGACAGCGTTCCAAGGTGGAGTTGGGCGTGTTGGGGAAACAGGAACAAGAAGGACTCGGGTGGAAAGCGCCCTGTGGTGAATTGGGAATGAAGTAATGCTGGATCACTAAGGCGAAACAGAACACGGTTTAAATATCCTGGAGCACCTGCTGCTGTGTGACGTCGGGGATTAGGGAAGAGTGGAGGTGTGGCCCAGGGACACTATCGCTGCACACCTCCCACTGCTTCACAGTGGAGCAGACATAAAAATGGGGCCACTAACAGTGTCTATAATAGTGAATGAACTCAGTGCCTTCCTGTATGTAAAACCCTTCCTAAAGCAAAATATAAATAGAATTAATTAATAAATTATTAAGCACACATAGCAACACAGCCGCAAGGCATAGCCTATCCTGCTTGGGAAGCGTGAGTGCAGTCCAGTTTCTAAATATCTCCACCCATTCGTTTGTTTTCTAACCACTTCTTCCAATTCAGGGTTGAAGGGGAGCTGGAGCCTTTCCCAGCAAGCACCATGTGCAAGGCAGGGTACACTTGGACGGGCCGCCAGTCCATTGCGGGGCACACACAGACACAGACACGCACACACTTACGTCTAGGGCTAGTTTTCCCAGAAGCCAATGAACCTAACAGTATGTCTTTGTACTGTGGAAGGAAAATGGTACATCCGCAGGAAACCCACACAAAGATGGGGAAAACATACTGTACAAACTCCACGCAGATATCACCCCAGGTCCGGAATTGAACCCAGGGCCCCAGTTCTGTAAGGCAGCAATACTAAAGGCTGTGCCACCATGTCGCCCTCTAAATATTGAATACTCTTTAAATAATTCTTCAGATCTTGCAATACTAATTCGAGTGCTTCAATGTTCTCACTAACCAGGTGTTCCCCGAAAAGCAGAGAAGAGAATCAGAACTCTTGTCACTGTGAACTGCTAACCCAGATAGGTGGTGTTTAATCTGCTTGCACAGTCCACTGTCTCTATTACAGCTAAGGTAAGCAGGGCAGGCAGTGGCACTTGTGGGAGCTTCATTAGGAGAAAATATTAGTTTTTGTGAAGGTCAAAGAGATGCAGGTTTTCTGAACAAAACTCAGAAAAATTCAAGGTCCTTCAATACTGACAAGACTGTGCCACTCCTGCTGCAGAATGTCTGGCCAGAAATGGCCTTGCAGGTTTTTGAAGGCCAATTATTGGATCGCACGATCGGACGATCGTTTTTCAGAAAGGCGTGGATGTTTTCCACTGTGATTCAACCAGCTCCTCTGCTGCGATGTTTACACGGCTCACCAATCCTCTCAGAGAGCACCGTGAAACCGAGAGTCTCACACGGCAGGGGTTTTTAATGAATCAAAACACTTCCGCTGACAAGCAAAGATGAAAAAAGGAAAATCCCATTGCCAGAAGTACAGTATGTGTGTAGTTGTTCTGACGTTTATATGGTGGTCATTTCACTTGCACGTACAAAAATAGCTACGCAGATTCTTATTAACTTAGAAAACTCAGCTCCACAAACATCATCAGTAGGACAACCTGCTTTGGTTTGGGCTGTGAAGTTCTTTTGTATGTACTTAATATGTGAACTTATTCAGACACCACCCACTTCAGTGTGACTGAGACCCTTAAGCTTATAACGAGAGATAACAGAGAGATAACCTTTTTCTCTTAAAGGTTAGTCTGCGGGAAACGATGATTGTAGGCATGGAGATCTCCCTTGCTCTTTGATTTTGCATGTTTTTTTTAATTTAAAAAGTTTGAGAAATATACACTAAATATATATGTACAGTATGTGGGCAATAAAAATACAATCTTTAGTCCTTATTTGCAAGGTTTTTGTAAATGTCTAATAGAGACACATATCTCTTCAGATGTGTACCTGGTCTCACATTTTTGTTTTCACAAATTTACATTGTAGATGCATGAAATGGAGATCGTGAGCACAGCCACTGTAGGCGCAGGCCATATGAAAAGATACACCTTATGAGAAGAGGCATCAGAGTGAAATAACGCCAGGCGTAGGTAACCCCTGGCAAAAAGGCCTATGAAAGATTTGAGGATGTGCAGGGCAGTGAAGCAGAGAAAGGCTGTGGAAAGTCAGACATTTCAAATCATTTTGGAGAATCCTGTGAGTAGGAGAATGCTGAATTTGAAAAGACCCAGACATGAAACAAGTGCTCCTAGCTGTACATAAAGAGTTTTGGGACCCTTTGGGATGGAATGCACTAAACAAATCAAAGACATTATCATTATTAGCATGCAAGTTAGATATGTCTCATAAGGGTGTTGTGACTTTAATAATTTCCTCCCTTCTTTTTCCACATTATTTGCGTAAGTTGACAGGTATTAAGCATATATAGCCCATGTAAATTTAGGCCTTCTAAATTATAGACCTGTGTTGGGCACACTTGTAAGGCTTTCACATGCTTCTAATTATGGTTTTGAATGCTCTGTTTCATTATAAACCCCTTATTTTGACACATTACAACATTTTGTGAATGAGGTCTGTGGGCTCTGATTCCACAATGGCAGGTTCAGTACACAGGTTCCTTTCCTGTCATATCTGACTAAGTGAAGTGAGGGCCTTATAGAATACCTGCTTCTTAATTATTGGATTAATTGTACCTGATTCTTAGACAATATCTGATTTTTGTTTTCTGCAAACACTGATGCAGCTTTAATGATTCCAGCCAGAGTATTTGCTGTTGCTCAAGAAAGCTCCAATAATGAGCTGTTTTCTTTTTTTTTGCCTTTGCACCTCAGGTCATTACATTTGCAGTATGTGCACATCCAGGAAGTGTTTGCTGATCTAAATCGTGTTAAAAAACATCAGGCAGACACCCAACTGGCAGCTGCTCATTCCAAGCTGAAGACAGCAATATGGCTTTGTGCTGTAGACCTGTCTGCTTGGATTTGTCAGCTACAGGCATCCAGGCTACATGTAACAGAAAATGCTGGGATCTGTCTTTTCATGGATTTGCCACCTTTGAACTGAGGACCAGGGGAAATGGCCCCAGACAATTTCCTGCAGACTGGATCTCCCTTCCCCAGTGCCTCAAACCCAGAGAACTTGTCAGAGATACTGTCTATCACAGCTCACGCCTAACCCCTCTGTGGAGTCTCTTCTCCCTGCTCCAGCAGGATGCGTCTTTATGTTTTCATCAGTGGAGCTTTACCCCAAAACCTTACTTTACTTTTTACAAACTGGCATTGTAAAACCAGTTTTTGGAAAACAAAGTAACACTGCTTAAATATTTCAAGTTTTTAAAAATGTGTGCATCTAAGTGTTTCAATTTGGAGAGAGATTAGATGCAAATCTTTTACGATGGGCCACTTAATTACCTCCAACAAACATTTTTTTATTTAAGTGTGTAGAAGGTATACAGTAGGTACAAGTACAATATCTGTACTTGAATTTTGCAGGCTCAGTAAAAAAGGGTAACATCATTATTGTTTCTGTAAATGGCCTTTCTTTATTTTTAGTTCATATACAAGGTTAATATCATCTGTATGTTTTTGTACAGTCTGTAGTAAGTTGGGAACTTCTGTTGGCAGCTCCTTATACCAACAGTTACCAAAAGTTAAAGGGGGACTGCAAGGCTATTTTTATATGCCAGGGTTAGGAAGAATCAGCACTGATGAGTGCATTTCAAATCACAAAATAAGTCAAATGTACAAAGTAACTGGTGAAACCTCCAATTTAGATCACAAAATATGCTATTTAGATCACAGCTATGCACGAGTATGCACAGTATGTTCTGAATTGTTCTGCAATTCAGAACAAGGCAACAGCATACAACCTGAAACGTGATGTGACCCTATTACACTGAAAAAAGCAAGCTTGTAAATACATCTCTTTTAATCTAATAGAAATATTGCTCTCAATTTTGAGATGGTTTTGCTGACAAATACTACGTAACTCTGCATGCAGATCACGTTGGAACATTTCTTTGGTAAAATGTCTGCTGTGCCATCTGTACTTATGGGCTTGTATATCACATTACGTTAGTCATTATGGTGACTAGTGAGCAGGAAGGACCACATCACGTCACAATTTGTGGGAACTTTGTGACAGTACTTTCACAAAGTTCACAATGTTCTTATTAATTTGGAATTTGTCATTTTTTTATAACGTCAATGAATTTATTTTGTTACTGAGATTTAATTACCAGTCTGAGAAATTGGGCCTGCAGGTCCCCTTTAAGGGTAAACCTTAACCCCACAGCTTTGGTGTACGTAATTAACCATGCACACCATTGTCTCACACATCTTATAGTAAGTTATTTGACAAAAGGGCCTCTTGTATCTTACTTTCTCACTCCAGATCCAGATAGGCCTGACATTTCAGGATGTTCCTAAAAAACTGACCTGTACTGTTTGTCAGAGGCCTAAGAGACTGCTGAAGCCAGACCTGACTCCTTCTCTCTGAAATTGTAAATGAGGCATAGTTAACCTTACCAATTAATAAAGAGTAATAAAAGGGAAACATGTGATCATAATATCATAATAAAGCTAAAGTAAAATGATAAATTAATATAAATGTGATTATTATACCTTGTTGTTCTGTAGCAATGTGAGACACTGACACTCTCACATTGATACTGTGAAAGAAACAGTTGTTGACAGCATTAATCACAATACTAAACCTTCAAAATGTTGCTTGTAAGCGTGCTTTGTTGTACAGCCGAGCCGCCCTAAAAGCACAGCAAGAAGCAGTTTCGCAAGAGCACTTGAACACACGGCAATGAAGAGCGATTTCTTCAGAAAGCACTTTGGTTAACCACAACCAAAAGGCACAACACACTGGTGGTAGAGGCGACTGCACGTCTGAAACAAAGAGAATGGTGTGTTGAAGTCAGTTAAGAGAATGTGTCTTCCAGAATTTAGGGAATTCTGATATAAGTGAGTTCAGGCACTTGCTCCCAGATGTGCTGAACATGAAAGGGTTAAAATAAATAAAGGTGTCAGTGTTGTGGGGGCAGTTTTCTTTATGACAAAAGCTACAGTGTTATCTGCCACTGAGCAAGCCTCACAAGCCTCCCTTGCGCACAGAAGCACTGTCTTGTTTGGTAACTATGAAGGTTTAACTGGGGTGAGCAAAAAAGAAAACAAACGCCAACTCCAGTTGACCACACATGATAAATACAAAATTTGTTTACTGACGTCGGCCTCTGGTGGGTAAACATCATCTGTGAGGAGCCACAGTAGCTGTCGACCAGCCAAGAGGTCCATCAAAATAAACCAGCCCTGTGGGCAGAACAGCATCCGCCCTCATACCAACTCCCAGATTTACGTACTTTCACACTGCAGACCAGTATTGTGCCACTCAGTCAGAATGTCGTTGTCTCTGACTCAACTCGGTTTTGCCACATGGCGCTCAGAAATCACCCACCTTCACAATAAGACAAAAACAGGTCTCAGTGGTGACATACCACACACCTGGGCAGCACCGGACAGGCCCCAGCCTTGCAACACAAAGGTCTGACTGCTTCTCACTCTTCTGCCTGCCTTCTGTGCAAATTGCAGACCAACAAGCCTGCAAGCTTTCTGAGTACCATGCTCTACTGCTCTGTAATGCGCCTGCATTCCATGAAGCTAACGGCCTTTGCAATGCTGTGGCTCCACCTGTGTCAGAGTCTAGGGCTCCACCAGCCCAGAAGCACAGCTGGAAATATGGAGGCTGAAAACAGAGGTCACCCGGTCAGGTACACTATTCCACCTCTTCCTCAATGTTGAATGTCTAAACCTTATTTTGTGTCCTTCTGTGATTAATCCAATGCATCAAAACACATCGTCTAAGGGAGGGTGGGATTAGCCTTTTTTATGATAAAGTAGACACCTTCTTCTCATGATTGAACTTCTATAGTAAACCCTCTCTGGTGTTAGACAGGGGACATCTGGAACACATAGCAAGACAACTGCATCAAAACAATATTTTTTTTTTATTCAAAGGAAGGCTTGGAAGAAGAAATAATTGTCATGGAACGGTGACCCCTAAATGCAGGAACTGGTTTTGCTAAGTTGCTGCCTACAACACTAGTAATTATAAGGGTTCTAGGACCATTTTTCCCCTTGCCACAGGTTCTTTTTATCTCCAAGAGCCACCACTGTATCCAAATATCAGACAAAACAGTTATCGTATACAATATTCGATTTTATAGAGTATTCTGAACTTCCCCTAACACAACCATTCCTATGACTGCTAACACGATGCACCTAATATCTGTTCCTCGAGCAGTCCAAGAACCCCACTTACCCCACAGAACCAAATGTCCCACACGAACAGTCCCATGCAGCTCTGATCGGTAACCTGTTGTGCCTCTTTACACCACAGCAAAGAGATCAAACAGTGAGGTGTGCAGAGATCCTCCTCAGTCCCGGGTGTCCTGAACAATGTGTCCCTAGTGTTCCCCCATCTGCTCTGTTTGTCTCCATCTCCGAGTCCAGTTTAGGATAGAGGGGGTGGAAGATGATGATAATAATAATAATAATAATAATAATAATAATAATAATAATAATAATAATAATAATTGCTTACACTTATATAGTGCTTTTCTGGACACTCCACTCAAAGCGCTTTACAGGTAATGGGGACTCCCCTCCACCACCACCAATGTGCAGCATCCACCTGGATGATGCAGGGTCTTTCCTTCTCCTTCCCCTCAGTCCTTCATCTCTGAGCTGTCCTCTCCTGGTCCAACCACTGCAGTGTCTCTCTTCCTTCGTCCTCGGTTCTCTCCTGACTGGGGCTATTCGATGTTGTCTTGGGTGTTCTCCGAGGTAACTGCTCAGGGCTCATTGATCAACTCTTGTATGCAGACGTCCAGATGTAAAGTGTATTCGAACCCTGTTCCAGAGCCCCCCTTCTTGTCAGTGGGAAGCTTAAGAACCTGAGGCAGGAAATATCCTTAATGAGACATCTGCCATGCAAAGCTCACTTAAGATCCATCAGCCCCAGACACCTTTCGTCTCTGTGACATAATCGTCTTGCACAAAATCAGCAATAAAGAGGTAACACTGGGCTAGCTAAAAATCCAGTTGATTGTAATTGTATTATGATTTTGCTAGTCTATATATTCTTCTCCTTCTTGTGTTTTGATCGTCACTGTCTTACCTTATTTAAAGGTAGTATAGGATAAGCAAAATTAAACTACCCTTACCTCTCACCCCCTAAGGTACCTTCATGGCAATTTATAGTCTGCATTTTAAAACCAGTACTTTAAACAAGAACTGATTCTATTGCTCTTCATAAAACTGTAGCACTGGGACCTGGTTTGCCTCAGGGCACAGTCTTACTACCAAGAATGTGGTGTTCCTGTACTACTATGAAACAAGTAGGAGTGAGGATGACGGCTTAGCTTTTTTCTTCTTTCTGCTTTCAGCTTGGAATTAACTTCTCTCTGTTCCTTTGCTGCTCACGCACTGACACAGCTCTATGAATCAAGCCAGTGCTGCGCTAATACTAGATCGTTTTATATTTCACTCTGCTACTTTCTAATTATTTAGAAATTATTTATTTTTTCTAAAGCCTCAGAAAATATCAAAGGGAAAGTCATGTTACTACCAAGTACTTACTGACAGTCCCTAAAAGTCCCTAAAAGTATCTCTTTTCTCTTCTAGATCTAAGTACTTAGACTGACATCGCTTATCTGTGTTTTGTATGAAGTTAATTCCAAGTCCTAACTCTATGTAGCAAAACATGTAGCAAGGCCACCTCCCTCCTGCCATGCATGGTGCTCGGCAGGGCTGTTATCTTTACCAGAATAAAATCAACGTTACCTCTGTCATCCAATGGCTGTTTAAATGGCATCAATTATGTTGGCAAAAGTAAACCATGCCTTTCCTGAACACAATGATATTTGGGTTCATTTATAAAATCCCAGCAGGGTAAGCCCTTGAAATGTATTTATTGGCCTGCTGTTTAAATCCTCTCATGTTTAAAGTACATGGATTTACACTGCCTTGCAAAAGTGTTGGTGTCCAATGTTTAAAGCTTCATATTGTATTCAAAGCCTAAATGCACAGACCAAAGAAACCATATGCTTCAGTAAATGTAACCAAAACTATAGAGAAAAAATAAATATGTTTTTTTTCTGTAATTCTATTCCAACATTGCATGCTGACAAAGGGCTATTTTTGCCCATTCTTCTTGGCAAATTTGTTGAAGCTCTCTCAAGTTGCTTAAGGACAGCAGTTTTCAAGTCTTTCCACAGATTCTCAAAAGAATTCAGCTTTGTATCGGCCATTCAAGGACATTCACTTTCTTATTCTTAAGCCGCTATAGTGTAGCTTTTTTAAATTGCTGTCCTTTTGAAAGATGAATTTTTGGCAGTACTTTGCTCCATTTATATTCCCGTAAGTCTTGACAAGCTTCCCAGTCCCTGCTTGATGAGAAGCACAACTATAACATACTGCTGCCACCACCATGCTTGACAGTGGGGATGGTGTTGACTGAGGGTTGACTATGTTGGGTTTGTGTCAGATGTAATGCTTTGCATTTAGACTAAAAAGTTTCAGTTTTGTATTTTCTGACCACGAATCGTTTACAACATGTTTGAAGTACCACATACTGTAAATGCTTTGTTACAAACTCCACATGGGTTTTGAGATGGGTTTTCCATTCTGGTATTGGCCAGCTATGTGAAGTGACTGGGATATTGTTGACCCACAAAGATTTTCTTTCTTCTCAGCCATTAAACCCTATAATTCTTTCAAAGTCAGTGTTGTCCTGCCTTACAGTGACATCCCTTACCCATTTCCTTGTCCAGCTGCTCAGTTTGTAGGGACAGCCTGATCTAATAATTGACTTCACCATGTTCAAAGAGCTATTAAGGGAATTTCAAAATGTGTTAATACCCTTCTCCTTATTTGTCCCTTTCCAGTTTCTGAAAGCTATTTAGTCTTCATGGTTGAGTACCTGAAACTCACTACCTGCCAGTGTGACCTTACAGAGACAGGTGTATTTATTTTGAAATCATGACATGCTATAAATACACGTAAACACAGGACACTCAACCGTTATTATTGATTATGGTAATTCTGTGCACCTAAATGGTTTGAATACTTATGCGATTATGATTTTTCAATTTTTCGTTCTCATTAATTGTCTGTTTAAATCTTTATTTTTTTTTACCGTGAATGTGTGGAGCAGGTCCTGTAAGTAACAAACATTATACAGTAATATACAGTATGTAAATATTAATCAACTCTTTCCAAGAGTCATGACTGCATGTTTTAAAACAACAAAATGTGAAAACTCTCCTCTCCTAAATACGTTGTAGATTCCCATTGGTAAAAAGAAAGAAATCTATATCTTCAAGAGTCTTTGACTTCTGTGAGAAGCAGTGTGGTTTATTTAGAGAATCATATAGCCGTTAGTAAGTAAAGTTAGTGACGTGTTCTGTTTAATTTGGTGACACTATTTTTACTTCAAACATGTAGTATGTCCTTGTAGTGTTAAGTATATATTGTGTCATTTCCTGTTCTGATGAGGCTAGAGAAAATGCCTAAAGAGGTGTAAGAGCTACTAGCCTTGCTTTGCCGCTGTGTATTGGTTGTATGAATGTAAGCCCTTTCTTCTGTATAATATCCCCTCGTTCCCTGTTATATATGGGTCTCATTGCCGGCATTCAAACCCACTCTTACAATAATACTGAAGATGTTTACCAACATTGCTATCCCAGTGCTACTAAGTCAGCATTGCAGACTTAGTAAATATTTCGCTAAATTACGTTATTATTGTGCTACGGAAGGCTTGTCTTTGCAAATATTGGAAATAAATTGCTACAAACTATTAATTTAAAAGAAAAGGGCTGCATGTGAGAATTCCCACTGTCCTGGAAGGTATGAAACATTTTAAAAACTGTCAGTAAAGAACAAGACCTAGAGGGGCAACAAGGCTCTTATGTTTCTATTGTGTTTCCTTCAAAGTCTGCAGGATAACCAACACTTTTCAATGACAGGAGTAGCACAATGCAGTACTCTAGTGCTGCAGACATAAAGCTTTGAAAACTGTTTCAGAAAGCTTTTAAACTCCACTTTTTAATGTTTCACCCAAGAATCCCAAAGTTCCCATTTTCAAAGACGGTGCCTAAGGTAGACATTTTCTCAGTGTTACCAAAAAGGAAGGAAAACCTGCAAAATAACACAGAACATTCTGCATGTCGATATCCAGTCAATAAAACCTGCTGGTTTATTTATTTTCTTGTCTGTACATCATTATTATTTTGACCATTAAGAAAAAGTAGGAGAAAGAGACTCAGGAATGCAAAGGACATTATATATGGTGGTATTAAGAGTGACATTGTAGCAGGTTTCCATCTGCATTTATCGTTGGGAGAGTTTCCCTTTTAGTGAGTACTGAAGTCCAGTGAAACTCAAAAGATTAATAACTGAACCAATGACTCATGGCATACCAGTACCACTGCCTGTACATACTGTAGAAAACACGTGACAGCAGGACCTCAAAATGTGAGGAAAGCCCCACTTGGATCTGAACAAGTTTGATCATGCTGTTTAATGACAGAAAGAACATAAGAACGAAACAGTAACATAAAAACAAATGCTTACCATTCTGCCAGCTTTACATTCTGCATTGTGGACCGTGTTCTGAAAGGGCTCTTATTAGTCTGTAGTACAGGTCTAACATAACATCCATTGATTTAAATTATGTGCTTTTAACTAAATATCATAACAATTTGTTTTTGTCTTTTTTGTTGCTTCCCCACTTTACCCTGGAAAATGCAAATGTTATGTCAATATAAATACCAAAGTCATTCTCATGCTGTAAGTAGCCTCTCCAAATGTGTTGTTCCCACTTCATATTTATAGATTATGTTAAGCTATCTGCTTGTAATACCCTGGACATGTCTACATTAAACACCATCTGCCAGGCAGAGATTAATTTGATTTTAAGCTTCTGGAGTCATTGCTAGTCCTCCTAGCTTGGTTTCAGTTGTAGAAGCGACTCATTTTCTAGTTATGCCAGAATCTAGATCATTGAGTTAATTTAGGAAAAGCTGTGATCCTAATACAGATCCCTGTTGTACTGTATTAGTTAAGCAAGAGCCAATCATTTCTATATCAGTGTTGGCTATCATGTGGAATATTTCGATATTTTTGCCTTAGAGGTTATTATCTGCTGTAGTGAAGTTTAATGCTAATTACTGTTTCCATTACTTTGTAAATTGTGTGATATTTGGATGAATAGATCTAGTGTTACTGTACGCTTAGAACTTTTATAGTTCAAATGTAAAAAGAACATACAACAATGCTGACATGTCTTCTGTTGCATTTTAGGAAAAATAAAGTTCATACACTGCACAAAGTACAGCAATGCAGACCTCGTGTACACACATGGTTGAGACCTACTGCACAACACTGTAGAAAAAAAACATTGCTCTGTCCACTGCTTACAGACTAACATTTGTATTTGACATCTGAAAGATGTTTTCAGGACCTTGAAAATGACATTTAAAAAAAAATATTGGTGTCAGGATTCAGGAGAACATAAGAAAACAACTTTCTCACTTTGGTAATCAGTTCCTCACCATGGCCACTAGGCCATACTGTTTCCTCCTTTAAGCACAGTTTGTAGAAAGAAGTTGTTTCATTAGTATGAGAGGATGTGTAATTTTGCCACTGTGAGAAAAGTCTGTTATCATTGCAGTACTTTCATAAGCACCTATTTTACACTATGTTGCAAAGTGAATTTGGGAGTGCTTTGGGAATGTTTCGTGATGCCAAGGGGTACAAAACACACAGCTGGCAAGCCTAGCGTTCAGCTTTGATTTAAAAAGAGTCTTAGCATGACTCTCTCCAGAATATCCAGGATACAGAGTTCTAGAAGCAAAGAGCTGTGTTGCTGAAGCTGCACTCAGACAGCCAAAAGCCTTGCTTCAGACTATAGAAAGTGCCCTTTGACCCTTGAGCAGGTCAGGAGGTAAGAGAAAGAACTAGGAACTGAGCTACTTAGGTACAGGGCCCTGAAAGGTGAGAGACAGGACCTGCAGTCAGTGGAAAACCTAATACGAAGTCAGTGAATTTGACTCAAGACAGAATGGACAAGACCAATCCCATTAAAAGGCAGCTATATTTTTTGACAGCAGGAAAGGTCCCTAGTTCTAAAAAAATAACTTTGCTGTTTTTCAACCCTTACATAAACATGCCTTTTCTAAAAATGATTTTTATGATGGATCGTTGCACCATAGCTAAGTGGCTGGAGGTTAATCAGTTAACTGAGCACAGGCCCTGTTTACTCCTGTGATTGTTGTGTTTAAACTCCAGCAGCCTGCAGACCTAAACGAGAGTTTTACTGGATCGTTTGTAGCCCAGAATACCACAATGGGATCAGGACAGCTCATGTTTGTTCACTTTGATTAGGTGCGTCATCCCAGTTCTATCAGGGCCTTAAGACTACATGTCCTACAATCCATTGTGCTCTAAGTCAGAACAATGCGACACCCTGACATACGAATTTGGAGCCGTATCATAACTCTGATCAGACAATGTGCAGTTTGGGTGAATGAATGAATTAATCATGGGCTGATTAATGATGATCTGAGCTTGAACTGCAGGTCAAAGGCTTTCTGCCTGAAGGATGGAAAGAACTCATAATACTTTATTTTACGTGAGAGTGGGGGAGTGAAGGTGAACTTTCTCTGAATTGGTTGCGCAAGGGATTGCTCTCTATATGCCTGCTGAGAAAGGAAAAGTTTAAGGCTGCGCTCATCTGTGATTATGCCCACGTAAGAAACTAAGTCTGGTTTCCATGATAAAAAAAGACAAATCTGATGAAACATCTTTATATTTATATGATATCCATTATGTGAGTTGGAATATATTCATCCTCTTAATGTCATTATATTAATGGGATCCCATAGTCAGAATGTTATTTAAAGCACTTACTAAAGTTCATTATTTTTCATTCATGGTTAATTGCCTCTGATAGTTAAATATTTTTCATTCTTACCATTCTTATTAGATTACATATCTTCAGGTGTGTATTTTAATGTTAATTCTGTTGTTTAAATCTATTCATAAACATCTGTGTAGTGTTATGACTGAGCTTGCACTTGGGACAGCTTGTATTTTGTAAAGGGCACCTCTTCTTCTCCATGTTGTGAAGAAATTGTTGTTTGTCATATAATATATGTCTGGTGTTGATGTACATCTTTTGAATGAAAGGGTAAGAAGCACTATCTAGCAGTGAACATCAGGTAAGGTCACACTTTTAAAAGAATGTTTTAGCCAGTAAAACCAATGTATTCATACAGTACATATACAGTACTAAAATTTTACATTTGAGATAAATATGTACTGTATGTAATCCACAACAGGGGTCTTCAGTCCTGGTCCTGGAGATCCTCTATCCAGCTTAGAGTCCATTAAATCTCAGATTTCTGAAGACCTGGGACAATTTCCAGTTGAGGAATTAGGTAGGTGACTTGTTAAATGGCTTTGCTTCATTTAGAGATCATTTGGAATAAATCTACATGCCCCTCGGTCCTAAAGAACCAGACTCTCCTTAATTAAATAAATTATTTGCTTTATTGATCAATAGCAATAGAATATTTTAATAGAGTGCAACCATCAACAACATTTAAAAATTCTTAATGAACTTATTTCTGTACTTTCATGTCCTAGTAGTTACTATATAGCCATGGGGGGTGCAAAGGCTCATGTTTGGTCTTCGTTCAAGTGCTGGTTTGGAAACAGGCCATTTCACAGAGCTGCGCTCAGGGGCAATGGGCCCACACATCGCGGGCAGTGCTGTTGGCTGACTTGTTTGTGCTGCTTTCGGAGAAGCTGCTTGCTGTAACATCCCATCAGTTCAGCTCTCTGTGATCACAGGAACGGAGACTGGCTGACAGAGAGCTCAACCAGGGGGCTCCCCATTGGCCGAGATGGGGTGCAACTAGTCATTTCTCCTGGCTCCCTCGCTGAAAGTCTCCTGCCATTAGGCATGGAAAGAAGTGAAAGGGGGAAATAAAAATTAGCAGCTGCCCTGAGGACTGACTCTGCTTGGCTGCTCGAACACACAGCGACCCAGGAATCTCTGTGTCACCAAGCCCCTGTGGTAGCAGGGTGCTTGCCAACCCTAATGTCTGTGGATGAGCCCCATTTTATAGGGTAGTGTGGCCAGGGGGCTTTCACATGAACTGTAACCTTATCCTTCCATAACCAGTAAGCATCTCTCCCCAGATAGCAGTGGCAAATAACCTCTCTCGGTCGATTCCAGTTAGCCAGGTGAACTAATTTACCGTCTTCTTACTTACTGCTGTCCCAACCCAGAAAAAGACAGAGGCTGCTATCAGTGTTATCCCACTACGCTCACTGCTTCATAATCTTGAGGGCTCTGTGGAAAGACCATCTTGCCTGCCTCAGGAACCGCTTATATACTGTAGGGAGCTGAAGCCACCAGGTGCAGCCAATTCCGTGATTTCCCTGTGAGAATCCGAAGAATGTGGCTCTCCTGATGAAAATGACTCCTCCCCTTGAGGACTCACCCTTGCTTCCAATTGCAGCATTACTACAATGTCCTAACCTCCCATCCCACTTCTTAGTCTGGTCCTTCATCCCATCTGTGTGTAGGGGGATTCGAGGAGAGCTTTATGGGGTCCCTAAGGGATGGTGGAGACACCATGGACTCTTCCAGGTAATTCCCCATCGTCACTGGGTGCATCAGGGAAGGGGTCTCTGCTCTGCATGGGACTGTGGACTGGCAGCAGAGTCAGTTCAGCAGAGATCATGTTCACAGCAGAGACAGCCTTTTCACTTTTATGTTAGCATGGTTTCCGTGAAGAGTCTCTTAAACCTATGTTTCTCTTTTTGTTCTGCTTTACTGGAAGGTTTTGGGCATTAAGCTTTTCACAATGGACTCACTAGCTCGCAACATGCACATCTGCTTTCTTCATGACTTCGAAAGGATTTTGGCAAGTCTGATACTTTCTCCTTTCCCTTCTACTGCTGCTGAGCAACCGTGACACTAGTAAGCACAGCTGAGTCACCTGTAGATCTGGCTTCTAATTCCCAACCACGTTTCAACTCTTAATTTCTATGTAAATATATACAGAATTGAACTGCAACTAAAATGTTTCAGAATGAAAATGCCCTACAGTTAATGGGTAACTCTGTTGTTCTGAAAAGAAAATTCCTAGCAAAAAATGTGGTACGTTAAAAAAAAATATTCATGTGTTTGTAAAATCATTACTTGGCTCTCTCAAATCCGCCAAACAATCGTTGTCGTGGGGGTACTGTGAAACATTCTGAAAGTACCATTTTATTTGGGCTTCATTCCTGTGTAACTATAGCCAAGCAAACAGAGCCTAAGGCAGTTACTAGGCAGCTCTAGTCAATAACTGAAGACAACTGGAGAAGCCATAAAAACGCCTCCAGCCCCTTTCCTGTCACATTAACACCATTGATGTAATTTTGTACATGTGAAGAAAAAAAAATGCTAAAAAAGTGAATGCAGCTTCGGAAGTCAGCTTTATACGGAGCAGGCCACAATGCAAACAAATTAAACAGGATATGGTTTTCCTTAGACAAACAATTCATTGAAGAAATGTAGCATAGTGCGCTCTGCACTGCCTTGTGTTTTCTGGTCTTCCTAGAAAATTCAAGGGAGGGCGGGCCTAGCATGTTCTGCCAGCCGAAGCTGCTCGTTCTGTGCCTGACTATTGGGCTCTGTTTGTTTGCATGTAACAGAGGCCTTGTCAGCTGCTCCTGCAAACTGGGTTACATTCTTTGCTGAGAGACCGGACCTGAAACCTGAGCTTGATCCTAACCCACCCTGCAGTACCAGTTCTGGCACACTGTGCCCGACAAGCTAGCAAGCACGGGGAGAAACTCCACTTGGCTCAAAACCACTTCATAAAAATAAACTAGCATATGATGCCTTCGCCAAGTGGCAACGTGCTGTGACATAAGCACCAGCCCCCGCAAATAGAACAGCCGTTTAAAAATAGCCTTTGTCTAAATGTGGAAAGCTAATAAATATAGTAGGCACTGTCCCCTTACTTTGGGAGCACTTGCAGCCTCTTGTTTAACACAGACTCATTATTGCCAGTGTGCGTCACGGAGTTCTGGAAAAAAAAGAGAGCGAAAAATAAATAGAAGAAATAAAACGAAGGGAGCTGAGATTGGAGTGTAGTTACCACGGGGACCGATGAGTTGCACTCGGAAAGAAAGATCGTTCGGCCTCCGACAAGATGCATTAGGGAGGGGTGGCGAGAGGGAGGTGGGTTAAGCAAACTATCGCCGAATCTTTCCTTGCGGTGTCGCTCGGGGGCTGGGATCTGTCCAGGTAATTGCAGCAAGAAGGAGAGGCAAAACAAAAATCCCCAGTCACTGTCTTCTCCACTACCTCCAGCCTGCTCCGCTTACAAAAGAGTGAATACGTTCACCGGGAGGGGCCGAGCTTTAGAGTACAGTTGGCGCTTTGTTTGACTGGGTTCCTGAAAACATGAGCCCTGAAACTGCGCCCTTCCAACTCAAGCTGAGGAGGACATGAAAGCAAGCTACTTGGCTTTTTACACAGGCTCAAAACACTTCCAACATTTTCACAAACCAGTTACCTCAGCGCCCAGCGACTGCCATGTCTTCTTTACACCTGGGAGGAAACTAATGAGGCAGCTAGTTCTTTTTACGAGCAAATTACAACCAAAATGATGCAAAGTGATGAGCTCCTGGCTCCTAAAAACGAGACGAGAGACTAAGCTTTTTGACATGAGTCTCTTCCTTTCTATTCCATTTTTAAGGAAAGGAAGTGGAGCAGTGTAACGGCAGCTGTCGTGCCATGCACAAATTCGGGAAAGTAAGAATGGGAGTGACACTGGTGAGAGAGAGATAGAGAGACTGTGCCCTTTCTCTGCCTTGAACTTCATTAGAACACTTCTTGCCTTCATAGAAGAATCCACCATTTTGAATGCTCTTGTTTGAGAAACAGGCTTTTATAAATAAAAATTATAATGTACTGTGCCCCATATGATGAAAGTGATCCTGAGTTTGTATCCAGTTGAATTTAGAAAGACAAAACAAGAAAATCCTACATTTCTGGAATGTGACTTAAGTGGGAATGCACCATGTTCTAGTGAACTTCATAGAACTAGCAGGTAATTGTCTAACAATCGTCTAACATTGTAAAGACGTGCAAGATTTTGGATGAGTCAAGTCATCATGAGTCAAGTCAAGCTGAGTAGAGTGCACTGTCTGGTCAGAGACACCGGGCTACAGAGCACGCCACAGTTCGCTGACAGAAGACGTGATCCTGAGAGCCAAGTTAATCCTGCCTGTCCAGTTCCAGGATTGATCACGCTGCCGGTCACATCAGGAACTGAGTCCCCATGCACCTTTCAGAAGGCAAACTCAAGGCTCCAGGCCAACTCACCCTCTCACGAGAGGCGCGAGACACTCCATACCCCAGGCAGGGACTCCTGCTCAGCAAATCAAGGAGCCGTTGTGAGGCGGGGCTCATGTTTCATGTTTATGTCCTCCATCTTAATCAGGTGCCCAATTAGTGGGTACAAAATGTGATGGAAACCCCTCTCAATTTAGCAGCAGGCCTATTAATGTACCACACAGGTCCTTGAAGTAAAACAGATCGTGTTTCAATCAAGAATAATGACTCGATTTAAATTTAAACCTTGGCTTTGCAGCCCTGCCAAGATAGCAGGCCAGAACTGCCCGAGGCGAGGGATCTTAGAATATTTATAGGCCAAACTAAGCATTTAGGCCACAGCTCAAAGTCTACAGCAGGTGTTGGGAAAGATAATGTGACTTTCCTGCTTTACCATTTAATAATATTTCACTGCTTTTGGTGTTCCGTTATGTCACATCCTTAGCACATGTTATATATTTATTGGTATCTTCCTCTAGGCTAACGCTTTTATGTGAATCTTTATTCCGTAAAACAAATTTGGAATGCTTTTGTAATGGTTCACATTCGTCAGCACAGGAAACTCCCGGAAACTGAAAGTACTAATACTGTACAATGTGTTGGATCGTAATAGTGTCTCTCTGGAATATTTACTTAAACTTCCTTCCCAATTCTGTGAATGGGATGGCAGACCTTTTTAAGATACAGGACAAGAAAAATATGTCTGACCCTTGGCATGATATTGGACAGTATGATACATGAAAACCTCAGAATCACACTCCAGTGGAACCAAGGACTTAATGAAGCAAATAGTGTGGTTTGGTTGGCCCTGGAGGTTTCTGGTATAGATCCGTGAACAAGCACATCATGAAGAAAGTCTCCATTTTGGATGTAATCTGTATATTGGTATACTAAAACTTCATGAGGAATGGAAAACAGAATTGATGCATTTTTAAGGCTTTATTTAGAGCAAAATTGTATGAGACTGGTACATGCACAGCAGCTTTGCTAAAGCAGTCAATAATTATAGCACACAACCCACATGAACACTGAATGCTGTGTCTAATCCATTTATACTTTATCCCCCTCAAATTCAAGAATCTACTTGTACACAGAGCACATTCAGTATGATAATGCCCTGTTTAGTGAAGTGCCTTTTGCACACAGGAACACTTAACAGCCCAGCACTGCACTGAACTCCCTGCTGTCTGTGAGGTTGAACATCCACCTTCTTACTGCTGTTCACATGAGTAGCGCTTTACTAATTCTGGGCTTGGGTGCTGGTGAAGAGCTCCTGAATGTGAGGATGGTCCTACTCTATCAGGGTGTGCTGCACATGGTTGTTTCTCTGTGATTTTAAAAGCTTTGATCCAGAAACAAAGCAAAAATACCACCACAGCCATTTCTGCTATAATGCAGTAGTGACTATAGATAGAAAACTACATTATAGAAACCACTGGTTCATTGAGAATACATTTACCGTCACAATAATGTCTTCTTAAAAACTGAGGTACAGTACAGTTAGCATCCTTTGTTTAAAAAAAACAACATTGTGCGTTTGTTTTCTGCTTATTTGATTGTACATGTTTTACATTCACTATAATATCTCTTTACTTTTATTCGATGAATAACATTCAATTAATTAATTGCCCATTCATAAGTTCCAATGTCAGTTATTTATGAGTATGATTTCATTTTGATAGCCAGTTAAATGACAAATCTTAGGAATTAAAATTATTCCATTCATTGATGACTGAATAGGAGTTGGATAGGTTGTCTATGGAGTCTGGGACAATACAAAATAATTATTTAACATTTTGTAAGCATGGCTCTATAGTAATATCCCTAACATGTACAGAGTAAAAAGACACTCACCCTTGCTTTAATAATAAGGTGGCCTACAATATTGGGAAACTTTGCCCAGGCGTCTGTGAAGTTAATGCCTACGCACATAAAGGAAGCCTCTAACCTCACACAACAGGTTAAGAAGATGTCTTTTTCTCTTTCACTTGTTCTTATCTTCATTCATCGCAATTTTTTATTTTTCATTATGTTTAGATCTATTAAGTAAAACCTTGTTGGTTAAAGAGGAACATCAGTTTCTACACCACATTTTTCTCCTAAAGACGTATTCTAAGACAATTAATTTCTTCTTCCAACTGCCTCTCATATTATCACCACATACAGAGGTATCTGTGTCCCTTTCACAGAGTAAAGTAAATTTTAAAGCCATAAAGAATTGTCAGTAGAGCTTAAGACGATAAAAATGGATTCTTTACAGGGTGTATGCAAGTTTTAAACTCCATGGACACTGTCAAGATCAGAGCAAGTCTTTGTCAAGTAGATGTTCCCAGTCGATCAGAGAGATTACAAAATTTGTATCCCATGGTAGTTTCAAAAAGTCACCCAAGGCCAGATGGGGATTGGCTTTAATCCATTACTCTCTCCTTTCTTCGGAATTCAATTTGAATTAATATCACACTGACACAATGAAGTCTTTTCAGCCAGGCCAGAAGCAGTTTTTGTTAAGTTGATGCTGATTTGTATGTGGAGTTAACTTCAATGCATTTCCACAGTTTCCTCTTGGGTCCTTTGGTTTGTGTTTCACTGTTTTTCTGAACTATCCAATGAAGTTCTTTAGAATGAGTGTACATTTAATGAGTACATCGTGAACCAGGGGACACAAGTGAAAACTACATGTAATCACTACCTTACACAAAGGGTTGTGGATGTGTGGGACAAGCTACCAAGGCACTGTACTGTATGTAGTTGAAGCAGATACATTTTCCTAGAAACACCTAGATAAAATCCTCTAATTAGGACCCTTTACACAAAGGGTTGTGTGAGTATGGAACAAGATATCTAGCCTAGCTAACCTAGCCATGTTGTTAAACTTAACATTTGTAATGTAATTATGTTCATACATCTTAACGTCATTTCTCTTGGGGGGGGGGGAGTTGAAAAACTAAAGCTGTATTTAGACGAAAATTGATCAAATGAGAAGTTTATACCTGTTTTTCAGTGTACTTTGTTTTTATTTTGTAGTGAATGAATGTGAGCCAAAGCAGAAAGTCATAGCTGTAGTAATTAAAGTGGCACTGGAACTTCAAGGGGTGAAAGGTGGTAGTGAGACGGTGGTGAGAGGCCGCTTTGTGAGAGGAAAAAATCTCTGGAATGACACACCTGGTCTGATTGTGTAATTGAGAAATTAGCATTCAGAGGGAGTGACAGGAGCTGACAGGATAGGCTCTAAATAGAATTAGTCACTCCACTGGTCTAATTGAGAGGCTTATGAGAACAACTAGGAGAAAGAGGGCTTCAGACTTTGTCTAGACTTTAGGCTGCTGTCACAGATGTTGAAAGGGCAAGCAGTGGAATGACCAGGACAGCGGTAGAGACCCAATGCGTAGGTGTAAAAGGGGCAACACAAGGGTTAGCCCAAGCTCAGGGGGACGGACGGTGTAGGTATAGAAACCTATGCCCTCCGGCCATAGACATGAGCGAACTGTTGCTAGGAGGGTCTCAGGACATCCATACACTTAATGCTGAGCAAGGAGCAGAGCAGAAACAGGAAGTAAATAAGCTACACAACAAGACACACCGGAAATACATGAATAATCACAGGGAACTAGGAACAGGACGGAAGTAGAGCGCCCTCTAGGTGTACAGGGCATGATAGCTGCTAGGAGAGAATAAATGGGTCCCCGTCCTCATCCCCTTCCCAGTCCCTGTGCTAGCTTACAGGCCTGTGAGACTCAGACAGTTGGGGATTGTTGACCAACTACAGCATCGGTATCACAGGAGCTGCACAGGTGCTTTCTGGGCTGATCGATTCTCGGGCTCAAAAAAGGTGAAGCGCACTGCAACGGAACATAGTGAGCCAGGGCTGAAGCACAGGCAAGAATGGGGGTCTAGATGGTTTGGGCTGAATCTTGCCTGAACACCAGCAAACAGACAGCTGGCAGACATGTCCCTGGCCAACCAGGTTCAGTCGAAGGAATTAGGGGGGACTAGTGATCGCTGATGTGGTGTGTAATTGCTATTAGGAACTGAGCTTTTGGGGTTAAAGTTAGTTCACTAATTTAAGATATTAAGATCACTTTATTGACCATACACAATTTCTTGCATTGGGAATTTGTCTTTTCACACACCCCAACTTGCTCTCCATGAGACACACAGGCAGGGAGAAAGAAGCTTGGGGTCAGAGCACAGGGTCAGCCATTTATACAGTCCCCCTGGAGCAGTTGGGGTTAAGGGCCTTGCTCAGGGGCCCAACAGAACAGGATTCCTCTGACACTCACGGGATTTGAACCAGCAACCTTCCAGCCACAGGCACAAATCCTTAGCCACAGTGCCACTGCTCCTGCGTGACAGTTTCTTTGTATCTTCCAGAAACACCAGTTCACCCGCAGATCGGCACAAGACAGTAATAAAACATAATTGCCCTTTTTACTCCTCTAACAGTCATAATACATCTGCCCATAGATAGGACACAAGAACAGAAAAGCATCCACAAGGGATGAACACTCACAACAAATGAATTTCATGATCCTCAGCGACCCAAAGCAAAAGTCCCAAAAGAGAGAAGAGCACCACTCTCAGGAACAAGGCCTGTCTGGTGTCGTGGCACACCCCCTTCAAGTACACAGACGAAAAAGATGAAACTGCGTCTAGTCCTGCAGGGTCACCAGAGTGTTCCCTCCAATCGTAGCCATCCCCAACAATGTGGTTCCTTATGCCCTGCCCCCACCCTGTTTTCCCTGAGTCCAATATTAGGAATTGGAAAGGAAAACGATGCCTAAGCCTACTCTGCTGATCTCTATACAGTTCCCCTCTAAATTCTTCTCCTTTGATTCCTCCAGACTGTCCCTTACAATGCTTATATAGTCCCTTCCTAACCACAGCTCAGGACCCATAATGAGGGGTGGAAGTGTCCTGGTGATGTCTTGGGTGTAGGCCAAACTAACAGCTGGGTTATAATCCACAAACTCACTGTACTGTATGTAGAATTCCAGGTGTAATGATGCATCGTCTGTTTCTTTCCATCTTTCCTTGTTCAACCCAGTTAGAACTGTCACCTCCAGGGTCACCTCAGTGCGGTGATTATCAAGTATCTACGGAAACAGTGGATCAATTTTTGTGAATTTCTAACTGTCCTAAGGTTAGCATTTGGAAACGTGGGAGGCCTTGATTAAGAGTTGATTGTAGACATGAAGGGAAGAAATAGGAACACAACCTATCCTGACAAAGACACTGGCTGTTATTATGCAAAGTCAGTGTGGTTCCTGACGCCTGCTGCCTTACACCCACTTTTGTTGCTTCGTGGCCTTAGCAGTGTCATAACTTTTGCCAAAGGTGTACAAGACATTTTTAAATTGATTATTCTTCCACTTGTCAGGCATGCATACGATAGATACACCAGCCATTTGATGAAAGAGAGGAATTTGGACCAATTCCAATAGATAAACCTTAAGCAGGTAAAATATGTGTAAAAAGTGTGTGCGGGGTGACAGAGAGCTGGAAATAAGCAGTGAACTTATCACTGTGCCCCAGTTCTTAAAGGTTTATATTACAGATCAAAGGCACATTAAAGTCATGGATTTAAAAAAAACATCCAAACATGGTTAAAAGGAAAAGAAACTGATGATCATAAACGCAAGTCTGACCTGTCATTAACAAGTCATCATCTCTATTCCAGCTCAGGACAGTCATTCCACCACCTCTAGATTGTAACATTTGAGCCAGTGCCAGTATCACACTTCTCTCTAATAGATGCCACACAGATCACACAGCACAGATGTCAGGCAGAGAGACAATTGAATGGCAGTTTTGCATGAATTAAGGGTGGTGGTATTTTGGTCTAGCTCTGCTCAAACTACTGTAATCACCCTTATTTGTTTAAATGGTTTCTTCACAGACATTTTATTTATGTTCCTGAAGTGATAGTATCTAAAATGCTACAGAGACAAGTAAGAGCACAAGCAATTGCATTTTTTGTCTTTTATATATCGGATTCCCAAATACCTAAATTCCAACAGAATGAATAGGATGAGTATCTATTTGAGTTTGTCCTGTCAAGTTTTTTTTCTGTAATAAATACGGTCCAAGTATTTGCTTCTTTTAGCAGCGTAGACAATTAAGGTAAAAAAGATGGCTCAGCATTTTTTTTGTTAAAGAAATAATTACCAGGGCTCTCTGCCAACACACTCATTTGTAACATATTTTACCTGCCCAGTTACATTCCTTGGATTACTTTGGAATTTCAGTTTCCCTGCTATTGCCAGGAGTCCTTCCGAGTCATGGAGATGAATGTGGTTTTCTGCATTTTCAGCCCTTACAGTTTGCTAATGCTGGCAGGCTGCCCCTGCGTGGAGGCCTAGACAGCCTGATGACTACAGATTTGAGGATACGAGATGAGAAACGGGCTGTGATTTAAAGCACCTTCAAACCAAAATTCTGAAACAGAAAAGGAGGTTCCTCCTCGGATTGTGTGGAATCCTGCCTCACTCAGACAGACACTAAGCAGTCAGGAATGGAATCTCCCAGATCTGACTCGATGTTCCTGAGCTCCAGAATTTCACCATCTTTTGGAATTTCATTACCATTTCAGGCCAGAATTCTTTTAATTTCAGGAGAGTGTAGTTATGGCGTGTGCTGTAGCCTACTATGGTCTGAAAAATTCAGGACAAATTCATGGGATTTCCCCCCTGTTACCAAACTACCAGTCTCATATGCTGAAATATCTTCAAAAAGGTTTTCAGAGACAATTGTTGCTGCCCTGACATAAAAAAAGAAAAAGACATTTGCTCACGTCTACAAGCCTGTGCACTGATATCATCACTCACACGCATATTTAAGTGGTGAAGCATATTTAAAGGTTAGAGTAAGCATTGTGTGTGTAAAGGTAGACTTCAAAATCCAAAAATGAAAGTGAGAAAAATGACATTTGTGCAGGTACTAACCGTGATCTGAGTTTCCCGCTCCTCTCAGGAGCAGAACAGCTGAAATGTCTGTATGAAAGGAGCTTGGCCCAGATTTCTCCGGGACAGAGGATCGCAGATGTTAAGCCGGACGTGCGCCTGGCGGACATTCCCTGTCTCAGCTGCGCGGGGCGTCGCAGGTGTGGTGGCACGAGCCTGGAATCCTGCTCAGTGGGAAGGAGCCCCTCACCAGCTGTCAGGAGAGGGTCACTCCTCAGCTGTCCCCAGGCACTTGGTGCATTTCCATACATCCTGTTTTACAGTCCCCTACACCATGGGCCCAGGCCATTGTCACGCAGCATTGTGCTTTAATTAGTACCCCTGCATGACATGTATGAAGCCTTTTTTTACTTCCCAAGTCTCATGCTGCCTTTTCTGGGGTGGGCCAGCTCCTCAGGACGAGGCCTTCCAGCTCCTTGTTTGGTCTGGACGTCTACCCATGTGTCACTGTCAACCTGTGGTCAGGGGGAGGTGGCGTCATATGCTGCATCGCCACTGACACGAGAAAGGGGCTGTAAATCAAAAGGCTAAAATAAACGCCCTGGAACATCGTCGGTGATGGCAGTGCACAAACAGGCAAATGAAGAATACCTGGCTGACAGAGCACAAGCAGAGCCAAAAAGCCTGGACATTTCAGGCAAAATGAATGGGCCAAGCAGAACATCCTTCTTCGAGCTGATGAATATTTATTCATTCATTGCTGAATGAAGAGCAAGAGAATGAAAATCAAGCTTATCAAATCTGGATGTAGTGGCCGAATTGAAAT
Source organism: Lepisosteus platostomus (assembly GCF_059453375.1). Lineage (NCBI taxonomy): Eukaryota > Metazoa > Chordata > Actinopteri > Semionotiformes > Lepisosteidae > Lepisosteus > Lepisosteus platostomus. The sequence continues at coordinate 22,949,956 of NC_142622.1, read as the reverse complement.
CGCTGTGTGATTCTTGCTCGCACATCCTTCAGATGGAAATTTGAAGGGTTTATCGCCCGTTGTTATATTATATTATCCATCCATTCTTTTTCTAACCGCTTAAATTAATCCAGGGTCACAGAGGGCGCCAGAGCCTATCCCAGCAATCAATGGGTGCAAGGCAGGACAGAACCTAGACGGGACAGTCCACTACAGGACACACACAGACATACTGTATACAGTACCTGCGCTCAATCAAACCAGGAAACCGGAGCACCAGGAAAGCACCTGGTGAACATCCATGTGAAAACAGGGAGAACATATAAACTCCACATGGATTAGCACCCAAGAATGAATCCCATGGCCTATATTAATTTATATTATATTATATTATATTATATTATATTATATTATATTATATTAATAGTGAACAAAGTCCACAGATGCGTGGGAATCTTAAATAGCAGACTTGATGAGCCTCAGGTGTGGTAGCAGCGCATTCCCACACGCCGCAGAGTACGGAGTGCAGTGGGAGGTGTGCTCCACTGTCACATATATTCAATTATATTCTAACAATATGGGGGGTTACAAAAATGGTGAAAATCACGGTTTGGCTGAGCAGTTTAGTCAATAGGTGAAATAATTGTTTATAACCCCCAACTTGTACTGTGATTTCACCAGAAAATACCCGAGCAGTTGGTATAATTGGAGGCATGTGAATCCTTTATACTCTGGCACAGCTTTGTTGAGAGGAGTTATAATCCAGGCACTCTTGGTTAAACAAATAAGTAATACCATGACAAGACACAAACTCCACTACATGCAACAATACATACAATAAAAATTACTCTATGTCCGGTATTTACTGTACAAACAAGGTGTTTCAGAGGCCTTTCAGAGACCTAACATTCTGGTCACCCAGAACACTCCAGACTGTTACTAAGCATTTAAACTCTTAATGCCTACAGAAGTCACAAAAAGAGATGAGCTAACCAAATACAATGCAATCTGCCTATTTGGAGCCTATATCCCTATCCATAAAGCTAGAAGTGTTTACTATGCCAAGTGTCACAAACTTTACCTAAAATCTCAGAGACACTTCTCAGTCACCTAAAACTGTAACAATATTACAGTATATTATATTACATTAGTTTTTTAGACAGTAAAACTGACAAAAGTGTTTTTTTTAATTAGGATGTGTTTTTAGGTGGGCTTCAATTTAAAAGTGGTATTTGCTAGATTCAAATGTTCATGGCTGTATGATGTGTGTTTCAACACTGGTGAAAAAACACAAGGGCTCAGACGTTTGAACCCCTGGAGAGAGCAACCGAGAGGTGGAAGTGCTCTCTATCTCACTAAACAGTTGTGTGTGTTCACCCTGACCCCAAAAGTACTGAATTTTAGCTGCTGTGTATAATCCCATTAAAACAGCCCTTATTGACCACAGCGCGGGACTACGTGGCTTCCAGCACTGTTATAATGAGGCATCTTTTTCAGAGCATATGGCTGGATTAAGAAAAATAAATTGGAGATTTTGCCATTATTATTTTAACATTATTAGTGTCTGTGTCCCAGGGTGACACAGTTGGATTGTTAAAGGTAGCCCAAATAACAGAAAGAGAAAAAAGAAAGTACGTGAACATAATATCTTACTGTGTTTCATACTCTTATAGCACCAGCTTCTACCTTTGTACCCAGAATAATACATGTGCACCGCTTTATTTTGACACATTTCCCAATCTACAAATAGACTGATCTACGAGTGACCTACAGCTGTTCTTAATGATAGACTGCATCATTCTTAAATTAATTAGTCTTAATAATGTTGACAGCGTTAAACGAATTGCCTGCGGCAGTGCCATAGCTGTGAGGCAGGATTTGGTGAAACGCACAGCTCCAAGTCTGAGATATACTGTGAGAGCATAATAAGACAACTGGAGAACGAACGAATGTCAAAGACAGAAAAATAATGGGAACACTTATTCAAAATAAAATAAAATACAGGGGGAAACAAAGCCTCTCTGTGGAAGAGCTCCGCCTTCGGAGAAGTTCAAGGGATCACCAACGGGGAATACTGAATCGTTTAATCTGAATTGATTGCGAAATACAAAACAAAAAACCCCATACATATACAGCAAACTGTAAACTAGATACAGTATAAGAGAGGAAAAAAAAATCATATTTATGTCAGAAACGCAGCTTTTATGTGGAAACTTAACTTAAACTTAAAACCCATGGTGTCTGTTCCTCCCAGACTTCTGTAAACCTGTCAGGCTGTGTGTTTAGTAAACGTGCATCCCATCACCAGGCTAGTTCCTAGACAGCTCTAGTGCTTACCACACCAGTCTGGTATTGCAACAGACAGGGGGAGAGATCTACAGTAAGAATCTGCAGAACTAGTCTTCAGTGACACGGAGAACAAACCTGCATTTGAAAACTGCGTTTTGTAGCAGTTTGTGCAACAATCGCAAGCAAAAGGTGTCTTTCTTTTTTGGCCCATCAACAAACAAGCAGCAAGCAGTCTTTTCCTCCATTATGTTCGGATCGTACTTTAGGATGCTACCGCACTCTGCTCATATAAGGAAAGCCCGTGGTGAGCTCAGTTTCAGAGAAACGGTGTGTTTGAGCTCTGAGCAGTGACTTGGCTTTGTTCTCAGTAAAGAATCCAGGCTGCAGGCAGAGTGGAAGGAGGGCACTCTGTAAGCTACTGCTGCCCCCCTCAGCAAGCCCCCCTCTAAAATGTTGATTTCACAGAGCTCTTTGAAGCCTCAGCACTTCTACATTTTCACTTCATGAAATGCTGTTCGTACACAAACCCGGTATACATGTAGTTTATTTGACTATGGAAAACCACAGCGTTTCCAGCCTGCTGCATGGAGTAGCTGTCTTCATGTCTGTCTGGATGGACTTCAAGAGAATAACTTGTTCTACCCCAATAGAATAGGTTATATCCTTCTAAGTGTCATGTTGTTAACTATTTCTATTTCATTACATTAAATAGATTCCACTTGAGTATTTTTATCCACTTTTTAACCAAATCATAGGTCACCCTCTGTCATTCTATGGCCAGCAGCCATATCACCCTGCAACTCACAACTGGCAACCCACTGAAGCTCAGCAGGTGTGAGCCTGGTCAGTACCTGGATGAGAGACCTCCTGGGAAAAACTAAGGTTGCTGCTGGAAGAGGCGTTAGTGGGGCCAGCAGGGGGCGCTTATCCTGCGGTCCATGTGGGTCCAAATGTACTAGTATAGTGACGGGGACACTATACTGTAAACAGGCGCCGTCTTTCGGATGAGACGTAAAACCGAGGTCCTGACTCTCTGTGATTATTAAAAAATCCGAGGGCGTTTATCAAGAAGATTAGGGCTGTAACCCTGGTGTCCTGGCCAAATTTCCCATTGGCCCTTACCAATCATCAAAACAACAACAGATAACAGGTAATGTGCAAAACAACATCAGATGTGCAAAATCACACATCAACAGAATGAAATAAAGGATAGAAAATTATGGGGAGTGAGCTTCTTGACATGTGAGGTAGAGGTACTGTAGATTTCAATGTGTTTGAGTTTTGGTAAGAGAGAAGGCAGGTTCAGATCATAGGTGAGAGAGGCTGGGAGTTTAATAGTTTGATAGTGCGGGGGTAAAAACTGTCTCTGAGTCTGGGCCTTAATGCTCCGGTACTTCTCTGGTACCCAATAACGATAGGAAATAACCATTTTGTCAATGTGAAGGAAGAGTGTGCATTGTAACTGTTCCTCTTTGTTTTTAACAATTCCTTTAAAAATAACTAAAGGTCTTGGATGAGGGCATCTGCTCAGCAAATAAATAATAAATACAATAAATACATTTTCAATTTTGTGTGCTTATTCTTTCACAGGAATTTGCTCTGCAGAATTAAGTTAAAGAGCACCACAAATACAAAGACTAAGTAGATATTTGAGTTTTCACAGTCCTTCTGCGCTACAATCAACTTTATTTCGAATTTCAATGAGAGCATTCTAGGAATGAGACAGGAACGGTGGCACACACAGGCGAAGGTTTCAGCACTTAACTTCTGCCTCTGGGTTTCTTGTTGTCTCTCTCCTCAGTCCTCAAAACATTGTCCTCACCTTCAGTGTTACTACTCTCCTGCGTTGTGGACACCCAGGGGAACCATCTGCTGAAGAAATCAATTCTCCAGAAGGAACGGTAAAACACAAACAAGAGGACACATGTGGAAACTACATGGAAGTGCCTTTAAAACTGAGAGCAGGAGGTCCTTCATTACAAAAATAATTTTGGGAGTTTGCCACAGGTGACCCAGCCATGTTGTTGATGACAATACCCTGGCCTGCACTAAGAACAGCTGTGTGAGATTCTTGGATCAAAAAATTACTAACTTCCCAATGGGCTGGATGGGCCAACTTTTTGCAACTCCTCTTACAAAGTTTCTTTCTCACATAAAGGGCAGGGATTTAGGATAAGCAGGCTCGAACCTGGGTCCTGCATACCAGCATCATGGGCTGCAGAAGCACAGAATCCATGATGTCGAACAGCCTCTCACATCCTCCAAAGGGACAAGTAACCCAAGTAGGCTCTTGTGCAACAGCTCAAATACAACACAACCCCCCCCCTCCCCCTCCCACCTTAAAATGTAAACTGCTGTGTATGCAACTACTTTCTATATATCAGGAATTATATATTCAATATTTTTCTTTCATTTTATGTTATACTTCGGCATGGGTGATTTTGTCACGTGACCCTTGTCATTCAATTCTGGAAATTCCATCAAAGAGAACAATTTGAATAATTGTATTGTTAATTATCTTACAGTATCTCTTCAGATCCGGCATACTTGCTTTTCAGCCACCAAGTGGTCCCAATCAATAGTAACAAGACAGTTGAATAGGGAGGCTGATTTGTTCTTTTCTTGTGTAAACTTGAATTTGTCTTCTAAGTCAAGAATGTAGACAAAAAAATACAATCTGCCTCTAATGACTAAGCACCGTTGTCCTCTGCAACACTTTCTGATTTTTTTGGTACAAAACCCATGTTTGCACTATGGGCTTTGAAATTCTCACAAGTCATGCGTAATGCTTTGGAAAAAGAAAACTTGAATGTCAAGCACAAACATCTAAATCAGTGCTCTGATAAAATCCCTTTTCTGGATTCCAACTTGGGCCGTTTTTATAGTAATAATTCAAATTATAATTCCTTGGATTTTGTATAGCAGTTTTTATTCTTCATTGAGAAGAACCAATCCATATCGGATAAGGTGGAATAGGGAGATAGGACTTTCCCAGATAAGCTGTTGGGGAACTGTAGGTAGAGTAGATTAGAAACTCTGAACTGTAATTACCTGAGTTTCTCTGAGAACCCCTATTCTTACAAAAGGCGCCATGGGAATATTTTAATGACCAGGAGCTGAGTTTAGGGTTTAATTAAAAGGGAACTATCTTTTACAGTAGTAGCCCCCAACTCCTGGAAGAACACCATTTCTGTTGGTTTCCATTCCAGGTATATCTCCATTGCTAAATTGATTGCTTCATTGATCTGCTTGATTGCTTAGACTTATTTAGAACTTGTTTCTTTGGTCAGACCTGAGCGTAACATTTCTGATTTCCGATTTCCGATTATTTCAGCATACAGGACTTAACACCTCAACTAGCTTCCTGTTATTTCTGAATAGACAGCTCTTACTGATTGATCAATTGATGATGAACAGACACAGTTTGGAGTGACACTGTATCAGACACACTCACAGAAAGTGATTTTTCATTCTAGGGGTCCAGTTGGTTACATTCCAGACAACACACCTGAATGAGGGCAGTGCTAAAATTCTGACAAAAGGTACAGGATTCATACTTTAAGAGTTGAAAGCAAATTTATGAATACACCCCAAATAAAATCTGCAATTAATAACTCATATGGAGCAAAAACCAGAAGAAACAGTGTTTCTCCAGGATTACTGGGAAACTTTATCCTACAGCAAAAGTGTCCTCTATGTCTGTAAAATTGAAGTCTGTAGATTCAGCAGCAGTGTGAGGGACTCACCAAGCTTACTTTTGTTTGGTATATGACACGATTGTACTACACGGTGCTTTAGCCCTTACAGACTCTCAAGGGGCTTTCCCTGAACATTTAATTAAATCCGTTAAACATTTCATTAGTATCTCAAAGAGAGAACTCACCTCTTAATAGTTCTTAAACAGAGTTGCATTTTGTTAAGTACAGAAGGCTGAGACGCAGCTGGAGAAAAGATCTCCTGCCTTCACGGGCTATTTATCACATACAGATACAGTATAGAGGAGGAGAAACCAGAGACTGAACGACAGAGCAGTTCAGTGCCATTGTAACTGCAGCCCTTTCAAAAGCAGCAAACAGGAAGGGAATAGTACCCAGCAGGAACAGGAAGGTCCACTTTGCATCTCTTTTAAGCACATCTACCTAGACAAGGTACTGAACTGGAAGGGGTTAAAGACGAGCTCGTCTCTGTGCGTTAAACCACAACAGGCAGTTTCCTACAGAGCAGCCCCCCAGCAGCAACTTGCAAAACGGGGCGCAATTCAAGTGAAGGAAACGATGACTCAGTTTCCCTTTGTTGCTGAACCAGGGTTCATTATCATAAGAAAGATTATTTTATTTTTTTTCCAAAAAAGACAACTTTTGTTTATTTTCATTGTCTTCTTCTTTTTTGTATTTTATAGTGCGTTTTTTTTTCTCTCCAAACGTTCTCCTTTCCACCACCCTCCCGCCCCATCCTAGTGGTCGCAGTTCACCGGAGGCTCCTGTAGTACCTAATTTAAGTTCGTTAGTGTGGTTCAACTAGCCTCTCGACCCCTGGGAGTCATGTGACTCGGCGGGCGGAATGTTTTGAGGCTAGCTGAGCACTCAGGCCCGTGGAGAGAACGTGCCACTCCGATCTGTGAGTCACCCGTCGCTGCACTGCCCGTGATCAGCTGCGTGTGAGCCTGTCAGGACTCATCTCCATCTCTATCCCCCCTCGGGCGCCAAGTCAGATTTTATTTTTTGCTTACTTGTCTGATCCTCAGTGGATCATACCGTTCTACATACCCACCTTAGCGGCATGAAGCCCTGCTTCACAGAGAGACCGAGGTGCAGCGAGAGAGGGAGGGACCAGAGCTTTCTCTACCCGATATTTTCATCAACTCTATTTATTTAACCGTGCAACACATAAGAACAGGCTAAATGGTATTCACAAATCAGAATTATGTTCTTTTTAAAATGTGTCTTTTGAATTCAATCAAAATGTTCATTAAGCATCCAGAGATATTTTTATTATAATCTGGGAAATATACTTGTACAGTGTGCATACTTGTATGCACCGATTTGAAATATTGCTAATTATATCTTACAGTATACTCTATAAGTTATCCTTATTTCATTGTAATGTACAGTCCAAAAGATTGCATGGGAATGAGGGTAGGACATTGAAATCCTTAACTCTGCAGTCCCATACATACAGTACCTAAATTAAAAACAGAAGGTTTTAGAATGAAGGGTGGCAACAGCTTTGTTTGCAGCTGTGCTCCATTTTATATGATATAGAACACTGGGTGATGATTATTCAATATTATCAAATGAATTTAAGTGAAACCTAAAAACTGACATTTGTCTTGTTCAGCATTTATCTGTCGGCTGATCTGAGTTGGGTTGTTGTGAAGCAGGCTTTCTGGGCACTATCACAAGAGAAAGTGAAGCCGACCAATTGCTACTGAGCAAAAGGAAAGCATTTTAAGAGAGACTTATTGCAGAAGAGTCATTACACTCCAGTAAATGTAGATCCACTCAAAGATGCACTGACCTAGATTAAAGACTGTACAATGCCGGACAATTTCAGTGTACAGTGTTGCTTTCAGACCTTGATTGGCCTCCATTTGGCAGAAGTGCTTTAATCCTCCTTTGTTTTATTTACAATGATATTTTGACAAAAACTGAATGCATCTGGTTTCAAGGGGATCTATACTTACTGTTTGCCATGTGCTCTATGCCTAAACTTATTTTTTTAAAATATAAATCACAGGGGAGTTAATTCAACTGCAAAAAGAGATGGATGATGGCTGGTGTCTTTAACAAAATGTAAATGCCCTCCTTGGCTTTTCCTGCACATGGTTATTTGAAGATTTCCTTGCCCTTTGGAAGACAGTCATTCATTAATTCCTTCCTTCACCAGCGCACACAGCAAACACTGACACAAAAATAGCTGGGAACTGTGTGCGTCTACAGTGCTAAACTGATTCTGATTTAGTCTTGGCCATTAAGCGGTTTAGCCTTGGAAACTACAGCCTGCCTGTTCAATCCACACTCCCCCTAATTGGATCATTTATTAGAACTATAATCCAAACTAAAAGGGCTTCCCCCTGTAGGGCCCCCCTGCCATGAACAGTCAAACTGCTTGACTGTCAGGGCACAGAATAGAGCCCTTACTACAATTCCCCTTCAGCACAGCATTTGAAGTGATAAAGTTTAAAAGGCTTTAATGTGCAAAAATTGCAACACCTCAATGAGGGGTAAATACTGTGCTCAGACTTCAATACTATTGTGTTGCACAAAGCACTGGAAAACGTTGCAGGTGTTTGAATCCAGGTGTACAGTATGTGTTGCTCTCTGTTGCTTTTCTTCCTATCATTTCTGTTGAGTACGTGGATGTAAGTTCCTCACAGGAAACACCATAACAGTCAAAGGGTATGGTCAAGGAAACCCAGAGGGAACGATAATATCAGGTCTTCAGTATTCTGTTAATTGAAAGACAAAATAAGATATTTACTTCAGAAACATCTGCTTTTACGCAATATTAATTTTAATTATTTTGCAATCAATTCCAGTTGCTCTTTTTTGCACATACAATAGATGAGCACCAAAAGTCCTTTCCTTGACCCAGTCCCGAGTTCATAACTTCAAGCTGTACTGTAGAGTTTCCAAAACACAAATTTGAAAGCTATGTTACGTACAGTATATTATATCCATTTGCATTCTCTCATCTCACATGTTCAGCGAGTCATGTTCTCAGAGAAAGAGCCTCTGTGTTGTTTTTTTTTCTGCCAGGATACAACTCTATTCAAATAAGAGCTTTCTCAGAACATTGCATAAGTGAAGTGTCCCGGATCTCAGCATTTGTTATCTAACTTTGACCCAAATTTTGAATTTGTTGTGCTGCTATTTTTTCCATCTCTTTAAATAGTTTGATATAATGGTATGCAGCTCCTTTAATATATCGAATGTGCAGTATGTAAATCTGATCATGTTAAGTTTCCTCATTCTGTGTCCAGGTCATTAGTGTGTCAAGTTTAATCAGAAAGATTGGTCTAACCCCAGAATTAGTCCAGAATATCAGAGACGGATACTGCAAGGGCAGAACTGATGCTCAATTGTTATAGGTTAATTAAAAACTGTTCCAATAAAATCTGGTGAACACTCCTGGTTCAAACCTGGTTCAAGCAACTCAGGTTTGAGCTGTATATTTCAGGGTAAAAGGTAAGTAAATCTGTAGTGAATGGCAATACAGTAACTCAGTGGATAGCAATTGGGTGCTACAGTATGTGTGTGGAGTTTGTATGTTCTCCCCTGTGATCACGTGAGTTTCCTCTACATGTTCCAGTTTCCTGCAACAGTCTGAAGACTTACTAGTAGTTTAATTGGCTTCTGTGAAATTTGGCCCCAGTGTAAGAGTGTGTGTTTGTGTCGGTATGTTCCCTGCGATGGACTGGCGTCCCCTGCCTTGTGCCTTTTGCTTGCTGGGATAGGCTCCGGCTGCCCTGGGACACTGTATGGGATAAAGTGGTTTGTGAAAAGAGGAACCCATGACAAGGTGAACCGGAATCAGAGCAGACCAGAGGTGAAGGGAAGACACCAAGCAAACTAATATAGGAGACAGGGTGGGAACACTGGCCCGACTTGAAGACATCTGGCCGAGACCCTGCAGAGTAGAAGCAAAACCTCAGATTGTTTCCCACCTGCCAGGAGGGCATGGACCTTCTTGCTTGCAGTCTAGACTCATTCCTGCTCTGCATAAGAGGGATCTTATTGTTGGTGGGTTTGTGAGCCTGTGTCCTCATTCATATCCAGTAAGACCAACCACTGCAATGCTAAACACTTCAGTATAGTGGAGACTGGGAGTTAGAGCAGCTTCCCAAGCCCAGGAGGCCAGCCCAGGCCATCCATGCTTCTCTGTGACAAGGACACTGAGCTGTGGCACCGGGGAAGAGTGCCCATCCAATGGACAGGCCCACAGGCATGCTGCCACAACTTTGCCGAAGCAGAAGGTGAGTCTTCTAGTGCCAGTGGCCAGTGGATGGCAGTGCTTTCCATCTGCTGGTGTAGGTCTGTGGTGGCCTCCAGCAGTTGGGAGGAAGCAGTAAAGAGAACTCTGTGTGGTAACAGAGCTTAGGTCAAGATTGGTAGAAGTGCCCACACCAATCGCACCCCAGAAGAGGGTCACATTCCAAAGGCAGAGGGCAAGTAAAGATGTTTGAGCTCATATTTGCACCTCACACTTGAGGCAGCAGGCAGCATAACCGTGTGGTACTGAGAAGCAGAGACCATCCAAGCGGCATTTCTAAAACGAGTGAAATGCACAAGGAGGAAAATCAGATTCACTAGAGTGAAGGTTTAGTAGGATATGGATGGCAAAGACATCACAATTCATATAACAGCCACACTATAAATCACTAAAATAGTTTCAGTTTGTGAATTTCTACCTAATCCGATGAACAGATCCGAAAAATAGGGGCTGAATGAATACATCAATGTTTAAAAAAAGCCTTTCGCAGGACAGGTGCATCAGCTTTTCATCTAACTGCGTTTTTAAAGGTCATTGCCAACCCAGCTTAGTAATTGCATTGCTTTTTCGTTTTTGCAGTCCAGTAGATCTCATAATTCAGTGTATTGTGAATATGCAATCTATAACGTGTATTGATGTTTTCTTGCACAGTGTACAGTGTGTTTAATCTAGGATTTTTCAACTGTAAAAGCAAAGCCAGGAAGATCTTTACTGCACATGATGCTATATCCTGAAATACATATCCCAGGTCTAGGTCAGGCCTTGCCAGCAACAATAAACAAACCACATTGAAAGCCCTTCAACTATTTATTTTGTGATTATTTTCAAGATTTTTCATAAAAGCAAACAACATTCATCCAATTTTGAAATGCTTACTTCGTTAGCTTGTTCATTTTATTGAATGAAGGATGTGCCTTTCAAGCATTTTCCTCTGCCATATTGCTAGCAATTAGTCAACAATATTCTAACTCAAATGACCATTTTCATTCACATCTGATTTGGCATCTATGCATTGCAGCAGGCTGAAATTGGAGGATGTGCCATCTCTCTACAACACCCCTGTTCCTTTACTCACAGTGGGTTCCAATGTCCAATGCCAGCCCTTTCTGTCTTTTTCTGTTAGAGGCTATTTGTCACGATCATAAACCCCTCCTCTTAAGGATGCTCCAGCCCTTCCTAGATTATTATTTATCTCCTGCACCTGCCTCCAGTTCCTGCCCCCGTTCTATAAGAGCCAGACGTTCCTGTCAATTTGGGCTCAGCTTTGGAAGATGGACGCCCGGAAACCCACCTACCCGCGAGTCCAGGAGCGACTCAACGGCATAGGCTTCCCAACGGTGTCCTGACCTTCTGGGTCCGGGGCTGGGAGCGTCTGGTCCTGTTACCCACCTTTTATTCCCCCGACCCGTCGCCGGATCCCGCTCCGGCTTTTAACTCCGTATGTCTGTGTCAGGACGGATCACTCGGATTTGGACATTGGCTTTCCCTGGTTTATCTTATGGACTCCCTTGGACTTGTTTGCCCCGGACATCCCCCCCCCGAACACCAGCACACCTTGGACACGCCCCCTGTTCTTCAAGCCCCTAACCTAGTCTTTTCCCCGTGTTTTCTCACTCCCTTCCGGATTGTGCTGTCTGCATAGGGTCCTGAAAGATGCTTCGTGAGACTATTCCTCTAAATTGAAGGTATGCCCATGTTGCCTCATTTTAAAAAAGCAAGTGCAGCTTGAACAATAGAGACAACTGACTGGGTAGCTTGTTCCAGACTCCCACAACTCGTTGAGTAAAGACGTGCCTCCTGCCCTGATTGGAGGATCTCATGCAGCTGTTTCCTCAAAGAAGCCAGGATATGACCTTCAACAACATGGCTGGGTAGTCTTTTCCAGACACCTACAAACATTTGCTCAAAGAAGCAACATTAAAACAGAATAATTTCATGAAAAATAAACAGATATTATAGAAACACACGGCTACCCTGTACCAGATATCATTTCAACACACCATAAGGGCAATATCTGATGATATTAGGGAGCAGATACATAATCCTCAGGCACTGCCTGTGGTACCAAAAGGAAACGTATTGTGGAAACTAAGTAATGAATTCCAAAAGTTTAGCAAAATGCTTTTGAAAAGCAGCACCTGCCTCTTGTTCTGAAATATAATCAATGGCAGTATTCTCAACTTTAAAGGCAATATTATGAAACTGATCAATGACATGGGAAATGGATATGTGCAACTAATTGCCAAATCAATAACAGATTGATCAGTTATTGAGAGACCTGAATGGAAATTTCTTCCACTGAAGACAATGAGAAATTTGTATAAAGACTGACAATAGGTTTACAACAGAATGTCATCTGTAATCAGAGTCTTGTAATCATAATTTACCAATAAGATTCAGTAACAAGGAAATACAGTTAATACAGGTATTTTGAAGGCACGGGAATGCACAGTTACAAGTATGCTGTGCTTTGTTTCTTTATCCAACTTCTGCCAAAGTTTTAAAGTTGTTTTTCTTTATCTGACTCTTTTGTCTAGGGACTACAGGGCCTTATGTAGTTTGAGGTACAGGCCTCAAAATTGAATTAAAAAAAAGGCTAAATCCCATTTCTCCTGGCCACAGCCATAGATTTTGTTATCTTGATTATGTTTATGTGCCATAGATTATGTTATCTTGTGATTGTGAGAAAATATTGAGGTATTCATGATCTATAACAACATCCCAAGTGGGGATTGTTGATTTCTAAATCATTGATTACAACGGTTTATATAGCCTATATATATATCTTTGTTAGGCTCAGCAGGCACTGGTGTGGGACAGACAGAAAAAAAGCAGAGAAGGGTTAATTAAATCAGCACTTGTTAAATTCACCAGATCCTTCATCCAACTCTTTCTCATGATGTTATTGTTTTATAAATAAAATCTGATAGACTATTTAAACTATGTAACACTAGTTATTATATTATTTTATGCTTATTTATTATACATGCATAATGTTTATTTGACATATTATTTAAACTATAACTCAGTATAGCTGTACATGCTCAGTCCTGGAATGTTATACATGAATCCGGTTAAAACTAACTTAGACATTGCGGTCTATTGTTAACTAAATTCCTATAATTGCTTATCTGTTGCTCAGATCCCCTTTGGCATAATTTGCCTCACACTTTAATCCAATATCATTAAGTAAACATTGTTCAACGTCACCACCAACGGGAGAGACATAGTTTTTTATCCACAAATGGAATTATAACAAAGTTATAATAGAAATTCGGGAGGAAGGTTAGATCCTAATCTGGCACTTCCGCTAGCCTGAGTATATAAGTCTCATCCTTACAGCAATGCTGCCAAAATTCTCTCAGCCAGGCGAGCTATGCCAAATACTGTATAATCAGCATGTCCCTCTTGTCTTTATCAGGATCTAGCTGAACTACTGAAGTGCATATTATTATGTGGTTACAACAGGTGAAGTCTTTACACACATAAAGGAGACATGCATCAAGATGACTTGCTTTCTTGTCGTTGTAAAACAGGGGAGGTTTCTGTTTAAGTTTCATGAGGTAAGCAGGGACACTCAGGATGCCCTATTTGAGCCCCAGTACTGTCAAGACTGTAGCACAAATAATTGGGAGAGCAAATTTATTTTGAAACCTGCATAATCTGCAAATATCATGTGGTGGATCATCAGAAATATCTGTTTTTGTTCATTTTTTATTTATTAAATATGTGTTGCAAGGACAAGTATGTCCTTGAAAGTATACAGAGATGTACATTTTATGTTTTTCAGGGAAGATTTTTTGAAGTGCTCCTTATAACCCAGACATTTGAAAATGGCATTTTTTACCTTACTTTTTTGATGACATTGTTGCTTCTTGGTTTGGGTATTTGGAATTGAAAAACTGCCTTTTTAACATTGAGGTTTAGCCAAATGTTTAGCCTCCATCTATTAAAATTCTGTCTGTCTATGCAGCATATTTGAGTTTGCAACAGTACAATCTTAATAAGAAACGTTTCCTGCTGGATAGTCTTTCTACATTATTTTTATTTTGTTGTGCATAACAGTCTCCAGCCTACAGTCCCAAAAATTCCCAGGATTCAAGGTCAAATCTGCTTTTATTTTAATGCTAGGTTAATGTCACTCATTAATTAAATCTGTAGCCTCTCAGGGTAAGGTGTCAGAAACCTCTTGGGACTTGTTCAGAAAATAAACCTTCCCATTTTCTGTGTGAGTGTTTGTTGGAAAGAATTGTTTGAATGTTAATGCTTTACAAAAACAAAAAGACAAGAAGTTAAATTTACGTGTCGGATGAAACCTAGATTTGCCTTTATGGACTGGTCTGCTCTCGAGATGTAAAAGTGTGATTTCTATGCACTGCTGTTATACCTTGGGACCCTATTACATTATTAGTGTTATTCACAGGATTGAGTCTAGGAATATGCCCCTCCACCTGCAGATTAAGAGTAAGAGAAGAGTGTGAAGAGCCTCTTACATTTTCAAAATATCCAAACCTTCTCAGGGATTCTCCTAGTGTACCTAAGATAAGAACAGAAAGCTCAGATGGGTAATCTTAATTTAATGTCAGCATAAGCATTTAATAGACATAATTAGAGTAATTCCCCCAAAAACTTTTTCAGCAACTCCAAAATTTATCTAATTCCTCCAGAATTTATATTTACCTCATAAGAGAAAAGATAAGAGAAAAATAGCCAGACAGAAAACAGATATTGACAGAAAACAGATACTAACTAGTCAGTATGCGTCTGCCTTCTGCAAGTTAATACTGCGTAATAGACATTTCATCCTGAGACAGGTCAACTCATTAGGTTTGTATTACAATGCCAGACCAGACTAAATAGTGAATCATTAAAAATACAATTGTGGACATATCTACAGACTTTCCCTATTTAAAAAAAAAATCTTATCGTCATTGTTCATTGCTCAAAGCTGATTTATTGCTACCCACACAAAACAAAACTATTTTTTTGGTATAATGCTGTACTTTCCAGTTTTGCACTTGTATTGTGTTTCTTGAGAATGAGAGCATGAGAGAATAATTTGGTTTTATATGAGAAACCCAAACTACATACTGTAAAAGCAGGCCTTTCCAAAGTATTTGTGGTTCATAAGAGCATGTTCTCAACATTGTTTAATGCTCTGCAAGTCTGAAATTTGTTATGAAATGTCAGTATCATTTAAGCTACCATTAAAATGATTTTACAATTTATGTTCTTAAAAAGTGTCTTTGAAAGAATTATGTGTAACCTTCACATGTATCCATCAAATACGCGTTTCCTACATTTTCTACATGCAAATCAATCCTAAGATCACTTTCAGAATTATGACATTATTGTTTGAAATTTGAAAGATTTATTTGGTGTGTTTTTCTCTTTCTGTTTAGTACTTCGTCATATCTGGAAATAACGTCTATAGGCAAAGTCACCAGACTGTTTTTCCTAATCAGCTTTGCCAGTAGAGTTTATTTGCAGTCAAATTGAACTACCAGGTTACTTGTTTTAAGATAAACTAACAAAAAAGCTAACTGATTATCACATACAGTATATATTGGGGTCATTAAAATGAAACTTCAGTTATTCATAAGAAATATGCAAACAACTACAAAGCACAGGAGTCTACAGCATGTGACTCTGGAAGCTATTTAAACGTGTGGCCAGTTCAACAGAAATTCAAAGAAAGGCCAGCAGAGATGGTACTTTCACTTTTATGGCACCGATAGCAAACATACCTCTAAAGACAGAAGTGCTAAAAATGGAAGCTTGATTTTTAGGAAAAATACCTGGCTATTTCACTCCATTTTTTGTTTCCCAGACATTCCCTGTATTAAACTACCTTAAGGTGATTAAATAATAAAATAATAGGAGTTAGTTTAGGTCAATTTTGACATTCATCCAACTAAGAAAGATTTATGGGTGAAGACCGTGTAACAAATATGCCTCTGCGCATAACAGGGATCTTGGCCACCCAGGCTGAGGCAGATCTTCTTTAGCTCAGCCGACAAGACCCTTGTTGAGCGACACCAGAAACCCAGGTTCGAGCCCGTGTGGTTGTGGGACAAACAGGGGTAGGAGCGACGAGGGCACAAGCCCTAGAACCCGAACCCGTTACCGTATGGACATAACAATGCCAACAAGCATAATGAAGCAGATTGATCTTTCTTTGCACCTTTTTTTGCAGTGTGGTTTCTGTTCATCTGTGCTGTGTTCTTGTATCTGGGATCACTCAGATCCCTTGCTGTGTGGTCATGGAAGCCTGACATACACATCGAGCTTGAAAAATCAGACAAGGTCATTCAGAAAGCCCACCTCCCTGCACGGTGCAAGGACACCAGTGAGTTACAGTGTTACTGAAGCCAGATAGATTCCCAATGTGAACATGAGCATTGAGTCCCAAAGGTACCCACTGGAACCAGCCTCCAGATTCTGTTGTGGATGCTTGTCCGCCTGGATCTTTCAAGGAAAGGTTAATGAGATCCATGAATCTGAAATGGTCCCTAGAATGGCCATGTCTCATTTGTAATGTGCTCTTAAGAAACTTAAACAACTGTTTAACTGTAAAATAAGGCATGGAAAATCTAAACATCTCTCACTGTCCAAATCATGTCTGGAAAGATCCCTGAGAAACTCATAAGTTGAGGTTAGTTTTCTTTCGAGAAAGTGGGGAAAAATCTTCATTAAAAATTGTAATGTCAAAGCGTTGCTTACAGCTTACTGAGGAATAAAATGCCAGTCTCATGATAAAAAGGAAGAAACATCAAGCATTTGACCAGAAAATGTGGTTGATTTGCTTGTAGAGAAATCACTTTGAGCTTTCATTATCATTTCTTTGATAATGTCTCTCTGTCTTTATAAAAGCAACATTTTTTATACATGGTGAATCAAAGTAATGGGCATAAACTATAAAGGTTATTTGAGATGCATCTAATCCCTCCAGTACTATGCTCTAATGCATGAAACGGTGGCTGATAAAGTTCAATGAAAAACCAAACCGACAATGCAACACCATCAGGTCATTTTGGAACAGTTTATTCCAGATGATCATGTAAGAAATGATGCTCATCTTCAGCTTCATCCACTGTTCTCCAATGGAGTGACCTTCATTGGTCCAGTGTGGCCCACTGGAGTGACACTTATCATCATCATCATCATCATCATCAATGAGACAGCCATGAATTTTATCCCAAACTCATTACCTATTATTAAAATGAGTCATTGTAGAGCGTCTGCAATTCATTTCTTGACATAAAAACATTGGATTGTTTTCCTGTAATCTGTGGACTGAACACAGATCCTTAACCAGCTGCATTGTGGAAAATGTAGACAGTGCTGTCAAAGGGTCTGAGTGAGCAAATGATAAATACTACTGCTCCAAATCTGTTTCTAGTACATAACTTGGCATGATGCTTATTAATTCACCAGTAGAGAGACAGCTTTCTGACAAAGGGTCTCGTGTGTTGTTTTGACTAGAAATGTAACATTTTTATTTCTGTGAATCTAAATTCATGAAGTTGTGACAAATGTATTTCAAGTTAAGTTCTGAACACCGTCTCACAATTTTTACTTTCTCTTACTAATGCAAAAACGTCAAAGTTTTTTTTTTTACGATGGAATAACAAAATGGAACTTGGCCAATAAAAATACAATCCTTATCGGAGCAAACAGATTCAAGACAATTCATTTTCAAACACGATTTAACAGGCTCACTTGCTCTGGTGTTTCAAACACAAACTTAAAACTTTTATTAACTAATATGTATAATTCATATTCTCCAATGTCCTTTACTTTCACATATTAATGCAATTTAATAATTGAAACTATTGTTCCTCCTTTTTTGAAGACTGTTTGCATTGTAAGTGTTACCATTAGTTTCATCATGTCTTATATAAACCTCTGCTGCAGAAACAATGCTGCAATGTCTCAGACAGCAGGGCATTATGCACAAAGCAGCCATCTTCATGTCCAACTGATAAGAGCTGTGTCAAGGAAAGATGGTAATGAAGCTCTTTGTAAAGTGAAGCTTTTTTTCAGACTTCCATTAAAGGTCTGCATTTGTCAGTCTATGAAAATTCTGCTGCAGGTATGAGAAAATATTCCTGAATAGTACAGGCTCAGGAAAGCCAGTGGAACTTACTAAAATGAAAAGGGCCAACCATTGAGATTATCTTACTCTTGTGATGGGGAGCCTTTTGATGGAGAGTACTGTCATGGTATAATGTGAGTGACCTTCATCAGTCCAGTCCCGCTGGAGTGACCCTCATCAGTCCAGTCCCACTGGAGTGACCTTCATCAGTCCAGTCCCACTGGAGTGACCCTCATCAGTCCTGTCCCACTGGAGTGACCTTCATCAGTCCAGTCCCACTGGAGTGACCCTCATCAGTCCTGTCCCACTGGAGTGACCCTCATCAGTCCAGTCCCACTGGAGTGACCCTCATCAGTCCAGTGTGGCACACTGGAGTGACCTTCATCAGTCCAGTCCCACTGGAGTGACCCTCATCAGTCCAGTGTGGCCCACTGGAGTGACCCTCATCAGTCCTGTCCCACTGGAGAGACCTTCATCAGTCCAGTCCCACTGGAGTGACCCTCATCAGTCCTGTCCCACTGGAGTGACCCTCATCAGTCCAGTCCCACTGGAGTGACCTTCATCAGTCCAGTCCCACTGGAGTGACCTTCATCAGTCCAGTCCCACTGGAGTGACCCTCATCAGTCCTGTCCCACTGGAGTGACCCTCATCAGTCCAGTCCCACTGGAGTGACCTTCATCAGTCCAGTCCCACTGGAGTGACCCTCATCAGTCCTGTCCCACTGGAGTGACCTTCATCAGTCCAGTCCCACTGGAGTGACCTTCATCAGTCCAGTCCCACTGGAGTGACCCTCATCAGTCCAGTCCCACTGGAGTGACCCTCATCAGTCCAGTCCCACTGGAGTGACCTTCATCAGTCCAGTCCCACTGGAGTGACCCTCATCAGTCCAGTCCCACTGGAGTGACCCTCATCAGTCCAGTCCCACTATAGTGACCCTCATCAGTCCAGTCCCACTGGAGTGACCTTCATCAGTCCAGTCCCACTGGAGTGACCCTCATCAGTCCAGTCCCACTGGAGTGACCTTCATCAGTCCAGTCCCACTGGAGTGACCTTCATCAGTCCAGTCCCACTGGAGTGACCCTCATCAGTCCAGTCCCACTGGAGTGACCTTCATCAGTCCAGTCCCACTGGAGTGACCCTCATCAGTCCAGTCCCACTGGAGTGACCTTCATCAGTCCAGTCCCACTGGAGTGACCCTCATCAGTCCAGTCCCACTGGAGTGACCTTCATCAGTCCAGTCCCACTGGAGTGTCCTTCATCAGTCCAGTCCCGCTGGAGTGACCCTCATCAGTCCAGTGTGGCACACTGGAGTGACCCTCATCAGTCCTGTCCCACTAGGGTGAACCTCATCAGTCGAATCCCACTGGGATGAGGCTCATCAGCAATTACTTAGTCCAGTGCTCAGGGCGTCAGCTATATGGTAGCATTTGTAATATCTTTTTATTGTACAATTACCACAAAAAACACACAGCAAACGTTTTTTTTTTTTTTTCACAAAACAGGCTGCACTATTTCTGATTAAAGTAAAAACATATATATGAACAATTATGTTCAGTGTTTTAGATCTCTCCATCTGGAATAAACTATTTTAAAACCCAGCTTAGTGCAGAACGCTCTACGGCCCTCTGCTCCCGCCTCAGAGAGATGAAAGCAGCTTCAATGAGCCTCTGAGGAACGCTGGCTATAATTTCAACATCAAGAAGAGCCGTGGACTGCCTCTTGAAGGAAACGCAGAATACAATAGAACAGCACAATTTATTCTCACACAGCACTCCTCGTGCAGAGAAACAAAGTTGAATTATCTCTATACTATTCCCTGTACTGCCTAAGTGCTGAGATGTGAAATCAAGTGACACTTGATGGAACACAGCTACCTCTCTAGCTGGTCTGTCACTTCCTTTTTTTATCATGTTCAGAAGAGTCTCAAATAGGATCTATTACTTTTAGATCAATTTTCATTAAGCTTCTTTGGAAGGGAAAACACTGGTGTGAGCACAGCGGTATGGTCTACAACAAGATTAGGGGGATCATTTTCCAGTGCTACAAAGGAGGAACATTTGAGGATTTTCCTGCGGTCATAGCTCAGACCATGTACAGCAAATTGCAGAACAATTAATCCATCCATCCATTTTCGAACCCCTTTATCCATTACAGGGTGGAGGGGGGAGGCAGAGCCTATCCCAGCCAGCAACAGGGGTAAGGCAGGATACACCCTGGACAACACCCCAGTCCATCCAAACAAGCACGCACTCATACGAGAGCCAGTTTTCCCCAGAAGCCAATTAACCTAACAGTTCGTCTGAGGACTGTGAAAGGAAACCAGAGCTCTCAGAAGAAGCCCGCGCAAACATGCAAACTCCACACAGATAGAATACTAACAAATGAACCCAGGACCCCAATGTTATGAGGTAGCACTACTAACCACTGCACCACAGGGCTTACCTAGAACTATTAAATGTTTTTTTTTACTCAGTACTCACGTGTGGAACTGTCCTCAAGAGAGGAAAAGATGACAAATTCTTATATGCTTAATAAGTAAATAAAAATTAACTGACTTCCTTCAAAGCCATCACAGAAAGGAAAACAGAAAGCTTAGGTCAAGATAAAAGTCGTTGCTCAAAATTACAACTAATACAACATACTGTAGCTGCATTGTCAAATTGATGGAGGACTGACAGAGCAATCAGTGATGGAGCAAAGCATAACAATTTAGCTAATTCTTAAATAAAATTGAACGGTAATATTGACTTCTCAGACACTACAATTGTGTTCACTGGTTTACGGGGTAACAACAGGATGCGTTCAAATGGGACATACTATAAATGTACTCTAAAAGTAAGCACAGTAACCACATTCCTTGTATGAAAAGTTGCTTTTTCTACAAACAGATTGCTCTTATTACTTCAGAAAATGGCCTAATGAGCCGTAGAGATTCAGAAAGGCACCTTAGGCACCTTAATCCAGAGACATTTTCATGATTCCTGTTGGATTACCGACATACTGCTAGACTGGCATTCAGCACTCAATGGAGAGCTTTAATGCATGGCTCTGGGATAATGATATCCAACAGGAATTCCCCGTTTGGCAGCAAACTTTAAACAGGATTCACTACCTAAAGCAAGCAGCACAGGTGGCACAGCATGCAGAGCACGTCAAAGTCAGTGACAGGCTGTTCTATCCTTCTGACCTGCAGGGTTGATACTGCACTGATCTCTCCTGACAGCTGAGCTATGATACGTGTCAGTGGGGCTGGTTGGCAAAGACTCTGGAGTACAGGGGATGAGGTGCAGAGAGTTTGACAGCTGCCAGTCAGCTGCTGAGCTCTGCCACACATTGGGACAGTACCTCCAGCACAGTGGTGTCCTCCATAGCAAAGCAGCAGGGTTCAAACACCTAAATCAGTTAGACTGTGCCTGACAGCCGTCTTTGCTGAGGCAGGGACACCGATACAGAGCAAAGTGTTGGAAAGCCTGTACCACCTCTCAACTTAGAAAAAGATAAAAGCCTGAGCTCTTAAAGTAGTTAGCATTGCTCTCTCTCTGCACTGGGGTCCTGGGTTCAATTCCTAGAGTGTTATCTGTGTGGAGTTCGTATGTTTTCTCCATGTTTGTGTGGATTTCTTCCAGGTACTCAGGTTTAGTCCTACAGCCCAAAGACATACTGTGGCTTTTGGGAAAATTGGCCAATTTGGCCAAATCTGGTCATTGTAGAGTGAGAGTGTCCCTGCAATGGACTGGCATCCTGTCCAGGGTGTATCCTGCTTTGTTCACATTGCTTGCTGGGGATAGGATCCGACTTCCCAGTGATTCTGTATCAGCGGCAAAAATATGGATGGATAGATACTGCAAAAAGCCATTTGTTACAGTGACATGTGTAGTGTGTCTGTAGTTACTACGTGAATTTAATACGTAATAATTTAAACCTCTTAAAAGCTATTTGCTCCAACATATCATTAATGAAAAAGTAAACCCTTAGACGCGACTTTAATACACGACTTTAATGCAATATACTCACTGATGAATTGATTTGTATTCATATGCTTTTGCCACGCGTGTGCCTAGCTGGAAATCGTACCCGTGTCTTCTGTGATCCCAGTTGTAACCCCTGTGTCAGTTAATAAACGTCTAAGAATGAACTTTTGCTTCTCTGTGGCTGTGTCCTGTGTGAAGCAAAAGGAACAAAACTCAATATGACGGGAGCCAGTATTTACTCTGAAGATCGCAGCGCTTTGGACAGAGAAAGCATCAAAAGGAGTAAATATATAAAGTGTGACGGGACTGGTAAGCACCAAGAAAATTGCATTTTCCATTTTGGTGAAAGCTCTGTCTGCTGTGTCTGTGAACATTCTAATAATTCCTCTGAACACCAGATAAAACTGTATTATATCTTGCATGTGACTCTCAATCAAAGTCTAAACGTCTAATGTGTTATGGAAACATGTTAAACACGGTTTTCTTTAAAGCTCTTTCATCGACTCATGAATGATGGAAAAGAAAACTTATGACCAAACTCCCAGTTGCATAGAATTCTCAGAGATTTTAATCACAGACAAGAAATATGTTAACTTCTTGTCCCTGGTCTAAGTAATATCTTTATGAATTTGTGGATTTATGCCATCAGTGCCCAGTAGATCTAGAGTATCATTTGATTATTTACTTAATCAACTTCACGGTTCAGGGGTGTACAGTGGCATTGTGGTTAGCATTGCTGTCTTGCACTGCTGGCACCCTGGGTTCAGTTCCAGACCTGGGGTGCTGTCTGTGTGGAGTTTGAAGGTTCTCCCCATATTTGTAAGGATTTTCAGCAGGTGCACCAGTTTCCTCACAACCATACATTAGCTCAAATGGATAGAAAAATGAATGGATGAGTTTCACAATTTTAAAGGTTATCAAATCGTACAAAGCAGGAGTTATACTTGCATCATTTTCAATATGGGAGACCTTATTTGTCTACTTTTATACATTTTTCCCTTTGAAAAGCAAGCAAGCTCGGTTGATTTGTTTTCCATCTTAATATTGGTAATTTCCAGATTATTTTCAAATGAGTTTCATGTTTATTTTATTTCCAAAACAATTTCATAGATAACCAGGCTTTTCTGTAAGCCTCTATGTAAGTAAGAACTTGCTATATTTTTGGTTGGGAAGTTTTAGTACAGTCATACATTTGTGCGTGTGTATTTGGCCTCAAGGTTGACTCAAATAATTTGTTAAAAAAAGAAAAAGCTTTTTAAAAACCAGTTAGTTACTACACCTGTTACTTCTTGTATTCACTTCTTTGTTAACATTCTCCCACCTTGTCGAAGGGTCATTTAAAACTTCCATCACTACCCAATCACTTTCAGCACAGGTACAGTATTACTTCTAGTGTTGTAAAGAGATTTCTTAGTTTACTTCCTAATCCTGGTGTTTTACAAATTAATTTACAGTAAAACCCCTGTCATTTTTTCTATTGGACCTACCCTGATGTCCCACTTCCTTGTTATTCACATATTGTCGGCACCTTCATATTTATTTTTAATGTACAACACAGCAAAACATCCTTTCTTCTTTGTCCAAGCAATCCTTCCTAAATTGTTTGCCGTTTGGTCTTTGTAGACTTTAACCTCTAGCCTCCCAGTCTCAAAGTATGCCCAATCATGTCAGATCATGGCTTGGAGTCTGGGAAAGGACTGCTGGAGCACAGGGTTAGAAGTCATATTGGGTTAATTTTCAATCCTTTAAAGACTAACAGGATGAATTTTCAAAGCTTTTCGCTCACGGGCAAAGTTTATTTGACGTTTTCTAACTTCATCCAATTTCCCACACTACGTTTTATGTTTATCCATCCGTTATCTGAAAGCCGCTTATCCTGTTCGGGATCACAAGAAGCCAAAGCCTGTCCTGGAATTCCAGAGTGCAAGGCAGAACTGAGAGCACAATCCTGGGATCGGACAACAGAAGCATCCATGTTTTACGTTCCTGTGCTGTCTCCTTTTTGAAATATAATTTCTAAGCTTTAAAAATAAATTTCAGAGACTGGGGAGAAAATTATAGCTCCCGAGACCAAAAAAAACATGGTGTTGGTCTGGCTGTTCGAAGCCCCAGACAAACTGACAGGATTCAAAACAAGACAAACAGAGCGAGCACATGAATCAGTCAATAAGGACTGATCGACAATGAATCTATCCATGACCCATTTGCTTGTTCCACTGAATAAGTACAAAACACTGACCTGTTTTGTATGGTCTTTATATTTTGTTTTGGGGGGGGGGGGGGGAACAAGGGTTTTAAGATTGTTGCTCTACTAAGATATCGCTTATATCCCATTACCTCACTCTTCTCACAGGCCCACAGTGCTGTGTGAAAGAGAGACGTCAGAAGGAACAATGTGCTCTGTTATGTAAGCCCCCAATGGAAACAGGATGCGGGGTCTTATCTGAGGTACACTGGAAACTGAAAAAAAGTGCCTCGAGAACCCAAGAGCAGCCCTCAATAGACACCCTTTCAGCACTGGTAGCTCTCGAAAACGGGATTGTGCAGTTCCCCAATGAATCAGTACCCAGAAAAAAACTGGCTTGCTGGAATGACATGGAAAGGGAAGTGTTAACCCTGAGTCAAAAAAAAAAAAACTAAAGCATGCTATTCAGCTGTATATAGCCTGAAACAAAAAAAAAGGGGAAGCTTTTTGTGGTCAGGCAGCTTGCAATTGTCTTTTCATCACTGGCGTAGGCACTAAAATAGCTCCAGCATGGGTAAACAACAAATTTCATTCATAAAAGTGGCTGTGCGATCCGGCCCTCCACTCCGCCCCTGCTGCCTTGACATCACAGCAGAGACGGCACCGTGAAAGCAGAAGTGCAGTCATGTGACCTGCGGCCCATTTTGCAGAGGAAGTGGTTAAAACGGCTTGCCGGGAGAGAGAGCGTGACATCACGTCGCCCTCGTCAGCATCAGTTCCAGTTCCTTGGTTTCAGGCAAAGTTGGAAAATACCATTAGCTTATCACATGGTGAGGCTTTACTTTCCATTGATGTGCGACAGAGAAGCGGTCCTGCGTGTGTGAGCGTGAGAGGGTGTGTGTGCGCGCGCAAGGGTGAGTAGCCAGCTGCCTTTCTGAAGGCTGAAACTCAGCCCACACAATGTGCCGTTACAAGAAACTACTTTCCAAGTTTTACACCCCAGCCCTTGGCGGAGCAGCTGGCATGAGATCTGCGTGTATTATAACAGTGGCGGCATCCGTGAAGCATGGACATGTGATGGTGTGTCGATTGGAGGAGTTCATTGCTCCACTGCTCCTGTCCTGGGCAGAGCAGGGCCTGTGCTATGTGCTTGTCCACATCGTGACAGTGCAACACACCACTTACTGACACAGGTCTAGGCCTGCTGCACTGTTTTTCTCTGGCAGGAACGCCGCCCCAGAGGACAAAGCAAGCAGTTCTTTGCGGGGGATATGTTGGTCTGCAGACAGATTTATAATGAGCCTAACCGGTGAGCACAGAGCCTCTGTCTCTTCCTGTGACTGGTGTACTGTGCCTGCTGCACTCACCACAGTGACTCTTTGTTTGGAGAGAGTGTGCTGAGTTTAGACAAAAGGAGGAGCAGAAGTGATTTCAAGCCCAGAGTTTTCACTTCTGTTTTCGCCATAAACAAGGGCAACTGAGAATTTGAACTTAGTGGAAGTAAATTTGTAGACAGAACCCTATACATGGTAAAATGAAAGCATCGTTCTATTTAAGGTTAAGTGCATGATTTCGCCACACTAACACTCCCACACACACCCTCCCACATGCACACTTTCAATAACTAGCCGTTTAATCCCATGATATCATTTTTCCAATGTACACCCTCTGCTTCCCAAAAAAACTCTTACCTTAAAAATCCATTTTCTGAGGTGAACAAAATCTTTAATTGATTCAGAGCTGCTGGATTATTTTAAGAAGACATGTGAGTAGTGAATTCAACCAGAATAGAGAAAACGGCTCAATCGATACAATCTCGTAGGGCCTGCAAATTTTAGGATTGGTAGTCGAGCATTAGCAGACAGTGAATTAAACTGCAAATGAAGAATGTTTATGTCTCTGTTCACCCCTGGAAAGATGGCAGTGTGCTGTTTTGTGGCTGAAAGCTCTGGACAGTTTTATCCTGGAGTCATGTAATGATATATTGCCTGTGCTGTAAACCACAATCCATTCTAAATATGGACCAGTACTGCAAAAGAAAAGATAACTGAAACAATGTAGGTGTACTGGGTGAAGTTCTACAGAAGTGACTACTGAGTCTGTATCCTTCACAAACACTTCCCTTTCCCTGTCTTTACAAAGAAAGCTATATTAGTCAGGTGTGTCACAAGACTGTAGGACACATGGGTTGAGAACTGACAGTGCTGCATTTCTGGGACTTGGCAGCAATGGTGAACAATGGTGAACAACTGAAAAGATAAAACCAATTCAGCTATCTCAGGTGTATTGCTTTATAGAGCCTCTTTTGAAAAGAATTGTCAGAAATTTCCAGAGGTAAAGAATTGTACTATCGGAGGGTTATCAATTGGTCCACAATTTTAGGGAATCTTTGAGGGTATAGTGGTAGTTTCTCACCCTGCAGAGACACTCTGTTCCCTATCGTCACTGAAAGCAGATTGATACATCTGTCAGCTCTGGAAACACATGTATGGAGAATAAATAGCAATAATGATATTATCAGGTGAATTTCTTAAGGCTCATCGACGTAATCAGCAAACTATAGGAATCCATTTCCATCAGCTTGTGTAGAGATCCAGCAAGTTCCGGAGTTATAAAAATGCCTCTAGTGTCTCGTGATTTGCAGCAAATTGTTTATTCATCCATCATAAAATGTTATTAGCTGTGGCATAAACTGGAAATAAGATTCTGATCTGAAGCTCATTCCTGACATGTTCCCTTGTCTATTGTAGATTTTAAAGTGCAATTGAGGTATTGGGTGTTGTGAAACAGTGAGAATCACATAATACACTTCAGTGATGTTAACACCACAGGCTACTGTGACGATTCATCACAGCATCAGAATGAGACATTCTCTGCAGGTCACAGGATATTAAATGGTGTTTTTCAGCTTCATTTCCTGTTCTACATTTTTTGTGGGTTAAAAAGTTATGTGCACACATTATGTCCATCCATTTTCTAACTGCTTTATCCAATTAAAGATTGCAGGGGAGCCAAAGCCTATCCCAAGAAGCAATGGGCACACAGCATGGCACCCCCATCTCAGGGCAGACACACCAACACAAACACACTCAGACCAGGCCAGTTTTCCCACAAGCCGATTAACCTACCAGTATGCTCTTTGGAGCAGAGGACTCCCATGTGAACACAGAGAGAACATACAAACTCCACACAGATAGCATCACAGGGACCCAGGGCACACATAACAGACACCATTAAAAATGATGGAGCAATTTATTTCAACTTGTTTTGGATGATTTACATTGAATGTTTTATACAGACCACAGAGTAAACTATTCACAGATTTTCTCCCTGAATCAATTTTGTAATTACAGGGATACCATTTGTAATGATTAAGAACAGGATTATCAATTAGGAGCGAAATAAATTAGCAGTTCATTTATCATTGCTGTAACAAATAATCATGCACATGATTAACCTTCCAGCAATTATGAAAAAGAGAAAATAAAATTTCACCTTTGAAATGAAGCAGCTTTCGCAAGAAAACCTTAATTTCAGTGAAGACCTCTTACAAAAAAAAATTAAAATATTGCTGACTAGGAAGCAGGTCACTTCTCTAAATCCCAAATCTGAGCCCCAGTTACAGTACAAACTAGTAAGTGTTGGAATTCTGTGATCTAGGTATAGTAGCCTTGCACGAATCATATTATGTGTACCATGTAAGATTTAAACGCATGCTCCAATCAGATTTCACAAATGTCTGTTGAATTGAACAAGTTGTCTGACAAATCAACAGCATAGTTTTATATTGTTCTGTCACTTACATGTTATGAGTGTGAGATGGTTTTGTATAATAAAAATGAAATATGATAAATGCACAATAATGAACACTGTTAGAGAAGCGAAAATTATGTGCATTCAATATGTGGTTACATGTAGTGCTGCATTTATTGTGTATCAGCTGTGTCGGCTAAGCTAGGAAATTGATCACTGTTGCCAAAATGTACTGTCTTATCAGTTCCTGATTTACAAACACAAGGAGCTGTGTGGAAAAACACTGTGCAGCGTCCCACCAGAGTAATGGTTTGGAAGGCCGTTTCCTGATTATAAACGTCACTGCAGAGAAGCACAGGTGTGAAGAGCAAAGGGCATTGAGACACTGCATCTCTGGCAGGCTGTGAATGGTTATTCGAGATCATTTGTGGGCAAATTTCACTGTCGCATAAAAAAGAGCTCTGCTGGAATGAGGCAGGGAATCCGCAGGCTTCTACCAGGATCGCATTCTGTTAAATATGTTTTTAAAATTAAACCCCCAAATTCAAAACTGCCAGTGAAGAATAGAATGAACAAAGGAACAGCGCAGGAAAACATTAGATCCAAACAGATCGTCGTACCGTCTTTTGAAATATCATTGTTAGATGTGGCCCTGGCAGCAAAACCTTTAATATATCTTGTCTCATATCCCTGTAACCAAAGTGAAAGGAATGGCTCAGTCACCTTGATCTGTGCAACTTTGCAGTACAGACTCCTCATATTTCACAAGCTGCTCCCTCTCCCTCCATGATCTTCTGGATTAGAGATGCTATTCAGACATCCAGAATGGTGGCTCAAGATGAAGCCTCCCCTAACTAAAACAAATCGAAATATACACACTGTGAAAAATCAAAACTGATTGAACAGAGCTGCCCTGTTTACGTTTATATGGAAGAGATCTGCTGTGAGCCAGCCGAGACTCACGTTCTGGGGGATGCTAAGCAAGGAGCATCTGCATGTGGTCTTGTCCATCTCCTTATTTAGTTCCTCCACTTACCTGGATGTAAGGCTCATTCACCTGGAACGGGAGCGTGTCCCACTAGACTCTGACAGCACAGCGCATACACAAGGAACCAACAATATGCCATTAGCAGTAGTTTTACATGGTTTTATGGACTCTTACATCACCTGGTGTATCTAGGGCATTAGTTGAACAACAGCCACATAAAACCCATAGATAGCAACTGAACAAGAAACACACACTCTCCCCAAGGCTCCCAGAGCTCTGGCTGACACATTCAGGATTGTTAATGGATGGGCTTACATGGAGTACAAGCATGTGTCTTCCTGGGCCCCGGATGTCTTCTTCCCATTGGAATACGCTGATTTAAGAATTGAGAAACTGGGAAAAAGGCCAAGAAAAGAATGTGAAACATCCCATCCCTTCCTCTGAAAGGGTGACGTTGGAATAAAAAACCCACTAAGCGAAAGTAGGTCAGGAGAACTAGGAGTAAAGGGGGGGACAGGCTCGATCGTGCCCCAGAGAAGACATTTTGCTCTATGGCACTGAGGCTGTCTACTGGGATTAACTCGGAGAAATACTTCTGAAAACCCGCACAAACCAGTTCTCCTTCTCAGCTCAAAACAAGTCCTTGTATCCTTGGTAGATACATGTCACACACCCTGCAAAACAGCTCAGTCTTTCAGTACAGGCTAAGTACTGATTCAGGGTTCTGTCCCATTACCAAAAGTGCAGCTATATGAAACTTGCTCTTTTTACAGCATATACAGTACCTCGCTGTCCCCTGTCACACTCTCATCAGACATGTAGGCTGAATGACATTTCAGAAAAAGAAGGGTCTTCTTCAAGCAGCAGTCCCTTCGGCCCATTGAGTGCCTTTGGTTGCTGGGAGTTAATTGACTCAAGGATCTAACCCAATCATTTTTTGAATGTCAGGGTATCGTTTTCAACAACCTGACCAGGTAGCTTATTCCCCACTCCCAAAGCCCTTTGTGTAAAAGTGCCTCCTATTCCCTGGTTTAGTAGCATTTTCCTGCATTTTGTCCTCTGGTGCGTGTTTCCCTGTTGATTCTGAAGTCCGTTGGGTTGATTTTCTAAGTGGCCTTGAGGATTTGTGAACGCCTGAATCAGGTCACCTTGCATTCTTCACTGTTCAAGACTAAAACCTTTAAACTTCCTTCTAGCCTGGGAAGGTATCTGGTCCCTCTTTTCTGGGCTGATTTTTAGATCAACAATATCTTTTTAGATGAGGTATGTGCTGGTGAATTATCATTAGAACATAATATCTATTACATCCAACATTTTAACATTTATCAAGTCTAACATTCTGTTTGCCATTATGGCTCTAGTAGCATTTTAAAGCTCTGTTTCTCATCTTACATTCATTAAGTTTGTTTTTGCTATATGAGTATAACATTCTGTTCTTGTCTGTGTTAAATGTCCTCTGCCAGGTGTTTTCAGTACAATAATCACTATTACTTGTTTCTGATGGATTCTGTCTGTAGCTCACAGCTATGCTGCTATGGTGGATTTGTGTGTGTGCTGACTTTCTGAAGCCCAGTGGTCTTCTGGTAAAAACACGTACACAGACTGATACAAGTTATCTTATCCTCGATCAAGCACGGTAAGTATTACCATGATAATACTAGAGGAAAACTACAAAAATATAGTCCACATTTATCTTAAGTGTACTATAAATACTATTATGACAGGGATTGCCCTGTAGAATCTGGAAATCACATAGGAATAAACACATTTTCCTGTGGAATACACATGTATATTTCATACAGATGTATAGAATAAAAATTTTCTGTGACAGATGTGCTTCTAGACTCATCAGGACATGGAGGTGTAGAGTGAGTTGAAAGAATGGACACACTGTTAGTAACGAAGTACAAGCAAATATTGACCAACGGTCCCTCTGGACGCCTCCAGGGTTCTGGAAAAGAAAAAAAGTGCTGACGTAAAACAGGTTTTCAGAGACCTTCATCCATGTCAGACAAGGATACTAGGCAAATCTGCTTAACTCCTTGGATTCCAGCTGCACACCAGTCACCTCACTGATGGTAATGGCTTGTTTTTTTTTCCTCTTCTATTTGTTTTGTTTTTGATCGTTTCATAACACACATTCTTTGAGAGTCACATGATGACTTCACTTGGCTGGTGCAGAGATGCTGATGGTGTAATACAGCAGGGGTGAGAATTGGTGTTGCCATGGAGACAGCTAAAGATCTTCACCACGGTGATCAATGCCTGGAGAACAGAAGGAATGTGGACAATACGCTGACTTTGCTATGGCAAAGCAACCAGCAAGCCTTTACCAAGTCCTTGCCAAGAGAGGGGGTTTAAGGAGTGTGTGTCTCTCCCATATAAAACACCCACTCCTTCCACCAGCACAACATGCTTTGCTTTTGGTAGCCACTAAACCCACAGCAACAATTTATCAAGTATTTGAGCTTCACCATGGTTTAAGACAGAGCAAAATATCTACGTGAAACATTGGAGGCTAGGATCTATGATAAAGAAATAAAATGATACAATTGGAATTAACTTGTCAAATTTTCCTTTATGTTAGCAGTTAAAAGAATGCCATCAATTTAATAATAAAAATCCCTTTTCACAGTCCCTAGAAAATATTTGCTGTCAAACTCTAGGCATTTTATAGGCTCTTTTCCTGAGTTAATAAAAAGGGAGCAGCAGAAGAAGTTAAATCTGTAACGAGCCGCGTTGTTGTTAGAGTGAAGAATCCTATGTGGAGCAGGGGAGCCAAGGCAGGAGAGCTTTCTGACAAGTCCAAAGCATTTTGGCCAAGACGTGGTCGAGGGAGAATTCCGGGTTCGAGACCAAAGGTTATCCGAATAGAGAGAGAGGCAGACACATCCCAAGTGTAAGAGGAGGTTGAGGTCAAAAGGGAAGATCTGGGTTCGAGTATCCAAAAAAGGCAAGAAGAAGTAAGTAATGCGAGGCATGAAGTTCCAAGGAAGCTAACAACACCGAGCGCTGTTCCGTGAAAAGCAGAATGCTTAAGTAGGTCTGGAAGTAGAGGGTGTGTTAACAGGTGAGGTGTTCAGTTTGGATGGAGGAGTAGACTGGTGGTGTTTGCAGAGAATGCCTCCAGCTGATGCTTAATTGGGACGAGACCATTTGTGAGGAGGATTCAGATTAGCGGTGGTTGTGACAAAATCTCATCCTTAATTGGAAGAAACAGACTTTTTAAAATATTTCTTTTATGACTTTTACTGTGCTTTACTCGTTACAGACTTGACAATGGGCTGTAACTCAGGGTCTGGGGTTGACTGATTGGGGTAACATCTTGCGGGCATAGAAATTGCTGGCTCTGAACAAAGATACCAGATGTTGTGATGGCATAACTACTACTTCAGACTCAAAGTCAAGATCACAATCATTAAACTTGTTATTTAGCAACATTCTTAGCGTTTTTGTCGCTATATGTCTGTAGCATTTTGTCCCTGGGTCTCCTCAGTGTTTTTGTACAGCCCTGGTGTTGGTTTCTGTTGCAAGGGGATCCAAGATGGCCGCCTGTCTTCTTCTTGGTTTGTTCATTAGCCATCACAGCTAACTCGAACTGCTTCTTTATTAAAGGTTTAATGTTTTGTTTTATCATTTGTGTGCAGTAATGCAAATAAAACTCTATTAATCTCAGAGCAGAGGACACAATACAAAGTGTCTACTCCATTAAGTGCTCACTAGCACCCCACTAAAAACACTTTTTTTTACAACAGACATAAGGTGTTTGTTCAGAAAAAAGAAACTACAAGTCAAAAAGTGAGTCTTGCTCCTACATCCCTGTGATTTTGAATTGCTTCAGCCTACCACACACTCACAAAGACTGCACTCTCATGAACTCTGATGACTGAAAGCACTTTTCATACTGCATGGCATGACATTGAAATTTGACTGTCACTTTTCACAACAAAAAAAACCTCCCCATTAAATTCATTTTTTTCCTAATGTCTTTTACATTTAAATGTGGAGTGCATAAAAAATATTTTTTCTTTGTGTGACGGGTAGCATTTTTTTTCATTGCTTTCATCTATTATTTTCTTCTCCCTGAACTATCTATTGTCATTAGCTTGCACACTTAATGAGGGCTAATTTATTGTTGTCAAGATTCCAGTCCGTTTCGCCCATAGTTGATGTCAAAACACGCTTTCTGCTGGTTTAGCTCAGCTTTGTTTGTGCCATTCAGCAGATGAGTCGGTTTTGTATTTTTTGTTCAGATTTTGTGCTCTGGCTTGTTATTACTGTGCTTTGCACAAAGCAGAACAAGTTTTTTTTAACAAATCCTGGATGATTAAGATGATCCCTCTGCTGCTGTGATGCATTTAACTAAAGCAATGGAAAAGACTCCTCAAGAAATGCTCTCGCCGATATCCGTATAAAAGCTTTGCTGAAACTTTGAAGTTATGTTTCCAAGTTGGTTTTACTGTTTCCTTCCCCATTGCATTAATGCAACTGTTCTTCTGATTCCCCTCATTCCACTCCTCTTTGATCACTTCTGAAAGAAACAGTTATCTGTAGAAGTGGTTTGCATTTTCCAACCACATCACTTCAGTCTACGGTAGCACTGAAGTTTTCTGCGTCACCTGCTATACCTGGTTAAATTACCCCTCCACGGAATTCATTCTGTCCGGCTGTGAAAAAACCCCGTGAAAAAAGTGAGGTTACAAAGTCGCCTCCCACAAAAACAAAACTGAAACAAATAATTCACTTGCTAGGAGTGTGTTAGAGTGTCCCCAACATTGTCCACTTTCACAGTTGAACAGTTGATTTTTATTGATTGATTTTTACTGAAATTTATTAAGTAAAAAAGTATGTTAAAAGAAGAAGATATCTTTAGAATTTATGCTAAATTGGGATAGCTGAATTATACTCACAAAACATCGTTCGGCTTTTAGCTTCTGTGTAACTGATCTTGAGATTAATTGGATAACATTCGGTATGACTGATCTTAACCTATTCATCTGGAGGCTTAACTGTTGTTCACTAGGTTATGTTCAATAAACCTTGGAGAGTATCTTTGCCAAGAAAGTGTAATTGATGTTTTAGGGGCTTCCAAAAATTAAATAACCACCCCTTATGTACAGTAACTTCAATTTTGTTATACAGCTATACTGTATGTGAAGTGATCTTATTTCAATATAGAGTTTTGGGGTTACTTTAAAATCGTTTCAGATTCTTGGCGAAATATCATTCAATATCATGTTAAGATGTGGTCCTGATATAAACAGAATAAAATGAAAGAAAGAAGAAATGTTATGTAATGTAAATTTGCATGGAAAATCTCAAAATTCTGCAATAATAAAAAGAACAAAAAAGATAAAGCAAGGTTTTCTAATGAATTACCAAGGAGAGACGTGCTGTATGTTATTTTATTAAGCATCGGCGTGCATGAAAAGGTGGATATGAAAAGTTGTTTGTTTCCATTGCGTGATTGGCCAAAGATTGCAGAAAACAATCACTGCATGACATAAATAAAAATAAATCAATGAATCTAAAAGGCTCCAAAGAAAACAGCCAGTGTGAATCAGATACAATGTTACAGACAAATGAAGTAGATGTGGTTTGTGTGGGACAGATGATTAATCCGTGTTGCACTATCATTTAAATTCTTGTGAGGCTAGTCATGAGTACAGAGTAATCCAGATGTGCAAGCAATTATACAGAACACACAGCAGATTAACAGCCAGGATGCTGCAGTTTGTACGATCAGACTGAAAACCACAGACCACTAACCAGAGGAAGCACAATGCGCTTGGAAAATTACCGTAAAAGCCCTTTTTAGTTTAAATTTTACTGGTCCCATTATTTGCTCTTTAATACCTTGCAAAAGAATCCACCCCTTCCAATGATGGATGTCCCATTTTTTTTTAATTACCCAGGTTTTATACCCATTTTTGTCAAGTGAATATTTTTAATCACAACTTGGATGCTACAAATGAACACCGTTATGGGTGAAAGAAATGTCAATAGTGATAACAAAGACATTTAAATAAAATAAGTTTATTGCATCAATACTTGCTGGAAGCTCCCTTTGTAGCAATAACTGCTGCCTGTCTTTGTTAATAGGTCTCTACGAACTTACCAGCTGGATGGTGCAATTTTCACCTGCGCTTCTTTGTAAACTCGCTCAAGCACCGGCAGGTTGGTTTGGGATTTTGGCTGCAATTTTCAAGTCTGGCCCTAGATTTTGTATCAAATTCAGGTCTTGTTTTTTACTGGGCCACTCAAAGACATTTACTTTAGTTGAGTACATCTCAGATCCCTTAAGCGTGGAAATAAAACCAATGCAAGAGCATCATGTACGATGCTCATCTGCGACTGTGTTTAGTCCCACAACCAGGGGACTAAATTTGCCCTCCTCTCCAAATGGTATATGATGCCTAACGCATCAATAAGAAGATGATTTCAGCAATCTTAAGAAAAGGAAGATGAACGCTTTGCTTTACCACACTGTCTCTCCCACACTAGAGGGATTTAGAAGGTGACATTTATGTTTCACACAAATGCACATTGGCTTCAGAAATGCATTCAGACCTCAGTGAATGTACAGTGAACCACCTGTGTAATAACCAGAGTACAGCAAAAAACAGCATTAACATGGCTCCTATGCCATTCGAGAGGCAGGGGGAGCAACACCTCAGCAGCCCTCCAGCTAAGAGACAGGGAACACAGCCTGGGACAGCGAGGTGCTGGAAAAGTGTCTGAAGCCCTGGGCAAGGCCTCAACAAAGCCCTGCTATTCTCCATGCAAATCACGTGAGTCCCGCTGTGCTGTCACCGCCAGCATGCCTTGGCTAGGCCTCCACTTCCTGGAGAGCAGGAATAAATAATACCACTGGATGCAAAGCACAGGCAGTCCCCCTTTCCACTGCTCCTTCCACACTTTCTCCCACTCTCTCCAGTCTGACTTCACCCGCTGCGAGCTCGCTTTAACTCTTCCCTGTCTGGTCGAAGCAAGAAATCTGATGGGAGCTCAGCAAAGCTGCTCACATTATGAGTCCCTTCACCATGCGGTAACAGCTTTAGAGATGAAGGGAGAAATATGATAAGGATGTTACTTTATTTATTCATTTAAAATTCTTCACTTATAGCGCCTAATACACCACAGACATTTGTAATTAGTATTTGTAAATGCTATACGTTTTCCATAAATGGGAGGAATGGTGGCGCATGTGGTTAGCACTGCTGCCTCTCAGAGCTGGGGCCCTGGGTTCAATACCTGAAGAACTGAAGAATTCCTGGGTTCTGCATTGAGTTTGTATGATCACTTCCTGTTCGTGTGGGTTTCCTCTGGGTTCTCCGGTTTCCTCCCTCAGTCCAAAGACAGACTGCTAGGTTAATTGGCTTAAGAGGCCAGAAGCCACATCACCCTGCAACTCACAACTGGCAGTCCACTGAAGCTCAGCAGGTATGAGCCTGGTGAGTACCTGGATGGGAGACCTCCTGGGAAAAACTAAGGTTGCTGCTGGAAGAGGTGTTTGTGGGGCTAGCAAGGGGCACCTAAAGGGGTTCTAAAGCCCCAGTATAGCGATGGGGACGCTATACTGTAAAAAGACGCCGTCCTTTGGATGAGATGTAAATGACCTGATTCTCTGTGGTCAAAATCACAGGGTGTTTCTCGAAAAGTGTAGGGGTGTTACTCCAGTGTCCTGGCCAAATTTCCCCCTGGCCTTTACCAATCATGGCCTCCTAATAATCCCCATCTATGAACTGGCTTCATCACTCTGTTCTCCTCCCCACTGATAGCTGGTGTGTGGTGAGTATACTGGTGCACTATGGCTGCTGTCACATCATCCAGGTGGATGCTGCACATTGGTGGTGGTGGAGGGGAGTCCCCATTACCTGTAAAGCACTTTGAGTGCAGTGTCCAGAAAAAGTGCTATATACAGTAAGTGAAAGGAATTATTATTATTATTATTATTATTATTATTAAGAGAAAATTGGGCCTGTTTGTTGCTATTTGTTCCCTGCAATGGATTGGCACCCCATCCAATGTGTATCCTGCCTTGTGCTCATTGCTTGCTGTGGTAGGCTTCATCTCCCCTGTGACCCTGAATGAGATAAAAAGGTTTAGAAATGGATGGATGGATATACTGTATTACTTAAGAAAAAACAAGTTAGGCAAATGGTATTTTGACTAACTGAAAATGGAAGTTACAATTTTAATTATCAATTAAATCAATTTAATTACAGAAGCACCATTGAGAGCACCCTGACCAGCTGCTTGGTTTGGGAACTGCAATGCTTCAGACCCTACAACGAATTGTGGAAACAGCTGAAAAGATCATTGGAGCCTCCCTCCCTTCTATTTGTGTCACCTATCACAAACGCTGCTTACACAGAGCCTTCAGTCCAGTAGATGACCCCTCCCACCCCTCCCATAAACTGTTTGCCCTCCTACCATCTGGGAAAAGATATCACAATATACGGGCTAGCTCCACCAGACTCTGTAACAGCTTCTTCCCACAGGCTGTCAGGCTCCTCAACACCCTGGAATCTACTCACACCCACCCAGGGTTTATATCCCCCCAGTGTGTTGTGTATGTTGTATTATGAATTGCCTTGCACTATCTGCACTTTGCACTATGTGTATCCTGTCTACAATGTCTATGTCAGTGTCCTGTCTGTTATGCCTGTATTTGCACCGTGGACCAGGAGGAACTATATTTCGTTCCACTGTATACTTGTATATGGCTGGAATGACAAATAAATGTAAACTTGAACTTGAAACTTGAACTTGAACTTGAATATGTTCATTTTTGGTTTTCCCGTGGACCACCAGTTCAAGCGCGATCTCACGGCCACGGAACTTTCTCCCGGAAAGTTTTATTTCTTCTCAAGGATGATGGATGGTTTTCCCTAAAACTCAGAGCTTATTTTTCTAGAATGAAGTATCACTCCAAATGCCATTAGCACATGAGGAGGTATATATGGCTGGTCTCACTCCTGTGAGTGTCATGCAGAGCCAATTCATATCCATTCCCGTAATTCGAAGCCCACAAAGAAAAATAGAAAGTTTAGAAGCTCTTTATTTTACGAAAATTTCACTTTTTGTTCATCCAGTTAGCCATCAGCATAAGAACATATTCTCCTTAGCAATTCATTTCATTCAACAATTCATTGTAAGCATTTTATTGCCTTGTTATAGGCAACTCACCATACTTGCAATTCATGAGTATTGCCAGACTATGACAAGACACTCTCCATGCTACAGCTCACCTAGAATGAGGAGTAGCCTGGCTGTCTATTAATACTGGGCTGCTAAAAAAAGTGGATGGTGCTAAGAATAGGGATGTATGGTAATGCGCGGTGAGATTTGTGACTAAATTTGAATGTGATTTTGCCTTGTAATACAATGGCAGATAGCATCAGGCTGCATCTAAAGCCAGCATGTATTTGGTTTAAATCTCTCATTTGGATATTCCATATCTGTTACAAAAAGCTGTTGGAACTTTCCCTCCGTGATCAGAAAGAATATGGATTTTCCCAGGTTTTTGATTCTGTAGTCTGGCCAGGACCGGGATGTGTTTTTGTGTTCCTGGGCATCTTTTCTGATCCCAGTGCTGAGTCTGCCTCACCAAAACCTTCAGTAATGGCAACATTTTCTAGAGCTTTGTTTTCTCATTCTGTTTTGACCTGCTGTGTGATTTGCTGCCAAAGGAAGAAATAGATACCAGGATTTAGAGTGAAGAACAGCCACTCAAGGAGAAGTATTGAACACAGCCAGTTCTGCACCTAGTGGGCCTCTGGGAATGATTATGTTACCATCAGTCTCCATGGTTATTTCTTGTTCAGAACAGGTTGAATTCAGTGCAAGGGCCCTCTCCTAGAATTCTCCCTTCCAAGTAGATTAAGCTGACAAGGCCAGGATATTAAATGCTTACAGTAATCCACAGGGCATACCTAACTAATACTGCAACACCCATCCTGCTCAGACAGCAGGGCCACTGATTTCTATCATCAAAGCCTTTAAACAGTCCAAAAGAAATTGCTTTGGTCTCTGATGTCACCCAAATATGGCAATTATACCAAAACAGAGTCATGATTCACAGTCACTTTTGTACAATTACTGATTCATTTTTAATAGGTTTTTGGTTTTGAGCTGTTCATAGATTAAACCACTGAACACTATGTTTTTACGGCACAGATTCATCTCAGTTATAATGTCACTCACTCCTCTGCCAGATTGACTGTTTTCAGTGTGGGAATAGAATGCAACTAGGGTGACACACCTGAAGAAGGCTCCACAGTCAAAAACCTAATGAATTTAGAATCAATATTTTACAGAACTGGTAGGTTTTTTTATTTCTTCTTTTCAGCACTGAATTAACTTTGTTATTTATAACAATTAAAGCAAAAACAAAATGCTTATACTGTATATAGCACCCTGGGTAACTACAACATACAATAAGTAGGTTGCACTTTCCTGACATGCTAGCATTTAAAACTTGTCTTCATGAAAAAACATGTGCCACACAGCTCATGCTAATTCAATCAGGAGAAAGGGGTTGAATTAATATCCAACTAAAAGGAAACGTTAATTGATTAAAACACAGTGTTACTGTAGAGGCGCATGGCAAGGTTACTGAAAGCACACTGCCGTTAGGACAGTACAGTCTGAACTGGGATTTTCACATTGATCTCTTTGGACATTGAACAAGAGTGATGAGCCGAACTCCTATATTTTTAATAAAGTCTACTCCGTTCTACCTTATTTGGTCAATTAAACACATGCATAATGTTGAGGTTCTTTATTCTGAAGAAGCTGAGCATTTTGGACAATTGTCTGACAGATGTTATTATGTTTTCAGCAACTGTTCTGGCTGGACAGGTATTTGTTGGGAAATAAGGTTTATAAAAGAACTGTGAATAACCTGTCAACCTGTCTCACTGTGAATTGAATGTTAGGATCTATAGTCAAAAGTCAACATGAAAACCAAAGAACGTAATGTGAAAGAAAAGATTTGGAATATATGTGAAGAAGATAACACAACAATCAGCCAAGACAATAGTTCAATGCCAAGATAAACATCTACAGCTGACACCATGAAACAAATATCAGTAAAATTCCCTAAACCCCCAGAGTGTAGGGGTGAAGGTATCAAAATTCTCACATTGCAGATGACTGAAACAGCAAAATGACTAAATCTGCACAGCAAGATGTAAACACCTCATCAGCATCCTGAACTGAAAAGCCAGATGAGAATTTGCTCTGCAGTGCAAAGATAAGTCAGGAGAGTTTTGGAACAGTTTCATGGAAAGGTGAGACCAAGACAAACATCTACCACAGTGATGGAAAGGTTGAGGTGTGGAGAAAGAAAGAAAGTGCAGAAGCTCCAGTCAACACCACCTCTTCTGTGAAGCCAAGCGGAGGTAATGTCATGGCCTGGGCACGCATGGCCGCCTCTGAAACTGACTCACACGTCTTTACTGAGGATGTAACGAATGATGGCAGCAGCTGAATGACTTCTGAAATCTAGAGAAATGTTTTGTTCATGTCCAAGAAAATGTTTTCACAGTTTGGGATGGCCCCTCACCCTGCATCATAACAATGACCCAAAATCCCAAACGCACAAAATACAATCAAAGAAATCATCACCGAAGAGTCAGAACATTTTCCCAAAGAACGGGAAAGACTTCAAAGTTGATGCAGCGAATAAATCTGAAGATTTTATTTGCAAAGTAATGGGATTGATATATTTGGTTTGCAGATTTTCATCACATAAATGCTTTCAGGGGAACGTGTGTACTGACTCCTGGTACTTAAGTACATGTGTCTGAGTACTTAAGGTTCTTTGGAACAAAGTGTTTTTGTTCTAATATGATGAAATGGAATTACCCAAATGTAAAGAATGTATTGTGCTTAACATTCATATTAATCTTACGAATACAAATACAAATTGCTTCACTGTAGAGCAAAAATAAAAGTTAATGACTTTGCTGTCCCAATGCTGAATTTAGTGGAATCTCCAGTGGTTTACTTCAGTGAAATTATTGAAAGCCATTAAGATTTCCCATTAAGACAATCAAGTGTGACCACAGATGTCATTTTCAGGCCACTGCCTCGCGAATGATGAGGAGGTTCAGCATCAAACCACAGAGCAGGTCCAGCAGTCTCATGATACCGACCACAGAATTGAATCCTTGTAAACTGGCATATCTTTTAAGCATTCTTATTCTTTAGCATAAATGTTGTACTAAGCAACATTTCTGTGTTCTTATCCCATTCAATTGCATTTCTGTCTCTCAGCTGCCTTTCTGTTCAGTGTTTATCTAGATTTCCTCAAGCACCACGTACAGAATAACGGTTCAATGTTAACAAAGACCTGTCACTATTATTATGGTTGTTATTGTTTCTGGAATGTGTTAATTCACCGGATGCTTTGGTAGCAGTTCAGATCTCTGCCCACGTCACTGGATCTGAAACAGAAACAACACTCCGGCCTTGCTGCTAAAATATCTCAGATGACTTGCGCCTGCCATTTCACAAGCGTATTCAATTTTTTTTTTATTTTGGATCCATAAAATTTAAATCCTTTGTCTACTCCCTCAAAATGCTTTTATTTGAGAATCTATTTTGAAGGAAGCCCATCTTTTCTTAGCATGCTGACACCCACAGAGCCATACAACACTAAACTAAATAGCTTTGATTCTGAGATGACATCTGTATCTGTGGCTAAACATTGAGTTCAAAACCATGTTTGGTATCCTGGCTTTTTGCATTGTTCTAGGTTTGGTGTAGCCTGTTATACAGACTACTGCTATATATACTGTACAGTTGGCATGAAAAGGCTGTAATGTACTGTACCTTCAGGATGCTGCTTTAATGTGAACCTGTATCCCCAGAGCAGTGACGGGTTCATCAGGTTTCAGCGCTGTTTTCTTCCACAGACAAACACTCACATCCCCAGCAGGATCATACGGATCTTTTAGTTTTTTTCTGCATATTTTGGCACCAGCACGGACTGGCAGGTGACAAGGCTGAGCTCTCACAATGGCAGCTGGGGTCAAGGAGTGCAAGACATGTCGTTGCCCAGTAAGGGGCACTATACAATTGGCAACTGCTGGCCTGCTGTGCACAACACGTAGAGTAATGGAGATCTATAACAAAGGATGCTGTGATGACGAAAACCTCATTCTAGCCCTGCAAACACTCCCTCATCTGCTCCAGGATTGCAGCTGCATGCTGCTTGCCTTGGTGCATTACAGTCAATTAGCTAAAGAGCCACATGAATCATCAGCAATTAGTTTCATCTGTATTTTTGGTTCACGACATCTTGTT
The DNA here is from genome assembly GCF_059453375.1 of Lepisosteus platostomus. Taxonomy (NCBI): domain Eukaryota; kingdom Metazoa; phylum Chordata; class Actinopteri; order Semionotiformes; family Lepisosteidae; genus Lepisosteus; species Lepisosteus platostomus. Next base: position 22,907,384 of record NC_142622.1, on the reverse strand, counting down.
TCTGAATATGTGATTTCAGCACTACTGATTTGATATGCAGCTGCGCAGTGGATATTTCTGATTCAGAGGAAGATCCAGGTTGAAAACAAACGTGCTGAATATTTTTTTTTGTCTTATCAACTCAGTCATGCAGAGTAACAATATGGTTGTATGGAATATGAACAACATGGAAAACCCATATAGACATGCTCCTCATAGAAAAGACAGAGCAGGGCATTGAAGTCACTTTCACACAGTGAAACCTAAAATGTCTAATAAACCTTCAAGTTCACTGTTCACAATAGCGCAAATAGGCATGGGGAGATTACCAATTTCACAATTTAACAATTTCCAGCTGAACAGCAACTTGACCACAGGAGCAACTGGGAGAGATAACGGGGGCAGAGGTAGATTTTAATGTGGAATTAATATATAGATATATATCATTGCTCTCTATAGAAGCAACTGTCAAGTCTTCATGAAAAAAGTATCAACATAACAATTGCCTTTTTAAAATCAGACATTCCAGATGTTTGAAAGCTAGGGTGATCAATTTGCTGTTTAACCATTAACCTGCTTATAAAATAACAAAAGCTAATTCTGAGCTTGTATCACTTGTATCACACTTGTATTGCACATCCTCTAGAAAATCTGATTGTCACTGGTTTTATGTCAACAGGCAGAGCACAGTGTGTCTTGATGCACTAGACCTTAGGACATGATTGAGCTCCAATGGCCTGGAAGACTCAGAGCCAAAGGAGTCTTCACTGGGAGCTCAGACCTGCTGGACTCATGACAGGAGAGAGTCCACTGGGAGGTCTTCAAAACTGGGAGAACAGCAGGAAGTCCTGGATCAGAAAAGGACTCCAAAGGTCACTTCTGCGTGCTCCCTTTGATGTGAATCCCGTCCCACGTACTCAGGAGAAGAAAAATGCGGTGCAGCTGAGAATCCTGCAACTTCTGGGGCACCAGTGTGTGTGAGAGAGCTGTGTGCGTCGTGCCACTCTCCACTGTCCCCAGAAAGGTTTGGAATGCATGAGAGAGCCACATTGGCTAGTTAAAAATGAAATGATGCATAATTAATATGCAGAAAACAAATGAGACAGTTGACACTGGAAACTAGGGACTGGTGTGGACAATAGCAATACATGCTGTCAGATTTAACTATGAGTCAAAGGACATTCATTATACAGTAGCTATTTTTATGGTATCCACTGCCGTGAATTAGCAGTGGGGAGTTAAAGTTTCTGATCTCCAGGGGGAAAGGCAGTCTTATTGTTTTTGAAACATCAGCACAAAGGAAAGAGGAAGAAAAATACAACCTGGCTGGGAGGTGTCAGGCCCCCTGCGCACTACAGGAAGGCTCAGAGTCTCTCAGCACTCTAAAGCACAGCCTGCTGTGTGGGTCCATTAGCCTCCAGAACCAAGCCAGCTCCTCTTTCTCATGGAAATCACTGCCTTTCTGGACACTCTCCCACAATGTATTATTTTAAAAATATTTCAACAGGCTTTCCTTCAGAAACAATCGTGAACTGCGGGCTGAGCTTATGAGCTCAGAGGAGCTTATTTAAATTCCCTTTCTTTACCTAATGGATTTCAAAAAGACAGCTAAACCAAGCTGGTCTATCTTTAAAAAACTACTAGTTTAATCATTATTATTATTATTATTTATGAACGTTAGATGAATGGTCACTTAATCATTAGCTTTCATTTCTCATTGGGGTTTTTTTTTAATCCGCTATCTTTTTCTTTTTGCCCACAACGCACCACTTCTTTCCAAAAGTCAAGCGAGCATGGCCTGTCACCTCAGGAGTCCATAGCAGTGCCTGTTCGGTGGCAGGTACATTTTCCTTGAAGTTCGACTGTCAGCGAACAGCTGACAGCTCGAAAAGTAACAGCCACCCACGGGGCAGCTCAGGACAAAAGCACTTTGTATTCATCTGCATTTTCAAGGAAAACAGTGCCTCTCTTAGCAGCCTCCAGCTACAATTCTTACAAATCCAGAGGTGTTCTGTCTCCACCCCATCTGCTGAGAGTTTGTAAATTTCAGAAACAAAGTGCAAGCTATGGCTGACTAGTATTTGGTTGTGTCAAGGAGAAATGTCAGAGCCTCTTAGCCATCTGGCCACCCTCTACCATTTCTACTCCCTTTTGCCACGAGAGCCAGTAGGCTAATCCTATTCTATTTCAAAACAGCCAGTTTTCAAGCCACACTGAGTTTCATAACAGGAGAGAACTCGTAGCCAAGCTCAAGAAATCCTCTTCCAAAATCCAGGCTAAATCCCACTTTCCTAGAAGTCTGCAAGTGCAAGTTCAGATGGACTGTATATGGGAGATGTAGTTCAGGTGGGTAGCTGCGTTAGCATGCGTAGGCTACAAAGGAACAAGTAATAGGTTTATTCTATGCTGAAAAAAAGAAAAGAGAAAACACAACGTTTCGGCCATGGAGCCTTCTTCAGGTGTGAAACAGGAAGGAGACTCGGAGACCGCTTCAGAGAACATGTCAGGGCTGTGAAGATTAAAGATCTCTCCAAGCCCATTGTTTCTCATTTCACCTGTGACGGCCACGACCACTCTAATCTCTCCGCCTGTGTTCTCAAAGACGGTTTTCCAAACTCATACATCAGAAAGACCACCGAAACCAAACTTATCCTGCAGCTAGGATCACACATTCCCCCTTCTCTTAACGACAGACTACTCTTCTTTTAAATTTTCTCCAGTCATTGGAAGTTTCATTTCACACCTCTCTACACCTATTCTGACTTCACACCTCTTGATTGGCCTCTCTTTCTGTCCCCTGCTCCCACCTCTCACTCCTCCTCCCTCCCAGCCTTTGTTCTCCCGTTACGTTACCTTTGCCTACTGCCTTGTCTCTCTCACACCTGAAGAAGGCTCCACGACTGAAACGTTGTGGTTTCTCTTTTCTTTTTTTCAGCATGGAATAAACCTATTACTTGTATATGGGAGAGGTATGAAGTTAGATCGGATATAACATCTCTTTGGTCTAGAGCTCATCCTGGTTTCCTGTTCTCTATTTAAAGGGGAACTGCAACTCTATTCTCATTTTTGGGTTAGAAAGAATCAGCATTGGTGAGTGCATTTCAAACCGCAGTTAAAGCAAAATGTAAAAAGCAACTTGTAAAACATCACAAAATAGATGAAATTTCCAGGTATGCGCAGTGCCATGTACTGTGATTCAGAACGAGGCAACTTCTGGTGACATGATGCAACCCCATTATATTGTATACAAGCAGGCTTGTGAATACATCTCTTTTAATCCAATACAAATATTGCTCTCAAATTCGAGATAGTTTTGCCGACAAACACTACTTACTTTTAACTCTACATGGAGATCACGTTGGGACACTTCTGCAGCGAAATGTCCGCAGAAAACCAGTACAGAATTTGTACTTATTTACTTGTATATCACATTACATTAGTCATTACAGTGACTAGTGAGCAGGAAGGGCTGTCTTACGTCACAATTCGTGCAAACTCTCCCTTCCGCCCTTGGCAAGAATTGGGGCTTGCAACAACATGGTGACTTACAGTACTTTCACAAAGTTGGCAAATGCTGTGCTTAATTCGAAATTTGTCATTTCTTTCTATCAAGTCAATGAAATTATTTTGTTACTGAAATTTACTAACCGGTGTGAGAAATTGGGACCGCAGTTCCCCTTTAAGGAAACAAGAGAGCCCGTGACTCCCCTGTGGGTGGGACTCCAGTCCATCACAGGGATTTTCCCAGCAAATGTGGGTCCCCATTCCTACAGCTGAGTGGACTGGAGCAACCGGGGTACTACCCCATCTCTCAAGGTACAAAAGCAATCTCTGCAGAGGGAAACTTGAACCCACAGCCTACCAATTACGAGGCTACAGACTTACCCACTACTCTACACCACACTGCCCCTCTATAGGAGAGATGGGGTAGTCTACAGTGTGATTTTCTTAGACAGTCATCATATCTGAAATAGACAACAGTAGGCTTATTTATATTTTTTAGATGGTGGGCATCACGTCCTATGTGTAGCTTGAATGACATGTCAGAAGATATCTCATTAGTTTTAGTGTATGTCAGACTGGCTGGTAGCATAACCCCCAATTTATGGGCACTGTGTGTGACCAGCACACAAAACACAGACACTGCCCATTGTCCAGGCCCTGTGGACTTGTTTTGCTTCTTTTTCATATATGGAAAGAAGCTGATTATTCCTTAGTAAGACATCATGGATGTAATTGAGTGTAACTCAGCCTGTGATCTCTTTCTCGAAAATGGGCGGCGGTTCCACTAATAAAGTATCCGTGCGCTGACAATTACTTCTGATTACCCCTGTGTTTCTGTGAGAGAGTACGCTGACACGTTGTTCTCTCTTGCATTCATGCCAGCATCTGGCGCTTATTCTCGAATTCGAATTTATTAATCTAAGGGCTAATACAAAGGAGCTGCTTGTGTAATGGACTTCCTGTCAGCATCATTTTGGTACAGTGATGTGTATTTGTGTTTGTTGTTTTTTTGTTATTACACCATGCGCATGAACTGCTTGCCAACTATTTTTAGCTCACTTGAGCTCTTTGTACAGCTTTGCAGGCTGTAGCTAGAGAGCTTCGGGAAAAAAAAAATGTAATTATTGCTTTTTAGTAGTAGCAGCACTGGGGATATTCTTAGGCCTGCTAATGCTCCCTCCGGCTCACAAAAACATAAAACAACGTCAATTAAGACCTCAATGTTTTTTCATATTGTTTTCACTTCCTTTTATTTCCCCCCAACAAAAAAGACAGCAAAGGCACATAGCCATTTTAAAATGAGCAGGCTCAATTGAGGGCTAATGCAGCCCTGTCAAACTTACAGCAGATGAAAATACGATCACACCCATCAAGACTGCACTGTCGCCTGAGATGCACAGATGAATCTAGCTATGTGATTGATCGAATCTCCAGTTTTATGTAACATTATTACCCGCCTACACCACCATGTTCCTGGGGTGTTATCTGTGTGGAGTTTGTCTGTTCTCCCTGTGTTTGTGTGTTTTTCCTCCAGGTGCTCCGGTTTCCTCCCACAGTCCAAAGGCATACTGCTAGGTTAACTGGCTTCAGGGAAAACCGGCCCTGGTGTGAGTATGGGTGTGCTTAAGTCTGTGTGTGCCCTGCAATGGACTGGCATCCTGTCCAGGGTGTATCCTTCCTTGTGCCTGTTGCTTGTTGGGATAGACCGAAGTTCTTCTGTGACCCTGTTTGGGTTTAAGTGGCTAGAAAATGAATGGATGGATAATTACTTTCTTTATTCCTATCTACTGCTTGATTGAACTCACATTTTACAGTGGCTCTGATACAATGAGTACAGAAGGTCTACAATATTTTTCAAATCATAAAGTCTACAGGCAGTTACAGATGAAGGCTATCACATGAACCAGGTTTACCAGAAGAATAGGAAAGGTCTTAAAGAGGTTTTGCTTTTTTAAATTGTCCAATAACACTTTTTCCAATTAGCAAAGACTGATACTGAAAACAACCTCAAACAAACATCCATAAAACTTAAAATGAATTTAAAGTCAGGGAATCAGCGAGTTTGTAAAGGTACACCCCCATTTTAAGTAATACAGATATGTTGAAAGGGAGAAACGTTCAGAAAATCCTGTATAAGAGGGAGTTCAGACAAGAAATAAGAAAACAAATGATTGAACAGCTCAAGGCTTGGCCTTTAAGTGACACGAATCACTTCAAATCACTTCAAATCTGCAACTTTTGGAGTACCTGGAAGCCGACAACACAACAGGCAAACGAACTGCAGGAAACAAGTGGATCAATAAAATCGGCACAGGTCTGCCGGAGGCAGGGCATTCTGGGTAGGGTGTGAAGGAGCCCAAACCAGGATGATCCTCAGAACCACAGAATAACACCATGTAACATCTGTCCAGGCTGTTCCAGCCCCACGCCGTCCTTCCTGAGCATGCAGGCTTTCTAGGAATTAAGAAATGAAAAAGGAAAATGTACCTTAGATAGAAATAATGGTCTGTGCCAGTCCGTAAATGAGTTCCATCTACTGTTCCTGCATAGCAGCGGTAGGGAGGAGGAGACAGCCAGCTGATTCTGAGCGATAAAGAAAATTCTTCTTCACCATTAGAATAAATAAAGGGGCTGTGCTCCTGGTCAGGTTTAGACTGATCTCTTGCTTTATCACCTAATATACAGAGACACTTGGACGAGCCTGTGAGGCCCGTAGCTTCTGAGTAATTCAGTGTTTCCCACAGTCTGAACACTCAAATGTACAAGATGTTAGACGAGCACCCAATACACCCAACACCCCCCCCCCCCCCATCGCATTTTACTAAAGTATACCAAATTACAGGCTGAGAAAGGCATAGAGTATACACATACTCCTCCGAACCCCATTTCCCCCTTTTTGTGGGAAAAAAAACACCCGGATATTATTGAAATGCTCAATGGGAAGAATGCTGCGAATTTCCATGATTTATTCATTAAAAAAGGTTTTGAAGGACAGATTCAGGGGTAGAGAGGCATGGTGGTGCAGTGGCTAGCATTGCTGCTTCACAGTGCTGTGGTCCTGGGCTCAGTTCCAGACCTGGGGTGCTCTCTGTGTGGAGTTTGCATGTTCTCCCAATGTTCGCGAGGGTTTCCTCCCACAGCCCCAAGACACACTGGTAGGTTAATTGGCTGGTGGAAAATCTGGAGCTGGTGTTCATGTCTTCTGTGTCTGTGTGTCTTCCCTGTGGCGTATCCTGCCTTGCACCTGTTGCTTGATGGGATAGTCTGTAGCTCCTCCTTGACCTTGAACTGGAAGAAGCAGTTAGATAACAGATGGATGGACTGGGGGGAGGGTTGGAGTTAGCAGCAACTTAATTTAGAAAACCAGCAAGAACGAAGCAGCTCCTGCGATTCTCTTGCATCTTGACCTGATCAGACATCACTTTCGAAACTGCTCTTTGATCAACAATGCTGTTGTTTATAACTACAAAATGTCAAATCTTCCACCTCACCATCTTGCCCTCACACCACCTTGTTGGTTTTTAGACATCTTCCCATCAGAGACTTAAATTTACTGAACGCAGTCTGTCCTGGGCAGACTTGATCGTACTGTTATTCCCGTGACTTCTGGGGAGTCTCTAAGTGGCTGCAATTGAACCTCTGGGATTGAGAATACTAAAGTTACTCTGTAAGACAGTACACAAAACACATGAATTAGATGTGTTGAAAACACTTGCTTTTAGAAGAATACAAATGCTTCTGATTCAAGAGACCTCCTAAACTTCCTTGTTAAAAAAAGCAAGCATTTTTTTACTACAACAAATGTCAAACAGTCCTAAGGAAACTAAAAAGTGTTAAGAAAACCAAAGTCATCTGTAATATAGTATGTTTTCTCAGCAATTCCTATTGCAGTAAAAAAAAAAACACAATCAGTCTCTCTGCCTCCCTGTCGCTGCCAGTGTGTCCTATAACCAAGACCCATTCACTATCCCAGTGGCTCTCCAGGTGTGTAGTTCTGGCAATAAAAGACAGATTGGAAATCTGATTAAAACTTTTACATCAAGGACGTGCTCTCTGTTCTATGGTCTTACACCACGGGACGCGTAGAAATAAGACTCTCTGCACAACTTCTCTGATAGTCCTATAATAAGCATCTCACTATCTGCCTTGCTTTCCAGCCCATGCAAAATGGGCATAAATTCTATCACATTAAGAAAACAGTGGCACAGATTACCTGCCAAACATATTTTGGAATTTAATTAAACCGGGATTCTGCTGTAATTCACGGGGATGGGCTGAGTGCCGTTTAGGCCTGCTGGGGATGCAAAGTAACCAAGCCCAATTCAACCCACTTGTTCTCTTTATCGCAAGACTCCCAGCCTGTTTCACAACCAACAGAAACATCCAGGGTGCATAATTTAAGCAATCTGGAAGCAAAAGAAAGTGCTATCTTTAATCAGAACTTGAATCTTAACGAAGAGCCATGCATTCGATTACACATCAGACGACAAAGCTAAATGAATCATTTCATAATTCGACATGCATGCATTCGTGTTTATTTGTCTGCTACCACTGGAAAATAGCACAGCGAGATCTCAATTGGTACAAATATGCTGAGGTCAGATTGCACGTACTATGAATGAACTTGGCTTTATGTGTGGTTGCAGTCAGATGTTCTAAGTTCATGAATTAAATTATTTATTGCACAAAAACATTACTGTCTAAACATTTACATAAGAGCTTTTTTTTACGTTTACGTGCAGAAAAATAGACGTGAATCACATCCTGTGAGTCAGCAGTCTCCTTAACCAAGGAGGGGGAGCACTGTGCCCCTGAGTTCTTTCTTCTCAGACCCTCGGTGCTCTGTGTGACAAGAGCACTGGGGTTCTACAGCTGTTTTTACTTAGCAGAACAAAATGTAAACCATTTGGGTAATAAGTGTAGGGTTTGGGCATTTACTGAGACAATTATTAATTGTAGCAGTAAATCACAAAGTTGATTCTTTTGATGGCTTTAGAATCCAACCATGCGACATAACTCAAAAAACGCACACACACAGGTACTAATACACGAGGATACATTTATTAATACATAGAATATGCATATAAACCTAACAGATCTTATCGAGAGGGTTATCAGAATACAAAAGGTATATATTCAGTCAGTTACGAAGTGTTACATATATCAAGAGGACATACGTTCAGTATATCATTCATTTAGACCGTTTCGTAAATGAACTTGGTTATAACTTCTACAATAGATACTCAAAACAAGTACATAACTCTTAGGAATTAAATTGATATCAACTGGTTGGGATAACAATCGAATTCTCGAGCAGTAATGCATTGAAGTTGAATACTCATCCAATCTCTGGGGATTCAGATCTCCTGCGGGCACAAAGGAACAGTTGCAGGCTGTTGCTGTCCAATCCGCACTCTCTGGCTCGGTGCCAGGCTGTGCTGTGCGGCTTGCGACTGGCCGGCTAGTTAGTGTTGGCTTTAACTAGCAAAGTTTGCACACAGGAGAAAAGATGACTGTGGGTCCCAGCAAGTCAGGAAGAGGACCGGTTCGTTCCTGATGAAGAGCTAGTTCTGAATAGTGATTCAGCTGTCCACAGTTCCGACCTGTTCACGAGGCCTGCTGCTGGTGCTAACCTCGGGTGGATCCTCTGGTTACTCTCTGGCAACCTCCGCTCTAGACTCTTAGAACAAAGGAAAGTTCTGGCACTCTGACACACTGGCCGTTCCGTGGTTGTCCGGGCTTAGTCTCAGGATGGTCAGGAGGCGCGCTGCGAGAATGTCCTGCCCTTGGGAGCCTTCTGCTCCTGGGCCGTCCTGCCCTGGAATTCTCCTTTGAATTCCCTTTAGAAAAGTCCACAGAATTCTCCTGAATCTCTTCTGAATCTACTTGAATCTCTGTGTTGCCTGTTTTTACCTGGAGGAACTTCAGCTCGTTGATTGGCTGAAAGTTCCATGGGCATCAGAGTCCCACGTGGGTTACTCGGCCCTACCAGTCCCTGATTGGTTGATCAAGGTGAGATATGAGTCACTTACTCCTGACACTTAGGAATGCAGTCCAGATGTCCATCTGGCACTCCCTAGACAGATAGGCGCCAATGGATGACCATTGATCATGATAGCCAGGCTTAGCTAAGTGCATCCCCCTTTGGGAGCTGTCCTTATCAAAGGAACCTTAAATCAGCCTGCATGAATAGTTTCTCTGTGGCTGCACCACAGAGATGAACAGAGAAATGAGGCCTAATTTGGGAAAGCTCAGAAACACTTAATTCTGCCTTATTAATAAGCCTCGCCGCTACATAAGTGTCCTTTCCATTATTCAGAAATATCAGGCACTAAGCGGCATTTCTAAGGGTACAGTTTGTTTGCTTGCACTATCCCCAGTTCCAGCTCCTGAGGTCTGTGAGGATCTCCTGGTTTCTGCTCCTCCGGACTTCGCTTAACAGCAATAATGTTTACTTGCAGAACAGTCAGTTCATGGAATGGAGTACTGTGGTCCCTCAAGGGTAGGAGCTGAGAGCAGGGTCTAACCCTGGGTTATGACAGAGCGTCTAACATCACCTGAAACCTGGAGGCCTGTGTTATAATCATGAGAAATGGTTTGAAGAAAACGATGACCATGAAAAAGCATTCATATAAAATAAAATAAAAAACTAATTGATAAACTCAGTCCTGGCCTCCTCGTCGATTTTGGGGCGTTGTCATTCCTCCTGAAATGGCTATGAACTGCAAAGTTACGTCATGAGAAAATGGGGCCTTTCATTTTACTTCAGAGGTGTTCACAGGAAGATGGTGATGTTTCTGCCAGCTTATCCTGAGACAGGAACAGCAACTCCCAGAACCAAAAATCAATTAAATCCACCTGGGAACTTTAGGTGTTGCACCTAAGTAGATATTAAGCCGCCGAATTTTCTGGGATATACAGTATATAATAAACCAGATAATGTGAACCAGATATTTTCTGGTATGTGGATTCAAGTAACCTCCAATTCATTATTTACAGAAGCCCAATAAAATTAAGCAAACCAACGATCTTGCAAAAATGCCAAATTTATGTGCAAAGACTTTATAACATCTGGCTCCCTTATATAGGTCAAAAAGTAATTTTAGGATCCATTTTCAGATCGAAATTTGTACCTGCACATTTGATATGGGTCATTTCTATTAATATGGGTAATGACCACCTGTTCACATGCAGTACGCAAACTGTAAATTAATAAATGAAACAGAAAAAAGTGCACTTTTAATTGTCTCATGCAAGGAAGTGTTGGAACGGATCTTTCAAAAATTAAATAACCTTTGTTTTCTCAATACATTTCACTTCACTCATTTTTTACTTGAAAACGATTTTTACGCATGTAAAACTCCACAATACATGAATACTCCTCCCTGATCCAACTCTACAGGCCACAGTGGTCCTCTCACAAAAGGGCAATATCGATATCATGATTTGCAAAAGATGGCAAAACATATTCTGCCTTGTTCTCCTGAGTTCGTCAGTGCAGTGCGGACGAGGAAGAAATGGCTTCTTAGTGGCTCTTAGTGGCTCAGCTGGTCAAGCTGTCCAGGATCCAGATGATGCCAGTTTGAGCCACGGGTTCAACTGCCAATTGGTTAAGCCCCTCCAGAGGAGAATTGCGGGATCAATCAGCTAGTGCCAGCTTCCTCCTCCTGGTGAAACAGTTGAGCATGGGCATGGGCACAGTCACCCGCTGACAGCAATGTCTAAAAGGGACACGCCACACCTTAAGTTGGTGTGCAAACCTCCTGCAAGTTGCTTCAAAGCTCAGGCCGTGCCAAGGGATGAATGACTCAGTGAGTGGGCCAGGTAAAAGGAGCCCAGCTACCAGTCCTCATTCTTCGTGTGGGTGTAGGAGTTACCACCGCGCACGGAAACACAAAGAAACTATCAGGTTCCCAGTGTTGTGAGTATAGCGTCAAAAAATGATTTACATTTTTAAAGCTTCCAAAAAGTGTTTGAGCACGCCCAGTAGGAGACCACCTACTGTATTTCTTACATGAACAAGAGCTCAGAGAAGCATGACTCTCAACTGTGTATCGAACACAAGCGAAACCGCTTACTGGTGAAAGCTCCGATCTCCCTTGCTTACTCACAAATCAGTCAGAACTTGCCCCTTGCAAGGCATGGCCAACTGAATTGAGCAGTTGTAAATGAAAGTAGGCTGGTGAGCAGAAAAGTGTTTATGCAACACAGAAATGGAATTCCTATTGCTCCAAGGCTTGGATACAAGACTCCTCTGCTGGGAAATCTCTCTTAATTGTACACTTGACATTTATCCCAGGGGATCCTGTGGGCGAGGCTTTAAAGGGCAAATTCTAGGAATCTGAGAGAGCCAAGCAGGTAAACAATTGGCGTTATGAAAAGTAGAGAACAGACATCCCACGCTGATATAGCAAAAGGTGTCATTTATTTCTCTGCTGGCAATGCCTGAATTCATGTTAGGTGGCTAAGTCATGTGTGGCAATCTTCCAAAAGCAACAATGGCATTTAGGATATATTATTAAAAAAGGTGATTAATAAATAAGTCATGTGCAGGAATTCCAGGTAACATAAACTTTTGGGTACCAGGTTAAATGCTATATTTCAAAAAAATGTATTTGCTGAGATATTTTCTCACAAGGATCAAAAAGCACTTTTTGCTCAAAAAGTAGGCAAAATGTCTCCAGAACTCTACCTCTCTGTTTTTTCAAAGCAAGACACCTCCTTGTCAGGTTCTGTCAAAGTGTATTTTTGTGCATTTTTGTCTGTCGTACCTATGGTGCAGCACACCTGGCACTGTGTTACCGCTTCAGTGTGCAACTTAATGTCTCAGTTTCCTGAAACCTGTAAGAACACTCTTCTTCATGGTGCACCCTGTCGCATTTTTACAGCTGCTGTGCAATTATATGTGAAGGCTTTGCAAAATCTGTTCATTAGATTCCAGCAGCTATATCACCCTGCAACTTGCAACTGGCAGCCCACTAAAGCTCAGCATGTGTGAGCCTGGTCAGTACCTGGATGGGAGACCTCCTGGGAAAAACTAAGGTTGCTGCTGGAAGAGGTGTTAGTGGGGCCAGCAGGAGGCGCTCACCTTGCAATCAGGGTGGATCCTAATGCCCCAGTATAGGGATGGAGACTATACTGTAAAAAGACAGCATCCTTTGGAAGAGACTTAAAACTGAGGTCCTGACCCTCTGGGGTCATTAAAAATCCCAGGGTGTTTCTTGAAAAGAGTAGGGGTGTTACCCCAGCATCCTGGCCAAAGTTCCCATTGGCCCTTACCAATCATGGCCTCCTAATAATGCCCATCTATGAACTGGCTTCATCACTCTGTTCTCCTCCCCACTGATAGCTGGTGTGTGGTGAGTGTACTGGTGCACTATAGCTGCTGTCACATCATCCAGGCGGGGCTGCTCACTGGTGGTGGTGGAGGGGAGTCCCCATTACCTGTACAGCTTCATCTTTTCCGTGTGCTCTGCTTGTGTAAGCCTAGAAAGCACTATAACCTCCAAAACAGCAAAATCTTAAAAGGTGAAGTTTTAGTTTTACTGCTCTCCCAGTATGACTGCAGAACCCCAATACCCTCCCTGCTGTGAAGGACACCCCAGGGGCTGTAGGTGCAGGCAGGTCTCACAGAGCTGGGTAAAGTGTGTTCCCAAGAATTACACGAAGCATCTCTACATGTAATAACAGTAATACTACAGTATGAAGTAATATTAGTCCACAATATACAAAGAACAAAACAGAACAGTACACAAAAAGTTGTATTGCACATTATAAATATATAATGTGCAATATATTTATATTTATAATGTGCAATACAATTTTTTGTTTTGTTTATTCTGGACTGTGAGCAACTCTTCTTAGTGGACTCTTCTCACTGACTGTACTGATCGTATTGTATTGTATGTATTGTATTGTTGTATTATTGCTTCATTTCGTTACACTGTTGTTACTGTGACTGTGTTAAGCTGCTGTTGCACTGCAATTTCCCTCACGGGATCAATAAAGTATCTATCTATCTCAATCTAATACATTTTGCATGACATTTTGTCCCCATGTCACCTGGCATGCATTACACCTGCATTAATGATGCCGCCATCCATTTTCTAACCACTTCATCCAATTCAGGGTTCCGGAGGAGCTGGAGTCTATCCCAGCAAGCAAAGGGCACGAGGCAGGGTTCACCTGGGATGGGATATACCTGTGTGTGTCTGTGCATCTGCCTGTGATGGAGTCACAGGACGAATACACAGACACGCACGCACTAACACCTGGGCCAATTTCCCCAAAAGCCAATTAACCCAAAAGCATGTCGTCTTTAGACTGTGGGATGAAACAGGAGCACCTGGAAGAAACCCATGTGAACATGCGGAGAACATACAAACTCCACACAGATAGCGCCCCAAGAATTGAACCCAGGGCCCCAGTAGTGTGAGGCAGCACCACCCCCCAGTGCCCCTCATACCATTATAACGTTGGCAAAAAACATACTTTATTTTATAGTAGTTTGCAAATGACTAAGATTTCTCAAGAACGTTCTTTACATTTGCATACTGCCGCGGTAATATGTTAATACAAGTCTTGTACTAAAAAAAAAGTAATTCCGTGTACTATATTGACATTTCTTATTGCAAACCTGTTCTGTCACCTTCTGTCTTTCGTCGTGCGACACAGTGCCTTCCCTAGAAGCATGCACTCCCACGCTAGCAAAAGGCCTCCGTTTTACCACTTTTTCTTTCTAGTCCCAACAACTTTCGCGCTCAAATACAGAAACTTCTTATTAACGGTGGTTTGGGCCGTGAGCTCATAACCACATGTTGTGGGGTGTTGGATCAAGTCCCGCACTGGTCACCAGTGTTTAACCTTGGTCACCAGTGTACTGTACTTTTCTTAGATTACTCCAGTAAAATTCCCCGTGCCGTACAAATGTAAGTTACGTTGCATAAATATCATATTAAAATGAGCGGTTATTACAAAGCACAAACTGGAACAAAGACAAAAAGCATGAAGTGTCCAGTCTTGGGCATAACTTGCCTCTTGCAGACATGTATGCAGAAAGTGACACGTCAGCGAAAATCCTTAGGAAAACTGAACCGTCCTGCTGTTCTGGCATGTGTTTTGCCAAGTTTAACGCTAACTTTATGAACACAACTGAGCTTTACAATAAAAAAGTAAATAATCAACAGACATGATCATTGTCAACCTGTCTCCTTGAATTCCAATCAAAGAATTTGTGAAGGCTTCTAAAAGTTCAATACCATAAAATGGTAAAAGTCCTCTAAATACGTACAGCACATTACTGCCTGGCACATTTTAAAACAATGTAATAATGGTGGTGATGGAGGGGAGTCCCCATTACCTGTAAAGCGCTTTGAGTGGAGTGTCCAGAAAAGCGCTATATAAGTGTAAGCAATTATTATTATTATTATTATTATTATTATTATTATTATTATTATTATTATTTTAAAAATGTAATAATCTCAAAGGAAACATACAGAACACGTACATTTGCTATAAGACAACATATGAATAATGAGCAAATATTTATAAACTCAATTTTATTGAAAACCTGCGGACCTTGGAAATAACCGGGACTAGGGCTGGAGACGAGACCATGCTCAGATGGTCTCTACCTGGTTGTATTTTTCATGTGTGTACAGCATAAAGCAGAAAGGCAGTAGGTTTTAAATGTGGCGCAATTTGTCCAAGGTTCCAAGTCTGCTACATTATTTTCCTGATGGTGCTGAAAAATACCAGTCAGGACTTCGTTTGCATATTTTAAATTAAGTTTTTTGAATAAAAATTCGGATTAAACGGGCATCAGAAATGTGAGAGCGGATGTAGGTAAAGCTACAGAAAAAAAATCTTTCCTGTATTTTTCCTACTTACAAAAGAGGGGTAAGTTATTTAAATCCTTAAATTTTTTACCAGTTATACAGTATGCTCTTCCATTATGTAAAACAGTCTTATGGGCGATGAGGATTAGCCTTTAATGGGACGTACTGTAGTTTTTACTGTCAAAATATAATTATGTACTTTTCGCGAAGAAAGTTGATCGCATAAAATCTGGAGAGAAATGACAAAGATTTGAACCGTCCGCAATCATCCTAGGCTTTGCCAGAGCATGGAATCGACATTTGGTGAAATCAAAATCCATCTAATCTTTGTGTTTATTTTGGTGTTAACACAGCAGCCGCCATTCACAAAGTTTAGCGAATGTGCCGACAAGATGTCGTCTCCCCAGAACTTCATTTTCCTGGAATATTGTTACGTTCCTTCCCTATTTTGGACAAAATTCTCCTCCCCTCCTGCAGAAATCCTCAGCGATGACCCCGTTCTTATTCAGAGCAAACTTCTGCTCTCGATCTTGCCACACTCCCCCGGAAGACTGATCACATGACCAGGGCGCCGGTCGTCACAAAGCAGCTGCGGAGAGCACGCTCCCGTTACGTGCGTCTGCGCGTACGTAATTGGAACACAACCCCGCACAAACTCACGCTGCGTCGCCTGATGGCCTCCGTACGGCCACCTGCCAGTCCACCTCGAGGTGTTGCTGGAACATACAGTACTGCAAGGTTGTGTGCACTTATGTAATTAATCATGAGGTCCACACTTACACTGTTAATATCAATAACCTGCATACCTAATGGCCAGTCTGCATTAGAAGCTTTTGTAGCTGAGATGAGTACATCAAACACGCTTGTGTGTGGCCAAAGGCTCGTTAAATTATCATCAAAAACTGTGTACAGAACTATTCCAATGTGCACATGATTCATTCATAATTACTGTGATTATTATACATAGAAACAACGTTAACTGACTGAACAATTACAGCTTGCTCTTGTTTCAGAGCCAGGGTAGCTACACCACAGACAGTGCATTAAATATATTTCTCTACCTTGCAGCCCATGGCCTTGTCTGATGACAGCTTTCAGCACCAGAAATGGACACATCGATTGTAACGCTGGGTGATTTTTTTAAACATTCTTCTTATTTTTCTCATCTTTCAGAAGACACCTGAAAATATTGGTTTTCCCCCAACACTTTGGAAAAAGCTGTCATCAAGATTTTGCCAGATTTCTGATACCTGTATAGCTTGTATGTAATTAAGTTACCATTCGTCACAGTGAAAGATTCCAAACAACCACCTTGTTACTGGGATTCAGAAGAACTTCACATTTGTGTCTCTTTTAAGCAGCATCCACGCCTAATACTCAAGTATAAGATGTCTTTAGCAGAGCAGTGAAACAGGAGGCAGTGATATTAAATTAAAGGCATTGCCTAGTGGAAACCATATCGAAGTTACAGGCTGCTGCGGAAAATCAGAACTCTAACTTGCTTCTGGGCAGTCAAACCGCTTTCTTTCGGATTGTGAGGTAATGGATTCCATACGGTACCTTAACGGTTTACGATACACAAATGCAGTGAGTCTGTGCATGGAAAACAGCCTGAACCCCGTGCTCTGCAGTCACGGAAAACCGTGCTCGAAACGTCATGCCCTTTCCCGCGCGGGGATGCGTTGTTTGTGAACAGTCTCTGCTCACCTCCGATTCAAAAGGTCAGGTTCTAACACTGGCGGAGAGACACAGCCTGAGCCCTCCCGCTTTCACCTCTCGCACAGCGCAAAACTCGCAATCGTGTCGCTTTCAGCATCGTCTGACAGTGTGTGACCTGCATCAGCCGACGTGGAAAGCACGAGAAGCACAAAGACCCAGCAGATAATCAGCCTTCAATCAGCAGACGAAGCTGTTATGCAACACGCCAGTATTCTCACTCCAAGTCTGAACAGAGTGGCACCTGAAGGTTACATACTGTACATCTCACAGAAATACCTGCTGCTGCCTCATGAAGAGCCCTTAAAGTGCAGGATGGGAGTCTAGAAACGTCCCAAGACATGCTGCCATGCAGTTTGGAGGAGTAAATCTACTACCTTTTAAAGTCACCAAGACTGCAACTTTAGCTTAAATTAAGAAATGAACAATAGCATCGATTTATATACTATCATAATAATTATAATAATACTGTTATATTTTATATAGCGCCTTTAAAAGAGACCTCTCAAAGCGGGTAACAGTAAAGAAAAAAAGCCCACAATGAGAGAATCTCAGCACTTGGTCAATATAGCGCCATGGAATAAGGAGGCTATCAATCCATCTGTCATGAACAGTAAGGCTCTGTAGTGACTAGACACTCCTGCTTCAATCCTCACGTTTAGACCTTCTCATCGATCTCTTGCAGTCTATCATTAGCTTAATTGTTCCACATATCTGCATGGCACTCACTGAATCCACCGGGGTGATCTATCCTGAATCATTGATGAAGAGAACTGGGCTCAACTGCTGGCAGGTGCCATTACTTCAGAGCAGCCTTGAGGCTGTGGACACAGCTGAAACAGTAATAATTCCAGGGGTATTCAATAATAATGAAAACAGATATGCTTAAAGCATTCAGCACCAGCCAAGCCGTGCTTGTTGATCTGCAGTTGTTTTTTTTTAATTCTGATAGAATTAATTAGACACCAGTTTTGTAGCTGTGGAAATATATATATACTTTCAGTATATACTATGGACGCTCTTGTATACAACGTCCAGCTTTTTTTTTGAGGTTAGGAAAAGTGTGGATTATTTTGTCCTTTCCAATATGCAAGCCTTGGGTTGGGGAATTGCGATACAGTGGGTTAGATGACGTTGCTTTGGTTATCGTCATTCTTGTTCTTGTGCTACATTTTATGTGTAGATAGTTTTGACGCCATTTCGGGGTGGAGTGGTGGCTCTGCGGCTAAGGATCTGTGCCTGTGGCTAGAAGATTGCTGGTTCAAATCCTGCAGCTGGCAGAAGAATCCTACTCTGTTGGGCCCCTGAGCAAGGCCCTTAACTCCCAACTACTCCAGGGGTGCTGTAGGATGGCAGACCCTGCACTCTGACCCCAGGCTCTCTCCCTGTCTATGTGTCTCATGGAGAGCAAGCTGGGGTATGTGAAAAGATCATTCCTAATACAAGAAATTGTAAAGGGTTAATAAAGTGATGTTATTATTTAAATGAGTAGAAATGTTCAGCCACACAATACAGTCTTGCATGTCTGTACTCAATAACCTGGCTCAAAGCAAGGCCAGCACGCCATCTCTTTTTCTAGTTTTTACATTTTTATGTCAGTTAATCTCTGCCTGGCTGGGATTTCCCCCGGTGGCCTAATATTCCGCACTGTAATGCCACAGCAGCTCGACAGACTTTCACATTCGTTATCACGATATCAAGGTTCCACCTGAAAGCTGAAGCCCCATCTTATTTTTAGCTCAGTCGTCTAAAGAAGGTACTCTGTGCAGTGTCACCAGGCTTTCTAAAAACAGCTAAACAGCTCAATACTCGCATTGTCTAAAACTGAAAACGACAAAATAAACGCTTTTCAGTAGAGGTGTCCTATGAAAGCCGCGACAAGTAATAAAAATGGTAAAAAAACAGGTAAAGTCATTTCATGGCACTGAAAGCTATCACTAGACAAGGTATGAATGCCAGCTACTTCATCAGGGCTGAAAGGTATAGAAATATATTTAATGCACAGTCTGTAGGGTAGTTACCACAATAAAAATAAAAATGAGCTGTACTTTTAACTGTCACTGTAACAATTAACTAATAATATTTATTTATTAAAGTATTATTAATATTAATAATACATCCATGCATTTTCTGATTACTTAATCCAGTATAAATTCGCAGGTACTGTAAATCAGAGCCTATCCTGGCAAGCAAGGTGGAAAAATAGTTTTATGCATAAAGTAAAAAGGAAAAAAACAGCACATTCTGTTCATTTTGCCTATGAAGTCACATCTTTTCCTTAGAAATGAAACAGCTGTCCGTTCACTGATGACTCAAGATACAGTATGTGCGTTCACAGCACCCACAATGACCTCATACTCCAGGGAAGACACCTTTGCAGTGCTGACAGTTGGACTTCTTTTTTCTCGAGGTGGTGAATTTTGAACTGTTGGTTCAAGATCAAAGGAAACCAGCACAGAAACAGGTTTACATTGTTGTGAGGCAAAACTGCATGTGCTCCGTTTTATTAAAAAGATCTCAATTTCACACGTGATATATCAGTGCTACAGACACAAACCACACAACTCTGCAAGGTCAGAGTGAAAACAGCAAGAGAGAGAAAGAAGTGCAGACTTGCTCTGTGAATATTGCCTGTTATTCTGATATTGCGTGATAAATCTCCAGAAATCTCATTGGATGAAGGTCCTGAGAATTCTGAGAATTTATCACAAGAGCATATGAAATATGTACATAAAATTAGAACTCGTATCTAGGCAGCAGAACGGGTCATTTTTGATTTAAAGTATCATACAGATCACCCTCCCCAAAAAAAGAAATTAATTAATCAATGTCAAAAATTAGTTTTTCTCTGCAGACAAGCAATATGTATTTATGGTCATGAGATTAATATGAGTGATAATTACAACATTGTTTTATTTTTGGGTGCAAACAGTACATTCGATCATATTAGAGCAAAAACATACTTTATGTCCAACCCAGAGATTTCAAGTGACCACAAGTATTGGGACACAATCACTTTACTGTAATTGGTAAATTTCCCTTTCTGAAAGGCAGTATTAGATTCAATATGCCTTTGAGGATACAACTGCATGAAGTCTGTGACCCAGTCATCTCACTAAACTCTTTGTATAATTATCTGAAATGCTTTGATAGACCTTTGCTGCAGCCACTTTGAGTTCTTGCCTGTTCACAGAGTGTCCTGACTCTTCAGCGTGTAAAACGATGCTCAAGTAGATTGAAATCCTGAGTTTGACGTTACCAGATTTTATGGTTTTCTCCTAATGAACTCCCTTGGTTGCATTGGTTGTGTGTTTTGGGTCATTGTCATGCTACATGGTGATGTGCCCCTTAATAGGTATAGAAGCATTTTCTTCTACATACTGTAAGTCAGAAAAATTGTTCTATTGACATTAAAATTCATTCAGCTGCTGCCATCATTCGTAACATCATCAGTAAAGACATGTGAGTCAGTTTCAGAGGCGGCCATGTGTGCCCAGGCCATGACATTACCTCCGCCTGGCTTCACAAGAGGTGGTGTTGATTGGAGCTTCTGCACTTTCTTTCTCCACACCTCAACATTTCCATCACTGTGGTAAAAGTTTATAATGGTCTCATCTGTCCGTACAACTTTGGTCCAAAGGTTTTGACTCATCTAAGGGTTTTGGAACCCTTGAACTTAAAAATGCATGTAGAAACCAATACATTTTAATAATAATAATGATAATAATTGTTTCCACTTATATAACACTTTTCTGGACACTCCACTCAAAGAGCTTTACAGGTAATGGGGTCTCGCCTCCACCAGCATGTGCAGCATCCACTTGGATGATTCGACAGCAGCCATCCGAATGAAACAGATTCAAGCAAATCTGTCATTTTTCATCTACCTGTTATGTTCTAATGGTGATATCTTGGCACGAAATGAATACTCTTGATATGTTTTAAATCTGTAGATATTAGCATTCTTATGGTGCTGGCCTTTGTCTTTTGATGGACAACCAATCTTTTAAAAATGTGCCCGGCTCTTTAATACTTTAAGAGTTTTCATTGTTTATGTCATCAGACACAAAGTCTTAAATACAGTGATAGGCTATCTCCACCCTCATCAACTAATTCCTCTTCTTTACTGTCTTGCTAGTATGCAGAAGGAAGTCAATCATCAAAAATAGGCAGAACTGTTTACAGAAACAAATGTTGTTAATCACACATGCTATAAATCAGCCTACAGTCTGGCCAATGTCCTAGGCTCACTGAAAAAAACCCCAACAGTAAGCAATGTAATTAAATCTTTTTATTTTATTTGTTGTTGATGAATTTTATTTCAAATAACTCCATACTATACAAAACATACAGAAATCCACGCCACCAAAATAACATCTAAAAGTCGGCACCTCTACCTCAGTTTATACAGGATCAACTACATTTACTGTCACACTCCTTGGAAAAAGTGTAATGCTTGCTGTTCAGGGTGATGGGGAATTTTGGAGGAGCGGAGAATTTAGCCAGGTGGTATAATCAAACTGAATTCTGTGTAATACCTGCAGAGAATACTCATTCCACATGAACAGACTACATACATAATTTCATTAAGTTACTTAGGGAAAAAAATGTCAATTTGTAGTAATTGTCTTGATGTATGTCATTGGTGGTCTTATGCAGATACAGTATGTCTGTCTGTGTGTCCTAGAGGAGACAGTCTGAGTGACTGCAGTGGGTGGTCTTTTTCAATGTCCCATACACCCCCAGCTTCATCTGCTTGTGTAAGTTCCCCTTTGACATTTACACTCCTAGAAACTGGCATTTAAGGTTGTTGTTTTATTTTTGCAGATTGGTTTATGACTCACACGCACATAAACTTATACACTGGCAGAAGGCCACATAGGGAATCCCCTTTCTTGGGGACTGTTTCTCTGTCTCTCTTTAATAGCTGATTGTTATACTTTCACAGACCTTGTGATTCTTGTCAGAAAAAAAAACAGAAGCTCTTGTGAATGAAACTGGGATGAGTGTTACACAGCTCCGATTGCACAATACTTAGATTTCCTGTTTGCATTTTCCTTTCGGCAAACAATTTTTTCAGAGTTCCTATAAAGCGATGCGGTCACATTCAGATTCTGAATTTGCAAATGCGATGTTTTGTGGTTTTAATTCCATTATAGGTTCTCCGGACATGAATAAGATTTCTGTTACAGGCCCGAAATTTGGTCATGAAAAGACACTGAAGAAATAATACATTGCGCAATTACTGCATTTAACATCAGCAACTTGTTGGCCACATATTTATTATTACATGTAGGGGGTCTTGCAAAAAGATTTGCTTGCTTCCAAATGATGTCACATTTTGACGAATTCCAAATGATGTACGCACATTTTTTAAACTGAACGTTTTTTATTCAGAATTTGAATGCACAGACTTACCACCTGTCTCTGCTGTTGTGACATTACAAACACTATGCATATGCATTTTTTTTATTTCAAAGTTTATTCAAAACCTGATTGCTCGAGATGAAGAATTCTAAGGGGGAAATAAGGTACAGTAAATGTCAACAAAAGACTTTAGAAAACAATCATTATGTTGATAGCATAAGTATACAGACCAATGAAGTCAATATTTGATGGAAGCACCTTTAGAAACAATTCTAGCCTCAAGCAGTTTTTTTAAGCTCTACCAACTTTGTACTCCAGCCTTGTGCGCATTTTACCTGTTCTTCTTGACGGATATTCTCAGTCTCTCTCAGGTTGCTTGGAAATTTTGTATAGACAGCAATTTTTAAGTCTTTCCATAGAACTGTAGTATGAGCCTTACAAAAACATGACTTTTTTTGAGAAACGTAAGCCACTCCAGTGTACCTTTGACCTTGTCCTTTGGGTTATTGTCCTTCTGGAAGGTGAATATTTGTCTCAGTTTTAGAAGCACGTTTCACATTTTCCTCTAGATTTGCCTGTACTTGGCTCTATCTTCTATATATCCCCATCAATCCTGACAATCCCCCAGTCCCTGCAGAACTATAGTATAACATACTGCTGCCACCACCATGCTTGACAGTAGGGAAGGTGTTGACTGAATGATGCACTATGTTGGGTTTGCGCCAGTTCCAATTTTGTGCTACAAAACCTTTTGCCATATGTTCGCATTAGCACGTAAATATTAGAAAAGGTTTCCTTCCTCAAATATTTAAATTTTAATTCAGAGGGTATTTCAGTACTCTCCGAGGGCCCTAATTGAAACATTCAAAATCTCTAAACTCCATTTTTTCATTTCTTTGGTTAGGATTGTAATAGTTTAAAGCATATCATTTAAACCAAAGGAAGAGTTTTAAACACATTAGTAAGGCCTCATTTACAATATTGTGTAGATCGTGATCACTACTTAACAGAAAAGAGCAAGCAGATATATTCCAGGCTGGAGGAACTGAACTTTTTTTATTCTTGAAGAGAGAAAAATATGAGGGGACCTCTTACAAGTATTCAAAATCCTCAGAGGCACTGACAAAAACAACCTAGTGAAATTCTTCAGCATTTAAACAAAACTGGAGTGTGCCGGATAAAAATGGAAAGAGGAAGGCTTTTTTACTCTAATGGCTGTGGGAGTATGGAGCAGCCTACCCAGCCATATTTTCTAAGGTGATACACAGGCTTCCTTAAATTAGCACCTTAATGAAATCCTCAGATTAATTAGCAATCCACCAAACAGCTACATTTAACTTGCTCCAGCTCCCCTGCGACCCTTATTTGTTAATGTGGTTAGATTCATGCACTGGTAAAATTTCCTTTCTGGATTTAAGGATTACAATGTTTTTTTAATTTTGCTTGGGCGTGCTTAATGGCACCACAAATAGTGTTATTTCGCAGAAAGGTTTGGGAGGAGGCCACGTTCGCTCTTGCACTTCTCTGCTCTCCTACGTAAAAATACTCCATGGCTGCCCACAACTCTGTTCTATAACCCCTCCCTCCACCCCACCTCTTCACTCTTACAGTCACCTCCCTGGTTCATTCCTTGCAGGTGAGGGGGGTTGTGACAGCTTTGACCTTTTGCCAGTGTTGCAATTTCCCCAGCCAGACAAGTTCATTGAGAGTACCCAACTTGTATATACAATGGCTGTCAAAAGTATTCACACCCCTGTACTTCTTCACATTTAACTGTGTTGCAATATAAAATCACAATGTCTTTTTTTCCAGGGTGGGGGTTGCCATTGATCGACACAAAACAGTTTATAATGTCAAAGTAAAAACAAAATTCTACAGATCTTCCTAAATTAATTCATTAATATTAATATAAAACAGAAAATAAGTGATAAATATTCATCCCCTTTCCTAAGACGCACCTACATAGGCTCTGGTGCAACCAAATGTCTTTAGAAGTCACATTATTTGTTGAATGGAGTCCACCTGTGTGCAATTAGGGTTCAATTCAGGATACATATACATATCTCTCGGAGGTCCCACAGTTGTTTGGTACAGCTCCCAACAAAAACTACATCGTGAAGACAAAGAAACTTTCAAAGTAAATCCAGGACAGGGTTATTGAAAAGCACAAATTAGGGAAAGGGTAAAGGAAAATTTCCAAGACATTACCTACAGTATCTCCCAAAGCACAGCAAAGTCTATTATAATGAAATGTAGAAGCTGTGGAACTGTGAAACAGGGTGTCTTCCGAAAATGAGTATCCAGACAAGAAGCGCACTGGTCAGGGAGGCCTGTGAAAACTAAAATAATTACAGTCCTCCATGGATGAGATGAGAGAAACCGTGGATAACCATAGGAGACTGCATGTGGGAGACTATGAGTCCAAGTGGAAGAAGATTCTATGATCTGACAAGACCAAAATTGACCTTTATGGCCTTTATGTTTAGCACGAGCATAACAGTGAACTGCATCCTGAGAACACCATCCACTGTGAAGCATGGCGGTGGCAGGATCATGACATGGGGAAGCTTCACGGCATCAGGGACTTGTGAAGACAAAAGGAAAAATAGGTACAGCAAAGTACAGAGAAATCCTGGAGGAAAACCTGTAGTCTGCAAGAGACATGAGACTTGGGAGAAGATTCATCTTCCAGCAGGACAATGACCCAAAACATACAGCCAAAGCCACACTGGAGTGGTTTTAAAAAGAAAGAAGTCACATTTCTGCAGTGGCCCACTCAAATCCCGGACCTCAATCTAATGAAGCCTCTGTGGCAGGACCAACTTTTCCCATCCAACCTGGAATGGGCCACAATTGCGGTCTCGAAACGTGCAAAGGTGGTAGAAACGTCTCCAAAACCTATGGTTGCAATTTCTGTCAAAATGTGCCTCTACAAAATGTTGAGGTGTGAATAGGGTGTGAATACTTATGCTATCAGTTATTTTCTGTTTTATATTTATAATTAATTTAGAAGCATCTGTACAATTTTGTTTTCACATTGACATTATAAATTGTTTTCTGTCAACCAATTGCGAAAACTGCCAGTTTCTGCCAATACAGTACATTATGAATCCATATTATAACACAAAAAAATGTAAACAAGTCCAAGGGGGGTAAATGCTTTTGATAGTCACTGTACAAAGGCCTGGTGGCTCACGTTTACTCTTACAATGAAGTTGCGATGTAAGTCACAGTATTGCCGAATTGTGGTGCATGTAAGAGCAGGTGCTCCATATGTGTTTTTACTCTTTCTTTCTGGAAATTAATTTGAAAAAACTTCAGCCATGACAATGACGCAGAGAACGTTCATTTTCCATTCTACGGCTTCAGAAGTAATTGGCCCCCAGATGATTCTTTTATTTAAAATCAAATTGGTCCTCTTGAAGACTGAGCGATTGTCAGTTTTCTTTAACCTTCTATCCGAGCGCCAGACCAGTTGGGTGAGCCAGTCTAATTTCAAAAGTTTAAACTACTGCACCGATTCAAATGGTAGGTGCATTAAAAAATAAACTCATTAATATGGCTCCCCAGATTGATTCAGCAAACCATTACATTTTCTTTTAGAAAAGCATTCTCTGAAATATATATAAATGATACTGACATAAAGACAGATAATGGTTCTTAAAACAGTTCTGCAGTGCCCCTTACGTAAAATCAGTACTTACACATTTGGCTACTTTCATCCTCAGCAACATACATCTGCTCTTATTTATATAGCTAAATATTTGACTGCAACAATTTGGGTGATGTACTGTGCTCAAGAGCACAACAGCAATATCTCACCTGGGATTTGAACCCACACCCTCCCACTGACAAGCCCAGAACCCTAACCACTGCTCCCCTGTGTAGCATTTGTGGTGCTGATCATGGTTTCTGTATGTTGGCACCTCATTTTCAAAAATGCATAACACGCAATTCTGCAAACTTTACTTTCCCTCTTCATCCAACTTTCTTTCCAGTTCCCCGTTGTTCCATCATTGAAATTTCAGATTAACTCAGCATATTGGCATGCATGTTGTCAGTGAGCTCTGTATCACACTGACACAATAAGATATGAAATGACAAGTTACTGAATCCAGTACAGTGTAATGAAAAGCCAATAGCCAATGCCCAGGGCTTCAACCACACTTACAGAGCAGTTTTCATGCAGCCCAGTAGCAACCACATGGAAAATGGATCAGACAAAGAACCAGGTCAAGTTCCACAGTGAGGTTATAGGATGTTCATCAAACATCAGTGTTACTATCCTGGTCCAGTAGTACCGCTCCGAGATCAAAGCTAGTGGTGCACTACACTGTTTGACACCTCTTGGGAAATCCCTGGGTTTGCATGAATAATCTGGGAATTATATCCTTGGAATAAGGGTGGTATTCAATGCCTTGGGATTCCCTAGGAGTGCCTAAGTTCAACCTCGGTGGAGGAGGCTGCTACCATCAACAACAGTACATTCCAAGAAATAAAAAATATGCAGCTCAAGTCGGCTACAGCTATTTTGTTTCATGTAGTTTTGACACGGTTTACCTGTAGGGTGGAGATAAACGACCCGAAATCACATATTGGCACAAAATAGCACAAGAAATGGAACACAAATGTCAAGGCGTAAGGAAGAACCTTTTATTGCTCTATCAATAGAGAAAGAGAAGTCACCTCCATCAGATCCTGTTCCCATTCGACAGTTCTTGGAAAGAGCAGAACTTAACACTCCACTGTGGTTATTTTAATCAGCCATACCACTCCCTATTAGGGGAATCGAGCTTTTCTACGGTGTAAAACCATGTGTGTGAGTGGGCATGTGCCCGGGGGGATCACAGCCTGCAGTATTTGGATAAACCGCTCATTCAAACACAATGAAAAATGGTGCTTCACACTGCGTCCTGTGTAGTCACAACACAGCAGAAAGGTGCATTATGGACCGGGGTAAATGACCAAAGTTCACATGTGGTCAGTACAGGAATTACACATTTCTAAGTGATGGTTCCTTCTGTTAATCATCTTCTCCTTTCCTTGTTTAAAAAACCGGATGAACACAGTTCTTTTCCGTGCTTCTGGGAGGTGATGCCAGAGACTACAAAGAGAAAGGAAGAACGCACTAATGACATATTTCTTGAAAAGTTCAGGAACACAATGTAACAGTGAATCACAGTTCAAAGCGCAGATTTTCCACCAGAATCCTCAGACTTTTCAGTGCAATGCTGCTGATAATACTTCAGATTAAGTGGAAAACGTCTTGGATTCAGTTTTACGGAGCTCACAGAAGTGTCAGATTCAAAGTGTTTAACTCAATCTTTTTGTGTTCTGACCGAGCTCTCAGCTACATTACCAAACCATAACTTGACCCAATCACAAGGCAAATTAATACTCTTTAACTGTGCCCAGTTCCTAAACATGTTAAAAGCGGTCTTTAAGCTACTGCGTTTCGAAAGTTTCAGAAAATTTCAACATCTGATTAGGAAAAAAAAAACAATCAAGCTGCTTGTTGGTTCAATTAAGAGCTCAATAAAGTAAACAGCATGGTTAGAACAATCCCCAGTAGGTGTGTGGGTTCCCAGAATGTTGCCAGAAAACCGATTTAGTTTAACTGCATTGGAGGTCAACTGCACTCAAATTTGATCTGAAATGGCCATCCGAGCAGGTTACTTACACATCCTAACACATCTTACTGGGTAAGCTACAAGCAAGCAGACGCCGATTTAACAGAAGGGTTCCTGCTTCAGCAGCTAATCAGTTTGGGCTGTGCATCTTGGTGTACCCTAGGGGGTTTATCATTTGGGAGGAAATCGGCTTGAACAAACTGGAGTGAAAAAAACCCACACTACTTTAAAAATAGGAATTTTCGGCATGGGTGATGAGGGGCTGCTTTCTAAGTAAACTTAGTTAAGACTGAGTGCCTCTCGCTAAGGGAATTCCCCCGACGTCTTAAGGTCTACCCTGTGAAA
The DNA here is from genome assembly GCF_059453375.1 of Lepisosteus platostomus. NCBI lineage: Eukaryota > Metazoa > Chordata > Actinopteri > Semionotiformes > Lepisosteidae > Lepisosteus > Lepisosteus platostomus. The sequence continues at coordinate 22,879,006 of NC_142622.1, read as the reverse complement.
AAAACAAGACTTGTCAGCCCAGAAACCTGCAATAATAATGATTAAATACGCAATTTGCCTCACTTACGCATGGAAATGACTGTCCTGTAAGGCATCTGCGTTGAGCAAATTCGAGTTTGATTCAAACGAAGCCAGTTACGTCGACTTGTTCTCCTGTTAAGGACGGGGATCACCGGGGCTTCGCCATTACTCATACGCAGAAATATTTCAGATGTTTGCGAGCTACGCATTCATTTAATATTTCCTCTTGCCAGGCCGTCTCTCGGCTAGGGAAGGAATCTCAAACTTACACAACTATAGAGGGTTCCCTCCGTGCTACTGATAATACATCAGCACAGTCTTAATGTAAACAGGATTATATGGGCCTAATAATAGGGCAGATTAGCAAGAATGCGTAGTAAAATAGATAAATAGTAAAATAGATCCGTTTTAGATTATTTTCTTTTAATGCGATGTTGAAAAGTCCTCCGACTTCAGTTCATTAACGCCAAGAGATTTGTCATAAAAAACTACACAGAAGCACCGAGCAATCCATTTTTATATAAAAAGCATGCCGTTGGTTCTCTGCAACAACACAATTTCGATGCTTATTTACCTGAGACGTTCTTCTGTAGTCTGGCTCACCCACGCAACCACCTCGTTAAAAGTAACCGATTTTCGGCCCCCTAGTTCTGGGCGAAAACAGCAAAGACAAGTGATACTAACGGAGATCGACCCTCCAGTAGCACATCTACCGCTTCCGATAGTCACAGCTCACCACTGTTATTACCGTTTGTGCATCTAAAAAAAAATAAACGTATGGCACAAAACACGGGAGTATAAGAAAGAAGCAATTGGCAAAAAACAAAACACCACAGAATCGGCGTGCATTAATTGTAGTAAAGAGATGTAACTAGTTCAAATGAAAGGACACGCTGTCGCTAAAAATACCTGTCTACGACTATATTTGGCTTGGCTGGATCACAATCAAATTTCTAAAATAAACGGACCCGCCCCGGCACAATGAATGGGATCTCTGCTATCTCACACCGCCGGATCGGCCCGTCGCTAATTTTAGTAACAGAGCTTGCGTCAATCACGCGCCTCAGTGCGTCAAGCCTTCGCCCCGCCTTCGGTGGCACCTTATTGGTCAGAGGGTGTGCACGGCCAGGAAACCACGCGCTCTGTGATTGGCTGACTCTGACCCGGATTTAAGCAACCTCATTTATTATTCTGTTTAACGTCGCTGCTGGGGTGTATTTTTTCCGGCATGGTTGTAACATTTTCTGCACCTTGAAACGCGCATCTCAGCGCTGTATAATCTGTTAATTATAAAACTATTTTCAATTTTAAGGCGTATTGTGACTTTTCTGCAGCGCATATGACACACACATCTCGATCTCAATTTAAATGGCATAGTTCAGAAATCAATTTCTTTTGTTTAATCGCTTATTTGTTTTACTGGTTCAACAGCTGGATCCTGTGTCCTGGGTGAGGGCAGGAATTTGCTATTTCTAGCAACCCAAAGAAATAGAAGAAATAGAACCCAAAGCAGTGTTTGTTTTATAGTTCTAGCTGTTTACTTGAAGAAGATGTATGGCTGAGACACCCTTGAAGTGTACACAGCAATGAATAAAGCCCTCGAAACAACGTTTTTTACAAGTTGAAGGGGGGAGGACTTATGAGGCGAGTTGTTTCTTAACTATGGTTAACTGGATCATGTACAGTGCATGTGATGCATGTCAAAGGTGGACAGAATCGGTACTCAGCAGGTTAAATCAGGTGTTTAGATTTCACTGTGCGCATAGATGTCTGCCCCATCATATAGCAAACCCTATTTGTTTGCACTTTGTCGAAACGAGAGATGTCCTTTGTAACGTGCTTCTTCTGACAACACCCTAGAATGTTCGCGGGGGCAAAATGGTATTACACGCTATGGACAATGACCGTTTTACTGCCCACTGCAGGCGATCTGGGGCGAGTACATTTCCTCTCTCCTACTGACTCCTGTCTGTGCGGGCTAGTTCAGCCCCAGTCCCTTTCAGACTACTAGACTATTCAAAACGCAGCCCGGTTGTCCCCCGAAGTCACATATCTTGACCCGGTCATTTCCCAGAAAGCTCCTTTAATAACGGCTCCTACAAACTAGAGCCTACATAACCATTGAACATGAACGGCGCGATATGAAACAAGGTTATTACGATTCCAAACAAACGGGGCGGATCGTGACGTTGTATACAAAGATAAAGTTTTATGGATAATGTGATAAGTTATCGTTTTTTGGGAATTTCCTTTCCTTTTCTAAAAAGCCCAGGTAAATGTGTCGGAAAAGGCTCGCTTGAATAGGGCCCAAGGTGACCTCCGTAGCACTGTCTTATCTTTCTGTCCGCTCAAGTTGGACAGCTAGCAAACACAGCCCAACACTTCATAAAAACCTGTAAAAGCTGCTGACTGTTTAAAGCCGACAAGAACTGGAGTTTGCGCGGCAAAAGAAGCAAAGGTCATAGTGACCTTCACAGGGCTTGGTTTGGGTCTTCTTTCAGAGAGCTACAAGACAAGCTATTGAGAATATCGGGGAGCAGTGGTGTTTCACTACTGGACACAATAATGAAACATTTTCACTGCACCGCGCAAAAGTAAAGCTCAGGTAACCTGGTCCCAAATACAGTATTGGTACACTTCGTTTTCGAAGGGATATTCTGATCTTGGTGATTGCTGGGTTTCCACCACATAAGGCTTTTGTTCTAAGCTCTAGATCATATTCTGATGTAAGAGATAAAATCACAGCTGTACTAGGGTAAATCAACCATGTAAATATTCCAAGCACGAGCGGTTGGACGCCTTCCCTTAGAAACGCAGATCCTTGAAATAATTATAATAGGAGCTAATATGAATTTTAGGAATAATAGGAACTGTGGCTTCGTATTCCTCAAAGCGCAGCGGTGCCTCTGGGGAGCTGGTATACACACATAAAAAGGGGTAGAATCTATATATAATGATATGTACATTCAGTTCCACATAGGTATACATATACTGTATAAAGACGGTACAAAAACAAATTGATGTACGATTCTTAATAAACGTATGTTTTAACCAAATGTGAGAACACTGCCCCCAAGATGTTTGTTAAATAAAATAATATTGTTTACACTAACGTTTGACAGTGTCAGATGTCTTGAGAGCAACGACGCTAAGTACAATTATTATCAATAATTATAATGAACGGAGCTGTTATTTCTAGATTCCAATATTTGTTTTACTACAATTCGATTTCTTCACAAACCTCCACGATAAAAAGTCGTAAATAGGCGGAAAAATAGAATCATCAAAGCGCAGCCCCTGTCTCTTGATAGACTTGCGGTTTAAAATAACATTCAGAAACAAATAGGGAATTTTTACTCTACAGTCTAGGCTGAACAATCTGCTTAAATTCCTTTTCTCTAGTCAATTAATATTCTTTGAAAATCGGGTGACTATCCCTCAGTTTACAATTTCTATTAGCCAGTGAAATTACACCTGAAAAGTGTAAATTTGGTACGCAAGAATTTTGGTTCTGTTTAGACGAGGGTTGTTCACTGCAGATTAAAATGATTGCCTTCAAACACCTCAAATACAAGTACTTATCAAATTACTTTAAGACGTTATTTTATAAAACAGTAGGGAAAAAAAACAAGAAAAACTTAATGCTTTGCTAGATTCTTTTTTCCTTCATTTTCTCCTGCCGTTTCCACAGCTGATGGAGCCTAACGAGCAGGGGGAACGATAATGACAGCAATAATATCTGCGCATCACTTTCATGCTGGTGCTTAGTACAGAACGCACTGAGAAAGAAAGCGTTGAATTACTCCTCCCTTTGCTTTTAGACACAGATTTGGTCCTTCAAACGGCAGACCAATGCAGGCCCTTCCCTGTCTTTTCTGGCACAGCCAGAGAGAGAGAGGGCTACTGTAACACAGAGATTCTGGGTTGAGACAGGGGAGCTACAGTAGTGACGTCACCTTTCCAATGACGTCACATTGACGTCTCGCATACCAGCCGCTCTATGTAGAAGGCAGACACACATAAATGAGCTATTAGACTTTCTCTCTCTCAGCTCTCCACATAAACAAAGACACATTGCAACTTCATCACAGCGCATCATCAGCATTAGCAACACGGACACGGGGGAAACCGGAGCGCACGGACCCACTGCTCATTTCAATGCAAAAGGAGTAATTACCCTTTACAGTTTCTAAAGAGAAAAAAAAAACTTTGCTGTCACAGCCGCTACTGCTACAACAACTCTTACTACAACTACTACTTCATTATTTCTTACAATGCTGGAAATCTACAGGACACTTTAAGTGGGTTAATATCACATGTAAAGACGGAACCGCTACAGCAAGCAAGTATGTATGAATCTGTGTTCTTATGGACTTCATAAAAGTTTAGATGGGTATGCTATGGGGGAACGAAACGAACAGAGCTGTTGTTTTAATTTTTTTAATGTTTCATTCTATAATTTTCCTGACAAATGTAGCGTCGGTCTCGGTTTTGAAACTTTCTCGTGCGTGGGGATAGCTCAGCGACCTGTTGCATATGCTGTATGAGAAATCTTAGGACAGGAGGAACAGAATGAGGAGGCTGGGGAAGCTCGAGATGTAGCGGCGAGTGGAAGCGAACTCGGCGAGAAGAAAGGTATTCTTTCTGGTTGTCATGGAAATGGGATGCCGCTCAGCCTGGGCGGCGAAACAGATTCGCGAGAGTAGGAGACGCTCCGTGAACCAAGTCTGCTCTTCCCTTCTGTCTTATCGGCAAAGTTGACACACGCAACAAATAGCTATTCCGAAGACGCCTTCTTCTCTTTTTTTTTTTGCTTTCTTTTAGTAGCAGTTTGGGGTGGTTTTTTTTTTTGCTTAGAACTTGTGTGTAAATCCCTGCAAAAGCGCCGGGTGCCTGGATTTGCTGATACCGGTAGTTCGCGCGAAGTAAAATCGCAAGGTCCAGACAGCAGACACTTTTTAACTTTTACACGTGTGCGCCGGGTGTGAAAGCGTGATGTTAATCAAGCGTATTGTATTACTTATAATAAAGGATAGCTTCACAACGTTTGGTTTGTAGTGCGAAGCAGCTAATGAACTACTTCATAAAGGGTTTAGAAATTACTCATAGACGTAACAGGATCAAATGCGCTTGTAATGTCCAAGCTATATAAAAGTACTTTTATTTAATTTATATGGTGTAATAACCTGTGAAAAACATAAGAATATCTGTGCTGTACTAGATGTCAGTGATGGAAACTTTTCTACGGTGTTCACAGGGTCTCGCTCTTTCTTCGCTATTCGCAGCCCATACGGTGTAGCGAACAGCAGGTTTCATGCAATGTTCCGCGTTTCTGCTAAAGCATCTTTAATAGTAGGTCTCGCTGTTGTTCAAAAGTTGTGATGACGAGCAGTAATACTTTCAGTAGTTTTCTCGGTTACTACGTGCGATTGTTCCCAAGACAGAAAGCGTCTTTTAAAATAAATGACCTTCAAAATTATCCAGCATCGCTTTCGCGTAAACTCGATTTTACATTTCACCTGATAAACAATCAGAAAAAAAAGTATCCATAAAAGTCACTTCTGTCTCCCGTTAAAAGGTAGAATTGACACAAAAGTATTTTGACAAGTGTCCTAACATCAAAGGTTTAAGACTTGTGATAAGGTAGACTTTACATGGATTGAGGCAGGAGGTTGTGTATCGCAATGAATGCCTCTTTGGTCGATCCAATATTTGATAATAAAATAGAAAAATAGCCTTTAACCGTTAGCTGTAGCTCCACTTTGAAAAGGCGCGATTGCTAGCTGTTGAACAGCATCACGGGCATTATTTCACACAGGCTAGTGAAACCGCACACACACACTCACAAAATGTGTGTTTACGCGCTCTATATTTTTTCCCCCCCAACAAGGGTTAGAGTAAATCAAATACATCATAGAAGAGAACAAGTTTAATTTTCATATTTCATTCTGACTTTATTATCAACGCCTTCAATTCTGCCGAGCAGCCAAGGCTCGGATAAAAGGGTCTTTGACAGGTTCCCTCAGCTAATTTACTGTACTTGAAGTTTTTTTTTTCCTTCTTTCTTTCTTTATCTTTTTTTTTGTCTTCATTTGCTTGCCAGCGAGGCTCTGGCTGTCTGGGTTATTGAAGTTGGGGGGCTCCTGCCTCTCACAAGGTGCGTGTTTAAAAGATCACTCGCGGTTCTCTAGGTAACCAGACCCACCGAGTCACCAGCCGCGGCAGAGCAGCGGCCGCACGAGCTCTGCTCTCCAGCTCGGCGCGCCGGCTACAGGCGCGCGCGTGGGAGCGTCTCGCAGTCGAAAGCTTAGGCGCTGCTGGCGAAAACGACCAAACTTTTCTCTGTTACAATCATCACAACGAGCGGAGGCATATCTTTTTTTTTTTTTAAATGCGAGTTGTATGGGATTTCGCAAAAATAAAATCCCAGTTTCAACTTGCAAAAAGACAGCGAGTGCTGTGGGATGCGTTAGGTGGTTCTGACTAATAGATAACTCCCGTGGCTAACATGGTGCGTGTTTTCGAGAGAAAGTGAGCGCAATGTGGTTTTAGGCAGCTTTAAGTCCCGGCCGTAAAAGAAAAAGTGAAAGAAAAGCTCCAGATACAGTTCCTGATTGAGACATATCCAGAATTCATCGTAATAAACTCAGATTGTTTTCGCTGGAGGGGGGATGAGAGTTTTATCTGGTCATTTTCTTTGTACTGGGAAAAATAAATTCTCAGCACGTCAATTTGCATTTTGTTTGGAAAAAAAAAACATTTTTTCCAGCTTAAAATGTTGTATAGCACTTATTTGTATTCAGAAATCTGCTATTATTTAGAAACCCGTACAAATCTCATAGAAATCCGTCACTATCTGAAAGGCAAAAATAATAGAGACACCACACAAATGTCCGTTGTCATCATATCTGTCAGTGATGATTACAGTGGTTGAATACTTACAAGGTCTGTACAAATTCACGTTCGCCGTTGTTGAGGTGAGGATTCGGAGATTGGTTCGAAAACTTGTCTTTGGCGGAGAGGGGGCGCTAGACTCTGTAAAATAGGTATGAAAATATTTTACTGTGTTCGCAGGACTCAGTTGGATTTTGACAAAAACGCAGGTGAACATTTTCAGTACTGATGTTAAAAGTTTATTTTGTGCGTTGTCTAATAGTCAACAAGGAATAAGACTACTTTAAAATACTTACATTTACAATAAAATAGGTCTTTACGTTTGTATACTTATTTCCTTCCTTTACAAAACGATTATCCATTTATTTTTTTCCATTTCAAGTTCTGCTAATTTTGCCACTCAAAACTTTTTGGTACTTTGGCAGGCATAGTTTGATATGTGTAACGTTTCTTGGAGATAACGCTTTACTGTCTTTATTGGAGATACGATACATAGTTGTAGAGATTATTTTGATTTTTACCACCAGTTAAATGTTGGTTTGTGTGTCCATTCGTTCGTTTCTTAAACATCATTTCTTGCTGACAATTGTGAGAGTCTGGTCACGTATGTGTTCTGTGTCCCACAGACTATGACTCGATCGTGTAGGACTTTTTTTTTAGAGACTCTTTATGTTTCCACACAACCTAAATTGTGTTTGTGTCAACCGCATAACTCAAGACAATAAGCTAAACTTCACATGTTATCGTTTGTATTTTCAGTGACCCCGAATTGCCAAAATATAACTAGTGTTTCGTTCACATGTTTATGTTTATTTTTGTTAATTCTCCGCAACATATTAAACTTCATGATAAGAAATTGTTTGAAATTTCACGACGCTTTTACGATTTGAGTAATTATTAAAATCGGTGGGAAGGAAAGGTTTTCAAATACAAGAAAGAAATCCGACCCAAAATAAAAACAAAATTGCTCTGGAATAATTCTATTGTTGAGCCTGAGAACTGTTTTTTTTTCGCATGTTGTATATATAAAGAATATACCAGTTGCATTTGTGTATTTTGATATTTTGAAATGTCCTCTTAAGAAAAAAAAAACGAGCCTTTAAAGTTTTTTTTAATATGTGCAATAGCCTTCAGTTTTTTTATAAACGCATTTACAATTATTTGTCAATAGTCCAGTTAACCTGTATTTTGTTGTTATCGACTTTTTCGACCATTTATCAGCTTACGATTTAGTCAGCCTTTTCTTGCTTATGTATATGGTTGGCTTCGACTGCTCATTTCCAGACCCCGGTTCGGAAGAGCGCCCCCAGCCGAGCCCCGGCTCCGAGACCCGGCCAACGGACAGTTCAACACCCGGAGAAGAGTCCGCTGAGCCAGCCTCTCCCCACCGGCTCGTCACTCCTCCGCCGAGAAAAACAACCACAATTCAGCAAGCAAAATTTCAACCAGGTAAGTCTCCTTGTGAAGGCTGTACTCGGCGTGCTGTTTGATGTCAGGGCTTGTTTCTTGCAAACGGTGATGCTCAAAGTCTTAGTTTGAGCACATTTAAATACTTTTGCAAGTAACTGTAAAAGTCTAAGTAGTCTCTTTTGGAGAAGCATGAGTGAACATAAGAACAGCCTAATAATAATCGCATTTAGAAATCTAGCGGTTATTTTTATAGCAGTGTAAATTGAACATTTTTGACCTATAGGGGAGCAGTCATGCTAATCAAGGGCAAAGTGGAGCGAAATTCAAGACGTATTTTTGAGGTTAAAAAAAATACTAATGAACAAGCCACTTTAATCATACAACCGACATGTTTTTAGAAAAATATAAAAAAAAAATTTAGATTTGGAAAGCATATATTTAATGACTCCCGAGTGTGTATTGTTTAGGGAGTGGAGTGGGGTGGGGCTTTTATTTCAATAAACCCCATCTTTATAAGAGATGAAGACGAAATAAAGGTATATATTTTTTAATTGAATTAGTGCACAATAGCCAGTACAGCTTTTAAAACAGGAGGGATAATATTGATGATAAATTCCATTCCAACAAAGAATGTAGCAGGCACGCAGTTCGGTGATTTCACAAATGACCATTTTAATAAGGTGGAGAGGGAGGAAGTGTGACAGACGATTTTGAAAATGTCAAGTGTGCCTGACTGGGCACGACGGGGTGCCGTGTCACACGTTCACCGAATCGCTTCAGGGCATTTGACCCGAGCGCCTCGGCGCAGGGTGCGGCTGTTCCATAGGCCGCAGCAGCAATATTTTGCCTTTTTTAAAGAAAAACAAACTTATTTATATGTACAATTTTAGAAATCAGGGTCTTAACCCAATCTGCGCTTGCGTCTAATCATTGGACGTGCACCGCACAGTGTATCAGCTTAGCAAACAATTGCAGGTGTCTGTTTGCGTGCTTGCGTCTGCATAATTTCCCGCCTTATTTTGTAATTCATTCGTTTTTTTTCCATAAACTTCTTTGACTAATTTGACTAAGTCTTTCTTTATATATTTATTTTTGCAATCCATCTTTTGTTTGTTAGATCAATGGCATTCTGACTATGAGCAAGCGTGCACAGTTATTGGAACGGCTGCATTTTATCCACCTAAAATGCACACCTCGAGGTCAGAGACTGTTTTAATTATCAGTTCCCTTCCCTGTGTCCCTTAACCACTGTGAAGCTTGTGACTAAAACATGACTTTTTCTATGGGGGTGTCTGTGTTTGCTTTAGTTCTGTTTTAACCTGATCGTCTGTGCACTCTCTTTCATTGATTGGCAGACTCTTCCTAGGAAGTGAATCAATAAGGGCAAATTCATCTTTGACATAGAGTCATAGCAGACAGTACCTTTTGTAGTCAGGAAAGGTGCCACAATGCCTAAATTAGATCATTGTTCTATCTTCAACAAAAGAAAATTTAGTTTGGTGCCTATCACAAATTCAGAGTGGGTCATGAATACCTCCCCTTACCCCAGACGAAGGAGTTTCATATGCTGTTGGCCCTGACCAAATTCTCCTCTGAAGCCAGATGCTGTATTTGTAGTAATTACTTATATGCATCAGCGCAGTGGCATTTCTGTAGGGTCCGATATTTAAAACAATATCTTTGTGAGGATTTTCTTATGTTCCAGTTTTTTTTTAAATAGAAACTGATCAGAAAGTAAACTCTCTTCAGGGACGGGTGAGAGATAGGGGTATTTGGGACTTCCTGGTTTCTCTTGTCTGGTTTGAAAGCAGCTTGAATGGGGTCACTAGGGATGACGGGCAAGATGGAAGCCAGTGAGTTTGACATCATTTGTGTTGAAATATAATGTACAAGCTCTGTCACCGTGATGCACAAGCACAGAAAAGACCGCTGACACGCTCTGCCGCCACAGCTCTCCAGTGACATATCCGTGCAGCAATATGGGAAGCTGAATAACTGAATACAAATCTTCAAAAAATAATGTAATGTTTAGTTATACAGCGTTCTATATTTGAACTAAAAATAGTGTAAACTGAATCTTTCTCAGATTGCTCATCTGTATGTTGGCGATAATCACAGCCAACTGTAAATATAATAGATATATAATGGTTGTAGGAGAAATCGCATACCAATTTAAACTGTAGCTAGTGTTTTTTTTTTTCGATTTAGATTTTTTTTTGAAGGCAGTAGAAAATCATTCTGAGATCTTTTCGTTGTTTTTTTTTTCTCCTAAATGTCAGAAACAACCCCTGGAGACGGTGGTAATGTGATAAAATTGGTGAAGCTCAGGCTGTTTAGTTATCAAGTGCAGTATCCGACGAAAAGCCATAGGGGAATTCTAGCTGCTCGTATCTTTTCCTGTGCTGGGGCTGTGACGGTCCACAGTCGGTGACATCACAGTGCTCCAGTGGAAAGAACAAGCTGGAGGCAGTGACACCTACATCACAGCTCCTGCACAGTTTTGAAGGTAGAATACACTGGTCCATACTTTGAATAATTTGATTTAAAATCGTCCTTTTGAAAACAAACAGACCTCCCCTTTCTTTTCATGGTCTTGAACGAGACAGTCGAATTTGCTCAGAAAAGAGAGGAGAAAAAGGACACTTTTGGCGAAAACTGAACTTATGAATGAAGTTCCTCAGCGAGTGTTTCCTGTGTGGAAGGAAGTGCTGGTCAGTTGCGTAGACGCACACAGCCCAACCACGCAGTGAAGTCATCGACTCTTAATTTCTCCTACCCACCCTTTCCAGTGTGATCGTGGGGGGAGGGCTGAGGAAGGGGGCCGTGCTGTGTCGTGAGTTTCCTATAAGAAAGTTTGACTCATAAGGTATTTTGAATCTCTGAAGCCTTACTTTTTGTTTGAACGATGAGTGTCTAAATATGTTCTTCAGGGGCTTGGTTCATGTAAAGTAGTTTAAAGTATTGTGTATATTCTGTACGTGAAAACACCCCAAATAAATTCAGTTTCTGTTTGGAAATGTAGAATAGAGTATCAGGTATTTTGCTTGTATTTAAAAAAACTTCAGTAATGGATGATAAAAACCTGTCACGTTTTGGAGACACTATAGGATACAGGAGGGCTACATTTAGAGTGAAAATATGGTTCCAGCTGTCAACCACTGCTTTATTTTCACTACTTATATCCTGTTTACAGTGCAATTCTTATAATACATTAACACAGGAACTATCGTCCTACTAAATCAGTATAGACTTCATATTTAAGTTAGTATTTCAGAGCTTGGTGCTGGGGTGAAACTGTAAAGCAGAGACATCTAATTTTAATATTTAAAAGGACAGAGTATTGAATGGTACAATGTTAAATATTTACTCTTACATGTTAAGGGAAGTATGATTGTATTATTAAAGACTGTGCTAAATAATTAAAATAAGGAAATAATGTATTCATATCAATTAAACTTTCCAAAGATATATGTTTACACAAAAGAATGTAGTGTTTTATGTTCAGTGTAGTTCTCCCAAGTACATCATTGTTTTTACATAATAATATAACATTAATATAAAAATTCATTCAAATGTCCCAACACTACTATTTACACAACCAACACCAACATTATCATTACACTGTTGGTATCACAGTATTTAATCTAACAGAGAACACCAGTTTACTAACCTGTCAAAGCAATACCTAACAAAATAAAAATGAAACGCCTTATTAAAAGAATATAATATTTCTTCCTAAACGATTTTCTATTGGTTTGAGATGGCTGGATTTAAGGGTGCTTTAGAAAATACAATTTTTCATTATTATTCGTTCTGCTGTCTAAGGGGAAATAAATATTTTGAAAAAGATCGGTAAATTATCTCTAATTGTCTTGCGGAATACCAAACGCAGAGAAAGTGAGAGAGAGAGAGCAAAAAAAAAACAGCATTTGAAATTTAAGAGAGTTTGTCGTCAGACGAAACCGCAACATTTAGGGAACAAATGATGTGGAGTCTGAGCGTCATTCGGGTTTTTTAAAAGCCTAACAATGGATGTCTTGGGGAGAAAGTAGCTGCGAAGTTTGTCGCACTTGGAAACTTCTCTCCTTTCCTGTGAGCGTACACAGTGGGTGTGTGTGCGCGCGTAGTCCGGCTTGTGCAGCGCGAGAGTCGCCTGAGGACAGCCGGCGCAGGAGCCGTACATAATTGATACAGTCTCTTGATTTTACTAAACAAACATTACGTACCGGAATATTAGTGATTACGAAGACACCAGAGGAAAAAGCTGTTGAAGAAGAAAACGTCAATGGGACCTTTTCTTTGTTGACAGTTCCCTTCTAGAGAGCAAACATCATGACTTCTGTAAGCATGCAAGCAGGAGTGATTACGCCGGTCTCTGCCTCCTATTATAAGTACAATAGGAGAAGTAAACACACACACATCACACGACCACGTTTTTCCCCTCTTTAATCTAAACAGCTAACACCACATCGCAGATAATTGTGTTATGCAACACCCGTGATATGGAGAAAGGCTTATTGCCCTCAGACTTTTTAAATTATGCTTTTTGATGTGACCTTAAAGACAACCCTGTATTGTAGTCCAAGACAATACTATGTCTAGACGTTACACCATAGTTCAATTCATAAAAGGTTAGTATCTAAAAAAAGATTTCTGCACCAAAAATTATAATTTAATATTTATTTTTAAATTATGAATAGAATTTTGTTTATAACTTGCAGTAAAGAAAAGTTGCACATAAAGTAGTTCATATGCATATTCCCTTTAAATATCAGTGTAAAATATTTTCCTTCTTTTCCTGGACATATTTTCTTTTGATCTTCGCTTATCTATTTGTTGTACCTTATATGATAACACGTTTCTAAAAATGTGAAGGGTCAACAGTGAAATTACCATGACAGTTCTACTTTAAGGAGAATTAACGTTTTTCATTTTAAAACATCCAAGTCATGTCATTTCTAGGGGTATGTTTTATATCCCTAAAAAACAGATCATTTTTTATATTTTTTAAGTTTTGATATTGGGAGACCAATGTCCAGTGTTTCTACCTTTTTTGTTAAGATATAATTTAAAGTAACCTTATGCTCAGATAAAAGTATCAGGGAAATAAACATGATTATTTTCTTGAAAATCACCGAATGTAGACCTTTAAACACACAACTAAAGCCTAAATTCTTCTGTAACATCTCCTAAGCATTTGTAAAGTATATTTAGATTTGTATTGTAAAACATGTTCTGTTACTTTACTGCACTTAGAAAAATAGATGCCAATAACTGTTTTGCTTGCTAATTTGTCATGAGCTTGAATGTTAAACAGACTAAAATTACAACCAGTTTATTTGTAGAAATAGAGCTCCAAGGCAAATATTACAGGAATAACACTTCAATGTTTTCCGTGTAAAGTTGGTTGGTCACCTGTTTTAGTTGCCTTCCTTCTAAAAATATTCCAGACTTGGCCTCTTCATTTAGAAGTGAAAGTGTCTTCATCATCAAATACCAGAACTGTCAGAGCCATCTAATTTCAGTCTTACCTTTATGCAAAACTGCCTGTGCTTTTGTGCAACAAACACATTTTTTTTTCTCTTCCCAATTCATCATTAATGCTTTCTCATGGTGAATTTGTCATCGTCCGCAGGGTAGCATTTTTGTTGGAAACCCATTTCCTGAAAGATCCTCTGGCCATTTCTAATTTCCTCATTTAAAATGTACGGTGAGGCACGGGCGAGTTTTGGAACCTGTGGCGTTTCTTGGGTTTTTAATGCCTCTCGGAACAAGCCCAGAAACGATAGGATTGGGAACAGGAAAAAAACAACAACACACAAGGCGTTTTTGAAAACGAAGTTTTGCAGCGTTGGCTTCTGCTGTATCGGGTCTTGAACCCATCTGAGGATTCCAGTTTTTTATGCTTTTGCGTGCCTTGTGTGTTGCAGGCCTTCATGGGGATAAATGGCTAATTTGTTCGTGGTAAGAATAAGAGTCTGGTCAGCCCCGGAGGATTGAGTATAACTAATGAGGCTCTGTGGGTTCGCCCTCCTCAATGTCTGTTCTCTCTGCTGTTGCACAGTAGAGCTGTGCACCCGCATTATTTTTAACTGAGAGCTTCTCTCTCCCTTGGCACAGCCTAATGCTTCACTGTCTGTAAGTTTCTTTGCTTCTTCATATATCTGTTTGTTTTTTGACCATGTAACTGCCTTTAAACTGGTCTTTTGTACATACTTTTACTTGTTTTTATTTTTGCTTTGCACCAGCTTGCCCATGCATATTAAACCGTAGCCATCTGCTTCTGTAGGTGATACACTCTGACTGGACTGGGTTTGTTATGAGGGCAGTCTCGGGGAAAAAAAAAAAAAGGTTAGCAAAGATCTGTCGTGTCCGTCTTCTCATTCTGTTGTGCATCCTGGCACGTACTGTAACACAGCGCTTGGAGGTGGCATTCCCGAGAAATGCAGAAGTAACGTAGATTGCAATCATACAGACCGTGCATAACTGATGCCTAGCAACATTCAGACAGCTTGATGCAACATCTGTGTCGAGTAATCAGGGGAAGCCGATAGTTTTCAAGTGCTCTGGCAGGACGCATCCAAACCTATTTTGCCTTTTGCAAATGCGGAACAGAGCTTTAAAGGAAGTCTCAACCAGGTTTGGATTTTATCTGGGGGGGGGTTGTTTGTTGTGCTTCATGTGCCCTGAAACTTTATATTGACAGCAAAAGCATTAGCATGCGCTGGTGGATATCGTTATCTGCAGTCTGTGCAAGATGGAGTTTTGTGCAGAACTGGCTCTCTTTCATTAGTAAAACCGTGCTGGGTGTCAGCAGGCTGCCCAGTATTTAAAAAACAGAAGAGTAGTGCACCCTGGGTGCCCAATTGGTCACGTTGTTTTTTTTGTGTAATTCAGTATATATTTTGCATGAGGAAAGTCATTTTTGGAAGTTTTCCTAGCAGCGGTTGCCATTGTGCTCCTTTGTGAGATTTGGATATTAGCATTTGATTTTGCTTGCCATTCTGTGTTTCCTGCTTTATCTCTCTCAGCAGTAGTGTGTGGGGTTTTTTTTCTTTTTCTGTTTGCACATAATCACTAAAGACCTTGAGGCTTGTTGCCTGATGAGTGCAAGGCTGCCGTTTTCGGGGGCTTGGGTTCGAAGGGGCAGGCTCTCTGTCTTTTTCCCCCAGGAAACTTTTTCCCAGAGGATTGGGGCTGAACTGGATGGCTCATCTGACTCCTTCGGCCACAATACCCCCACTGTAATTTCACTCTAAATCTCTGACCTTATGGGTGTCCCCTTTCTTAAAGGGAAAGCCTCACTGCAACTAATACTAACTCAGCCAAAGTATTTTCATTGAAGAAAAAAAAATACTGCGTCATTATGTATTGTGGTCAGGGACTGGGCAGCTGTTTAAATTATCTTTCCTGAAACCAGGGGGACTTACGCCTGTCTTGGTTTAGGTGTCATTCGTGTAAAGAGATCAAAAGCAACAGCGATTCAAATCCTGCACTCTAAGGATGCGTTAATGTGCTCTTCTTCTGGGTTGCCTTTCAGATATGCCCTGTGTGCAGGCCCAGTATGGCCCCTCCCCACCTGGCTCCAGCTATGCCACACAGACCTATGCCTACCCCGGGGACTACAGCTCTGACGTCATGAACCCGGACTACACCAAGCTGGGCATGGATCTGGGAGGCACCGAAATCTCAGCTGCTGCCGCCACCACCTCCCTGCCGAGCTTCAGCACCTTCATGGACAACTACCCGAGCTACGAGCTCAAGCCCTCCTGCCTGTACCAAATGCACTCCACCCAAAGACCGGTCATTAAAGAAGAGGAGGCTCCCTACCCGCCCCCGCCGCCCTTGCCCCTTCCCCAGTCCGAGGACGCCATTCCCAGCACCTCCATGTACTTCAAGCAGTCGCCCCCCTCCACCCCCACCACGCCAGGATTCCCGGTCCAGCCGGGGGCCTCCTCCATCTGGGAAGACCCCCACAGCCTGCCCCCGGTGCCCCAGACCTGCATGGGCTCCAGCAGCCTGATGGATTCCGGCCCCCTGAAATCCAGCCCTCGCTTCCCCCTCTTCTTCAAGCAGTCCCCGCCCCACGGCGGCGGCGCCGGGGACCGCATGTGCTACGAGCCGGGCCTGGGCCTGCCCCTGCGGCCCGAGAGGTCGCCCTCGTCCTCCGCCCCCTCCTCCGCCTCGGCGCATCCGCAGCAGCCGGGCCTGGAGGCCCACCTGTACCCGCTCCACCTGAGCAAGCCCAGCAGCCTGCACTTCTCGCCCCTGGCCATGGGCCAGGGCCCCCCGCTGCTGGGGGAGGGCAGCTTGCCCTCCCCGCCGGGCCGCACCGTCCCCTCCTCGGGGGAGGGCACCTGCGCCGTCTGCGGAGACAACGCCGCCTGCCAGCACTATGGCGTCCGGACCTGCGAGGGATGCAAAGGATTCTTCAAGGTAACGGAGGTGCCGCCTCCCCCTCCACTTTCGCCAGCTTCTCTCGCGAGGGGCCCGAGCCAGGCCTGCGGCGCGGGTTTTTTTAGTTGTCGGCGTAAAAGCGGGATGGTCCGCAATTGTCGATTTCCTCTTCCTCTTGCCCGCGCTGTTCCCTTTGGCTAGATCAGCAGGACGGTGTCCCAACGCGAGGCTCTGGTGGTGCTGTGCTCGGGCGGTAGTTTAAAGGGGAACTGCAACACTGTTTTAGTATTTCAGGGTAAGAATCAGCATTGAAGAATGCAGTTCAAACCGCAATAAAAGTAGCACGTATGCAGTAACGTGTAAAACTTCCAGTTTACATCACCAAACGGGCGAAATTTCCAGGTACGCGCAGTGCCAGGTTCTGCGATTCAGAACGAGGCAACGAAACCTCCGGTGATGTGTTGCGGCCCTACGACATTGTAAACAAACAGGCTTGTGAAGACATCTCTTTGAATCCAATAGAAATATTGCTTTCGATTTTGAGACGGTCTGAGCCGACAAATACAGCTCTCTTGTTAACTCTGCATGCAGATCACCTTTCTGCGGTGAAATGTCTGCTGCCCAACCCGTACTTAAACGTCACATCCCATTAGTCGTTATGGTGACTAGTGAGCAGGAAGGGTGGCATCACGTTGCAATTCGTGGGAACATGACGACTTTCACAAATTCCCGATTTTGTATTTATGTCGAAATTTGTAAAAATGTTCCAGCACGTCAATGAATTTATTCTGTTACTGAGATTTGTAACCGATCAAAAATTGTGACTGCAGTTCCCCTAGTGTCGCTCCTGTTGGCAGGCTGAACAGGAGCTGTATCTCACATGTGGACTCAAAGGCAGTAGATATGCGCGTGTTTCCCACAGTCAGGCTGCATGTGTGGTACAGCCGCAGGTGTGTGTGTTGACCATGCCGCCAGGCTCTGCAGTGTGTACTGTTCCCATGACAAAGCCACTGTTAAATGAGTGAGGATTTGTGTGTTTGTTTACTCTTTATTATGAAGCAGTTTGGGCTTTCTCACATGACATACAGTTCAGAAATGTGTGCTTTCCATCGAAAGTCTAAACAATTCAGCAGTATGTTTTAGCCATGGCAGTAATCCAATTAAGATGCAACGTTTCTAGTGTAATAGCGGAGTAATTAAGTAGCTAAGAGCCCAGTTGGAACCCTGAGTAGACACTGCAGAAGGATCCCAGACAGTCTCTCTCTCACAGAAATGCATCAAGTGCTCTCACTGATCATCATGAATTGGAACTCTGGGATTTTGCTACAAGTGGTTGCCACGGTAATTGCACAGGTCGTTCCATTTCGTCTTATCCTTACTGAGTGAGAAAAGTGAAATATCCTCTCTGTGCTGGTCTGATTTCTTTCAGTGGTCTGATTTCTTACACGGGGCACAGATGCTTGTCAGAGTGAATTATTTTGACCAACAGGTAGTTTGTGTAGGCTCATATGATCATTTTTAATTGCTGCCGTAGAAATGAGGATTGCTGAATAATGTTGATGTCATCGTGGACAAACCAGTTTTGATGTTGTGCTCAAGCATGAGATGCAGTCATGTAGAATTACTGTGCCTTTCGTTACTGAACGCTGAATTTTTAGATGCCCATAAGAGAGATGCTCGATTGTTGCTCTTCAGCAATGTGTCTGTCTGCCTCTTTCTTCCCTTAAAACAGTTTAACACCATGCAAATGTATTGATGGTTACTTCAGTTTATGTACAGCAGCACAAAATCTGACTACTTTATTCTGTATATATTTTTCAAAAATAAGAATTTGTCAATCAGAGAAAAAGTTGTGAGTGTCACGGGAAGCTTTTATCTTCACAGTAACATTCTTAGAGGGTAAATTGACAAAAAAAGCTCAGTGTTGTAATTGCTAAAGATTCAGGCTGGTAAGGTTAGAGTCAGGACACTAGCTGTTTCAGCCAGTACATTTTCATCTTGTCTTCATGACGTAGACAGCACTGTCGGGGTGTGTCGAAAATGGGCTCATTATTTGTCTGTGGGGAATTTCGTTGCATAAACCAACACTCGTGCAAACAAATACTAATACTAAAATGGTGCTCCTCATAGTGTCCCTCATGTACTTTCCACAGAATCAGTGCACCCAGAATTGCAGTTTTCAGAAACATGTTCATCTGAAAATGATCTTTGAACAGCTGTGATTTTGAATTACATTGTCTGTGATTTGTTTTTGAAAGAAACCAGAAACTATCATTTTTAGTCATGTGAAGTGCAGTAAATGCACTGGAAATTTCTAAACTTTCAAAGGATTTTTGAAAGTTTAGATATTTCTGCAGTTTTTAAAAAACTTCAGATGTCATTGCTGTGTGTGTGCGGTGGCTAAAAAAACTCTGTTGAGCTCAACTGAAACAACAGTTCCATTGCTAGACTGAGCAGCATAAAGAGACCATGTTAGAGCAATTGGACATATTCTATAAGGGCTCAGGCATTTTCTTTAAAGAATATGTTTTGCAAAAGATCTAAAACAAAACAGACAAAATGAAGACAAAAAAGACTAAATGTACAGTCTCTTTTAAAAAGCTGAGACAGTGTTATCTAAACGAATCTGAATTACATTCTTTTATTTTAAAGAATAAAAAATGTCCCAATTTAATTTGTGAATTCACTTTGAAATCAACATTGATATAATGCAGGAATAGAATTAGAATAAAATCGTCCAGAAATCCACATCACATTTTTTAATTTATCTTATTTGGTAGCGGGGACGTATAATTTCCTTACACCTCTTTTGTATGTGGGGAAAAAAGGAGGATGAGGATAATTGAATAATGCCCATGGTCTTGCCAAATAAATTAGTCTTTTTCAATTAGTTTTACAATTTGTCTTTATTTAGTAATTAATAAAATCAGGGCCCGCTGGGCCTCTGGGCATGGTTGCCCATTACTGTAATTTGCTGTGCTGTCGACACCAGTCGTCAACACTTCAACATCTGTCAGTGTTTTCACAAACAATGGCAGAGATTGCGAACGAAAAAGTGTGGTTTAACCCCAGAATCATTTAACTGTGCAAAAATCATTGTTTACTAATTAATCCCGCGGCTTATACGAATAAAAAAGAAACTAAGCACATGTTCCATCTTTGACATGTACACTAAATTTGTCTTATGGTACTCACTGTATGGTTTCTGTCTCACAAGGAATCATTTTTGTATGTATGTAGATCCAGGGTACTGTATCAGATCCACATGTTGAAGAACTACTCTAATGAATCACTTGGGCCTGCAGCAAAATACCTACAGAGCTCCTCTGCTTAGTTCTAAATCCTTGTGTTGTCTGTATTTGTTTTGTAACACATTTAAAGCATTTCTGGTTCGGGCAAAAGAATTTGTATTTTGTTCATGACAGGATTTAGTCCTGCCCCCTGGACGGTTTGTGTAGGAATCCTTTCCTAAACCAGACAGAGCTGGGGAAGTGGAGCTGGGGTGCTCTGTAGTAATTTGATCAATAACAGGAAGTAGGTTAGATGGGCAGTCGAGTAGGAGTGCAAGACATTGAGGAAAATCAGCCGCTTTGCAAAATGTAATCAGAATTTTTATTAGTTGTTTTTTTTCCCCAATATCTGTGTACAATTACTGTTTAGAAATGAAAGATGTGCAATGAACTTTGATCTAATCGCTTGATCAGAGAGAGCCTGTAGTTTGCAAAAACTTTTTTCCCCCATAATTTTAACCTCGGGAAATGCATTTTGTAACGGCTTCTGTTACATATTTTGTATATTTTGTTCTCTTAATAAGAGTTAGAGAAGCACATCCTGGCACTAAACCTTTCAATAGCAGGCCTCTATCAAACGTCCTGCAGGCTACATTGCCTAAGCTGCTACGTTTGGGTTGCCTATAAAGTTTAAAGTCACCGAGCCCGTCTTTTAATCAAAGCCATACTTCTTACTGTTTGAACTGTGTTCAAAAGCTATTGTTCATGAAAATGTCTTTTAAGCCACAGACTCTACTGGCATCACACTAGATGGGCTGAATAACCTCCTTTCATTTGTAATTGTTCTTATGTTTTGTTCACTGGAAACGCGGCTTAAAATAACACATATTTGAATACTGTGCAAACTGCAAGTGCGTGGAAATCTTCATATAATTATATTTAGATAAATCTTTCTTTTAAGGTTTGAAACGGAGGGCGCTCTGCAGACAAAATAGACGTAAGCTGTGCTGTAATGCCCAGGACTTCACAAACACAGCTTATAGTGACTAAATGAATTTCAGCATTTAATTTCAGAAAAAAGAGGGGGGTCAATTCCTTAATTTTATATATAGATATAGTTCGAAAATCAGATAAAATCAGTAACAATAAACAAATTCAATTCATATCTCAATTAGGCAAATTGAAACCGATAAAATAAATGGCAGGGATTGGAAGATAACAAATCGTCTCTCCTAATGAGCCTAACATTAACCCTAACAGTGGACAGAGAGCCAATTAAAATTGACCCACTTCCTTCCTGGAAAAAAAAAATGCCGGAGAACTTTTAATTAGGAGGAGGCTCTGAGACATTCAGCTGGCAGAGCAGCGAGCTTCTGATAGCCACTGAGGTGGCCGTAGGGGGGGGGGGGTCTGGGGGCTGATCCCTGCTAGGCTTTTAATTTAAGCCTCACCCATTAGCACATGTTCCCTGTCATGAGTCTGCTCTGTGTGGGTTATCCGGCTTGCTTCTGCTCGCTTCTGGGGGGGGAGGGGGGGCTCAGCACCCGCCCCCAGGCCATCACCACCACCAGCCCGCTGCTGATAATCAGCTCCTCCACAGATGAAAGGATAATTCAGCCCTTTTACTGCAGCACCGATAGGTGCGGCTCAATGAGAGTAAACAGTTCTCAGGAGAGGGGCTGGGTGTCTTTGTGCCCCACCCGACTTCTGCTTTATTTACAGTTCATATGTGAGGCCATGAAGGCCAGCGCATTAGTCACAGAGGGGTTGTTTTATTGCCGTGATGCTCGTTCAGATCATAACCAGAGGCTTCACCTATCTGACTGGAGAGAGCTGCAGACCTCACCTGTCTAGGTGCTCAGAATTGACTTTTGATTTGCTTAACATTCCCCTAGAGCTCTACCCGGCTGACAAGAGGTGGGCTCATTCTGTTGATATGAACAGGGAGAAGCTGAGCGTACGGAGTGGTCAAAAGTCATTCCTCCAGCTGCCTTTTGGTTTAACAGGGGATGCATAGCAAAACAGTTCCACCAAAATTTCTGTAACACCGGAAAAGATTCAAATGAATGTGCC
This sequence comes from Lepisosteus platostomus, assembly GCF_059453375.1. Classification (NCBI taxonomy): domain Eukaryota; kingdom Metazoa; phylum Chordata; class Actinopteri; order Semionotiformes; family Lepisosteidae; genus Lepisosteus; species Lepisosteus platostomus. Next base: position 22,856,981 of record NC_142622.1, on the reverse strand, counting down.
CTGCGATTCTCCAGTTTGCTTGCCTTAGCAAGTATTTAATAAACCGCACTTTCTGCATATTTCTGAACGTTTTCACATGCTTTGATACAATGGTCTTGGTTTATCAGTTAGAGTGGGATGGTATGTCAGTGTGTGCTTTCAGGCAGCATAGCAGATAGTGTGCTGTCACCGAAATACAATATCCCTCACTCAGTGAATGCTAGTTTTGCAGTGACGTTTATGATCTCCCTCAAAACAAAAAAATAAATACTGTGCCAAAGTGCTTTTCCGAGCATGTACTTGCCGACATATTCCCTCTAATTAAAAAAAGCTGTAATGTGCCTGTCACAGCTAGAATATAATGCAGTTTTTCACTGTGTCTGACAGACTCAGGGAAATCCCCACAGGGGTCATAGAGCAATTGCTCTGATTGACAGCTCTCTGGCTCAATGGGGAAGCAGCAACAGCAGCTGGACAGCCCTCTGTCACCGTGGTAATGACACCTGCAGTGCGACAGGGCAGGATTAGATTTGGGTTACAGTGTGAATACAATGTGCACTTAAAAAAAAACACACACAAGCTGTAGTTCTTTATAAATATACAGAAAAAAAACTCCTAGGGCAGAGCTGCCAACATGAACAGAAACATGTGCCACACGTCACAGAGCAGGCTGCTGTAATAGTGAAGACACAAGCTGAAGCAGTATGGCATTACAGCGTTGCCACAGTCAAGATTTGTCATCTGCAGTCAGTAAAAAAAAACCATAGCTTTGTTGGTAATTCAAGTTTAAATGTTTGGGACCTGCTCCTGAAATATTTGTTGTAAAGTGAACATTGGAAGCAGTCGGTGTTAAAAAGTTCAGTTCTAAATAGCTTTACAGGGGTTAGCGCATTTTGCATTTTAAAAGCCACTGTTGGTTTGTTGAAATCGTGGACAACAACTGGGTGTAACACATAGGTCACATTTGTGTGAGTAGAACTGCAGTTTTTCTGTTCTAGAGAATTTTAAAGTGAAGGGCTTTTAAGAAGGTGAACGGAACCTACTAGAGATCATTTTTAAAACTCTGTAACTCCACTGATCATTTAGTTATTATTCAATAAATGAAAAAACCTGTGTCTACTTGATACGGTTGAATACCCTCAAAATGTGGTCAGAAATTTTAATCTAGTTACATTTTCCATGCAGAATCTCTCTCTATATATAAATGACGTGGATTTCTTTTTAAAAAAGAAAGATTTATCTGAAGCATTAATATAGTTTTTCTGGCGTGCTGTTCAGGGTGAATCCTGGCTTGTGCCCATTGCTTGCTGGGATAGGCTCCTGCTCCCCCGTGACCCTGAATTGGATAAAGCAGTTAGAAAATTGGATGGGTAGATTACATACAGTAGGATGTTCAGTCCTATTACTTCCATAATAATATTATAATATAGTATTTTGTATTACAGCCATATTACTCCTCCTGCTAAAATATCGAGTTAACACAAAGGACCCACCTATACATTCTGTACTATTTCAGTGTGTATTCTTATCTGTTGCTACATATTCCCCACAAATTCATATGCCTTGCTTTTTCAAGAAATTAGGAAAGCGATGAGGCTTCAGTGTAGGATTTAACTTTCCCACTTCCTGTTGCTAAGTTGTAACCGACAGTCTTCATAACAATTAGTCAGTCATTGGAGTCAGAAGAAAAAAAGGTTCTGCGTTGCTTTCTGGGCAAGCCCACGTAAGTAAAGATAGAGATTTGCCCAGGAGACTTCGAATGGTCGGTGGATGTACAGGTATTCACCCACGAATGCCATTCAACCAATGCAACTGGGTTCCGAGGCTCAGAGGCTCAAAACCACCGAGAGGGGTGGTCTGCCTGTTGGGGCGTAGTACCTGCCTGGTGTTTTTTTTTTAAAACGGTGCCAACAGAGGGCCAAGCTGTCCCTGTAGCACACGGTTTCTCCTCGCCCTCCTGTGTTCGGCACCGATCGCACACGCTGCCTGCTGGCCGCCCGCATCCGTGCCCCTTCACGGCCTGTGGCTGCCAGGGTCTCCTCCGCGCGCCGCGGCAGCAGAGACGGGGAAGACGCTCGTGAACGAGCAGCCTGCCTGACTGCAGGGCAGAGACCCTCGCCATCCCAGCCCCCGTCATTAAAACAATCAGCTCAGCAAAGTGCAGGGCATGAACAATAATTAATTCAGCCTCCTCGAAGTACAGCAAGCCGACTGCCCTAATTAAAATACTCGCGGGTAGGCAGGGTATCATAAACGGAGGCTTCTTTGACTTATCGATCATTTTTAGTCCTGTCCAAACACAGAACTGATAATTGATTTTGATAGATTACGGAACGGCAGTGCCGAAGAAGAGCCTATGATCTTTCTAGTGTGAACCTCCTGATGCAAATCCCTTCCACGTCCAGGGAGATGTTCCGCGTATTCCACAAATCTTTCTATAGAAAAGGTTTTTTGTTCTGGGAGGTTGTTCGTACTAGGGCATCAACTGAGGCAATAACAGAATTCTCAAACAAATACACAGATTTATATATATATAGGGCATCTCGGGCCTGTGCTTAAGCATAGAGGCCAACAAAGAAAGACGTCAGAGTTTTTTGCGAACAGTTCGGTTTGAGTAAAGTTCTTTGGTCAAAGGGACAACAGCTGTGCCCTATGTATGAGAGTAACCTTCCAGTTACTGTGTGAGTCCTGCTCCACACCTACTACTGCTGCTGTGTTATTTTACAAATACATTTAAAATATATTGTACATTTGTGATTTCTTCTGATGTCTTCATTCCTTATAGAAGCATGAAGCACTACACGCTACATGCTGCATGTACCTAATACTAAGAACAAATATCTGATACTGAAATGAAAATGTAACAATTGAAAGATCCAACTTTTTTAACAAGATTAATTTTGAAATTCTTTTTATTCTTGAGATTAGAACACAAGAAGTACATTATAACATGTTTGAACAAAAAAATACTTGCAAGCCAATTCTGTGTTAAGACATGCATTTTATGAGTTTGCCTCCTGAGATGTTAAATATTGTTAGGTTGTAGTCATATTTATTATATATGAATAACAGCAATTTTACTTTGTTCAAAATGTTTATCTTTGAGTTGTTTTTCGTGATGTTTCCTATTTTTTTTACATATTAATAACATATACAAAACATTTTAAATTATACTTGAATAAAATATACAAAGCCAAAATCTTTAAACATGCAAACATGTTTTTAGTGACTTTTTTAGGATAAAGTTGATCGAAAGATAAATGGAGAATATGTTATTTTTTGTAATGATTATTAAAGATGACATAAATATATTAGTACATATTATTTTATTAATACCCCTTTATTATTACTTGTAAGGACTTACTGTATAAGTACTTCTAAGTAAAATCTTGAGGAGTCTTAATGCTATGTAGCATTTTTAAATGATGAAATCAGTCATTAAAGATGCACAGCATGATCCAATAATCCAATATGGGTTTTTGATGGAAAAAGAGTCATACTTGGAGATAATTTGTATTACAAGTAAAGGTTGATTACACGCTGAAAAGTTGGAAAAAGAAAAAAACATTTCAGCTGTAGAGGCTTCTTCTGGTGAACTGAAATGTGGTGTTTCTTCTTTTCAGCTGGGAATTAATATTTTCTCGTTCCTTTTCAACACACGCTGAAGCAGTTACACACTCAAACTATTTTTATTCCATAAGAATTAGTAACAGTCCGAAAGTTATAATGTTAACTTGCAGTTATAACACAATTTTTTCCTGTTTAAATTTCCACATGAAATGAGCCCATGCGTCTCTTTTTGGTGATTCTTTTCTTTTTTATTAGATTTAGTCAATATAGTTATTATTATAATTTAGTGTTTCAGCAGGTGTTATACACTACAATAACCTTGTGTGCAATTAAGAGTTTTCATGTGAGATTTCACTCACACCAAACCTTCTGGGATTTCAGCTTTTGGAATGTGCAGATTCTGGATTGATGTCAAATGGAAACCTACTGCAGTATCTTCTCTTTGACAACTTGGAGTTTGACATGAAAATCCCAAATCATTGCTGAATGATCTTACTAATTCTGACTTGGCCACTCATAGCTTTTCACTGACTCTTTCGAAAACATGGGATTATTTCTAATATGTGCTGTAATGTACAATAAAAGCCAGGGGGAAGCACACAGTGGATGTTAAAAACACTGAAATAAATTAACATTTTCAAAAATATAGATTGACATTAGATCATCGTGAAATCAGTGAGCTGTATTTTTCAAGATGTCGAAAATGTCGTGTCAATTTGCAAATTTAAGAATTAAATTAAATTTAATTTAATTCAATTTATGGGATGAAATGGTATTTCAATTTATTTTCAAACTTCTCAAATCCTAAGAAGAAATGGGTTTGTTCAGAACACTCATATTTTTATATAAGCTCTATGAGTTAAGGAATTGTTTACGAGAGGCATTTGAAAGTGTTAAGCCCTGTTTCTGAGGCGGGTAAGACATTCAGGCTTCATAAACACCCTTGAAGAGAAAATGTTGCCGTAGCTTTCTCCTAATGAACAGAGACTTCACTCGCTCATTGTGAAGAGCTGCCTTTGTGCTCGATAACCCTGTGGCTAGTTATTGGTCATGGTCAGGCCCCCTGCTGTAAATGGTGAGGTCCTCGTTCCTCGAATGAAATAAATAAAGATTAATGGCATTACAGTACAGTTGCAGACAGTCTTACTTTTCACTGCCGAATTGCACAGCCTCACACCAGAGCCTTTTTATTCCGAAGTGTAAGAAATAAAAAAAAAACAACCAAATGTATCCTTTCAGCCGTTCATTTTATAGTTCATACAATTCCATGAGGGAAGCTTTTCCAGATTTGTAAAGCATCACAAAAGCAACTCCTCTGACTAGCCTTATCCCTCCCGTTCCGAAATTCTTTTCACCTTTCGGAGACATCTGGAACTTAAGTTGTATTCATTTCATCATATGACTTTCTCCTGTGACAAATATACTGCCTGGTTTGTTTTTCGCTCAACACTTGGGGCACGGGATTGGAATTTTTTTTTTGTCCCCATTTTCCCCAAAAATGCCTTTTCTTGCTGGATTGAACGGAAAAAGAAGCGTCGGTCCGGCCTAGCCCAACCGCCCCGATGGTTCGACAGACCGTGAAATGAATTTCTCTCCTCTTGCAAAAAACTGAAAGTTTTGCCCTTCAGTGGCAGGGAGAGGCAAGTAACCTCCTCCCTAGAAAGTGAGGTCTTGGAGATCTTTCCGGATGAAAAACACTGTATAAATGCAAAGCCTTGTTATTATTTCAGTGTAACTTGATTCTTGGAGTGATAACGCAGCTATTGAATTAATGAGCGTGAGGAGTATAATGGCCCTCTCTCCTGAATTACACAAGTGTGTGGAGCACCATTCTCCCTAGCTCTGTAACCCCTTATGTCGTGTTGCCTGCTCAGAGTTGAGAACTCAATTATATGTTGTCATATTTTTCTCCTTCGAACAGCAGTGGCACCGGAAGTGCACCCAGATCATTTTTATTTTATTTTAATAAGGTCAGTAATAATCACGGGAGGCAGCTGAGTAGAAAATGATCCCCAAAGGGATATTAAAAGGCGAGATATGGAAACCCCAGAGGTATCATGTGATGACCCCGTAGTTTCAGAAATAATTTTATCACGCAGCCCGGCCTGTCTCCTGAGACCAGCTTCAGCACGCGCCGCGCTGATTCTCATTGTCAGCGGCTAGCGCTAATAAAATTGTTTTTCCTGCGGGCTAGCATGTTAGGAAATTAATTTTATCTAATTATACCAATGGCACTGTAGCCTTTCACATTGTAATTAAAATCTGACCTGCCAGCTTCTTGTTTAATTCCTTGCAGAGGAAGGGGAATGGAGAGATACGCGCTTGTACCCCCCCTCATCCTCACTTTTCTTTTTTTTTACACCCTCCCTTTCCATCTTTAGAGGACGGTGCAGAAAAATGCCAAATACGTCTGTTTAGCCAGCAAAAACTGCCCAGTGGACAAGAGGAGACGCAACCGGTGCCAGTACTGCCGTTTTCAGAAGTGTCTGAGTGTGGGAATGGTGAAGGAAGGTAAGGCTGTTCTCCCCCTGTCCGCACGCCAGGGTCCAGCCAGGCCGATTGACAGGCAAGCCTCAGGAGGCGTAGGCCTCAGATGTTGCCCCTGCCCAACTAACCCAAAGAGTTTTATTTAAAGTCGTTGTCTATCATTGATTGAGTATCGGCTGCGCCTCCCGACCTGACTAACAGACTCACTCACACACTCAAGATCAAATGGTAATATTAAATAATAAAAAAATATCCAGCATTAGCTTTTTTGTGAAAGTTGAACCTTTTTTCCCTTAGGTTTACTTTAAACGTATTATACATTACCAATGGTGTCAATTTGGTTGTTTAAATTGTGTTTAAAAAGTAACAGAACATTACATTACGAATTGGGAACTGAGGGAATGAAAGCTAGGGGAGTGAAAAAAGTTTTTTGGAAGAGTCAATGAATATTCGGACAATGTTCTGCATTTCGTTCTAGTGATCCCCAAATAAGAAACAGTTTTAGAGAGCAGATTTTGCTGTCCAGCTATACAGTATATCCCTCTCTGGAGCCATCCAGCTACTTTACTAATCCTCTTCGCTCCTGAGAGATTGAGCGTTGTTAACAGAGGCAACTTTGGAACTTTGAAGTTGTTTGCAGAAGGACCGGCAGAGATGAACCCGCTTGATCGCCGTGCTTCAGAGCGGTTCTTCAAGGCTGCCCTTCCCATACGGCAGCGCAGCCCTGGTCTGTCGCAGCCCGCGCTAGACAGGTCCCACCAGCGCCAGTCGCCTTGCGCTCAAATGTGGTCAGTCAGAAGGCTCTGCCATTAGCACTGTGATACCCTTTAAACCCATGGAAGTGGAATTTCCTGTGCAGAGTAATTAGCTTCCCAAAGCGGTAATCACTTGCAGCAGGATTATTAATGACTGAACCTATTTTTTTGTCACAAGCCGGAGAGCCGGGCTGGCAGTGTGTAATTTGCTGAATATTACGCGCTGATGTCTGGAGACACGGCAGAGCGAGCTGTGAGCCGCGCCAGCTGAAGTCGTTAATGTAGAGACGCGATCGCAGGAGAGCTGCTCCGTGCTCCCACTACAACAGGGGCTCTCCCGGCATTCAGGCCAGAGCCCGGGGATGGCTAATCTGTGAAGTTTGATTTAATAATAATAATGATAATAATTAATTAACTTTATTTTATATAGCGCCTTTAAAGGTGGCTTCTCAAAGCGCTTTACAGAATGACAGCAACAACAATAAAAAAAAAAATACACAAAATAAGCAGGGTGAGAATAAACAGTTAGAGGAGACAGTAGATGGGGGTGCTGAATACGGTAGGAGCAGAGGGGAAAAGAGCAGAACCAGTGAACTAAAGGCTCTTCTAAAGAAGAGGGTTTTGAGTCTGGATTTGAAGGAGTTTCGAGCAGGTGACTCTGTGATATCCTTGGGGAGGGAGTTCCAGAGCTTGGGGGCAGAACAGGAGAAGGACCCGTCACCAGAATTAGAAGAGCTAAGGTTGTGAGGTGGGGAGTAGGGCGATAATAGCTCAGACAGGTACTGAGGTGTCAAGCCATATAGGTGAGCATGAGGATTTCGAAGAAGATTTGAGGTTTTTGAAAGATTTCCTCAAATTTTGAGTTTGCACATTATTTTCTCCCCTTGCATATTTCTCTTCCTGATTGCAACCTTGGGGGGGAGGGGAACTGCAGAAAACTGCAGGAATCTGAGTAGTTTTTCTGTGCTTTGCAGTTTGAAAACCCAAAGTGCACAGTTCTGCCCCCTGCTGGTCAGCAATTGTTGGGATAACACACTACAACACAGAATATAATAAATAAAAGCACTGTGAAGTTTACGAAGCAGTGGTTGACATTTGCTCGTTCTTGCTCTTGCTGACGACAGTGTCGTCGTGAGCCGAGAGAATCACGAGGGCATTTTCTTAAAGATCCCAGTGAATCAGCTTCTATATCACGACAGCCTCTCTCCTCTATACCAGGCTCCCTTCATGATTGTTAATGAATCAGAGGACAAGCGCATTTTTCTTACTGCGTTTGATATGTAACGGAAGAAATACCCTCCAGCACCTGGAATTTCCAGAAACTGCAAAATCCGTTTGGTGTCCGACATTAGGCTGTGAATATCGGTTGGTAACCTGTGATTAATCACTGAGATTCAATATAAACCCAAAGGCGGATAAAATCTTATATATCGGCTTGGGCCACCAGACACAATTGGAAAGTAGATTCCACCCACAGCAAAGACAGACGGGCTGGTTGTGTCATTGTGAAAACCGCAGTGATTAGAAAAATGTGAGGAGACTATAGCAGCGGTTAGCGAGCCAGCACACTAATTACAGGAGCTGCTGTGCCTCATGGTTCGATAGCGAGTGGGCACCTGTGAGCGCAGTCAGATATCACATGCCATTTCTGTGCCACGCTTATTCAACCACTTGTGTACTGTTTACAAAACTGACCTTCAGCAACAGCCAATTCCAATGGCAAAGTTTTCCCCTTTTGATTGTTAGATGATCTTCCGCGTCAAACCGGAGGAGGGAAAACTCAACTGTTCCGTATGCATGCGTCCGATTGATTGCCTTTTTGCACTTTCCACGCAACAGTTAGTCACAGCGAGGGACCCCTCAGCCAGGAACCCTGGATGTTAACTGCATTGGAGTGCAGTGGGAGCTGGTGCTCATCCGTGTTTCCCCTCTCCTCTCTCCTCCGCAGTGGTCCGGACCGACAACCTGAAAGGGAGAAGAGGTCGCCTGCCCTCCAAACCAAAGAGCCCGCTGCAGTCTGAGCCCTCGCCGCCCTCCCCTCCACTCAGCCTCCTCCATGCCTTAGTGCGAGCACTCACAGAGTCCACACCCAGAGAGCTTGACTACAGCCAGGTGAGCTGTCAGTGCACCTGTGTAGGTGCATGTGTGTGTGTGTGTGTGCAGGTGTGTGAGTGCATTCCTGTGTAATTGTGTGTGTGTGTATGCACGTATGTGAGTGCATTCCTGTGTAGGTGTAGGTGTACGTGTGTGTGTGTGAGTGAGTGCATTCCTGTGTACGTGCATGTGTGTGTGTGCATTTCCTCACCTTTGTGTATGTGTATGTGTGTGTGTATATATGTGAGTGCATGCCTGGGTACATGCATGTGCACACCTGTGTGTATGTGTGTGAACATACACGTGTGTTAGCATTAATGCAAGTGCATGCCTGTGTACGTGCATGTGTGTGTGTGCATGTGTGCACCTGTGTGTACGTGTGTGTTGCGCATGTGTGTGTGCATGTGCGCGCCTGTGTGTATGTGTGTGTGCACATACACATGTGTTTGTATGTGTACACGGGTGTGAGTGCATGCCTGTGTATGTGCATGTGTGTATATGAGTGTCCACACACACGTGTGTGTTTGGATGTATATGCAACACTGAGAAGATGCTGGTTTGAGAGATTTTCATATAAAAATTTAGCTTGTCACTTATTCTATGGGCTTAAATTTAATTGTAGATACCAGTGTCTAAATTCAGATGGAAGGGGATCCCTTAAAATACTTAAAATGCAAGATTAGTGTCCAGTACACCTACAAAGACTTCTGTTTCTATGTAATGCCGCTTGATTGGCTGTTTAGAAAACACTTGCTCTAAATTCAACCAATCAAAGCTTGGTTTTCAAGTCCTGGGTACCCCCCTGTCCCTTCACAAATTTTACACCTTTTACACATTATCTGAAGAATTCAACCTTTCTTAGCACATACTGATCTGAATGAAGGTGTTTGCTTTGGCACAGTCAATGCATTGTCTCATACATGAAGAAAAACATTGACACTTTTTCAAGACTAATAAGTCCCTCTGTATCAATCTTTAAAATTTCACTTGGAATATATCTTTTTTATTGATCTGAATAAAGCTCTAATTGAAATAATTTGCCCCCTGTAGCCTTCCTGATGGTCCCCAAATGAAAAACATATTTAAAGAAAGCTACAGTAGCAGAAAAAGTAGATGTAATAAAAATAAAGAACACAAATGGTTAACACAAATATGTTTAAGTGTTATGTGTGTATATGCTTGTACAAATACCCAGCAGTTTTTATAGAAGTTAAAAAATCACGTTCCCTCCTTTTGCCAACATTTTTAATGGGTCATATTGCTGAAGAATTTCATACCAAATTAAATTTACTGCTTTGTTTGCACAATTACAACAGAAGGAAAATTGTGCTGAAACTTCATAAGAAAGGTTTAGAATCTTTTCAGGGCAGGAGCACACCACTCCTAGAGTGCCAGAAGGGTTCTTTTTTGCCTTCCACCTGAGCCCTTAATTACCTAATTAAACTCGTTATTTGCTTAATTGGGCCAGCTAAAGCATTTCTTTGTTCTTAATAAACTGGAGCTTTTGGAGAGGCTGTTAAAACCTGCTGGACAGCAAGCCCCTGAGGACTGGAGTCAGGCAGGCCTGTCGTATTGACCTCAGAGACGAGCGTCCTCAAAGACAGACGTGATTCTGTCACGCCGCATGCTTTTGGGTTTCCTGTTATTGAAAGCCAGACAGGAAGTCGCCCCGGTGCTGGCCGGTGTGTGAGCAAGGCCCTCGGTTTCTCCCCTCAGTTCAGTGCCACTGACCAGCCCACGGCCTCCACCGATGCCCAGAATATCCAGCAGTTCTACCGCCTGCTCACCAGCTCTATGGAGGTCACGCGCAGCTGGGCCGACCGCCTGCCGGGCTTCTCCGAGCTGCCGCGGGACGACCAGAACCTGCTCATCGACTCCGCCTTCCTGGAGCTCTTCGTGCTGCGGCTCGCCAACAGGTGAGACCCCCTCCACCGAGGCGAAGCGAGTGGCTGTGTCCACCCCCTGGATGAGAAGCCGGGTCTGGTGGTTTGCTGTTTTGTCCCGGTTGTATCGCCTTTGCGCCAAGGGGGCCGATTTGAAGACTGGCGGGGCAATGCGGGGGGGAGGGAACAAAGGCGGAGGTGAAAGTTCTCGACGGTTAGGGCTACATTTTACTGCCTCTTCTGAGTGCAGCCATGCGGGACAGTCCAGATGAGAATTAATTCCAGCAGCCTGAATTCCAGCACTGAGCTACGTGAGGGGTAGCTGGTGTGATACGTGCAGCAGTCTAGCAGGTGAAGTGGGGAACGATTCTGACAAAATTAGGGGTGACTATTATGCCCGAGTATTAATCGACAACGTTGATCACTTTGTAGTTTACTCCCTTACAACAGACTATTATAATTCAGTTATTCTGCACTTACAGCTCCTATTTCAAAGCATGCAATGGCTTTTAGTGAAATTACTCCTATCATTAACACATATTCTACCGCCACTCAATATATTAATAATCACTCATTACTGAGAAGGTGCAGATTGTCGCATTCTTGCAAAATGAAGACTTTTCGGCTGCTGCGTAAGAAATAGATGATTCATTTTATTAATGATATTCAGCCCTGACCTCCCCCGTAGCAAACTCTCCTGCCACCTCCCAGTATTCAGAAACACGCTTACTCTGTCCTGCTCTGCAATCTGCACGGTGTTTGATGACAACCCACTTCATTAAAGCTGTCGCACAAATTGATTCACAGGCGTTGATTCTTTCTGTTTTTATTTACTTTTGCAAGCCTGGAGGCTGATGCCACCGCTGCCCTCTCAAAGAATCCTGGGCCCTGTTTGCGTGCTTGCATGCAAGCACTGTTGTGACAGCACGCCACTTGATTCCATTTTGAATCCTGAAATACGTTCATCTCCTGATGCCAGGTGTTCAGGTGTCTGTATGAGGGAACGGCGGCGAGCTGAAAAAAGGCGCTCACCGCACCCTCTTAGAGGATGCACTGGTAAAATGATGAGCAGTGAGCTGAAGAAATTGATCTGTTTATCCCTTAAAGATCTGTGATGTCCCAAGGCTTTTTTTTTGGTATGTGTATGTGTGTGTGTGTGTCGGCAGTTAAATTACCGCTCGGCGGTAGGGGATGAGGAGTGTGAAGGGGGTCTTTCTCTCCCGCTGTGCTCCTCTGCGGTCAATCAATAAAAAAAAATACCTGCGGAGTGTGAGAGTGCTAGCCAGTGCCTGGTGCTTGTTGCCATAGCATCGTGCTGACCGCACAGAGAATCTGGCTGGTTGAGTTTATTGGGAGGTATCAAGGCAACAGCGGCAGAGCCCAGCTCTGAACCGCAGGCTCTTTCCCCTTTGTGCGCGGAAGTGGGATCTCACAATGAACAGCAGGACCGCAAGCTAGGGCGGTCTGGAATGGGGGCTGAGCAGGGCTGTCTAGCCTTCTGCAGGGAAGGCCTTCAGTGTCAAAGCACAGAGCCCCCTTTCCTTCCTTCACAACTTCAGTGCAATCTGAAGGTTCCCTTAACTCCAGGGCCAAAACAGACCAAAGAGGAGATCTGTATGTTTAATTGATTTTGTCATTCCATGTTAAGACTAGGAGTATCTTCATTGTCTCCCCTATTCTTGAACACGTTCTTGTTCATTTGGGAGGATTTATATTCAGACAATAACTCCCACTGTTGGCAGGTGTTTAGCTTTGCTCGTTTGGAGTAGGAGCAATGCACAAGCAGGGTGCCCATATATGTACACGTCCAAACAAACACATCAGACAGGAACGTGGGACTTGTATTCACCAAACCATCACAGGCCTGAGTACAGAGGGCCGGTGAAACACATCACTGCACTGCAGGTGGTGTTAAACTTTTTTTGGAACACAGCAAGGACAATTCCCCAAACTATATTTCAGGGAACGATATCCAGAGCGACGCACCTCGCTCAGCGTACCGTGTGCGCCGGCTTATAGGAAGCACAGAGTACTGCCTGCTCCACAGCAAGCAGCTCTGGAAGACGCCCCTGTGGCAGTGGGTTGACAGGTGCGTCTCTCGACGAGGCGCGCGATCTGAGAAGCGCTCAGCCGGCCTAATCCTCCGAAGCAGCGTGTTCCCGAGCTGCGGGAGGAAGAGCCGGGTGTCCGCGGGCCATGTGACCGGGTTAGCAGCAGGTGTGTGAGGGGCTGCAGGTGGGAGGTGACAGTGGAGCCCTGCTGAGGGGCCGTGGGCTGAGGAACGCTGACTCACGCTCTCTCAGCACACCGCGTCTTCAACCAGGCCCTGTCTCTGCACCCACAAACAGCAAGCAAGCAGGGGGAAGGCAGCAACCCCCCCCCCCTCCACTGCTGCTGGCACGGCTCATTTTTCACATTGCTTGCTCTGTCTTTCCAAACGTGAAACAAGTAATTATGCAATTTGACATCTAGCTAAATAGTTCTTTTCATTTTACCTCACATTTACCAAAATGAATGGAACGATTGCCTTAAAATTCCCACAGACATCTCTCACCAGTAAGACATCTTTATTTTGTAAAATCTAGCCACTTTTGTCAATTAACTAACAAAGCTCAGGACAGGACTGGATTTCTGAAGTCCTTCTGACAGCTGCCTTCCTGATGCAGTTACATTCTGAGAGAACCCTCCTGAAATGTTTTCCTTTATGTACAGAAACGTCTTATTCAGGCAAGAACTTCCAGACAGTGCTTGTCAACAAGCCACGCCTGTTGAATTTTTCAGTGGTGCCATTATAACGCTACAGTCAATACAGTCATACTGCTAACAGACCTATGTGGAAGTGCTTTTACATTTGGGAACGGGAGGCATTGCTTTACACAAAGGCTTGTAGGAGTATGGAACAAACCATGATGCTGAAGCTGATGCCGTGGCTTCTTTCAAGGAAGACTAGAAGAGGTCCTTGAATCAATTAGCTGCTAATTATTAAATGGGCTTGATGGGCTGAATGCCCTCCTCCTGTTGATAACTGTTCTTATGATCTTAACCACATTTAAGTGAATCACATCTTGTAAATACATTTGTCACAGGTGGCTCATTCAGATTCTGGAAAACAAAAAACACATTGCTTACATCATATTTCCGCAACTACTTTTTCCAAGGGGGCTCTCAGAATATTTTCTCTCCAGGTCTGCAACTGTGTCTCATTTCCTTGGTGTGAACTGTAAGCTCATACAAAGAACGCAGTCAGACAGCACCCTGCTGCTTCATGACACAAGAGATTCACACCTTCTTCATTGAAAAAATTAGCTCTCTGGATTACAAATCTTTAAGTTTTTTTTCCCCCCCTATTTCTTAAAAACAAACACAACAAATGAAATAAATAAGTAACCCTCTCCCTGCTGTGACGGACAGACACAGGCCTGTGCCCAGTGTTTCAGAGAGACTGCTTTAATTTCTTTTTACCGCAGCTACACAGAGCCAGTGTGCGCGTTTATTTTCTTCTGTGAGGATGATACCACAGCAGTTGATTTTCTTCCCCCCCCATTACTGTGGTGTTCTTCTCTGAGGAGAGTTCCTGCGGTGACGATGAAAGTGAGGCGCCGGTCTTTCAGATCTGTGATTCTGCCGCGCTGGCCCTTGTCTCTCTCCTCCCGCACGAGGACGATTTGCTCAACCGATTTCTCGCGATCAGCACCCACTGTTCATTCCTGGAGACTACCGTGTGGTTTGAAAATGTGGCGCAGAAAGCTCTGCAGATTGTCCTGACAGCGTCCAGTGCAGTGATACAGCTTCAAAGGTTTCAGTACAGCGGTGCGCTAGACTCACCAAGGGGGAAAGAATCGCCAAGCACCTTTGAAATGTCTAATCAGACATATAATCGAATCAGGAGCCTTTGTGCAACAGCAGTCTAAAATCTATTCTATTAAGATGTCACAAAGAGTTAAAAAAATAGTAATCTTATAAATAATTCTCCTGGAAGTCTGTGTGAAGTTAACTGCAGATCAGCAGATGAGCTATATATTTAGAAATTTTTCTCCTGACGGGTTCACTGGCCCGACTTAATCTCTGAACTTGCATGTAAGCTCAGGCCATTTCTGCCTTTTAATTTCCCAGTGATGCTTCCCTGCTCTCCAAGCACGGATCCCATGTCTTCCTAAAAGCCCCTCCAGTATTGAATATATCCTGTCTTACACTGTGCACCTCCAGGGCAGATGTCGACAAGCTTACATCCATTAGCCAACATTAATAAAGCACATGCTTTTCTGATTGCCTTACCCTGGGGGCAGGACCATAGCAAGGAAAATGAGCTTTTAATATTCCTGGTCACTTTCGGAACTTCCCCCTCCCTGCCTGGAGGTTAGGACAGCAGTATAAGGTGTTACAGGGGAGAGCCCAGAGTCACCGGACTCGGATACATGATTATGATCCCTGATCACCGTCTCATGTTCTGCACAAAGAATGTCAACCCATGCCTTCAAATACATGTTTCAGAGTCCCTCAATGTAGACGTAACAAAATGAAGGTTTCTTTTACCACATACTCATACTAGTCAATCAGTTAATAAGTTCACAGTAGATGACTAATAGTTTACGGGCAAGTACAGTCAGTGGATTGTGTAATGATATGGACTTTGTGTAATTGTGGGGGGTAGTACATTTACAGGGTTTTGGTGCTGTTGTGTGGATTGCTGTAGGAGAGGTGTGAAATGAGTAGATTTGGGAAGATATCTGTTCTGTAATGTTTACTTATAGCATTATATGTTTTGTAAATTTCTGTGTACGTAAAACATAGCTGGTTTGGTGCAAGGTTTTCAAGGTATAATGATTTCATATTATATTATAGAGAACACTCAGAAACCACCAGTTACCCCTCTCATCATTTGCCCCACTCACTCCTCAGGAGGCAGAACATTCTGATCTGATTTCCTGTCTCCTGCATCATAAGCACATTTTTCGCCATTTTTTTTGTTCCACAAGGTAAACAAGGTTATTGAGTATTCCTATCGTAGGTGCAATACTATTTAAGATGGTCGAGAGAGGAGCTAAATCAGTTTGCAACCCACAAAGGTACAAGCAGTAGTTAAGAAACGCTAACAAGTAGAAAGAATAAAAAAACATGAATTTTTGGCTGTTGAGGCTTCTTAAGATATAACCATAACCTTGCGCTAAGCAGACCTCACACCTGAAGTTTAGCGTAGAGCTAACCTCTCCTTGTTCCTTTGCTATTTAAAACTGCTTGTCCTATGTTCCTTAGTTCACATGACAAAACTGAGACAAACTGTGATCCTGTTGCCTACACATCTAATGCAGCCAACATTAAACATGTAAAACCTGAAATTCAAAACTTTATATGTTTGGGCATTGCTAAAATACTGAATTACTTGAATTGCAAAATCACAGCACTTTTACGCAGTGTGTGTACAAAAAGAATGAAGAGCATTTACAAAATGATGCACATATAAAAAGAAACTATGAAAACAGATTAAGAGTCTTAGGGTCCATATGTATCAGGATGTCAAACATAATGTCTCCAGACTTATATTCTGCTTTCTCGTCTTAGAATAAACATGACCTGCCGCTGCCTTTTCAAGTAATTTCAGGAATGTTTTAAAATGGTTTAATTTGGAAAACACAAGTTAATTACTTACATTTGTATCTTTGAAGTAAGCTTCTTTGCCAGTGTTTCTAATTTGTTGTTATTCTAATTGTTTCCTTGCTTGATGTTTCAGTGCAGTATTAACAGTAGGACCAGTGAGCCTACTGTATGTATTGGGAGCATGTGGCTCACATAGTATCTCCACAGGACTCTCTTTGTACCTGACTTTTTCTCACTCAAGAGTCAGCCTTGTGTTTCCAATGAAGAGGCAGAAATTAGTTAACATTTTGTATGACCAAAATACACGGAAACGGTCTGAAATGAAGTGATCCTTTACTCCATTTACTGTAAAGATGAGCGAGTGCAGCACATTCTGTGACAGCTGGTGTTTAACCAACAGATTCTCATTTCTGTGTTAAGAAAGGTTACAAAAAAGAGGAGGCCTTTGGAGCAATTGGTCCATTTAGTAGTTAGTAACTAAAAGGATCTCAATCAGTTGTTTCCTGAAAGAAGCCATAATATCGGCTTCAACAACATGGCAGGTTAGCTTGTTCCACACTCCCACAACCCTTTATGTAAAGGAGTGCCTCCTGTTCTTGGTTTAAATGCACTTTGACACACTTTCCTCTGGTTTGTGTTTCTGGACTGTTCATTCTGAACAAGTCCGCTGGGTTGATGTACTACAACTAACATTATTTTTAACAGTAGCAATTAACTCATATTTGTCAAGCAGCGATTGAGTAGGCTATCTTTTCAATGGGTGAAACGTTACATTAAAGTGCTCAGGAAACCCTGGACCACTGATGTCCATTTGCGTACTCTCCTGATCTAAATAACTTCAACCCCACAGTGCTAGCTGGTGTACTGTATATTGGGAGATACTTGGGAGATATTAAACTGGGATGATCACCTGTTTCTCTCTGCCTCTCCCTGCAGGTCAAACCTCTCAGAAGACAAGTTTATTTTCTGCAATGGGCTGGTGCTGCACCGATTCCAGTGCCTTCGTGGGTTTGGGGAGTGGCTGGACTCCATCAAAGCCTTTTCTTCAGACCTGCAGAGCCTTAACCTGGACATCTCTGCCTTTGCCTGTCTGGCAGCACTAGTCTTGTTAAGAGGTGAGTGACGTTAACTATCCTGCACCTGACTGGCCACCTACAGTCTTCCCTCTGGGCCACAAAGCATCCGGCTGCACTAAGTTATTTGCCTTTCCCTTCACAAAAAAAGAATACACTGGACCAACACATAAATAATGCATCACACAGCTTATATTCCCTTTCCCAAATGTTATATGTGAACAGGAAGAAAAATACATACAGTATAAAACATACTGCGGAGAGAAAGTCTATGATCATGTTTTTGGAGCCTTAATCAAGGGGCGACTGCTTAGGTTATTCAATTGTATGGGTCGTGCACACATGTAGCAAATGGAGTTCAGTATAACACGGTGGCAGGTGTCTGATGGTCTAAATGGTCTGTATTGCCTTTGTATCGCCGCTGCTAATAGTTAACATCGCAGAAACCCAACACAAACACAGAGCAGAGGAACTTGAGAACAAGTTATTTATTTAATAGGAAATTGGCGACTGGAAGGCAAGCCCTGTTGTGGAAGTCGGTTTTACTGGAATGTGTGACAAAATGTCTTGAGGACGTTCTTGGATCTGTCTGCTAATTATTCCTAAATAATTAATGCGAGGGGACAAATGGCCTACTCTGAGTCATAACCTTTTTCATATTCACCCCCCGATCTTGCGGAGATCTGGGCGAAGTTAAACACTTCCTACCGATGGGGCTTTTACTGCCTCGTCCGAGGTGTCTGTTGCAATCTCCCCGTCTCGTTATGTGTGGATAATTACATCTTGGAGGGCTGTGTCGCCGGGCGGGCGGATGAATATTCATCAGGCTGAGGGCTGAGAGCGAGCCAGCCGGAGCTCAGGGTGGCTGGGGGGTTGCGGATGGAGAGGGGCAGGGGGGGCAGTCAAGGCAGCCGCCCTATAATGATAGCTGACTGACTGGGCGGCGGGACCCAGAGCACAGCACATGGCCTCTCCCAGTGGGCGCCACACTGCAGTCGTTATCAGCACAACGCAGGGAGAGGCAGCTCTGCACAGCTGCTGGAACACGGCCTACATGTATGGGAGTTGAGGCAATGAAAGGGATTTTTTCTGACTGGTGGAAGCGCTGATCCAATGAGCAGGCACTCGTGAATCAATGGGCACCACAGTGGCATGATGGTCAAGCACTGCTGCACTGTTGCTCCAGTGACCTGGGTTTGATTCAGACCTATGTGGGTGGAGCTTGCATGTTCTCTCCATTTTCTCAAGGTCTTTCTATGGGTTTCCCCCACTTCCTAAAGACATGCATGGTGGATTTGCTAGTATATACTGTCCCCTTAGAGTTTCAACCCCATGATGAAGAGAGCTGGTCTCCCCACCTTGTTACCCCAAACCATGTGTGATGTGCTAACCATGTATCCTTACTGTCTCTCTCTTCTGTGCCCAGTACAGGGGGCATGGCGATTAGCAGGAAGTAGAAACAGGACTTGAATTAATAGACATGGGAGTTTCTAATGCAAGCAAGGTATCTTCAGGGGTGTTTTATTAGACTTCTCCGGGAAAGGAACTTTTGTTTACGACCGCTCATGCTGTTGCAGCCTCAAAATTTCAGTTCCGAAGGCAAAAACTTCAAAACCTTTTTCCCTATCCGAAGCTATCAAAGCTCAGAAAGTCATCACTTTGTGAGAAAATCAAAACAAAGGATAAACATCCATTTGTTCTCCTTAGCCTTGGTTACAGTGTAACCAGAACTGATTGCTGGGAATTACTCTAAAATGAACTGCAAGAAGGAAGGGGTCCATGACAAATAATGAATGAGTGAGCGAAGATTAGGATCGAAAATGATTAGGATTAGGATTAGTCAGAGGACCGCCATGCTCCTCCAGAGGAGACAGAGGGATGGGGGCTCTGGCAACTGCCTGGTGCCCTTGCAGCCCCACTCTGCTCTGGCATGAAGCGCAGGCCAGCTGGTCTCCTGCCGTACTCTCCCATGATTCTCCTTGAGCCCCCATCTCTCCCCAGCTGCCCCGCTGCAGCCGAGACCTTCTGCAGGTGCAGGCGGCACCACCTGCTCTGCAGCTCTGTTTAAACTCTGTAAAAACTGGGATTTAGCGCCGTCACTAAGCAAGCACTGTACTGCTTCATCCTTTTTCATGTCCGTGTATACTGAGAACTGGCAACAAGGGGAGCAAGAAACACAAGTACAGGATCACCAAAGAGAGATTGTTTTTAGTATGTGAGGTAAACAGCACTGTAGTGCTGCAGCACACAGCTCTTGACATGTTACAGACAAACATCTGCTGAGTTGAGATGTCACAGAGGTGTGTTCCAGGGGGAAAATAAACACACATTTAGATTTTTTTTCTCAAGAACCAAAACATATCCAAACAAATGGTGTGCCAAAAAAACAGATTTAAAAAAGAGAATGAAGAGTAGAATTTTAAATTTGATCATACCCTTACAAGTCAATAATTTACAGGTGCAGCATTTGAAGGGGATTTAGTAAAGCACATTTCTTCTGGAGGTGGGGAATTTAGTTCTGAATTTAATTCCATAGGTCTCGTGATATTTCACGTTTTCATTTTAAGAAAAGCAGTTTAGATAGAATGTTTGTCAAAATGTGGGCTGTGCTGTATTATTCCAATATGTTTTCTAACTAAACAAATCGAGACGCCGGCCTCGTTCAGACACTAAACTCAGCCTCTTCGCTCCAGATAAAAACTGGCCAGATCTTTTCATGAGTGCATCAAAACACAGTCGATTCAGATCACTCTATTGCTTGATTCAGATCTTTCTCTTTCTCTACCAAGAAATGCATTTCCTGCAAATGTCCTGTTGTCTGACAGACCAGCAGTGGAGTTTCTGGATCACTTTGGTCTGTCATTTTCTCCATGCTTTGTCCAAACCTCTGTATTTTTGTCATGCAACAGTTTTTTTTAGGTTCTCCACGGCACGAGGGCAATAACATTATATTCTAGAGTAATTATGGAAGATACAAAAATATAGTGGTGGGCCTGGGTGGTGCCACATGAAGGGGCCTCAGTTCAGGAATGGCTGATAGTGACTAAATGTGTTACTTTCATAACCGTTTTACTTTCAGTTAGCATCTTATCTTGTCCCCACTATTCACAGCCACCTACCACTTAACCAAACATTCTGCCTGTGGTTCATGGTCTTGATTTCCTGGACTTGGCTATAATTTTCGAGACCCGAGACTCTAAACTTCACCGCGGTCCATCTCTAGACGGACAGATTTTCAGTTTTGTTCGATATATTTTCTCTGCACTAAAGTGGATTCAGGGGCGCTGAGATGGAAGTTAGAGGGAGAGCACTCAAGTCTTGTTCAAACTAACACAAAAGTCAGTTCACCTCTCCCCCCCTCCTCCTCCTTGCAGCACTTTGCTGATCCTCAGAATTGACCGGGGGAAGCACACTTCACAAATGGGTCGCCGTGCTGTGCCGGCACTGATACCCCCTCCCCCTGTTTCTCGCCGTCGGCCGGGCGTATCGACTGGGCTAAAAGTGTCGAACAGGGAGAGGAAATTGATTAGATCCTGGGGAGGCGAAGAGCCTGTGCTGACAAAGACACAGCACGCCTGTGTTCTATAGTATCAGCACTTGAGGGGCCGGACATGTTGGTGTTGTCTGCCTTTTATTTTATATATACATCACTATTTATTAGTGGCGCACACACGAACAAAAACACTAGGGGGAACGGAGATCCCAAAGAGCCGTTTCAGCTGCGTGGAAGGTGGCCGCCCTCCTCCCCTTTGCAGCCCTCGGCGAGGTACAATCCCAGCGGCATTGCTGGGGGAGGGGAGGGGAGGGAGAGCTGCAGGTGAGGGATATCGATCCACACCGGGTTCGCTGAATTAATAATATTTGCCATGGCTATCGAGCAAAGAGCAGCGGCTCGGAAAACTGAGAGAACTGGGGGACGGCTTCCCCTTTCCGACAGAACAGGCAGGGAGTGCGCTGGCGCGGTGGAGCAGTCTCCTGCCACCGAGCGCCGATCGATCCACCCGGCCTTTAAAATGAGGGGGCGCCTGGGCGCAAGTTGGCATGCCTCCCAGTTTCGGTGCCCTGGAGGTCAGGCACGCACGTGCCAAGGCCCTCAGAGGTGCGCTTTGATCGTTTCCGCCCAGAACAGCGGCGTCCTAGCAGTGGCAGCTTGACCTGGTTTGTATTTCGTGATTCAAACAACACAAAAACATCTCCGTCAGACATTCAGTCGCGAAATTCTTCAGCTGAAACACTTTAAACCTTTCTGAATGAAAGACCCTCACCACGTACCCTTCCCTATCCTCACTGTAACCTTCACAGAACAAATTAGTAGCATACTAACGAGCTCATGGCCTAGTGTGACTGCTTCTATCTGACTCTTGTGTTGCCATGGTAAATTTAATTTGTAAACTGCATAATCACGTTTCACTGTTCTGAGTGGTATATAATCTCACTAATTGTCAAGCGCTCAGTACTTGTGTTTGTATTAACCTCTCTGAGCATGTGGTATCGGCATCGTGTGAGCTCTGTTAAAGTGGTCTCACTGCATTAAAAAAAAGGCCCCTCTATATGACTCCTTCCTGCTCCTTCCTTTCACTGCTTGAGTTCCATCTGCAGTGTATCCGAGATACCTTGTGGCACTGAACTAAAGTAATGGTTAATCATTTCTGTTTTTCTTAAAAATGCCCCCAAAAAACAGCAACAAATTAGCGCAAAGCAGGGCGTCTATCACAAGGCATGAACTCACACACTGCTGAGACAGGTAGGAGGAAGGTAGAGTGTTTTGCTCGATAGTTCGGAGTGGTTTGGTTTCCCTTTGAGTGCCAAATGGAATTTTTCCTGGCGAGGTAAGGAGGCTCCTTCAGTCCAGTGACATGATGTGCTGCGAGTCAGTGATTAAACTTGGAGTGTGTCGGGATTTATTTCAATACTGAATGAAGGCCAGGTGGAAGGCGGCAAAGTAATTTATTTCCCTATTTTCCCCTGAAAGCGCCAAGGGGGAACATTGTTAGAAAATGGGGAAAAATGCCAAGTTGTTGATCATGGGCTTTATTTTAATGAACTGTTCCATGCATGGAATATGAAACTAATGCACAGGTAAATAGCAAAATCTCCTTTACAATAAAATTGCCTTACCTATGCACATAAATCAATATATGGTCATCTTATTTGCAGTGGTGGGCTGAACTGAATCAGCTGCTTTCTTCTCTGCAGAAAGAGGACTTTGACAGAGCAGGGTTGTGATGAGCAGGTGGCAGGCTGTAAAAGCTTGTTGTGGACCCAGGGTTTTACTGTAGAAAAACAGGGAGTGGGGAACGAGTCTAGGACCGATCTGGATCCTTCGTGAAGTCCAGGCGCCACTACTAAGCTGGTGTCTCATGCGCGCACTCTCTTTCCTCTCGCCCCATTACAGAGCAGTGCCACGGGTTAAAGGAACCAAAGAAAGTGGAGGAGATGCAGAACAAGATCATCTGCTGCCTGAGGGACCACCTCAGTTTTGGGGCGGGGGGTGGCACCGGGGGCACAGGGGTGAGCAAAGGGCCAGCGTTGCTGACCAGGGTGCTGAACACAAGGGCAGAGCTGAGGTCCCAGCGCACCCAGGGGCTCCAGCGCATTTTCTACCTGAAGCTGGAAGACCTTGTGCCCCCACCCCCCGTCATCGACAAGTTCCTAGACACCCTGCCCTACTGAGGGGGCCGCCCTACACCCCAGCCCCTAGCCCGTCACCTGGCAGTACAACTTACTGGAGGCGGCCGGCCAGCGTCGAGAGCCCCCAGCGGCCTGCGCAGGCCCACAGACGCTACTAACGAGGAACCGGAGGAAAGAAGGAAGGAGTGCCCAGGACTCTCTTGATCTCCATTGCCGAGAAACTCACTGTTCCTGGACTGTTTCAGTTTTTCTTGCAGAACTTTGGGTTAAAAAAACAAAACAAACAAAGGCAAAAAAAAAAATGACCTGCTTTGCTGCTTTTGTATTTCCTTTCTCTGTGTTTTGGGAAGGGGAAAAAAATTGCTAACAAAAAAAAAAGGCACTTTTCTTGGGTGAAGCGGTCCTTTCGCGGGCGGCAGCGTTAACGTTCTGACTGTGGTTCGTCTGTAGTGATCTCCAGAAATGTCTCAGACCCGAGCCGTGGGCCAGCACTGTTAGAACTACATCTGTTATACAGTTGTAAGTAACAGAACGTCCCGAAATACGTTTTCTATTTTGGGCAAATGAAAATAAAAACAGTAGACATTTCATTATTTTAATAAAACGTAAAACTGTATGAAAATACAAATGCTGTTTTTTTGACAGACGCTTTTGGTGTATATCCTGTCTGAAGGGTGCATCTGAGGGTTGACAGTAAGTTTCAGATCAGAGTGGAGTAGGACACCTTTATTTTTTCTTACATAATGCATTAAATTAATGGAACACATTCACAACACACAAAGCAAACCGACAATGGCTCTCAGCTCCAGTACTCAAAGTGCAATTTTTCAAGTGCTATCTTAAAAATATATATATAAATAGAAAGGCCTCATTTCTTTTTCGAACTCTAATTTATTTTAATACTAAGACGTGAGGCGCAAGCCGAATTTAAGATTGAAAAGATGATAGCGGGAATAGCAAACCATTCGCACTAACTTTTGTCGACGAAGTTCCACAAACTTGAATTGCTGTAGTGATATAGGACAAAGGAACTGGGAGGAGTGTGGGAACGCCAAGAGAATGAGGCTTGAGCACTTAGTACTTTTATTGAAGACATCAGAGGAGAGGTGGTGGCTAATTCAGGATCAGAGAAGGCCGATTGATGAGGTGCTTCACTAGAATGGATCTTCTTCTAAATAGGGCTTGTACAAGGGTCTCTTTTGCAGAAAACAGCAAGGCTCTTAAGGGAGGTGCAGGATAGAGAGAGTTAGAAAAGATGCAGAAGGCTGAGATGATACATTCCGCGTTTGTACTTTTTTTGTATGTTTATACTGTTGATGCCATTTATTAATATGAGATAATTTGTTGCATAATGTCTTTATTTGTACAAAAAAAAAGATTATATGCATGGTATATTGTATTGGCTTTGCCTGTATTTATTGCAAATACTGCCAGCTCTGATCAGCTCTGTTTTTTTCTCAGAGCTATTGCAGGGCTTGTTCCCACACTGACTGAAAGTAAAAAAAAAATATGGCCGTGGTTTTAAAAAAAAATACAAACTAATATTTTGAAGTGTTTTTATCTGATAGCTTTTTTCAAACGTTGTGGTACGAGTTGTGCATTGTTTTTTGGGGAAAAAAAAGATTGGTTTTAAATGTCTCTTTAGTTTGTTTTAATTTTTCCTTTCCTTTGGTTCACTGGATTTTCTGTTCAGCACTTTGAAATCATAAAATAGTAATTATTATTTTGTCTGATAAAGTCTTGGCTGCATTTGTCTTTGTCAAGGGGAATATACTCCACCACACACAAACATACAGCTTTATATGAGGAAAACACGTGGGCTCTCCCAAAGTCCTGCACAGCCCTCAGTGTGTCCTGCTACTTTTGTGTAACCTAAATGATTGCTACTTAAGAAGAAGTATTGATTTATTGTGTTGCTTTAATAATAAGAATGATAAAACAGTTATTTTTATAAGAGGTGTTCAAGAAACCCAAACACAACAGTTTACAGTTTTCAGTCTTTGGACACCTAAACTATTCATAGTAGCTATATAAAGCAGCTAATTGATCTAAGGATCAATCTCGTCTAGCTCTTTTTTGAAAGACACTAGAGCATCAGCTTGAAAAACATGGTAGCTTGTTCCATTCTCCCACTACTCTTTGTGTAAAGAATTATTCCTCCCCCCCCCTTTCCTGATTGAAGTATCTCATCCTGCTCTTTCTTGAAAGAAACCATGGTATAAACCTCAACAACATGGCTGGGTAACATGTCCTATGCACACACACACAAATGAACCATGTATGTGCAAACTGACCACAGTAAACATTTGGAGGTCAGTACAGCAGGTGCTTTACCCTGCTTTTACCCTTCAAAGCTTTGGATCTTTGCAGGATCCATAAATGATGTTCGAAACACACTTTGCACTGGTCGTGACACATGGCAGGCGACCAGAGCATTGCGCTAGAAGAGCCAAGGCGGGCTGAGACCCAGTTCCCATAGAACAGTGCACAAGAGTGGGAGTGTTGTTGCAATGAGGTCACAAATACTGCCGTCTCCTACACACCCACACAGGTTCTGAAAGCTATCAGATTCATCTACACTTTGTATCACATTAATTTTAATAGGAAAAGTATCTGCAAATGGGCCTCCTTGAGTAATCTTTGATAGTCACCCCAAACGCGTCTTATGCTTTATATGTGTACACCATTCAGGCACTAACACCAAATTATTTCAGGGTTGTCTGCCAGTTGCTGAGCATACTTTCAAAGTAATATATGTCAACACTCATGGGATTATTAATTATGCTGTGAGCAGACAACTCATCCTCAAGTTACTGTAAAAACCAGTGTATTAGAGATTCACACAAGAGATGGGCAACCTGTAAAAGAAGAATATTTGGAATTATCCATAATTACAGACCTGCAAGGCCTTAAATATGACAGATCTCTCAAACAAAAGGGAATAGAAGTGTTATAGAAGTGCAACATAGCGCTGCAATTTCATTTTCAAGCAGCATTCTAATTTGATTTCCAAACTAATTATTTCGGAACTGCAAACACATTTTAACGGTTTAATAGATTAATCAGAGTATATTTTCACTCTGACAATGAACTTTGTGTTGTCTAAATGAAAATGGGGATTGGAGAACCAAAAAGAAATACCTGAACAACAGCTTAGGGGATGTGCCTTAGCCCATCTGGCAGTTTTGCATTGATTGCAGCATTTGATGTAACATTTGTCCTCTGAAACAAATGTCTGGTCTGATCCTTGTTCACAACAACACCCCAGAGGAATCACAAGAGTGAGGGGCATTTCGCATGATCAGCTTTTTATTGCCACACCATCCAGTAGAATGGTGGTTCCCAATACTGGTGACCCACACCCCTGTTGGTTGTTGTTCCAGCCGAGCCCTCAGTTATACAATCAAACACTTCCTTGACCTAAGAAGAAGAAGAAGAAGATTCTGATATTGCAGGCCTGCTCACATGAGCACCTGCCAGACTCGACTCCACAAGGCCACCGGACTGACCCCACCCCCTAACTCAACTTTCCAGTGAAAATCACAACCAAAGGAAACTAACTGAACATTCTGGACGCCGTTGGACTTCACCCTACATGACTGAGCCCAAAATACTAGTCTGCTTTTCCCCACCATGTAATATGAAGTAGACGACTTTCATAGCTGTACGTTTTAATGAACCCGGTGCCGGCCAGAGGAGGACAGGCTCCCCCTTTTGAGCCTAGATTCTTCTCAAGGTTTCTTCCTACTTTAGTCTGAGGGAGTTTTTCCTTTCTTCTGAGGGTTCAGTCCCAGAAATCTATAAAGCTGCTTTGTGACAATGTCCACTGTAAAAAGCGCTATGCAAATACCACTGAATTGAACTGAATTAATCTGAACTGTTTGTCCCCGGCTCTTAAACATGTTGGTGATTTAATTCCTGTACTGTGTCAGTGAAATAAAATACCAAACTTGCCACTAGAAGCAAAATCCAAATATTCCAATAAAGCTACTTCTTACATCAATCAAGGCTTTAATTATCTCATTAGGATGGGAGGGAATGAAAACCAGCAGGTGCATGGGTCACCAGGACCAGGACTGGGAACCACTTATTTTCTCTTTTCTTGGCACTTTTGCCTGTCTTGTCTGTCTCTTTCACACAAGAAATATACCATTCTTTAATAGGCTAAGCACATTACCATTCACCAGAACATGAGAAACATGCACAGAGCCAAAGGCCAGTATTCAGATGAATGCAGGTACAGTTATGTATCCCTATAGGAAAAACATAGCTACCTTAAAGCACACAGAGGAAAAGCAAAACAGTCTCGGACATCATTTTCCCAGGTAGGAATATTCCTCCCCCCCCCCCAAGAGCATTTTGTAGAATTGGTTGTTAGAAAGGTTTGATTCTGTGTCCACAAACGTCAGGGAACACCCCACTTATTTTGGATGGGTGCAGGGAAGAGCTTTGCATTCTTTCACCACTAATATGGAAAAAGAATTAAGAGTCAAGCAGAAATTTCAAGGATTTCAAACAGCCAACAAGCAGCGCGTTTAGGGTTTGTAGCCGTGGTTGTGCACGAGCTCAGCAGCAAGTTCCCAGTGATGTGCGGTAGGAGTCACCATGAGAAACTCGGTCGCAGACAAGACCGTGTTGATTCTGAGGCTGACATTTCAGCCCTGCTTGTGAACACTGTCTTCGTCACGGATGTCAGCCAAGACAGCATGCTGGCTTACCCATCACTCTCTCCTGCGAACCAAGGGCTCGTCATCTTCACCGACGTCCCCTCACCATTACAATCTACACAGCCTCTTGGATGGAAACGACTGGTGATTCATTATCTCCGTCTGATAAGTCACACACACACATGTGCACATATCCCCCACTACACACATGCAAACACCTACACGCACACCATTGTGACATATGCAGGCCAATTTTCCTATTGAGCTCTATTTGCTCTGCTCCAGTTTTTCAATTTTCTTCCAAAAAGCACATTTGCGACCACAATGTACAATTGGCCTGGCTAATTTTAGCTCTCTGCATCTTTTGTTTCATTTTTGTCAAAAGTCTGCTCCTGCAACGTCTTCCATCTGCAAATGGAACTGATGAGAAATGGCACTAAAAGATTTTTAAACAATCTGAAAGTGTAGACTGATCTGGGAGAAATCTGCTGTATGTTGTAAACCCTACATTCAAAGAGAAGTCATTTGCATTGACTTGCTAAGAGACAAACATATTCCTCTGTAGATACTCCCTGTCTTGTCTTTACGTTATTAGGAGTCTGTAATGATCTATTTATTGTAAAATATTCCTTGTTTTATAGTCCTGTATTATCATTTTGTGCATTGCTCTTTAAATGAGCAACTCTGGGACAATGAAATTAAAATAAAAAAACAGTACACTCAGTTTTTATACCTGCTTAGGAAGCAAGGCTTTGCTATCTTAAAAAACAGGGAACAGTGTCTTTTACACTGTACTGTGGCTGGAAGAATGGATGCTACATATATACGTTTCAGCTGCAAGCTGGGCTTTGCAAATTGCGTGTCTCATCTATTAATCCAAAGCACCTTATATATATATATGCCAAGTGACCATGTAAGCTCCACACAGAAGGATCCCAAATCTGGCGTCAAGCACAAGACACAAGAGCTGTGAGGAATAAGCACTAACCACCATATCACCATATGGCCCACCGTGCATAACCAGAACTGGAAAATAAAATATTATTGAAAATGTTTTGCTTCACAGAAAGTATTGGTAGCAAAAAATAAATCAAGAAAATTGTTCATGTTAAAGTGAAATTACTGATTAGATTATTTCATAAGTCTTGATAAACATAAGAACCTCTTCCTATACCTTCACCTTCACTTGATCCTACATGCAGTTTATCGCAGAGTAACTCTGCATCATTCAACCTTTTCATGCTGAGCTACATAAAATTCTCAAATGGCCTAGTGTCTTGCTGGAGCATCACTATACACAACGCCGTGCTCCAGGCCGTTCAAAATATGAGGTACACAAACAGAATTCAACTGGAGCCGCAAAGCACTGGGTCAATAAAACTTAAGCTATTCCTGTAGATGACGCTGCATTTTCCAGAGATGGGGTCTGAAAAATGAAATTCCTGAAAAGCACAGGGCGGAATCTAACACCAGGAAAAACCTTGGTTTTAAAGAAGCTGTCAGTCATTAATTGTCGAGACTGATCAAGTCAGACAGATAACAGATACCCTTGAGTGTTAATTAAAAAACCCATTAGAATCAAAGATCAACAGTCACACCTTAAAGGGGAGGGCAGCTGCAGGCTCTTTGCAGGTCCCTGTGAGGAGCAGTGGGAGGTGGTTTAATTCCTTCCTGTGCTGGTGGTCTGATGCAATATTAAAGAGCCATGAAACTGCCTCTATTCAGCTGAGCTGCACGCTCCTTTCATCCAGATGGCTAATACAGTGTTGTTTATCTCTGCTACAGCACACCTGCCACTTAAATTTCACCAATCCACTCAGCGTTTCCACGCTTTAATTTTGCGCAGTGGAACCCGGCCTGCACCCATTGTGTCTTAATCCCCCCGACGAGCCCTCTTTCACAGAGAGGGTCAGGGGGGCAAAGGGGTCATCTTCCCCCTGGGACTCCTGCCCCCTCCTCTGACTGCTCAATCTATTGTCGGCCCTCCCACACCCTGCACGAGACCAGCACTGGTGTACTGGTGTCGTTCACCCCAAACGCCAACTGAGATTTCGGCCAAGGTCCGGCTTCTGCCCATTTCTTTGACGTCACCGTAGAGAGAAAGGTCGTCCTGCTGCAATTTGGCCAAAAACACGCCTCCCAGAAATCAGAATCCTTTCCCGTGATCCAGTTTTCTTTTTCCTGCAGATTTAATGGAAGTTTGAAGTCAGAATAACTGTGGTTAAAGCCCACATAAAACTCCATTGCTTAATCAAAGTTGTTATGACCAAAATCCTAAAGATTTGTCAAGCCAAAAGCCAAATAAGCATCTAAAAACATTCAAGAACTACACAAACACAGGTGACAGAGCAAAACCCAGGTTATTTTCTGTATCACACTGCAATACATCTCCAAAATGCTCTTGCTTTTGGATTTTGTTTGCCAGACTACAAGAGAAACATTTATTAGTCAGAATAGGGCCATAGGTCCATGTCTCCTGAAGGACTTCATCTTTCAGGTTTTATTGATGAAACCTCTGACTGGCTGGACCTCTCTTCCATCCTACTGAACGAAATTCTGGGTTCTCAGACGCAGTACAGTACAAATTACAAGAACAAAGACATCTCAATGCCACTGAAAAAAAAGAAACAGACTTTTCTTAAAGAAAAAGAAAAGTCAAAACAAAAAGACCATTTTTGGTGCTATGGGCAGTTATTACAACTAATTATTACCGTTTTATCTGGTTGATCTCCAAAAGGAACTTACATGTAAACCTATTTAAGCAGCAGAGAGTTTTACTGGAGGGATTCTCTGTGCTGATGCTGCAGTCTTCCCAATACTTGCTCATCAGGACTGCTTTAGAAGGCACGGATCTAGGTTTCAAAATAAGATGAGTATTACTCATTTATTTGGCTGAGGCTTTCATACAGAGCAATCTCTAGCTGTGCTCATTTATACAGCTGGGCATTTCTCCCAGAACAATTCAACTGAAGGACTTTGCTCAAGGATACAACAGCCATAACCTTCCAGTAACGAGTCCAGGACTGTACCCACTGCTCCACACTGCTGCTATATTGGGGCGACAGACAGACAGGCAGCTGAAGAGCAGGTTGTGCGAGTCTTTATAACTCAACAAGATCACAGAATGCTGTTTGCATGGCTGGGGTCTAGCTGTCTGGGGTGACTAAATTCTCTGTCTGTCGAGCGGCTAGCAAGCGTGAAGCATGAGGTTAGCTGGCGAGTGTGAAATGGGAGGTTATCTGACTGCCTGAAACCAAATCAAAAAGGACTGAAAGCACCCTGAAGGCAAAAACACGCAGGAAACAGGCGCACGACTCTTCCTCTCACAAATCAAGTTCACAAAGAGATGGCTGGGCTGTGCGAACTTTCGGCATAATTCTAAAGAATTCATTCCTTTGGTTTCACCGGAAGGCCTCGTGAGGTGACTTGTCTCGCCATACAGTTGGGTGGGATCAAGTGGGGCCCTGGCTGTCTCCCCACCCACGTGCCCTCTCTCTTGTGGCTCACAGCCTGAGAGAGCGGGCTGCCCCCCCCGGCGGCTTGCCTCCCTGCCTCCTGTGAGGACGCGTCAGCACGCCATCACCACTGCCTGGCGTTCGAGAGGCTCCATCAACCACAGGAGCGGAAAGTGACAGACGAGAAGAAAGTTTCTGTTTCCCTGTCTGCTCGTTTAGGAGAAGGGGGGTGGGCTGGTTCTTCCGTGACAGACTGAAGAGGAAGCGATCTGCATATTTTCTGACCATCCTGTCCCATGAGCCTTTATCCCCCCTAAGCTCAGAGAAGAGACCAGCCAGATCATTAGGTGACGGACCTACATTTCATTTTAATGTCTGGTTCGGTAACGACTATATATCTTCAAATTTTAAAAGCGTTTAACCTTTTCTGTTTCAACCACAGGATTTTCAGATTTTCCATCCTCCCACACCGGCGGTTTTGTTATTCAGCAGCTGTATGTTCATGTCAAAGAGTTCAAAACATTCATCATAACAAATAGCTACATCGATCAGTCCCTGGTCACACATTCACAGCACCGCGCGATATGTTATTAAGATGTTATATAGCACAGGACTGTGTTCATAGTATATTCATTTTATATTGAATATACATGATATTCTAATTCAACCTTGATTGGTCTTACCATGCAGAGGATTTTGAAATCAAAGAATGGAACAGAATTCAAAATATGGACTCACTTGAATAATGCTAAGATTCTTACACTGAAAGTTGCCCTCTGCACCTCAGTGACCTAATAACTGACCAGTAAGTGGATTATTCTGTATATGGTATGAAAGGTAGAAAGTTTAGAGCAAATCAGAGAAAATGGGCTTATCTTCCATTCAGATCTGAACCCAAAGAAAGTCGGGGTCAAGGAGAATTGTGGCACAGTGATGCCCTGGGTTCAATTTTTTTTGTGTTATCTGTATTGAGTTTGTCTGTTCTCCCCGTGTTTGTGTGTTTCCTCCACGTGTTCCCATTTCCTCCCACAGTCCAAAGACATACTGAAAGGGGTTCACTGGCTTATGGGAAAAGTGGTTTTGGTTGTGAGTATGTGTGTGTCTGTGTTTGCGTCTGTGACGGATTCGTGTCCTGTCCAGGGTGTGTCCTGCCCTGGGCTCTTTGCTTGCTAGGATAAGCTCCAGCTCTCCCTATATCGTCCTGTATTGAATAAAGCAGCTAGAAAATTGATGGATGAAGTAGCCTTAATGGGCAGGATCCTATGATACAGATCCATCAACAAAACCCAAGAATTTAAACCATCTGACGATGTTATTTTTCATCTACGCCTCTCCACCCGTGTTTATAGAACGTGTGGAGCAATATCATCACACGTGTCTAGACCCATGGGGCTCGAACGATTCCACCTGCACAGCTGGTCCACACAAGGACCCTGCACTTTAAAATACCGAAAAAAAAGACAACTTGGCAGGAAAGGGGAATTCAAAAGACTTAAACACAGGGGTGTCCGTCCATGATGCAGGAAAAGGATCAGGAGCCTCTGAAAGGAAGCCTGCAGCCAGAGGAGATCGAGACCTTAGTGAGGAAACAGAAGCCTGGGGGGTTAATCTTGTTTCAGTCTGAAACCTCGCTGCACCTCGATGTGGCTTTAAATAGAGATAACTGCAAAAACAGTCCCACAACTGCCCTAAGCAGGAGTCCTCCATAAGGGCTCTCAGTGGGTTACTCCCCCTGCTGAACGGAGAGCAGAAATAAGGAGCTAATCCGTCATCCCCTCCTTGAGTCAGGGAGCAGGGAACATCCTGTTGGGGCTCTGACAGAGCAGCCAGAGCAGGTGTGTGTGTGTGTATAAAATGCACCTATCCGCCTCACCCCCTCCCTGTTCCTTACCCAGAGACACCCTACTGTCAATTCCGCTACTCCCAAGAAACTGCAGCCGGTCCCAGTCACAATGTCACGATACGAACGGCGACTAGACTCTAGGAAAACAGTGTTCCGAATTGAAGGGAGCTTGAGTGACATTTCAAAAACAGGCAGGAGTAGCTGGACGGCCTCAGCCTTGCACGCATTGCAGGTAGCTTCAAAAGGTCAAAGATTGGAGACATTGAAACCTAAGTGGTACTAATTACATAAACAATGGATCAAACTGAGTCATTCAGAGATCAGAGTTCACAGAAACTCAACCCCCCCAATGACTCTCCTGAATGAGTGATGTTTGTATGTGTTTTAAAGTTCATTCATAAAATATGCACCATAGAAGTGGGCATAGAGGGAGATCAAGAGAGGCAATCCTACTCCACTCTAGACACACAAAGGACCAGTCGGCCAGCACAGTCCCACAGTGCTATCTCCTCAGTCCTCCAGTCACCTGAATACACTCTGGGTTTGAATCTTAATTGATGAGTCTCACAAAATAAACAAACCTGTAATGTGGAGCTCCAGTTCCCAGAAGCACCGATGTTGTTCTGGATTGTATTGAAGTAGGGGCATTTCTTGCACTTAAGAGATCTAATTTCTGATGCTAGGACGTGTGTTAGAGGCGTACCAGAGGTTCTGATTAAAAATACAACTAAATAGTCAGAACTTAAGTATTTCAGGCCCAGTTTTGATCCACTGCAGAAGTGGGCTTGACAGATACCACACCCTGGATGAGATGCCAGTCCACCACAGGGCAAACAGACACAATCACACCCACACCAGGGCCAATTTTTCCAGAAGCCAACTAAACTACCAGTGTGTTTTTGGACTGTGGGAGGAAACTAGAGCACCTGGTGAAAGCTCACACAAACATGTAGGGAATATACACATTCCACACAGATAGCACCCCAGGTATGGAACTGAACTCAGGGCCCCAGCTAACCACTGTGTCACTATTCAGCCCTGACAGATACCCAGCAAGCC
Organism: Lepisosteus platostomus; assembly: GCF_059453375.1. Taxonomy (NCBI): domain Eukaryota; kingdom Metazoa; phylum Chordata; class Actinopteri; order Semionotiformes; family Lepisosteidae; genus Lepisosteus; species Lepisosteus platostomus. The sequence goes on along the minus strand of NC_142622.1, from coordinate 22,822,890 downwards.
AAGTCAGCCATACTGAACTATGATTTATCCTCCCTTCTTACGTGGACCAAGGTTGCCTCCATTTGCGGCCCAACATTGCCATGCCAAGACCTGGCCATGATAAAGCCTGTAGCACCGCAAAACAGAGTCTGCCAGCTTCTTCAGGCTGTGGTGTCAATACCTGGCCTGTTGCAAGCCCAAATGACTGAAATAGTAGACTGAAACTGTTTACAAAGGTTCTGAAAATATCCTGCAAGTCCTGTCTTGCTGTGTTGGACATCCTGGGACAAAGCCGATCACTGATGCCCACTGATGATCATCTTATATGCACTGCAGTGTTCTACGGGGGTGAGATCTACATAATTCACCTGCATCATGACATCCTCAGTCCAAATGACATTCGACAAAAATGTGGTCACTGCTGCACACCTGCCACAACTTCAGAATCAAACCATTCCCTAGTTTATTTTGAATTTAGACGAATGGAAAAGTGTTTTACGGCTTGTGTTTTTAATGCCACTCAGTATTTAAAACAAAATTGACTATACTGCTAATCAAAAATGACCATTAACCATTAAAATCAAACATGTAACCTAACTGCCACACACAAACCTGTTGTCTGGGCAAGAGTGGGTGACATGAGGATGTGTAGATGTAATCACGGTCTTAACGCTGACCATTATAGAGGCAGATGTGGATGTTAAAACAAATCTTGCGCAATGTTATCATTTATTTTTATCTAAAATAATTAGTCATTGCTGATTTTATTTGATTTTTTTATCGATGGCATTTACAAGTGATATTTAAAAATTATTAGTCATTGTTGCACTAAAGGTTGCACTGCACGGTGAAATCCCTTTGAGATTTCACACCAACTAAAAAACACAACCACACACACCCCTCCCCCCCATACACTGAGAGCTCTAGAGTGACTCTGAGGTTACATCTGAAAGAATAAAAATAACTATTGTGTTATGATAAATTGTGAAATTAAATATGTTCATCAATAGTCGCCTTTTATCAGTTTCCGTTCATTTTACCTTTTCTACGTATTCAAACGGGCCTTCTACGTACCCTTCTTTTGTTTCATCACCGGGTCTGTTTCTCTGCTACACAATGTGAGAGCGGAAGTATTTTTTAGGCGCACTGGGAAACAGGTTGGAGTCTTGTTTACTAACAGAAAGTTGTCGCATTAATTAACAGTGGGGAGTAATACTGTTATACTTTTGTTTCAAGGTACGTAATTACATTTTAAGAACTTATGTACTCCAATGAGCACACTCGATTTGACAACGTGTAGCTGTCTGTTTAAGGTGTTTTGAAATGACAGTGTCCAGCACGTATACGTCTTTTCACTTCTGAATGGATTGAAAATTCAAAATATTAAAAAACTGTCTGCGACTACTTACACTTTTCCAATTCGAAGCGAGTAAACTGAACTGTTGTCTTCTGTATCAAAATACGGGTATGAGGCTCATGTTAGTTGTGAGTTGCAGAAGAACCCTAATATTTGATGTAACGTTTGCTCTCTCTTCCTGGCAAACACATCCAGTACAAACATTTGCATTTTTGGCATAGATCTTTTAAGTTTTATGTCACAAATCCACTTGCCATTTTCGTATTCAGTGTTAGTATTTTAGCTGCGCACAAAATACTAATACCGTAACACCAGTCTTGTGTTAAATTGCGTATTTTTACTTTTTTTTAACCATATCTTGATGTTAACTATATAAAACCTGTGAAGTCTGGCAATTAAAACATGACCATGACATGAAAACAAATGACCTGCAATCCCTCCTTTGAAAGGAAACGTAGGCGACACAGAGGCGTTGTGGTTAGTATCAGTCCAGGCCATTGTGTAGTCACATTTTTCAGTCTGTTTCTGTCGTAGACTCTTCAGCTCTTAGAATAAGCGTCTTTCTGGTGATGGCACGCTAAACAACAAGGGTCTCTCCCACTACAGCTAAATTAATTGACTTGAGGCAGGATTAAAATCACGATTAATCAACACACTAAAATATAAAGTTAATTGTCAATGAACACTTTAACACTTTAGTTTTTCAGAACCAGAAAACAATTAGTAGGTATCAAAGTTGGCTTAACACAACTTTAGAAGGTCTTGTTACAGTATTTTGTGCAAAGTAAAAATACCAAAATCAACAAAACTACAAGGCATATTTATAAATAACATCAACGTCTTTTCTCAAAAGTGCTGATAATACTAAAAACAGCAATAGTGGATTAATTCCAGGAATCCTCAGCAAAAGGTAGACAGATGTACAGTAATTTACTACCTGTGTCTTGCATGCATTTTTAAAAGTAAAATAAGGTGCTTTAATAACAAATTGAATAAATGTTTTTTGAGTGAATAATTCAATATAAGTTATCCATGTCAAGCTTACTCATGACAGGACTAGCATATTTTTATAAAATAAGCAGCCTCTGCTTCAGGGCACTATAGGTGAATTTGTGTTGATGTTTGAAGATTTACCAGGATAATACGGTCTCATCAACTTTCAAACCCTTTCACACTTTTAGACAAAATCAAAGCCTTGATCATGAGGGAACTAGTTTCCTAGAAGCACTCAATGTTTTGAGTGAGTAACAGCGGGTTAAAAAAGAACTGGGTTGATTTTATATTTTATAACAAACTGTGTGCTGTTGTTGCTTATTGTCCAGACCCATGTAAAAGGTTTATTAAACAGGAATTCCCAGATTTATCCAAGAGTAGCCTGAGGCCCAGGTTTATTAAACAAGAATTCTAAACACAACACTGAAGTAAAATCACTACATTTCAGGATTTATTATGAATTGTGGAAATCACTTTGAATCAGACAGTTAAATTGCAATTGAAAGCACCATTGAGTTTTTCAGTATTTTCCCACTGAGATTTATTGCTTTGTTTCAGTACTTTCTGGTGAACTGTTAAGAAACCTGTGGAAATTATTTTGAAATACTATCAGATATTTGCTTAAGAAGATGTCAGTATCTGCCCACTTGCACATTTTTCAGTTTTCTCTCCAGTACTGTGAAAGTAGTAGTGGTTTTGAGCCTGGATCATCCACAGTTTGTTTGCTGTAAGGTGAGACTTATAATAATTAATAATTGCTTACACTTATATAGTACTTTTCTGGACAATCCACTCAAAGCACTTTACAGGTAATGGGGACTCCCCTCCACCACCACCCCACCTGGATGATGTGACAGCAGCCATAGTGCTCCAGTACACTCACCACACACCAGCTCTCAGTGGGGAGGAGAACAGTGATGAAGCTATTTGATAGATTTGGATTATTAGGAGGCCATGACTGGTAAAGGCCAAGGGGAAGTTTTACCACTTATACCATTCAATGGAGAATCATAGACAACTCTTCTTCTCTCAACAGTGGGATATGATTTAGTGGTTTCAACAGTTATTAATAATAAAAAGTAATTCTGACTGTCCTGTTAGGCAGAATGGTGGAGTGATGTCCCTTTGTGTGCCAGGCTAGGCTCTGGCTCCTCCGAGATCATACCTTATCCAGGCCAATTGGGTTTGTGAGCATGCCATCGCCTTCCCCCTCCGCAGGCGGCTGGGCTGGGAGGGCAGCCAGCGTGGCACCATGGCGGATGAGGCGGGCAGTCTGCCCCTGCGGCGCCTGGAGGTGCCCATCCACAAGTTCATCAAGGTGGCCATCCCCACCGACCTGGAGCGCCTCAGGAAGCACCAGATCAACATTGAGAAGGTAAAGCGCAGCGGGATCTGTAGGGGAAAACCGCTAGATGCTGTTCCGAGCTCCTTGAAGAAGTGGACCCTTTTCTTATAATTGGGGCTTTTCTTTTTGACGTTTTTACAGTGGCATCGGTGCGGTGAGACCCTTCGAACCTGGTTTGGGATTAAGAGCAGTTCTCCAGGGCTTGCAGCCCAGCAGGTTGCTCTGATTATGTGGGGGAGGGCTACACTTGACTCATCTTTCTGTCACGTTTTGGGAAAAGAAATGAATTCATTGTGCAGCAACAGCCAGCTTTTGTGGACTGGCTTGGGAAAAAAAGGAAAGCTGTTGGGCAAAGTGGCTATCAGGTGGAGAGCTACGCTTGGATCGTTTATTTAGAAAAAACCAAACACTTCTACGATGGGAGGAAGTCCCAGACCATCCACATCTCTTCAGGCAGTTTTTGGAATTGCTAATGACCTGGTGGACAAAAATCCCTTCAGCCTGAGGAGCAGTGACGCCAGGAGAGGGGCGGGCGGGTGGGAGGATTAGAGCAGGGCATGGGGGCACGCAGGGCGGCACCTGTCACTGCCGGCAGGGGAGAGGGGATCACAGCGGGCACGGCCCTGGGCAGCCAACCTGCAGCAGGCTCTCCTCTTCCTGCATCTGCCAGCTGGACTGGGGCACGAGAACTGCTCTCCCATACCTGTGCTGGGAGAAAGGGAGCAGGATGGTGCCTCATCGTGCTGCAGTGGGGTGAAGTCAAATAAGTTCATTGTGGGAAGACCTCCTTAGTACTTAGGATTAGTTTCTTTTCCCTGGGATTTCCACTATTGATTTCTTCATTCTTGATAGTGAAGAATAAAGGAAGGTACTTTTTCCCTAAATGGAGCACTGTGTTTTGATCTGGCATAAGTGCTTGGTCAAAAGCAATGTAATATATCAGTAGCTCTCTTGATATATAACTAATGGGCAGATAGTTTCTTGGTTGTTTAAGCAGTGTTGCCTCTTGGAATACGACAGTACTGTCAGGTGAATTCTTAAAAATAGCAAGGAATATGCAGAAAGAGCCGCGATGTAAGAATACCAAGAACAGTGAAATATGGGGTAATGCCCTGCTTGAGTAATGATCATTTTTTGCTGTCAGCATGATTTAAAGTAACCTGTCTGTGAAGCAAGCTGGTGATTGGAATATTTAATTTCAACACGTGGCTGATTGCTCCAGAGAAATTAGAAAACGGACAAGTCACATCCAATGGAAGGCAGAGGGTCAGCTCCATGACCTACAATTGTCATATCCATCCGATCCATCTGCAGAGTTATGTTCTGACCGTAGTGACCACAGCATGAGAAATCCCAGGAAGAATTAGCCTATACGTCGATAGAATTGACTGGAACTTGCTTTCTGCATGACCTCAGTGGACTTGCTCGGAGGCTGTCATGTTGACAGTTGAGAATTGAAATCACTATCTTCTGTGGGTCAGAGAACAGCTGAGGTGGTGGCAGGGAGAGTAGTGGAAGGTTTTATCACCCGATAGAATTTTTTTAAACTTCAGCAGACCTGACGAAAGACAGAGGTGTGGAAACAGAGTTTGGATGAAGTGCATCAAGCTGACTTGTGTTGTTTAAGCCAGCTTGTGGGGGGTGGAAGTGTCATGATGTGGGGAGAAAACAGGAACGTCCCAGATGCAGATTGAGGGCAACTCTACTGCTCGGCGATACACTGACAACGTCCTCGAACCAGCAGGTTTCCAGATCCTGCAAGCCAATCCAGAAGAGTCGATTGTCCAGCGGGACAGCGCGAGATTGAACAGTGCCAGAGTTACAACGGAATAGCTTCAGGGGGAAAAAAAAGGTTGAGGTTTTGTTGTGGTCTACCTTATGGTCCAGAGCTGAGTCCAATAGAACATCTGTGGGATCGACTTACCCAGGCCAGTGCCAGGACACAATCATGACAGGCCAGCCTTCGCTAGTTGGACAGGAAGAGTGTTGAGACATCAGACTAGCGGTCAGTAAATTGATCATTTTCTTCAGAAGAACAGAACTTACTGGCACGAGAAAACAAGTTTGGTTTTCAATAGGCAGCGGATCATGCTTTGTAAGCAGCACTGTCATAATCAAAATATTCAGGAGCCATTTTTTAAATGAAAAATGAAGTCACACAGTTGCACATAGGTGGAGAGGAGCGCTCTTTTGTGACTGGAAAGCAAGAGAGAGCCTCTGCCCTGGCCCTGATCCGTGTTGCAGCACAGTGCTGCTGTGGCAGCTGTTGGAAACAGGGAGGGTGAGGCCAGCAGCAGGTGAGAGCTCCGCTGACGGAGGTAGCCGGTTCGAAGCTCTTCTGGGGTGTGGAAAGTTCAGCTGTGACCTCATCAGGGCCTGCGTGTGACTACTCGTCTGATCCTCCACCTGTCTGTTCATTCATTGCTTGGATTATCATCCGTGTGTAAAAAGTAAAAATAAGCAAGGCGGGTTTATTGGGCAGTTGTTCAGACTAATACTAGAGAGATGGGGTAGGAAAGAGCAAAAGCTTGCTTTATGGTGACACTTGTAGGCAAAGAATAATTAAGTACTCTTGTGATCTGGGATGGGTTAGAGGAGCACTGAAGAAAAAGCATCTGCTGAGATCTGTTGAATAAGGATCCCTAAGGGGTCCAGAAGAGTGTGCAGTACGGGCTTACTGTTTGATTTTTCAACCACTCTTTGTAAGAATGTCGTCATTGTGGAAAGGCTCTCCTGATTGGGGCGGTGTCTTTGTTTTCCTGAAGGCATTGCTGGAGTTTTCCTCAGTTAAAATGGGGATGCATACCAGATACAGTACTTTTTGGCTTCAGCTGCAGCACGTCCAGTAGCTAAAAAGAAACAATATGGTCCTGTGTTTAGAAACACGAAGAAACATACTTTGCTGGAGGAATTTATTTAGACGGAAACATATTTGAAGATGTCAGATGTTGAAAAATGGGTTTTTGCACACAATAATGTGCACCTTTATTAATCCACGGAAGTACGGTTTAACAACACAATATACTGTATCTATCTCCTATGTCCATTGATTCCCTGTTCTCTTTGTAGACAGCAATCTTATAGCTCCTGAACAGGTTTGATTCTAGCTGCATACAGTAGTTATAGTATGAGCTGACTGATCCAGAAACATCCCAGGCCAATGTTTGTAAGAATAGGGATGTTTTACCTGGCTAAATTCTGCTCTGGGTTTGAGCAAAATGTGTTACCTAACATTCTCTCTTAATTGAATAGGTGAAGCAATTTCTCACTTCTTCACCAGATCTTTGTTGTGCTTTGTTGTGGGGCTGCAAGACCACGATGGCTGTTGCATGTCACCCATGTGGGGGTTGAACATTAGATATGGAGGACGAGGGTCTTGTCCAATACATAAATATGTCTCCAGGATCCTGCGGGATGAAAAATGCTTTACACGTGCAATGTCTTTCACACCATTTTTGCTTTTGATTTCGGGCAGTTTGAATGCATGTGTGTGAGGATTTGGATAGAGCTACCACTTACAGAGTCTTTCTCTCGTCTTCTCCAGTACCAGCGCTGCCAGCAGTGGGACAGGCTGCACCAGGAACACATCAATGCCAGTCGCACTGTGCAGGTAGGGCTACTTTCTACTACTCTTCACACATACTTTCATCAGTACTGATGCCTTAGCAGCTACAGCTGTGACTACACTCTCACACACAACTACACGCACGTGCTTGCACAGGTGCGACAGTACTTGACTCACGGCGCTGAATATCGGCGTTTTTCTGCAAACCACAAGGAAACTGAGCCTTTGAGTGGGGGGATTCTTCCAGTTGGGCTTCGAAAAGACATGTTTTCCACAGGATGCAACCCAGACGGGTGTTTTTAGTGCATGCCCCTGTTGTCTTTACAAAGCTGTTTTTATTTTACCCAGTACACTCTGATGTCTAACTTACTCTGGGTCTAACGTATTCAGATATTGCCTGCCTCTTTAATTTTCAAACAGTAAAACACATTTATTTAATCTCACTGGAATTCTACATGATTAAATGAAAGCTTTCATATGTACATTTTTTTTGTTGCTCCTTTTTATCTAATTTTATTTGTTTTGCAAAATATGTTCCCATTGAAAGGGATTTGTTTTTAGCATACTTTGTATTCATATTATTTGGTTGAAATCCAGACTTTGATGAGACTATCCTCGGCTTGGATAATGAGCTTAATATGCTCAGAATGTTTTTTTTTATCATTCCAAGGTTAATTGCTGTTTCCAAAAGTGTTTATGGGATTAAAAATAAATAAAAAAAAATAGAAAAATAAAAATAACACATTAGGCATTCTTTGAGAGATTGATAGTCGTGTTCTTTAAGACCCCACAGCTTAGTCAAGTGGATGCCACACACAGCAATCCTGTTTTAATCAACAGACATGCAATTATCCTGTCCTGAATGAATGGCCGAAACCAGTGATTTGCATAATATAATTAATTTGTATTGTATCAGCTATTGTGCTCTGTAGGTAAAGGATTGGATAAAACAATCCTGGTGCTCAGGCTTGTGAGATCGCAGGCTGGCTCTTCCAAGTGATGGAGTGTGTGTTTCGGTGTGATTGTAAAAGGATTTTAATTTTTTATTGCTGTTTATTTAGAAATTTGCATTTAAGCAAATCTGCGAGACTTGATGTATTGTAATACCAGCTGATGTGACAGATGTAGTCCTGCTCCTTCCTGACTCCTAGCATATTGTATTTAATAATTCCGTATTTTATTTCTCCTGACATTATTTTCTTTTCTGTCTAACCTTCCTATTGAAAGCAAAATCTGCAAAGGTTTGTAGAGACTTACCTGCTGTGTTCTTTTAAAGGATTCGTTCTGTTGCTTGGAAAGCTGTGGCTATTGGAAAAAAAAATGAACTGCACAGAAAGCACATTTTAATACATCCTAGAAATTGCTCTTTAATTGTAATTTTTGATGTGTTTGTGCTTCAGAGATCCGCAAACAGAAGCAGAATGGATTACCTGACACCCATACCTGCACCTGCTGTGAATTATGGGTGTCAGCTTTTGGAAAAAAAATAGCAATTACTCTTACACTGTTACTCATAAACTGAAAAAAAGTCTCTTTGTTGAGGCTGATGTGTAAAATTCAGTAAAATCCCTGTCAAACCACAACTGAATGAATTGCCTTCTGGTTAATGCCATGAAACAATTAAAAAAGCAGACTATAGGATATATAGTTATAAGCTTAGAATTTAAATCAAATAATGTTATAGGATATAGTTAATAGCTTAGAATTTAAATCAAAGAATGTTATGTTAAAATTGTATAATGCACTGGTAAGGTCTCATTTAGAATAGTTTAAAATTTTGATCACCATGTTACAAATATTGCTGCTCTGGATACATTCCAGAGCTTAAGTCAGTATCCTACACAGACAGGCTGAATGAAATTAACCTTTATAGTCCTGAAGAGAGATGATTACAAGGGGACTTCGTACAAGTACTCAAAATCCTGAAAAAGCACTGGCAAAGTGAACCCATTGGACTTCAGAATCAGCAGTGAAACATGAACCAGAAGACTGAAGCGGAAAATACATAGAAGTGCATTTCATACTGACAACATGCGGCACACCTTTACACAAAGGCTTGTAGGAGTCTGGAATAAGCTACCCAGCCATGTCATTAAAACTGATGCCCTGGTTTCTTTTCAGAAATGTCATAATGAGATCATAGCACCATTAGGTGGATGAAATTGGATCAATTAGTAACTTACTAACAAATGGGCCAGATGGGCTACTTTTTTGTTTGTAACTGCTTTTAAGTGAATTCCTCTCTTAAGACTCAAAAACCCATGATTTAAGAAAATCAAGAACAGTGAAATATGTGGTAATGTCCTTCTTGAATAACAAAGATCACTTCTTTGTTGTCAGCATGATTAAAGGTAACTCTTTTCTTGGGCTTGATTCAGTGAACGCTTGCCATGGAGAAAGGCTATAAGTTCAGGATACCAGTCTTTCTTAAAAGCAGCACATTACTGATTTTAGATCATGGGTTGTTTTAACTCATGGGCTGTTTGAATGTGCCAATACGTGATATCTGACTGAGCTGGGTGCCAGTAAGGGGAACTTGGGGCTGCAGGGGTGAGGCAGACGGTTGACCGAGCTGAGAGCAATTGCCCTGGTAAAGTCAGGGCAAGGAGCTGGGAAGATTATGTGCGTTGTAGTGCAGATAGTGTATCCCAGAATCCTCAGCAGGAAGGTGCCCTCTGGCACTAGGCAGTGATGTCATCACCATTCGGATACCGAGAACTGCAGCCCGGGGATGAGGAACATGTGTCATGGAATGTTCAGTCCTTTCCCTCCCAGTCACACTCTTCCACTTTCTCTGCTTCTCTTTCTCTCTGCCCAGCCTCCCTCATGCAGTGACAGAGTTACGGAAGGCCACATACTGAACACATTAGAGCAGATCTAAAATTAAAAACGGTGAGCTCACCTACACGATGTTGCTGGATTCACAACAGTTATTGCTGCTTCCCCTCCCTCTTTCTCACCATTTCCACCAGTAAGCCCTGCAGTTTAGCCTCCTGTTAATGCTCATTTTTCTGTCTTGCTGACTGAGAAATATCATGCTCTGCATTTTACACAACTGCCACAAAGGAGGATGGGTCTCAGTCTTTACCTCACCACTACGACACTAGTGGGGTTTTGAGGAAATCAAGGAGGTGCATTTTGGTATTTTTGGTTAACAGTTTTACTCCAGTAAAGTTGTTAGAGTAGTTTTCTAATGCGTGGAAGATCTCTGCTTGTGGTAGCAAGCTTTGTACCTAAAACAGTCACAATGGAATTTTTATTTTTAATAGTGGTTAAACTCAAAGCCATAACAGCAAACAATAGTTTTCTCCATGGTGAAGGTAAAAACATTTCCTCACAGAAACAGTGGGTGTGCGGTTTCATTGAGGATTTTATCACTCAGTGACCCCAGACGTGGACTTGACCCCAGGTTTTGGGCTCTTGTTTGTGGGTGAAAGCTGTATTCTGGGGTCCATGTTGTTTGATTGCACCCCAAAAGGTGACGTAGAATCATAAATGCTACTGATTAAATTCGATGTTTGAAACATACCTTCAGTGCAAGCCCGAGGGACAACAGAAAGACATGATCCAGCAACGTAATCAGCTGATCAGATGAGCTTTACCTGAACTTTGCAGTACTAGGCAAGGGCAGCAGGAACTAGTGAATGCCATCCAATGTCAATATGTCATGTCTTGGACAGGCATAACCAATCAAAGGCATTTGAGTAGTTCTTGGAATTAACATTTACACTTTGTGTGTATAGTAGTGTGAGTTAAAAAGGTGAAAAATAGACAAATACTTCAGAAATAAAATGTTTCTGCTTTTTGGTTTTAAGCACAATGCTTGTTTAGAGTATGGCGTCATCATGTGGGCAACGCAGAGAGTAATGTCTTTGCAGCAAATGTGTAAAAACCAAATTTGCAGTATAAAATGTCTGTAAGCGTGAAATAAAATACCTGGAGAAGAATTAGTTAGGTTACAAAATAATACAAATTTTGAACCCTTTATATTTTGAATGTGTTGCCTCGACAGCTAGTACACATATGAAGGCACAAGAGGAATGCATGTAGAACTAGTGTTTACAGACCCCTGAGATTTCTGTGAGTTCACACTACAGTTTTCACTGTAGAATTGTGTAGAATTGATCTCCATCAAAGCCTTAACAATTGCTGATATGTAACAAGTCAAAATAGCACTGAATAAAACTTAACTAAGACACGCGAACCAGGGTTAAGGACTGCGTCTTTGTGAAAGTGAAAGTTTCATTTGCACGTGAATCAGAAGATCTGTGAGAGGGACAGATTTTTGGAACTCTGGTAAGATGGCTAAAAGAATTGTGTGCCAAAAGGTTTTCTTGCCAGTTATTTGGATTTATCTTTGTAGTTATTTTGGTTTTGCGTATTTATATATATTAAAGAAGTAGTGCAATTCTCCAGGACTAGCCAAACGATATTATCAATGTTTTTACAATTCTGGAATAATTCATTATACCTGTTTGATTTATATGCCCTAGAAACAAAGATAAGGATAAGTCGGTTAAACATAGTCTTACCCTTATCTGTCTCATAAACCATGTTGTTTAACTTGTCTGGCTACAATTTCAATTTAAGATGGTTTCGGAGGCAGAGAAGGTATACCTTGGTGATACAGTAGATGTACAGTTGGGGTGCAGATATTAGCTGTTTTAACCCAGGGTTCCTCCCTGTGGTCTTGCAGCCGGGTCTGCTCTGTGCTGTTCATCTGCTGATCAGCAGCCCATTCCAGGGAAAGACAGGCTGCTGTTCTGTGTGTGTATTTCTGCCTAGGTGCGTACAGACATAGAGACACAGGGAGAGCCAGCGAGACTGAAAGGGAGTGTTTTACCCGGTTTCTGCTGAAGTGCCCTTCTCCGGCCCCAGCTGAATTGAGCAGGAGACGGGGGGAGAGGTGGATAGAGGGAGAGAGGACTGGCAGCTCTTATCCTGCCTGTGTTCATCAAGAGGCCTCTCTGCACAGTGGGGTGCAATCTCCAAGGAGCCTCCGAGGACGTGTGCCACTCCGCCTGCCTGATTGTCACCGCTGTGGGCTTTCTGTTGACTTTGTTTTTGTTCATGTTAATATTTTTCGTTCTTTTTTCTGCCTTGGCTACGCTAAAGAAAGCAGATTCTTATTCCAAGAGGCTGCCCAGCTATAAACAATCACAGGGAAGCCCAAAGGGCATTTATATTGTCAATAAAAGGTGCTTTAATCTGTGTCCAAACAAAATAGTAAACAACTTCACTTTCAGATGCTTTGGGTGAAGAAAACTAGAATGTGCTGTTGTGTCACTATTTTTCAGAAGATGGCTAGAATCCAGATTTTTTTTTTATTTTCCTCTAAACAGAAAAGCCCGTTAGTTCTTCACGATACCACTTCAGAAGGTCCAGCAGTGCCAAATTCACCACACTCACGTAATGCTGTTGGTCACATAATGCCTGCACTGTAACCTAGGTCTTGTCCCACAAAATTATGGACTGTTCAGTTTCTCAGAGGTTTTGATCTCTATTCTTGATGGCTAGAACGTAATTAGAAATAAAATCCTGTTTATTGTACATAAGAACTACCTTTAGAGTGAGTGTTTTTAAAGAGCTCCAAAATTAGGGTTATTTTGCCTGCGCTAACGTGTCTCTGGGAGAGATGTTCTATTTCGTCAACCACAATACAGGAGATTATGTAGTTATGAAATAGAAAAGCCATTCACAAGAAAGACTCACCTTTCTTATACAGTACCCAGACTCTTCCTGTAACTTCTCATAGATTAAATATCTGCCACCTTCCAGTGCAGGTTAGGATTAGAGGCTAAATTTCACTCTAAATTTAAGAATCAGGCCGTCCCACCTCTGTTCTGAAATGAGAGGTTTTTTTTTTGTGAAACAAATAAACCTACTAAGAAAGAAATTGAGAGCCAGCTCAGAAAACAGGAGTCTGGCACTGTGGATCCAGCGTGATCATTACTGCTAAAAGATCAGATAAAAACTACAGGCTAGGATGTGTTCTGATCACAGAATCGCTGATTCCGAATAAAACATTAAAATAAATGATTTTCATCAAATCGCTAGTTTAACACTTCTTTGTTATTAAAGTGTCTACAACTGGAATCTATAATCATCTTGTACCTCTGCCGGCCCCTAGATTAAAACCACTTTCGTGTTTTTGTCATGGTAATTTTGAACCACAGTGGTTGTCTTAATGTGTGTAAATAAAAGTAAAACTGGGGGATATGGGCTTTTATGTAAACCGTATATAAAATTTTACATGTGTGGTTTTTTTTTGTCAGGCTTGGACCAGTCACACTCACAGAATAACAGTCCAGTGTTTCTCTCTCCAAAGAAGTGTTTTTTGTTTCTGTTTTTGATTTTTGTTCTGATGCCCTTCTTTTTTGTGTGTGTTCTGTGCAGATTTCGGGGTGATAGCGCTATCACCTCTGCGATCGTGCAGAGATATGTGGTTAGATAGCATTGTAGGCGGGAGGCTGGCTGTGCTCTGGGCCTGGGCTCATGCACCGATGCTCTGGTGTCAGTTGGGTGACGGTTAGTATTTGACATTAGGCAGCCCATCGGAGGAGGATCTGAGATATTTTTGGTCACCACCTACCTCTTTGGTAACGATAGCACATCTGCAGTTAGCGTCCTAAAGAGGAGTCACCCTGCCGTGTGAAGCCTTATTAAGTTAATCAGAATAAAACAACCCCTGCTGTTTTTGTGTTTTTCTCCCACAGTGTGATGTTACATGTGAGGTGCTGCTTTTTTTGGGCTCAAGTCTTCACCTCCTCTTAAAGAACCTGCTTTTCAACTTAACCTTTTTTAAAATGCTGTTTTGTACATGTATTTTTCCTGTCTTTAACGGCTCTGAAGTAACTCAAATAGGTCAGTCTGATCTGTTGGAGAAATTTGGTTTCGTTTGTTTTTTTTCTCATCTGCTGTGTCTTCTAAAATCTCATAAATGTGTTCCCCACTGTTTTCTTTCTCTCCCCAATAGAGTAGGCTGCATCACACTGGTACATAAAGTAACGCTAAAATGAAATGCATTTATTCTGCTTCAGACTGGCTCCAGCAAAGAACCCTTTACTAAACAAAGTGTATTTCAAGGATACTGGAAACAGCAGGCTGTGATGTATGAAATGTTCTAATGGAAGCTTTTTTTAATGATTCATTTTACCGACATAAGCGTAGCAGTGCAGTAGCAGTGTCACAAAGGATATAGCAGAGAGATCAAGCCTTTGAAGCTCTGTAGGAGCGCTTGGGCATGGCTGAATTTACCCCCTTGCAGGACTGGCTCCTTAACGAGAGCTGTAATGCCCTGCCTTGTGTTTTTATGTCTCTGGCCCTCTGCCGTCACTCACTGCGACGTTTCTGTGCATCTTCTCTGCTTCCTTGGTAGAGTTATACATTACACATGGTTGCAGTTGTCCAGTATGGACTGGACTGCCCTGAAGAGAGTGAGAAGTGACAAACGTAGTCGCAGAGGATTGAGAGTTGATACCATGTAGTAAAGCTTCAGGGAGCCAGTCAGTACAGCCAGTGGAGTACTTGCTGTAGCTCTCATCCTTAGGACAGATCTCTTTTGCCTCATCTTGTTTTTCACATCCTACTATGGAAGCCAGCTTGAGATTGTGCGGTGTTTGGGTTTTTAAAATACTTTTAGAACTACTGTCTGTCTTTGCTAAACCCCCACGATTTGGAAATAGCCAACAGTGTGATTCCTACAGTTTGTTGGCTCCCAGCTATAAATCCCTTATCTGCACACAGGAGCGAATGAGGAAGTGCAGGCAGACTCCTTCGAACCCCCCTTTGAGTTATTTCATCCACTCAGTCACAGCCAGCTAGTGACATGACACAGGTTCGAACCCGTGATCATAAACATTCATTCTGTGCTTGGGCCCAACTCCAATCCTACAGGGACAGAATCCAGCAGGTTTTCTTCTTTGTCTCTTTAAATCATCATTAGCTGAAGACCTTTGGAAAGTGTTTAGTTTGTCCATGATTAGCTCAATTAGACCATTAAGCACAGACATTGAATAAAAACCATCAGACTTTCTGACTCCCCAGGACTGGTATAGAACATTTTTACCTAGCTGCCTTGTATCTCTGCTAACTGGACAGTAAACCAGACTTTAACAGCTTAATCGTATTATCCTGTGTGTTTATTCAGAAGAAATTAATATTCTCTTCAACACATGGGAGGTAAGGTACATCTGCTGATAAGTCCGTAGCCTCTGACCCTAAAGCCTGTTTCACTCAGACATGCTGTGTGAGGCTGATTCATTGATTTAAAACCCTTTGCTCTCTGGGGCAAACACATGGAATGTGTCAGCTCCTTTTCAAAACTAGCCTGGAGGATGACTATGCTTAATGCAGCTCATCTCAGTACAGCATTTGCAAGCTCATTCTCAAAGCCCAAATAGCTGTTATGAGACAAGATTTCTACCTTACTCCTCCTTCCTGTAAGTGTAACTAACAGCCCCAGTAATGGGACTGCTGTGGTTTTTACGTGACCAACAGAGACTATTTGCTTTTTTTTATGGATCACCAAAACAGGTGTGGAATTAAAGATTGAGGAACGGTAGGCATCTCCAAACCCACTTTTGAATCCCTCATGCACTCAAGTCACAATCAGCTAGTGACATGACACAGGTTCGAACCCGTGATCATAGAGTTCAGTCTGTGCTTGGGCCCAGCTCTTATCCACGAGGGGACAGAATCCCGCAGGATTTCTTCTTTGCCTCTTTAAATCATCATTAGCTGAAGACCTTTGAAGAGCTCAAATACTGCAGCTGTTTTTTAAGCTTTTCAATGGTAGGGTTATGTAGTAGGATTTCTCCCACAAATAATGGGACTACTGCAGTTTTTTCATGGCCAGCATAGGCTGCTTCTTCTGTCTTGCTGCTGGTGTAATCAGTAATGTTTGTCCAGACCTTTCTTTATAAAGAAATAAAAGAAATAATAATAAAGAAAACTTAATTATTAAGAAAATTAAGAAATTAAGAAATTAAAATTATTAAGAAAACTGGCAGCCCTACTCATGACCCGCGATGGATGTGCCCTTGTCTTGCAGCAGTTGCGTGCCAACATACGCGAGATGGAGAAGCTGTGCGCGCGCGTGCGGAGCGAGGACGCCAGGGCACTGGACAGGCTGGTGCGGCCCACGCGGGAGCAGGCCTCCGTCGCCGCCGGCGACTTCCTGCGGCTCCACTCCGAGACCGCCGCGCCGACAGGCGTCCAGCCCCCGGGCCCCGAGAGTCCCCCGGCTCCCAGTCTCTCCCGCTCGCTCACCGCACTAGGTACGTGCCGCCATCACGGGCACGCCTCCTGCCGCTCCGAGTGGCGTAGTAAATGAGTTCGCACCCACGCGGACCCAGCTGCCTGCTGGGATTTCCGTTCAAGGGGCTAATTTGTACTTCACATCCACGCCTTCTGCTGGCCTTCGTGTCAAGTCTTCCCACCAGGTTTCTCTCTCCCTCTGGCAGGCAGTTTCTCTGGCGGCGAGGAGAGCAGCATTCCCCTCCAAACTCAGACCCAGCTGCCCCTGCCAGAGATACCCCGAGACCAGAACGCTGCAGAGTCCTGGGAGACGCTGGAGGAGGTAACCAGGACAGCATGTCTATACAGTACTTACCGCTGTATAGCCCAGCAGAACAACACCTCGTGCTTTCAGATTTACACACCCAGATACAGAAGGGAGAGAAATGCTCACCTACTATCAGTGCAGGCGAAAGCCTTCGTTTGAAACCTGCAGCTCTGGATGTTAAGGAGTTGTCTTCATTAGCATGAGTAAATTGTGCCTGTCATTCTATTTTTAGGTGAACTTTGAATGTTCCTCACTTTCTTTTTTTCATTTTTTGTAGGACTTGTTAGAGCTAAATGGCCTTGTGAATGAGTTTGCTGAGCTGGTCCATGTGAGTATCGATCACCTTTACAGTTCGTAATAGACCCCTCGGCTCATCTTTGTTTTCAAAAAAACATGTCCTGGAAGCAGACGGAAATCATCGAGATGTATGGAGAAGCTATTTGACAGAGAACATAAAGGACACATGACAGGTGACAAACGGAGGGAGACCAGTCAGCCCATCTCTCTCGCACAGCTGCTGGTAGTTTATTGATCCACAAACCTCATCAAGTTGTTTGTTAGAGGTTACCAGTGAATCAGAATGATAGTAGCAAGACATGATAAGGTATTCAGTGTTGAAGTAAAAACGATAACCAAAAAGTAATGAACACCTCTATCTGCACAAGAATTCCACATATATGAAGACACAAGGCACTACAGAATTCATTAGTTTATATTTTCTGTTGCTTTACCATCTAGGTGCCTCAGGCCACATACAGTATTGTGAAAAACAAATCTCGATCTGTTCTCACACCTGTAAACCCCATTTTAACCCCTGAGCTCTGCTGCTCTAGAAGACGTGTCCCCAAAAAGAAAAGCTTAGAGGTACAAGGGAAGCACAAGTTATACATGTATCAACTGCTGGATATTTAAAATATTAGTAGGAAGTTATAGACGGATTCCTCAGCCCGACTGCTGTGTGCACTGAGACTGTGAAGGCAGCTCACACTTCGTCTCTGATTTAATTGCAGAAATAACAGATTACAGTCTGAAAATTCCACATTACTCCCCTGGTTAACTCCTTTGTAGACCTGGGTCTCCCATGTTAAATGTAGAGAGGTTAGATGTATTCAGGGTATTGTGAGGAGCAGTGTCCTTTGGGGTTTGTATTGATTGACAGACGGGGGTGGAGGCTGTGTGGAAAAGGGGGGACTGTGTGCTGTACACTCGGGGGGACTAAGGCAGCTCTTCTTCACTCACACACTCATACTACCACAGCAAACCCAGTCTGGGAACAGTGAATTACATTTTCATGATGATACTTTAGTTGGGTAAGCAGTGCTTAGAAAAGGCTAGCTTTCTTTCTTTCCTCTCTGTCCACGAAGTGAAGAAGACAACTAAAACACGGCTGATTTGGTTGCATACATTTGGACTTTTTTCATTTTCAGGGCTAGATATCAAGCGCCTGTATTCTCATTTTCACAGACTTGCTAAATTTCTATCTGTTTATTCCAAATACTCAAATAACACAGGGAAGCTATGAAGTGGCACACAAGCATTACAGGATACAAATTTGAAACTACTTTAGCCAGCCTGACTGACGCTGCTGCATTTTGTAACAGTCCGTTCTCGCTTTCTGAAACAAGGGAGAAACTCGCTTGCTGGAAAGGGCTTTGTGATTAAGACCCGAAGTGAGTTAAAAGGCTTGGTTCCTTTGCGTGGCTGCACAGCTAGTGCCTGGTTGCTTGCAGTTGTGAATTCAGTCCTCGGGCTGATTGAGACTCGGATGGGCAAAACTACTGCTCATCACAGCCTCAAGGGATTAGGTGTAGTTAAGTGCTGATTAAATTGTGTGGACCTGCTCTGTATGAGCAGGTCTCCTCACTGTTTAACAGGTAGGGCCTAAACATCTATGCAAAGAAAAGTTGTACAGGAAAGACAGTCAACTGCTCTGCCACACTGTTGTGCTTCTAAAGTTACCGTGTCATCATGATTTTATGGAGCAGAGACGGAATAGACATGCTGCATAACAGGCCCTGTGAGTTCTTCTTTGGAACATCCTGCGTGAACCTCCGCTGATATTGTCTCTCTTGGTGGCTGGGTTGGTGTTGTCTTTAGTTCTCACCACAGGCCTGAGTAAACACTGCAGTCCTGCAGGTTCAAACAACATATTGCCATTGAACCCCTTGAAAGCTGAAATAAGCCAGCACATTTTTAAGATCAGCACAGTGCAAAAACACATTACATTTTATTCCATACAAATGCGTAACTCCTGATTTTTCAGTCAATAAAGATATAAATTCCTATATCAATATGAATATAAATGAATGAGAAGAGCAACCCGTTACATGATGTGGCTTAGGGGAATGTCCTACACTGACAGGCTGTGCTTTGAACAGAGGAGAGGTTCCTGATACAAGTATAAATCCTCAAAGGCGTTTGCCAGCGGAAACCTCCGGAATGAACAAAGAAGTGCAAATTAGAGGACACAAGTGAAAACTACATGAAAGTGCATTTCAAACTCAGAACTTCTTCGGGCTGTGGGAGTCTGTAACGAGCTAGCCATGTTGCTGTAGCCGATATCTGGGCTTCTCTCAAGAAATGACTGGATGAGATCCTTGGATCTATCAGCTAATAACTACCGGGCTAGATGGGCTAAACGTTACTCCTTGTGGTTCCTACTTTCTTCTGATTATGCAATTATATACAACTAATTGAACAAGCAAATACTTACAGTTCAGCTCTGTGTCTTGAACTGTACCTAATTGCATGATCTAGAGTAACTGTATATTCTAGCTTGATCTGAGGAGCTGCCTGTTGTATGCTTATAGAGAAGGACAGTGAGTGTGGATTTGTGACATCTTAACCCTGCTTCCTGGTCTAAGCACCCACACTGCCAGCACCCCTTGGCCACAGCGCCTCCAGCTGGTGCTGAGTGGATAGTGGGTTTAAGAGCTGCTTCTCATGAAGGTGGGAGGTACGAGGGGCTCCCACTGGCACTCCCCAGTCGCAGACTTGAGAGACAGCTGCTGCTTTCTGAATATTTTATAAGCGCCCTGCACTGCCATGTAAACCCAGCTCCCTTCACCTAGTCGTGCAACCTGTAATTGAAGAAAAATAAGAATAAAGAATGCGGAATGCATCTTGGTACACACTTTTCCTTCTTTTACCAGTCTGTTATCTGGAAAAGCTTTTAAATACTTGCCCCCACCTGCCTGCCTCTAAATGTATTGAAATCAAAACATGCACACAGTAAGAAAAACATCCTAAAATTATTGAGGAATAAAGCAACAGGGTGAGAAGGCAGCAATAAGGTCGGTACGGCGGTGTTAATAAAGTGCCATTAGGAGCTGTAGCAGCTACATTGACTAGCAGATGAAAGTGGCTGCCGAGTCCCTGATTATGGGGTATTAAATTTGTGTGTATTGGCTTACCGCTGCTTCCCAGCAGGGCTGCTCACACATAATTCCATCGCATCTCAGTCCCAACAGGAGAAGATTGACAGCATTGAAGACCATGTCAACACTGCCGCTGCGAACGTTCAAGAAGGATCCCGGAGCCTGGGGCAGGTAGGGAAGAGCGCCTGCTGAGGAATCGATGGCTCTCTGCCTGCCAGCAATCTGCAGTGTTTACCCCATTGATCCGCCTCCTGCAATACTGAGGGAACCGGCAATTAACGGAATAAGGGAAGTGGGGACAAACCTGCAGTCGGGCGGGGGGAGAGAGAGAGAGAGCGAGCGAGGGAGTGGGGTGGGGGTGGGGGATGCAAAAGAGGAGTGAAATAAGGAAATCGATCTCTGTTTGGATGGTCTCTCGCAGCGAGTCAATGTGAGACAATATTCCGAGAGTAGAAAAAGAACATTTAAGCCCACGCTGCTATGAAATAGCCTTTAATAAATGGCTTTGTTTGTTTTTGAAGTGTGTTCTGAAATTTTTAAAAAAACTCCAGGACGTCCAGCAAGAAATGCTAATACTAATAATGAAAGTAAAAGTATTTTTACTATTTTGGGCTGCCTGCTCTGCGTCTGTTCTGTGTTGTTCCTTGTGAGGCAGGGATGGCCAACTAGACAAACCCCTCTTGATGTGGAGGGCCAGAGCAGTGCTTTATTGCCCTCAGCAGTGCTTTGATGGCCATTGCTTATATCTGTGAGTTCTCCAGCCAGTCACTACGGCATCTTGAGTGGTTTTATGTGTATTCCAAACCCAACAACACTGTTATACGGGCGAAACACTGATAAAAACAGGTTTGTGCCTTGGTGTTTAAAATCACTGCCATATTCCCAAACTGCTTTCATTTATTCAATAACCAAACCAAAGCAAGAGCTCTCAAATCTAATTCTATTAAACAACCTGTTATTTGTCCTTTCCTCGATGAAGTGAAGAGTTTGTAATTGCAGTGTTTTTTAAATGAGTTAAGGAAGTTACCTTTTGCAGATATTTTATTGAAGAAAATATTTTCAAATTTTGGTCAAAGTCTTTCTTCACAGCATTAAATTCACAGGACAGCTAATCATTCATAAATGTTACCAATTAACAACTGAGCGATATTCCTTAAGAATATGAACTAACAGTACCTTTGATTTAATTGCTATGTTTAAAAGTATTCGTAAAAATGTTCACCCCCCTTTCAGGAAAAAGGTTTCCTATTTTCCTAAAGTACAAATGCTTGTAAAAAAACATTTTACTAATAAAGCTGTATTGTTTTTATTACTGAGAACAAAACTGCTTGTCTAACTGTATGGAACTCATAGGAAGAGGAAACTCTCTACTCATTTTCTATATTATGAGATGGGAATGACCTTTATGTGACTGTTTTTTGTAATATTGTACCGTCACTTTCTTGCCGTTTTATACCACAAGTAGGAGTTTTCTAATTTATATAATATTGCGAGCTTCTTTTTTATGTCATATTTTCATGATGTAGGTGATTTGGATAATCTTTCTTTACATTCAGTGCCTTGTAAACATATTCACCTCCTTCCAATGATCAGGTTTCATGTGTTACTTAAAATGTCCACTTTAAAATAATTGCATACATCACTCGTAATTCAACAAAAAGGGAAGGGAGTGAATACTTTTCCATGGCACTGTACAGAATGATTAGTCAAATCACTTGCTTCATGCAAATAGGAAGCACCACGTTTTCTCAAGATCAACGAACAATAGTATCAATTTAAAAAAGTACAACAACAAAACATATTTTTATGAACACATTTTATATATTTTTATTTTTCTCAAAAACATACTAAAGAATATAGAAGAATAGCAAAAAAAATATAAAGAGAACCACTTCTACTTATTGTACAAATTAGGCAGTACAATATTATAAAGAATAGTAGTTTAAATAATATTATTAATAATAATAATAATTATTAAATGTTGTTCCCATCTCATAATATAGAGGAGCATTTATGTGGAAAAAACTGTACTGCACTGAAACATATAGTGTTTCCTCTTCACTGTAGAGTCATGGCATCCTTACAGATAGAAAAGCTGGTTTTATTTTCCGTAATAAAATCACTACAGCTGTAATGTCTTTCTTTCTCACCACTCTGGCGGCTGTCACAAGCTTACTGTGGAGAGAGTAAATTCACCTCCAGTTACGTTTAATAACTTGTTTACCTTCTTGATTGGTTAAGCAGGGGTTAGCCATGGCTGGGTAGGGGAAATGCCTTAAGTGTTAATTTAGCAGGCCTTTATTTTCTCTTTACAATACAGAAATTGGCTGCCTGCCCACCAGTCTGCCTTGTTCTCCTGGCTGGAGTGAACCTGGTGCAGCCCAGAGATTATAGAAGCCATTACAGCTATTTCCTCAGGACAATCATCTCCAAAGTGTTTTTAGTGGCACATTTTTTCTTCAGTTTTCCACAAGCTTTTTTCACTCCTACCTAAAAAACAAAACAAAATTGCTCTACTGTATTATATCTAAAAAGAAACAAAAAAAAAGCTTGTGGTTGTCAGAACACCTTTACTACCTTGTCTTTAGAATTTGCTTTGCATTTCAAAGACGTTGCATAGTGGCCTACTGTCGTACTCCTTGGTAAAAAACAGATTAAACAGTAATAGAGCTACAGCAGAGTCATAGTATAGAATAGAGAGATGGATTACACAGACATGTGGTGGTTTAATGTATTTTTCAGCTTTGATGATTGGAGGGAGGTGAGAAACTAGAATTACCCAGCACCTCCACCCCCACCTCTGGCAAAATGTCATAAGACCTGACCAAAAGACGTTCTTATTCACCTTGGTCAGCAATGACAAAGTGATGATGTGCTGGCTGCCCATTTCTGTACTCCTCATTCTTGAGATCGTGAAGCTATGTACTGTACCACAGTACAGTATTCTTGTGATCATGAAGCTATGCACTGTACCACAAGCTGCCGGCAAGTTCTCAGGGTGCTCTGTCAACAGAAAACTCCCGATTCTTGGGCGCAAATGGGGCTAGAACGCTCCAGTAGTGAAGACGTGGTGGGGGGTGGGGTCAGAAGCGCTCTGGAGGTGAGCAGGAGGATTGTGTGGCGGGCCGACAGCAACGTCTGGAGGAGGTGTGTGGTTTTGTGTTTTTGTTTTTCTGGGTCAGCGTTAAGGGCGGCACAGCTAGGGAGGTGAAATGGCAACTCAGGATTTCAGAGAAGAAAAAGTAACAACCGCGGAATCAGTCTTTTGTTTTAAAAGAACAATGCTGTGTAATCTCTGGTATTCTTAATGTAGACATATTACAGTATATAATAAAAAAACGTTATCTATATAACACCTTCAAAAGTAGCTTCTGAAAATGCTTTACAGTAAGAAGGAACAATGATAGGAGACGACATCATTAGCACAATTAAAAACAAGAGTTTAGCAAGAGAAGGCCCTGGCACCCATAGAGAATAAGCAAGCTTGGGGGGACAAACTGGAGACCAGAGAGACAATTGAAGGTTGCGAGCTGGCGAGTAGGAAGATAATAAATCAAACACATACAGAGGTGCTAAGCCATACAGAGCCTTGTAGGAGTACATGAGGATTTTGAAGTCCACACGAAAACCTTATAGGAAGCCAGGATAGCTGCAAGGATTCCAGGACAAGAGTAATGTGATCACTTGCATGTGACCTGGTCAGGATTGAACATTGAGGATTGGTTGCTGAAATTTGTGGACATACTGAGGTTTGTTCAGTGTGGATTTAGATACCCCAGCGAATAGGGTGTTGGAGAATCAATTCTAGAGAAGATGCAGTCAAGAGAAGCTATAGTCAGAGACATCAGAGGAATGTCGATATTTCTGAAATGGAAGAATGATGTACATGCACAGTTACTCACAACTGGATCATTGGTTGAGATCAGCCCTTTTCCCAGCAGATTTTTTACATTTAGTGTCCGTTTGTTATAAACAGCTCTTCACCTGGGATAATTGCTGTATTGATCTAGTTAAGGTTTAACGGGACCAGTTAATAAGTTCTCCACAGCCTTTAGCTGCTGAGGGGTTAAGCAGACCTCTGGGGTCTGGAATTAAAAAGCCCTGATTTAGATTTTGTTCAGCAAAATGAAGAGCTTATACTAAAGCTATAGGACTGTGCTTGGACTGTCCCTCTCAGTGCTGGCCAGGCCTCTGACAGTGTCTGTGGTGTGACCTGAACTACAGGTTACAGAGTAGGTATTCAGATATTCTAAATCTCAAAGATATTGACAAAGTCTTAAGGGGATGTTATACTGTACAATCCCAGGTTGGAGGAGCTGAACCTTTTAGTTTTGAACAGAGAAGACAAGGGGACCCGTAGCAACTATTCAGAATCCTTAAAACCATTGACAAAGTCCAACAAGCGGATTTCTTTAGAATGAACAGTGAAACGCGAATGAGAGGACACAAGTGGAAACTACTTGGAAGTGTATTTAAAGCTCAGAATAGGAAGCACTTCTTTACACAGAGGGTGGTGGGAGTGTGAAACAAGCTACTCAACCTTGTTGTTGAAGCCAATATCCTGGTTTCTTTCAAGAAATCTCTGGATGAGACCCTCAGGTCAATTAGGAATTAACTAACAAATAAGCCATATGGGCTGAATGGTCTTTCTTATGTTCTTATGTAACATCACATTTAAAGCAATTAAGAGCACAACCTGGTCCAATCCCTCACAGATGTTGATGAGTGCAGTTTCTTAAAATTCTACTGCTGTTTTCATTTATGATAGCAGAATGTCTGTTAAGACCTAAATAAAGAAGGTTGTAATTTGGAAAAAAAAGCAATTAAATGCACAGGGTGAGTGAAAAAATATGCTCTCGCTTTGTAGGCAAGTGTCGTTAATTAATTTGTCTGTAAACAGCAGTTTAAAAGTGTTGACTTCAGAAGATATCGGAGATCAGAGGAGTGTCAGAAGTTGGCAGCCCCTTAGAAAGTGTTTGATGAACGCCATCTTCTATCTTACCAGGTGCAATTATAGTAACACTAGGAGGATGTTCATGAGTCATTTAAAGTTTGGAGGTTTTAAATTAAATTTGTGAAAACAGCCAGTTCTGTATTAAGGTTTGAATTTTGATGTTCATTCTATTTTTATGGGAGCTGTGAGCTGCTTTTTAAATAAGAGACGTTGAGACGTGGTATTTCTTAATGTCGGCAAAATGCCCTTCCACCACGTTTCGGACTGGCCATCAGTGAGTTCAGTTCAAAGACAAAGATCAATATAGGCAGAATTGTAGATCTTTACATCTGAACCAGTTTTGGTAACATTTCACAAAAGGTGTTATTTCAATGTTATTATGAAATACAATTTCCTGTGGAGTTAATATGAAACATATTTGAAGTCAAGCTATATTAATAGGCTATTCATATCCGCCATTTCTAATGAAATAGGATTGAAATAGAACAGATGGATGTTGTAAAGTTTTGCCCATACTGCTTTCACAAATTGTTAGTTTCACTTGCTGTTTCACACACATATGTAAATGGCGTCATTTAAAAGTGATTTATTGTGAGAGAAACAAAACTTAATCAGCTCGTTACTTGTTTTTGCCAGGATAACACTTAAACCTTTATGAACGCAGTATGTGGCCACGTACTCACCCATCAGTGTGAAAAATCAGTGAACAGCAAACTGGAAAGACTATTCATTTTGCCATCTCACCATGCCACAGCTCACCTCCCCAGTCCCTCTTGAAGCACAGGATAGATAAAGACTGCCTGAGCTGAGCCCTGGGCTGCCAATGGGAGTTGGGACATTGGTTGAATTATGGCCGATGATGTTTGTCGTGACAGAAGAAGGCCTGGCCAGACAGTGATATAAGAACACAGCTGCTAGTCTGTCAGCTCAGTTTGAGTGACATTTGAAAATTGATAAAAAAACCGAAAATGCTTCCACATTAAAAATTAATAAAGTGACTGCCCTGCTGTTCCTCCTGCAGTTTGTTCCCATCTCCTTTTACACAGGAACCTGGGAAAAGAAAAGATCTTTAATGGGTTATAATGGGATGCAGATGAAAAATTGGAAGCATGTGGTGCTGAGAGAACCTGGCTTTCATTCATGTTACAGCCTGAAAAAAAAATGATGAGATGTTTCTTTTTTAGCTGTTTTGTGTTTTTGTATTTAAATGTAATTTGTCTCTAACATCTGTTTTTTGTCTCTCTTCTTTCTACATCTCTATCTCTTTTCTCATCCCTTTCTTCCCCTCTTCATCTCCTTATCTCTTTCTGACTCTCCCCTATCTCCTCACTTCTCTTCTTTTTCTTCCTCTCCCTCCTCCTCTTTTATTCCATCTCTTTTATTCTCCCATTTCTTCTCCAACTGCCCCATTCCCCCCTTTCTGACTTCTCTTTTTCTCTCTCTCTTTGGCTGCCCCCCCCCTCCTCTGTCATCCTTCTCCTTCTTTCTCTGCAGGCTGCCAGGTACAAGATGGCGATGCTGCCCGTGGCTGGCGCTGTGATCGGTGGGGTCGTGGGGGGCCCTCTGGGGCTGCTGGCGGGATTCAAGGTGGCAGGAGTGGCGGCGGCTGTGAGCGGAGGGCTGCTGGGATACGCCGGGGGCAACCTGCTGCAGAAGAGCCGGCGCGCCAAGGTGGACACGCAGCTGCAGCAACTGTCTACCAGCTGCCCTGAGCTCTGTAAGCAGGAGGACAAGAAGAAGCAGTGAGCGGAGGAGAGGAGAGGAGAGGGTCTGGGGGAGGCGAGGGGATAGCGGGTCCCATTTGTGTGTCTCGCTTTCCCGTTCCACCTCTTTGTCAAATCAGCTCCCATCTTTACCTCTCGTCTCCATTCCCTTTTCATCCGATCCTTTGCCCCTTTACAGGGATTCCGTAACACATGGTCACGAAAGGGCCTGGAATTCACTGTAACTGAGTTTTGAAAAAGAAATGGAGTGGGAATTGGACTTGGCTTTGTGCAACATGAGTTGACAGCAGCTCTCCACTGTCAGCCTCTCTCCACTTGTCCCCCAGTGCTGCACAGATTCAGCCCGATCAGAGAGTGACACCAAGGATTCACTGAACCACTCGGCAAGGGGAAGAGTTTGCCTTGTTTTTTAGGTGTCTAGCTCCCTAACCCCTGGAAACATCACAACTATGAGTCAATGCAAGACCTCTTATTGTCCTCCGGGAGCAGAAAGAATATAGACAGGAATCTGAATGACTTTGCCAAAGATGCTATTCAAATACATTTCCTGTGCCTGTTCTAATTGTTCCAAACACACAAGTTGCCGTAAAATCATCAGGCCCGTCCCTACGGCCTCTCATCTAAAGTTGGAATGGAATGGATGGCTTGCAGGTACCCCTTGGGCTCGCCTGGCGGAAGTACTGGTGAGCCCCGCTCATGAGAGTGGTCTTATCTGACAAAGGCATTTCCTGCCTCACTGAGCGCTGGAGTGCAGCTTGAAACTCTCTACGTGGAAAGCAGAAGCAGCCTGCTAAGGTGCAGGATGAATTACAAGCATCGGTGCTCCAGGGTACCTAAAATTGATAATGTCGTAAGATCTGAAGAAAGGAGTGTCTTTTGGTTCAGTGTAAAGATACAGGAGGTTGCAGGACTTTAGCTGGTCCCTGAATTTCCCCCTATATAAAAAACGGTAGTAATGTACTCAGGGGACAGTCGGGAGTAGATATCGCATGGAGGTAATACAAAGGTTAAAACATTTCACTGAAAAGCACATAATATATGAAATTCTACAAGGAAGGATTGTGAGCTTATAGTGTCAGGTTTTGTAGCTTGGGAGAGGGAATTTTACAATACAGTGGCCTTGTGCAATATACACTTACTTTATTGAATCAGTTGATGCTGAAGAGAATGATTTAAGAGAAAAAGTGTCTGACATATGAATGGGTAATTGGGAGTCATGTGACTCAGGTGGCACTTTTATTTGAAGAAGGCGTGTGCCAGGCTGAGCCGACGACGAGCTCCAAGTTAAACTGTCTCCCAGGTGTTTGCATTGGTCTTTGCATTTTTTCACACTGGTTGCCAAATTTCAAGTGATTGAAATAAATGAAAGCAACACGTACAAGTAATTGTCCCTGTCTATAAATGGTAAAATGCCTACTTAACACCTAAAAAAAAATGTCCTGCCTGGGTCCTGGTTTTGGCTAAGGCCTAGAGCAAATCCAAGGACCTGTGTGTCCTTGACTAGCTGCAAACTCAAAGTAGTGTTGTGCTGGTTTGCTGTTGTTGAGTGGGCTGATGCGTTTGGGTTCTGGCAGACAAGAATGCCACCATCAGCTGAGACATTTGTGAATCTGTCACTGAATTTGCATTGAAGGTTAGATACACTGCAAGCCTTGGGTCGGTTTTCTCTACAAGACTGTTAAGCTGCGAACAGCTCGGGGGGGAATGAAACCCTGCAGCAGTTTCCTGTCCTGCTGCAAGGCCTCGTCTCGGCTCATGCACAGAACTGAGCTGGGGAGCTGAGCAGCTGAGCGTTTCCCGCGCATGCCTGGGCTGCAGTTCCTACACTTTACCACTGGGGGACCGAGTGCGAGTGCCTCCACTGACACTGATGGCCTTCAGTCGGAGCACTCCGACACAAGAGAACGGGCAAGGCCAGGGTGCATTGTGTTGATGCAAGTGCATGAGCTGTGAAAAAAGGACTTTCTATCATTCTGTTTACAGCAGGACTAGGTGGCTGCTACAGATATCAGATGCAGAGGCTTGAGAGTCTGAATTCTTTGAACTCCCTTGGGGTTGGGTACCACAGCTATCAGGAAATGTGCCAACATCTGCTACTTGGGTCCTTCAAATTGTAGCTGATTCTAATATCCCAGATTCCTGCTGCCCTGCCCATGTGCAGTGAGAAGACCTGGCACATATTCAGCTGTGCAGAGAGAGGGATGCACAGTTCTGTCTCCAGTGTGTTTTTCATAAACCAAATTGTGAACACCTGGAGACGAAGTGTACTTTCACCACTCAAATTATATAATTGGTGTCACTTGTGTAATTTTCAATAAAATGTAGGAGAAACTGATGTCAACAGATTTTCGTAGCCATAAAGCAGCAACTACTGGAGTGGATTAGATTTATTCTGTTTGGAAGCATTTAAGATAAAGACCCTCTTCTATGTCATGCTGTTGCCTATTTTAAACGGGAAGACAGGTTAACTAGACAGAATCCTTTTTGCCTGTGCTGTACTGATTTATTTAAGGATTAGATCAAAACCCCACAGCAAAGCATGGCAAAATGCTGCAGTCTTTAAATGATCAGAGGCAGACAAACCTCTGATTACTTTCAGATGACATAGCAGTGCTCTGTCAACAACGAAGAGGACAGAAGCTGAAACAATAATTTGCAAACAGATCATTTTAAATTTCTTCACAGGAAAACTGGGGATGGTTCTTTTTTATCAGGGTGAATATTATTTTTCATTTCTGAATAATTGCATTTGTAAGTCTTTGCCTGTCTTAAATCCAGTACAATATTCACTGCAGTGGTTAAGGTACACTTGTAAGCACAGATCACACAGTACCACCTTGTGCCCGACTATTGTAATAGCAGGGATAATCTGTCAAAGGCTGTGGTAAGGTCTTTGTACTTGCCCTGACAATCGTGGGTTCCTCAAAATGATTCACCAATAGATTTTTATAGTATCAGAATGAGCAGGCTTTCATGCAAAGTGCAACTGAGGAGAAGGCAGCAGTAGCCTTTTTTGCTTGGTAATTTTTGTCATGCAGTGTTGAGGTCCTGCTGGTAATAGTGTTGTTATAAAACATTACAGGGTAGTAAGAGATGAGAAGCAAGTCTTAGGTTTACCGTTGCTTGTGCTCTTCCTCAAAGTGTGGTAAATTGTAAAATTGTACATGATGCAAGGACCCAAACTCTCTTTAAGGAATCCCTGGATAAGCAGTTGCTCCTGTTGATCTGTTGCTCGATCGCGGAAGCCATCTGGACAGCTCAGCGACGGTTTCAACAGCACAGCGGACCCTCTGTTCAGTCATCTGTCTCTCTTACCGAGTGATAATGCAGGCTTTTCTGAAAAGGAACAGATTTATGGCAGCCTGAATCTCTTTCATTGTGTTGAATTGTGTTTTGTTGTTTTTTTCAAGTTTAAAATGTGGAATTGTGTACAATCACAAGTTTTCAAAGTGGTTTTTAAGACACCTTCAACTACTTTAGACACGGAGAACCGTTAAATATGTTGTGTTTAGAGAACAATCAAGTAATTGGCAGATGAGACCGAAGACTCTGAAAACCGCAGGAGCCTGTAGGCCTCTGGGGACAAGTGTGGTGCAGATCGTAAGCTCTGTGGCTACGCAAGCTCCAGTCTTAGAAGCACAGTACCACTCAGGGATTTTTTTTTACTATCTCCTATGAAGCAGTGGTAAAAACCCTAGCTGGCTTCAATAGAAACTCTGTAAGAAGGCCCCAAAGACAAGACAAAGAAGCCATTTTAAAGGGAAACACTGTCCTTCAGGCCAGTACATTTATTTAGTCACAATGTGGCATGATTACAGTGTGGTTGCATACTTAACTGTCAAACTGTGACTTTAACAGTGGCTGGCTGGGTGGGTGTGGTGTTTGAGAATACAAGTACGTACCAAAAGAAGTTCGTGTTTTAGGTCATAAACAGGTTTGCAGCTGCGGAGTGAAAAGTATTCTCACATAAGTGAAGGAGGCATATTCTTTCATATGCTACAGCTCCTCTCCATTGCTACAGTATTTCATTTGATTAGTTTTCCAGATTTTGTGTTCCTTCTGATTAGTGTGCATTTCTGGCCACAATGATAAATGGAGACCAATTTATAAAGTTTCATGATGAATACTAGACCTGTTCAAACTGTTCTCCATTTATAGACAGAACATTCTGCAGTCACAGGCACAGAGCCTCTGTGGTAGTGTGATGAGAGCTGTGGTCAACAGCCTTCCTTTGAGAGGGATGAAGGCAAATTTGGCCTTTTCATTTAGCTGCACAGTATTCCAAATGGTTATCGGTTATTTATTTGATACCAAGTACAAATCGAAGTCAGAATAGCTTCCCTGAATTAGGTTGTATAATGAAGTACGATAGTAGTATAATAGTAGTCTAGTCCTAATCTTAATCAAGAACTTTTGCCAACACATACCATATAAGAATCATTAAAATAATCATTTAGTCCTGGTTGGAGCATGAATTGAAAGAGCCAAAGTTGGCAAGCTCTGCATGTGCACTGAGGAACTCCCACTATTCTTACTGGAGATAAAAAAGTGACTGATGTAGGGAAACAAGTGGACATCACTGTATGTGGTATACAAATAGTACGCACCCAAGATATGTTGACAGTACATAACCTTATTGTTAGCAATAACCCCCCCGTGCAGAAGAATGTGTTACAGAGCGGGAAAAAAGCAGTGCTACTTTACAGTGCTTGATTTACAGGATCTCAAACAGTGAACACCCCCCCCCTTCACTATCACACAGGGAATGGCCTATTACACTTTCTCCCTAAGCTCTGAGCAAGACATCTCTAATTTATCTTAGAACAAAATGGTGTGAATCAAGCACAGGCAACTCTTACACTCAAGGACTGAGTTCCTACAAGTATTTTAATTAGCAACTGACATAAGACCTGTAACAAAACATGTGATCGAACATTTTATTCATGTAATGACTTCCATTAAGGAGAAGTGAAATTAAATCCAAAGGACTGATGCCACCATCTTATGGTTTTATATAATTTATGATTTGCTGTCCAATTGTTCAATAATAATGCACTTTAGAGAACAAGACAGGATATTAAGTTTTTGACCATATCAGGCACAAAAACATAGCTCAGGAATGGTGGAAAAAAATCTTTTTAAATGTTAAGGTGCATGTCTTTAGAAATGTGATTAGATCATCAATGGAGAGCCGTGACTTAAGTAAGCTGGAAAGCCCCTTTATGAAGGCAACTTTTGATGTACCACACAGAGCCGGTATGGTAGCACCATATTATACATGTTGATGTAAGAGCGGAACAAAGCACTGCTGTGTTTTAAATGTGCTGCAGAGACCACACTGCTGTTTCTGCGCCAGTCACGTCACGGAGGCTAAGTCCCAGTGACCTCAGGACACTGCACTGTCGGTGTTCTTAATCATTAGTCACAAGGCCTGCCTTCCCCTCACGTTGCAGGTTTCTAAACGTTTACCCTCCGAGTACAGGTTTCCTTTTGAACACCTCCCCATCTGTCTGCCGACTCCAAAAAGGCATCTTGCATTCTGGTGCAGGTTGATTCACGGGCGATCAGATGGCATAGTGAATGGTTTCACGTATGTGTATGTATGTGCAGATATATGCAAGAGGTCCTCATTTTCAGCAGGTTTTTATTTTATAACACTATTGTGCCACGCCCACACATATGAGCGCACAGACTGTTATAGGGCATGTTCTGCATCATGCTATTCTCTAGTGAGCCAATAGTGTTAGAAATCGTGCAGTGATCAGTGCCTGAATGTAATGCAATGAAAACATGGTTTTGTTGGTGTAGCTGCAAAACATATTCCTTCGCGTATGACTCTCTTTTGTGTTATTACATAAACAACTTGACCGGAGCAATAAATGGACGAATAAAGAGATCTTGTAAAAGGTTTTATTTTTTTGCATTTCCTTTCCCCTCATGTTTTTTTTTAAAGAAATGACGTCTCCCCCCATCCCCTCCCACACCCACGCCTGTGGAATGAACTGCAGTGAGCGGAGCTGCAGTTCTGCAGAAGGACTTATACACACGTGACGTCCACATTCTCACCCTGGACATATGAAAATGAATAACTCACTTCAGACAGGAGAGCTGGAACTGACACCCAAAGATCAGAATCGCACTGGGTTTTAAATAAAACGGCAATATTTTTTAATTTAACGAGGACAACTCATCCATCTGCAGAGTCTCGTATGAGTTGTAGAAAACGTCTAAGGGCGAACCCAAAGGAAAAAACAAAATTGCTTTTTTTCTTAGCTACTGCATAGAAAGACCCACTAAGCACAGACATATTTACAAGCTCCAAAAATAAAAATAAAAACATTTTTTGTCCGTCCCACCCTCCCCCCCACCCCCAAGAGAGAAATGTTTTCTCCGTTTTATCCAAAATAAAAATTGTACACGCAAGAGTTATGAAAATATAGGTTATTCCTGGTGCCGTTGGGTCTGGTTGCTCGTCCACAAGACTCGTGATGGTTCCGGCTGCACTCGCCTGTTGCCTGTCCTGCCCGCTGTCTCAGACTGCTGCTACAGCTCGTCCCGGTCCCTGAGGATGGTGTATCTGGTCTCGCTGGGTGCCAGCTTCTGGAAGGAGCTCTCTGGGGGGCTGCTGGGCATTTCTTTCTTCTCCTCCTGCAAATTCACCAAGCCAGATTAACCGATTAACCCCGGAGAGCTATCCCGCATGGCCCAGGAGCCCTGGTGGTGCCGCAGTCTCTGGCTGTGCTCACTGTCAGGGCTGTCACAGCAGGCGTTCCGCTGCAGGGACCCTCACACCGTAGACCGAGCTTCCGTTTGCACAGGGCTCCGATACGTGGGACACGGCTGTGGTAACCTGCCCAGTGCCTCACAGATTTTTTCCAACGCTTTGCTGTATACTAATGTAAGCCGGATCACTCAGATCACTTTTGAACATTATGAGTAAAACTTCTGGTGAGCCACATGTACAGTACCTTTTCCCTGCCCTGTACTGAAAACAGATTTAGAAAGAGTTCAAATGCTGCTCTGGACAAGAATGCACTGTATAAAAATTAAAAACTGATTCAAGCTGCGAATGTAGGCAAACGGGAGCTTTAACTCATAATGAATTGGCAAACGTGGAGTGAACACAGAGGACAAGAGGGCAGTGTGTAGTTTCCTCTCCCTGCTGTGCAGATTCAGGGTTGAGCCTGGTTTACGCCAAGTTTCCACACTGGGCACAAGAAGTCCACCCTGTACAACAGTCCTGCCAGTGGGATATTTCACCCTGGCTACCCCGAGAGTCAACTTCAGAGGAAAGTTGAGTTAAATGTCTTAAATACATGCATAGTCCTCGTCTGTCAAATATCCTCAGGAGTGATCCTTGTACACTGTGTAAATGGCTCCACTGGCAGTTCTGCATTCCGCACAGGGAAGTCCGAGGCCACTGAGGTAGCAGTGCAAACGTCCTTTCTGCCGTGACAGAAAAACTGTTCGTGTGTTTTAGAACTTGTGTCAACTGCTGAGTTTTGGAGCCCCTCACTCAGGTGCGACAGCTGAAATGTAACCAAATGGACCAACACAGAAGGCAAAACTAATGTTCGTAGCGAAAGCGTTCGGATACATTATCATTCCCGCCTGCGTCAGTTCTGCATCCATTACTTGCCGGTTATGAGCTTTAAAGTGAAAAATAAGGGGGCAAATTGTTAATTTGAAGTTGCTGGCTATAGTATATTTTAGCTAGGGTTTTTCTGTAATCCAGGCCTAAGTGCAGAAAAAAAAAGGAAATCGGCAAGCAGATCAATTCCCAGCAGTAATTAGCACGGGTGATTAAGGGACCAGCTGGAACAGAAAGCAGCAGACATAGGGCTCCCTCAGGACCAGAGCGATCTCTGCCTTAGCCCTGTGCTTTCCTCCCTCTCTCCCAAACTCACCTGCCCCGGGGTGGTGTCTGTGGGGTCGGGTCCGTGGTGGAACTCTCGGTGCAGTTTCCCAGAGTGCAGGTCCAGAACAAACTGGCGGAGCTTACTAGGAACCCTGGGGAAAAAAGGAGCAGTCAGTCCGGCGCTGCCAGGAGCCCAGCTGGGGAGCGCACCGCCCAGAGGCCGGAGCACCTCCTCATTCACGGGAAGGGGCTTGAGAGCCGCCGACACAGCAGTGGTCTTCTGGATTCAGATCCGTCTGAGGCCTCTCATGCGGACCGTGTGTTGAGAGCCTAGCTCTTCTACAGCGCTGCATGGATATGTCCAGATGTGCTGGTGCACATCTGGCATTTTGGGCAGCTGCTGGGCTCGCGCCTCCTGCGACACACGGCTGCAGGCATCAAACAACCCGTTCCCAAACGGCAGCGCCAGTCAGGCAGCGCGTATCGACGCCAGGCCTCCGACAGCTCCTCCAGAGCAGCGGTAATTGCACGCGCAGCCCTGATAAACGCAGAGGGGAAGACAATCAATTTAAATTTCATCCCCCATCATCTGCTGTCACTAGCCGCAAAGAGCCAGCATACACAGATCTATTTTATCTAGCAAATGTCAAATGCGCTGTAATCGCCAAGATGAAAAGCACTTCCCCAGCCGGCTGAGGGAACTGAGCCGCGGGACTCTGAGCATTACCAGGTACAGGGACTGTACCGTCGCTTGAGCTGCAACAGCGCACTGCCTTGAGAAGGACCAGCATCTGTTGTGAAGACTTGGCATCATCTGGGCTTTTTGAAACAGTGGCAAAAAGAAAGAGGGAGATCCCAGCCAGAACACAACCTAGCTTGAGTGGTCCCACCATCTCAGAGCTTTGGAAACATCACTCAGGTGTTTCCCCTCAAAGAGAAAAGGAGCAGACTGGAGTCTGCGCCCAGTCTGCCATGGACAGGAGTATGGGGGGGTGGGGGGGCTTCTGTGTTTGGAGAATAATAAACTGATGAGAGAAGGGACCTCTCACATGAAAACAATTACACATTAATTCACTAAGGTTAAACAACAGCAGAATGCAAAGCAGCACAGAAAAGTACTTCAATAAAATAACATTCTTTGACCCGTGTGTGTTATGGCCTGCAGCGGTTACTTATATATTAAGGTCAGAGCGTTTCAAATCACTTGTGCAGATTTGTAAAAATCACGATTTCCTTCACAAGTCCAGTCTTTATTAAGCACGTGGAGCCAATTTAATTGAATCCAGTGTTTACAGGGAGAACCCAAGGCAGGTAGCGCCTGGAGTTTTGGGCTCATATTGTAATGAGGGTTTAATCACTAGGTGCTCAGCACTGGAAGATAACCCTTAGGGTTGCAGTTGTGCAGCCATGATTAAAAAACCTTACCGCGCGTAGGTTTGAAAGGGAAAATGCTGCTATTGCCTATTTAATTAAAAGTTTCTTTTAATTAAAAAAAAAGTATCAGATCTTGGAGCAAAGTACTTACGTCAAGTCGCTGAATTCTGGGAAGACGTACATGTGGCGGAAACTGTCGATGGCAATGACTGGACAGTCAGCTGGGGTTTTCTGAATGTGCAGCAGTGGGTGTCTGAACTTGTCACAGTCTGCGTGGAGGAAGTTAATGGAGCCTACAGCACAGACAGGAAGCAGGATAAGCAACAGGAAGTGCCACTTCATAGCATACCCTGACGTCCGTTGGATTATAGTGGACTGTGGGCATTTTCAAAAATATTCATGACAATTCACCCTGACTACACAAGTTCCACAGCGCTTTCTCCTATTATGATAGGTTTTACAAATTTATGAGACGCTTTCGGCTGAAACCAACTAGGAATATAACAGCTGTTATTCATCATTATTTTTTTCTACAAATACAAATAGGCACTCATGACATTTGCCGATAAAAATAGTGGCTGTAGTAGTAGAGGAGTTTAATGCCAGACGTACATGAACATTGGAATTGTTATTCATGTCGATCTCTCAGGACATACCAGTACAGCAGACGACACCACACAATGTAGACAGTACATTAAAAAATGGTACATAATAAATTGTAACAACCAGTAACTATAAATGTTGTAGAGAACAATAGACATGTGGTGGTGAAAAGAAAAACCTCAGATTCTTGTTTTAAATAGGACTGCTGAAAGAACTCAGGAATTGAATTCTTGACACTCAGCATTTTCAGTGGATAGAGAAACTCTACAGGCTAGCTCTGTGTCAAGATTAGTACAGGGAGCACCATGGAATCATCAAGAGAGAAGAACGCCTCATTATCCGATCATTTTCCTCTAGTTTATTATGCATTTGTCTGGAAATGCAAAGCGGAATTTTTAGGCCTTTTCTCTCTGAAAGATTCCAGCTTCCCTGGAACGTCCCTGGAAAAGGAATCGGCAGCTGGTGTCGTTTAATGTGCTACACCCCTGCTCCCTCTGGCTGCTCTCTGTCCGCCTCTCCCTGGAGGGGAGCACGCTGTACCTTT
Source organism: Lepisosteus platostomus (assembly GCF_059453375.1). Lineage (NCBI taxonomy): Eukaryota > Metazoa > Chordata > Actinopteri > Semionotiformes > Lepisosteidae > Lepisosteus > Lepisosteus platostomus. The sequence continues at coordinate 22,785,652 of NC_142622.1, read as the reverse complement.
CTCGCTGATGAGCTGCCTCGCCACCTCTTGCTGGAACTTCTCCAAGCTCTCGTTGTCGTCCTTCATGTGGAAAAGGATGAGGAAGGGGATCCCCTCTTCTGTTAGCTCCTGGGCAGGGGGAGACAGGTCTTGTTAGCAGCCAGTTCCCACAATGCACCTGTGCCCCTGGCCCAGCCACGCTGAGTGACCGCACCAGCGATCCGTCAAACGCCCAGCCCTGCTCCCCCCCAACTGCAACGCCGCAACTGCCTCTTCTCTCACACCTGGGTTGAGTCCCCCATCCCGAGACACACTGCTCACCCTCACTAAGCTCCAGTGTTCCCAGCACTGCCTTTTCAGCCAAATGTTTACTCCCAAACATCTCACAACAGTGCCCACTCTTATGTACTAATGAAAACAACATTGGTACATTACATTAATGGAATTATTTTAAGATTCAGAAAAAAACCCATTTAAATGCCACATTTTCACCTTTAACAGGGGAGCCTGTCGTGACCTACAGTATATCTTTTGAAAGAAGCCACTGATTTGAAGAACAGTACAGAAAATGGCACTAGTCCGGGTGGTGTACTGCACATAAAACCGTCATGGCCCGAGATGGAGCGAGCCCAGCAGGTCCGAGCAGGCCCGAGCAGGCCCGAGCAGGCCCGAGCAGGCCCGAGCAGGCGGTGGCTGTGTTGCAGGGCTGTCTGGCTGACAGAGCGGCTGGGGGGCACGGGGCTCTCCGGTTGCTAGGCGAGGGGCCCAGCAGAGAGCCGGACTGGGATCCCAAACATGCCCCTGTGCAAACAGGGCCGGGGGCGCGGGGAGAGACTGACACGCACAGGACAAAAACTCAGCGGCCGCCCCCCGGGAACTCTCCCGGGACCCTGGGGCCAGGGCTCTGTGGGAAAAGTACACTCAGGGCCCTCCAGCCACGCCAACCGAGCCGAAATATCGGGAAGAACATTCACATGCAAATGAGCAAGTGGAAAACACTGCGCTACAAGAACTTTCAGTCAACTGAGAAGGGGCTGCCACATTTTTTTGTTTTGTCTCTGGCACTCCGCTCTGAGGGAGGAGCTGGCCAGCGACAGCGGCGCTGAGCCCAGGGTGGGGTGCTGGGAGCAGCAGTCAAGCCCGATACTTCTGCAGGCACAGACACCCTTCCAGCGGGGTCCCAGACTACTCCCCCCTCGTGCTGGCACGTTGCCCTGCTTCACGGAGACGTAGGCTACATTAAACCGGTCCTGGAGGGGGCGTGCAGTCATGTCTGGTTTTTGCCCCAGTGGAGTTCCTCACGGGCTGCTTGAGTTCAAATTCATTTTGATGGGCATTGCTGTGCGGATGACACTCGAATCCACGTCTGCACTAAACCCAACGTGGAAGTCGGTCCTTTCCGATTTCATAGCTGATGTAAAAGAATGAATGACACACAGTTGTTGGCATTCTAATGGTGGTAAGTGCCACAGGACAGCACTGAACGCACTCAGCTGCCAAGTGCCAGCAACAAGGCCTTCCTGTGCTGGATTTTAAAATCTTAATAAGTGAACAGTCTGGTTTTGGCTCATCAGGAAGGGCAAAGACAGATGTTCCATTCAAAGCTGTTTTTCCCTTAAGTTTTGCTTCAAGATCAATAGTGACTGTTGTTTTAGCGAAGAAAAGGCACAGATAAACACCAGAAGGCCAGTCTGAGATCAATGTCCAGATGGAGGAGAAGAAAAATACCAGCAGGGTCGTCTGCAAACAGGCCAGGGGGGAGGAAACACTTGATGAAGAGCACTGCAGGCGTGTGCTGTGTGGTTCATATTGGTGGTGAGGTATTGGGGTGCTCACTGTGAAGAGTTGCTATATAATCAAATCCTGGTGGCTGACGAACGTCGGAGGAAGGCGAAGGTGCTGTTACCTCTCCGTTCTCAAAGGTGATCTCGCGCACCAGGGGAACACATTTGTCTTGGGCCCAGGCGTACGCCAGATCGAAGTTGGTCAGGGAGCCCAGGTAGACCATGTCGGGGATGTTCTCCTGGAGCAGATTGGTGAAAGGAATAAACGAGTGAGAGTTAACGCGGGAGAGAACGGAGATAGTTTTTTTTGACAGGTGGGGGACAAATATGCCCGAAAGGTCCATCAGTGCCCTCTATGGCTCACTCTCCCGCTGGACAACATCTGCATGGGAGCAGACGAGCTGCAGATCGGCTGAGATGCCCGACGGTGTTGACAAAAGGGAAAGGGAGGTTTAACTACTCACCCCCGGAGGCTTATAAATCACGTTGTCACCGCTGAACCTCTCTGGCTTTGACACGTCTCTGTTTGACAGAAAGAGAGAGGAATAAGCTGGGGGTATTGAAATCGGATCGCTCTAAGGGAGAAAGGAATAGTGGATCATTTTAAAAAGAGCAAAGCAAGCTGCCGTGGACACACTGCAGGGTCGATGGGCTGTCTGAGGTTAAGGGTTCCCTTGGAGAACACACCAGCACTCTGAAGCATGCAAGCCTCAGCCCCCCGTCATCAATGCAAAGTTCAGGGCCGAACAGAGATAAGGTGTCTTTGTCGTGTTTGATTACTAATGAACAGGTCATCAAAATAAGTACTAAGCAAAGAAATTAAATAAGAAGCTGTCAGTTCTCTGCAGACCTAATAATTTAATTTAAACACTGTGAATGGCAGACGTAACTGGATGCAGGGAGGATGAGGGATGACTGTATCTGATGGTCTGTTAAAAGTCTGACTAGTGGGGAAAAAAAACAGAAAACATCTTGGAAACACATTTAAAAAAACAATGACTGAAAGCACTTAAAAGTGACCAGTGGTTGCATTTCACATGAGTTACAGACTAGAGGAAGCCATTGGTCTTGTCTTGCCTGTTTGGTAGTTAGTAGCTAAGTGATCCAAGGGTCTCCTCCAGCTGCTTCTTTAAAGAAGCCGTGGTACCAGCTTCTGCAACATGGCTGGGTAGCTTGTTCCACGCTACCACAGCCCTTTGTGTAAAGAAGCACCTTCCTGCTCCTGGTTTAAATGCACTCCCACATAGTTCCCACTTGTCTCCCCCGGTTCCTGTTTCAAGTCTGTAATACAAGTCCGCTGGGCCTTCGTATCAAATCACCTAGTAGTCTTCTGTGTTTGACACTAATTGAGCTCATGTACAGTCAGTAACCCCTGATAACTACAACAAAATTCGAATCCATGCAACACCTTTCTAATAGAAATACACTGTATTCCAAGTACAGTTAAATCAACAGACACGAACAGGGCTGATTTCCGAATGAACCAGGGTTCAGGGCATTACTGAGGCACTATTCTTTTGACGCCTCACAGGGGTCTGGAGGCTGTGAGTTTGTAGGGTAATGCCAGGGTTCGACCTGTGAACTGCAGCAGTGTAACAGCAGGAATTAAAACCTGCGGCAAAGGGACGGTTTCAAAAGGCCGAGAATCCTAACCTCACAGAACAGCTAGACCCATGCTTGATAGAAGAGTGTCCTTCAGATGGAACATTAAGCCTAGGCTTTAACGACTGATGGTCCGATCATCAGAGTTCCCATGGCACTGTTTCTGAGAGTATGGGGTGTGACCCCAGAAAGTTCTTGCCAAAATCCATGGCTGGGCTCATCTTGTATAGTCTTGTCTCCTTAAAGTAAACCCTTTCATTGAGTTGTTTCTCACTTCTCCACATAACGTGCTGTGTAGAGAGGCTGTCCTTCAGGTGGGGGCTGCGTTTCAGAGGTGAATACACTGAGGCCCATCCTATCTGAAAAATACTCTGGGATCTTTTGGGAAAATATATACATATATTTATATAAATATATAAAAATATATACATATTTGATATGTTATTATAGACATTATTATTAGACATTATGTAATGGACATTGCATAGGTTTCCTAATCTTGTACTATTTTATTTTCCCTTACTCCTGATCTGCCTGTGTGGGTTTACTCAAAGTAAGGACGCATGCGAGTGTGAAATTATACATAGTTAATGTATATGTACATACAAGTATCCCACTCCTGTGCTGTCAGGGGTCTTATTTCCATCCTAGCACAGACACTCGAAGCACACTGCCCTGTTTCAGCCAGTGCCAGGACACCTACCCATGAGCTGCCAGGAAGACACAGTCGTCCCTTAAAATATTTGCCACCTTCTCAAATGTCCGGTAGTTATCAGAGTCCTTCAGCTCAAAGTAGCCAATGATTGTCCGTTTACTTCGCTGTAAGAAGAAAAAATAAGCATCAGGACCAACCGACGGAGAACTGCTGGTAGCTCGTGAGCTACGTCCCTGCAGTGGAGCTGGTGGTGTGAGGTGTGTGAGGTGTGTGAGGTGTGTGAGGTGTGTGAGGTGTGTGAGGTGTGTGAGGTGTGTGAGGTGTGTCTTTGGGCACCCGGGGCAAGCTGGGCTTCCTCACATCAACGGCCTTGATCTCCTCCAGGCTCTGCAGCTCCCTCACGGGGTCCACCTTCTGCTGCCGGATGAAGTCCGCAATGGCCGACACCGACCTCTGACCTCGGTACTCCCTCTTCATCATCATGCCGTTCCGGAAGAGCTTCAGCGTGGGGTACTTGCTGATCCTGTAACGCTGAGCGATGTCGGCTGACGGGGAGAGAAAGAGGCAAAACGCAATAAGCTGGGAGCAATAAAGTGGGGTAGGGAAAAAATACACCCTGACGAAGCTATACAGCGCCTTTCACCAAGGCTATGGTCTGTGCAATACCCGTCAAAATGGTGGATACAGCCCTCCCCACACAGGATTCTTAAACTTGCTTCCAATCCATTTCACTGCAGGAATTTGGACCAGGTCAGCTCTTCAGCTGCTTGATGAATTATCAAGTATTTTAGATGCACTTCAGTCTTTGTTGTACTAAAAGACAGGCGCTGGAGTGAACTGAATGGTCACGCAGCGGGGAGAGTTTCTGCCCAGACTCTGAGCCCCCCCAAACCCTCACCGCCCCCCAGTCAGCCCTCACTGCCGGACCTGCAGACGACGAGCCCCCTCGCGGCTCTGACCACCTCTGCAGCTCGGCGTCCGTGCCGCTCCTCTCATTTTCAACTCTCTCTTCGAGTGCAATCAGCCCAACTTTCAAGCGGGCATAAATTACAGCTCCAGTCATATCGGTGCTGCATTTTGAAACGGGCACTGCTCCCTTTTTAATTGCAGCTTTACAATAAAGAGCTTAAAGGTCAGCAATTCAGTGTTTCATTATGCAAATCACACCAGAAGTGGCTGGCCATAAGATCATTAGTACAATGTGCTGCTCAGCTTGTAATTCCCGATTCATGTCTTATTAATGAGGCCCATTAGGCTATGAAGAGCAGCAGGGCACAGACACTGCAGTGACCATCTTCCACAGTCAGCCTGGTCCTGCTCGCGATTAAACAAGCCACCCTCGCTGCTCCTCCCTCAACCCCACGACTGCCAACAGCTCGACCGGGTGGAAGCCAGAGCCGCCGCCAGGGCAAACGGCAGGAAGTGAACACACGGGCCGAGCAGGCGCGGAGGAAACAGACGTCCTGGCAGGTCGTCACCCAGAACCAGCACAGACAGTAAGTAGACGGTCTTAGGCACGAGAGCTCCGGTGCCAACTCGATAGTTGGGGACAGGCTTATTTTTTAACGGAGTTTGAAATGTCTGTGCGATTGATTTGCGGCTGTGGAATGTCAGCTTCAGCACAGACACTGATGCATACAAAGCGGGGCTGCTCCAGCTGTCTGTGTGTCATCGCAGGAGCGCATTCAGATAAGACGACTTGACGAATTGATCACAGTGACCTTTGGGTGCCGACAGAGATTCTAATTGTGATTTTGGTCTTTAATTGCAGTTCGAAAGTTATCCACTTTTTGTCTTTCAATGGGGCCAACAGACGCAGGCTGCTCCCGGCTCAGGCAGTAGAATGAGGTTCTAGGAAGTACAGGCAAGGTGTGGAACTGGGTAACGGCAGGGGCTGCCACATACCAGAAATGTAATTCCAAGATATTGCGACAACCCGTTTTTAACTGCTTGATGTGCTTTACTGATAATGATTTCAATAAATAAATATTAAATAAATAAGCGTACCCAAACACTGCGAGGATCAGCAGTACACAAATGTTAGCACACGACAAACAATCATGCAGAAGCAGCTTATTGATCGAGTACAGGTCCTCCCAACCGCCTTTCCTCATCCTGGACTTTCTTATGGGCTTACGAACTGGACCAGAAAAAAAAAAGACAGAGAACGAGAAGGGTGGGGATTGATCCAGAGAGATCGTACAGGAGACTGGCCCAGTACAGATGGAGGAAGGGGTCAGACCACTAGAAACAAGACGGGCTTAAGAAGAGAGGGCCACTGGTCGAGCAAAAACAAGACTAAGAGACAGGATTGGTGCAGGACCAGTAGAGACAGGACTGTGTAAGGTAGGGAGAGAGAATCAACCCTGTACGGAGACCGCAATGAAAGACACCAGTGAGCTCACTCATCTCCGAGATGAAAGGCAGTGCCCAGAAGAGGGTGAAAAATTCTCCAAAGTCTCCTCTTTACTTCTCTCAGCAGGAGTGGGAGCAGCTCCCCCATGCCTCCCTGCTGGGAGTCTTTAAGCGGACTTGGACTACAGAGGGAAGTGCAGTTTTGTCATTAGCCATCAAACGCTGTGCAGGTCATCAATAATTCCGTTTAATTTGCTTTATCTCAAAGACTGTGGTCCAGCTGCAGATGCAAAGCCACTGTGTGCCTTTGTGTGTGTGCGCGTGTGCGCCTGGGCCTGGGCCTGGGCGTGCTGCTGTTCGAGAGGCTGTGCTTGAAATGTGCTGCATCTGAAGAGTAGCAGGGGCAGGTGTCGAAATGAATAGTGTCGGTGGGCCATTTCCGCAGCAACACTACTGAACACGCGGCAGCAATGACTAGATCCTGCCCATCTCTATGCCTGACCCCTCACTACCCTGCAGAGAGGACTGACAGTGCCACAGACCCTCATGGGCACTCAGGACATTACTGAAGAGACAGCACCACATACAAGGAAAAAAAATCACAATTTCTTTTAGTCCTTGCTGTGTGTGTCAAATCTGGCTTAAAAACAGAGTTTCATTTCATTTTCATATTACGGCCATATATCTGGTATTGGTTGGGGATTTATTTCATGTAGCTTTTAAGTTTGGATGGAGTGTACTTTAGCAAGATGGTGCAGCATTTTCATTAGACGTGTGCTAAACACAGCAGAATCACAGTCTGACATTAAGATGTACAATATATGGTCAGTTCTCAATTTACAGTTTCAATTTGTCCTTTTTTGTTTTGAATTGCCCCCAAAACATGTACTGTTTCTTAATTTAGGATGCCTTGAGGTCTCACTTGAACAGGCCTGGGCTACAGGCAGCTGTATATATATACTGCACATACCCAGTTGTCCCAGGGGGAAGGGAGCAAGACGCCAAGCTGCTATACAGAAAAAAAAGGACTTAAAAGCAAAGAATTTGTAAATATTGTTAGTTTAAGGGAACTCATCTCTTCACAAAGAAGAACAACCTTTTCAACCTAAAAAGCCTATAAATAAGTGTATAGAATTATTGGCGAAACCTAAGGAAAACCTGATTGGTAATGTGACTTAGAGATGAAGATAGCTATGCAGTGCACATGCACCTACAGGCACAGTGCTGCTGTTTTTCACACTGTTCATCACCGACCCGTAATGACAGTCTTGCCTTCACTTTTTACATGAAATGGACCAACACAAACAACCATTTGGTATAAAAATGACTTCTAACACATCTGCATAGATGTTTTATGGGTATAAATGTGTGTGACTATTCGGGAGTTTAGCCCTCTGGTTGGGAGTGGACTCAGAATGCTCCCTCCCCCCATTTCTGTGCATTTATAAGGGAGATTAGTTCTTAATTCCTTGTTTTTACTCAGGAACAGATCCGCAGTGTAGATTGAGAACTGCCTGTATACCAAACAATGTACGAACAAGATCAGCAGCTACCACAGCCAGCATGTGAGCTCACCAACCCCACCTTCGCTGAACCTCGCCCCTTCTCAGCAGGCCCTAATCCATTAGATCATGCGTCTCAGGAGTTGGCCCAACTGAGTCATTGAAGAAAAATGACTGATAATTTGAGAGCGCAAGCAGATGAGTGTAATTCACAGCCTGTAGGCTCCACTTGTATCGAAAAACTCCTTCATAGCCAAACACCTGAAGTACTGACAACACTGATGGAGTCACTGATAACCCTGCAGTGCCACCCAGGGAAACCAGGAGACTGTGAATCCTGCAGCCCTGTTGGGGTTGTAGCTCTCCACCTGCTGCCACAAAATCCCGACTAAGATTGCAAAACGTGTCCCTTGCCGTTGACCAGCAGGAAAAAGCCCTCGGCAAGACATTGCCCAGAGAAATTCAAATCCCGTGACCAGCAGAGGAATCCTGCTCTGTTGGGCCCCTGAGCAAGGCCCTTAACCCCAGCTGGTCCAAGGGCGCTGTATAAATGGCTGACCCTGCGCTCTGACCCAGAGCATCTCTCTCCCCGCCTGTGTGTCTCATGGAGAGCAAGCTGGGGTATGCGAAAAGACAAATTCCTAATGCAAGAAATTGTATATGGCTAATAAAGTGATCTTATCTCTCGCGTCCCCGTCCCCCCCAGCGCGGACAGAGGCCATGCGTGAGGCGAGCGTGTCGCGCGGGACTCACAGTGCTGGTCGCAGTCGACGCGTGCGAACACGACCTGTTTGGGGTCGGGGAACTCCTCCCGCACCACATTGGAGGCCTCCTCGAAGACGGGGTGCAGCATCTGACTGAACCGGCACCTGGGACACAGCACAAGCATGCAGGGAACACAGTTACACCACCCCCCGTGTTCACAGCTAAGCGCTGTATCAAATTCAAAAACAGGTACATTCATTCAATCCCCATCTTTTTCCTCTCTCCCCTCTCCGTTGTGCTTTCCTTTTAATCCTGTTCTTCATTTCTGACATTTTGTCATTCATCTGGCTTTATTATTTCCTCTACTCCTTGCCTTTTTACTTTCCTCTCATCTCTTCTGTCTGATCTGAAGTAAACGGACACAAGAAAAGTTACAAACAAGAAGAGACTATTCAACCCATCAAGTTCATTAGGTTGTCAGTAGCTAAGTGATCCAAGGAACCCTTCCAGTCATTTCTTGAAAGTAAAAGCTTCAACGACACAGCTGGGCTGCTTCTAAATACATTTCCTTTTAGTTTACATTTGAGTCCTCAGATTTGACTGTCAATTCTGATGACGTCCACAGGGTTGACACATAGTAAATTCCTGCAGGGGTTTTGAATACTTGACTCATGTCTCTTTGTTCAGGACTTTAATCTTGGAGGTTTTTTTCTGTTCAATAAATTATTTTAGTCTGTTTGAGGCTACTTTAGCCTTAACAAATGTAGGACATTTGTTTAAGCCTGGCAAACATACAGTTTACAGCTCATTAAATTACACTGTATTGGATAGCTCATTCCTTTTTACCTGTGCTTGCTATTTATTGATTTCCTTTTTCATTTTTTTTTTACCATTTTATAAAGTGCTTTCTTTCTCCTTAGATTTTCTTGATTTACTTAATAGTTTGGGCAAATTATTTACGTAATCTAATTGGTACAGGATTTCCATACTGGTTTGATAACCTGTCCCATTTTACGTCTCTTAATCTCTGTCTCATAATCTGCTTTCTTGAAATTATAAACTTTTGTTTTGCATTCTACCTGTTTCAAAGTATGCCTCAAAGCATCTTATTTTACAATCAAAGCTCCCTGTTTTTTTCACCTGTTTTCTTTACTCAATATTGTTTGAAAAGATCAATGCAGATATAGTCTTGTAGATGCTCCAAAGTGCTGAATAAGGAAACTGTCATAAACCATGTCTACCACATCAGTTTCAGGTGTTGACATCCTGATTGTCTTTTCCCAAACCATATGAGTAAAACTTAAACCTCCCATGAGGACCACTTCCTGCTTTACATATTATACATTTGAGATTTCATTATATAAGACTGAATTCAACCAATGTCTGAACTTGGTGTTCTATAGCATACTCTTAACACTACATACTTGGAATGTTTTTATAAGTCTTGAAGACTTGATTCCTTTAGTTTTAGTCTAGTTTTAAGACTTGATTCCTCTAGTTTTAATCCCTGTGCCAGACTGCTCTTTTAGATAATGCTCCAACTGTTGAATGTTTTATAATATCTTGGTATTCTTCACTATCACTGTGAGCCATGTTGCTGGGATTCTAATTACATTGTGATTACCTGCTAATGCAATAACTTCAGTTTCTTGCATTTTGTTCCTCATATTCAAAGCATTTAGGTTAAAGCACCTAAATACCGGGTCCTTTGACATTTTGCAGTCTACAAAGCTAAAGCCACCTTTCAATTCTTGATGAAATCAAATATAAAGGTGTTAATTATGCTTTTTTTGTTTGCAGTTTTAAAGAAATGGAGGGGGCCTAAATACTCACCAGTCCGCATAAAAATTCACTAAAGCAACACCAGCATTGTCTGGAAAGAAAAAAAATGACACGGTCAAAGTAATGAATACAGGATTGGTCTCTCAGTGGTCGAACAGCACACTAAGAAAACGTGTTGTTATTCTGGTGGGATCTGGTGGGCAGCACTGCCCACTGACCACAGACCAGGAAGTCTCATTCTGCTCGTTCTTTAGTCCTGCTGTCCATGAATATTCTTTTATCTGACAAACTCTATATAGCCACCAGCCATGTCACCCTGCAACTCACAACTGGCAGCCCACTGAAGCTCAGCAGGTGTGAGCCTGGTCTGTACCTGCATGGGAGAGCTCCTGGGAAAAACTAAGGTTGCTGCAGGAAGAGGTGTTAGTGGGACAAGTAGGGGACGCTCATCTTGCAGTCTGTGTGGGTCCTAATGTTCCAGTAGAGTGACTACTGGGGAATTAGTATACTGCAAAAGGCGCCACCCCTCAGCAGAGACGTAAAACCAAGGTCCTGACTCTATGCGGTCGTTGAAAATCCCAGGGTGTTTCTCAAAAAGAGTAGAGGTGTAACCCTGGTCTCCTGTCCAAATTTCCCATTGTCAGGTGGTGATGGAAGCACCATCACCACCTGAGCCACTCAGGAACCCTCTTCCCTGAATAAATTAACAGCCACCTGTGATGTCTGACAGGAAACGCGTATTCAACTCTTCATCCTGTAACACTCTTCCCTCACGTCAGCCAGTGCTTTTTCGATCTATGATCTCCAGGAGCTACGTGTGCAGTTCATTCACATTAAAAAAATACGATTCCCACCAATCTTACTGCTTTTGTGTGGTTCTTCGTCCTAAATGTCATTCGGTTTTACACATCTATAGTTTCAAAATATTTTTCATTGACCAGTGACCGACATTGCTGGTAATGGAGTGTGTGATCACTTCTGCCTTGCACAACAGTACTGTAACTTAACAAATAGTTGACAATATGTCCCGATACAAAACAAAAAGAAAAACCTGAAGGATTTCAAAGGTCTTTTTTATAGCTGGGGTTTCTGCACACCTCCATCTTATATCAGGCAAGTAACGCCAGTGTTATGCAGAACAGCAACGATGCATTGTAACTTCTCCGCAGGCCCATTTCACAGCACGGAATTCTGGGTCCTGCAGGAGGCTGGAGGAAAAGCGCTCCACAGGCGATCAATGGCGAAGTGGTCTGCTCTGAACCTCATGCATACCAGAGCTATACTTACTTAAGGTTTCGTCAATATTTCCGCTATCAAGAGTTGTTATTTCACTTCTCACAGGAGTATAGAGCCACGTTACCTGGAAACAAAAAGAAAACAGCATGCCATTAACTTTGCTCAGACGGAAAACACAACACAGTGTCCTCATGCGCTGCTCTTTGTATTTGAAAAGCATTTTGTTTGTCGCACACACACACACACACACACACACACACACACACACACACACACACACACACACACACACCAGGTAGTGGACAGGGCCACTGTGCATAAACAATACTTGAGAGAGTTTTGGGGATTGTCGGAGGCACAGCTTGTGATACAATGGAATGGCCATATCTACCCCTCCAGACAACTCTAAACTGTTTGCTGGATTCCAGAGTAAAATACACACATCAATCATACCCTAAAGGACACAGGGTAGAGGAAAAATATACTTTCGCGCCTCTTAAGGTAGGATGACGTTATGTAGCTGAGATTCTACTAAAGATATTAAATCTGGCCGAAGAACTAGGCTTAACATTTTGCAAAGAGGACGGAATGGGAATTCTATCACTCACAGTGTGGAGAGGAATTGTTTGCATTAAAATGTCATATACATGTCAGCACCAGGACACTGGTTTAGAATTCCTGCTCTAGAGGGAACAGTTCCACTTTCTGGTCCACTAATACCACACCAGAGAGCATCCTGTCACACACTAATGTACATTTTCTAATCAGACACAAGGGTATTACTCAGACCCTCTAGCCTCACTACAGCTTCATTCTCACTTAAACGGTGGTAACTGCAGAAAACCTAACACCACGGTTTTGAATAATTCTAAAATAATTCCCTTTTTTAGCATCGGTTTATCTGTATTTTTTAAATCCCTGTTCATCATTCTTCAGTTAAAACAAGTCACATAGTTACTCTTTGGTCCAGAGTTCATCCTGATTTCGGGGGGGGGGCCTTGACCGCTGTAATGCTGGTCTCCACATATACAGCCGATGAACTGGAGCAAGGGTGCCACAGCAGTGTCTACAGTAGGGACTCAAACCCGCAACCTATCAGTCATGAGTCTTTCAATGTCCTAGGCCCTGACATTCTTTCACTGCTACAGGATTATCTCCACAAACACTCACACTGCTAAAAATTACAGATTGACACGAACATTCAAAATCCAGTAGCTCTTTATCGTTACACAACTCTCATTATTGTTAACAATAACAAATATTGCTCTCCATAACAAAGTAAAGAAATGTAATATGGACAAAACCCACCAATCTGTTTTCCCGACAATGACAGGAAACTGGAGCATCTGGAGAAAAGCCATGGGATCACGGGAGAACGTACAAACTCCACACAGACAGCACCCCAGGACTGAAATTGAACCCAGGAACCCAGGACTGCGAAGGAGCAGCTGTTAACTGCTCCACCGCAGTGTTGCCCGGTAACATTTCAATTATACTCATAACTGACAGACAATATGCTGACGCAGCTTTTCGATTGAGAATCGTACCGTGCTAGTTTGGCTCTGAACTGAGCCCGCAGTAAGAGGAGCAGGGATCTGCTGGGAATCACATCTCGAAGAACAACCTTCCCCCCCCTCATAGCTCAGGGCAGGGGCTGGCGCGGGATCAACTTTCAAACCCCATTCTCAAGCACAATCTGTGACCTCATCTCCTCCGAGCAGTATTCTTCCAAAACTCTTCCCCTAACTAGCAGTAAAATCGCAATGATAGCATTGCATAGAAAGGGATTCCTCTGCTGCACTGCTCATGGAGCTAAACCTCTTAGTCTGGCTCCTAATCCAGAGCGCCATGCAGCAGCAACACACACCTGGAGCTCTCCGGCTCCTGTCCGCCCGCCCTGTCCCCTCCTCCGCCCCCTCTCTCGCGACAGGAGGGGAGGAGAGCGGGGCTGTGCCCCTGGGGGGCTGCACGGGCAGCAGTAACAGCCCCTGAAGTCTCCTTTGAAAGCTGCCAATCAGATGCTCTCTGAGGGCCTGACAGTCCCCAATGTGCAGTAATGAACCGCAGGCACCGAAAAACAAGCCGCTCTGCACTCTAAACATAGACCAGGGAGAATAAGGCGGCGTTACCACAAGGCCTCTCTCTCTCCTAACGCGGGGAATAGGAGCCGATACGCAAGTGAGAAACACCGGTTCCTGGAAAAACACAACGCTGAACCTGACAAACACTTTGAAGAGGGAGGGAATGAGAGGCATTGTGCACAAGAGATTTTTCCTGGCTGCTTTTTAAAAAGTAACCGCTCAAAGCAATTTCATGTTTTTTGGGGGCATTTTTATAATGGAAAACGTGCCAGGGAAGCACGAGGCGTACAGTTCTTTGAAAAAAAAAAGTCTTTGCTCCCTTTCGGATATTCTAAATTATTATGGATTTGCACCCCTGAATGTTACCAGAGCTTCATGTCTGAGTGAACTAATAACACCAAAGTTTGGCGCTTCTTTCTTTTATTCCATAAGGAGTCCTCCAACATTCAATGCCCCAGTATGAAAAAGTTAACGCCCCCTTAGGCTCAGTAACTGGTTGCACCACCTTAAGCTACAACAACTGCGACCAAACCCACTTCCTGTAAGTAGTCATCAGTCTCTCTCACTGCTGTGTAAGAATTCTGGCCCATTCCTTCAGGACTGACTTGGAGGGGTTTCCAACACCAACTGCTTGTTACAGGTCCTGCCACGAAATTTCTATGGGGTTTATTTCTGGACATGGACTTGGCCATCCTACAAAAAGAAAGGGGGATGAATACTTTTTCACAGAACGGTGTATAAATTAAATTCCTTAGTTTTTTACCTTATCTGGAGCAAATGGGGCCCTTGGATGTCCCAGGCACCCAGCATTTGCAATATCAAATACACCCATGAAGTGCAACCTACAGAAAGTGCCCGTTACGCAAAACATAATTAACATTTTTTGCATTAGAAAAATATCTGGTTGTTACCTAGGAAACCTGCTATTAGAACTGCATGAGGGACTTTTTTTTCTTGCCAGTCCAAATTGCTCTGCATTTTTCAACCCTAAACCTTTAATGACTAAAAACAACAGCATCTTACAAAAACCACAACCAGCAGGAGCAGGAACAGAGCCAGTCTTGGGCCACGGACGATACCCTGCAGTTCAGGAACGCCAAGTGGCTCCTGGTTTCCCCTCAGCGCTTGGGAAACCGAGCTGGGCAAAGGGCCACAACTTAGGACAGTCTCACCACACACCATGCTCCAGCCTAGTCCTGCCTGCTGGAGAAGCCCTCACCCTTGCCAAATACCTCACTGCAGGAGCTCACAAGAACCCCACTGGGCCCTCTGTACTCCCAGCATTTCCACTAACTGGGCTGCCCAGACCAGTGCACGGGCCTCAACTCCTGACCGGTCGAAACTAGCTGGGCCTGGTCGAACACACCTCAAAGTTCATCTCCAATAAGCCGGCACTGTTCATTTGCTGATCGTGAAACGATCTTAACCATGATCTTCACCGGTGCGCTTTTTTAAAACGAGTCAACTGCACACTTCAAAGCTCAGGGGATTCACAGCTGAAAGGTGGCTGTGGCAAGAGATCTCACTTCTGCGTTCACTGCTGTTGCCCCCACTCCACTCCACAGTCAGAGCAGTGTCGCACATCGCAGTGCCCTGCAGTCCTATTTGTGACACACTTTCCTCCATTACAACTCCATGACTGTCATCACAGACGCCGCTGGAACAGCCAGCCTCAGGCACAGAAACATGACTCCCAGTGCAAACTCGATTTTAGGGATATCAAATAATAAAATTACATGAAAAAATGATATTATTTAATATTCGGTGGCATGGGGAAGCCGTGGTTATCATTACTGCCTTACAGCACCAGGGCCCTGGGTTCAGTTCTGGACCCGGGCTGCTATCTGTGTGGAGTTTGCATGTTCCCCCCACGTGTGGATGGATTGCCCCCAGGTACTCCAGTTTCCACCTACAGTTCGAAGGCATACTGCTAGGTTAATTGGGTTCTGGGAGAATTGTCCCAGGTGCGATGGACTGGCGTCCCATCCAGGGCGTACCCTGCCTTGCACCTCTTGTTTGCTCAGAGAGGCACCATCTCCCCTGCTGGTCTTTGTTAGACAAAGCATTTAGAAATGATTAACAAATAATACTATTTATTAAATAATACAATTTTAAAAAATCAGTAATAGCTGCAAGATACTTCAAGATTGTTCTTTGTTTTGGGAATGCCATGTGGAGTTCTTCTTTTTCCTTCACCTTTCGCAACACTGCCACACCATCAAACAGCGCTGCCAACATCGCTACTTTCAAACAACGGCTGGATGGCATCCTTGGACTAGCAACAGCTGCTTTGGAACAAGACTCGGCGTGAGGAGGAATCGGCAACACTGAATCGCCAACACCTCAGTGCAGGACGTACTGTACATCACGACAATGACTCCAAATGAAGGCTTATGAACCAGAGGATATGATCTTCTCGGAGAATGAATGGCACAGAGAAGCCTCGAGCTAAATGCCTCGTAATCGTGTCAGAACAAAATCCAAAAGCGCCCAGAGGTAAGCCGGGGGTCGATACAGCAAAAATTATTCATTCATCAGAGTGCACTGGACTGATCGACGCAGTTAAGCAAACAAAATATTGCTCCAAGCTCTGATCTGAGGCCCACACACTCCTAGCTTGCCTAGCTAATTGGAGATTGATTCGAGGACATTAGGGGTGGCTTAATTCCTTCTGTCAAGCCCTCCGCTCTCTCAGATCACACACTCACACTGCTCACCACTCTCTCCCCAATTAAAGCACTGTTCGCGCAAGGCCGCGCTTCCCGAACGGCAGCCAGCAGGCTTTGCGCTCTGTGCCTTACTGCAGGGCTTCCCGAACAGAGTGGCCAGGCTAGATGACAACGCCACCTTGTAAAAACCGTTAACCAGAAGACCGCGATTCCCGTTCGTCCCAGGAAAGGAAATACCAGCGCGGCAAGAAAGTGGAGGGAGTCATACAGGCCTGCGCGCTCCCACACCAGCAGCTCAAACTGTGTATCGCCAAGACGGGCACTGCACTTTTCAGGCAGGTGTGACTGACGGCACCTTATGACCCAGAGCTAGTGGAGGCCTCCCAGTCTCCCACAAAGCAATTGTCAATTAAGAGGCAGAAGATCGTTGCTCTTAATTGTTACATCTGTCAGTAATTCAGACTGTAACTAATCACCTCAGAAAGCCTGAAGGAAGGTTTTATTGGCCAACCTGACGAGAGGTACTGTGGGCAGTGCAAGGCTGAGTGAGGGATGTTTCACTGTCTTATTTATTTACACCTCTCGCTCTCAGGATACCAAGTTCTTCAGAAAACAGGCTCCCACAGCACTGCTGTTTGCATCGGTGGAAGGAAACGTTGGTGACAGATGAGGGACGAACAGCCAGGAGGTGCGTATTGGTCATATTTGTAAAGTAATAATTAATAATAATTGCTTACACTTATATAGCGCTTTTCTGGACACTCCATTCAAAGCGCTTTACAGGTAATGGGGACTCCCCCCCACCACCACCAATGTGCAGCCCCACCTGGATGATGTGACGGCAGCCATTGTGCGCCAGAACGCTCACCACACATCAGCTATCAGTGGGGAGGAGAACAGAGTGAAGAAGTCAATTTATAGATAAGGATTATTAGGTGGCCATGATTGGTAAAGGCCAGTGGGAACTTTGGCCAGGATGCTGGAGTAACACCCCTACTCTTTTCAAGAAACACCCTGGGATTTTTAAGGACCACAGAGAGTCAGGACCTCGGTTTTACGTCTCATCCGAAGGGCAGCACCTTTTTACAGTATAGTGTGACAGTGGTGAAAGCAAAAGAGAAAGCCCCACTGACAGCAGACCAGTGGGGTGTGGGAGGGGGTCACACGAGGACACATGGACAATGGTCTCCTCTGGAGTAAAGTCAAAAATGAATCCATTCCCTGAATTGTAATGTACATATTGTGTAGTGCTTTGTGTCATCATGTCATAACATTAAAGCCTATAATCTGGCTTCTCTCAAGCCTCTCTGGATGAGATCCTTAGATCAAGTGAGAAGCCAGGATGGTTACAAAAGAATGGTTCATCCACCTCATTTGATAGTAGGTACTTGATCCATCAAGCTGTTTCTTGAAAGACGCCAGAGTATCAGCTTCAACATATGTTGTTCCATGCTCCCACCACCCTCAGGGTAAAGAAGCCCCTCTAGTTCTCAGTTTAAATGCACTTCTACTTAGTTTCCAATTATACCACTATCTACCAAACAGGTAGATAGGCCACATGCCCCCCCACTCATCTGCTGCTATTCTTATGTACTTAACAGTAAACCTACCTGTGATATCTCTCTCTCCCAGATGCCGAGAGCATAACTGCCGTCCTCACCACACGCAACCTATTTTTCAGCCCTCAGGGCAATACGAATGCAAGCATTCAAACACCAGTAAAGGAGGCTTTTGTGATTTCACTAGGAAACTGTGTTGCTAATTAGCAGCAAGCAATTAACTGCACGTGTCAGATGGCTGCTTATTCTGTAGTGTCAAAACACCACTCTGTAAACCTCCAGTTTGCTGGAGAAGCAGATTGTGAGAATCTACAAAATCGACCACCACTCATAATTTCAGAAAGAATAGGGCGTCTGGGCAGGTAGGGCCCTCTCATCCAGAGATCACTGCTTCGCTTAAAGGCTACGTCAGCCTGCACTCTTTTATCAGGCAGAGCGTGATAGTTCACCGCTCACAGCGTCACCTAAGTATTGCTGTAGACACTCAGCAAACTCACTTTGAGTTGCAAAAAACAGTGCATGAGCTGCCCGACAGCGTGCATTTCAGCATATATACACCTGTGTCCACCTCGCCTGTGTTGTTGTATTGAGAGAGATCGCCAAACAACTGGGGAAACAAAAAACTGAACCAGGAAACAGCAAACTTCATCAAAAAAATCATAAATCACTAAAAAAAAAACAGTTTCCGCTACCCACGCTAAGAAAAAAATATAAATAAGTGCTCCTTATTACAGGATAGGTAGCTCACTAATTAGCAAGATCATTGCTAGAGAATAATTAGCAAGCCAGACACCAGCAGCTGGTCTATTCACAAGCACCGACCACGCTGCTCAGGGGTCCCATGCCTCCCTGCGCTGAGCGCAACTGACTGGGGGGCGCCAGGTGCACACGGCCTCCAGCAGGGGGCGATGAGAGGCGGGGGCTCCCAAGCAAGCACTGCCTCTCCTAGTTGCAGACACGACAGTTACCAGTTGACTGCAGCTCCCAGGCCAATATTGGAATTCTATACTGGAACAATAAGATTATTACTTGTTTTTGCTCACTGGACAGGGACTCACCTCACAATTGTTGCCCTAAGTCAAAATGGTAGGCATGTAATTTCCACAAACGAGCCAACATTCTAGTTTCCATGGTTTTAACACAGATGAGTAAGCATTTTGACCCCCTACCCCTGGACAGGACACTGGTACATCACAGGGGTGGTGAAAATGGGTCACCACTTTGTCAGTTGAGAGCTGCCACATTTCATTGTGTGTGCCCGGTATGCTAGTTTCTGCTGGCAGTGGAAGAGCAGTTGAAGGTCTTCCCCGTGATACACAGGACTGCAGGAGGTGAGGACAATGGCATGACAGTTTCTGAAGGTCTTCTATTCATTTTCTGAGGAGATTCAAAAGGAGAATCTCAAACTACCTGCAGCCCCTAACCCGTTTTTAATTGTACCCAATTCCTTTTCACACTTCATTATTTGACGTGAGCTACCTCAACTCCACTCACAAAGAACGCCTTCATTCCTTCTTGACGGCCACACGAAAGTCTAAACACTAAACGCTCGATGTCGTCCAATCGCCCGACCACTGTTGAAAGCCAAGAGTGTGTCGTGGTGATGTATCACAATTTGGTACCTCTGTCTCTAGCAGCTTTGTGCGTTGTGCTGAGGACTGTGCTGTTCAGTCCACACCACAATGTCAAGTCATGTTCTTCCCCTTTCCCATGTTCTTTTATGATAGACACCCAGCTCCTCCTTTCTTCCACAGCGATTCTGGAACCCACTTTTTACGATGCTATAACAACAGTAACAACAAAATGACTTTTCCCCCACTTCCCAAAATGCCAATACGGATACACTATTTTTTGGTTGCCCAAAATCAGCTGACAGAGGGGTACTTACACTGTATTCTTCAGAACGTAAGAGACACCTGAGCTGTGCAGTCTCTCAGTCTCAACAGGGTGGCAGAGCTGCTGTTCTACAGAACTGTATCCCTTTTCCCCTTTCGTCCAGCTTCAGAAACGGCTACTGCTTGGCTCTGGGTTTTTCTCCAAGGAGCATCCGATTAATACAGTATTCCCTATTTGCTGTTTTACATTTTTCATTTTAAGATACCCTTGATACACAGAACATCTCGCATATTACAGTCTGATTTCTGGCTAGAACGTAATATCAATGCACCAGTAATTAAAAAAGTCACTAACCCTACTAGTTTGTACACAGATCTCATCGAATCAGGACATATCCGTGCTGAATATTAATGTACTGCTCTAATCTGCACACGCAGTGGAGCGTTCAATTGTTAGCTGGAAAAACACCAGTTGATTCAATCTCAAAATATTTGTCATTGATTATACCTCTATCTCCCTTCATAGCAGTATGCAAAAACTACACCTGAAGCACTGAGTATAAAAGGACAGTACTTGACGTTAAAGCAGTCCTGTGACGAACAACGCCTACAATGAAGCTCAGAGGCCTGTGCGGCTTCTCCAGTGGGTTTAGTGTTGAAATCTGGTTTTCTTTCTCGTTTCATTACTGATGAGCTCGTAATCAAACAAAAATCCAGGAATGGCTGAGCTGTGTCTGCTCCTAGCTGGCCAGATTGCATTCTTCTCTTCTGTCGTCTTCCCCCCCACAGAGAGTGAAGACACTGAAGTAATAAGATATTTTAGATTTTTACACAGTTAAGGCACCTGCTTTTGTGACAGACTGTCATACGCAAAGACCATAATCTCACCCGAACAAGTTCAAACTCTGTCCTCGCTTTGAACCTTCCTCGCTGGCCTTTTCTTGATTGTGTGCACGTGACTGAAGCTATCTGCTCTGGGATGGAAATGAGTCCCAGGGACCTCTGAGCTAAAATACAGATTCGGCACTTTCTAGGTGCCAAATATTAACCTTAGCGTTTCCAGAAATTCTCTCTCAGGAACCAGAATCCATCCCCTCCCCTCAACCACACAATTATCAAAGAAAGACCTTAAAAAAAGCCCAATTTTAAAGAAAACCCAGAGAAAAACAGCAGCAAGCAAAGACAGGACGGGGCCGAGCAGGGACACAGTCAGGAATATGAATGCGGAGACGCGCGCCATTAGCCAACAGCGAACAAATATGAATCTGCCTCCTGTATCTGGTTGTTTAATTGAGCTCAGCAGAGCCTGTGCTGCGCGGTGGTGCTGCTGGAGACAGAGGGGGGCTGCGTGAGGGCCGAGCTCCACGCCACTAATCAGGGAGCAGAGGAGCGCAGGCTCGCTGCCCCAGGGGCTAATTTATTCATATGTTGAGTAAATTATCGGCGCGCAGGAAAGCGTTACTGTAGAGTCTCCAGTGGCACATTAACGGCTGGGCAGTCGTACCCAGGGAACGATGAAAGGTGCCCCTCTGACAAATTAAGAAATACGGCGCAAGTGGACTCCAGCGATGAGGAACCAGCCGCCCAAAGGACACAGTGATTAATGCTCTCTCCCCTCTTCCCACAGCTCTTTCCCACTTGATGCTGGCCGCTGAATACGACTATTGAACTTGTTTAATCGCACTGCTGCTTTCCATCGGGCATGGCGCTTTTCAGCTGGAACAGAACAGCTGGAATGCAATGGCTCCTCTGAATGGCGCCCTTGACAAGTGCAGCCGAGGAAAAGAGGGAGGTACAGACCAAGAGAAGGAGGGTTGGGCTGGAGGAGCACAAGTGAGGTGCTTTTTTGAAAGCAGCTTTTCCGGCTTATAGCTATCGTCACTTTAAAGAGCACAGTGCTGCATCTCACACGAGGCCGAGACGGAATGAAGACCACACACTGTCCTCACATCACCCACTAGAGTCTGGGTTGGCTATTGCCGAGGCCCCATAAGCAGTGACACACAGCTGTTGGATGGGATTGAGTCAGCCAGGGTACCACCAGTTTAACACACAGGATCTTCCTCTGTGGCTTCTCAGGACCCCGAGACTGAGGCACGTTACCAGAGAGAAAGAGAGACCATCGTTTCTCTGCTTGAAACGAACTTGACAAACAGCACCTGGCTTGCCCAGAGCACATGCTGGAGAAGGGCGTGCATGGTCCTCGTCCCTCTTGTGCTAGTCCAAGGGCTGTGCAGCAGGTCTCAGAAGCCCTGAGAATGTTATAGAAGTAACAATCACCTCCTCCTGTGGTAGAAGAGCCTGTCTGAGGTCCAACCCTAGGGGTGACTGGGATCGAATTCCAGCACGGGACAGAGCAGATTACGTCAAGCTACACTTAATGGTATCCCAGACTGGGAGGGTCCTAAAGGAAAACTTGGTGAATCCCCAAATTAAAAAAAAAAATTCAGACACCTAATGAAATGTTTCAATGAATCTTTCTGAAACTACTACTACTAAACGGCTGGTGTAGTTAAAAAGAATAAATGGAGGCTGCTTTCTACCACCTATTCCTTGTCTTATAAATCATTCATGGGTCAGGCCAAAACCTTCTCTCCTCAAGTGCACTTATCTGGTCAGATAAGGTTTGGAACTGCTGTCTAAGAGATCCTGCATCTAATGTACTACCACTAACTGAATCTCCAGCTACACATACTTCACAGGACTGCTTGGGTAAAAAGAACAGCTCCATCCCACTGAAACAATGTACAACATAAACGGAAAAAAATCCCACGACTTTTTGAAGTGGGGCCTAAACATTACATTCTGGTGTAGTCACTGGTCAAAACTGGTTCATCCTCTCTGTCAGGAACACTCCTTTCTTTAACCTGGCATCTATTGGTTAATTTTGATGTTTACACATTTCAAGAAGACTCACTGCCTTGAAACCATCTTGTCTCATATTTGCCATCTCCCGTTTCGCTGAGCCAGCTTCTAGGGTAGACTGCAGAAGAGCCTGACAGGAAAGTCCTAAATCGAGCAGTCTGCACCACACACGAAGCAGAAAGGCCGGGGGAAGAATAATGGAAGGAGGCGAGCTTTGATCAAGCTGAGCTGATTTACTGAACACAGGAGAGGGGGGGGGGGGGGAATCTACAGGCGTCCATTCATTTCCACTACTGACACTGGCAACTTGGAAGCTCCTGGAATGGCTCCTGTCTTGACATCCTGAGACCGCAGTGAATAGATGTGCTGTGCGCTAAGGGAAAACATCTTGTCAGTGCCTCGTCATGAGAACAAAATGGAAAAGAAATGCACAGAAAAGATTAAGCCAAAAAGAGTTATAAGAACAGCACTGTGCTGTACAGCAGGGCAGGTCAGGCATTTTGTGCTGGAATTGCCACCCTGGGACATCTGAGGTCCAGTTTTAATAAGCAGACGGTTCGATGTTGTAATGTGTGCACAAGTGAATGCGTGCAGTATATTATACGCAGAGCACAAGCAGACACAGCCACTCTTGAGCCAGGAGCGAGGAGAGAAGTGGCAACGACTGCTCCCAGGCCTGTGAATTGAACAGCACTGCCGTATAACCAGAGGGCAGTGTGGTGGGGAGGGATACTGCCAAGAATTTAACACACAATCAGTCTGATCGATAGCAGCCTATTGTTTGCTAAATTGTCCATTATTAATCTGGCTCTATGAGAGGGAGTGCGGGGAGGGAAGCGTCACATAGCTAACTGACTGGACAGCTATACTTGACTCATAAAAAACGACACTGGGTATGCCTCGCCTATTCACGGGATGGCAAAAACTGTGATTCGATTTTCACATTTGCACGTCATTTGCGCAGAAATAAAGCTTACACGATTGCCACAAAACAGGTCCACAATTCTTCACAGCCCCGCTGAAGACACTTCCACATAAAACAGGTGAGGATAACATTCTGTGTTCGCCATTTCCACCAAAGGTGAGATTCCAGTGAAGGAGCAGGACTCGGAGTCTGCTGTCATCCAGGGCTGCGTCTGCTCCGAGTCTGCAAGAATCCGCGACCGGATCCCAGCTGGGGCAGAGCAGAGCTGCACCTGTCACGAGCACAGACGGAATGCAGAGGCCAAAGACTGCTTATGCAACAAACGGAGGTGACAGGAAAATAAAAGAGCCCTAAAATTCCGGCGAGATCAAATATCCATAGCCCCATTCCAGTGAGACCAAATAATTGGGAATAATAATGACATTATTGCAAACGTCAGCGTAGGAATGCGAGGCCGTCACTAAAACAAGATGGAAGCCGTTCAAAGGAATTGTAAAAACCTTCTAGAAGCCCCACGTTAAACTGAGCGTTCGTCACTGCACTCCATGGGAGTTCCTGAGGATTATCAGAGTGGCCTGAGGATGAGACATGAGCCTGTACACAGCACACAGGGATGGAAATAAAGCCTCTCATTGTTCCAGTTTAATCAGTTTCAGGCTGTACTTGCTGCAGGCTCTTGAACAATGAGAAGTGATGACAAATACATATTTAAGCCTACATATATTCCAAAACTCCATATCTAAAAACAGCCTGAAAATACAGTAAGCAGGCATGAAAGCAAGAAGCATCTTGGTGTCGGCTAAGTGATATACAAATACCTGCGGACTGGAAGCCGAAGTGGTTAAAACTGCTATACAATGAAGCCTGTTATCTTCAATCTTGTATTTTTCATTGGCATATCGCCAAGCCACTGTCCCATAGACAAACCCCTAATGGGTTTTTAGAGCTGCTGAAATTGATGGCAAGCTCCTGTTTCATCTGCCCTCAATTCCCCTACACACACAGTGTCCCAGCTACTCTGTGAATCACCAGAGTCTAATGTGAATACTCTCATAGTGATTTTTTTTTAAAGGATAATCACCTTGTATAAACACATTCATTTTGCTAATGGTGACCTTATCTAGAGTGCTGTGTTTGGTGACATGGAAGTCACCAATTTTGTATCTTCAAATTCAAATATCTTCAAATGTCAGAAATAACAGAGTGACAAAACAAGAGGAAGAGAGGAGCCCTTAAGAGTGGTTAGATTTGCTGTCTCGCAGCCCCTGGGGCCAGTTTGTGGGAGGCTATCAGCGTGGGGTTTGCATGTTCTCCTCCAGATGCTCCTTTTTTGCCCCCTCCCCCAGTCTAAAACACACACTGGTAGGATACTTTGCTTCTATAAAATTGGCCCTGGTGCGAGCGAGTGTGTGTTTCTGGGCATGCCCTGCAATACTGCGACTCTGTTCTGGACAAACTGGTGAGAAAACAGATAGATGCAGATACCCTTGAGGAGAACCAGCGCTTTCATTCACAGACTCTGAATTGAGAGAATGATGAGGTGCGATTCCTGACCTGGCCAAGGACTGATTCCAGCTACACCCCTGCTCCCTAAATCCCCATCTCTGACAAAACACTGGTTTTGTCCCAGCTCTGGAGTTTAACCCTTTAAGTTCAGCCAGGAAAAAAAAGTCTATTAACTCTGAATCTGGGCTTCTAGCCTGGCAGGACTGCATATTGTTTTATCAAAGGAAGTATTCCTAAAATATAGGCACTCCTCTTGGTTATTGTTACATAAGAACAAAACTTTACACCACAAAGTGTAAAAAAAGAAGGTTTAAGAACCTGAAAAACGTCGAAAGGAAACTCTGGGACACTGTAGAAACAATACCATGCAAATTCAGTACTGGACTGGCTGACAGGCCACACACCTGGATGAGTTTGAGGCTGAAAGGTAGGAGTGAATGAGCAGCATGGAAATGTGACTTATTCCTTGGGAAGCTGCCTTAATGCTCTGCCTGGGAGGCACGTTTGGTCTCTTTACAGCATCTCTGCTTCACATTCCACACCAGTAAGGCCATTGAAGGCACAAACCAGCTGGGCTCCAGGACTGTTTAAACATCCTGTTTATTTTTGTAGCATTTAAAAGGCACTCTCATGAGCATCAGTTTCTGAATGCTGCACAATGCCTCTGGTACAAACATCCACTGTCTGAATCCAGTCCACAGGAGTCAAACGTGGGCCATCTTTTCTTTTGCATGTGGAAAATGCTGTTCCTGAGAGGCATTTTCAAGTATAGAAATGATAATAATGTGGTCTGACGCAAAACGGGTAATGTTGCCACACTAGGAGGGACAGCGTTTAAATAAAATTAACAATCCTGTGGACAAATTCAGACAGCTTGGAGTGCAAACAACAGTTACATCTCTCTTACAGTACACCCTATAAGGCAGCTTGTTAGGATTCTGCTCTGAGATAATCCAACTGGAGGACAGGAGACAGAATGAATGCACTGAGCACTTTATCAGCAGGTCCTCTTTTATAACTCATTTCCTGGACTTTTATTGCAACTATAAAACACTTTGCCCCTCTCCTCCCAAAGACAGGCAGCACATCCCTTAATAATCTAGTTGTCTAAAAGCTTCTAATATGACCTGATAATTCAGATTGCATAAAGGGAGCAAGCTAAAGAAATTCTCAGCTGCACCAGACCAGGGGAAGGGTATAAAAAATTCCCACTGGATATGCGTTTGACACAGTGATGCTGATCATTAAATGGAAGGCGTTTTGTTCTGCCCAGATGAGTCCTAGATCAGAGAGGGCCTTTAGACAGAGCAGGCAGGCCAGAGGGCAAACAGGTCAGGGATGCTACAGTGAGGCCAACAGGGACTTGGAAAGAGACGCAGAGCTCAATGGAAGAAGATGTCTGTGTCAAAGCAGGCTTCTATGGCGGAGTGTCAAGAAGGAAGCCACTGCTTAAACAAAACAAAAAAACATCTGAAACCCCATATACAATTTGCAAGGAAGCGTTTAACCGATTAGGCAAACAAGAGGCAAACAGTTTTGCGGTAAAACTTTTTGGTCTAAATGCGCAGTGTCACACCTGGCACAAACCCAACACAGCGCATCGCTCAGCCACTGTGTCAGCCCTTCTGTCAAGCAGTGTGGCGGCAGAGTTGCGTTATGGGACTGCTGCTCATCAGCAGGGCCTGGGAAAGGTGAAGGACGGTCAAAGGCAAAATGGATGGAGCAAAAGACAAGAATAAGAGAACCAGCCACAGTCTGAGACCAATAATCACCCTTCAGCAAGACAATGACGCACAACACAAGTTCAAGCTACACTGGAGTGGCTTAACAAGAAAGCGAAGGTCCTTGTGTGGCCCAGTGACTTGAATCCTCCTGAGAGCCCATGGAGAGACTAAAAACGCTCTCCATCAGTCATCCTCAACCTACCTGACAGAGCGAGAGCAAGCTTGCACAGAACCATGGCCAAAAATTGCAGCTGGTACAGACTTACCCAAAGGCTTGTGGCTACAATTTCTGCCAAAGTTGCTTTCACCAAATTTTGTTTCAGGAGATAAATACTAAACAAATTAACATATTTTAGCTTTCGATTGATCTTTGCTGACGTTTAACATCTTTAACCCAGACCACTGCTCAGTTAGAGCATTCTAATGAACAACATTAAACCAAAAGCGCAGACTTCATTTGTCGAAAGAAACTATACACCCTAGTGCTTTACTCTAAAAAAGGGTTGAGTCTAGAAATGCAGTCATAACCATTTTTCGTTTTGATCCTGGTATGAAGCAGCCACATGCATTCAATTGATTAGCATACGTCAAGCCATTTGTTTTTATAATCAGTCTTGTAGCCTGTTATTTATTTCCATGTTCATGTTTGTATTTGTAAATAGCTTTCGGGTCTTCAAGCGGGTGTGTGCCATTTGAGAAATACTTTCAAAAAGATCCTCCCTCGATCTCAGGAGTCACTCTGTGTTCATGTGGCAGAGCTCAAACTACCAGCTTCTGCGTGCTCGTTTCCTTCAGTGGAAGCCCTCTGTTTCATGGTCAAGGTCAGAAGTTCTCACCTCTGGTCCTCAGGGTCAGGAAACCAGCAAAGGTATTGTCTGCTTAAGCTAGAAACAGCTCTTAACCTGGGAGAAGAGTGTTAAAGGTCTAACTGGACCAATGCATCCCTCTATCCAAACCTGAAACTCTTAAACAGAGAAAATGTACTATTCTGGGGTCTGAAGTGGGGAAACCCCTATTCTAGAGCACTTAATGACAATGGTCTGGAACTCCTGTGTGCCAAGGTGACGCAGAAACACAGCCTCCACCGGCTGATGCATTTAAAGTAAGGAGCAATGCGTTTACTCAAACAATGACTACTGAGTGCACACACATCGTGAGCCACACCCTCAGCACATCTTGTCCTGTGGCACTAGCAGAGCGCTGGGCTGCACCGGAACTTTATCAGGACCTCCGCTGATCTTTCCTGGGGAAAAGCACAGATTCGAGGGTGCCGATGACTGCTGAACCCGCTGTGTTCCGGCGCAGGAATTGAGCACCTTGTTCTGACTCTGCTGGTAACTGCTGCCCGTCACAGCTACACTGCGAATGCTCAAGATGCTGTTTCCTGAGTGGAGTTGTGCCCTGTGTCAGGAATTCAAAGCCAAGCACTGCTAGGGCACCCCCCCATATAAGAATCGCTTCACTTCTTAGACCCGACATTTTTTTTCAATGGTCACAGCAGTATTTTTTTGTTACTACTACTACAACTACTACAACTGTAGTTTTCTTCCTATTGCAATGGCATTCTCTGCTCCCATATTTTCTGTATTGTAATATTGCTCACCAAACTGTAAATACTTAAATGTGTTTAATGCTATTTAACCCCTTAATTAAATGTCAAATGTGCTGATTAATTTCAATATCCCCATTGACACTTCTGGCTGTGCTTGTAATGACATGAATAAAAAACGCTGAAATGTTCGTGAAAAACGGCTGAATACAGCCATCTCCACATCTCATACCAGTATGCCCGTATATTACGTTTACTAAACCGCAGGGGAACGTGACATGGATTAGTATCAAATTCCAAGATCTTGATGACTGAGCAGAACAGCAGTCCCAAGTAAAGTTTACTTTAAGGAGTGCCACACGGAAACGGGCATCGATGGAGACAGATGCTGCATATGAAGACGTCAGTCAAACTGGGTCACGTCCCTTCGGTTACTTTAACTCTTTCCTCAGCAGTTTGCTTTCATCAGGGTCAGTTTCATACCCTTCTTTCAGTTCTCAAGGTTTTAGCAATTCTCCTTCTGTCCAATACCATTACCAAAAAGTTAAACCGATCAGCTACGCACTAGTGCTTTAGTGGCGCTAGAATTAATTCTAACGCGCGCTTCGAGTTAAAACCACACTATCCGGCAGGCATCCGTCAATGATGTCGCTGGCGGAACACAAAGAGCAATTAGCGCAGGTCAGCTTCAGCAGTAACTGGACAGAGTGTCCAGCTCTTCCTGAAAGTTCCCACCCTATCGCCTCCTGGGACGAGAATTTTCTCCAGGCGTGTCGGCCCATCCCGTCGGTCTATGTGGGTCCTAATGCCCAAGTATAGTGACGGGGACACTATACTGTAAACAGGCGCCGTCCTTCGGATGAGACGTAAAAACCGAGGTCCTGACTCTCTGTGGTCATTAAAAATCCCAGGGCGTTTCTCGTAAAGAGTAGGGGTGTAACCCCGGTGTCCTGGCCAAACTTCCCATTGGTCCTTATTAGTCATGGCCTCCTAATAATCCCCATCTATGAACTAGTTTCTTCACTCTGTTCTCCTCCCCACTGATAGCTGATGTGTGGTGAGTGTACTGGCTCACTATGGCTGCCGTCGCATCATCCAGGTGGGGCTGCACATTGGTGGTGGTGGAGGGGAGTCCCCATTACATGTAAAGCACTTTGAGTGGAGTGTCCAGAAAAGTGTTATATAAGTATAAGCAATTATTATAATTATTATTATTATAATTATTATTATTAATTATTTGTTTGGGGTGCTGAGCCAGCACATACTGAACCTTCAGTGCTCACTGACCAATAATAAAGGCAGGGAGAAACAGAGCCAGATGGAGCTCGTCTTCTGAGTCTGCACTGCTCTGTTTGGGGCCTGCGCCAGCTGTCAAAAAGCCCTACAACCCATCAACAAAGCAATTCCACAACTCATTTGCGGAAGTCCAAATTTACTTTCGCCTTTATGCATAGAAAGCGTATACTTTTAATCATCACAGACTTTCAATTTCTAGCTTCTGCAGGATACAGGGCCGCGGTGATGACACACTGTGCTGAAAGCAACACGGAGGGAGAGCATCGATCCTGCGGCTGGCGTGTGGAGGTCACGGCCTGGGCCTTTGTTATTTTCTCAGTTAAAATGAAACGCTGGTATTTAGTGTTGTACGTTTTATTTCATAAATAAGATTATTTTGAATCATTTTTCCAATTTTAACACACCACAATAACAATAAGACGACCAAACGTCATCTTGATGCATAAAAGCTTCAATGTTTAAGAAAATGCCTTTTTTGGAAGGTACCTTAAGATTCATTGAATTCAGACACATCTCTTAATCCACCCATCCATTTTCTAACTGCTTTATCCAGTACAGGGTCTTGGTGGAGCCAGGGTCTACCCTGGAAGCAGGATACACCCTGGGCAGGTTGTGAATACATCACAGGGCAAACAAAGACTGACACAAGCACACACAAACACTCACACCAGGGCCAGTTTTCCCCAGAAGTCACTGAACCTACCAGGCAGCCTTTGGACTGCAGAGCCTTTGGACTCCTTTCCTTTGGAGGAAAACAGAGCACCTAGACAAAACCAGTGCAAAAACACAGGGAGAACATACAAACTCCACACAGACAGCACCCCTGAGATGGAACCCAGGGCCCCAGCACTGTGAGCTAGATCGCCTAACCATGCTAATCATATGCCATAAAATGTCTGACTTCAACAGCATCAACTAAAACGGGAATAATCTTATTAATAGTGTGTTAAGTGGGGCTGTTTGCTGTTGTTGTTGTTTCTTGTAATTCTAATTAAAAATTGTAACTAATGATCTAAATATATCACATTGCCTTTTTTATCAAATTTGTCTGATGACATTCATTTTTTACACCCCGCGTGTCGCAGTTGTCACAATGTAACATATTGTGCCTTGAGAAGCAAGGACACAATAACACAGTTTGATGCTTGTGCATGTAGTTAAATGACAGACCTGTGGAATGAAAGGCAGCACCTGCAGGTGGAAATAGAACTAGCTTCTGGAATTTGCTTTTAGCACTAGGTCTATCGTCTGATTTAATTTTAGCCAGGATCTAGAGAAAAATATAGCTCTTTTACTGAGAAATCACACACACAGGGTCCTGTTGCTCTGCTCCATCTCAGCTGTCCTGCCAGGAGCTGCCATATGGCACTGGGTTCAGTGAGGAGGCTCCATACTGCTCGCTCGCAGCCTGCAGCGGCATTATTCAGATCCGACAATCACAAGGCAAATACCGAAATACTCTTCGTAAGGTTAATCAAAAGTATCACTGAAAGCAGTGACCCCAAACGTAAAGCACACAGGTGTTACATTCCTAAGTACGGGACTGGCCTGGAGCTTTCCCACCAAGGGTCTACTTATAGTATTTCAGATTTATCTGGCATTTTGAACAATCCTGAACTTATTGGGGAAAAAAGGCCAATGAGACATTCCTGCAAGTGCAGGCACCTGTATTTCAACACTGCCAAGCTGCCCAGACTTTGGTAGCCATTATACCCCACCATGAAGTGTCATTCTGGGTCTGCAGACGATCCTCACCCCTGCTTTCTTTAAGAGCTCCAAGGTCTTTGGGGTTACCATTCCAACCGAGCCTTCAATTACGTATCTGAAGAGTGTTTCTCTGTGACACACAACAAAGGGAAAATGACAGCCGACACCAAAAACACCTGAAGGCTGTGGGCGCACCAGGACCAGGCCTAGAGGTCATTTCTTACTGTCCTACATCCCTCTCGATGAACTCCACAGCTCGCAATGAAATAGCTTGCCATCCAAAGATGCAAATCCACAGTCAGCAGAAAGCCCCTCTCTCTGCCCTGCAAAAGTATTCAGACCCTTCCTATGGGGTCTCAGTGTGTGAACTTAAAATATATTTTCTTTATAAACTGAATGTGAAAACTGAAGATCTTTCTTTGAATGATACATTACAGGAAAAGGCAGAAAAAAACGGAACTCTATCCGGCAGAAGCACCTTTGGCAGCAATTACAGCAACAGGTTGTTATGGGTAAGAAGTCATTACCAACTTTGCACGCAGCTTTGGGACGGATCTTGGTAAATATAGGTACTTTTGCTCAGGTTCTCTTGCTTATGGACAGAAGTCTTCATGTCTAACAAGAAATCTTCAATGGGATTCCAGTCAGGAGATGAACTGGGCCAGTCGTGGAAGTTCACTTTTCCTTACACTTGACTTGTAAGGAAGTCACATTTGACATGTCTTCAATTCCACACCAGCCTCCTTTGTGAAGTAACTGGGATATTGCTGACCCATCTTTCTTCCACTGAACCAGTCACTGAGCCACAGAACTCTGTTACTCTTTCAAAGCTGCAACTGGCCTCACAGCAGCATCCTCAACCGTGTTTTGCTCCTTAACAATGCTTGTTTTGGAGGGACAGCCTGATCCATTTTTCCTAATAATCAATTTCACCACGGTCAAAGATATGCTCTGTCCCTTCATACAGCTTTATCCCCGAGTTGTTCTCAAAGCTCTTCGGCTTTCATGGTCAAGTCTTTGCATGAATTTTACTTCCCGACCGAGGGACCTTACAGAGACAAGTATATCCTGAAAACATATGAGCCACTATTATTGAAAAGGGACAGAGGCCACACAAATTATTTCGTGGCTCATAAAGGTAATTTTGGGCACCAAAATTCATTAAGATTTGACACAGCAAAGGTCTGAATACTTACGCAATCAGGATTCATTTCCTATTTACTTCTTTTTGCTTTTTGAATTGGAATGCACAGAGAGGATTGTGTGTGTTACAAATATTCATTGCTATTCCAGGGTGTCATCACTGCAAGCTTTAAAGTGTAGGATCTGTGCAGGGGTCTGGATACTTTTGCAAGGCGCTGTGATCCTGTTTCTAGCAGCACGTATCTTTAGGTAACATGAGGGTTACAGAAAGTGCCTTTCATGTTGCTCCCTAAGGTCTGGGACACTCCCGCCAGCCACGATGGAACAGAACAGACTGAGCCACCTGAGAGTCATCTCTCACTCTCATTTCAAAGTCCACTTCCACTCCAGCACCAGCTTAATAGGATCTAGACCTTTCAAGCTTCTAGCCTCAGCTGTTCACATCCTTTCCTTTCAGCGGTTATAAAGACAGAGCCCGAATCACGCAGCTGTACTGAAGGCTGGATCGTGGCAGGCAACGGGAACGGAGGGCTAAAATCAAAAGGAACTGAGCATCCTGTTTTAT
The DNA here is from genome assembly GCF_059453375.1 of Lepisosteus platostomus. Classification (NCBI taxonomy): domain Eukaryota; kingdom Metazoa; phylum Chordata; class Actinopteri; order Semionotiformes; family Lepisosteidae; genus Lepisosteus; species Lepisosteus platostomus. Next base: position 22,752,628 of record NC_142622.1, on the reverse strand, counting down.
ACAAATAAGAAAAAAGAGCACACCAAATCTGCTATACAGATCAATACGCAAAACATGAGACTACATTAAAACACAACACCACCATCCGGGTTTATGAAACAAAGGGTCAACTGCACCCGCTGACATTCGCCATTGTCTTTCACACACACGAACAGAACTCTACTGTCAAGCTTGTTTTCTGAAATCTCTGCTGTGTTCATCCCTTATAACCTTAAATTTCCACATCTAATGCGATATATGAATGCGAGCTGCACCTGTGTTTAGCATTGTTTATCTCATTGGTTAAAGTCTGCTCTTTGGAATCTAAAACTTTCCCAATGTCCTGCCTAGCCCTAATAAAGCTGAATCTAAAAAGAAAAGAATTAACAGGTAAAGAAGAACATTCTGCTGGTCTTCCTCCCTCATTTACACAGCTACATACACACACTGCACGGTCTTTCACAAACTCATACAAACAGTACATTGGCGCACACAGAACACGCTTTGATAGAAAGACCAATGGAAAAAAATGTAGGAAATTAATGCAAGGTTCAATGATTCCCTACTTTAATAAGGATAAGGGTTTGCAATCTGTGATCTTCCTTCCCCCCCACAACATGATCACAGAAGTTGGAGCTAACTTCCCTCCATTAAAAAGGCAAACGGTGTTCAGTTGAGCATTGTTACCGACACGGCAGGCAAGGTAACTAAGGATCCAAGATGTCAGAGTTTCAGAATGCCTTGGGGCATGGAGACGGAGACAAACAACATGAGAGCGCAGGCTGGGGTGGTGAGACTCGCGTGAAAAGGGTTATATATAGGCCACACAAACGCCACATAGACACAAAGCACATAAAAAGAATGACCTTGCAACAACCAAAAATGAAGCCCACCACTGAAACATGGAGTTTACTTTGAGCCCCCAAAGCAGGGATTCTTATCTGGATCCTGTATGTGCGTGACACAGGACTCAGAAGATCAGAGTTGAGGCACCTTCCAGAGCTCACTATAACTGGAAGTACCTGCTGTAAACCAAGGCATCTCAATTCCCGTCCCTGTAGACGTCCACACCTGCTGCTTCCATTCCAACTAAGATATCGGCTACTTAACTGAACCCTTAGATCATGGGTCTCCAGCCCAGGTCCTGGAGGGCAGGTGTGTCTACAAGTCTTTATTGCAACACAACCCTAATCCAGCTCCTCAATTAGACTGCTATCAGCTTCTCCCTGCTCTTCAGGTGCTGGTACTTTCAAGAGATCTAGAAATCCTACATGGAAACCAGCCTCCAGGATCAGGAATGGAGGTCTGTGCAATAAATTAACTAAAAGGCTACTTACAACATTTAATATCTAAACGGAAACCTCTTACATGCTTAAAACCTGGATCCAAAGCTTGAAATTAAGTGATTTGATAGAACTTTGATTTCACTTTGTACCTGAAAGCTCCTTGAAAACTACAGTTGGGAACAAAAGCTTTAAACTGGTACAAACAAGTTACTATGTCCAAAATACATTGTTAATTTTGATGCTGTAATGTACAGTTCTGATATAAATAGGTATCTTTTCCACAGAAAAGATAATTCAGTGGAGAATTAAGGGGTACCTCTACTATACTTTGAACTAAATTGGAGGTCCCTGCATAAAATTAACTAAAAAGTTACTTGCAAAACATGCTTAAAACCAGGACTAAAAGTCTAAAAGTCAGAATTAAGTTGTTTGATCAATCATTTTATCATTTTAACACCATAAGCTTTAAATACTGAAAAGGCTTGAGTGAAACTTCAAAGCAAAAAACAAAACAATGTAAAATCCAGACAGTACAAGAGACTTGTTTCCTTTTCAAAACATACTATATCCCCAAAACTACAAAATCAACCCTTCGGCAATCGGGTTCTCTTTCCCGAGAAGAGATTTTTTCACAAATCTAGCTATTAAATACGTTTCAAATCCCCGAGACTGCTAACTTCTTGGAGTATCTGAACATTACAGGCCGCCGTTTCATGCCGCATTCTGCTGACAAGTTCCGGGTTTCCGACCAATGAGAATGAGCCACAACAGAAGACTCTTCTCTAACCGGCTTCTTCGCTGTAGCAAGACGTGAGGGGGAGGGGGTGTTTGAGGGGGAGACCCAGCTCTCTAAATATAACTACTAAAAAACATATCCAATCAATAAAACGAAGTGAATTCAGTAAAGATCGTCCGTCGCCTGGCCATGGTGTGCTGAGCTGTGCTGACACTCTGTGTGAAACGTGATTTCGGGCGCACACCTGCAGCGCTGTGTGAAACCTTGTCAGCAGCAAACTTGAAACTTCAGATAAGTTTCAACTTCCAAGCTGCAAAAGGTAATACAATCGCAGCCTCTCCGACGTGTCTCGACACTTGCGCTGCTGTGGCACATCACCCTGGCTGCCTTTTGTAGATAATTGGTACATCTGCATAGTGAAACGCTTCACGAATGCTGCACTCCTGCTGTCAGCGAAACTGAAATCAACTTGTGAAATCCATATCCGTCCCCACAGGAAGTCAGAACCAATACAGAAGTTATGCATCGTGTGTCTTCCAATTTAATTAAACTAATTTCCTTTCTAGGGGGAAAATCTCAGGGGAATTTTATATCCCAGATTCACTACCTTCCTTAGCGAGAACATCGCAATGGTATAATCGAAGACTTCAAATGGATTACGAGGCTAGCCGTTTTAATTTGACAAAATCTGAATAGCATAAATATATTTCTTCCTGATGGTTTTGCTCTTGATGCATAACAAGCACTGCGGAAAGGAAAGAGAGAAACACACTTCTATACACAAGCAGCCTGAACAAAATAATAATAATAATTCCGCTGAACGCTGTAAAACGACTTTGATTCTACCCACGACCTACGAATAAGTCAACCAGAGCCAGTATCTCACTTCTGTTCGTGTATCGATCTTTATTTTTAACTTGTCCTGTAGGCCACGTTGTGTTCAAACACCCTTTTTTCCTTCAGCCGGTAGAGCTCAGCTCAGCTCTCCACCGTACGTACACATTCACACAACATTTCAAAGGCAAAGGATGAACAGCGGCTCGATTACAATAACCCGACTCGACTCCACCTACCAGTAATACTGTAATGTAGTGGAAGTCTGGAGAGGGTAAAATTGCAGTAAGTTTCATGGTATAGTAAAGTCAGTTGAGGTTACGATGTTGTTTTATCTTCCTGGTATCTCTCTCCGTACTACCTCCAGTCTCTTGTAGCAGGAAACGAATAGCAGTGTCCTAAACCGGGGCCACAGCTACCTGGGCGACAGTTCCGGATACTTTTCACTGAAAAGATGGGAATTGTAGTTTTACTGATGACTCGTAGATTTTCCGTCATCGTGCATGAAACCACAAATCCCAGAAACATAGCGGCCTTCAAACGCTTTCACTACTCCTAAGGCTCGAGGGAAAAGGATATTGGAGTTTGTAGTCTTTTAAGATTTCAAAACCCAGATGTGATTCTGGTACTAGTAAAGTGCTTTGGGACGAACTATAACTCCCAGAGTTCAGCGGGTGTGTGTGTTTTCAATCGTGGAAAAGACTGTGGAAGAGAGAAAATTTGTTTTTTTTGAAAGAACATTGTTTGTACTTTCTGTATACATGATGACTCGTTCCAGTAGTTTTCCCTCTCAGACTGTCTGGTGAGTTACATGACCCGGCGCCGGCGGTGCTGCAGACATTACCTAAATTTAGTAAAGATCGCAAAAAAATGTGTCTTTGGTAGCTAGAGAGACAACACAAGTTTGAAGAAGAAGCTATTACTGCTTTTTAGGTTTAGGTTTGCATATGTAAGATTCAAGGATCACTTTGGGATAAAATTGTTTCATTGTAATTTCTTGTTTTATTTCTCCTTCATCCGCTATTAGGATAATTGGCCTGGTCATCTTTAACTGAAAGTGAAGTATTCCTGCGGTAATACACCATTTCCCGTCTACTTAATTTAGCATGCCTGTCTCTTAAAATATCCTTCTCTTCCTGAACATACTCTACAGCTACCTCTAGTTACTTGGTGCTGTAGTACAGAGATAGATGTCAGCAATAAGAATGCCGATAAAGAATTTCTTTACCCGGAGGACCTGTGCAGTGTAGGTTTTTAGAAAGGGCTTTAGGTGACCACTTTTGCATCATCAATACTGCCTTATAACCAGATGTCCTCGGATCTCTGAAAATTAGCAGGGCTGGGCCTGATCAGTGCTGGGACGGGCCACCTCTGAGGAAAGCTAGTAACTGCTGGAAGTGGGCAGTGGTGGACCAGTAGGGGAAACTTTTTCTTCTTGATCATCATTTTGAAAAACCAAGCCCCAGGATAGTGATCGGTGACCCTGTCCTGTAGGAGGTGCAGTCCTTGGGAGACGGGACATGAAACTCAAGTCTCATCTGGGTGGTCATTGACGATCCCATGGCACTGTTAATAAGAATGTTGACACTGGAGCCGGAGCTGAATTGCAGTCTGGGATTGCACAGTGTCGTCCACCCAAGTCTCCCTCTTTCTTTCTGGTGTTGAAGTGATTCTTCCCTGCTCTGCTGTGTAGTGAGGCTGCTGGCACAGAATGGCTGTGCAGCTGTCCTTCAGTGGTGGAAGTGGGTTGAAGGGCTCTTCTGTATGTCAAGTGCTTTGAGATCCTGTGGGATGAAAAGGTCTGTACAGTAGAAGAACATTTCTATAAGAACTATATATACTACAAAAACTATACGAAGTGCAATTAATTATTATATTAGTTTATTTATTTCCATCTTGTAAGTATATATATGTGCTTGGAATCAAATCAATTACTAGGTAGCTTAGATCCTCAATTTCAAAGAAATTACAAGTATGCTCAAGTCTCATTTTTGCTTCTCCAATGACTTTCAGTAGAATACACACTGCCTAAAGATTCACATCATGAAATAACATTCAAAATGAATTCTTGACAGGCCGTGCGTACAGGTGAGGTGTGCTTAAGTGCTCTGTTCCTGTTTAGGATGGACAGTTTCTCTCCGAGTGGGAATGGGGTGTGCAGCTAGGCTGAAGATGGAGTGAGGAAAGAAGCTGGAGCCGAAGTCAACACTAAGTCATGGTAAGGGACAGTTCTCCTGTTTTTCTGGCTATTTGTCTCACCAGCTTTCATCTGAGTTGTTTGTGTGTTAAAAAGAAGGAAGGGAAGAAACTTTCTTAGTGCAAGATGAGATTTAGTGTATTTTCAGGCTGTGATTTTAAAGGTGACCAATCAAATGTGTTTCGTGACTCTTGGCATGAGTGTTAACTTTGTATTTTATGAGGTCCTTTGGTAGTCTTAGCAAAGACTTCTTTTTTAACTGCCTGGTGTTTTCGGAATATAAACGCAGAAACGGGGGGCTCACAAAAAAGGGGAACAAACAAAAGGGGGGTTAATAAGCAGGTTCGGTAACAAAATATTTACTGCGCATCATAAAATAGAGAGATAAATGATACAGATTTTGCATATTGATTAAATGTAGACAGTCTGTGATAATCTTTAGTGAGTCGGATTGTTGCATCAGCACAAAATCACCTTTGTAGCGAGTGTGTCAATGCGGAATGTGATCAACATTTAACCTTGTTGAATGTCAAGCCTGGTGAAAACCAAGAAAGAGCAGGAAGGGACCAACATGCTCTGCTTCCAAGGGAACAGCGCCTATGTGCCATTAGTACATAGTAGACTCACGGCTTCACAAGCCACCGCGCTGTTGCTTGGTGGCTGAATACATCAACAGTAATTAATAATAATAATTGCTTACAATTATACAGCGCTTTTCTGGACACTCCACTCAAAGCGCTTTACAGGTAATGGGGACTCCACCACCAGTGTGCAGCCCCACCTGGATGATGTGACAGCAGCCATAGTGCGCCAGAACACACACCACACACCAGCTATCAGTGGGGAGGAGAACAGTGATAAAAGCCAATTCATAGATGGGGATTATTAAGAGGCCATGATTGGTAAAGACCACTGGGAAATTTGGCCAGGATGCCGGGGTTACACCCCTACTCTTTTCGAGAGACGCCCTGGGATTTTTAATGACCACAGAGAGTCAGGACCCCGGTTTTACATCTCATCCAAAGGACGGCGCCTGTTTATAGTATAGTTTCCCCATCACTATACTGGGGCATTAGGACCCACATGGACCGCAGGGTGAGCGCCCCCTGCTGGCCCCACTAACACCTCTTCCAGCAGCAACCTTAGTTTTTCCCAGGAGGTCTCCCATCCAGGTACTGACCAGGCTCACACCTGCTGAGCTTCAGTGGGCTGCCAGTTGTGAGCTGCAGGGTGATATGGCTGCTGGCAAAACCTCACGCCCTGAGTAGGACTCGAACCTCTGCTTCCAGCATGCGAGTCGACACCAAAGCCATTATGCCAATGCGCCTGCTCAGACAATTTCTGTCCTGGAACAGCATTACAGCCTGTCATAGTCCGTCAAGTCATGTGAGGCTATGACTTGTGAGAGAGAGTCACTGTATCTTGCCAGAGTTGATGAGAGGGTCTCAGTGTGATGGTCTGGCCAGGAGTGTCTGGTCGGGTCATTACAGGACAGTGTTTTTAGTGATTGATTGCACTAAAAACACTGCTAGGAACAGCTCTACACTGTTCCTAGCCTTGGGGCTCATCTGGATGTGGCAACATTCTGGAAGGGCACCCACATGCCCTCATGCTCCTCGGGTAACAAAGGCTTTCTTGCAAGACGGGAATGTGGGACTTGTGCTGTTGTTGCTCTGCCTGCCAGACCAGAGCCTCATTGAACACCTGTGGGATGAGCTGGGATCATCTAGGCTTCAGAGACCAGTGAACAGGCGAATGCATTACCAGTACGGTGTGCAAACTTGTACCAAGCATGCTATGCTTGAGGTAGACGACTTGCATTGCTCTCAGTGATGGTTAAAGACACTACTAGGCTGTGATTTGCACAGTCGAGCCAGTGTCGATCAGTCCTGGTGATGACCACTGTTAATGGGAATTTCCTATTTCCTAATAGGAAAATGTTTTCCTACCTATTTCATGTCATGCTCAATAAAATGTCAGTGCAAAAAAAAAGTAATCTTCCCGATAACTTTGTAAATCTGCTGCAGTTATAAGCAATGCATTTTTTCTGATACTTAGTATATGCGTCCATGCCAACACCGTTTTTGCATTCAATAGTACTGTTTGCCTGGGCAGCCTGCTTCAATGAAGGACTCCACTAAATCAACAGAATCAAGTTTGATTTAGAGGTATCTCAGACTCTGTAACAGTCCTGCAAAATCAATTCTTTCGGCTCGAGCCAAATGTTTTGCAGTAGAAGGCGTCATGTCTGACAGTAACCTGAGAGCTGCCACAAAGCACATTGCAGCTTGTTGGCACAATCGCACTAGTTTGTTCAGAGCGTTATCAGTCATCTGCTACCAGAAGCGCTCTGTCAAAAGTCACGTACAAGGTGGTAACATGGTTGTCCCATACTGCACCCAATCAGGAATCAAATCAAATCAAAATTTATTTATCAAATGCACAACAATCCAGGGTCCAGCAGTAGTTGCTGGCAATGAAATGTATTTTCTGCGAGCTCACAAAAATCACAAGAATCACAAAAATCACAAAATCTGTCTCTGAGCTGGAGGCCGAAACACCAGTCTGTGAGTCAGAAACCTGTCTTTAAAACTTGCTAAATTGCTAAATTAATTGCTTAATGCATAATGCAGCTTAATGCTAAAAATATCAACCAGTTTGTTTAGTTCTCTGTCCCGTGGAAAAGTGGCTGGTTGAGTATTGATTTTAGAAAATGGTCATTCTAAGGAGACACTAGATACCTTGTTGTAGCTGTTGAAACAATTAAATCAAGTTCTGGATGAGAGGGGGAATCATAATCCCATGGTAGTTTATAGGCACAGAGAGCTCAGCGCAGCTCCAGGTGCATAATACAGTATAGGAAAATCAGGAAGCAAGTCGGTCTGCCTTAGATGCTGAAACATGAAAAGACCATTGTCTTTAAAATCGTAGAAGATTGATTTTATCGTTGACCAGAGCACATAGCTAAAGGGCTCCAGACCAACTAGTAAAGTGTATAGCCATTTTGTATTGCTGTTTTTAGGGAGATTGTAGTGCACATTAGCTGTGTACCCACTGAAAGGAGTGCAGTAGGAAGATACATTCACATTGTCACTTGTAGGTACTGAAGAAGACGGGGATAGGGTGAAAATAAAGGAAAGACCGAAACTTTCATGTTGACAGAAGTTCCCATGTAGTTTGTGCCACGGAAAGGGATCAGTTAAAAAGTGCAAATATTGGTTAATCCTTCTGCTTCATATTAAAGAACATAACTAGATATTGTGCAGCCACTTTGTTGAAAGAGCCATCACTGTTTTCTCAGTGACATTTGGTGGTCTGAATTCAGGGGTTATTTTAATGATTTCCTGATTTCCTAATTGAGTTTTAAAGACGGGTTTGGACTCACAGGCTGGTGTTTCGGCCTCCAGCTCAGAGACAGAGCACAGGAGGGTATGCCTCAGCTCGGCGCAGTACAAGCTCCCTCACACGAGTGCTGTTGGAAGCCCCAGTGATTTGGAGTTAATCCACCTGGTCCTTCTGTCGCTGTGTTTGCCTCTCAGAATTGGCAGGTTAAAAACCGTCGCTGAGCAGCTGCCTCCTGTCTTGTTTGTATTCACAGTTACAGATGATGGGAAATGCCAGACCGTTGCTTTCAGTGCAAGCAAGCTGAAAGAGTAAACCATCGGTACAGTGCGGCACAACAAATCTGCTTTTTGAGCAGCGGCTGTCTGAAGGCCTGCCTCCGAGGACATGAACAGCATGGCATGGAGCTGGGAAATCGCTGGGCCTACATTGCCTTTCTCCGACAGCGAAGCAAGAGCAGGGCCGCTTCTAGCTTCTAGAACCACGCCTACATTCAAAGAAATTAAAATCCCTTGCTTGCTTTCTTGTCCCAGATGGGAAGTTTGCCTGTGATACACACATGGAAAGAGCAGAGGTCTTCTTGTATATGGCGTCCGTATGTTCCTCGAAAGTTAGCTTGAAATCCACAGTGGTGCCAAGATATTTGCAACTGTTGACAATTTTAGTTTCGTGCTCCTCAGTGACTCTGGTTTTGCAGTTGGTTGTTGCTTTCTTTAATCAATGACCATCTCTTTGGTTTTCAGTGCATTAAGTTGAACAAAGGAGTTGTTACACCCTTCACCAAAATAATCCTGTAATTTGGATGAGATATTTTAAAATTGAGGATCAGCTAGCCCCATGAATCAGAGCTCTTTTGAGTCTTGCAGAATACCCAGGGGCTTGTTTTTATTGGACTGCAGATTATGACTGTTTCCTGAATGCTGTTCTGCTTAATTTGGTAAAATAATTACCTGCATGATTAGACCAATTGAAACTTCCATCTACTGCAGGCCTTACTGTATACATGTGGTTATAGAAAAGTCCAAAACTCTTGAAAGTTGATTGGAGAGACCCTCATGAAGCATTTTTTAGACCTTCAGACTGGCAGAAACATAAATGCTGAAGTTCCACAGGCTGTCATGTCGTGAACTCTGAATAGCTGTAAGCTTGGCTGCGGTTGTGAGTTTTAGTCATCAGCTTAACAAGTGAAATCCATCACAAGTGGATTCTACTGATTAATTGATCTATGCATGCAATAAATATTTAAATGATGGGTACTTGCTAATTTCGGTTCAATAATTTAGCCATGACATTTGTAAGCTTTGGCTTGCTGATTCTTTGCAGGTCCTGTGAACTCGCCTCGTGCACTGTCCTGCTGTACATCTGCAGGCTACGATTCTGTTCAGATGTTTGTTTCAGAGCTCCCGTGCCTTCTGTTACTCGAGCAGAAGGGAGCTTGTGATTCGGGTTATCAGTGTAGCAACATTGTGCACAATCAGGCTGGTCTTTTCCACAGCATTTGCCAGTAGGAAATCTGCCTTCATGAAGTGCAGCACGGTGACTGTTGGACTTTTGCAGGTGCTTTTGACCAATCCTGCTTACATGGCAGTTGATCTTGCCCAACTGGTTCTTGACTGATCCGCATCAATAGAATGGCTGGGTACTCACTGTCTCACATTCGCCACAATATTACATTGTACCTTAAAGAGGGCTCAGAGCTGTGTTCTTTGCTAGATTACTCCATCTTGCACACGTAGCTGTAGCTGCTGGCTGAGACAAGTTTTCAGGGCTTACTTTTACTGGAAATTGGTTGCGCAGCTCCGAGCCATAATAGGAGCAGGACTTTCAAGATGTCTGATAAGAGAACGCCTGTTCAGTCAAGAAATCACAGGAGTCCCCAGTGCTCCTTTAAGATGATCCAGGAACCGTTTCAAAATGTTCTGATGTAACTTCTTGCCAGTACTGTCCTTGATGGGAACCTCCTCTTTAAAACGTTTGTTGTTGTTTTTTTGGTTTCCATTAGCTTACTGTAATCATCAGCCACCTGGCCGGTGGACAGAAGGTTTGTTTCAGCCTAATTGGGCATTTAATTAGATCACTGTTTTAGCCCACTTAAGCATTCAGTGCCCAGGCATTGTAACGGCAGTGGCCCTGCTCTCCCAGTCTGATTCGTGATGGCAAGAAGCTCAGTCAGCGTTCAGCTGGCGTGGCCACAGAGCTGCTCTCACCTGTCTGTTCCCGATATGTCTGGTCTCCCAGCTGCACTGGTGTCAAACATGGACACCAGCCTCATGTGCTTGCAGGCGAGACAGGCCAGTGAAGAAATAAATTCCATCCCATCATGCCCTCTTTACCTAACGCAGTGCTCAGTTCTGTAAGGAGTAGGAACTGGCATGTTTGTGTATGGTGTATATGTTCAGATATATATATATATATGATGTGTATCTGCAGACTCCTGGGAACTATTGGCTCTGGTGGGAGTGTGTGTGTGTTTGTTTCTGTGTGTGACCAGCAATGGACAGGTGTCTCCTCCAGGGTGTATACTGCCTTACACAGTTCGCTTTGGCTTCCCTGCAGGGTTCCCTGCAGCCCTGAATTGGTTATAAAATGGATGAATGTAGATATATGTGCTTATATATGTATGTGGAAATATATGCATGTTTGTTTATGTATATTGTTTACATGTGCACATTTGTGTATAAAGCAGCCATATCACCCTGCAGCTCACAACCGGCAGCCCACTGAAGCTCAGCAGGGTTGAGCCTGGTCAGTACCTGGACGGGAGACCTCCTGGGAAAGCTAAGGTTGCTGCTGGAAGAGGTGTTAGTGGGGCCAGTACTGGGTCCTAATGCCCCAGTATACTGACAGAGACACTATATTGTAAAATGGCACCGTCCTTCGGATGAGACATAAAACCAAGGTCCTGACTCTCTGTGATCATTAAAAATCCCCAAAAATGCTCTCCTCCCCACTGCTAGCTGGTGTGTGGTGATTGTACTGGTGCATCATCCAGGTGGGGCTGCACATCGGTGGTGGTGGAGGGGAGTCCCCATTACCTGTAAAGCACTTTGAGTGGAGTGTCCGGAAAAGCGCTATATAAGTGTAAGCAATTAATAAGAACTATTATTGTAAATGCCTTTGTACATGGGATGTATTCTTTTGCTTTTCTCAGCGCCTGCCTTGGCTTGGCTCAAATTGCATGTCAGTAACTCCTCCAAGACTTGGTGTAATGATGAAATATTGACTCGGTAATATGTTGCAAATTGTGTGGGTTTGGTAAAAATGGCTGTTGAAGAATTTGCTGCAGTGACGATGTAAAGGCATTGAATTGAAAAAAATAACAGCTCTGTCAGGTTACAGAACAGAATTTGGTGAATCTGAAACATTCCACACAGCCCATATGACAGGGTGTGATGAGAGTAAGGGAGAGGTCAAGGATGTGAAAGCTATGCTATTGTAAGCAGTGATCCCTAAAGTTTGTAATAAATGCTTACTTAACAAAATGACTATTTGGAGGCCCAGACTAACACTTCGTATTTCATTAAGATGTGTGGGTCTGACCTCTGTAACACATGTTAAGCTGCGCTTTGTGAGTTTGATGCATATGAAATGGAAATAATTCTTTTGTGTTTGCCCGAGCAGTTAAAATGATTGACCAGGAGAGCTTTTTGTACTGTCGCTGACAGGCCGGTTGAAGGAGTTTTGTGTTGTGAGACTACTATACATTCCCTGTGCACAGTCCTCCATACGTCACCCGGCTTTCTCCAGCTGGAAGTGGCCTCAGGGCTCATGAGAAAGAGATGGCAGGAGCCCTGTGGCGGCAATGGGGTAATAAACTCAAACTAACATTCAAATCCTTCCGGCTTGTGGACTGCTCATTTGCCTGTCACTCCAGCAGCACTGAGCCGAGCAGGTCAGAGGCCAGGGGACGCAAGGAATGAGAGGATTGGTCTGACAAGTACAGCAGTAGGACAAGCAACTCCCAGGCTAGGCAGTTGTCCAGTTTTGTTTTAACACACCTGGTGGAAATGTCACCCAGGTGCACAAACAGCTGCGTCAGGTCATGTAAGCGGCACAGGGTCAAGACGCGAGATAGAGATGTTTGTGTCCACGCTATTTAACACTTCATATAACTCCTTAATGTATCTGTCATAGCCAGCAGCCACATCACCCTGCATTTCACAACTGGCAGCCCACTGAAGCTCAGCAGGTGTGAGCCTGGTCAGTACCTGGATGGGAGACTTCTGGGAAAGCTAAGGTTGCTGCCGGAAGAGGTGTTAGTGGGACCAGCTGGGGGCGCTCAACCTGCGGTCTGTGTGAAGGCCCTGGTATAGTGGCGGGGACGCTATACTGTAGTGGGCGCCGTTTTTCAGATGAGACGTTAAACCGAGGTCCTGACTCTCAGTGGTCATTAAAGATCCCCGGGCGTTTCTCAATAAGAGTAAGGAGTTATCCCAGTGTCCGGGCCAAAGTTCCCCCCCCTCGGGCTTTACCGTGGCCTCCAAATTGTCCCCATGTATGATGGACTGGCGTCCCGTCCGGGGTGTACCCTGCCTTGCCCTCCTTGCTTTCCAGGTAGGCTCCAGCTTCCCACGACACCGTATGGTATGAAGCGGTTTGGCAAATGACATGATATTGTGATGCATACGGCCGTCAGTGGTGCGTTACGTTGGTGTCAGAGCGGGGTGGGATAGCCCTTCGCCGAGGACGGCGAGTTAAGCGGGGGAGAGTGTAACGCATACGGCCGACAGGCACTGTGTAAGAGCCGGCTTACCAGAGCAGTGACGTCACCGCCCTTCCTGTAATAGCAGGACTACAGCTACTGGGCAAACTGGGTCCCTGTTGAGTGACGCTGGAGGCCCGGGCTCCCGTCCCCCACGGTGCGGGGCCGACCTGTGTAGGCAGAAGGCAAGGGCGCCCGCCTGAACCCCGTTGCGTTACAATATGTATCTGTCATCACTGTGCTTATCCTGCTGACCTGTGTCACTCAAAGGCAAACCTGTGCTCTCCTCCAGCTAGTCTGGCAAGCCCCTGTTCTGCAGTTTGAACCATCTAGTTTTACCGGCTTTAGGTGCTTCTGTTGAAATTACCCAAGTGCTGTATTTTGCATTTCGTATTTTAATTAACTGTGTATGGTGTAAACAGTAGTGTAAACAAATAGTATGAAGATTTTTAACAAAAGAAACTAAAACTGCAAAGGGCCAGGTGTGCAGCAAGTAGCATATTTAATTCCTATACTACAGGAGTAACGAGGTGCAGGGCGGAGCGGCGGCTCTGTGGCTAAGGATCTGCGCCTGTGGCTGGAAGGTTGCCGGTTCGTATCCCGTGGCCGGCAGAGGAATCCTACTCCGTGGGGCCCCTGAGCAAGCCCCTGGGCCCTTAACCCCAACTGCTCCAGGGGCGCTGTATAAATGGCTGAACCTGCGCTCTGACCCCCAGCTTCTCTCCCTGTCTGTGTGTCTCATGGAGAGCAAGCTGGGGTATGCGAAAAGACAAATTCCTAATGCAAGAAATTGTATATGGCCAATAAAGTGATCTTATCTTATCTTAATGGAGTAATCCAGAACTGGGGACAAAAAGCACATTGGCTAAGAATTAGATGGGTAGATGAACCAGACTAGCATGACTGCCAAGGAATCCTGGTGAGATCTTGGTCCAGCAGAGGCTGATGATATGGGATGCATACCTGTATGTGCACATATATACTTTTTAAAATATACAGCTTATGTGTATGAATGTTTGTGGTCTGTATTTGGGCGCAGATCAAGCAAACGTTTGGAGATCAGGGTATAGAGAAATGAGATAATGTTAATTCTGAACTGCAACCCTGGAGTTAGTCATAACTGAATGACTGTGTGCTCTTTTTACTAGGTAAACTGTGCACCTAGTGAAGACGTTTGTTACTTGAGAAATTAGCAGTGGCAACTGTCTTGGGTTGGCAGCACTCATTGTATTTTTTTGCATTACTGTTTGGAATTTTCCGTTTTGTCAGCACAAAAGCCTGCAGCCCTGAAAACGTGAAACAGATCAAAGTGTGATAAAGTGGGGATCTGATTTCCATATCTGAGCGAGTGAAAAGGAGTAAAAGCAGTCCGTTATGGCCCCGAGGATGCCTAACTCCTGTCCCAGACGGGCCTCGTCACGCTCTTTCGCCAGTGTGCCTGTGCCTGCGAGCTCTGGGAGCGTTTGGTCAGGCCTGCGGGGGTGAGGGGGGGCTTGTTCTATTTGAAGTCCCGAGATCAAAGGGGATCCTACCAGTGCCGGGATTAGGGTGATCCTCCAGTGAGTCCGTGCTGGTGCTGGGCACTCTGCCCTGGCACCGGCCCTTGTCCCTCGCCCCTTACCATCCTGTCTCTCTTGGCCCTCTGTCAGCTGTCGGCTGTTCTGCTGCTCTCTGCTCCTCATGCAGTGCAAGGCTCTCACCCTCTCACAGCCTGTGGTGGCCAGACTCCAGTGCCTGAGGGTTAGGAGTGCATGCAAAAAGCCGTAGTACTGCAGGGCATGGAGGCATGTTGCTGTTTCCCTATGCCAAGGCGGTAACAGGTGCTACTCTGTGGGAAGATGCAGGTGTTAAACCGAAAGCCTGTCTACACTGCAGACTGTAAAGATCTTTAGGCACCCCAGGCAGTAATGCCTCTGTTTGAAATCGCCACGTATTACAATAAGAGTGCAGTATTTGTACATATAACCAGGTGCAGCCTGCCTTGTGTTTCAGGTTGGGTCTGGCTGCATTCGGTAAGTCTCTGGCTGCTTGTGTTCACCCCCTCGGTTCGCTGCATTTCCATCACGTGCAAGCCAAGTGACTCTCTCGTGTGGCAGTTCACATTTGTGCCGTCTACATAGCCATTTTTAAAAGGGTTGGAACAGAAGGAATGCGTCTGGTTTCTTTTACCATCTGCTTCATAGAGAAGCTTCAAATCCTGAAAAAATAGTATTTCCTGATCTTTCTGGACTGAACAGTCGCGTAGCAGTGTGAGGCTCATCCGCGGGGCATGGACGACGGGCAGGGCTGTCGTCGAGCTCCTCGTCCCGTTGCCAGGGGAACACATCCTGTTGACATTCGTGTCCGTCAGGAGGAGGCGTATGGTCGCTCGGCTCGCGATGGGAACACAGCTAGAAGGCGGATAAACCGCTTTAAGAACGGGGGAGGCGGACATCAAAGACAAGCCCCGCAGTCGCCCCCTTGGCATGGGCGTGACACCGGACTAGAGCTGGCAAAGGACGGAGCTCGTCCGCAGTGACCGCAGTGACCAGCGCGTCGCCAGGCGAGGATTACGGGAGGTGGGGGCCGCTGGAAAGCTAACAGCCTGGACGGACTTGGGCTCTCCCAAAGGCCTGGGCCTGGGGGGGAAGGCCTCAGATGCCGAATGGTTTCCACGGAGACGATTAGAAGACAATCTGTCTCGAGCTGCCCTGATGGAAGCGAGGCTTTTCTCTTGCTCTACCACAGGGCTTGGGTACGCCGTTCTGGACCAGGCAGACCCTTCTTTACGCAAAGGGTGGTAGGAGTGTGGAACGAGCTACCCAAGCTAACAAGTATGTTGTTGTTGGAGCCAATACCCTGGCTTCTTTCAAGACAAGGCTGGGTGAGATCCTCAGATCAGTTAGCTACAAGCTACAAGCTCCTCTCGTTTGTAACCCTTCTGATGTCTGAGGCGCTGCTTCCAAACAGCACAGGGCCACACACAGAGTGCATGCACCTCTGAAGCCATCTTGCTCTTCTGACGGACTGTCACAGAATCCCATCCCCGTGGACAGCTCCCGTCTTGCCCCCTCCAAAAATGTCCTCGGTGGCCAGCTGTAGCCAAGTACTGCCGAGCTACCATCTGAAAAATGCTTCACATGTTTGAGTAGGCTTCCTGTGGTGCTTGGTGTTGTTTTAGCTGTAGTGTATTTCTATATCCCATGTTAAAAATGACCATGGCCAGAAGGAGGTGGTCAGCAGTGAGCTAAGAAAGCATGACAAGGAGTTGTACTGTACCAGAATCCACAGTCTTCTTCAGCAGTGGAAGAATGCAGTGGTCTCGGTAGACTAGATCGACAGTTTCTGCACTGTGCAGAAAAATAGCCTGCTGTTCAACGAGGATGTGTTGATTTCAGTTTCAAGTTCATTATTTGCAGAGTCATGTGTAAATACGGGTTGTCTTGATTACTTCCTGCTATGTCCTTCTTTATCGGTGGTCATATGACCATCTTCTCTCCTTCGTCTTTTCTAATTTTCTCAATGAGTGGCTCAGTAGACGGCCACAGGAGTATCAGGATGTCACGCGCTGGCGGTGTGTGAATGGAAGCTGGTATTCTAACTCCACGATTGGAAATGCGCAGATGTTTTGGAAAAGGATGTCCTCCAGAGGAGGAAGGAATAATCACCTGCACAGCATCTGCAACGTCGCTGCAAGCTAATAATAATAGGAGACTCCAGTGGGCAAATTAGGGTGAGGAGACAGGCTCTGTGGTAGAGCTGGCAGCCAAAGGGGAGAGTGCCAATTAAGAGACGCTGTTCCTCCTTCTGAAACGCTGACAGTAGGGATGACAGGACTCATGATCTTTCCACACTTCCTGATCAACATTTTATCAGACCAGTCACAAACCTAGAACTGCTGCACTTATATAATGTGCATACCCTAAGCTGGGTCATAATGTGCGAGGCCAGGTTACCGTGTACCAAAAGCTTCACATGTTTGAGTGTGCTCCGTTTTATGCTTGGTGTTGTGTTGTGTTGTGTTGGTGTTGTAGCTACAAGTTAATATGGCAGGGCTCTAAAATCTACAATTTCCAAAAATAATATGCCAAAGCCGTGAAAGGAAGGGGAATGGTGGGCCTGCCCATCAGGTCCAATTGAGCATCTTAGTTCTGGGTGGATCTGCCCAAATTTTTAATGTGGCTTCTGTAACGATCAGCACGGCGAGCTGAACTAACTACAGACGGCAACTTGTGCCTGCAGCCTTGTGCACCCAGCAGGAATTAACCCCTAAATCCTGCACAGTACAGACATCACCCTGCTCACCTGCAGTGGAAAAACGAACCTCATGTTTCAAGAGAGGATGGCAGTGCTCACCTGTGCCAGGCTCCTTGTTTTATTGCACCTGGGGGATGCACACCTTGTTGATGCTGTGATTGACAGCTCAGGGATGAGGTAATTACATTACTCTCCCTGCTGAAGGGGCTGTGGTCCCCTGCGGGCTCATTAGTACCTTGCATCAGCCTCTCTGTCAACACCTGCACACAGATTGGGTGTGGAGTCGCTCTGTCACATGGGGCCTGTTTTTCGTGGCTAATAGTTTAATCGCTGGGCTTTAGAAGGCAGGCGGCAAGACTGACTTTTTGATCTTTCCCTCTAGCCTGCGCTGCTGATCAAGAGTGTAAATTCTGCGCTGGGGTGTTCCCTTCCTCAAGCATGCTGATGGGTCAAGTGAAGTTCTTTAACATTGTTACATCCTCAGAAAACACGAAACAACAATTGATCTTCCAATCCTGGTGCTGGCAGTCCACACCCCTGCTGGTTTTCGTTCCAAACAAGCTTAATTACTCAATTGAAACCTTAGTTGAATTTGCAAGTTGCTTGATTTGAACACTAATGAAATGTCGTAATTAGAAGGCGACCTCCAACATATTTAAGAGCTGAGATCAGTCAAACAGTTTAAATGAATCCTATTAACTCAATTAATGGCTCAGTTGCGTAAGTATCGGGAATGAAATCCAGCAGGGCCTGCAGTAAGACGTGTCGGAAATGACATATTTCCACAAATGGCTAGGTTGACATTGTCTCCTGTCTCTTCGTCAAAACAGAGTGGGCTGAAAGGCCTGTGTCAAGGAAGAAGGGCCTGTGGTTCAGTTCCCAGTTTTATTTTTCTGGTGGGGAGCAGGGGACTGGTTGGAGAAGACAGGGAGCCTTCGCCGATATCCGCTTGCTGAAGACTGAAAGCTCAGATGCAGATAATTGGAGCTAACTTCCTCCCCTCTGGCCATGACGGGGCTCTGTGGTGTTGTGTCTGTAGAGTGTCCTCGCAGGCTCGCCCTCCTCGCTCGTTAGCAGGTGTTAGTGGGTGAAAGGTGATGAAACTGAAAATGGCTTTCATACCTCTGCACAAATCAGATCACGTGCCTTTTTAAAATATTATTTTCTGGTTAAAGTCACTGCTGTTCAGTAAGTTGGCCTTTCTTTACCTTGTTAGAGATACACGGTTAGTTGCCCTGAAGTCCACATTCTGTGTAGAAACCCAGTTTTCTTCCATGTTTCTACCACTGCAGACATGAGTGATTGCTTTCCAGTTTTTCAAAAGCAATAATAATTGTTTTTTAGTCCGGCTTCAGTGCCTACACTGAAATTTTCAAGGGAGCCCAGAGCTCGTCAGTCCAAACAAGATACTGTAGGTCTATGACACTTACAGATGTAAGAAAAGAAGAGCAGTCTAGCCCAGTATGTCTCCTCCACTGGTCTGAAGTCAGACAGCGGTTTCTTCCAGTCTGTGTTCCAGGGCTGTGGTATCAGACTCAATTCCTGTGTGTGGGAGGTGGTGTCTTCTGGCTTTTGTTCAGTTCAGTTTATTGTCAGATGCACAAGTCCAGTGAAATGCGTATTTACATGTATGCTCTAATACAAAGAATACAAAGACATTAAGCAAACACCAAAACCATGAACACAGAACAGCAGCAGCAACAACAACAAGTTAAACAACATGCAGCTTAGAAAAAGATGCACTTGAATTCACATACTGTAGTTGATCTAACAAATAAATAAATGAATTAATTAATCAGTTAATTAGCTGTAATTGTATTACTTCTACCTAGACTCCGGGGGATTTTTCTAGCATGAATATTGTGTGTAATTATCTACAAAAGACCTTATGAGGTGTTTTCTGAGTGACTCAAATGGTTCCAGTTTGGTCCCGGGTTCGAGTCTGGGTCGTGTTAGTAGCTGTGACTGGGATTCCCCGACAGACGAGGTGCAATCATCTTAAGGCCACCAAGGGGAGGGTGGGTTTAATCATCCAGGGGGGGTCTCCCCCGCTGTGAATAGCACAGCGCCCCAGCAGGCAATGCGGTGCCCTCAGTGAGGGATACCCCTCTCTTCCAATCAGAGCCTCCTCTCCAGTAGAGGGCGCTGCAGCCGGTGGCATGTTTAAATGACGATGTGGCGGGAAGGCGGGTGGAGTCGGAGGAGTCTGCTTCCTCTTCCTCATTCACCCGTCCCCCGTGTGCGGTCGTGGGGTTTCTGAGCTGTGAGCCGAGGTGTGCAAAACACACCGTCGGCAATTCCAAATTGGAGGGGTGCAACCAGAAGAATGATCGATTCTGAACTTGGTGGGGGGAAAGACCTTCAATTAAAGATGTCTGAGAAAATAATTAAGTTGATTGTTGAATTGATTCCTCGGGGTTCTAACACAAACCAAAAGACCAGAAGCTGACTGTCACGGATGTCGGAAGGGCAAGCCGTGGAATGACCAGGACAGCGGTAGAGACCCAATGCGTAGGTGTAAAAGGGGCAACACGAGGGTTAGCCCAGACTCAGGGGGTAAGACGGTGTCGGTATAGAAACCTATGCCCTCAGGTCACGGACGTGGGGCGACCTGGTGCTAGGCGGGTCTCAGGACATCCGTGCCCTCAATGCCGAGCCAGGAGCAGAGCAGACACAGGAAAGACATGAATAATCACAGGGAACTAAGAACAGAAGTCGAGCGCCCTCTAGGTGGACAGTGCGGGACACTGGCCCTCTAGGAATGAAGTCTGGGACCCCTGCCCCAGGGGGGGTGTACCAGGCTTGGCCACTGCAGGCGGGAGGTTAATCATCTCATCCCTCCTCCTTCAACTTTTGACCTCTCTGCTCGTTTCTCGTAATGTTTCCCAGATTCCCACCAGGCAGCAGCTTCACACCGCGGCCCGGAGCCACCAGCTGCTGTGCACCAGGGTGTTTTTATGGCTTGGCCTGCAAAGCCCTGATTCAGCTGGATTGCCAATAAAAAGTCCAGAAAATGCAACTGGTGGGGGTGGGGGTGGGGGGGGTCGGGTAGCTCTCTCTCTTTTTTTTTCTTTCTTTTTCTGCCCGTGCTGTGCCAGACAGCTGGAAGAGTGCCCGCACACATCAGAAACGTGAACCCTGGGCTCAACTCGCCTGCTGTTGGCACGGGAGCCCGTCTGCCGTTTGCGTGAATCCCTAATGCATTCCAGAACGGCTGTAGCGCTGGAGGGGGCGGCGCGGCGCGGGCCGGGCATGGGGGGGGTGGTGGGGGGCTGCGAGGGAGCCGGTCTCACGCTACGAGCACATTGCTGTAGTAACGTGGCACTGAGTGACGTGGGCACGGACGGGCAAACTGAAATCGGGCACCTCTGTGGGCGTCATGGCTGCCTGTGCCCCCACAGTCCCAGAGCACAGTGCAGCGCCCTCAGGTATTGCTTAACAGTCCTTTATTAAGGATCTCGGTTTCTCCGTGTGATCAGACAAGACCCCCAGAAAAAGTGGCATTCGCTCAGGTCCGAGTGTGAATTGAACCCTTGTGCGTTTCTTCTAAAACGTGCCCTTACTCGGGGCAATTACAGTGGTTGAGAGGCACTTTGCCTTTACTCAACTGGAGCACGGCCATGAGTAAACTCCAGGTTTGTAGTCTCGGTTTTCCTTTTTTAAAGCCATTTTTAAACGACCTGGAACCGGTATGCTCTTTGTAAGCGGATTTGAAGTATGGTGTTAACATTTAAGTTTGTCCCTCCTCGAACATGTTAAATGAATCAGATTTAGGTACTTTCTCATTGACTTGGTTTCCGTGGGAATCTCCTTAAAAGTATTTTTAGAAAAAGTGCCCTAGTTTTGCTGTCCTTTCCCTCACGTGTGAATGACCCTGGTTTCCTGGAGTCTCAGTGTTTTAAGAAATGAACATCAGAACGCATTAATTCCTCTGCCTGAATGGAAGAAACCTCCTTTCAAGAAACTATTTTGAGGTCACCGATAAAGCCTACGGATCCAAATCAGGAAGCTGAAGGGATTTTATTTTAAGCAGCTGATGGTATGCGGCCGTTGAATATGAAAACAATGATTTTTTTTCTCCCTTTGGTGAGTGCTGTTTAATTAACGGACAGGTTAGTTACATTCATTTTTGGGATTAAACAAAAGTGGGTCACTAGAGAATGAACTCCACAGACTATTTTTAGTGGAACTAAAAAGAGATGTGATTTTCAGCTGAACCAGTTTCAGAATTCTGGTCTCCTGCCGCACGCCACGCTGTCAGAGGAACTGCGCCAGGCCCTGGGTTTCATTTTTAAATTTAGATTCTCCTATTTCAGCTCTCCGTCCTCCTCTCTCAAGTCAAGTTGTGCATCCACACTGCAGACCAAATGGTCAAGTGGCCTTTGGTCTCAGATGGAAAACTACTGTAACTTATATTTAAAGGGGAACTGCAGTGCTATTTTCATATTTTGGCGTTAGAAGGCTTCAGCATTGATGAGTGTATTTCAAACCACAATAAAAGTAAAATGTACACAGTAGTGTGCAAAACCTCCAATTTACACCACAAAATAGACTAAATTTCCAGGTATGTGCAGCGCCGTGTTCTGCAATTCAGAATGTCGCAACAAACGACCCGGTGACGTGAAGCAGCCCTATGACATTGTAAACAAGCAGGCTCATGAATATAGCTCTTGCTATTTCTGATAGAAATATTGCCCTCGACTTTGAGACACTTTTGCCAACAAGTACTACTTTCTTGTTAACTTTGCATGCAGATCACGTTGTAACATTTCTGAGATGAAACGCCTGCTGCACAACCTGTACGCTTGTGCATCCCATTACATTAGTCATGACAGGGACTAGTGAGCAGGAAGGGCTGTTTTACGTCCCAATTCTCACAGACTGTTGCTCTTACCTGTGGCGAGATCTGGGGTTTGCGACAGCAAGGCCACTTACAGTACTTTCACAAAGTTCACCATTTTGTGCAGAATTCGAAATGTGTACATTTTTTCTATACCATCAATGAATTGATTTTGTGACCGAGATTTCATAGCCGGTCTGAGAATTTGGGACTTTAAGCCATGGACTGCAAAAGAACTTGAAAGCATGTTTAATACAAAACGTCCAGGAAAGTTAGAGGAGTTAAGCACATCACTGGTGTAAAATGTAAAACAAAGAATTCAGCAGAAAATGCTGAATCCTCCCAGGAACTTTGAGGCCTCTGGTCTGGAGTGAGAGAAGCTCACAGAAGACCCAAAATCAGATGCACAGCGCAGGAGAAAAGGCACAGGTATTAATAGACATGTTCTACAGCAGCTCCTTCCAGGTTTCAAAGTACAGGTGGATTAGGGATTGAGTCTTAATGCCCTGTACTATACCTCACATTCTACTACAGTACAGGGCTGCCAGCCCTTTTCTGGGACAGTTAGAACACTGAGGGTCGGCCTTAAGAATGGGAGAATAGCTTCCTCACATTTGTAACCTTTCAACCATCTCCAAATTCGGATTAAGTACTTTATTGCCATAATAACTAGCTGTGTTGAATTTGGTTTGGTGAGCTCATACAGCTTAAGACATACAATACCAACACACAACCTAAAGCCAATAACAGAAAGCATCCCATTCAACCCAACACATTCAAAAGCCATCCAGGAACTGGATGTCTCCTGTGTACCTTCCAAGATCTGTTGTCCCCACACATCCCAGTCTGCTCCCTTTGTTCCGCTGACTCTAGGATTCTCAACGTTCCAACGACCTCACATCATATGGTAGGGGACCGGGCCTTTTCAGCAGGAGTCCCTCATTCGTGGAATACCCTACCTGACCATATTAAAAGTGCTGCCTCTGTGGACGTTTTTAAATTTCCCCTCAGAACTGACATGTGTTCTGATGGCCTTCAGTTCATAATCTTTTTCTTTCTTTTCATTTCGCATTTATACATGGTATTTTTAGTTTACTGTGCTTGTTTACTGTATATGTATAAGTCATGCAAAGTCCCTTGAGACTTGATTCTCTGGATTGAAAGGTCCTGTTGTATATAAGAATACAATTGATTGTACAGTCTCATTTGTTGCGATTATCTTATTGTTCCAAGAATCCCATCCCACCTTTTTTTCCTGGAGATAATTCAGGAGAGTTCAGCTAAAATTGCTGTGTAGCTCGTCTCTTTGTATGAAGTGGTGCCACCTATGTTCAGTCTTGAATGCATCTCCTCTTTCATTTGTGGTTGTGTTCACAGTTTCTTAGTTTATTGATGAGTTGTAAATACTCAGCAGAACTGACTTTGTGTCTTTCAGGATTTGCAGTAGTTACGTCACATAATGAGTTTGACACTAAAAAGATTAGTTTACACCTGTCTTTTACATGCCTTTAAGTCTTATGGTCATTCTTTTTTGAACAGTAAAAGGCAGTAGTGCCATTTCTTTAAGTCAATGACCATAATTGTGTGCTCTTTTCTTAATATGTCCATGAGCCCTAAACGTCTGACAAAAGATTCCATTTATTGGGCGATGAATAACTCCCCCTTTTCGTTGATTGTGATGGTAATGCTTTTCAGCAAGTGTTCATTAAAATACTTTTAGTATTTTTGGTCTCTGTATTGAGACATAGTGTGTATGCTTCTTTAACTTGAGACATATGACAATTTGTTATTCATCAAGTACGATCATCTCTTTAAACTTGTTATAATTAAATCATTTTTTCCATGTGATGATTTAATTTCAATCTTCTGCTGTAATTTTGTTTTGTGTAGTATTGAAAAAATGTTCATATTAGTTTTATGGTCTGTAGCAGTGCCCTTTCCTTTTCTCAGGCTTCTAATACCTGTAATTTAAATGTGTGCTTACATTATTTTAAGTATTGGTTCCTTCTATTTGTGTACAGGGTGTCCTCTTTCAGCTGTTATTTTTAATTGATCCATTAAACCTTTTAGGCCATTGTTCTCTAGAATGTTCTTATTTTAGAGTCTGATTTGTTCATTCACTAGTTTTACAGGTTTAAAATGTACTGCTTCAATATCATTTTATTCCAGGTTACTCTCTTAAATGGTGTTATTCTTTACGTCTACTTTCGTGAAACTATAAATTGTAATTTAATACTATACGAGTAATATTTTGAAAAAAAAAACACCTTGAAAGATAACCAGAGTCCCTCATGCCTCTGTACTGTACTTCTCACCCATCATCTTGGTTGTTTGAAAAGTCTGTGACAGTTCAAGAACCTCCTCCTCACCTCCGCTTTTCAAAGCAATCAATAACTGTTTTCATCATTACAGCTTGTGTGTCCCCTGTCTCTGTTACAGAAATTGAAGTCCCTCATTATTATACCATCTTCCCTGCTGCACGTGTCTCTGACTTGGTTTTATAAAAAAATGTTAAGCTAGTTGTGTTTGTAGCCCATTTTTGGTTAATACATTCATATGGAAACACGTATGTAAATATATATTATTACAAAATAGGGGTGAGAACAGGACATTTAAAAAATATCTAAATGTACATGAGTGGTAGATAACTAATTGAGGCATGTAACTTCTGACTAATGAGTTCTTTATGTTCTCTAGCACAGTTCTGACAAAAGGGCAATCAGAGTCAAAACGTGATAAATTGACAAATATTTAAATAAAGAAATAATATCAAACACAACATTAAACAAAAATGCATAGACACAAAACATCTCAGAGGCCTACATTTTACAGACCCAGATTTCAAACCTTATAAACTGCAATCCAGTGATAGTCTATAACCGTTGATAGTCTATAACAAGAGAAATGCCCTGTATCCTAAAAAAAAAGAATATGACCCAGCACTTAATATCCCTTAATATATATTATATTGCAGTACTTGTAGTCAATATATATACTGCCTTGCGGAAGTATTCAAAGACTGGTAACTTTAGTTTCTACCAAAGATGCTTCCCCCAAATATTCATTCTGTGATCAACATCTGCGATCAACATTTTTTGGTTTTTGATTTTTTTTTTTGCTATTCTGCTGGCATTTAACAACTCTCAAATATAAAATTCTTCAGTTTAAGCAAGCAGGTTAATTAATAATAAGCAAGCAAATAAAATATTAATTTTCAAAACATGTTTAGGGTTAGGATAGTGGCACAGTGGTTAACATTGCTGTCACTCAGCAGTGGGGACCTGGGTTCCATTCCAGAAATGGGGGTGCTATCTGTGTGGAGTTTGCATGTTCTCCCTTGCTCGTTTGGTGCTCCAGTTTCCTCCCGCAGTCCAAAGAGATACTGGTACTGTAGGTTAATTGTTTCCATAAAAACTGGTGTGAGTGCCTCTTCTTGTATTAGCACTGTTAATGAAGCCCGAGAGTGAGTAAACAGGGGAGATTGTTTCTGACAAAAGTGAGCCTGTAAACACAGAGACTGTTAGGTTATAAAGCACAAGTCTAATGAAAAAAATCACTTGCTGAGTACACCACTCACCCTGGTTTAAGCCTGAAAACCCCCAAACCTCTCTTTGGTCTTTATTGTGATCAGGGGACTGTAAGAACCCTCATTATGTGAATTCACAGACACCACAATGTCTAACATTTATTCAAATAATTATTTAAAGAACAATCTTAAAAAAACAACAGAGCCGTACCGAAAAGCTAATTGGGGGGATGTTTGTTAGTTCAGGCCAAATAAACGTGTTAAGTTTGACGTGTATTTCCTTTAACCGTTCAATAAAAGCTTAAGAGCAGTCGACCCATTTTATCAATGGGGGCTGTTAAACAGGCCCATTAATTCCAGAGTCTGGCAAAACAACTAACCCCAATTAGCCCCCCTGCGACGATGCCTGTGCCCGTGTCAGACTGGAAGGGCCGGGCCGCTCAGTACTCCTGTTCTCCGCAGAGGAACGTGAGAATGTTCAATGGGATTGGTAATTACCTGTCGGAATGCCACCCCGGCAGGCAGTAATTGCATTCAGGAAGGTTTCTGAATCCACTTCCCACAGCTTTCAGGGAAATAAGGAATGCAGCGGCGTTCCCAGCCCTGACCTGGCCGGGCTGGCACAGCACGAGCTGGGGGGCGGGGGAGTCGGGCAGACCTGATTGCTGAGGGTTCAACAGACCGTGCTCTGCCAGTCTGTGGTGAGGCACTTAAAGCCCTTTCCGGAATAACCTTTTCTATCTTTTGTCTTTTTGTTTCCGTGGTAAACCTGCCTTACAAGCCTGTGTATTTGTAGGGGTAAAAGATAAAGAAAAGAAAAAGATAAAGGCCCTGTTGTAATGTCGACTCATCCTGAGTTCAACTGCCGAGGGATACCAGGGACAAGGCTGTCCTGGGCCACCTTCTGCACGTTCCTTTCAATATGAGAGTCTCCCCCACAGTCATCTATTGTTTTCAGCTCCTCTGCTTTCTCTCTCATTTTCACGGCAACTCGGACACCGAGGCAAAGCGTGCTGCCAACTTTCCAGCACCTTTCCAGGAGCCCTCGTCGTAAGAGCCGCTCCTCGTCTTTGTGCTCCTGACACTGGGTCTGCCCTGCCATACCCCAGAATTAAAGAAAAGCAACACCCCACGCGCTCATTTTTGGCGCATCGCGGGGAAACGCCACAGGGATTGAGCCAAACAGAAAGCCGGGAGGCCCTGAGCCGGTGCTTGGATGGCCCTAGTTCTTCAACATTTTTTTAACCTCGTGGCTGGTATTTTGGATCCCACGTGAACTTTCGGAAGAGTGCTACTTTTCTCCCAACTTGGTTTTTTTGGGGGGGATCGATCAGGCTGCATACGTTTGATTGCACTATTCAAAAGCGCGTCAAATTGAAAGTGTTTAAAAACCCATCGTCTCGCTACAAGTGCGCCGGAAGAGCCACTCGGTCGCGCTGGCGTGGCCAGTTGTAAGCAGGGCCGTGCAGAGGGTCAGGCAGCGCTCCCTCAGCCCGCTTCTCCAGGCTAATGAGTTTTGAACGGAGGCCCTAGCCCACAGGAGCTCGTCCGCCCACAGCCTCGGCTCCTTCCAGCAACCTCTCTCGTCTTTGTGCTCGATAATTACAGCGTTGCCTATCTGAGGGCTCTAATGCCTTTGTGTGTGTAGAGTGGTGTCATTATGATGGATGCACCCTCTCTCCCTCTCTCTCTTCCTCTCTGTCTGCTCATTAGGAACCATGAAACCATCATCAAAAACATTGTGGGGAATGCCCTGCGCTCAGCTGAAGGCTGCCAGTGCTGTTGCCCTCTGCTCCAGGATTGCCGCCCTGTTTTTAAAGCACCACTGTGCACATAATGTCTGCCTTCGCCGGGTTTTATAGAGCTCAATTACGAGCCCACAGTGACCCCCGCCGGGCGGTGCTGCAGAATGAAACGAGTGGCTCCTTGCCGGAATTTGGCAGATTGCTAAAACGCCGCTCTGCAGGTTTCAAAGGGTGGTCTACGCGGCGCGGCCTCTCCGTGTGGGAACATTCCCGGCACGCAGCCTCGAGCCGCGGAGGCAGGCTTCTCCGCGGCGGAGGGGCTCTATATGAGCTGAACGGGAGAGCCCTCCGATAGACACGAGGCCGCCGGTGATGTCGTGGCTTGAAAATGTGCGATTGGTGCAGTGAGTCCGGACCCCTGTTTGTTTCCGTGTGATACGGTGACACAGAAGTACGCTTATGAGCTTCCAAGCTCAGCTCGGCCCCCACCCCCCCACAGTCCGTAAGGCCAGGGAAACACGCCACTACGTTTCCAATTCCCAAATTCTGTACAGTTTCCCAGTAGCTTGAATGTGCCCCTCGAATCTGTTTCCAGCCCACAATGTCCCTGATGATGTGCGCCCCAAGTCTTTCTGGTTGGCTCCGTACTGCGGAGGGCCAGGACAGTTCTCATCACCACGTCAGTTGGCGAGGAAGCAGTATGCCTTTCTCAGCCGTCTGTGTGGCAGAACAGGGCCTACCCCTATGGCGCAGATTGGCTTGCATCTGGCTTGCTGTGGTGCAGTGGAATTCTGTATGGCTCCACCAGTCTCTCCGGCAGAAGAAACCTCTAAAGTGGTGAAGGCTCCCTCTGAGCTGAGGGTCTGCTAGCTGAGCGATGAGAGTTTTGTTCTGAGGGGGCTGCGGACAGGGATGACAACAGCTGAGCGCCGATGAACTCTCTTGTATGTGCTGGCCTGGCCGTGTGTGTGTGAGAGAGAGATGACACAGCCAAATCTCTAATTGATTTCTCCTCTGGCTATGGGGAACCACTGGGCTGGGAGCCCCCAGAACCCCAGCCTGCTGCAGTATTGATGAGGGGTGAATAAAGCATGAGCAAAGGGAGGCCTGCTGCCCAGTGAGAGATTCCCGCGCCTCGCGGATCTCACAGGCACATTCTGCTGTTCGGGAATTTCCCACGTGTCCTTCCTGTCGCGTGTTCTGTGCCCGGGCTTCGGCTGCCATCCCTGTGAAGACGACAGTTACCCACTGTTCCACTAAACTCCTGTGTGATACTGTGCAAAAGAAGAGTGAGGGGCTTGAGGGGGGGTGGGTGTTACGCCATGCTCCAAGCTTCCTTAAGCCAAGCTGTGCGTGTCTTGAGGTTCCCTTTGTGTGTGCACTTGCGTGTCTCGCGTGTAACGGTGTGTTTTTGTATGTGTTGCAGGCAGCCCTGCTGCCCCTCTCTCCTGCGGACACCCCCCTCCTCAGTGCCCCCCCACTGGGCTCACAGGTCCACGCCGCCGCTGTCAATGGAGACCGAAGCGCCCTCCACAGGCTCATCACAGGTCAGTCACCCTGCCCCCGCTGATCTCTGAGCCCCCTGCCGCTCGCCCACCCAGCACACACACTCTCGCCACCCTCTCTCCTCTCTCCCCAACTCATCTGCTGACCCCCTGAAGCTTCACCTTCCCTGCTGTGCCTTCTTCACAGCCCCGTAGCCCAGTCTGATAAGCCCTCCTCAGGGACTCTGTCACCATCGCTGCTTTTCGCCCTCATCTCCTGTGGCTCATCCACAGTCCCAGTGCCGTTTGCCTGCAGGGCTGACATGGCAACACAGAACACAGAGACTGTCAGCAGGAGGAGCAACAGTTACTGTAGGACTCACCCAGTCTTGACCGTAGCGCTCAAGCCCTTATTATGTGCACAGCTAAAAATAAAGGGGTTTAATCCCGACCTGATAAATTATTGTTATCCAGCTCTGACATTTCCAAGAACCCTCCCACTGCTGATGAGCCTGATCTGGCCCAGGGCTCGTGTGAGGGGAATGGTGTTGATGGCAGAACACAGCAGCTGCTCTGTAGACGTGTGCATAGGTGTGTATGTGTATGGTCCAGCAGTTCACACCCGTGTTTCCTGATGATGAGTTCCCTCTCTCCCTGAGAAATGCCAGCAGCCGCATCACCCTGCAACTCACAACTGGCAGCCCACTGAAGCTCAGCAGGTGTGAGCCTGGTCAGTACCTGGATGGGAGACCTCCTGGGAAAAACTAAGGTTGCTGCTGGAAGAGGTGTTTGGGGGGCCAGCAGGGGGCGCTCACCCTGTGGTCTATGAGGGTCCTAAGGCCCCAGTATACTGACGGGGACACTGAACTGTAAAAAGGCACTGTCCTTCAGATGAGACATAAAACCGAGGTCCTGTCTCTCTGTGGTCATTAAAAATCCCAGGGCGTTTCCCAAAAAGAGTAGGGGTGTAACCCCAGCGTCCTGGCCAAATTTCCTATTGGCCTTTACCAATCATGGCCTCCTAATAATCCCCATCTACGAACTAGCTTCATGACTCGGTTCTCCTCCTCACTGATAGCTGATGTGTGGTGAGTGTACTGGTGCATCTTCCAGGTGGGGCTGCACACTGGTGGTGGTGGAGGGGATCCCCATTCCCTGTAAAGAACTTTGAGTGGAGTGTCCAGAAAAATGCTATATAAGTGTAATTATTATTATTATTATTATTGTTATTGTTATTGTTATTATTAAATCCCTGTGGTTCTGGGATTTAGGATGTACTGAGACTTTGGAGAAAAGAGGCTTTTTTTTTGTTACATCCATGGTTGACGCAGCGTGCAGCTGCAGTTGGGATCAGTCGCTCGAATAAGAGACGGCCACATACAGCACACAGGGAAAACACCACTCTACACTAAAGGGGAGGATTGACCCTTTTTGACTCATTAGGAGGCAAGGCAGAGTTCTCACACAGAAAATCCTCCAGCCGTTTTCAAAAGCTCGTTCTGATCGTGTAAGTGGTAGAGGCCTGACTTCTTCAACTCGGACACAGGTTGTACGGACTACGCATGGAAACAAAAGGCTTGACGGTTTCCTTTTCCTTTTTGAGAGAGAGAGGGAGCTGCAGCCCTTCTGACGTTTTCTAACCGTGTCTGTGGCCCCGCAGCGGATCCGTCTCTGCGGGACAGGGAGGACCAGTTTGGGCGCACCCCCCTGATGTACTGCGTGCTGGCCGACCGGCTGGACTGCGCCGAGACGCTGCTGAAAGCCGGGGCCCACGTCAACAAGGCCGACCGCAGCCAGAGAACAGCCCTCCACCTGGCGGCGCAGAAGGTCAGTCTCGCCGCCCGTTCGGAGGCAGGCCCTGTTTTAACCAGCTGTTAAATAATGGTGCGCACTGCGCTGTTGCTCGGGATAATACTTCAAATAAAGCAGCTCAAAGCCTTGAACTAGCAGGTGGAAAGTAATACACTGCACTCAGACACAGCTCTCTGCCCGCAGCACTGGCTCAATTGATTTTCTGGGCCCAGTAGTGTAGCATTTATTGTAACACATTTCCACAACAAATCACATTTCTGCTGTTACTGAATATAACTGATTTATAAGGCAGGGGCTAACCCTGAGCTTCCTGCTAAAGTATG
The DNA here is from genome assembly GCF_059453375.1 of Lepisosteus platostomus. NCBI lineage: Eukaryota > Metazoa > Chordata > Actinopteri > Semionotiformes > Lepisosteidae > Lepisosteus > Lepisosteus platostomus. The sequence continues at coordinate 22,721,586 of NC_142622.1, read as the reverse complement.
CTCTTTACAGAGAGAGTGCCCGTTTAACTCCAGTTTTTTAATTTTCTCTTGGAGTGGCCAGTTCAACACCAGTAGGCTCGCTGCACAAGCTCTCTTTCCTAAGCAGGAGAGATAACATCACGCCGTCCACCTCCCACTCATTCCTGTGAGCCAACTGGAGCTTTAAGGCCAGTGCTCAGCTGGTGGAGCCAAGGAGGAGGGCTCAGTTAAGTGCTGCACATGGGCGTCTTTACTGGGGAGACTCTTAGGGGCCCCAACACCATGTTCTTATCCACACGACAGGCACTGCACCTGTTCGACCCGAAATGTCTTCCGAAAACAAACAAACGTCTTCCGTGTTTCTCGAAAAGAGTAGGGGTGTTACCCAGGCATCCTGGCCAAATTTCCCACTGGTTTTTACCCATCACGGCCTCCTAATAATGCCCATCTATGGACTGGCTTCATCACTCTGTTCTCCTCCCCACTGATAGCTGGTGTGTGGTAAGTATACTGGTACACTATGGCTGCCATCGTATCATCCAGGTGGGGCTGCACATTGGTGGTGGTGGAGGGGAGTCCCCTTTACCTGTAAAGCGCTTTGAGTGGAGTGTCCAGAAAAGCGCTATATAAGTGTAGGGAATTTTTATTTTTAAAATAGGACTTGCTGTTGTTGCACCCTACTAAATTGTCCTAGTTCTTTTACTGCCCAAATGTACTGTGTGTTTTGTTTGTATGTGTGGCCAGACTGAAGGATACGACAGAGTACAGCACCTGCTCTGCCTGTCTGCGCTGACCAGGCTGACAGTTAACAAGCATGAAACGTAGCCACTGTTCCGCAGACACAGCACATAGCACCAACTAGTGGCTGTGCTTGAGAAAGCACTGTACGGAGCCACAGGTGCACTTCAAAGCAGGCTTCTCACACTTCAATAATTCACTCAGCAAATTTGCTTTTGATTCACAAATTTCACTTGAATGGTGAGCTCCCACCTGAACACATTTTACAAATCTGCGTTATGGTTAGGTGTAGAAATGGGCATGGAAGAGTGAAATAAAAAGCAGGTAACCAACATTTTGGCTTATGTTATCTCCGATGACTCGTCTTAAAAGTTTTTCTAAAGCTGCGTTATTGATCTTTCACCTCTGAGAGAGCTGGTGAATCAGGAGCTGTAACTGCGTGGTGCTGAGAGGACCACGTTCTGATTTGTCTGTGCTGAGTGGTGTTAATGATGTGGAATGGCTGGCCTTCAAAACTAACGAGCTTTCTGAATTTTAAACTAGGGTGAAAATTCAGTTAAGGCAAAAATGTTTGTCGTGTGTTTAGGAAAACAACATGTTTCAGGTTTAGAAACTTCTGGAGACAAGCAACTCTGTGGGGTGAGGGTGGGGTTTTTTATTTTTTAAAAAAGAACAAAAGCGAGCAGCCTGAAGTGGAGTCTGCTGTCCTCTCGACTTTATAGGCTTAGCCTGTGCTGCGAGTTCAATAAAAGCTGCATTTTTCAATAATGGTCGCAATGTGTGTCTCATCAGCACAGTGGGCCTGAAGAGGCAACAAAGTGGTTCCACATGGCTCCGGAGGCCCCCTGTTGACAGTGGGGCTGTGTGACAGGAGCAGGGCCGGGGGTAATGGCCTTGCTTTGCCATCTCCTCCGAAAATACAGCCAGGGCCTGCCAGGGCACGAGTTCACCTCCTCCCTGACAGAGCTGAGGGTTGTTGTTTTTTTATACAAAACCAGACTGTGAATCAGTGTGTCCACCCAGAGAAAATGCGTAAAAAAAAAATTCTTCCTCCGTCCCGTGTGCACATAACCGGCGTGCTTCACGCATCCAGGCAAGAGAGGCTGAGTGGATTTTCTGGGAACGCGTTGAGCCGGGTGGGTCCGCGGGAGACGGCTGGCCCGCTGCAGTCCCGCCACGTGCGGAGGATAAGTTCACCGAGGAACGGGGAGATCCAGTGTGTGTTTGTGGGGGGGGGAGGGGGCAGGCTGTGATGTCGATGCTGATGCAGGAGGATCTCTCCGGAACAGATTAGACGCTGTCAAGGGATTAGATCTCATGGAAAGTATAATCAGTGGGCCTGAGCACGCCTCCTCTCGTGAGGAATTCCTCCTGGTCTCATATGCCCAAGGATATCAGAGAGTCACCTTCTCTAAACTCCTTCAAATCCAGACTCAAAACCCTCTTCTTTAGAAAAGCTGTTACTTAACTGGTTCCATTCTTCACCCCTCTGCTCATCTTAGTACCACCATCCACGGTCTCATCTATATATTGTAATTGTGTTTTATCTTGTGTATTCTTATTATTGTTGTATTCTTCTTATTTATTGTTATTGTCATCCTGTAAAGCACTTTGAGAAGCCACCTTTAAAGACGCTATATAACATAAAGTTTATTAGTATTATATTATTATCATTCGCCCCGTTCTGCTAACGGTGATGCAAAGCCTTGCGTGGCGCTGTGAGTTTTTCCACTCGAGAAATATGTTTGTTTGTTTGTTTGTTTTTTTAAATAAAAACCCAACAAATCTTTTCCCTGGCATACCTTAGTTTGGTTTCACAAAGCCCGTCCGTGGTAGCATGGGGCAGGATGTTCTCTCCTGGGTCACAACGTGGAAGTAAATCCAATGAGTAAAAATGACATATTAGTTTTTCCTCCTTTTAATACCATTCTTCCAATATTGTTTTGCAAATAATGTTAAAAAATAGCTCGTCAGCAGCTTGCTAAGCCTCTGCCGAGCTGTGCAACTGGCATTATGGGACAAGAATAACCACAGTCTGGAGCACAAATTCCTTTCTCGGTTGTATTCTTCTACTCTTCCAATTTAATTTTTTTTCTTTTCTGTCCTGATTTTTTTGTGCCTCAATGTGTCCTCTGATGTTTTCAGCAGCAGCAGTATTATCCGCAGGACCGAACTGTTTTTTCGTGCGGATTTTGGAGCTGTATCATGTGAAATAAAAAAAAGTTAGTTGTGGCCGACTTCAGGTCTTTAGCATTGTGCTGTAAAAGAGTGACAAGTGACATGACAAGTATCATTAGAGATGCAACTCATTTTCACCACCAGCTGACTAACTGGTACTCGCTAAAAATTGGACATAAGTGTGAGTTTCAGAGGGCTGCTAGATTTGCATAATTATTTTGCTAATTGTAAGCAGAAACGTGTTTTCTGTAATGCCTGATTTATTCTGAACGCCCTGTAGTGAGGTGTAGCCACCAGCACAGGGCAGGTGCAGATAAAGTTTCCCCTGCCAGGGCAGGAACAGAGAGGACCTGATGTCAGTGTTGTTTTTAGCTCGGTTAAATGGGGACAGTGTTTTGTCTGGTCTGAGCGGTAAGCTGATCTAATTTGAGTGTGCAAGAACTGTGTTTGCAAATCAAGTGATTCACCTCAAAGATTAGCTGTGTGGATAAAGCTGTCCTGCAGGGGAACACTGAGAACCAAGCTAATTTTAAACTCTCACTTAGTGCCGGCTATATCCTCTGTCAAGTCTGGTTCTGCTTTAGATAAAGCTACCATACAGACTGTAGGGTGAAATTAACGACATACGGAAAGCTGTTTTTTTTTTTAAGAAAATATTTATTTTGTGTTTCCTGTTCACTGCCATGCCATACAGTGACACTAGTTTATCTTTGCAATGTACTGTTTTGTAAAACACTGCCCTCAGGTGAAATGTGGGGCTGAAATGGTCAATTGCGTGTCAAAACTAAAAACTAAACTGATATATATTGCAAGTGGTGGTGTGCAGAAATATTTGCAAATATAGAGCATCAATTTGTAAGCCTTTGTGAATTTGGTGAATATGCAATTTTTTTATTTTTGGTAGTTTTGATACTATAACAGTTTACACAGTCTACTGTAATATAAAAACATTTATAAGAAGTCCTTGTCCTCTCTGAAATAAAACCACTCAATGAAGTTATGTAAATGTATTCCCCTTCGTACCCATTTATTTATCCAACTATTTATGCATTACATACTGTTGTTGTGATTTCATGTGATTTTATAGGGCTCTTATGATTTGCTTGTGTGTTTTGTACTTCTGTGGGAGACACATTTCCACAGCAGTAAAAGTAAAGTGTCTGTCTGTCTGCCTGCCTGCCACATGAACACGGGGAGCACATACAAACTCCACGCAGATAGCACCCCAGGTCAGGAACTGAACCCCACCTAATTCTAATCTTAGATTATATGCAGAGGTTACCCGTTAAAGTTTGAATTGCTTTTATAATTCATTGTCAGCACATAGGGTTTTTCAGAGTCAAGATATACCCTTCCCAATTTCTACAGAAGGCAGTTATCCTACTAGTGTGCCTTGGAATGTTGGAGGTAACCGGGGAACCTGGCGAAAACCCCCAAGGACACAGGGAGAACATGCAAACTCCACACACACAGCGCCCCAGGAGTTGAACCCAGGGCCCCGGCGCTTATGGAACTGATTTCCCAGTCATTTCCTTTCCCGTGTACCCAGTAAATAGCACACACATGTCCGATTCAGCAGCAGGGAGGTGCAGCGCGTCCGCAGGTGCCTCTCGGGCTCTCGCGCTCCTAGCTGTCTGTGCTCTGCTGGCTGTGCGCGCTCACAGGGCTGTCGGCCAGCCTTCGACGCGCTCGCCTCTCCGGTGTGAGTGAGTATGTGAGGAGGGGAGGAGGAGGAGGGGTGGGGGGGCAATGGCAGAGTCATGGGGAGGCAGTGCCCCCAAGTGGAGCAAGGCTGTCAGTGCAGATGTGGGCATTAGAGGCTGCTATTGACATTGCCCCTGTCTGCTATTGACGGCCCTCTCCCTTGATGATCGTTCTATCCTGGGCTGATCCGGGCTGGTCAGACTCCTTAATTGTCCTGCCCTTTAATTCAGTCAAAGTGCCAGTGCGAGGGAGAGAAAGAGGCCGGGGTTAGGGTCGCTTGCTGGCTGTACTCTAGCCAACGGGCTCCCTGTCAAAATGCTCTGATGTGTTCGGGGGGTTTTGTTATTATATCTATTTTTCTATGGTTTTATTGGCCTTTTACTTGCTGCGGCGGCAGGGGCCTCCTGGGCAGCCGGAGTGCGGTCTAATTTGAGAGGTTTGTCTCCTGTCAGAGCGGGCCGGACGGGGAGGGTGTGAACCGCGCTGACAACTGATCAATAGCTGCCGTGCTGAGGCGCGGAGCGACGAGCTGAGGGATTAGTGCTCTAATTGGATTGAGAATAGGGAGGCAGGGGCGGCTCTTGCCCTGTCAGGGCAGGGGAGGCTGTCAGACAGCAGCCTGATTCATCCTGACTGGACACACAGCCCCCACCCCTCCCACCCCGCTCACCGCACACACACGGCTCTCTCTGTCTCTCCAACTGGATATCTCTTCCGTTCTCTCTCCCTCTGTCTGGACCTCCACCCCCTTTCCCCATCTCTACCACAGTCTCTGCCTTTTACACAGCTCTGTCTCTCCTTTGCTGAATGGACACCACTTCCTTCTTTACCACTCTACCTTAACTGGTAACCAACTTTTTCTTTGCTTCTTCTTTGAAATGACTAAAATGTTTTCAAGGCAGTTCAGCCTGGGGTTGTTTGCCCAGATATGGCCTACATTCTCTCTCTCTGATGCCTTTTCTCTCCTGCCTCTGCTCCCTGGCACATCTGTTTTCTGGGTCTTCTGTTCTGCTTATCAAAACAGTTTGGTCTGTCCCATTTCTCCCCAGGGTTGCAAAGAAAAGCGAAGTATAAGAAATTAAAAAAAAAACTCTCTACTAAAAGAGGTCTCTTCTTGCCCAATGCGATATTGTACAACAACAGTTAAAAAGGAAAGGCTGGAAACTCAGAGACCTTGGCTTATTGTTCCAATTATTATATTATCATTATATAATTATTATTATATATTTCTTGACTATTCTAGGTTTTGTCTCTTTTCATTTATGATGAATTTGAAGTCCTGGTGCTTTTCCATCCAAAAGTAATCAACTTTCATGATAACTCCAGCCCTGGACTCCAGGGAGTTGCGGGTTCAAATCCCATTGGGGTCACTGCTCTTGAGCAAGTTAATTCACTTAAATTGCAGTCGTAGCTTCCCTACTGCATAAATGGGCTTTCAGGCCATCATTGTTAATTAAAGGATTACGTGAAAAAAAAATCCTTAAGGGAAACAAATGAGAGAGGTTTTAATTTGTTACATTCTTTTTAATAAAAAGCTTCCCCAAAAACAAAAACCCATGTGTACGTTAACCTGTGGCTAACATCGGATTCTGGAGATACTGTAAGTATGTAGTTGTGGTAAAGTCCTCCCCTACATAAGATTCACAGGGAATGTTCCCCTGCCATTCAGTTTTTAGCCCTCAATAAAGATCAAGCTGTTGTTCTGTAGAGATTCCATGGTTCGAATGAAACTAGAGTGACTCGGAATGGGAGATCATTGGAAAGGGTGCCTGGATCCTCTTTTGCTGTAATGAAACCGGCAGCTGCTGTAAAGCAGGAGTAATGAAATAGCTCTCAGATGTGTGAACACAGGATCTTCCGATCTGCGCTATCTGTGGATTGCGGCACAATCGGTTCCTTTATTGTTCATTAGTCCTTCCAGTGGATAATGTATCCATTTATGAAAATGTTATGTGGCTCGGTGACCAGCCAAAATGCAAACTCTTTTAAGGACATGCTAGCTATGATCTGAGAACTGGTAACTCTGGGATGGGGTAGTTCCAGCCTCTTCACCTCTCTCTCCCTACACAATACCTCACTGTGCTCGAATGGAAGAGCAGATGCCAAATTAGGCTGTATCAGTGATGCACTCAGTTGACTTTTCTAGTACCTCATGCTTTAACTGCACGTGGACAAATCTACTGTTATATACTCGTGCTCTTAAAATAGGTGGAAAACGTTGGCTGGAATAGCGTGTGCAGTCTTTCTGCCAACTGTAGGATGACGTACTTGAGGAGTCAATCGGTGCTACTGTACAGGTTATAAATGAGGCAGCACACAGCCTGGCATTGTAACTATGATCCACTTTTTTCATTCATCTGGCGGGCCCTTCTATATCCATCTATCTGCTGTCATTCTCATCCAGAAAAGCATTGAAGGGACAGAGCCATCCCACCTCCCCATCTGAGCCGCTTCAGGCGGATGCCACACCCCACCCCCAGCTTGTAACCCTGCCCTGTTCCGTCACAGACCCAGAGAGGACCAGCATGGGCTCCCATGTCCAGGAAAATCGATTCCACACCGCCGCCGCTGTCTGCTTCCCGTGCGCCGATCACCCGTGCCGATATCTTTGTGTAGAGGAGACGGGGTTCCTTCTAGGGATTTCTGCCTCCACACTCTTCCAGAGGCCTGTGTGGGCAGGCTGTCAATAAGAGCAGGGGAGTTCATGAGGAAACCAGCAATTACCAGCTGTCTCTCTGTCCTCAGAGCAAGTGTGCAAAGGCCCTGAGCCAGACTGGTATCTTAGCACTGGTGCTGCACTAAAGGATTGATACTGAACTAGCTGCACTGTTTGTAATAGCACAGAGATTGCTTTACCCAGGATAACCCAGCCAGTCCCTCCATCGCTTGTCATTGTACTTAGACGTAACTTGAATATTTTCCCTGTATATTTTGAACTAACCTAAAGTTCAGTTCTTTTCTTTACTAAAATACAGCAGAAGAGATGAAACATAAACTTTGTGAGCTCGTGAAAGATTTTTTTAAAAAAAATATCCTTCAGATTTTGGATCGCACTGAGACCAATGTAATGCGGACAGGTTTTTGTGACAGCAGCAAAGCCTTTATGCAACGCAACCTTGTTTTAAGTGGCGTTCAGCAAGTGCAATTCATTTTTTTTTAATCCGATCTTTGTTGTGGTGATCCTTCAAATTTGAAATTATACAGCACTAGGATTTGTGTTTCTCTTCCAAGCTTTTTGTTTTATGACCTTGTGTCTGAGCGGGAGGTAACAGCCAAGTCAATCCTTTTATTTGATTGAATCCTTTATTTAAACGGGTAAATAAAATTGAGAACAAGTGCACATTTGCAATGACGCCTTCAAGAGTACCCATTCACACAGCAAGCTGTTGGCATTCTGTTCTCTGTAGCTTCTGGAGTAAAGTTTTCTTTTTCCTATATCCAGATAATATCGGCAAAAATAAAAGTGCTTTGTAACCTTGAATTCCATCTGAAGGATGGCTTTAGCCATAACAGATATATTTTTTTCGGACTAAAACCCAATTTCCACCTGAATCAAGCCCCGTTTCTGACTTCTGTGTAGAAAATTGTTTTTGATTTGGCTGTTTTACCCTAAATTACTTCCACCTGATTAAACAACAAAGCCCCCAACTTTGGAAATGAAGCTGAGATTACAAACTCCTTAAAATTACAATTCCTCAAAATTACACCTGAAAATATCATTTTTCTAAGGGTCAAGCAGGTGCTCTGAGTTGCAGCTATTATGGAGTGAGACTGGAACTCTGATCTATGTAAGGGAAGAGTGTATCTTTACTAGGAAAAATCTTATGAGTTGACAGTTAATTATAAAATCAATCCAAACATGAACTGGTAATCTCTTCAAATATTCTAGGATTTAAATAAGCCGGGTAGGTACACTGTCACAATGCTGGGGTCCTGGGTTCCATTCCAGACCCGTGTTGCTGTCTGCGTAGAGTTTGTATGCTCTCCCTGTGTTCCTGTGGGTTTCCTTCGGTTCTCCTGTTTCTTCCCACAATCCAAAGACATACTGGTAGGTTAGTTGTCTACAGGGAAAGTTGGTGTGTTTGTGTGTGCCCTGAAACGGGCTGGGTTCCTGTCTAGGGTGTATCCTGTCTTGTGCCCATTGCTTGCTGGGATAGGCACTGGCTCTACCCCAACACTGTTTTGGATCAAATGGTTAGAAAATGGATGAATAGAATTCGGTAATCACAGAAAGGTACCACATGAGAAAACACAATATGGTTCATCTTATTGTCTTCATTCATAGCCTCTAGTAGAACCAAGGAATGCATCTAGATTTTTCTGGAACGATATAAGGAAATCCACTGGCCAGCTGGTTCAGAACTTATTAAATCTTGTAGCCTATTAAAGTGTACACATCAAAACATTAACAAGTTACAGTTGTCAGTTCTGGAGCAGGAGTGTGTATAAGGTTATCCGCATCAGACAGGGAAAAGTTTGTAAGAGGCAGTAGTACGTAATTGAAAGAATTCATGAATGACCTGACCTTTCATGTTTGAAATGAAACGTGAAACAAGAATGAAAGAGCCCGACAGCATTGCACATAAGCCTAGAATCAAAGTTGTTTGGAGCTTAGCAAACCTGATATTGAAGCTATTAATAACTCTTACTTCCGACTTGTGATGCTGATGTGCAAAACCCAACATCACCACCTGCTATCTCTTTACAGTACAACTCTAAATAAACCATTTTTATCATTTTAATCAGCCCATTATTGTATAGCAGCAGCTACATCATCCTGCAACTAACAACTGGCAGCCCACAGAAACTCAGCAGGTGTGAGCCTGGTCAGCAGCTGGATCGGAAACCTCCTGGGAAAGCTAAGGTTGCTGCTGGAAGAGGTGTTAGTGGGACCAGTAGGGGGCGCTCACCCTGCGGCCTGTGAGGATCGCAGTGCCCCAGTATAGTGGTGGGAACACTGTATTCTTAAAAGGGTGCCATCCTTAAGATGATCCTTGGTATCCTGGCCAAATTTTCCCCTGGCACTAACCAGTCATGACCTACTAATAATCCCAATCTATCAAATAGCTTCACTCTGTTCTCCTCCCCACTGATAGCTGGTGTGTGGTGAGTGTAGTAGTGCACTATGGGTCATCCAGGTGGGGCTGCACATTGGTGGTGGTGGAGGGGAGTCCCCATTACCTGTAAAGCGCTTTTAATGGAATTAAGGAATAATATCTGTAAGGCTGTTTGTTAAAAGCAGGCAGTCTGTATAGTGGAGTCAGGCTGTACTGACAGGACGCTGTGTATGTTGTGTATAGTGGAGTCAGGCTGTACTGACAGGACGCTGTGTATGTTGTGTATAGTGGAGTCAGGCTGTACTGACCGGGGCTGGTGTGTGTGTTGTGTATAGTGGAGTCAGGCTGTACTGACCGGGGCTAGTGTGTGTGTTGTGTATAGTGGAGTCAGGCTGTACTGACAGTGCGCTGTGTGTGTTGTGTATAGTGGAGTCAGGCTGTACTGACAGTGCGCTGTGTGTGTTGTGTATAGTGGAATCAGGCTGTACTGACCAGGGCTAGTGTGTGTGTTGTGTATAGTGGAGTCAGGCTGTACTGACCGGGGCTAGTGTGTGTGTTGTGTATAGTGGAGTCAGGCTGTACTGAGCGGGGCTAGTGTGTGTGTTGTGTATAGTGGAGTCAGGCTGTACTGACAGTGCGCTGTGTGTGTTGTGTATAGTGGAGTCAGGCTGTACTGACCGGGGCTAGTGTGTGTGTTGTGTATAGTGGAGTCAGGCTGTACTGACCGGGGCTAGTGTGTGTGTTGTGTATAGTGGAGTCAGGCTGTACTGACCGGGGCTAGTGTGTGTGTTGTGTATAGTGGAGTCAGGCTGTACTGACCGGGGCTAGTGTGTGTGTTGTGTATAGTGGAGTCAGGCTGTACTGACCTGGGCTAGTGTGTGTGTTGTGTATAGTGGAGTCAGGCTGTACTGACCGGGGCTAGTGTGTGTGTTGTGTATAGTGGAGTCAGGCTGTACTGACCGGGGCTAGTGTGTGTCTTGCAGGGCAGTGTGCGGTTCATGAAGCTGCTCCTGGCTCGCAGGGCGGACTGGCTGCAGAAGGACCTGGAGGAGATGACCCCTCTGCACCTGAGCACCCGACACCGCAGCCCCAAGTGCCTGGCCCTGCTGCTGAAATACATGGCTCCTGGGGAGGTGGACACCCAGGACAAGAACAAGGTGATAGGCAGGCCCACCGCGAAACACGCCTTGCAGATGCTATCAGAAGAATGCTAAGACATTATTGAAAATAGACTGCGTGGTGGCGCAGTGGTTAACACACAGTGCTCGGGCCCTGGGTTCAGTTTTGTACCTGGGTTGCTGTCTGCCTGGAGTTTAGACATTCTTCCTGCGGTTGTTTGGGTTTTCTCCCACAGACCAAAGACATACGGGGAGGTTAATTGGCTTCTGGGAAGACTGGCCCTGATGTGTGTCAATGTGTGCTGTGCGATGGACTGACGTCCTGCCCAGGGTGTACCCTGGGTATTCCCTTTGCTAGGCTCCGGCTCCCCCTCGACCCTGAATTGGAAGAATTTGCTGGCACGGCCTTAATTTCATTGTTAATGTGCAGGCATAAGTAAGCGAACAGCTGTGAGAGGCAGCCAGACATCTTGTCCTGTGGTTGATTTGGATTGGCGTTTCTTTGACCCCCCGTAGTAGGGATTAGGGGTCCCATTGAAGTTTTGCTTGTGGAATTCGACACACGTCGGCTCTGCTTTGTCCCAGATGTTCAGGCTCGGGGGTTCTGTGGGATCTCGGAGGTCATGTGCGAGTCAGCCATCACTGCCACACACCGCAATTAACACAGCCTGAGATGTGCGAGCTGCTCTCAAGTTGCAGGAAGGATGTGAACTCTCATAAAACAAATTCGAATAAAAGCATTGCTTTTTCGTTTAATAAACCTCAGCTGCCTGGGCTTGGCGTACACACGGAGTTTCAGCAACGAACCCTGTGCAGGGAGAGTTTAACCTTCTGAGCTTAAACTCTCCAGCCCCTGGCCGGTCTGACGCTCCGTGTTGCTAATCACGCAGAAAATATACAAGACAGAGCTGTTAACTGGACTGAGAGTTCATAGCATAGTCTGCATGTACATTAAAAAAGTAACAAGTGATAGGTTTATTCCATGCTGAAAAGAGAAGAAAGAAAACACAGCGTTTCGGCTGTGGAGCCTTCTTCAGGTGTCACAAACCTATTACTTGTTCCTTTGCAGCCTACGCATCCTGATGCAGCTACCAACCTGAACTACATTTAAAAGTATATTAAAAATGGAAAATCCAGAACTGGCAACCCACTTAAATTAATTTTGTCCTCCTCGGTGTGGGTGTTTATTGTGAGGTGTCCTGGGCATTGCCAAGTGAAGGTCACTCCCTGGCGCTGAAAGACCCTCTGAGCACTACTTGGTTGTGTCCTACTGCATGCAGAGTGATAGGTACAGTACTCACCATGTGCAGGCCAAATGTGCAAAGCAGTAGCTGCTAATCGTTAAGATTTTTTTAAATTCAAAGGAACAGCCTTAATAAACGGCGCCCCCACCCCCACCACCTCGCTGATAAATAGAGCGGATTTTGAACTTGCAGCTGGGGTTCGCACAGACCCAGTGGAAAATAAGGTGGTGCTTTTCTCTCCCATCAGCGCCAACCTGTATTTAACTCTTGTTTGAGAACGGGCTCGCTGGCCGAGCTGAGAGCACAGAAGCGAACCTGTTTCTTGTGGATGCGTCTGTGTAAAAAAAATGGAACAGGCAAAGGTTTAGTCCATGCTGAAAAGAAAAGACATTGTATCTCTTCTCTTTTCAGCATGGAATATACCTTTACCTCTTCCTTTGCAGCCTACGCGTGCTGACGCAGCTCCCTGCTTGAACTTTTAAATAAAGGAACAGGCTGTGGGTTTATTCCATGCTGAAAAGAAAAGAAAGGAAACACAACATTTTGGCTATGGAGCCTTGTTCAGGTGTAAGGAAAAAACGTGTTTCTTTTCTTCTCTTTTCATCATGGAATAAACCTTTATCTGTTCCTTTGCAGCCTACGCATGGTGACGCAGCTCCCTGCTTGAACTGTTTAAATAAAGATTGACCGATGTGTCTTTCAGTCCGGGGCATGCTGTGTAATTGTCTTTAAGTGATAGCCTGGGAGTGTGATGCAAAACCGATCAAAATGATCCACAAACACACAAACACTGAGGCTGTGGGCTGCTTAGATCGTGCAGTTCCCAGGCGAGGATGGAGGGACCCAGAACACAAACTCCCCAGTCACGGCACGCTCTGAGCACCTCCGCACAGGAAACACAGTGTTTCGGTGCTGCTATTGTCTGCTTGCTGTAGCTGGCCCTTGATGCAGGCACGTGCCCTTCATTTTGCGAGATGAGCCATCTTTATTTCTCTCCAGTTCCTTTTTTTTTTCTTGCTGTTTTTGAAAAAGGAACAAGCGGGTATTTTTTTTTGTTCGTTAGCAGCCAGTGGTTTGTGTAATGCCAGGGTTTCCCCTCCCACTCCCGGTTCTTATTTTCTTAAAGTCTGTTGCTTAACTGGCCAAAGTTGACAGTAGTCTCACTGGTGATTTGAACTGCGCTGTGAGGAGGGCCAGGGCAGGCCGGCACTTCGGCACCTCGCTTGTCGCTCGAGGTGCTGCGGGGTGTGGAGGGGAGAGCGTGGGGCCCGGCGCTCGTGGAGCTCGGCGGGTGACCCCGCTCTCGTGTCGGCCCCTGCAGCAGACAGCCCTGCACTGGAGCGCCTACTACAACCACCCCGAGCACGTCAAGCTGCTCATCAAGCACGACTCCAACATCGGCATCCCTGACGTCGAGGGCAAGATCCCCCTGCACTGGGCCGCCCACAACAAGGACCCCAGCGCCACGCACACTGTGCGCTGCATCCTGGTGAGTCAACCGTACCAAGCGGGTGGAGCCCATGCTCCTGGCTTCTCTCGTGACATCCCACACGCCTCTTGTCTGTGCTCCTGATGCGCCTTTCGGTGGAGGGACTTGTTTTGGTGACCCTGTTTATTGACTGTGTGCTTTTGCAGTGATCAAAGCCAAGGGCCAATGAACAATGCTGTGTTTTTTTAATTTTTCTGAATGAGATCAGTGGAAGAGGGCCTCTGCCTTTCTGGGCTTGAGTGCCGTGCTTTTCCTCCGACCCACGACCTTTCGATTTGTGGCCGAGCAGCTGTGGTGTCTGAGTTGGCGATGTCGGCCGCCCCGCTCCCCCTGCAAGACAGACAGCCCGGCGCTGTGGCGCGGTTTCACTCCACTCGACACCCACAGCCGAGCGCAGAAGAGGGGGAGGGGGGGCCTATCCTGGTCCGGCCCAGCTGATGACAGGCACCCCTAGGGTGGAGGAGGCTGGAAGGACCACTTGGAGTGGAGCTGTAACCAGCTGGTTGAGAGCCACTGGGACAGAACAAGGGCAATTATGATCACAAAATTTCCATTCGAATAAATCGTCAGTTGAGTGTCTTTAAATCCTCCTGTTCAACACCGGTTCAACACAGAGACCAGGACCAGAAGGCATGAGTGTAACATAGGGATTCAGACATCATCCTAACACACAATTATGTTAATAAAGGATGTATAAAATACTTGTATTCCAGTTTGCAAAAGTACAGAGAAACATTTCTGAATTCCATAATGTTCCTGCAGTACATTCTAAAGCATCACAGCCCCACCTGGATGATCCACCAGTACACTCACCACACACCACGTATCAGTGGGGAGGAGAACAGAGTGATGAAGCCCATTCATAGATGGGCATTATTAAGAGGCCATGATTGGTAAAGGCCAATGGGAAATTTGGCCAGGATGCTGGAGTAACACCTCTATTCTTTTCGAGAAACGCCCTGGGATTTTTAATGACCACAGAGAGTCAGGAACTCGGTTTTACATCTCATCCGAACGACGGCCCCTTTTTACAGTATAGTGTCCCTGTCCCTATAGTGGGGTATTAGGATCCACCCAGACTGCAAGGTGAGCGCCCCCTACTGGTCCCCACCAGCTGAACTTCACTGGGCTGCCAGTTGTGAGTTGCAGGGTGGCAAAAGTTGCAGGGTAGCTCCTGGCAAAAATCAGAAAACAGTGCAGCCTAAGATTGTGTATTATGCTAGTTGGCCTGTATTTTGTTTTGATTAGAAATACTACTACTACTATAATAATAATAGCTGTAGCAAATTATCTATCATTTCCTCTAGGGCCAATGGAAGTGCTATTTATCATATACAGTAGATGTCCTGATTGATTTATGATGTCTTACTCACCCCCTCTGTGAAATATTGTTTTGAAATACATCAATAGTTTCAATACAACTATACCTTTAACATCCCAATCTGTGTACGTTCAGCATTTAACATCAGGTCTGTGCAGTTTGGGGATTTTAAAGTGTGCTTTATTTCAGCGCTGTAGCTTGACCAAGTTGAATATTTTCATTGATTCATCTCTAATCTTAATAATAAGGTGTCTACCACAATCTAAGTACTTAAATGAGAATATTTGCTTCACAGTCATAGATATGTTAAAATTGCCTTTTGTCTTCTGAGCACTAAAATTAAGCCCCTTTTCCAATTAGCTGTTCCAAAGACAGGAAAGGTGGCAGTGAGAGTAAAAAGCATGGGACATTTTACAGCCTCAACTCGATATCATCCCATAGGTTGCAATTGGTTGAAATGATCGGATCATTTCATCTGGGTGTTTCCTCTGCTTTGCATGACTGCATCTGAGATGTGTTGACAAGTTTGTCGTGCACACACAGAGTTGGTTTAGGTACTGAAGCATTTCTGAAAAGATAATATTGAACAACCGCCTTAGGCACTAGACCTAGATCTACGACAACTGGCTTTCCAGGCTGCAAGGATTCAGCTCGTTCAGCCTGTTACAGCATTTTCTTGAATTAAAATGTATGTCACCACCTTCTTGTATCAATTTTGTATTTGAGAACTGACACGAAAACCTTGTTTTCGGTTGTTGTAGTAATTATTTAGGTAACCAGGTATAAACGTTCAGATGGGTGTTAGCAGGGGTTAGCGTTGCTGCCTCAGTGCTGGGGCCCAGGGTTCAAGTCTGGATGTAGTTTGCTATCTGTGTGGAGTTTGTGTGTTCTCCCCCGTGTTCATGTGAGTTTCCTCTGAGCGCTCTGGTTTCCGGAGATATCCGGATAGGTTAATTGGCTTCCGGGAAAACTGGCACAGGTGTAAGTGTGTGTCTGTGATGGTGTCTATTCCAAGGTGTATCCCACCATGCGTCTATTGCTTGCTGGGTTATGCTCTGGTTTCCCCTGCACTGGATAAAGCAGTTCAGAAGACAGATGGAAGAAAATTTCATATTATTTCTGAAGTACGAAGCTGACCAGTAAAATTCCTGTGTGGCCACTAAATGTTTTGCTTGTGCGCCAAGCTAAAATGGCCACGCTCAGGCTGCGGCCTGTACCAACCAGCGTTGGAGCTGGCAGTGACTCAGAGCTTGCGTCTGGTGTCGGTTAAGCAGGTTGTGGAGTTCGGAAGAGCACGTTGTGTACGGGTGGTGTGATAAACAATGACTTTGCGCCTCGCCGTGTTGTGTGTGAGCCCCCGCTGTGCGTGTGTGTGCTCCGTAGGAGGCTGCCCCCACAGAGTCCCTCCTGAACTGGCAGGACTACGAGGGCCGCACACCGCTGCACTTCGCGGTTGCTGATGGCAACGAGGCGGTGGTGGCCGTGCTGACATCGTACGAGGGCTGCAGCGTCACCGCCTACGACAATCTGTTCAGGACCCCCCTGCACTGGGCTGCTCTCCTGGGTGAGTGAGCGAGTGAGGGCATCGGTTCCCAGACGCCTTCGTTCAGTTCCACACACAACTGCTTCCCTTTGACACAGTCCCCGTTTTATTTTGTAACGGAAGTGAAGTCGCCGATTGTGTGGCTTTTCATAGCATCACAGAGAAACGCGCACATATTCATCAGCGTTAGTTCAGCACATCTGAGAACGGCAGTTATCACTTAAAACAGGGAAGTTAAGCTACAAAGTTAGATCAGGTGCCACTGCCTGGTCATGGGACGATTGCGCATTAGCAAAGATTTTAATCTGATGGATATAGATTAAGCCAGAGGTCTCACAATCTGGTCCTGGAGAGCCCCAGTCCACTTATTCTTATCGCCCTGAATCACCTGTTATTTACAGATTAGGATCACTCGTTAAGCAATCGATCTATTATGTGAGTCATGTTTCAATGAAAGGAACACGGGTCTCTGAGGGCTGAATAATTTTGAGTTTTATGAGCACACCACCAGTTTGATGGGTTTTGTTGATATTTAATTGTCCCAGGCCTTTAGAAACTGGTGATTTAAAGAAGAGAAATGTAATTTCCAATTCACTAGTCACATGAGCTGCTAGTATTGTTTATACAGAAATGTTTTTGACAGAGGCTGTGAAGCTGTTCTGACTGAATTATCCAAGACTAAAATTATACTCTGAATCTTCCGCATTTTTGTGAAAGGTGCAAATTTGGATTTTTCTGATTGTTTCTCACCATAGTAATTTAAAGATTCAAATTTAACCATAGCCAATAGTATTATAGTTTTGGATCTTGAGCAGGTTTTTGTGTCGAAAAAAAAAGCTGAAAGTTCTTACTTAATTTCTTTATTGTCCCCACTGGAAATCTGGTTTGCGGGCAGGTAAGAAGAACCATAACAGAATTCATTTAAGGCATCTTGAATCCATGAACAGATAAAAAACATACTGTACATGGATAAGATTTCCAAACAAGTCTGAAGGTTTAACTAATTGTCACAATTTAGTAAAATAAAGACATTGGGTCATCGGTGATTGAACTAGATACCTAAGATACATGATACATGAAATAAAATATTATACATGAAATAAAATAATCAATTAGATGTGCAAACCGAGCAGGTTAATACCTGTGGGAATAAAGGATATCTTTGTTTTATTGCTTTTAAATTAATGCCGTAGTGGGAAGAGCTCACATTCACTGTGCAAATGATTAGATTGACTTCCACACTATAAGCTTGATATACATGTCTACCAGCTGTAGCTGTTGTTTGACGATACCGTCGCTGGCTACCTTCATTTTCCTGCTCATTTTTTATCACGTGTATGAAGGTTACCAAACCAGACACCCATAGTGAATGTTTCATAAAACTTCTGCTGAAAAAGGCCTTCATTGTACTACATGATTAAAATTAAAATACATTAAAAGCAGAGTTTTCTCAGGAAGAACAATTGCTGGTGGCTCTTACATACTGTATAGCTTCTGTATTTTTCTCAAAGGTTAGCTTTGCCAAGACGTTTGTAACTGCTGACAATTTCAGCTTCTTGCCTGTCTTTGCTGGGTTATGGCGTTTGAACTTGCGCAGGCGACTCCAGAAACGTGTCGGCGTGAAGACAGCTCTGTACCCTCATGTGACTGACTGTGTGCTAAAGCTTGTGTGCGTTTGCCCAGGTCATGCCCGCATCGTGCACCTGCTCCTGGAGAGGAACAAGTCTGGCACCATCCTCTCAGACAGCCAGGGAGCCACCCCGCTACACTACAGCGCCCAGAGCAACTTCGCGGTGAGAGCTGTTCTTATTTTCATTCGTGTGTGTGTCTGACTCTCTCCTGTCAGGACACAGTTTCAGTGTATGTGTGTCTGTCTCTCTCTAATCAGTACACGGTTTCAGTATGTGTGTCTGACTCTCTCCTGTCGGGACACAGTTTCAGTGTGTGTGTGTCTGTCTCTCTCTAATCAGGACACAGTTTCAGTATGTGTGTCTGACTCTCTCCTGTCAGGACACAGTTTCAGTGTGTGTGTGTGTGTCTGTCTGTCTGTCTCTAATCAGGACACAGTTTCAGTGTGTGTGTCTGACTCTCTCCTGTCGGGACACAGTTTCAGTGTGTGTCTGACTCTCTCCTGTCCTGACACAGTTCCAGTGTGGTGTCTGACTCTCTCCTGTCGGGACAGTTTCAGTGTGTGTGTCTCTGATCAGGACACATGTTCAGTCTGTCTCTCTCTGATCAGGACACAGTTTCAATGTGTCTCTATCTGATCAGGACACAGTTTCAGTGTGTGTGTTTGTCTCTCTGATAAGGACACAGTTTCAGTGTGTCTGTGTGTCTCTCTCATGTCAGGACACAGTTTCAGTGTGTGTTTGTGTGTCTCTCTCATCAGGACACAGTTTCAGTGTGTGTGTCTCTCTCCTGTCAGGACACAGTTTCAATGTGTGTGTCTCTGTCTCATCAGGACACAGTTTCAGTGTGTCTATCTCTCTCTCTCTGATCAGGACACAGTGGCAGTGTTCTTGCAACACCCCTCTGTAAAGGACGACGTGGATCTGGAGGGCCGTACAGCCTTCATGTGGGCTGCTGGGAAGGGTAGCGATGATGTAATCAGGACCATGCTGGACCTCAAAGCTGACATTGACATCAACATGACTGACAAATATGGAGGCACTGGTAAGCATTTCTGCAGAACTGCAAGGGAGCCGGGGAATCTTGCCACATAGGCTCAGGGCCCACGACCTCAGGGTCGTGGGTTCAAGGGCCTTTTAAAGACACAACGGTTTTAGCCTTCTGCAAGGCACTGTGTGCTTTTTAGTGTATAAATGGACTCCAGCTGTTCTCAACGAAGGGGTGAGTCTGTCTCCTATCCCATCCTGAATAAGGCATGTACTCTCAGCTGCCTCTTCATAAACCTCAGCACCCTGAGTCTCCCAAGTCTGCCAAAAAAAAAAGTCAAGCAGGAGAGTCACTGAGAAATAAATGAAACCAGTTTGGTGCTAACGAAGTTGTATCAGTTTTCCATTAGAAACATTAACAATCACAGAAACACCTGTTGGGAGCAGATTTAACTTGTCTCCAGGGCAAGCACAGAAAAATGCCATCAGTTATTGACAGCTGCAGTTAGATATAATTCAACCTCAGACAAGATTGCTCTTCTTACTGTATGTGTATCTTCTATTTATTACATTACTGTGTTTTATTAAAATTGAAAAATTCTGACTCAAAAAATATTTTAGGCAGGGCATTTTAAGAATTGTATTCTCAAGAGAGGTCTATACCGCATCCTTGAATATGGCTTTTGCCAGCCCCAAATCCTGCCCATCTCTTGGTGCAAATTTGTGAGGAAAAAAATTGTATTGCACCGATCGAGCCGTGGAGTGATCGAAGCCTTTTGACATGGAATTATAGGACCACTGATTTACACTACTGTTCTTACAGCATAGTCGGTAGATGTTACAACTGTAAGGCGTCCGAGCCTTCAGTTCCCGATTTTGCCAGGGAGGGGGGATTCAGATTAAAGCATCTGAGTGGGGTCTTGTTGTCTCGGAACAGTGCGGCAACGTAGCTCAAGCTCTACTGAAAAAAGGCAGATTTCTTCTGAGAAGACGACGCTGATGACATGTCTGCCTCTCCTGCTTGGTTCTTCCTTGGGATTCACAGTTTCCCTGGCGAAGTGGTTTGTCTTAGCAGCAGCTGTGCGTGCTGAGACCATGTTCAGCCAGTAGCACGCGGTAGTGATTGCTGTGACTCTCCTTTATAAGAATGATAGATAATGACGGAAAGATGAAAGCACTTCCAAAGCAATGATTTGAACCGCAACTGTAAACGGACTTGTGGTTCTCATTAACGTGCCACACGAGAGTAAGAATCAACTGCATTGTTTAGGCGGCAACACTGTCTTTCCCTGGTAGTAAATACTAATTGAATCGCTGAATAGTTCTGTCAGTTCTGCTCTTGTTGCGCCTTTAAGTGCCGGGGGCCTATTTGCGCTCATCTGTCGCCACCTAGTGGACAGATGTCATGAGCTCTGAGGAAGGGGAGCCTGCTCGTTTCTCCAGACCTCGCTCAGGCCTAGACTCCTGCTGCGCGTGGCAGGACCGTGACGCTGGGCGCTCAGAGTGTGGCAGGCAGTTATTCGGGGGGAAACGAGCAGCCGTGTTGTGGACTAGGAGGCGGAAGCTGCACATTGGAGCCTCAGTGCAGGCGGGAGTCAGTTCCTGTCCGGTCCCTTATCAGACCGACGCTTTCACAGACCCGGCCGGCCAGCGGGGCCTGTGCCGTGCGAGGAGTGACGCGGAAGCTGGTGCAGCTCACGGCGTTGCGTAGGGCCAGCCCTTGCCACGCTCCCTCCAGCGCGCTCATGCCCGTAGCCCGCAGGAGGTGACCCTTGCAAGCTGCAGGGTGGTACCAGTGCCCATGAGCATGAGCGGGGCATCCCCTGCGCTGGTACAATGCATTGCCCTCTTCTCTCTTATCACGCAGCCTGCCACAGAACTAACAGGAGTAACAGAAGCCTCCCTCCTTCTGAAACCAGCCTGGCACTGCCCGCCCTCAGCTCCATGGTGGAACTCTGCCAGCGGCAGATGCCAGAAGTGGGCTGGGTCAGGGGAAAGTGGCATAAGGTCATGCTCACAAACCGACGGCTGCAGCCGTCAGCTGGCCAGAGCTCCTCGCCAGAGGAATGCTCTGCCCTCGCCCTCCCCACGTGAGCCGGGCAGGCCCGCTGGCAGTGATGTCAGGGATGAGCCGCCGGGCAGGACGAATGGCGCACTGTGGTCTGTGCGGGGCTTCTCTCCGAGGTGCCACGCAACGTGGACATTCTGCACGTGGGCGCGCGATTTGTGTGCGTGACTTTGAGTTACCCACCAAGCCACATCGTGTGGAAAAAAGAGGCTTTTCTTCTGGCTTAAACACCAGATCATCTCAAAAGCAGCACGTGAGAGGATGGCATGCAGCCCAAAGTGTTTCATTTCTCTGTAACCATATAGCCAGTACTGGATGAACTGTGAAAAACCCCCTGCAGGCAGGAAATTGCCTTGAATGCCCCATTAAAAAAGACGGTATAGAGTGGGCAAACCTCCCTAGCCCATACAGTACGTCTCTGGAATAATCCTGAACACGGAGAGAACATGCAAACTCCACACAGACTGGTGCTCCAAGCTGGAATTGAATCCAGAATCCTAGGATCCGAGTGCTAACTACCACGCCAACCAGTACGACTGTTAGGATCTTTGAAAAATCCTTCTTACTCGCTACTGTTACAACACTAATTTACATTTGTGCAGCTCATTTCGTTTTTATGCCATTACAATCTCAAAACCACTTTATATAGATGATATGAAAGATAAGACATTAACTTCAACAAGCTCATTTATACAGATAAGTATAATAAACAGAAGCTGTCTATAAATGATCTTGTTGAAATTCATGTTTTCAAAACACTTGAGGAATATTTTCTAAAGTGGGAATCTGTAAGAAACCAGACAATTAAATAATATACTTCTTTTAAACCACCTTGGGCGAATTCATTCAAAAGTTGTGAATTACAAGAAGAGATGATTGGTGTTCAATTTTTTTCAGTAGCAGTCTTCATTTTTTCTGTCATGGGAAAACGGACTTTTGGCAATCGGTAATATATACAGCATCTCCATACCTTGAAATGGCCTAATTAATGATTAGGGTGTCATTTGTTTGCAGTACATAGGCTGACGTGGATCAAGCTAAATGCGTTTGTGTCTTTAAACTAGATTTGATTTACATTTGCACACTTTAGTGCATATTACACTGCCGCTATATGAAGTGAATTACCTTTATATAAATGCACAGGGAAACTGGTGTGATGATATCGCATGCTGTTTTTAAAAACATATCGTACGAATAATCCATTAATACTGCAGCCTACAAATGTGAAAACGTGATTCAAATCATTTAAAGATGATTTTCAGTTACCAGTGATTCATAGCGGAACCAGCATATGGATTGAAGCCTAAATAGGCTAATTGAATACAACGTATCACATTTGGCAGTTAGCAAAGTTGTAATGGCTTTCTCTAATGTTAAGTGGTATCTGATTAATTACAGAGGGTTTAAGGGAAAGTTGGATTCAGATAGAATTCAGTGTAGGGAATTCTACACTGTCTAGGTTTCAAAAGGGGTGACATCACTTCTGTAGCACGCTCAGTGCCTCTGATCCCTGTTCCTCTGTCCTGGAAAGACCACTGACCAAGTGTAGAGCATGTGACTGAGGGAGGCAGGATTGCAGGATTGCTGGATACGAAATGTAAAGAGTAAAGATCAAAAGTTTGGCTGGAATTTGATTTGTTTGTAAGATAGCGGGATTTTAAATTCTGTTTCTAAATTGTAATACTGTATATATCAACTGGTATCTCCTGTCAAAGACTGTCAAGGGCACTGCTTTAGGTTCAGGACACAGAGCTCCTGAAGGAGGAGGATTAGCAGGGGAGGCAGTGAGCACGGCTTTGACAATATGGCACTAGCCGAAGCAGTGCAGAAGTCAGAGGGCAAACACCTGGGAAACAGTACATCCTTTGCCCGTGAGTCTTCAGTTCTGTGCTGCCTGCGATCAGGCCGGGAAGGGTCCTTGTGAGAGGTTTCCACACGGCCTTCTCGAGGAAGGGAGGCTCTCCACCTCTTCCTCCCAGTTTCCATGGCGGTGTGGGCCTGGCAGCCCCGCCACCCTTGCCCGCGGCGTGCTGCCTGACTGGCAGGGAGGCTCGGTGCCGACATCGCTGACTGGGCGGCTGGCAGCTCTGGGGTCCGCTCACAGAGGCTCCATTGTGAGGGTCTGCGCCGCAGGCAGCATCCTCCCTGCCGGGGCAGCGGCCTGAAGCCGAGGAGTACAAGACAGCTTGTGTACGTCCAGCAGCTCCGCGCAGGGGCTACGCCTCACAGGGCTGAGGAACCGCTCTGGGAAAGCAAGGAGGCCGACGCTCCGCTTCAGTGACGGCTCGGTTTTCCTGTGCAAGCCCACCCCTGCGTTTCAGCACGTGCTTGCCGGGGCATGTATGCCCCTGTTTCCGTGCCATACCCATGGGTGGGTGTGACCTTTGCTCGGCCTGCGGACTGCTGTGTGCCGCACTCTAGGAAGCAGAGGTTGAGAGCAGGGTTTGTCATGGGAAAGCTGGGAGAGAACAGCCACAGCTTGGGTCGGGTGGCGCCTAAGCCACTTTAACATGCTTGGGGAAGTGGCCAAGGCTCGGTTTTAGGTCCCACTGAGGAGTGGTACAAGTTGTATTCGCTCAGAGGTTCATGTGTGAGGGGTCATGCAAGAGGCGTTTTTGACTCTGGGTCTCTTACGACAACAGAACCTGGAGCAGCAGGGCTGTAACACAGAGCTCAGAGAACCTGGAGCCCTGTGTAACACAGAGCTCAGAGAACCAGGAGTGGCAGAGCTGTAACACAGAGCTCAGAAAACCTGGAGCTGCAGAGCTGTAACACAGAGCTCAGAAAACCTGGAGCTGCAGAGCTGTAACAGAGCTCAGAGAACCTGGAACTGCAGAGCCTAGAGAACCTGGAGCTGCAGGGCTGTAACAGAGCTCAGAGAACCTGGAGCTGCAGAGCTGTAACACAGAGCTCAGAGAACCTGGAGCTGCAGAGCTGTAACACAGAGCTCAGAGAACCTGGAGCTGCAGAGGAAGTATATGAGTGCTCAGCACTTTGTGTTTTCTGGACTTGCAGTCTGATTTACATTGGATAACTTGATAGAGACCTATCCAAACAGGCTGTAATCAAAGCAAAAGGTGCCTTCACGAAGTATTAGTTAAAGGGTGTGTGCACACTTATGCAACCAAGGCATTAAAAGTTTTTTTTTTATTTTGAATTATTATTCCTGAAAATGATTCACTTTTTTCACTGAAATATTGTTGGTTAACTACAATATTGTTGATATAAGATCTTATTAAAGGTGAAAAAGGGTCTGCCATAATTTGTCTCGATTTCAGCCTTTACATCAACAAAATATTAAATTAAAATTAGGGTGTGTAGACTTTTGATATCCAGTGTATCAAGGCGTGGGCTGTGTAGCAGCCACATGGTCTTAATAAAAGGCCTACTGACCCCCTCTTGTCATACAAAGAACAAACTGAATTTTCCCCTTTCTCTGCCTTCAGCAGAATAAGTGCCAAAGCTGTGAAAAGGACCACATCCTAAAATACAGACTGCTGGATGCTGGGAAACAGTCCTGGTGCTGAATTGTCCAGTTAGCCCGTTATCTTCAGCACATTGATTCTTTACTTGTACGACTAACTCTTATGACTAATTTGTTTGATCCACTTTAAAAGACTGGTGAATGCTTCAGCCTGACACTTCCCTCATTAATATGCATGTATATGTAAATTGCCTCCTTAATGCAACAAATTGGTTGAGCGTTAACACATGTCCGAAGGCATCGCTGTCTTGACTTCCTCTAGACTCTCCTGTTGCAGACACAACGAGCTGTGTCACGCTGCTCCGAACTAGTTTAGGAGAGGCAGACAAATGTAACATAACAATTCACCCACTTTTTCTATTGGCGTTGAAGATTTCCTGAAGGTCCGTATTGGCGAGGAGAATGTTGCTGTAGGCAGTGCTTTATTTAAGGGTTGGATGAGCTAATGCTTTAGATTGGGCCACCATGCAAGTCTCTGAGGGGCTGACGCGATGTGACACTGTCGTTTTTTTTTAAATACAAAGGAACAATTGAATGGTGTTAGGCTAGACAGAGGCAGTGTTTGAAGAAGATTTAAGCCTCACAGCAGGCCCATCAATAACTGTAATCTGGCAGGCTGCGAGCACAAAGAAAACACAATCGGGATTCTTGGATGTGTTCCCTGACTCCCGGAGAACGGGTCTACAGAGGTTATTTTCTGGGGCTGTGCGGTTCATCCATCATCTGTAAAACCTGGCGGTGCAGTCCCTGCTGCGTCTGCTGTGAAACCGACCCGTTCTCCATCAGAAGACTGGGCTCCCTCTTGTCTTCCACAGGCAAGCCACTAGCTCAGAGTCGCCAACCGAGGAGTGCAGAGAAAGCAGGGGAAAGTGAGTTCAGTCTAGTTTGCAGTAGAATTAGCTTGGCTGTAAACCTGTGCCCATCTGCATCAGAGCCACTCAGGGTAGGTTTAAAGTGGCGAGTTTCAGACACATGAGAGTTCATTTCTTTCAGGGAAGGTGTGAAGGCCCGTCTCACCAAATGTTTCCACTTTTTTCATTTTCTAAAGCAAATTAAATAGATATCAATTTTAGTAAGATATCAGACTTACTAAAAACTGTGGGGGTGTTTCTGTTTGATTAGTACTGTTAATTTTAAAGTGATTAAGAGATATGATAATATGAAAGATATAGACAATACTGTATACATTGTACTTTATGCATACATTTGTTCATATAAAGACACTTTAATTTAGAGATGGCTAGTCTAGGATTTCCACTATTTTCTCCTGACTTTCTCTTTATTTCCATTGGCCCATTATTATTATTATTATTATTATTATTATTATTATTATTATTATTATTAATAATAATAATAATAATAATAATAATAATAATTCCTTACACTTACAAATAGCGCTTTTCTGGACACTCCACCCAAAGCGCTTTATAGGTAATGGGGACTCCCCTCCACCACCAAGGCAATAACCCCATGAACAGGCAAGAACTCAGTGCAGCAGCAGCAAAGCCTTGGAAAAGCATCTCAAAACATTATATGAAGAATTTGGAGAGTCCAATGGATTACAGAATTCATGCAGTTATTGCCTCAAAAGTCATTATTGTAAGTCATTGACTTACTGCATGGTGAAGTGCTACTCAATAAGTATGCAAACACTTTCTTCCACATAAGCAGACAAAATGTTTCTGAAATCTTCAGAAGTCATTCAGCGGCTGCCATCATTCGAAACATCCTCAGTCAAGACGTGCGAGTCAGTTTCAGAGGCGGCCATGCGTGCCCAGGCCATGACATTACCTCCGCCTGGCTTCACAGAAGAGGTGGTGTTGACTGGAGCTTCTGCACTTTCTTTCTCCACACCTCAACCTTTCCATCGCTGTGGTTGAGGTTTGTCTTGGTCTCACCTTTCCTGGCTCAGCTTGGACTTCTGAGCCCATTCTTATCTAGCCTTTCTGCTCTTGGTGCTGATGAGAGGTTTATGTCTTGTGATGTGGCCGCTGTAACTCTGCTTTCTCCATTGTCTGCAAACTGAGAATATTTTGATACCCTCATCCCTGCATCTTGGACGGTGTTGATTTCATGGACATTTGTTTTAGGTTGTTTCTGTGAAGCTCTGATCATCTTTCAACTCCAGATGTTTTTTTGTCCGAGTCCCCCCTCAGGATGTTTCAAATGATTTATTCTGGTCTGCCGATTTTTTCTGCTGTGGTTCTGACTGAGTTTTTCTGTTTTCAAGCTTCACATTGCCCTGCTTTTGTTTACAGAAAGGTTTTAATTTTGGCATTTGAATGCAAACGTTGAAGCCAGAGCAACAGGATGTTCTCAGCTTTTCTATGATCATGAATGTCCAACAATAAAACAACTGGCCAGCAAGAGACAACGTTAAGCCAGTTGTCCCAAATCTTGTACTCCTTGAGAATAAAACCAATTGCCACTATTAGTTTGTTTAAGTAACCAGAGAGAGGTGAACTGAATGTACAAAAGTACGTTTTGTTTTTCTTTCTCCAGAAATAATTGTTCATAGTGAAAATCCCAGTTAAGGCCTCACTGCCCCAAAACATTTGGACGGCACTGTAGCACATTCAAGTGGTAACTTGTACACTTGTGAAAGAGCCTCCTGTTTTCAGGCAAAATAGTTGGAAATCTACAACTGTCTGTGTGGCTCACTGTAGTAATGTGCTCCATCAGGTGTCTGTTTGCTCAGTGTGTAAGGATGCTGTAGTAATGTGCTCAGTGTGTGAGGTGCTGTAGTAATGTGCTCCATCAGGTGTGTGTGTCCTCAGTGTGTGAGGTGCTGTAGTAATGTGCTCCATCAGGTGTGTGTGTCCTCAGTGTGTGAGGTGCTGTAGTAATGTGCTCCATCAGGTGTGCGTGTGCTCAGTGTGTGAGGATACTGTAGTAATGTGCTCCATCAGGTGTGTGTGTGATCAGTGTGTGAGGATACTCTAGTAATGTGCTCCATCAGGTGTGTGTGTGCTCAGTGTGGGAGGATACTGTAGTAATGTGCTCCATCAGGTGTGTGTGTGATCAGTGTGTGAGGATACTGTAGTAATGTGCTCCATCAGGTGTGCGTGTGCTCAGTGTGGGAGGATACTGTAGTAATGTGCTCCATCAGGTGTGTGTGTGATCAGTGTGTGAGGATACTGTAGTAATGTGCTCCATCAGGTGTGCGTGTGCTCAGTGTGGGAGGATACTGTAGTAATGTGCTCCATCAGGTGTGTGTGTGATCAGTGTGTGAGGATACTGTAGTAATGTGCTCCATCAGGTGTCTGTGTGCTCAGTGTGTGAGGATATTGTAGTAATGTGCTCCATCAGGTGTGTGTGCTCAGTGTGTGAGGTGCTGTAGTAATGTGCTCCATCAGGTGTGTGTGTGTGTGGCTCAGTGTGTGAGGATACTGTAGTAATGTGCTCCATCAGGTGTGTGTGGCTCAGTGTGTGAGGATGCTGTAGTAATGTGCTCCATCAGGTGTGTGTGTCCTCAGTGTGTGAGGATACTGTAGTAATGTGCTCCATCAGGTGTGTGTGTGCTCAGTGTGTGAGGATGCTGTAGTAATGTGCTCCATCAGGTGTATGTGTGTTCAGTGTGTGAGGTGCTGTAGTAATGTGCTCCATCAGGTGTGTGTGTCCTCAGTGTGTGAGGTGCTGTAGTAATGTGCTCCATCAGGTGTGTGTGTGATCAGTGTGTGAGGATACTGTAGTAATGTGCTCCATCAGGTGTGTGTGAGGTGCTGTAGTGATGTGCTCCATCAGTGCTCAGCTGTGTCTGCTAGGGCTTGTGCAGCAGGGTGCCTGCGCTGGCCTGCGGGTGCCCTGCCATGCATGCAGCAGCGTGTGCTTGCCTCTCTCCAGCGCTGCACGCGGCGGCTCTCTCGGGCCACGTGAGCACGGCGAGGCTGCTGCTGGAGCGCGGGGCCCTGGTGGACGCCCTGGACGTGATGAAGCACACGCCCCTGTTCCGCGCCTGCGAGATGGGCCACCGCGACGTCATCCTCACCCTCATCCAAGGTACGGCCCTCCGCCGGGCCCCCATACATCTGCACTAGACCACGCGTCCCTTACCACATTGTCTGATCTGGGGTATTTCAGTATTTCAGGGCCTTGCAGGAGCATTCGCCTCCTTCTAGGGATGTCCTTTTTTCTGTTACGAGTAAAACGCACACATTTGAGCATTTTAGAGTGAATATATGTAATCAGGAACTGGGCTGCTCAAACTGAACACTTTCTATGGGTGAAAGAAGTTAATTACCAGCAAAAGCTGCTACAAACTCCATTTGTAATTCAGGAAAATGGGATGTCTTT
Source organism: Lepisosteus platostomus (assembly GCF_059453375.1). Taxonomy (NCBI): domain Eukaryota; kingdom Metazoa; phylum Chordata; class Actinopteri; order Semionotiformes; family Lepisosteidae; genus Lepisosteus; species Lepisosteus platostomus. Next base: position 22,692,755 of record NC_142622.1, on the reverse strand, counting down.
GGAAGGCGATGAATAGTTTTGCAAGCCTTTCTACGTCCCCTGCCGACGCCAAAGAAGAAGCACTAAAGGCCAGCATTGTAGTTTTGCTGTTGGCTTCTAAAGTGCTGCAAAGTTGAGAGGCTTCTGGTGGGATTTCAGTTATTGTGCCTTTGTGTGTGTGGACGTCGGCAGGGAATGTCTATGAGAACTGTGTCTTTGTAGGTGTGTGTGTATCTTATCTCTGCCTGCAGGGGGCGCTCGTGTGGATTTGGTAGACCTGGATGGCCACACGGCTCTGCACTGGGCAGCCCTTGGCGGGAACGCGGAGGTGTGTCAGATCCTGATGGAAAATGGCATCAGCCCCAACGTCCAGGACCTGGCCGGCCGCACCCCGCTGCAGTGCGCCGCCTACGGGGGTTACATCAACTGCATGGCCGTGCTGATGGAGAACAGGGCCGATCCCAACATACAGGACAAAGAGGTAACCCCCATTTCCCAACTCCATCTCCCCCCCCGAGAAACCCCCTCCAACTTTACAGCCAGAATTATCCCCCCCCCCCCTTACCATCCATACCCCATGGAAGGGCTGAGCGAGCTCTTGAGAGGCTCATGTCTTCTGCTCTTTGTTCCAGCCCGAGCTCGTTACGTCGTGGATCTAACTCTCTAATCATCCGCATAAGGGTAATACTTGCAACTGAGCTGTGAAGCCGGCTTTGTAACTCTGTCTTTAGTGAAGTGTTTTGAGTAATCAGCTGTAAGAGACCTTAAGTATCTTATTGTATGTGTCTGGCTGAGAATGTAATTAGGTTAATAGAAGTCTCAGATTGGAAGAAAAACTAGAATACATTAAGTTCCTCCAGGAATCGAGTTGACACCTCTCTTCCCAGCACGATACCTTTATTCCCTCTACAACCACCTGCTATTCAATATATTCATGGGAATTCATCAGGGGACCAAGACACTCCCCAGTCCTAATGGGCCACATTCCAGCAGGTTTTATAGGTTTTTTTTGTAAATCTGGAGCGATCGGTTTGCTAAACCATGCAAATTGAGCCAATAATTAGTTCAATTAGAAGGCTTGTCTGAGAACCCTGCACCGGTGGGTCACACTTGCCTGTGGAGATGTGGGACTACAAACCAAGCAGCTGAGGCTCTTTGTTCAGTGGCTTTGACATCTGGAAAGCAAACCTCCAACCACGATGCTGAACGATTAGGCCTGAACAAGGCCTAATGCTTCAGGGGCAGGCCTTGATCTTCCATCGGTGCTAAACAGCATGAGATGTGATTTATCCAACCACTTTGAGCATTCAATGGTCCAGTCTATCCATTAACAGCGTCACTATAGAGGACTTTTTGCAATACCAGCTTAATAATGGCTGGCCTGGTGGTGAAACATAGTCTGACACTGAGGTGTGCAGTGCGAGTAGATTTTTACATGAAAGGGGCATGACACGGGCTAAAATATATTGCCAGCCCACAGGGTCCCGTGTCATATACCAGAAACGGATGTGGGTGTAGTGAGATGTCTTTATCAAGAGAGACCTCTGCTGCAGATGTGGGTGCTGTGTATGGTGCCTGTGAGCATCTAGGGGTGCCATAGCAGTTCACTGATGTTCCCCCATCCATCTGAGGCTCTCTCTGCTCCAGAAGGGGGCTCATACCCTGCAGGGCTCCGTTACAGGAGATAAAACTTGCATGCAGCCTGTCATGTGGTTGGAAATATCAGTTGTCTGCAGCTATAAAAAAAAACACTCGGAACAACTCCATCAGTAAGGAGAGTCCTTTCTCTGCTAAGGTGACGCACTGTGAAGACGAAGCACTACTTTCACAGGCTGGACGGCTTGCAGGAGGTCATTGAGAGTACCCTGGGTTGCTGTGCTGTGTCTGGGCATCGTCTTCCACATGACAGCACCAGGCCACACACTATCAGCCAAACCCAGAGGTGTTTTCAGAGTCACTGTGAGAGGATCTGCACCACCTGCCTTGAGAAACAGGAACACCATGATTTCCGTCACTTCGGCCCCATGAAGAAGCACTTGAGCAGCAGGACTCCGGGAGATCGACACCAGTTTCTTCTATTTTTGATTGTGTTAGTATCATGATGAACCACAATGCCCAGACAGATCTAGGAATTAATGCATTCTCACAGAAGCTATTACTTGCCTTATTTTTGGAAAACCCCTTGTAAAACCTCTCACCTGCCTCTTATGTTTGCATCTTCTAGTGGCCTAAATTTAAATTCTTGTGGGTACATTTTTTTACTCTTTCCACCACTGCCTGTAAAACCCCTGTAAATGATCCTTCCAGCAATGCACAAAAAGCACATGGCTCTTGTCAGATATCTATCATATCAGCATATCGCAGCCCACTGACTTGGCTTGCTGTTACTTTACTGTACATCCCCCAGGAATTATAAGATACGACATGTGATGTGTCACTCCAGTGGTCCATACTGTAACATTTTGTCAAGCAGTGTATCATTCAGATAATCTCAGAAACACTGTGTTTTTTTTGTGCAAAGTAATGGAGACGCTTCTGATGTGAGGCCTATCTTTTTCCCTATCTCTGAAGTCTGTTTTTAACCTTTCAAGGCTCGTTGAAAAAGCAATGAAGATATCACATGGGCAGATCGCTGTACCCTCAGCAGATGTGCTTTGTGAAACAGGGAGCAGTGCTTGTCCTCTGAGAGCGTGCGGGCAGACACTATAGACCCTGTGCCTTTTCTACTCTAGCCGTCCGGTCAGGTGAAGAGGTCATGGGGGTGCGTGATGATTACACAGAGGATGCCCTGGGGAGGGATGGCAGGAAAAGCTGCCGTAGGAAGAATCAATTTAGCATGGCCTTTGGTAGACATATATACAGTACCTGCACTGCACAAAGTAGAAAGCAATTTCTGTTGGTTTAAGGCCCAGCCTGCCTCCTTTGCTCAGCTCAGCTAACAAGACCACACTAGAAGAAAGTACTGTTGTCTTGGTGACTTGCACTGTCTTCTAGTGTGGTCTTGTTAGCTGAGCTGAGCAAGGAGTCAGGCTGGGCCTTAAACCAACAGAAATCAGTACACCAGGTCCAGTATGCGAGAGGTTAAATACGTTCACGTTCAATGTAATGCATACTGTAGTATGCTGAGTTTGCTTTCGCCCGCTGGTACTAGTAAATAAGACCTGAGACAAACTCTCAAATATTGCAATAAGAGTCATCAGTAATTCCAAATCATTAGCCCAACACACTTTTACACAGCACAGTATAGATACATTTTAAATATCCTTGAATTGGGGGGGGGGAAAGACAAGTTTATCTTTCAATGAGTATCTTTTCAGTACGGAGTTACAGACAGCCTACTTTTTCTTACGTCCCTCGTAGGTTACTGTTATACTTTTATTTGGTGAGTTTTATTGTACTTTCTTACATTCTGCTGGCATGTATGCACTTGGCTCACATGCTCTCTAAAACGCCAGAGATTTGGCCGAAGAAGTTGTGAACTGCAGGAGGTACCGTGTTTCAGATGTGAAACAGCCTCTCTCTCGTCAATTCCTTTCCTCTCCGACCACCAAGTGGTCATTATCGCCTCTGCCTTGCTCTGCTCCTCGGGCTGTCGGCACAACACAGGAGCCATTGTCTGCTGGTTTCTCCTGAAGGACAATGAGGCACCAGTAAGCAAAGCTCCGCACATGCCCTGTGAGCTGTGGATCAGACTGGGGCCAGAAGAGATAGCATTGGCGGAAGTGGCACAGCTCTGAGCCTGCAGGGGGCACCCACTGGGCGTGGCTCATTCTACAGTGAGCCCTGCAGGCCCGGTGTCACATTGGACTATAGAGACCGATGCTATCCAGCACGGCGGTGATGGAGTGTACAACACAGAGGGAAGGGTGGTACTCCAGATCTTGGCATCAGAACCGAGGTCCGGACTTATGATCTGACCACAACCCCAGAACTCTAGATAAATCTGCACCTTTTCACTTTTTGTATGCTTGCTCTGGGTTTTTCAAATGAAGGATTCAGGACAGGCTGGCTCACAGACTTATGGGGGGTTTATGGGGGTCCGAAGAACCGGAGTGAGAAACGCTGTGTCAGAAAAACACAGGTCCAGCCCATGGAGAGACCCAGAATATTCTCTTCCACTTGCTCCTCTCTCGTTGACGTGAGATACTGCACCTCACCTCCAGCCTTCCTTCACAATACGTCACAGTGGAAACCTCTGGGAATCCCAAGGCTGAGAGACCTTCCTTCTTTACAGACTGTCCAGTTCATCCTGTTTGATTTATGGAGATGTAGGTTAACCCATGTTGAAACAACTCTTCTACTCTTCTATAGGCTAATGAATGTAGGAAGGCAGGGGAAATGTACTAAATTGCACAGGGAAGTTGGAGAGCATTTACTAATGGGCTGTTCTTCAGTATTTAATTACATGCTATATTCTGTATCCCAGTGCTGATAAGTGTCGCTGCAGGAGGGGGTGGACAAGTCTTAATAACTGCACATGTGGGGGGTTCAGGATGCGCAGAATGTTTGCACGGTTTGAACTCTCGGCACAATCCGCCTGCTTCGCGATCGCAGATTTGGGCCTCGGGATTGGGCAGGCACACGAGGGAATTTTGCAGGGCATGAGGAATGAATGAAGTGCTCTGTGTGTGCAGGGGAGGATGGCGCTGCACTGGTCCTGTAATAACGGGTACCTGGATGCCGTGAAGTTGCTGCTGGGATGCGGTGCTTTCCCTAACCACATGGAGCACAACGAGGAGAGGTCTGTATGGCTCTGTTACTGAAGGTCTCTGGCTGTGTTAGTACAGTGAGGTATCTGTAGATGTATTCACTCCTCCAGACTGCTTGTCAGCTATTGTGCACATGCAAATATTATGTATGTAAATATATGAAACTGCATTTGCATCTGTTATAGTCTTTATAATGATTCTGGAAGGCACAAACATTAATGGCTCCTAGTGTAAGCTAAAATAGGGTTTCTTAAAGGCCCATGTGAGAGTGTGTTAACTGCAGATAATGTGGTTGATAGTGAAATTCCAGTGCTCAAATCTGGGTTTGCTTGGCTGTGAGAGAGTACTGTTTGCTTCCATGCCCAGTCATGCCAGTGGGCATGTGGTGTGGGGGTCCTGTCAGTGAGCGTGTGGTGTGGGGGGGGGTCGTGCCACTGGGCGTTGTGTGGTGGGTCCTCCCAGTGGGCGTGTGGTGTGGGGGGTCGTGCCAGTGGGCGTGTGGTGTGGGGGGTCCTCCCAGTGGGCGTGTGGTGTGGGGGGTCGTGCCATTGGGCGTGTGGAGTGGTGGTTCCTCCCAGTGGGCGTGTGGTGTGTAGCTGTTTTCCTGTGTGCAGGTACACCCCTCTGGACTACGCCCTGCTGGGCGAGCACCAGGAGGTGACGCAGTTCATGCTGGAGCACGGTGCCCTGTCCATCGCCGCCATCCAGGACATCGCTGCTGCCTCCATCCAGGCCGTCTACAAGGGCTACAAGGTGCGGCAGGCCTTCCGCGAGCGCAAGAACCTGCTGATGAGGCACGAGCAGCTGCGCAAGGACGCGGCCAAGTGAGTCTCTCCGCTGTCCCGCCGCACGGCACCCTGGGCCACCTCCGCCCCCTGCTGCCCTTCTCAGCATGGGCACCACTCACGACTGCCAGTTAGAGCAACACCAGCCATCCCTTGTTATTCCAGCTGTGACGTCTCTTCTCCCTTTGGGTTTCTCTCCAGACTGCATCCCTCCTAATCTCTTTTAAGGTCATGCGAGCCCAAAAAAGTGCGATTGGCGTGTGTAATTGTACTGTAACATGCAGGAAACCTGGAAGTGAGATTTGATCCCATTTTGAAAATCACCCTGCTAGTCAAGCGGAAGCAGAAAGGCACCTGCTGTAGTTCATGAACAGCTAATTACGTACTGCAGTAGAGGTGGTCCTGGAATATTTTAGCTGGAATATAAACTGGCAGCCAGTGGGACTTCTGAAATCCTAGCCTGAGATGCCCAGGACCTATCAGAGGGGCTCACATGGCCACGCACAAATAAACTCTCACAGTCTGATCAGGTGACACTGCCAACACGTCTGCATTTACATAATGGGTTCTCCAAGCAGCATAACCAGGAAAGTTCCCTGGCCGTGTTCAGTTACGCAGGGGTTGTACAGCATCTGCGCTAAGATGAAGCCAGATTCCGAGCACGTTGTAGGCCAGGTTGTGTTTTTGGCATCGGAATCAAACAGCAGCGCAAACTGGAAGGTGCTCATCTATCAGTATGCTAGGAGCGCGGGCTGCAAAATCCATATGGGCTACGAAGCCGGCAGTCACAATCCATTTGTATCGTGTCAATAGTTTTATTTGAAACGATTTGCTCTTATCAAAACCACAGGCAGAGAGAGTGAGAGGGAGTACAGCCCAGCCAAGTCCTGGAACAATTAGCGTGTGTTCAGACTCCCAGTTTCGATCACTAAGCTCAGCTGGGGCAGGGAAGGGGGGTTTTCTTGACAGATGGAGTTAAGACTCTCCTCTGACAGGCGGCGGCGATCTGACACAGAGCCACTCCTGACACCCATCATGGCAACTGATGATGACACGCTACATTACTAACCTGTCATTGGCTGCGCTCTGCGCTAATGCTCTGGCGATTGCAGCCGGGGCCACGTGCTGCCAAGCGCTAATTGGACAACATCGCGCCGTGGTGTGATATGACATTTACCAGCTGTCAGGGAGCAGGAGACGAATTGGGGGGGGGGGGCCGAGGGGGGCAGGTAGTCTGTCAGAGCGGGGATGATAGCAGATCAAGGGAACAGTCTATTGTGTACCTGCCTGTCTGACAGCCCTGGGAGTGTCTCAGTGGGGGAAATAGAAATCAGCACAAAAAAAACCCCACTGAACTGAGATCTTAACTCCTTCACACACCAGCTTTGCACCATCTTGAAGGAAAGTTAGATCACCTGCTCCATGTACCATGGCTGCAAAAGCCACTTTAAAACTTTGTTCTTTAGAAAATTATGTTTTATAATCAACCGGTTAAAGCTATAACTTGTTCCATAATTATGTTTTCGTCAAACCGGGTAGGGCAGCATTTGTTATTCGTGATGTTTATGCGGTGTGCCCTTCATGGGTTCATGGGTGAGTGTCCAGTACCCTCTGTCCCATTTGCCGACCCCAGCGTGCTGTTGTCTTCGCTGACAGGAAGCGGGAGGAGGAGCAGAGACGCCGGGAGGCGGAGCAGCAAGGTCTGGAGGCGGGGAAACCAAGCCAGGGGGCTTGGCAGCAGGGTCAAGAGGAGGAGCAGCAGGGTCCGGTGGACAGATTGGAACCGAAACTCAGGTCCCTGTTGGTTTCGGACAGTGACAGCAGGGCTCCTGGGGTCCACGCCACCCTGAAACCCTTTGGGGCAGAGCACAGTCACAACACAAAGGGCAAAGCTGGGGAGCCCTGTCGAAACAGAGGTACTGTGATCCACAACAGAATTTGGTTCCATATCTTCATGTCTGTTACAGGATAAATCAGATATCATGCATGATCCAGTGTTATTGTATAAAGTGGGTACTGTATCATTAATTCTGTTACTGAGTCACTCCTTAGGCCTTGAGCACTCCTGAAGGACCATAGCTGTACCACTCTTTCCTAAAGCTCTCTCACTGCTCTCTCTCTCTGTGTCATGCTCCATTCCTGTCCCTTTGTTTATTTGAGCCAGCAGACATATCACCCTGCAACTCGCAACTGGCAGCCCACTGAAGCTCAGCAGGTGTGAGCCTGGTCAGTACCTGGATGGGAGACCTCCTGGGAAAAACTAAGGTTGCTGCTGGAAGAGGTGTTAGTGGGGCCAGCAGGGGGCGCTCACCCTGCAGTCCATGTGGGTCCTAATGCCCCAGTATAGTGACGGGGACACTATACTGTAAACAGGCGCCGTCCTTTGGATGAGACGTAAAACTGAGGTCCTGACTCTCTGTGGTCATTAAAAATCCCAGGGCTTTTCTCAAAAAGAGTAGGGGTGTAACCCCGGTGTCCTGGCCAAATTTCCCATTGACCTTTATCAGTCATGGCCTCCTAATAATCCCCATCTATGAATTGGCTTCATTACTCCTCTCCTCCCCACTAATAGGCAGAACGCTGATGTGTGGTGAGCATTCTGGCGCACTATGGCTGCCGTCATAGTGGGTGCTGTTGGTGGTGGTGGAGGGGAGTCCCCATTACCTGTAAAGCGCTTTGAGTGGAGTGTCCAGAAAAGCACTATATAAGTGTAAGCAATTATTATTATTATTATTTCTCTGCCCCTACTTGTCCCTTTCTCTTTATTTCCTCCTATTCTTTCTTTCCATCCCTCAGAAGATGACCCCCCTTTCTCATGGTGTTCCTTTGTCCAATCAGAACGCAGGAGCAGATCTGCCAAGAGCGAGCAGAGGGGGAGGACTGCTGACGTTCGAGCTGTGCCTGTCCTGCCCCCCAAACCTGCGGCCCTAGCCCCCCCTGAGAAGGACACTCCCCTCTCCCCTGGCCCCTCGAAGAAGTCTCCTGCTTCCTGTAGGAAGGGATCTGTGGACAGGGGTGAAGAGGAGGCCCACTCAAGACCAGCGCGCCAGACAGGAACCCCCCCAAAAACTACCAAGGGTGCTTCTAAACCAGAAGGGAAGAGTCTAAACAGCGAGCGTCACTCCCCAGCAGGCTCCAGCAGGCCAGGTAGTGCCAAACCTGGCACCCACACGGCGGTGCCAACCCCCAAACTGGCCGCCCCCGTCACCCACACCCCCACCCAGAACACACAGCTACCTCCACTGGCACCCCGCCACCCCCGGAGCCAGAGCCACCCTCCTCCCTGCTCGGCCCCCCGGCCCGACCGGCCCCTCCCTGCCCCGCTCCCGAAAGCCCCCGCGGGACCCTGGACCAGCGGCAGCGTGGAGCTGGCACCCCTGGAGCTGCGCCTGCAGGTGGTGGAGAGGGAGAGGAGCCGCAAGGACCTGTTCAGGAGAAAGAACCGGGCGGCCAGCACCATCCAGGAAGCCTGGAGGAGGTGAGGGATCTGCGCACGCCGCTATTACTGACCCGCGCGGGTCCTCGGACGCAAACACTAGCAAGCAACTACCGCCCAGCTGAAAGAAAAACATCCACCCAGTTCCTAACCGCTTCATCCAGTTCAGAGTCGCAGGGGAGCCAGGGCCTATCCCAGAAAGCAACGGGCACAAGGAGTACACACAGACACACACAGGCACACACGTGCGCACACACACACACACACAGACGCACACTCACAGGGATCATAGTAGGGCAGTGCAGAATGACCTTACAATTGGCATTGCTGCTTGTGATGTTTATATGTTTTAGATGGACGGGACTTTATGTATGTAAATCTTTTCTTCTTAATTTGTTCATTTAACTCTTGTTCCTTCAATGGACTTAACTCCATTTTTTCCACCTGCTGAAAGCTAACACTTTAGCTTTCCCTCAGATTTAGAATGTTTAAAAAATGTTTTAGATTTTATAACTGAGTCCCTTCCCTACTGATGAAGTGGAGGCAACGACTTATCTTTCGGCCGAAATGATCAAATTCAGTCAAGTGATCGATGACAAAGATGGATTGAGAATCATCCATTAAAAAAAAGTCAAAGTAAGGGAAAGTTATCACAGTATATGATAAGAGTCTCCGATCAGATTCCTAATATAAACGATCCTGTACTCTACGCGGTCAGTGATTTGGCATGGCGATTACCGAGTTTCCAGAAAGCAGCATTTGATAAGAAGTGTGCCCACTCAAATCTGAGGCTGAGCAGTGAGAGTCTGTGTTGATTAACTAGTACTGTTCCACCTGGCAGGACAGGAAGCAAGCCGTTGGCTCATCCAACGATTGAATGCAAGACTGTTTTTAACTAAAATAGCAGGTGTCCCTTGGAAAATGACCCCATAGGCTCCTCTCCTGTTGATCATTTTTATTGCCCCCCTAGTAATCCCAGTGTTCAGCTCTGCTGTCTACACCTCCCCACTTGACGACAAAGACCGTGCCGCAGAGCAAGGGCAAGCCCGCCTTCCCCAGTCTTAACCAGCAGGCCTTTGTGTCCAGCGTGCAGCACATGAGCACAAATGAGGCCTCACATCACAGCTGTGGGGGAGGGGGATCGATAAGCCATTTGACTGGAGTTACAGAGAGAGAGGCCTGGCGCTCAGCATGGGCTGCAGCTGGGAGTGCTGTCTATGGCTTTATAATGACGGGCTCGGTGATCGATAGGGACGACTTGGGCAAGCGCGCTCTGGCGAGGGGGGGTGATGCAGAAGACAGCAGTGACTGGTCTTAAAGGCTGATGGTGGTTGTTAAATATGAGCAGCCTTGAAGCAGGGGTAATTTACACTGCCATTTTCTGTCAAGGTTAAATGGCTGGGAACCTGCGGTCCTCACCAGCGGTGTCGCATTCCCCTGTCACTCCAGTCAGACCCACTTTGACTCCACCTGGGGGCTCTGCTGGCGCAGTTAGCGCAGACATCCGAGTCTCAGATGATCACATGCCACGTCATGCCGCAGAACGCAACATAGAAGAGGAAAAGTGGTTCAACCACTTACCCGATCCTCTGATGCTGCAGTCCAAAACAGCAGATGCCTCTGCTCCACCATGTTATTTCAAAGGCTGATCCTGCAAGCGCTCCCAGGATCCATTCCATCGGCATTTGAGCTTGATCTGAGAAAAACCCTTGAGCAGGGTTAGATCACAACAAAACCCCAAACATGGCACTGGCGATCCTACAGTAACATATAATAATTTGTATACGAATGGAGACCCATCGGGCTTGTTTGGTGAACACATACATGTGTACTTATCTTGTGGCGTGGACTTGTACATCCTGTAAGGCCCTGATGCCGATTCGCAGGCAGGAGGTTGACATGAATATCCCAGGTGTGGGAGAGTTGTGGAAAAGCTGGATGAATGGGAATAAGGATCAGTGGATCAGAGGAGCTAAATAAGTGACAAGAGCCGATCGGTGGAGGCTGTGTTTTCCCCAACCGAAATCATTTTGTTTGCTCATACGTCTCGATTTGTCTCGTCTTCACCTTCTCCTCTGAGTCTCGGTGCTCTGAGCTGATCGGAATCTTAGAAAAACTCTTGATCTGGCCAAGTGGCATTAACGGGGATGCTGCTGTGCAGAAATGGCTGGAGTACACACTGTGAGAACTGGCCATCACATAATAACAAGATAGTGCATATACACAAGCATGTTCATATCTGTACATCCAGTTGGTCCAGATCCCAGAAGGTTGATGTGAATACCCCGTGCGTGGGCATGTTGTGGCAAAACCGATGGGAATTCGGATCAGCGCGTTGCTGTGGGACTGCAGTTTTTTTACCCTGGAGTGATGGTCAGACCATGGTTGTCCCATAGTCTTCTTGTTGAGGAGCCAATTAAGTGACAAGGGCCGATCAGGGGAGACTGTGTTTTCCCCCCATCGAAAATCATTTTGTTTCATCATTCCTCTCGATTTGCCGCTGTCTTGTTGTGCTCGTCTCCATCCACCTTCCCCACCGAGTCTGTCGCACTTCTCTGTCTTCTGACAGTGATCTTCTTACAGATCTCACCAAAGTGCAGAAAGCTTTCAGTAACGGGCCTTGAAAATGGTCTCTCTTGTGGCTTGGAGACATGTGGTGCCCATGTGCGCCATGATCCTACCCTGTCCTTGCCACCTTCATTCTCTGTGACCAGACGCCTACTTACACTTCAACACCTAAGGAGCTGGAAGAAAATGGGGTTTTAATTCAAAGAAGCATTTACTTTTAACGAGAGGCTAAAAGTTCACTGTTGGGCCCTGCAGCGTGCAAGGCACGGTAATTGTTTGCACAAGGCTTTTGTTGATGCCAAATGTATCTGTGATTTCTGGTGTTCTTTCACAGAACTGAAATTTCTTCAACACTGTACAGCACTCGGCATCAGCATTTTACAGCACTTTAACAGAAATGCTGTAACTGTCTTTTTATAAATGTAGTCTGGCAACATTCATTCCTGCATACAGAATTGTTTTTGTATAACATGTATGCACTTAAGAACATAAGAAAGTTTACAAACAAGAGAACATGCAGGCCATCTAGCCCATTTGGTAGTTAATTGATTCAGGAATCTCGTCTAGCCGTTTCTTGAAAGAAACCAGGGTATCAGCTTCAACAACAAGGCTGGGTAACTTGTTCCACACTCCCACAAACACAACAAAGTAAAGAAGTGCTTCCTGTTCTCAGTCTTAAATGCACTTTCATGCAGTGACCTCTGGTTCATGTTTCATGGTTCATTTGGAAGAAATCTGCTGGGATGTCTTTAAGGATCTTGAATATGTGAGGTCCTCTCGTAATCTTCTCTTTTCAAGACTAAAAAGGTTCAGTTCCTTCAGAATATCCTGAGTGTAGGGCATTCCCTTAAAGGGAAGTCCTCATTTCTCATACTGGTTTTTGAATCTTGGAAATTCATTGACCTTATAGACTGTATAAAGTATATATTCATTGACTGTGGAGAGAAAAATGACTTGTTTTGAATTCAGCTTCAAAGCGTGAAAAAACTGTAAGTGGCCATGTTGTCACAGATCCCTGGTCTCGTCACGGGAAAGAGTGAAAGTTTGCACGAGTGTGTGCACGAATAAGTACAGGTTGTGCAGCAGACATTTCACCTCAGAATTCCGACGTGATCTGCATGCAGAGTTAACAAGAAAGTAGCGCTTGTTGGAAAAAGTGTCTCAAAGTCGAGAACAGTATTTCTGTTGGATTAAACGAGATGTATTCACGAGCCTGCTTGTTCACAACGTCATAGGGCTGTTTCAAGTCACCGGATGTTTTCTTGCCTTGACCTGAATCGCAGAACACGGCGCTGCACATACCTGAATTCAGTCTATTTTGTGGTGTAAATTGGAAGTTTTACACGTTACTGTGTACATTTTACTTTTATTGTGGTTTGAGCTGCACTCATCAATGCTGATTCTATCTAACCCTAAAATATAAAAATAGTGCTGTAGTTCCTACTTAAAGCCCCAGAATATTTCTGGCTGCTCTTCTCTGGGTGGATACCAGAACAGCAATGGTTTTTAGAATGTGGTGATCAAAATTGTACTCCAGTTGTTTTAGCTGTATGAACAGAAATCCGCATGAGTTTTTAGAGTGTGCCAGAGGCTACTGCAGCACAGTCTGTAAAGATACTGATGCCCTCCCCCTCCAGCCCTGTTCACCCTGTGCCCGTCCCTGTCTCTCTCTCTGTGGCTGGCTGTGACTGCGTGCGCCTCAGATTCCACGTGCGGACTCAGCTGAGGGCAGCGATGCGTGGTGGCCCGATGGGAGCAGCGCCGGCGGAGGCCGCGGCCTTGCTCATCCAGCTGCTGTGGGGGAAATCGCTGTACTCCGGCCCCGCCCACATGGCACCTAAGACCACGCCCACCACCAGAGCCCCGCCCACCCGGGCCGGCGGGAGGAAGAGCTCCGTACTGCAGAGTATCTACGGTAAGAGACAAAACCCCACAGCCGGCAGCTAGCTAGTGTGTGAAGGTCATCTTCAATACCTCCAAAGCAACTAACAATTGGAGTGCAAAAGCAGAAGGGACTTTTGCTTCTCATTTAACATCTCCTAGGTTATAATTTGAATGGGAGACGGCCTTTTAGTCTGCTAATTTGCTTCTAGCTCATTGATCCTGTCATGCTTTCATCTGGGAAGTCAGTAAGGAGGAAACAGGATCCAGTTTTCGATCTGCACTGAGGAAAGCAGGTCTGACCTGGCATGAGACACGGCTTTAATTAATAATAATTAATAATAATAGCTAACACTTATATAGCGCTTTTCTGGACACTCCACTCAAAGCCCTTTACAGGTAATGGGGACTCCCCTCCACCACCACCAATGTGCAGCCCCCACCTGGATGATGTGACGGCAGCCATAGTGCTCCAGTACACTAACCACACACCAGCTATCAGTGGGGAGGAGAACAGAGTGATGAAGTCGGTTCATAGATGGGGATTATTAGGAGGCCATGATTGGTAAGGGCCAATGGGAAATTTGGCCAGGAGGCTGAGGTAACACCCTTACTCTTTTCAAGAAAAGCCCTGGGACTTTTAATGACCACACAGAGTTAGTACCTTGGTTTTACATCTCATCTGAAGGATGGCGCCTTTTTACAGTATAGTGTCCCCCCGTGCTGGTCCCACTAACACCTCTTCCAGCAGCAACCTTAGCTTTCCCAGGAGGTCTCCCATCCAGGTACTGACCAGGCTCACACCTGCTGAGCTTCAGTGGGCTGCCAGTTGTGAGTTGCAGGGTGTTATGGCTGCTATGACCGCACCTTTTAGCACAAGATTCCCTCAGTCCCTAGACTGCATATTGTCATCACAAATGTCCAAATAAATAAATGTTAATTTTGGAATTGCAAACCAGAAAATGGCCGCTTTTCTTAGCAGGCACTATAGCGAAGTGCTCAAGATCATGGGTCTCCCGGAGCACGGGGCCAGCAGGGGGCTCTGTAAGATTGTGCCAGGCCGCGCCCCCTCGCCCTGGACACGTCAGACGGCGCTCCGCGGTGCCCGGGTCCCCAGCGCCACTCCCGCCGCCGCAACAACAGCCGAGAGAGCGGCAGGTTTCGGTCGCGGCGCAGAGACGGCCTGGCCTTTAGCAGACATGAGCAGGTGATGAAGGGAGAGGACGGGGGGCCGGCTGCCAGCTCTCGCAGACAGAGGCTGCCTTCAGAGCCGGGCGGCTGCCCCACGCCGAGCTCCCCCGCCCGCGCTGACAGGCCTGGCCTGTGTGAAAAGTTCAGCGCTGTCAGCGGGAATGTCAGGGCGCTGTCTGCAGCTCCGAACTGCACTCCACCTCCACTCACAAGACGACCCAGCGCCTGCCCAGAAGGCCTGCATCGGACGTTTGAAACTGTCAGGTTTACAGGATAATTATCCTCAGACTCACCTTGTTTTAATTAAGACGGTCGACGATACATCATATTTCTACCCTCATGAAATATGCTCCCGTACGTTTTCTGTGATCACAAGCCACTTTAGAGTTTTACGGTGCTGTAGTTAGCACCACAAATAAGAAGTCTTATTTGTTCCCTTAGACAGGATATGTGGTGCATTGGACTTGGGCTAAAAGACTCTCATATAAAGAAATAGTGTGTTAAAGCAATGTTAGTAAAGGCTTACAAACTATTGCACTACAGCTGTTCTACAACTTAATCAGAGTATGTAAACACACTACTGGGCCTCAGAGTGGTCTACTGGGCCTCAGAGTGGCGTACTGACCCTCAAAGTGGTCTACTGACCCTCAAAGTGGTCTACTGACCCTCAGAGTGGCATACTGACCCTCAGAGTGGCGTACTAGGCCTCAGAGCGTTGTACTGGGCCTCAGAGCGTTGTACTGGGCCTCAGAGTGTTATACTGACACTCAAAGTGGTCTACTGGGCCTCAGAGCGTTGTACTGACCCTCAAAGTGGTCTACTGACCCTCAGAGTGGCGTACTGACCCTCAGAGTGGCGTACTGACCCTCAGAGTGGCGTACTGGGCCTCAGAGCGTTGTACTGGGCCTCAGAGTGTTGTACTGACCCTCAGAGTGGCGTACTGGGCCTCAGAGTGGCATACTGGGCCTCAGAGTGTTGTACAGCAGCGGTGATGTAACTGCTGCGCCTGCAGACCCAGTAATGGGGAGGTGTACATGTATGGTACGTTTGGCCCAAGGTTCAGTCCGCCATCACTGTGCCATGTTGGTCTCACGTTTTCACTCCAGGTTACAGCCGTGTTTCTCCTGCTGGTTTTGTGCAACAGGGGGATCCCAGGCCAGGAGGGAGCGCTTAAGCAGAAGTGCGGTGCTGAGCTCTCGCAGCCACTCCCAGATCTTGCTCGACCTGTCCCTTAACCCGCCGCCTCGCTGTGAGTATGACAGTCTTCCCAGCTGTGATCCTGGAGGTGCACACACCAGCTGAGGTCTGCGTTACACAACTGAACCCTTCACTGAATTAATAACAGTTCAGTTTGACTGCTTTTAGCCTTTAATGCTCGGATGCTGCCATTTAACTGTTGCATTTCATAAACAACATAAAATTTCAAACTTTTATATAGAAAAAAAACTTCCAAATACTCTAAACAAGCAACTTATTAGTTCAATTAAGACTGCAATTAAGTAATTAAGCTCAAGCTGGAATGTAAACCAGCTGATGTGTGATCTCCAGCTCGGGATCTCCTGTACTAAGCAGTGAACCTTGCATCACACCTGCATGTGGCCTGTGGTAAGGTCTTGTCTGCAATTAACTGTCAATGTTTTATATAAAGATTTAAAGTAGATAGGGGCATTACTCTGAAGCAGGACTGCAGAATTTCAGGCTTTGAGGTTAATGGATATAGTCTGCTTTTAATGAGAAATCTTAAATATGTCAAGCTGAAACTATTTCCTTAACTGGACCAGTTGAGTGCAGCTTCTAAGTCAAAGAAGCCTCCAGTACAGAGTATGCTGGAGCGTGATTCCTCTTCAGGACTAGAATTGTGAAGCGCTCCGTCAGAACTGGCCCTGCCAGTAGGTGTGAGTGGTGTCCTACAGCTGTAGACTGCTTCTCCCTGTACACAAAGTACAGGAGGAGAAGAAATTATAGGTAAAAAAACTGAGATAATGGGTAACAGGCAGAGATTAAACTATACAGTGTATATGATAATAAAGATGTATAAAAATGGACAGAATAAGAACAGAGAGGAGGTGTAACAGCCCTGTGGTAACGTGTTCTGTGTGTGTTTTCACACAGTGAGCAGTGTGGGATGTGTGCACCTGTTGGAGAGCATGGGCCAGGCCAAGCAGTTCTCCTACCACATGAGGCCTCACACCGCTGCTCGGAGCAGCAAAACCAGGGAGAAGGAGTGAGACAGAAGGAGAGGCTCGGCTGTCCATCGTGACTTCAGGGATACACAACGCACCAGCAGACTGGCACACACATGGCCTTCTTTCACAGACCAGGCTCTCAGAGCAGTGGACAGGGAATGAGCCCCAGCAGCAACAATACTCACACAACAGGCAGAACTGCCACAAGGACCGTAACCAAAACTAAACTCAAAGGACATTGGAATTTCCGAGAAAGCATATTCATCGACCTGAGATCAGTGGGTATAGTCTTTCATTTGTCCATCCCTGCACAAACTCTAGCCACATTGGTCAAGCTCAGGAGCACAAAATACCTTAATTTGTCCCTTAAGTATTCTTTGGCTTTAAGGGGGCTTGAGATGCAGGTTAGTTATCCTCGGGTAGAAAAAAATACATGTAAAATGCTTAGCACCTATGTAAATACATAAGGTGTTTTTGTGCCAAAAAGCCATTTGCATCATGAGTAAAGATTTTGGTTTAAACTAGGGCTACCTTTCTCCTTGTGTTAGCATGAGGAAGACTGATTGAGAACTTGCACAACTAGACACAAGACTCCAAGTAAAACACAGATAACGCCGGCCAGCATTTTGGAGGACCAGCTGTCTGCTCTCCGCTGTGCAGAGTCGGCAAGAGGAGCCAAGTATCCCCCCCAGAGACGCTTCGCGACACCGTGACGCAGCGCCCAACCTGCGTTAAAATTCACATCTTCACTGCACAAGCGATAACCTTTCCCCCAGCAGGCATCTGTCAGCACCAGGTCATAGCGCAGTCACACCTGCAGGGCCGGGCGGAGCTCAGCAACACAGCTGCTGGTATTTCCTTTTGAAGAGCTAAGCATTTTAAGCAGCTGAGGCTTTGAGTCAGCTCTTTCACCCCAAAATAAATCTGCTGTTGGCTAATGTAGATTAAATTGAAGGTACAGACTCCTGTAATATACACAGTGAGAGGAACACTTACGTGCTTCATATATTATTTTTACTATCAGTCTATTGTATGATAAAGGTCAAGTTAATGGTATTTTATATACTTACAGAACAGAGTTATTAGCTTATACGAGTTGAACCGTGCCTACATTTAGTAATACACCATGAGCACACTAGGAAAGTGGTCAAATTGAAATGCTTGTTCAGCATTTTTTTCATGAAGATAAATACTGAAAATACAAAAGCTGGATTGTGTTACGAAGTGTTTTCTTATTGTATAGCATTGATGTTTTTCCTGTATCATCATTCACAGTACAGCATATATTTTTACACACATCATTTAAAAAATCTCCAAGGAATTTTGCAAAGCTTCACTTTTTTTTCCCCTTAAATGACATTTATTAAATTACCAACATACACCGGATCGGTATTTTCCGAAATGCAATCCCTTGGCCCTTCGAGGCAAACGACCATAAAAAAATCAGCTGAAAAGAGAAGAAGGCCGGCAGGCCCGCCTGTGGAGGACGTCAGTAGGCGTCGCGGGGCCCTGCCGCTCCCCGATGCTGGGCTGACAGGGCGACGCTGTAGCAGTACAGCAGGTCAGTCAGCCACTGCTCGCGAGCCGCCCCCCGACAGCAGCGCTGCGGAGACACAGGACACGGGACCGGCTCAGAGCCGCACGCTCGCGCCGACCCGAGGGCCCCGGACGAGTCGCGGCAAGCGGAAACGTTACGTACCGTGAGGTCCTGGACGAGGTGCTGCAGCAGGGTCGCGTTGGCCAGCATGTGGTTCCGGAGCTGGCTGTGCTGGAGCAGGAGCCGCAGCAGCTGCGCCACCAGGGGGAGCTCTTCCTCGCCGAGCTCCGACACCTGCACGGCCTGCAGCACCAGCCGCAGCAGCCGCGGCACGCCCCCCAGGGCGCCCACACACGCCCCCCACACCGCCTCCCTGAGACGGAGACAGACACGGGTCAGCTGCACTGCCAGATTTCCCACTGGCCTTTAGCAATCATGGCCTCCTAACAATCCCCATCTATGAATTGGCTTCATCACTCTGTTCTCCTCCCCACTGAGAGCTGGTGTGTGGTTAGTGTACTGGTGCATTATAGCTGCCGTCACATCATCCAGGTGGGGCTGCACACTGGTGGTGGTGGAGGAGAGTCCCCATTACCTGTAAAGCGCTTTGAGTGGTGTGATCAGAAAAGCACTGTAGGAGTGTAGGGAATTTATTTTAATGCTGATGCCATTATTTTGCCCCCCCACCCGGGTCCTGACCTTTTCTGCGAGCTGTCCTGGGCGGGCGGCTCGTGGTCCAGAGAGAGCAGCAGGGTCAGGAGGCTGAGGCAGCAGCTCGCCAGGAAGCGCAGCAGCTCCTCGCTGGGCAGCAGGGAGGGGCCCAGGAGCCGGGACACCGATCGCAGGAGGGCTGCCGCTGTGCTGTCGGGCACCACCTGCAGCCTCGCCTGCAACGGCACGAAGCCGCGTGAGAGACGGGGACTCACCCGCAGGAAGGCGGAGGGACGCTGACTGCGTTGACCACACCACGGGCCTACTTTGTTTGCCATAAATACCACAGGATATAAACTTCAGTAACACTCTGTAATCAACACTGAGATGCAGCGGCACCGTTTTACTGCCGTCAAACTCTCTCTTCTAATTCACACTTTAGGGACTGAAACGGTTTTCCACAGTGGAAGACGGGTACCATGGGTACTCGTAAGTACAGCCATGAAAGAGATTAATCTCCACCTTCCACACGCAGTAGTCTAACCGCGTTCATCATCAGCTCTCTTTCAGTAACCGCTTATCCGATGCAGAGCTGCAGTGGGATCGCAGGAAGCTGTGGGTGCGAGGTGGGATAGACCCCGGACAGGATGCCAGTCCACCCCAGGGAACACACTGACACAAACTCACAGCAGAGCTGCTTTTTACAGCAGCCAATTATCTACTTAACCTCCCTGCATGTCTTTGGACTGGGGGAGGAAATCCATGCGAATACAGGGAGAACATACAAACTCCACCCAGACAGCACCTCAGCACCGATCTAGCCATGTTCTTCATCACTAAATAGTTCTAAACTATCAAGAGTGATTTTTACTGCTCACAGATAAGTGGACATCACTGCTGTAAAAAACAAACACTGACAGTGCCCAGCATTTTCAGCATCATTAGTTATCCTAGGGTAGGGAAAAATATATGTAAAATGCTTAGGAGTGATACATAAGGTTTTTTTGTGTCAAAAGGCCATTTGCACAGACCATTATGAGAAAAACCAAGATCTTAAGCATGGATACCTTTCTCCTTGTGTTACCATTGAGAACTTTTAACCTGCACAACTAGACGTCAATAGATGTTTAGACTTCCACACTGCTTTACCAATACAGACAGGCATCGCATACAGTATATTAACTCAGCATCCCTTCCTCTGACTCACCAGGTTTTTACAGATGGCATTTTGCAGGATGTCAAAACACTGAGACCTGGACCCAACTGTCTCCAAGCAGTGACACACTTCCTGTGAAAAGGGAGAAAAGGAAACAAGGATGAAAGATGAGCTTTTCCGAAGCAGGAGAGTTCTGCACAGATTGATGTCGGTCACAGAAAAGGAATTCACAGGGGGTGCTCACACTGTAAAGTGCTTTTTATCTATTTTTAATCCTGCAGTGATTTACCTAGTGAAGAACTTTGCTTAAGGGCATCACAGAAGTGTCCCTGCAGGTATCTGAACCCACAACCCTCCGTTCCAAGGCCCTAAAACTACTCCATGCTGCTGCCTGCAAAGCACTAAGCTACATGTTGTAAACTTTAAAGCACAGCAACATGAAATCAGACAATGTAAAGTACTGCTGTTCCAAAATGCCTATGTCATAAATCCACTCAGTGCCACCCGAATGCCTGCATTTGGTTAAAGGTTTGTAAATGACAACAGTTTACAAAACGTTTTAAATATTTTACTCCTTAAAGGGGCTTAAAGAAGCTCTGTCTCCCCCAAGACACTGAACTGGATGAAGTGCTCAGAAAATGGGTAGATGAATTCCTGTGGTGCAGGGAATGCAATTCCAGATACAGCCCACGCCAAGAGAACAATTTCTCTTTCTGCAGTACTGGTAAAGAATAGTCATCACTGTCCCCGATACGGGCTGTTTCCCTGGAAGTCAGATATACTGAGCATTTAAAGAAGCATCACATATGACTGAAACAAATTCTAAAAGTTATTAGGAACATATTTTTGGTTGAAGGTACACTGACATTTAATTCAACAAATACAGATAAATTCAACATATCATCTACTGCAAAAGTCACTAGCTATGAGCATGTGGAGCCATTCCTGGAAGTAATACAAGCTACGTACATGCTTTACACCAGATTGCAGATGGATTATACTCCCTTCCTCTCAAAGAGCCTGGACAAGCATTTGGCTGTTCACTGGTCTCTGAGCCCTAGATGTTACACGTCATGCAAAGGCCATCGGGTCTTTGGTCTAACAAAACCTTGGTCCAGATTCTACCATACCAATGGCATAAAGGTGCTGTTTTCTTTTTTTTCCCCCACTCACAATCTCACATTATTAAGGAATTTAGCATTTATGAAACTAAGTCAATTAAGCAAGTTAAGCAACAAGATGCCCAAACTTATTCAAATGCATTTTCTTTTTTAAAACAGATGTGTGCATACATTGAATACTACGTGTATTCTGATGCTCACTATATTTCTGAAAATAATGCACTTTCTTATGATGCTGCTGGTGCTGCTAGTTCCTACATGGGCTGGATTATCAAGACCTCTTTTCAAGAAGATACCTGTTCTTAATTAAGAAACCTCATAAGTTAAATTAAAAAGCAAACGGATAAAAATCTGTTTGGTCTATCTGATATCCAGTCTATCAGCTGGTCTATCTTTCCCTTGTCCTGTTCCATCCTCTCTCCCATCAGTAACGCACAGAGAGCCTTGACATTTCAGGACATTCATGCAAGAAAACCAAAAAACTGCCACTGCACAGTTACTTTAGTAAGACTCAGCCAGCATTAGAAAGCTACTTGTCCTGGTGCAGGGGCTGCAGCACCCCAGAGCCTGTCCCAAAATCATTAAAAGAGAGCGAGGCAGGACCCCAGGCCCATCTCAGAGCGCCTGAGCAAGAGGGCTCTCAAAAACGGTACAATCTAATAGATCATACAGCCGCAACACAGCGCCAATTTTAAATAAACTCCACAGGCTTGAGAAGTAACAAATTATATGGGAAATCAGGGGTGTTTTCACAACGGAAGAGGTTTTTTGAAAATTCATAGAAGTTAAACTGCCTCTGTTCAGCAAATACCAAGTGAGGCTGGCATTTGATGCAGCTTCATTAAATCTGGTGTGAATAACTTGGGAGCAGAGAAATGAACGGGAAACAGATTCATGCTTTATAAAGACTAAAAGAAGGGATAAAGACTTCAAGCTTTGAAGTCTACAAAACTAAAAACAGACCAAATTAATTTATACCTTTTATGACTTTTAATATAGTATATATAAACAGAAAACCTGTCAAAATTACACATTTCTAAATGAATGATAGTCAAATGTATTAGGTCCTTGGCAGTATTTTGTGAACCTTCTTTTGTCTTTCATAATCACAAGAAGGTGCTTCCTGTACATTTTAAAGGGTTTTACTCCTCATGAGGGATGTTCAGCCTCTTCCCTATTATATAGTCCTGTAGTGACAAAGCTTCAGTTTCCTGACAAGAGATACCAGTTAATGGCTAGACATTGCGAAAAACTTTGGAACCTGTCCCTCTGTTCTAACTACAGCACCAAGAGAGGATGCAATCAGTATATATATATATTGTTGTAAGTGCAGAGTTATGTTAAAATAATGTAAAATTGTACAAAGTACTAATAAACATTTAGTTTATTCTGGTCTCCACATTCCACAAGACGTATTGCTGTTATTGTATCAGTTCAGAGAAGAGAAATGAGATATATTCCAAAGTTTAAAGGAATGTTCTACATTGACAGGCTATAAGAACTCAGCCTTAAAGACAAGTATTCACAATTCTAAAAGACACTGATCTGTCAAACCAGAGAACTTCTTCAGAATCACCAGTGAAACACAGATCAGAGAACATGGGTAGAAACTACGTGAAAGTACATTTAAAAAATTTGGAAGCACTTCTTTGCCCCAAGCTTTGGGGAATTATGGAACAAGCTACCTAGCCATGTTGACGAAGCTGATAACTGGACACCTGGATGAGATCCTCAAATCAATTCATTTATCAAACAGGCTAGACAGGCTAAATGGCCTCCTCTTGTAACATTTATGTAAAGTAGTTAAGTAATAAAAAACTTCTACACGAAGACTTTGATTTTCATTATCCTTTGTGCTAATCGTACATCTGTTCAAAGCTCCATCAGTGTTTCATTCACCACTACCATGTGGTCCCATTAGACGAAGGAAGTCTGGTAGAAGCTGTTAATCAAACCTTGTGTCTTTTCTTTGTTGCTATGGAATTCTCACGGGGTTCCTGAGGTAAACCTCAAACATTATCTTAAAGAAGGCACTGAGCCCTGATGAAACTCTTTGTTTTCTTAAGGTTCCCAGTTATAGCCCGGGGATGTAAATTATTCTCCAAACCACTTTTCTGACCTCATGTTTGGGGTAAAATGTTCTTACATCCTCTTTCTGGAGGGGTAGCGACCATCACATCAGATACATTAAACACCAAAGTCAAAACTGAGACGTCATGTGGTTTTTCATAGCCACCACTATGGTCAATAATCTTTTCCGTTAGATCTGACACTTCTCCGATTTTCCCCATGTTAAAGTGGTTCTGAGAGTTTTGCTTGTTTTCAGACTCCTTAAACAGCCAGTGGCGATCAAGGTGACGTTCCAGAAGCTTCTAAATATTTTCACTGAATCTATCAGGTAAGTCTACGGCATATTCGACAATTAAATGTATAGCAATTATGTTTAACCTTTATAAGGCATGAACATTATGTACTTTGAAAAACAATTATTTTTATAGTTGTACTTTTTTATATATTCAGTACTCCTATTCATACACAATTACATTTTACATCATAAATGTTGAAGCATCTTGATATACACCTGTATTATTTCCAAACCAACTTGTCAGCTCATCAATAATAAGAATAGATTCAAGGGCTATTGTATAGGGTTTATATGTATGAGACTTATTTCGCAATAAATACCAAAGACAGGATGAATAATTTATGTCCAGGTAAAGAAATATCCACTCAGGACAGTAAGGGGGACATGGAAAGCAAGGAGCTGTGGACAGTGGTCAGAAAGAAGACAATACAAACCAATAGAAAAACATTTGCTCAGAGCACCACTGTAGGAACCAGCTCTCCCAGACATTACAAATGTTCTATTTGTCTGGATTACAAATACTGCAGGTGCCAGAGGCACCAGCTGTTTCCAGGAACTGAGTCTCAGCTGAAAACTATAGGAGGGTGTGAAGCCTCAGTCAAATTCAATTTCTGTAAAGCCTCTTTGCGGCAAGGTATTTCATTACAGGAATACATGCTGCTGTAGCAGCGTCACTGAAACTGTCATTCCCAATCCACAAATGGAAACGAACCAGAACGGACAGCCCTGTATCACAATTGCCACTTCTCTATATATATATATCCTCTTGACCCAAGCATTTCACATTGCCAGTTATGCACACCTGGCCACAACAGTAACAGACCCAGGTAAGTTACACTATGACATGGGTATTTTCAGGAAGTACCTCTGCTGCAGACATGCAGGGGGCACTTACTGGACCTCCTGCTAAAAAGGACTTTAAGCCGAGTGTGGAATCCTACGATCACTCAGTTCACAAGGACGTGAAGGGCAAATCTGATTATGCTATGACACATGCTGTTAGCGATATAGGCTATGGGAAAGGGTACAAACAAAAGGCTTTTAGTATAGTATTCCTAGTGCTGGAGTCTCCACCCTCTTATATTCAGGTATCCCAGCTTTAGGTTCAAACTGAAAGCGTCTTTCTGAATGTTGATTGACTGGAACGCCAGAAAGCTTTTTTTTCTACTCATACTTTTGGAACTGAAATGCAATAGTTAAAAGGCAAACCTCCAGCATGTTTAAGACCTGAAAACAGTTCAAATGAATCCTATCATGAAGTGAATTAAGATCGTGCGTGTGTAACTGAGAGCCGGGCTGGAATGCAGGTGTCTTCCGGGACCAGGATTGGGAAATCCAGATCTAGAGCACTGTGGAGATCCTCAGCCACAAAGCCAACCAGGGAAAAAATCATAATAATGATAACCTCACTTTATTAGCCCTATACAATTTCTTGCATTAGGAATTCATATTTTCGCATACCCCAGCTTGCTCTCCATGAGACACAGACACGCAGACAGGCAGAAAAGCTTGGGGTCAGACATTGTACAGGCCCCTGGAGCAGTTGTGGTTAAGGGCCTTGCTCAGGGGCCCAACAGAGCAGGATTCCTCTGCTGGCTGCGGGATTTGAACCGGCAACCTTCCAGTCACAGGCACAGATCCTTAGCCACAGAGCCACCGCTCCACACAACAAAAATCATTTGTAGGGCAAAACCAGAAGGAGGCAAACATAAAAATGGAAAAGTGCTATTTATTGAACTGATAATAAAATGCAGCCCTCATAGGTGCAAGGTCATAAGGTGAAATTGTCACCTAGGGAGCAGGCCTGCATTTTAGCACAGTTAAGCGCCATGTTCGAACTCCAACATCACTGCAGTGCCGGAAAGTTTCTGCAGTACAAGCTGTTAACTGCCTACTTCAACAATTACCTTAACTTGCTATTACCAATTAGGAAATAATAATTTGAGGCTTTTCTAATCATTTTGTAAGTGGATTTTACTCTGATTAATGGCTGTCGATGGCTAATAATAAAAGCCAAATTGAATGACGCTTACATGTCCTTTCATTTGCTCTTTAATCCAACCTGAAAGTAATGCTATTATTGTAATTTCATTTCTTTCCATTACCTCGCATGCGTACCCAGACTTATTTATTGTTTGTGCTCATAAAATATCACAAAAACCCACCGCGTGCTGTCTGACACTGGCCCCAGTGCTGCTCACATCTAATTCGCCCTGTGTCACCTCCAATTACTGTGCACACTCCCCTCATTCGCATTAACCCCTGGACCGGATCGCGCCAGCACAAGCTCGAGGCAGAGTTTCAAACATTTCTGATGGGCACTTTCATCCTGTTTCTCCGCTGCCTTTTATAAAAAGCACACGGGAAATGGCTGAACAAACAGCACATATCGGCAGTCAGATGCCTCCACCCCAGTTTTCTGCAGCCTTCGTCTCTCATCTGAGTTCTATTTGGACACCCTGTACTCAATACCACAGCAATGCGTGTGTTCAAAAACATCATGGCCGGAGCAAAGAACAACAACCGGGGAATTAAAAAAGACAAAAAGAACAGAGGAAACTCGCACCTCTACGATGGTAAACACGAGCCACGATCTCGACTTGAACCTTTTTTTTGTTCTGCAGCCTTGGTTGAGGGTTGTTTTTTCCCTCTGGCAAACTGTCAGTGTTAAATATTTGCTTGAAAAAAATGCTAAAACAAATCCGCAGAAGCGTATCACATGACATAACAACTTTTCAGGCCCAGTAAAATTTACATGTGGACAGGATGAGCCCCATGTATCTCAGGCTCAGTCTCAAACCTGTCACGAGCCTATTCAGTGACACAGATCTTTCTAAGCAAGCATAGTATCACCTGCAGACTACGAATAAAGTATCCACAAATTTGTGTTCCACAGTGAGGGATGGATGATATTTATTAATATTAATGTAACAAAAGCAGCTACCATTTTTTCTATAGCTGTAGCTTACGTCCATACATTTATTTAGATCTTTTTTTTTAGATCTCTTTTAGTCTTCTGATCACTACAGGTTCCCATTATTCTAGATATTCTTACTGTTGCTTGCTGGGATCTTTGCCTGACCAGACAAAATCGATTCCCACACATCCTATTTATGACAAACTACAGCCACTGAGGCATTACCACGTGCCTCTTAATCATTGCTATACATTTCATAAGGACCTATATAATCCTCTATACCAAAATCAACTTAATCCAAGGTCTTGGGTTTCTTATGTGGCCTTTTTAGAAGAATAACTGTGACAGTACTGCCAGTACTCTTCAGATGCATTACTGACCACTCCTGCTCACTCTAAAGAAGCTGTGATCATGATGACACCTTGAAACTGAAAGTCATACACTGCATTAGGTCTCAATCATTACTAGCATGACATTTGTAGTTAGACTCACATTACACATTTTAAAACTGAACATTTATCCTGAACTGAACCGACAGGAACAACTGAGCACAAACACAAGGCATGGTAGACACCAATATGATCATAGAATTGTGTCCCTTGGTAGACAGCATTTTGAACATCTGCACATTCACTGCACTGCAGCTTGTATCCAGTCACTTCCACTGCAATTAATGCTCAATTAATTCATGTGCAAAGCAGTGTGGTTGCCATCAGTCATACAATAGTGCTTTCCTTACCAATCAAGCCATGTTTTATCTTTAAAAAGTCCTAATTTACCATCCCAAACAGATAAGCTACATTTGCTGTAATCCATGGTCCAGAGGTTTGAACATGAACAGGATTCCATCAAAAACACAGCACTGAAGCACCTTAGGCCAGAAAAGTCTAATCAATTCACAAACCAAGCACTGGGGAAAGTACTGTAATTCTGGCATAAATAACATAGAGAAATGTATACCAAAATCTTCTATCTCAGCCGTATTAAAATCAATACTGCTCAGGCACTGTAAAAGACAGTTATGTGGTTCGGCGCTTATTGCAAAATACAGGGCTGACATTTCCCAGTGATGCCTTAATCGCATGTGATCACCTAAAGGGGTCACCCCCCTGTCATATCTCAATTTCATTAGAAGTTCGTTACTCCCTCAGCTCTTCTGCATGTGGTAGTAATTGTTCAAAAGTTTAGAAACACAGCAATAGCAAACACTCCCGCACACAGTTCAAAAGAAAACTACAGAACAATAATGCAATAGCTCAGAGATCTGAGATGTATCAGACAAGTGCTGTTCCCCAGGTGCTCAAAAACTACAAGGATCTAGGAGTTGAGCAGTAACAAACAGGAACAGGTAGAAAAGGGGCTGAGGAGAAAGAGTTAACAGCTGGACCAACTGCTTGCTAAAGCTCATTTTGCAGTTTTTGTCGTCCCATGTAAAATCTAAAAGCCAACACTGTCACATTCGAAAGGGGAGTGCACACTTCAAATCTCTCTCATTAATTTGAACTTCTATCAAACATTTATAATAAAAGGGGGGAAAAGGGAAGTCTTCACCTATTGGCATTCTAATATCCATAAAACAATACAGTCTCATTACTGGAACTGAAGCAAATGAAATCTGCTGTGTAATAACTGTCTGTTCCATGCTCTGAAACCATTGCTCTTCCAATGTGCGTCTGATTGACTTGGACACAGAAATGAAAAAGTCAAAACTGAAGCTTAATTGTGAAGCAAAATTAGTGTTCTTTCTTTTTAGATTATCATTTATTTTTGACCCTCAGGCTAGGTTTTGTTAGGGCTTAATTTCCATGCAAAAATGTCAGGCTTGAATCATTATGCTGCATTTCATTAGCATTTATCACTTTCCTCTGGCACCCTGACAATGAACAACCCTGTTTAAACACAAGACCTTCATATTATTAAAACAGACAGAGGGACAAGGTGCTTGTTCAATAATGAAACCTTAGTTTTCATGTAAATGCTGTTTTCAAGTTCTGCACAGAACTAATCAAAAACAAGGAAATATATTGTAAGAAACAGAGGTGAAAACAATGCCTCTTATTTCAGTCTATTTTACGCCTAGTGTCTGCCATCCCTGAAGTGACCTTTGGTGAGGGACATTTTCAACACTCTGCAGTTGGCTTGCATTGACTTGGAAGTCAGGGCCTGAACAGACACAGAGAATCAGGACCTCTGGCCGGAGATATCAGCCAATTATAAAGCTGCTTCTCTCTGGACTGTCTGGAAGCAGATGAGCAGAGGGAACAGTCTCTGTGAAATTCGGGTGATGAGGTCAGAGGCCTGTACCCACTGGGGCTCAGTGTAAGAGGTCAAATTATGGTGATAAGGGCAATAAACCTGGGGAGTTTCCAATTAATTCATTAAGAATCACCAATTCCTCTCTCGCAACCATCAACAGAAATCAGTTCATGAGGTGAGGTTCTTCAGCTTGCATTCTGAGTAAATTTCATTGAGAAACAGGAATAAAAAAGTGAAACAAAAACAAATGATACAGCCACATCATAATTGGCTCTACATTGCTATATTGATTCTATAAGAGATGCCTACAAAGTCAGTACAAGTCCTAAAATAAAACTAGTTTAAGATTAATCAAAACAGTAATAAAAATAAACAGTAACCCATTTATATGCTCCCATGAGCATTAAGAATAGGCTTGTGAGGGTGGTCTGCCAGTGGTGCCTGATGATTATTTAACAGCCTCAACCTAACTTGGCACTGTGAATCGCACAAGGCCCAATTCTGGCAGTTCTGCAAAAGGTGTGCAGGGTTAGAGCTGAATCACCAATGGCTCTTTGTCCTGGCTGTTAATTTAAAGGCTGTATGCCTGTTTTTCTGTCTGTGACATGCAGACAGATCAGACAGAAGCACCCAGAGTTTCTAGGCCCCTGGATCCTCTCATCCACATGCACTGAATCGTGCTTTTGGGAAAGCTATTGTCTCTATTACAATGACTCCCACAGGGCTCCATTTTTTAGCATGCACCCTCAGTGCTAAGCGAGAGACTGCAGTATTACCATAACATGACAGGAGTGAGCACAAGGTTGTGAATACAACAGAATCTTATACACAATCATACGCATGTGCTGAACGGAATGGAACAGCTCTTCCTTGTCCACAGTATGAGCAAAGGCATTAAATATCTGTTTCCGCCACAGCCCTTGAAGTCAAAAGCAGTACAAGCTGCTCCTCCAGGTAAAGAGCACTGAACAGTGATCCAGGCAATCTAAGCCCCTGATGTTGTAGGCTCCCCCTCTCCCTTGCCTCATCCCAGCTCTGTACCACTTGTCTTGGACACCGTTTCAATTAAAATGCGATAAGGTGACAGTCTCCCGGACATGATAATAAGCAATGAAAACTGATTTCCCTCTTTTTTGCCATGAGCTCTTACAAATTATCAGTCTTTATATGTGCTCCCCCCCACCCCCACCCCCAGGGCAGACTCGGCTCTAATCAGCATTAATGGAGGGCAGCAGGAGCCTGTCAATAATCTCGGCCCTAACCCCCCAAGATGATTAATATTCCTGTCTGCCTAGCCCTGATGGGAAGAGACAGGGGCAGCTAGGCCCACCGCCCAATCGGATCTAGTAGGGTACTTAGACTGGGATGCACACTGCAGCACTGTGACACCCAAATGTATTGGACAAAGGTAAAAAGAAAAATCTAAATGTTGCACACTTCTTGTTTATAAAGGAAGATTCCTGCTATGTATCAACAGCTATCCATGATATGACATGCTCGACGCACACAATGGAGAAGACACAGACACAGCAGTATCAGACTGCTTCACGCAGGGCCCCTCAGAGACGACCGTGCGGAGAGGAGCACTGATTACAGCATGGGCTGTCAAAAGCTATGCAGGCGTTTGGAACAGAATTTATCTCCTTAGTCCTTCACGGTCACACAGTCCACATAGAATTCTCCTCCAGAGCAATGCAGCAAGTCACAGACGGCCATGGACAAACATAACGACACCATATAAACAGTGAGGTCACTTTTGTGACTGAAGAGACACGTGGTGCTGACAGAACCACCAGCACATGCCCCTCCTCCCCATGGTGCTTAAGGTTTGTCACAGAACAGCTGTCCACTATAGCCATGTTCCTCCCATGGTGAAAATATAAATGTCTGGTTTTTGCACGAGAGTCTACAAGATTAAGCAACCAGATTTAAGACTTCACATTTGCTCAGTTTTGTGTTCTGTCAAGGCCTCTGACCTTCAATTTGCCAAGAAAATGTAAGGAATTAGAATTATATTATCACTATGAATGCATGGACTTAAACTAGCACTAATTCATTTAAACAGTTTTCAACAATTATAAAACGAACCGCGAACGCATTTTTGGCTCCACTCAGGCAAAAGACACCTGTATTCTTTCACAAGATTCTTACACCAGACAGATATTAAAGACCAAATTTATCCCAGAAACTTCACCCCAACTTCTACCTAATCTCTCCATTAATTTCCGGGTTGTTGCTTTCGAACTTCCCCTGGAATTCGTCAACCAGATTTCAATCTCTTGAGCCCTCCTCGTACTTCCTCCTACCCACTCTCACAGCTTCTTACATCTTCCCAATCCCACCCTCCACCTGCACTCCCTCCCCCTGAACAGCCAAACATGCTGCAGCAGCAACAATTATGTTTTTAATTTTTATGTGTCAGAGTTGACTTAACTTCACCTTGTTCCAATGTGCAATACGTCTGTGCCATATAGGTTCAGTTTCATGAGAGTATTTGCCTCCAAAATCCATGATTAGAGGATCATGCGTAAGCTAACCAGTGGGAAAAGTACATCTTTATCAAGGTCTCTGTGTCACCATCATCATGAATGCCTGATCTACAGGAAATTGACAATTTCGTACATGATGATGTCTTCAGTTGATGTTAGAAAATTTCACACAGTATCTGACTCTCTACTGCATACCTGACTTCACAATACTTCAGCATGCCTAACAGTAACCATGATGAAATGAAGACAGGTCTACTCCAGCAAACAAACTGGCTGATGTGAAACTACGTCTTCTAAAGGTGAATTCCTTCCTCCTTCAGCTCCATTGCTCACAGATAAAACACAGCCACCTCTTCGGGTGCTAAAATGACCATCACTCTCTGGTTCCAGCCCCTCCGGAAAACAACTGTACACATTTATTTCTAACGATCATGTGAGCGTTTTCAACTCGGGTCTGGTTCAACATGTGGACAAGTAGCTTGAGTAAAGGTGTTCACCCTGATGTGCAGCCAATCAGTATGTCTTCACTCCCTGAAAGCCTGGCTTCAAGTCAGGCTTTGGGTAGAAAAACAAAACTTGCCATTTTGTTTCCTGTAATGTAAAAGGTCAGTTATTTTCACACCTGAGCCACAGACTCATCGGGTCAGACCTCATCCTGTTTTCCAAAGAGTTAAACAGACGAGACAACACATGACCTCTGACACTAGTCATGACATGACACTAGTCCATCACAGGGATGTTCCATCAGCAATGCTAATCCCCACTTACTGTATACAGCTAGGTGAACTGGAGCAACTGGAATAAAGCATAATAAAAATTCTTCAAAAGGTAGTACCAACATATTGATCTTTACGAAAGGGTTTAAAATAATTACGCCATCTCAGGACAAAGCCATCAGCCATTATCGGTTATCCCCTTCCATATAAAAACCACCTCCTCTGTAAGATCTGTCTTCCTGGTCTTTCAAACAACTGGAAGCACTGGAAGAGAACAAAGATTGTCGTGCCTTTTCTTTTAAGAAGTAACCCCTGTGAGGAGCTGAACTGTGGAGTACCAGAGCCCTGTCACTCTCCTACATCTGTCTCATTACGGCTGAACTGCGTGGCGTTTAACTGCGGCCGCTGACTGATGCCGCCTCCAGCTGACATTTACAAAGCAAGCCTTGGGTTTCCCCCCCCACTCTCTACTGCAAACTCTTGAGAAAGCTCTCCACATGCACTTTGAGCTTTTCAAGACTTCCCTATAGGGGAAATGCAAAGAGGGAAAAAAAAAGAATCAAACTACCCCTAACTGCAGCTCAGGGCGCGTTTAATCTTTAGATAATAACTGTGTGCTGCCATCACATAACGTCGCACTACCTATCGCAAAACAACAGTCTACAGAGTGCAGCCTGCTAAGCCAGGAAAGGTGCTTTCCTCTCTCTGGTACCACAAGAGTGGGTCTTGATGGAAGTTCTAACAATATGACCTGATGCGTGAGGCAAGGCAGCATCTGTGAAATAAAAAAATCACTGGGCTGTGAACAACGTAAGGCAAAGCAGACATGCAAGTCAACTGCCTTTGATTGTTAAGCACTGTAAAAGGGCCTTTCCCTAGTCAGCAAGTGTACTACGACATAAGAGCAAATAAAACATCGGTAGTCTATTAAGACAACTGTAATTTCTGTAATAGGTGTAGAAAAAATATGAGAGTCAAAAGCATTATGGTTGCAATCGCTGAAAACTGAAATGTTTAAACACGTGAAAGAAAGCCTGCGAGAAGAAACTGTACAAAGCACAAAAGTAGAGACAGACTTGAAGCAGGCTGATTGATGGGGTGAAGGAAGCAAATGCCTCACGTCATGCTGTAGCTCTCTAAAAACTGTAGACTCTCCCAAGAGAGGCTTTAAAACAGACTCTGCTCAGGACGCCACTTACAGCAGGTGTCAGGATCAGGCTGACAAACACACAGAGCAGGGTAACAGCTACAGTAAATGGGCAAGGCGGTATTTCTGCTGTAGTTTGTACTACTCCCTCGAGGTAAGCTGACAAGCCACAGCAACCTAATGTTTTAGCAGCATGTTCCAGTAGGAAGGACCAGATAATATCAAGTGCATAATCAACTTACTGTGGATAATTACAGCTGGGTGGTGAAGGATTGCTCTTTTTTCTGTTTTTCCTGACCAAACTATTATTTAGTCATAAGACAGGGATTTTGTTTATGAAAAGCACTATTTGTTGGGACAAGATGGATTTTCAGACATGGGAAATGGGACAGAGAGAGATCTGTGCAGTCTGCTGCCAGCTTATCTTAAGAGTACGGCTGTAACCGCCTGCTATCCTGCAGTAAAATGCTGCATCAGTGGTACAGGTACGAACCAGCCCGAAGCTGGGCCTTCATCTCTGAACAGAGATAGAGAGAAAGAGAGTCTTCATTATCCCCTGGGGGCCAAGTTGCTTTACAGCAGCAGTGTTGGTGTATAGACGGACAGAAGAGAAAAAAAACATGACAGGAACAACAATATGCATACATATTTGCAGGGAAAGTCAAGTGTTAAATAACGATATGGCTACAGGTATAAAAGAGAACTTAAATCTGTTGGGGAGTCAGTATTTCAATAGCTTCTTTCCTCAAGCAGTGCGATTGGCGAACACATTTAGCCATGCCCCTCGGACCACGCCTACACCATCTACCTCATTATGATTTCTTATTTATTGCACATCTCCAGTCATTGTTTACATGTCTGTATCGTTAACATTCAAACTGTTTACTTGTACATTGTCTACTGTTTGTATATTGTCTTGATGCACTGTCTGCACTTTGTGTTTTTACACTTGTTTTAACAATCGAGACTTTCTGTCAGTAAGAATTCCATTGTACCAGTACATGTATCGGTTACATATGGCAATAAAGTTCAAGTTCATCTGCATTCTGATGGGAGTAACTGGAAATTATGGGGATGGACAGAAAGAGGGAGAGAGCAGATGAGGAAAAAAAGAGAAGGTAAGGAAGCAGGACAACAGGAAATGGAAGAAATGACAGAGAGAAGTGAAGCGAAGGAGAGAAAAAATGAAGGGAAGCAGAGGAAGAGCATTGCCCGTCGCCCATGACCATACCTCCACCACGTCCCAGTGGTGCATGAAGTGCTCCAGCTCGGTGTGGTAAAGGCTGAGTGGGGACAGGGGAGAGGAGCCACACATGTCCTCTTCACTGCCTCCCTGCAGCACCGACAGCTCCTCCGCAGAGAAGCCTGCACAGAGAGGAGAGGCAGAACCACACAGTCTGAGACCCGGCAAGAGGGGGGGGGGGGAAAGTCCTGACTCGGGTACTGATTTGAAAAGGAGCACGTGGCTCGCACGTCACACACGGGGGAAGTTTCCAGCGTGCTCTACCTGTGAGAGTGGAGAAGAGGAAGCTGAAATAGTCCACGTCACTTAGGGCGGCCTCCTGCACCCCCAGCGTCCAGCCGCTCAGGGAGGACCTGGCAACAAAGCACAAACAGGGATGGAAGGAGAGGAAGACCTTCACAAGCGCGGCCGATGGCGTGGCCTCCTCATAAACAGGCCACGACTGCAACCCCCGCCTCCCGTAGGGGGGCCGGCCAAAAATCGGGCCGTCGCTGTTTCACGCACCCCTTCGGGGAAGATCTTGGCCCTCGTCGGGGGCCCCACCCGTGGTGACATCTCCCAGGAGAAAGCACAGAAATCAATGCGGCCCAGCAAGGCTTGATTGAATTAGGAGGCAGTCAATGGTAATTGGCTAATGATCAGCATGGACCCTGCGTGGCTGATCTATTTCAACAATAAAGGGTTGTCACTCCGCATAAACATGAGACGTCTCACTGCTATGATCCAAGAAATAAAACACACATGCAAAAACAGACTTACACATGTTCACCGGTCATTTCCCAGTTTCACCACAACACATCTGGTATTATGAACACCTGACAGCTCTACATGATGTACAAGACAAGCTACAAGATATAACCATGTCTGTGCTGTTTCGACCGTGGCGCTATATAGTATACATTCTATCTGCTGTCAAAGCAGTATATTTTAATTCTGAGAACCAATCTGTGCTGCATTTCTTGATTATCTATGCCTGAGCCACTCCCAGAAATCTATGATTGTGCCCATGCAGAACATCAATACGCTGCAAATTAAAGCTTAAATGGGTCTCAGATTCACACAAGCTGAAGTAGCTCATTTCATAATTTGGTTAACTGTGGTTAAAGAAAGCAAGTCGACTGAGTTTGAAGAAAACCTGCTAGGGTCAAAATAAGGTGTGTGAAGAAATCAACAAAATCAATTTGTGATTCGCTGAGCCTTACAAATGGGTCCAAACTATCGGCTTGTTGTTTCAAGCCCTGCTGTGCTCACCACCCAACGCATGGGATATAAAGAGCATGTCACCTCGAACAAGAAAGATGCGCTTTGCTCTTTATCAGCAATTTCACTTCTCATGAGGTTCATGATGGGAATGGGCAAGGCTTGAGAGCAACACTGGCCGTAAGGGTTCATTTCCTGTATTCCAGCTGTATTAGGCCAATCGAACTAGTCTCGGAAAAACAAGCACTTAGCCTTTTGTCTTTGTTTCTATTTATTTATGAGTGTATGGAAATATGGCAGACGTAATTCTGGGGTCCCTCAATATCCCAGTAACCAGGGCTCACTGCTCAGGAGTGAGTGCAGACTGAAGCCAGGCTTTCCGTGTGATCAGCACGCTCCAGTTTCTACACACCAGGAGCCCACAGTCCAGCTGTGTCACAAAGACATGCCTTCCTCCCCTCTTCAATCAGACTTCGCACACCGCAAGGCTTACTGGGACAGCTCACAGATTCTCATGCCATCCTGGGCTTCCGAACCCTCGAGAGGAAGGGGGTCAGGGAGCTAAACTCACAAAATAACATATTTGTTTCCAACAGAGATCATGCTCTACAAGTGGATTTACATAACGGCCCCGAGGACACGTGCAAATATGCTGATTCCCATTTTCGCCATTCTAGACCAAGTTTCCCAAAGGCTCCTTTGTCTCCTTAAAAATGATTGCATTCAGCTTCCAATCCTTCAGTTTTCATAACTGTACTCCAGTGACATCAGCAGGATCACCCGCGACAAGCCTGGTACTGCGTCATCCAGTTACACAAGGAAAGTAGGGACAGCCCAGAGACATGACGAACTGTCATCACACTCACCAGCACCCAGCCAGGAATGCAGAAGGCTGGATTCCCTATTTCTGCGCAATTTTAAAAACACACCAGGATTCCCAAACGTGAACGAGCTGAATTCTGAATTACATTCCGACAGCGATGCGCAATAGCAAAATTATGTCTATGAGCTAGAACAAAAGAATGCTTACAAAAGGAGGGGAGACCATTTGGGTCATCTACGCTATTTACTAGCTAGTAGCTAAATGATCTGAACCAATTTTTGAAAGAAGCCAGAGTATTGGCTTAAACAACATGGCTGGGTAGCCTGTTCCATACTCCCACTCCCCTTTGCGTAAAGAATGGCCTTCTGTTCACTTTCTTTTGGGTCAATCAGAAAAGCTGGGGCGAAAGGAGGTTGGTTATTGGTGGTGAAAAAAATCTTTATTTCCCACACATGTAATTAGGACTTTTTGAAACCTTCCTAGCCAGCTAACAGTACTGCATACTTGTTACAAAAATGCTGCGATTAAATCTGCTGGGCTGTATGGGTAACATGCACTGAACAGTGGTATTGTGTTATACAGGCCTCACATGGGTACCAGTTTACACATGATCTAGTCTACGACAGCACTTAAACATCCTTAGGCTTTCACTTGTTAACTGTAAATACATTCAACACTACCATTGTGCACTACTCACAAACAGGCTGCAGAAGAGCACACAGCTCTCTCAGACGCACTATATAGGAACATTTATTCAGTGAAATCCTGGGGTGTGATTCCATAACATGTTGCCTCAAAGAAGGAATTTATGTCCATTATCAATTGTACCAGATGGTCCGCGTGTAGGCTTGATATGTGCCTATAGTTATACAGGCAGACATATCCATTTTTCTGAGTATCCGTCCC
This sequence comes from Lepisosteus platostomus, assembly GCF_059453375.1. Taxonomy (NCBI): domain Eukaryota; kingdom Metazoa; phylum Chordata; class Actinopteri; order Semionotiformes; family Lepisosteidae; genus Lepisosteus; species Lepisosteus platostomus. Next base: position 22,655,493 of record NC_142622.1, on the reverse strand, counting down.
AGGCCCTTTGACATCAAATGCTGACAATTTTGCCTCATCGATTCCAGAAGACGTGAGTCAAATGTCAGCCTCATACAGCAAATTAGATGTTGATTTTCTCTTAAGAGCAACAACTTTTGCCGTACCATGGCACAGCACACACGGAGTCCATTTCCTGATCAAATGAGTATCGGGATCTTAAATGCTTTGCGTGATCTGCAGCTTTATGCTGTCAGTGAATTATTTATTTAATTAGAATTATTTATGTATTACAGCTACAACCACATGGCTGGGCAGCTTACTCCACACTCCCACAACCCTAAGTGCAAAGAAGTGCCTCCTGTTCTGGTCTTTCCAGACACGTGCTTCCATGTAGTTTCCACTTGTGTCCCCTGATGTTTTACTGTTATTCTGACATCTGCTGGGGCCATCTCATGTTCAAGACTAAAATGGTTCAGTTCCTCCATCCTGTTAGCATAGGAGGTTCCCTTAAGCTAAAGAATGTATCTGTTTGCTTTTCTCTGGTCTGCTTCCAGAGCAGAATATATTTTCTATAAGGTGGTCTTACACACCAAAACTTACACACAATATTCTAACTATTCTAATTTAGGCTTATAGCGCAACGGTTCATTTTTGCATACTACAATAAAATATTTTTCCGCTGCAAAAGAGAAATCCCTGATCAAAGTAATGCATAATCGAGCACATAACACAGACACTGTGACAAACGCACTGCTTGCAGGACTGACAGTATCAATGTCCAAAAGCTCCTCGCTCCAGAACAACAGCTGGAGAGCACTGCATAGGAGGACACATCATAAATACTTGCATCCTTTTAAATAAGAAATGTCTGAATTCATACTATGATAGAAAAAAAACAATGTAATTGAGTAGATGTTTACAGTTGTATACACGTTCTTTGGTGGATACTTGAATATTCTTTTTCTACGGTATCCACTTTCTATTATAAAACTGTACATAATGAGTAGAAATAGTTATTCCTATTCTCCAGTATGATCAATGAGGAGGTCTAAAATAATTTGCTCAGGAGAGGTTATGCATTGATCTTGCTATCAATTTGTATTTTAGTTCTGAATAGCGCTGTATCAGACAGAAACCAACAACAAAAGAAATGAGCAGAGGTGAAGAATGCCTTGCATCTTTTCTGGTTTCTGCAGATTAATGAGCACCAAGTCTGGCATCGGTTCTTCAGTTTGTACATGCGAATTACCTTCGTCAGTGTCACTCCTGCCCCCTCCCTGGAAAGCCCCATCTGAGCAATCTCTGCATGCGTCTCTGACGCAAAGCACACCTTTCTGCTGCTGCCGGACTTGAACAACACAGCTGGCGGGGCACACAGCCCCTTTCCAGGCACTTATACAGGGTTATTTTGGCCACAGCGCCGTTGGCTGTGTGCAGCTTTAGAACCTCTTCCGAAAATGATGGAAACTGCCAGGAAAAAGCCTACAGACATCTAATTAGATGGGCTTTAAATACAACAGGAGAAGATTTAATTATCGTTACTAGGAACAGTCTCTTTTTATACAACTGCTCATCCCTTCCCAGCTGATAAAAAAATATCTATGAAAGACTAAATCAATTTTCTTTTTTTGTCTAAAAAGAGCTGCGCCCACTAGCAATTCTTCATTGTTTTTCTTCCGTTAAGTAACTGTTTTAATCAATGTTGTGCGATCTCTAGAGATTTCTTTCCTCTCGTTTGCCTACAGAATGTCTGTGGAAGCAGCTCATTTACTGCCTTAGTTGGACTTTAAAACGCATTTTGAAGCGATACAGATGTAAATGGCATTATCGCTTTTGAGCATAACAATCTTCAGGGTAATCCTAAAGCATACAAAACACTCGGGACATTTATATAGCGTGTTTAGCTCACAGCCATTACATTAAATCAACAATTTCCCAAAGAAATCAGATTAACAGTACATGCCGCTGGTCTTAGCCTTTAGCCAACAAAGCATCCTTGTAAACAACCAGAGAAAAAAACATGATCTACAAAGTGTTTAACAAGGGGCAGTGCAGCTCAACAGACTGAAAATCCAAATGTGACAGCAGCACACAAAACCATACAATGTTTTAATCTACGGTTCTCCCTCTTCAATGGAACTTTTTAAAACACAGTTCTGAAGACAATCTGAAAAATGGCAGCTTTTGTCAGTTGGTTTCTGTCACTCAGAAGAAGGTGTGCATCACCCCTCCACAGTCCTAACGTATGATTAGCTTACGATGTAGAACAACTGTTCACTCTGCATGCTCAGCTTGATGATTAATTATTTGTTCAATTAAACTTGTACCCAGTACAACAAGTGGAAATTCAGATTTACCACAGTGTTCTGTCACTCACCAACACTCTTGTGAATGAATACATCAGAGCACACAGGTCTGCTACAGAGCAAGAGAAGAGAAACACTGCCATCTAGTGTCTGGCTGTGGACACAACACTGGACAATATCTTGCATCCAGCTTAGAAATATATGGTTGCTCTTCACTGGACTGATTCCAGAGCAGCAGTGTATTACTGTAACTAGGTGATCAAAATCGTACATAATATTCAAAATGAGATCTTACAAGTACAGTGTACACTTTCAACAAAACATTCTTTGATATAACTCTGCACTTTCAGCGATACATCCTTCTTGCATCCTTTGATGATGCACAAATTAAAACCGTGGAACAAATTCCAGTGCTTATAGAAATGTCTTGAATTCAAGCATTTTTACAACAGGACTATATAACAGAATGACAATAGAAAGCCTGTATCAAGCTCAATGCCCAAGTGGTTTAGAGAGCATCAAAATAAGTAATCATGATTGCTCTTCAGTGTCTCTAGTAAAATGTTTATCGTATGTGCTAAAGAGAGCAGATCACAAGACCAAACCACACAACTTGGAGGGGCTGTAGTGGCTTCTGTAGGGGAAGAGTTTGAATATACCTCATGAGGAGTTTAAGAGCCTTTTAAAATGCACAAGAAGCACCTCCATGTGGTTATCAGAGCCTAAAGAGGATTTACAAAATACTGACTGCTAGTGTTCTGGTACACTATGGCTGCCGTCGCATCATCCAGGTGGGGCTGCATATTGGTGGTGGTGGAGGGGAGTCCCCATTAGCTGTAAAGCGCTTTGAGTGGAGTGTCCAGAAAAGTGCTATATAAGTGTAAGCAATTTATTATTGTTGTTGTTATTATTATTATTATTATTATTATTATTATTATAAGCTTCACCTCTATAAATTATTAATTACACGCTAATTTTTCTAGATTGAGTTCCTGGGTCTGAAGGCACTTTTTGAGGTACAGTGCTAAATATACACTTCTTTCGTCTTTTCTCTCGCTTCAGAATTCTGTCCACTAATACAATATTCTTCACTACTACCCCTTGGTCGCCATGATTCTGTGATTCCTTTTGCATTGTAAACATACGTCTAAATCGCATTCCAATTACATAATTGACACGCATCTTAAAACATAAAACCCTGAAAGGGTCATTCCCAATAGCTCAGCAGCTTAACACCTTTGTAAAGTATTACATAAAAAAGTTTAGGAGTGCCTTTATGGAGTTTTCTTATGAACACAGGAGACATCTAGGAATTAGCATTGCTTGAGATTGGCAAGGGTGAACACCAGGGTGTGATTACCCTACACACTTGCTGAACATATGTGCCCTTCACACACAATAGAGTGGAGAATTCTTGAACCACACAAATGTTTTGTTGTGTTTTTGGTTTTAAAGAACCCTATTGAGGATAGCCATGCGTCTGCATCAGAACCTCTGCTCTTTCGTAAAATGCACGTCAAGGGGGCCGGTTTGAAAAAGCCACAGAGACTCATAAGGTTTGAGATGAAAAGAAAATAATTGACCAAAAGCTTGGGGGGGAATAAAAAGGAGGAGCTCTGGGGTGCATTGCTCATGAAACCACATGGGCGCAGAGAACAGCATGGGGAACACGTAATCGGTTCCACAACCCCACTGCTCTCCATAAAATGAGTGAGGGGCCTGGGGCTAATGACACAGCCCAGGACAGCATCACAGCAGCCAGGAGCCTGCTCCCCCAGTGACAATCACACACTGCTGCTTCACTGAACTAGGCTGTCGGCACCCCTTCACACAAGCCCCAGATCTAAAACCACTGCACTGATTATCTCAGACCTAGCCTACATTATGGGGCTTGTATCCTGTCAATCACCCCTGATGAGTGCACAAACATCCCCAGATCAGGAACCCTGGCACTGTGTTCTGTCTTGCCCCAGAGGACTGATCAAAATCTAAGTTGAGGATTTAAAAACTACGAGCATGAAGGCCAGTTAGAGTTGCCTGATTTCACTGCAGTGCTCCATGAGTGTCAGCCTTGTTGCTGTCTGTTTTTGACACAACAACTAAATCAAGTCGCAGCTTAGTGCTTAAACATTTTAACAAGAAGGATCTGTGCGTTCCCTGCCATCTCTAACTACAGGGCTCTCATTGTGTGAGACTGTTTGATCCAATTTATACTAAAGAATATCCAGTTCACGTCTCCACTCTGCAGTCAACAAAGACGAGCCTCTTTGTAAATCCCACAGAGAGCCAAACATCTCCAATAGCTAAATTAGTTCATTTCATATTTCTAAGAAGTCAAGTACTGATGATGACAATAAACATTCATTTTGCCGTTCAACAGCTACCTTAAGACGTGTAAAATTGCCCACAAGGAGTGGAAAAGCAAAAACAAAAAAATAAAACTGCAATGAAAAAGAAATGGAAGAGACAGCTTGCTGTACTCACTATCTATCATGATCCACAGACCCTGTGGATCTAAAAAGGCAGACATCGCCCTTCACAGAGCTCTCGAGCCTTCCTACTGAAAGTCCTCTCATCACAAACAGCAAATTCTATCGCATCAAGATGCAACCCTGTAGATACATGCACATTGTAAATCCTCTTAACATTCTTACTGTCTTTTAACAGTCAATTTTATGGCTAAATATCCTTTGACTTTGTTCTTTATGAAGGTAAGAGAAGCACGGCCACTGCTACGTTTGTGATGCAGTACAACGCAGTCATGTGAAATGGACCAAGGGCCCAGTCAGACGAGCTGCAGTGTGAAACGGACCAAGGGCCCAGTCAGACGAGCTGCAGTGTGAAACGGACCAAGGGCCCAGTCAGACGAGCCGCAGTGTGAAACGGACCAAGGGCCCAGTCAGACGAGCCGCAGTGTGAAACGGACCAAGGGCCCAGTCAGACGAGCCGCAGTGTGAAACGGACCAAGGGCCCAGTCAGACGAGCCGCAGTGTGAAACGGACCAAGGGCCCAGTCAGACGGGCGGCCGTGCGAAACGGACTAAGGGACAGGTCAGAGGAGGTGTAAAGCCAGGGAAGACAAGGTTACCTCATGTGCACAATACGGATGAGAGCAGCAGCCAGGCTGGCGGACACTCTCCCCGCGGTGCAGCAGCGGCTCAGACAGGACAGCAGGTCAGGCGGCAGGCTGGGCAGGAAGTACACCAGCTGGACCAGGCGGTGCTGGGAGTCCTGCGGCAGCAGAACCACACTGCCCTCCTCTGGGTCTGCAGAGAAATGACAACAGTTTCACAGCACTGACACCGCAATGCAAGGGCATTCGCGTGATATCCAGCATCTACAGCAGCCCAAGCGTGTTCGAATAGGAACAGAGCCTCAATACATCTCCAGATTTTATCACAAATGTTCTGTATGAAAAATGCAGAGTTCCGCAAAAAAAATCTGAGTAGAATTATCTAAAATAAGCACTCACTTTATCAGGAAAGGCTATCAATAATGGCCGAAAGACCATTGTCAGGTATTACAAAGTATATAAATGAACGCAAAAGTACCATTAAGGTACAGCATTCAAACTTACAGTACACTATGTTTTTATCACACGTAATAAGATAAGAAAACATAGATACAAGACAAGGTCATTTGGCCCTTTGTACTAGTTTGATTAGTACATTAGCAGGTTAGTAGTCAAATTAATGTAAAATATCTTCTAGCTACTTCTCTTCAGCCTGGGTTTCAAATACCCAACTTGGCATGAAGACGCCTTTCCTATATTCAGTCTGGAATTAATCCCCCATGTGCTCTTTTTTTCTACCGAGCATGAAATTGTGAAATATCACATCCAGACACTTTGAGATGTTATATACCAGCTGGAAGAAATCTCCTCTCAATCTAATATCTCCTACAGTGATAAGAATGTAAACCTTTAATCCATCTGTATCAGACAATCTCCAGAAACCATTCTTGTTGCCCTTCTTTGAACTCTAAAGCTGTTACACCTTTTATGTGATAGAAAATACTATATTTTAACATACATTTCAGTCCTCCAGTACTTAGAGGCCATTACAGCTTTTTCTAAAGCCACTTATTAAACAATCATCCCTTTGTAGTGCCTTAATCATCTCAGGTAATCCTTTAATTACTACAACATACAACATTAGCAAATAGCTTTAAATAATGTACAGTATATGAAGCATTCTTTTAATTCAACAGTATCACAAGCAATGCAGCAATAAGTTATTAAATAACACCACGGTGGTTAACACAGCTGCCTTGCAGTGCTGGGGCCCTGGGTTCAATTACTGGGGTGCTATCTGTGTGGAGTTTGTATGTTCTCCCCCGGTTTGTATGAGTTTCATCCGGGTGCTCCGGTTTCCTCCCACAGCCAAAAGGCATGCTGGTTGGTTAACTGGGTTCTGCAAAATTGGCCCCTGTGTGAGTGTACGTGTGTTTGTACCTTTGTGTCCTCTGCAATAAGCTGGTGTCCCGTCGAAGGTGTATCCTGCCTTGTGCTCATTGTTTGCCAGGAAAATCAGTATTGAAAGCGAAGGTTTTCTTTCCCTTGTTATTTTTTTACAGAAGACTCTCTCACTAGACTACTCAAAATAATTTCGAGCAGACAGGGGTTGACCACTGATTTAAGACAGACTGTGTGACAAGACACTGTGCATGCTTGACACTTAAACCTTATTAGGTGGCTCTAAACCAGATCTAAGGTGCCTACATACCGATTGATTAGTTCAGTTCACTTATAACCCCTTATGCTCTGTAAATTTAAGAAATAAAGTTAGATTATATAGTTCCAGGGATGAAACGCTGCAAGCTGAAATACTTGCTTTCTAAGACAGGAAGTGTATCCAAACTATTCTGAAGGTGGTTGCAGCCATTACGCCCAGTACATAAGCATACAAGCTTGGAGCCGGAAGTTGGATTGCTTTCCAAAAATAGCCTCAGAAACATGGAGCAGCTGGACAACAGCCCAGCAGGAGAGACCAGGAATCCCTGCATACCAATCTATAAGCCAGCACACACACACTGGGCAGAAGGCTCCCTTCTTCGAAATGAAAAGGCCTCTGTAAGACCACACACAACCTAAGGCAAAAAGCTGAGGCAGACCTCTCCTCAGCCCGCCTACACTCTTTCCAGCCCCATCTGTATTGATCAGAGACAAATGACCCCTCTTGCGCACTTGCTGATGTCACGGCCAAGCAGACAAACGGTGTCTTGTGATGAGCGAAGCACAAGATTTCAAACGCACTCTTATATCACAGTCTCCTTTGTTCTTTTTTTTTTCTACATCTCCTCTGCTCCACCTCCTTCCCTGTGCGTCCAGGCCGCGTGTTCCAGTGGAGGAGCGCCTGAACTGGGACAGTTGCATAAATAGGGGGAGACATGCAAACCCAGAGGGGTCGGGATGGAGAGATTCATCCAGGACATGATCCCCATCAGATTTGGTTTTTTGGGGGTGGTTCTGCCCCTCTGCCACCCCAGCACCCACACACAACGCCTCACTTGCCCCTTCTCTCCGTCTCTTACAAGAAAAGAAAGAAAAGAGCAGCACCTGCCAGGCAGTCTGGTTCTTAAACCGCCTTACTGACACATTTCAGAGAAACCCAAAAGGCCACTGCTAATGCTTCATCACTCTAAGCGCACTTAACATTATTTCCCAGTGTGCTTTTTTCCCACCCCATTCTTCGCTTCACTGTCAGGTGATTTATGAATAGGAATAAAACTGCAGCTTTTTCTCTGAACCAAAAATTCTGCTCATGCTGTAAACCTGTTCATGACTCGGGTCCCAAAAGCCTTTTGATTCTTACAGCCAACTGGAGCTCAGAAATGAAAATCTGTGAGAAGGATGACAACCCCCCATTGACAGAACACCCTGCTGGGTTATAAATAGATCCCTTCCCCCAGCTTCATACATGTAGGCAGGTAGCATCGTAACTCTCATCCTTAGGGCTAGGATATCATGCTAGCAATTAGATTTGTATATACCTATAAATAAGTAGTTCAGGTGGGTAGCTGCGTCAGCATGTGTAGGCTGCAAAGGAACAAGTAATAGGTTTATTCACACCTGAAGAAGGCTCCACGGCCGAAACGTTGTTTTCTTCTTCTTTTTTTCTGCATGGAATAAACCTATTACTTGTTCCTTTGCTATCTATAAATAAACCACATTTTAAAGTCCTGACGTGTTCTTGTATGATGTCCTGATGTGTTTTTGTTATGTATACTCTCATGTATGTATACTCAAATTTAAATTTTGCCCATTTTCCATAAGCACATATCTCAGGTGTTGTTTTTCCAAGGCCATCTTATACTATATAAACATCAGCTACACCAGACAGGTTTAAGGAAGACATTATTTAAAACCTTGTTAAACTTAAAATGCGGAACAAAGTCATTTTTAGCAAGTGGACTCTTGCTTGCACACCTGCTGGCCAAGATACTAGCCCACAGTCAGATTAATAGGTGACGCATGGCTGGTTAGATGCTCACTGTCCAGGCCACAGCAATTCTCCGCCATCCAATCAGAACCTGGTAGAAAGTGCACTTGAAACCCAGACACCATCCACCATGACATAACCTCAACATCCCACCCCGACAAAACAGGCTGCGATTATCTCAGTCTTGTTTAGTACATGCTTCGCTGCGTTCAAGCTGTTTTCGCTGCTCACTGTGAGGATTCCCAATATTTGGAGCAAAGAGCTTATATGTTAAGAGCAGTACATCTCACGGCAACAGACCCACTGCACTGACTCACTGATACTTACTTCATTAAACAGAAAATCTGAAAAGGTCAAGAATGGTACAGCCATAATACTGTTGTAAGTAACACAGGAAGGGCGCTGATTTCTGACACTATTGCATTATTTCTTCATTTGTTGACTGACAAGGAGAGAAGGGTTTGTTAAGGTATGGCTGTTTACCCCTGCAAAATGAGCTCACATGCTGTTTGTGTTTGTAAGCGCTGTTCACTCGCTACATCCAAGGACACCTTGTAAGCCAGAAAGAATAAAAAGGAGCTACAGGGAAAGGTGTGAATCTAGCTCCTGAACTGCGATAGAACAGATGAGATGATCTGCCACTGAGTGGAGCCTCAAGCACAGCATCTGACTTAGCTGCTACAGCAGAAATGATCGAACTGCCTCAAACCTATTATTTCATGTCAATCAGACGGTAACTTATAAAATAAGGCATCCGTAGCTTTTAACTCAATGTAGTTCAATCTGTTCAATCTTTAGATCAAACACTACACTTAGTCAGTTCTCTTAGTATTAAAATAAAAGTCCAGACTGAGCTGCTGAATTCTTATTTAACTGACTAAAAGAGTATGTGATGTTCTCAAACAGCTGGGCATCAGAATTGACATTGTGTTGGTGTTTCAAATATTCTTACATCAGAGACACCATTCTATACTCTGTGTTTAAATACACTGTGTCCTTGTTCCAAACACTGCATTTATGGTAACACAAATTTTTGATTTGGGCCGTGCCTGTTTTATAAAATACACTCATTCTTGCATGTGCTTTAGAGCTGAGGAATAAGAGAGCAGGGCGTGTCTCTCTGCGCTCTCTGGGTGGCCATCCCAGACTTGTTTCAAAACTACGCAGAACTGTATACCTATACCTCCAACAGAAAAAAAATTTTCAAATTAAAGTACAAAATGTAATCTGCACCAAAGGCCTTAGGGGACTAACTACAAATCCATCCATTTTCTAACTGTTTCATCCAATTCGGGGTCACAGGGTCTCTGAGCCTATCCTGGCAAGAAACACGTGCAAGGCAGGTTAGACCCTGGACAGGACGCCAGTCCATCGCAGGGCAAGAACAAACACAGTCACGCACACACTCACACCGGGGCCAGTTTTCCCAGAAAACAATTAAACTACCAGTATGTTTGTGGACTGTGGGAGGAAACTACGACACCCGGAGAAAAGCCACACGAGTATCACTCAGATAGCGCCCCAGGTCTGGAATCGAACTCGGGGCCCCAGCGTTTGCGAGACAACAATGCTAAACCTTGCACCACCATGCCACCCTCTAACTACATCTCAGTTAAAGAAGAGACTGTTATTCCTAAAGCTTGCGTAGGTAAAACAGGTAGCCTGCGACTAAACGCTGAAGCAGGCAGCGAGTGGTAAAAAGCTGTCCAAGGACGAGGTGACCAATAGTCCGCCACATTCCCCCCGCCCAGCCCTGCTCTCACCGTACAGCCTGCAGGCGTGTGTCTGGAGGCTGTGCAGCAGCTCTCGGTTGCGTCGAGCAGCTGCAGCCTGCACAGTGTGGAGGAGCTGGGCAGACAGGTGGGGGTTCCTGAAGCCCAGCTGTGCCAGCTGCAAGGGCAGGGCGGCCAGCCAGCGAGACAGCACTTTGCTCCTGAGAAAGAGAGAGATAAGACAATGAATAATAATAATAATAATAATAATTAATAATTGCTTCCACTCAAAGCGCTTTACAGGTAACGGGGACTCCCCTCCATCACCACCAGTGTGCAGCCCCACCTGGATGATGTGACGGCAGCCATAGTGCTCCAGTACACTAACCACACACCAGCTATCAGTGGGGAGGAGAGCAGAGTAATGAAGCCAATTCATAGATGGGGATTATTAGGAGGCCATGACTGGTAAGGGCAAGTGGGAAATTTGATTTTTAATGACCAGAGAGTCAGGACCTCAGTTTTACATCTCATCCGAAGGATGGCGCCTGTTTACAGTATTGTGTCGCCGTCACTATACTGGGGTATTAAGACCCACACAGGCTGCAGGGTGAGCGCCCCCTTCTGGCCCCACTAACACCTCTTCCAGCAGCAACTTTAGTTTTTCCCAGGAAGTCTCCCATCCAGGTACTGACCAGGCTCAGCTTCAGTGGGCTGCCAGCTGTGAACTGCAGAGATATATGGCTGCCGGCAAGCTGATTTGGACACGCAGATCCCCTCTACGAGCAGCTCGGGAAAGAAGAGAGGAGAGCGGAGGTGTACCTGGAGACCTGGGGGCTGACCTCGTGCTCCTGCAGGTAGAGGCGGCTGAAGAAGCGCAGCAGCAGGACTCTGACGGGCAGCGTCAGGTTCCTCTGCTGGTACTGCGCACTGACAGCCTGCAGCAGCTCCTCCGTCACACCTGCTCAACAGAAAGGGATTGCCAATAGTCGATCAGCTCACCTCGAAATCACAAGACATGGAAACAGAGCTGACAACAACACAGTGCTACAGTCATGGCAGGGTGGCGTAGTAGTATGGAGTAGCTAACTGTCTGTTATTAATCTTATGGTACTGGAGGGGTTCTGATGGATGTTGTTGATTGCTGTTCTGTAATATGGTATTGTACTGTTCCTGTACTGTATTATAGTCATATTTATGAGCATGTGAGGTGCAAGACAAATTCCCTTAAGGGCGGTAAAAGTTAATTCAATTCTTTATTCTTAAATAGTTATTCTATTTGGAGATCTAGACTCCTGGTCAGAGGGATTGTGGGTTCAAATCCCAGAAGGGGACACTGCCTCAAGGGTACTTCATCTAGATGACTCCAGAAATTCAGCGACTGTATAGTAAACAGATAGCTGTAACCACTGTAGGAAGCGTTGGATAGAAGAGCTGGCCAAAAGAAATAAAAGGTTGATAAAAACTACCAGTAGGACAGGTCCTAGGTTTCAGTGTCGAGTCACAGAGCATGTACTACACTGCAATAAGAGCAAAGTAAAAACAACTGATGTGGAGGCGTCACCAATCAAACGGATAAAAACGATGTGAAGAACCCAGTAGCTGCTTGGCTCGGCGATCCAGATCACAAAGTTGGATTATTTTCACCCACCTTTGTTCCTCTGCGTCAGCACCAGCTTCCACACCACTTCCAGCAGGTTGGCCAGGTGCCGGGCACCCAGCCGGACGCCACTCGTCAGGCTCTCCCTCACAAACGCCCTGACTGGCCCCAGCCAGTCCGCATCCTGGCGGCCGTCTGCGCTGGACGTCAGGTTCGCCATGACCTGGCACAGCGTCAGATTCAGGGCCAGCGGGTCCACACCAGCGTCTCCCGCCGCCGCCGCCGCCGCCTGCTGCTTAATCCTGCACCGCAAGCACATCACAAAGCATGTAAACGCATCCACAGCAGAAACCTCTATTTCAGGTAATACTGGATACAGCTGTATGCCACCTCGCACGACAGAAGATATTCACCAATCCTTTGAATAGCAAGGTCCTCATAAATATAAAAAAAATCTCCATCCATTTTTAATAATGACTTTACCCTCAGAGAGTCACGTTAAGCCTGAGCCTACCCTGACCAGCACAGGGTTCGAGGTGGGATATAGATGTGATACAGCAATATTATACAGCTGATGACGCCGATCACAAATTGCGTCAACTGCTGAAAAGAGCTGAAGAAGCAGTAGATCTTATCCATCAACTTATTGTCATGAAATGTAGATATCTGTCAAAGAAGGTAAAGAAAACAAAAGTGGGAAGAACAATACCGAGAATCCGTTTTAAGTGGGGTCAAAACCAACGCGTTTCAAAACACTGAGGAGCCTGCAGCGCATAAGAAAAAACCTGACATGGATCCAACTGCTACGGAATGGGAATCTTCTGTCCATCACAGAAACGCACACACAAAGGGTGCACCGTTTCAATTCTGAAAAGAAACCTCCAAAGTACAGGCTCGTACCTCTTGCTCTCTCCTTTCTTTTTGTGCTTAGCCACCTCCACCTGGGCGTAAGGGAAGTTCTTCATGAAGTGCTGTCTGAAGTCACTGAGGTAGGTGCTGCGGAACCAGGCGTCCTAAGACAGCATAGGGTGACAAGAGTGAGCAGCGTCTCGAACGGCAGCCGAAACATGCAGGGCCTCATGCCAAACTCAGATACGGGTGCGCAAGACACATCCGGGGCTGCCCTTATACCCCAGGAAGTTCTCCAAGGAAAAGTGCACTAAGAAAAATTACAAACTTTAGTAAATAGCACACATTCATTAAAAATAACATTTGATTAAAGCAATAAAGTATTCTTCTTATTACAGCACTACTCATAAATAAGTCATTTGGACTGAACATTGTGCATGAATGACAAGGACATGGGGGAATGGTCAAATATATGCACAAAATTTAAAACATAAGTTGCCTGTTGCACTGAGGCACTTCATACATGGATACTTTAATTAAAATATATTTTAATGTCTATTTTTAGAAATACTCCCCATAGGCCAGACAAAATTAAGGAACAGGTAGGAAATAGCATTTTAGAGGCTCTGCTGGTGTGAAAGGGCTCTTACCAGCTCGGCCTGGTCGTGGCGCTGTGGAGCCAGGCAGCGCAGCAGCTGGAGGATGTTCAGGACCTGGTACATAAGCGACATGGCCTCGGGGTGCAGCAGGTGTGCGTTCTCAGAGCTGCCCTGCTCACTCGTTGAGGCCTCTACCCACACCTCCAGCAGAAGGGGCACTAGCGTTGACGCAAAGCCTTTCACCGTCTCAACTGAAGTCAGGCCTTCTTCCAACCCGGTCCCAGGCTCTGTGTCGGGCCTTGAGTACAAACAACACAGAGCTTCCCACTGAGGCATAAGACCAGACCCATATCATAATAAAACCTATGGCAAAGTCATTCTTTGCACAACTGCCAAGTTACATTAGTTTAATTAATAAAAAAAAGTCTACAGCTGCACTCTTTGAATTTACTTAATAAAGTCCAAGAATGTTTCCATAAAAGGTACAATGAATAAATTCTCTATTACACAGCTTTTCAACATTGATTGTACAAATACAGAATGATTTTGACATCACTGTACATTCACAATCTCTAACTAAAGTAGGAAAGGGAAGAAAACTGTGAGACAGGGAAAATATTTTTTAAAACAAAATTCACTGAGTAAATATACATCACTTAAGGAACTGACTGATTCAAAAGCCATTTTGCTTTTTGCTAAACCAGTAAAATTTAAGTAAAAAAGTGAATAATCTGCTGGCAAAAAATAAGAAATAATTTTCAGTATTTAAACACAAAGAGCATATTTATTCCTAAAAAGGCCTGGCTTTACTAGGCTTTGCTCGCACCACCCATTAGATCGTGCTTTGAAACCAGAAGGGATTAAGAAGTGAACGCTCTTTCAGGTAAAATAAAAGGGTCGCTGAGACGCTACGCTCTCTGTCTTGATTTAATGGAGGTCAGGCTGGGAGGGGAGGCCTGCGCTCCACGTGATGATGAGGTGTGTGCAGTAAGGTGACTGGGCGGGGTTACCTGAGCCGGAAGGCAGAGCACACAGAGGCACGAGCCCCCGCGTTCTCATACACCTGCACACCCCCCTTCCCGAAGCTGTGCTCCTCCCACGTCAGCTCCACCGGTGTGATCTTCCCACAGCTGCCCTCCCTCTCTCCCACGTCCAGGACATCCCGAGACCCAGCCCCCTCCTCCGCAGGCCGCTCCTCCACCACTGCCTGCAGGAAGCGCCCGAGCCTGGAGAGACACACACACCACGCTGAGCAACAGGCCCCTGGAGAGACACGCACACCACGCTGAGCACCAGGCCCGAGCCTGGAGAGACACGCACTCCACGCTGAGCACCAGGCCTCTGGAGAGACACGCACACCACGCTGAGCACCAGGCCCCTGGAGAGACACGCACACCACGCTGAGCACCAGGCCTCTGGAGAGACACGCACACCACGCTGAGCACCAGGCCCCTGGAGAGACACGCACACCACACTGAGCACCAGGCCCCTGGAGAGACACGCACACCACACTGAGCACCAGGCCTCTGGAGAGACACGCACACCACGCTGAGCACCAGGCCTCTGGAGAGACACGCACAACACGCTAAACACCAGGCCCCTGGAGAGACACGCACACCACACTGAGCACCAGGCCCCTGGAGAGACACGCACACCACACTGAGCACCAGGCCCCTGGAGAGACACGCACACCACGCTGAGCACCAGGCCCCTGGAGAGACACGCACACCACGCTGAGCACCAGGCCCCTGGAGAGACACGCACACCACGCTGAGCACCAGGCCCCTGGAGAGACACGCACACCACACTGAGCACCAGGCCCCTGGAGAGACACGCACACCATGCTGAGCACCAGGCCCCTGGAGAGACACGCACACCATGCTGAGCACCAGGCCCCTGGAGAGACACGCACACCACGCTGAGCACCAGGCCCCTGGAGACACACGCACACCACGCTGAGCACCAGGCCCCTGGAGAGACATGCACACCACGCTGAGCACCAGGCCCCTGGAGAGACATGCACACCACGCTGAGCACCAGGCCCCTGGAGAAACATGCACACCACGCTGAGCACCAGGCCCCTGGAGAGACACGCACACCATGCTGAGCACCAGGCCCGAGCCTGGAGAGACACGCACACCACGCTGAGCACCAGGCCCCTGGAGAGACATGCACACCACGCTGAGCACCAGGCCCGAGCCTGGAGAGACACACACACCACGCTGAGCGCCAGGCCCGAAAAGTACAAATCAAGTACAGGCAAGTACAAATCGAGCCATTCTTACTAACTTTCTTATTTGGAAACACACAACGCAGATACCAGTACAGTTCTGTCTCATCACCTGAAAATACACTCACAGCCTGGTAACACAGGGCAGCTCTACGCATTCCTGTTGGGGTTAGTTTTGCCTTTTAAAAGATTACCTTTACCTTTTTACCTTTTAAAAGATTAAATACAATTTAAAATGCATATCTTCTGATGCATGTTTCTTTCTGAATTGTAAATATATGCACGCCTCACTGGTCAAATTTAGCTATGAGGCACTAATGCCCAGCTGTACTTTAACTTATATAGGCAAAGTGCTTTCCAAACAGAAGACTGCTTTCTAGCAGTATAAAATGCTTGGAGCTAATTAGTAGTCATACTTCCATAAGTTATAAAGTATCTTGCTCTTAAAAACACATTACCCCGAAAATGTTTCCGTGACACCAGGCTAAAATCATTAGTTGAAAATTTAGAGATACTGGCAACAGTATTACTGGCAATAGTGCATCAGGAATGCCCCAGAGGAGACTCAACAATTTGAACCAGCATCTTCACTTGCTTCAGTTTTACTACAGTCACATAACCAGAAAAGGATGAGCTAGAAACAACTACCTTGCCCTGCCTTCCAGAAAGGACAGCAAACCAATCGTAGCTTGCAGATCTATGGGAGGTAAGACCCAGCAAAGACTTACGACAACATGGGAAGAACATGCAAACTCCCAACAGACAGATACTCCAAGACAGAACTGTACTCAGGACTTTAGAGGTTTTCCTTACTGAATTACCAGATGTACAATTGCGTACAAGCACAGTTCACTTTAGATAAAAGCATCAGCCCAATAAGTTAATTAATTCCTTACGCTTATATAACTCTTTTCTGGACACTCCACTCAAAGCACTATACTGGTAATGGGGACTCCCCTCCACCACCAATGTGCAGCTCCACCTGGATGATGGGACAGCAGCCATAGTGCACCAGTACACTCACCACACCAGCTATCAGTGGGGAGGAGAACAGAGTGATGAAGCCAGTTCATAAATGGGCATTATTAGGAGGCCATGATTGGTAAAGACCAGGGGGAACTTTGGCCAAGATGCCGGGTTAACACCTCTACTGTTTTCAAGAAACACCCTGGGATTTTTAATGACCAAAGGCAGTCAGTACCTCCGTTTTACGTCTCATCTGAAGGACGGCAACTTTTTACAGTATAGTGTCCCCGTCACTATACTGGGGCATTAAGATGCACACAGACGGCAGGGTGAGCGCCCCCTACTGGTCCCACTGACACCTCTTCCAGCAGCAGCCTTAGTTTTTCCCAGGAGGTCTCCCATCCAGGTACTGACCAGGCTCACACCTGCTGAGCTTCAGTGGGCTGCCAGCTGTGAGCTGCAGGGTGATATGGCTGCTGGCAGGTTAATAATACTCAAGCCGGAACAGAGCTCCGCGGCAGTACCTAGTGAGCACACTGAGCCTCCACTGCTGGGAGGTGACCCTGCGGCCAGGACTGACGGACAGCGCCCAGGGGGCCGTCTTGCGCTCCTCGCCGCCCCTGCCCCGGCGCCACAGCCGCTGCTGGGAGATCAGCTCCAGGAAGTTCTTGAGCAACACGGCGGAGCGAGCGGCCAGCAGGGCAGGGTAGTGCTCCAGCAGCACGTCGAGCGCCTGCAGCGCGTCCTCCTGGATGCCCTCGGCGATGTGCGTCATGGCACAGGACAGGTGGGCGCCCAGCAAGGGGAAGAAGGGGGCCACGCGCTCCGCGGGCACGCGGGGGGCCAGGAAGCGCAGCAGCCGCACGGCGGCCGCCCGCACCCCGGGCTCCTTGTCGGTGAAGACGGCGGCGGCCTCGCTCAGCACGCTGGACAGGTGGGCGTCCAGCAGGGAGGGGTTCTTGGCCAGCAGCTCCCTCAACCCCGCCAGCGCGCCCTGCTTCACCCCCCCGCTGTAGTGGTGGAGCTGGGACAGCAGGTCCTGACAAGACAGAGGAGGGAGACGGTCACCCGTGGAAACGCGGGCCCAGCAAACGCAACAGGCACTGTCACCAAAGCAGCAGCTGCATTGGGAAAATAAGGAGGGTCTGCTCATAATAATAATAATAATAATAATAATAATAATAATAATAATAATTGCTTACACTTATATAGCGCTTTTCTGGACACTCCACTCAAAGCGCTTTACAGGTAATGGGGACTCCCCTCCACCACCACCAATGTGCAGCCCCACCTGGATGATGCGACGGCAGCCATAGTGCGCCAGAACGCTCACCACACATCAGCTATCAGTGGGGAGGAGAACAGAGTGATGAAGCCAATTCATAGATGGGGATTATTAGGAGGCCATGATTGGTAAGGGCCAATGGGAAATTTGGCCAGGACGCCGGGGTTACACCCCTACTCTTTTCGAGAAACGCCCTGGGATTTTTAATGACCACAGAGAGTCAGGACCTCAGTTTTACATCTCATCCAAAGGACGGCGCCTGTTTTACAGTATAGAGTCCCCGTCACCATACTGGGGCATTAGGACCCACATAGACCACAGGGTGAGCGCCCCCTGCTGGCCCCACTAACACCTCTTCCAGCAGCAACCTTAGTTTTTCCCAGGAGGTCTCTCATCCAGGTACTGACCAGGCTCACACCTGCTGAGCTTTAGTGGGCTGCCAGTTGGGAGTTGCAGGGTGATATGGCTGCTGGCTGTAGCCATGATGCAACGACGGAAGCAAAGAAGTCAGGCTGAGTCAACATATCTGAGATGTTGTATGAGCCCATGCGCCTGTCCTGTGCTGATGCAACAGGAGTTTGCCTGGTCTTGAGCATGGACCCTCTGCTCCTGGTCTGCTCCTACAGAAGCGGGTCTGTGCATTACCTTGATGCTGAGCTGTCTGTGCGTAGTGGGTCCAGACTCACTGCTCTTCAGCTGCTCTGGGAGATGGATGCCCCTGGTCTTGAAGCTGACATTGGTCACGTTGTCAGGCTTCGGTTTCTTTTTCCCAACCTTAAGTTTGACTTTCTGAAAATCGTCCTGCCTCTTCCTCTTCTTGGTCATGTTGATAAACTGGGGGAGAGAAAGACGAGAAACCAACCATTAAATGCCAGCTTACTGCTGAAACCTGCCATACGGATGTTCCCTTTAAATTGCCCATCTGCACTTGTGCTATGGGACCCATAAATTAAAAATCAAGAGTCCAAAATGACAGGACACGTTTCCAAAAAGTAAGAACAGATAGGCAATAGGTTAGCAGATACTTCACGGGCTGCTGTACCGGTGTTTTCAATCACGATTGTCAGCTTACCACTCATAACCTATCCAACCTTCAACAAAATAAATAAAATACCAAGGCAAAGCAACATGCATGGAACGCTTAGAAATGCCTTAATTACTTTAGGCTATAGTTGAACCGGCAATAAAAACGTTTCAGTAAAATTAACAAAAGTATTTGGTGCGTTTGCAGTTACGATTCAATAAATCAAATTAAATCTCTTTGGCTTAAAACACCGAAAACTCTAAAGCAAATCGGGTAACTATGATTTTCCACAGTAAAAGTTTAAAAACTTAATAGCTCATTTTAAAATCGCAGGACTATGTCCCTAATGCATAATTCCCACAAAGGAAGAAAAACAAATTCCAAATAATTGTTTTCTGGGTCTCTCGACATCCTACAAGAAGAAAGCTAATAGAGCCTGAATAAACTAGGCAGTCCCGGAAAACAAACTGTAGTACCGGCTCAGAGGGTACAGTTCTTTAATCATATAAACTCACGAATTATATCTCCCGCTTGCAGATAACGCTTAGGTCTGTCCAGTTCAATGTTTCCACTTTTCACAATTCATGTGGCAACAACTCTGCCCTTCCATTGATTACAGAACTGCTGAGCACGCCATGCTACTGCCTGAACGAAGGACTACCGTACGCGAAGGTACAATATATTCTTTACATTTGGATTTTGCATTTAAACAAGGGTTTTAGCGTTTTACTGCAACTACTAAGTTACCACAACTCTACAGTAGCAATTAAACGTGTAAGCATACAGAGTTTAAAATGGGCACTAAATACAGACTAAGTTGGGTCTTTCGAAACAAATTACGTCATTTTAACGCGACGGGTTTTGCTGTTACCTGAAGCAGATTGCCTTGGACGATTTTTCTTGCATCTATTCACTAAACGTATGTTGTTAGGACTGGGATAAGAGGGAGTGAGAGTATGCTGTGAAATACGTGGACTTCGAGACTAGCACGTATTTCATATGCTTCCAGGTATTTCGTTCTGTTAGTTGATCGTAACCCTTATCTCTTCATCTGAAATAATTTGGCAATCTACTCCCTTGAATACCTTATCTGAACTGCAGGAAATACGTAGGACATAATCGCAACCAAGAAATCCATCAATAATTTTAGTACAGTTGAGTACAATTATTTTATATTAACCTGGATTTATATTCCAATGACAGAAGGCACAACACGTTTAGTAGAACTCTTCAAGTTATAAAAAAAATCAATGGCATGAATAAAACTGAAACAATCCAAGGGTACCTTCGGCATTTTGACAGCGTGTTTTGTCCTAAAGTCCTACAACATCCCTGTTGTCAACGCTAACTGAAATTGTGATTAATCCCGTTTCAGGAAATTATAGCAGATTGTATGAGTGAAAGTGTCTGATATTAACTGTCCATGCCAATGGAGTTTAAAAGTCTAACAATACTTAGTATAGAAGAATCATTACGTCTTACAAAAAGAAAAGAAGAAAAAATGAACTATTAAAGAAATTTAAGACCACCTAAAGTACTACATGAATTTATCCATTTACTGCCTTACGTATTAGGTAAGCATATATAGCACATATATCATAATGATCGTCAGAAAAACTTTGCAGAAACTGGTGTTCAGAGAGTGACATTTCATGTAGTGAGTGAATGTGTATTTCGCAATTCAAGCATGAAGTATTTGGCATTTTGTTGAATTTTTACTAATTCCTTTTTCAATTCCATATATTTAAATACCACTGAAAAGTCTTTTGTGGGCAATACACCATCAAATATTTTGTATTTAACAGTGAATAATGAAAGCACTATAGAACTTGCATTAACCCTTTAAGTGGTTTGGTAGAACAAAACACCCCAGGAACTCCATGCTAGATCCCCACTTCTTCAGAGGGTGATTTCTTAAGCGCTTTGAGAAGCCACCTTTAAAGGCGCTATATAAAATAAAGTTTATTATTATTATATTATAAATAGCACTATAACAAACCTTCCTATTCCTTCTAAACAGACATCTTTACCTTGTTTACTAATGACACTGCAAACAAGACAAGGGGAAAGGCCAAACTTTTATTTATCAATACCTGTGCTGAAATAATCACTAACAAGAACTTAATGTTGACAAAAAATATTTACCAGCACAAAGTAGCATTTTACCAAGTCATAAAACAGACCACGAACAATTAGTTAAAAAACAATAAAAAAGAACAAAAGATGTAACAATAAATGTATTAAGAAAGAGAACAGTGGCAGCCAGTCTTCAGTCTCCCCTCATTTTCTGAGATTGAACTCCAGCAGGTCTTAGTGTTAATCTCCTGGATGAGCTGCTGACACACAGGGGAGTACGTGCCACGATCTTCATAGGCATTTGTGACCTAAAGAAGAAGAAAAAATTAATAAGCGGGTCATGACCAAACAGAACTTCTCTACTACCTCCAGAATGGCATCGCAGCAAATGCTGAGATACACCCTAAGGTTTCAGCCCAAAGCCCTGAAACAAAAATATGGTTAGCCTTTTATTTTCATCTCAAGTGTTGCAATACTATGCTTATTACATTTCTTCATTTGTTCTTGTGCGTTTCCATTTAAACTACACTATTCTGTCAAATACAAAGCTTCTTTAGAACAGAATCCATGACCCGGTATGTGGGAAAACTAGCTCTATAGTTATACAATCAGCTCCAACCACAATCTGATTTTAAAATCTACACTCCACCTAAAACACCAACTGTACAGATATGGTCCTAAGTGAGTTGAGGCAGTGAGTTTTTTACATGCAGGATCCGTCCCCGTGCTTCATGAACTCGTTTATCCCTATGGAGGCTGCTGCTGGTACCTGTGTATCTGTCCATGCCAGCCACTCTTGAGGATGGATACTCTCCAGGACCCGAGGACTGCTTGCTGCTTGCCATCTGAGAAACAGAACAGAAGAACTTACTCTCTGTGGAATTCCGCTGAAGGTTCTGCAGAACCCATTCTCCGGTGAAACCAGTGCATACAGTTGCAAGAAAGTTTGTGAACCCTTTGGAATTGCCTGAATTTCTGCCTTACTCATAAAAACGTGGTCTGATCTTCAACTAAGTCACAATAATAGACAAACACAATCTGCTTAAACTAATAACACACAAACAATTGTACTCCTTGACAGTACTGAACACATTGTTTAAACATTCACAGTCTAGGTTAGAAAAAGAATGTGAACTTCTAGGCTAATGACTTCTCTAAAAGCTAATTGGAGTCAGGTGTTCCAATCAATGAGATGAGATTGGAGGTGTGGGTTGGAGGTGCCCTGCCCTATAAAAAAGGCACACAAAGGTTGGGTACTGACAGAGTCTGCTCTTCTCAAGAAAGAGCTGTTCATGTGAACCATGCCCCGATCAAAAGAAATATCAGGAAAAAAATAGTAGAGATACAAAAGTTGGAAAAGGCTACAAAAGCATTTCTAAAGGCCTGTGTGTTCATCAATCCACAGTAAGACAAATTGTCTACAAACGGAGGAAATTCATTACTGTTGCTACTCTCCCTAGGAGTGGGCGTCCTGCAAAAAAGACCACACAAAGAGCGCAGAGTGCAATGCTGAAGGAGGTGAAAAAGAACCCTAGGGCAACAGCAAAGGACCTGCTGATATCTCTTGAACTTGCCAAAGTCTCTGTTCATGTGTCCACTATAGGAAAAGCACTGAACAAGATTGGTGTTAATGGAAGGACACCACTGCTCTCCAAAAAGTACATTGCTGCACGTCTACAATTTGCAAAAGACCACCTGGATGTTCCACAACGCTTCTGGGACAGTGTTCTGTGGAAGGATGAGACAAAAGTTGAACTCTTTGGCAGAAACGCTTGGAGTGTTTGGAGGAATAAAAGCACACCAACACCAAAACCTCATCCCAACCGTGAAGCATGGTGGAGGGAGCATCATGGTTTGGGGCTGCTTTGCTGCCTCAGGGCCTGGACAGCTTATTATCATAGAGGGAACAACTAATTCAAAATTGTATCAAGACATTTTACAGGAGAATGTCAGGGTAGCTGTCCGTCACCTGAAGCTTAATAGAAGTTGGGTGATGCAACAAGACAATGACCCAAAACACAGGAGTAGATCAACAACAGAATGGCCAAGTCAGAATCCAGACCTCAACCCAATTGAGATGCTGTGGCATGACCTGAAGAGAGCTGTTCACGCAAGGAATCCCAGAAATATCAAAGAATTGAAACAGTTTTGTAAGTAAGAATGGCCTAAAATTCCTCCTACCCTAAGAGTGCAAGTCGCATCAGCAGCTACAGGAAACGTTTGGTGGAGGTTATTGGTGCTAAAGGAGGTTCTACCAGTTAATAAATACAAGGGCTCACATACTCTTTCCAGCCTGGACTGTGAATGTTTAAACGATGTGCTCAATATTGACAAGAAGTACAATTGTTTGTGTGTTATTAGTTAAAGCAGATAGCATTTGTCTATTATTGTGACTTAGTTGAAGATCAGACGACATTTTTATGAGTAATTAATGCAGAAATCCAGGTAATTCCAAAGAGTTCACAAACTTTTTCTTGTCTCTGTATATGCCACATAGCATGTTATATATGCATGACATTTTATAAAATGTTGGTCATATATGATGTTTTGGCTTTGAAATAATTTTGCCTCAGAAATAACGGATTCCACAGAAGGCAAGTGGCTCAATCGATTTTCCCAGGGAGACCTATATCTACCACCTCCCTCTGCACTGGTTGGCTGGATTGCTCTCTCACCGCGGACATAGTCCTCAGCCTGTATTCCATCAGCACATCAGTCAGCTTCTGGGTCACTTTCAAGACGATCTGCGCATCAGATTCGGTTTCGATACGAAAGTTCTCCTGCAGAAAACAGGTTAAAACAATCAGCTGAAAAACACCCCATATTTAACATTCAGAGAAGTAGAAGCTCAGAAATAACTGCAAAGTAAAGTTCATTGAAACAGATACATAAGCTTTACGTGCTGGAAATGTTGGCAGGGAATTTGAAGAAGCATGGAAGTGATAAAGCATCTCAAGGGTGATGAAAATGATAGGATGGGATCCCAGGTTTTTTTTTTAAAGTGCTCTAATACAGTCCTACAACTGGTCTATCAGCCACAGAAAGGTTAATGGATATTATATTCAGGTATGCCAAACCCTTGTATGAAACAGATAAAATCAACCAAAATGAAATGCAAGGGCTTGTAGGACTAACACTAATACAAAGTATATAGCCATGGTGCTTGTGGAAAGGGATTCAGTGGAGTTCCATGATGACATGTGGTTGGATTACGAAACTCTATACAGGCGACCAAGCAAGAAGGGCATAAAGGCTTTCTTGGCTCTCACCTTAGATTGAGCTTATCCAGGCCTTAATACATATATATTTACACTTACAGGAGCAAACAATCAATACAGTAAGTGGACAACCAAAACAGAACCAGATAAGAAGTCATGCAGACTTGTCATGCAAACACGCTGGCTCATTTTCTCAACTTGTCTGAACTTGTGCTACAAGTACTGCTCCCAGCAGCCTGGTCTGTGGAGAGATGGAGGCTGTGCAAGGTGAGCCACATTAGTGTCAGAAGTGGTTGGTGTTCATACAACCGTGTCCCTCTTCCCTCTGAGCCAGAAAAACTCCAAACCTCACTGTGGCTACAGAGGGTATTGAAGGAGAGTTTCAGATGATAGAGACTATATATAGACATCAACGTCTGGCCTCCAAACATACAGTTTTGAAGGAGCAAGAACGTAAAAAGTCTATGAAATTCAAGATCCATTTGAAAGCCTAGACTACCTGAAGCCGCTTGTTCATTATCATGGATTCTTTAATTCATGAATGATAATAATGATTCCCACAGAACTCCCATCCCCTTGGACTCCATTCAAGACAGACTTCTTTTATTCTACAGTAAACTGGTGTAGTTGGGAGGATTACTCCCAAGACACAGAAATACATCAAATTTTCAACTGCATTCACTGCAGATAGTGCAGAGTCAGCTTAACTAGAATTTCAAACTTCAATTAGAAAGATTTTTAGCCAACAAAGTACCTCCAAACCTAAAAGCTTTTACAGTCCTCTGGAGCTACTACCGCATGATAGCTACAGAATACATTTTCTGCAGCTTATATGCACTAGTTTACCCAAATCCCTGCTAAAGCTATATTTCTTCAAGTAGAAGAATGTTTGTGTCTCCTATCTTGTGTAGGCCTCACAGAACGACTGGGTACTTCTTTTGGAAAGTCACAGGTTCGTACCAGTTTCATTTGCAGCACCTCGATGGGAGTATAAATGTTAGTAATAAACAAAAGCAAATAAAACATTTATATTAAAACGTTTAACCAATTTCCAAAGAGGCAAGAGATGTTTCCTCAGGTCTCTTGGAACTTTATTAACCTTCTCCATGATAAGAGTGGATACATACCAGACATTCAAAAAGAGTAGCTGGAATATTCTTCTCAGAGGCTCTTGAGTAGGGGCCTTCATTCTGACGTGAAGACACAAAATAAAATCAGGCAGAAGTTCGCTTGTCTTGAGCACCTTTACTCTTCTGATGTTCAGTTTTGTTTAGAATAATATTGACAACGTATCACCACTGTTCAAAGGTTCATCAATACAAAGTCAGTCTAGCTGTAATTACGACAAATTACCCGCAAACATTCTTCAGATACAGTCCATGCCAACATAACAGAACACATTCTCACAGTGTGTGGTCTTTCCTCCCCGGTATTTATTACCTGAGAAAAATGCATGCCCTCTGGTCTCCTGCCAGCAAAGCTCTCGAATTCCCTGCATTAAAGAGAGGACTCTGGGTCAGGAAGGTCAGACTCATAATGGATTTTAAAACAGGCATCTTCAATTGAACCCTTTTTTAAAAACTAAGGCAGTTTTAAAATCTGAGTTGTTAAAGAAGGCAATGCACTGTAAAGACAAGCAGCACATAACCTGAACACACAAACCACCGAAGCAGTGCACTTCAGCTCGTTACCTCCTCATGATGTTGGAGGGCCTGGCTTCATAATCGTTCCTCACTCTCTTGTCCAGCGGAGGGCCTCCTTCAGGACACCGCCCGCCGCTGGAGAAATCGTCACAGTAGCGCTGCTGGGGGCCAGCGCCGAGCTCCCGTGAAGGAAGATCGCTCTCATACATCCGTCCATCACCGGGGTACCCCCCCAGGGGCATGTCGCCCAGATGCCCCCTCATCGGAAAATCATCATTTCCCATTGGCATATCATTCGAATACATTCTCCCAGGAAAGTCAGGAAAGATTCCTTGAGGGTTTTCAGCAGGATACCCCTGGTCTGGAAAAGCAGGAGGGTATCTTTCCCCTGACACAAAATAAGACGAGAACTGAGTGTGACCACAAGCACCCCGATTTACATGGGAGATCCCACGGCCAAGCTGTTTATACATCAGGACTTCAATCTGCTAAAAGATTTGTTCATTCTATGGTGCTATTTGACCTTTCCCTTTTTCTCTCGCTTGTTCCACAGGAACTCATCCATCTTCCAAAGTAGCACAAATAGTACAACAGGGACTGAGGAATTGCATATGGCATTACTTCCAGGAACAGCACAAGACCAAGCGAGTCCAAATACCTCACTGATTTTCACCCTGTCTACACTGCACAACTGGTCCCGAACACAGCACTTGAAAACGTCCTAATTCATCTGGCTTTTTAACTCACAACATCTAGTAGATCTCAGTGTGACTAGAATGCAGCAATTCAACTGGTTCTATCTGCCAGTAGGAACCAGGGATCAAACCCCATTTTAAAAGGCGATAATTTAAAGGAGCTGGTTAAATTTAACCAGGTTTTGTCATGTCATTCCTTTGGGAGGAATCTTCTGCTGAACCTTAACCCGCTGTAAACCCATGCAAACTCCAAACAGAAGGGATCCAAGCTAAGAATCTTTAGCCAGGGCCATAGAGGGGTGAGGCCACAACCTAAACTGTGTGGTCCTGCAGCCATGTCACATTCAGTTAAGATTAAAGCACACCGTTAGCTCAAATATTTCAGAGACACATTCATGTTGATGCTTTGGACATCGGAATGTCCTTCAGATCCCACCATTCTCCAGGCGTTTCATTACAGCCATGTAAAGATGGATGCAACTTTTATGGCTTTCTGAAAAACACAGGACCAGGTTTGAAAGCATTTCATTTTGAATTCTGAAGCTCTGCTGAAGGGCTTGATCTCTCACATTAATCAAAACCTTGATTTCAGCATTTCATTCTATGGTCTTCCTTGAAATAATGAACAATAAATTGAAGCAGAAGATATTTATCTCCTGGAAGAGCCCGTTACTAGCATTTGCAATGACTATGCAGAAATACGCCAATGAACAAAAGGTCAGTTTTGCAGCATTTCCACTTTTGATAAACCACACTTGGAACTGGTAAGACTAGTTTGGTTCTTGTATATGGTAATGTGGATGACAATGACTTTAGGTACCTTTAAGAGTGTGGATAGAACTTAAATCTAGAGTATCCCATTCACAAGACATGTCTGCAGAAAGCACTGCACTCCTTTAAGAAGTTGATACACCAGTAGTGAACAAAAGCAAGACATTACACATCCTGATTCATTTCTCCTTCATTTCTAATGAAGTGCTGCCTGATCCCATGTTTGGTCTGTGCCTGTGGCCGAGCTACCTTGTGAGATGCCAACCCGCACAGTTTCAGCCCGGTTGCTGTTACAAACGTTTTCTGAAAACAAGTTACAGACCTTGATTTTGGCCTCCTAGTCTGGCTGACCTTGGCTTCACGGCAGAAACTGTACCAAAAACACATGATGGGAGGAAAAAGATCAAATTCGAGATGGGGGGGGGTTGGGAATAAACACTTTTCAAATATCACCCCTTTACGCACTCACACTGGCATATTTAAGAATCATCAATAACAGTATTTTGCTCAGGAAATTAATGAGGTCAACAAAAGGTAACTGTTTTTGTTCGGAGAAAATTAAGGCACTTTGTTTATTTCAATCACAACATTAGTATGAGTAAAGAGAGAATCTTTATTCAGAATTACTTAGTCTGTCAATTATGTTATGCAGTGACAATGTCTATTGCTCTGACTTGTTACTTTGGTTGCACAAATGGATTTATCCCAGTTTTTCTTCAACCTATCAACAACAAAAACAAGTGCAAAGAATACCAAAATACAGCTATTAGCAGCAATAATAATAGAAACTCACGCATTCCCTGGAAAGCTGCCACCTCACTTGGTTCCTTCATTAGGACCTGCAACACAAAAATTCCATTCAGCTGCCAACAACTTGCAAATTCAATCCTGAAATAAATTAAATCCAGAGTAACCAATCCAATGAGGTGGCTTAAGAAGCACTTGTGCTCTCGGCATTCAGGGTGTTATGTAGTCATGGTCATTTGAATCAACGGAAGAGGAGATGTGCCGACATCTTTGCTTCATTATATTAGATAATGAAAAGTAGGATAAAAAAGTGAAATACACAATTGAATTCTATTAGTCAAGTAACTTTTGAACTACAACTGTGTTCCTCACAGGCCAAATTTAAGACTTGAAGCCTTTAAGAGAGATCCAGGTGGAGTGAGTTTGACCGATCAGGAGATGCTGCTTTGGAAAACAAGTAAAAAAATTCTACCAAGTCAGAAGAAAAATGTAAATTACTCCAGCTTTCGACTGTTTCAGATTTTCTCTCAGTACATGGCTACAGCCTGAAGGAAATACCTTGTTAATTACATTTCTGTCCCAGTGGAAGTGACCTTTTAACACTCAGTGCTGTGGTTTTTATTGCTCAGCTGAGACGCACCTGGACACGGACCTGCATACATGTGTATGTGAGGCTCACATGGGGATCTCTTACATCTGTGCAGCAATCAATTGGCTCAGAGAGAGGAATAAATATTCTCTCTGGATATTTCTAGTTTTTAATAATAAGTACAAATAAATTCTAGGTACAACACAGAAAAATGCAAAGAGAACTGGAATGCTTACAGCACCCTCTCAGTCAGCATAGTGTTAAGAGTTTCATCTGAAAATGAAGCTAAATTTCACCCTTCACCTGAGGGATCACTGTTTATAATGCCAATCCCATTTTCTACTGCATTTAAACTACAAAACAAACCATTACAAATGCATTTAAGAAATGAAAAGCATTATCCTGAATAATCACAAGTGACACATTCAACAACAGTGAACTGTGAGGTAATTCACAGGCTGACAAATGACTCCTGTTTAAAGGACTACAGTGACAGTGCCTTTATTTTAGAATCAAGGGAGCCAATGCACACCTAGTCCCACTTATGACTGAAAAACTCAGCACAGTGACTGGGACTTCAGAGGATTTTTATATTATAAAAAAGTGTCATTCCTTCTGATTGGAAACTAACCATGAGGCCAGAGGAGTTCACCCGATACAGACTGGCAGCCAGTACGACAACTGTGCTGTTTCTCTGTTATGAACGGGGTGTAGTCTTGTGCGCTCAAAGGAATTTTGTGTACCTTCTCAGAAACATTTTACAGTACAAAACCGAGCTTCATTTCCGACAACCCTGATTGCACTATCTGACCAGCAGGTGGCAACTGAGACCTTGATTTTCCCCCTTCCTTCAGCTTTCTCCACTTCGCCAGCAGATTCTTTAATGGTCTTGCGAACCATAGGATCTTCCACTGCTTTGTCTTCTTCAAACGGGACCATGTCAGGGTGCACCTTTTTCTGAAACAGAAAAAAAGTGAGAAATGGGATAATAAGGCTTTCTGCCATACAGTGCCATTCAAATACATCGAGATCTAGTCAAAAAGAAAATGGGTTAGGCCTGCAAAGGTGCAACAATCATAGTGAAGGCACAATTGAGAAAGCTATGTTAAAAACTATAGACCATTCAGATACCAGCTGAACAAAAACACAGTACTCCTGACTGCAAGAAAAATAATACTTCATATTCTCTGAAACTCAAGGATCTTGGGCAGTTAAGATCAAAACTGAAATCAAACCCGTGCAGCATCAGAATAAGACCCACCCAGTTCCCAAAATGCTGTATGGGTCAAAACTCACATTGGACTCATTAGTAGCCGACAACATACCTAATGCTACAAAAATCAAGATTCTTGAATGAAGACCTGGACATAATTCTATATTGCCAGAACTGTGTTTATATTATGTTTAGTTCACAAAAATACAATAATTCTATCTACATATTCTTCAGTTTGAAAGCCTTAAAAGAAGGTTATGTCATTGTTCTGTTTTACATTGAAAACAAGCTGCAATAAACATTATTTCAGAATGTGCATCCATCTAGGAAAGGATTTGTTCAAGTATCTAAAAATTGTGCCCATCTCTACTTAAACCTAACAAAACTTTGACATGAGTTGTTCTGGTGGAATGGAAAGAAAACAGTCATTTTTGCACAAGACTTTTCAAGGAGGCCACTTACCATATACCTGTAGCAGTGCTTCCAGCCTTTAATGTGTGCTATAATCTCGCTCTTCAGAACTTGCACCTTGCACAGCCTGCACTGGTAATGCGGCTGCACAGTCCTGCTGGGACTACGGTATTCCCACACATACTGCAGGCCTGCCAATGGCAAAAAAAAAAAGCAACGCTAAATAAGAGCATTAAAGCATTAAAACATAACAGGCACTTCAGCAGGGTTTTCAAAGTACTTATATAAGGAGTATATTGAGACTAGCTGTTAGTAACTCCACTGATCCCTCTCATGATCAATATCAAATAATGCCTTCAAACAGATGTTTTAGAGTTTGTCAGTGAAGGCTTTTTAAAATGAGGAATACTTTTATTCCTCATTCAAACCACTCAATCAATAACTGAGTTCATAAAAAATGAACGTGTAACTGTAAGTGATGTAAGTGAATGGCCGGTGGTGTACATTTACAGGGCTCTGGTATAGTTGTGTGGATTCTTGTAGGGGTGGTATAAAATGAATATGTATGGGTAGATGGCTCTCAAGTAACATTTACTTGTACCACACACACATACTGTATAAAACTTCTGTAGGTTTCTGCATGTGTAAAACAGATGCCTTGATGTAAGACAAATTTAGGAGAAATCAGATGAAATATTTGCACATCATAGTAACACTAGTTTTAAATTATCCAGAGAAACTACAAGCTTCTCCAAGTGGACCACAGTTAGTATGCTACTTAAAAGCCTAAAAAGTCAGCCCACAAATATTGCTGCAGATAATTTCCTTGCCAGTATACTAAAATACTGCTCTGCTCCACACACCCACCAGTCATTCCAATATCTCACCTATTATGGGTTCAGTGCAGGTCACTAATATCTTGTCCAGGAGAGACTTCACATTTACTCCTGGGCGCGTGGAGCCTGGGCAATGGCAGAAGGATTAATACAGAGAGAAGTCAGAAGGGAGCAACGCGGACTTCAATGGCCTACAACACCACCGACACTAGGTGAGCACAGGATTTATTCACCTGTATGGCACACGACAGCTTCAGTTTCAGGGATGTATGGTTGACAATGCAGTGTCAGTGTCCACACAAAATGCCAAAAACTGTATTCAAATAGAGTTAAGTTTTTAAGAGCAGGACTGTTAAAGCTGAACTCTCAGTGAGTGTTGTGGTTTTCTCGGTTTCACAACACCTAATCTATCAGATAATTACATTTTAGATAGCAGCTATATTCCATTTCATGTTTATGTTCACTGTGAGCATCTTTTAAAGCCTACATTCTCCAACTTCATCAAAGTATAGTGAATCTCCCAGACCTATAGAAATGATTGCAGCCCCACAGTTACAATTATTAATAGCATAAATAAGACATTTGATCACCCATCATTATATGTTCTAGAAGTATTAAATTCAAAACAGTAAAAATGGAAGTAGCTTAAATAACCCTTCATGAGCATCCAGTATAATATCCATCACTCCAACTCTAGTGGGGGGGGGGGGGGTTTCCTTGCTGCACAAAATAGTGAAATTAGGAGGTAAAGTGCAGAAAGGGAGAGACAGAAGTCATGCTCAATATTAAACAGGTATAGTTACTGTTTTTTTGTTGTATTTGATGCTCAAAAACCTTAAGTGCATAGATAAGTGGACAGAAAAAGAATGAGGGTGTTAAGGACACTCTCCGTTAACTTGCAAAACTAGGATCATTAAAAGTCTCTGACCAGCAAAATCTCTGCAAAATGTGTGACAGCTCATTACAACTTTCCTCTGCCTTGGAAGGCAGCAGATCAGCGGATTTCAGTTTAAAAGCAAATGGGGTCTCTTTCCACCACTTGCGCCAACATTTCGCATGAACATGGCAAAAACCCTTCAATGAATGTGGCACAAATTCATACAGTTCATGTTTTTCTGAAGCAGAACGGACAGAATGTGTCCTGGCACCCACTTGTGTGGATTCAACAAGGACACCTTGAGCTACTGCGCCAGTCCCTCCTTTTGATACAAGTCCACTCCTTCACATTACGCCTTCACTGCAAAGACCACAGCAACATCCCCGTGTCACGCTCTTACGCAAAACCGTCTTAGTTTAAAAAAAAAGCTCTTCACCATTTCCATGTGAAGAGGATGGCAAAAAAGGAATGCCTCTCTGAATTCCATTGCTGCACTATGGGATACAATTAGCCTATCTGAACTGAAGAACAGGAGCTTCAACACTTTCTAGGAATCGCACCTTCACATAGGTGACAGTCTCATCAACACAGCATGAAACACTTGATGCAATGGCGAGACCTAGTAGATACTGCTTTGCCTCACGCACATATGCCTTGTATAACAGTATCCCTGTCTGCAATCCCATCCCCACATTTTGTGCATCTTTGCAGTGTTGGTGGTACAAAAAGCCACTCAGCGAGAAGCCTCTGCAGCCTTCATATCAACTGTCCTGTGACTTCCAGCTACTATAGTTGTCCTGACAGCTCATTTAACATTCCACGAAGAGGTTACGTTGCTGCCGAAGGGCATGGAAATTATGTCACGGGTGTTAAGGATATCCGTCCATACATTTTCTAACTGCTTCTTCATATTCAGGGCTGCGGGTGAGCCAGAGCCTATCTCATCAAACAAAGGGCGCAAGGCAGGGTCCACCCTGGACAGGACCCCAATCCATCACAGGCCACACACATACACAGGCATGAACACACTCACACCAGGGCCAGTTTTCCCCAGAAGCCAATTAAACTACCAGTATGATTTGCGACTGCGAGAGGAGGAAACCCTCATAAACGTGGGGAGAACATACAAAATCCACACAGACCCCTGGGAATTGAACCCAGTGCTGTGAGAGAGCAATGTTAACCTCTGTGCCACGGTGCCCCACAGGAATATCATCGAAATCATTACAAAAGTAGATTTTTAAGATTGTCAAGAGATTGTGAAACCTATTTTCTTTCTTATTTTAAAATATAACACCATTTATGGATGATGTTGTCCTGTTTGGCTCATCTGACTGGGATCTCTGGCACACACTGGAGAGGTTCACAGCTGAGTGTGACGCAGCCAGGATGAGGGTCAGCACCTCCCAATCTGAGATCATGGTTCTCCCCTGGAGAGAGAGGATCTCAGGGTAGACTTGTTCATAAGCGAGGGGAGAGAGGATCGCGAGACTGACCAGTGGATCGGTGCAGCAGCTGTTATCATGCAGAAACTGTACTGAACCATGGTGAAGTGGGAGCTGAGCTTTCAGACAAAGCTCCTCTTCTGGTCAATTTATGTCACAGTTATCACCCATGATCACGCACTTTGGGTAGCGACTGAAAGAATGAGATCACGGGTACACGTGGACTGAAATTTCTCGATAGGACTGCTGGGCTCACTCTCCATGACAGGGCAAGGAGCTCAGCAATCCAGGAGGACTGCGCACTAGACTCGCTGCTCCTCCAGATCAAGGGGAACCAGCTGAAGTGGCTTGGGCATTTGCTGAGGATGCCCCCCCGGACACCTCCTGCTGGAGATGTACCGGGAACAGCCCACTGGGAAGAAATCCCAGGGCAGATCCAGGATACGCTGGTATATCTCTCAGCTGCCCTGGAAATGCCTGGGAGTCCTGGGAGTCCGGAAACGCACACGCTTCCCCACAGAATTCACTCATCAATGCCACTTAGCGACAGAGATCACATTGCAGAAAGAAACAGCCTGCGAAGTAGAAGGATGACAACCATCAACAATGACAGGTTAATAGTGAGGAAAGCAAAGTACTTAAGAGCACCTTGCTTGCGTGCCGCCAAGCCTGCAGGGGGCTGTCCTGGCAGAGACACACCTGGCATCAGCAAAGCCACTCGGCCTCCGGCTGACCTTGCCAACCAAAATCCAGCTGTGCCCACGATCGGGTGCTTTTCAGAGCTACAATGGTCCTGCATTAGGATAACTATCTTCTCTGAAGGAACAGGCAGTCCCATTTGAACATCACGGACATCCGTAATGCACACTGGGAAGTTTCTAAAAAAGCAGATTTGCGATTCCTAATGTTATTTAGTATACACTTCGGCTTAAAGAACATCAGACGTGGGTAGATGTCTTTCAGGGAAGAAACCCTATTATGTGGCAAAAAGAGTAGCCATCTTTCACAAAACTGGTTCAACTCTGAACCCTTGTGATCCATTCAGGTCAAACTGATTTTTAACCTGTTTTCTCAGCAGGTTTTAGGCCCAGTTTTATCAGCAGCAAATTAGATAAAACCGGATGCCAACCTGAAATATGCAGCATTTACTTCCCCTGTATTACAGGGAGGAAAAAACATTTTCACAGCTGCATCTGTGAGGAGTCCTCATCTACCATACGCGAGAAGAAACAGAAGCAAATCCACGAGAGGGCAAGACCGTCAAAGAGAGGCATCGAAAATCCTGCTCACTCTCTTCCGAGCCATATTTTTATGGCAAGCCTTTCAGGCCTTCTCAAGCTGGACAAACTCTTCCAGCTTGGCCATAAACCCACAGCACCTCTCCAAGAGGAACCTGCAGGTGTGACAGCAGCTTCCAGAGCACATTATTTTGGTCTTATCATTAACTTACCTGGTTCACCGAGCTGCTGTTTTTTCTGTCAAAGGATGTGTTTTTAACCATCAGGGAGAAGAAAAAGACAAGACAGCTGTTAGTGAACAACACAGATTAACAGCGAGCCGAGCCCCTCTCACTGGGAGAGAACATCAGCGACCGGTGGGCTTCAGCCCATACAGCGTACAACTCTTTATCTTACCCTGCACCTCTCTGTTCTGCAAGAGGTCCACTGATGAGAACCTAAACTCCATCACTCTCATTTTGTCAGGGACATCTTGGAAAATAAGACTACAAATGATCCAAAAAATACATTTAAACACCAAAGGATAAGGAGTTACTTCATGACTTACAGGCACCATGTAACAAATTTGAAGTTTGGTTTTGTATATTTAACTGCTCGCTCTATTTCAAGAGTGAATTGAGCAGTAACATTTAAATCTTGAGTCCATTTCTCTCTCGCAGAACGAGAATATAATAATTGGCTGGGTTTTTACACCCATGCGAGGTCAATAAATTGGCCTGAAATAAGATATGCATAGTGCTTTCATCCCAAAGGATCAGAAAGCACAACACAAGTAGGACAGGCCTCCCTTCACTGAACCCTGCAAGACAGTACCCACTGTTATGCACCAGATCAGCTGCACTGCACAAGATTAAGTGGGGGAAAAAAAAGGCTCTCTGGACCAGCAGGTTCTACGGGCTCAGGGCCTCTTAAAAGAATTATGTGAGGACAGCTCCCATTCCTAAAGAAATGAGATGCAATGACCTAGACTTATCAGTTAAACTGGTCTAACACAAGTTAACCAGTTCTAGAAACATGACAGACAGAATTTTCTTATCTATGAACATCCCTTTGTGGACTGGTCTTGCTTTATACAAGCAGACCACCATCACCTGAACTGAAGCACGCTGCATCAGTGAAGGACTGAGCCACTCCAGGAACCCGTCCCTACAACTGTGCAACAGCAAGCAGTTCACACTCTCCAGAGTCATGTGCTGATAGGGGCTACAGGGCCTCCTTAGAAGCATAGCTTTTCCTGCTACTCCAAGTGTGCCTTAGAACACAATGGTCCCATTTTCAGCACAATGATCATGGACTGAACAGGAAAAAGCAGTATGTAATCAGGACACTCGCCACACATCTGTGGTCAACAGCGTGCAACGGGTAATAAACGTATAAATAAAAAAAAAGAGGATGATTTCAGCTCTGAAGCACTCAGACGGACACCACAAGAGTCAGTATTGAGATTTCTGATAAATTTCCAAAACATACAGGTAGTGGGCAAAAAAAAAATGGAAGCACCTGTATATGAGGTGCTTAATGCCATGAAGGAAAACGCTGAGCAGGCCTGGTGCAAAGCACAACAGCAGACAGGAGAGCACTCTCCAGGATTGTGATGTTCCTGCATTAATCCAAAGTGCAAGACAACACAGATGAGCAGCTGCAGATTGCAAACGTTAACCTGGAGCACAGGAAGCCAGCTTCCTCAGAATTGGCCCACCAAGAACTCCCGAGAGCCAGACACCACTCAGGATACCATTGCATAAATTGCTCATCGCACCAGCATTGCACGTTTGTGACCCTTGTGGTGCAAACAGCAAAGGCAAAGGACTACTGAGAAGTGGAGAAATAGATACAGTTAGATCATAATGCTGGGAGAGGGGGGTAATTTTTTTCTGGCATGGCTTGATACGTCCATTCCCTTAGAAAGTAAGGTCAGTGCTAATCACTACTTCATGGTGCCGAGTGATAATCTTCACATCATGATGCGTCACAGCTTTTCTTTCCT
The DNA here is from genome assembly GCF_059453375.1 of Lepisosteus platostomus. Lineage (NCBI taxonomy): Eukaryota > Metazoa > Chordata > Actinopteri > Semionotiformes > Lepisosteidae > Lepisosteus > Lepisosteus platostomus. The sequence continues at coordinate 22,618,776 of NC_142622.1, read as the reverse complement.
GTCAGGAATGGTGTCTTCCAGGATGACAATGCCCCAATCCCCCATCTACAGAGCACCTGTGGTCGCCCAGTTGTTTGATGGACGCTGAGCTTATCCATATATCACAGCCTGATCATTCACCAGATCTGAACCCAGTGAAGCATTTATGGGATATTTTGTACTGACATCTGAGACAGCAGTTTTTCCACCTCCACCAACCCGGCATAAGTTGACTGACTTTGGAAATCCCAAGGTTAATATGGCGTTGCAGACTTGCAGATTTCCCACACACTGGTAGACTCTCCGCCACAGCACACACAGACCTCGCTGGCTGCACATGGTGGCCCAACGCCATATTAACCTTGAGATTTCCAATTGTTTTGTCCACTACCTGTACATAGCGATCACATCAGAAACTGCACATGATATACAACCGAGGGGCAGACTGCCTGGTGGTCCAGGTCAGTAAACGCAGCTGGACAGGAATTAGGACACCAAGGAGAACCATGGCTCCTGAACAGCTTGCCACCACCACATGCATGATGTGGCATAGCTGCCTGGTGGGCAGAACGAGTCGTGGCATCTGATGGCTTCCATTCTGCCTCAGTCTCCTACTCGGCGCTCTGGCGGAGGAGCGGCTGTAGATACCACAATGATCTCCGCGTTACTGCAACTGAACAACTGCCAGAACAGATGCAGAACGCAAGTACAAAGATACGCAAGACCCTAAAGGTCACATGAGCCTCTTCGGGGCATAGCAGCTTTAATACGTCTTTACCAGCCGAATTCAAAACTTAACTGCGTGTTTGCACAGCCAGGGAAGCGAAACAATATTCACTACGCTTGTTCAGACAGCATAAATATTATATTCACTTACCTTCTGGTGTTTAGCGCCCCTGCAATGCTCCTGTAAGGCCTGGGCTGATGTGCAATATATAAGGCATAACTACAGTAAAGGAAAAAAAAGTGCTGAAAAGAACGGAATCTAATGTTTTCACACAAGACATTCTCAATTTTCAAGCACAAGTCTTTTTTTATTTAAGGAACTAGACATCTCAAAATCAAATAACAGACCTGCAGTTAACTTGACAAGATGCGATTATTATTGAATTCCTGTGCTGACCAAACTCGTTGGAACAAGTGAAAGGCGAAAAATAACCAGATTTCACTATACAGCATATTGCTAAACACATTCAATTTAATACTGGATCAAATCTCAAACCACCCGGATAAAAAAACAGTACCTGACAGTCAGGTGCACAGCACTCAGGAGGATAAAACACCAAATCACTATCTGCCACTTCTCTAAAATATTGTTATATATTGGAAGGCAAACACTTAATGCTCTGCTGAACTGCATTTATTTTGCATTATTTACTCAAACACTATATACTAGATTCATTTTTGCTGTTGAATTCAAGACTAAATACACGACGACTGTCACCATAAAGTTGTATGTGCAAAGGCAGTGCTACCAGATGCTCACCTTACAGAAATGTGCTTCTTTGTTAGGCTTTTTATTTACCACACTGCTCTTCACATCCACATCCATTCTGTAAACAGAACACATTTGGGAAATGATACGAAAATGTATATGTATAAACATTTACAAAACGCCTGGGGAAAGTCATCGCCTGTGATAGGATCTTCAAACATTCATAATTTTAGGTTTTCATTTTCATCATACATTTTAAAAGAGAACAAATTTTCACTTTATGGCAGGAAAGAGATAATAAATACACAGCAAACTCAATGTATAATATTTACGGCAATGCATGTTTCTTTCTTAAAATACAGTGAAGAAAAAGAAACGGAAGACAAATTAGAAACACCCTTTTACGCAGCTCTAGTACTTATATTTCCTGCCTACCTAAGTTTTTAGAGATTTTGATTTTAAGAAGGCATAATGCGTCGTTCGGCACCAAAAAGAACACCAACTTTACTTCGCCCAACAAATTGAAGTCTACGAGAGTTCTAACGTAACAAGTAACTTTAATTCCAAGTAGCAAAACTCGGATTATATAATAATCACACAAAACTGAAAGGGATTCGAATAATTATAACCTCGTGTAAATGAACAATCAACGATCAACGACGCAATCTGCGCAAATCGAAGTCGCCGGAGAAGACGCAGTACAGATCTAAAACAAACATTGCGGACTTACAGAAAATATAAACGTCAGGGTTATTTTACCCCTGCACAGAGAAGTGACATTCACCACCAATCTAGACTTAGAGCTGTTTTTATAAATGAACTCTCTACTTACCTAAAGTATGAAAAATAGGTAACACTCTCAATCCGGCCCCAAAAAAATCTTTCAGCAAGGAAAAACTTCCGCTTCCGGTTTTGAAATTAAAGAACTTTCACGTCACAGGAAGAAGACGAAAATCGGAGGGTTAGAGTTATGTGCGTATTTTAAACTTTAAAATACGCACATCATAACACAAAGGAGAAAAGTTATCCAAAAATGAAAAATAAACAAAGCACAAAATAACACGCTGCCAGAAAACGTTTGCTAAATTATTACCAATACCTTTTAAAGAGAATATAAATTGTAAAACAAAAACAAGAAAACCACAATACCAACGCATTCGTATTTCGGATTACTAAATACTTTTCAATTTAAAAAAATACAAACATAACCAACAATGCAACGCACATGAAAAAAAGAAGCCGGTTTCCGGTTTCGTCGCACAGTAATGACTTAATCCATAAATTTGAATATAGTGTGAAAATAAATGTCATTTTACAATTTACAAAGACCTTGTATTCCCAGGGATTATTCGAGATCTGTCAGGCTTTAAAACCTGTATTAAATCGAAGAACATTTTCTTATTTTCGCTCTTAAACATCTGCGTAATGTCGAACACTCCTTGAAGCCGTCCAGAACGGCGGAAATTAGCGTCTTCTGCGCGTCCAGGAAGTACCGGAAGCACCATGTTTACATCGCTGCAGCATCTATACAGTGATATCTACTTGCTGCTTCGCTACATCTGAAGTTTTTGTGTAAAAACAAATTGTCTTCCCCTATACGCGTTTATATTTTTTTCATATATATTATAATACCCCATAAAGCAGAGATTAAGCTGTTATTAAATAATTGGAGTTGGTTTTCTTTAAATCATTGGAAAATGGAACAGCTCGAATCGGAAGGTGAGCTTATATGTTTAAATTGTTTTTAGTTCGTTTCCAGGAGAGAAATTCCTTTTAATGCCTGTAAACCACTGACTGCGTCTTTGTGTTGAATCACTTTAATGAATTAAAGATGACATCTAAAAGATATTCTCTCCACCACTTGGATCTATTGGTTTTTAAGGATCATGTAATGTTTCTGACTTGACAGCGTCCGAAATAGATTCTAAAAGAGGCCAAAAGTTTACACTTTTTACAGAATCAAAGGCTTCAACCAGTAACGATGGAGCAGATCTGATATGAACTACGAGACCACGACGTTCATATGTGTGCTTTTCCCCACAGAGAAAAGTGAGGAATGCGGAGCCCAGGCTTCTCACTTGCCCAGTGCAGAGCACAGGTACGACATGCATGACATTCAGACTCATGAATTAACAATAAAATCCAATTGAAAAGCATTTTTCATATAATATCTTGATACCTTAAGTGTAGCCAGTACAGATCTTCTGTATGATCTCTTGAGAACAGGAGGCTCCTCTCTACACAAAGGATTGTGGGAGTGTGGAACAGCCAAGCCCGACATGTTGTTGAAAACGATACCCTGACTTTTTTCAAGAATAGGCTGGATAGGATTATTCCCGGAATCAGTTATCTGCTCAATACCAGATGGGTTGCATGGACTGAATGCCTCTCTTTTGAAACGTTTTTTATGTTCTTGATGCTGCACTTGATTTGGAGTAAAGATTTCCCCTAATTTTCTGAGGATGCCTTGACATGTTTTGAGAGACCCTGAATCAAAATCTACCCTAACCCAAATGTCATCAGCGAGTGAATTGTTTGTACCTTATCGGGTGCAGACTAACTCTTGTACATGTTGACGTTTGTCAGTAAAATGTTGTGATGCCTTTTTGACCACTCCTTGGACTGTTTAAGGACTCACTACTGGAGAAAGAATTTGTAGTGACGTCTTGGAACATTCATATTAAATGTGTATGTGTAGTTGCAGAGGTTAAGTGTTCAGGCTTTTTTTTTCATTGTTCTTTATTTTTCTCGACAGCGAGAATAAAAGCAATGAGCTGTGTGCGAAGGAGCCTAAATCTCACTCCTGTAAGGTGAGAGAAATCGAGAACTTTTTGAAGAGGCAAAATGTGTAAATCTGCAGTACTACCTTCAGCTGTTCTTTGACAGAAGGCCCTTTGCTTACATTTTCCTGTTTTCATGTTTTTTTATCCATTTCTTTTTTCAGCTTTGCGGTGTGAAAGATGTCAATATTTTACAGTACTACATGCATCTTGTGGGAGGAAAGCACAGACAGGTACGAACACATTTTTTTCCTGTAAAGCAATTTCTTGCAACATGCGGTTAGAAAATTAAAAAGCCAACCCTTGAATTGTAAAAAGCTGTAAACTGCTCATTAAGAATTCTATGATCTCATTCCAAACAGGAAAGAAACTGCAGCACACAAAAAAGCTATAGGCAATGTATACTCGATAATTTGAGTACATGAGCAACCGGAGGTAAAGTTCAGCAGTTCTAAATGCTCCCGCCTGCAATGAAGAATAAAGATTTGTGCAAAACTAAGTTTAAAATGTTGAGATTAATTGCATTTTTTGGTATTTTGCGTTTTGCTTCAGTGCCAATAAAGTGAGGAATTAAAGATTCTGGGATTAATGGGTACTACAGAACACTAAGGATTCTTAATTTTCTGTCTTTTTTTCTTTGTGTTGGATTGAAACCAGATTCCAGAAATGGGTTGAAAACTGAATTTGATACCTTAAGCATTTACAGTATATAAGTAGCTATGAATGAGCAATTATAATGTATTTGGCAAAACTGCTCAACATATTTGGTGGTTATTTGAGGTATGTCTTGGTTAAATGGCGTATATTTGTAATGTATTTGATTCATTAATTACTTGCATGTTTAATTGGAAAATGATCTGGATGGAATGTCTCACGTGTTCAGCTCATCACTGACAGCCAAATTAAGATGTGTGTTGAGTGAAATGTGTGTGTTTGTACTGAAACATTTGCAGTATGTGCCTTATACTGTACGTTTCACTGCTGCACAGCACTGAAAATAAAGTTTGTTAAACTCAAAACTCACCTTTGTCCCTCTTTGTGTTACATTTTCCTTCTACATCAAAAGAGGTTGCGCCAGGAAGGCCTGACAGGTGAGCGAATCTGCCGTGCTGTCTTGCACACGTTGAGGCCCTGTGCAGTTAGCTTTACTGATCTCACTATCACCCGATGGCAGCTGAAAATGTTTTTTTTTGTCAGTTAAGTTTCTACTCAGACTATTTTATCTGACTTATTACAATATATAGCATTGTCAGATAGACCTACTGTATATAGCAGTCAGAGATTTATATATAATGTATTTGCGTGGACAGTGGAATTTATAAAGGGTTTAAGTTTTAGAAATAATATTTTGCACGGGGTGTCAAGGTTTGTGACTTCTGCTGAAATGCAGTCTCTTCGTCTTCTTAATAATGGCGAATGTTTCGGTTTCTCCTTGTTTTTCCCAACATAATGTAATACCAAAATAAAAAGAACAATGTCTCACCCTACACTAATCACCTCCTCGCTTCCCCTAGCACTATTCAGTGGGGTTCCCATCTCGGTTTCTACCTAAATAGCCCTAAAATAACTCGTAGAGCTGCTGTGGTACCCTCATGCAACAATACTGTGACTGTGTGATACTCTGGCAACTGTGGTAGCACAGATCTCCCCAACCAAAATATTTTTACAGTATGCTTAGCAAAGTAAAAGTTGGTGATTTTGTATATGGGCCTAAAAAAAATCAAATTCATGTCAGCATGCTGCATACATTAAGACAAAAGTAACGCGCATAACTACAGATGGTGGATTGTGTACTGAAGTAACTGTGTGGAACCTGAAAAAGGTGCTTTTTTATTTATTTTTTTAGAGAACAGATAAAACCATTTAAAATACAGATGACATTACACAACAGTTCTTTCATAATGCCAATATACATTTTTATAAATTTGTAAATATACCAATGTAGATCACACATGAAAATGTAGTCTGTTCTTATATATTTTACAATTATTTTATTTCCAACCAAACTATATACCTGAAAAGGGTGTTTCATAAAACAAAAGAAATAGCTCTTTTATAAACATTTGCCGCCTTTTCTCTCTCCCTTGAACACAATCCCACTTCATATTTCCCACTTTGAAAAATATTTAGTGCAACAGCAGCTCATCTGTAGCTTGTTGTTTCATCTAGTGTGATCGATTGATCAATGTCGTGCAGTATCATGCCATCAGATCAGTGAGATCACATGACACTGACAGCATGGAGCCGCATCAGCTCCTGTCCTGGTGGGGGGGGGTGGTTACACAGCAGAGTGAGAAGTGACATTTTTACACAGGATCTGTAGTGGGATGGCAGGGGAGCTATGGGTGTGATACAGTTGTGATCAGTCTTGCTGCAGTCATTTTGGGGAACAGCATGCAGGAAAATATTTCGATCAGTTTTCTCCGATTTTTCTCTCAGTTCCTGATTCAGAAGCAAGTTTACTAAAGAAGGGAGTTCTGCATGTCTATATGGAGATGCAAAACCGCAAGGAGCCAATTATTGGTAAGTGTCGCCACTGTAACTAATACTGATAAAATAGAAAAGGCACAGTCTCTAATTAATTTGTTTAATTACTATCCCTGAGGTTGGATAGCACACCTTTGATTGGTCTGCACAGACCATGTCGTTCTGGTCAGGATCAGTGTGACTATTCTTTCTGTGCAATTATTAAGGTTGTAAAAGGAGAAAAAAAGAAACACCAGATTAAATTGATCTGTTGCTTGAAATGACAAGTTCTTGTACCTCAAGAATTCTCTTACTTTCTTTTTGGCTGGGTTGGTGTAGAAATGCTTCTGCCTGCTTTCACTTTTCCTGCATGGCAGCTCCAGTTTGACATTGTTAGCAGTCGCGTATACGATATGATATCGTCCCTGACTTGTTCTCTTTTTCAACCGATTCTTCCATGACTTGATTCAATGGGGAGGTCTGATGTTCCCCTTTTTGCTGATTTCCCGAGGGTAGCCTCTTAAAAGACGTCTTGTGCCGGATGTGGGTCAGCCTCATTGTGTTTTACCTCTTGTCTGCCTGCAGGCTTGCAGTTTGTGGTCCAGTTCAAGAGCACGGGGGACTCGGATCATCCATATTACTTCTGCCAGCTGTGCAAAGTCCTGTGTCAGAACGACGCTATCAGCCACGTTGCCAGCCGTACGCATCGCTTTACTTACATTGTGAGTAAGAGGAGCTTCCAGCTTCATTTCGAGCAGGGCCTCAGGCCCAGTTCCTGGAGGGTCTGGTGTCTCTTGGTTTTGTTCCAACCTGAGGTTTCAAATCAATAATCAAACCGTTTTTCTTAAGGTCTTTTCCAGTTGACTATACAAGACATTTCCTTCATTAAAGGGACAGTTACCTGTACGTTATTTCTGGGAGCAGATGAGTCTTAAAAGACCCTGGGAAGCAGCCAAAGGCAGTGGCAGAGAGCCCCGCGTGCTCTGATCTGTGCAGGCAGGAGCGGTTTTTTTTATCTGTTGCAGTGCCCACTTCCTGCAGGGCCCTATGATGTTCGGTCCAACTTGAATAGTCAGTTACACATTTAACCTAATTATCTCCTAAATGACATATAGGATGTTTGTTGACAACACATCGGCGTTCCCCTGCAGCTCATTCAATAATTAGACTAATTATAATGGAGAAGGGAGTCGCCTGCCTTTGACTCCTTAGATTTTCTTGGGGAGGTCGCTTCAGGGATTGTCCGTTTCTGCCAAGGTCTAAGATAGGGGACGGTGAATTGACTAAGTCCTCAGACAGATTTCGCTCTCCAGACCCGACTCAATTTTTGTCTTTTCTCGATAAGTACCCAGTCTTAATTACAGACGCATGCAGGCAAATACTCGTCCAAGTTTCCTCTGGCCTTTCTTTCAGCTCCTGATTCAGAAGGAGGTTTAATCAACTCAAGCCATGACAGCAGCACTCAGACTCTCAGTGAAGACATGACAGACTAGGCACTGTACATGGGATATTTGTCTACAACAAACAGTGACACACATGACTGACTTAAGGTCTATTCTCACCGAGTGTGGTGCGATTTATCACATGACAAAATAATTATTTTTTACCGGTGGAGACAAGTGTGTTCTCAGTGTGATGGAAGGAAGGTTTCATCACCTTGTTGGGTAGTCTTCAGTATATCCAGTCCCATAACGCTGGACGTCTTACCACGAGGAGTTACCGTGGCGATACTTCAGTGTGGGCATTTCATTTTCTCACTCTAGGCAAGTACGAGTAAGTGTCTGGTTGCTGCTTCTTTTTTTCATGCATTGGGATAAGGGTAGCCCATGTTGGTGCTGCACTGCTTTGTGTTATAGGCTAATACAGTGGTTCTCCCGGAGCACAGCATGTCTGCTGCTGATTTTGTTGCAGCTGAGCCCTTATTCAGCGGTACAAATTGCTGCCAGTCGTCGACCTGGTAGTTTCCTTTCCTTTCTTTTTTCCTGCTCCTGAGTCTCGCCTGTGTTGTCTGGTTTTTGCTCCAGCTGAGTACTTAAGAAGTTAGCCATTGCAATTTCAGTTTTCTGTTTGAGGCCTTATTTAAAACTTGCTTTCAGCTCTAAGAAAGCTGAATGAATCGGTACGAACTGTGCACTCAGTAGGGAGTTTCAGGACTGCCCTCATTCAGGCTTGCGAGCTGCAATGTTGTATTATTAGGCTCCTAAAGTCAAAGCCAAGGTGAAGGTAGTGAGTTAATGTGAAGGGCTGAGGACAAGAGCAGGTTAAATATCATATGTTGATTTAAAGCAATGTTTTAGCATGACAAACAAGTCATGAAGTACTTCTGAAGCTGGAAAGACCGCTCAGACTGAGCTGTGCTGCATTTAGCCAAGAGCTCAGGCATCTGTCAGGTAATGTGTCAAACATTCCTTTGCGATACAAAGCAAAGCGATGCTCCAGGTTATCGTAGAAACCTATTATATAAAGAAAATGACACCAGGTGAAGTGAAGCTGTACGATGCCCACAGGTGTCCCTGGCCTTCAGCTCACCCAGCCCCTCAGTGGTGCTGTGCCACACAAAGGGCCCCATTTACAGACTGCCTGCTGTATGGTAGGAAATAGCACCTCTCCTGCTGCTTGCTCTGCCTGCTTCATTACATTGCCCACATGAATCTCTTTGAGGAGATTTCTCTTCTGTAACAGCAATGTGAGAGCTGCAGTAGTGGACAACAGCGGCAAATTGTGACTGTCCACGAGCTACACTGAACGACCAAAGACTTGGGGGGACACATCCTATGTATCTTCATCAGAATCTCGTCTCTGCTGTGTTGGGTTGGCCGTTTCGCAGAGTTACCCCACGCAGAATAGATTAGTGAGGAAGGGGTTGCATCTTTGTTTCTTAATTTGGAGTTTAGAGTTGGCAGTCAACTTTATGGACATGTCTTTCGGAAGGGAGAGGAAACTGCGGTTGTCTGGAGAAAACCTACAAGAGCACAATGAGAGCTTGAGGATCCTGCACAACAAGACACCCCAGAGCCTGGAACCACGAGACAGCAGCCCTAACCATTGCGCCACCCAGCCCCCAGGGAATCATCTTACCGACTCTTCTGTATCTGTGCAGACAGTTTTTTACATTAATATCATATTCTCCCCTTATGTAAACCGGGACCCGTTGTGGAAACATAATAAGAAATGCAAGCAGTTGACATGCCAGTGTTTTTTCACTTTTAGAAAGAAATTCATCCAGACATGCTGCCTCAGAATTTGAAAAACCCTGGGGTGATTCACCTCCTGAAACCCATCGCGCAGACGCTGGAGACGAAGGAGGGCATGGGGGAGGTTCAGGTGACTCACGGCTCTGTTGGGTTGACCCCTTTCATAAACCCTACTTCACAACCCACCCAGCTGTGTCACGCGTGGTACAGCTCATTATTCAAGGAGGTCTCGAAACAGAGGCTTTATAAAGTTTGTCCACTCCAGAGCAAAACTCAGTTCCCATTTTAGGGGGCCATGGAGGAAGGGCAAGTAGAGTAGAAAAGAGGTTTCCAGTTTAACACAATACCTTTCACCAGAACCAGATGTTTCTATAACAACTTCTGGAGACCTGTTGGAAAAAACACTTCGCACAGGACTTTATTTTAACTACACTGATTTCCAGTTTTTAGGGAATGTTGTCCAGTCTCTTTACATCATTTGTTGGGAATGTTTGGAATCTTTTGTGTTTGTTTTACTCTTCAGCAACATTATATATATATATTCTCTACAGTAGGTGTTCAAGAGTTTTTCAGATTTTCTCAAAGGCTTTTTGTCTCTTATCTTTGTTAAGTTAGCCCCTATGCATATTAACTATTTTATTTTAGAGCACTGTATTAGCTCTGTAGATGAAAAAGAGATTTTCTAACAAATGATCTGTCCATCTTTCACGTTAAAATGTATGATGGAAGCTACAAGCCTTTCACAATATGCCATGTATTTTTTTTAAATTGCTCCTGTTTGAAAATAGTGTGGAGTGGGTGATAGACTACAGGGTGCAACAGATATGCGTTTGGAAAGATAGACAACATCTCAATTGTTGTACCACAGCAGTAGGTCATACCTGGTCTATTATTTACCTGTTTTTATTTTCAGTTTGTTTTTTGGTTTTACAGTTAAAAGAAATAATATTGCATGGTACCATATATAATATTGAACAAATGTGAACAATCATTATTGAATGAAAAACCTGGTACCTAAACAAACTGTGTATTACAAGAATAATATGAAAACAGGAATAAGTGTACAAAAGTAGTACAAAAAAGGAAAGCAGAGATTTGGAAGAGATAAGCAAAGGAAAAAGAGGAAAGAAAACCCTATTTTTACCTGTTTTTTATTAGTTTTTTGTCTACTGTGAAAGGCCTGAAATGTAATCTTTTTTTTTTAGTCTCTGAAGGTCTTTGTTGTTTCGTTTTGTTTCTAGGTGCAGACCTTGTCTCCTGACGACTGGTCTAAATTTAAAACAATGAGCCTGGAAGAGAGTAAGTTTCTGTCAACTTTGTGAAGATTCCTAACAGTGCTTTAAAGATGTATGGCACAGTCTTGTGTGCACGTTTTTTTTTGACTGTATGAGATGTGAATGCATAAATGTACCTTATACATCTTGCTGTATAAAACTGGGTGAGAAAGACAGAAATCTGAATTATTCTTAGAGTCTGGCCGTTTGAAACTCACAATCGGAATGTATTGCCGTGCAGTAGAAAAGTATTTTCTGTAGACCTCAGTCGAGGGTCTGGCCTCAAGCCCTGGTTCTTGTGTTTCTGTCCGCAGTTATGGAGAAGTATCAGGTGGCAGCGTTCTCCACGAAGCTCCCCAGTGGCGATTCAGAAAAGTGCCAGAGCGACCTCCCAGTTGGTCTGTATATTTACCTGCATTTCTTTTTTGCAGCTCTAGCTGAGCATCTTTTACATGCAAACACTGTATACTGTTTTCCTTTTCACAAAACCTGTTCAACCTGTATCTGCGCACTTAATTAAAACGGAAGGTTGAAGAATGAGAGTCATGACAGGCCTGTTAAAGAGATGTACGTTTATGTGCAGTTTGAAACTGATGCCTCAGAAGGTTGGAAACTGAGGTCTAGTCCAGACTAGTGATTTTATTTTATTTTGTTGCACAGAAGGACTACAGGGTTAACATTTACATATCTTTGTGACTGCTTCTATCTCCTCCTCCCAAGGGCCTCAGCCTTTTGACACCCATCTCTCTTACAGAAGCTTTGCCTTTTGAAAAGAATAAGAAAATAGAGAAGCTCAATGCACAGAAAGAAGTCAAGGAACGGAAATTTCCCTGCTGTGAGGTGCGAGATTGTTGGGGGGAGGGAATTTTTGGGAAAATCACTCCATTTGCAGAATGTTTTAGCCTTTGCTTGTGTGTGGTCTTGAATCAGTCCAAATATGACCATGGGAAACATGTTACCATGGACAACGACTGTGCACAGTGGACAAATTGTCACATTGCCAGTATTCAGCTGAGACTCCATGCACTCTCTTCTGATCTAGTGCTGTCTGGTGTGAACTGTTGCTGACCATTGTCCTATTTGTATGTGAGCAAAAATGTCCATGCTCAGAAGTGAGTCTTTCCCAGTCCAGTTGTTGAAATAGGGCAGCTGGTGCCACAGTGCCGTGTAACCTGAGAGATTGGATCAAATTAAGATGCACAAAGTTTAACATCCCCGACTTGAATATTCTGATCTGATCTTTTCATATTCTAGACAAGAATAAATCCTGTTTTCTTTAAAAAAAAGGGTGGAATCACCAGTTATTTGAGACTGGGCACTCTAGGAACAGCTCCAGTTCCCACCCGGTGAGGAGGAAGACTTGTAGACATTTTCCTCAGACACTCCTCCTGTCAGAACTGCTTGATCATTGACCCACTACAAGCCCCACCGAGTTTTGACAGAGATCTAGGGCTGGCTCCAGGCCCAGCACATCTCTTGGTGATGTCATTCCAATCCTGCCGGTGTCCAGGCTGGAGTCACTGTGTCCCCAAGATCCTAGCTGACCAGTCCATCCCAGGGTCAGACCTGTGATATCTGAGCCGTAACAGCTCACCTTTACCGTTTGAGCCACAAGCTATTGACAGCGAAGCTGTCTTTTTGGTATATTCTTGATTTATCCCTCTGAAGCTCCTAATTATAGTTAAGCTGTTGAGACATTATTAATCGATGAGCACAGTTTTTGGGGTGCCGTTGTACAGCCGTTGAGGTACAAATGTGTATGACCAGTCTGTCGTGTATTGTGATACAACTCGTTTGCACCTTAATTAACATGATTAACATTAAGAGAATTATAAAACAATATTGGGCCTAACATGTAATAACAGGCTCAATAACAGTCTTTATGATTTGCAATCCATCATTGTTCATGTTTTCAATTTCTAGATTGATTTTGTTTCTTGCCTGGCTTTGAAATCTGTTATCTCCTCTGTATGTCTTTGTGTAGATCTGTGAAGTGGTTTGCAGCAGTGAGATACAGTTAAACATGCACTTGAACGGAAAGAAGCACAAACTGGTAAGTATCCCTCATTCAAAATCTGTCAGTGTTGAGAGAATCTCATCCAATGCGTATTACTCTTTTTTTAATCTATAAAGCTTCTAAGAACCGTCTGAACCATGGAGGAATGCTAAAATTACCCACATTCTGGTGGTCACCTTTATTTACTATAGCGCCATTCAACCTTAGTTGACAGTGCTATCAGTCCATTCAGATATCAGTCCACTTTGGCTGAAGCAGTTCTTTGCCTGTCCTGTTGTGAAATGTGGTTTTACAGTAAGGATATTTCTTCTAACAAAGTGCTCAGAATTGTGCATGCTGATCATCAGTTAACTTCAACTGATCCAGAAGAAGATAGATTTGCCATAGGTAGACATCCTTGAATTGGGCAGTTCTGTTCAGGTTTAGTTCTTCATCAAAAAGGAAAACTATCAAAATAAATATAACACCTTTGATGAAATAAATAAAGGCATATTTGGGTGACTTGATAGAGAACTTGAGACGTTAAGGTTGTGATGTATTTCGAAATATTTGTGAAACAATTTTTATTTACACATTTTACTATACACCCTGACTGTTCAAGTCTTTGTGGGCAGTTTTATTATCTACACCATAATGTAGAAATTTTGCAGACAGAGTGAGATGAGAAGTGTTCTGTTGCATCGACTATTTTACTAATTCACTGGTCGTTCTTTTGTTTTTATTGGTGGTCATCTGGTGCACTTGGAAAGAAACTGAAAACTGTTCAATGCAAAGGTTAGTGCATTGACTGTGTGTATCTATGTGACAATAGTGTCAAGAGCAATTAATGAAAGTTGAGAGTTTTATTAAGGTTGCATTCGTTTAATCCTTTATTAATTCTGGGCTTTGTAGAAAACTGGACTGCAGAAAGTGTGGGGACCTTAAAAAACTATGTTGAAAACCCCAAGAGGTCTGAACCAGTGGTGGGTGAGTACAGCGTCCACTTCGCTAATATCTTCCTGCTTAAAATCTGGGAAAACTTTACTAAGCCCTTAGACCAATTCAGACTTACAACGTAGGCAGACATATACTAATTATTATGCCAACAACATAGACTGCTGCTGTTGGGTTAAAACAAGGAAACCCTTATGTGTTTGTTTCCCAAGTATCTTTAAAAGTATAATTAATTTCTGGTCCTGCTGTGACTGACAGTTTTTAAAGCAAGGGCTCCATGTCTGTGCCTTCGTTTGGATTTGGATGTTTTTGAATGTCATAGTCATTGTTCTTATGATTCCACAGTTCTTAACCTGGTTTGTTGTATAGCACCTGCGAAGTAGAAAAGCTGTGTATTTTGTGTTCGATTTAGAACTTGTGCTTTAATGTCAGAAATCTTGCTTAAATTCTGTGTAATGTTAATTATGGTGGCAAAGTGGTTAGCATTACTGCCTCACAGCGCTAGGCCCCTGGGTTTCATTTTGGATCTGGAGTTCTATCTATGTGGAGTCTGCATGTTCTCCTTGTATTTGTGCAAGTTTTCTTTGGGTGCTCCGGTTTTCTTGATCCAAAAAAATCCTCACTGGCAAGTTAGTTGGCAGTGGACTGGCATCCTGTCCAGGGTGTACCCTGCCTTGCGCCCATTGGCTCTGGCACCCCTGTGACCCTGAATTAGAGCAGGCAGTTACAAAGTGAATGGACACGTTAATGTGAATTGAACTTACACAAAGAACAGCACAGTGTGGCCATGTGCTGAAGGAATGTTGGTTGTCTTTTCATGAGCAGGCCTGAAATACGTGACAGAATATCGCTTCCCAGATGAAAACCAAGTTCCTTATTACTTGTGCAGCCTGTGCAAAATCAAGATGAAAACAGGTATTACATCTCATGTCACGAGCCGGAAGCATCGCTTCATCTACATGGTAAGTAAGAAAAGCTGTTGGCTTATGCCTCAGTTTGAGGAATTGCTGGTTTTATAGGATAAAAGCGAAATTTCTGTGGGAACCTGGGTGGGTAGTGAAGGGATTAAATAGTCGGTGCTTACCTCTCACTGGGTTTTTCTTGTCTCAAAGAGGGAAAGTTTTCCCAGGTGTAGGAATGATTGCAGTGTTTTATGACAGGCAAAGAAATATGAATTAGTGATTTTTAAAAATTAATTCAATAGATGGGGGTGAAGATTAGATTCTGAGTTATTTAGTGTACTGCCGTCTGTGGGACTGAAGTTTTCGATTTAGAATTCACACATGTATACACCAAATCTGATCATAAGACCTCCATTTTGTTTTTTATTTGTGGTTCATGTTTCGATTATGTTAGCATACAATGTTGTTGTAATTTTCATGAGTGCTGTATGATTCCCCTTGATTTGCCAGACACTTTGTTTTTAATTATTTTACCATTTCATTTCTGCATTTTAACTCCTTGCATATATGCATATTCAATATTAAGTATTTGCCTGTTTAATCCTGGCTTCTTTATTGAATCCTCGCTATACATTTTGTTGCACCGCCTATCAAGATAATAATGTTGGTAATTTACACCAAAAAGTGACACAGTTTAATCATTTGTGGTTCATAATTACACTCTATCCCCTTCCCCTTGCCTTTCTCTCCACTGGGGACTGACGTTACAATATGTCTTTTTCCCTAGAAACAACTGCATCCCGATTCGCTGCCATTCTATTTGAACCTAGATCAAATTCCTAAGATAAGCTCCTTCCTGAGGGAAAAGGCGGAGATCCTGGAGAAGACCTTTGGACATGGCGAATACCTGGTAATGCAGAGTTCCAATGAAATGGGCAGGAAACTGAACTGATTGGTGCAGAAGTGTTGAGCCTCGTGCCTAAAGAGAAGTTGCTGGCAAGGGCTGGCGTACACAAAGTTTAAAAGGCTACTGTGACAGGCCCAGACTGTGAGTGCATTAACAAAGCTGTTTGAATTTTAGGTAGAAGTACTACCAGAAGGTGATGACCAAAAACTCATGACCTTGAACTATGATGAAGGTAAGTCACAGATATATCAATTAATATTTGTATTAATTTGTACTACCTATATATTCCACAATATTACTTATACAATAATACAATGTATCATTTTGACTGAAACATAGTACTAATGTCTCTGCATGCACACACAAATGTATAATTCATCAGTGTCTTCAGAATTCGAACAGGCAATGTGATTCATTGAATGAAGATTCCTGCTTTCCTGCTTGTATAAAGAACATGACAATATATCAAATATAATAACAACACATGGGCAGTATGTTGGGGCAGTGCTTCACATTGCAACCTCACAGCATTGGGGCAATGGATTCAAGTCTGGATCTGGGGTGCTGTCTGTGTGGAGTTCGTGTGTTATCTCCGTGTTCACGTGTGAGTATGTATGTGTCCTGGGATGGACTGGTGTCCTGTCCTGACTGTATCCTGCCTTGAGCCCTTTGCTTGTCGTGATAGGCTCTGGCTCCAGTGTGACCCCTAATTGGATGAAACAGTTAAAAAATGGATGGATGGAATAATACCATATATGAGAAATGGCTGTGCTCTTGAACACAGCTCAGAATCATCAGTATGCATGTAATCTACAGTTACCTTAACAGTTCAACGTTTTAGAACCTTTCGATTGGATAATTGTTTGCTCCTTAAGATATCTATGAACACAATCCACAGTTTGGCCTGGAATGTAAATGCATTGTGGACTTTGACATTTTCTCTTTCACTCTGTGTTTCATTTTCCTCAGATGAAGTAAAATCCCTTTTTGATCTTCTTGTCGCACACAGCTCTGAAACTCCTGCAAAACAGGAGTCAAAAGAAGGGCAAGAGGACTTCTAATCATGTGTTAGAAGGTCAGTGTACTCTTGTCTCTGCACTTGCTTTCTTTTTCCCAGTTCCTACATTTCTGAGAAGATGCCAGGGTCATTTAGTAGATTTGATAAGTGTAACATCTGTTTGGCGATTCACATTTTAGTGTCATCACATGAATGCAATGAAGGCAAGGTGTAAAAGTCAGCTGGGGACAACAGTGATTTCATGTTGTCTTTTAATGAAAATGTGCATGTGACCTATTTACAAAAATGTTGGACAAGCCGCCCCAATTGTTATTCTGGGCTCCTCGCAGATGAAAGGGGTCCGGATGACAGTGATTGCAGACGATCGTCAGAAGTTCAGATGAGGGAAGAGAGGTGTATGGACTTTCCCAGCCAGAGGCATCCTGGGAGAAGGGCTCTGGATATAGATCGTGACTACTGGCCCAGGAGAGAGTGTTCTGAAAAAGGCTTGACCAGGTACCCAGAATATCACTCTAGAAGAAGGTCTCCTGGAGATGAGCAGGGGAATCACTATGGGGCGTGCAGAGAGCCTGTAGATCATTTAAAACAGAAGCCAAGAGGAAGATACAGTTCTGCAGGCTTTCCAGCACACAGAGACAAATCTTACTTCACTGACTTTGACCCATACACCTCGCGTGGTGGGAGCCCTGATCCAAGGTACCCCAGGAGCCATAAAGCACAGGATTTCATTACAACTTATGAAAGGCAGAAATATTCTGACGATCTACCTAGTCTCTCAAAGGAAAGACATCCTTCAGATGCTGATGATGACAAATACCTTTTGCGTCATAAAAGGCAAAGACAGTGGGAGGATATCCCGGAAGACAGGTTCTCAGAACCTGATAATGAAGGCTTAAGAGGTGAAGATCATTCTGGATGGAAGTATTCTGAAGGCAGACCAGGTTATAGATACATTAGAGGTGTTAAAGAGGATAAATACCAGTTGGACTATAAAAGACCTAGATTATCAGCTTCCAGGTACAGTCTGAATGAAGAAACAGGCACTCCCTATCCCAGTATCGCAAGGAACAGAATATTGGAGGAACCTCCGGATAATGGGTGCCCTGAGAGCAGAATAGAGAGGGGCCATACAAAATTAAGAGAATACGTCTCGGTGGCAAAATTTTCTCTGTGTGTTTGGAGCTCAGATGGAAATCCTGCAGGCCAGAGATCGTCTGAGGACACAAGTGGGGGACATTACTCTGTAAATCCACAAGAAGAAGGGGTGGAAAACCTCCAACCCAAATGCCACAGTAATTTCTACTCAGAAACTGGTATCGAAAGAAGAAGGTTACCTGAAGATCTTGCGGGTCAAAGGTACCCTGAGGATTACACGGGCAGGAATCAGCCTGCGGTTGTCTGGGGGGACAGATTAAAAGAAGACATTCCAGGACCCTGTCAAGTTGAAGACGGCAGCAGTAGAAAGCTTCCACCAGGTGCTGGTTTTAAAGAATTTGCTTCAGGTTACACAGAGCACCCATCTCAAGACAGAAGATACAGTGACAATACGTCAGAGCCTAGGGCAGTACAGGGTCTGGGCTATGAACGATACAGGTTACCAGAAGATGACTTGGGAGTAAAGAGTACTGCAGGTATTGAACGGTACAGATTTGTGGGAGATACCTCTGCCAGCAGGCTCTCCAGCAAATCCCCAATGGGTTTGCCAAGTAAAGATTTTGAGAGGTGGGGAATGCGTGAGGGTCCTCCTTCCAGCTACCTTGCGGGGAACACCCACCAAGAAAGCCCAGCAGAGAGTGCAGATGCTGCCGGTGTGTGGTGCACTGAGAGCAGGGCAGGGAGGAGTTATCCTTCCTATGCTCAGACACACACACTTTCCACCGGCACTCAGAGGCACAACCTGTCAGAAGATGGTGGAACTGGCTCGAGACAAAGCTTTGGGGCTCGGGACAAAGCTACGGCCTGTGACGTCCAGGGCCAGGTAGTGAGTGAGTACCTCCGAGGTATAAGGTACTCTGCACAGAGTGTCGGCAGAGGCGAGCCTGGGGGAGGCCAACCCAGAGGAAAGCCAGCAGGGGGAGCATCCCGTGCTGGGGCCCCAGGGAGAAGGGACAATGAGGAAGGCAGAAGGGCCGAAGAGCCATGCTGGTTCACTCACAGTGACACACAATTGGGAACACAACCCCTGAAGGCCCAAATGTCTGTCGTCTACCAGTCTTGTACCCAGAGATCACAAGAGCCAGAAAGAGCTTTTACTTTAGGAGGCAGATCCAGCAACCCTGCAGCCTTCAGTCCCAGACAGCATGGTGCTGGACAATTGAGAAGGTGAGTCTGTCTCTGATCCCACAGGTAAGGTTTTGAACCCTTAAGGTTATCTATTAGTTTTAAAACAGTTGTTCAGTGCCTGAATTATATGTCTGTGTATTCTGTTTTGAGTGGACATAGCCTCTTTGGTCCCTTATGCAGAGCCTACACTGCTCCGCATCCAGGTCCTTGACAGCAGTCTGCATAGTTTGTGCAGTGAGTGCAGCTGGTCAACACGGTTCTCGCACTCTCAGCCCTTAATAGATTCAACTCTGACTCGCTCATTCTTGTCACCTGCAGCCAAGACTCTCCCACAGTCAGTATACCCGGCTTGGATTGCATTTCCTCAGAGCAGGTAAGGCCTGGACACGCACAGACATTGACAGAGGGATCGGAGCACATTGCTGTGCTGACAGGATTTAGTATAATAGCCGGGAGGCATTTTCCATTCTTGGCTTTAGAGAGGAATGCTCAAGTTTTGCAACTATGTAATCTTGCCAGAAACAAAATCTTCACCATTATTCACGATACAGTACAGTGCCAAATAAAAGAATATGAATAAGAAATAATACTAAAATGCTTCATAAAAAATAATACTTGTAGGGTCTGAAAAAGCAAAAAAGGCCTTGAAAGATCTGATGACTGTGTATGAGTCGCAGTAGGAGATCTGTTGCTCCTGTATTCTATAATCCCTTCACCTGTGTTTGTATTACTTCTGTCCTTTCTTTGGCCAAGTTTAGATCAGAACAATGTTGTCTTATGGATAAGGGTAGGTTCTTGGACAATGGGAAGGGTTGTAATGTCGTTCTTGTATTTTCTGTGCTCCGGGATGTATAGCATTTTGTGTTTTTTCTAATCATTTGTGTTCTCGTTCTTTTGTTTTTTTCTTTTGCCTACTTATAAATCTCTGTTCATTATGAATTGTTTTTAACGCGCAGTGCTGTGCAGAAGTTGTTTCCTTGCTAGATCCAATAGAAAGTTTGATTTACCCTTTAGAAATAAAAATATAGCTGTGTTTATGGTATCCTGAATTAAAAACTGTTGGCATGAGACCAGCTCAACAGCAATAGAAGAGCTGTGAGTGCAGAATTTCAAAATTAACGTATGTTGTAATCTTTCTAAAGTGTTTTGAGGTGGTTCTCGCCATGAAAAGGCGCTTTTTAAAATGGGCTTTGATTGATTTCAGGGCGACAGTGTCCCAGCAACTGTAACAACACGTACAGCTAGAGTACTGCAAGTGTTGGAGCAAATCTTAATGGTACAGGTAGGTGAAACCTTTGGGACACGACTTTGGACACTATTGAAACGATGAAGGCAGAACTAGATGGGTTCAGTGTCGGACACTATGGGAGAGCCTTCAGTTCTGAGCTTTGCAGGATATTTCAAAACTGTAGAAGACCATTGTAGTGGTTATTTTGAGGGAATGTTTCTAGAAAGCCATCTGTGTGATTGAGACCCCATCTACTACTCCTTATAAGACTTACTGGCTGTGTGATCTCGTGCTTTGTGTAGTGTTGTAAAAAAGATTTTTGCTGATTACCAACATTCACATTTCAGATTTTCCATGCAGATGTAGTGCTGTGATCAGTCCATTTGCTGTATGTTTGAATGTTCCCATGACAAATTTGAACTGTTCCAGTGATTCCCTGGTTTGTACAAATTGTAAAAGCAGGTGCACGGCTTTACTCCCAGACTTTTTGATGTGTGTGCCAAGGGTGTGTAAGGGGTAGGCTTTGTACCTTTGCATCTTGAACATCATGATCCACGGTCACTATCACATGTGCTCCTAAAAACGGCTCTTCTCCAAGGAATGTATAAATATTAATTAAGTATGGTAAGATTTATATAGAATGCATGAACTCAGAAAATGCAGATTCAGAACCTTTCTTGCTTCTCCTAGTGGACTAAGCTGATTGCATAACAATGCATGCCCTACAGTACATCCTGGCTTTTGATATTAACTGAAATTAAATGAAGTGTAGCACTTTAGTCGAAATCTTACCGTCTTTAAAAGAAGAATATTTGAAAAGGCTGTTACAAACTCAAATAATGAAGAGTACCATTATGGACTGTATATCAATATGTATAAAAGTTCATGAGTAAGTCCTGTGGAGGTTCAACCTTCACTGACAGCCTCTTTTCTGATTCTGATTTCAGCCTCGATCCAGTGGCCAGAGACCCTCAGCTTCATCAGGCCTTTAATGGAGAGGCCTTGTCTGGCAGCCTGAGAGAGGTAATTCTAGTAGTGGAAACTGAGGCCTCTTATGGTTTTTGTTTTGTAGGAAGAAACCTTTATTTGTGCACTCTCTGTCCTGTCTGCTTTCCCTCCAGCAGCCCTTGTATCCAGTTCATATACCCACTTAGTGGTACAGTATATGATTAGCACAATGTCTGTATATAGTGATGTACATGCACATGTGAATTAACTTCTGGTGAATCGACCCAGCTGTTAAATCAACATGCAGATGCCAAGAAGCCACCAAGGAATGTCCAAGTAAAAATTGTCAGATAATTGTGTTTATGGGCAGTGTGCCAAAGCACTGTTCTGTGTTAATGAATGGTGATGCTGAGCCAATCAACAGTGATTAAAGTAATTCCTAGTTCTAGTTAAGCATAACTTGGCATCTGAAGTCAGTTAATGGTGAAACAAGTGGGTTGTGCTTTAGGAACTACGTGTGGGAGAATAACCACTTGATGGGGGAAAGTATATGATAAAGATTCTGCATTGAAACCTGGCAGTAATCCTATAAGGAGTTTGCACCTTCAAGTGATTCATTTCACCAATTGTATGTTTTTCATGTCTTGGCTGACGGCTGTGAACCCTGCATCCGCACACAGGAGAGAATGAGGAAGTGTAATGCAAATTCCTCCAGCCCGCCCACCTTGTAACCAGTCGTTTTCTAACACTTCTCAAGCCACGCAGTCTGCACAGGGGGCTCAGCGCCGATTGGAAGAGAAGCACCTCCTTCCTGGACAGCACCACAAAGCCTGCATGTGCCTGGGGGGGTCGCAGGGGTTGCAGTATTATCGAGAGCTGAGAGAGCCCTGGCTTACTCATCCCAGCCTACAGTTACAGCACTCACCCAGGTGTTCAGTACTGCTTGGGGAAATCCTGGTCAATTGACTAGTGACATGGATCTAGACTCTTTTTTATGAACAGCAACTTCATGAATATGATACAATAACAAGGATATGCACCCCAAAATATTTTGGCTTTCCAAGCCTTGCAGTGTGCAATATTTAAAGCTTTTGGAGAATGTGTAGATTTTGTTGTAAATTGTAAGAAGGAACCCAGTTTAAGCTCTTTTTAAAAAAAAAACTTATTCGTTTAGTGATGTTTTGAACAGTACATTTTAAAATATTTTTGTACTGAAAACAAAATCTGCAGCAAAAGCAAGGTGTCTCAGGCATAAAAGAGAAAAGATGCATCTCCAATCTGTCTCTTGCACCACAAACATAGTAGAACAGCCATGTCTTCCTCACAAGATGATCCTGGATGGCCCAGTGTAGCCTTGATCTTTCTCCCAGACCCCTACATGCTCTTTGAACAGAGAATCTGAGGATACATGGTAGTTGGGCTCAGAGGAGGAAGAAGGGACTAAGGAGCATGGTCAGCATTGTGCACACTGACAGACAGAAATTCCTGAAAACACCAGGATGCTCAGGAATATTGGCACAGAGCTGACTTTGGCAAGCACTTGTCAAAGATCTTGGGTGAAAGTGCTGCAGATTGCTTTTTTCACAAGTGCCCTGTTGGTCTCAGGTCCTCTCTAGTTCTCACATAAAATTGTCCATCTATCTGTCTAGCAGTCTGCAGAAAGTTCCACTCTCATTGCCTATGGAAGTGTTCCTTCACTTTTATGAGATTGTGCATTCGTTAAGGATGTTTGTTCTTTTCCTTTTTATTTTTTTTCAAACTTAAAACCAAGTCTTGATTCCAAGAAAAATGTGAAGATACAGTAAATTAGCTCTTGGTTGTTGATGTTGGACAAAGAACTGGGAGGACACCCAGATTGGGGGGACACGGGTTGTGTTTAATCTAAGTTCTTTAAAATGTTTAAAATACTGATGTTTTACTTTTTGTGTTTATAGCCATTGGTTAATAAATATTAGTATTTTGACAAAAAGTGACGTCCTTTTTTTTCTAATGGTGGCTTTGCCACATTATACATACCCATGTGCAAGTGTGGTTTTATTAGATGTGTTCGAGAATTCGGTAAGAAATCACAAAATGTGAAGGAAAAACTATCCTGACTTGGAGGAAATATGAACATCAAGCCATCTTGGCTTTATATGATCATCCCTCCTATGGATTTAGGCTTCAATACTGTGAAAATCGTCTCCATACTTTGGAACAAGGTTTGCATTTGAATTAATTAGACTATCATTTTGTTAGTTTTTTTTCTATTTAACGTTTATAATTTAAAAAAATGAGTTTGGGCTCAGCATCATGTTGCACACTAAGCATTCTTGCACATCAGTTGAAATAACTGTTCTGTTTCTTCTTCAAGACAGCAGTAATAAGCTGCCCATAAGCCTTATTATTTTTTTGGTTATACCCACCCAATTTTGGTTTCTGTATTTTGCACGTCTCAGCTCGTGGCGACAAAGCCCACAACTGCACACGAGAGAAAACAAGATTGGCTGACGACCTGCCCTCCTTTGAGTCTCTCGTCTTTAATGTCACAGGCACAGGTCCAGCACCCAGTGGACAAGAGGCGTGTCTCTCGACAGCAGTATGGCAAGCCTGCAAGCACCTGGGAGGCCACAGGCTCCAGGTAATCTCACTCTGTCTTCCTTGGCGCTCAACCAGTTGTGCGCTGCTGCTTTGGGAATCGCAGTCACAGCTGCCTAGAGCCACGATCCAGGCTCGAACCCCCGATCGTACAGCTCAACCTGCACTTGGGCAAACACAACCCGTTGGACCACTCAGGCAATCTTTTCTTTGTGCCCAGTCTAGATGTTTCGAACTTTTTGATGGTAACCTTAATATACTGTAGAAACTGAGCTATAAATATATATATTTTTGTAAGACCTTCAGATAGAAAAAAAATGTCATCCATTTGACTTCTATCCAAAGACTACTGTTGTCTCTACTATACAACAACTTAGGTTATTAAAGGTTTTTAAGTGGACCCCAGGCATGTATTGTAACTCTATAGAGGAAAGACATGATACACGACTTTATATTTATATGACTTTACAATTGCTCAGGTAAGAGTTTAATACACACCCAAATTAATAATGTCCTCTATAAATGCCAAGATGTGCACTACCAATAAGCCTTTAACTTCTTAGGCGAGTAAGCCTGATAAAAAAAGCTTCCTGTTGAATAAAGTTCCGAGTGCTTTTTCAGAAACTCAGAAGTGTGACTAATAATGCAAGAAGCAAAAAGGTGTCACGCCACGCCCCCGGAGGAATCGGCATTCCACCTCGCATTCCTGCAGTGTTCCCAATTAGCCCAATTACCCCTACCAATTTAATGCTGCTTCACAGTCTGCACTGTGCTTAGTATTAGGGTTTTTTCTGGTTAGAGCGACCTCGATTTTCTTCATTACTTACCACATGTTTTTTTGGCTACCTGATCCTGGCTTGTTTTTAGATTGTCTCCTGGTTTTTGGTTTTGGTACTTTGATTCCCGATCTGGTTTCGACTATCGGTTTACGGCTTCGCTTCTGGTCTGTACTTTTGCACCGGTTTGTCTACCTTCGGCTTTCAGACCTTAGACTGTTCTATCGACTACGCCTCTGGAGATCGCCCTGGTTTTCTGCATAGGGTCCAAACTGCTAATTGCTAACAAAAGGAGGTAAAAACAAGCATAACCGAGTGATGTACATGTGTTCACTCATGATTTAACTACACTAAAAGACTTAACATTTACTGGGAATCGATGCATTTATCGATGACGGCAAGTATTAGCATAATTCTGGACACAATATTGCACATCTATCCTTTTTAAAACCTCTTGCGTACATCTAGCCCAAGGAGGTTAAGGGCTGGACAAATTAATCAATCCAAGGTAGCGATAAAATCTAGGGAAATGAAGCATCCGATTTTATTTAATATTCCAGCCTCACTCGCGTAGTTTCCCCGAGTACAGCGTGCGTGGGGCAACTTTCGGTGTAAAAAAAAAACGCAGTGAAACGCGTGTCCGTGATTTCCCAGTGACACAACACTTTCTTAAGTTTTTTTTTATCCTGTTTAAGCACTCCCGCATCTGTAATAGATGAAACAGGTGACCTTAACGATCTGCTTCACAGACTTGCTGAGCGCCTTGTGTCGCCACCACTGCTCGTGTTCCTGTGCAGGACCTCCTTTCTTTTGCTAGAGAGCTCGGCTCTGAGACTGAGCGACGTGCTTGACTAAGATACTGAATGAAATTTTATTTAGTAAAGTAAGCATGGCTCTTGAATTCCCAATCTCCAGCTATCTTACAAAGGTAAGGGCTTTTGTTCTTTTTTTTTCCCCCCAACTTAAGATCAGTTCATTTAGCTATTAGGAATAACTATTGACTGAACTAACATTTTCCAAATCTTGAAATTATCAGAAAGACTTGCATAGTCTAGAAGACGTATGTAGTAAACCCTTGGAGATGTGAAGATGACAGAGCTATCCAAGTACCTACACCATCCTCTTACTGCTCCTTTATCTGCAGTTGTCAGGGAATGTTGCAAATCAGCACTTTGAATAAACTGCCCCCTGTGTTTCACATTAGCTGTTTCTAAGATTCATTAACCATACTAACTCAAATCCATAATCCTTGAAAGAGCGGTAGAGTGCAACAGTGTAAATTTGACTTCTTAATTATGTATCCTGCACAGCACTAGAGTGTGGAACTGGCCTGGAGCTTTTGGGGAGTATTTTGCTCTGCACTGGCCCTGCATGTGGTTGCTGTGGTTGAAAGCAGTGGCCCTGAGGCAGAGTTCTTGTGTCACAGGACTGTAATGGCACCACCACCAAGCTTTTATCCAGCCTCCTATACAGCACTCGTTTCTGTGACTGGGGAGACGTGGTCTAAACAACTTGTCACGGACGTCCAAAGGGACTAACCGTGGGGAGCAGGAGAGCGGAAAAAGACCCATATGCGTAGCGGCGAGACGGGGAAAAAGGCCCGGGCTCATAGTGCAAAGAGTTCAGGAGTGCCGTATAGAAACCTATGCCCTCAGGGAGCGGACGTGGGGCGCCCTGGTGCTAGGCGGGTCTCAGGACATCCGAACCTCAATGCTGAGCGAGGACAGAGTGCAAGACCCGGAAATATATAGCCCAAGGGAAAGAGAGGGACAGGAAGGACAGTAGACCGGAAACTAGGGACAGGACAGAGAAGGAGCGCCCCCTGGCTGCAGAGGGCGTGACACAACTCTACTGCTCCTCTCGCTCAATGTCAGTGGCCTCCCAGATAGGTTTCTGCAGAACCAGGCTGAGATGCAGCCCAGGTAAGAGTCTTCCTTTAAAAAGCATTTTAGCACCTACTGAAACAAATGCATGCTTTCTCTTTCTCAGGAATGGGAAAGCAGGAGGAAATCTATCTGTGGGGCACCGTTCTGTACACTGGACACTCCACTCAAAGTGCTTTACAGGTCCCCTCCACCACCACCACCACCGATGTGCAGCCCCACCTGGATGATGCGACGGCAGCCATAGTGCATTATATTTATAATCCTGAGTAAAACTTAATAGTTTTGTGTTTAACGTGTTTTTAGGGAATACCCTTTCGTGGTCAGCGGTCATCTTTAGAATGAGATCATTTATGAACGATTTTCAAATTACCGTTGAAATTCTGGGTTAGGGTACACATTTTGAAGGAGGGGAACTGTGCGAAATTGTATTTTTATCACGTTGCTGCGTATTTTAATAACACAAGCGAACCTATTGGGAGAAAAACTAGGAATATTACCAGAAACGCATGAGCAGTGCGTCTTTTGTCCATAGAGACGTTCATTGTATATTATTGTCATCGTCAGTAAAAATAATTAGTCTTTAGAGTCAAAAACACAACCTTGGCGTCTCTTTTTTACGCTATCGTTTTGACACTACAGCTGAAACGCAGGTTCCTTCTTCTCTTTGCGAACGCTCTCTGAAGTTGCACTGCTAACCGGAAGCGGTGCATTGCCTGCGGAGTGAGGCTTGTTGGGTCTTGTAAGGTGTCAGTGTTGCTGTATCCAGGATGGCAGAACGATAGATAACTTACACCGTGTGTGCCACACAGGTACTGTACTATCCCGTTACTTTTGTAATTACTGTATACTCCAAAGTAGAGATAAAAGAAGGTTTGCAGATGTTTCCCTTGGACGATGTGTGGATGCGGGGGTATAGTAATAATTATTTTTGCGTATTATTCATTTTTGTTGCTTTTGATTCACAGTGCAACACTGCATATGCTTTTACTATATAGTGGTATTAATCTATTTTAACACAGCAATGCCTGTGTATGATGTTTTTGCAGCACAGACAAATTGGATAGAGTGGAGTTTTTTCCAGTTAACTCTGGAGAGTACTACCCGATAGCTCAATAATTTATTTATGGTCATATATGATAATGCCATAATGATGTTAATTTATAAAATGAAATGTTTATGCATTACTATATAGAAGGTACACGAAGTTGGGCAGTTTTACATTGCCTTAAAATGGAATATTCCTCTAAATTTGCTCTACCTGTTGAAACAAGTCTCTGAAGTTAATACATCAGGCAATAATGACCCCACCTTCTCAAATATTTCATCATTCAGACCTGCTTAGGAAATGAAAAATGTTACAACTCGTATTGTTTGGTTGAAAAAGGATGTAAAGTATTTTAATTCTGGTACCATCCTAAAACAAGATTTTTAATAAAAGCCAGGAAGTAAGAAAAATGAGTTATACAGTCTGCAACCTCAACCTTTCTGGGCAACATTAGCCACTTCCCTAGATGTCTTATTTTTATTTCATCCACCTGATTTGGAATAGCTAGGTAGCAGTGGTTCACAGCTATAAACACTGCACCCATGCAAAGGAGGGAACAGGGAAATGTAGGCAAACTTCTATATCCTTCCAGCCTTAGAGGTGCTCAGCTCCATGCTGGGAGCACAGGGGAAGGGGAGGGGTTGCTATTTGCAGGGGTTGGGCGAACCCCAGGTTGACCAATCACAGGCCTTTCCTCAGCTGCACTCAGCCAATCACACGCTGCTGCCTGGGTACTGCTAGTAAAATTATCCAGGCACGAACCTGCGGCAGACTTATGTAATTGCACAGCTTCTATTTTTAAATACTATTTATTTTGACAGTTTCAAATATGGTCGTTATCAAGTTTGAAAATAATCGCTCTACCACTCTCCCACACAGAATGCATGGCTGCATTTGTAGAAACCTCAGACCTTTGAAAATGCGCTTGAGGAGTCTTGTTTTGCAGCTGTGTTAGCATCAGTGCTTCAGTGCTCCTGATGGCCTCTTCTGTTGTGGCTGTGCAGGAAAGCAGTGCTGAAGACCTCTGGGAAAAGGACAGAGGCTGACACAGTGGGGGCTGCTGCTGCTGGCTTGGATGATCCCTGCGTTAAGAAGGAATGCCTTGACATCGGTCACGCACAAGGACGTCCTGGGGACTGTGGGCTGGGCGGAGAGGGGTGCCTTCCGCACACGGTCCTGAAAGGTTGGGAGCAGCATGCTGACTGCCAGGAGAGGGTCCCTCAGCCTCTGCCGCAGGGCCTGGACCTGCAGGAGGAGAGGAAGAAGGTGTCCTACCCGTGCGCCGAGTGTGGGAAGCACTTCACCCGCTCGGGGAACCTCAAGGTGCACCTGCGGTCGCACACGGGGGAGACGCCCCTTCAGCTGCGCGGACTGCGGCAACAGCTTCAGCCAGCTGGGGACGCTCCGGGCCCACCAGCGCATCCACAAGGGGGACAGCCCGTACGCCTGTAGCGCGTGTGGGAAGAGCTTCCGCCAGTCGGGCGCCCTCACCAAACACCAGCGCATCCACACTGGGGGGAGAGCCCGTACTCCTGCAGCCACTGCGGGAAGACCTTCCGCGAGCTGGGCACGCTGACCAAGCACCGGCGTGTCCACACTGGCGAGACGCCTTACCGCTGCACCCCCTGCGGCAGGAGCTTCAGCCAGCTGGTCACCCTCCGGCGGCACCAGCGGACCCACCTGGGCGACATGCCATTCTGCTGCACCACCTGCGGCTGCGGCTTCAAGGAGACGCAGGCCCTGCGGCGGCACCAGCGTGTCCACGCTGGCGGCAACGTGTACAGCTGTGGCGAGTGCGGGAAGCGCTACCGGGACCTGCGTGGGCTGAAACGTCACCAGAGGCTCCACCTGGGTCGGAACCCCTACGTTGTTGTTGTCAAGACAATCAAGGGCTGCTGATGTGGCCGGGCGGTGTAGGCGGGCAAGCTCATATCCCTGCCGGGCTTACGTCTCGGCCTGCTGCTCGCCGCACCCAAACGCACCTCCCCCTGCAGGGTTTGTGAAAGCCTGTTAGGGTTAAAAAACAGGCTGTCCAGGGATACGTCATCTGCTGATTTAGAAAAGGCAGAAACCACCAGTGAAGGAACGGATCCGGGTGTGGTGTTAGCAGGGACAGATGGCCCTGTGTATCTGCTGCTGGTTGTTCTGGGAAGACAGCACAGAGGTGGGTCTCCGAGTACATGGGCTCTGCTCCAGATGTAAGAGGTACATCTCTAAAAGAGGAGGCCCTGGGCCCCTGACTCTGTACGCGTAGCTACAGCACCACAAAGCCGAGAGCAGTCCAGAAGAAAAGGATTCCCGCACGTGTATGTTTCACATAAACCATAAAGACAGTTGACTATTATCCAAAGCTGCCACAGAAGGGCATTGCTGATGTTCTCGGTGTTCCTGGTTTGTGACCAGCTTGCCAATATTAGTCCGGTACAGGAGCTGAATGCAGCGACTGAGCTCATAGTGCCAAATTTACACATCACACACACTTGAGAACTGAAAAACACTAATGTGAAAAAATGACTGCTGATCCCTGGAAAACATTGAATCGTGTCCCTTTTGTTTTCCCTTCATCCTAGGAAGAGGATGACCTTCCACCTACAAAACGGCCGGCAGTTTTGATAATGAAAGAATGGAACCTGTTGTTACAGATGTTTCATATTTCAAAGTCAAGTGTCGGTACTCACAGGTATGCCCTAGAATGATGTTCAACACAATACACCCTGTAATAACACTTGTCTGTGAGTAATGGAGGTCTCTGACTGAGTGAAGTGCTCTGTTATACCTGGGGTATATGGAAGGTTTCCAAGGAGTGTCCTCGGTTCATTCAATGTTGGTTTATTTCTTTGTAAGTGTATCCCAAACGCTTCACTTGGTCGCTGAAACTGAAGAACTTATTTCAGTTACGAGGTAACACTTCTAATAATTGCTTACACTTATATAGTGCTTTTCTGGACACTCCACTCAAAGTGCTTTACAGGTAATGGGGACTCCCCTCCACCACCACCAGTGTGCAGCTCACCACACACCCCGTATCAGTGGGGAGGAGAGCAGAGTAATGAAGCCAATTCATAGATGGGGATTATAAGGAGACCATGATTGGTAAGGGCTAATGGGGAAACTTGGCCAGGATGCCTACTCTTTTTTGAGAGATGCCCTGGAATTTTTAATGACCACAGAGTTTAATGACCTCAATTTAATGTCTCATCCGAAGGACGGCGCCTGTTTACAGTATAGCGTCTCTCAAAAGAGTGTCCTTGGTTCATTCATGTTGTTTGTTTATTTCTTTGCGCGTGTATCCCAAACGTTTCACTTGGTTGCTGAAACTGCATTGCTCTCGTATGAGGAACTTATTTCGGTTAGCAGGTAGGGGCCCTGAGCTGTGCTTTAGTTTGCCTGTCCTGAAATCTTTCTCTGCAGTCTATCTTCTCCAATTGTTCCCAGGATAAAATGCTACGATCCGACAGTACGGGCTTGTACCTGATCCTTTTGTCTTCGCGTTTCTCTGAAATTCAGGAGATCAAGAAAAAACTTGATATATTTTGTGTGAGTGAAATTCCAACCTTAAACAAGTTCATTTCTGTTCATACATCTGTAAAATATCTTTTTAATCTGTGTATAGCACAATTAAAAATGTGCATGCCTTCTTTAATATAGATGTCTATTAAGACAGGTATTTCTTCCAATAAAACGTTTATTGTACAGTTACCAATGGAATGTGTGTTTTTCTTCATGTGGTTTTAAAGGCCTGATGTTCATGAAATGTTTAAAGATGTCATCAGAACCACCTCGTTGATTAAGTACTGTTGCAAGATGACTGGTGTTTAAATTGGGGATTGTGGGCTTCTCTGCTGGTACATAGAGTATCGAGGGACTGAACTGTGTTTTGTGGTGAATTACAACCTCTGTATGAACTAGGATTTATCCAGGAGAAGAGTGTGCAAGAGTATTGAGATTCCCTGAGTAGTGGCTGAGGAAGCTGTAGGAAGCCTTGAGGTTTCAAGCTCAGGGCTTTGTAGTTAATAATAATAATAATAATAATTGCTTACACTTATATAGCGCTTTTCTGGACACTCCACTCAAAGCGCTTTACAGGTAATGGGGACTCCCCTCCACCACCACCAATGTGCAGCATCCACCTGGATGATGCGACGGCAGCCATAGTGCGCCAGAACGCTCACCACACATCAGCTATCAGTGGGGAGGAGAGCAGAGTAATATAGCCAATTCATAGAGGGGGATTACTAGGAGGCCATGATTAGTAAGGGCCAATTGGAAAATTTGGCCAGGACACCGGGGTTACACCCCTACTCTTTTCGAGAAGCGCCCTGGGATTTTTAATGACCACAGAGAGTCAGGACCTCGGTTTTACATCTCATCCAAAGGACGGCGCCTGTTTACAGTATAGTGTCCCCGTCACTATACTGGGGCATTAGGACCCACATGGACTGCAGGGTGAGCACCCCCTGCTGGCCCCACTAACACCTCTTCCAGCAGCAACCTTAGTTTTTCCCAGGCGGTCTCCCATCCAGGTACTGACCAGGCTCACACCTGCTTAGCTTCAGTGGGTTGCCAGTTGTGAGTTGCAGGGTGATATGGCTGCTGGATGCAAAGTTGATTGGATAAAGGTGTAAGCTAAATAAAGAGTAAAGTATTATGCAAACCAGTAGCTTTTAAATATTTTTTGTTCAGGAGACAAATAGCCAACCCTGTGCTAAGACCTGGTACATAAAGTAGCACTTTAAATTAAGAGCAGCTCATTGAATCAGGACATTTTATTTAAACCTTTCGCTTTATTAAGATTAAAGGAGTCTATTGATCTACAAAAGTTGAGCAATAAATGTAGTAGAACAAGGGTCTTGATGATCGTAGTCAGAAGCGGGGCAGGCAAAAAGTATAGTCACCTTTTGAAGAAAAGGATCATTCAGGTAAAAAGTAACATTTTAAATTGTTCCTAAACTCAGGTTTTCCATCGTAAGAAGGGACATGTGACTACGTAGTTTCACTCTTGTAGGTATGATCCAGCTAAGAATATTTTATTTGTGTATTAAGTGAAACGTTTTGAAGACATAAGAGTTTCAAAGCCGTTAACAAAATTCGCCCACGCGTGAGAGCCGTTTTCAACGAGCAGAGCACGAGGTCACCGGCTTCAAGCGCCTTGGGGACAGGTCGCGTGCAATGGCCAGGCTGAATGTAACGCTCCAGGAGCGCGTGTGTAATCGCTTTTATATTTGTATGAAATACCAAAAAAACATCAACGGCAAAACTGAAGTCCTTAGCTAGGTTAGACTGAATTGTCGGTTCTGTAATCTAGTAGTTATCGTTCAGTCTCTGGTTTTGCTGCGCTGGCCTTTATTCAAATATTCATTCATTTAAGACAAATTCATCTTCTACTTCTTAGATGTTATTTACCATTAATAAATGGTGAAGGCTGTCGAGGGAGACTAATAGATTAAATTATATTCCTCATCTCAAAATGTAGGTGGACAGAAATTGGCTGAATTATTACCGTATTTCTGTCCGTTTCGTCTTCCAGGTTGAAGTTTAGATATGGAAGATATCCTACAAAATACGGAAGAGCTGAAACACGGTATGAAATTGTAAAAGAACAAGGCGCCGTATGTTACTCAAATCGTTGGTTGTTGTTTTTTTTTTGCTTGCATAAAAAGCCGTTTTCAGCGTAAATAAAAATTCTTGGTGTGTACATCTTACGTGGCCAACAGTCAAATATTCAGATTTTCAGATAAATTACGAAAGCGCAGTTTCTTAGTATTGAACTTATTCGAGAGGCTCACTTCTACACAGTACCTGCTTTTAACAGATGCAAACGGATTCAATAGTAATGCTTTTCTTGGGAGAAACTGTGCTGCCATTACTTCAAATGAGATTACATAAGTGTGTTTTTATTCTGTTTTAGGCGATAAGGCGGAACTCAAGATGGAAGACCTAATGAATAAATTAAGGAAACTGCAAAAAGGTGAACAAGCCAGAAGTTCATTTTAGACGTTCAGTAAAAAAAAAACCCTAGTGCCTTTCATGTCGTATATTGCTGCTATGACAATTGTATGTTAGGGATTTTAGACCAAAAAACTCCAAACTTGCGTCTTAACAGTTTCGCTTCCCTTTGGTGGACTACACAACCCAAGTCTTACATGTGTCTCCCCCCACCCAGGGAAAACAGCTTTAGAAGAAGAGTTGAAAGAGGGCGAGTCCCTGAAAAAGACCCTGAAGGAAGAATTAGATGCCCGTAAGTGTGAATTGTTCTCTAACAACGTTTCTTTGCAAATGGATATTAATGTAGGAAATGGTCATTCAGAATTTGGAACAAGTAAAAGTTTATTCCATGCTGAAAAGAGAAGAAAGGAAACTTCTTGGGTGTCACAAGGCTCCACGGCCAAAATGTTGTTTCCTTTCTTCTCTTTTCAGCAGGGAATAAACCTCTACTTGTTCCTTTGCAGCCTACGCATGCTGAGGCAGCTACCCACCTGAACTATTTAGAATTTATAATCAAAGTTATGACATTCTGACAGAATAATACCATGTAAATATTAAAATGCGAGTTTCCTCTTGAAGGATATCCATTTTCTAACCTCTTGGTCCCATTCAGGGTCGCGTGGGAGCTGGAATTTCAGGCGGACAACAAGGCGCAAGGCGGGGTACACCCTGGACGGGACGCCAGTCCACTGCAGAACAGACACCAACATAGACGCGCGCACACTCACACCCGGGCCAGTTTTCCCAGAAGCCAGTTAACCAACCAGTATGTCTTTGGACATTGGGAGGAAACCAGAGAACACCAGAGGAAACGCGAACACGGGGAGAACATACAAACTCCACACAGATAGCACCTCATTGCTGGAATCGAACCCCGGGCCCCATGTTACAAGGCAGCAATTCTAACTGTGCCACCCCTCATGAAGAATATAGACTGATGAATATTGGAAGTTTAGTGTTTACAGTCAGAATTTGTGGTCAATTGAATGTTCATTCATTGTGTATAAAATGCACACATGCATGCTTACCTAATGGTACTTTAACTTCTGCTAAAATTCCGCTGTTGCAATTTTAATATCCCCCCCCCCCAAGTAATAGCACATGCAACTCGGCTTTCATTATATTCTCCTTTCCTCTAGTACACACAGAGCGTTCTCAGCTGGAGAAGGTTTACAGAGAAAAAGAAGGTAATGCTTTTAAACAGACTTGCAATATTAAACTGACAGCAGACGGAGAGTTGCCAAAGCTATCGATTTAAAACCAAGACTCTCATATTGTTTACTGCGTATTACAGACCAAGCCTAGACTTACATGTACAGCCCTGATAAGTCCTACATAAAATGAACGTTTTTGTTTCCTCCTCTGCAGATGCCTGTAAGACTCTGCAGTACCAGTGTGAGCTCAAAGAGGACACAAACAGGTAAAAATGAACAATGGCGTTTACTCCTGAAATAAAGTCTGAGCCAGTCAGGATTGTTGTGAAAGAGTTTAAAATGCAATGCCATCATTTTTCTGACTCGTTTTCTGAATGTCCTGAGAAATCTACAGCACCCTTTATGCTGCCCTCATCATCTAAGTATGTAGGTAAACAAACATGTAGATGGATTTGGAAATGGCTAACATGTGACACAGGTTTTGTGTTTACATTTTTGTTTATTATTTAGGGGACATCAATTAAACAGTGAACATGAGCAGCTGCTAGAAGAGTACACCTTCAAAATTCAGGAGACCAAGTTAAAACACAGGAAACAAAGGTGCAGATTCATCTTCTTCATTTTGTTTAGATATACAGTATACATTTTAAATGCTTAGAACATTAAGCACAGTTGTTAAGGTGAGGCAGTTTGGCAGTTAATCCTAGAATTTTAAAAGGATTTCTCAAAATAAGCCAGGGTATTGCCTTACAAATGCACGGCTCGGTATCTTGTTACAGACTCCCACTACTCTTTAGGTAAGGACTTGCATCAGTTTCAGTGGACTTCTATAAATGGGAACCTTATTGTTCTGAAGTCTAAAATGGAAAGCCTGCAAATTGTAACTGAGGAAAATAGTTGTTAAGACTTAATCAACTTGCAAAAACATTATATTTTATAATTTACCATTTGTCCTTTTTTAAAAGATTTTTTAAAGAATATACCACAGTTTTGAAGAACAAGATGTAGTTAAGAATACAAGGAACTGTATTATAATGGTATAAATGTATAATTGATTTAAATAGACATGGAGACATGCTTATACAAACTGCATTCTATGTCATCAACGTGCACAAAAACTTTAAATAATGTTCAATATAATATTAGATGTTCACTGACAAAAAATCACCAATTATATCATTATATATAGCAGTCATATAGACAAACTTTTCATTATCACAGCCTAGATAAACTGAGTGAGTGTTACAATTAATGAAAAATTCATGTGCACATACTATTTTTTTAACAGGATGAAGTTTGAAAATCAGCTTCAGCAGCTGTTGGAAGATCACAAGAATATGTATTCCATTTATGTAAGCTCTAATACTTTTAGCTTTATTTCACTTTAAAAGTGTGACTGTTCCCATTCCTGTTGCTTTTTTATTTAGAACTTGGCAGCATTCCTCATAGTTTTTTAAACTGTCATGAAAGCACACCAAACAAGTTGTCAAAACTTTCCGGGGAGTATTTACTGTTAGGACTGGGGTTTCTTACAAGGAATCACCCCATTCACTCACATGAAACACATGATCCTTCACCTGTACCTTTGACTTGGGAAACTTTTATGTTTTTAACATTAACATTTAACATTTTTATAGTCTCCAGAAAGACTTCCAGTGGAGATAGAGAATGCCGAAAATGCCAATGCCCAGTTATTAAAAGCTGGTAAGTTTTGTTTTTGTTCTGTTTTCAATGTGGCACATTTGGTTCATGGTAATGGCACAGACGGACAGCAAATATTCAGATTGTTAATTATTCGGGTCAGTAGTGTATAGGCTTCAACACGAGGCTGAAATTAACATACACTTCCAAAGATAGGGTTTAAATGTATTTGTAATGTTTTGAATAGTTCCAGAGCTCTTAGTACAAAAAAAAAACATACTTAGAGATGGATCACTGTGGATTAACACTGATTCAGCAGTCCATGGTTTATCCCTTACAACTTGACTTTGTTGCATTCTGGTGAGTGTGCTCTGATCCTCTGTACAGTACATTTGAACATGCACTATAAACATGTTAAGTAAAACTTAAGTGGATGCCCTAAACAGGGATTTCAAACCGGCTAAGCGTGTCTGCAGTCAGTGGCAAAATGTGATGCTGCAGTTGCATTTTAACTCCTTAAGATAAGTAAAGTGTGTCCTGTCTTGCAGAAAATAGATGTAACGGTTAAGATCTCTATGCTCAAAAATGTGCAAAATATCCTCTTGGTTATTTTTCATGCTCTAGAACAGATCAAGTTACTGCAGCTGAAAATCCTTGAAGAGGAGATCACCAGAGCAAGGGGTCCTGCAAAGAAAACCAGCGAAAATGAGGAAAACTAATTTTATGTAGATGAGACGCAGCAACACGAATGTATTTTTTTCTCGTTTGAACAGAACATAGCTGAACTAATCCAGGTACTTTATTTAGGTACTTATATTGCTAGTATTAGTGTTGTTACATAAACTTAAAATGTTTTTTTCTGTTTAAGAGTTCATCACCTATTCACTGCCTTTCCCCTCACTACAATATATTGTTAAATGATACCTTTTGTGTTCTTTGTCATATTAAATAAAGTTTTAAGTTTAAATTAAATACATTTAATTAAATAAAAGGAGTAATAAATTCTTTTCAGCTCTGTTTATTTAGAAAATAAACAGAACTTAAGACTAACGTATTTTATTGGCTATATTCAGTATCTCTGCATTGTGAAATAAAAATCCAATCCTAGGGGAGTGAGAATGCATTGATAATCAAGTCTTCTTTTGTTGAACATTTAAACCGTTCTCTGTACATGAGCGAGTACAGCAGAAGTATATGGCTAGGAGATGAACTGTGCTACTGTACATGTTGTATAAACCTGTTTGTATTTAATTCTGCTGGGGAACTCTAGCTGTGCTGCTGGAAATGTGTAAAATATATAGCTTGGAGGTTTTATCATATTAAATCAGATCTTCTCTATCAGGTGGATAGGCATCAAATTATAAAATAAATCCTTTCCAGACAAATAGTGACCCATCTTAAATTGATTGAGCTTACCTCAGATTTAAACTTTAACACTTTTTTAAAACAAATACATTATATATAACAGCAGAGTCTTGACAACTGCGCATTTAACATTCCCAAATCCATGTTTCGATCTGGTTAATATGGTTATGGATGAAAAGAAGAGCAGAGCAGGTTCAAATTAAACCCGAGGCTTTTAACCGCAAATTTCAAATTAACCGTGCCACTGACTAGGATCAAGAGACTTATCTAACTAGTAATAGAGGCTTTTCCTGTCACCTGCCCAAGTACCCTCTACCCAGCACCTTCATTTCACCACGGTCTTGTTTTTATATTGAATGAAAACTCCTGGTTCTGGTGTTGGCTGTTGGGAATGACAGGCTGAAGCAGACTGTCAGAGATCCTATAGTTTTATTACCGTTTCATTACAGTGGTGCATGCTAATCACAAAGGCAGAATGAATGTTATTTAACCGATTATATTAAGTTTTGTGATTACTGTTGTTTCTTTTAGTTCATCAATGTTATTTAAATGAACTTAAAGCTTATGTATTAGAACCTATCATGTAAGGGTTACCTATGTCTTTTAATCAGTTATGTTATACACTGTAGTACATAATGCTATAATATTGGGATGGACATGGTTATAAGTGAATTTAGCTATTCACCATAATTCTCTCCACCAAACTACAAATGTACAGACCCTACTTTAGTCTAACACTTAGCAGTACTTCAAATAAAGTCACAAGGTAGAGGTTTGTTTTTAATAGGAATGTTTTATTCTAAACATGACACTTGTGTTCACCTTGGCAGCTCTGGCTTCAATTTTGCACAGAGTTGGCTAAATCCCTACACCCATAGTCTTAATATCACACATTTATTTTTACTTCTACAGTATTTACAATTTTATTCAAACAAAAACCACTGCAAAGTTATTGCAGTTAATCGTTTTTAGAACAGTGCTTTTAGATACAACTCTCCCACTTACATTTAAACCATGGCATTTACAGAGTCATTGCGGTTAGAGAACATCATACATTAAAAGTCAACCAGGAAATGCGGTATAAGTGTACAGTTCAGCCGTTTTTACTAGGTGAAGCAAGAATCAAGCTTAAAGGTTCTGATGCTGGTCTTGTCTCAGTATTCTTAACATAAAGCCTTGGCAAACTGGGTTCAGGTTGAAATTGTGTCAAGGTTCTTGAAAGGAAGTGACCAATTCCCTGCAATTTATGATGCCACTTAAAATGGTAAGGTGGATCATATTAATGTCTGAGGAATATAACAGTGTTTATGGTTTTATTGCTTAGTTGGACAGATCTAAAATAAATAAAATGAAAATAAGTCCAAATAAAATCTTTGCTTTCATAGAAACAGTTCAAGTTCACAGTTATTGAAACACCATTCATTATTCCTTAATATGGTACCACAGATGCGTCGTGCCCTCAACACCGCTAAACTCCAATGGGAATTAAAAATGGTGTTGTGCAGATCATTTCCTTCCCGGTTTATTAATTAAAATGAACAGTAACTAAATATGGCACAAATACAGTATTATGGCTTGAGCTAACAACCTCAAATAGTCTATTTCCACTGGAATCAAATCTCCTAAAGGAAACATTTTCCGAGCTTTAGGGCAGTGGAGAACACCATTGAACCTTAAAGGCTACATGATCCTTTATTTATATCCTATGGTATCTTGAGTTTACATTATAACATTTGAGTAAACATTTAGTTGCTAACTGATCATCTAATGTGCAGCATTATGACTCCTCAGGATGGGATATGTATATCCCTGTTACATCACAATAACTTTTTAAATCACTATATTTGCTTTACTTTTTGGTTCTATAACAACTTTTTTCAAAGTTACTACAAGCAGATGCAGTGATTACTGATCAGGTACTTAAACATTGGTCCTAAAATTTAGCCAAACAACTGGGTTTAAAAAGGAATGGTAGTGCCTATATTACAGCACTATATTATAACACACATGCAATAGACTGTTTAAGAACGATGGTGGTGTTTCATCCCATTTTTACAGTTTGCATACAATAATTACAGTATAACATTCTGTAACATAAAACAAAGCCATTAAAGGACATATAAGAAGGTATTTTATATGCAATTCTTATTATATATGATAACCCATATACAGAGTAAATGTTTATATGCAAACAAACAACCTGTTAAAACCATGGTTTATAAAATAGTAACACATTGATCTTCCTCTGCTGGGCTATACAGCGTCAGAGGGACGCTGGTATTACTTTCTGGCAATTAGTATGTACCAGGCATAGTAAAACATGAGAGCCACAGAAAGGAGTAACTCACAATAAGGCACAAGAGTTTTTTACATTATATACACAAAATAAAAAGACACAAAGTGGTATAGTAAGGCACACGAAAGATAAAACAAAGTATACAGTATATAATTTGTAGTTAGTCCCAGATGACATACAGTAATAAGCTTATCTTAAAATAGTTAGTCCTAGACTACTTCTCTAAGTTTTTCTCGAATAGTTGATGAAACTGTGCAATTTAGGAAAATCTTTTGTGTCTAACAATCTAGAATAAGTTCCTAAAATGTGGCTTACTTTAGAAAAGGGAGCTGTATCGCTTCAGGTTCTGCTGTATTTCAATAATAATTGATCAATAATATTCTTATCTTTTGGCATCTGTACAAATAGGTAGAGTGCAAGAAGAACAAATACCATGTAACAAATCGATATTAAGGTCTTTGGTTTAAAACGGACAATGTTTCCCGAATCCCCATAAATCACCTGAACGGAGCTCCTTGGTTATAAACGGTAAAAGATATACAGCAAACATTTTGGATGAGACTTAATGAATTGTGTTAAAGTACCTAACAAAATAAAACAATATTCTGTAAGGATCTGATATTTGGCCACTGCTTACTACTAAATATGCATCTGAAATGCTGGAGGCAGACCGGAGCAACTGTGGCTCCTCCATTTTTCTTTATTCTGCAAACTCTCCAAAATCATTTTAATGAATTTTCTGTTCACCATATTGTAGCTTTAATCCCAAGTTTGAAAGCAACTGGAAAAGATAGTTCTATACTGATGATGCTGGAAGAAGTTTACAAAGGATGCTATATTTCATTACACATACAAGGGAAGTTATTTTATTTATTTAATGTGTAGCTAATCTGCCTCTTGAGATGAACAAGGCTGAATATAGTCAGGGAAGACAAGGTGGTGTTAAACGTGCAGTCCTGCAGGACAATAAACCTCCAATCAGCAGAGGCAAAGCAGCTTGCATTTGTAAACCTCTGCAGAAGCCATCTGAAATCTGCTTGAGACCCCTGGCTCTGCTTGCTGTGTTAAGGGCTTCCTCCTTGCACATTAGCAAAAGTTGAATTCAAGACTACAATATTAACAGACACCTGAAATGCCTGAAACAGAGCCCACGTAAAGAAAATGCTACTTTTCTCCAGTTCGCAAAGGTGTGTGCCCTTTGTCACCTATCCTAAAGGATTTTTTTTCTTGATCACATTTTCTAAAAGTGGAACAAATATCACTCCACGTGCAGAATGAAGAGCAAGAATAAAAAGACAATTTGGAAAACAAAGTTAGAATTAAAAAAAAATCATTGCAAGAATAAATCGTGCTGATGATCCCTTTGGAAACAAGAAGAAGTTCAGTGGTATAAATATCTTTCTGGAATAAAATCGCATTCACATTCCACTGACAAACATTCTAATAAAGTACTTAGACAGACATGCTGGATGAATTCCAGTTTGGCCTTGGTTTTCTTGTGCTGCCGAACCCAAATCCATATTTTTCCCACCCATAAAAGGGTAAAAAGCTTGCTCCCTTTTTCCCATCCACTTGATGCAACGATGTAGAATAGAATGACTGTGTCACAACTACTTCGTTTAAAATAGGGAATTATATAAAAAAGAGAAAACATCGCTTGTTCAGTGCTTGTACAGAGACTGCTGCAGTTTTCAGTCGGCCGCTTCAAGTCCGAGACGCCAGTTAGAAGCACCTTTTCTGCCATTCTTGTTACTCAGGGATCCAGTTAATAACATTGAAACAAATAGAAGGCGAAAATCCGAGTGGGCCAGTCTCAAATTAGACTCTAGAGTCCACCCTGCAGTTTTCCCTCAGAGATCTAAGGTCACAGTGCAAAGAGAGCAAAGCAGACAGCCCGTCGTCATCATGTAGCAAAATACATGGATGTCACCCTGAAAGCAAATCCTAATGGCAGTCTCTTTAGCAAGGAGGTCTGACAATGTCATCATACTGACTGAATTCTTTGCTTTTTACAAAATTCAATGTAAACAATGTAAAAGTAACTTCATAAATTACTCTTTTCACTAGCATAATGTTTCCTCCCTTTAATGCTTCTGCCTTTCATCGGTATACCACAAGAGCTCCTATTCTTGTGGGATTTTCGGCCCCAGCCCTATTTTTTGCTTTTGAAAAGCCCCAGTTTCGGTTTCGCTTTGCCTGTGCTCCCGTCCTCCTCCGAGTCTGCAGTCTTGGTCCCCTCCTCCTTGTTTTTGTAGAACACCTCAAAGCGGCTGTAGACCTTCTTCTCCTTCCGCATGCTCTCCATCTTCTTGAGCAGGTTGTCCCTCTCCTCGGGGTTGGCCTGGGGCCGCTGGAACCGGTTCCTTATCTGGTACACTCCAACGGGACTGGAGGACTCCGCGCTGTCAGCGGCAGCCTGGCCGCTTTGCTCCTCCTTGGAATCATCCGTGCTGCTAGCGGCCTGCTTCTCCAGCCGGTTCTTCTGGCTATTGGCCGAGATCTGCTCCAGGATGACTTTGGTGTCATCCCTGAGGTTGCTGCTGTAGAGCACATTGGAAGTGGACGTTTGGAAACGTGTCTGGCTGGTTTTAGGTGGAGCTGATGGTGGAGACTTATGGGGGGATTTTTCCTCTTTGCTCTCTGTAGCCTTTACACTCTCGCCCAGGGTGGACGCGCCTGTGCTGTCCGATTCTGTGGAAGTCTTGACCGCTGGCTCCTCAGACACTTCTGGGACTGTCCTCATAGTCTGGCCTGCCGCCTTCTCCTCTGAAGTGGCGGACATCCCCTTCTTATCGCTCTTTTGTCCAAGCAGTCCCTTGAGCTTTTGAGTTTGCTTCTTGATGAAATCCAACGCTTTGGTGTCCTGCTTCCCTTCACCTCCATCCAGGATATTCAGGGAAGAATTGGACCCATGGATCTTGTTTAGCTTTTCCACTGACTCCCCTGTGTTCAGGCCCGAGATACTCAGACTACGTGCCTTCTTTAGCTCACTCTTCTGAGTGTCGGTAGCATCTGTTAGAATATCCTCAGAACATGACAAAATGCGAGGAACAGGTGTCTTGGAAGATTTTGAAGGATCTTTTCTGAAGAATTTGGGTGAAGGAAAGGGTTTGGGCGATTTAGACTGAGGTTCTTTATTCAAAACCTCAGCCACCGGTTTGACTTCTTCCGGTGCTGGAGGTTGGGGCTCCGGTAATTTGGCCTGGGGTTCTGGCGGGTCTACGGAGATCTCTGGAATTTTGATGACAGTTTCTGCTGATTTCAAAGAGAGGTCTGGCTTTTTGGTCGCGGGTTCTGGACCCCTAGAGGCAAGATCTGCAGCCATTTTGGAAACCTTTCGTTTGGCAGCTAGTTCTTTAAAATATCTGAGCCTACTGTCTGGATCATTCATGTCAGTTGGGGGGATTGGGCTGAGTGATGGTTTAAGTTCCACTGGCAGGGTGATCTTTGGTGGATTCTCTGGTACAGGAACCTTTGGCATTTCTTCAACTGCAGCAACCTTTGGTGGCTCTTCTGCTTTAGCTGCTTCAGCTAGAGGAGGATCTTTTGTTTCTGTCTTTTGTCTGTCTCTGTCTTTGCCAGTCAAGTTAAATTCAAAAGGTTCCCTTGTGAGAGATCGCCTTTTCTCTAGGATCTGAGCAACAATAGAAGATGTCTTTAGGGAATCAGTCTCCTCCTCTTCTGTCTGGTTGTCCTTCTGGCTAAGTCCACTTTTTAGCATTAAGGAGCTGTGCTGCTCTAACTTAGAGGAACTAAAGATGAGTGAAGAGCGCAATCTGGAGCTCCTCTGAATCAAGGGGTTCATTCTACTGCGGAAGGACTCATGCTTAGTAATACTGATTTCTCTGGTTTCTCTGCTCTCTGTCTCTTCGGCTGCTGTGGCTGGTG
The DNA here is from genome assembly GCF_059453375.1 of Lepisosteus platostomus. NCBI lineage: Eukaryota > Metazoa > Chordata > Actinopteri > Semionotiformes > Lepisosteidae > Lepisosteus > Lepisosteus platostomus. The sequence goes on along the minus strand of NC_142622.1, from coordinate 22,574,799 downwards.
ATATTGTAGTATTTTTCGAGACCGCTGTCGTGGAGGTTGATTCTCCGGACTGGGGACCGTGTGAAGCTTCGGGCAGGAGGGGCTTGCCATATCGTGGGAGCTCAGTCTTGAAACTGGGTATCTTAGGGAACTCTCTTGTAGTGAACCTTGGCAATGAGGATTCTGGACCATGCAGTGGCCCTTCTGATGTTTGCGGGGGCTCATCAAAGGCATCAGACCCAATGGGCTGCTGCAGACCCTGCTCTGGGGGGTCCTCAATGCCGCTGAGATAGGAGTTGACCCTCCATTTCCGCAAGCCCTGCTTGACAGTCGGGTCCTGTGGCTGCCGGTCTAGGCTAGATTCATGGAACATGTGTTTCTGGTCAGGGGGGTGCAGTTGTGTGGGGGAGCTCTGACAGACGTACGGCTGACCTGTATTCTGTCTTCTTGTCAGTTGACCATAAGGACCCTCCCCAGGAGCCAACATGTTGCCAGAACCATGCTTAACCTCCTTAGAGGAGTTAGAAGACATGTAATCCAACATGGGGTTGTAGCTGCCCGGCGGTTCATGCTCACTCATTTCGTGGGGGTATCGAGGGTCATCAGAATACTCTTCCATGTGCTGGTACCCTCTGCTTCGAATTTTCTCATAGATGCCGTGTCCCGACCCTGGACCTCCCCCCCAATGGTAGGCCTGCTCCCTCTGGAACTGGCCGCTCTGAGTCTCCATCTCCTCCAGGTTGTTCATAACACGGTGCTTCATGAACTGCCGGGCAGACGAATAGTTCTCATGGGTGCCCTCTGCGTAGCTGTGCCTCTTATAAGCATTCATCTCCATCTTCATGGAGGTCATCAAAGACCTGCCCTGGTCCATGTACGACCTCTCCATCTCTAATGCCTGGGAATACTTCTGGCTGTAGTTTTGCATGGGGCCAAGCTCCTGGGGGTGGCGGAAAGAGTCTTCCCGCCTGAACGGCGCCATGTCCCGGTCCAGGTCCATCCGATCGGAATATCCAGAACGCTCAGAGTGCCGGGAGCTCTCCACGTGCAGAAAGCCTCTTGGATTTCGGAATGATGGCACCCTGTTATTGCCATACTGGGAGGTGGAGTAACCACTGTCCCCTGAAATAGGCACCAGAGCCTTTTCCAGTACCAGTGGTTGGGACTGGGCATACAGGATTCGGAACTCCTCATCAAATGTGGTTACTAGCTCCCCCAGGAAGAGGTGGGCAATGCAGCGGTGAATTTTCTCAAACGACCACATGAAGCTGCAGAGAGCAAGAGAGAAGCATATTTCAGTTTTTGACTGTCTTTAAGGTATCTGCTGACAATTAACTGGTTTTGTCTTTAACATTTTCTATTTGAGCATGTGAGTTTGCAATAAAAATACAGATTGGAAAAAGGTGTTGAAGGATCATTTGTAATCGAGCGACATTTGAAAATGTTTAAAAGGTGTGGATACTTTTGCGAAGCCAGGTATATGCAGTAATGATGTGGAAAAAGATTGTGAAGATCTGTGTACTTATTTGTGAATGTGTGTAAAATACAGATTCAATGTAATATTTTTCTCCTGTTGCAGTTTTGCATAAGTAGAGAAGCAGCTTATTTTTAGTAAGGACCTGAGCACCTGCTACGGGCACTGGGTCTTCTGTACCCTAGACCACACACCAGACCACAGCAGGGCATGTGCACTCTCACACTGACAATTTAGTTGGTTATTGGCATCTCTATCTAGCAGGGATGTCTTTGGAAGACTGGAAATACTTGGAGTAAATAAGGTTTGATCATGTGGTTTAAAAAAACCTGTTTCTTTCATTAACCACTAGATGTCATTATGAATTCAGCACACAAAATTAAAAAACACTCATAAGAAACAGCTATATATCTATTGTCTTGCAGGCTAGTTCTGTTTTACAGCTATGTGTATCAATTATGTTGCTAATGGCACCTGCAACCTCACTGTTTAATCTAGCAAGTATTGTTTTTTTTAACCAGTGATTTTCAAAATTAATTTTCCTTTATACCACCCCATTCGGCCCTCTATGGTCTTAATTTTTAGAATAAATTAGTGCTGTATTGTTGGAATAATTGCTTTGATAAAAGAATTCAGTTTGCATTGCCATACAACAAAATCTACAGGTAGCTGAAATCCCACCAAGCCAGGAACCCAGATTGACAGGTTCTTCTCGACAGTCCCGACAGTTTGAGACCCTTTCTGGCCAGTCAACAGGCTGCGTGTGACACCAAGTGCTGTCGGGTTTAACAGCACCTCTCCTCGTGAGGGTTTCGGAACCCTGACCGCATTTTAACAAACACACACACTGGTAAGTAAAAGCAGCCGTCCTCACCTGTAGTTCCCACTGAGCACAGCCCTGCAGTCCGCCAGCAGGAAGCGGTTCATCACCTGGCCCTTGAAGGACTTGCCAGTGCGGCAGAAATAAGTGGTGCCTGCCACCGTCCGCACCCGCATGGACTACAACACAGACACAGACACGGGGCCCGTCAGCCTGGGCACCACTCCCCCTTCACCCCAGCCGCTCCACAACTCGCGAGACGGTAAATATCACTGAGCGTGCACTCGGAGCTGTTTCTACAGAGGTGCGTGACCCGAGACAACGGAGAGACCAACCTCGACGCTTCAATACCTGACCTGTGCCAACAGAAAAATGCCATCAGGGTGGCAGATCTGGTCCGTTCTCAAATCAACGTCTTGCATCAACAAAAAAATAGTTGTTTTTAATTTGCCTGCCCCGTTTCGGTTTAGAAAACGAAAATCGTTCACCCGCAGTGTCCACGTAGTACAAGGCCTGCGACTGGTTTCCCCTCCCCCGGGGGTTTCAGAAGGGACTCACGTGGATCATGTCCAGGTTGACCTTGCAGTTGGTCACCATGGATATGAAGTGGTGGGAGTTGAGCTCGTCCAGCAGGATGTAGACCGGTACCCTGCGCATAGCTGCATCCAGGAGATCGGCGAAGATGTCTACATCGGTGAACATGTCCATCACCACAGCGATGACCTGCGACAAGACAGCACAGCAGCCTTTCACTCAAGTACTCTGACCGTATCCACTTGGAACCACACTCTCACAGTATGTACAGATGCTCCCTGATTCCATAAATCCAATTTCACATCAAGCACTGCTTGTGTCCTCAGTACTGTTCTGCATTGCCTTATGTGCTTCTCTTTCCTCACATACACCTTGTCTGGAACAATCTCCTCTGTGTGTTCAGTCAGCCTTTTAATCATGGGTGCTGGCGTTGTGAGAAAGTGCCATACAAATACTCTGCATAAGTACAGTTTTATTCTCAAAATACTATACAGCATATTGACTTTTTTGACAATTCTGTAATAATAATGACGATACTGATAAGAGTTTTGTATTCCAAGGAGCTAAATGTACTGGCAAAGAGCACTAGCTTATAGCACGGTTTAAAATGTTTAAAAAAAATTGTGTTCTTAGAGCTGCCCTGCTCACTCGTTGAGGCCTCTATCCACACCTCCAGCAGCAGGGGCACTAGCGTTGACGCAAAGCCTTTCACTGACTCAACTGAAGTCAGGCCTTCTTCCAACCCGGCCTCAGGCTCTGTGTCGGGCCTTGAGTACAAACAACACAGAGCTTCCCACTGAGGTACAAGACCAGACCCACATCGTTATAAAACCCATGGCAAGGTCATAAAAATATTTTATGAAAATATAAAAAATCTTATGTTTCTTCATACATGGTAGATTTATGAAGCACCAGTAGTATTCAAAATGGGTGTCATTCATTATGGATTGTACACAGAAAATTACACATTCAAACTCATCTAATTAAAGGATACCTGTTGGTATTAACTATTGTAAAGGAGAACTTTAGAAATAACGGCACAGAAAAATGATTTCGTTCAAAGTTTAATGTTTAATGACTAACCATCTGTTACTCTGAGCCCTATAAAAGAACATCCCTTATAACTGCAAGCTTCACAAATGTCACATCGTGCCTCTAAGTACTGCATTATTCTCCCCCCAATAGGGAATGAGAGCTGGGTTATGGCTATCGTGAGAAAGGTCACTTTTACTGTACTGATGTGTTGCAATTGGAATCCCCATCAGTAACGAATGGAACAAAAGGAACCACAGGCATGATTATGACTGGAGTCTAATTGTAATGCCCCTAAATGTAATGTCAAATGTAATTGTAGAAGTTAAATAATATAATTTAAACCTATATAATAAAACCTCCAGGGTATATCACTTCATAGGAAAATATTCAAATCCATCATTACCATTCAGGATGTCATGAAAGCACTTCACTTTAGCTCTCTTTTTCTCAGAGTGATTACAGAAGATCAGGCTGAGGACGCACTCAAGATATGCACTGCAATTACTCAATGTAAGACAGCATCCTTTGACCTGTGTCCGACCTATGACAGACTGTGACCTTTGAAAGACTATGACCACCTGTGACCCGAGACTGACCTACGACCACTTGTGACGACTGACCCGAGAGAGACTGGGAGCTTTGACAGATTGTGGCCACCTGTGTCCACCTATGACCTGTTACAGACTGTGACCACATGAGACTTGTGACTGATGTGTGACAGACTGTGATTACCTGTGACCTGTGCCCAACCTGTGAGATGACCTTTGGCAGACTGTGATTACCTGTGACATGTGACCTTTGGTAGACGTGTGATTACCCTTGACCTGTGACCTGTGACTGACCTGTGACAGACGTGATTACCCTTGTCCTGTGACTGACCTGTGACCTGTGACCTGTGACATTCGTGTGATTACCCTTCACCTGTGACCTGTGCTCGGCTGCTCACACGGACGTCCTCACTCCCCGTCTGCTCACCTGCGTCGCCTCCTTGATGAGGCGGCGTGCCTGCTCCTTGATGCTGGGCATGCTGGGGTCGGAGGGGTTGACCAGCGTCGTGACCTCCGTGGAGCCGATGAAGCTGTGCAGGTGCGGCCAGCCCAGGTCCAGCCCCGGGGCCTCCAGGTCCGAGTGGACAGGCCAGTAGGTATCGGAGGAGCCGTCCGGATCTGCAAACCCGCTCTCCGTGTAGGAGAACTCCGGCTGGGTCGCCATGCGCGGCGCCAGCACCGTCCGCTTGATGTGCTCGATCTCCGGCTGCGCCAGGAAGTCCACCACATCCTGGCCGTGCAGGAACTCGTAGTAGCCCTCCACGTCATCCTCCACCAGCGCGTCGATGGCCAGCCGGTACTCCTCGCGGTAGTGGGGTGGCAGGTAGCTGGGGTCCATGGGGTTGTCCCCCAGGGAGGAGCTCTGGGAGCGGCGGGCCATGGCAGGGCAAGGCCAGAGGGGGCGGGGAGCAGGGAGGGGGGAGGAGACTCAGCCTGCGGGACAGGAGGGATGGAGGAGCCGCGTGAGGACACAGAGCAGGTACGTCTCCCCGCATTTCAGAAATCGCACAACAGAGGAACACCAGGACGTGCCCCGGTGCTAGAAAACAATAGTATGGAAAAAGAATTGTCAACGTTTTTCAATTCAGTTCAAGCTTTCTTATCCTCCGTGGGAAATTTATTTTACAGCAGGGATCAACAAAACAATACCACAAAAACAGACAAACATCACCAACAAAGGAACAAGTAATATGTTTATTCCATGCTGAAAAAAAGAAGAAAGAGAACACAACGTTTCGGCCGTGGAGCCTTCTTCAGGTGTGAGAATGACTTCTTCAGGTTTTTTTCAGCATGGTATAAACCTATTACTTGTTCCTTTGCAGCCTACGCATGCTGACGCAGCTACCCACCCGAACTATCACCAACAAAGTTTAGAACATCTTACAGGAGATAAGGGGGTTAATTTTACATTGAGAATGAGTTGCAGAGGAGGTGAAAGATTTTCTGAGTCTATTTCCATTACTCCTGGGGACACAGGGGCATCTCCCAGAAGGGAGTAATGTACATTTACAGTGGAGGGGGGTGTGCCACACACTCCAGAGGGCTCTTGGCCTTCTTTAGAAGCCTCTTGCTTGTAGAGAGCATTCAGCTTGATTTCACTTGCCCCAGTGATTTCGCTTTTTATATTTCCAAGGAAAACTAATTTAAGAAAATACTTGTTTTCCCCATCAAATGCCTACTTTGTGCAGTGTGGTCTTTTGAACAGGCAGAGCATGAGGCTGCCACTACAAACAAAATCCTCAGCGACTGACGTGGTGATTCTTCTAGGTGCTTTTCTAGGCTTTTTTTTGGCCTTTTAAAACTCCGGAATCTCCCCAAGTCACATTCCTCCCTTTTTATTGGCCAGTACCTCCAAAATTGTTTCTATATGCCTGGGCTTCATAGCAAAATGTCTGTGCGTCCCAAACAGTTCTTTTGCCCCTCTTTTGTCTGGTTTTATGCAAGACTGCCCAGCCTTCTGTAATTGACAACACCAGCACCTACTGGGGTCGCATGGAATAACCGAGTTCATTCCTCGCCACGTCTCCTTCCTGCAAACCAGTTTCAGATGACAACGCAGACAGCTGAACCAGAGCACTGACAACAGCCTTCAAGAACAAAGTCTGCACAACAATTCCCTCAGCAAACGTCCACTAGTGCATTTATATATGAACACAATTCCCCCTAACTATGATATGGCATGTCATTAGCTCCACAGAGGTCCCCCAGACAGAAGCAGGAAGATGCAGTGTTTTTCCTGCCTCTGCCTCCGCAGTGAAGATGACCAGCCCTGGGCTGGGGTTCGGCGAGGCCTTGCTCCAGCCGGGCTGTCCTCTCCTGAGCTGGGCTGCGCTCGGACGAGGAGCTGGGGTGCCCGTCTCCAGTCCCGCTCACCGCAGGATGGGGGCTCCCTGCTAAAACCACAAAAGGCCCACCGAAAAACGGGGAGCGTTTTGTAACGGAAAAATAAGTCTATCCGGAGAAGAGTCACTGCTGCAGCTCTTGAGTGCCTGCGCAGCTTTGAGCCCATCAAGGAAAAGGATTCGAACACAAAGACCAGATGAAAGGTGCTCCAAATCAATATTTTCCTCATACAGATGAGTGTCATTTCCACCTGTGTCTGTTTATCATGTGTTGAAAATCTATTTCCCACAAAATAGCTCATAATAAGGGAACAAATTCTTAACTATCAAGTTGAGGCCGCTCAAAGTTCTGTTTGAGGAGAAGCTGGAAATAACGAACCCTAGCAAACATATATATGAAACCTGAGTACAGACAAAAGGGCAGCTCACACTGTCCTCTTTACTGTTTTTCACCCCCTGCATTATCCCCTGGCCTGCGTGTTCTACTGAACCAGATCTGGCCCTAAGGTAGTGGAGAGGCTAGCTGCACTTACCTTAGGGGAAATCCCAGGCATGGTTTGTAGCATTGCCAGTCAAACCTTAACTGAGGGAGGGAACTGGACCACACAGCACACACCCACACAAACCTGAGGAGAACATGCAAACTCCACACAGACAGGCACCAAAGGCAGCACCACTCACTGACATGACAACCCACAAATTGATGTACACCTGGGTAACATGATCTGTGCACAATCGCCTCCAAACACTTTGCTTCCCAACGGATCTCACAGAGAGCAGATATATATCCAGACTGAAACCACATATAAGCAGCAGATAAACATTACCTCCGACACCCTTCACAGATGGCACACACAGACACTAATCTCTTCAGATCTAACCGTGGTATAAGAAATGCAACATCTACTTGCACCACCGCCACGTGTACATCCTACAGAATTACATGCAAATAACAGTAAATGTCATACAGGTGTTTTATGTAACACACTACATGTTTTATAGCACACAGGCTTTTTGCTGTTGCCGTCGCCACTTAAAGAAACAAAATGACTCTGGTCAAATATCCTGCTTCTCTGCATTAGCCCTTTGTGCTTCTCTGTGACATACAGATTTGAATCATTGTTCATTTACAAATAAGTCTCTTTCTCAACACCTCTACACTTTACACACGGATTAAGTTCTGCAATACAGCCTGCTGTACAGACAACTGTTCTGGATGTGACTGCAATGACCTAGGCTCTCACCCTTTTGCGAAACGTATTCCCGCAAGCTGCGGGACGCTCTGTGAGGTTGTACAATAAGTGATTTGCTCTCCTGACAGCTGAGCAAAAAGAAATCAAATGGAATTTTTAACAGGTGGGTCAGGGAAGCCCTACGAAACTCCTTTTGAGTACCAGTCTCTGTGGGCTTGTATTACAGCTCAGCTCTCAATGACCCTGCCAGATGAACAACTGGCCAGCCTGGAACAGGTAACAGGTTTCCTGAGCTCTCGAGGTGCCGCAGGTTTCAAAACACCTACTGTATATACACCTTTAAGAAGCTGATCTTTTATTTAACCAGCTAAATCAACTGCAAAGAAATGCTCCTTTGCAATGATGACCTGGAGATCATTCCCATGACTATATTCAGGGAATTTGCTCAAGTGAAGTGAATGAAGTATCCTCTTCATCAGCTTCCAACCTGGGATTCGAACCCGTGACCACCAGGGCTGGCAGTCCAGAGCCCTACCTGCTGCACCATACTCCTACCCTCTGGACAGCTTTTTTTTCCACAGGTGGACAAAGCTGCAAGAGCTTCAAGCACTCGGCACGAAAAAATGTAAAAAATGCCATTCAAGGTTACCTACATAAACTGTGAAAAACAGATCTCCTTGGGTTCCTTATTCGTCCGTGAGATTGAGCTGACCTGCAAATGGAAAATGATCTGGGTTCAGTACTGCCAGGGTTCCGTGTTTTCGGGGTTCAGTTGTCATTATGCCACATGCCTTCAACCTTGCGTTTCCCAGTCATGAACATTAAGACTATGCTAATTATGAACAAGGAGCTTTTCACTCTGGGTTTTACCACACCGTCTTCTTAAGCAGATACTACTGGTTACACTTATTCCAGGGCCCATTTAACTGGCATTTCTTGGGTTTACCAACTAGAGGTTATTTTACTGACTGGAGAACCAGAGGACACAAGTAGAAACTACGCCCATTTAAAATGGAGAACAGGAAGCACTTCTGTACACAAAGAGTTGTGGGAGTGTGGAACAAATTGGATTAGATCCTTGGATTAATGAATGTGGTAATTGTTGGAATTGTTGTGGTCTAGACCAAGGAATCATAGTCCTTTTCCCCGATGCCCACACACCTGTTTGTATTTTGTTCCAGCCCGGCTCTCGGTAACAAAACACAATTGGTAACTGACTTCATAAAAAATGTATTTGAATGGTTTGACTCTGTAGCGGTTGCCTTTATCGATTAAATTTCATAATAAAATTCCAAATCTTTGAGTGGGACATAAAGTCAAGTTTTAATTGAGCCACTTGTTGAGGCTTCAGTTAAGTAATGAAACTCTGCTGGACTGAAAACCTGCAAGTGCCTAGGTTTGGGAAGCCCAGCCACAGAGAACTGAAAACAACAACCTTCAAACACCTCCGAAATCAGGGGAGAGTAATCCCAGACCTGTCTCTGCAGGCTTTCTAGGTCTCTTCAAAGCAGCACCTCAGAGTTGGAAGAAGCTGTGAAATGTGTCCCAGTAATGAGCGGATCGAGCTTTTTAAGAGCCAAATTGTAAAATGAGAAGGAATGAAAACCTGTACTTACACAGGCTGTCTGGGATCAAGACTGCAATGAGGAATGCATTTCGGGGATAGTCACAATGTGCTCTTAATGTAAGGCAGAGAAGGGTAAAAAGGCAGAGGTTTAGGCTGTCTTGCGAGAAAGGTGTCTAAAGCACAAGGAAACTCCATCTCAGGTTTTCGCTCTGTCCCGGAACACAGCTTTGGGTGTGTTTCTGTCTCCAAATGACTCTTCCAATGGGTGTGTGACTAAAGATAATTGCAAGAAACGCAAAGACTCCACGATGGCAGAATTCAAAGCACAAAAGATTTAATTAAAATGTCATCTACATAACCCAACTTAAATTCCCAGAAATCAGCTGAGGAAAAAAACACCTTGGCTCATTAACAGTTTTAGCTCATTCTTTTGCCTGGAGATGAAGTCGATAATCAGAAGAGAACAACTGTTTTTTTATAGGTCTCTTTAAATTACCAACACCTTGTGAAGTGAATTTGTAAATTGGTCCAGTGAAACTACTAATAAGCCGAATTGCATAGTTCCAAACTACATAGTGACAAGCTAAACAACACAGTTTGCAAACTCATTAGAGGTTTCTAGTAGTTTGTCTAACTAACTTTTGTTCCCAAATTCCCCACAATCCTTTGTGTAAAGAAGTGCTTCCTGAAGACACTACACAGCACCAGGAGCAGAATATCTGTTTTGTGTTTTTAAGTGATTGTAATCAGAGCAATCCCAATTGATAATCTCTTAAACTGGAATCACCAGCTGTTAAACAAAGCAGATCATTGTTATAACCCTTGTTCCTGGGTGGGTGTAACACTTTCCTACCCAACATGCACTTGTCAGAAAGGTTAGCTATTCTACACAGAGCAAGGCAACAGAGAGGGGAGATGCAGCTTTTGTACAGCTAGTCCTTGGATAAACTTTCCACCTCGAGTCCACCCAACACTAGCTCTGCCTGGCTTTACTTCAGAAAGTGACACAGCTACACTGCAGCACAGCAAGGGCTGCAGATAGCTCTGTGCTTATCAAAACTCAGACCCTGACAAAGCCATCACACATACAGGTCTCCCAAGTGGATTAGACTTCTCTGGAGAGCAGGCTGAGCTCTGTGATCAAGTTAGTAGCCGACTGCGACTGGGATTCCCCAATTGGCAGTGCACAGTTGCCACTAAGGGGAGGGCAAAGGGTTAGTGAAGGGTTTCGCTGCTCTTGGAGACACAGCCTCCTGGATGCGACACAATCACAATCGAGCTTCCTCTTTTCAGCCTCCAGTGTGGGGCTGTGTAACCTGTGACATCTTAAAAAACAAGTGGGGTGAAGGTGGAGGGACTGGAGGCATCTGCTGCCTCTTCCTTATCCTCTCCTATATGTGGTCATGGGGTTGATGCTGAGAGCCAAGACATGAAACACAATCTGCTTTTCTAAACCAGGTGGATCTATCAAATTAGTTATAAATTTAGAATAGCTCATTAAATAAACTACCAAATGGATTTCCTTCTCCCCCCCAAGTGTAAGAAAAATACATCTCTGGTTCTGCAGCACGTTGCTCCCACACAGTCAGGTCCTCGACTTTATTCATTCTTCTTTACTCCAAGAATCCAGACACACAGTCGGCTAAGATGAAGGCATCCGGATATTTACAACTCAAATTGTGATTGTAAACATTGCTTAACTACAGCCACTGCTTTATGGAAAGGCTGTGGGTTCAAAACTACATAAAAGTACAAATGTAGTCTTTGGAACAGATAGTGTCTTTTAATAGTAAAGCAACGATAGTAATGATCACAGCAGATCACAATTTTAATGTATTCCTCTGAAATGAATGGAATCCTCTAGCATCTCAGCTAAGCCTCTGTCTGCGACAAACTGGAAAATAAACCCACATACTCCAGACTGGAAGATAAACCCACAAACTTTTGTGCTTGAGAGGCCAGGTGCATAACTTAATGCCAGTAATTTTTTTCTCTCCAAAACAAGAGGACAGGAAATGTTTGTGATGACCTGCATTTCTGTGAATCCCCAGTATGCGTTTTAGTTTCATAGACACAGGTAAAAAGATACAGCAGATAAAACACAGTGCCCTGCAGCTGGAGGAAAGTGGAAATGGTGTTTTATCATGTCAGGACAGTCAAACTTGCTGATCTGATCAGAAGATCTTGATTTCACTGATTAAACTCCTGTTGAATGGGTAAATACTGCAAACTAATCAAACTAATTGCAATCTCAAAGGGACAAATTCCAAGAATATTGAGTAACGCACACCTAAAAATTCCTATATGCTATAATATTTACACTCGTGGTATTTAGCATAGCTCTGATATGTGCTTTTAAAAAGCAGAGGTATCAGGAAGTGTAAATACTGTCAATGAGGTACGATTAGAAGTGTCCCGAGCCTAACAAACTCCGATTGCTTCAGTCAGTCCTAAAAGCCCACTGTTAACCAAGATCTTCCGTTAAATCTTTCAGTCACAAGTTACAGTAAATGCACTAGGTCCCATCTCATTTTAATGACAAACCATGTATATATACACTTGATTGAAGTGAATATTCCAAATCAGAACCTGACTGCTCAGGCTGAAAACTCATCTGTGTGAGAGAAGTGACGTGTCAGCAAAACCTACAAAGAAAACTCAGAAGCTAAAATAAACTGGTAAGTATACGCACCAAAAGTCAATTTGTGGTGAAAACACTTAGGTCGGCAATTCCATCTTTCTGGACAAGTCTCCAAACCCCTTGCACAGGGGGATGGTGCAATATCCCCCCCTTCTTGTAAACAGGACCCTGCATTGCTGCCCTTCCTACTCCGGTTATGTAGACTCTGTAGGTATTTTTACAGCATGTATCTTTCCATCTCAGTACCTTTTGAATGGAAAGTTCTAAAACACGCTGCAGGAAACATTCCCGATCTGGGGATTTCCCAAGTTGGCAGGAAGCCTCAGTGCTGTTCCTTTAATTGTCCTCACTTGTCGTCTTTCAAAAACCCTTGCATGTATCAGGGACCCTGAATCTCAGTGATGTGCCTGTGGGGTAGAGAGCACTCTGAACAGACAAGCCGGGCAGGCCTGAATCCTGGCACTGCACAGCTGTGTTTTCCTTGTATACATCACTATGGAAACATTCAAATCCGTCTCCACTGTGAAAGCCTCTTGCAAAGTGCCAGCCATTGGGCAATCAGATCCCTATTGCCCGCAATCCACATCAGGCTGCCTGCGTGTGCATCCCTGTTTGTCATTCCACGAGCACTAGGGTGTGTGTATGAGTCTGTGTGAATTGCCAAGGTGCGTGTTTATTTGTACACACTGCGCAGTTCTAAAACACAGGCCTGTTGATTCAGCATTATGAGTCACTCTGTGTACGGACTCACAATGACCTTCTGAAACAATGTGCTTGCCTACAGCTGTCTGCCTGGGGTATACAGGGCTATTTCTTTGGTATAAAAAAAAACAGCAGGTACATGACTAGCTCGACATGGCATCAACAAGTTCATGATAAGCAACAATATTATAGCTATAAATCTCAGCAGATCTGACAACTCTTTTAGAGCCAGACTACAGACCTTCATTGTAGCCATGATTCACACCCATGATTCTGTATCCTGAAGGCAAGCAGGAATCTACCTGACTAGATAAAGACAGGATGTCAGCCTTCACTGCTTTAAACTAATCTGAAACTGGCTGAAACACCACAGAAAGCTTTGGGTCTTTACCAGTAGGGAACCAATATTGGAAGCTGAATTGAGGAGCTTCTTCACAAAAGTCAGGCTCATTTTTCATCTCAAGGTGAGCACTCTTGCTTGGTACTGTATAATAATCAGACCAGTGTTGTGGCAAAGCACCAGGGAGGTTCTCATTTAGAACACTTGGATGCCCGGTGTACGAAAACTGACATTAAGATGTTAGTTCAAACACACTACCTCATATGGTATCAACAAAATTTTAAAACACAGTCCACATACTGCATTTATATACCTCAGATTATATTAACTCAAGCATGTCTTTTTCTTCCACAGTCTAAAGGTCTGCTGGGAAACAGGATGCAAGATGTAAAATTCTTATTCTTACAAACCATCGAATGTCCAGGGGTGAAAGCTGTTGAACACAGATTTTAATTCCCCCACGCACAGAACCCACGTTAAGGTAGCACAGCTTTACAGAAGTCCACCAGGAACCTATCATTAAATCTAAAAGATTAAATATTAAAGCTATCATTATTTCTGGGACATTAGTGCATATTTTCCCTGTACTATGCAAGAGCTCTGAACTGGGTCATTTGAAAAACATTTTCTGAATATGACATGAGGGGCTGGTTTCATGGCGGGGCTGGTCATGAGCTAGTCTCATGATTGGCTGTTCTCGAAGACTATAATCTATATTAGCTAGTCCAAGAATAGTGCTAATAAGGGTCTGTGAAACCACAGTATTTTTTAGTAATAGCTGCTTTCATATATGAGTCTCCTATGACCAGTTGTTAAGTGTTACTAAATATACTGGTTGGGTTCATATTAAAGGTGGCACTGCTGTTCCCAGGGTGCCATCCAGACCCAGATGTCATCACACTGGTCAAAATATTGCTAACTCCCAGCTTACCCAACTCATAAGAGTCACCCAATCTCAGTCACTGACTTTAATCACCTGGTGAAAACCAATGCAACATGGAGTTCCAACCTGCACACCAATGCCCTCATTACCAGCTGCACTGAAGGTGCGTCCTGCTACAGGAATGGACTGAGGCTGAGCTGGGCTGTACAATCATAGAGAATTCGTGCCACTTGTCAAATCCATTCTCCTCAGCCCAACACCAGACAGATACAGCACTATGCTGACCAGTTAGAGTACCAGAATGGATTTCCAGCATTTTAAAAAAACAACAAATATAGTATATATATATATTTATACAGTCGGGTCACAAATGTTTCAGCAGCTCTTCACCAGTGCTGGCGTGAGAAACCGAAGGCAAGGTGGTGGACTGGCCTCCCAGATTACTCGTGCTTCTCAGGATCAAACACTGAGCTAGCTCAGCAGACTGAGCTCCCTTCTGAGACACAGCAGAACAATTTGACTAGCACTAAATGAAGCTAAATGACACGAAGCTAAATAACATACTTTAACAGTTGATCTCCTTTACCAAATAACCGAGCCGTCTTCCAGCTTCATTCAATCAACGTTTCCCTTCGGCCCCCCGTGGTCTTGGGCCGGCGATCCCTGCAGCCCGCGAATTCCCCGAGAAAGAAACCTTTGTCCCCTGATGCTGGATGCCACCCGCCACCCACAATAAGAACAGTTCCTGCATAGCCCACTCCTGCCACGTCAAGAGTGTCCCGCAGTCCTGACGCTGTGCACTGCCCTCCCTGCAGCAGGAGAGACAGACTCTCTCAGCCTCTGTCCCTCTGGAGGAAGCAACTGGACACTCAGAAGCAACGGTCGTCTGGAGACACTCTAGACACCAGAGTCTCGAGTCTCTAGTCTCCCGACTCTGGAGTCTAGAGAGTAAACACTGCTCTCAGGTACCAAGAAGTAGACACATGGGGCCCCTGGCAGATCAGGGTCTGTTTACTTGGAAATGAACCTATTTTCACATCAACCACAAAGGAAGCAGGAAAATCCTAATCCGCAGGAATGTCACGAAATAACATCCCCATTCTTCTTCCTTCAGCCCAAGAGGTCTCTTCTCCCAGCACATACTGCACCTTTGCCATTGAGATTTCAACTTCAAATTCCAATTTCTACACTTCAGTCCTGTCAGTCACACACGGTACTGCTGATCCCCCCTGACACAGCCCTGGCTCCTGTTAGAAAGAGCGGCTTTGGGACTCAGTCCTGTTATCTCTACCTCTCCTGCTTCTTACTCTTTCCTGAGATTCTGCTACAAATAATCACTGGGTTTATTTTTCTTTCAAGGAAAAAGTGCCAGTGAGTAAATGTCAAATCGAACAAAAATCTGCAACGTTTTTTTTTTCTTTAAGTGTGAGGATGTGCGATGTTAAAATCAGACACTGGAAGTCAAGCTAATAAACACTTCACATTTATAAAATACCAGGTCTTATGTTTCCAAAGGCTCTAACCAACAGGGAAGAAAACCCAAAACAACAAATAAAAGAACACATTTGTATTGCGAGGGTGAGCAACCGTTCGACTTGTCTGAAAGGGGACATCTTTCCGCAGCTCTGTGTGGAGTTGTGTGGAAATGTCGCCTCGTCTAACCGGCTAGATATTTAACTGAACTAGCCCTCGGAGCTTTAAACAGAAAGATGAAGAAATAAAATTAAAAGACAAAAAAACATTAACCTGCATCACCTTCAAAAGTTCCAACTTCCAATAGAGGCAGCAAATTTCCAGACTGCGCTTAGTCAGCACAAAGCTTCTTAATACCCTTTACTCAGAGGGCAGGTTACAGGGCCTGTTTCAGTGAGCTACCACATTCCTAGACACCCTAGACACCAGAGTCTCTAGTCTTCAGACTCTGGAGTCTAGAGAGTAAACACTGCTCTCAGGTACCAAGAAGTAGACACATGGGGACCCTGGCAGATCAGGGTCTGTTTACTTGGAAATGAACCTATTTTCACATCAACCACAAAGGAAGCAGGAAAATCCTAATCCGCAGAAATGTCACGAAATAACATCCCCATTCTTCTTCCTTCAGCCCAAGAGGTCGCTTCTCCCAGCACATACTACACCTTCGCCATTAATATTTCAACTTCAAATTCCAATTTCTACACTTCAGTCCTGTCAGTCAGACAGGACATTTCAGTTTCAATGCTTCTCACTGTAGTTTCCTAGACTTACATAGATATATAAATGTTCTGAATCTGAAAGCCTCTCCTCACTGTGGGAGATGTGCAGTCAGGGGTTAGGAGGTACAGGCAGGGTCTTGTTCCCCCTCTCCCACCAGGACTCATCATGCCTGGACGTCCGCTGCAGCACTCCAAGCTGACAAACTGCTGAATCACTGACACCGACAAGACCGGGCGCCTTAGGAATGAGAGAAAACAAACCAAGGAAGAGGCAGAGAGGGAGTCTCATCGGAGTTCGGCGCTTCTTGTCTCGCAAAATAACTGGACGAGGCAACGTTCTCTTGATCTGCCCTCGGGGGTGGCGCCAGAGGCAGCCTGTTCCTCAATACCACTCTCTACCTGGATGCAGACAGACTGCAGCAGGAGCTCTGGGTCTGCAATGAAAGATCTGTCTTCAGAGGGCGCAGGGCAGCTTCGCAAGGCCGGGACAGTCCCGAGCGCTGCAGTGGGAACCCATTGCTTCACTGTTCCCCTCCACCCTGACGTACCCGGTGTCTGTGCAGCGACTGTTGAGGTACGAACGCAGGGTCGCTACTGGGAGAGCCCTGTCTGTCTCACTTGCTACCTGCAGGGGATCACGAATCAATCAGGACCCGAAGAGTCAAAACCTGAACAAAAAACGTATTTTGCCTCCGTTTTACCCATGAAACGGAGCGCACCCTGACCCTGCACTAATCCAGGTTTCAAAGCAAAGTGTGAAAGCTGTACTTAATATCCACCATCTTGAATATATTAACCAGAAGAACAGGTACTAGAGGTTTACCCATTTCTCTTGTAGAATACCACCATTATCCTTCCAGGCCACAAAGAGAGAAAAACTCACAACAAAACTACAGTGAAAATTTACAGTGATGGACCCAAAATATAAACTGCATTATCTTTTTTCAGCTACATCTAGAAGGCTTCCTTCTTCAGCTGGTAGAATCCTTACTTCTTTTCTCACTGCTCACACCCCTAACCATGTAGAAAAGCAGCTACCAATCACCGAGACCACAAACACAGTTCCGCCACTTGCCTACGAGACAACACACTTGTCACCTTCAAATCGCAGGTCACCAAGTCCTTCTGATTCTCTTCACCTCCGACCCCACTGCACTTGGAGAGACAGAGCTGTCAACACATCCCACCAATGACACTTGGGGCCCAGTCTTCCACTGATGCCAAACTCTGGGCGAACAGCTCAGACGATCTGCAAACAGATCTTGATCTTCCAGACTTCCAAGATCAGCAGCAGGGATCTGCTGCTTTTCCTTCAGCAGCTCTCGGATAATCAGCACGCCTGGGCTTTTAAATGGAATTTTTATTCTGAACTCCTCCTACACTCCGCTTAGGTACTATTCCAGAAAGGAGACGCTCAGTCTTTGTAGGTGCAGGACAGACAATCGCCTGCCTGGGGCCGGATCACGCTGGCCTGTTTCGCTGCGAGAGAAACACTCTGCGGCTTCCTCACTCCCCCGTGTGCGGTTGCGGGTTTCATGGTTGCAAGCAGAGCCGCAAAGGTGGCAGGTGGCAGCTGGGTTCTCCATAAATGATAAAACAATGCTGGTTATCGAACCCTGGTCTCCTTGGGGAAATATCTCACTGCCATCACAAAAGGGTCAGACCCTTCAGGGCTCTTCTTTTCTCAAATCAACTGGCACACCCTCCTCTCACACAGCCTGACGTGCAGCACTAACAATCCATTTTCCCCCTGGGCTCCTGCTACAATATGCTAACTTTCATAGACATGCAGTGAAATATTTAATTTAATCAAGGTTCAGTGGAGCTCTCAGCAAATACAATTTGCCTCAATGTAACAGCTACTTTTAATTTGAGCCAAATTAGTTAACACTGTACTGTATGTATAGATTTAACCACATCCAAGTGGATTAAAAGTGCAGGGTTGTTTTTTTTTTGGGGGGGGGGGCTGAAGATGAACCCAGTTTTTATTTCTCTCCTTCAAACCAGTTCCCATTGTGCAAATGGAAAAACAGGAATTGGAATTGGAAATTAGTTCAGAAGAAGGAACTGGAAAAACTGGCAACCCTGTCTTTTTGCAATAATGTTCGTGGTTGAGATATACATACTGCACACATTTAACACATAGCTAAGATCCTATTCCTTCCTACTAGGAAGTGAGCGCCGTCTCCCACTGTCCAGGATAATTCCCCTGGGTCATCTGTCCCCTCACTCTTCGCTGCAGGCACAACAGGCCCAACACACACCAGCAGGTCAGGGACAGACAAAAACCTCAAACAGTCCCTAGGCGAACCGTTCCTCTGACACATGCAGACACAGGCAAGTGCAAAGAACTTCCATCTTGCAACTTGCAACTGAAGGGCACCAGCCATTCCCCTCAAGCACTCGAGTACTGGCCGACTCCGCAAGAGGTCACTACCCCTTCTAACTGCTGCTGCCCTTCAGAATAAAGACACGCCCCAACAAATCACTTTCTGTGTCCAGGAATCCAAGAACCTGGAAAGCAATTCACTGGCAAGAGCCAATGCACGGATTATCCCTGTGTATTTGGAACTGGGTTATCCCAAATACATGACCTAATTAAAATAAATCCAATCAGGGAAAAATAAAAACTTGATTCAGACCAGCCAGGAGGCTGCTGGATGAAAGCAGAGGTTTACCTCTTATTTCTTCATTTCAACGCAAGCACCGATGAATCAAATTCCTGCAGCAAATCTTCCATTTCGTTTCATTGTTTACCCTGGGAGGAGGTCTAAAATGACAATTTGAATAACTAAGGCACAAAACAAAGCATGCGTACCCAAAATGTGGATGGACGCACACTTCCACAAAACAATTCAGCCATGAGCAGCCGCACGCCCTGCTCATGAACTCTTCCCCCACCCAGTGAAAAGCTGGTTAAAATACAACGACTGAAACACAGAGAAAACCCCGGATTTAAAGCCTTGAAGTCACACAACTGAGTATTGTGCTGTCTACGATGCAGCAGAATGAAACAAAGACGCCTAGAGGACATTAAGAGCAGATAAGTAAACAATAATAAACCTAAGGGTAGGATTCATGCAGCAACAGTTTAATAGTAAATGCTGCTGTGGGGACTCATGCACTTCGAGAAAACCCCTCATCTTCCTGCTTGCAGTACTTTGATCGATGTTTATCTCACTGCATGCAGACAGAATTGTTTCCAAAAGTGGCCAACTGTACGCTCGAGAGCTTGGGTCCAGAATGAGCTCAGTATATATTCAAATTCCTGTTTACACTGAAGCTGGAGACAACCTTGGTTAGGGGCGCAGAGGAGACGCCTCTTACAAATCTCAAAAGATATCAGGCGACGCAACATACTGTACAGTAGCAATACAGCAAGGCCCACGTTTAAAAAGGCTCTCTTTTTAACATACAGGCTCTAACATACAGGCTGTTTTTATTTCAAAAATCCCCATAAAATTACAATGGGCTTTCCAGAACATAGCTTAAATGAAAACAAAAATCTATTTCGCTTTTCCATGGCTATATGAACTCTCAGATTTGCACTTAATTTCAGTTTTAGGTCAGGCCAGGCCTGCATTCAGGACGTTTGACTTGGGAGTGAAACATCTTGAACCATGTTTTTATCCACTCTTATGTTTTACATATCTGGGTTACTAAATCCAAAGAAACTACAGACATTAATTTGTGATTGCTTCGCATGTGTCTGAGCATACACTGTTACCATTTAAAAAAGGGAAAAAGGCCTGAAAAGATTTGCTTTCTAGGTGTCCTTATCCAGAATGAAAAATTCCATTGCTGCTTCTTGCTTTGCTATTTCTCACACCTCTAGAGTGGTCTTTTCTGGTGAAATATTAAAACGATGCACAAGGAAGTAAAGGCCTCACTTCGTACTTACAGGACAGCATTCATATAGATACTTTATTGATCCCGTGAGGGAAATTGCAGAATATACTGATACTGACTATATACTGATAGTATCAGGAGAAATGGAACATTTTATTCAAATTTTTCCATGAACGTTTAAAATTGTTCAAATTAAACAAAAACAAAAAGAATACTCTAATCAATTTTACACTACTGTATTTTTACAGACTAGAATGAATACAGTACGAGTCCTTAACATAACATTGCGAAGCAAAGCACAAACAGCATTCAATCTCTTAATATACTTTGTAACATGAAGCAAGATATTTCCTTATCTTTTCATCATATTTGAAAAATTTAAACATCCTGTTAGAACAGGGAAAGCTTTTTGATCATTTTTGCTGTATATATTTGTTCACGGGGAATTGTAATATGTACCAAAAACAATTACAGACCCATCGAACACAGCTAAACAGTTAACACCTATTATCAAGTTTTATTATTACAATTCAAGTCTTTAATCACACCTCAGTCAACATCACGATTTCCCCCAGAAAAGGCCAAATCTGGATTTGATTCCCAAAAGATTTTTAGGTCCTAATTTGTCAAACTAAATAGCCTAATAAAACCCATGGTTCAACTACAGGACAAACATAATGTGTAACCACTCTGAAAGGCATTTCTTCATTTAAGGCACAGTATTTGGGGGTAGGTGATGGGGGGAATAAATAATTCCTTGGCTGAGATGTGAACTTGTGCCCAATCTCGATGATACTCCTCTGGGAGACCTTACACGGTTTGACGTCGCGTCGGTAGGATCCTGCAAGCGCACGGGGAAGGCGCGAGCGCCATGGCGAGTCCACACTCCGCGGCCCGCGGGGCTGGGCGCACAGGTATGAGGTAACAGGCAGCGTCCCCTGTACACCCTCACCTTGTACAGTCTAAAAATCTCCAGGGCCGATAATACCATTAGCGAAAAGTGAACTCTGCACACCTAGCGACCCTGCCAGCGGCTCCTAACCACCCTCATTTAAGTGTTACTGCAAAGTATCTATATAGACTGCCAGGAGCGTAGTTCGCACGTTGAGAAAAATGTCAGGAGACTGCTAACTCCCGAAGTTATCCTAAGGTTTTCTTTCTTTTACTGATAGAATACCCCACAATTCCATGTATGAAATATGAAAACACCTTATAAATGACCAAATAGGGATGGCCGTTCATAAAGCACCTCTCACAGTGCACAAGGTAATCTTTGAACAATCGTCTCATCGCACCTGAGGAAACTTCTACACTACACACTAAACTAGGTGTTACCGAACGCGCAGCCAACCCATCGAAAATCTGCCTTATACCATTTCAGAATTCACGAAGTTACTGAACAAGTTATAACAGAGCAAGACTTTTAAGACAAGCCTTTTAATAACATAGGGATCGATGTCTTTCGTCTTTACTCTTCATCTGTAGTTTTGTCCAGTCCGAAAGCACACACAAAAAAATCCCATTGCGAAGTTAGTTCACTCTCACCTTTCCAGGTATGTTCCTCTTGCTTTTCCTTCTGTATGAATTTCTCTGTTATTTTCCTGTTCTTCTTTCCTTTTCGTCCTTACCCTTTACTCTCCCTTGGTCGGCTGTGCCGAGCTACATTCCTAATTCCGACTGAGACTCCACCCACGCAGTTGAGCTGCGAGTCGGAGACAAACTCCGGCAGAACCTGTTTGCGTTTCTGCTGTCCGCCCAGAGTGCACTGTGGAAAGCGAGAGCGCCCGGAGATAAGGCACTGCGGCCTGGCTGCCGGGGATTCCTCGGGCCACCCCTCCCCGCCGACTGCAGCTCTCATTTCCAAGGCGAGCCGGAGTGCTACACATCAGCTGTTACAGTAAAAGCAAGTTTTGTGGGGGGAAAGGTGAAGCAGTGCATATATTTCACAAAGTGACCACCACAACCACAGTGGTGCTCAAGACCGCTCGTACTGGCACTGTGGCAGGCCATGTTCCAGCTGTTTCTTCACTTTTTCATTGCGGCACTGGATTCGCAATTTGTACCGGATTCACGATGAAAAATCTCGTTCCACAGCAGCCAGGGCAAGTCTCGTTTTGCCTGTGTGAGATTATAGACGGTATCAGCGCCAGAACTGTCTGAATCAGAGTATTAAAGGAATATACACAAATTTCGTATACCAAAAGCACCTTATCTTCCTTTGAAGTCGTTATTAAACAGATCCTTCCTGACGCGCCTTGAACATTAGACATGCACATCCGTCACATACAAAAAAGCCAGCTCGTTATTTTGTTCTACGTACAGGGTTCATATTGGATTCCTGAACCCAGTGCAGTGATGAAGTGGGATTATTTGCTGAAATGACTGAGAGACAATTAAGAGACTACAATTCCGGCTGCTAATCAAGCTCGACAAGCAGTGCGGGGTGTACACACTGACTGCTGAGGTTAAACTAGACAGGAGCCTCCGAGTGTGCCTGGCGTTGCAGACTGGGTTTCACAAGTTCAGCTTTGAAGCACAGGAAGCCTGTTCACAACTACAGTATACTGAATATGTTTAGCAAGGAACAATAGTAGTTTTCAGTTAATAATTATTTTTACTACCGTATTCTATAGAATTACCGTCTTATACCTCATGTGGGTTTACTATGGTCATAAAAGGGGATGTCACCCAGCTGCCATCGCACCCCACACCCTTCATCTTGGGGGTGGCGAGTAAAAATGTTGGCCCCACAACGAGTCCACGTCACCGGGCTGAGACCAGCAAACACCACCCCCAGGCCCAGCTCCAGGAGTGGTGTCCCACCAAAACGGTTCTATTGTCACACCTTCATTCGGTTCCAAACACGTAAATTGGATAGTTTTGGACCTATGAGCAAAATCCTGTGCATTTTAGAGTTTCTTTAAGGATGCCCTCTGCACAAATGATTTCTGGTCTGGTGACACAGTAGATGCCTCAAACAACAGAAAACAGAGATGCCCGAACCACCTCACCCCACTTCATGGGAAAAGCCAGTCAATCCTGCTGTGCTATGCAGTGAACTCTGAATTTTCGTGTAACAAAGAAGCAGGACTGCTGTCCCAGCCTGGGCTCCACCCTGCCTCACTTCATTACCTGCAGTGACACAAGCCAATAGGCAGCTCTGACTCATGCAGCTCCTGTTGGCTACTTCCCCATTCTGCCCCTTTAGGTTCTGTTAAGCTGCTCGAACACGCTGTCAATATTTCCACCTCCAGAGACTCCCCTTGTCACCATATTAATTCATGGCACCAGTTTTAGATCTGGATTAATGCATTTTGTATCATAGATGTATTATTACAACCCACTACTGCAACAGGAAGCACAGGAAGCCTTTTCACAACTGCAGTACACTGTATGTGTTTAGCAAGGAAAAATTGTAGTTTAAGTTAATAATTACTTTTACTACCGTATTCCATAGAATTACCGTCTTATACCTCATGTGGGTTTACTGTGGTCATAAAAGGGATAGGTTACATTAGAGCATTACAAAGCAAAAGGAGATATTTGGTAGGAAGAGTAAATTTCCAGGCAGCAGTGATCGGGCCAAGCGCAGTACTCTGTGAGAAATCTGCCCTTTCCTTTTATTGCACACGTCTACAACTGCTTACCCACTCTTGCCCAAAATAAGAGATGGGAATTAGTCACAGATTTGACACTGGAAGATAACCTAGTCCATCTAGATCTGTGCTGCTCATGGCTGTCACCCAGCTGCCATCGACTTGAGGGTGGCGAGTAAAAATGTTACCCCCACAACGTGTCCACGTCACCGGGCTGAGACCAGCAAACACCACCCCCAGGCCCAGCTCCAGGAGTGGTGTCCCACCAAAACGGTTCTATTGTCACACCTTCATTCGGTTCCAAACACGTAAATTGGATAGTTTTGGACCTATGAGCAAAATCCTGTGCATTTTAGAGTTTCTTTAAGGATGCCCTCTGCACAAATGATTTCTGGTCTGGTGACACAGTAGATGCCTCAAACAACAGAAAACAGAGATGCCCGAACCACCTCACCCCACTTCATGGGAAAAGCCAGTCAATCCTGCTGTGCTATGCAGTGAACTCTGAATTTTCGTGTAACAAAGAAGCAGGACTGCTGTCCCAGCCTGGGCTCCACCCTGCCTCACTTCATTACCTGCAGTGACACAAGCCAATAGGCAGCTCTGACTCATGCAGCTCCTGTTGGCTACTTCCCCATTCTGCCCCTTTAGGTTCTGTTAAGCTGCTCGAACACGCTGTCAATATTTCCACCTCCAGAGACTCCCCTTGTCACCATATTAATTCATGGCACCAGTTTTAGATCTGGATTAATGCATTTTGTATCATAGATGTATTATTACAACCCACTACTGCAACAGGAAGCACAGGAAGCCTTTTCACAACTGCAGTACACTGTATGTGTTTAGCAAGGAAAAATTGTAGTTTAAGTTAATAATTACTTTTACTACCGTATTCCATAGAATTACCGTCTTATACCTCATGTGGGTTTACTGTGGTCATAAAAGGGATAGGTTACATTAGAGCATTACAAAGCAAAAGGAGATATTTGGTAGGAAGAGTAAATTTCCAGGCAGCAGTGATCGGGCCAAGCGCAGTACTCTGTGAGAAATCTGCCCTTTCCTTTTATTGCACACGTCTACAACTGCTTACCCACTCTTGCCCAAAATAAGAGATGGGAATTAGTCACAGATTTGACACTGGAAGATAACCTAGTCCATCTAGATCTGTGCTGCTCATGGCTGTCACCCAGCTGCCATCGACTTGAGGGTGGCGAGTAAAAATGTTACCCCCACAACGTGTCCACGTCACCGGGCTGAGACCAGCAAACACCACCCCCAGGCCCAGCTCCAGGAGTGGTGTCCCAGTGGATCATTCAGAAATTAAACATAATATGTCATATATAATAATAGAATATATTATATATGAATATAAGATATTATATAAAAGCCAGTCAATCCCGCTGTGCTATGCAGTGAACTCTGAATTTCCTGTAACAAAGAAGCAGGACTGCTGTCCCAGCCTGGGCTCCACCCTGCCTCACTTCATTACCTGCAGTGACACAAGCCAATAGGCAGCTCTGACTCATGCAGCTCATGTTGGCTATTATAGATGTATTATTACAACCCACTACTGCAACGCTGCAGGAGCAATAAAGACTGATGATGGAGTTGTGCTCTCATCAACCAAGAGTCTGCAACATGATAGTCCCTTATTAGATGATATCAGCCTGTATTGTTTTCCATTATATTTTTTCATGTACGTATAGAGGCCATATAGAATTAACCCTCTTCCCCGTCAGCGGCAAATAATAAAATTATTCAAAATTAACACAATTTCCACACAGAAGCACTGTGTTTATTCTAAATTATTTCGACATGAGGCCTATTTGCATGCTACTTTAGCTACAAGCTAGCAGAAATAGATGTGTTTGTGCTTGCTCGTTTTTTTTGCTTGTTTTGCCAAAGTGCCATAGTGCTCAGTGGTGCTCAGTTTAATATGGCAAGGCTTTGCACATAAACAGTACGTGCATGCATAAGTCCGGATTTGTTTTAAGACAACTTTTCAGAAAGTCCTGCAGCTAAGGTGTGTTAAAAACGGTCTTGGCCCCTGCAGTGTGTGGCGCTGAGAGAGTTAAGCTGTGGCCAGCTCAAGGTGCCTGTCTGGTGGGGTGTGTTTCAGCAGCTATAGGGTTTGTTTTTAACTGACTTAGCAACTGCACAGGTAGGAGGCGGGGCCTTCAGGGTGCGGCTGACCAAGGAATGTTCCTGTACAGCCTACGGCTACATCCCTGTCTGCTGCACCGCACACCCCACACCCAGGATACCCCTCCTCTGAGCGCCCACACCACACACACCACCCCCCCCTCCGCACTGGCTGACTAACTGCTCTGCAGGTACAGCAAACATGGCTCAACCACTCTCAAGGAAGGCAGGAACAAAAACCTGGGCTGGATTTCCGAGGAGAAGCTCGCTGCAGTGCAGTGTGCAACTGCCCGGGACACACAATGCAGAACAGTCCTGTTTCCTTTAAGCAAAGAGAAATGGCTATCTCTTGAGAGACGGGTTTTCTCAGGGTGCCACGAGGTCATGCATGTTGAACTTACTCCCTCTGACTGGATTGCAGTAAAGGCAGTCAAGAGTTTCAGCTTACATCACTGTAGATACCTACTGCATGAATGAAGCATTTCTAAAGCACACTCTTCATTCCCCCTTTGTTGCTACAGGTTTTCAGCATTTCAAATAATCTTTGTCGGCCTTAAAAAAACAATGTTTGAGTTAACAGATTGAACATCATGTAGACCACACTGTATGTGCAATAAAGCAAGGTAGATTACATCCTAATCAGTTTCTTTCTCTGTATACCTAAGCAAAATAAGGTATTTGTCTTAAAAACGTGTAGGCAAATGTATGTGGGATACTACACTTCTAGCTTTTTTCAAGTACTGATTTATGTATTTTACCTCTTTTTGTCAATTTTGTTACATGTGTGAGGTTGCTTAACCAGTTGTGTTTGTGCTTCAAGCAATAGAATAGGAAGGAGAGTTTCCTTGTGGAAAACAATGCTCTGAGTAAAGAGCAATAGTGTCACTGATGGTTTATTAAAATGGGGAGTAGCTCCACTAGCTTAAAAGAACATTGTCTGAAAAAAACAGGTTACACTTGGCCCACTTCAGAATGTTGAAACTTCATTCACTTGTGACAACATTTATTTACTTCCCGCAAGTCTGAAGTTATATTTCAAATACAGCTGTGCGAATGTCTCAGACATCGGAGGCACATAGCTACGGTGCATACTGAGAGGCCCTAAAATGCAACAAAAGTGTTGTGTTTTTACTGCTGCTCCATGTATGTATGCTATTAGTGTCAATATTTTTACTCATAGACTTCACTATTAATTTCTACCATTACAATAGCTTTGACTCTTATTAATACATAATAGTTTATATAATAATAACAATAATAGTAGTTTGGTGAGAAGAATCCAAGCTTGACATTTTGCAATCTTTCATAATCATTGACCAGAATCATAAACACTCAGCACAGCAACTTGAGGTAAACTGAGCAGCTAATAAGAGGTGTTATAGTTGAATTTTCTAATTCAATAATAATATAATGGTCTTTTCTCAAGGGCTCCTAGTCATTGATGTAATTTCATCCTCTGTAAATACCCATACATATAAAAGGCTACTTTTTGCACCACATATTACAGATCTACCAGGATTAACTGTTAGGTTTAAAACCAAATAGCTAAAGGTTCAGTATATAATGCCCACAAAATATTCTTTCTTCATGAAGTAGGAAGAAAGGCAATGTAAAACGAAAGAGATCAAAAGACTGAGTAATTCATTGGTCTATAATACCCAATCATTAATAAAAAGGCTGGGTTTTTACAGCCTAGGATGGGCAGTTTACAATTCTTTGTCTTGATCATCCTTTCATTATCTCTGTCTTAAAAACAGCTCCTTTTATTATCATCATTATTAATAATTAATCTGCTCAGCGGAAGCCCTTATTCAGGGGCGCTTACAACCCATGCATTAAAGTTACATTTGATAAGTAATCATTGCGCATGTATGGCAAGATAAGATAAAAAGTAAAAAAAGAAGGCCAACACAATTTGGAAGTTCCAGGGCTTGGACTCCCAGTTGAATAATATGGTTGGTAGGGGAGGGGCGTATTCTGGAAACAGGAGACTGCGACTGTTGGGAACAGGAGAGACAAGGACGGGAGTCAGGCTCCTGGAGATCTTGACAGGGGAGGAGGGAGAGAGGGTTGTGAGTCAAGACTAGCAGAGAGGTCCACAGACAAGGAGGCAGAAGACAGAGAGAAAAGATTAGACTTTGAGAAGCTGAGTTTATGATGGAGGGAGGGAGGGCACCTACGGGGGGATGCACAGGCAGAGATATAGGAGGAGACCCAGAGATATAGGACAGATCCCTCTTAGTGGAAGAAAAAGAGGAATGTTGGAGGACTGAGGGAGTTAAAAAGTTATGAGAAGTCATGGAAAGAGAAGAGAGAATGAGAGATCCTCTTGGCTTCCTACCTCCATGTCAGGCCAACATGTCTGCTCTGGGGTGGGGCAGTGGCTCTGTGGCTAAGGAGCTGCGCCTGTGGCTGGAAGGTTGCTGGTTCAAATCCTGTGGCTGGCAGAGGAATCCTACTGAGCAAGGCCTTTAACCCTAGCTGCTCAAGGGGCACTGTGTAAATGGCTGACCCCAAGCTTCTCTCTTCTGTCTGTGTGTCTCATGGAGAGTAAGCTGGGGTATGCAAAAAGACACATTCCTAATCCAAGAACTTCTATATGGCCAATAAAGTGATCTTATCTTATTTTTTCCATTCTTCACCAGATTCCTGGTTAACTGACCATGGTCCTGCTGTCAGGTCAGGTCCAACATGCAGGCAAAGAACCAGTCAGGTCAAAGAGCCATGCAGGACATACAGGCAAGTATTGCATCAGATGAGAAGATTAGTCTTATCGCTAAATGTTTGTCATGCATTGGAAATTTGTGAGTCAATGAAGAAAACTATTTATAAATTATTAAACTATTATACAAATATTAAACTATTTGACACAGCCCTGTCAATAGCAAAATCTCTAACAGAAGATGAGTTACATCAGGTAGGAAAATATTTTGTAAGATCACTGCATGCTGTCATTATGCAGCTCTTTGAAAACATTAAATTCCCAATTGCTGTATATTAACTAAGGAAGAATAATCCGGCTTAATAGTTTTGAAGTACAAAATATACCTCTATATTTTAATGTTCCCTATCTGCTGTAGTACACATTTATAGATTTGGGACAAGATGACTTTGGTTGATCCAAGCAGAAATCCACAGTTTAGGGTTGGTCTCATGCTCTGGGAACACACTGTGTTTTGCTCAAAGAATGCATGCAGTTCTTCCTAACAATGCCAACACATAGTGACCCATAACTAGTAAACAATAGTACATCCCTCCTTCAACGAGACAAAAACCTCTGCTCTCAGAGATGAAAAAATTAAGCATTTTCTTCTAATTCAGTAACTCAGGGGTTACATGATCATCCACAAGCTTTTGCCCAGGCAGCCCCACCTGTTTAAAAAGAAACTCAAGGCTCTACGGTCAAAAGCCTTGTGCAACATCTACAGCTATATTACTGCAGCATGCACAAATGCAATGCATCTAAAAAAATATATAATATATATATTATATTTAATTGTTAACAAATTGCCCAAACCATCACCCCACATCTGACGGCTTTTATCACTGGGCCACAAATCTTGCAAAGAAGGGTCAAAACAGGAGCACTGGAGGACAATGTACAGTACTGTATGTTCTATAACAGCATAACAGTGGTGGCTTCATATTGGCTGGATTAGATTCATTATGTGGATCCTTTCATATAATTGAATACGAGGGTGACAGTGTGTAAGGTGGCTTGTATAACATCCATATTGTCTTTTTTTATTTTAGAGGCCAATTATTGTCATTATACCCACTCAATGTGGAATTAATATCTCAACTTGCTGCTACGAACCCAGCAACCGCACACAGGGGAGAATGAGGAAGTGCAGGCAGCCCCTCTTTTATAAGACATTGCAGGTAACACAGCCCCGTATACAGTAGGAGGGTCAGTGGTGATCGGAGGAGAGGCGTGTAACAGCCTCAAACTCCAATCATAGAGCTCACTTATACTCGGGTGAGTGCTTTTATTAATTGGGCACTCAGAAAGCCCATGTCCTGACAAGGGGAGGCCTCTTGGCAGGAGCCCATTCAACCTGTACATGTGCAAACACTGCTCCCATTTTCACAGAGCATCCAGCATTCTTTAAACAGTAGCAAAACCAGACAGCGCCCTCTTACATTCCCTGCCTGTCTAGAACAGCCCACTGGCTACATATTCCTGTGTGTGTTTATAATTTCCCAGCTTTACACTGCCTGCCAAAATGTGTTCCAAAGACTGCCTTAAAAACAAATTGGGTGAATAAAAACTGAAATAAAAATCTAAACCATCCCTGATTTTTATTGCTAGGGTGGGATTCTTTTGTAACATCCCTTTCTCAAACAAATCAGCCACAGACCCAATTAAGCTGATAATAGAACCTCTCCTTGGTCAAAGGTCTTTCTCTGCCTTAACTTTGCCCCTATGTGTCATTTTAACTGAAGAAGACAGATACTGAAATCTGTGTGACTTCATGCAGTATCTTTTTGTATCCTAGCTTTTGCCGGAAAACATTTTCACAGGATTTGGTGCTTTTCAATTTTCCTCATCTTTTGCTTTTGCTTACGCTCAGATATACACCCTGGTAACAATCACTGTATGGTCCACATACTAAATTCAAAGTCCCTGTAGCGCAGTCACTAAAATATTGCAAAATACCCACTAAATTTCAGTTCTCAAATGTTATAGTACAGCTCAATTTCTGTTTGGTAGTGCATTGTTTCAGCTACTGTTTGAACCATAAAGAGTTCTGTCCTTGAGGGGCAATTCTGAAAAGAGAAAAAAAAAGTTTTCTTTTTCTCTTCAGTGCAGCAAGGGTGTGCCTTTTGTCAATAAAATGTTTCATTCATAAAAATGTTTTTCACTGTGACTAGATGGAGTTGCAATGTCACTGTGCTGTAATCCTTGTAGAAACGCGGTCTTCTTTCTTGTCCAGGTCTTGAAGGAATACTTTTAAACTGTGACCTTTGTGGGCCTCCCGTGTGGCTTAACTAATAAAAGCATGCCTTGGCACATGTTGGACTCTACGATCTCGGGTTTGAGCCTGACTCATGGCAATAGCTGAATGGGCCCACGCTTCCCCCAAGGTTGGGTGGGATTAATTGGCCTGGGGTCTCTTGATTCTCAGCAACACAAAGACCCCTGCAGGGCTGTGAGGGATGTGCCTCTCCTCCAATCGGCATGAACCTCTGGTACGAGGCTGTGCTGCCTTTGATATGTTAAAAGAGTGGCATGAATGTGGGCGGGGCTGAGGAGTCAGGTCCCATGTGCGGTAGCAGGGTTTGTCATTGTGGGCCAAGACATGAAAAGCACAAATAAGGTTTAAATGATAAGTGGTTCTTAATTTTTATATATAGAATTCTGTGTGAGAGCCCTTTTGGCAGCAGACAGCCACAAATTACATCTCCAGAGGCAACAGCCCTATTCCAGCATGCTTAACCCCCAATGAATACTAGCCCTTCTGTTACAAGACCCAACTGCTATACTGCCACTCCCTCTCTAACAATGCTGTTACAGTGATTAACTGCTTTGGACCTGTAGCAAAATTCTTGATGTGAGAATTGTTAAATTGAGGAAGCCGTTAGTTCTGTTAAGGGCTTTCTTCCCAAAATAAGCTGATGATGACCTCTACATAACACCTACTGTGGAGGGTGATCCCTGACAGTGTGAAGGCTCTGGTAACAATTCTAAATATACCCACCTGTGTTCTCAGTCAGCTGAATGTGAGGTTTATGCACTACAAAAATACAAACAATTCATTGCTACAGCCATCTGAGTTGCAATACTCCCCACCCCCACCTTTCCATAAAAATGGTCCAGTCAGCTGCAGAGTGCAAACCATCAGGTTTCTGCTCACTGCCAACATATCTGGAGCGATTATCCTGGAGCAGTGTCTAGACAGCTCTGGACTTACTGGAGGAGGCAATCTGGGCTTTAAAGCAAGACTCGTGTTTCATTTTAATTCATACTTGGCTGGCGAAGAGGGAGCATCAAGTGGCAAGGTTAAATTAATCAAAATGTTTAGTGTCTATTTACTTTTAGAGCAGGATTTCCCACAATGCTCCGTATAACTGTTTGTGACAGGATTCTGACAGATTGCAAAATTATATGTGTTGTCTATAATGGTGTGTAGGTGTGTTTTCTGCCTGTCTGCCTGCATTCACCTCACAACCTACCTGACCTCTGCTGCCTCCCAACACTCCAGCATTTCTGACAAAGGTTCTCCCTGGATTTTCCTTCACATTCTGATCTAATGACCCCAGAACTGCTGTTCACACGAAACGTGTCCCTGTCTTTATTTCATTTCTCAACTCTTTAGGAGAAGTAATTGAAGAAATGTACGAAAACAAGATTCTCCAATTGTGATCCTGGGGAGCACCAACCTAGATATTCACTGTAAATCACCTGTTATTTAAAGATGAGGAACATCTGTTTAAGCAATCAAGCAATGAAACCAGTAAGTTTTAATGAAAGGAACGTTGGTCCTTAAGTGCTGTTATTAAGGATATTCAGAATTTTCTTCCAAATGGTCTCTACATTTCTTAATTGAGCACGCCACCCCTTGATCATATTTAAATTGATCAAAGTTAAATTTGTTCTTGGGTTTAGAAATTAATTATTTTAAGGCAACCTATAAAACCAACTAGACTGGGGCTCTCCAGGAGTTTGTTTGTTTAGGATTATTTGAGTGCTAATTTCTTTAAAAGTAATCTTTGCCCAGATAATTCCATGCATCTTCCATCAATGACACTCATCCAAAAAATAATGCTGGGGTTACACTCTAGACAGCTGATCTGCCAATTTGGACAAGCTTTAAACAAGGCTTACTGTACAAACTCATTTTCCTCTTAAGTGTACTTTAGTGTTCATGTTTTCAACCTGTTTTGTTAAAACACTGTGCACTGGTTTCAGATACATCTCCCAGGAATTTGGACTGCAACAGTAATTGTACTGAAATGTAACCCAAACTAAACTGACAGTTCAGTTAAAAATGTTTTGTATTACAAACCATGTCACCCTGCATTTCACAACCAGCAGCCCACTGAAGCTCAACAGGTGCGAACCTGGTCAGTACCTGGATGGGAGACCTCCTGGGAAAGCTAAGGTTACTGCTGGTAGAGGTGTTGGTGGGGTCAGCAGGGGGCGCTCATGCCCCAGTATATGTAGTAAGGCGCTGTCCTTTGGATGAGATGTAAAACCATGGTCCTGACTCTCTGTAGTCATTAAAAATCCCAGGGCATTTGTCGAAAAGAGTATCCTGGCCAAATTTCCCGTTGGCCTTTACCAATCATGGCCTCCTAATAATCCCCATCTATGAACTGGCTTCATCACTCTTTTCTCCTCCCCACTGATAGCTGGTGTGTGGTTAGTGTACTGGTGCATTATGGCTGCTGTCACATCATCTAGGTGGGGCTGCACATTGGTGGTGGTGGAGAGGAGTCTCCATTACCTGTAAAGCGCTTTGAGTGGAGTGTCCAGAAAAGGGCCATATAAGTGTAAGAAATTATTATTATTTAGTGGTTAAGGAAGAGGTCAGGATGGAATCCAAAATGCTTTTATTTGGAACCTTAGTATATTATATTATGGTGCTGCGCATGTCTTAAGGTTTTAAGGTAAGGTTTTGCTGTCTTAAGATTTTACACATACCTAGTAGATGGTTAAAGAAAGCAATAACTTTTGCTAAACAGTACAGATTCTTCTTACAATGTAGTGAATATACCTGTCAATGGCTTCGAAAAGCCACGAAATACAATATTTGCATATTATGCCCACATTGTTCATATCAGTACTTGTATTTATTAACTCGTATTAATGCTTTTATTAAACATACATCTAAAATGTGTTTCGGAAACGTTGCGCATTGCTAAAAAGCCCCCATGAATACTGACATTCAAATGTTTTCTTTTTTTTGTCATGTTAGTTGTTACATTATCGACTCCTCGAGACAACTCACACAAAAAGTCGCAGCAGACGGAAGAAATACATTTGTAAGGCAAGCATAATAAAAAAGACAAAGCTTCTCCAACTACAGTCAGGGGGTAATGGACTTCCAGATAAAATCAGCGCTCTGAGCTCGTTGTTAAAGCATTTTTTAATACGCTTGTTTAATATGATCAAGGTCTTCCAGAGATCTCGGGTGATGAGCGCTGTGGAATTGAGCACTATTTCTAACACCGTTCTATTGCAACAAAAACATTGACAAAATAAATGAAATATATTAAGACTAATAATTTGTCTTGATGGAGTCCCTTTGTATAAGTGGAAATGCGGAAAATCCTTTTTGAAGGCATGAATACTAACCTATACAGGTCTGAACGTCAGAGGCTTCAAGCGAAAATTGAGAACCTGCGCACAGTGCGAGCACTGCGGCACCCTCCCTCTCACTTACTACGTAGCAGTTACTATGGACACCAGCTCCGCTTCGGAAACTTTGGAGCAGTTTGTGTTTTAAATGCATTTGCGTAAAAATCAAAAGGTATTTTATTTCAATTGGTTTGTATGACAAGAGAACCCCAGGTAATATTTGTTTATCACTCAGAAACTTAATTTTAGGCGTCTTGTATTGGTGTTTCTCAATGTTAACTTTGCTTTTTTTATGTGTTAAAAGTAAAAAAATAATAAAAAGCTCACATCACATTATAACGCTGTATACACAAAATGTATTAAATTTATTTTAAAAAATAGTTAACATGCTTTATTTGAAAATGATAAATTAATAATGTATCACATACATTTTGTGTTGTTTTATTATTGATGCAAACTGATCTTCGGAGCAAATGACTTGTACGTCCTTACGTCTTGAATGTTGCAGTACGTTGCAATATTAAAATAGGCAGCTTTGACACACAGAACGGATAATATCACTGCGATGCAGCAGTAAGCACAGAATGGAACAGACGCAAGCGAAGCCGTGTTTATCTAGCTCATCGACTTTGACTTGAGACAGGACCACATACATTCATCCAAGGAGTGCTTTTTATTTCATGGGTTTGAAAGTAGCGTGGGGGAAACCAGACCATTTTTGCAGTTGCTCGTTGTAAAATATGTATAGGTGTAAAATATGTCAGGGTAGCTAATATTTTTTCAGATGTATTATTGCTAATTTTAGTTAGTGGGTATTGCACTGTATGTGACAGTTGTCTAAGCCCTGGACTGATAACTCTTTATTGACAGGAAGAATTTTCTTTCCATTTTCTGTAGGTATGAAGTCCAGCAAAGCCAAAGCAATTCCAGCGAAAGGGGTGGGAAAGGTCTCTGCAAAGGGTCCAGTCCAGACCAAAAAAACAGGTATTTTCCTCATTGCACCTTCTTCCAAAGTAAATAAAATACATGATTTTTACTTTTTTGCTGTCTTGAGGGCGGAGTGGTGGCTCTGTGGCTAAGGATCTGCCCCTGTGACTGGAAGGTTGCCGGTTCAAATCCCGTGGCCGGCAGAGGAATCCTACTCCGTTGGGCCCCTGAGCAAGGCCCTTAACCCGAACTGCTCCAGGGGCGCTGTACAATGGCTGACCCTGCGCTCTGACCCCAAGCTTCTCTCCCTGTCTGTGTGTCTGTGTCTCCATGGAGAAAAGCTGGGGTATGCGAAAAGACGAATTCCTAATGCAAGAAATTGTATAGGGCTAATAAAGAAACATTAATTAATTAATTAACATTAATATGAATACATGAGAGAAGGACACTTAATAAATCATTTTTCCAAATCTGGTGAATACAGCTAATAATAAACATTCCATGTATATTGTTTTTTCGTCCTACCACATTGGACAATTTATGTCGTCAAGGAGATATCAAAAATCCTAAGCAGATACAGAAGGCAGCAGAATGATCAAAGCAAAAGCACATTGAGAAAAGATGTCACACACAAATATTAAAGAATCAGGTGTAGTAATACAATTCACGAACACAGTAATATTATTGTACAATAAATGCTGGCACTATACTGTAGATCAGGAAGTGGCACTGCCTCTTCACAGCTCCTGACTTCGAATCCACTTCTGTCTGTGTAGAGTTTGCATGTTCTTGGTCACTGGCTGAACAGTAGTGTTGACCATTCAGATTTTAAATTGCATTCACACATAACCTACTGAACACCCCACAGCATTTACCCTGATGAACTCTGAGATCTGGTGACCTGATACATTTTATTTCTGTGGGGCTGCTCAGATTCACTAATTCCAGCCTTGCTAACACTTGTGCTCAAGAGAGTTACACCCCTGTGTAACTGTACTCCACAAACACTCTCAAGATGCTCAATAATGGTGTTAATGATGTTCTAACCCTCAGACATTAGGCCAATGCAAACCATCGTTATGTTGGATCACAGCTAGACCCAGGCATTTGTGGTAAATTTTGAAAACATTGGTCCAACATAGGTTACCTGTTCAAAATTATCAATACATTGACAGTACATTACAATACTTTTTGGATTGCATTAGGAAACTTTCTGTAACTCTCTCTTGCTTGTTGAATCGCTACGTTCTGTGCCCATACCCATATCTCTTTCTACCTCCAGGACAGAAAATGACACCAAAAGGCAACACGGTACTTAAGAATGCTGCTAAAAGCCCATCCAAAACTAAAGATGGAAAGAAAGGACCAGCTACTCCTAGCAGTGCTGAACTGGGAGACACAGGATCGAGGGGGAGGTCAGGTATGGCATGGTCTGATGAAGGGCACTACTACAGATAGATACACAGTCACCATGAAATGGTGCTGCTCTGGTGAGATTCTTCATTTTAATGTCTTTTAATCCACATGTTTAATCCATATTTGGAAATGCATCACATTATTAATCAGAAAGCGTTTAATCTTGCCTAAACACAACTGGCAGGATTTAATAAAAAAATAAACACACTTACAAATTCATCTGCATTGTTATCTGCAATTGCCCTTAAATGATAAACGAGAAATGCTAAAGGCAAATCAGAAGAACTGAAATCCATGGTGCTGTACAAAAGGTTTCGTGATCTGAATCACTTACATGCACCAGGCACTTGGAGCTATGGAGATTAAAACTATATCAAAATGTATGATTCTAACACTCTTGTTAAATAATCACCTGTAATCTTTAAATGTATAACTTACACTAAATGAAATGAACTGTGGTAATTGTAAAATCATAAAGCACTGTTAACCAGTATGCTGCAAACATTTGTTTTAGAATTATTTTTGTAGTTTTCCTGAATTAAAGTAACTGACAGCAACCAGTTAATCCAAATTCTTCAAATGTTTGACCAAAAACGTATTTTGTTCACTCTGTCAATACACTGTGCACAAGCCTGAAAGATTTCTTTTTAAATGGGACGTCATATGAGAGTTGCCACCCATACAATTGTGCTGCTGTTGTGTGGAACAGGTGTGTTCCTTTCAGTGTCTTAATGACAATCTGGAAATGTGCTGTGTAAGTGAAAATGTCCCCATAATCAACCAGTTATTACATGCAGAGTTGCAGCTTCACAATTTACAACTCCTTTCTTAAATATCAGAGAGACAGTGTTAAATTTATAATAATAATAATAATTGCTTACACTTATATAACACTTTTCTGGACACTCTACTCAAAGCGCTTTACAGTTAATGGGGACTCCCCTCCACCACCACCAATGTGCAGCATCCACCTGTATGATGCAACAGCAGCCATAGTGCGCCAGAACGCTCACCACACATCAGCTATCAGTGGGGAGTGATGAAGCCAATTCATAGAGGGGGTTTATTAGGAGGCAATGATTGGTAAAGACCAATGGGAAATTTGGCCAGGACACCAGGGTTACACCCCTGCTCTTTTAAAGAAACACCCTGGGATTTTACGTCTCATCCGAAGGACGGCGCCTGTTTACGGTATAGTGTCCCCATCACTATACTGGGGCATTAGGACCCACATGAACCGCAGGGTGAGCGCCCCCTGCTGGTCCCACTAACACCTCTTCCAGCAGGAACCCTAGTTTTTCCCAGTAGGTCTCCCATCCAGCTACTGACCAGGCTCACACCAGCTGAGCTTCAGTGGGCTGCCAGTTGTGAGTTGCAGGGTGATATGGCTGCTGGCCAAATCAATTTATGATCTGACAGCCTGTTTCCACAGTGTTTTTAACAGATTATAGGATGTGTATTAGAAGACAATTACACGTTCTGAAGGGTACCAGTTTTAGGAAACATATTCCTGTCAGCTTGTGCCAAGATGCATATTGGCATTTCATGCTTTCCTTCAGAATAGTTTCAGAAATGCAGTTTAAGAAATACAGAAAACATTTCGAAAAATACAAGCTTTACATTTTAGGTTTAAACAAAGTATATAGTTTCTAGCCTTGCTAATATTTGTTTGCCGCACAAAACTGATATACTGTAATATCATGCTTGCTGTTTGTTAAGAACAGAAAAAATAGAAAACAAATATATAGGCATACAATGAAACAATACAAAATAAGACTGTAATTTGCATTAAACATTGAGTAGAAATAATTCATCTATACACAGGAATAAGACATATGATTTGCATTGAAAAATTACATGAGACTTGTCAGTTATCACTGCAAACCTGGTCTTTTCAATAGCATTTTAAAGGTAAAAATGATCACTTTATGTATTGTAATTAGTGTGTGACTGAAGGACACCTTCAATTTGCGGGGTGGTTTATCTTGAGGTATTCGTGACATCACTATGAAAAATGTCACTCTGCTGCATTTCAGGCAGATGGGAGTTCTCCTCAGACAGTGAAGCTAGTGTTCTCACTCAGCTCCCCCTTCCTTTGCCTTCATTCTCTTATCTGCTCTCTGTCTAGCCCTACGTTGCAGAAATTGCATGGAATGAGTATGAGGTCATTTGTACCTTAAAACACTTGCATTTCGAAGAAACGAACCTGGCTCCGTTACATCAAGAAAAAAAAGACGTGGCACACACAAGTTGCCACTTTGGTCCAATAATCAATCAAACCATTATAAGTGTTCATTGTACGCTAGTCTTGCGGGGATAAAACCACACATACTGCGTAAATCAGGAAAGAACTGCATGTTTATTTATTTAACAGTTCCTTATATTTCTTAATTTAATTGCAATACGATATGCCATGACCTCATTTGCACGTACAAGAATCTTGATTTTTAGTTAGAAGTGCATAATCATAGTTATTTGTTTTCAGCGTCTTGCAGCAAGCCACAGAAAAACTAAATAAGGAACTGTGTTTAATGTCATCACATCCTAAAATAAAAATGAGGATTTTTATAGTCTGTGCTTTGGTTTGCAACCGTTGATCCGAACGTTTTTGTCCTGGTACCAGATTTCCGAGAGAAATTCAAGTCAGTTTGTGTTCACCGTGACTTTAAGAATCAAGTTGTGCTTTTAACTCTTTGGGTCTGAGTTAAGAGCACAGCGCCACCTGCTGTCCTTGTTAAGGATCGACCCAGTTTTGTCAAACGCCATGTTTGCGCTGTGGCTGTAACCTCTCTGCAGAACACCCTTCAAAGTTTTCTAAAACTTTGAGACAGCAATGTCTGCAATCCTGTTTCTACATGAATTTTACCTAGTATGCATCTTTCTTTCCTCTTGCTGAACAGGCTGCAATAAATGGCCTAGATGTAACCCATCTACATCCTCCATACCCAGTGGGTTCAAAACCACAGGGTCTTCTGGTTACGAGATTCTGAACTAAATTAAATTAACACCTTTACTTCAAATCTTTAGCCATTGACGATGATCTTCGTTTTAAAGGAGAGTAATATGCACATGACATACTTTATGTCCAGGTTTCAGGCTCTCCAGCAACATGCTGTATCTTCATTCTGGACTGCAGAAATGGAAATCCTTGGGAAAGATGGTCTGTGTCACTGACTGGAACATGTTACTCAGTTGAAGACCTTTCAGCTCTGCATTTGTCAGTCTTGTCTTTTCGGTTGCTGTAGAGCTCAGCCCAGAGGAGAGAGCTGCTGTCACTATCCAGTGTGCTGTGCGACAGCTCCTGGCCAGGGGGGAGAGAGAGAGGAGGGAAAGAGAGAGAAAGAAGTATGAGGAGCTTATGGACCAGCTTCAGAAAGAGGTCAGAGGACAAAACACCAAGCTCTCCATTTAATGTTAACTTATCCAAAATGTTAAACCCATAAGAACGCAAAATGTGTGTGGCATACAAACCTGTGAAAAGAATGTCACCCAACTTGTTTAAGATCCGAACGTAAAACTATAAAATGTTTCAATGGAAAACAGTTGTTGCTTTGACTGTTCATTCTTTCTTTTAAAGTCTCTGTTCTGCATCAGAATGCTGAAGGATGCCTCTTTATTATTTATTGCATGTTTATACAGTACATGCCTGTGTTCGTATGCGGGCTTCTGTGTACTTGTGTGTCTCAAAGTCTTATAATATAATAATAATAGTTTGCAAACTGAAGTTTTAACTTCAGTTCTCTGTGCTTTGGCATGACTGTTTATGTATGACGGCTTCTAAAATCTGTCTCTGGATGCTTGTGTGCACCTGTGTGCTTGAGTGTCTGTGTGATTATGTCTGTACCTGGTAGTCACTCAGTGAGGGTGTGCTGCAGGCATTTCTGGCACTGGTGCGCAGGGAGCAGGAAGAAGCAGAGAGGGAGAGAAAGAGGGAGGAAGAGGAGAGGAAGAGGAGGCAGGAGGAGCAGCGCAGGAGGACTCGCCTGCTGGAGGCAGCCTTCGAGGGTGAGGCAGAGGAGATCCTGGCTGTGCTGAAGGAGGTTAGGCTCTGCTTTGACACGGCTCTGTGGACAGAGGCTGCGGTACACTGCACTCACCTCTAAGTTGTAGACTTTGCACTTTGTAAGATTTAATTAATTAATATCTTACAAAAAGCATGTGAAAATTAGTACTTTACAGTGATCTTACTCTATATCATATTTTTACTACTACATATTATCTAATTATGCGAATGTATTTTTACATTACTGGATTAACATTATATAAAAATATTTTAGCTTCGTTTTGGTGGCAAAACACAATCTCTTTGGATTTCTAGCTGAATTGTGAGTTTTACAGCAAAACTTTTAATTGGATGTAATAGATTTACAACTTCTTAAGCTTGCAGAATTGTAGAAGATACTTTATCTTATCTTTTCCCAAAAGATATCTGTTGGACACAAAAACTGCTTGAACCCCGACTCCGTGAAGAATAACTGACTCTGAGACGAAAACCTGCTTTGCAGATTCTTTGCAGTAAATGGTGCTTTGTCTTTGGTTGTGTCTTGTCTTACGGTTCCCCTCCAGGTGTCTGACCTGGACACCAAGCAAGGTGTCGGGTTTGACGAGGCAGGGCGGCGGCAGCGCCTGCTCAGTCAGTTGCGGATCATCAGTAGCACAGATGCTCACGGCAACACAGCGCTCTCGGAGGCAGCAGGGGGCGGGCAGTCGGAGATCATCACCCTGCTGATGGAGCGCGGGGCTGACGTGAACACCAAGGCAAGGCCAACGCCCGCATCTGGACTGGTCTCTTCCCAGATACTGGGCCATCTCTAAATCGCACCACAATAATCTCCAGCAGCTAAATTCATGCTGCAGAGTCCAAGAAGACCTTCACACCGATCAATGGTTTCTTCTCTGTATAAGGTCTACAGGGTTCTTTACATCTTTACAAATGGTTTACATATGGGTTTACACGGGCAGAGCGGTGGCACTGTGGCTAAGGATCTGCACCTGCACCTGTGGCTGGAAGGTTGCCGGTTCAAATCGCATGGCTGGCAGAGGAATCCTACTCTGTTGGGCCCCTGAGCAAGGCCCTTACCCCTAGCTGCTCCAGGAGTGCTGTATAAATGGCTGACCCTGCTCTCTGACCCCAAGCTTCTCCTCCCTGTCTGTGTGCCTCTGTATCTCATGGAGAGCAAGCTGGGGTATGCGAAAAAAGAGAAATTCCTAATGCAAGAAATTGCATATAGCTAATAAAGTGATCTCTTACGTATTAATGAAGAACGTGATAATATAAATGCAACAAGAGAGCTTGAATGTGTGTTGTCTCATGTCATACTCTCACCATTAGAGTAATGGATTCATTTGGCTGACACTTATCCAGAGCAACATACATTTCAATCACCTGCACATCCAAAGTTGGCACTTTGTCTCTACAGTTCGGTTTACTGGAGCGCACTGGATAACGTACTTTGCTGAAGGAGATATCTGCAATGTGCCCATCTGGGGTGTGCAGTAGTAACAATTCCTAGTAGCATTGGAGGGCTGGCTTCTCTTAAGAATTGAGAATTGGGCATGTGCTTAATAAAGTCCTTGAGATTAATGTATGTTTTTCACAGGGTGGTTTTGGGAGGACTCCCCTGTATCGGGCTGCTTTTGGAGGTCACCTGAGTGCAGTCCAAACCCTGCTACAGTTGGGGGCAGACCCCAGAATACATGCAGATGATGGCAGCACACCTGAACAGGTATCTTGGAAATACGTTAGAGAGTAACTGAAGAAGCATGTCGTGTCAACCATCAGAGCACAGACTTCATTATTTTGAGTCCCGGGTGAGGATGATAAAGAGTCTGCCAATTAAGACTTTAAAACTCATTTGTTTTTTGGTTTTTGTCTCCCTTGAGAACTTGTCTAATTGCTGCGTTCAACCATATATTGCTCTGTTTGGTTATTTCCCTGTGATTTACAGATTCCACTCATTTACTTTGTATTTGATGGTGAGCTTTCTATTAGGGAGAGGAATGTTACAGAGAACCCCCGAAGACTGAATATGCTCAAGCATTAACACCAAAATACCGAATAACATGCGCCAAAGCCCATGTTAATGTAGTAATAGACTATGCTGTTGACTGTGGCAGATTTTGGTTGTAACTGAAGGCAGTAAGAA
The DNA here is from genome assembly GCF_059453375.1 of Lepisosteus platostomus. Classification (NCBI taxonomy): domain Eukaryota; kingdom Metazoa; phylum Chordata; class Actinopteri; order Semionotiformes; family Lepisosteidae; genus Lepisosteus; species Lepisosteus platostomus. The sequence continues at coordinate 22,532,168 of NC_142622.1, read as the reverse complement.
AACAGTTCAACTCATTCATTATACCAGGGTGGTGCTGAGTGTATGTGTGTGTGCGCTGTGGGCTCCCAGGTGGCCTCGGGGAATGGCATAGCCCTGACTCTGCAGGGCTGGGACCTAAAGGCCACAGACGCGATGCTGGAGAAGATGGAGGCTGAGAAGCAGAGGAGAGTCATAGAGGAGCAGAGGCAAAGAGAAGCTGAGGCTGACCGGTGAGACCCACTGTACCTACGTATACTTTCCACCTGCTGTTCTGGCATTTATGGCAAAGGTTACAAAAAACCAAACGAAAAAACATTCAAGGGAACCGATAAGAAAAGACTCGATTCTCATGTACGATACATATTTGCTCATTTGTATTGTAAACGGACATAAAGTTATTTGTACTTAAAATTTGTGGCAGATGAGAGTTTCAATTGTTTCAACTTTTCAATCACAGACATCCGGAAGATGGAATTTAGGATTTCTCGTTTCTCTGTTTTATAAAGTCGAAGGTAGTCGTAGTCACAGACAGCTAAACCATAGACACATGTTGTTTCCCCCTACAGGCTGAAATCTGAGGTTCAGCAGCTAGAGAAAGAGCATGAGAGGTGTCAGAAAGAGGTGAGAGCTGCAGGTGAACAGGAGACTTTAGGAACATGTTTTATATTTTGTATGTTAATGCCTTTCAGGACCAGGTGTGTTCTGCTGTGTTAGTTGGAAGTTAAAAATCTCATAACAGATAAAATAAGCAGCTTAAGTGTCGTTAAACCAACATACATTCCTCCTATAAGATTTGCCTAATTAATAATGAGTTCAGGAAAACTCTGATTATCCCTGTATGGTAATATATAAAATCTTACAGAAATGTTAAGCTTTTTTTAAACACAATGCAGACACAAGTAATGTATACCATAACATTTTTAGAACATCTATGATACTTGGGGAAAAAAACATTTATTTTATAATGCTTTTACACAATATTCTGCAGCAGGTTGACCCATTGAAGGATTGTTGTCTCTGCTAGAAACCACTAAACAGGGCTTCAGAGACCTCAAATAGGCAATTAGTATATTAAATTATAATGCACATCCTCACAGCGGTCTAATTAGTGGGTTTATTTGTGTATATAAGCTTTGGTGTAGGTTGCCCAAGGGATGTGGAGATGTTTGATGATCTTCTTGAAGTGTATATGGAACACTAATATAATAATAAATGATTATGTATAAAGGATAGATATGAGGAAGATACATTAACTGAAGAAAAAAATTAATTAATTGAAAATAAATTGAAGCATGACTGTTTATTTCCTAAAGCCTCAGGTATTCATCAGAAAAAAATTGAATATATTTATTGTCCTTCGTTTAATTCATTCTTTAAAATGTACTTATCTTGCACTTAGCTTGTGTTAAGATAGACACATCAATAATGACGTTTTAATGACTTTTTAAGGAAGCAAACAAAAAGATGCATGCTTATATTTTCTTTTAGTGCTGAATAGTACTGCATTTGCTTCATTTCACACAAGTCATTGTTTTAAAGTTAGACAAGCAGCTTGTAACTGTAATGCATCGCTTTTTAAAAGTATTTTACCCAGCACTGTCAGTGAGGCATGTGAAAGTATTTCTTTCATGTATATGTACCCTATTGTCAGATATAAACAGAAGCCAGCATGTTCCTGGTCTAAAGCAGACCTATAAAATGTCCAATGCAGAATTCAAAAGTCTAACACATTTTAGCACCATATGTTTTAGTTTGTGCAGGTACTGGGATTAGGCAATGCGCTGAGTCTCCTGCAATCACCTTTATCGTTGTGTTCCTGCTGTGTGCAGCTGCAGAAGGCTTACTGTGAGCTGAACAAGAGGATCTCCGAGCATGACAAGTGTGAGAGGAAGGGTCTGGACCGAGCCCAGCTGACACTGCCGGTGAGGGCGTTGGCTCTGCCAACAGTGTTCAGTATGTCAGAGGTGGCGTGGAATTGCTACTGCCCGTGAGGAACTATGTAAATTATGAACCCTGTGCGGGTCTCCAGGCGAGGTCCGGTAGCTGAGGTATCCAAGGCAGGCGAAGAGGTCGAGTGGTCGGATATTCCAGGCTGGGTCAAGTCCGGGTGGTACACAAGAAGAGAGGCAAACAAATCCAATAAGGGTGAGGCAAGAGCGAGAAATCCAAACACCAAAAGAAAGGAGTGGATGTTTTAGGGCTTCCAGACGAGGAAGATCAGGTACTAAGGAGGAAAGGACGAGGTGAGCTCATGGGGCAGAAGAGATCCTAATACCAAGCGATGTTACCGGATGAGCTGAGGGTTTAAATAGTGAAGGAAGGGGTGTCTAAGGGAAATTAGATAATGAGGGGTTAATTAAGACCAGCTGCAGCCATAACATTGCCCAGGATTACAGCAAGTCATCACTGTACTGCTTAATCTCTGTAACGCCAATCTGATTCAGTTACCTGTGGTAACTGTAGAACAGCTCCTCATTTTTAAGGATCTGTGATAGCTTTACTTTAGGAATTGATTGAGGGAAAATGAACACATGAGAAAACCAGATAGTTTTGCACGTCTCGGTTACACATTGCAGCCTTACCCCTTTCCAGCTGTTTTTTTTCCTGGATGCCTGCGAAATCACCTAACGGTAGCAGAAGCAAACTAAAAGCCATCCATCCAGCACTGGTGTTCTTTTGTTCCAAACTTTTTTCCCCCCTTATGCTGTGTGCAACCAAAGCCTACTTCCCCACGACATTTCTGCGCCTTGTCTTTTGTCCCTTTCCACGCCTCTCTCTTTCTCTGTGGGAGCAGGCGATCGGTGAGGCCGAGCAGCAGCTGGAGAGGGTGCGAGAGGAGGCCCAGCGAGCCGAGGAGCAGCTCTCCCTGGCGCGGCTGGAGCTGCGGGAGCAGGCAGGGGAAGGTGGGGCTACCCAGACAGCCACGAGATACAGAAAGCGACTGTCCAGGCATTGGGAGGCTCAAGAAATCAGATAAGAGAGCACTGTAGATCAGGGTGACATAACCCCAGTACTGCAAGGCTGCAATTTACATTTCATCACGTTCTCATTTGACGCAAGCTCCTCACTAACTGATTGAAAACACCGTTAGGGCACATAGATTATTTCAAATGTCCTTTCAGGTTTTTCCCAGTACACAGGGTCCAGTACATCTGCCACTTTTCCAAAACACGTGACTGCCTTTCGTGTAGCACCTGAGCTGTGCAGCAGTTTCACGATCTGTCATGTCTCCCTCGGTGAGTGATTCTGCGAGCGCACTGTTGAGGTGCACGAGTGACCCTGTGCAGTGACCCCCAGAATCTGACCCTCAGGTGCGGTCGCAGAGCGCGGTGCAGTGCACTGTCTGGTGCGTGAGCTGGATGATGTTCTGCTCAAAGACGTTGGGGGAAGGATCCAGCAAGATGGCCGGTGAGGGGTCATAGGTCGCAGGAGACCTTATATCTAATGCAGCAGGACCAGGAATTTAGACAATTCTTATTTTAAAACCTGTTTCATTAACCTTAGAGTCATTTAAAATAATTAGCCAACATCAGTGTCATTTGTTTGATTTGGATATTATTAACCTCATTTTGTATGTTACTATATTATTTATATATATATTATTTAATATATAAGTTAAGCTGGGTGACATTAAAGCACAACAGAATAAGCAAACATATTTCACAATATAATTGTTTTATTCTATCATAAACCTGCCTCCCAGCGACATTCCTTGACTATTATAGAGGAAAAGATTTCCTATTTCAATGTGGGGAGAAATGTAACAACTGTCATTTATGGATAATTCAGTAATGGTAATTCAACTCTGGATAATGTTTTAAAATGAATTTCACCAAAGATGAGGGACACACATGCTATTAAATTGATCAGGTGATTGCTCATTATAAATTTAATTGTCTGATTGTCCTTTCTGAGACAATCTCCTGTGTCTAGGAATGGTGCAAAATTATAGGTCATAGCTTCCTACGTTTTGTTCTCTGTTTAAAAAAAAATTAATAACATGAAGGATTTACTTAAAAACTAAAGTGAATTCATGCTACATGTGAACACATTTTAGATTAAGAAATTGTTCACAATATAAACTAATGTACAGTATGTTCATGAACATTGGATACCACCAGGATGGTGAAACAGGACTACCATCTAGTGGTGGCAACAAACATAAGACAGAACATTTTGTACTAAAACACTTTAGGCTTAGTATAAAGGTTTTGATTGTGTTGCTATTTTATCCTGTACACCCTACCAAACTGTCCCACAAACTCCTGCAGTGGTCAATGCACAATGCTGATCCCAACAAAAAGGTTAATGTGATGAATTAGCTGCTACAACACTTCATACTGGTTGCTTGTGTTGTTGTGATCATGTTTTTGAAGATTCTAATCAAAGATAGCTAAATGAGGACTAAAAACCAGCTGTCATGAATACTGAGAACAGGAGGAACTTCTGTACACAAAGAGGTGTGAGAGTGTGGAGCAGCCTACCCAGCCTTGTTGTTGAGAGCTTGGAGGAAGTTGAATGCTTTTGACTTCGACTGGATTTATGGGATCTATTTGCATAGAGACAGTTTAAGTCCACAAATTTGTCCTTGGTTCCAGCTGGCCTCTGCTCATAGATCCTTCAGGACAGGCAGCCACCTTCCTACGCTACCGAGACACAAACTACCTGGATGCTCTGAATCCAGAACACATGCAGCCGGAGGTATTGCGAGTAGCACTGCTGGGTGCCATCAGGTGAGAGACAGGGGAGAAGGGTAAGGAGTAGGAGGAGAGAGGACAGAGGGAAAGAAAAAAAGGGAAAATGTAGATGAAGGCAGAGGAGATTGAGAGACAGGGATGAGTAGCAGAGGGGAACAGAGTGAGGTGGGAGAAGAGACAGAGAAAAGGGAGGAGAGAACATAGGGCAGGAGGTGATATTGGTGAGAAAATTGAGGGAGAATGTAGCTGTAAAGCAAGAGGAAGAGGGATACCTAGATACAGAAACTAACACACTATGGGGTGGGAAAGATTCTGGATTCTGGTGGGCCAAAGACTTTTCTTTGTGGAGAGAACTGCAGTGGCTAATCAATGTCCTACTCCTACTCCAGGTTTGGTAAACCCTTGGTGATCAACATGATGGAGGCAGATGTGTCTGAGTCAGTGAAGAATCAGATGAATCAGATACAGGCTGGATTGATGGATCAGCTTATGAACAAAAAGCTGCTGCAGAATGAGAGGTACAGTGCAGAATAACTTGTTGAGTTTTCTTCTGAAAAGCTCTCTGTTTCCTTATGCTGCTAAGATGCAACATGGCATAGACTTACAGTAATGTGTGATTGACTATAAACTTCAGAGTCGTGATCTCCAGCCTTTGAAGGCTACAGTCCAGAAAGGACTTTAATTCTTTTTAAAAAATCAGGGGCATTGGATGGTGTCCAATTTTCTGACACATCGGGTGGGGGGTGGGGGGGGAGATCACAAAAATGTTTTGCACTGATGAAGTCAAATGATAATGAAAACATCTTCATAGATGTTTTACCCTTATATGTATTCACAGCCCGTTTAGCCCAATGTTACCGTCAAGTCTGTGGGATGATAACAGTTGATTTCTATTTGAGGAAATGTTGTGCAAAAATCATCAACCGTGCTTGATTGTCAAGGTTTCATTATGATGCTCTTTTCTTACCTCAGACTTATATTATCTTGCATTTGCAGGAGTCCCACTTCCTTTCTGACCACAACAGGCAGCACAAAGACTCAATCTGATACTTAGACTGTTAAACTCTCACACCCATGTGACGCTTTACGAAACAGGCAGTGGGGCATCATATAATGGTGCAGCTCAATATCAAAGCAGGACTAGGGGCAAACGGAGCATATTTCGTTTTTTTAACCTATATTTATAGATGTTTTTAGTACCCTATTGTCACGGACGTCCAAAGGGACTAACCGTGGGGAGAAGGAGAGCGGAAAAAGACCCATATGCGTAGCGGCGAGACGGGAAAAGGCCCGGGCTCATAGTGCAAAGAGTTCAGGAATGCCGTATAGAAACCTATGCCCTCAGGGAGCGGACGTGGGGCGCCCTGGTGCTAGGCGGGTCTCAGGACATCCGAACGTCAATGCTGAGCGAGGACAGAGTGCAAGACCCGGAAATATATAGCCCAAGGGAAAGAGAGGGACAGGAAGGACAGCAGACCGGAAACTAGGGACAGGACAGAGAAGGAGCGCCCTCTGGCTGCAGAGGGCGTGACACCTATTTTGTATTATACCAACCAAGCATGAGAAAAAGCATGGTGACCGTCTCATTGTTGTGTACTGTACTCAATACAATCATTCAGATTTTACAGACCACATAGTAAAATGATTCGACTTGAATAACATTACCCAACATCTTGTTGAAAGAGGACTCATTCTCTTTCTCTCTTTTGCCACCTTTTGTTAGGTACTTGATCCTGGTGCGGCCCTCTGATGGCCCCCAATACTCCAAAACTGAGTTCAGTGCAGCCAGAACCGAGAAGTTCAGCTTTGTCCTTGTGACAAAGCTCCGCAGCCCTCCCGAAGCCTTGCTGACTGCTTTCTACCCCATTGACGTCACCCTGCCTCGGCCACAGCTGTGACTGACGCAGAGTCTCAGCTTCAGCTCCACACTGGAGGTCCAACAGCTTAAGCTAATAGATTTCTAGGTAATGTTGCAATGGTAAGGATCCACTTTGCCTATGAACCAATCAGAATTTATTTCTGTAGAAGAAATCAGTCAATAAATGTATATTATTGAATTATGTTGTCTTTATTTATTTGTAGTTCACCTAGCCTAAGCGTCATTTACGTATTGTAGATAGTCTCTGCCCACAAATTTCTACAGTTCCACTTGCTTCATGATTTAGTTGAAACTAACATAGCAATAGTTTTAAGAGAATAATGAAGATTAAGAAAAAAAGTCACAATTACAGTTAAGGGAATAATTGATGAAATCACGAGGACACAGGCATTCAATATTTATTAGTTTACATTATGCTAATAATATCATGATATAATCCCATCTATATATTAGAAGGATAATGTTGACAGAACAGCAGCATGTGTTTTGAATATTCTTGTATTCTTGTGTTCACTGTTAAGCATATTCTCAGTGCACCAGGTGACCATCTGTGCCAGTACAGAAAAAAAATAAAGATTCCATCATTTTATTTTAAATACATCGCTCGTAAAATTTCCACTACACACAAGTGAGTAGCAAAAATGTCAAACAAAAAGGTATTTTCAGCTGCATTTCTGACTTTTTCTTTAAAAAGCTAAAAACTAGAAGAGATCAACCTCTGCCTGTTTCTTTGCAGCTCACATGCCAACTAAACTTCCCAATCGATATTTTCCTTGTTGGTTCACACACCCTGGGCTCTCTTTCTCTGCCACAGTTCGGAACCCAGCAGAATATGAGAGGTTAAATAACAGACTTTCCAGAGGCAGGGTAATGCCAGTGTCCAACCTCTTTAATCCTTTGATTTGATGTTATTACAACATAAAAACTCAGCACATGTGATTGTGCCAAAACAGTGCAATGCAACAGACTACAACACCTTTTAGAAAATGCTGCCAGTTTCCTTCACTACTGATGCACACATCTTCTCTCGGTGCTCAAGACCAGCGTGAGGGAGAGGTTCACTGCTAGGGGCAGTTCTCATCTCTGACTGGCACCCTGAACACCTTCACCTCGCACAGGCTCAGAATCCTGTTCACGTTGTGATGCGTCACGGAAACATAGCGGCCCATCATCCCCAGACAGCAGAACTCCCGAGCGACCTGGCCCCCTGATGAGATCTCTCCACACCTGCACAGAGATCACAAACACTCAGGACCCGTAGAGATCACTGGGGTCTGCTAAGGATAACAGCATACTGTATGACTGCAGTTTGAATGTGCACTCCTAATTCACATCTCAGGCACATTGTTCTGCAGGCATCTTGCCATTTGCAGCCTGGAGATAAAGTTGAGATGTGTTCAGAGCTTGTTATCTTAAGGAAGAAAGGTGGAGCAGGCTATTGCTGTTGAACAGAAAAAGGGCTGTAATCCTTTTTCTTGTCATTCAGGGCTGAGTGGTAGCGTGCAGATAAAACCACAGTATGGCACGAGCAGTCTTGAGGAAAGGGTGGTGTTGCTGGTGGTCCTAGAGAGAGAAGGCTATGTTGCACTCTGAGAGGTATACTGCGTGCGGATGGCGGGCAGCGGAGACTCCACTTATTGCAGCTCTGGACTGCAGACGCACGCCCTGTCATCACAGACTCATTGCATCACTTGGAAACAATCACTGTGTGTTCGCTGTCAGTGTGGTAATGCTCACCATTGGTTCCAGTTATGGTCTTGGTGGTTTCCCACCAGGACCTGCGCTCCCGCTAGCCATCCGCGGCAGCAGTCATCTTCCCGGTTTGTGATGCGGAGAGGGGAGATGTTGTGCTCAGCGAGCAGGTCCACTCTCCACCAGGGAGAGTTCTCCAGGTGCGTGCTGCTGCAAGAGCCCCTGTTGAAGTCTGACTCTGTGTTTCCGTCCACTGCATTAATGGCCTGCCCCAGCTCTAGCACCGAGGACTGGGTTGGGCGGCCGTACAGTGCCACATTCTGCTCTGCTGGAGAAATACCGGGAAAGCTGTCAGCCACGAGACACGGCAACTCCCTGATTCCCCTGTTAACTGCTGATGAGCTGACCCAACTACTCAGCATTGTTACCTGTATGAGAAGGAGTATTCTAGGAGAGATTGAGTTGTGTTGTACAGTACATAACACAAACTTAGCTGAAACAAAAAACAGGGAATTGCACAATCACAAATACAATTGTTTGGAGACAGCTTTAGTTATGTGCTTACCATTGGGAAGACGTTCACAGGTCTTGAACCAGTGGGAACCAGGCTGGTCAGGAGCAGCAGAGCCCAGAGCATGCACAGCTTCGTCCTGATGGTTTAACACCAACACTGGCAGCAGTGAGTAACACTGCATCAGCACTTGGCATGAGAAACAATGGTACTGGCAAAAGCAGCAGTGCTAATAACAGCAGTAATAACAGTTGGAATAGTTACGTTTTTAGTAGCTGTATCGCAGTATTCTATCATTTGTCATCTTCAACATCCATGCAATTAATTCCAAATGTAAAAATCCCACTTCCCACCTTTAAAGTTTCCATTTCCAAACCTGTTCTGTGCACACGTTTAGTCACACAAAATTTGTAATAATAGACAACAATTTTCAGGCCCGAGTCTGATTATAGCATTTTCAATTTACCGCAGAAATGTATGTTTGCAGGAAAACAGATTTATTTTCAAAACCTAAATTAATTTAATCTGGAGTTTTATTCTAAGTGCTCCTCCTGTATTTACTAACACCTTTTTAACATTTGGATCGTCACCTGCAATACAGAAAACAGGGAATTTGGTAAAGATCGTACACATTTAGAAGCAATTTTATCTGTAGTATCTTACATAAATTAGAAAGCCAGATAATTCATATATCGTACTTCAATTATACATATTTACAGACCTCAGTACCTTATTCCCTATTTGTTTGTACTATTGCAAATCTCCTACTTACTTTCTGTGGCTTCTCAGCTCTCTGTGCTCACAGGCAATCAACTTGCTATTGTATGTGCCTGCAGCCCTATCAGAGCTCCAATAAACCCTAGACACCTGCTCATTTAAAGCCATGGATTACAGGTCCAACATGTGGCCAATTTGAGTGCTATGTTTGTATTGGTTATTTACATATTTGAGTGAACTTGGATATTTAATACTGCACTGTCCACACAGCAGACGGGTTTATTGCAAAACTGCTTGATATAGGCATTATCTGTAAAAATGTTGCCTTGACTTCTTTAAAAGTACACAAAAGATGCCCTTTCTCACATAACATACCTGCTGGGATACGCGAGTGTAAATTGGTTTATACTTCCCAGAGATATCTCAGCAGTCTCCACTGTTACAAGCACCACCAGTATATTATAATAATAATAATAATAATAATTGCTTACACTTATATAGCGCTTTTCTGGACACTCCACTCAAAGCACTTTACAGGTAAAGGGGACTCCCCTCCACCACCACCAATGTGCAGCCCCACCTGGATGATGTGATGGCAATCATAGTGCGCCAGAACGCTCACCACACATCAGCTATCAGTGGGGATGACAGCAGAGTAATGAAGCCAATTCATAGATGGGGATTATTAGGAGGCCATGATTGGTAAGGTCCAATGGGAAATTTGGCCAGGATGCCGGGGTTACACCCCTAATCTTTTCGAGAGACGCCCTGGGATTTTTAATGACGACAGAGAGTCAGGACCTCGGTTTTACGTCTCATCTGAAGGACGGCGCCTGTTTACAGTATAGTGTCCCCGTCACTATACTGTGGCATTAGAACCCACATGCGGGTGAGCGCCCCCTGCTGGCCCCACTAACACCTCTTCCAGCAGCAACCTTAGTTTTTCCCAGGAGGTCTCCCATCCAGGTACTGACCAGGCTCACACCTGCTGAGCTTCAGTGGGCTGCCAGTTGTGAGTTGCAGGGTGATATGGCTGCTGGCGTATAAATATATAAAACCCCATCTCTGCTGGTGGCTGATAGACCCTTCCCTATCAGAAGACATTGTTCTGGCAGTTACAGGGTCTTGCAGGGAGCTGAGATAAGCACATGAGTGTTTAGGGCAGATTATGGATCAGATTTGTATGCACTGGATGGTAGGCTATAAGTATGTTTAAATGGAGTATTAGACAGCATTGCTTCTCATTTTTGTGTTATTGAACAAAACTGGACAGATATGACATTTACCTCTCCCACAAACATCACATATTCTTTCCAGAATCTGTAAAAACAATTTTGGTTTAACTTACTAAAGTTCAGTTACTAACTTACTAAAATAAAGCAAATGTATGGCCTAACTATTCCACTAGCTTTAGATCCAGCAGAAAAGTGTTCAGCAAACCTAGTGTTCAGAGTGTAAAGAGCACAAAATGCTTTGAACTGCTGGTGTGAGGGATATGTCCTCTGTTTTTGCCCAACCACATTCCTAATCATAGACTAATTGAATTAAGTTTTCTGGGGCATAGTTTTATATTGTTTTTTAGCTCCTAAAACGTTCATTGGGATTTATATAATTGGTAACTACCCTGTTTTTACTTTCAGGATTTCCCTCACTCACATGCGATAGTTAAATGTGGCCAGTTGGACCGAAGTAGAGGTAGAATAAAACCACTCACTGTGTGAGATTCTGATTCACTGCCTTTCCCACTAGTATCTGTTTATATATTGATGACTTATTAATAGCTGATCAGTCACAAATATCGGCGAGCAAGTTAAAGAGACTGGTTAAAAGCCTGTGTGCTGTAGTTGTTTACTTGTTGGAAAACATACCCTTAAAATTGTGCAGGAGTAATTGCACAAGCAAAATTACCCAAAGATCTAAAGAAACAAGGAGATCAAATAAAATAATAGATTGGCTCTAGAGTTAGATCTTTACAATGTAGCCGCAGAATTCTGGTTGGATTTGGAAGTTGAAGAAAAGAAATACAAGCACATGACTTATGGCTTCTGGACAAAAAATATTTTTTTTTAAACAAATTAGCTGCGTGAACATGTTTACCATGAGGCCAGGCGACACAAAAGCAAAAGGTGCATCTTGATCAAGTCCTGACCCAAAAGTTGTGATAGAGCAGGTTAATGACAGTGGAGGGATCACATTGCCTTTACCATACATGTTGACTATGGGCTCATGCCACAGTGGAAAGGGCTCAGAATACGCTTACAACATGATGTCACGTTCCTGCCTGCCTGCATCTATCTTTCAAAATAAGATTCAGCTTGCGAGCTTTTTAAAAAGGCAAGAAAAGAAGACCATTTTTGTAATTAAATGCAAAAATTTCCATGACACCCAGTTATAATTGAAGCCTGTCCCCTGCTAGCAATTGACAGAACTACTCAAAAAGAGCAGAAATGGGGAAAGCTCACTGCCTCTCACCTCCTGTTAGAGATGCAGAAGACAGGTATGGAGGGAGACATGGAGAGATGATGTGTGTCACTTTTGCTGCGACACCCAGAGACCTAATTACTGCAATCTTTAATGTTGGAGAGACGGGGAGAAAAACAGAAGGCTGGGATGTCCCAGCAGTATCTAACTGGGCTTCTAGTTAGGAAAGCGGGTATAGCTGGGGCCAATGGCAACAAATAGAAAAGAGCAATTCGGGGGAGGGAGAGCGAGAGTGTACTGTGCTCCTTTTTTCATCGCCGTTTGCCCTGTGCCAGTTGTTCTAAAAAGCCATATACAATACTGTCTTGTCAATAATGCTAACCTGAAAGGAGAGAGAGGGGAAAAGAAAGGGGAGATAGGAGAAATGGATGGGAGATGAGGGGGCTGGAGGAGGAAAGAAGGATATTAAGGATATTCAAGGAAAACTGTTTTTTTTCCACTACTAAGAAGTCTAAATCCTACACTAAATTCTAATCTTATTTCCTCTGATGCTATTTATCAAGATTTTATGGATACTACTTGGCCAGACAATTCTACCATTTTCATCTGCCATTTACACCACAGAAACCACAACATTTACTAGTCTTCATGCCCCAAGGTATCTCCTTCCAGTTTCTACATTCTGTTTGTACCCCTAACACTCTCAGAGCATGCTGGTGCACTTGTCTCTGTGAGGACAGCTTCATGCTCTCTTGACCCCTCTCCATCCCTCCAGTCACTTCAGCTTGAATTGCTCATTCATGTTGTAAATCTGTTGCTTATTCTCGGTACTGTTCCCCGACTTTTAAAACCATATTTTTGCATATTTTGAAAAAGGCCAGTTTCCCCAGTGGTTTTCCCACATACTGTCCTATTTTTAACCTTCCTCTTCCTCTTGCAAAACACTGCCAAATGTTCTGAAGTATTCCCCAAAGTTGCCAGTGCTGGAAAATGATCTCATCTGCTTCCTAATGTTCTAGAAGTAATGCTTTGTAATGTTCCCAAAATACTCCAGTGTTCTAAAAAGCTCTCCCATATCATCACGCATGCTTCTGCATGCTTCCAAATGTACTTCAAATCTCCCAAAAGGATGCATTGTTCCCAAATGCTTCTAACTGTACCCTGCCTTTGAAGTTTGTGGTTCCTTCATAGTTCCAGGAGCTTCTGAGTTATGAAATTTCAGGCAGCTTTCAAACAAAGCAGCTCTGACACCTTCTTACATGGTGTTCTCAATGTGATGAGAGTTCTTGCTCCCTTCTGCTTTTAAAGATTTAATCAACAGCTTTCAACACCGTTGATAATGATATTCTGTTAACGTTTCTATTAACTTCTGTTTTTATCTCACTGCCACAATATCTGAATTTGTCCCGATTGTGCGAAGCTCAGCTCTGGAGTACCACAGGGTTCTTTTTTGGATATCCATGTTAGCTTTTGGGGAATTAATGCAGATGATGATGATCTGTAAATGCATTTTGTTAAACCCAAGGCAGTTCCTAAAGCAGTGTTAATGCTTACACAAGGGCACCAGCAACACGATTTGTCTTGCATATAAAAAACAAATTATCTATATTCTCAGTTTAATATAAACAACACAGATGCTATGTGCATTAGGTTATGGACAATTTTAAGCATCATAAGCTATATAAAACACCTTTGGGAATTTGTAGCCCGCCTTTCAGCAACTCATTGAAAACAGTTGTTTTGATCTAGATTTATGCTTTGATGCTACAGTTCAAAATTACACAACTAGCATTCTACATGTACTAAGTACTATTGTATCCAGTTTTCTTTGGCTTCCTGTATCCCACATTTCCTATTATACTACAGAGTACTTTACAAATTCTTGCACTGTCTTGCCGCTCATTAATCCTGCCGAACTCCAACATCATTCCCAAGCCGAGCACAGCACCCAGAAGACCCCGTCCTTCTTCGTCTGCCACCTTAAACCGCAACATTCAGCACCCTCCTTCACTTGTTGTTACTTGTTCGACTCCAGGACGGTCTTGGGGACAGATCAGAAACAACAACACCCTCCAATATTAAGTTTCAAGAAAGAGCTCGTGATGTTGTTTGATTCAGGCTTTTAATGAAGAACGTTTCCTAACCATACATCTTGCATTATACAAATGGATCGGGAGAAAGAAGTGGAGAACACGAGGAGGGCAACCGGACAGAAAGGAGTCACTTACGGGAAGAGAAGAGGGAGCTCGTGAAAAGACGAAGATACAGCAGGAGAGAACTCATCCTGAAAAAAAATGCGCTTGGAAAAGTATTTTTTCTTTTAGGCACTGGGTTACTTTGTACAAAATCTCGCCCTAGAAGCGAAGATTTCACAGCACACTCTGATTCAGAGAAGGAGAAATCACAAGCAAAACAAAAACGACGAGCTTGTTTAAATCGGTCTGTAAAGTCATGGAAAAAGAGTCATTTTCACCCCGTACACAACCTAGCCCCGCCACTTTGCGTCCGCTTCTCCGCCTTGCTCCCCTCCAGTGCTGTACTCCCGCGTGACGGCGCTCAGGGTGTCCAGCGCCTGCAGGAAGTCGTGCGGCTCGCAGCCGTACCGCTGGTACCAGTGCAGGTAGGCGCGGGCACGTAGCATGTCCTGGGCACGCTGGCCCACGCGCTGCAGGAGATCCTCCACGCTGCTGTGGTTGGAGCAGACGGTGAGCGAGCGCGAGGAGAGGCTAGGGCTCGGCTCATCCCGGGGGTCTGGAAGCACACGGCATGTCCCATCACAACACGAGCAAGCCTCGCTCGCACACCCCTGGACAAGTACACCCCATTCCCCGTCACTGCAGCTCCCCGAAATTGGTTTTAATGCACAGTACTTTGCAAAGGTGCTTTTCCTTGAAAGGGACTCTCGATGGGACTCGTCGCCAAATGAAACACGGCTAATACTCCAAACCAAACTCTACCTTCTCAGACCAATCATGACCCTAACCCTAAAACTAGCCACCCATTAGGGCAAAGGTTCTGCGCTTTACACAACCATAAACTGATCAATGGCTGCATATCTTCCATGTGACTAAGGTTTTTTATTTCATTTTGAAATACGTTTCCCACATCCAGTAATAGGTGTGTTGAACAATTTAAATTAATTATAGGCAAAGACTTATCCAGCCTAGAGTGCTAGATTTTTGTATATCTTTCATAAGGAAACAACCTGCAGTGAAAAAATGAGATTAGTGCCGTCATTTACAGTAAGAGGGGGTGTGGTTACCTGTCCAAAAGTCAAGAGGGAAAGGATTCCAAGAGACACAGCGGTGGCCAAGTCTCAGTTTTTGTGAAACCGCTGGTGCTGTTGACAGGAACGAGCCGTCCTGGTCACCCCGAGCTACTGCAAGGACAGCTCTGCTGTAGTGCTGTAGGCCCACAGAGGTCAAGGGTCAAACGCAGGTCAGGATGGGACAGATGGTAGGAGGCAGTGTGTGCTTGTGGTTAGAGCCGAGGCGCTGGGAGTGAGGAAGGGAGGCAGCGTACCGAAGGATACAGGCTTCCCCGAGGGAGAGTGGCGAGGCAGAGACTGGAGACTAGAAGATGCCAAGCTGTCCCACGAAGTATTCCCTCTGATGTATAAAAACCAAGAAGCAGCCATCACTACCTGTGGTCTGCAAAGCACACCTGTATTACCATGTATGAGTCACGAGAATACTTTATACCCAGCTTTTCCGGGCATTCCGAGTGATACTACTGTACAATTAAGCTGAATTTTGGAATACTGGAGCTGGATTCTGCCACGTACAACCAGGAAGGTGGTCTCAACATCCAAGTGAAGTCAAATATTTCTATGAACGTTTTATATAAAAAGTTCAATAAATGTGCTTACCTGACATTTATTGAAGTGAAAGGAGCTAGGTTAGTTTAAGACAGTGTTCATTACTCAAGCCTTTCACATTTTGAAAGAGTTCAGCTTTATCTTTTAAAGATTATATGTTGTGCATCATTAATCTTGACAGGCAGGAATCACTATTTTGTGTACGGACTGGCTAGTGCTCAGGACTATCCTGTGTGGTGACCCCTACCTGGAGCAGGCCTGGCCGGTGTGGAGAAACTTGGCTGCCGGGAGAGGGCAGACAGACCTCAGCAACTCCCAGGGCTCCAGCCCCAGACTGAGCCCACTGTAGAGAGACAGAATGCACAACACATTGTTGTAAAAGCACAGAAAGAAGGACGTGCATAGCACATGAGTTAAAAAATGGTGAACTATAAAACTGGTAAGGGACAGCACAGCGGTTAGCAGTGCTGCCACGCAGGGCTGGGGCCCTGGGTTCAATTCCTGGGGTTCTATCTGTGTGGAGCTTGTATGTTCTCCCCATGTTCACAAGTGTTTCTTCCGGGTGCACTGACACCTGAGACACCCACTGTCCAGAGACAAGCTGGTAGGTTAACGGGCTTCTGGAAAAACTGGGCCTTGTGTGGGAGTGTGCGTCTGTTTGCATCAGTGTCTGCCCTGTGAGGGATAGTGCAAGGTGTATTCTGCCTTGAAACCATTGCTTGCTGCGATAGGCTCCAGCTCCTCTATGACCCTAAATTCTACAGAGCAGTTACAAAACGGAAAATATCAGCACCAATAGTTAGTACTATTGGTGTATGTTTTACAAAACATACACCAATAGTACTAACCCAGTGCTACATACCCACACAGCAGAGAGCAATTACACAACCCAATCCTTTTCTCAAACACCACAGATACTGTACATCTGATGCTGCTGTAAGAGATTTCTCTATTGTCAAGGTAGCACATCCAGGGTTCATCTCTGTACCACCAGCCCCCAGCAGGAAAACAGGAGCAGGTTTCAATTTAGTCTAAAGTCTCTACTTCCAAATTCTACTACAATCGGATATTCCTATACACTTGCCTTGCTCAAGGCTTGGGGTTCTCACTCAGGAAATCGTTAGTAAAAGTTATTTCCTTATAAAGAGCATAAAACATAAATGAGACAGGTCAACAATCATCTTTTGTGTATTG
Source organism: Lepisosteus platostomus (assembly GCF_059453375.1). NCBI lineage: Eukaryota > Metazoa > Chordata > Actinopteri > Semionotiformes > Lepisosteidae > Lepisosteus > Lepisosteus platostomus. The sequence goes on along the minus strand of NC_142622.1, from coordinate 22,515,261 downwards.
AGTTTCCATAAGAATAATCTCAAACTGCTCCATCTGAAGGGAAATCAACCATATGCTCTACTGTTCTCAAGAGCGGTACACCTGATCTGTAATACTGTATGTTTCCAAGTGAGAACAACATTGTTAATGACTGTATCCCTGAATGCTTATTTGTGAACACAGATTACGAGAGGTCCAGACATCGGGTCACCTAGGCAACAGAACCCTAATCGTCCAAGCTCTGCACTCCGCCTTCATTGCTACTGTGCGTTGTTAACCAAACCAGCGCGTACAACTGGCAAACTGATTGACATCAAAAGCAGTGACGGCTCTATTGCCATCTGGAGGTTGATATTCTCAGAGTCTACTATGGCAAGTATAGTGAGCAGTGAACTCAAATTTTGAAAATGGGAAATATTTGGTTTAAAAACTGTCAAAAGCAGTCAGTGTGGGACTAGACTAAGGATGAACGAAGAAATGAAGCACCAAATCCAAATGTGAAATCAGAGCCCACATGAGGAAACAAAAAGGAGGTGAAGAGCTTCGGAGGCACTTTTCATTCATACCTGACTCAGTGGATGTGAGGGGGTCACCAGCTGCTCTACTGATCATGTGTGCTCTTTGCTAGCGCAGACACTAGGGGTGCTAGCATCCCACCCATATGCAAACATTTCCCCACAGTGAAAGTAAATCCCTACATGCTTGACTCCTAGCAGGGAAATTGTACCAGTTTAGGCTTCCTAAGCTCTCTAATAAAGGGTAGAAAGATTAATTCTATCAACATTAGCTCATCTTCTAATGACTTCTACACTCTTCTGTATTCGCTTAGTATTCTCACTCCGGAAATCCATATTGATAGAGCGGTAGTAATATTAATATTTTACCAAGTGAAAAGAAGCATGTTAAGAATGTTGTTGTAGCATCTATCTACATTTATTGAAAGGTTTGATTTAGTTAAAATCTCAAGGGGGTACTTGAGGCAAATAATTTGTTGAAGGGGGTTCAGCTGACAAAAAAACCCCTGATATAGCTCTTTAGAAACAGTTTCAACAAAACCCGATAAGACAATACACCTTGATAAAATTCCCCACATCTACTGTGCTTTGTTGAGACTTCAAACAGTCTACTATGGCAAAACTGCTCCTTTTGAAAGAAGTCCTTTTCTTTCTTCAGCTATTCTACTTCATGAAAGAATCCCTCCTCCACTTAACATTCATGGGTCAAGTGGGCATCTATTGTCCGGGACCCAGAGCTGAAAACCTCTGCCATCTGCCAGTCTCCCTCTGGCATCTAGTGACCATTTAGGGCAAATGCACCCTTAGGTTTGGCCATCTTGGAGCCAAACTCAGCACTGGGGCAGGAGCTTTAATAATTCTGTGGCAACCTATCCAGCACAGGGTATTGGCAATACCATGCTGTGTCAATGCCCACACACCACTCCAGCTAGGGAGTATTGAGGGCAGCCGTTAGGCCCACCTGGGACCAACTTATCACTTGGTTCATACTTAGTCCTGGTCCCATATCAGGTGAAGCCAGTCAACTGAGTAGTTTGACGCTACACTAGATAGACAGGCCAAGCAGCGTGCTGAAGATACAACATGAATGAGACAGAGGAAGTGTTGTTGATGTATCTTTTGCGTCTTGCCAGCCAAATAAATAAACCGACATCTGACTCCAACGGTGTCTGGACAACGTGCGTTTTACTGGCAGCTCTGGGACACTCGTTCTGTCCATCAGCAGTCTTCCCCCTGATGAGTGTATAGGATATTGGATTTAAACAGCAGACACGGCTTCTAAACCGAGACTGTGCCACTCTCCTCTCCCCATGTCAGCCACCATCCCCGGCCGGTTAACCCGTTACCTTGTGGTGGTAAGACTGCGCACTGGCAGCAGCAGGCCTGCCAGGCAGGAAGCCATGCAGGAGTTCATGGCCGCAAGGGAGGCCTGGGGTGGTAGGCCATGGGCTCTGGCAAGACCTCTACCCTGCAGGGTCAAGGCTTGACTCAGGGCCTCATCATTGTGGAACAGGAGCACGCCATCTGCAGACCTGGAGGGGAGAGTAAAAGACACTGACAACCCAGAATGTGGCCCTGACAGGCAGGTCTTGAATAGGTGGTGCGGGTCGACTGTGCAATGCTTACAGCCAGCAGCCATATCACCCTGCAACTCACAGCTACAGTTGGTTGCCAGCTAAGCAGGTATCAGCCTGGTATCTGGATTTATCTGGATGGGAGACCTCCTGGGAGAAACTATGGTGGCTGTTGGAAGAGGTATTAGAGGGGCCAGTAGGGGGCGCTCACCCTGCAGTCTGTGTGGGTCCCAATGCCCCAGTATAGTGACTAAACTGTAAAAAGGCACCTGACTCTCCGTGGTCATTAAAAATCCCAGGGTGTTTCTCCAAAAGTGTTGGGGTGTTACCCTGGTGTCCTGGCCAATTGCATTGGCCTTTCCCAATCATGGCCTCCTAATAATCCCCGTCCATGAACTGGCTTCATCACTCTGTTCTCCTCCCCACTGTTAGCTGATGTGTGGTGTGTGTTCTGGCGCGCTATGGCTGCCGTCGCATCATCCAGGTGGATGCTGCACATTGGTGGTGGTGAAGGGGAGTCCCCATTACCTGTAAAGCGCTTTGAGCGGAGTGGCCAGAAAAGAGCTATATAAATGTAAGCAATTATTATTACTACAGACAGGTAGCACACGTACATTATGAACAAACAGTACCTCTGCAGAGCAGCAAGGCTCAGTAGGCTGTTGTAATGCTGCAGGGGGCTCTCCCCATGGTGATGGGGCACCACAGACACCGACAGGATGTGGCCTGCAGGGTACTGTTCACGGATCTCCTCACACAGGCGGGCACCCAGCCCTGCAGGACAATTCCAACAAAAAGAATTAGGGGAATAGCCACTTTACCGTATTCCTCCTGAGGAGCGATATTTACAGCAGTGTATCTTAGGAGCCCCACTGTTCTGGCACGGCCTCAGTCTTTCCTGCACCACACCCTGTCCAGGAGAAGGCTGGGCCACACGTTCCTCCAAGATGCAGTGAGGAGCACGGACTCGGAGGCCAGAGGGGGCACCTCTCACGTTCACTCCAGCCCACCTGCGCCTGTGCCTCCGCTCAGGCTGTGGAAGAGCACTGTGCCACAGTAGCAATCCTTCCTCTCCACCTCTCTGCGCACACTCTCCATCGCCCGCGAGAGCAGGCTGCTCTCCCCCTCAGCCGGGGCACCATGGTACCCTGCCAACACAAGGACAACGGGCACCGAGATTAACGCAGGCAGTCAGCTCCCTGCCCTCCTGATGCTCGGACCCTTAGTCATGATCAGTATGCAAGGAGAAGTAGGCCCACGTGAGACTGGTACCAAAACATACCGTAGCTATTTGTAGCAACAGCGTGCAATCAGTAAAGTCAAAGATGGGGGTTCAGCTTGTACAACAGATCAGACATTGAAACAAATCGCAGGGATGTGGAATTTCTTTTAAAAAAAAACAGCTGTTCTTGGGGGGGGAGGGGGCAAATACGGGAAAAGTCCATTTGATCTCTGTCCCTGCTCCACAAAAAGCACACACATTATTTTTATTTGCGAACACATTGAATTGATAGTTGATCATTCCCCATGAAGACAGTTTCATTTTCATCTAGGCAGAGAAAGCAGCCAACTGCAATTTCCGCCCCCCACCCCCCCCAATGTCTGGTCTGTTGTACAAGACGAACCACCACCTTTGACTTCTTTACCGACTAAACGCTATTGCTACAAATAGCTACTGTATGCGTTTTGATGGCCTACTTCTCCTTTAAAACTAACCATGACAAAGCATCTGAGCAGGACTGAAACACTGCTTTCATCAACTGTGCAGGGAGCGGATTACTGCTACCAGCAGCAGCAGTATCATTACAGGCATGGGATTTTCCTTTTTATTACCGAGATCCTAGAACTGTGGAACCTAACCTGGAAACAGCTCATACAAGATCTTTGGGCCAATCCATTATCCAAAAGCTACTTATTGCTGGTAGGAGCTGAGGCAGCCCAGGACTTATTAAAGAAGCTCAGGGCACAAGGCAGGAGGGGAACCGCTGTCATCTCCATTTGAGATCTTCAACCCATGGTCCTCTTAGCCCAAGTCCAGAGTTCCCAGTATGCCATGCGGTCTCCATGCTGGTGGTGGCATAAGGACTGAAGTGTCTCCGTCTTAATCAGATCAACAATCTTAATGCCAACGCTTTTTACAACAATGTATACCCTGGCACCCGTGTATTATTTCTTGCACTTGTTCCTTCAAAGGGCCAAAAAAGTAGAATAATAAAGCAGCATCACAATCCTCCCCTCCCTGCTCTAAGTACAGCAGTCTGATCTCTCACCATATGCCCAATTACTGCCCCGGCCACCTTGTCCCGCAATGATGTTCGATTCCCTGAGGCTCCTGAAATGACAAAGGGACACAGCTATCTAGCACCTTTCACAATGTGGCCATCACATGGCACTGAACAGGCTGCGAGGGTCACCGAGATGCTGTGCCTCGAGGAGAGAGGTGTCAGATTCTCACCAGGCTCGTCTGCAGAGAGCTGTACAAGTCTGTGGACTACTCTACCTGCCACAGCTGGAGCAGTGCAAGCAGCGAGAGGCCGCCCTGGAGCCGACAGTATCCTGACAAGGTTCAGTATGAGCCTTGAGGAGCTGAACGGCCACTTTTGTTTTCAGAGGCCTGTCACTTTTCAATCAACATTTCTTTTTTAAAAAAAAGGGTAAACAAAAAGATGACCAGTTACATATTTTCTCGGATTCCCTGTGCACGTAGGGTCAGAGATGTGTGGATCCGAAGAGCTACTGGGGTCCAAGGTATCATCAGATTCACTGGATTCACCCAATGCATGATAGCTTCCCCCCCGAGAGATTTCTAAAGTAGCTCCCTGGTTAACAAATTGATCGAGGGTTTAACAAAGTCACAGCACAGTTCAGCAAAGCTTTGAAATGAGTTTCAATTGGTTATGGAAAAGGCCATTTCCAGAGACCAAAAAGGAATGCACAAAAGTGCGTTTTCCTGTAATGTTCTGCACTCATACATTTTCGAGCAGCTTTTATACTTTAAACCAGGGTTCCCAACCAGGGGTTCATGAACCCCCTAGCGGCTCGTGACAGTACTGCAGGGGTTTAGGGAGTTCGTAATGGAAATGTCAACCAAATTAAATCGTCCAATTAATAAATAAAAATGTAATAATAGGAATAAGAAAAACAACAGTAGTAATATTAATATTTTACAAAGTGAAAGGAAGCATGTTAAGAAGGTTGCTGTAGCATTTATTGAAAGGTTTGATTTAGTTAAAATCTCAAGGGGGTACTTGAAGCAAATAATTTAATAAAATATTCCCACGTATAGTACTATGATTATTTCTGACAATAGTTATCCCTGCCTTCCAGATACTCCGAAACATCATGTACTCTCTCTGTAAATATAACAGGTGTCTACCTGTCTCTCAGACCTCACAAATCAAGTTCTACAGTGAGGAAAGGAGACTCAGGAGGAGTGGACAGGGGCAGCCTGCCATCACTCCAGGGCTGATGGAAACGGAGGTCACGGACATCCGACTGGTAGCAGTTGATTCAACACGACAAGCACAAGTGAGCCGAGCCCAGCCCTGCCCTTTTTTAAAAAAAAAAAAATCAGCTATTTATTCATTTATGTTACAGCCCAGCCTTGAATTATCCGCACGGGAATAACCTAGGAAAATCTCCACCTCATCAGTTTAAGCCGAGCCCAGGCAGCTCTGGTGAGGACGGAGGACTGACTCACCCGCTTTTCACCAGCTTCTGGGTCCTGCGCAGGACCTTGGGTTCACTGTCCACACACACCGCGGCCAGCGATCCATCACTGCTGCAGAACGGGTACCTGCAGGTGTTCAAGTGTTTGACACAGCACATTGAGAGCACATTAAAGCACACTACTGGACACTGGTCATCTCACCACCCTCTGGTATGTGCCGTTACCAAGGCACAGTTTTCCCAGTACTGCAATTTTATAGGTAAAACAGCTGTTATATACTGCATTTTAACACTCATCAAAGCTAAAACCTTTCTCTTCCACTTTTACCAATGCAAAGCATTATCAGCATAAAACAGGAACAAGTGAAGGTTAATTCCATGCTGAAAAGTAGAAAGAAGAAACATTGTGGCACACCAGAAGAAGGCTCTACAGCCAAAAGACATTTCTTCCAACTACTTTTCAATGTAGAATTAACCTTTACTTGTTCCTTGGCATCTATCGCATGCCAAACCAGCTCCCCACTCAAACAAACACATTTAACCATCACTGTAGCACATAACTAGGTGGACGGGTGGCAAAGAGGCTGGCATTGCTGCCTTGCAGCGCAGGTGGCCCTGGGTTTAATGCCCAGGGTGCTATCTGGGTGGGGTTTGTATGTTCTTCCCAAGTACGCATGCGTTTCCTCCCAGAGTCTAAAGACATGCTGGTAGGTTAATTGGCCCTGGTGCAAGTGTGTGTATGTCTGCGTCTGTATGTGCCCTGGTATACCAGATACACTGGTATCTTGCCTTGTACCGTTACTTCCCAGAATATTCTCTGGCTTTCCCCCAGGACCTTGTACTGCATAAGTAGATTAAAAAAATGGAAGAACAATTACACAACACAAGCTAGTTGGGAGAAACAGAAAGAAAAAGGGGAATGTCTGAGATGAGGAGAGACAGCTGGAATTGGGACAGGAGAAAGGATGAAATAGAGACACAGCCAGGAAATAAGCTGTAAGCTCACCTGTCCTTGCTGGGCCGCTCAGAAACCCATCTCCACCACTCCAGGCCCAACTGGTTTCCACACTGACCCACATGGAGCCACACAGCAGACATGCCTCTTCACAAGCCTCACCCTGTGAAGACGGGAAGAGAGATATGATATGAAATACCAACAGGAATCAGGTCTGCTGTTGTGGACACAGGAACTGACAGCAATAGCTAACAGCTTCATTAACTGAGCTGGCAAACCAAAGATGGAACTACCAATGGTTAGGATAACTCAAGTTTGAGCAAACTGCAAGTTCTTGTAAGTAAGCCACCACCCAAAGAGATATTTTAGGAGGCTTTTGTCTTATATTGGCAAACCAAGAAATTCTTATCGTTTATTCTGTCTCCCCAATTTGGACTCGCCCATTTACAAATTCTCACCTATTGCGACACCTGTACCAACACTATCACATCCTTATCCTAAACTATTATTACCCGCTGGAGACAAAAAGTCAAGCGGTTTTTAAATTGAGTCGTGTAAACGGCGATCAAAAATATGACTTTATAGAAAACTGATCCTAGTTGAAAAGGTATACGCTCCAAATTAAACACGATCATGTATAATCAGCTCGTAATACAGCAAAGAGAAAAACGTTTTCAAACTTCATACACAACGGGAACTCTGAACTATTTAACATTGTCATACCACTACGCTTGTTCATGGCGGTGTTTATCAATCTCCACCTTTTGCTTTATAAAGAAGCTCCAACCCTTATTAACAAAACTACTTACTTTACAGCTACGTAAAATACTGGACATGCAGGTTTGTTTATCTTAGTAACGACAACGCCGGCGGCCTACATACCTGAATGTTGCTTTTTTTTTGCCAGATAGATTAAAAAAATAAAGTTGGACTAAATCAAGTACATTCATTTAATCCTTCTGAGCACAAACACTCAATGCATTATCGTAATCTGAGACGCGAACCGAGTTTTTTTTTATCGCAGGGTGATGGCTTTATACCATGTTACAGATTAGGGGGAGGGTGTTTTTCAGCTCTGATTGTCGGGTAGGAAGTTATATTCTTTCAGTTTCCGTTTCACAGGGAGACGCAAAAAAAGGAGAAAAAGAGTGAATTGAAAAAAAAATCACCAGCGTGTCTTTCCTTTGGACCTTCTGCGTGACTTTGAAGACAAGCAATTTATTCACTAAAATCTAAAAACAACAAGAAGAATAATTACATCATGCTGGCGGTAGCAGAATTTTTAAATAAATAATAGAATATAGAGCGCTGTTTAAGCATTTGTGCTCTTTTAAAGAGGAAAGCTTTTGGCGAGAATAACATTCCTGCTCTGTTCTCTACACACACGGCCGGACCCCCCTTTTTCTGCCCTGATGTAATAACTCGACCTGTGGAAAGAGTGCCGATCTCGTCATGGCGTGAGGTTGTCCAGGGAGGAGAGGAGGAGCTGCCGCGGGTAAATTCTATCAAATTGGGGGAAAATAAAAATACACACACCCAGGGACGATAAATTGTCAAGTGTCGGAAATATCCGTATTGCTTATTTTTTTCGGGAAAAAAGGAATGTATCGGGTTAAACCCGCATGGTTGCATTAACCCCAGTGGCCAGGATCAGAGTGTTCCGTTTGTTTGATGTGCCTTTGAGCAGCCTGTTTGGTTTGGGAAATCGGGATTACTGGATGTTTTTAAGACAAGAGAAGGAGTTCTTTGCAGTCGGCGGAGAACATGGGGGACTTTTATGACCCGGAGCACCCGACAGAGTGAGTATTTGTTGTAAAACGTTGGATTTGCAAGTTTTTCCTCTTCCTCTTAAGGTGCCTACTGTTCTGGTATTTATACTCCGGATTGACTGTTTCATCAGCGCACACACCAACACTCCTCTCTGACATGAAAGTCAGACATGGCCGGTTAACTAGAGCCTCCCCAGTTGCTGTTATATTTTATGATGACAGTTTGCTGGGGCTGCCAAAAAATAGTAAAACAAACATATTAACAAGGTGGGTCTGTTAATCGTGCCGTGGTGGTTGCGGTGTGCAATGTGCAGTGATGGAAGAAAGGAGCGGGTGAGTACTGAAGCACACACACTTCAGCGTCTTTCCCACGAACACCCAAGATAATAACACGCTCCATTGTCGTAAAAAACAAACGTCTGGGGTTAACTTCTCATTTTCACTGTGTGGATCAGGAGTGAAGGGTTAATTTTCAACAAGAAGGATGCTTTTGGCGGGCCATGTTGCTAGGAATCCCCAGCTCAAGGCAGGAGGTACAGGCTGACAACAGGCCTCTATCGTAGGCCCCGGATCCACGATGTAAATTATGACCCATCCCCTTTTAAATGACGTCTTATGTCGGCTACCCGGGGCCAGGAACTCCTTTCTCATGACCAGACACTTCTTGCTTGTCACCAGCCATGGAAGGACTCGGATGAATAAATTGTTTCTATGAAATATAAAAGGACGGACACGAGAAAGTCCTCGGTGTTTAATCATGCGATTTTTTAATTGTTAGGTATCCAAGGTTAGTTTGCTGGTCCAAGATGCAAGATTAGAAATCAGCTTGTGATTGCCAAAAATAAGGTAATTTGAAAAAAGGACATTAAATGTGGCTAGCTATACATGTACATTATATTAAATTCAATGCCACACGACTTCAAGAGCGCTTTCCGTCAGTGAATATATCATGTTGTAGTCTGTGATATGAAGCGGGAGCACTGTGCTTGGTTAATGGCTTCTTTGCCCGTACAAAAAAAAAAACAACTCACTAATGACAAAGAAACAATAGATCATCGGAGAAAAGGCTTTGCCTTAAGTGAGAAGTTTCCCCAAGAAGAAAAAACAACAACGGCTCTTGTCACATGTAATGAAGTGGCTGACTCATTAATAAGGTTCGTAGACACCCCCTCCCCCGCTTTTTGAGGAGTTTGCATTTTTTTTTCTTTGCTGGCGGCAGGGGTATACAAATATCAGCCATTGCTGCCCTTGGCTTCGTAATAACCCGTGTGACACCACACTGTTCAACGTAGCAGTAAAGAACAGCACACCGGTCTTGTCTTGGCCGTGTGCCGTTTCTAGTTACAACAATCATCAGAATGAAAACACCTTAACGTACCAGCGCTTCGATTCAGCCGCAGAAAACTCTCGCTTATTCGAAGTTTTGCGAGTGTTCGGAACATTATGGCAAAGACCATGATTACGTAACACGACTGTTCACCTTTTAAAAAAAAGTGTTTTAATTCCAAACTCAAAACCATCTCTGGCGGGAAATGTTAATGTCTAAATACCGTATCCTAAAAAAAACTACAGTACTTGCAAGTTTTGTCCTTGAATTTTTAGGCCTGTTTTAGGGTTCGGAGACTTCGGTCTTGGCCTACAGCGTTTTACATAGTAAGGTTCGGATAAGCACCGAAACTGTGACTGCCAAAGTATATGGAAGAGCAATCATTTATTTTCGAAGAGTTTGGTGACTAAATGCTTTTACGTTAAGGTTTATCTGGGTGTACTTATGTGGTTCTTTCATGGTATTTTGCCTGGGTTTTCCTGTAACACCAAGAAATTGCAACAGTATTGAAGTATTTAAATCCTGTCCCCATTATTAAATTACACTATAATGTAAATACGTGAATATATACATAAGGATACCTGGGTACATGACTTTAGTTCACTGGAGGATAACACGGCTGTGTCTTTGCCCATGTCTCCTTTTAGAGACCCAGAGGAAAAGCAGACCGCTGGTTGAGCTGGCTTTAAAGCATGTTTTCTCAAGAAAAGTTGTGCAAATTACTCTTTTGGCAAAATGGACTTACTATATTTTGCCCCCTGTTCTCTCAGTCTGAAGGTATATAAGAGGTTCAGAGGGTATCCTGGTTAATATTTCATTCATTTAACTATACTAATTATTTGCTAAATGTGAGGATTTTGTGTTTTGAGTGTGGTAATGTCATTGTAAGATCCACCAGTGTGTGCTCATGCCCATAGTAGTGTGTACAACTTTCTGTGATTAAAAGGTTATTTACAAAATGATTTTCTTCTATTTAATGTGGATGAAATTAAATGGCAGCCTTGCAGCGATTCCTGTGAGCTGATGCATCTATAGAAAATATCCCATTTAGTATAGATTTGTTTACCTTAGTTTCATAATCATTCACCCACACATTTCTAGTAAGAGGTCCAAAGCCCTAACCACTACTTCACACACTGCTGCCCCTAATGTTAAAGCAGGACAACAGACTCCTTTGAGCAGGAGATGTGAAGTGTGGTCATAAATTCAAGCTCAGGGCTGCCCAATAAACTGTTTGTTGAGCGCATTCACTGGACTTTGTAATATCCAATCTCTTTGTTATTTCCTTAATTGGTTCATGTCTTGTATTGCAGCCGTCTTCTATTTCTGTGTTTTGGTTGGAGAATAGGCAAGGTTTGTTCATTCTGCACTCATATTGTTACACACAGTGTCCCTGTCTCCTTTGGGAGCTGCAGTTAGCAAATTGATCTCGGGAAATCCTTTCGATTGTAAGCCACATCTTGCTGTGGTCTTCTGCCTTTGATTGAATCGGTTTAATAGAGGTCATGTGCGGTTCAGAGAAGTTGGAGTTTCTTGCACTTTGAGAGGACATAACTCCAAATGGCAAACTATAGTTTAGGCCCTATGCATGCTGGTATTATTGAGAGAAAATAAGTTCAAAATGTAGATATGTAGTGTTTGTCTAATGCCAGGCTGGTGAAATCATCTGTACTGTGTTTCCACTTCATCCATCTGAACAGCAAGATAATGACAGGGGATCAGGTTTGGTGTAGTTTGTGTCATATCCTTTTAAAGCATGTTATCATTGTCAAAATTATCACTCTACTCCAGTCCTTGAAGGTGTCACGGTGTACATTGTTATAGAAACGCAGAAACTGTCACACAGCTCAACGACTATTACGAGGCAATCGGTAATTGTACCTGGCAGTCTTGGGCAGCTGAAGTCTTTCATGCTGTTTTCCAAGATCGCTTTTTGCCACTCTGATCAGCACTTGAACATTTGTGGTGTGCAGCTCTAGGAAACCTTTTCAGAAGGGCAACTGTGCCAGGTCTCCAGAGCAGTGACTTTGTTACAAAGTTAGAAAGCATTCGGAAAGTGAATAGCTATTCTTGCCAGCATGCTAGCCCATTAGAGGCTTAGTGATCAAAGAATCTGATAAGTACAGCTTTTTGAAGGTCTTTGACAGTGAGTTTCCACGGTAAGGCACAGCCTCTATTTTTTCCCTCCACACGCCCACGGCTGTACTTGGTAAGAACTGAATTTCCAACTGTATCCGATATTGTCCCTGTTTCCATGTGCGCGATTTGCTCCTGGTCTTTTGGCCTAGCCTACAGAGGGGGTTTGCTGGGGTTTTAGCTTGTCTGTCTGTATTTGTAAACTCCCCCAAATCATGCTTTGTTCTTGCAGCCTGACAGTGTTAGATCTGAACCCTTCTGGATGTAGCCTGCCTGTCAGTCCTGGAATTGTGGTCTTCACTCCTCTGGGTGATTCTCTGGTGCAACCGCACAATGCAGCATTCGATAGAGAGAGAAGAATGTGCCATTTTGGGAAACAGCCCAGCTTTCTCTCTGTGCACTTTAGCAGCCAGTGTGCACTTAATCGCACTCAGTCGTGCTCGTCTTAAGATCATGTCAAGGTGAGGTCAGGACTGAAGAATTAAACTAGTAATAAGGCTTAAAATGAATTCAAGTACAGTGGACCATCTACGGACTTCTGAACCTAACTAGGTCTATGATGTCTGAACTTAACTAGATCTGTATACCTTAATTTACATGCCTGTTAGTTCTCCTCTTGGATCAGAGCTAGGACCGTCACATGCAGTTCAATTGTAGTAGTCGCCATCCTGTGCTCATGTGATGATCAAACACGTTACAGTGATATTGCTTTCTAATGAAAAATGTGTGGAATGAGGACAGCGGCCTGTCTCCCCCATAGACGGAAGCATTAAGTGGTGCTGTTTCTCCAGAGTCCTGGTGATCAGCTTTCGAAAGTTGCAGTTCTTGTAGTCTTGTTTTCATTTTCAGGGCTGCCCTAAGCTCAGTCTGAGGCACGCTTTCTCTGGAAGCACCTAACGTCTTGAGAGTTTTGTTCCAGCTCATCTATGACATAGTTGGCCTAATTAACTATATAAATTGAATGCTTCTTACCCATCTCTGAAGTGTGTTATAGATAATTGTATCTTATAAGGAGTAAGTGTTTTAGGCTAAATCATTTCAAGTAAAATCTTGTATACTTCTAAGAAAATAATCGCGTTCATTGTTTGACTACTCTGATTGGAGCAAGAACTCAGAAGTCACTAGGGCTCGCAGGAACATGTGGTCCACAGAATCCTGTTTTCATCTGGGCATATATGTGTCTAGTGCCATTTTAAATCTACGCCTTTTTGGTATCATTGGTATCATATTTGGCTAAGTACTTCTCTGAGTTTTTTTCAACACAGTTCTGAAGAAAGCCAAAAGTGGCATTGTCTAAAAATCGCTTTAACTTTTAGATGAGATTACATTTCTGTTTCATTAACTGGAGACATGTAAGGTGACTTTAATATTTCCCCTTTTTCTCCCAGCAGGCATTTATTGCTCAGGATTTAGATGTCCTGCTATGGACCAGATAGAGGCACTGGAGTGGTCTGTTCTGTGTCTACCTGTAGAAACCAATTAGCTCTGTGCCGCAGCTCTGTTCGTGAAAAGTTGAAATCCTTGTGCCTTGATGCTCTTTGTTCTTGCACAGGCTGAGACCCAGGTGTCACCATGGGATTTGAGTATTCTGTTAAAATCATGATGTAGCATATCATGTGCTAGCGATACTCTTGAGGTTTGATAAAGTGAATTTTTGATAGACGACTATGTTTCCGCAGTGCTGTGGATTGCCTTGCTAGTCCTTCCCAATAGTTTCCTGCTACCTTTATTGCCATTTAGGATAAGAACTGTTTAATAGTTTGTGACCTATAGTTTAATTACAGATGGGCTTTGTTTGTCGATGGTGTTAATCATGAACACAATTTTACACATTTTTGAGTTAATCGGATTTACCATTAAAGTATAATAGATTAATGGATATATTGTTTAGGTAAACCCTTTCACTGTGTGCACAATCGCAAAGCAATTTTGAGGGTCATGCTAACACAGGACAGTAGAAACTGAATTTGCTCAAAGAAATGGATGAATATAAAATACCACCTGTGACCTTCTCAGTAATAAGAGAGCAGCTGGAATGAAAAGAAATACATTTCTTCCTTACAGTTGTTGCTGCATGACAGTCCTAAGAGGTGACCATTAAGTTTTTTGTTTTATATTAAGCTCAAGACTTAAATGATCATATCCACGATTATTTGCAACATCAATGTAGTCACACCCAGCCCTGTCATTAAAGTTGGGATTTAGGGCTTTTCTGAGAGTCTAGCTTGAAAGACATCTTAGTGGGATCTACTAGTAATGTCTTCTTAAAAACATGACTCTCTGATTCACCTTTGACTTTCAGGGTCATGTACGTACAGTAGTGAAATAGATCTTTCCTCTTTCTGGTTTCATAAACGCTACCGAGCAGATACAGCAATGACTCACCATGATCGTAAATCCAGGATTTCCCTTTGGATAACAGTCTGCGCGGTGATTCCTGACTAATGATTGGAATCATTAGGTCTTTGAGGAGTGGGTGGGGGATGATTCTATCAGCCACCCCACTCAGGTGGTGGATAGAGGTGTATTGAGCAGTAGGTTGAGCTGTGCCATGTTTAACTGTTGACTAATACTGTGTACTTCAAGTTTGTTTTATTATTCTGAGTCAGTCTGCATAGAGAATCATGAAGTTAATATATTGAGCATTTTTATAATTTTTGCAGAGTTAAGAGATCATAAATGTAAACGTAGTGGCACTCAAAGAGAGTAAAAAAAGAACACTGGATGTTCACTATAAAGAGAGATCTGTGAGAAAGTCTTTGAATGGGCAGGAAATGTGATTGCATGATAGAAATCGGAGGAAGCTATTACAGTCTTCTCTGCCTCACTGTTTCACTTTTCTCTTGCTTTCTTCACTCCGCACACCTGCTTTGTCTTTCCGGCAGACCCCAGGCACTCTCTGCAGTCGCCTCTAACTGTGGTCGTGAAAGATTGCAAGATGAGGAATGAAGATGGGTTGAAAAACCACAGCGTTTTTTTTAACAATGCTTCCCATCTCTTTAGGGTCTACACTCAGATATGAATGCCTCCTTGACTTTAGTCAGAGGCTCTCCGGCCAGCGAGAAGCTCAGTCTCTGGGGTTCTGGGCTTGATTGTAACCCGACTTACCTTCTGTGTGGAGTTTGTATGCTCTCCCCCACGATCGTGTGACATTTTGCCAGGTGCTTCGGTTTTCTTCCACTTTCCAAAAATCTGCTGACTAGGTTATTTGGTCTCGCCAGATTTTCCCTGGGGTGTACTGAGGTCCTCTCCAGCCTGTCCACTCTGAAGGTATGCCTTCAGAATAGGCTTCTGGTTGCCAAAAATTAAGCAGCCTTCTGACCGTGGGTGAATGGAAGCAAATGTGAACAAAATATGGAGTCAGGCTTAGCGATTATGAAATCACAGCGATGCAATGTGGAACTCTTCTAACGTCTGTCCTGTGTCTTCAGCCCCTGAACAGCCGTGACCGTGGTACAAGCAAATCTGAGGACCTTCTCCGTGTATTTCACCAGGTCTTTGTATTTGGCTTGTGATGCTGCAACATGAGAGTGTTGCCTACATACTACTGAATTTGGCCTCAGCCAAAGCAAAAAATAATCCAACTTCTCCTCCAAACACTAAATTATAAGCTGCCAGCTCATTCTTGGCCATAGTCAATCCCGCGTTCTTTATTCTAACCAGTGGAAACCAGTGGAAGTCCTGATTTATGCAGCAAGTGGAGGTTTTGATGTAATCGGTACTCTAGTCTGGTTACTGGAAAGATTTAAAATATATGGTACCACCCAGGGTCCCTTGTGTTAGTGCACAGCCCTCCATTCCAGGAGAGAGATTGTGAAATAAGCAGGTCGTTGTAATAAAACCCTTTTTGACCGTTTTCTCTCGTCTTGTGTGCAGTAATGGCTTACCTAGCACCATTACCTTTTGAACCTCCGCCTACATCCACCTCAGCGATTGGGGTGTCCACACTTGGTAATAGTTTAGTGACAAAAGTCGCCCTGACAAGTTTTTAGCCACCAGTGTGGCTACTTTATGGAATAATCCCGATGGAGAAGAAGGCAGTGGGGCTGAAACGCACGCAGGGGGCGGCGAGCCCGTCATGCCACTCTTCCGCACAGCTGTCTCGGCTGCAGTGAGCCGCCCTGCTGCAGGGGGGTGTGGCAGTGAGGGGAGGGGGGGCCCCCCAGGGGCCAGTGCAGGTGCTGTTAACTGGAGCAGTGTTTCTTTAATCCTGTCAGGTGTGACATCACCTCGGAGAGCTCGCTGCTCTGAGCTGGTTTGCGCCCGGCCAGCAGCAGCAGCAGCAGCGCACAGCGCACAGCGGCACCGGGCCGTAACCCCAGACCAGCTGTAAATGGATACGCTTGTGGAGACGGAGATCAGGTACTCTCGCTTGCTGCACCCCACGGGGACACCGCGCAACAGAGACTGCACACTGACACGGCCTGGCTCGGGCTCCCTGACAAACCCCACTTGGGCTCTGCGCACTGAGAGCGGTGTGGCAGGTGTAGCGCAGATTTGCATAAAGCTGATGTAGCATGACATTTAACACAGAGCTGAACACTACTAGTCTTATTACGGGTACAGGCCTTCAAACTTGTAATTGTCAAAGCAGGATTCTCATGGTTAGGTCTTAACTGAAGCTGCAAAGGAACAAGTGGAGGTTAATTAGAGCTGAATTCCGTGCTGAAAAAGAGCACAGCATCACTATTCCATCATGTTTTCCTGCAGCACATGCATTCAGGCAGCTTCTCTACTGTTCGGTAGGCTGATGTAGCATTAGTCACTTTGCATGCAGTGCCCCCATATCTCTTGAAAACACCATTTCAAGGGACTGAAAAGACTTCACCCTCCCAAACTAACACCCATGTGTTGTACTGTAATGACTCAAGAAGACTTATTTAACTCTATCTCTCCTAGAGGTCTTTTTCAGTCTTAAAAAGGCTTTGTTTGCAAATCATAAACTGTAGTACAGAGTGTAGTAATCTGTAATGGCTACAAACTGTAGTAATCATTTACCGTAGGACAGGGTTGAGGCTAAAGAAAAATGTGCCCTATATTTACTTAAACTGGAAAGTAAAACGGGTAGTTTTTTTCAGAATTTCTTAAGTCTTATCGGCCACTCGGAGTCAACTTGTTTCCGAAGACTGGGATAACCTGTAACAAACTGATCGGTTAAGCAAGTATTGTACTCAATTTAGGGAACTCTCTTCCTGCTTTGGGTTTTGTTTTGCATTGCTTTTAATTTCATTTAACAATTTGCAGTTCATCACAATTCATCGGTTGAATCGTTTCAAGAATGTAGAAACAGTCAGTATATTTGTTACCTATAACATTTGCTGGATTGGGCCTCTCCCGGAATAGGGTTGGAAATCCCAGCCTAATGTCAGCCATCTATTTAAGTGCTCCCTTCCTGGCAAGGGTCATAGGGTTTTAAGGGTCACTTAAAAACGTTCTTTGACTGTTATGGGCATGTGAAGCCGTTGCTCTTTGAAATAGTTACCTTCAAGGGTTAGTGCGTTTTTATTTTCCTTGAGCTGTGACAATCATGACTTTTAACAGTAACCGTTAACAATACTCGGTTCATGCTGGTAGAGACTAAAGCTTTGTTTTTTTTTACTGAGTAAGATGCAACTCAAATCACAAGCTGATACCCTTTCATGTGTGTTCATCACTGGCTATATACTATCATCCCTCCATCCATTTTCTAACCCTTTCATCCAATTCAGGCCTGTCCCTGCCAGCAATGGTCACAAGGCAGGATACACCCTGGAGGGGATGCCGGTCCATCACAGCGCACACATAGACACAGGCAGACGCACACGCTCGATCTGGGCCAGTTTTCCAAGAAGCTAATCGACCCACCAGGATGTATTTGGACGGCAGGAGGAAACCCATGCAAACACAGGGAGGACGTAAAAAGTCCACACTGATAGCACCGCTGGAATTGAACCCAGGGCACCACTGCTGCAAGGCTGCAATGCCAACTGCCGCTCCACCACCTTCTAATACTGTCAAAAAAGACTCAAAAAGCCTAAGCATTCTCTTCAGTTTTCACACATGCTTAGTTCTCAAGTATCTGCAGCAGTGGTAGAGAGATGTATCAGGAAGAAAGGCCTTTTAAAACCCTATGATCAATGCTTACTGATTAAAGCAGTATACATTGTTAACATCTCTTGTGGTTGTTAGTGCTGGCCCCAGCATTTCTTCTTATTTAATTGTTGATCCATACCTGGCACAGAAAAGACTGGATCTATATGAGCAAATGTTCAGAGTACATGAAGTCACAGCATTTTGGTCTTGGGAAGTATTTCAAAACAGACCAATCCTTAATTTGCATGTGTATTGATATGCAGTTAAAAACATGACATATGAACTATATCTGTATATGCACTATTAGCACTGACTTTTCAAGTTCCTGGGTGGCCCAAGTTGTGTATACCTTAACGTTTTCAGCTACTGTAAGCTGTTCAAGCTATCTATCGCTTGCTACCTCAGTGAAAGCCATGTGAAAATCCTGCCTCTACAGGTGGAACTAATAATAAAAATAATTGCATACACTTATATAGCGCTTTTCTGGACACTCCACTCAAAGCGCTTTACAGGTAATGGGGACTCCCCTCCACCACCACCAATGTGCAGCATCCACCTGGATGATGCGACTGCAGCCATAGTGAGCCAGAACGCTCACCACACATCAGCTATCAGTGGGTTAAAAATAGAGTAATGAAGCCACTTCATAGACGGTGATTATTAGGAGGCCATGATTGGTAAGGGCCAATGGGAAATTTGGCCAGGACGCCGGGGTTACACCCCTATTTTTTTCGAAAAACGCCCTGGGATTTTTAATGACCACGGAGAGTCAGGACCTTGGTTTTACGTCTCATCTGAAGGACGGCGCCTGTTTACAATATAGTGCCCCCATCACTACACTGGGGCATTAGGACCCACATGGACTGCAGGGTGAGCTCCCCCTGCTGGCCCCACTAACACCTCTTCCAGCAGCAACCTTAGTTTTTCCCCGGAGGTCTCCCATCCAGGTACTGACCAGGATCACACCTGCTGCTTAGCTTCAGTGGGCTGCAGGGTGATATGGCAGCTGGCGAACTGAACACAGAAAAGGCTTTTGGTCTTGTGATTCAGTTAAAATCTCTCCTCCAGCTGACCCATTCCCTCACTTTTATATTTAATAGAGCTGCCAAGAATTCCGTTCATGGTAACATCGGCTGCACTTAGCATCTCCCTTCTGGCTGCGCTGTTGCAAATATTTAAAAACCAACTGTGTTTGCTCAGGGTGTGATGTGGTGTTTGGTCTTCTACACTTGTACAAATGTTATCGCGTGACTTGATTGAGCTAATAGGTTCATTAATCTAAATTACAGAAAGCCCCAGGGTTCTCCTTTTGCTGCTGTAACTGTACAGAAGGGAAGGTATTTTCCTGATTACAGGAGCGGGGGCCAAAAATTTGGTGGGGTTTTGAGTCCTTCAGCCCACATGTACCCAGTGTGTATGTAATACACAAGTGCTCCAGCATTTTACACTTTTAAGTGTTGCTGGGAGGATTGGCACAGGAAAGTAAGTTGCCAAGCAGGAATTTCTACACTTGAGGTATTGTGTAAAAACTTACTTGCAGTGTTTAAAGCACTGACACCCACTTGCAGACAGGACTGGATCACGCTTGAGACATGGTTCAGTGAGTGTTGGACTCGGAAACATTCCTTACAAACTCAGGATTAACCTCACATATCGTGTAGGCCAAGAGAATCCAGGAATCTGCGAGGTTGTTTATATAAATTGTACACCCCTCCGATTCTGAATGGTTGATTGTGTTCTTCATGTCTCGGCTTGAGAGCCTGTAAGCTCCTAGGAGGCTAAAGGGGTCGCTGTGCTGTGGAGAGACTCTAGCCAACTCATCTAAATTAAGCGGAGTGCCACTGCTTAGGCAATCAAGGTCCCAGTCTGGTAGAGACATTGACTAGGGCTTGAGCCCACGTCTGTAGAGCTCAGCGTGCACTCAGTCAACCAACGTTATCTTCTGAGCCCCTCAAGAGGCCCTGAGCCTGAGCTGCTTTGACATTGTAGACAATACAGATGCTTGGTGAAGTGGGACATGTAAATATTGCACCTATTGAACTGTTCAATATTACCACTTCACCTCACTAGGAAAGGTATTAAAGTAACGGCTACAACAACTAATTTCCTTCCTGGGAATGGCACTCACAAGTACATAACAGACGACAGGGCAAACAAATCAACTTGTCGCATATCAAAGGACAGGGCAAACACCCACCAAAATATCATGAAACAGGACGAGCTCTCAAAGAGCTGCAGGCAATAAGACAAGCAAAACAACCTCCGTTACAGATCAAAGGAAAGGACAAGAAGTAATTACATAACAAAGAAATGGACAAGCATTCAGATTGTGAAACAAACGTCTTTCTGAGCCTATGTAAGATACATGAATGAAAAAAGGTTTTCCATTAGGGAATCTGTTTGGCTTTTGTGCTTTTGTTTTGGTGGTTGACCTACTTATTCTCTTCCTATTGCTGTCTTTTCCTCTTTGAAATCCATCAATGAAAATTTACAGTTCAGATTTGATTGTAAGTAGATGATTACAGAGAGGACTAAGCCACAGAAGAACACATTTCCTTGGGCAACGGAAAAGATGGAAATATGATTTTTACTGTACACTGGCTTGGGTCCAGAGAAAATGTCGTCTCTATGTGCTGGACACAGCGTTTCACTTCATGCTTCTAACTTGTGTAAGTGCTCGTGTCTCCATTGGAGACTTAGAAAAGTTGTCACAGCCCTTACCAAGAATAAGCGCCTTTCTGATAATTGATGGGATGAGGCAGAGCCATTGAAGAAACTAATAAATCACTCTAGGATGCAGGAACGTGACCCAG
Source organism: Lepisosteus platostomus (assembly GCF_059453375.1). Classification (NCBI taxonomy): domain Eukaryota; kingdom Metazoa; phylum Chordata; class Actinopteri; order Semionotiformes; family Lepisosteidae; genus Lepisosteus; species Lepisosteus platostomus. The sequence goes on along the minus strand of NC_142622.1, from coordinate 22,494,452 downwards.
GTTAACAAGCACATAGAAAATGAATTATAAATGGTAGCTGGCTAAAAGCATCTTTTTATATCTTAATTTAAAGCCATATATTGTCCTTTGACTTCAGTAAACTCTTGGTCCTCTGGCACTTTCACATTCTGATGAATCCTAACTGTAATACCAGGCAAACTGGCTAAACTCCTATTTCCTTTGCAAAACAATGGTTTGAAACTTACTCGGGTGCTGTGGTGTTGGTGAACATGCATATACCATCTGAATATAATGCAAATACAATATGTTTCAGAAGCCCTAAAATGTGATGCATTGGAAAGTGACTGACTGTATTGGGGCATAAAAAAATCCAGCATTACCTAACATTAGCGTGATACCTTAAAATTGGATATAATAGCCTCTGAAGGTACAAACACGCATGCTTAGTCTGATGTTCCTGATCAAATGTACTGTAACATCTTTTTCTTGCATTTTACCGGATCAGCTTTCATTCAATACCAAGGGCTTAACGCACACGCGGCGCTGAAAGCTGCCTCTTGAGTCCTGATTAGATACAGTGTCATGATGCTGAATGACTCAAAAGGGAAGAGGAAGCTCACTAACATGCCATAAAAGCACAATTGGTGTTTGTATTTTTGTTAAAAAAGAAGGAACTTAAAATTTGCTGTTAACTGTAGTTAAGTAGAAGTGATTTAAAAACAGCTCCCTTGCCTACTGCTTTGGAATGCTGCCTTATTGCATTGTTTTGCAAAAATAATTGATGTCACAGCTCCTCAATCTATATCCGAACCTGATGCACTGGATAATCCTGGAAGCACGCACACCTGATTCGCATGATCTTGTTCATCCTGTGGCTAATCCTGATCTGCAACGCATGTGTTTACTTTGCTGTTGCTGATTGGGATTAAAGATGCGTTTGCTCAGGATCAGACATGGCAGTGTATCTTAGCCTAACCAGGTAGTGCCACTAAGTTTTACTTGCTGCACTCAGTTTTGTTTTACAGTTTCATTAATCGGTCACGTTTTTCCGTTATTTGCAAATAATGGGTTTACCTCCCTTTTGTAAATGATTTTCGCGCTTTAGAATTTAGCATTGGTTAAGATGCTCTGGGAATTACACAACAGCAGGTTTCTGTATGTGCTTTAAATATGTGATCACATATTTAATCCCAACAGATTTATCCCTTGTAATTGTACCCAATTCACAAAGATATTGGCAAAAACAATCTTCAATAGGAGGTCCTCTGTACAAGTCCTGGTAGCAAATCTGTCCTCCTTTGGGAGCAATGTAAGATTTAGATCTCCTTTATACCAGGTTGCAGATGCCAAGCTGTGGGATTCATGCCCCCTTCCTCTTGTTCAGCCTTGACAAGAATATGCCTGTTCACTGGTCTCTGAGCCCTCAATGACGCATGCAACCCCATTTCATCCCACAGATGATCAGTGGGGCTCCAGTCTGGCGAGAAGGGTGCCCATGGCACATTCCCATCATGCAAGAAAGCCTCTGTTATCTGAGAAACAGGAGGACATGTGAGTGTCCTGCTGGAATGCTAGGATTAGGATGAGACTGCAGGATAGCAGCAGATGAGGCCCATGTAAGGTTAATGTAGCACTGCTGGTTAAAATCTGTCATTACAGGTGGATGTCTGAAGTGACTGGATAGTCTGTCCCACCCCATCTGATTGTTCTCCTGTACACAATAAAGTTTTGTTCTCCAATACTGAACTGGACTCTCTGAGGTTGGTCAGTGTGGTCAGGACTTGGCTTCACAACCGGCAAGTTCATCTCGAGTGACTCAGTCCAGCCTCCAACATACCAGTGCCATGCTGGTGCTGTTCCCTTGATGAGTGGGGCATGTCAGCTCCTTTCTGTGTTTTTTCATTCGTGATTTTTACCAGGCCTGACATTATGTAGGATAAATAACCTCATCCCCAGTGCTCAATCAACTATCTCACTTAATGAGGTGATTTAGTGCTTGACAAACAGTTATTCGTTTGTCATGAGAGGTCAGTTAATAAAACGTGTAACCAAAAACAAATGTTTATTCAAATGCCCAAAAATGTTCTAAAAAACGTAGATAGTGATGAGATAGTTGGTGTACAAATCCCTACTCCAGTATTGTTGAAAGGGTTACCATGACAGAACTGGCAGTGAAACACGGTGATCTAGCAAGACATATGCTCACACCTGAAGAAGGCTCCACGGCCGAAACGTTGTGTTCTCTTTCTTCTTTTTTTCAGCATGGAATAAACCTATTACTTGTTCATATGCTCACTTATACAGCTGGGTGCACTGGTGCTAATGGGGTGATGTTCCTCACTCAACTACAGTGTCTAGTGGGAACTCAAACCCACATCAGTCATGAGTCCAAAGGCTTTCCCAGTACTCTGTGCTACCCCCCCCAGTGATATCTGTGTATTGATATACTTAAATATGAATGTCTATTTCTCATTCACACAAGTTAATTTGCATACAGAATGATTTTTTATTGTGATTTATTAAATTGAATTCCTTTTCTTTGTTCATTTTATTTTGAATTGCCACCTTATCTGCTGAGTCAAATGGTAGTTTGACTCAGAAGATAATAAGGCTACTGTTTCCATTTAAGAGTGCACACTATTAAATTGCAGGTGATTTCATTATTTTACAAATTTAAGATCTTGTTTTGGTTTTTAGTTGTATGTTTATGAAGTAATATTTCAAACATGATACTATACATCTGCTTGCAAGTGCAAGTTAGTGGTTCACAGTTCATTGCGGGTGTCATAGTTTAGACTACATTTTCAACTCAGGACTCTTCCTTGCCTGATGTATTCTGCACATTCTTTGGATCAGTAGCTTCGGGCTGCTAGATTCATCTGCAGTTTTAGTTCACTGCAGTAAACAGGCATTTTTCTTTCCTTTCCCAGCCCAGTGCAACAGAGCCTGGAACATTATGTCATATAGGATCTAACTCTGGAATGTTCTTTTTGAATTCCAGTTTAAACCTCCTACAGGCCCTGGTTTTAAACTGATTCTAAAGGCATATATACTTTTGAGACTACTGGTCCTGTACTGTATCTTTCAGCATTTCCTTCTCTTGCTTAGGTTCAGGATATTTCTTGTGGCTTTAGATGAAATTGCCATTAAGCATCAGTGTATTATTTTAGGCAAGATTTTGGGTATGTTCAGCAAATCTTGAACTATAGTGATACACCTTCAAGATTGCATGCATTCCTACACAGTAGGTTATGCCATATTATTCCTCTTGTGGATTGGATTAAAAATGCTCAGGAATTCAGATAAATTTTATATGACATTGGAGGCAGGAATACTTTCCATCTAGCATGGTGATGGTCCACAGAGCTCAAAGCTGACCAGCGTGGTTTCCTGTTTTTTTTTTTTCCCTGCCTGTTTCATGCTGATGTTGCCATGCAAACCTTACCACCCATTTTTCAGTTAATGCTTTTGCTGGACAAATGACACTTGTGCTTCAGGACGTTTGCCAGTGTCCTGGCGGCATAGGCTACCTGTTTCTATATGGCTGATTAAAATATCCTGCTATGGTTTACCTACCTGTTGTACTATATTCTACTCTCCAAATCAAACTATAATCAAGAGACTCCTCATATCAAACATAATACCTCTTAATCAGTCTCTTGAGCTGTTTGAATTTTTCACTGTGTTCTAGTTTGCCTAGAATCTATAAATAGTCATGCACTAACTCTGGTGTACTTTGGCACAAAGATCCAGAAGTGTAAAATTAGGTTTTCAAGATTATGAGACTTAATTCAGTGGTTGGCTTCCTTCCATACTTCTCCCAGTGAGGTTTTTGAGAAAAAAAATGTATTGCCTGACAAGTTAGTTTGGGCTGATTAATCATTGAACCCAGAAACTTCAGGAATTCCTTGAGCATTCAGTGTGCAAGATCATGTAATGTTTATTTACATGATATTGTCTGGTTTTGTCTGCTGCACTGCTTTGAGCAACTTTTGTCAGTTATTTAAGATCCTTTCATGGTGAGCACCAAATCAGCCTTACAGCGTCATGATATCCATGAGCCAGCTTTTAATGTCAACGTTCGGCAAATAAACCACAGAAATTAATCGGAAAGGACTTTAAATGTCTAGCATATTCATGAAGCTAATATTTTCCAGGCAGGAGTGCAAAGTGAGTATTATTTCAGGGTGAGAAGTCCTCGACTGTGAGTTCCATGAGAGCAAGTGGTTTTTGTGATATTAAAATGGCTTTAATTGAGAAAAGAGTTTTTATTTTAGTTGAACTGGAGGGTTGTGGGGGGGCTGGCCACGTGTAGCCTTTCAAGGTCTCCTTGCCGCAGGTTGGTGCTCTGCTCAGTGGCCCTGCTCTGCAGTCACCCAGGCTTGTTTGCGTGACCATCTTGACCCAGTTTCCTGGGATACCGTCAACCGTAACCCTTGTTGTCATGGCAGCAGTCACCTCCCTGAAATTCCCACGGGAGAGCTCAGTAACACTAGAAAGGCTATACAGTAGAGAATGCTGGCCTCTGCATTCTATCCTGCAGGAAAAATATATTGTATTTAGGTATCTGCTTTATATTCCTGTTACCCTGAGTGATGGCCCAGTATTCTTAATCTAACACAGGATACTGATTAGTTATCACAGGTGACAGATTGTCAGTCTGGCTTTTTTTGTTGCGTTTGAGTCAATGGAGCCAGGCAAGGCATCTTTAAATAAGATTGATCCTCTGCCAACTGGGTTACGTTCCTGAAAACCCTTGTGGTAGGTCAATATGCGGTTAGTAAACTTAAGATCTTAGGGGGAAAAATAGGGTTGGGGAAAGTAAAGTCACCATTCAACCGATAAAGTAAAACGATAACATTAGAATAGAGGAAAAACGCAATCTATTTTGGAAATAATAATGTGTAGTTTTTACATCAGTTTCTGTCAGAGTTTATACCTTTGATGTGATGATGCCCATACAGATTGGATCAGGTGGCATGTGCAAGACCTTAAGGGATGATACTGCTCCACTTCTTTTACATTGTACAAAACGTAGATTCACTCACACCAAACGCTCAACAGCACTCTTTAATTCGTAATACTTCATTGCCCAGTCTGTGGACCCTTATGCCATCTTGAAGATGTAGATTACACTGGAAAAATATGCTAGATAAATGCAGGGGAATAATGCAGAACCTTTGCAGGATTCTTTGGTTTCCTGTAGTTGTTTTATTGTAAGAGAATGCTGGAATAATAGGATATTACTGCCACTTTCCTAGAAAGCCAGTGGTGGAAAGTAGCATGCATAGTTTGTGCTGCCTCCGGAGTGACCTTTTTTAAATGCATTGTCTTGTCTTGGAGCTAAGGGAGAAACATTTTCAGTGTGCGAAGAGTGTCAGATGGTGCGAGACTTGCCAGGAATGGCAGTATCAGTAGTTAATATCCATAGTCCAGGCTGAGCACTGCAGCTGTGTGGACCTGTAGCCCAGATGAAAGGGCTCGTATCTCGCAGCTTTCCTCCATCGGTAACAACCCGGATAGTTGAACTTGCGTGGATGGTAGGGAACGGAGCAACTAACAGCTGTTCTCATTAGTAAGATTGTCAGCGTTCAATGGGTAATGCAGAGGGAGTTTCTGCTGGAAGAGATCCTCTCAGCTGGGGATGTCACGTTGTGAGATTTTGATGGTACGCTTATAGTCTCAGGAAATATCTCCAGTTTAGTCTCAGGTTTTACTTTTTTTTTGGGGGGGGGGGGAGGTAATTTATCATGAGACACTATGGAGGAAAAAAAGACATAGCATAATTATACATTTTTTTTCATAACATTCTTTTGGTCCTGCAAATAAAACATGTAAGCCTACTTTATATTAAAAACATAAATATGATGGGGGAAAAGTAGGTACATTTAAGAATTCACTGTAGCTGTCCAAATAATACAGTATGTACCTTTTTGAATATATAAAAGTAAATAAAATATGTAGAAATAGTTTATAGTGGGCAAATGAATATTCAGAGAGGTCAGAGTCTCAGCCCATCCCTCTCCTCCCTTGAAACTTCGCCACTCGTCAATAAAAAGTGTATTTACTTTAACGCCGGGGCCAGTGGGTGGACTGGTGGCGAACACCAATTATAGGAAAAATGTTTAAGTGATAGAGGTATCCCCGCAAAATCAACTCGAATGAAAATGAAAGTGGATTTTAAACACGCACAGAGGACTGCTCCACTGTGAGCTGCTCCAGCCTGGGCGAGCCCTAACATAAGCGAACTAATGTAACGTTAGCTAGTTTATTTTTTTACCTTGACTTGTGTATAGAGGGATGGGTGGTGATCACAGAGATGCTGAAGCCGATTAGACATGTTTGAACCTTTGGCAGTTGCTTTTTTTCCCGGCACGTTTTGCAAATTGGGTCCCCGTCATCTTTTACTACTCCCTGATCGTCTTTTAGATATCCAAAATGCTCCCACACTGCCCATTTAAGGCGCTTTTTTTGGGTGGATCGAAAGCTGAGATGTCGTATCCCTCCGCCATTTTCACAGCACGCCTGCTCTCTGTAGGCTAACTAAGGTGTTGTTGGACTAACCAGCTGAGCCAAGCCAGGCACACCGCGCACACACGTGACTCCCTCGCGGGAGGAATTTTTCAGGGCAACATGCAACGCGAGGCTTCTAAAATAGAATTTTCCCTGTAGCTTCTAAAATTCTCACGGTTTGGAAACTGTGACATTTCTAATCGTGATTAATAGTGAAACTGGTTAATCTCAACATCCCTACTCTCAGCTTATTTTGGAACCCCTAACATTGAAGGAAGTGTTGAGATAGCCATTAATCTTAATAATAGAGACCTGTTTCAAGAACTTAATCATGTTTACACAGTACAATTTTTTTTGCAGACCCCACTGAACTCGGGAAAGAGAATGATGGGGAGAGAGAAGAATGTTAGAAATTGTGAGGCGATATGTTCAGGACTGAAATTAAGGCACAGGTTGAGGGAGCCCGAGATGAACCGTCTAGTCAATTCTTTCATGTCAGCCCACTAGACAAGATTTTGAGATCAGATTGCTACTAAAAATCAGAGCAGCAGTGTGGGTGGAAGGGGCTCTGCTTGTTTGCAAGCCTTATATGCCAAGAGAAACGGAGAGTGCAATGAGAGAAGCACTTCTCTGATCCTTGCATATCCAGGCAAGCTGTGTGTACTGTTCAGCAACGTGACTAGCTGTTACAGAAGCTGGAATTGAAAGAGCTTCAGGACCAGTCTTTGTATTTGCATTGCCTGGTGAGTAGTGATGCCTCTGCTGTGGCATAACCACAGCTCCTCCTCCCTGTTGCTAGAACTGTGCTACAAAGGTCATGGATAAAAGCTGCATTCCTGTGGGTGGGTCTGTAGCCTAGCTACTCCTCCTGGAACGCCTTTAAACGGGGAACGCCACTGTGTTCTCGACTGACCGTACTGATGTGAAAGAAATGACTCAAGTTTTTGTTTGACTTGTGATTTTCCCAGGAAGGTCACATAAACTGTGATAAAGAAACACGCGTAAAATAGTTACTGTGAAAGGCGGTAGGCCAAAGCACGCTGGTAGTGCTCCTTGGGAGAGGGTGGGGTTTGCTGTGTGTTGTTTTGCAGTGAGCATAAACAGTGGCTATGACCTGAGGCAGGACATGTTTATTTCCATCCAAGCAACCACAGTTCTCCTTCCTTGCTGCTTCTGTTGCGTGCGTGTGTAGTGACACTGGGGCCTGGTTTAAAAGCCCAGGTAGCTTGTCACACCTGTACGTCATATGAAAACCTTTGTTTTTCAAACAGTTTTAACCAGTGCAGCATTGTGATCGTTTTCTCACAAAGAAAAATGTTCATGTATAGTGGTCCAGTATTCAGAATCTAACACGGGATGCTGATTAGTAATCGTAGGTGACAGATTTTCAGTCTGGCTTTTTTTGTGTTGCATGTTATTCTCTGGAGCCAGACTAGGCATCTTTAAATAAGAGTACGTTGATCCCTTCCTAACTGCAAGGGTTATGTTCCTGAAAACCCTTGTGGTAGGTCAGTTTGTGGTTAGGAAATGTGAGATTTTATAGGGAAAAATAGGGTTAGAGGTTTTTTTTCACCTATAATAAAACAGTAACATCAGAGTAAAGAGAAACATACTATTTGTTTTAAATGCTAATTTATATAGAAAGTTCTTAAATGAGTTTGATATAATTCTAACCTTTATAGCTGCGATGACGCCCATGCAGATTGGGTCAGGTGGCAGGTACGAGACCTTAAGTGATGACGCTGTTCCACTTCTTGCACTCATTCTGATGGCTTCCTCACTTTTCTTTATTGTAGATTCATTTACACCAAATAACTGACCAGCAGCAGCACTATGACTTGCAACGTATTAAGCACTTTAATTTCTTAACTCATCACGGATCAAGATCGCTTAGGGTGAAGAGTCCAGGGTTGCATTCTCATACGTCTAGGCGCTATATTTATAGAAGTTATGGAAACGTCTGTTCGTAAAGGACACTATCTTTGCGGATATAGTTGAAATGGTTAGCTTCTACATTTTGAACACTTTGGGAGAGAAAGCACTATATAAATACTGACATCTTCAGAACACTGCCCTGATTAGGGTTAAATAACCCAGAGCCCATCCTGGAACCCCAAGGGGCAGGAGAACATCATGGAGGGTGTGCCATTGCAGGGCACATAAGTGCAAGTATCTTTATTTTTTTTAAGAAGGGGAATGGCAACCCCTTGCTAATCAAGCTCTGAAAAAAAGTACATTAGTCTAAAGAGTTTGGAGGTCACATAGGTAAGGTTGTATTTGCAGAAACGTTTTTCACGCCTACATATTGTTCAGTAGCTGACTGCTGAAAAATACATTTTATGTCATTTGTGAGTATGTCATGTCATGTGAGTTTGAGGAATAGCGTCAAAGCTGCTGATAATTCACAGAAAAAAAACACCTTTAATCTCTAAAGGTGAAGGCGAAGCTGGCACCAGTCATTACAGTGTGACTCCCTGGCACACTGTCAGCTGCTGTTTTGTTTGCAAATAGAAATGAGTAATAAGGGAAAATCCCCTGCATGTGAACTCCATCTACAGAGCCTACGCAGGATTACTCAGATGGTGCTTTCTGAGAACGAGATTGGAATGACTATTGAACCGCTGTAAAACCTGAGATTGAATAATCGGTACTCTGTAGGAAGAAATGATTCAGGAAATAATGTTTTGGTGTTTCTAAAAATGTGCGAAATGGTTTTCTGTTAAAACAGCATTTTTTCTTGAGAGTATATTTCTCCTTAAAAAAGAATGAATTGGGAAATTCGTCTTAGTGCATTATAACTGCTTCTTAACTACTTGTAAGCTTCGGGTGTCCAATCTTGGTCCTGGAGGGCCAGTATCTCTGCAAGTTTTCATTCCAGCTCAGCTATTAAGGATTTGACTTCACTCTTTTGTGGCTTAATTAGACCGATTTAACAGCTTCTCCCAGAGTCTTCAGGTGCTGCTTGGTGTAGCAATCTAAAACATCTGCTGGTGCCTTAGCCCTCCAGGATGAAGACTGTACAGCCAAGCCATAGGAGGAGAAAAGAGGAGACTCATTTCAAAACAGTCTCTCTTCTTGCTGTTTTTTCTCAGCAGTATGCTAATATACTGATAAAGTAGGGAGCTAAATATGTTGATGCAGATTTACTAAAAATAAGATAACATGACATTTCTGATTCTTGTTGTTTGTGTATGTGCAGCCCACAATTCTTCAGGAACTTAAATGTTGTACATTTGGAGTCTTTATTTTCATCCTCTGATTAAGCAGCTGTGTGTACATAAGTCACCATTATAAAACCTATAGCAATACGTAGTGTTCTGTGGTGGTCTGTCTCCCTCAGAGACTTGTGCAAGCAGTGCCTGTTAAAGGCACTTCAAAAATGTTACTTTCCTGTTTTTACAGTTGCTTTTGTAATCATCAAGATTATATCTAGTAGTCTTGAATCATCTACAGCCTTGTTCCTTTTAGTTCTCCTATACCTTTCATTTGAGTCTGTTATAGTCCATATGTTAATGACCCTCTCTCTTGTTTTTTTACATGCTCTGCTTGGATGGCAACAGGGAGGAGGGAGGTGATGCTTCGGTAAGTCTGATTCTCCAAGCTCAGGATTCTTTACTCTCAGGCACACAACAGTGATCAAGCAGGAGGTAATGATATGCCATGGAAAAGAGTTGACAGTTCATGGGGTTCATCTGCATCTGGTGAAAACTTGGTCTCTGCACAATATTGCTGAGAGAGTGGCTTTTTCCAATGAAGCAATCTTTCCCTTGGTTGTTCCAAACAGAAGGAGAGAGAGGGAGGGCTTGGTCCTGCTCATTGAGAAGTCAACCAAGTTGGAATGGTTGGTATCATGATTCCCCACTTATGGACCCACTGGAGCTCCCTGCACATGGCGAGGAGTTGTTCGTCCCATATTTCACCTGGGAGTCTAATAAGTCATGGGTGGATGTCCTATGCGCTCCCAGTCAGTAGCAGAATAGTATAAAAGTGATTTAGTTAATTTAATCCTTGGTTCAAATTTTAGAACTATTTCACTAGTCATTCACAGTAATGACACAGTAAGGAATGACACTGACAAGATCTTCTACAGAGAGCCTCTGGTGTATCTCATTGGTAAGTGTTTTTGGAAAAAATGGTGGAAATCATACTCTAGGTTCTGTCTGACATTCCTGTGTAGTGGGTAATGAACACATGAAATTGGTGAAGTATCCAACCTGAATCTGCAGACTAATGAGAAAGTGATTCTGTATTTTAGAATTCCCTAAAAGGAAATTCTAGGGTTTCCTTTATAATTATTACAAAATGTATACAATCCCCATGCCTGAACATTGTCAAGTTCTGTCCTTTTGGCAGTGTACTATAAGATCGACTACCACTTGATTTGAAAGGATGCTCAGGCCTTTACCTGGTGACAAGACTTCTTCACAGGTCACTTCTGTAAAATGGCTATGGTGCATAGCGAATCATGTTCTTGCATTAAGAGCCGATGGATGAATATTGCTTTTTTGTCACAACTACTGTCATTTATTACTAAGTATAGTACATTTTTACTATGAAATGCCCTGTTGTTTGAAGCAAAATTCTTAGCTTGACGATGCTAATTGTGTTTTTTTTTTTCTCTTTAGGCAAAAGAGGAGAATCACTCCAAACCAGCCCTACTCAAAGGACTGGTTTCCAAAGGGTTGTCCTCTAGCCGCTTCCTGCCCAAGGGCACCAAGACGAAGGTGAATTTGGAAGAGCAGGGAAGGCAGAAGGTCTCCTTTAGCTTCAGCATGACCAAGAAGCCGCTGCAAAACCGCTTCTTAGCCCCACTCAGTCCAGAAAAACCTGCTAGTGATTCCCAGATCTCCGTTTTGACATCTGTGGCTGTGTCTGCACCCACCCAGGATAAAGTAGGGCAGCATCCAGAAAGCAGGAGTGAGCAAATTGAGCCACTGTCACTTGTAGCAGAGTCCATAACACCCTCACCTTTTGTGCCCTCGCCCTTAAAACCGAAATTGGACCTGGGGAAGATGCACTTCAAAAAACAGCTTCTCAGTGTCACGGCTAAACTTGAATCCACAGGAGAGAAGGAGGAACCTCTGCTAGTTCCAAGCATGGCAGTGGGAGCGCCTTCTGAGGCAGAGCTGCAAGTGGAACTCAAAACTGCAGCCAAAGCTGAAACGGAATCCCAGACCCCAAATGCTGTTGAGCACAGCACCCTAGAAGACTCTGTGAATGAGAAGCCAGGCCTCTGTCAACAGAGCCCAGGAAATACTTCCCATATTGGGAAAGAGGAAAATGATACAGAAGGTCTGAAAAATGTGCAGTGTGCAGAAACCTCTGACCCCAGGAAAAACCAGCCTCAACTAGAGAACACCCTTCCTGGTTCTGAGTCTGATGGCGATTCAGTGCGGACGTCTTCCAGCCACAAGTCTGGTGATATCAAAAGCAGCACGGCACATGCAGAGAGCAGAAGTAAGGAAGTTAAGAGGAACTCCTCAGTTTCTAAAGGAGAAGAATCTGAGAAATCCTCTTATTCCCGCACCAGGTCTGAAAAGGATGACCGTCACTCGAGCTATTCAAAGTCAGACAGGGAGTCAAGACACACATCATTACGGTCTTCTCGATCAGAGAGACAGAGGAGGAGGAGTAGGAGCAGGACACGCTCCCGGTCCAGAGGCTCTAGAAAAAGCTCTTCGTACTCTAGATCTGAGAGGTCATTGAGAAGTGAAAGGTCAACCAGGTCAGAGCGATCACATTATCATGATTCTGATCGGCGATCCCATCGGAGCACCCCACACAGGGAGAGGAGTTGTTCATCCCGTTCCCGAACTGACATAAGATCCCGAGACAGTTCGGAGTCTGAGGATGACCACAGAAGGACTCGTTCCCGGGGCAGTGACTCCAAAAGATCCTCTACCAATTCCATCTCCCACAGGGAGTCCAAAACCACCACCACCTCCTCTTCTTACTCGAAATCTGAAAAGGACTGTAAAACAACAGAACCGTCTCACTCATCAGAGACTGAAAAAAAGATGCAGTCTAACTCTAGGTCTGAGAGAGACTCTAGAAGGAATGTGGACCTGGAGTCCATCAGAAAGACTTCTCCTGAGATGGAGCTAGACCGCAGGAAGTCCAATGCTGTATCCAAATTGGAGAGCAGTGTGAATTCAACTCATTCCAAACCCAGAACCCGATCTCAGACATCAGAGAAAGCATCCCAGAAAATGACCTCTAGCTCAGAATCAGAAGAGGAGCAAGAGAAATCTCAGTTGCACAGTTCAGAAACATCATCCTCTGCCTCAGGGTCAGATGAGAGGCAAACCACATCTGGTAGTAAGATGGATAAACCTGATGTGAAAAGATCATCATCCCCCAAGCCCACAGATCTGCAAAAGCCAACCACGGAGACAAATAAATGTGTTCAGGAGACCGAGAGACAATCAATGGGCAAGTCAAGTAGTCCCAAAACAGTGACATTACAGTCAGATACCAACAAATTGTGTTCACAGACAGAAGATGGAGGAGGAATGAAAGAGTCCTGCCCCACAAACAATAGTCAGTGTAATGAAATGGACAGTAAACAATGCTGCCATGATGCCACACCCTATTTGAAAGACTTTCAAAACCTAACTGTGCCTGAACCTGGACTCACTGATTCCTCATTAGCTCAGGACTGTAAACAAAGTGGCCCTCCTGACAAAATTAAGTCTTTCATTAAGATTGAAAAACTATCTACATACAGTTTACGTTCTCACTCTAAAGTGCAAAAGTTCGATGTTGCAAAAGAACTTGATGATCTCCCTTCCCCATCCATGCCTGACCTACAGAACATCCAGGCTCTGGATACAAATAAGGCTCTTACTATGTATGATGATACTGATGTTGACTCACGGGAGCCTAAAGCCCAGCCATCTGCTGAAAGTTCTCAACAGGAACATCCAGATTGTCCAGGACGTGATATAGACTCTTCTGCACTTCCTCAGTCCTTAGTCGATAACAGGGAAGAGATGGCTACAGCATCATGTGAGATCCCTGTTGACTCATGTGTGACAATGGTCAGCTGCGAACAACCTTCCAACCTTGGCAGTCTATGCAGCTCTTTGGATAATGTGCCTTTGTCTGGTGTATCATCTACAGAGATTAGTTTGGAACACAGGACAGGTGTGCTCAAGACTGCTGAAGAAGACAAGACAGTAACAAATGTGGAAAGGGTTTGCATGGAAGAAGATGTGGAAGTTACAAATGACCTGCCATCTCACATGACAAAGTCATCTCCGGAGGGCATTAATGTTGGTAAAGACATAGCTGTTGGAAACATTCAGAGACTTCTTCCAGAATTAAAACAAGACAACCAGCATTCCCAAACGCCTCTAGAAATATGCACTGATGAGCAATTAATACAGAAAGAGTCTCCCTTAACCAACTGCAGTGCCTTTTCCAAAGATGAACCGTCATTGTGCATCGAGGCACTTCACCTGAGAGGCTGTGATTCTCCTACTAAGTCAGAAATTCCTAATAATGCTGACTCCCCTTATAGTGGGCTTTCACATTGTAATACCAGCACGTATAAACTAATTTCCTCTGACAGAGAAGAGACTGGGAGTTTACAGTCTAGCACTGTTTCTCTGGAAGAGGGATCCTTTTCGAAGGTCGATAGTTGCTCAGTTAAAGATTTAAATCTCACTCTTAATGAACTTGCTAGTAGTAACGTTACAGAACAAAAAAATGCTCCCATTTTAAAACCAACAAAAGGTAATGTGAAAAAATCTCGCTGGGATATTGTTGGACAGGAGACCTCGGATCAAGAAACCTCACCAAGAAGATCCAGACTGGAGACCAAACCATATATTAAAAAGGTAGTCTCAGTTCGCAGGATACAGCTGTCAAAAGACTCAAACCCCGACACTAAAGAGATTTGTATGAAAGAGGAACCAATTTTCAAACAAGAATGCCCCGTAATAGTGGAACATAACTTGAATGAGGACCACGTAAATGTAGCTGGTCTATTTTCGGCAGCCAAAGTGGCAGATGTGAAAACAGAAGAAACTGTTGACCAAGCAGATAGCTCCCAGATGAGGCAGCAGAAGAATATCTCCGATATTAAATCCAAGCCAGAGCCATTAAATGCACCCACACAGCTGTTCTTTGAGGACGAAAGTGATGCATTTAAAAACAATGAGGAAGAAATGGTTGTAGGGTGCAGCACCGTAAATGATCCCCAAGGAACTCAGCTCCCTTTGGTTGCAAATGAAGAAGGATTAAAGAAGGAAGAGGAAGAGGAGGATATGGTAAGACAAAGGCAGTGTTTGTGGAAGAGCAAGCCAGACAGCAGCAACATGTCCTTAGAACGTGAGGGCGAAGATAGTGAGGACAGTGAGACAGAGGAGTCCGATTTGGATTCGGACGACAGTGGTGTTCCCAGGAACCGGCTGCAATCAGTGGTTGTTGTGCCAAAGAACTCCACTTTGATCAGTATAGAGGGCAGAGCCATCATAACACCCTCATCAAGTCCCAGTAACAGCCCTGGCCGACCCTCTTCAGACTGGGCCGAGCACAGCTGGACTGAGCCTTTTGGCCGGGGTGCAGATAGGGATGGGAGTGGGGAGGGAACTCGGAGGGACACATCCAGGAGTCGAAGTGTCAGCCCCGAGAGAAGGCGACGAGGGGGTCCCGTCAAGATGTCAGAGAGTTGCAAGCGGGTTCATGAAGTTCCCACTGCAGACACAATTTCATTCCCCCAGAGTACAGGCTACCCTTCACAAAGCAATATGGTGGACAGCACCAGCCAGTCTGAAGCATCGCGAGCTCACTGTTCTCAGCACCACACAAAACCCACACAGACCCATGGCCAGGATAAACCGAAGACCTTGACTACACTTGGCTCGGTCCATGACCCTCAGAACTCTTGGGGTGAATTGGACCTGGGAGACTCACGGCACTATGAGAGGCCCGACAGCTGGCAGGGGAGGAAGTGGGGGAGGAGGTTACCCCGCTACCAGCCTGGGGACTTCACCAGGGCCGATGGGTTCTGCAACAAGGATGACTATAATCTGGGCTGGGATTACATTCAGGCAGAGCAGCCCACCAGTACGTACCAGCAGCCAGATAGCAGTCATGGAGTCCATCTTGACAAAACCTACCAACTACAACAGCAGCAGCAACAGCAAAATCCCCTACAAGAAGTAATCCCTCTGACTGGACAGCCTTGGTGGCAAGACAATGGGTACTGGGCACCCCCGGGGCCCCAGAGCTGCAGGCCTGTGTGTCCACCTATGGCTTTGCAGTACCGGGAGTCTGTGGGCCAGGTACATCCCGATTCACTGACCAATGACTATGATGATGAGAGTCGAGGTAAATCAGGATCCAGCCTGACCAGCCTTTTGGACAGCAGTGTTTCAGCTACAGCTCCCTGTGATCCCCCTCCCTCTGCACCGTCCTCTTTCGTCCAGGCAAATGAAGTCAGCAGCAACTGTAGAGGGCCTATCAGTGCTGCTCCAGAGAGCTCGGCCATTTCAGAGGCCCCCAGGGAAGAAAGTTGCAAGCCCCACAGGGGTAGAGGACCCCCCAAGAAGAGACGTCCAGAGCTGGAGTCGGACTCTGAGAATGAAGCAGAAGTGGGTCCCTCCAAGAAGGAGCGTTTAAGGGAGGGTGATAACTCAGGAACCTCAGTCGCATTATTGGAGACCCCATCCCAGATTCCAGAGGCTGTCTGGCCTCATCTCAGTTTGCAGGACTTCCTGGACCCAGTTACCTGGAAAGATAGAGCCAAGATGGGGCAGATGCCACCTTACTTTGACCTGATTGAGGAAAACCTCTACCTCACTGAACGGTAAGAGAGTGCTTAAAATATTATTATCATTATTCTGGGTTATTGTTGAGGCATTTGTTATTGTTTGTAATATATGGATTGTGAAGTGAACGCTTCTCAGTTTGAATTGTATATTTCTTGCCTCAGTAGATTTTCAGCTGACCACTGTCTTAGCGGTTTTCTTGCTCTCACTGTTTACACAGCTCATTTGTGTGTTGTCACCCTTGTCCTACATCACCCAGTGAGCTTTATAGTTGTTTTTTAAATCTAATGTGTTTCTCTGCTGGAAAATAGTTCCTGAATTAGATGACTCAGGTGAACATTTGCCAAAAAGTGCTTCTAAAATGATTAGATGCTGTTTTTAAGTATTCGAAATTTAATTGTGCACTCGACCATTCTTTATATGAAGATGTTTAAGCTGCTCTGGTTATGCATGAAAGTAGAATGTGCTGAGTATCAGAGTTTTCATAGGTGACCTTTTAAAGTGCTATCAACTTTTAATGAGGGGTAAGGTTCTGTTAAAAGCTTTTCTGTTGGCCTCCAGGTGCTATTGTCTTTATCAAATTCTAAAGGTCTTGAAGGCGATATTGTTGTTGCAGCTGAGTAACCTTGAACGCTGACATCAAGGCAGAAGATGCTCTTGGTAGCAATGCTCTTATGCTGTGATCCTTCATGTTCCTAAAACTCTTGACAGGCTTTTCCAGTTCAAGTATTATAGTATCGCTTTGGCTGTCAGCATAGTTCTATGCTTGAGTTCTATGCTTTGAAATGGAACTGAAAAAGCAGACTGCAGGGTTATTTTCATGCTACCTTGTCATTTAAATAATGTACTTTAACCAAAGATCTCAGTAGCTTTCCTGAAAATTGGCATGCCTAATTTCTCACCTTTTACAGTTTCCTTTAGCATTTGGCTCCATTACAAACAGTTCGTCCTTCAAAGATTGTGCAATATATTGTGCTACAAAATGTACATGACAATGATACTACTGATGAGAATCGATGATATCCTCTTAAGTTACGAGACAGCAAAGTTTGAAAGAGATCAGAAAAGTATGAGGCCTTCTTTCTTGTAGGTTGAAGGATGTCATTTCAAACCTGTTTTTTACCCAAGTCAAGCAGCAGTTGGAGAAAGGGACTGACTCTAATGGTCTCCATTTAGTCGATAAATGGAATTAAGTCACTTAATTTATACGCTAAAAAGTGTTGGAGCCCCTCTGTCGCTGTTGGTTTGTGGTTCTGGGACTCCTCTCCCTGTGGCGGGCAGTGTGAGACGCTGCTGTGTCTGTGCAGGAAGAAGAACAAGTCTCACCGGGACATCAAGAGGATGCAGTGTGAGTGTGCGGTGCTGCCGAAGGAGGAGCGAGCGCAGGGGGCGGTGGCCTGCGGAGAGGACTGTCTCAACCGCCTGCTGATGATTGAATGGTGAGCAGGCGCATCCCAGCCTCACCGCCTGGCGTCTTTTTCCAAGTTTGAGAAGCTTTCGCGATGATAAAAATCGAAATTGCAAGTCACGTGTGCTTTAGTTTGCCATTGCGATCTTTGTGTCGTCAGCAAATTGTAAGTGGAAAATTGAAATCCCAAAACTTCACTTCTTTTTACACTGCCTAAATTTAGTCGTGCTGAAAAATTGTGAATTCAGCTGCTCTCTCATAAATCCTTTTTGTCTTCACCCACCTTGCAGATTTCACAGCTGCACTCTCTCTCTTCTCCCACCTCTTAATCTTTGTCCCTGCAGTTCTTCGCGGTGCCCTAATGGAGGGTACTGCTCGAACCGACGGTTCCAGCGGAAGCAGCACGCGGAGTTTGAGGTCATCCTGACAGACAGCAAAGGCTGGGGTTTGCGGGCGGCGAAGGACCTGACACCGTGAGTCTGTGGCTGGGGCTCTGTGTCCTCTGCTCAGAGCTGGGAGTGGGTTTTCCAGACAGGTTCTCACAGATTCTGGCGAGAATCATAGTCCAAGCACAGTCTTTCACCTACCAGTCTTTTCCTTTCAACTAGAAGGCAGGGGTGCTGGAGTCTTGTAGCTCTCCACCCACAAGAGCAATTCTAAACGAGCAGAGGCCGTTCGGCCCATCTTGACTAATCTGTTTGTTGATCCAAGGGTCTCTTTCAGTTGCTTGTAGAAAGAAAGGGATCAGCTTGAACTACATGTCTGGGTAGCTTGTTCTCACGTTCCTTTAAAAGCTATCTTGGTAATCTCCCCTTTTTATATTCTTGTATTGCTTGTATACTTTCTGTGCATGACCTAGAGCTCTGTATCTGGGACAACATGGCAGGACAGGGAGGGTCTCATGGAGCCTTCTTTGCTTTTTTTATATGGGATGGGACACTTTTCTCTAATTGGTTGTGGGAAGAAGTGAGCCACATGATACAAATGTTTCACAGGTCTAGCTTACTTAGTGTTGTAATGCTCGTCCTTGCAGCTGGGTGGCATTGGTAACAATACGCCCTGTGTTACAGCAATACCTTCGTCCTGGAGTACTGTGGGGAGGTGCTGGATCACAAGGAGTTTAAAGCCCGTGTGAAAGAGTATGCTCGCAGCAAGAACATCCACTACTACTTCATGGCCCTGAAGAACAATGAGGTAAGCCCTCCACAACAATGACACTCCCAGCACAGTCACACCTTCTGTTGAGAGACACTCTGAAACTGCTGATACTTTACACTGGTACTCTTTTTTTTTTTTCTGGGTTGATTAGGAAACCATCTCTAATTTAGGACCTGCATTATGTTTGAAGGATTCTGTAATGAAAAGAATAACATAATAGAATCCAACAAAGAAAATCAATGGGACTAATGATGCAAGTGTTCAGTGTAGGCTAATTACGTTTTATCTTGTTCTGGTTTTCATTCTGTTGCAGATCATTGATGCCACGTTGAAAGGGAACTGCTCTCGGTTCATGAACCACAGCTGTGAGCCGAACTGTGAAACGCAGAAGGTGTGTAAGGAGAGAGCGAGATTGATATCTTTTCTGACTCCATTTGACTTTTGTTTGAATTGGCAGATTTTTTCTGGGGGGCAGTAGTTTTGCTGTCTCACAGATTGCTTATGTGGAACACATGCAACATACATTTGTTTGTCTTATGTGGATTTGATTACTTTTAATACTGGTCCATTTGTACTTCTTGGTGGAAGGGCCAGAGAAGTGATCCCATTACACAGTTACCTGTAACAAGTGCTCTGGTTCTATACAGTATAGACAGGAAAGAAAATAGTGTAGTACCTAACAAGCACCACCCCCCATTCTGATGTATGTTCGGTCTCTAGTCCCTTATCCTGCTGGCAGCTTGGCAAGCTGCCTTCTTCAGGGGTTTAGGAATGTTAGAGTCAAGAAAGCGCAACAGCACCTGTACTTCCTAAGACGGTTGAAGAAGGCTAAGATATGTCCCCAGATCCTCACTAACTTTTACAGATGCACTAAAGAAAGCACACTGACAGGTTGCATCACAGTGTGGTATGGCAACTGCAGTATTGCTGACCGCAAAGCCCTACAGCGGGTGGTGAAAACTGCCCAGTCCATCACTGGGGTTGCCCTCCCATCTATCCAGGACATTTATGACAGACGGTGCTTGAGGAAAGCTCTAAGCATCATCAAAGACCCCACACACCCCAGCTACAGACTGTATGACCCTCTACCATCTGGAAAACGGTACCGGAGCATTCGGGCCTGGACTACCAGACTCCAGACAGTTTTTACCCCCGCACTATCAAACTATTAAACTCCCAGGCTCTCTCACTCTCACTCTCACCTCGGCTCTCACCTATGATCTGAACCTCACAGTGCCTTCTTTCTTACCCAAAAACTCACACATTGAAATCTACCTCTACCTTACATGTCAAAAAGCTCACTCCCCATAGTTTCTATCCTTTTATTTCATTCTGGTGATGCATGTTTTTGCACATCACCTGTTGTCTCTGTCTTTCTTTTATAATACAATTGTATTGTTGTTTTTTGTACTACGTATTGTCTGAGAGCTAGCTAAATAGCAAATTTGTTATACCATATACCTGTATATGAGTATAATGACAATGAACTTGAACTTGAGTCACTCAGGATATAGGGAAATGGTAAGCTATGGCGGGCAGAAATCTTTTTATCATATGTGAGTGTCAGCTTCACCGAATTGTTTGAGAACAAGCAGATGTCAGAGCCTCGGCCGTGTCTGCAAGACTGCGGAAGAGACCGATTTTTCATAATTGCATCTCTTCCGTTTTGTCAGTTCACAAAAGCCGTTACAGAATGGGGGCAAACAGCCCTTCAGTCATGGATGTGCTCATTCGTTTCATGTGCTGCCAGGGCTTTGTGGTGGCAGCACTGAAGCAGGGAGCAGTCTGGTGCTTGGCAGGACCGGTAGAGATACCAGACGAGCTCTCCCTTTCTAAACCAGAGTTCTCAGACCATGTTGCCGAGTTACAGACGAGCAGAAGCTTGGGGAAAACTTTTCGATGCGTGTGAGGAAACCTTTTGCAATAAGGAGGCAGGACTAAACAACCTGCTTTCATTAGGATTGCCAAGAGAAATCTCTCTGTATACTAATATCATAAAACTATGTATTTACCCCCTTCTCCACCAGTTGGGCAATAGAAAGTTCTGCATCGGAATACAGATATGAGTGTATTTTCAGAGTTAGTTATTTATCCCATTTGTCCATACCAAACATAAGTTGTTTTTTTTTAATGCTTGTTATGACTTTTCTGTCCTATGTGAACTATTAAAAATGATTGCAGAAGTGATACGTCAGTCACAGTATATATAGTCTGCCAGATATGTATATATACTGTGATGGAGAATGACACTTGGGCTGTCCATGATGTGATGCAGGATGCAAGTAATGTCCAATCTAAATCTAACAGAATTTCCTCAAAAGCCCGTTCCATTAAATACACATTTACAATGTAGGCATGATCGATGGTGGGTAAGTGCAAACAATAGTGTTTTCTGCAGACTGTGGACATATTAAATGTCAGATGTGGTGAGACCGGGCTTAGATGCATAGAATAATTGATAAGATGTCACAACATAGCTGGATTGTCACAAACCAAATTTATACAGTACAAGTTGGATCTTCCTGCCATCACAGATTGGGTGAGGTCCGAAGTAAGAAGTCTGTTTAATCATTTTTCAGGGGAAAATGGATTCTGCATCTCGTATATAACGTGAATTCAATTTCTTGGATAGGGATGGCGGGTCCAGAGAGTCTTTGCATCATTGTTGCAAACCCTAGAGTTGGAACTTACTGGCTATACAGAGCAGCAACTGTTGAATGGAAATCAGTTTTTCTACGAAGCTGTTACTGCTTGGGACCAGGGGTCTCACTACACAGAGTGAGCTCAGTTTTTCTCTCTCTCTCTCTCCCTGCAGTGGACTGTGAATGGCCAGCTCCGAGTCGGGTTCTTCACCACCAAAGCTGTCTCTGCTGGCACGGAGCTCACCTTTGACTACCAGTTCCAGAGATACGGGTGAGTCTCTGTTCTGACTCGATGTCATAGCGTGGCAGCTCTACCCAGTTTTTGTAGCTGACACTTTCTTCCTCAGCCCATATAACACTGATGCTGAGACCTCTAGTCCTCTCTTTGCAGCTTGCCGTGACTTTGCGTGGCTTTCTAAAAACCTAAGCTCACGGATGGGTGGTCCAGACTTAATTAGCGATTCTGTATCCCCTCTGCTGTGCTTTGAACCTGTGGACTCTCAGCCCTACATATGTTTCCCCTCATAGGAAAGAGGCCCAGAAGTGTTTCTGCGGAGCAACCAGTTGCAGAGGATTCTTAGGCGGGGAGAATCGAGTCAGTATCCGGGCCGCTGGTGGAAAGATGAAGAAGGAGCGAACCCGGAAGAAGGACTCGGTGAGCGAGCTGGGCCGCTTCATGCGCAGGACCAGACGTCCACATTCCCACTGTTGTATTTGTGTGGCTAGGCCAAAGAATTGATCTTGAGCGCGCTTAACTTCATCTGCAGTTTGCATCACAGATAATCCACAAGCAGTTAATCTTAAACCACTTTTAGTTTAGGTTTTATTTTACAGGCGAAAGTGACCACATACCTTAGTCCCTTCTTTCAAGCCACACTAAGTTTGTTTTCATTTAATGCATGCAGTATGGATAGAGAATGAGGTATCGATCCAGATTTGCTATAAACCTGCTGTGAACAGGGACAGGGAGTAGGCAAGCTGTCTTCATTTGGGTGCCATAAACCTGTGTTTCTGGTCTGTGGTGTCGCCCCATTCTGTTTCTTGTGTAATAACAAAGTGCAGCGTGTGGAAATGTTTAACCTTTCACCTGCAACTGTTGTGGCCTCCTTTCAATAGCGCTTTCTCAAGTGGCAAGGCTGCATGTGTTGTCAGTGCAGCTGGGATGTTCTGCACACCCATCCGATCGTGTGTGGTTGATGAGTCCCTTCCCGAGGGCATATGTGCAGAAGAGCTGGTTACCGGACTGCTAGATGAAGTTAAAGAAATAGAGAGCCTGCTTTCTTTTCATAAATGGCCCGTGTTCCCAGATGTATATGCTATAAATGACGATTCTTTCTGTGGTACAGTTTTGGTTAATTCTCACCTAAAATTACAAAGTTGCCGGGCAGCTTGAATTTGAACATTTTAAGATGGGTCTATGTACTGAAGATAAATCTTTGGAACATAGGGTTATTTGTTAACAAGTAAACTTGCAGTTAAGCTGGTTGCTGTATTTAATGGACATGTTGGGCAGATTTAATTAAAAATTTTATTTTTTCAGGTGTTATTTATTTAAAAGACCAGATTATATAAGGATTAAGACGCTTAGTAACTATGTGAATGCTCATACAGGGAGTCCTCAATGGGTACAGTAAAAAAGAAGAGCATCGATTTTAAGATGGGAATTATTCCCAAGAAGAAGTATTGGAAATGGGGATTATTGGGGATCAGGAGGACATTAATTTTCCCTGGAGGAAGTTAGGTGTGACACGTCTCCATAAGTATCAATATATTTCAGCAGTAATAGTGGCAGTGCAGGATATGACAGTAGTGCACATTCATATTTTCTGTGTGTAAACATAACTGTTACTGTAATGACCCATTAAGTTGAGCACTTAAATGTAATTTAAGCTCATCTGAAACGTTTTAGAATTACTTAGAATTTGAAAATTAACATTGAGAGAGCGATGAGCGATTTTGTGTTAGATAATTTGTGTGAGAGTGAGTGAGTGAACATTTAAACATTAAACATAATTTAAAATTTTGATAATTTTAATATGTATTGTGTAATATATAGTAGTAAATATTTACATGAAGTGCTGTATGTAAATAAGGATATCTAATACTGTATGGAGTAAAATTACTTTTTTAGCTTACCTAACAACATAGTCTGCTTGCGCTTTTCAACACTTTTCTTTGTTGGGGTTCTTTGAGTTCAGAGGACAAAGTTGGGGCACAGAAAAGGTAAAAAAAAGGGCTTAGGCAGAGAGTTATAAAATACTTCTGTCAGATACGTACGTCTGCAATGATTTGTATATACTGTAGTACAAAACTATTTTGCAGTGGTTTTACTTGACATCTTTTACATTGGACTTTGGTTTTTAGGGTTGGGTTTGGGTTCATAAAGTTGGGGAATTTTTACACCCATTGTCGTGAAAAATCAAAGGCGTAAAAGCGGGGAGACATTAATCGGGAACCCCCGTTCACTATAAACTTTAGTCATGCATGAAATTATTGACACACATTCTAGCTTTAACTTGTTCAGTGCGATGCTTTTCAGGTGATTTGGGCTTTAGTGAATCGGATGAGGCAATTGGAGCATAAAAGGCCAAGATTCCGGGAGTTCAGTGGTCTTAATTTATGTAAGTCAGTCAGAAAGGGAAAGTGAAGAACATTTCACAGCACTTTGCAGGTGTTTCAGGGTGTTAGCAGCTTTGCCTTTTTATGAGCCTGCCAGAGATTTTGACATCAAGCTGGGGGACCCTGGGTGTGTTGAATTTTAAATGCTGAAAACCCAGGCCTGTGTTACAGAAACGTTAGGCTGTACTCAGTATGTTTCATTTGTCTCTATAATTGCTAATGTGGGTTCAGAGGAACTGTTGTCGTCATCCTTTTTGACTTCAGGGTTTTGTAATGGCTTACTGTTTGGGTACTTCCATCTTTGCACAGCAGTGCTGCTGTTCAGGTGTTGTTTGTCTGGCATTGCTTAGCTGCCAGGGGGGAAACATCAGACATCTCAGATGTCTGATATTCTTAACATTGCAATATCTGTTTTGACAGCTGTTCGCGTGATCTTTTCCGCAGGTAAGTTTTCTACAGCTGTGTTTTTTTCCCGGGGATATAAGACTATGTAAAAATCTGAAATAGGTCATGGGTAGTCACTGTCTTGCAGCTGCACAGCTGCTCTTTGGTGTCCTATCTGGCGCTGTAGGTGTTACACATACACATAGTGTAGAGATTTAAGGTTCTACACCCCTGTAGTTGAACACGTACTGCTAATGCTCTTGTCTGAGAGGTTTTGTACTGGACTGTCTTGATCTGTGAAAATAACTATGGGTGATAAACTGTAATCCTTCATGTGAAGGAACAAGTAATAGGTTTATTCCATGCTGAAAAAAAGAAGAAAGAGAACACAACGTTTCGGCCGTGGAGCCTTCTTCAGGTGTGCAAATAGCATACTTCATTACACTGTGTTTTAACGTAAAACACCTTTTTATTTTTGCAAATAATCTCATGGAGAACTGTAGTAGTTCAGGTGGGTAGCTGCGTCAGCATGCGTAGGCTGCAAAGGAACAAGTAATAGGTTCATTACACAACGTTTCGGCCGTGGAGCCTTGACACCTGAAGAAGGCTCCACGGCCAAAACGTTGTGTTCTCTTTCTTCTTTTTTTCACAATGGAATAAACCTATTACTTGTTCCTTTGCAGCCTACGCATGCTGACACAGCTACCCACCTGAACTACTACATCCTTCATGTGAAGCTGTGTGTCTGTGTGTAGAATGCTGTGTTGATTGCCGTGTGTAAGCAGTGTGATGAGCTGCTCTGTGCTGCCCTCTTCAGGTGGATGAGGAGCTCGAAGCACTGCTGGAGAACGGGGAGGGACTGTCTGATGAGAAGCAGGTGGTGTCCTTGTGCCGGCTCATGGTAAGAGTAGAAACCATGGAGCAGAAGTTCACCTGCCTCAAACTCATCCAGGTAAGTGTGTTGACGCGGTCTCTGACTGTGAATATATACCTATTGTTTTTTGTCAAATTAACTCAATGTTGCTACTCAGTTATTTACTTGTAATGGGTTAAAAATCAAGCTGCACATTCGGTTCTATATTTCACAGCAAGGTGTGATTAATCCAAGTGGGGTACATTTCATTTGAGATTTTTACAATTTTGCCATCATGCATGCTTTATATTATTTATATTTATATTTATTCCTGAATGATCATGGTGGTTTAAGTGCAAAGTATGGCTTAACAAAACCCATCTGATAGTGTTGCAGAAATCCAGAACTGTAAGGATAATAATCATATTGAAGCTAATTAGACTTGATTAAACTATCAGATGGGCCTCTTCAGCCTCACCTGAGCCAGGATTGTAGTCCACAGGTATGCAACAACTCTTCACATATAATCCAGGATAGCTCAATCGTGAAAAATATATAAAAAGGAAAGATGCAGTGTGCTCCATAAGAGAGAGTTATATTTGTTGGCAGTATCGTTATTTTCAGCTTTCATATGTAAGACATGCCACTGCGTCACCCTGCCTACTGTTGTGTTACAGTGTGATCAGTGCTACTCCTCAATAAGTGCCCTTAAATCTCAAGCCCCTTATCAGTGTTACTGAAACATTCTTTGCATTGTTCTCATTTATAGCGATCATGCTTTCAATTCCAGTCGTAGTCAATTATCACACCTTGTGCCTGTTGCTTGCTGAGAAAGGCTTCGCCTCCCCTGCCACCCTGCATTGTAAGAAGCAGTTAGAAAATGGCTGGATGTAGTCAATTATATTTACATGTGTACTGAAAAGGAATGTTAGTGTTACTTAGTGTGCGTAAAACCACCTTAATTTATGAAATTGTGAAGTCTCGAATTGATAATATAGATTCTCCAACAGATTATGAAGATAAGATCACTTTATTAGCCATATACAATTTCTTGCATTAGGAATTTATTTTCGCATACCCCAGCTTGCTCTCCATGAGACACACGTGCACACAGACAGGAGAGAGAAGCTTGGGGTCAGAGCACAGGGTCAGCCATTTATACAGCACCCCTGGAGCAGCTGGGGTTAAGGGCCTTGTTCAGGGGCCCAACAGAGTAGGATTTCTCTGCCAGCCGTCGGATTTGAAACGGCAACCTTCCAGCCACAGGTACAGATCCTGTGGCACCGCTGCGCCCCCCTTTTAGAAGTAGAAGATCATGCTGCTAGGTTGTGAATCTCGCTGTTGAGCGGTGCTCTGACTGGGTTGCTTGTTGTGCCGTACAGAACACTCAGAACCCAGCATGCCTGAAGCAGTTCCTGGATCACCATGGCCTTTCCCTGCTCTGGATCTTCATGGTGGAGCTGTCTGAGGGCAAAGGCAACTCCAGCAACAATATCAAACTGCAGCTGGAGGTGAGGGCAGGCCGCAGACTAAAAAGCTGCAACACGCTCAGACAGCGAGACTGATTAATCGAAATATTGTCATCTCCGAAATTGCAAGCACCTTCTGTCTTTGACCTTACCTATGTGTACAAATTTTGCATACCTCATAGGTTTCCTTTATTCTCTATAATGTAGAACTATTTGTATCTAAATTGCTTTGAGATACCTGTTAAGAGAATTTCAGTGTAAATTTTCATTTTACGTGATATTTTTAACTCCTCTGGCTGGCCTCCTATCCCTGTCTTTTCGGCTTGTGTCAATTTTTTTCTTCATTTGCTTGAAATGTAGTGAAAATGACGTTGAAAACATTTAGGATTCCAGGGACGTTTACGTTAGGTAATCATTCTCTCCTCCACTCAATCACTTTTTCTTCACTGCTACACTCTTTACAACTATCAGGAAGCTCGTTTACCTGACTAATTGCAGACAGTACCACCTCTGTCCCACAACTCCCAGTCACAGATGCTGGTGACATGATCCAGGCTCAAACCTGCGATCACAGAGCTCAGCCTGTGCGTGGCTGAGACACTTGTGAGGTCCCTATTCATTCTTGCCTCCTTCTTTTCTGGTTTTCATTTTAGAAGAGTTTATCATTTGAATTTGAGAAGCAATCTTTGTATAAACGTTTTAACCTATTTATGTTCCTCGGCCTTCGGTCGCCACGACACATTTGTTCCCTAAGTTTGCTGAAATGTTAACCGTTAAGCTTGAATTTCTTCATCGTTTATCAGTTTGTCGTTGTGCTGTCCTCTGCCTGCAGATCATGAAGAGCCTGGCAGTGTTGCCCATCTCCACAAAGAATATGCTGGAGGAAAGCCGCGTGCTCCACTTCATCCAGCGCTGGGCCCAGACGAAGACCCTGCTCCCTGCTGCAGAGCTGGATGGCTACTCCAGTGAGAATACATCCCGTGCCCAGACGCCTCTGAACACCCCCGACGGCCCCCCTGCCAAACCCGGCCCCGAGCTTGACAGTGAGACGCCCAAGAGGGCTGTGTACCGCCGCCTGAAGATCATCAGCGAGAACAGCATGGACAGTGCCATCTCTGACGCTAGTAAGGCCTCTGATGGGAAGGAGGATGACGAAGAGGAAGAGGAGGAAGAAGAGGAGGCCGATTCTTCTCAGGCTGATCCCACTGAAAATGGTCAGGCTCAGTCGGAGGCAGCAGGAGAGCTCCAGACTGATGGAGAAGGGCAGGCAAGGGAGGAAAGGCTAGAGCCCGTCCAGTTCGCCAGCAGTGCTGAGGCCAAGAAGCAGGAGAGCCAGGAGGCGGTGGAGAAGGAGGAAGAGGGCAAGGAGGAGGAAGCACGGCCCAGCCAGGCCGAAGAAGCAGCAGGCAAGTCGGAACCGGAGATTCGGGTCTTGCAGGAAGAACAGAGCCAACCCGCTGCAACTGAGGCCTGCAAGCTGGAGGAGACGGGTGCTGCAGAGGCCACTGTTACGGAAGCGACTCCTGCACCGGAGCCTGTTGCCACCGAGTCGGTCACTACTGCCGAGACCGTTGCTGCGGAGACAGTGGCTACGGAGTCCATTGGAGCAGGGGAAACGGTTGCTGTGGAGACGCCCTCACAGGACGAGGAGGAGGGCGTGTCCGATGTGGAGAGTGAGCGCAGCCAGGAGCCAGTGCATAAGGCTGTGGACATCAGTGACATGGCTGCCCGTCTGCTGGACAGCTGGAAAGACCTGAAGGTACTGCAGCGTTCCTGTAGTTACAGCTGTGTACACTCAGTAGTAATACAGGCCAGGCTGGCTGATGGTAAAGGGATGTGCATGAGGTCTCCTTTGAAACATTGAAGGAGACCAGGATGTTCATTACCAGCCTGCAAGTCTGTGAAGTTGTTTGACAAACTGCAGCCACATCTTGAAATCCCTGCCCTTTTCATCTTGAGGTGAATTTACGATTATGAGACTTAAGCAATTCATACAATGTGTCATACAAATCATACAGCTCTAACCAAATAACCTAGAAAATCATGCACTTAACCAGAAATATTGAATCATTTCATTAGATATTGAAGTGCTATACTTAGTTTAAATAGTAGAATAGTTTTAAACTAAGTGTAGTTTAGAATAGTTGAATTAAAACAGGCATAGATGGTATAGTGCATAGCTTTTCTTTTCCTTATGAAAGGATTAGGAAAGAACTGTTTTTAGTCATATTTATTCATTTGGATAAAAGCCGATATGACAGAATTTCTTATCGTACTGTGTGAACCCCAAGGAAATTTCAAAGTGACTTTAGTTTGGACTTTTTACAAGATTATAGGAGAGCAGGTGATGCGGTCTGCTTGGTATGGGCTTCGTCCTTCTTGGTAGGGTAGTGTGGAGAATTGAGGAAATTAATTGCTGGATTCAACAGTGCTGCAGCTGGGTTCTTGTTGACAGGCCAATTTATTTCAATTTTCTGTTGGAGACCCTTTTTAAATTTGCTTTCAGTTCTTAAAAAGCTCAATTAAATCTGTAATTGGAATGAACCCCGTGCTCATTAGTGTGTTTTGGGACTGCCTTCACTCAGGTGTGCAAGCTTAAATATAACTACTTAGACTCACTGTGGGAGTTGTCTGATACAGTGTCATTCCCACATATCTGTTAATTATCTATTAATCGCCTATTAAGAGTTGTTCAGTCAGAAATAAGGAAGTAAAGTCTTAATTGGCAAGTTGAGGAGAGTCTTCATGAAGTACTGCGTATTGAAGTTTGACATGGGTAGTTTGAAATCAAGGCCTGAGAATGGATAAAAGGCTAAACCAGCATAAGGTCAGTTACCGGCACCAGTTAGCACTGGTAATGACGGCAGCAGTTGGAACAAAAACCAGCAGACATGGGGTAGTCCAGTGCCGGGAGTGGAAACCACAGAGATAGAGGCTGGGGCAAGGTTGTGAAGTGGGAGTAGTAACACGCTCGCCTTTTCACAGGAGGTGTACAGAATACCCAAGAAGAGCCAAGTGGAAAAAGAGCCCTCTGGTATGACCGCTTTCTTTTATTCCTACCCAAATGCCAGCTCTCTTATGTTCTGTTGCTCCTTTTCTGACTTCGTACAGGATTTATGTACATTTTACCTCTTTTTCACCTTGTATCTGTGTTGCTCTTTGCACAAGATAACTTGTATTAAATTTTCATCGTGTCCACATTTTAGTCTTTAATGACCGAAATTGTAAACAGCTGTGCCTTGAACTCTACACAAACATCTTAACAGATGAGAGAGCCGGTGAAGATTTAGCTGTATCATTTTAGTGAGTTGCACAGTACTTATTAAAACTCTATAATAACATAGCTATCAGATTTTATTTAATGAATGTCAGTAGAAATGTGACTTATTACCATCCGTTTTTGCTTTGGGTGGGTAAGCCGTTTGTCAAAAGTGCTTTAAGTTATAATCACGTTGCTCTTTATTTGTTTCATTGCTTTCTGTCACGAACATATTAGTTGTGTAATAGTTTTCCCAGCCACGTAGCTGCTGTTGCTGTTCCTCCTCCTCCTCCGCAGCTCCCAGTTGGGATTGGTTTCAGTGAGATTTCCTCCCCCTGTCCTGCAGAGCGGAGTCGGGACGGCTCCAACGCGCGGGAGCCCCCGCTGACGCCCCGCACCCCTTCCAGCAGCCGTGAGCGGGACCGGGAGAGGGAAAGGGACCGAGAGAGGGAGCGGGACCGGGACAGGGACGGAGAGAGGACGCCGCGCAGCGCCGAGCGCCGCCGCCGCCGCTCCTCCCTCTCCCCCCCACCCTCTGCCTACGAGAGGAGCAGCCGGTGAGCGAGCTGGATAAGAGGGGCTGTGGGCTCCTCAAGAGTCCCCCCTCCAGAAGTCATCCTTAAACCGACAGTTTCTAAGCACTCAGAGCAGTTTCATGTTCATCACGCCAGCAAGAAGATGGTTTAACAATGACCTGCGAGATCTCCTTCACTGTGGCTAAGATGAGAGTTGACAATACCCAATTACCACCCATTAAAAGAGAAGGAGAGTGACCGGAGATTTCTGAATTAAGTAGATGGAGAGACAACCCTGTCCTTATCTTAGTCTTGTCTTCTAATATATCCAAACTTGGAAATCGTATAGCAACAGAATAATTAAAGCCTTAAGTACTGCATGTAGAAAACCATTCTTGCAGCCCGTAGATGGCACTATAGACTGGATTTTCTATTCAGTGATTTAGCACCACATTATTCCATTAATACTTTATTTCTGCAGCTTCATTTCCAACCAGTTACTAGTTTTAAAGAAAACACTTTGCTGTTTACAACTCTGATGGAGAAGGTTTTAATATGTTTGACAATTTTAGACATGCTCCTCCAGCCGGAGGATTCACTGTAATTGGAGGTGCAGTTCATTTCTCACTACAAGCCTGCACGCTCCTAATTTACAGAACTTGCTGTTTCACTGTGAGCTCCAAGGGCCCTTACCAGCTATTTCTCACCCTGCCTCAGAGGTGCTCTGGCATGCCAGGCTGCAGTCAGTTTAGGACAAGATGCAGACTTGGCCCTGCAACGTCTGGGCCAAAGACCTCAAGCCATGCTCTTAAAGGTGCTTGCTAAATGGTGTATTTTTGCATGACGTGTTGTCTTTTTAATGGCATTTGCAGACTGACCCCTGCACACCCCCCTATCCTCAGGTATGACCCCCCGAGCAGCAGTAAGAAGAAAGGCCGGACGAAAGAGAGGAACAAGCTGTCAACGGAAGAGCGCCGGAAGCTGTTTGAGCAGGAAGTGGCACAGCGAGAGGCCCAGAAACAACAACAACAGCAGCTCCACACGCTGGCTGTCAGCTCACCCATGACCTACGATCCCCTGAGCTACGCTTCCAGTCCGCACCCAGGGTTCATGGGATACCCACCTGGATATCCTATGCAGACATATGTGGACCCCACCAACCCCAACGCCGGCAAGGTGCTGCTGCCAACTCCTCCCGGCGAACCCCTCTGTGGCACCCTGCCTTATGAGCAGACACCCCCCCAGCCCCTGCTTTCTGAGCCTAGCCTGGCCTCTCCTTCCCCAGCCTCCCAGCCGCAGCCTGTCTCCGGCCAGCATGTGCCCACGCCTCTCGAGGTCTCTGGCACGCCGCAGTACGTGCAGCCCAGTGTGCCACAGGACCCCGCTGTGGCCGTTCTCTCTGTGCCAGCGCAGACCCCCAGTCCACAGGTGCAGGGCCAGCAGGGCTATGCCCTCTGGGATCCAAGCACTCAGCAGGCCCTTACAGTGCAGGCACAGCCCCAGCAGTACCAGACTGCCCAGCCCCAGACTGCCATCTACTACCAGGGCCAGCCGTGCCAGGCTGTGTACAGCATCACTACACCCTACCCCCAGCCCAGCCCTCCTGTCATCCAGGTAAGATTTCACCCATCTTACTGAATCCTCAGCATATTTATTAAATGTGATTTTCTATTATGTCACCTGACCTGTAATCGCCTTACCTGCAAAGGTGGATTGAAACAGTAACAGCAGAAGGAGGATATAAAATGCCTATCATATATTTGTGAGGGTATAAATAGTGCAGTTCAATACTGTTTGTTTTTCTTTTTTAGTGTCTCCATCCAAGTTGTAACGACACAATCAAAATCATTTACTTATCGTTTGACACTTAGGATTGTCACATGTGTTCATGGCAGTTTTTCACTAATCTAAGGCAGTAGGTAATTTGTGACGGAGCTCATGGGAGGCTGCCATGGTGACGTAACACCTCTAGGAAACCTAGACAGTATACAATTCTCCCATGGGAAGAGCAGAGCTGTGTAGCTCTGAGCCTATAAGCAACCATGACCCGCAAGAGCAGAGCTGCATCTGTCAAAAATGCAAGAGTTCTACTAATGTACACAAAAAAAGTGATACTGGAATAGAAGGCTACACAGTTAACCCATGAGTAATTACAAATGTCAGGTGTCCCATCAGTCCAATGCCTAATAATAGCACTCGTCATTATGAAGCGACAGTACAGCTTTTCTTTGACTTCATGCTGGGTATTGGCTGCAGTGGCTAACCATGCTCAGGCGTCCATGTATGTAGTAATCTTCAGGCTTATGCGCCAGAAGCATACAGATCACACTTTGGCTAACCTCTAATAATTGGTTCTCTTCTCTGCTCCTGCTTTTGCCCTGCAGAGCTATGCCCAACCTGCCACCAGCTATCTTCAGGGCCAGCAGGTCTATCACCAGCAAGGGATGGTATTGCAGCAGGCGGGTGTCACCACCATTGTCACGGCACAGACTGTCCAGCAGGTACGCCTTTGCAGTACTAAAACTGTTGATTTTCAGCATTGTGAATCGGCTGCAGACCTTTTCAAATAAACCAGAATCCAGCATTTATTATGAGGGATTGTGCAAATCCTAACACGTAGAACTGAAAAGGTATAAAATCCCCCTTTGGTAGCTTTCCTGCCTTGTCAGTGCAATCTGTTCCTAGAGTTTGCGGCTCTTAAAACCTAAAATGGATCAAGCTCCAGTATGTCTGACTTCCAGCCCTGAGTTTCCTTCCATGTCTCCTGCATTGCTTTCTTTGACATCCTGGAGTCTTTTCAAGTGTTCGCCTGGCTGTGCTCTTCGGCAGGAGCTGATGGTGTCGAACAGTCTGATGGACCTACCGCCGCCTTCGCCACCCAAACCCAAGACCATTGTCCTTCCACCCAACTGGAAAGCAGCACGTGACCCAGAGGGCAAGATCTACTACTACCATGTCATCACCAGGTAGAGCTGACTAAAACTCGTCTTCTCCCTCTCAAATGGGAGATTTATGTTTTTTTCACCTTACAGCGGCGTTGCAGCCGACAGAGTGACGTTTACCCACCAGGATCCTGAATTCATTTTTGGCCAGGGGCTCTTGTCTTTGTGGAGTTTGTCCGTTCTTGTTTCGTTTGTCTGGCGCACTCTGGTTATCCATGCCTTCCCAAGCCATGCACGTTAGGTTTGACTGGCTGTGCTAGTTTGTCCCACCTGGAATGTGGGAAAGAGGGCTGGTCTCCAGCATTATTGCCCCATTCCGTGGGCAGAGGGATCACAGTGTCCTGTATGTGTTTTATGAGGTTAGAAGGGTGGATGAAAACACCAGTCCACAGTTGCAGGGCACTCAGCAGGCCCCAACAGTGCAGGCATAACCCCAGACTGCCATTTCTCCAACACATACATTCAATATGTGATATCACCAGTATCAAGTGATGTGATGCAAATACAATTTCAATATCCGAGCAATAGGTTCCGGGACCAGCCGCAGTGAATGGCAAGTTTTTGCATGAGGTACCTTTTGTGAATTTTAATATTTTTTTGTGGTTTATAGCAGGGGTGGCTTACCCTTGTCTTTAAAGTACCATAGTCCTGCAAGTGTTTTAGCATTAATCCTTAATCAATTTCTAAACATTCAAAAAATGTTTTGACCATGTAAGCAGATGAAATGTTCAGTTCTTGTAGTTTCAATATTTCAAATGACGACAGCATCGCTCTGTAGCTCTGAAAGAGCACAGCAGGCCTTTTCTGGTTGAACTGAACTTCTTAACATGTATTCCAGGTCTTTACAAATTGATGAATTGAAGTTGCCCTTTCTTGAGTTGGCTTCTCTTGACTTGCAGAAGGAATGCTAAGTAAAAGATTGCTCGAACCAACAAGTGGAGTTTTTTAAACTACTTTTACATGATGTTAAGCTTAGCATTTTTGTTGCTGGGTTCAAGGGTTGGTCCTGTTTTCTAAGAAGAATTCAAGCTGCTTCAGTCAGATGGACCCTTATCAGTGACATATATCCACTTGATTCCCCTAATCTGTCTTTTAATCTGATTTCTTCTTGCAGACTGCATGCAGATCGTTTTATAGCCATCCCTAGTGTTAAATGTCATTTGAATAGCACATCATTGGCTTGTATCTCTTACAGTATCTGTTGTTTTTTTCCATATTCATAGCTGCTTTCAGTGCATTGTGTTCTAGGAATCCAGTTACTGTACCATTATACAAAAGCAGTAGTATCTTAAAGAAATCTGGTATGCAGGATCCCAGAAAGTTTTAAATGATCACCCTTGGAGTTATAGTTGTAATTCGAAGCCCGACAAGAAACTAAATCCTAATAAGTCTGAGTTGTTTCTGTTACAGTTGCTCGTTTTTATGATAGCAGGATTTGGTGTTATAGATTAATCTCTTCATCAATATATTAATGCTGAATTAGCTTAAAATGTGCTTGTCTGAGGGAGTGGGGCCTTATTATTGTTAGCAGAAACAAAGCTGGAGTAGCACAGAAAAGATAATCCTGACTGTCTGGAATCTGTCACGGTAGTGGTCGCTGTTGACATCTGCTCCCCGCTGGGCCTTGGCATCCTGTAAAGACCAGGTGCAGCTGCTGATGACGAACAGGTTCAATCTGGAGGACAGTGTCGGTTTGAAGAACTTCCATGTAACTTATGGACATGTTTGCGGCTCAAGATTCTGCCTCCAAGGATGCAGTTCATCAACGAAGTCAAACCGATGTAAACACTCCATAACTCGTTCATCGTTGGTTTTGTCTGCTCTCACTTTTGCATTCAGATCCCCCTTGATCAAAAGCATATGTTGTGGCCCCTTGGGGGCTACATACTTTACTTGTCATTAGTCAGTCCTTTTCATCCTCTGCCCCATTGGTAGGTACACAGAACTACAGAATGACGAAGTGACAATATTTGGAATCAAACCTTACTCTGATGATCCTATCAGAGTCACATTCTACGAGAGACTTGGCCTGGACTTTGATCATGATGATGGCTGCTTCACTCTACTGTCTGTGTAATCTTTTCATGAGGAAATGATAGCTGAGACAATGCTCATTACCTTGAATCATGAGCAGAGCCATCTGCTCTGGCCAATACCAAGAAGGCGCAAGTTGTCTCATAAATGATGTTGATGTTCCAAGTGCCGAGACGAACTGTCATTTTGAATCACGGGAATCTTTTTATAGCCTTGTGTCTCAGTTGTGAGCAGGAGGCTAAGCTGAGGAATCCTTCAAGAAATGGCTAAATCGATTCTGTGACTGATTCAACTCTACTAGTAATCAAATGCATATGGTGGCCCATTTGGTTTCTTCTTGTTTATATCTTTTATCCTCTCAGGATATTTTGTCAATTAACAGCAGCAAGCTAACAAGTATGCCACAGATCTGTGATGAAGTTGATGAAGGTAGCAGCCTGCCATTTTTGCTGTATCGTGTTTTGAGTCTGTCTCTGATAAAATTTCTCATGCAGGCTGCAGATGTCTCGCATCTGATTCTAATCTTCTCTGTAGGCTTCTTTCTCAGTGTTTGGAAGGGAACTCATTTAGACTCTAAAAGAATGCCAGTGTTTTAGGTGTCTGAATTTCCCCCTCTAAAAAGCTGATCAGTTGTGTCATCTTTTTGTTCGAATTTTATAGCGTGTTTATAGGCTAGCCAGAGATTTGAAGGCTGTTTAATCTTCAAAGGTTTGTTAAATGTTCACATAGTGGTGCAAGTTGCCTACCAGTTTTGCATTGGTTTAAGTCTATTTTGGAATTGCCCCCACACAGTAAAGTGGCATCATGCTAAGAATCAATTATGCTCTCCTGGCTCTTTAAATAGGTTTCTGTAAATGGGATTGGGTTAGCATGTTCTCCCTAGGTAACTCATCATTTGCTCCAAGAATATTTCTCTACTGCCTTTTAGTATTTAAGCCGTCTTAATCTGTTCTTTTACGTTTGATACTCCAAAGCGTTAGTTTTGAAAATAACTGAAAAACCAAATAAAAAACTCAAAATGTAAACTATCAAATCTTATGTCTATTAGAGATGTTTTATTATGCTGTGGCACAGAACAGCCCATGCAGTGTATTGCAGCTTTAGAGAAATGACGGAACTGAAATCATATTAGAGCAGATAATTAGGTATACGATAGGTTAGGTGTCTTGGTTAAAAAACATTTTTTTTCAAAATTTGTCGTCCGACATGATTGGCTATCAGTATTTAATCAATTTCATCAATTGATGAAATTAATCAATTTCCCTGCGGGATTAATAAAGTCTTATCTATCTTTCTATTTGTGGATGAAACCAGAGTCTCATTGTCAGTG
Organism: Lepisosteus platostomus; assembly: GCF_059453375.1. Taxonomy (NCBI): domain Eukaryota; kingdom Metazoa; phylum Chordata; class Actinopteri; order Semionotiformes; family Lepisosteidae; genus Lepisosteus; species Lepisosteus platostomus. Next base: position 22,457,589 of record NC_142622.1, on the reverse strand, counting down.
CAGGGAATGGAGACTTACCAGCAGATGATGGTTCAGTATGCCCATCCAAAGGCCAGGAAAAAGTGTTTAAATCAACCATTGAATCAATCTAGGCTATTGAAGTCCCCTACCTTAGGAAGAATGAAAACTTGGAGCTCTCTTGTCCCCTTGGAAAACACAAATGCCTCTGTTTGTCCCACACCTCCCTTGTCCTAATCAACCGTCTGCCACTATGAGCACAGTAACCCTGCCACTAAGTGCTGCTGGTCAGTGTGACCTGTTTAGGAAAAAAGGGTGTTTCTGTGCTACTAAACGTCTACTGTAAGTCTAAACGTCCTTCTGTTAATCTCTACTTTTTTTAGTCACAGTTGGTTGCTCTTTACTCACTGCAGTGTTGCCTTAGTATTGATGTGAGGCACTGGTGTAATTTTGTTCTTGTATTGCCCCCCGTAGGCAGACGCAGTGGGATCCCCCCTGCTGGGAGGGCGGCAGCGATGATGCCAGTGTGGATCATGAAGCCGAGATGGACCTGGGGACGCCTACTTACGATGAAAACCCCACTAAGGTAACCCTTGCCCTCGTTTGAAAGAATGTAGAGAAGCTCCTTTCTCGCTGGCAGGTTTTGTGTTTTGGTCCTTCGTATTAATTAGCTAAATTTTGGATGACCTTAGTTTTATAACGTTTGCGTGGTGATAATGTGTGCTGCATTATTTACCAATCTGACATAGATATCAAGTTTAGCATATTACTGCAGTTCAACAGTGTATTTGTTTCAGACAGATTAACTAATTTCTCGAAACCAGTTCTGGCTTGCAGGCTGAGACCCCTTGTTAATTTTGTACAATACCTGCTCTGTGAATCCATTCTAGAAACATTAGGTCACCTCAGAGAAATGAGGTGAAGTGCATCTCCTTCTAAAGGAAACGACAGGCCCTGAGGACGTGGTTTTCCTTTGGGACTTTCTGTTCGATTGCTACAGCGTTGCTCTCCTGTAGGTTCTGTTTTCTTCACAGCTCTTCTCTCCCGGTTGCAAGGAAACAAGTTGTGCTAAATATGACTTTTATTACTTCAGTTCTTATGAGCTGCAGACTTCTGCTCTGGGTGCTGAATTTTGCACAGATGGAGTTGACATTAAAATTTTAAGTATCGGGTTCTTCCAGGTCAGATCCCATGTCAGAACAGCCTTACAACTTTGAACTAAAAAACACATTTGTCTATAATTGATTTTCTCATCTAAAAGATTGGCATAAAAATTGTCATAACTCCTGTCAAAAAATTGTTTTTAAACTCCTTGTGATGTTGATGTTCATGTCATAAGGCATGAACATCAACGTCCTGCAATTTTCTTCAACGGAAATTACATTTTTTTTACTTCTTGGGTTGAAACTTGCACTTCTGCCTGTGAAATAGACCGTGGTGGTAAGTTGAGCCTCAGCTGGACAGACCTGGGAGGCCCAAATGGGTTGTGACAGTGCCCTGGGAACACCTGGCAGATGCCGCCATATGGGATGAGTTCAATTCCCACATCCAGAAAAGTTTCTCCTCTGTAGCTGGGGGCATTGAGTCTGAATGGACCTTGTGCAAGACCGCAGTTGCTGGCTGCAGTGGCCAGAAAGTGGTCGGTGACTGTTTTGGTGGGTATCCTAGGACCCGCTGGTGGACACCAATAGTGAGGCAAGCCATCAGGGCTTCCACGCATTGCTTGCATGGGGCATCTGGATCTGGCAGAGAGGTACCTACAGGCCAAGAGGGCTTTAGCTGCAGTGCTCGCTGAAGCGTAGGCCTGATATGACAGGAGTTCAAAGAAGCAATGGAGGTTGGCTTAGGGGGTGTTGCAGCAAACCATTTGATGGTTCAGGAAGGGAAAAGTTGACCTTGACTGGGAATATCATTGGGAGGTGGAAGGAGTGCTTAGAGGAATTACTGAATCCGATGGACATGCCTTCCTTTCAGGAGACAGTCTGGTGGATCTGGGTCCATTTCTGTCGCTGAGGTCAATGCAGTGAACTGTAGTGGTGGAGCTGCAGGCGTGGATGAGATCTGGCCAGAAATGCTGAAGGCACTGGATGTTGTTGGGGTGTTGGCCTTTACACACCTCTGGAAGGTGGGGACAGTACCTCTGCATTGACAGACTGGGGTTGTGGTCCCCATTTAAAAAAAAAAACAGTGAACCAGAGATGTGTTCCTACTACAGAGGGATCGCACTCGTCAGCCTCCCCAGGAAAGTCTTGCCAGGGTGCTGGAAAGGAGAGCCCATCAGATAGCCAAGCCTCAACTACATGAGGAGCAAAGTGGATTCTGTCCTGTCCCTTGAACAGCAGATCAACTCTTTACCCTTGCACCGATTTTTGAGGGGACATGGGAGTTTGCCTTCCCTGTGCACACTTGTTGTGTGGATTTGGAGATTGCTTACGCCCATGTACCCAGCGATATCTTGTCAGAGGTGAAGCGGGAGTATGGGGTGCTGGGGCTACTGCTGCGTGCCATTTCGTCCCTGTATTTACACAGCTGTGATCTTCATGGAAGGATATCAAGGTGCAACCATGTTCCCACTGGAGTGTATCAAGTTTGGGGATGTGAGGGTTGCATCTCGGTTGTTTATGTATGTTATTGTTCACTTTGCCTCATCTGACTGTGATCTCTGCCACACACTGGAGAGGTTCACAGCTGGTTGTGGCATGGTCAGATGAGGGTCAGTACCTCCAAATCTGAGGTCATGGTTCTCGACTGGAAAAGAGTGGTTATCGCTCTCAAGGTGAGAGGAGAAGAGCTGCCCCAAGTGGAGGAGTTTAAGTACCTGGGGGTCCTGTTCACAAGTGAGGGCAGAGGGGATCATGAGATTGACCAGAGGATCGGTGCAGTGGCGGCAGTCATGGTGACGCTGTGGTGGTGGAAGTGGGAGCTGAGTTTTAAGACAATGAAGAAAGAAATTGCAGGTCCAAGCAGCAGAAGTGAGGTTTCTTTGTTGGGTGCTGTGCTTACTCTCTGTGACAGGGTGAGGAGCGGGAAGGTCTTGGAGTAGAGTCGCAGCTCCTCCAGATCGAGGGGAGCCATTCGAGGTGGCTCGGGCATCTGCTGATGATGCCCCCTGGGTGGCTCCCACTAGAGATGTACCAGGCATGATGTACTAGGAAGAGACCTCAGGACGCACTGGTGGGATTATATCTCTCTGGGAACATCTGGGAATCCTCTAGGAGGAGCTGGAGACTGTTGCTGGGGAAAGGGAAATTGGGCTGAACGAAGCAGAAAATGATGATGAAGTAGCAGTGGTAGCAAGGTCATTCATCTACAAGATTATGCTGTGGTCAGGTAATGAATATTAAGTTCTGTATCTGGAATAACTTTCAGAACAGAAATTAATTGATAAAAGGAACATTTAGGCAACAATAGGGATAAGTGGTACCCTTCCTTTTTTTTACCTCTCTTTTTATGTATATCTTCACTGGGGGCATGGTCTGTTGGACAAAGCAGAAAAATAAAGTTTGTATAAAAACCTGCAGCTAGGGACCTCAAAGTGGAGTGGAGCTGTAAACTAGGCATTTCTCCGACTCTGGTTCTCAGGGCTCAGTTTGTTGCACAGCCTTGTGGACCATCCAGATGCTGCACATACAGTTCGTGATGATGGCAGCATGTGGTATGTCTCACGTCTGTAGTTAATCAGTGGTAGAAATGTTGACAAGGTTTCAAAATTGATTGCAAACGTCTGCTCCAGAGACTTTTTTTTTCCACTTTGTCCTACAGAGGCATGTGAATAGGGTGTTGGCATCTATTTTGAGGGTACTCAGTATATTCTTCACAGAAGACTGAGGGGGAACCCCTCTGTGTCCCAGTTGTTGCTGTCTGTTTAGGCTTCAGTTCAGAAAGTCAGATGGCCAGAGCGCAGCCCAAGGTCTAGTTATATGAACAAAAGTTAGCAGATGAAATGTATTTCCTTGCTCTGGGTGTTTGTATAGTCTTTCCTTTTTTTGGAGGGTTAGGGTTACATGTGGAACTTTAAAATTCAAAGTGTAACTCAAATTGGAGATATATTTATAATAATAAGGAGAATACCTTATTAATGATGTTATTTTGTGATGCAAGACATACAATAACAGTCGAGTCATAGCTTATTGAAGGGGAGAAGTGTCTCATTCTTGGATTAGTTTCAATTCTGTGAAACCCACTAAATTTGGCAGCAGTTAGCCAGTTAGGGGGTCTCTTGATTACCCTCAAGGTCCTTTTCCTCACCCCTCTCTCGTGCCCTAAGGTCCCTTTCTCTGCATTGTTTTTTTTTTTCTCTGCATGTTTCTTCAGGGTACAGTAGATCCACAAGATTTATGACAAAGGCCTCTTTTGTCTTGTGAATAGTTGTCAGAATAATTGAAAGCAAAGCTTGGATTTGTCAAAACAAAATGCCAACATGACTTGAACGACATACAGAAGCCCCCCCCTCCTTTCCCTTCATATTTCCCACTTGAGCCAGGGTCATCGGCGCAGAGGGCGTCGGCGTGTTTCACCCTGGTGTGTCGGGGGGCAAGTGGGATTGTCTCTGAAGCTTGCGTATCACTCAGTCACAGAGATGCTGCCTTTCAAGCCCCTTGATTTATCACCATGCTGTGGTCAGTCCAAACTCGGCAAGTTTCATTCCTGTTTTAAAATGTCTCCCAGCTCCTTCGACAGCTGCAGTGGCCCCAGCGAGGCGGTGGAGCGCAGGGTGTTTTATTGGTGTGTGTGTGTCTGTCGCAGACATTTTTTTTTTTTGCCCCGTGTTTGATGATAATTAAGACCAGAGCAGTCAGTTGGGTATTTGAGCAGAAAAACAAATGTCATTCATTTATTGGTGGTTTCATTAAAATATGTAACAATCTTTGTTTTAAAATTATCAAAAGCTTTTTAGAGAAAAGAGGGCTCTGGTATTTTTTAAGCATCCTGTCTGCTAATCGGCACAGATCATGATGTCATGGGCAATTTTTTACAGATGTGCTCTTGCAAAAGCCCCTGCCAGCCCAAAGCATTGTACAAAATAAAGGGGCTTTTTCTTTTTTTTTTCTCCTGGGTCACATTCATTCTGTTCTGATCCTCTCTCCCTTATCTCTCTGTCCCTAAGCCCCCTTACCTTTCTCTTTCACCCAGATCCCAGTATCTCTTTCAGTGAATAAAAAGCAAACGTGACAGGACTCTTACACAATGAAACTACATAACAGGGAAGAATCTCAAGCAAACTAATACAAAATAGCCACTTCTTGGTGGGTATATATAGTGCATCAATAAAAACATTTATACAGTAGCTCATTTGTAATATGAGCTCAATCCAAGAGTTACACATCCACACCTGATATCTGGGCATGTTCTTTCATTGTTTGGTAGCCTTTTTAAAAACTGCGAGTCCAATCTAGTGTGTCGATGCAGCGTGCTGTTTTTTCTGTGCGGAATTTGAAACCTGCGGGGACAAGAGAGCATTCTGGCTACAGATCTGTGCTGTCTCTGTCTTTAATTAACAGTCCTGCTTGAAAGAGGGCAGAGTCAGCCCTGGGTTTTATTGCTGTTGTTCTGTTCTGGAGCACTGTCCGTCTCCCAGAGTCTGTGGAGCTCTGTCTCTTCACGGCACACTGCTGCCAGCACAGGCACTGTTGCAGTGTGCTGTACAAACCAGCTGCAGTTCGAACAGCTGTCCTGTAGGGCCAGCTCCACATTAACCTCACACTAACTCTCTCGGAGTCGGTTCTCGTCTTTATCAGTGCCTCCCAATCCATTAAACTGCCCGGGTCCATAATTTTCTTTAATTGTCACTTAGACTCAGAAGGCTTCATGCTGTTTCTTTGTAGGACACGAAGTACTGGCTTGTCCAGACACCTTTTTCTAGCAGCCAGATGTGGAACTGAGCTTTGCTCTCCTCGCGGCCCCTCTTTTCCTCGGTCCGTTAGCACAGAGCTACACTCCGCCTCCCTTCTCCGAGGCGGCCTGGTGTTTCTCGTTAGGAGGGGCTAACAAAATAAACGAGGATTCTCCGCTCGCAAGCCCGAAATGATTTTGCGATACGAGTTGAATTGTCTGAACTCGTATCTTTGAATTGTAATAACGTCTTGGTATTGCTAACTGTGTCCGATTGAGCGTTCGGAAATGCCTGCCGTAATCTACCCAGTGAACACTCCAGTTTATAAATGGAATTTCTGTGGTACTGCGATCTTTTAATATCGATGAGGTTTTCCTGGCCTGCAGCAGAAACGAAGATGTTTGCTGCTCCAGCAATGGCTGTTTGCAGTGTACAGCCTTGTAATTGTAAAACAAGACAATCACGAAACAGCGGTTGTTCTCTTCTCTTTGTTCAGAAGTCGGGTTTCGTTGGTATTTTCGAGGGCTGCAAATTACAGACTGCTGGAAGCAAGGCAAATATTTAAAGCTTATGGCATTTGTGGTTTGTTTCTTTTCCTTGACATTTTTTTTTCTTAAACGTGACTGGAAAGTATAGCTATTGTGTACAAGTTGCAATTAAACTCTCCTTTTATATGCTCAAGCCTTTCGTTTCTGAGTGGTGTCCCAACTTGGCGTTAATTTCCTCCCTGTGGTGAAATTTGGTGAAGAGAGCGTTAGAGGAATTCACATGTTTTTACATATCCTGAAGAGGAGTTGCTGTTGTTTTTTGTAAAATGTGGTTTTGTTTGTTTCTCAGTTTTCCACGAAGGCCAAGACAGCCGAGGCTGACACTTCCAGTGAGCTGGCGAAGAAGAGTAAAGAGGTGTTTCGGAAGGAAGTAAGTCCTCCTCCCCAGTAAACTTCAAGATGCACGTAGGAAATGTCACAAAGAGGGGGAAAGTGTTCGGCTCGATTTGTTGCAGTCAGCTCACTGATCTGAAAAACTCATTTTGCCAGTTGATGAACCCAGGGAATCCCTTTTATAGATAGGGCTGGGTAAATGTTCCAGACACCCTTACCCTAAACTGTGTAAAGGAATGTGTTTAATTTCTCCTCTTCCTTGGGTACTTATTTCCATGATGACTCCTTTACTGCAGAGCCTTGGAACTGATCCCTGCTGCTCCAGTGCATGTCAGACAATTGCTCTCTGCCAGCTCAGGGCCGATTACCAGACTAGGAGGGCCTGCCAGCTATATAACACTAAAGATCTGGGCAGTGCTGCGGAGGGGCTTTGGAGTAACTTGCAGAATTGGCCATGTAGCCTGGGGGCCTGCTGTATCAGTGAAGCCCCCTGTTTACTCCACTACTAGCGTGCACGCTGCCGACAAGGACCTGGAGGCTTGGGTAGAAAGTGGCACTTACAGGGCAAAGAGGGTTGTGGAGCCTTGGAACAAATTAGTCCGATGTTTTTTAAAGTATTCTCTGGGGATCTTCAGGAAACAGCTGGAGACAATCCTTGGATCAGTGCCTTACAAGTGGCAAGATGTACAAGCTCCTCCTAATGGTCTCCTCTTATCTTTGGCCATTCTTTAGTTCTTCATGTAACTGATTGCTTTTGAAATTAACATGCTGTTTTTTTTTAAAACTGGTTATATAGGAACAAACTGAAGAAAAGGTTTTAGACTGTGATTTAAGATAGATGGACAGTCTTCAAATACAACATTTTTTAGCTGAGGGTGATGAAACCCCTGATGCCCCCAGTCTGTGCTAATGAGGGTGTTACCCACCATAGTGCAGTGTTCTCTGGTTGTGTATAGCATATCTGTTGTATTCTCCGCTGTACTACTAGTTTACGACAAAACCACAGTGATTTAACAGGCATCCGTTACATTTTCCAACATGAAGGTAGGCGTTTTGAGAAATATATTCCAACTAGAACATTTATTGGATCCGAAGGGATAGTAATTTAGAGGTTTTCCTATTTCCTGAAATTAAAAAAATAACCTCTTTGGACGTAGATCTAATACGTTTGTCGTAGTTCACTTATGCGTCTCTTTTTAAAACTGTTTTTTTTTTATCTGTACTGGCAATAGCTAATTATGTTATATTAAAATAAACATGGGTAACAGCAATGCCCAGATGATAAAATGGGGGAGAGTATTACTCGAAAATCATGATGGGGCATCTATAGTCAAAAAGCTAAACTTGGCCACACCACAGAGTTTATAAAAGCACACAAAGCACGTCTAAAATTGGTGAAAGTTTTTTCTGGTGGTGTTTGTGGGATTCTGTTGGGGATGCTGACTGTTCTACCATGCAACAGTTTCTCTTTGCCCCTTTCCCTGATTTGTTTTCACTCGAATCCAGATGTCGCAGTTCATCGTGCAGTGCCTGAACCCCTACAGAAAGCCAGACTGCAAGCTGGGCCGCATCAGCAACACCGATGACTTCAAACACTTGGCAAGAAAGGTAAGGTCCTGGGTGTGGAATACACACACACACAGAGACCAGAAATTCAACGAGTGTTTGGAACACAGAATTGGCATATTTCCTTTGGTGTGCTGTTCACTGCAAGGGGTCTGGGTGGAATTGCGCTTAATTTGAGCAAACTAAAAATGTGAACGGCAAAAAAAAGCTTTTTTACTGCAATTTGGCTGATAATATCTACACTTGCATTACTTTAAATGGGGCAGTTTTTTGCTTTCCCACCTTAACTCTCTGGAGACTTGTATGTGTAAACCAGCCTATGTTGCATTGTGAAATTGTATTTGTTCTTGAGATGCATCAAAAACATTAAAAAAACCATAACAAATATCTGGCTGAACAGGCCATATCATTTTTGGGTATCTGGTCCTAGTGAAGAATAACTGGGAACTGTCCTCATCAGGGTCTTCTACCTGGAAGATATTTTATAGCCTCAGTTTCTTCCTTGAGAGAAGCTTAAACTGTTTTTTGCCGAGCAGATCATTTAGAAGTCAGTCCCTGTGCCTTCAATGCCCAGCAGGCGTGTGATAGTGGTTCGCAGTGATCATGCTGTGATGCCTGTGTGTTTTGCAGCTGACGCATGGCGTGATGAACAAGGAGCTGAAGTCCTGTAAGAACCCCGAAGACCTGGAGTGCAACGAGAATGTGAAGCACAAAACCAAGGAGTACATCAAGAAGTACATGCAAAAATTCGGGCCCGTCTACCGGCCGAAAGAGGACCCCGAGGTTGACTAGCATTTCCCTGCCGTGCTCGTCCAGAGACTCTCGCCGCGAGGAGGCTAGGACAGGAAAGCACAGGGCCGCGCGATGTGGGGGTGGGATAGGGGCATCTGACCTGCTCATTTGTACCCCCCACTGCCTAACGGAGTGCAGTCGCCACTTTCCTGGGGCGCACACAAGGGCTGCGGTCTTCCCCAGCGGAGCGGGGAGAGGGTACGGCGCCGGATATTCCTGTAGCTCCGGACCGTGTGCCAGGATAACGGGTAGGACACCTTCCCCACCCCTCCGAAAAGCCTCCAGTTGTTCTTGCAGTCCGAGAGAGAGATGGAGAGACCCACCGTTCGCCCCGTTCTCCCCACAGCTACCCCACACCTCCCCTATGAGTATGCTGCACTCTGCCTCCCCGAATTATGTGGGCCCCGGTTTGGTTTCAGAGAACCAGGGTGTTTTCCGTGACGGGCTCGCCCTGATTAACTCATTTTTTTAAAAAAAATATTTTTTAATCTAAAAAAAAATCTGACTTTACATGTCTCACACTGCTGTAGTGTGTCAGGAGATTTTTTGTAAGTTTTTTTTTAAACTGTGAATATAGAGGTCCTGCGTCACAAAGCAGGGATAACACTTTTTACAGACTTACAGACAACACTCATGTACAGCCTTTCGTTCGTGTTTGTGGCCAGATTCTTCTCCCCTTTCTCCTCACTGGGCTGCCATCAGCACCAGGACCCTGATGGAGATGGCAGCCTGTGAAAACTTGATTGACAGCTTGACATTAGCTATGCTGACTGATAGTTTACTGTGCCAGTAACATGCCAGTTACCACCTTCTGACCATTAGAACCCCCTAAGCTCTTTGTAGACAGTACCTCCTGATCCAGGGCTGGAAATTGCATGGCAGATCAGCTGTACTCCATTGTTTTCTCTTTCCCATCTTTTCCCAAATTCTTCAATAATATTTTAGCCCTGTCATTTTTTTAAATTCTCTCCAGTGATTTCTTGCTGTGTCCTTTATGAAATGTAATAAAGGATAACAAAAGACCATTCACTTTTGTGACTAGGGCGGTGTTTGTTTTTTGGGTGTTACGAGGTGGAATTTAATGCAGTTGTTTAAAGCCTACAATGATCAGTGCAGTCAGTGTTTTCTCTCGTACATTCTGTTGCGTAGCATAACGATGCAGTGATTTCCACTTCCGGCCCTAGGAAACCTTCTATGTCTCCAATCTCTTCACTCCCTAGGAGAGTAAAAAATGCACCAGTGTTTATATTAACTACGCCTTCAGATTGCACTGTACATAGATCAGTTGTACTGTTAACGGGGACTAGGGATGTAATTCTGAGTGTGTGGATTGAGCATGTACAGTAACCCCCTTCCATTTTGGCGTCGGGCATCAGCAATTGGGAAGCCAAGCTGAAGAAGGAATGGTGGGCGATTCGTTTTTATGTCTGGCCTAAAAATCATGTCTTCTGCCTCTTGCCGTTCTGTTTGTCGTCAGATCCTCAGTCACGCACAAAAACAGAGGTGGCACTTTGGCTTTTTACTGACTGTCGAAACAAAACGTGCATATTGTAACTAGAATTCTTAACATTTGAGGAGCATTACAACTGAAAGTGTGCAATCGTGCTTTGTTTGAGGGGGAGGTAATTGAAATAGGTTCCGGCATATGAAATGAATTACTGTCAGCACCAGCTGTGGGGACTAAGCTTGGCTTTCGCCTTGTTCCGCTGTCTCTTTGTCTGCCCTTCCTTGCCCCTCCCATGCTGTTCAGTTGGGCCCTCTCCGCTCTCTCCATTAGCTTTTAATTGCATTAAATTTCTCAACACCTGTATTATAGTGCTTTAACATATATGTGAATATATTGATAAATTCTTTTTTTTTTTGAATGTTGAGAATGTTTAAAAATCCACGATCATTTGTAAAAGACTGTTGTTCCATGTTTTAATATGTAAATATATAATAAAACCAGGAAATAGCTCATGGAAATGTGGCAAGGAGGCTAGCAGAATATTCTGAATGCGTCCCGCAGAACCTCTCGGGAGCTCCTGTACCATTCACACAAGGTTACAGTATTTTATTGATAATCACTGCTTTTTCGTCATTTTAGTTCTGTTCCTATTTTTACTGATAAACCTGGATTTCTATGTAAAAAGGGGGCCTCGCCACCACTCCTCTGTAATTACAGTGCGAGGACATTGTCATACTGAGTGTAAAACATTTTAAAAGAAAATAAACCTTTTTTGTAAAAATTTACATTTCCTTTCCGTCTTTTTCTGGGGTTGTGTTACCATAGGTGTGGTGAAAGTACTCTTACAGATGTAGAAGAGGGATTTTGCTGTCCATACTAATTGCACCTGCTGAAACCATGTACATCAAGGGAAGCACTGTATAAATGACATCAAGATAGGCATGGGTCTGTTGGTGCTGATGGGGGTAATGCAGAAGTTGGTAACACAGCACCAAGTCTGTCTTCACCACTGCAAGGGACCACGATTAGAACATCACCTGGCAAGAGTACTGAGAACCGGGAATTAATATGAGTATTAATCAATATTAATAAGTGTTTGTATGTGAAACAGGAATGCGGAATTAACCATCGGGGATATCTAAAGGCAGAGACGAAGTGGTAGACGTGGCTAATTTTATCAGAACAGCTTTTAGAAAGAGTGTCTGTTTCCAGGCTTCCCAAACAACCAAGATAGGCTATGAAAAACAGGTAAGGGAAATATTCCCTAGAGCAATCATAATGGGGTGTGCTTTTAGGTTTACTTTGTACCAGCAGAGAGACCAAAACAATGGAATTTATGGAAAACATGCTTAAAAGAATGAAACAAAGGTGAAGAAAAGCAAAAAAGAAAGAAATGCCTGTGAAATTAGTACAGAGAATGGCGACAGTTCGAAGACATTCTGCTTGAAGCACAGAATAGATTTATTCCAAAATTAAGCAAATCTAATTCAGGAAGAAGTGGCTCAAATTAGAGGAATAATAGAAATGACTTCATCAAAAGTGTTATAATGAACTGCAAGCACAGGTAAAAGGCTGAGAGAGAAGAATAATGGAATAGAAGCTATTTTTTTCACTATTGCAACAGCAATGGAATTGTAAAGTCTTGCATAAAAATGTGAAACCTGGTGACGAAAGACTTGGAATTGGATTTAGGATACAAGTTTGGGCAAACATCAGGCAATTGGCATTTAACATGCAGGTAGCAAACCAAAAGCTATTGTAAGCTAAAAAGATATCTTGCAAGAAAGTTTGAAGAGGTTACCTGTGAAAAAGGCTTTGCCTGTTGACCTTTTTGTCTTCAAGTTGTGCAATTTATATCCAGGGATGTTAGAATTATACAACCTAATGCTAAAATCACATTGAGAATATTCTGTGCAGTTTTTGTCACCAACTTAAAAACAACATTGCTGCTCTGGATTCAGTCCAGGGCAGAGCAACCAGATACATTTTGGAGCTTAAAGGAATGCTCTTCTCTGAGAGGCTAAAATAATTCAATCTTTCTGGTACTGAACAGCAAAAGCTACGAGGAGACCAGATCTAGTATTGGAAATCCTCAAAGGCGTGACAAAATAACCCAGAATCCTTTTGAGTTCGAATTGAATCAAATCACAGGACACTAATACAAGCTAAGGGCAATTGCATTTAATACTCAGAGCAGGAATCCCGATCTTACACACATGCTAGCCGACGTCTAATTTCTATTTGGGGTGTATGTGATACGTGTCAGTCATTAAAGTATTGAATGGTATTTGTAATTGGTGTTAATCCTGTATGACTTTCCCTTCGGTCAGGTGTATTCCACTCTGCAGAAGTTTAAAAAGGTCAACATTCATCTCTTCCTCAGGTTTTGGAAATGTATCAAGGTGCTTAGACAAACATAATGGAGTAAGCTCATCAGCAAATTCGGGAGAGACCTCAGTTATGCGTGGTGTTTGAAGGTTTTGGAATTGAAATATGGGGATGTCTGAGTTGAGAATAGGGTAACCGAAAAGTGAAAGCGAGCGTCTCCATTAAGTGTCAAATGAGTTGTGGAGATTACGAGCTCAAAACTGAAACCCAGCAGAGCCTGAGGCTGGGATCCAATGAGAATTCCCTTCCTCTTTCTACGGTCAGGCAGGACTGGCTGCTACAGATTCTTGGAACTTTGCATCGCATTGCATGACATCCCTGTCCCCCCCCCTCACCCCACCCCCCGGATTCTCTGACTTCCCCCCCCTGCCCTTCCAGACCACAGCGGACCACTCCTGTCACCACACCCAGGGGGCTGCGTGACGGCCTGCTCAACAGTACAGGCTCTGACGGCCAGCATGGGCTCGTTTATTAGTGGAGAAAATGACTTAACGAAAGAGACTTCATGAAAAAAGTAAATTAAAAACATCTTAAAAGAGAAAGGAACACCATGTACAGTATCCTTTTATATTTTAGCCCTATTTTAATCATGCAGAATACCACATAATAAATTTCTCATTACTCCTCTCTGCTCGTCCGAAGCTTACGAGCTTAGGCGTGAAAGTACTGACTGTACTTTTTAGATGTTTCTTAGCTGTGCACTTAAAGCTTTTAGAATGCATGGAGCAGCACCAGAAATGTTACTCCAAGCTTCTGTTTCTAAGATAATGTTTTTTTGGGATGGATGAAACATTTTTGGGGTTTTTATGAAACGTGACTTGCACCAACACGAAAGGACTTCATCAGTAAGAGAGCTGATAGACACGGGTGATGACGTGAGTTAACCTTGTTGAATATCAGGTCTGGTGAAATTCCGGTTTTAAAATATGCAGAAAGAAACAGGTGTGCCCTGATAAGGAGAGCAGAGCCTTCATGCCGTCAGTATGATGACCAGCAGCCACATCACCCTGCAACTCACAACTGGCAGCCCACTGAAGCTACGCGGGTGTAAGCCTGGTCAGTACCTGGATGAGAGACCTCCTGGGAAAAACTAAGGTTGCTGCTGGAAGAGGTGTTAGTGGAGCCGGCAGGGGGCGCTCACCCTACGGTCCGTGTGGGTCCTAATGCCCCAGTATAGTGATGGGGACACTATACTGTAAACAGGCGCAGTCCTTCGGATGAGACGTAAAACCGAGGTCCTGACTCTCTGTGGTCATTAAAAATCCCAGGGCGTTTCTCGAAAAGAGTAGTAGTGTAACCCCGGCGTCCTGGCCAAATTTCCCATTGGCCCTTACCAATCATGGCCTCCTAATAATCCCCATCTATGAATTGGCTACATTACTCTGCTCTCCTCCCCACTGATAGCTGATGTGTGGTGAGCGTTCTGGCGCACTATGGCTGCCGTCGCATCATCCAGGTGGATGCTGCACATTGGTGGTGGTGGAGGGGAGTCCCCATTACTTGTAAAGTGCTTTGGGTGGAGTGTTCAGAAAAGCGCTATGTAAGTGTAAGCAATTATTATTATTATTATGACAGGGGCAGCATTAAATTAGTCACTCCTCTTCTGGAGAGTCCTAAATCTCTATCCTGGCAAGATGTTCTAGCCAAACAATCCGTCAATGACAAGCCACAATCTGGGATAACCAGTCACGACACCTTACCGAGATAAACATCACAATTACCATTGGCTTATACTGAGCCAGATAGGTGAGTTGACAACATCCTAATTTGCAATAATGCCCAAGCCAATTAATATTACACAGAAGGCGAAACAGAAAAGTAAATCTGCGAACAAATAGAGCTGGGTATAAAAGCACTGTGGTGTTAGCAAGTGCAAGTGTCAACCTTGTGGGAAGACTTACTCCTACCACAGAAAACGCCCTCAGAAATGACAGTAGTTTCAATTTACTCTGCGGGCTAACCAGTCTTGTGCAGCATCACATTGAAATGACCTGCCTCCAGTAGTCAGACGTATCCATCCATTTTCTCTCTGCTTAGGGCGCAAGACAGGATACACCCTAGACAGGACACCAGTCCATCACAGGCAATACACCGATATAGACAAGCACACACTCACAACAGGGCCACCTTTTAAAGAAAGCTGCTTAACCTACCAGTGTGTCTACCAGTCTGTGGGAGGATCATGGAGCACCCAGAAGAACCCCACGCAAATACAGGGAGAACATACAAACTCGGAGAGCACCCCAGGTTGGGATCTGAGCCCAGAGCCCCAGTGAGGAGTCAGCAATGGTCTGAGGTATGACCTTGTAGAATGGTACTGTGAACTGCAATGCATTAGAGATAGAATGGTGTTTTCCTGTTAAATATCTGTGAATTATTTTAAACCAGTGAGGTGTTTATCATGTTTAGCATGCAGAGAAGACTTCTCAATCAGAGAATAAAGGTCACAGTCAGGAGTGCGATAGGGAGCACCTGTGATGTGTTCTATGGCAGAATGGTATAAGAGAGATTTAGGAAACCAGGGTCCTAGAGTGTTTATTCCTGGATTTAATTCCATTTCAGAGTTTAATTTATTAAATCAGTTAGTGGATATGATGTCCATTCAGTGTGTTCTACAGGTCTTGAAATGCAGGAATCTGGTACACGAAGATGCTTACCGCTGCCTACCTCCATGTTGCCTAGGACAGGCTTAGAGACCATTCGTTCAGCCAACTCACCATAGTCCAAGATAAAGAAATTGCTCTATTGTAAGCCCAGAGCAGGGTCTCCAGCCCTAGTCCTGGAGAGCTCCAGTTCAGCCAGTTTCTAAAGGCCTTGAACAATTTAACTATGATCAGAGATCATCTGCCTGTCCTTTTTCCATTTCATCCAGTTCAGGGTCATTGGGTCAATGGGGGGGCCAGAGCCAATCTTGGCAAGCAACGGACTCGAGGCAGAGTAGTCGCTGGATGTGACATCAGCCAATCACAGGACACACACAAACATGCACACATACAAGGGCCAGCTTTCAGAGAAGCTGATTAACCATAATCGTGCCACCCGTTCAAAGAGCATTAGATCAAAAATCTGAAAATCCTTCAACCCTCATGGGAAGGAACACTCACTCTCAGTGAAACATTCCTTGCTTAATTGATCAACTGCAATGAGTGTGCCTAATCTTGATATAACAGGTGATTCAGGTGACCTATAAGAATGACTCTTCAGGAACAGGGCTGAACTAGAGGAATATGCAAAACCCATTTTGTTGAAATAAAGCAAATGACTTTAGCTTCTAATTTACCCTTGTGTTTTGCAGCTAGAGCACTGTCAAGCCAGATACCCAAGGATGTATAAAATAGGACTTAGTTCAGCTTTGGTTTCTAAGGGTCATGGTGTGAGCACGAGTGTGCTGTCATTACAGAACTGTTAACGAGTGATGGCAACGTTAACGAGTTAACGAGTGATGGCAACTTGACTGCATGGCCCTACATTGATCATGTTCTGAGACTCTTTGAGCTCATTCTGATGACACAATATTCCAGCAGCACAATGCCTGTCCTCATCGCGCTTGAGTCCCAGCTATTTTATGCTCCTCATAACTTTAATGTGAATTTAATGCAATTATGAGATATTTTTAAATTTGCTCAGTTCAGTGCTAATCTCTTCAGCATGCGCTGAGCTGGAACTCCTGACTGACTCATTGAATCCAGAGCAGCAATATCTTTTCTGTAACATTGTGAGCAAAATTGTCCAGAATATTGTTAAACGAGTTCTGCATGCATTGTACAATATTATTATTACATTCCTTGATTTCATTTCTAACCTACGCTAACACCCTAGTAGCGTCTTCAAGCTGTATTTTACATTTTCTAGCTCATTGTTTTTCTACAGATTGGTTCAGATTTTTTGCCGGGTGCTGTCCCCGATTCCAAATTGATTGTGTATATAATGATGAAGGAAATTATGGGTAAAACAATAATTTTAACAAAGCGTCTGGAGGTCATTTACAGTTCTTTCTGGAGGATCACACTTGCTGTTTCCTATAATAATAATAATAATAATTGCTTACACTTATATAGCGCTTTTCTGGACACTCCACTCAAAGCGCTTTACAGGTAATGGGGACTCCCCTCCACCACCAATGTGTAGCATCCACCTGGATGATGCGACGGCAGCCATAGTGCGCCAGAACGCTCACCACACATCAGCTATCAGTGGGGAGGAGAGCAGAGTAATGTAGCCAATTCATAGAGGGGGATTATTAGGAGGCCATGATTAGTAAGGGCCAATTGGAAATTTTGGCCAGGACACCGGGGTACACCCCTACTCTTTTCGAGAAGCGCCCTGGGATTTTTAATGACCACAGAGAGTCAGGACCTCGGTTTTACGTCTCATCCGAAGGACGGCGCCTGTTTACAGTATAGTGTCCCCATCACTATACTGGGGCATTAGGACCCACATGGACCACAGGGTGAGCGCCCCCTGCTGGCCCCACTAACACCTCTTCCAGCAGCAACCTTAGTCTTTCCCAGGAGGTCTCCCATCCAGGTACTGACCAGGCTCACACCTGCTTAGCTTCAGTGGGTTGCCAGTTGTGAGTTGCAGGGTGATATGGCTGCTGGCTACAATGTTGTCGCATTGTTCTCCTGTTGCAACAAGAATATTTCTGATCAGAACGCAGACTTGCTTCCACGATACAAAAGCAAAGGTAAACCTTTAAGAAATCAGAAACTACTGTGTTGTGGACACATATTTCCTGCCAATCAGCAAACTTTTTTTCCTTACATTTTGAAAGTGGAATAAACATCCAAGGCAGAAAAATACCATCAAGCTTTGTTCCTTTAGGATATAGGCAAGTTTTTTTTTTAAATAATGTTACTGCTCGTAACCTACAATTAACAAGAAAGGGTGTATCCAGTATTTTGTAGCCAAACAAAAAATGCTCAATTTCTGCTTCTTAGGGGGAAGAAAAATGTTGGAATGGACATGAAAAACTCAGAAAAAAGAATCTTTGTTTTCTAGCCAGAGATCACAGTAGTGCAGTCACATGTCTCCCTTGACATCTTAATTTTTGGAATTAAATGGAACAATTTCATTACAAGAGGCTCCTGCCAGGACTCTTATCTAAAATAAGCAAACATCTGAGAGCGATGTCAAGCTTAAATGTTTAAAATGGAGATAATCTACAAACTTGTGAGTGCAGAGGCCCATGTGTTAGTACAGGCTACACTCAGGCGGACACCAACTGAACAAGCCAATTCACTTTTAGGAACATTCGGAGATGAAAGCACTCAGCTAATTCAGCTAATTGGTTTCCAGATTGCTCACTGCGGATGCCTGAAGGATAGGTATCTTAGGTTATTTTGGAACTATTTTGGTCATGGAACAATTTGCTGTGCCCAACTGGAAAAACAAAATGCCTCCTGTAAAATAGTTACAGTCTCAGCACCACTGGGATGACCTTGCTAAAAACAACCACCTTCGATTAGGTTATTCTACCCCTCCATCCATCTTCTAACTGCTTTATTTAATACCAGGGAGCCAGAGCCCATCCTGGTAAGCAACAGGCACAAGGCAGGATATATCCCAGGAATAAAAACCGTACCATTGTGCCACAGCACCATCTCGAGTTATTCTAATATTGTTTAAAAGGCCCAACTCTGCATGCCAATGCTTTCAAGTGAGGTTGGTTCCATTATAAGACGCCACCAGGGGTGTCTCAACAAGATTTTGGCTTGGATGCCAAATGTGATGGACAGATTAACCTCTCTTCTGGTTGCTATGCATCTATATATAATCCTTCAAAAAATGAATAGAATCGTAGATTCCAAAATTTAATCCAGCCCATGGTGTTTGAGGCAATGCTAGTGACAGCCATGTGTGCAGTTCCATTTCCCAGGTTCTGAGACTTGGCAGGCAGGCAGAATAGCCGTGTAGTAAATGAGATCACTCGATATAACCCTGTCATTTTCAGTGTATTTGCTGGGCCTCTGCCTTCTCCCTCCCTTCTCAATGAATCAGCAGTGAAATAAAAACACGGCAGACCAAATCCTGCAAATGTATATTTAACATGAGATAAGACATTACAAAAGAGACTTTGAACGCACTGCAACATACTCATGAACAAAACACAGAACACGCAAGGCATGGCTGGGGAGAATGGGGGGGGGGGGGGGGGGGGGCAAGACTCAGGAAGACGGAGAGAATACCCACAATTCTCAGCCACCCATGCTGACGACTTTGTTTGTCCTGCAGGTCAAAGGTCCTTGGTTTGACTTTGTTACCAATCTGACCTCCAGTAGGGGCAGAAAGGCAAAGCAATGACTATAGAGAGAGGCAGAAAATGAGGAAGCACTGAGGGAGGAATATGTCTGCCATGGCAGTGTGGTTTCCCAGAATGCACACTGAACTAGAGGTGGTCAGCCACAAGTGATTAACATCACACTGCTGCTGCTGATTTTAAATGCAAAAAAATGTTAATGGCGGGTATAAAGGCGCTGGGAAGTAACTTGAATGGGTTTTAAACTATGAAATGGTTTTTAAGACTTTACATTTAAAACATAGTGTAGTTGTAGAGATTTAAAAAAAATGACCATGAGGAATGACCACCATGGCACATGAATTAAACTGAAGTGCCAAAGATGTCCTTGCGTGAAGTCATTGCCTCACAGTGCTGCTGTCGGGCAAAACCAAGGTACCTGCAGAATTATTGGCCATAAGCTGTTAACTGTCTGAACTCGGAAAGAGAGAGCTCAGACAGAATGAAAATCAGAAGATGCTGTGGCCTTTAAGAACTGGAATTGTGCCACCCATACGAGTGGTTCAAACAGAGACAAGACGCACGCCCCTTTGGGAATCACCAGCAGGAAGAGCCCCGACTCCTGCCCGAGAGCACACCAGCCCACTACATTAAACCACATGAGCATAGGCCAGTGCAATGCATTTACTTTGATTTGTGACAGTTTAAAGAATGGTTTAGTGTTTAAGTAGTTACTGCTTGATAAATGTAAGAACCTTTTTCATAGATTATCAGTATAAATGGAGAAAATATATATTTTTTAATGGGGGGTATCTCTTACAAAGTTGGTATTTGCATAAATGGCTTTGTTTCATAATTAGCACCTGATTTTTACTGCATTGTCATCGGTAAAGAAGCTCATTCAAGACAGCGAGACATCTCCAATCCCAAACATGGCGGATCAGCCCCAACACTGCAGGGACCTTGCTCCATCTGACCCCTCACTTAATTAGTTATTTGGCTTTATCAGACCTCCTCAACAATTTTCTCCTCTTATCCAAAGCAGTGGGAGCTCTACCACAGTAACACGCTGGACAACGTTCTTTGGTACCCAGTGATGCCATGGGGATTTCCCATGATCCACTGGGCTGAAAGGGATCAGAGCTTTTCCAGGGGCAGCGAGAGCAGGGCCGGCTTCTGAATGGTCGGCTGGAGAGTTTGTTTCCATGACAACGAAGCTGAGCAGCAGTGGCAGCTGGCCTGGGTATTACTGACTGTGCCCTCGGTATAAAGGAACAGCAGAAGATATGGAGGTGAGCGGTGCAATGTCCTGTTCATTTGTTAGTATAGTTTAGCCATTTCTCTCCTCTTCCTTCTCGCCTCCCGACGTTGCTGGGACTTCCACCACCTGAGTCTCTTTAGATTTCATTCCCGGGTCACTGTGGTGGGATTTCAGGAAAATGGGCCTCCTCCCCCTCCTCTCCGTGCGCCGCGAGTCAGTCTGATTGTCTGTGGAGCTGCCTGCCTGCCCCGTGCACTCACACCACAGAGCTGGCCTGAGCTGGGCGGCTCAGGGCACCGGCCACGTCGCTCCTGTCGATGCGCTCCAGGGCCGAGCACAGCGCGGCCACCGTGGAGCCCTCCTGGCCCGCCCAGTCGGACAGCAGGGTGTGGACCGGGTCCTCGCCGCGGCCGAAGGTGTCGATGCGGTCCTGCTCGTACTCCAGCTGGGCCGCTAGGTGACGCCAGCCCTTCCCCACCGCCTCCTGCAGAAGCGTCTCCACTTCCTCCTGCCTCTGGGGGCTGAGGTTCAGGTACAGCCGACTGTCCTGCTTGCTGTCCCGAAGTCCACCTGCAGGGGGAGCCAAGCATGTACCTTGATTACCAGCAAGCCCTGCACAGAGAGTGAGGCAAGACACGGGCGCGTTGTCATCTGTTGGACTCGGTGATAAAAGAGAAATAAAAAGAAGGAACTTGCTTGCAAAGAAATTAACTGGAAGCAGCTGTGCTTGATTCTTTCCAAATCTCACAGCATTGCTGAAAATGTCATTGAACATACAAGTATATAGTTTACAAATACAATATACAGTGCCTATAGAAACTACACACCTAAGTAACAGATTTTGTGGTTTAACAGACAGAAATCAAGTCACGTTAAATCAAAACTATATTTCTAGGTTGGCCAAGTTCCCCCCTGGTCTTTATCCATCGTGGCCTCCTAATAATCCCCATCTATGAATTGGCTTCATCACTCTGTTCTCCTCCCCACTGATGGCTGGTGTGTGGTGAGAGTACTGGTACACTATGGCTGCTGTTGCATCATCCAGGTGGGGCTGCACATTGAGTGTCCAGAAAAGCGCTATATAAGTGTAAGGATTATTATTACAAAGCAATTAGGCCGTGAACCATGAGCAGCAGGCAAGATGTACTCAGACCATGTACTCAGACATGCTCATCCACACAACACTTGGGCGACACTGCTGTGTCCCTCCTCACCTTTGCCTGGGTGGTTGTCCTGCAGGCTGTGGGTGTCCAGGAACACCCCGCTGTCACTATGGAGCTTCTCTCCCTCGGGCACCCCACTGAGCTCCCCACCCCGAGCCTTCGCCAGTGCCCTCTTCTGCTTGCAGGAGGACCAGCTGCAGGGAGACAGGCCAGCGTTACGGGGGGCCGCGCTGATCAATTTCAGAGTCAGCAATCAGCTGGGAAACCGTGTGTGTGTTGTGTAGAGTGCTTGTGTCATTCTGAGACACCCTGCTGAGCTGTGTGAGAGAGCGAGGAACGGGGAACCAGGAGAAAAGGCTGAAAGCAAGAGAAGTAACAGCCTTGACATTCGTTAATGCAGGTCTGTGTTGTGTGAACTTGTTTGTCTGGAAGGACCAAGGGGCTCCTGGTTTATGTTCAAGCTTCATATCTGGATTAGGCTAATTAATTATTGGCAACAACAGGGCGCAGATACACAATCTTGAGGCACTTTACAATAAAATCATCAACTACAGAAATTTAGGAACTGATTGATACATTCAATTAGAATTAAATGTTGAGGCAGAAAAGTGAGTTGTAACACTTAAATTTTAAAGGTTGTTGAAAAGCAAAACATTTAAGAAAATTTTAAAGGTTGTTGAAAAGCAAAACATTTCAGACACGGTTGGATCTAGGAATGGTAGCTATAACTTGTTTCCAGGAATGGAAAGAAATGCTTAAGGTCCTCTTTTTTGTGGGGGATATGTTTCTGAACTGTCAGCGGATAATGAGAAACACATATCCTGGGAAAATAGCTTTCCCATTCCAAATATATATATATACCATGCGTATATATAATACACCATGTAAATCAACATACACATGCCAAATAACAAACGAGCGTGACAGAAAATCAGAACAGCATTGCACAGTTTTCTGTTATATAAAGTAAAACCATTAAAATAAACGTAAAGCACCTGTGTTTACAGTTATCAGTTACTGAGGGTAGTCATATTCAGGAAATGGGAGAGATGCGATTGGTAACGTGGAAGAAAATGTGTGCACGAAATCTAAATTGAAGCTCACGGACATTCTAGAAGCTTTGGGCCTACAAGAACATTCTGGAAGCTTCACGAACGCCTCTCCGGTCTTGGTCTGACACCGTGAGAACACATAACCATTGAAGGAGGAACCGCGGGTGAGGTAGAGGAGGATATATTTAGGCCCAGTCAGCAAGTGAGGGTTTGTCTGGAGACCCATGGCATAAGGCTATAACTTATTTTGTGTCACAGACTCACCACTTGTAGGCGACGTAGAGCAACAGCCCAAGCACTACGGCGGAAAGGATGGAGACATAGACCGGGATGATGTTATTGCCACCTTCCTCCTGGGGAGTGAATTTCGGGGAACCAGGGGGAGGGCTGGACCCCTCTTCGTCTCCTTCCCCCTCAGGAGCTTGCCGGCGGGGAGACTCCTGAGCGCTGTCCGAGTCGGGCCGAGTCAGAATCTGCAGGTTCTTATCTGGAGGAAGAGGGAGGCAGAAATAGGGACAGATTTTAGCAGTGCTGTTCAGAATTTTTGGAATAGTAAGATGGGTCTACAGTGCTATGGTGAACGATGGATACTGCATTTTTAAGCAAGAGGCCGTGCTAAATCGTGAATATTGTCACAGTTAAAAGGCGTTGTTAGGCCCCACACAGAGCGTCGGCCCGGCAACCCTTTTAACTGTGACTATATTTACGATACAGCAAAGGCCTCGGTGCCTTATTGCTTTTATAAAATGGTTGCCAAATATGCGATTGCTGTTTTGAATGAATTTTAATTAAAACATTTATTTAACATGAAAATTAAGCTCTTCACGTTCCTCCACCAGAGAATATAGTCCCTCGTTGCTATACAATGCAGAAACACAGCCATAAGTAACATTAACTAGCAAAGAGAGGACATTACCTAGCCAATATGATAAAGGAATAAATGACTAGTATCTTGTGCACATTTATTTGAACATTTCCATTGATCGTGCAAGCATTGAAAAACTGTCCAATCCCTAGTTCATCTGGCATTTGTTTTTTCGCTGTGGGAGTGCTCCCACTGCTGCTGGTCTCAGTGCCTGCCAGGATATCACTCCAGCGCTTTGTCGCTATATTGGAAATTGGGTTTCCAATAACTCTTTAGCGAACTCTCGTATTTATGTCCACTAACAGACATATCCTCCCTTGCTTCTAACCAAACATTTGATTATTTCTGGACCATTGTGCTACAAAGGCAGTGGTTGGTGTACATTTTTGCCTGTGCAATTGATTTGATTGACTGTTTTTCATCAGTCAGCGCATTGATATTTCTTTATCACACAGTGAAAAGTCAAAATCCAGGCTGTGTGTATATCAGAGATTATAGCACGGCTTTGAACGCGCGTCAGCCAATCAGCTTTAAGGACCGGAACTATCCGTTTGAAAGAACAGGTTATGTAATACATTATTATCGATAATAACAGCAACAGGACTAGTCCTTTAACTTCATGTGCTTTGAAGCTGAAGGAGATAAATAATGCACCATCAGCCTGCCATACCCTTGCTGCTGCGAAGTGGTTGCTTGAGGTTGAAGCTTAGTTCACACTGTGAGAGAACAACTCCCAGTTTGAGCATCTCACGTGACCAAATGGGGTCACATGGTTTATAATTAAGTACCTGTCTTGACCGCAGGAATACTTTTGTAGCTGATTCTATTGTGTGAACCAGGCTTAAGTATACTTGCTGTCTTGTTTCTCTCTGTCCTGCCCTTATTAGGAGGCACTTGTCTGTCCAGCAGTGTGTGTGTGTGCTGAGCTGATATTAATGGGCAGACAAGAGTAGGTGGGGAGGGAGACTGCTCACACATTAGACTCTCAAGTGTTTTGCAGCCTCTCCACTATCCCACACAATCCAAAAAGGGGTCTGGCCTGGGTATTTAGGTAAGGGAAGCATGTTTCACTTTGGTTTGCACATTGCATGTAAAACAAGATCAGTTACAGTACTTCCAATGACATCTTCTTGCTCTCAGGATGGCTTGGTATTGAACAGCTAGCCGACAAAGCACACTGTGTTGCTTTTACCAGGAACTATTCTCACTGATCGAATGCACACATTGAGTGTCATAACTTTTTACCCTATTTCCCTACTTATCAGGGTATAATAACCAATACAGTAGAGAAGTCGAAAGGTGAAACATTATGTCAAGACAGGCTGTCTGTGAACTGTCCCTGAACCATGATGCATTGATGAGCAATAACTAATTTATAAGTGGTTTAGTAAGCATTACACACAACCTCTCTGAGACAAACTATTTAAGGATCAAAGGAGCCTGAAGCCTGTTTCAGCTGCTCAAAGGCATGGGGTCATGAACTTATTCAGCCTGCTGGCTGTGTTAGTGCTCTGTGTGGGTTAACAGGCAGCTCAGTGTACACGTCTCAAGCAGCTGGTCGGTAGGGGTCAACTGGTCAGACACAGAGCGTTACAGTGAGGCGACTGCAGTGGTGCCACATTCCCGGGGGATCCTGATTGGCGCATCCAGTACTGACGCCCCCTCTCTCAGAGCATAGGATGAGCTCTATGAACCCAGAGTTCACGAGTGTGAACCCAATTCATCTGCCAAGTGTGATTTCCCAAGTGGTGGCAGCCAATGGGCAGAGTGTCACATGGCAGGGAGGGCATTCGTCAGCCAGGGTCATCTTGGGTTTCAGCGAAAGCTTCTTCGATCGACACTGACTCTCCTGTAGGGCACTGTGTGTCAAAAGAGCAACAGCCCTGACAGGTGGGCATGTCTGCTGGTCCTCATTCTCCCCAGGCACAAGAGCTGTGGATGGCGTAATAATGCTAAAAAAAATCAGCAGCATCTTTAAATCTATAAGATTTTTGGTACCACCAGTGAAAATGACATGATGTATTAAGAGCATGGTGTGTCTACTCTCCACTGCAGAAGTAGACCTCTCTGTAGCTTTGGACTGTTTCTGACAGGCATGTCTAAGGACCTTTGTGACAATTAAAATACAAGGAAAGGATTTGACTGTCACTTCTACATCTGAACAGATTGCACTTAAAACTTAATTCAATCTTTTATTTTGGTCCTACAGTGCACCGGATCAAATGAAAATGAACCTAAGTATTTCACATTCGGTGATAGTCACAGTATTAAACATGCCTCTATATTAAACACCCACCGTCGATGCACTTGCACCAAATAATTCTGCAGGGAAAAGGGGTTCAAATCCATTGAGGTACAAAACCCTGCCTTGTGAAAATGGGCACTCTGAAAGTCTTCCTGTCATACTTGTAGTGCAAATACCTGCCTTTAGCATGAACGTCTGCACAGAGCCAAGCTATCTAAGCTAGGCGCGCTTGTGTCCGCTCCTATCTGTGCTCGTCTTGTGCACGTGCTGGCCCTGTGCCACAGTCGCTCATTCATCATGACGAGTGCCGGGGCTCTGGGAGCTGTGAGCGCACGCTCTTACCCATGCACAGAGTGTCGGAGTGCGGCAGGCAGGCCTGGATCTCCACCTCGCTGTCCAGGCACACCCTGCAGGGGCGGCAGGGCTCCGTGCTGCTGTGCTCCTCTGAGAAGGATCCGGAGCCACAGGCCTGGCACCTGGTGTCCCCCAGGGGCCCGCAGGCCTGCACCACGCCCTGTCCTTTCCTGCAGACCCTACAGGGGGCGCACAGCCCCGTGGAGTGGTTCCCCTGGCCCAGCAGGTAAAACCCGTCGCCGCAGTCGCACTGCGTGTCTCGGGCAGCGGAGCACCCGCCTATCTTGGGGATGCCATCCGGGCACCGAGAGCAGGGCTGGCAGGGGGCGCTGCCCGACACCGAGAAGGACACCCCTGTAACACACAGCACAGACACAGCAAAGAGGGGTTACTGACAGAAACAACCTCTGTCTCTGCTCACACAGCACCAGCTCAGCGCGTCACTGTCTCCGGAGTTATGCACGCAGCCTCAAAATTAATATAGGAAATAAAAAAGCATGGAATGCAGTTTTTAGTAGAACAGATTTTTTTAAAAACGCATTGAGCTCGCAGTTCTGAGTTTACTGTGTTTATAAAAGAACTGCACTGCATGCACTGCAAACAAACTGTACTGAGCTGCTGGCCGGAGCTGGGGATGACCAGGCGTCCAGTGTGATGCAGCTGTAGCCTGTAGTGGCTCTGGAGGGGCAGTGTCCTTAGGTCTGGGTCTGACTTTTCTCCCATCAATTTACCATCGTGGGGTTGCTGGGGAGCCGGAGCCTACACAAGCAGCAAGCAGCCGACACAAGGCGGGATACACCCTGAAGGGGACACCAGTCCATCACAGGGCACAAACAGACACAAACCCAGGCATTCACACCAGAGCACCCCCCCAAATCGATTTCTGATTCAAATAAATCTACCTCACGAAAGGGCATGGAAGAAAACAAACCTGCATTGCAATTCTAAAGCAGAGCTCACCTTAGTACCTAAAGCACATTTTCTGGAGAGTCCAATTCAGTCATTATGCCGGTGTTACTGGTCTCTCCTCCTCTCCCCACCTAACCTTCCTTTTCCCATTACCCTAAATCCCTGAGACAGGTACCCACCGTCCTGGCACGGCTGACACTTGGTGTTCTCTCGCCCGCATTCTACAGCGACGCCAAACCCCGGGGGGCAAAGGTCACAGCACTCGCCGGTCACGGTGAAGCGGCCGCTGGCACAGGCGTCTCCCAGGGCAACCTGCCAATACAAACACCCACCTCGCCGTCAGGCCAGCCTGCTGGGGGGTCACAGTCAGGGCCACGGCACCCCCCAGGATCAAACATTTCAGACACGTTCCCTGCGCTAGGTGTCAGGTGTGCCCTACCGTGCCCAGATTCTCTGCAGCAGAGCTCGTGGGGATCTTTAGAATTAGCACCCCACATTGAGGGGGCTGAAGTGTCTGCTGGTACAAAGAAGCTGTGACTGAGAGGGTTTCACAGAGAATAAATGGAAAGGAAAAGAAATGTGTGGTGAGCGTACTGGCGCACCATGGCTGCCGTCACATCATCCAGGTGGATGCTGCACATTGGTGGTGGTGGAGGGGAGTCCCCATTACCTGTAAAGCGCTTTGAGTGGAGTGTCCAGAAAAGCGCTGCATAAGTGTAAGCAATGATTATTGTTAACTTCTTCCCCCACAGCTGCTGTGTGTGTCAGTGAATCACCGCGGGGATAGGCCCTGAGGCCGGGGTGTCAGTTAGGAGGGGCGGCCCAGCGCATGCATCTGTGTTTGGGTGAGTGCCGTCTTTGATGTCCGCCAGCCCTGCAGGTGTGTCTGTGTAGGTCGCAGCGCTTTCTCCACCTCAGCCCCTTTAACACCTCTCCCCAATCTCCCCCGCCCCCCACAGTGGCATCTTAGACATGCACATATTTATTAAGATCACCCACTGCCTCTGGGCTGGGCTGACGAGAACAAACAGATGTCTAACAAGGGCCCCCCCCCCCACACACCACCACCACCACCCGCCCCCCCTCCACTTCAAAAAAGCAAGAAAAAAATCCTCTGATGTCTGCGGAGTTGAAAGAGCATGTGTGAACCCGCAGATCAGAGCCGCCTCTCAATCACCCCGGCACCCCCCCCCCAAGTTAAACTGTACCACCAGGCAGACACAGGCTGGGGCCCCCGAACACAACTTCTGCATCTGCTTATTCAACAACAACTGGGAAGAGGTCCCCGCACTCTCGCGTGGCTGCTTCAGTGAGATAAATACCTAGTTTGTACATGGAAGAAACTTGGAAATACAGGAGCTTGCACTACGTGTAACTGCGTACAGACTGTTCTCATAGGAAGTGAAGAAGAAAAGCAGAGTATATAAGGCACATATAATCCTCTTAATGTTTTTATGGCTTGGGTAACAGACTGCAGCTTGTGATACGGAATTTGCAAAGGGAGCTTCAGTTCCTGCCCCAGACCATTAATATAAATATATCATAAAACAATGTGAGGTAGCTCTAAGAGGGTGGTCCATGACCACTTTTAAAGATGTAGCACTCTTCCTGCCGTGAACTGACACCGGCTGACCACAGGGATAGAAACCAGGCCTTTTAGATGGCGGTTTTCTTGATTTCAGGATCCTAGCGCAACGGACATCTTCAGCTACTGCAATTAGTTTAAATTGTCACCTGTTCCAATCGATGATGTAGAGAAACCAGTAGAACCCGCGTGACTGTGACCACCCTGATCTACTGCATCAGAAACGGCAGTGTTGATAATGAATTCAACACCATAGAACCCACAACACAACCCCACCCCCTCTCACAAAGGCAGTCGCTGGATATCCACCTGCTGAGAGGTCAACCCTAGTCGATTCACAGGCCGAAAAACCGGGACAGCTCAGCAGGTCAGTCTCCTTTCAGTCTCAGCCTTGGAAAGAAAACAGGGCATCTGGCTGCTGTTGGCATTGAAGCCCACATTTTGACTATGGTCACCAATCAACAAATATTGTGTGTGAAACACAACACATGTTGAACTATGGGGAAGTGCATTTAGAATGGAGACCGAGGAGGGGGGGGGGGGGGTCATACTTCTTTACACAGAGAGTTGTGGGAGTGTGAAGCAAACCTAACAGCCATACCATTGAAGCTGTGATGCTTAAATGATGTGCTTGGATCAATTAACTACAAAACAACTAGCCAAACTAGACAGAACGAATGGGCTTCTTTCCTTGGTAACCTTTCTTATGTTCTTGATGTAAAGAAAAAAGACACAAAACCAAATTTCTATTCGGTCACAACTGGAACAGCTTTACTTAGCTATACCGAGACAGTAGCTTAAAACAGTGTCCAAGTCTGTACTGAGACCATGGGACATTTCAACTGAATGGACGTGACTTCATGAGACATCCAAGATCAGGCTGGAAATCCACAATGTTTCTTGACCCAGACTATGCGCAAAGTGCAGCAAATGCAGACCAGACTGACCCTGCTGAAAACAGAAGGGTGGGGTAAATGCATCTTTTGAAGGGCTACACCTGCTGTTTATCCTAACACCAACTGTGATAAATCCCAATAATTCAAAATAAGGTCGGAAAGCATGCCTTATTTTTCTCAAGCACTTCTAGTGAGCGCCAGACTTCTCCTGTTACATTTGTGAATTGTGACTTCTATTCTTTCTTAAGGAAAATGTGTATGTACTCTTCCAAATTTCTGGAAAACAGACAAACTGATATTCTTGCTTGATTCAGCCCAGAACGTAACTCTGGTCCTAATGAAAACCTTCACTACATTGAGATTCTGGCTTGTACGGGCTTATGTTCTTTGGGCTGAGTGTCAAATACATGGTTTACACAAAACAACTGAGCAAGGACTATATCTGTGGCCAAAGGACTGCATCTCATGGCAGCTATATCCTCAAGCAAGCAAAAGCATTACTGATTACTTCTGAGAACCCAGCAGTGTAGATGGGTTTCGGGAGGCTAAACTCCAATGGACCTACAGTTCCATCTAAGAGACGTCTTGAACTCTCCGTTTGCTTAACACCACAGAAACTGGGATGAGCTCCAGCCCTCTGAGCCCCTCAAGCTGGTGGCTGGCTTCGGCCTGTGAAAGTCTAGTGTAGCCAGTGGGGATCTCAGCACCAGCTGGAAATAACTCTGTATAGGGAGGTCATGTTTATAGCAGCAGAGCCAGCATGAACCAGAGGAGGAGTCAGCCCAGAAGGTGAGCTCTTAATGTATGCATGCTTTCCCATGAATGACCCCCGCCTTAAAACCATGAATAAAATCATTAAACGCACTACACACTTCTGCGGGGGCAACAGTTTAATACAGAAGTGAGAAAAAAGATTCCAAACTGTAAGGAAAAATGCAGCTGCAACAAAACTTGTAAAGAAAGGCAGTGGTGTCTCACAGAGTCCTGGAGAGTTTAATAACAGCTGCCACCTTCTCTCTCTCTCTGGGTAATAACCTCTCTCCCTCTCACCCTCCTCCCTCGACTGAATTCCTCGATCCCTTCCTTTCTCCGATGCCCTGCCTTCCTTTTCCCCGTCTGCGCGTGTCACTCCCTGAGGCGGTCTGTCACCCGGCCCTGTGCTTAAACTCTCCTGTCCCAATGCAGGGCTGTCAAAGCCGTTGAATAAATACCTCCCTGAACAAAGCAAGCCTTCATCCTGCTGGCTGTGACTGACGGTTCCCCTGAGGGGAGACAGCCCGCCTCAGCGCTGGGGCTGAGAAACAGGAACACTGCCATTAGGACTGAGGCTAAACTACATTACTCACAGCACGTCTCAGGTAAGAGAGCTCAGTCCCCACCCCAAGGGCTCTGCAGGGATGCAAATGAAGACTCCCATTCCAAAGGGAGTTTGAGACATCTCAGGTTTTACAAGCTGCACAACGTCTTGTGTATAATCTAACACCAGCTGTTGGGCGATTCGCGCTTCTAACATTACATAGTCTCTTCAGAGAGTCACCTTCTCGAAAGTCCTTCAAATCCAGACTCAAAACCTTCTTCTTTAGAAGAGCCTTTACTTCACTGGTTCTGATCTTTATCCCTCTGCTCCTACTGTATTCAGTACCACCATCTACTGTCTCCTCTAACTGTGTATTCTCTGCTTATCTTGTGTATTTTTTTTTATTGTTGTTGCTGTCATTATGTAAAGCGCTTTGAGAAGCCACCCTTAAAGGCACTATATAAAATAGTTTATTATTATTATTATTATTATTATTATTATTATTATTATTATTATTATTATAGTGTTAATCCACAAAATTGAGTGGAATTAGGAATTTCAGAACAAAAAATCAGCATCACTATCCTACAGTTCTTTTGATTAGGTAGTCAGCATGGAAAATGATCTGGCTGGAAACTGTCAGAGCAACTTTTCTACAAAGGCACCAGGTAAGACATAAATCAGGTTTCTAACCCAAAGAGCTGTGCTGATGGAGGTGAGTACAGAGCCACATGCTACCTGTGTCTGTGCCTGTACACAGTTACATCAATCCATCCATCTTCTAACCACTTTATCCAGTTCAGGGTCATAGTGGAGCCAGTGTCTATCCCAGCATGCAAAGGGTGCAAGGCAGGAGCCACCTTGGATGGGACACCAGTCCATTGTAGGACACAGACAAAAAACACCCACATTCAAACCAGGGCCACTCTTCCCAGAAGCCAATTAACCTTCCAGCATGTGTTTGGACTGTGGGAGGTAACTGAAGCACCTGGAGGAAACCTACATAAACACGGGGAGCACACACAAATTCCACAGCACCCCAGGTCTGGATTTGAACCCGGGGCCCCAGCACTGTAAGACAGCAATCCACTGTGCCACTTCACAAAGATACACTGGGCGATCACCAGGATTTTCAAAATGCTTATTTTCAAGGAGGTCTTTTATGGTTTGGTTCATCTGGTTCAGATACAACTGCTGTCCCTGAAGCACAACACCTTCAAACAACTGCCCCCTTTCATAAATACCACAGGCTTTTACAGATGTTGATTAGACCTTGAAGGGCCTTCCACTTCCATGAGTGCCCTCCCAATCCACACAGGACTCCTCCAGGCAAGAGATCCTCATCTCTGTCCTGTCTGGATGTAAAGACTAGGCCCAAGCCAGACTCTCGATGTCTAGACAGAAAAGCCTCCTGTTTTGGAAGGGCAGATCTCGCTGAGAGAAGAGTGCACACTCACCAGGCTCTTGCACTGTGTAAACAATCTAAATCACTAAACAAGATGGATTGTGTTTCCCAGACGAGATAGCGGGGCTCCCATATCACTAATATAAATATTGGGGAGGGAGGGGGCGGGGGAGTCTGACCCAGTGAGGCCTTTATCGCTGTCTAAAAACAGAGTGCGGAAGGTGGGATACTGCGGCATTTCGGCGTAGCCCTAGAGCCGTAGGGTGTGCTGGGCCAATTTCGAGGGCTGGCATTACTTACACAGTCGCCTTTCCAAATAAGGCGTTTCACACGCTCATAAAGTCATGGTGGTGGTGGGGGGGCAGTTTTTAACTGAAACCAGGTCTGCAGTTCTCTGACACAGAGAGGAGACATCATTCACACAGCAGTCTCGCATCTCAGACAGGCTTGGGAAACTCTGGGAGGGGGGAGCTACTATTTTAAAGGGTAAAAAAAGACATAATGATGGCGGGGGGGGGCGGCTAATTTCAGAGTTTCCAATACAACGCAAGGCGAAGCACTTGAAGTTCTCCAATGCCACAGATGAATGTTTCCTAATTGGCATGATGAAGCAGCAGCTATACATGAAATGTATGGGGGAAAAACACAGACATTTAAATTCCTCTGATTTATTCGTGTCACTTCTCCAACCTCAACCACCAGGAAGAGGTTCTAATGATGTCTTCAGGATGAAAGGGCTCTTTCCTCAGTCAGATTAGTGAAAAACTGCTTCCATATGCAAGATTGTCCACCACACAGTTCAGTACAAGCCTC
Organism: Lepisosteus platostomus; assembly: GCF_059453375.1. Lineage (NCBI taxonomy): Eukaryota > Metazoa > Chordata > Actinopteri > Semionotiformes > Lepisosteidae > Lepisosteus > Lepisosteus platostomus. The sequence continues at coordinate 22,424,641 of NC_142622.1, read as the reverse complement.
AGCAGTGACCAGGGCCCAAACACCACCCCCTCTACCCCTCCTGCCCTGTCCTCCAGCACCCCTCCAGCTGCGAGGAGAGCTCAAGGGCAGCTGCTCACTGCTGACTGAAATGTCATCTCCACACAAGGATCAAAGAGCGAACACCAGCAGTGTTCCCGAAAGACTAGCCGGAACAAGGGTGAGGCTGGTTAATGAGTCAGATGGAAAATCATCAGATCAATCAGACCACCTGAAACAGTGCTGACCAAATTCCCCCCCCCGAGAGAAACAACACCCCACATTTTTAGCCCCGTCATTGTAATTAATTGTAATTAACCTGGCTGATGTTTTATCGAAAACAAAATGGCATTGGTAGCCATTTATAAAGGCAGGGAATCTCATGAAAGCAGGGGAAAAGAAGAGCCTTACTTACTTAAGGGAAGACCTGCACCCCACATGTGATTTGACCCCACAACCTTGTAGGGACAAGTCCTGAGCCCCGACAACTTGTCTTCACTGTTGCATTTATGACCGCAAATAGGTTTAGAAAAAAAGAACTAAAAGGATAAGCTGGTTCTCAACTCCTAACATGCACAGTGCCTGAAAAACCCCCAGCAATTTCCGATTTTAAGATGTTGAGTTTTTCAATAATTTTCAAAGAACTAAACATTTAAGCAGAAATTAATATTTAAATACTTAAATCTGGTCTGAAATCAAATTATTTCCAATATTTAGACATGATTAAAAAGACCAAGGAAATGAATATCCCCCATTATTGCTTTAAATTAAGAATTGTGCATTATTTTTGTTATGCAAAGGAACAAGTCATAGGTTTATTCCATGCTGAAAAGAGAAGAAATAAAACACAACGTTTCGGCCGTGGAGCCTTCTTCAGATGTGTGAAGAACTCCACGGCCGAAACATTGGTATTGCTTCTCAAATCCTGTGGTCGCTAAAGGGGGAGAACGAGGAAGTGGATGTAAAGTCCTCCGACCCTGCCCATCTTTGAGCCAATTGTGAGTTTACAAGTCACTGGCAGCACTGCCCACTACTGGAAGATCACCACCAATTAGAGGAGAGGCGCATCCTATCACTGACAGCACCGCTAAGCTGCTGAGAGCCAAGAGAGGCCTGCCCAACTAATCCTACCCTATCCCAAGCAAATCCCAGTTATGGCCCACTCGTGATGTGACCAGGCTCGAACCCGGGACCACTGTGCTCAAACTGTTTTCGGAATAGCAGTTGTAGCAGTTAAGAACACTAGGATTTTTCTCCATCTGTTGCTCAAACCAGATACTAGTGGAGTTCTGTTGTGTATATCTAGCATCAGCACCATGGGGGACAGACATCAAGCCACAACTACTCCCAAGCTCCAAATCCATGCTAAGCACCCCCAGTGAAAAGATTGTACTGAAGGCTTCACAGAAGGCTGGTGTGTCTAGCGGTTTGCATTCCAGTCTAATGTATCATTACTTAATTGACATTAACTTCTTCAACCCGAAAACTGAGACACCTTGTTACTGTCAGACAGTTACGGTCTTTCCCTTCACGTTCCCCTGGAGCGCAAATCAAGCACTTTTGAAAACTCTACAAATGATTCAGAATTTGTAACAAAAACAGCAAATGGAAAGAACACAAAAAAACATCTTGCATCTACACGGCCAGAGGGGTCTGACCGTGAAATAAGTTAACACAATGCCTTTCTGATACACAAGTCTCTAAGTGCAGCTGGGTCTTGATAAGATCCAGTCCTTCAGATTAAATAGTTACCTTTAAATCTTCAGTTTCTAAAAATCTTGAAGACAACTTCTTCATGTTGTGCTTAAGTGTGTGCTTTGTTGTGTCAAGCAATTGAATGGAACATAATCAATAACCTTCAGCCTCTCGGGGTTCTCCACTTCTAAATTCATGAAATTGAAGGTTTTACAAATGAACCCCGCGTTAGTTGCTCGACAATTAAGCGAGAATTGTAGAAAACCTGCGCTGGTGGCTGTCCAGGTTTGTGAGTATGCGCTAGAAAGCAGGAGACTGGGTAGATTCTCCGGAACAGATGCGCACAAGCGGACAAAACGTGAACGTTTCCACTTGAATAAGATGAAAGCAAAGCGTGCTCGGAAGTCATCCAGGCCAGCCGGTCTCGCCCTAGGAGGCATTACTGACGCTGATCCCTGTAATTCCCACCGAAGTGTCACTTACACCTCGGATTTGTGAAATTTAAACAGGGCGTGTGTATGCCTGGATGAGGACAATTGTGGTACCGCTTTAGAAGTTGATCTGACCAGAAAGAAATCACGACAATTCTAAAAATACACGTTTCACGTTTACCACTCGATTTATTTTCATCTCTTGACAAAAGCCAGGTTATTTAGAAAAATGCTCTTGCGCCCGAAAATTAACGTAGCTAACTTTGTTTCCGCTACTCTGAGCTCCTCGACTTAAAAAGCAACCTACTTCCAGGCGCTCTTAATGTCGTTCCAAAAACATCTCATTTTAAGAGGGGTCGAGAGTTCATTTGGATAACGGCAGCCACCCCCCGCGGATACAGCGGCTCTGCGGTTAAAATGGAAATTCTCGTTACTTATATCCCCTCTACACACAGACGGAATGGTAGTTACCCTCATCCGGATCCACATCCCAGTGATACTTTCACTGTCACCGCGCTTTGCTTAGGATAAGGGAGGTTGGGTTAAGAATGGGGAATCGAAATGAACATGGGGATTTAGGGGGAATCGGGGGAGGAAATGTTTAGTGCCCGTAGACAGTGTGTATCCCTCATTTGTGTGTCCCGAAGACAAGATAACCTGAACATTTAGCAAATGCTTTTTATGTCAGTTTTGGAAACTGTTGAGGTGATTTCCTAGAGTATGACCGACTCCTTTGCGACTACACACAGTTCATTGTGTTCAAGACGCCAATGCATGCAGTATCACTTTAGTCGTCTTATAAATGTAAAAAAAACCCCTACATTTATATTGTGATTCGTAAATCACGTTTTGCTGAACACCATAAAAAGCACATCAATTATCCGACTAGTCCTCCTTTCCAAACTTGAAGTAAAACGGAAAATTGTTGTATGTAGTCCACGATTTACTATTTCATCAAAGTGGTTGGATTTGCTGTCTGGAATTTCCTTCGTAGAAACACGAACAATGGGCAGACCTGGTAGCACGATATTTTAACATATTAACAAAAAACATCCCCGTCAAGAAGAAAGAACAACAGGCACTGTTCTAGTTTTTTTTTCTAAATTTGTATTCTGACATAACTCAAAATATCATTATACGCCCTAAATGACAGTAGTCAGTTCACATTTATTTCGTGCTCATTATGTTGGGACCTGAATTTAACCTGTATCAAATAATTTTTGCTTGCAACCCCGAGGTCGAGATAACCTTTTGGAATCTGTATCCATTTTTTAGACACATAATTGTCCACCTATCATTTTTTCCATGTAAGATTGTTCCACAAAATCCTTCTGGTTAGTTATTAGAATATGAACTTGGAGCTTAGTTCGTGACTTGGAACTATACGCTCTTTCAGTATGCTCTTGCGACAAAAAAAAAGATCCTTTTCTACAAAGCATGACCGGACAGGAGTATTGTCTGAAGATGCAGGGTGTGTTCAGGCCTGTGCGGAACAATTCAGCAGTGATCCAGGACTATTTCCGAACAGGGCTCTTAAAACAACTCCCACGCAAGAATCTGATAGAAGAGATTAATTACTCGAATAGGGGTATGAATCATTTTCCACCACTCAAACCTCATTCCAACTTCCAAGTTATGTTCAAGTTGGATACTTTGATAACCCAAGCCCACAAAATTAGCTTCGTGGAGCTAGCTATAATAAAGAGCACAAAAATTGCACGGCATACAACCTGGGGCCTGGAAAAAGTATTCGATTTTAGATACAAATACAGGTAAAGTACAGGAAAAGACAGCACGTATTTTCACGGAAGGATCTCGGTACTTTTGCGCTATATTAACGTCAGATCGGGGTTGTTATTTATTATCTCTTGACTTTAATGGAAAAAAATGAAACACACGATTAAATCATTCTACCTGTCCCGATGTGAGTAAATCAATTTTTCATTAAGGACAAAATAGCGCACTCTATAATCAGTTTAGCTTCTATTAACAACGGACGTCGTTTGCTGATAGTCTTTAAATGACCGGTTTTAATATTATTTAAAATATTAGTATTTCCACTAATTTCTACTCAAGTTTGATTTTAGACCTGTAAACCTTGGGCCAGCGTCGAAATGCGTGACTTTAAAATCGCCCATTCTGTCGTGGATGTTTATTACTAGTGACTGGTAAAAAAAAAAGTCATTAAAATACCAAGTACGCAAATTTACTCCCTGTGATGGAAAATTACACTGGAATCCCCGCAGGGGTATAGTAGAGAGAGCTGTCCTTTCATAACAGAACTCTCCCCCGACCCCTAGTCCAGAGCAGTGGAGATAACGTTTTTCTCAGCTTTATCAACTAATCCTGTTCTCCCTGCTGAATATTCGGAAAGCGTCTCCTCATTCTCCTCTGTGTGAGACAGTACAGAGTGAACACGGCCGGTCTGGAGTCTAGCTGGCAGGATGTCACCGCTACCCCAACATCTGGAAGACAGCTCGCAGCAGATGTGTGCGAGAGTGACAACACGCTACGAGCCATGCATCTTACAAACAGGAAAGCAGAGAGACAGGCAGCCCCGGAACGTACTGAAGAGCCTCATTTTAAGAAGTCACTAAAAGGCTTGCTGAAACAGACGGGACTGGTTTCGGTGGCATTCATTCTTACTGCTGAGTGCGCTAGCTTGAACAAACGCAGACTCAGGCAAACATTTATACGGGTACTGGACGCCACATAGTTTTCAAATTCTATTTGTTCCCTAAATATGCAATATCTTCAATCTGAGGCTCCAATGTTTAACGGATATAAACCTACATATGTATTTCATGACCGCCTTTACTGATGGATAAAGTATACTACACATTACCTGTGAATATAGTACCCTAGGCAGCATTCATAACTGTAATTCCGACAACATTAAGAAATAATGTATAAAGATCCAATTATTTCCAAACATTCCCTTTTAATTTAAGAATCAAGCTAGAGGCAAATTGTATCAGTGGAAAAGAGAGCTGTAATTAATTAAACTCTTTATTTAATGTCTGTTGCAAACATGTAATGCTCTAATCCTGATCGCAGCAGTTGTGCAATAGTCGACGCGAATTTTGTATTTGTGTGTGCGTTCCCTACCAGAAGATGAAAATGCGTACTTTTTTACATGGAGAAAAACCCCGCAATGTCTGTTCTGCAAGCCAGTTCTGGTGCTGTTTGTATTGTAGAGCGCAGAACGCAGCTTCCGAACTGCTGGTACCTGATTTTAAACAGAGCCGCGGTGTTGCTTAGCAGCGCACGCAAAACACCGCTGTCCTGCCTGTAGCGCGGCGGTAGTTCTCCTACCTGGAGCAGTACCAGGGTCCAAGCCCGGAGCACAGCCCTCTCCACAGCCATCACAGCCAGGCACTCTCGGGAAACGCGCTGGGGTTACGCCTGTCTCACTCCGGGGCTCACCAGCAGACCCAGGGTTGTTGGCGAAATCGGTGCTGGCCGATCGTATTTCTGTTAGCGTGCTGTCTGGGTTTTTAACGAGCAAATCTGCTGGGAAGACGCACACCCTCTGATCTTGTCCAAAGCGCTCCACAGGAACCCGAAGACACAGATGTAAAAAAATGAAACAATTTCGAGGAGTGGACTTCTCAGTCAGACATGGGGTTAATTAGGTACAAATATCCACGCGTTTAATTTTGTAAATATGCAGTCTGAGTGCCAAAGCAATGCGTCTTGATGGAAAAATTAATGGTTAACTCGACAAAGCTCCGTTTCTTCCACGGCCAATTTTCTCTGAGCAGAACCAGATTCCCCTCCTAAATACTCCGATTTAGGCTGCAATCATTCTTCCTTGTTAACATGCATATAGTCAGACTGGATTTTAGCCTTCTCGTCTTTTTTTCCGTGCTTTCCTCTCCTTCTCTCTGCCTCTGTCCCTCCTGTCTTCTTTGGCTGCCAGCGGGAGACTAGCGCGGCTGGCCAGAATTTCAAGTCTCCCTGCCCCCCGAAAGCTCATCCGTCAGCTCCTGCCCCCCAAAAGTCAGCGCATCACGTGGGAGTTCTCCGTGCGCACCGATTGGCCGACTGCTGGAGGTAATAATAAACTGCTTTTGAAGTAATTCGAAGAAAGCGGCGACGGCAGGAGCTGTGATAGAAGTTGAAGTCTGAACAGGAAAGAGAGGAGGGAATGAGCTTTAAGCCTGAGTCTGGTGCATTTTATTGTACTGCATGCGAATAAAGATTTACACTTTGGTGACACCGTTTCCTTCCTCAATCATCTTTTTTCACTTCAATCTGGAGGCATATAGAAGAATTATTATTTGCTGTGTGTGTGCTTGGGGAGGGGTAGGGGGAGGCCCAGCAAATACAATTTTAAAATGGTTGCGAGATTTTTTGAGGCAATCCAAAGATTAGAGGGCCTAGTCGAAACAACAGCAATAATGATGATGATGTCAAGCAGAATGTGAAAGACCGAAAAAATTCTAAAAAGTCTTAAGGAAGAACAGGGAAAATATTGTGCTCTGGAAACATTAAAGATTACAACGCGATTTTAGAAATACTATTGTATAGTAACATTGCCTGAACAGCGAGGAAGCTTAAACTGACAAGTTCTTAGTAACGCGTCTGGGTCGGGTGTGATTATTTTTGTGTGCGTTTGTCGTCTGTCTCTTTTTCTAGGACTTGATTCCCACAACGCGGAATTTCAGTCAAAGCAGTTTCTCCAGGCTTTGAATTTTACAACACAGAGCAAGACCTACCAGACTTAGGAGGGTGCAGGATGCCAGTGTATTTTATGTTTCTCCAAATGGTTGCAAGTCCACTGTACAATACTACCTGTTTTTACCATTTCTCTGGGACTTCGCAACCTACCGGCAACAAATTATTTTTTTAAAGAAGAGGAACTATTTACAAAACGTGTTACATAGTTGAATTGTTTTACAGAATACCTACACATAGATAAATCCAAGCAATTTACAGATTTAACAGAATGGCCTTTCAAAGATGTTTCTTTGTTTCAATATTTTCTCTTTGTGCCTTCAAATCAATTCCAGTTTCCTTTTAAAACAATCATTTTTTTCTTTGTGGGAACCGTCTTTTAATTATTGCTGAATGTGCTTTTTTTGTGCTCCCTGAAAATGGGGGGAAATTACACTCTGGAGCAAAAAGCATTAAAATAGGGCTGAATCATTCATTTTTAAAGCTCAGCAATTCACACACACTCACACAAACATTGATGTACCTCATAAAACAGCGAGGGACAGATAACCCCACATGAGGTCTGGCCACTTCAGAAGGTGACAAATGGAAACTTCCTCCTGGATACAATGGTAGAGGGACTTCAAAGGTCTGCAGAGACCAAGAGCAGAAAGAAAAGGGGAGGGAGGTTGTAGGAGATCACAGGAGCAATCTAGTGACCCCCCACTGTGGGACAGGGCTGGCAGGTTCAGAGCCCAGAGACTAGACACAGGGAGAGAGGAGGGGGGAGGGGGGAGGGGGGAGAGAGAGATGTGCTGTACAGATTTGGAAATTGCCATGCGTGACCACAGGCTGACAAATTAGTAGATAAACATAAGATCCATGTTTCCAGGGGAATTAATATAATAAATTCAGTGTTTTCATGTGCCTACTCCTTTTCCTCTCCCCAAAACTCTAAAGGATCCCAAAGCACTTCACATATAGGTGAGAACCCTGAGCACTACTGAAGTTAATGCACCCACCTGAGCAACACACACAGGCCGTTCTGCACCAGCGGCCCCACCTGGGAGACACACAGCACCATCTTGCACCAGCAGCCCCACCTGGAGACACACAGCACCATCCTGCACCAGCAGCCCCACCTGGAGACACACAGCGCCATCCTACACCAGCGGCCCCACCTGGAGACACACAGCACCATCCTACACCAGCAGTCCCAACTGGGAGACACACAGCACCATCCTATACCAGCAGCCCCACCTGGAGACACACAGTGGCCATTCTGCACCACTAATAAATAAAAATAATTAAATAATCCTCACAGTCCAAAATGACCAAATAAATAAAAGTTGTCATCAGTGATTAAATAGGTAGCAAAGATATGTAGACAATTAAAATAATACTTAAAAATCATTAACCTGTGCGAATTATGTCAATTAAGAACAGAGGGAATGAAAGTGCAGGGGCTTTGGTTTGGAAAGTCTGGTCCAGGGGGAAGAGCACCACTGGTCCACCAGTGCCCCTAACAACAGCAACCTGGTTTTCCTCAAAGATCTCCCATGTCCAGTCCTGTCCAGTCCCAGGCTAGACGAGGGCAGTTCCTGTCCACTAGTCACTGTATGTTAGGCTTAGGAGTGTCACCATCTGGGGTTCAAACACAGTGTTTTGGTCATGAGTCAAGAATCCTGAGGACTACTCCAGACTTCAACAACTGTGGAAGGAAAAAAGCAGAATTTGTTTGTTTCATGCAATTAATTCCATGTTGTATATACATGTATAGTATATGTACTATACATGTATATGTATAACACAAATACATAAAAATTGTATATCTATACTTTGTTTATGCATACATAAATAAATATATGTGTATACTTTATGGAAGTTACTCCTGTTACATGCTGGAGGCCTTGTTAATATATATATATATGTAAATATTCTCAGACATACAGTAATTCTCAGCCAGTAGCTACATTTCCCTGCAACTCACAACTCACAGCCCACTGAAGCTCAGAAGGTGTGAGCCTGGCCAGTACCTTGATTGGAGACCTCCTGGGAAAGATAAGGTTGCTGCTGGAAGAGGTGTTAGTGGGACCAGTAAGGGACCAGTAGGTCTGTGTGGGTCCTAATGCCCAAGTAAAGCAATGGTGATGCTATACTGTAAAAAAGTGCTGTCTTTCAGATGAAATGTAAGATTCTCTGTGGTCATTAAAAATCCCAGGGTGTTTCTTGAAAAGTGCAGTGGTGTTACCCTGGTGTCTTGGCCAAATTTCCCATTGGCCCTTACCAATCATGGCTTCCTAATGATCCCCATCTATGAACTGACTTCATCACTCTGTTCTCCTCCCCACTGAGAGCTGGTGTGTGGTGATCGTTCTGGTGCACTATGGCTGCCGTCACATCATCCAGGAGGGGCAAACACACTGGTGGTGGTGGAGGGGAGTCCCCATCACCTGTAAAGTGCTTTAAATGGAGTGCCAGTGGAGTTTTAACAGAGTATGATCTTAGCACAAAAATAAGCTAGCTTCGGTCAAGAGCAACCTTAAAATATTTTAAGGAATATTGTTTTTACTTTAAAGTAACCTCTAAATACAGAACCCGTATTTCTAAATTTCCTTAGGATCAGTGGCCTCTACAGTGAAAAACTAAAATAAATTATAAACAATATGTTAGATTTTTTACTTTCAAGGGGTCAGCATAGCATAGCAGAGTTTGGACTGACAGGTTATGGGCTCAAGTCTCCACTACAGACATTGCCGATGTACCACTGAGTGAGGCACTTTACCCTGGATGCTCCAGTCCAGCCTGCTGTATTAGATAAGATGACTTTATTGGCCATATACAATTACTTGTATTAGGAGTTTGTCTTTTCACATACCCCAGCTTGCTCTCCATGAGACACACAGACAGGGAGAGAAGCTTGGGTTCAGAGCACAGGGTCAGCCATTTATACAGCACCCCTGGAGCAGTTGGGGTTAAGGGCCTTGGTCAGGGGCCCAATGGAGATGGATTCCTCTGCCGGCCGCTGGATACAAACTGGCAACCTTCCAGCCACAGTGGCAGATCCTTAGCCACAGAGCCACCACACCGCCAATTGCTGGTTGGTAATCTCTGTGATGGGCACATGCTTTATAGTCAAGCCTTTACACTACAGAAACCAGTGCACACTTTCTCAATTACTTCTTATAGACAATGAGGGGGGGAAGCAAAAGAAAAAATGTAAAACATTTAAAAGAGCAGAATTTAAATCAAGGTAAAATTATTAAATGCAGTATTAGGACAGTATTAAGATCATTTAGGATACTGACAGCAATTGTGTCCACCAGGTAATAAAACAGATATTGCTCCTCAGGAATCCAGCCAGAGAACAACTACATCCATTTGGGGCTTAAAGGAATGTCCTGCACAGACAGGCTAAAGGGAACACAACTTTTTAGTCTCAAGCACATGAGGTTACAAGGCCATCTGGTACCAGCGTTCAAAATCCTCAAAGGCACTGATAAACTCACCCCAGCGGACTCCTTCACCGTGAGCAGTGAAACAGGAACTAGAGGCACAAGGAGGAAACTGTGTGGAATTGCATTTCAAACTGAGAACAGAAGCCACGTCTTTACCTGAGGGGTGGTGGGAGTGTGGAACAAGCCACCCAGCCATGGTGGTGGAGCCGGTACCCTGGTTTCTTTCAACAAATGGCTGGAAGAGACCCTTAAATCGATTAACTGCTAACTACCAGATAGACCAGATGGCCTCAATTCGCTTGTAACTGTTCTTAATTCCTTCGTGCTGTATGTGCTTCTCAATGCTTTTGTCAAAGCACAAGATATACTGGAACTCCCGATTGTGTGCAAGAGCTGTGCACAGCCGTGCCCATCTGTAAGGGTTTAAGACCAAAATACAGGAAATAAACAGAAACTGGGAGCGGGAACACAAAGACGCAGCAGAAGCAGCGCTGAGAACGGCCGGAGGAACAAAGCGGAGAAAGAACAAAGGAGGCACATGGAAGGGAACGCTGAGCAGCAGGAAGCGCAGCTGAGGCATGTGGGGGCCTGACTGCGCCGCAGCTGGACTGCGTGTCCCCTACTTCACTGCTGCTTCACCCCCAGCTGCACATCTGGAAACCCTGAAGCCCTGCCAGCCACATCTGGATGGTGCCTCTCACCGTCTGTGAGAGAGATCGGTCCCTGACGGAAAGCGAGCAAGCGAAACTGAAAGGGAGATGAAGAACCTTCTTTGCGAAGGAGGGGGAGAGTAGGGAAGGGGGGGAGATGAAATTAGAGTCTAGAAGAGGTCAGTGAAGTAAACTAACTGACCATAAGATAAGATGACTTTATTGGCCATATACTATTTCTTGCATTAGGAATTTGTCTTTTCGCATACCCCAGCTTGCTCTCCATGAGACACACAGACAGGGAGAGAAGCTTGGGGTCAGAGCACAGTGTCAGCCATTTATACAGCACCCCTGGAGCAGTTGGGGTTAAGGGCCTTGGTCAGGGGCCCAACAGAGTAGGATTTCTCTGCCAGCCGCAGGATTTGAACTGGCAACCTTCCAGCCACAGGCGCAGATCCTTAGCCACAGAGCCACCACACCACCCATACCTGCTAGCCATAGCCCAGGTCTAACTGTATATTGAAACATTGATGTGTCCGGACACACATGCTGGTGTAATATTAATATTGTGCTGTAGAGACACTTCCAGCGACTGACTGAAGTTTACTGATTACACTGAAACCTGTTTTAAGTTTGTGTGGTCACCTCAGAAAGCAGGTGCCTGACAAGCTCGTGTCTTACACCTGAAGAAAGGACGAGATGTGAATTCACTCCTGGAATGATATCCAGACGTTAACACACTCAGAATACCTAGCTTCACATCTGCAAAAATGGATTGTAACTACAAATCCAGCAACATGTCTAAACACTGCCTGGTGCAATAAATAAATACAAAATAAATAAAGAAGTAAGGTCCCATGGTTTGTTCCCAAATCCATCGTTGAGTCATAAACTGCAGTTCGCTTGCTTTGTGTATTCAAAATGGTGTTATGTAGACGGCATTAATTAGACATAACCAGCAGGGTCATTGAAACAATGTGTCTATTGGGAGCTGTATCTTTCACTGTGAGTCACTGTGGTGTTGCTGAGGGGACTGGAGAGGTGGGGTGGGGGGAGTTTATGGCAGGGTCTGGTAGGCTATGGCTTTACACACCATTTCCCCTGCAATTTAGCCCAGAATGTCATTACTGCTCCCTGCTGTTGGGTCCCTCCCCTTCCTGTCCCCATTAACTGACCCCAGAGGGCAAGACATTGCCCTCTTAATAGTCTATCTACCTGCATACAACCCATTTCTAATACTGGGTTGTAATGTGTGGTTATAATACCATTTATATAGAGTACATATCAGCTGTCCCACTACTGTAGCGATAGAGCTATGCAGTGCACAGATATATCATTCAGATAGCGGTAAATACCATAATGCTCAGTGTGCAGTCTGTTCTCAGCACAGCTACTGCCTGCTTTCATTCTGTTTCTGGACTGAAGAGTGACAGCAAAATAAAATTTCAATAATGCTTTTCCGTTCCAGAGCAAATCTTTGCTGCAGTCTGCAAAAGAAAAAAAAAACATGATTTTATCTTTCCTTTTTACATTTATCTTCTCTTGGCTTCCACCTTTAAATGTTTAGGTTTGGCTCTTAGAAAACTGACTGCAAACTTGGCTTTGGAGAAAAATGCTTTGAAAACATCCTGCTAAGTGCAGGTCAGGAGCTCTCTATCTGACCTGTAAATCCTGGCAAGTTCTTCTGAACACAGCGCTGGAGAGCTGTCTGAAGAGCCTGTGTGCACAGACTGGAGGGTTGAGCTGGGGAGGTTTAATGAAGTAGTACAAACCTCATGACTCTCATGTAAGGTAGTTTCCTGTGCGCAAAACCTTTGTTGATTTTAATTTTGTGGTCGGATCAATTCATCAGTTAAAAAATGCCAAACTTAAGAAGTAGCCTTCGTGTGGACTTTTTTTTATTACATTTGCAAAATTTTGTCCTTGGTTTTCTCAGGATGTGAAAGGTTCTGTTTTACTGTAACTGAACTGATTTCAAGAAAAATCAACATTTCAAGACGCCATTTTGAACAAAGTCTTGTAGCAGAATTAGGAACTCAGCTTCGACTCTTATACAACGATAAACTGGAGATATTTTCAAGATATTTCTGCTAGATATATCTTGCTGGTGCCAGCTTTTTCCACACTTTTTAACTCTTAGATAAATTTAAAACTGTTATTTTAAGCTACCTTTAAAATGTTGTACTTCATAAGAAATAGTAAAAATCCCAAATGTCTGAGTAGAAAAAAAAACTAATATTCTCATCAAGCAACTTGTTAGTTTAATTAAGACTTCAATTAGGAAACCTTGCAGTAGGATACAGCAGAAGCCACACTGCAAACAGCAAAGCTGAAGAGACACAGCAAGCCTGATACCTGAGTGCCCTCTCCAGCTGTGTAGCTCCTGCCCTGACCCATAGTCCTTGATTCTGTCCTTGCACCCGCTGTCGTTTTTAGCTGCAAAAGTCCAGTCCTTGATGACCAGAGTCCAGCAGGTCTCCTAGGTCTCTTTAAATTATTAACAGCTGAAGAACTTTGGAAAGTGGTACACTGGTCCAATTAAACTAATGGTCAGCTCAATTATGTCATTAAGAGTAGAGGTGGAATGAGAGCCTGCAGATACTGTGGCCCTTCAGGACTGGGGCTGTGCACCACTTCCATAGGCCTGTTTTCACTACCAGTCTCTACAGCCCATCACAGCTCTATAGGGTTTGCAGGGAATTTCAGATCCTCAAGAACTCCTGCTGACCTAAATCAATTAATCAAACTAATGAACTAATCAAGAGCTTGAGTGCAATGAAAACTGGGAAAGACCCTGTCTGGCCAGGACCAGGAAAGAGGTTCACTACTATATACAGCAGTCCCTGTAGTAATCATCTGAACAGCGTGCATCTGAGGACAAGGTGCCGTCTGTCAGTGTGCACCTTAATCTATCATTTTGTCTGTTGCAGGTCTGTCAGCACCACTGGTTGTCTGTCCATTGCCTTGTGTCTGTCTGACCATCTGTTCAGAATTCTCTCTGCCCTGTTGGGAGGGGGCGCAGAGAGGGGACCCTAGTTTCCTGTATAACTGCCAGTGATGTGGTTTCTTAGAGCTCCCAGGAATGAAGCTGGATTCCTCTCTCACCCCAGGCATTCCCACACTGTAATTACAGCACAGACAGCCTGAGCTCACAGCCATGCAGGCAGCAGGAGAGTGTGTGTGTGGGTGTATGAACTAAAAGCTTTGTGCAATTACTGGAGTGCCTGCACATTCACTAGAACAGTGATTACAAAAGCAGTTAGTAATTCCCAGTGAATGAGTAGGAAAATATTCTCAGAACACCTCCAAATCTGACATCGGAACTCTGAATGTGGGGCATACCATTCTTTCCTTTTAAAACTGACACTGAGCTATTCCATGTTCACCTTAATCTCAACACTGGGAAACGCGCTGTAGTGGCACTGAGACGGCTCTCTACCACCGTCGGTGTCTCTGAACCTGGATGCGAAAGACTGAGAGTTTTACACTGTTCTGAATGTACTGTAGCAGACTTGCTGACCTTTCCTGTTCACAGTGCGATGAGAGAGACAGTCTTGTTTGTTGCAGCTGTTTCCACTGTGTACTAATTAGAGTGCTGGGAGGATGCAATTTACTGCAGTGTAAAAAAACAAAATGTTCCTCTAAAAAGCCTGTCTTCTCAGGATCCAAGAAAGAGCACAGACCTTGGAATATCCCTTGATTTCCTGTCCTGGTTTGGGACCGTTGGTTGAGTTGTAAAAATCTAAATGCAGCAAAAAAAAAGAGATAAAACCATAAAGAGGGAAGGTCTATTGGTTTTGTACTTCTTGCATTGTGATCCTGTGTGTATCCTTTGTAAAGGTAGGGCTTTAATAAAGTACAACATTTCAGTGAGTAATCCCTTAGTTAGAGGTGGTACTTCCATTTAAAAATGGTTCTAGTTAATGTGTAACCTTAGCTTGAGAACATTTTCCAGCTGATACCCTTTTTTTAACAAATGTCTGGATGTAATCCGTAGATCAATTCACTACTAATTTCCTGAATGGCCGCCTCTTGTTTGTAACATTTCTTATGTTCTTATTTATAAAGATCTAATTACTCCAACATTTAATTCAATTAAGGGTGCAATTAGAGACCTAAGGCCCTATCTGAGATAATCCATCTGAGGATCAGAGATCGCCTTTGGGAATCTCCGAGTCAGCTGCTGATGAATTTCTAGTGACGGACGACAGTGCAGTCAAAGTACAAGGTCATCTCAGAGGTGCTCAATCAGTGCCGAGCTGTCAGGTGGCCAGAGAAATGCTCAGATGTTCCGACGGTGCCTTCTAGTGCTCATTAGCACCAGAGGTGTTTTGTGAGAAGCTGTGCAGAACCTGATGACATGAAAAATGGCTCCACTAACCCTGGCTGACACATCGCAACCTGTCCGTTCACACCTCCCACCCAAACTCATCCTCAGAAGTGTGTGGCCTCGGCTGCCAGTTCAAGGTGAGTGACGGATCCGTGCAAGAGCAGGAACTGTACAGGAAGCCATTCCAGCCAGCATCCACTGTGAGATTTTGTTTCAACCAACTTTTTGTGGAAATTTTGAAGAGCTGATGGGCGGCATGATGGCACAGGGGTTAATCATGGCTACCTTGCAGCGCTGGGGCCCATGGTTCTGGACCATGGGGTGCTATCTGTGTGGAGCTTGTATGTTCTCCCCTGTTCATGTAGGTTTCCTCCTACAGTCCAAAAACGTACTGGTAGGTTATTTGGCTCCTGGGAAAAATGACCCTGGTGTGAGTGTATCTGTACCGATGAGCCTTCAAGGGTGTACGCTGCCTTGTGCCCATCTGTTGCCAGGGTTGGCTCCAGCCTCTGGTTAGAAAATGGATGGATGAATGAAAAGTTGATATTCAGTTACACAAAGAAGAAACTGGCTTTCTAAAACACGAGTAATGCAATCAATAATATATTCCAGACTTTCTTTTTGTATCTGGACATAAACATTAATGGCACGCCAAACCTGCCAAGCAGTTCAGTAAAATTGTTTTCACATTGAGTTGCGAGAGGATTCATTTCCAAGCTATATTAAAAACCTCTACAGCCCAGTTACCAGTCACACAGGAATGGAAACCTATTGATGTGTTGTTCTTGAAAGTGTACATTCCAGCAGGCATGCCCTTGCTGAATGATTGTTGCTTTGGTTTTGAGTCACTGTTTAAAACCTCTTGCTAGTCTTTTTTCCTACAACAGAAGCAGTGTGGGCAGTTTGGAGATAGAGGGGGTGGGTGTACACCCCTAAGTGCCCTCTCCTCTGTAGTGATTCCAGTGTTCAAAGTTCCCTCCCTCTGTTCCAGACAGTGTGAGAGGCCTGCTGAGCTGTCTGCCTAAGGGAGACGTCATCTTCTCACAGGGAGATGACAGCAAGGAAGGTTCTCTCTGGTCTCTCACAGTGAAACATGAACCACAGGGCGCAAGCGAAACCTACATGCAAGTATATTTGAAAGACCCTGACAAACTTAACCCAGACTTCTTCAGAATGAACACTGAAACATGAACCAGAAAACACTAATGGAAGCTATGGGGAAGTTCATTTAATAGCAAGCACAGGAGGCACGTTTTTACTCAAAGAGTTGTGGGAGTATGAAACAAGTTTTCCAGTCATGTTGAAGGCTGGAAATGGCTTGATAAGGTCCTTGAATTAATTAACTGCTAATTTACAACTGGGGAAGGTGGGTCGAATGGCCTCCTGTCTTTTTGTGACATTGCGTATGTTTTTATGTTCTCCCATCCTCCTTCCCAGCAAGTCTGACCCTTAGCATTCTCCTACAGCCTTCTGCTTCCTCTGATGTCAGTCGCGGTATCCCGTGACTGCTTTTCAAATCGGAATGGCTTCATTCGCAGTAAACTTCATATCCTCCCATCATGCATTCAAAAAATATGCCTTAAAGCTGCTCAGTTTCGCTCATCCTGTACAGCTGGCATACAGCTGTGAGCCCTACTCCTCATCACAGCTTGTGGCAGACAAGAAAAGAAACTAGCGCAAACGATGACTTCTGTTCCATTCACAGTGTTGAGGTCTCTGGAGACAATGGAATGTGAGAACACTCTCGTGGGGCCAGTCTCAGACAGTGCTGCTAGATGCTAGAGCCCAGGAGGATGAATCTTTTTACATTTCTCGACATCCTTGTCTGCTTCCCCAAACAGCTGCTGGAGAAGTATAAATGAGAGGTGGCTGTTTGGCACATCTAGTCTGTTGAGTCATTAGTAGTTGATTCATCCAAGGATTCAAGTCGTTTCCCGAAAGAAGCCAGGGAAACAGCTTCAGGAACATGGTGTGGTAGTTTGTTGCCTACTCCCACAACCCTTTGTGTAAGGAAATGCCCCCCCGTTCTTATTTTTAAATAACTTCCACACAGCTGCCATTTGTGTGATCTGGTTCATTACTGTGAAAAAGACCACTGATTTTTCCCATGATGATGCGACCTTGACCAATCCTCTACTGAAGAATGTGGTCATTGTTTTGGAGTTACTGCTAGAATGTGCAGTAAAACTCCACTACATCTGTATCCGGACTTGCCTCACTGCAGCGGAGTGTATTTTGATGATCCTCTTATTTACAGAAGAACATACCGAAGGCTACAAAAGAGGACAAACTCTTCCACTCGTCTTGCATAAGAATGAGAATTACATCCAACGTTTTTTTTTTAAAGATCCCAGGATACTGCCTGTAAAATTTCCTCCAGAACCCCACAACCCTTTGAGAAAATATTTCATACCTGATATAATCTCTAAATGCACCAGCTTTAATTGCCACTTGTATTCTTTCACTGCTGGTATTGAAGTAGGTTTCTCAGTTGATTGCGTTTTCAAATGATTTTATGGTATTAAAATGACTCCCTCCCACCATTCTTCTGACTTTCCAGTTTGTAAGCCTCCGTCTTAATCCCCGATGTTCAGCATGTTACCAGGACACCACTTGGTTCTGCTCAACTTCAGATGTTTAAACTCCAAGCACTCCTTGACAGTATTTCATTACAAAGAATTTCATAGCTTAAAACCTCTCCACAAGTGACAGGAAGTGGAAAGACATACCTCCAGAAGTACTGGGACAGCAAACTCAAAAAAGCTATTTTTGCCTTGTAGTCAAGCAAAGCAATTTGTGATCGAGTTAATGAGATAAATATGAATGGCACTGTATATACAACATACATGTGTTTACAGTAATTCAATACTTATATTTGACCATCCAACCATTTTCTACTTTTATCCAATTCAGGCTCACAGGGGAGCCCCTGCTATCCCATCAAGCAATGGGTCCACCTTGGATAGCTCACAAGTCCATCACAGGGCACATACAGACACACACACTCTCACCACTGCCAATTTTCCCAGAAAACAATGAATCTACTGGAATGTGTTTGGACTGTGTGAGGAAACTGGTGAACCCAGAGGAAAACCACACACAGAGGGTGAACATCCAAATCCTACACAGATAGCACCATGGGAATTGAACCCAGGGCCCCAGCACTGTATAGCAGCAATGCCTACCATCACGTCAACATGCTGCCTTTATAGTCGAGTACTGGGACATATTAACTTCAAGTGATTTCTGAGTGTAAAAGTAAGTTTTTGGCTGCAACGCCCTTTGAGGCAATAACTGCATGACACCTATAACCCAATGAGCTCACGTTCACAACCAAACTCTTTGTGTAATCATTTGCCATACTTCGACGCAGCCAATTTGAGTTTGACTGCAAACTGTTTTGACTCGGCTGTGCCAACTGTTTTGGAGGGCACAGCTTGGAAAGGTATGATTAAATTTTAGAGAGAAATGTCAAAACACACTGCCTGGACCTAGAGGCCTTTTCTAAAGGTTAGACGTCCTGAAAAACAGGTCCCTTGTGCAGAGTAGGTGAAGGGGCAGATATCACAGACCCTCCTAAATAGACCAGAAATGGGGGTGTTGAGAGGGAGTTCACTCAGGGCTGTGAAATGGCTGTGTTAACCTGCGGCAAAGTAAAAGACACAGATCTCTTTAAGTCCTGTAGCTCAATAGGGTGGGGGGTGAGATGTAGCCTCTCTCAACAGGGGACAGCACCACAAGATACAACAGTACATACTCCCCTCATTCATGTCTTCCCAGGGTCTTTGAGATTCAGAGTTACCTGCCTAGTCCCAGGCTTTGTTGCGTACATAGAGTGGGGGCTGGATGTGTGAAGGTTATGGCATCCTCACGACAGGAAACGCCACCTCTAGATAAACTACAGTAACTCCATAAACTCTTTGGGCCTTAAAGGTCCAGAGCTGAGGTACCTCTTTTCCTCCCCATTGTCACTGCCTCAGGATCAGAGGGAAAGGAGCCCTCTTATCAAACATCCCCCTCCCCTTGGCTCTCTCCAGCCCCTCTTCTCGGGCAGCGTGAATAGCAGAGGGCCTGCATTTCCCCTGAGGGGTTTTATGAGCAGTGGGCCTGGCTGACAGGATGTGCCGCCCATGGAGAGATCAAAGCGCCCAGGATCAACGCTGGCGTTACTGTGACCTTTTAAACCCTAAGGGACTGGGGGGGGGCGTGAGGGCAGAGAAAAGAAAGATGCAATAACTCCCTCCTCCTGTTGGGCCAGCGTGATGTTAACACAGTTTTCCAAAAGAAAACAGCATCAAATCCCCACATTTAGCTCCAACTAGCTAGGAGACTGCTGGGGAACACGGTTTAGAAAGTGTTCAAGCAGGGAGCTCTGTCAGCATGCACAGACTGCAATGGAACAGGTCAAGGTTTATTCCATTTCAGCAAGGAAAAGAAAAGAGACAATGTGCTGGCTGAAAAAGACTCCACAGCCGAAACATTACTACTTCTTTTCTTTCAGCAAAGAATAAGCCTTTACCCATTTTAGAAACATGGATTTGCAAAACAGAAATGTAAAAAGTCACATTATTGGTAAATTATTGCAAGGAACACAAGAGTGAGTGTTCACTAGGCTTGTAGAGTAATGCTGGAAATGCTGTGCTAATTGTTAACATTGTAATTCATCGGTCAAGTCAATAAAGCTCCTTGAATCTGAATCTGGGGGGGGTCAGAAAACGAACAATGCAAAAAAAGACCAGGAACGGGGAAGAGAGTGTGAAACTGTTGTGACTTGCTGCTGTGCAGTGAGAGAACTGTAGCAAATACACAGATTATGATCCAGATGTCGGTCCTGCACAGAGGGGGTGCGGAGGTGGGCAAGACGTGCCGCCCCTTTGGGCACAACACACACACACACCGCTGCCTGTGGCACAGCTGTAGGGCTCCAGGGCCACGCGCAGAGCCGCCGCCGGGCTGCAGAACAGGACTCAGCTGGTATGACGACCGCTGCCCCTCTGTCCCAGCAGCCCCTACAGCAGGGATGCTAGAGGTGGAGGGGAGGGGGGCGGCTGAGCTGAGAGGAGCAGAGAGACCGCAGTCAAATCACAACCAGCTGCTGCCGACACGCACACACACAAACACACACAGGCAGGCGCAAGAACTTTGCACTGTGTCCCTACCATAGACATGTGGAGTCACATTGCATTTCAACACAAAGCTAATAAAATTGTGACACAACACCAAGCAACAAAATGGAGCACACCAACACCTTCTTGTGCATCCTTCAGATCATTATAACACAAGGCTGGGCAAGTGTGATGTGCCTAAAGTGCACAAGGCTTGTGAGGCCATGTGATTTTGATGTGGTCAAAGTATGGATGAAAAGAAGGCACAGAAAAACGCTTTTTTAAGCTAAAAAACAGCCACAACTCCTTCAGAAACACCACACAACATGATGAAACAACAGGCATTAAAAACATACAGAAGAATAAAAGTTTACATAAATGTATCCGGGCATAAACATATCTGTTCCTTCTGAAGTAAATCTTTGTCAGATCTCAGGTTCTTCACAGTGCCTTACAGAATTCTCACTGGACTCTTCTCTACATGGAGATCTGCTCTTAGCTGTTTGTGGACTCTTAAGTTTCATTATAAACCATTATGAATAACTGGGTGCCTGTAATGTCATTTAAACAAATCATTGTGAATTCAATTCAAGTTTTATTATCCCCTGGGGAAAATGTGTTTTATGACAGAGTCCAACTCAACAACACGACAAAGACAGACAACACCAATAAAGTATACAGTACAACAGCGTTTTAGGAGATAAGGGAGTATTTCACATTGAGAGTGAGATTGCAGAGGGGATGAGAAATTTCCTGAGTCTATTTCCATTACTATTTCCTGGGGCCACAGAGGCTTCTCCCAGATGGGAGCAGTGTAAATTCACAAAGGAGGGCTGAGTCACACACTCTGTAATGCTCTTAGCTTTCTTTAGAATCCTTTGTTTATAGAGGGAGTTAAGGTGGATTTGCCCCAATGATTAAAAAGATAATGCATGTTGTTACATTATCTTTTGCAGCATTTATGAAGGAGTTATAATGGTATTTTTTTCATCCTCGTTAAAGTCAAGTGTCACCAAACAATTTGAAAAAGACTCTTTCAGGGATTTTTGAAAGACTTTTGGGGAAAGAATGCACCGATTAAAAAAAAACAAAGATCCAAACAGAAAATACAAAATTGCTTCCATAGAATATAGTAGAAAATATTTATTTCTGTATTTTCAGTGTCTTAAGAGAACAATTACAAACACCACAACAACAGTCAAACAAAACAGTGTTTATAGCAAACAAACTTGTTTAATATAAGGCTCTTCCACCTGAGCTTAAGGCATCCTCTAAATGGCTGTACTCTGGGTAATTGGATCCCTTATGTATGTTTTTTTTGCAAATATATACAGACAGCAGAGGCCTGGAAATGCACAGAACTGCTTGCTCCAGCATATTGCGCCAGTCGGCTAAACCAAGGGAAAAAAAAAGTTCATGAGCCCCCAAGGAATCCTGCCAACATTATTGCACAGTTCATTCCAAACTGTCTCTTCCTAACTAAATACACACAGACTGCCAGCTACAAAGCTAAGAAAGGGAGGAGAGAGTCACAGGTCAGTAGTTAAGACAATAGAGAGTCAGAGGTCGGTAGTTAAGACAGGAGAGAGTCAGAGGTCAGTAGAGGTCTCCTAAGCTGAGGGGCAGCTTCACACAACACCTCTACATTAGCAACTGGGAACATAACCCACTTCACTACCAAATTACCACATTCATATCAAACAACTTCAGAAATGGAGGATCAGCAAAAATACAGCTACCAAGCTTTCTGCCATACCTGCTTAGGAACTGAAAACAGAAGAACGACGGTGCAAAAGATGTCCACATCAAGACAAATGTTGGTGTTCACAATCGCCCTAACATTTTACATTAGGGATGTGGCTAAACCATTCAGTTATGCTGTAACGCTTTGCAGTGGAGTGCTGGTAGAGGCGCGACAGTTTGTGTGTGAAGACAGAGGGTTTTATTTCAGCAGGCCAACAATCAAACAGATCAAACAGTTCGAAGCGCACAGAAAGGAATAGCTGAAGAATGTTGTTTCCGAAGCTGTGATTTGAACCTTCTGGAAATGTACTGCGTTAAACCTGTTAAGTCACTTAGTGATACCTGCATTACCGGCACTAAATAAGGAGGTCCCAAGGAAGCCTCTGACTGTCAAGTATTCCAAATACGACGTGTGGCAGAGAAAGGCAGCACAAAGACTGCGGAGAGGCAAGGAAATGTAGGCGTCAGGCTGAGAAAGTCAAGGCCCAGGAACAAGTCCTCTTTCACAGGCCTCTGATCACCCTAACCCAGCAAACTGCCCCCTGCAGTTCAGTCTTCCACAGAGAAATCTGTCAGCCACAAATGAGTTTGGGATTCTTTGCTCCAACGAGATAAGGAGACTAGGGGATTATAGTCGTGATTTTTATGTCCTTTCTGTGAGTTGAGCCTTGATCCACCCCACATCCCTTCACACACGTACATGCAACATTCAAAGCCAGTTGACAATTAAACTGAAGGCAATTCAGGTGGATCCGAAACAGAAAAAGGAAAAGCAGATGAAAGCAGTTTACTGCTTAACAAGTGCAAAGAGGAAGTGGAGAAGAATGGTTGTTCAGGGGAGGGGGTTAAACTTCAGAACGGCCAACATAAAAGGCTTAATTCAATGCAAATTTACTGAGATACAAACATCGCTTCTTATTAGTTTGCACCTGTAACTGATGGGATTTCCACACTGTGAGGAGTTTATATTGTTTAAAATAGATTCCTGATCCAGCACCTTCTAATCACAAAAGGCAGAAAAAACTTCTGCAATTGCACATCACCGCGGATTACGTCAAATCTTTTTTTTATATTAAAGGAAAAAAAGGCACTATTTTTTTCATGAACAATAAACGCGTAGCTGTCAAACAATGTCATGGCGCTAGCTTTTGGGACGGGCTTAAAGAAGAGGAAGTTGAAAATGCACGTTTTGTTTTCTTTGACAATGCAGAACTTCGTTTTAGGGAACATGTGACTCGAAAAAGAACAGCTTGGTTCTGGCAGTGCTAAACTGGAATGTCACAGTGTGCAGATGTGGCAGTACACTACAATTCAGCGCCACGTTACAAGTCAGCAGATGCCTTTTGCATACAACGCTGTCAGCGTACCACGAGATTGCTTAGTTAAGACAATAGAGGGTCATAGGTCAGTAGTTAAGACAGGAGAGAGTCACAGGTCAGTAAGTTAAGAAGGGTCTATTACACAGGGGTCACAACTGCAGAGTTCAACAGAACAGATATGAATAGTTTATTCTTCAGACTCCGAAACTGGCACTATGTGATGATTTGTGGCCAATGAACAAATTTACTACTGAGACTTTGAAAATGACATCTCTGTGCATTTCCCAGCTGCTACTGTTTAGGAACAAGTTTCTGTTTGTATGAACCTGGATCATGCCAGGCAGTATGACAGGCTCTTGTTCCATGTCTCCTTGCCTCCATTTCTCTGTGACTGTCCCTCAGCTGGTCAGCAGGCCTACAGTGTTATAACAGTGCAATACAGTGTCTTTTCATTTGCATCTCATGTCCATTGTTTTAATTATTTCAGTGCAGCAGTGATTCACTGCAAGGAGTGTACAGGCAACTCTAAATTCCCTCTAAACTCTAAAAGAATGGAAATCCTGCATCCCTCTCTACTGTGTTGCTGCCCTTGGCTGTACTTGACAGTACAAGCTCTCTCTCCCTCAGTCAAGACATAGATCTGTCAGCTTGCAGACTAAAATTACAAAGCACCACAACCAGTTCGGAATGTGTAACTATGATTTTTAACCCCAGATAACTTTTCAGATTTAGGCTGTGATGCAAACTGTGCTTTGCACTGTCAGAAAGAGACACAGCCACGCTTAAATAACATCTCTTTCTTGACCAGCATCCCAGGAAGCCCCTAGCTGGGACTGGGAACTGACTGAGCAATGAAACACACTTCCTACACATGCAGACAGAAAGCCTCCTTCTGGTGTCCTGGAGGAATGGCAGTCAAACCACCTCCAACTCAATTTGCTCCTTTGATGTCACAGCAAAGGGGATTATTGCTTGCATTGAAAGCAAGTAGCACTAGCAATTGTCTCAGTGTATTGCAGATGTTACTAACCTAAAATCCTTTGCATTGGAACTGTTTATCAGTGCAAAAAAACAGCTTTTATAAGCAAAAGCAAACAAAACATCTCGCAACCTAATGTAAAAGTGGAGAAGACTTTAAGGCTGCAATACCCCACACAGAGAATGTCCCCTTACCCTATGCACCTCAAGAGCAGGGATGCTCCAGATCTGACTCCATCTTCCACTCTGAGTATTTTAATACAAGCAACATTCTAGTTATTACATTGAGGTTATAACCTGTTGTGCAATGAAGGAGCTGGCTGGAGCAGTGATACTGATCACATAACCACAGTTTGAATAGCCATGCTCTTAACAACTGATTTGTTCTGTATAGTAAGTGATATAAAGTGCACAATTTTGGTGCTCTGCGACTCCAGAGAAAGAGCAACCCAACACGTATATTAGAAAAGAAGGACAGCCTGCACTGAAAAACAAAGTGGTTCACTCATCATCGAGGGGCAGCGCATGTTGTGTAGACACCACCAGGGGGCAGTGCGGACACACAGAGTCCTTTCTGGAGCTGCTCCTCTTCTTCTGTGGTTTTTCAAGCCTGATGCAGCTTAGGCGTTCGGCACAAGACAAAGAGCAGTGCAGCATTCCTGGGCTCAAACCCTCAAACCGTCAGTCCATCTAAAAGCAGGTGAAGTGAACACTACCGGGACCTGTCAAGTTCATCTTGCTCCTAACCAGCTCCGCTATATACTGCTGTCAGAACAGTCAGTGGGCCTTTGTGTAGACTTGGTAGACTCTGTACTCTGCAATGTAGCGGAGCCTCAGCCTAACCCAGCAGAGGCAGGGAGCACACACCCACATGGCAGATCCTGTTTAGGAGACAGTCTCAACAATGAGCCATCTTCTGAATGCCATGAGTATCTTTGGAATTTTTGTTTTGGGAAAAAAGGCAAATCAAACAACTTCAAAATAAATAAGACGTTTGTTTTCCTCTTCCTCATGTGGAAATGAACGCAGCTTTGGAAAACCATCCCACTGCGCCCTCACCCCTGTGACAGGAGGGTTACAGTTCGTGTGGATGGGGGCCGCTGCAAAGCCAGCCTTGCATTGGCGGGGGGGGGGGGGGGGGGATGGCAAGGCTGTTCCCGCGGTTTCACGTTTGGGTGCTGCGTTTCTGTTCCCAACCCAAGACTGACTTGTCCGTCTTCCTTCTTGTGTCGCCATTCATCGTCTCCTCCCGTCTTCACCCTTGCCGGCTAGTCCCAGGTATCACCCCGTTATCTACTTCCCAGCAGCCTCCTGGGGGTTGTACTCGGTCTCCCCCGACGACACCTGGGAGATTCGGCGAGTGGAGCCCCACAGCCGGCGAGAGAACTGCCCTGACCGCACCTGTAGGCATGAGGGAGAGAGAGGACAGAGGCAGGGGGGAAGGAGACAGAGAGGCCAGAGAGCGAGAGCAAGAGCAAGGATACCATGAGATTTCAAAGGACAGGGAGACAGAGAAAGAGAGAATGCAGAGATGCGTTATTTCAAAGAGTTCATGTATGAAAACAACCTGTGGCAACAGAAATGTACCATTCAAATTCAAATACCATTCAAGAGCTTGATTGACATGATCGATGAATGCCAACACTAGTCATGCACCATCTTAATTTTTCTAAGCTACTTCTCTTGAGAGGTTTTCTAAAGTATTCCTAATCCTCCATTTTCCTCCTCACCTCAGCAGGCTGTCCTGCGCCCACTACAATGAGTTTGCCATCTTCCAGGCCCGCCAGGATGTGGCTGCTCTCCTTGGTCACCGAGATGCTTCGGACTGGTAGCTTCAGTGCCAGGGGAGAGACGGCGAGCTGCAGGCTGTCCGCACACAATATAGAGCACAAGGTTCCAGAGGTCAGACATGCTGTGGCGTGTTTCACCTCAAGCCTGCGTCAAGAGGTCATGATTCATAATTCTCTGCTAAAGGCCTGAAGCTCTTTATGTTGCCTATGAACAGAAGTGGCAATGCTTCATCTTCTCCATAACACAAGATCAGTAAAGTTACAGCGTCCCAACAGACCAGACTTCCCATGTAGGCCTCTAGTCCCAGAGTTATGCTCACTGTCTCAAAGTACACCCTCTGCTTGGTCGTAGGTGGTTCAGTGTGAACACGTGCCAGGAAGCCAGTGCTGGATGCCCACCTGTACAGCTCCCGAATGTGTAGATTGCCTTCTGCAGTGCCCAGGATGGCAAAGTCAGGCACCAAGTACAGGGCCGTCACCTGCTCCTCTAGTGTCACTGATGCCAGCTGCTTCCCGTTTATTGAGTATAGGTGGAGTGTGTACTTATCCTGGAAGGGTTCAGGAGAGAAAGAGAAGGCATGTAGGAGGTGGGGAGAGTATGTAAAAGAATGTGTGAGAAAGAAGGAAAAGGTGATGAAGACAAGTCATTACATCCTTATTTGTTCAGGTTCAGGTTTTCCAACTTATTCATACCCTTGATCCAATGAAACTCAAAGCTGGTTTGAGCAAATAAAAAATCTAAGTGTGCTCTCAGTATTTCTTGGGTTAACAAATGATATTGTGTAAGAATACACATCTAGGTGCTTCAAAAACAAATCTGTCCATATTTATCGAAAACAAATTCTAAATACATAATGTTCATGATCATTCGCATCATGTCAATCACTATTTTATTATTCCTACTTTGGATTAGAGAAGGTGCTTCCTGTAGCTCAGTAATACGATCAGGCACTTCTCTCTAGGGATTTTTGACCAACTTCTCACCAGATCAACTATAAGCTCCTTCGGGTTATGGGACATGTTCCTCTGGTCTGTTTTCTTTAGCTGATACCATACATGTTCTTTTTGTAACTGTAACTATTAATCCGACAGTTAAATGTCGAGGTGTATTTCAAGCACTTAATCTGCTTTCATAGTCAGAAAGTTCACATTGCAGGAGAACTGGGTTTTCAGATAAAATATCCAGATAAAATAACCAACTGATCTTCAATTCTAACAGGACCAAAGAATGAAAAACCTCCATACCTCATAGAAGAAGGCAATATGAGCTGCAAAATTCTTCACACTGCTGGTAAGGCCATTTTTAAAAACTAAATTAGTGCCACCATGTAGTCCTATTAGACTCAGGAAGTCTGTTAGAACCTGTTAACCAAACTTGTGTCTTTGTCTGTTGCTATGGAACTCTGCTGCAGACCCCAGATACATAAGGTTACCTCAAATGTTATCTTGAAGGCATTGTGTCCTGATGAAACTCTTGTTTTTTAAAGGTTCCATTTGTTTTTATAGCCTGATGATATAAATTATTCTCCCAACCACTTTTCAGACCTCATGTTCTTACATCCTCTTCCTGGATCGGTAGCGACTATCACATTAGTTATGTTAGACCACAAAGTCAAAACTGAGATGTCATGTGGTTCTTCACAGCCACCACTGGAGTTGTTGGGGTCAATAACCTTTTATGTTAAATCTTTGGACAATTCTCTGACTTTTCCCATGTTTAAATGGTTCTGGGGTCTTTGATTCTCTTTTCAGTCTCCTTTAATACTGAGTGGAAATCAAAGGGACTTTCCAGAAGCTTTTACTTTACTTTCTGTGAAACTACCAGATGACTAAAAAAATCTTAAGAACTCATACACAACATATAAAAGCATTAAATGTACACCGTATTTAACATATCTGCAAGGTGTGAATAAATCAGAACATTAGTGACTGAGGCACATTTTTTGGGACATTTTTGTTTTATCCAGTAAGTTCTCTTATTTTTTAATACTGTATTCATTTAGGCAGCAAATACTAACATTTGAATGTTTCTGCTAAAAGCAACTATTAGAATCATTCCATTAAGGGTATGAATACATTTGTAGGCTACTATAGATTATAAATGGTAACACACAGCAAAAGAAGTATAAATATGTACTTAATTACAGGAAATTAAGTGTTTGTACTTCCTCATTCACACTCACCCCTTACTGACTTCACCCACTCAAAACCAATTCCTTTGCCAACTCCTCCCATCGTAAGAACTCCCCCCCAGTGACTCTACTACCCCAAACTTTTCTCCAATGCTATTCATATTCTATGAAGCCCTCCCTCAGATCTCTGCCTTGACAAAGCCCCTTTTAATGCTTCCTCCTATCTGCTGAAACTCTCTCCGCTTCCCCCTACACCACATGTACACACGTTTTTTTTTTCCTAATTAGGCACAATTCTTCACAATGTTTTATGTTAATAAGAGCCTCAGTTCAGAATTTGAAACGAACTTTTGGGCTTTGTAACAGAAGGATCATGCTTTGCTCCTGTGCTCTGAGCATTAATCTTTTGGGGGTTTTGGTGAACTAGAGCTAAGCGCAGACTCGCTGCAGGTTTAGTGTTTTTAAAGGGAATAAACTGCCGCAACGTCGTATGAAAGCATACCACCTTTACCTTGTGCGGCGACCGTCCCTCGATGACCGTCTGGGTGACGATATGGCCTTCCATGCTCACCGCCAGCTCCGTCACACTGGCTGCCGAGCAGCTCTCACAGGGCGGGCGCAGGGTGCGTAGCAGCTGACCGCGCCGCACGGTGTGCACGATCACAGTGCCGTCCTGACACACAGGAGGAGCAATTATTATCTGACCCTCCAAAACTTTCCAAAACTGCTACTTCCCTGGAGCCCATATTTTTAGCAGAGATACGGGTTTCTGGAGTCCATTATTTCAGCATTCTTTATCATGGAAGTTCTCTGATGCCGACAGCTGAAACAAAAACCTAAAGCTTCGACTGATCTGGGAAAACATATAGAAATATGTGGAAGTGAAACTCAAGCTGACGACTGTCTGATGGAAGGGCACATGTATGTGCTTCTTGACCAGTAACTGGAATTTCATTTCTAATTTTGGATCCTGAAGGAACTCTAATACACTCTCTGAATTTGAGTGATGTTAAAGTTTGGATCCCCTTTGAACTTGGAGCCCCTTTAAGCTGTCCTTCTCCCCTCTCTGCTTATCAGCACTGCCTGTACTCGCACAAACACACTATACACTATACTGTAAATCTAAATAGCTGTATCACCCTGCAGCTCAGAACTGGCAATCCACTGAAGCTCAGCAGGTGTGAGCCTGGTCAGTACCTGGATGGGAGACCTCCTGGGAAAAACTAAGGTTACTGCTGGAAGAGGTGTTGGTGGGGTAAGCAGGATGCGCTTACTCTGTGGTCTGTGTGGGTCCTAATGCCAAAGTATAGTGACGGGGACACTATACTGTAGAAAGGTGCCACTCTTCGGATGAGACATAAAATCGAGGTTCTGACTCTTTGTGGCCATTAAAAATAACAGGGTGTTTCTCTACAAAAGTAGGGTTGTAACCCTGGCATCCTGGGTTAATTTCCCCCTGGCCTTTACCAATCATGGCGTCCTAATAATCCCCATCGATGAACTGGCTTCATAATTTTTTTCTCCTCCCCTCCGAGAGCTGGTGTGTGGGGAGAATCCTGGCGCACTATGGCTGCCATCGCATCATCCAAGTGGATGCTGCACACTAGTGGTGGTGGAGGGGAGTCCCCATTACCTGTGAAGTGCTTTGAGAGGAGTGTCCAGAAAAGCACTATATAGGTGTAAGGAATTATTATTATACACACTGGAGAGTCAGCATGCAGGATTGCCACACACTCTCTGCATTGTCAGCTCCACTCTTTCAGTGAGAATTATGCCTTTGACCTCTCACCTTTGACCCCGAGACAGCCATGTCCAGTTCGGTGCTGATGGCCACACAGGTGACTTCCTGGTCATGACCGCTGAGGACCTGAACTGGTCGTGGTGCCAGGCCACTGGAGAACCCACCCTGATGGTAAGGAGGGGAAATAAGGCAGGTGAGGGTAAAGGTTTTCTACAAGACATGATGGTCTGTAGAGCAAGCGGACAGGAAAAGTGTGCTGATACCTGCTGCAGGACCTGCCACACAATGCAGGAAGTGTCCCGAGAGCCGGAGATGAGGTAGATACCACACAGGTCCAGGGCCAGACAAGTCACCACATCTGGAAGTCAGAGATCAGGGTTAGAGCCAGGGAGTTCCTTGTCACGTCTCGGTCTTTCAATGATGAGGGGGCAGTCTACAATATCTTCCCCATATTTAGAAGCACACTGAATGAAAATAGAGGCAAGGGAGCAGGACAGGACTGGTCTGATTTGAAAGTTTTTTTTTTCCAGCAGACTCTGGACATAAAGAGAGAAGACAGCAGACTCATTCTAGTTTCTCATTTTAGCTACTTGTACTCAAACACAGTCCAGTTACCAATAGTGCTGAAATTACTATACTTATTAGAGCACTTATGCTTTCTGTGTCACCGCGCATAACACTAGAAAGGACATGCCCTCTGTGAAACTGTTGAAAAAACACCCTAAGGCAAAGAGTGGTCCTACAATGCAGTTTCTGTTGGATCAAGAGGATTCACCCTGCAGGCTCCCTGACTCTTCTGTATAAAAAGGCCTGTATTATAACTCAGACAGAATCTTGTATATTATATTACAAACAAAATTAAATTCAGACAGAAGCCTGCTGTTTGCATCCCTGGTTGGCTTTCATATAAAAAGAGCAACTGTATGGGATTTACTGAAAGTGAGATTATTCCCCCACCACATCTGTATGGGGGTACTGGTATGTGCAGTACAGTCCTACCGATGTGCCTGCAAATCCGGCCGACCAGTTTGCCCTTGGTCAGCGCAGTGACCCTCAGGCTGCAGTCCCAGTGACCCCCACTGAACAGTAGCCGGGCATCGTTCGACACCACCAGCACCCGGGACCCCAGCTGTACCCCGGGGGAGAACGGCCCCGCTAGGATCCTCTGAGTCCTGCAGAGAGAGGGGAACAGTAACGCTGTGTAGGAGCAGAAACACACACACGCTCGCAATGGGCCTGGTGGACCTGACAGATCTGGTGGACCTAGGAGAGCAGTGCCTGCAGCTACATCGCCCTGCAACTCACCACTGAGGCTCATCAAGGTGGTCAGTACCTTGATGAAAACTAAGGTTGCGGCTGGAAGAGGTGTTACTGGGGCCAGTACGGGGCGCCCACCCTCCAGTCTGTGTGGATCTTAATGCCCCAGTAAAGTGATAGAGATGCTATACTGTAAAAAGGCACCATCTTTTGGATGAGACATAAAACTGAGGTCCTGACTCTCTGTGGTCATTAAAAATCCCATGGCATTTCTTGAAAAGTGTAGTGGTGTTATCCCGGTGTCCTGCCCAAATTTGCCCTTACCAATTAGCAATGTTTTGCCCTTACCAATCATTGCTTCCTAATAATGCCCATCTATGAACTGGCTTCATCTCTCTGTTCTCCTCCCCACTGAGAGCTGGTGTGTGGTGAGTGTACTGGTGCACTATGGCCGCTGTCACATCATCCAGGTGGGGCTGCACCCTGGTGGTGGTGGAGAGGAGTCCCCCTTACCTGTAAAGCGCTTTGAGTGGAGTGTCCAGAAAAACGCTACATACAGTAAATGTAAGGAATTACTATTATTAGTGAGTCCTCTCATGTGGTGAACTGTGAGACAAATGGGCAACATCTTACTTGGGGTTTGAGACTGTGGGGTCTTTGGTGAAGGTGAAGTAGTTGGCGATGTTCTTGTCATAGGGAAGCCAGCTGTGAATGCCCAGCAGCCCGCTGGCACTGACCGTCACCTAGGAAGACAGAGAGCATTAGTGGGGCTCGATGAGTGGGGTGGGGTGTGATGATTAAAGTGGACAGCTGTGGACAGTGTTAGCGTGGGAGTTTCAGTTTGTCAGTGACGATGTGACAGGACACGAGAGAGTAATTGTATGTGTGCACTGTGTCAGCATGTGTGTGGGTCAGTCTCGGCATTTAGCAGTCTAAGTGTTGGTGTCAGTGAGTCAAGGGTCAAAGTCAAAGTTTGCAGGGTCAGAGCTGGGAGCTGTTTCAGTCCACATTCCAGTGTATTACTGTCAGTGTACCAGTGTCAGTGATGCTGTGCCTGTGTATCAGTGTCAATGTGCATGTCAGTGTGTTACTGTCAGTGTACCAGTGTCAGTGATGCTGTGCCTGTGTATCAGTGTCAATGTGCACATGCCAGTGTATTACTGTCAGTGTACCAGTGTCAGTGATGCTGTGCCTGTGTATCAGTGTCAATGTGCATGTCAGTGTGTTACTGTCAGTGTACCAGTGTCAGTGATGCTGTGCCTGTGTATCAGTGTCAATGTTGCTGTGCCTGTGTATCAGTGTCAATGTACACGTCAGTGTAATACTGTCAGTGTACCAGTGTAAGTGATGCTGTGCCAGTGTATCAGTGTCAATGTGCACATTCCAGTGTATTACTTTCAGTGTCCAGGTGCCAGTGTATCTATTTCGGCGATAGTGTTTCAGTGTCAGTGTCTTACCAACAGGTCGCAGCCCTGTGTGATGAAGGAACGAGTGTGGTTCCGAGGCACCACTGCCTGCACTAATGGCACACCATCACTAACCACCTGCACAGAGAAGACACACTTGCTTACATTCAGACATAATGCTCTTGCATTTGTAATACCATTTCATACCGTTTTGTGCTTCAAATTTTATAACTAAATAATTCCTAAATTAACTTAATTACTAAATGGTAATTTGCAAAGTACACAACTTTTTGAAAATATAGAATATTCCTTGAACTCCTCTTTTCTATAAGTATGCTACCTCTTGCACTTTTCCATTCTAGAAACAATGTTTAATGACAAATGAATTCCAAACACAGGGAACAGCAGATGTTTGTTGTCTAAAAGAAGAAATGTTCAATCCCTACAGGCACAATAAACAAATGGTATTTGGAGACCAAGTTAAAATCTGTAAATTAAGATTTTAAAGGGATATAAACAACATTGAGTTGAGGGAACATCCGTAATTATGAGACATGAATTATTTTGAAAAATGGCTAAAGTTTCCCAGGGAAGACTGACTGAAACCCTTCTGCCATGTTTCTGTGTGTGGGACTGAGCCAGCTGTGGCTCCTACATCCTGCTAAAAATCGTCTGTAGCCAAGAGGTTCACACTGGGGCTGCTGACCTCCACGAAGGCCTTGAGTTTTCCCAGGTGCTCGAACAGGTTGGGAGGCAGGGTATCCAATCGGGCCTGTCGCCGGGAGGCGCTCTGCGCGGACATGCGGGGGGGGTGGGGCTCCTGCAGAGAGGTGGGCGGAGTCACACTCATGCTCAACAAAGAGGACAGTTTTATTCTCAGGACGAAGCTACACCTCACGGCCCTTTCACCATTGACAGAGAACAGGACTCTGAAAACCACCTGCATTTGGATTAAAACACCTTTCTGGATAATGGGGTAATGGGGTAGGGCACAAATTCCTCTTTTTCCAAAGCAACTGAACTGTACCAATAACTTACACCCAAAGAAGGCTCCATAGCTGAAAAGTTGTTTCCTTTCTTTTCTTTCCAGCATGGAATAAACCTTTAACTTGTTCTTTTGTACCAATAACTATACTTATATTATAGGCCTCTGGAGACAGACATGGTCCTCACAACAGTAAACCTCTGCTCTCTTCCTGAGTTTTTTGGATGTTATCATGTCCCTGGTTTAGCCAGACAATCACCAGTCACTCTATACAGATTATTACCAAAACACATTCTTCCTGTCTGCTAAAATATCCACTCTGAGGGCCACTGCTACTACTACTTCACATCTAGTTGAAGCTGCAGGACAAGAGAAAACATAGCTAATTGGCAAAGTTATCAGAAACAGCAAGATACATCTGGGTTTGCATGCAGGATCTCTCATACAGAAAAACGATTTTTCCAAGAAGCCCACGGTGATCATATAATATCACAAATATTCCAATTAAATTTTGTCCATTCATTCC
Organism: Lepisosteus platostomus; assembly: GCF_059453375.1. Lineage (NCBI taxonomy): Eukaryota > Metazoa > Chordata > Actinopteri > Semionotiformes > Lepisosteidae > Lepisosteus > Lepisosteus platostomus. Next base: position 22,390,439 of record NC_142622.1, on the reverse strand, counting down.
TCTGCTGCCGAATTAAAAAAAACAACCCCACACTGCTCTACAGTGGTTGGCACTGAAGGCTATATAATGCTGTGGTCGACCCCAGCTGAACCTTCACCTTGAGCAGCTGGCAGGGGGTCTGTCCGAAGTTGCTGATGATCCCTTCCAGCGCCTTCCGCTCCGTCTCGTTTGCGATGGCGTCGAGGTCCACGGCCCCTGCAGACAAACAGGCAGCACTGACAGCTGAAGACTCAATTCAGAAACCTGCCTTCCTCCAGCACAGAGAAACCACACATGGGAGCGTCGAGGTGTCTCACAAATCTCTAGCTATACAGACCCTGTCCGAGTTTTAATCTTGATTGGAACTTGTGAGACGAGGAGATTTACCCTTTTCCAAAACAGCGAGATGAACTGAGGAGGGGGGGGGGGGGGATTTCTTTGTGGAAAGAGGCAAAGGAGAACATGAAGCGAGAGGAGGCAGGGAGAGCGTGTGGCCCATACCTTCATAGGTGCAGTAGTAGAAGACGTTGAGGGCCTCCACAGCCTCAGGCCCCCTCTGCTTGTACCCGAAGATGAGGTCGATCCACTCGTGCAGGTGCGCGGACACGTGCTCCGACTCCTGCAGACACAGCGGGTCAGGGCTAGTGTCACAACAGCCACCATGTCAGCAGCGATGCTTGTAAATCCGCACCATGAAAGCACAGACCACTAGGCTTAAGAACAGCTTCTACCCTACTGCAGAATACATCATCAACAGCTAACTGCAATGCCTCAGACTCAATGTACATCCGCACTATGCACTTTTTGCATGGTCTGCCATGTTTTTTTCCTACTACTACTACACATTTATTGTTCTCCACAACATATGTATTGCTCCCGTTGTTATTATTTATTATGTTTGTTATGTACTGTCTACATTCTGTGGTGTTGTACTGTGTATGTCGGTGCAAATAAAAATTTCAATGTACGTCTCTAGTCTATCGACAAGTGGGTGGTCAGTGTCATTCACAGGCCTGCACATTTCTGTCCCAGAAGGTGCACATTACATCTTTTGACAGTTTACAGCCTTCTCCTTAATATCGAATTATCCTCCTGTTGCTGAAGTGTTCAAGTGTTAGGAGTGTTAAATCCTTTCTGTGTCAACCTTTTTTAACGACACAATCGGCCAGCGTTGTGGAACAGTAAAGAAAAACAGCAAGAGCAAGATAGCTTTGGTTTGCTATGACTTCATCTTCTATTGGTAACTTTAAATACTAACACTGAAAGGGGGGCATTTCTCAATAGCCATCTCCCATTTTAGCTAGCTTTCTCAGTTTGTCTGCATGTCTTACAAATGCATCAGGGATCCACACAATTACCAAAGCCTTCCTGTGTTTCCTGATGAAGTCCTCCCGGGACTCAGCCCAGCGGGGCAGCACTACATCGCTAACTTTGTCCTGGGACATCTGCAAACAGCCTAGGTCAAACCCTGAAGGAGAGAAATTCAAGCATGTTTGTTAACTTTCTTTCAAATTAATTAGCGTTACTGTTCCTTACACTTCCCTGTTGTAAACACTTTGGCAAAAAAGGTGTAAAACAGGTGAATTTCGTTTGGAACTGAAAAGGGAAAGACAGGGAAAGAGAGGGAGAAGAGATAAAAGGGGGAGAGCAGAATGAGAAACTGGGCATCAAGGGGAAACAGATTAAAGGCTGATTTTCATACGCAAGCTCAACGTATCAACAAATATTTCTGAGAAAAACACAGAAGCACAGCCCAAAGAACAGACGTGCAGGCAACAGGGGTCGCTGTACTGTGGAGAGACTCTAGCCAACTCATCTTAATTAAGCTGAGTGCCACTGCTTAGGCAATCAAGGTCCCAGTCTGGTAGAGACATTGACTAGGGCTTGAGCCCATGTTTGTAGAGCTCAGCCTGCACTCAGTCAACCAACGTTATCTTCTGAGCCCCTCAAGAGGCCCTGAGCCTGAGCTGCTTTGACATTGTAGACAATACAGATACTTGGTGAAGTGGGAGATATAAATATTGCACCTATTGAGCTGTTCAATATTACCACTTCACCTCAATAGGAAAGGTAGCAGCTACAGCAACTATTTTCCTTCCTGGGAATGGCACTGACACCTGCTTTCTATCCCACATTTCTAGCCTTTCCTCTTTAAACTTCAACGTTTTGTCTGTTCTCCTTCTTTTTCTGCTCTTACTGTTCATGTTCTCCAAGAACTCGGGGAAGTAGAAAAACTCGGGGATTAACTCCTTCACGTCTGCTGGGCTCTCCATGCGCGCCTGCCAGGCAGCTGCGACGGAGTGGAACTGTCGGTCCGCACAGTCAAACCTGCGGACGGTACAGAGGTCAACCGGGTCACGCCCACGCACAGTGCAAGTTCAACACACAGGCTGACAAGACATGGCATTAATGCCTGCTTTTGTCCTGTTTTCTCTCGGCAGGTTGCACATCTGTACAAGAGAGTCTCTGTAAGAGCATGCAAACATGTCAGAGAAGTGTTATCTCACCTGCCACTCTGTAGCTGGATGTGAAGTGTGGTGAAGGGCTCAGTCCTGATCATATAGTGCATGACGCCGGCAGCATTGGAGTAGTGTGTACCATAGTGGAACTTATCAATAGTGCCTGTAGAGTCCTCAAAGCTCTCATACCTGCAGAGACAAGTTAGCATAGATATGCATTAAATCACTGCCAAGGTATTTTGAAGAAACCAGAGTTCCCCCAATGTCATCATGTAAGGGGTCACTGAACAAGATCTTAAAACTAATGCGCAGTGCAGACACATCCCCCCAGACGCACTGGAACACACACCAGGCTGGTCTTTCAAACCCGGTGAAACACAAAGACAAACCAGTAGAGACACAGAGACATTTAGCAAAGAGGTTAACTGTTCTGAGAGAGGTGGCGAGCAGTTCACAGAAGGACAGAGGGAACAAAAGGCTCTCACTTCTCTCGGACTTCCTGTGCGTGCCGGGGGTTGACGACGCCGATGGGTTTGGACAGGTCCCTGAACACGGCCGGGTCATCGAGGTCCAGAGTTTCGGAGGTGTAGTCGCACAGCACCCAGGGGAACTACGAGGAAACCCACACTGAGAGACTGACGGACAGGCCGACTAATACACAAATACTGTACAGTGCACCTCAACTTGCATTCCTATATCATGCCTCAAGCAAGGAATTCCAGGGCACTTTACAATAAAATCTCCAGCTCAGAATCAGCTCAAAAAGCTCTGAATTAAAAGATTAATTTGAGCCTGTGATAAGAAACCTAGCAACTGATGCCCTTGGTCCTGGTTATATGCAGGTAGAGGGGAAGTCAGGAGTTCTCCATCTACTCGTCTCGGTGTGGCTTAGGACACACAACAACGATTGATCCAAAATATCTGGGTCCAGAGTCGTGAATGTCCTTGGAAGTTGTGAGCAAATCTTATTTATTAAAAATTATATCAGTCCTATGCAGATCTTTAGAAAAAGAGCAAAGGCTGAAGAATGGGAGAATTGTGTTGACAGCGCAGACACTGAAATGAATCTTTACTTCTTCCTTTGCAGCCAATACAAGCTGTAACACCTCCCCACTCCAACTGGAGCTGGTGTATTCCTGGATCATGGAGGACGGGATAAAGGCATCACAGTAGTCTAACCAGGGCACGACAATACAGAACTGGCAAGGCTAACAGGCAGGGACACACCACTCGGCCTACAGACACTGGGGCACAGTCAACATAGACATTAAAGGGGGACTGTAATGCTATTTTTATATTCTGAGGTTAGAAAGAATCAGCATTGATGAGTGCGTTTCAAATCACAGTGGAAGTAAAATGTACACGATAACATGTAAAACCTAAACTTTGTGATACTTTCAATTTATTTTGTTACCGAGATGTAATAACCATCTGAGAAACTTGGGACTGTAGTTCTCCTTTAAGACAGATGGACAGAAAGAACCTTACCACAGGGTACTGCGAGAGGTCATTGTAGGTGCGGCCTGCAATGGTATTGAGCTGCATCAGGTACTCGAAGTTGGAGATCTCCCTGAACACCCATTTCTGGAACAACAGAACAGCACTGTGGCATCAACACACTTATGATACCTGCATCACCAGCAGGGAACACTCTCCCTCTCCATTCGTCTCTGTCTCTTGTTCCGTCTCCTCAGTCCCTTTCTCTGGTGATCTTTACCTCTTTTCTCTTTCCCTCGGTCTCTATCGCACCATGATTATCTGTGTCTCAATCTCTGGCCTCTCTAGTTACCGGCAGCCATATCACCTTGCAACTCACAAATGGCAGCCCACTGAAGCTCAGCAGGTGTGAGCCTGGTCAGTACCTGGATGGGAGACCTCCTGGGAAAACCTAAGGTTGGTGCTGGAAGAGATATTAGAGGGACCAGTAGGGGGCACTCACCCTGCAGTCTGTGTGGGTCCTAATGCCCCAGCATAGTGACGGGGACACTACAGGTTAAAAAGGCGCCATCCTTTGGATGAGACGTAAAACTGAGGTCCTGAGGCTCTGTTGCCTACGCAAAAAGAGTAGGGGTGTAACCCCGGCATCCTAGGCTGCCGTCGCATCATCCAGGTGGGGCTGCACACTGGTGGTGGTGGAGGGAAGTCCCCGTTACCTGTAAAGCGCTTTGAGTGGAGTGTCCAGAAAAACGCTATATACAGTAAGTGTATAAGTACTATCATCACGTTCAGATATATTATGGCCAAAAGGCATTGGACAAGTGTTGCGAAATATGCGAAACATAAAGATCCCAGAAGAACAGGCATGGCATGAAAGAGGGTACTGGAATGAAGCACATTTACAGTAAGTCTCTGACCCCATTGCAGGATGCTACAATGTGTCCAGCTATTGTACACATTCCTCTCTCCAAGACAGGCTGAGAAAGATATTTTCTTCTGCCTCCAGTGTTATCTTTGCCTTTCAGTATCAGCACCCAGTTCTGCTACACTGGTTTATCAACAGCGTACTGATCAGCAGTGAGAAACACTCTCTGCAAGGCTGTGACCTCAGTTGCGAGAGCTGTAAAGGTATAGATCTAATCTGCAATAGTTTACTTCTTTACTAGAGCAGATCCTACATCTTCTCTCGAAGCTTTCTGGCTGGAGGACTCCTGAAAATTGACAGCAGTGTAAGAAGAAAGGAATTAAAGGCAAAAGTGCAAGGCAGAGCCTGGAAGTAGGGGTGCTGATCTGCTGCTCCCTTCATCAGCAGAGACCTTAGCTCTGGTCTGCAGTCATTGTTACTGAAGTGGGAGATGGAGCCTGTGTACCCCGATTCACTCTTCCTCACCTGTGTTAGCCCTGAGGCCGTCAGCAGGGCCTGGGGAGACCGGGATCCAAAGTAGAAGAGGTTGGGGGGCCGCAGTCCCAGGATCCGAGAATACACTTTGTTACGGACCTGCGTAGGGGGACAGATCCACAGACACTAATTCTGATAGAGAACCAAATATGAGTACTCTCTCTAAGAGCTTAATCCAAATGCTACAGGGTAATTCCACAGTAGAAAGTGCAAAGAAGAATCACAACATTTCGGTGTTGAGCACAACTGAAGAAGGATCAGTATTGTGTTTCTCCTTTCCATTTTTCAGCATGGAATTAACCTTTACTTGTTCCTTTGCAGGCAACACCAGCTGATGCAACTCAACACTTGAACTAATCCACAGGGTGTCTGGTCCAAATAAAGACTACTGAAACAGATCCATCTGTTTTCAGTGACTGCTTCATCCTTAGACAGTAACGGTCAGTCTAACTCAGTCAAATGGTGCATGGTAGGACCATACCCCGGAGGGGCACACACGTACATTCACAGGGCAAAGCAGAGATGCCAATTAGCCAGCATGGTCAGCATGGGATGGACTGTGGGAGTAATGCAAAGAACCCAGAGTAATTGCCACACAGGTAGAGCCAAATTGCTGCGCAAAACGTCCTCAGCCTATCACAATGTAGAGATGCCAATGAACCTGATGCCATTAAGTCAGTATGGCATGGACTGTAGGAGGAATGCAGAGAATCTACAATACAGAGAAGCCACAATATAGGCAGCATTTCTCTTAATTACACCCTAGTTGAATATACTGCAAAATGAAAGTGTAAGCTCAATTTGTCTGGTTAATTCCTGCCTGGGGACAACTAGGACAACTCTAAATCCAAGCATATGAACTACCACAGCAGTACACTGTAACAAAGCGCCGTTCAGTGTGTCCCGCGGAGGACAGAGCGGTCAGCGTGGCACAGGAGAGACAGAGGGCACTGTGCTGTTCAAGAAAGGCACCTTCTTCTTGAAGTTGATGAAGTAGTGTGCCTGGTCATTAAAGAACAGCTCCAGGGCGGACCGCCGCAGGTTGTAACGTCGCAGATGGACCTCCCTCAGCTGGGATAGTGGACGCTTGAAATCATACCCAATACCTGAAAGAGAAGGGAAAGGAAAAAGTGTAAAAATGCTCTACAGGACTGTGTTTTTGCAAGGCATTCGGAGCCAGGAGCCCTCGAGATCCTCAACATTAGAACCTAGGAGCTTGTCTAGATCAGAAACCAAGGTCTTTAGTGGATCACCAGGAGTTTGTAAGAACAAATGATACATTTCCCTGCGAAGCCTCCCTTCTTTTCCTCAAATTGAAAGTTTGTCAATTCACACCAGGTGAATGTGAGACAGGAAAGGGGAAAACGGGTCCCTGATGTCAGAGTCAGCAGGGTTGTGGGTCTTTATCAGAGGCTGTGGCTCGGGCCTGGCACTCTGCTTCAGGGGCTTAATCAGCTGTACTGCCTTCATTCACGATCTCCCCACAGCCCCTGGAGCTCCCGCCCTCACCCTCCTCCGTCTCCTCCTTTTCACTGGTGCCGTCGTAGAAGTACAGGTGGTGCGTGGTGACCTCCAGACGACCCTGGATCACGGCCACGATGGTGATGAGCTCGCACTCTTCTGACAGGACCAACTTTTCCTTCTGGTTCTCTTCGTCCACCTCCGTCCTGAGGGAGACGGGCAGGGGGGAGGAGTGTGGAAGAGCCGTACCGGGCCACAAAAGAAGTGGAGAGGAGGTGTTGATACGACTGTTAGAAGTATCTATGAAGTGCAAAGATATTCACCCCCTTCTAATGACATCCCATTTTATTGAATTACAAAATAACAAACTTTTTTTTTTAAAGCGATTAAAACTGAACACTTTTGTGGGCCTGGGAAAATGTAAACATCAGCAAAAACTGCAAAGAAAAATAAAAAAAATATAGATGGCACAAGTATTCTCCATCTTTGCTATGACAAACCGACATTTGTGCAAGTGCATGGGACTATTCTGACAAGTTCACTAACTGAGTGGCCACAGTCTGTGTGAATGAATAGCTGTTCACACGACTTCAGAATCACATGACCTCCCATAAATTGAATAGAGGGCCCTTAGTCAGGGAGTGAATGGCAAGCAAAGATTTAACCGTGAAGACAAAAGGAGCTTTAAAAACAACTAGGGGATAAAGTTGTGAAAATATTTCAAAGACCTTAAGTATCCCTTTGAGCACAGAGAAGTCGATCATTAAGAAATTACATTCTTCAAGAGAAATTATTTTTGAGTTTATAGTGAAAATCCTTGGTTGAACCTCATTGTCCTGATACTTTTGGAGGGCACTATCTGTTGCGACAAAGCTGGAATAGGGATCTAACTATTTTGCAGGTACTGTGGAGTACAATTTAGCTATAGAAACAATTCTGCAGATCCACAACAAAAACTTGACTGTGCTGCTGTGCCCAGTGACTCACTGATTGTCCGGGTAGACCAGGTCCTCGTCGCCCAGCTGGTCGTCCTCCATGTCGCTGACTTTGGCCTCCTTCGCTACGGCAAGAGGCAGCGGCTCCGCGAGGCTGCGGTTATCCGTGCCTGCAGACACAGCCAATCCGAGGATCAACACACTCCCGAGGAACACTGCGTCTCCGACGCTACACTTACAGCAGCAGGGTACTGTTGCGTGGGGATGGTTCCACGTTTCCTAAGCGTGGGCAGCCTCACATACCCATGTTGTCTCTCAGAGCGCTGGCCTCTCTGTGCGAGTCAAAGTTGTAGGTGGGAACCAGCTTCAGACGCATCTTGGAGTACGTCTCCGCGCTGGACAGCTTCCAGTGCACCTCCGGCTGGATCCTGAATGATGGAGACGGGGAGGGAGGAGAGACAGATTGAAACACCCAGGCAGAAAAGAGATGAGACGGGATATTGAGCCAGTTAGCAAAATGAACAGAAACACAGAGAAAGACAGAACAAGTAGATGGAGAGACAATCCGAGATCAGAGAAGCAGAACGCCTGGTGAAAATGTAGTCATTACAAAACAGTTCATATCAAAGGACCGTGGCACAGTGGAGCAGTGATGGGAGCCTGGGTTCAATTCCTGGGCTGGTATCTGCTTGGAGTTTGTATGTTCTCAACATGTTTGTGTGGATTTCCTCTGGGTGCTCCGGATTTAGCCCACAGTCCAAAGACATACAGATAGGTTAATTCACTTCTGATAGAACTTGCCGAGGTATTAGAGTGTGTTTGTATCTGCCCTGCAATGGATTGGTGTTCCATGCCTTGTGCATGTTGCTTGCTGGGCTAGCATCCCATTCTCCTGCCACCCAAAACTGGATGAAACCATTAGAAAATGGATAATATAAAAAAAATGGATGATTAGAGCAGAAGTGAGCTGGACAGAAACACTGGCACTGGAGTTATACAAGCTGAAATACGGTTACAGATACAGGGGCTGGGGTGGACAGACTGACAGGCATCCTCACCGCAGTGCCCAGGCGCCCCTCTCGCTGGTCAGCTGTCTGCGCAGGGCCTTCCACTGACGCAGCACTGCAGCCTGCTGGCTGGCCGCCTGTTTCAGCGCGCTGTAATATCGGGTGTTCTCACTGCGCACGCGGCGCAGGCAGGGCTCCACTATCACCTCCTGCCAGACACAGAGAGAGCATGTTACAGCAACACCGAGAAAGCAAGAACACAGACTCCAGCAACACAGTGGGATGCAGAGACAGGGAGAGAGCGTAAGACAGTGGAGTTAAAAGACTGTGACAGCCATGGGTAAAGATCATTAGAAAGAGACAGAGCAACTGGATTGAGTACCTGGAATCTGGCCTTGCTGTGCACACGGTCTTTGTCCCGGCGCTGGGCCGTGCTCATTAGAGCATCATAGCAGGAGTTCCAGAAATTAGACATGAGGTCGTGACTCTTCCCAAAGGTGTCTAGCTCATACTGCTGCATGGTGGGCTGCACCTGGAGAGAGAGACACACACCCACGCACTCAGGTACCAATTCGAGGTCAAATAATTCCCAGGCCTTATCGATGAATAGACTGCAAAACAAGGCTCTGTTCCCAAGACATCAACTTTACGTACACTTTAAATACATATTGGATAATCTAGCTTTGCTAACATGGGAAAACTTTGTATTAAACTCTCAATTAAATACTACAGTTTTAGTTTAGACTGCTGGCCAATTTCTAATTCAAGAGCATAGAAGCACTGAATGCTACACAGGAACACTTCACATTTAATTAAACTGAAATTAAGCTCTGTATGCCACCATACATACTGTATCTAATTACATGGTATGTCTCTTATGATTAGTATTATTTCACATTATAGTAATACATTGCTCATTACAACTTTTATTCATGACATGAGACTGATTCTATATAAATTCCTAGTAGCTATATGGTACACAGATATCATTCTGCTGTTTCTCAAAAGAAGGCAGGGTATTGCCTTCAACAACATATCTGGGTTTCTTGTTCCAAACCTCCAAGTACTTCTTGTTTATAAAAGTGTTTCCCTAGATGTGGAGGGGTAGAGTGCACTGTACAATATCATCCAAGAGTATGGGTTGTGAAACAAATCTCCTAACTTTCTTTGAGCGATCAAAATATTCACACCAACTTAACCACATGGAAGATTGATCCTCAAATACATGAGCAGAGGAGATCAAGGTCTTGTACTGTAACACTGGAGTACCACACGTATCGGTATAAGGTCCCTTAATCCTCACAATGATTAATGGCTCTCACAGACAGCCATCTAACCGTACAGGGTTACAACTGTAAACCAAGCTGAAAACTACTAGTAACTCCAAGTTATGTGGGAGTTGCTTTCCTAGATTACAAGAACAGACACTTTGCATTGCAAAAAGAGACACTGACATGGTGCGTGCTGAAGTCCTTCCATTCCTGGGTGCAGATGTATTGCTGCAGGTCCTGAGTGAAGGTGGCGCTGCCGTTGGTGGGGGGCAGGGAGGGTAGTAGGGCATGCAGGGCGGATGGGTCAGCGTGCTGGTCCAGCAGTGTGCGCATGATGGGCACGAGCTGCGAGAAGGCCTCTGCTCGCCCGCCCTCCTCCAGGGCCTGCACCAGGGGGGCCCCGAGGCGTCCCAGCAGGAAGCACACTTCCTCCCAGACCAGGCAGAGCACTGTCTGCAGCAGGCTGTGCAATTTCACGCAGGCCATAGCAAACACCTGCACAGGGAGAGATGGGCCGGATTGACATCTGTAGTACAGTGCGGGATGAACAACACTACAATTATATCAGCCACAACTCTAACTTAGGCATGGTAATGCCTCTAAAATGAAACAACTCCACTTGGTTAGAGATGAGGAAAATTAATAATAAGTACTGGTACACAACGTCAAGAAGATACAAATCTTTGGAGAAAACTAAGTCTTGTTGTTGATGTGGAGAAAGCCAGTAAAAGGGTACAGACAGAAGGTAGCAGTATTAAAATGAATGTCTCAGAGACTCAATGTCTTATTAATTCTTAGTCTGATGGATTAAATGTACTAAAGACTGTGAAAGGAGGATCTCCCACGCGCAAGCTCGCGTCAGGGCCCAGACCTGGGAGTGCTGCTGCTGGATGTACCCGGTGATGATGCGGAGGCCAATCTGAGCCATCTCCCGCAGCTCCGGCGGCCCCGGGGAGCCGTACCAGGCCTGCAGTCGGTCCATGAGGTTCACCACCCCTTCAAAGATCTGCCGCAGGAGGGAAACACACAGGGTCAGGCACAGGGCCTGCAACAACTACTACTAAGAAACAGTTAAACAGTTAAGATGCGCTCCACCTTCCCAAAGACGTAGCACGTATGGTCAACAATCCAGATGACTGCTCATCTCCTCCATAATTTGTCCTGGGACGGGAGTTACAATTACTGAAACACAGGCTTTTATTTACAACCACCCACTCCAGAGATGCAGGCATCACCAGAGGATCTTAAACCTGCAGGATTAAGAGGGAGTGCTGAGTGGAGGTGAAGGCTCTGGACTCCTAACTATAGGGTGTGGGTTTAATTCCCCCCTTCTGGTGCTGTTGTTGCATCAATGAGCTTTAACCCTGATTGCTCTTGTTTACTTAGTTGTACCAACAATTGTCCAGTACCAATGTGCTGAAGAGTCACCTGAGGTACCCTTCAACAATGCTGCTACCCTGGGATGGACTGTTACTCTGGGGAAAGAGTGCAGCTCTCAGTACACTTTACACTACAGAAAACAGGATAAGCTCCAGCCTGATAAACATCATAGAGGAGTCTATCCTCCTTGACTGCCAACCTCCAATCCCACAAGACTCTCCCCCTCAGTACCAGTTTCCCAGGGACTGTACCCCCTTATTCTCAACACCTCTAGTGCCTACTCTCTGATCCAGAGGAGGGAGAGAAATAAGAAGAGATATTTCAACCTTTACATATGTCTACTGCTTCAGTCCCAGACAACCTCAGATGTTGCGATCTGGAACCCTTCAACAGTTGCACAATGGGAGCTCGTCGTCCATTCCTCAATCATCGTCGTTCCCTCTCTGCCTCTTCTCGTCGGGCCTTACCTTCTCGCTCCACAGCGCCTGGTTGTCCGTGCCCTCTGCAAACAGGAAGTCCTGCAGCAGACGCAGGAGGCGCACGATGGAAAGGCAGTGTCCAGTTGGCGAGGTGCCCACGCTGTCCCTCAGGTCAGTGAGGGATGACTCCAGCATCATCTCCAACAAACTGAGACAGAGGGAGGGAGTCAGTTGGAAAGCGCAGATGGAGAGAAAAACCGAGAGACGCCTTTTTCAGCCTCACTGATACAAGAAAGGGGGAGGGGCAGACAAAAACACACACGGACATGGTGAGGAAATTAATTCAAGTCAAAATCCTGACTTGGAGGGCAAACTCCCTGCACCTGCGCTTGATGTCATCTGGTGGGCGCACCAGCTGACAGGAGGAACCAAGCTTGGTCAGCACGGAGAAGACCTGCCCCCTCTCGCGCCACACAGCGTCCTCGCTGCCCTCTGCCCCACTCCACATCACGGAGAACACGATATTCGTCAGTAGGTTACATAGTTCCTCCTCTGGGGTTTGCTGGAGGGGAGAGGAGAAGTTGGACAAGTATGGGGATTGATTAGTGCTATTCTGACACATCAGTTTGTTCTACAGAAAGTCAATGTACCTGTGAATCAGCAGAATAACTGAAATGGCATGACATGATATTGTCAAAGAATTAAGCCAAACTAAAGTATCAGACAGCCAATGTATTTTACTAGGTCAGTGAGGAGCAGCAAAAGCACTTAATCAGTTAATAACAGTAGGTTAGTGGTGCTAGAGGTTGTACAGGTAGTACTCGTGGGTTCCAGGTGTTAGAGGTGTTGTACAGTCAGGACCAGTAGGTTAAAGGTGTTAGAGGTGTTGTACTGTCAGTTCCGGTGGGTTACAGGTGTTAGAGGTGCCGTACAGTCTGTACCGGTGGGTTACAGGTGTCAGAGGTGTCGTACAGTCAGTACCTTTGGGTTGCAGATGTTAGAGGTGTTGCAAAGTTAGTAACCATGGGTTACAGGTGTTAGAGGTGTTGTACAGTCAGTTCCTGTGGGTTAAAGGTATTTGAGGTGTCATATAAACAGTACCTGTGGGTTAGAGGTGTTAGAGGTATTGTCCCCAGGTGGGACCTCTGTGCCATAGCTGCCATCATCCAGAATGTTGGAAAGGCTGGAGCTCTTTCGGGCGCGAAGACCAGGGAAGGGCTTGCAGTTATCGAGAGGGGAGGGGGTGTCAGCTTGGCTTACTGGGGTTTGTGATCCAGTGCCTCCCCCACCTGCACCCCCTCCTAGCTCCAGCCCTAGGTCGAAGGGTGAGCCACTAAAGGGGGAAAGGGGGTGGTAAAGGCCCTGTTCCTCATCTGCCCGGTGGCCTGGTATGTCCACAGTATTGGAAATGGAGGACGACTGGCTGGCCAACTCTGCCGAGTCAAAAGACTTGAAGTTGAGCGAGTTTCCAAAGTTCTTGAGCTGGCTGCCACCAACGGGAGACAGCGAGAGGTCAGAGAACCCCTCTGAGACAGACACATCCGGCGGGTCCTCTTCCTCCTCCTCTTCCACCCTCAGCTCGTATGGCAGGAAGACCTCATGTGCCGGCTCTTCCAGCACCATGCTGTCCTGCCTCAGCAGGCTGGGCCGGGCCGTCTCCAGCGACGAGGCCGGGCTCAGCCCGGACTGGCTGGCAGCGCGGGACTCGTAGGACTCCTTGACGTAGAGCTTGGTGAGCACGTCCTGCCAGCCGGGCTGGCGTGCCAGCTGCTTGACGTTGTCCTCGCTGGAGTAGATGAGGTGAAACAGCTGGGGGAGGGCAGAGAGGAAGGTCATCAGGCTGTAAGCAAGGGCAGTGAGCCTAAACGCACACCCGTCATCCACTAATCACTCCCAGACAGACGTGTCACACTCTCTCAAAAGTCTTTTTTCTACACTGTAACCAATTCTTAGTCCATGTCCCCGCGTGACTGGGATTCCCAGGATTTTCAGTATGAGTAATGAATAAATTTATGTTTAAAATTAATAATTTAAGTTTATCCTCAAAGAATTTCTGCAAATGTAGATGTCTAACTTTACATGTGCCAGTACATCACATTGTAGAGCCATTGGAATGAAACTGAGAGACATCTTGTAATGTTCAAGCATGTTAGTTTTTTTCACTCAGTGGCACAATTGTTTACTAACAGAGGCAAGTAGTTTGAAGGGATTCTACTTAGTGAAACACAACTGAATATATTTTTGTCTTTGAAAAGAAAAGTGCTAACAAATAATTCATTCCCGTCTACCATGACATGAATATGGAGTGTGAAATGTTAAGGCATGTGCTCTTTGGCGTAGATGGAGAGGCAGTGTGGGTGATTCAGTGAGTACCCTGGAGGTGGCGATGTTAAGAACGAGGCAGTCACTCATACTCTTTGGAGTTGGCCTTACCTTGCGGCAGACGTCAAGGCGCACAGCCAGGTCAGCCCGGTGAGAGAGATACGCCACGGCCAACAGGTCCCTGAAGTTAGGAGTGGAGTCTGACGGAAGGAGAAAGAGACAAAAAAGGTGTTGAGGTGTAACAAGGCCACCAAAGACTGAAGGCTTTTCTCTCAATCTTGACATAGTTAAGGGCTCCAGTGGAGAGACATTACTATTTTTTTTTTATTACTGCTTTCAATCGAGCCCCTCATCCCCAATATTTCCCCCCATTTCTTATAAACCCTCTGTGACCACCCACCCTCATCTCCATCTCCACCTTCTCCCTCCAAAACTCTCTTTTCTCTCTACTGTTCACCTCCCAGTCCCACAGTTAGTCTTTCGGCTTTCCTCTCTCCTTTTGTTTAGCTCTCACTTTCTACCTCTTTTCTTCCTTTCTCCTTGTGCCTCCTTTCTGTCCATCCTATCTATCTCCCTGTCTCCACCTTTGTCACCCGGTTTTCAGCCTGTCCCCGTCACTAAGTGTGGTTACCTGTAGCGAGAACTTGCTCATAGAGGCAACGGATGGTTGTCAAGGTGACGGGGATGTCACCCAGGCTGCAGACCAGACCCAAGTACCCACAGTCCCTCAGCTTCAAGCGGTGTTTGCCGCGCTCAGACACACGCTCATACTTCAGCATCTTATACAGGATCTGAGAGAAGGGAAGAAAGAGGGGTTGAGAGGAAAAATGGATATGCGAGGAGAGCAGAGACCAGGGGGGGATCAGTGGGTGACAATCATAGCTTTAAAAAGAGGACACTGTTGAATGTCTTATGTCTTAATAAGTGAGCTAGCCACAGCGTTTGAGCAGCCAGCAGACCCTGCCATCAGGCGATATGATAAAGAATTCCTGCTCCATGCTGATGAGCATGGGCTGCAGCTAAGGGCAGATTGTGTCTGGAGGGAAAGGAACATTACCACATTGTACAGGAGAAAAAGGGGACAAATGCAGCTGAACTGAGTGCAGAGCAATAACACTTCAACTCCAACTATTTTAGGTAGCCTGGTGTAGGACTCGCGAGCTGCGTAAGTTATTTAATATAACTTAGAAGGGAAACCGTCGGGGTTTTTTGGCTGAATCTGCACAAGGAGACTTAAACACTGCGACTAGCACCCCCTACAGGAAGTGTAGTGGGTGGGCACAGCTGCGTTGAGGCCTCTCACCCGGAAGACTCTCTCCCTCACGCCGTCTCCGAAGGTGCTGTTGAGCAGCAGACAGTAGAGTGGTTCCACCCCCGAATCCAGCAGCACAGCCAGCAGCTGGTCCCGGGGCGGGGAGGAGCGTAGGAGGCTGTACAGCATGTCCAACACGCTGATCACCTGCAGGCAGGGCAGGGACACAAGACGCCCATCATTTCACCTCGCCAGAAGCTGCTCCGCCCGATAAATGCCAATAAAAGGCAGCCTGAACTGGGGAAGGACACACAGGAAGAGCTTCATTTCTCGCCAGATTCTCTCGTCTTAAACTCAAGTAAGAGTTTGGGCCCAGAAAGTTACACGAGTCAGATTTCACCCTTGAGCCTCATGCACATTTACAGTTTTCTACTGTGATGGCAGTGCATCCCTCAGCACATGAACACGTAGTACTTTGTACTACATCAAATATGCTGTAGTCAGCAATAACATGTAACAAATGTGGATTAAAGACTAAAAATCAAACAAAAAAAATTAAAATCATGGTTTAAAAAAGCTAGAGCTATTGAAGGAAGCACTACGCAGGTGTTGTAGGCTCCACTTACCTCTGTAAATCTGAACGTTTTATTAATGGATATGACCAAAAATTTCTATCACAGTATAATTTTAATTTTGGACCATAATGATATACATCAGGATATAGAAGTTTTGCTCATACTTTTAATAGAACATGCTTTAAAAGCAGTACATGACTTGGTTGGCAAGTTTTTATTGCCTGAAGTTAACTATTAGGTCTGAACCAGCAAGACGAACATTTTCAGAATTATATCTTTTTAATTAATCTTTTTCCCAGACTAAAATATCGGTCCGACCGGGATTTATAAAATTCCAAAAATTGTCCGGGATTTTCTTTTGCTCGTTACTTAGACTGTGTAAACAAACATAGGCCTACATATTTTCCTTCGTTCCATGCATTACCGGTAGATGTTTTGAACTTACATGCAGCGTATACAGCGCAGCTTGAAAACAGTTCTTGTCTGTGTGGCTGTTTTTATGGCCATGAGAAATAACAATGTTTAACTTGTTTCATTATATTTCAAAATGTTTCGTTAAAATTGATCATTTTTGCAACCAATGCGAACGTCTCCTAAGTTATGATGTCTTAATTTTTTCCTCAGATGTTCAGACTTTTGTTGTGTTAAAATACAAATAAAAAACTTGAAAAATAGGGCTATATTTTAGTTTTTTCCTTGTTTGCCATTATGGAAGAGAAATAGCAACACTGCAACTGTTTATCAGTTTACTAAGAAGTGTAATAAAACTAGAGAGTTTAAATTTAAATTGATTTTTTTATTAGAAAAATCAAAGATGCGTTACTTTGGAGGCATTTGTCGAGTGTCGATTATCTCCACCCCCCGCCGTCCTTTTTTATGAAAACCAAAATATGGTCAACCTACTGTAAAGTTGAACTTGTGTAAACTGAGTGCTATGTAACCTGGGGCGAGCCGGTATATGAACTAGCAAAGCCACAACCTGTGATTCACTTGCGTTCTGATGGCTGGCTCATCGCTTGAGCCCTCTTGCCCTCCCCTGGCCTGGTACCTGGTGCTCCTCGGCCACAGCGGCCATGTAGGCCAGAACGCTGTGCAGCTCCTCCGTGGTGGGCCCCTTCTGGAGGAAGTCCTGCGCCAGGGCGAACAGCGAGGTCTGGACCGTCCGCACCTCGTCAGAGAGAGGCCCTCCTTCCTTCTCCGCCCTACAACACACACACACACACACACACACACACACGTCACAGACATGTTCCTGCTCAGCACCACGAGCACAAACAGACCTACGTATCAGCCGACTTGATCCTCAGCCCAGCAGTGGTCTAGAAGGATCAGTGACTTATGGATGTAGCTCTAAAATCCGTAAGGATTGATTTAAATAAATAAGATTTGAATCTCTCCACCTATTTGTTATTGCACCCAGTTAAGGATAGTGGCAAGCAGGGAGAAGACAATACTGCTCCCCACCTGGATGGGATGCCAAGCCACCGCAGAGCAAAGAGAGAAAAATTTAGAATTTAGACCAATAACGTTTAGCCGCCCTGTCATTGTGAGGTGGGAGGATGCCAGAGGGCCTGATGAACATCATGGGAAGAACATGCAAACTTCCCACAGAAAGACACTCAAAGTCACAATCAAACCCAGGACCCTGAATTTGGGAGGCGGCCGTGCTGGCTACCATGGTACTGCGTCTCCTGTGAGATACTGAGATGAAACCAAATGCACACAATCTTGTCCTGAACTACAACACTCTGAAAACATGCTTTTACTGATGGCTAACCTAACCACAAGGGGGTGCTGTTGACACAGTCTCAGATTAATGGTGCATCCATTTTTTCTAATTCACCCGCTCTGTCTCTTCACCTGGTTTTACAGTTAATTTATAATTATAATAATTGCTTACACTTATAAAGCGCTTTTCTGGACACTCCACTCAAAGCGCTTTACAGGTAATGGTGTCTCCCCTCCACCACCACCAATGTGCAGCTCCACCTGGGTGATGTGACGGCAGCCTTAGTGCGCCAGAACGCTCACCACACATCAGCTATCAGTGGGGAGGAGAGCAGAGTAATGAAGCCAATTCATAGATGGGGATTATTAGGAGGCCATGATTGGTAAGGGCCAATGGGAAATTTAGCCAGGAGGCCGGGGTTACTCTTTTCGAGAAACGCCTTGGGATTTTTAATGACCACAGAGAGTCAGGACCTTGGTTTTCTAATCTGAAGGACGGCGATGTAAAACACTTTTGTAAAAACACTTTTTACAGTGTAGTGTCCCCGTCACTGTACTGGGGCATTAGGACCCACATGGACTGCAGGGTGAGCGCCCCCTGCTGGCCCCACTAACACCTCTTCCAGCAGCAACCTTAGTTTTTCCCAGGTCTCCCATCCAGGTACTGACCAGGCTTACAGCTGCTGACCTTCAGTGGGCTGCGAGTTGCGAGTTGCAGAGTGATATGGCTGCTGGCTATATCAGTTCCTGTCACTCTCTAATTTATCATCTGCTCACTCATCTCACTCTCTCCTTCACCTTCTCTTCACATGGCCTCTCTCCTTCTTTGCCCATCGTCTCCTTCTCCTTTCACTTTGTTCTCCTCTTCTCATCTTTTTCTCCTTTCTCACCTTCCGTCTGCCCCCCTCTAGCTCCCCTCCAAAGGCCTACCCGTAGTGCGTCCTGATGGAGTCCAGGGTGTACTGCACTCCGTACTTCCTGCGGAAACGCTGCCTGCCTTCGCTGATCACGGAAGACAGGTACTGGACGTGTCCTGCAAGGAGAGGAAGGAGGGAGGGAAACCAAAGAGAACTTCACATTCCACCTTCAAATAAATCACATCGCACCATTGCTTGCCTTCTTGTAAATTACTGAGAGCTGATTTGTGTGTGTGCCATCCAGGCAAATCGTATATGAAGTTCCCAGGGACAGTTTATCCTCATAAGCTGGAAGGACTGTGTGTGTGTTAGCTGTACGTGAAGAGACTGTTTGCACTGTGTGTGGAACAGCACTGACAACATCTTGAACAATAAGGTATTAGCAGTGACTGTTAAAAGGCAGTTACCCTGTAAAATCAGCGACAATTATGACAATTACAGTGAAGTAGGAAACTACAGGAAGTGCACTTAAAACCCACAACAGGAGATGCTAATTTACGCAAAGAATTATGGGAAGATGGAACCAGTAACCCAGCCAAATTGTTAAAGCTGAGAAACTGGATTTCTTCCACGAACCTGGGAGACCCTTGGATCAATCGGATCATGGGCCACATGGCAGAATTCATTCGGCAAGGCCCACAGACCTGCATGGACAGTACCTATTCGCACAGCGAAGTGGCTGCTGCTCCAGATTCGGAAGTCGAACAGCAGGTGTTGGTACAGGCTGGTCAGGAGGGCGCTGTTCCCCTCGCTGGATACCTGCTTTAGCAGGATCTGGGAGGCCATCAACACACTCATATCCATCAGGGAGCTGGGCACCTGGGGGTGGGAGGGGGCATTTAGCTGCTATGTCATTTCATATGTCATATGGCCGCTGGCTATGACATATCACCCTGCAACTCAAAACTGGCAGCCCACTGAAGCTCAGCAGGTATGAGCCTGGTCAGTACCTGGATGTGAGACCTCCTGGGAAAAACTAAGGTTGCTTCTGGAAGAGGTGTTAGTGGGGCCAGCAGGGGACACTCAGCTCACCCACTGGTCTATGTGGGTCCTAAGGCCCTAGTATAGTGATGGGGACACTACACTGTAAAAAGGTGCCGTCCTTCTGATGAGACATAAAACCTGACTCTGACTGGTCACTAAAAAACCCAGGGTGTTTCTTGAAAAGAGTAGGGGTGTAACCCCGGCATCCTGGCCAAATTTCCCGTTGGCCCTTACCAATCATTGCCTCCTAATAATCCCCATCTATGAACTGGCTTCATCACTCTGTTCTCCTCCCAACTGATAGCTGGTGTGTGGTGAGCGTTCTGGTACACTACGGCTGGTGTCATATTATCTAGGTGGGGCTGCACACTGGTGGTGGTGGAGGGGAGTCCCCATTACCTGTAAAGCGCTTTGAGTGGAGAGTCCAGAAAAGAGCTATATAAGTTGTTATTATTATTATAATAATTTCTGCATGCAGCAGTTGGACTATGGGCACAGTATAGAACAATCCAGTCTGTGGAAGGCTGATGAGTTCCATTACATCTGCTATCTGTCTGTCTACCACCAAGGCAGAGGAAAGAAAGAGGAAGGACTGTGAAAGGGAAGAGAAAGAGATTGACCTGAGGAGGAAAAGAAAGAAAGGAATACTTTAAGAGGAAAGAGCCAATGACGAGACACAAAGAAAGGGTCCTGCTGCCTGCAGTGTCCACACACAGTGCTTACGCTGACCTTGGTGAGCATGGCAGCGATGATGGCAGGGCCGTGGCACAGCAACAGGCTGTCCTGGTTGACGGGGTGATGGCAAACAAAATTCTTCACCATGAGCAAGAAAGCGGCCACGTTGTTCCTCTCCAGGCGACCCTCTGGGGAACAAGGACAGAGCACAGGGCCAACACATGATGTGGAGTCCCTATAGGTGCTATTCATGCACACACAACCCAGACGAGACCACACAGACGGAACACAGCTTGGCCAAACCCAGAAGCAGCCCCATGTTCCCCCCAGCCTTGCCACCCTGACCCCTACTGACCTGAGGACTTGC
Organism: Lepisosteus platostomus; assembly: GCF_059453375.1. Classification (NCBI taxonomy): domain Eukaryota; kingdom Metazoa; phylum Chordata; class Actinopteri; order Semionotiformes; family Lepisosteidae; genus Lepisosteus; species Lepisosteus platostomus. The sequence goes on along the minus strand of NC_142622.1, from coordinate 22,369,872 downwards.
CCAGGGGCAGCAGCATGCCAGCAGGCCCACGGGAGGAGGTGAGCTCTGGTCCTAGCAGGTCAGAGGTCTCCTGCTCTTCTCTCCCGGCCTCCCCCAGCGCGCACACCTGTTCCAGCAGGGGAAGGAGCACCCCCATCCCCCCCACTGAGTTTACCACATCCTGGGGGGAGACAAAGGCCATGGGACATGGGTTACTGCACTGACGCAGACACAGACACACTGTGAGCTGCACCGTCTGAAAAACAGACATGCGGCGAAGCCCAGAGACACACAGGGAGACACACCGACAGACTGAATCACAGACAGACAGGCCAACACACGCAGAGGGAGATGATGGCTGTGACAGACGGTCAGCTCTGACCTTCACATCCCAGTTGACCACCCTGTGTCCAGTGAGCCGTCCATCATATTGGTGAGCAGGAGACAAGTCCAGGCAAATCTGGTTTTTAAAGGCCTGGGGCACAGAGAAAGAGGTGGGAGGGAATGAGGGAGAGGAAACATTTCTTCACAGCATGAAGAAAGAACAGGAAACGGGCAACGATGCCTTCAACTGAATGAGCTTTACTGGCACCACCCCTGCATTGTCAAAGCATATCATAAATCACAAGAAATAATGTCTTAGAACTAGGATGACAAATGAATCACAGTTTGCAGGGAACAACACTAAGCAGGACGCTTAACAAAACAATACAGGTACAAATAATAATTTACAAAAGAGAAAATAAGACAGCAGGAGCTGCAGTGAGAGAGCTGCTCGGAAGAACCACAGATACAGACATCAGGTGTCTGAGCTTGGCTGAGGTGCACATGGTGCAACGCCACCATCTGTGGGATTATGACCGGACGACTATCAGAATCCCCCCTCAATGACCATTCAAGACCACATCGGACCCTTTCAGCTTGGCCAGTACGCTGGCTGGAGAGGCCTAGGCTGCAGTTACGTAATTTGACATTGTGAAAGTGACTCCATGACTCTCTTCAGCACAGAAACATGTGGCAGCTGTCCTGGAGTGAGACTGAGGCCCCTGCCGAGTTAAATAGGTGATGGAAAATAACAAACCCTTGGTATGAAGTGGTAATAAAGAAATGTCACGTTCTGAGTCTTGTCCTGTGGCAGTCCTCTCTCTCTCAGCACAGGAAAGTTGCCAGTGCAACAGAGGAACAACTCTGACTCCCCCTGTACAGGACTTGGACCCATTTCATGGTCTTTTAGTTCTTACCAAAGCACACAAAATATATGTTTATATGAATTTGTCATGAAACATTCTGAACACCTATTCCGTTCACACGGTACAGAAGATAGACATTAAACAGAACATGCTGAAGCAGGTGTTGGCTTAAATCCAGAATGATCTGGCTTGTAAAACCTGGAACGGCTCAAGCTGCCATGCACCAAGAGTACGGTTTGTAGTTTTTAAGTTTCACTTCGGCAGCTGGAACTTATACTGTGTGTGGGTGAGTGGACCGTCACTCCCACTATTTTCCCAAGGTAGTAGAAAAATCACACCAGTAGCACCTCCTACCTTTGGTGTGTAGTATAGCAGCAGCTTGCTATTGAGGTCGGAGAGCTCCCCATCCGGTTTGAAGAGGGACACACTGTTGGGCCCTGCCAGCAGAGGGGAGAGGAGCACAGTGAGGACAAGACGAATGATTCCTGTCCTTCAGCAGGATGATTGTTTTCTTACCTGTATCGGTTTTCACAGGGATCCAGGTCTGACACGGGTATATCATCTCTCCCTCTCTGTCCTTAAAGCCAATCCAAAACGAACGATTTCCCAAAACCTTCCCCCTACTTGCTGTCTTTTTTAGCGTTTCTCTTCTGTAACCTTCATCATCCGCTCTCCTGCTCTGCTTCCCCCTTCCTCTAAGGGTGCTCCGTGTTTCTCTCCCTGTACTTCATCAGTGCCCCCCCCCCCCCACCCAGCCAGGTCTAACCTGCTGCATACAGGGCGCGGGCCTGTGCGGCCTGCAGGGCCTCATGGCAGATGAAGGCGGTCCCCAGAAGTCCTTCCAGCGAGGTGGGAGAGCCCCACTCTGTGTCCTGCAGCCCGGCGGGGATGCTGTGCACCTGGGCGTCCCGGGAGGCGGGGGGGGCAGGGCCACCCCACTGCATGGAGGCGAAAGAGGCCGGGAAGGATTGGGAGCGGGTGAGGGGGGGGATGTTGGGGGGGAAGGCGGGCTCGGCCGGGGAGTGGGGGGGCAGGGGTGTGGTGGGCGAGGTGGTCGTGGTGGTCCGATGTCCTGCTGAGCCGATGCAGCAGGAGGTGAAGGGCTATAGGAGAAACACAGGGGACGCGCCATTAACACAGGGAATCCCAGCTCCTGCAGCAGTCACTTCCTTGCAGTAATGAATATTTCTGCCCAGGCCCTTCACGTTTTCATTGCTTGGTGCATTTGTCAAATAATGATCTTAAGAACATGAAGTTTGAGAAAGAGAGGAGGCCTTTCAGCCCATTTATTGAATTTTAACCCAAGGAATGTATGCAGCCATTCCGTGAAAGGTGGTATCAACTTATACAGTGTGACTGGTTGGCCTGTTCCACACTCCCACAATTCTTTGCATAAACAAGAGCCTCCTTCAAAGCTGCATTAAAATTTTCCAGATAAGAAAATTACATGAATTACGTTAAACAAGTTGAAGACCTTGGGGTCCTCCAAGAATTGAAGATGGCCTTAATACAAGCGCAGCACATTCCTTACATCAATATGCGGTATGTCTGCTACAAACCATATGTTATTCCCTAAATGTATAAGCAGAGACTTGAACGGTACCCATAATTCAACCTATCAGGACAGTATACTGAGCATTCTATCTTTCCCCAGTTCTCCCACTCTGTTTTCATTTCTCCATGTTTATATTCACCTCCCTCCTACTTTCCTCACCAATGTTGACAGATGAGAAATGTTCAGCCTTCATGTTTTTGAGTTAACACCCGATAGGCAGAACTGAATAGGCTCCAGACCTTCTCTGGCTCAGTTTCACACCCCTTTATCTCCCCTGTCTTTTATTCTCCCCCCCTTCCTAACCCCTTGGGGATGTTGGGAGGTCTCACCTCATTGAGCGAGGGAAAGCGCAGTTGGGCGGTTTTGCGCAGGCAGCCATCCACGTAGATACTGACCAGGTTCTGACCAAAGGGCCGCCGTCCGGGAATATGAACCACATCCACTGAGTGCTGGAGAGTGGCGAGAGACAGGGAGGCAAGAGTGAGAAAGGAGAAGAGGGGAGGGAAGAGATGGCGCAAAATAAAAATGTTGCATTGGCAGGGTTCACGCTGAAATCTGACGTGTTCGCTAGACCTGGTGGTAGCAAGACGAGCGGTAAAGAAAGTGTCAAAGCTCTGTGTGCATGAGGTTAAAAAAAACATCACTCCTTCGTTAATGCTACATAACACAATAAAACAGCATGCATCGTTCTTTACATCCACGTGCGCAATTGACTTTACAGGCAGGTGATCATTCGTATTGGTTCATAACAAGACATGGCTTCAGCCAAAACCTGAGAGCACAGCTCCAGGCCAACAGAAGTCCAGTGAAAACGATGGACGACACTATAAAGAACCGGCAAGGCCTCTCTGCAGATGCAGCTCAGTGACAGTGGTGCTGGTGTGATGATGTGAGTTTTTAGTTTGCTGTACGTGTTTTATGCATGTGGTTCTGTCATAATGTGCAGTTTTTATGAAGGAACCGTGTTGCCAAAGCTTCATTTAAGTAACATCACAACATGTGTTTCGGGTCTGCCCGACGCATGAGCTAACAGTACTGGGACAGTCATGTTGGGCTCTGCTGCAAGAGTGAGCCTGTCTCTACCTGTGCTGATAGAGAGGGTGCCCCAGTGTAAAACTCACCCAGGCGCAGTCTGTCAGTGGACAGTCAGACAGCGTCACGGCCATGTAGTCTTTCTTGGTGCACACCGCCACCACTAGCATCCCCTCTGAGGTGAAGAAAGCCTCGAACCCTGTGCCACTTGCCGTGAAGAAACTGCAAGGAGACAGAACACACTGAGAGCACCTCCCTTTCACTCCAGCATTACCAACATCCCCAAAACACTACATACTGTAGCTTTAAGTAAGCCTTATTTACTGTGGTATCTTCTGAGGTACGAAATTTTAATTTTGCCCGGAATTCTTCAGTTCTGAATCTACAATGAACCAGCACAGTTCTCCAGTCCTTTGTAAAGCAGCAGTTGCTGGAAACGTTTAGAGGACTTCAAGACTGTCCTGCTCATGTATCAGGCAATGAATGGTCTCTTTCCACATTATCTTAAGGTCTTATTGCATCAATATAGTCCAGATCTTAGATTTAGGTCTTAGACGAGGAACCAGTCAATAAGGACAATGGAGCCTCGTGGTGTGTAGCTCAATGATTCTGGTACTCGGTACCCAAATCCATCTCTCAGTCCTCTCCAGAGTCTCAGTCACTGCTGACATTTGCATGAAGATTTGTCTTTTCACTAAAGCTTTTAGTGCACATTTCAGATTTACTTTTGGTTTTACAAAGTCAGTTTCCCAAGCTTTTTCACCCCACTTTTTTTGTCCTTGTCATTGTGTACTCAGTTTTTTGCTGTTGTGCCACACTTAGAGGTCGTTGTAAAGAGTTTCAGAGTAAAACTGTCTACCAGGACTCTGTCTTTTGTCATACCGCCTTTCACACTCCGTCTATGACTCGCCTTCACTCCTTCCCTCTCCTCCTCTGCCTATCACTCCCCTTTTTTCTCTTCCTCTGTCACTCTCTCCCTCGGGCTTACCTGTACAGCTGTTTCCTGCGCGGGCCCTTGCCCAGGCGCTGGGTGGGGGTGGAGGGCGAAGTGGGGGTTGTGGGAGTGAGGTCATGGCTTTCAGCATTGAGGCACAGCCAGGCATGGAAGGCGAACCCGCTTCCTGGCCAGCGCTGGATAGTGGGCACCATGATGCCAGCCATGCTGGGAGTGAGGTCAAAATACTGTAGGGCACTGTCCCGGCCCTCGCGAGCTGCCATGGCGGACAGCGCCCTCACCACGTGCCCGCAGTAGGGGTGCACGGCCCCCGAATTGGCCTGGTCCACCCGCAGGAGTCGTAACAGGCTCTTGAACTCATTAGGGCGCAGGGAGAGGGAGCCCAGCGACTGCAAGAGCCCCAGCAAGGCCTCGGCACACTGTCTGTCCAGACGCTCCAGCTGGGACAGCACCTGCAGCAGAGCCCCCACCATCCCGGCCTCCACCGCAGTGGTGCGGCAGGGCAGGGACCCCCCACACACCCCCGCCAGCCACTGAGACACCAGCAGCTGCAGGTTGCGGGAGGCCAGGTCAGGAATCCACTGGAGCAGAAGCAGCAGGGGCTGGTCATTACTGATCCCCAGCATCACTGCCTGTGAGTAATCCCCTTCAACTGCCTGAGAGGGAGACCAGAGAAATTGAGTTTTTAAATTGAGAAATACAGACAGAGCCACACGTCCTACTGCACTGTGACAAATATTCTGGGATTAGACAAACATTCTTCCCTAAATCTACGCATCTAATCCCAGAACTCCCACACCTGCCAGAATCACAACAGCTCCCAATCCTACTGGGAGAGGGAGGAGAGAACTCGGTATGTGATCTCCTATCACAGCCTGAGGAATAGTGAGCCTGTCTCCCAATAATACTCCATATGTTTATATGTAAATATCTTCTGATTGTGTCTTTATTGTACACGTCTGTAGATTTTTGTTTTATGTTAATTGCATTTGTTTTGCTTTGAAAAACACTGATTTTACTCATTGGTCACGCCAATAAAGCATCTTGAATTGAACTGAATTGATCAGAGGGAAGACCGAAGTTAGGGTCAGCTATATAGCCCACCGAGGAAGAGAGAGACAGTCCCACAGGGGTCTCCACAATACGCGCAGTCAGTGTCATTAAACCAGCCCTGCGGTGACATGCTCCTCAGAGGAGTTCCAAAGGTAACTGTGCAGCTATGGCCAACTGGCCAATTGCTTTCTACAAGTCAAATGTAAATTCAAAGAATTTCATTCTCAAAACTGATGCTTCACATCAGTTACACCAAAGCAGTACCAATTAGTAAATGTGTACAAACATGTAGGACATTAACATAATATAATTACTGGAAAAGGCTCAGCCTCTGTCCTTCAAGCTGTAATAGATCACATACTGGGCCATATCCTAAGCATGGCCTGGAGAATAAGAAGGCACATCAACATGTTGTTCACAACCCAGGCAGTGATTCTAACAATCAAGATTTCACTACCCATCAAACACCAAAGAATCTGAATCTTCAAGAATATTGAAATCACCAATTTTCTTGTAAAACAGGTAGCAAAAATTAGAAAACCTTTAGAGAAACAGACTGCAAAACTTTGTTGGTGGATATACAGTATAAGTCCCACAACCAACTATCATGAGCATGGTAAAAATGTTGAAAACAGCTGTTTTATAGGTATTTAAGTACAGTAAAGACAGTGAATTCCCTGCCACTTCTAACAACAAAATTTTGATAAAGTTTGTAACCAGAAGAAACGGTTTGATCCATCAGAAAAGCATTAACATTTTCAATTAAATCCATAAATGAAATGCCCGAACCCTTTACAGAAATTAATTCATTTAATAAAAGGTACATCCTAGCTAAATTAAGTTTAATAGTAATGAACAAAGATCTTTTGTTTAAGACTAAATGATGCTTTTAAAACGAAGTGTGCTATTCCAGTTCTCAAAAGCAAGCAAAGCTGAGACATGAGCACCTCTCTGAAGCACGACATTCTGGTCTAGTGCAAGTCACTGTGACATACAGTATTACAGGGCTGTCAGTGGTCAGAGCTGAAATCTTGATAAGGAAAGAGCCTAGTAAGTGTAACCTCCTGAGTTACAAGAACTCTCCTGCAGAGCAGTGACTTGTAACTTCTTCACCTCTGCATTTGACACATGCTAACTTCTTCTCCTCAGTGCTTGAACACTTGTTAGAACGGCTGCCCTCACCATGTTCATCAGCTCCTGTAGAAGTCGCTTGGTTGGCTGGCCCTGGCTCTTCAGCACATCAAACAGGTGAGAGTAGCCAATCCTTTCTTTGAAAACCTCCTGGAGAGTTGGGAATAGATGATTTAATTTGCAAGGCACTAAGATTATAATAAAGACAGCCAGCAGGGCGGTGACATTTGTTTTGCAATACATGATCATCCATTCATCCACTTTATCCAATACAGGGTCAAATGGGGGTTGGAGCCTATCCCAGCTTGCAACGGGTGCACGACAGAATACATCCTGGATGGTGATCCTGGTGATCCTGTCATCACCAGGGACACACAGACACAAACATGCACACACTCACTCCAAGGCCAATTTTCCCAGAAGCCAATTAGCCTACCTCTTTGGATTGTGGGAGGAAACCAGAGAACCCAGAACAAACCCACACAAAAACTGGGAAAATGTACAAACTCCACATGGATAGAGCCCCAGTTCTGGAACTGAACCCAGGGCCCCAGCGCAGAGAGGCAGCAATACTAACCACTGTGCCACCATACTGCCCGTTACATGACAATCGCTAACTGGCTGAGAACTGGGCAGAGGTGACCGCGACATGAAGAAAAGACACAAACCTTGGCAGAGGGCGAGTTGCTCATGATGGCAGTGAGAACCCCCAGCGCATGGACTGTGATGGAATCTGAGCCTTTTTCCCAAACCTGGGCACAGAGAGGGATAAAAGCGTGTCAAAGACAGAACGGGAAAAAACGGCGACAGCAGTAACAGCCGTGAAGGGAAGAGAAAGGCAGAGCAAAAAACAGGCAGACTGAGAGTGAGCAAAACGTTTCCCTCCGTGCACTGGGAAACGCAAACACAACACAAACCTGAATGCTACGGGGCCCTAAAACATAACACCCACTGGGCGAATATCTGAACAGGGAGAGAGACATCAAGGAGAAACAGATCCCTATGAAGAACAGCCTCAGTTACCACAGCCAGGGCAAAGAAAGTGAGTGGCACAGGCAGACCTGGAGAAGCAGAGATGCTTATTCTGCTACACTGTTAAAAAACTGAAGATATTAGAGCAACATCCTTTCCTACAAAAACATCAAATCCCAGAATTCTCACAGCCGTCAGAATGAGAATATCTATGATTCTTGCTCGGGAAGGAAACTCAAGATCAGTATGTGATCTCCCGTTTCTCTAATAATAACATTATATTATTGGAATAAATGTTTATCAATGTTTATTGTTACTGTTACGGAAACACAGGAATTCATCAATCACTGTGAATGAAGCCTTTGTAATTTGAAACTGACAGGCAGGCAGAGAATGAAAAACCCAAAGACAGAATGTGAGATAGAGCCATTCAGAGAAAAAGCAGCCATTCATACAATGAGGCGACAGCCTCAAAGCGGGTATCTGCTGCCACCAAGCGCTGATAGCCAAGACCATGGCATCCCAAGCAGAGCTCAGGCAGCTACAGCCCACTTTAACACACACCTCAAAGCCCAGCACAAACCACAACTAGAGAGCAGCACTCCTCCTAGGCAGCCACACAGAGCTAAGCCAGAGCTGCAAGAAACACTTTTTCAACCGCCCAGATGGCATTTTCTGGAAGGACTGCCGTGGAGTGAGGGGACTGACACTTAAAAACGAAAAACCAGGAAAGAGCGTCGATTTGTCAGCGCTTTTTGGAGTAGAGAACAGAAAGGCACCAATCCCCCAGCCGGTGCTTTACATGAGGGCCCAACTCAAACTGAGTTTTAAATAAAACAGAGATCATTGCCTGATAGATGGAAGGGAAAGCAGGACAAAAATTCAATGCAGCTCTTCATGGTGAAGTTCGGTTTGGAGAGGGTTTGGAAAGCATTCCTCAAGAACCCAGTGTTTAGATTTCATGACTGGTGAATGAGTTATAGTTTTAAGGTTATCAGGGGTCCCTACTAATGTCACTACAAATTATTATTTTGTGTAGATGTCACCAAAACGTACTATGTGTAAGTATGGATCCAAGACCTTAGATTACAACCATTTACGGTCATTGTCACTGTTGCATCACTAGGAAAGGGGGTGTGGTGCTTGACACTGTTCAATATCACAGGCGGGAGATCGAACACCCCTTAACGAAGCTCCCAAGCCCCCACTCACATGGGGACAGTCAAGGATTGAAGCTCTGGCGCTCTGAGAAACAATTGCAGATATGTCAAAACAGCATTTGTGGAAAGGGGGCAAAAGAGGTGTGCAAGCACATATCTTTCTCTATTGTGGGAAAAGGTGCCACATTTTTTTTTTATGACCATAATTTCCAACAATTAATTAGCAAAGACAGTGGATGTTTTCTGCAGGGCTGGGTACAGCACAGGGCATGCAAGATGCATAGGAGACAGTACACTGAGGACTGCTCCCATCGCTGTTGGTCATCTCAATCTCTTCACAGCTAAAACCCGTACTGAAAGTGTTCCTGACAGGGTAGGCCAATGCATAACTTGTGGCTACAGTCTTTACAGGCATAGCTGTGGATCATTAATAACTGATGCAAACTACTTACGGCACTACTGGACGTTACAGCACTATTTCAGAGGTTAGAGTTCAATCTCTGACCAGCTTGGTGAGTCAGTGTGTGGCTGGGAACTATATCCCCACACTGCAACCACGCCTTCCTCTAATCTGTCCACAGTACTTGACTGAAACAGCAACCATGTTTTTAAGATCTCAAGACAAGTACTCTACTCTGAATTCTGCCGTTTCCTAGAACATCACGTTTCAGCACAGAGGCTGGCTCTGTGTTGGGGCTGAGCCTTGACCCCCTGGAGGTGGTGGCTGAGAGGAGAATGCTGACCAAGCTCACAGCCATCATGAACAACGCCTCTCATCCGCTTCATGGGACTGTTATTGGGCAGCGGAGCACATTAAGCAACAGACTGCTCCAGCTACGGTGTTCAAGGGAACGTTTCCACAGGTCTTTCCTCCCGGCGGCTGTCAGGGTGTATAATGCTGCCCTAGGCTAGGACTGTTAGCCCTTCATTTGCTCCTTTATGGACAGCATGTTTGCTCCATTGTACATTTCTGGACATATCTGTATATACCTATGCACATTTTGCACATATTTTATTGTTTTTACAGTGACTATGATCATATTTTGCACACACCTATGTATTTATTTTTATTTATTTACTGTATTTTATATTTATTTTGTATTACTGTACGTATTCTAATGTTTAGTCTATTCTGATGTCTGTTTTTTTTTGCTTGTCTTGGGCTGCTGTAACACGCTAATTTCCCTTCGGGATCAATAAAGTCTTATCTATCTTTTCTCATGATGGTGACTCAATACAGGGCTTGGAGTGCATAAGAAGTGCACAATGTGGACAATCTGCTGTAGTGGTCAAGATGAAGGTAAAGTGGAGGTCAACTGACTCACTGCCAGTGCTCTCATGACAAAGTCCTTGATGGGAAAATCCTGGTGCCCAGTGCTCTTAGCGCTGTCCTGAGGGATGGTGCGAGTGCACAATGGAGCCTGCAGAGGCTAACACTGCTTCATAAAGCTAGGGGCTTCGATAATGGCCATATAAGGTTGTTTGCCTTCTGGATGAATTATCCTCATGTCATCTGTGCGAGCGAAGCATAGCTGGGCAGCGCTTGAGGAGTTTACAGTCAGAGCAGATCAGCTCCCCTGGGCCCTAACCACATGGGCCTCCACTTTAGGGCCAGCTCTGCGTTATTCCTATTGGTGTGTGTCAGTGTGCTTCTCCCTGCCAGATGAACACGTCCTTTCTGTGGCAGTGCTAGAAAAACAGAAACACAATGGGAGGAAGCAATAGCAGTGAGAGTGTGTTGGCACTGCACGGGTCTGGGCAGCAGGGGGGGGGAGGGAGGTTAAAAGCACTGGAATCTTGCCTGTCCAGAAGGGGAATGTTTTTGCTCTTAAATTTAAACACACACAGGGAGGTGTGAATAGATTGATTGCCTGCTGTTTAAAACACGTTAAGTTTAGCTTCCCCTAAAATGTTCATTGAAATGGAGGAGGTCGCACAAAGAAGCTGAACACTTTCAAACCAATCACAGAGGGAAGAGGCAGACAAAACTCTGCTCTATGGAGCCAGCTACATCTTTGAATGTCAAATGAAAACCAGATACCAGGACGACAGCAGCTGCTTATGCTACATATTCTCAATACATTCAAAACAGCCAAATCACAAAGCTTCATGTCATTTATTTAAGGCTTATCTTCTGCGTGCATACTAGACAGGGTGAACAAATCTTGTACTGCTTGGGCCGTAGACCTAATACTAGGATACTAGGATGTGATCCAATCAGCACCTGCTCATTTAGAATGCAGGGCTGAAGTACAGGCTGTGCAATTGTAACAATGTAACGAGTACACGCAGGCCTTTATTATATGGTAATTACCACATAATCATTGAATCTGTGTGTAATGTCCACCCTGTGATTCAAACAACACTAGAACTGGCTTTGGGAGCATTATTCACACATATAATGAAGGTGCACAAAGCTAAGGGGACTGGCAGTGACCTTGTGGAGAGAACACCCAGGTGACCCAGACAGCTGAAAAGACAGAACCCCCTACCAAGCAGATAAAAACTCACGAAAGACAGAAAGAGAGACATGCTGAGATGGTGCAGTTTCTGCAGACAGCTCTGCTGAGCTGGAAACAAGCCCAGTGGAGTACCTGTTCCACATCAAGCTCGGTTAGTAACCGTGTGGTGAGGTCATACGTGCCCTCGCAGTCTGGCCTACACCCACTGCTCTGATAGAGCTGCCGGAGATACAGACAGAGACATGGTGTCAGCAACAGCACAGCAGTGCACTGGACTGGACTCCATAGGACAACAGAGTACAGCAGTGCACTGGACCGGACTCCATAGGACAACAGAGCACAGCAGTGCACTGGACCGGACTCCATAGGACAACAGAGCACAGCAGTGCACTGGACCGGACTCCATAGGACAACAGAGCACAGCAGTGCACTGGACCGGACTCCATAGGGCAACAGAGCACAGCAGTGCACTGGACTGGACTCCATAGGGCAACAGAGCACAGCAGTGCACTGGACTGGACTCCATAGGGCAAAAGAGTACAGCAGTGAGCTGGACAGGGCTCAGAAGGACAAAGGAGCACAGCAGTGAGCTGGACTGGGCTCATAAGGACAACAGAGTACAGTAGTGCACTGGACTGGACTCCATAGTCCTAAAGTGCGCTGGACTGGGCTCAACAGGACAACAAAACATAGCAGTGCACTGGACTAGACTAGACTACACAGAGCTCCACTGGACAGTAAAGCAGTGCACTAGACTGGAAAGCACAACGTTACACTAGACTGCAGTGGAGTGGAATGGATTACACATGAAGGGAAGACATCCAGGCACTCCACAGGAAACACAAACTGCACACGCTCAGTCTCACACATCCCCAACACCCCCGAATATCACGTCTTACACAACAGCACTGTAGACACTGCACTGGCAGGCATCTTCTGCACACTTTCCCAACACATCCACCTGCTCAACAGGGTGTGGAGACATTCTGCTCATCGGAGGAATTTATTTTGAAAGGCCAATTATGAGAAGGCGCTTTCACACCTATTGCCTCTTGATTTCAATTAATCCTATCTTGACCCAAGAAGTAGGTTAGTTTGAAGCTTTGCCAGTTTTTAACTTTGTGAAGTCTGCCTCTGTAGATTTCATATTTTAATTTAACATTTTCAGCCCTGTGCATTCCCGTGGATAAAAGCATGAGCCAAAAAAATAATAAGATTTATAGTCAATGAACAAACTCACTGCTCATTTCACCTGTGAGTTCTGCTTTAGCTAAATTCTATGGCTGTATGCAGCTATAAGCAATATGCTATGGCTCTGAGCCCAAAATATCTCAAAACTGTCAAGTAGGCCATGCAAGAAAATGAAAAATTCTAATAAAGAAAATCTCGTGTGGCTATTGTAAAACCTAGTTCTTTAAAATGTTTTTCCACAGAGCGGAATTAACCCTACAATGGGTCTGAGGCAGGAGCTCTTGATGTAAAACTCTGTGGATTCAGCTCCTCTAAAGCCCCTCTAAAGTCACTGACATCCCCGTACAGGAAAATGTTTGTTACAGTCACACTCAAACTCAAAATACACGCAAACTTTCAGGCAGAAACATCTACACATGCACGGCACACACTTATACTTGCGTTCCCCTGCATACACACAAACACAGGCTTCTCGTCAAACAGATCCCAGACCCTCCACGCCACCCTGCTCCCACAGTGGGCTCATGGCAAAGCTGCCAGGGTCACCACCACTGGAGAAGACACTCAGTAAGACTGGATTCTCTATGCGTACGCAGGCCTAGCAGACAAGAAGAAGAGAATGGCGCACAGGGACCCTCTGACCTTGCTGTTCTGGATGAGGCGCAGGATGTGCTCAAAGCAGTTGTTGTTGAGGAAGATGGCCTGGAGCACGGGACGGTCAGCACAGTTCAGCATGTCAGGGATAGCATCTGTGGGCACACAGCAGAGGGTCAATATCCGCAGACCGTGATAACTGCTGCCTTATCATCCTGTACATGGTCTAGATTGAGGAATAACAGAAGGAAAGGGAAGAGGCAAGAGAAAGACTCCGAAAGAAAAGCAGGAGAGATGGAAATGGAGTAGGATCTATAGTGTCAGACATGGTCCTCACTGAGCATGTGTGTGCGGAGGGTGACGAGGTTATCCTCCCAGCGGCACCTCTCCTCTCCTTCCTGGCTGCTTGGCAAGCGATCCCAGTTCAGGGCACGGAAGTAGTTGTCCAGGACACTCCTAATGTCCACCTGCCGCTGGTCCAGGCTGCTAGCGTGCAGGAGGTGGATCATTGTCGTCAGGCACTTCAGGGTCAGCCGTAGAAGCCGGGGGTCCTTGGGCTCAGGGGTGCCATGGTAACACCAGGAGCTGAGCACATTCATGAGGTCGCTTACTGCCATGGGCATGATGGCAGCCAAGCCATTCTTCTGAAACACATGGACACAGAAACACACTTGACTGCACTGGATCAAAGACGGAAGACTCTCAACAATTATAGTCCACCAACACACTGACACTGTATCACTCCACATTCTCTCCACAGGTATCTGCAGTAACATTTACTTACATTTGCAGGGGTAAAACTGGATTTTCAGCTAAGGAGTTATCAAATTCTGCATCAGTATCCTTCCAATTAACAGTGTGTGTTAATAATAAAAAAGGTGCAGGTTTAAGTCAGTCAATTAAAATACATTTTTTGTCAAATTACATTACTCACTTCTCAAGCCACTGAATAAATGACACACTGATGCATACTGTAAGGAAACCCAAGAAAATAAATTTGCAATATTTGTTGTTAAATCCAAATCAAAACTGTTGCAACATAAAAAAACAGACTCTGTCTTTAGTATTCAAACCCCTATCCAAAGCCCCCTTCCAACCTAAACAATCAATAGAATTTTCAATGATAATTTATGCAGCGCTCATTCAGAGCAAAAAACGCTCTGCGTACATGACAACATGTGCTGACAGACAGAACAGAGCGGCTTTCCCCCCCGTGAAGATCTCAGTGACGTGCACTTGGGAAAACTCATTTGCCTGTCAGAGCCCTTTACTCGCATGCAAATCTGTGGTGGGGAAAGAACAGCAGGGCTCAGATTAGACAAGAGGAAGGAGGACAGCTTGACTACACATAGTGTAAAGGAGGGGCTGAGTTCAGACAGATCACGTGCTCATCCTGCACACAAACGTTTGGTCAAGCTGTTGCTGCCTTCGTGGTCTATGAAAGGCAATTTTCAAAACTCCTTCAAGCACTTTGAGAGAATCAGATTGTCATTCTCCGGTCCAGTGTTAAGGTGAACAGGGGTGGAATGGGTACTGTGAGGAGCCCCTCTGGGCAGGATCAGATTGGACAAAGGACCTGGGCTCCAGTTCTGTGAGGAGACAGGAGGTTTAGCATGGTGCCTAAACTTTACTACTCCCTGTCCTGCTTTCTGTAATTCTCCTATTCCTCATCACTGCCTCTCATTCTTTCTCTCTTGAGCTGCGGCTCTTCCCTTCCCACTGATGAGGCGGATGATGAGGTGTGACAGTACAGGAACTTCATTCAATCATTCTGAGCAACGAATTTACATAAACCACAAAATTCATTATCTCCAATGCGAGAAGTACCCTCTGCCATCAAAACGATTGGAATCAAAGGTCTGCAGCTGGTTCCGATATTTCTGGCAAGTTCAAGTCACTTAACATCATCCTAGAGCATCAAAGTCAGAACAAAGCAAAACAATGCTTGCAATGGAAATAATGAATTCAGAAACAATCACATTTGTCTTTTAAATGAAACAATTTACCTTCAAGAGGAAAACTATAAAAGAGTCCTGGCCTGATGGACTCAATAATGCCAATTTAAGGTCTGTAATCTCCCATAACCTCTGCCCCAGGGTGACCCCTGTCCCAACCAGCGAGGAGGCCTCACCTTGCTGCCACTGATAACCGCACCCTGCAGATGGACCAATCGCAGCCTGGGCAGCTCTGGGAGCCTCTCGCTGTCCTGCAGGCTTTCTGCACGAGAGGCACACAGAGATAGAGATAAAAATTTTGACTAAAAAAAAAAACAACTGGCACATTTTACTAGCTGAAAGTCCAGCTGTGTATGCTTGACAAAAGAAGGAAATATGGGCTAATATTCCATGGATCTCTCAAATATGCACAAATCATATTACATGACGGCTACACACTAGTGTTGCATGGGTTGACTCATACCCACAGGTCAGGCAGGTGCGGGTTCGTTTCTCACAACCGCGGGCGGGTGTGAGTAAAAAAAAGTTCTCACTTACTAGAACGATGAGAATTGTTGAATATAATTTATTTTGGAGTACAGAATGTGTCCAGCTAATTCCATTATTTTTATTGCTTACTGGTTAATGGACAGCACCTCTATGATTTTACAGTTGAGCATTCTTCTTTTCTTCTTTCTCCCTTTACTCTCTGCATTACTAAAAGGCCTGACCATCAAGGTACCAACTGGCCCTCCTCTGTCCCACTTGTTTCCTCTCCCATCTGGGCGCCCCAGACCGCTGGGACCTGCAGAGCTGAAATGAGCCCCGAGCTTTGGTGACGCATAGCAAATTAGGAGCCCAAGCTCTTGAGAAACACTCCTAATTAAAGATCTTCTCCCACGCTGCGGCAAGCTTCTGAGGCACGCTAACGAGGTTACAAGGACGTCTCTTGAAACCCCTCGTGGAGACTTGGAATGACTCTGATGCACATCACACTCTTTTTCTGTCTCCTGAAGCTATTGTCCACCCAGGCGACAAAACTTTGTCGTGAATTATAAAACTAACTCTACAAGTAGGGTGTTAACCAATGTTTATGAATAAGTACCCTCTCCGACTCCCCGCCCCTAAATCCTGAGCAGCATTACATCCTTAAGCACAGCAAGAAGAGCAATTAAAGAATGGTAAAGGGTATCAATATACGCTAAAGCAAAGCAGAAACCATGAGAAAACCTTTTTTGGGCACAGCACGTGTGTGGTTTTGGTACGGGAAAATTAAAAGACTGAAAAAAATGACAAATTTAATGGTCATTTTCAGTACCAATAATTACCAATTGGAAGGTTTAAGAAGCACAACCTTTTCTGTAGCCACAAAGCTGTGCGAGTAATGTTATATGATAACTAATGGGTTCTGCCAACAAAAACAGAATGCATATAAATGAAGATTCTGTATAACTGGACATTGTAAATGACATCATTAGCAAAAGCACTATGTAAAGGAACACTCCCTGTTTACCAACAGTACGAAGCCTCATTATTGTAGGAAACGCGTTACCGTTTAATACCATTAATTAAAGTAATGGGGAAGGCAGAAAAATGTTTTGTTTATGTGAATGCTTGTTTCTGTAATGCTCCTTTTAGAACGAATGGCCAAATAATTTTGAGAAGTTGGTGCCTATGTCCAGGAGCAAGTATTAGGTGCCTCTGGTACACCCTACTCTGCGCTTAGACTTTCACACAAATGGAGCAAGCTTCTATTGGGCCTGTCTGACTCACTCTTTAAAAGAAAGGAGTTACAGGAGAGACGGAGAGTCAGGAGCTGCCAGTTTCCCCAGACAATTGCCTAACCCAACCCTTCCAGAGTTTCTGCAGGTCTTGTGCAAGACGCAGCCACTTGTGAAACTGCCGGTGAATGAAGAGATCTGGGAGTCTTGTGAAAGCAACAGTAAGGAAGAGAGGGGGGAGATGAGAAAAAAAGAAAAGACTCAGGATATTTGCTTGTGTCCCTTTCAAAAGCATGGCAGTGCCCCGGGGAGAGTCCTTCACACGTCTGCTTCGCAGGCGGCGCTGAAAATCGACAGGCTTGCCAGGGCGCGTCCGTCAGTCTCACGGTCAAAGAGTGTGGTAGCACCCAATCCCTGCCCTCCCACCCCCACATACACACGCACATGCCAGCCCATTGGAGGCAGGCAGGGAGAGCGGCCTGAAGCAGGAAGATCTGGTTCTGAGATGTATCCTTCAACAGCTGAGGGAGCGCTCACCTCCCGGAAAGGACCCAAGCACATCGGTGTGCTAACTGAACGCCGCCGCACCCTGGAACGTCTCATTTTCCACTCCATGAGCAAGAAGCACTAACAAGAGGAGAAACCTCTACTGGGCGTGGGATAATTACGGGGCTGTCAGAGTAATTTAAACGACTCCTATTGACACTCATTTAGACTGGGGGTAGATTGCACATTCAGTTACAGTACGGCCTAAAACAGCAAATGATTAACAAAAAAATGACATAAGCTGAGCAACAGGAGGCTTATGCATTTGACAGCTCTCTCCCCGTGCAGGCTCTTGTCCTTTCCTCACTCTTCACGAGGCAAATCCACCCCAGTCATGAGGAAGACACGCGTGCAAGCATTTGTTCTCTGCCAGCTGAGGGCTTTACTTTGTTAAAGTATTGCGCTGCGCACACAGAAGTCTCGGGCGAGAAACGGGAGGGACACAGGGAGCCAAAGGCCGGAGGAGGGAGGCGGGGATACTCGCCGTGGAAGAAGGCCGGGAGCTCCTCTGGCAGAGCGATGGGGGAGAACTTGTACTTGCTTCTCTCCAGCAGGCTTACTTCCTCCCTGCAGCGCAGGCAGACAGACAGACCAGGTCAGCACAGCACGACCTGCAGCCACCCTCCGCCACCAGCTCCCCTCGTAGTGACACGTGCTCACGCCTCAGTTTCAAATCGCACCCCGCTGGTTAACACTGCCAGCTATTCATATCCTTCATTTCACTTTTATTTCTTGAGATAATTGTGGCTCAGAAGGACATAATGTTCTTTTCCAATGTTGTTTTAAAGCTGCCCATTTAAAAATGGTCCAGTCCTGGTCCTGGAGAGTTATTCTTATACATCACATATTATTCACAGATTCAAAACACCTGTTTAGTCACAATAAGCAAGTAATGCTTCAATGGAGGTATTACTGGTCCTTGAGGGTTGAAGGATATTCTGATCTTTCTTACAAATGTTCCCTAAATGACTTAATTGAACACACTGCCTATTTAATGGATCACAGTTAAATTGGTCTGGGCCTTTAGTAATTGATGGTTTAAAGGTTATCTATAATACTTGCTGGACTTTTTTGGGAACGGGGCAAAATATTTAACATATGCACCTGACTTAATATTAAGTACTGTAACTGTAATTTGTTTTTAATGTGGCCTGCAATGGGATAACTTGACTGCTCCAGCGAGCAAAGATCTTGGCTGGAAAACGAAACCTGGACCAGGATCAGAAGGGTCTGCTCTAGCCTCAAAAGGACCCCTGCCCCACCCCCCTCACCCGGCCAACTGTCTCCTCCAGGTCTGGTACGGGTCGAAGAGGCTCTCCAGCAGCAGCAGGCCATACAGCACCACCGTCTCCAGCTGCTCATCGTCTCTCGGCTCCTCTTTCAGCTGCAAGACAGGACACACAGAGGCTGGATCACCACCTGCCCTGCCCGCTACACCATCGGAACCCCAGCTTCAGAGCCTGATGCTCTATTAAACAAATGACTAGTTCAGCTGTGCAACTAAGAACGCAGGTAGAATGATTCTTAAACCAAATGTACATTTTTCTTGTCCTTCAGAGTAGGCCATGTTTTAGTGTACAAATGGCATACGTGCTCTGCAAGTTGAGGACTGGTATCTATCTTGGTGCCTGATGTGACCGGGATATACAGCATCTCAGGCTACTGGAAATGGACTCAAACCCTGAGGGGAAATTTAGTGCTGCCAGTTAAACCAAGTTTGCATGTCCTCATTTAGCTGGGAGGAAGCTGGAGTATCTGGAGACAAAAGAATGTGATCTCCCAGCATGCCTCCGGGTGTGCATCTACATCAGACATTTTGTCCTCTGTCAGGAGCTCTGCAAGGAGCGTCAGATTCCCAGGATGCAATGCATTTGCAAACAACTATCCTACAAGGAGCTCATATCCTACCTCCTTGCTCTCTCCTGAAAACTACACTGGCAGCTAAGAAATAGTCTCCACATACAAATTGTCTGCAGCTGTTTCTGTAGCATAACTCATGTTATCTTAAATTTAAGATGGGTGATATCTCAGCAATCTACCTCATAAATACAGAATATACCTCAGAATAAGGGAATGAACGTTACAAACATGGCAGCTCCCTAACAACCAAGCCAACCTCAAGGACTTAACCAAAGAAGAACACTTATCTAGCCAGCTCTGAGGAAAAAAGAAACTAGTGTAACAGTAAACAGTTATATGTGGTTTGTGGGACAGACCCAACTCCACAGCTACGGAGGGCAGTGCACAGAGAGACAGAGTGCATACACAGCAGTGAGGTCAATCTGGTCCCACACCACAGCTCTGCCATGTACACTTAATAGTCTTGTTGTCAAAGACCACAATACCCAAGACTGTGGTTATCAATCATCATTCCTGTTTTTATTCTAAATCTAAACCAGGAATTTCCAACCTTGGTCCTGGAGAGCCTGAATATTATCCTGAATCATCTGTTATTTAAAGATCAGGAACACACTGTTCAAGCAATTGGTCAATTATAAGACTAATGTTTCAGTGAAACAAACAGGCCTCGAAAAAATGATGGATGTTTTTTATCTTTACTCCAAAGGATCTCTAAATTACAGAATTGAACACTCTACCAGTTTGTTTGATAACTGTTAAATTGTTTCAGGCTTTATTCAACTGTTCATTTAAAGGCCTCCTGTAAAATATGATGGACTGATTCTCTGTGCTGTTAGGAGGGTGAAAGTAACAAGTAACAATATCTGATACTTCTTATCACATGTGGAGTATTCAGTAACTGATCAGGGTATTTATAAATCAACCAAAACTGCTGATCAAATCCAGAATAATTGTATAAGCACTATGGGATAACTAAAAATAAAGGTCAGATGCAAGTGAAATAACTGACCTAGTTTGCATTATTCACTTGGAAGACCTCTTGAAACTAACTAAGAGGTAGCCACAGCAGTGGAACAGAAGTGGAATTTACTGATCAAGTCTTAGAATTGGCAAAGGCACAAAAAGCCCATATTTGACAAAATGTAAGCCTGTTAATTAAAAAAAACACCTGTCAATAAGGCTATCAAGACAATTAGAAGAAATAAAAACCCGTGCAATAGTTGTGCGAGTCTCTGTAGTACATTCGGTAAAAGCGTGACTTTTCGTGTGGATTTTTTGGAGCACCCATGAATAAAGCCTGAAAGTGGGAGTGTATCGACAGGCCAGTGTTTGTGAGTGTGCAGTGCTACGACTGTGTGGACCTGAGCATGCAGGGCAGGACATACCGTACAGTTGAGGATTCAGGGTGTGTGCTCACCCTCCCACTCTGAGCTTCAGCTCCAACAGGGAAAGCAGAAAAGGTCAGCTCACACACTAGCTTCTGCTTTCCTTCTTATTAAATCTTTTCAATTACTTTTTTTCCATATAAAACTACACTATTGTTGTTGCTATTGCTATTATTATCTCTGCAAATCAGGAAGAGAGCTGAGGAAGCTCTAATCTTTTCCGTAAAGGATCACATGCTGATCTGTAAACTTGATTTGAATGGTATGCAAATAAAAGAATGAGCCTCAGCGCATATTGGCAACAATATAGGTTTCTCCGGCCGCCTCACTTCATTGAAAAATCAGGACTTGAAGATATTCCAGGTGTAGAGACATGCATCAGGGAGAAACTGATCTTGGCTCTGTTACAAATCTCACACAGCAAAACTGCCAGAGAGCAGCATCTGCAAAATCTGAAAATATATCTCTTTTGTTACCTGCATGTCATCTGCAGTATGGAAAACACGTGCTGCTTTCTGAAATGTGATCCTATATATTTCCTTGGACTTTAGAAAAACATGAAAATACGTTATCTGCAGAAAACACTGCTGAAATTGTCATGAACTGATAATCAAGCAAATGTGCGAGCAGATGCTTTGCAAATTCTCTTGGTGCTCATCACTTCTGAAAGACTCGGGACCCATGCACCCCATGATCCACTTTAAGGCTTCGGTCTTCCACCTCTGTGGCTGAGACTAAAACATCTGGTGAAACATTAACACACTTTCTCACCTAGCTGTGAGGTTCACTGTCACTGGTGCAAGAAATGATGCAAGAGAGTAATTCAGGAGCTGTAAATGCCCTCTGGCCCAAGAACAAGACAAGGCAGATATACCAGCTGCACGCCCACCTGAGCTGTGGACAGTGGGGGTGGAGTTCCACCGTGCAAAGCTCACTGCACCTTTGCAGAAATGAAACACCTAGTGTTTCACAATCAGAAAGACATCCGTGGACTGTAAGGGCTCTGATTACCACACAGAATGATTTGCGCAGCACCTTTTACTTTGAACCAGTTTAAGCACAGCATAGTAAGAAAAATTCTAGGAGAGCTCAGGGCATGAATAACCTTGAGAAATTCAACACAAAGCTCTCTTATACAAGTTTAATCTGAAATTCCTAGACAAAAAATACATCAAATCTTTGAAAAGCACAATAAATCACTGTAAAAGCATGATGAAGGAGAGGTATGATAAATCACTGTACAACTTGTGGGAAGTATATATATATGTAATCAAATATAAAAAATATATAGTAACTATCAACTTTCACAGGACTATTTAAGATCCATGATGCAAACAAAAAACAGAAAAAACATTTCCTTTGTCAAGTTTCATGACACTTGTCAGCAGTTCTATTTTAAATTTAGAACGATGACTTGCCATTTACCCACCTAATTCAGAGCAGTCACTACATATAATACAGCTCACTGCTAAGAACCCCGCCAGTGCACACGGGAGACAGAAGAAGAGCTGGCAGTGGGTCATAGCTGGCTAGTGGCACTATCCAGGCTGGAACCCACGCTGCTCAGGAGGTCCCATCTTTTACTAATCAATCAGATTCAAAATCCCTCTTTTGGCAGACCTGCTACTAACTTACATCACGCTGCACTGGGTGAGTCACCAGGCGTCAGTGTACTAGGTCATTCAGACTACAGGCAAAATCAAGACACAGGAGACTTGTAACAGCTTGTTTCTCTAAGTCACGATTGACTAAGTCACTGAGTGATTACTATGACAGAGCTCAGAATGAACAACAGCACAAACCGGCCAGCCCCAGTCAGCTCCACTGATAGAAGAGCACAGGCAGACTTCTACACCCACAGGGCTTGTAAAACACAGAGGCTTACCAGTCAACCACTGATGTGGTGAAACTGAAGAAACATATTCAAACTTCTGCATTTTGACCTTCTTCTTCATATACAAGAATCAACAGATCAATCATTATGTGTATTTCTGCCCTTTTTTTTTTAAAGAGAGGATGGGGGGAGTAATGTAATGGTTAAGTCTCCGGATTCTTAAAGGGAAACTGCAATGATATTTTTATGTTTTGCGGTTAGAAAAACTCAGCTTTGATGAGTGCAATTCACAATAAAAGTAAAATGCAAATTTCCATCACACAACAGACACCATCACCAAGGTATGCGCAGCACCATATTCTGCAATTCAGAAAGAGGCAACAAAATTTCCGGTGACATCATGTGGCTTGTGAATACATCTCTTTTAATCCAACAGAAACATTGCTCCTGATTTCAAGACGGTTTTGCCGTTAAAAGGAATTCACGTTGGAAACTTTCTGTGGTGAAATGTCTGGTGCTCAACCTGTGCTTATTTGCACATTACATTAGTAACATTAGTCATTACAGCGACTAGTGAGCAGGAAGGGTCGCTTCACGTCACAATTCGCACAAACTCTTGCTCTCGCCCATGGCGAGACCAGGGTTTTGTGACAACATGGCGACTTGCAGTACTTGCACAACGTTCACGATTTTCTGCTTCATTCGAAATTTGAATTTTTTTTCTATACTCTCAATGAATTTATTTGGTTATTGCGATTTAATAGTTATTGCGATTTTATCCAGGTGGATGCTGCACATTGGTGGTGGTGGAGGGGAGTCCCTATTACCTGTAAAGCGCTTTGAGTGGAGTGTCCAGAAAAGCGCTATATAAGTGTAAGCAATTATTATTATTATTAATTATTATTATATTAATAGCTGGTCTGAAAAATTTGGACTGCAGTTTCCCTTTAACTGACAGGTTGTGGATTCAAGTCTCTGCAGTTGTACCGTTGAGTGAGGCACTTTACTCCAGTTGCTCCAGTCCACACAGTATAAATTGAGACCAGCATCACTGGGATGTCATTCAGGGATGTCACATACTCTCTAGTCCATTTAAGGCTCCAGAAACCAGAATGAGGTCTGGACTGATGAACTAATGTAGCTCAGATAAGGAAATGTCCTTCCTAGTTACTAGTTGTGGCCATATTAACTGAACCTTTAGGAGATGCCCCTAACTTTCAGCCTGTGCAAAACCCCTTTAAACACTGACTGCTCCCAGACCCTCCTTCTGTTAATAGTGAAACATAAGTACTGGGGAGTAAGTATTTCCTCAGCCCCTACCTTAGCCAGGCAGAATGAAAGCAGTTTGATGGTCTCAAATACGAATCCAGGTGTCCTGTCGGGGTCAATGTTCTCCATGTTCCTGAAAACAAGGGGGGAAAGAAAGGGGTCAGGTACAACCCGATCAACACACACCCACATACAGGCAAAAACCTGACACTACACAGACAGTAAATATTAATATATGTATACATAGAGAGAATTAGCTAAAGCTCTGGGAAGAATGTTGGACTTTGTCATCACTGACTTGAGCCCCTCCAGGCACAACACAGACAAATAATAATAATTATAATAATTGCTTACACTTATATAGCGCTTTTCTGGACACTCCACTCAAAGCCCTTTACAAGTAATGGGGACTCCCCTCCACCACCACCAATGTGCAGCATCCACCTGGATGATGCGACAGCAGCCATAGTGCGCCAGAACGCTCACCACACATCAGCTATCAGTGGGAGGAGAGCAGAGCAATGTAGCCAATTCATAGATGGGGATTATAAGGAGGCCATGATTGGTAAGGGCCAATGGGAAATTTGGCCAGGACGCCAGGGTTACACCCCTACTCTTTCGAGAAACGTCCTGGGATTTTTAATGGCCACAGAGAGTCAGGACCTCGGTTTTACGTCTCATCCGAATGACGGCGCCTGTTTACAGTATAGTGTCCCCGTCACTATACTGGGGCATTAGGACCCACATGGACCGCAGGGTGAGTGCCCCCTGCTGGCCCCACTAACACCTCTTCCAGCAGCAACCTTAGTTTTTCCCAGGAGGTCTCCCATCCAGGTACTGACCAGGCTCACACCTGCTGAGCTTCAGTGGGTTGCCAGTTGTGAGTTGCAGGGTGATATGGCTGCTGGCGTCACACAACTCACACAACTAGTAAAAGCAACACAGCAACGAGACAACAAAGTGACACCAGCCCGTGTGATATAAGATTGGATAACGCTTAGAGGTGGGCTCCAAGCAAAGAGTTCCGAGATCCTATCAGGAAAAACAAAATCACAGGCCTGGAAAGATGGAGAAATCCTGAGAAGATGCCAAAGCTAAGTATAACCTAACCAAACAGGAAGCTGTACGGGACATTTGGAAAAAAAGCTGAAATAAAAAAAGGGATTTGAAAAAAAGGAAAAAAGAAACTGGTCAGACAGGGAGTGTTAGAGCAACAGAGGATGAGTGGAAGGATGATGGGATTCCTAAGGACGCCAACGGAGAGCGTGCCTACCTGCAGATGATGATGAGGAACTTGATGAGCAGCAGGGGGTGGGCAGTGGCGCCGCTTTGCTGCTCTTGCCCCGACAACTGGATGGCGCTGTGCCATAGCTGGTTGCTGAGCAACACCAGGACGTCCCGTGGCAACAGGGGGATCTCCGAACTTGACTCTTCCGGCCTGGGGAAATGACAAGGTGTTACAGAGTGGGTTGGTTGCTTGGCTACACGGCACAAGACACATTTTGTCCTTCATAAGGGTGGTTTCAAACTTGGCAACTACAGTTAATTAATTGAAATTTCTATCAATTAACATTTATTAACCTATGACACACCTGTTTCTTTATAGTTAGCAACCATTTAATTTCAATTCAACAAGTTATAGACTGGGAAAATAAGCCAATTCTTTCACCACTACTAACTTCTAATTTACTTGGCTGATGCTTTTATCCAAAGAGGGTTACATTTTCAGCAATGAGTTGATCTAGGTTAAGGTATTTTGGAAGAGCAGCATCTGCCAACTAAACTTTGGCAATTAAAGATGGTTATGGGTCTTACGTGTTTCTCACCAATTAAAAGGGGAACTGCAATGCTATTTTTATATTTTGGAGGTAGAAAAAATCAGCATTGATAAGTGAATCTCCAACCACAATACAAATAAAATGTACACAGGAACTTGTAAAACTTCCAATTTACGTCATAAAATAGGCGCTTTCCAAATATGCGCAGTGCCATATTCTGCTATTCAGAATGAGGCAACAAAACCTGTCTCGACTCTGCATGCAAATCACATTGGAACATTTCTGAAGTGAAATGTCTGCTGCACAACCTGTACTGATTCACTCATACATCGCATTACATTAGTTACAGTGACTAGTGAGCAGGAAGGACAGCATCACGTTGTAATGTGTGCAAACTTTGCCGTTACCAGGGATTTGCGACAACATGGCATCGTACAGTACTTTCACAAAGTTCACAATTTTGTGCTTAATTTGAAATGTGTTGTTTATTTATTGTTACTGAGATTTAAGAACCAGTGTGAGAAGTTTGGACCGCAGTTCCCCTTTAATAGCAAATCTGTGTCTGGAGCTGCGATACAAAAAGGGGGGCAGAATTCCACAAGAATAACAACAGATGATAAAGATACCAAACGTTTCTCAGGCTCTCTGCAATAGCAGAGGCCATCGCTGTATTAAAACAGGCAAGATCTTTGCAAGTTATAACTGACAATTAAAAAAGCACCCCTATAGTGGAGAACAGCTCTGTTGTGATGGTTTTGCCTGTGAAGTTTGTGGAGTCTGTGAGGGTTGAGCTATGTGTGGTCAGAATGTAATGAATAAAGCCTGAAGCAGCCACAGGTACAGCTTTCTTATGAGGACTGACATTGCACTTATGCACTGCATAAGAGGCGTGCATTCCTGTGCACCTGAACCTAAGGGGTGCGGGCTCAAACCCTGGCTGTGATTGACAGAAATTGCTTCCTTCCACAGCAGAACAGCACCACAGCGCACTGGCCGGCACTTGTTGAGAGAAAGAGTCGGCGCAGTGTGAGAGAGGATGTGCAGAATGTAGCCTCTGGGGATTTCCCTGCTCTGCTTCAGGCTGCTTCACTCTCTGGTGATCTTTTATCAGACACCGCTTTTTTTTCTGCGCCTAGTGGTATCTATAGGCCCTGGGCTGCGGATCGCACTGCAAACCTCTGTTGGGACCAGAGCTGATAATGCAGACGGTTCAAGAACAGGTGCACTAAAGACAGAACACGGTGCTAACTGCTGGCTACTGCATCTCAGTCTCCTCTAAGGAGGCATGATATCAAAAAGGTGGTGGCAGGGTTACAGTAAACATAAGCCATTTTTAAGACCAATGAGCTTGAGTGAAAATAAAAAAAAAGTGCAATATCTGTGCATGGGTTGGACATTTGTATAACTTCTGACGTAGGCCCCTCTGTGCTGTCTTACTGCGAGATGCTTTGTGGCGATATTGACCATGAGATAAGACCCCTTTTGAACACAAATATGCTGATCAATGAACAATAAATTGTGTTGACCGATTCATGTTCCAGAGGTTAAAATTGCCCTGGAGACAGCTGGCAGCTCTGGTGTCTGGCAATAATGAGTCACTGCAACAGTAATTAAAATTAGTGTCAAACTCAGGTCAGGAGTGATGCTCTCTGCGAGGTGGAGACCGAGGGCTGCAATACCTTTCCAGGGAGCTCGGTCAATCTCCCCCACACAATCAAGTGAAAAGCAACTGCAGATCATAGGGTCGATATTCCCTCTTCAAAAAAAACATGCTCCCTGACCTCATTCCATCTCTGTTAGGAGCCTATGGTACTGTGAAGGTTGCCTGCACTGGCAGGCTGGAGGAACTGAACTTTGAAGAGAAGAATGAGAGGAGTCCTAAAACAAGTTCTCGGAGTCTCAAAGGCATTGGCAAGCTCAATCCAGCAGACTTCTTCCGAGTCATTGAAACACAATCCAGAGGACACAAGGGCAAAACTTCCACTATTTGGAAGTGCATGAAAACTGTTAACAGGAGGCACTTGTTTATACATAACAATGTTGTGTGTAAATACCCAGCAATGCTGTAGAGCCCAGTTTTGGCTTCTTTGAAGAAATGGCTGGATAAGATCTTCAGATTAATTAGTTACTAAGGAACAAGTAATAGGTTTATTCCATGCTAAAAAAAAAGGAAGAAAGAAAACACGTTTCGGCCGTGGAACCTTCTTCAGGTGTTCACACATGAAGAAGGCTCCATGGCCGAAACGTTGTGTTCTCTTTTTTCTTTTTTTCAGCATGGAATAAACCTATTACTTGTCCCTTTGCAGCCTACGCATGCTGATGCAGCTACCCACCTTAATTAGTTACTACTTACTACATGGGCTAGAAGAATCAAATGGCCTCTTCTGATTTGCAGCCATTCTTATTGTGTTCTAATAGTGTGATCAGATCAGGCAGAGCACGAGTGCCTGCATTTAGCACAACTACAGACTTTGCACTGAAGCTGAGAAGTGGTATGAAGATCAGTGCTCTGCAGTCTTACAGTGGATATAAAAGGTCTACACAGCCTTATTGAAATTGCAGGTTTTTGTGATGTAAAGCCAGAAATCAAGCTAAATTATGTCAGACATTTTTCCATCTTTAATGTGACCTTGCAACCAACATAATTCAAGAGAAAAACAAATAGATAATTATTAGGAAAAATAATTTAAATTAAAAAACCTACAATACCCTGGTTGCATAAGTGTGAACACCCCCGCAACTAATAATTTGTGGAAGCACCTTTTGCATTTATTACAGCAGTAAGTCTTTGTGAATAACTCTCTATCAACTTTGCACACCTGGACGTTGCAATTTTATCCCACTCTTCCTTGCAAAAAAGTTCAAGCTCCTTCATATTGCCAGGGGATCTCCTGTGCACAGCCCTCTTTAGGTCATTCCACAGGTTTTCTATGGGATTGAGGTCTGGGCTCTGACTGGGCCATTCCAAGACTTAGATCTTCCTTTTCTGAAGCCATTCCTTGGTTGACTTGGATGTGTGCTTCGGGTCGTTATCATGTAAGAAGGTGAAATTCCTCTTCATCTTCAGCTTTCTGAGGCCAGCAGGTTAAGTGCCAAAATATTTTGATATTTGGAGTTAAACATTATCCCATCTATCTTGACTAGAGTCCCAGCTGAAGAGAAGCAGCCCCAAAGCATGATGCTGACACCACCATGCTTCACAGTAGGTATGGTGTTCTTTGGATGATGAGCTGTGTTGTCTTTGCACCAAACATATCTTTTAGAATTAAGGCCAAAAAGTTCACCCTTTGTCTCATCAGACCATAAGACATTTTCCAACATGTTTTAGGGTGATCGAATGTATTTTTTTGCTAAATTTAGGTGGGTTTGGGTGTTCTTTTTTGTGAGAAATGGCTGCCGTCTTGCCACCCTACCCCATAGCCCAGACATGTGCAGAATACGGGAGATTGCGGTCACATGCAGGGAGTGACCAGTACCTGCCAGAAATTCCTGCATCTCCTTTAATGTTGCTGTAGGCCTCTTGGTAGCCGCCCTGATAAGTTTTCTCCTTGTCCTGTCATCAGCTTTGGAGGGTTGTCCTGATCTTGTCAATATCCCTGTGGTGCCACATTTTCTCCACTTATTGATGACAGTCTTCACAGTGCTCCATGGTACATCCAATGCCTTTGATATTCGTTTATACCCCTCTCCTGATCAGTACCTTTCAACAAGATCCCGTAGCTGTTTTGTCAGCTCCTTGCGGAATATGGCTATCCTAGTAGGATGCAACGTTTCAAGGAAATCCTACAGAAACAGCTGATTTTTATTTGGGGTTAATCAGAAACACTTTCATTGATGACAGGTATATGCTGCTTACCTTTGGATATAAATTTTGAATGTGATTGGTTAACTCTGAACACAGCCACAGTCCCCTTTATAAAAGGGTGCAAAGGAACAAGTAATAGGTTTATTCCATGCTGAAAAAAAGAGAAGAAAGAGAACACAACGTTTCGGCCGTGGAGCCTTCTTCAGGTGTCACCTGAGATGACACCTGAAGAAGGCTCCACGGCCGAAACGTTGTGTTCTCTTTCTTCTCTTTTTTTCAGCATGGAATAAACCTATTACTTGTTCCTTTGCAGCCTACGCATGCTGACGCAGCTACCCACCTGAACGTATAAAAAGGTGTGCACACTTATGCAATCAGGGCGTTGTAGGTTTTCAGTTCTTTTTCCTAATAATTATCTATTTGTTTTTCTCTTGAATTTTGTTGGTTGCAAGGTCACATTAAAGATGGAAAAATGTCTGACATTATTTATCTTGATTTCTGGCTTTACATCACAAAAACCTGCAATTTCAATAAGGCCGTGTAGACTTTTTATATCCACTGTATGTCAGTACGTCTTTACACTGTCTCTCGGTTTGTCTGTCAAGAGCAATTCTACTGTATGATGTTAGACTTTTACTAAGTGCATCGGCCCAACACAGTACAAAAGTTGTGCTGGTGGTAATTAAAGTTTTATCCACATTGCAATGCAAGAGTTAGTACTAAACTTCTGATATTCTAGGTGGAACGTGAGAATTGCTGACTGTTTTAGGAGGAGTGCTTTGAATGAACAGACCATTTAGCAGGAGATTATAAGCCACCACCCAAACCCGCATCCAATTTGCTAAAAATTAATAATACGAAACGGTTTGGCTGTAGGGCTGGAATTCCTTCCATTGTGCTGCAAACAGCTATTCGGTTTTACCTATAATCTCTTGGCCCTACGTGTTTGTTTAAAATGGCTGAAAAGTGACTTCACTGTGGCCAGGACACCCTTGTAAAAGAGACTTAATTACAAGACCGTCCTCTCTCTCCTGTCTGGGTGAGCGGACTAGAGGCGCCAGACGCCCTGGGGGTTTGGGTGGAGTGTGGGAAGGGCATAGCCCTCGTCGGGTCGCGGGAGGGAGGGGGAACTGACCGGCGGGGCTCCAGCGTCTGCACGTCGATGATCTTCTCGAAGGACATGACGAACGTCTCCAGCCACTGCTGCAGGTAGCCCACATCTTTCTGGGGGGAGAGACAGGGTGGGGGGGGTTAGGCACCACGCACACTGCACACAAAGAGCAGGTAACTATAGAAACAAATACCAACAGATGTGCGTCCTTGGTGTGAGAACTTAAGAACTCTCCAAAAGAGGCGGAACAGCCACAGTTTCTACGGTACATACCCACTAAGTCCATTTTGTGAGCAAATGTACCCAATTTTGCTGTTCAAATAAATTTGAACTAGATTATGGAGATTTAGGTTTTAAAGCTTCTCTACACTGAGATGGACTGGGTTGTGCTGGTGTTAACTCTGGTACCTGATCATTTATTGAAAATCTACTATACACCTAGTACACCTCTTAAATCTGCTTTAACTGTGCTTCAGAAAAATCAAAAACAATCTTCTTCAGCATAAGAGAGCCAACTAGGAGAAAAAACAACTGAAAATCTATGAAAGAAGGGATGATTGCTCTGTTAACCTGTGCCGATGTTTGCTGGACTGTTTCAGCAGCAGGGAAAGACCTCTGTCAGGATCTGAAAAAACTAGGAGCTGTCTAAAACACAGTGCCTAGTCCGATCTGGGAAGCACAGTCAGGTCATTTTCCAAAGAGTTCAATTATTTACTTGAGTGCTTCTGTGGACCAAAATCTAGCAGGTGTCTGGGTCCGCAGGAGGAGGATTGGGAAACCTTCATCTAGAGCACAGATCTCTGCAGCATTAAGACGAGTAGCCATGGCAATAGATTATTCAACTACAACAAAACGCTACACACAAAACAGCAGAGAGTTAGATAAACACTAACACGTCAGGCTTAGCCTTTTGCACTGCCCTGTTCTATTCGGTGTGGCGCCTCTCATTTTAGTGTGGCAGGGCCGTGAAATAAACAAGTGGCTCATTCTGACAATCAGGTGGAGGAACTACAGCACAACTGGTACATGATAAATGAAGGCCACTTCGAGCACTGTTTTCTTCAGCTCCTAGTGCAGGCACATTGTAGCATAGACATGACACTTCACAGCTTCCTCACCAAACCCTGGGACAATGATAAGAGCCACAGCTCTGGCAGCAGCCCAAGTTCCTCATATTCACATTATGACTCAGAACAATACCGTAGTGAACCAATATTTTGTTAGGCAAGAAAGGAAGCTGTAAAAAATAATAACAACGACCTACTGCTCTAAAAAACACATGCTCCTGGAGATATAGGCCTATGGCCTCATCCGTAAATAGCTTAAGTGGATAAAATAATTTGTCTACTTTTCTCTATTTGCTTGCTGGAATAGGCTCCAGCTCTCCCGCAACTCTGTATTGAATAAAGCGGTAAGAAAGTAGATGGATGTTCTCCGTGTGTGTTTTACAAAACATCACTGAACTACAGTGTTCTATTCTGGAGCAGTCGGAGCAGTTTCAAGAGAGAGATGTTCTACCGTGAAATGTTGAGTATACTGTGCTGAACGAGACCCCAGCGATTCATCTGAAATAAATTAACAGCTCGTAGTGGAGACAGGGAAAGACTTAACAACAGATTTTCTCTTTTAAATGAAAACGCGGCTTTATAAATTCAGCTTTATGCCAACAACAGCTTTAAGCTTTCCATGTCTAAAAGTGAAGCAGGTCTGATGTTTAGAGCTGCCATAGGGGATTGCTGGGACTGAGTTTGATAATGTCTGTCAGCCCAAACACAAACCCTCCTCCCAACAAAGGCCTGATGTGTGGCAGCTGCTGAAGACCCTGAGGGCTGGTCCATACAAGATGTCAGCCAGGCTCTAGTCTAGCTCTGCTGTACACACCAAGAGGGGGAAAAAGTTACCAGCCAGGGAGGAATAAATCCTTCTCAAGTGAAAGCAGAACAACACAGGCCTCTGTCTGTGCCTTCATGTAGCTTCTATCAATCAACACAATCTGCAGTTAATTCCCAGGCAAACCTTTGGATGCAATGCAATACTATCCAGAGACAAAGTATAAAGAGCGTTCCTTTAGAGTATAATGCTCTAGACCTTTA
Organism: Lepisosteus platostomus; assembly: GCF_059453375.1. Classification (NCBI taxonomy): domain Eukaryota; kingdom Metazoa; phylum Chordata; class Actinopteri; order Semionotiformes; family Lepisosteidae; genus Lepisosteus; species Lepisosteus platostomus. Next base: position 22,337,262 of record NC_142622.1, on the reverse strand, counting down.
CTATACACTAGGCTTTGTGTTAGTATTGTTAATAAATAATAGCCTTATAACACAAATTCAATTAGTTGAAGTGTGTGGGCAGAACACATGCTGAACACTTCCTATGAAGTGAACACTATTCTTGAACACTATTTTTGAACAGAGAAGGTCTCTAGCGGACCGGATACAAGTGTTGAAAATGCACACAGGCATCAGCAAAGTCAACCTTGGACACTTCTCCACAGTGAACAGTGAAACACAAATGCAAACTACGCAGAAGTGCACTTAAAACCAAGCAGGAGGCACTTTACCCAAGGATTGTGGGAGTATGGATCATGGGTACCCAGACATGTTGCTGAAGCTGATATCCTGGACTCTTTCAAGAAACAACTGGATGAGATGCTTGCATCAACTAACTGCTAACTACCAAATGGATAGGTTAGGTGAGAAGGGCTCCACTTGTCTGTTAGGTTTAAGCAAGGTGTTTCATACACAGTGGATCCATGAAACCAATGTCTAGTTATTGGTGCTTTTGTAGAGTAAGATGATACAATCATGGCTCCTCACTTCCCAGCATTCTCAATAGCACTCATGTCTCCTGTGACAGGAGGCTGCTCTTTCAGAGTGGTAAGTTGTCTGCTGTGTGGGTGGTAGCTGTCCGACACTCATAAGAGACACCAAATCAAATTGTGGGTCAGACTGCACATACTACATGCCTTGAACTTTGCCCCGTGCAATATGAAGCGTGCAAATTACCTTCAGGTGTAAAAGTGATCAAATGTGATGTCCTACTGACAGAACCAACATATCTAGACCCTGATATGTCTCTACGCACAGAACAACCTCCTATTCCTTCTCTCTGCTCCACACACTGAAAGTCGCTTCACTACTGGATTTTGCTCCCTTTCTAATGAATAATAAGCAGTTTTGATGCCTGGTCTTGTCCAGTGTCCAAAGCTTCATGATTGTATCCTGTCAAACTAGATACCCTGTACTACAATTTAGGTCATCCCAGGACAACTCTGCCTGCTCCAAACACAGTGCCATCTCAGAATGAATGGAAGTCATTATCATCAAGAACTTCTTATTTTCAGTAAAAATAAAATTCAAATTGCTGTTTGCTGGGACCCACTAGGCTCACCGATATGCAAACTGGTATATTTCAGCCTTTGTTTGAAGCGACAAAGAAAGTTTGGGTGACTTTCTGTTAAAAACGAACTGGCCATTTAAATTCAATGAGCTGTTTCTGCTTGACATTCAGAGTGAGCGATCTGTAATCTGGAATTCAGAGAAACAGCAGCTTTGAAAAGAGAGCTGGATCCACTCTTAGGAGGGGATCGGAAGATCTTGACAACGCAGTTTCGTTCACCATTCATTGATTCCATGAAACACAAAAACAAGATCACAAACTCTGGTTTCTGCAGAACTCTCATACCCAGAACGTTCTGAAATTCAACTTGAGAAAAAAAAATGTCACTCAGCTGTTCGGCGGCTAGAAGCCACTGTTCTCAATTGCGATTGTCAAGCACTGGGATCTTAACCTACTTTCTCACTGCTTTAGTCATACGAGGGTATCTTGTGATCTGTGTGATGTAATCTAGACATTGGATGCTAAGATCTGTTGGGAGCTATTATCTGTGAGAGAGTACATATACAATACATATAAGACGCATCCAAACATACAAAAGCCTACCACTAATACAGGTGAGGAGACGTCGCCCTGTCACCATCATTAAAGTTTCACTGCATAGAACATCTCATGTTTCACGTTTCAACAACCTGCCACAGCGATCAGCGCTGACAACTATATAAACGTCATTCTTTTCAGTCCATCTAACTGGGTCATCAGGGCTCGCAGACGCAGGTTAACTGTTGAGGAAGCGGAGGCTTTCAAGAGACGCTTTAAAAGGGCCTTGAATTGATCAATGTTTGAGCAATGAAATCAGCCAGACTAGGCCAAATGCACCTCCTGCTGCTTGTAACTTGTCTTACATCATTACATGCCAGGGTGACCTCTACTCGAACCAATGAGCGATCCTCACGCCAGGAAGAAATGAGAAGTGGTGCTACAAAAGGAAGCACATCAGATTCATGCACCAAATTCAACACAAAGAGGTACTGAAAGACTAAACTCCATTCCTTCACTCAAACCAGGAATTCATAGAGATACTGAGTTTGAAGACTAGCTTTTAGATCAGACTTGAGACCCTAATGACCTGTCACACGTTCCTGAAGTGATGGCAAAAAAGTAATTCATCTGTTAATTTATTTAATAAGAGACGCTGCAGATTTAACCATTGATGAGAGAAACAGAATGATGTTTTTTGGACTCCAAAGATAAATCTGTGAGAGGAAACAGATTTTACTTCTACAGTATGTAGAAGAAGTGAAGAGAAAAATTCCATGTATGTCCAGAGATTGGGTCCACAACCCAGACAGCCGTCTCTGAGGATGAGTGCTCCCACACAGATTACAACACCAAACAGAATGCCCAACAACGGTGGAGCCTCTCAATGCGAAGTTATGGTCTTTCGCACAAACAAGCCAGGTACAGTAAGTCTACCTACAGGATGAATCCATCGAATCGACACAGAATTGAAAACAACAGATACCTTCCGAGGCAGCTATAAAGTCAAACTCGGTCTGTGCGTGTTTGCAGGTCTGCATTAATTTAAGATCATTAATCTTGGTACAAAGCCTGCAGGATCCTTTGACCTGTGAGCTATTGTGTATCCGTCCTATAATGCACAAGCTGTTTGTCTGAGTGGTTCAGCATGTTCCTGTCTCTCTCTCTGCATTTCTGCTGCACATACACAGACAAGGATTTCTCAGCTTCTTATCAGCTGGTCCACGTCCGCATGTTCAAGCAGCTCCCCGAGTTCTGCACCTGTGAGCGTGCGAGGCCGAGTCTGGCGGCTCTGAGCGAGTTACCTGCAGCTGTGCGACGCCGGGCCAGTCCATGTCTTGGTGCTGGGGTGCAGCAGTCCCCGATCTCTGGGACAGTGTGTTGCGAGCGGCCACTTCCACAACACAGCGCGCCCCTGGAGCAGCGCCGTCTGACTGCGCTGCTCTCTCTCTCTTTCTCTACCAGGAAATGCCAAGTCACTTTAACCGAAACACACTTCCTCCACCTCGCAACAAAAACGCTTCAAACCCCTTCCTCTTTTCTCACTGTGCGTCTCTGTGTATGCGCGCGTGTCTGTGCGTATCGGCCTCTCTCTCTCTCTCTCTTTCTTACTGGGCTGCAGGGGTATGAGCCACTTTCTGTGGTACAGAGCGTATGCGAGACATCACACGTTCGGAGGGCAAAGCAGGCCGGATCCCACTGTGCTGTGGAGAGCCCCAACGTTGTACTGCTATCCTGAACTCAACTACTCACTATGCGAAAGTCCAGGATCAGCTGGTGTTCGTATTCACATACAGCCTCTGCTTTGCTAAAATAAGATTGTTTGAGATTGAAAGTTGGTTCCTAGGTATCCCCATGGTTGTTGGGAGTAAACAATTACCTAAAGATAAAGATGAGTTTTCAGATATAACTTAAGGGGGAAAAAGAGATTGTTTCGGACAACATCTAAAAGGTAGGAGAGAACACCGCTCTCGGAAATTATGAATCAGTCCACCTTCTTTGGATCGGGAATGAATATCAGCACAGGAGTATGACAAACTACCCTCACCAGCTCGACTGGTGACAATCAGCCCCACTGAGAAAACAAATTGGCACATGCCCACTTGGTGGAGATCACAGACCATTTACCAAAGCCCGGTGATATTTTCATATGCCAGTGTGGCTGGGGTTAACTGGGCCTGAAAAACAGCCGAGACACACTCAGCACTGTGCTCCTAGTTAATGCAACAGGTTAAAAGCTGGAAAAGCTACTGTAGGCCCTGGAAAACTGTGCATATTGTAATTTTTTATATTTACCAAAGAATACATGAGAAACCCGTGGCTCTATGACTCCCCCAATCAGGAGTGGTGATCTATGAAGGAGCACATTTACAATATAAATATAGAAGTTAATTGTTTACAGTGTCTGCAGGTCCTGGTATGGCTCACTGCCTGCTTGTGAAGCAGTCGTTGTGTGCAACTTGTTTAGAAAGCTTTGCAGTTCTTGTGCTGATTGTCAGGCCATTAAGCCAACTACAAATGAAAGAAAACGGTCTTTAAAAAGGATTTGGGCATCTAAAGTACATAACATTTTTGTTGTCAGTGCTTATGCAGGATGTAGATTTATTTCCATGGTACCAGATTGGCTAGATGCTGTTTTCAAAGACAGCTTGGCCCAGTAGAAGTGAAAGGAGTGTCATTAGACACTGAACTCTATCCAGTTACATTGACTTCAGCACTGACAAACAAGCCTCGTCTTCCTTTCTCTGAGCACACAAACTCAGCATGGAGTGAAGATAGACTCACCACAAACAGATTGGGCACCTTTAAATGAAAATGATAATGCCATTTGTAGGAGTACAATTTATAGAAATGTCATTTATTACAACACACTGTATGTCAGAAGACTATCTTTGCGGGGATATTTTTTTCACATTTTTTCCGTAGAAATCACTGGGAAGTAAACGTACCCAGGCTAGACAGCATCATGATGCTTCTACAGGCTGCTCCTTAACAAAGCAGATTCATACGGTACACACTTCATATACATTCCACATACTGTAGAACAATGACATTATGACAATGATAACAGTTTCACTCTACCTGATACCTGACCTGTGGTCAGCTATGAGAAGGACACTACTGTCAATATTTATTTAGTGTTGGGTTTGAGGTGTTTTGGGAAGGTTGGTTGGGTTGGATTTGGGGTTCCCACGCAGGGACATGTTGTACTGACAGGCTGGACACCTCCATTTGGGGAATATGTAGATCAAGGGTGTCCAATCTTGGTCCTGGAAGGCCAGAGTGTCTGTGGGTTTTCTAGGTCTCCTTAAAGACATAGCATCCCTCCAGGAGCAGGATTAGACACCCCTGATCTTCCTGATATTCCCCAAATGGAGGTGTCGAATCTGTCAGTACAACATGCCCCTGAGTAGGAACCCCAAATCCACTGCTCTAGATAATCTGTTAATTTCTTTGGATCAGGCTCCCAATTCACCCGCTCACTGTGTCCCTCTAACTCCTCCTCTTCCTCGGTTCTTTCTCTTTTTGGCCAGCAAACCTCTATAGCACATACGTGTTAACTGGCAGCAACTCTGGCGTTTGAGCGTTTCAGATTGGCCTTCGGCTATGTTCTATTTCGTATCTGAATGTTGTGTCTAAGTGCTGTTTTACTTACAACAGTTCAAACACCTTCACAGCTAGGTGAAATCACTGGAAGTGCTATCTATCAGGATCCATCACATGATAATAGTCCCATTCTGAGTTTTCAATATGTTTGTGTTAGAAGTCTTTATGGAATCAATAACATTTGAAGCCAGATATAGCTCAGCGTCTATTACTGTAACTTACAGAAGATAACGATAAGAGAGATTAAAGAGTTTTAACCTGAGACATTTCTTCTATATTGAAACCCAGGTAGATGGAAAATCTCTTCCACAAATCTGGAACCTACTGTTCTCAATAATAAGTTGGATATTGCTGTACTGATTTTATCTTGACGATGTGTCTGAGTTAGTCAGGGTCAGCTTTGTTTTGTTAATGCTCAAGTGCATTCAGATCGAGAGAATTTTCAGGAACACTTTTTATATTGAAATTGTGAACAGACAGCTTCCAATCAGCATACGCATGTCTAAGGAGGCTATGTAATTATTTCCAACAGAGAGAGGAAGGTGGCTGTTTCTGCTGCGTTAACGATCTGAATCGTTCCGCTCAGAGCAAATATGAACTCGCGCCTGTTTGCTCTGAACTGTACAGATGTGCTGTTACTACACAGAGAGAGACGCAGAGATACAGATGAACTGTTACAACATTTTCCTGTTATTTTGCACTGGTTGCATGTCTTTATGATCTATGAGTTACACATCATTGTACCTTGTGGTTTCAGCTCTGCAATTAGGCCAACAGAATGTTTCAATACAAACATCCCAAGATTGTGCTCCTCACACTGAGAATCAGGAAGAGTGCAAGAGAAGCAACTGGGTCAGGATAACCAGAATGCCAGAATAACATGAGTACCTCAAACTAGATGATAGTGGAATTGGTCAAAATGCATTGGTCAAATATTTACATGCCTACTCTTGGTGTACATCAGGTTTCTGTAGGTTCATCAGTAGTACCAAAGGCCAAGACACCAGCTACTGCTGTGTTAATCCAGAAACAGTAGTACATGCCCTGGTGTGGTCACTCTATCAAGGCTTTTTATTTTAACGTTTTTTAAAAAGTTCTCTGTATCTCTCTTTTCTTCCTTAGACTAAACATCTTCAGATCCTTTAACTTCTGTATGAGAAAAGCTTTCTTCATGGAAAGAACATTCTATCACAAAGGGTAAGATATATTTCCACCTCAGAAAACCCTGCCTGAACAAAACTCCCTGTCGCCCAACTCATTTTGCATTCAGTTGATAAAGTAGATGCATGTTTCTCCAGGAGGAATCTCTAAATGCAGCTACAGTATCTGACTGGTGATGAAAGCCATTCCATGATCTGGTAACGGAGAGAATCAGAGAATACTGTGACTCATACAGACAATGACAAGACTTGAGTTTAAAACTGATAAAGAGGAATGAGAAATTTGCACTTTGCATCACACAGTTCACAGCAACAGCCAGAACTATATCACATACATTTCAACAAGGCAATATTTCTGCTAATGTCTCTGTAATATGAACTGCAGCTTTCTGTTGTAGATAACAATAACTTAAACATTCCACATGCATTACAGTTATATATTACTTGGGTTCATGAAACTGCAGTTTTTTTATTTATCTACACTTGGTGTGGGTTGTGCTTGATTTTAAGGTTGTTAGTCCTACCAAAGTCCTACCAAAATCCATTTAAGGTCTCTTCTAACCTAAAAGGGCTCTTCTAACCTTGAGTTGTAAGTAGTTGTAAGCGTGTAAGTAGAATGTAAGATTTTTCCGATTCTCTCAGAAGGGCATAGATTGACAACAGATACAGTAAGTATAAACCTTGGTCATGGCATTTTAGTTCATATCGTAATATGCATACATGACAACTACTTAGATTATGAGTTTAATTATTTGGTCAAACCTGGGGCTCAATATGTGAAGGAACACATTTGCACTTTCACAAAATGGTGGCATTAAGGAAACTGCATTACCCAGGATCCTGTATAGGTAAGCAGGTTTCCATACCTGGACTAAAGGAAAGGTGATGTCCAGCCTTGTATAAAGAAAAGGTAATGACACAGTGAAAGGGGAGGAGGGAGAGCTTTGATTTGTGCTTTTCATTTCTTTGATTGCTTTCTTTGATTTGTTGCAGATGATCTGGAGCTACCCATGACCGTGCTGTAGGAGATTCTTGTGATACATGATTCTTGTGCCTGAACCCTGGCTGGCATACCCTGTCTGGTATTCGGACCTCGAATACTATTTTCACTGCTTGAAATAAAAAACACCGGTGCAACGTTTTGGAAGAATTCAGTCCTTGAACACTCTGGTGACCCAGCCGCAAGTGTTACAATGGGAAACTATCATTGAACATTTAAGCGCTACAGTATACCTGCCTGTGGTTAATCCGAGCAACCTCCAAAAGCTTTGTGACAATCATGATATCAGAATTTAAATGGATTAATAAAGAGATTTAAGTAAATCGATTTTAATTTTCAGGAAGAAAGCACCATGAAGTCCTGAAGGAGCATGAAGCCACTATCAGACCTCCCTGTTTTGACCATACCTTACTGGATAGTCACATGCCTGACCTACGACCTGTGAAGGGGAATGTCACAGACACTTGCCAAGTGGAGATGACAGTGTGGTTAGTTTCCTACCTACTGATTTTCTGCCTCTGTGTACTTTAGGTAACATTGACTTCCATCAGGTCCAACAGGGAACACATCAGCCAGAAACATATTCCTCAGTGCACTGCCAGTGTCAAAGGCCATTTAAGGGATCAACGAAGCAAGCTCAAGACATCTGCCTGAGCAAGACATCAAGACATCTGGTGGAGTAGGGACATGAGACCTTTTTTGGGATCACTGAAAAAGTACAGATTGTGATCTACAAAATGCGATATTGTTGGCAGCTTGTCAGCATGTTAAAAATGAAACTGCACATAAGAATGTAGAATCTTCTGAATGTATCATTAATTAATAATAATAATTCCTTACACTTATACAGCACTTTTCTGTACACTCTACTCAAAGCGCTTCACAGATAATGGGGACTTCCCTCCACCACCACCAATGTGCAGCCCCACCTGGATGATTTGACGGCAGCCATAGTGCACCAGTACTCTCACCACACACCAGCTATCAGTGGGGAGGAGAACAGAGTGATGAAGCCAATTCAATGAGACCACGGCATGGTACAGCACAGAAGGTACAGTATCTTGGATAATAACCAATAATGTGTCCAATGTGGCGAAAGAACCATTAAAGGATCCAAACAGTGATGCTGATGAGGATATGTCACTAAGCTTGAATTGGTTAATGCATCTCAAGAGCTGAAATATTTAATATTGGAATTGAGTCTCTGCTTTGATTACTCCTTCATGAATTTAGCATGTTATTAACAAAAAAAAAAGTTAGAGAACAATATACTAATAACGATAACTACCCCATATAATAATTCTTTACACTTGTATAGCGCTTTTCTGGACACTCCACTCAAAGCGCTTCACAGGTATTGGGGACTCCCCTCCACCACCACCAATGTGCAGCCCCCACCTGGGTGATACAACGGCACCCAAAGTGAGCCAGTACACTCACCACACACCAGCTATGAGTGGGGAGGAGAAGAGTGATTAAACAGAGTGAAGAAATTCATGGGGATTATTAGGAGGCCATGTTTGGTAAAAGCCAATGGGAAATTTGGCCAGGACACCGGGGTTAATACCCCAATTTTTTATGAGAAATCCTCTGGGTTTTTAATGACCATGGGGAGTCAGAACTTGTCAGGACTATGTCTCATCTGAAGGACAGCGCCTTTTTACAGTATAGTGTCCCCATCACTATACACTGGGCTTTAGGATGCACACAGACCACAGAGTGAGCCCCCCTACTGGCCCCACTAATACCTCTTCCAGCAGCAGCCTTAGCTTTCCCAGGAGGTCTCACATCCAGATACTGACCAGGCTCACACCTGCTGAGCTTCAGTGGGGTTATCAGTTGTAAGTTGCAAGGTGCCCTTTTATGTTCGCTTGGATAACATGATGTACTGTACATGTTATGTCTTCTAGGCAGCCTACAGCAACAGGTAGACAGTAACAATGTTGTCTTGAGAAACACCTTGACAAGTCTGTGCATAAGCAGCGTTTAAACACGGCCGTTTCCCCGGACCATGATTTCAAACTGGGATGCGACAACATCAAGGAACCGTTGACTATAAAAAGGTCATTTCTTGGTTGCCATAAGCAACTGTCTTGGTTTAAATATCCTCAACCCAAGACATGCATAAACCATTTTCTAACCCACACCAATTCCATCAGGAATACCTGCTACTTACTTCAGCCTACACAACCTACCGTTTCAGAGACACTGATCCACTGGCATAGGGAAAGGAAAAGCAGAAAATAATTCCCTTCTTCATTAGACTTGCCTGCAAATACCAATCATAACTCTTACAGTAGCTGTAAGAGAGACAAGGTATTAAGTAGATCAACCCTGCCATAATGTTAAAAGCTCAAACACAAATGCTAACCTAAAAATATATTGAAAATAAAGCATATTAAGTAAGTTTTTGGAAGTAATGTGGTATTTTATTAACTTATGACAAGTACAGTGTTATACATCTGTGAAATGTTTTTCCTAGCATTCCATTGAATGAACACAAGTATACTGTAAAATGTTATGACCTGTACTATTAAAATCAATGCTGAAATCATTATTCATAGGACATGAAGATTTGCCATGAGTAACACAGGAATAGACCCTCTGCCTATGTTCTGTAGGCAGTATTATTTAAAATGTCCTTCAATACTGTATCCACAATTTCACTGGAACATTTTAGCAACTCACTGCAGCACAGTTTTCAGTTTCTTTTAAGCAATTTTGTAAAACAAAAGACGTGTTACACATTATTTTTCAGTATTGTTCTTTGCACTTGTTGCAACAAAATCTTGTACACAGTATTCCTGAAATGCTCTTGTCTACGCTTGAAGGTGAGTGGGCTTGTTTAGACTGCATAAAGAATAAAGCTCTTCGACTTGTGGCAAACGTGCTGCTAATGCAGATATCGTGATGAAGCAAAATACACTGGGAAAAAAAAGGAAACACAAAGTCTCGGTTAACGTTGCGTTTCCTTTCTTCTCTTTTCAGCATGGAATAAACCTTTAACTTGTTCCTTTGCAGCCTATGCATGCTGATGGAGCTACCTACTTGAACTACACTGGAAAAAGTCAGAATGAAGCACCTTGTGCAGTGTGTCATCATTCCAGTGAATGGAAGGCCAATATACCACATTCTCACAAGGAATTACAGAGATCACTAACACAGGGAGAGAGTGGATCTCCCAGTGTATAAACCAAGTAAAACCAGACAGCACGTCAGACATTAGGTTGAAGACATCAGTGTTCACTGGATGATGGGCTGCTGTTCAGACGGAGAGACAAAAAACCTGGAGAAATATTTTTGAAATACTGGCCCAGAACCTATGCTGGGATCCTGAGTAAGACTACCTATCGGTTTCTCTCAAATAAATATGCCATTCATTGCCACCATTAAACATACATAACCCAATTTCAAAACTACAGCACAAATCAATAAGCAGGGCTGTTAGAGTTAGGTTTCAAGTTTTCATTCATGCCTGAGCTGTTGGCAACAGAGTTTGAATAAAAATCAAATTTGTTTTTCCAATGTTAATTGCCCTGATCTGGCCCCTAGGGTCTGATCCCATGGGGACAGTCCTCCTGTTCCAAGGGCAACTCTTACTGCTCAAACAGTAATTCCTGGCAAAGTAGTGGATGTGCCGATGTCTTAGAAAGACACAAGAGCAGGGCAAGATTTACAACAAACTCCCAAGCTAGAGCTGATGGGTATCAAGTCAAGATTGCCGGAGAAACTCTGCCACATTTTTTAATGCCCAACCTATGGCCAAACGGTATCTGCACTGGTCCACTATAGCCAAATTAAATACGGAATTCAAGAGTCACAAATGAAACAAGAAAAACGTTAGCAACCCTGATAGCCTCGGCTCTCATGAGCAGGTCCTTAACGCAAGACAGGGATCAGTTACAAGACATAACTGCATTTATAATCTGAAAAAAAAACAGGAAATGAAACACTGGGGTATTTCTACAAAATGGGAGAAAGGCAATACCAGAAATAGTGACCCAGACAGCTTCTGCTACTTGATTCACCTGTAAGAAATTGGGTATCAGGGCGAATCCTGCAGAGAGCACCCCACCCCACGCGGCCTCTCTGTCTCCCTTCCTTCATACTGCTGACACTAACAAACGGATGTCTTCACCAAGACCCTGTTTGTGCTGGCCTTTGTGTAAACTCGTGTTCCCACTGAATGCCGCCGAAACATGCAAAAGAGAAAAAACTAAATTCCAAAAACGGCAACAACTCATTGAAAGCACGGGAAATGTAGGTTAAGCCAATTTTATATTTAGCCTGAAAAGAAATGGGATTTTCCAGTAAGCTTGGGCAATGCAGCAGGTGGGTAAGAGGTATTTGCTGTTGTCATCGCCTACCAGCTGCAGAGAAACCCGGAGTAAAACACCTTGCAATTTGTTAAAGCTTGTGTTGGAAACGCTGGTGGCACATAATAAAGGCACAGAGGAAACATTCCGTCACACCACACAGCACACAGATAGCAGGCAGGGGGATGGCGAGCGAGACATTAGCGCTGTAGGAGGCGATAGGAAGAGGAGGGAACCCAATATTCAGCACACAGATTTCGCTCTGAGCAGGCTGTGATTTTCATGTCAGCATCCCACTCAGGACCTCTTGGTATTCCCCTGTAATTCCTGCAGCCAGTCAGCCCCTCCATTTCTGTCTCTCCGTCTCTCTTCTGTTTGCCAGCATCTGCTCTATATAACTCATACCAGGCAGGCATGTCAGGGTGGAACAATAAAAGCTATAAACGCTATAACAGCGATTAATGATATGTGCCTTCAGAAAGTATTCACCCCTCCCTGACCGAATGCGAACATTGTTGTGTTAGGACCACATTCTGTAATGCGCTGAAATTATTAGTGCACAGGAGGGCAGCACAGTGGCGGAGCGACTTACTTTGCTGCCTCGCAGTGCTGGGGCCCTGGGCTCAGTTCTGGACCTGGGGAGCGATCTGCATGGGGTTTTGTATGTTCTTCCCACGTTCCCATGGTTTCTCTCCTGGTGTGGGCGTTTCCTGCGGCCCTGGTGCGAGTTTTTGCCTGTGTGTCTGCCCCACGATGGACTGCCATCCCATCCAGGGCGATCCCTGCCTTGCACCCCTTGCTTGCTGCTATAGGCTACGGGTCCCCCACGACCTTGTACGGGATAAAGCCGTTCGAAAATGGATGGATAGATGGATAATTGACTCGACAAACGCAATTATAATTTTTATTTTTATTGTGTAACAAAAATGTATGAAAACCTAATATCCTGTTTACAGATGTATTGACCCCCCCACCTCGCTGCCCCCCAAATCAATATTTTGTAGAAACACCCTTTACAGCAATTAGAGCACTGGGTTTTTTTGGGCATGTCTGGATCTTTGCACATCTGGATGTTTTGCCTATTCTTTCGTGATTGGTTCAAGCTCCATCAAGTTGGATGAAGGGGGGGGGGCTTCAGTAATCCACAATCTTCAAGTCCTTCCACAGATTCTCAGGAGGTTCAAGTCTGGGCTTTAGTCGGGTCACTCAAGGACATTCATCTTCTTGTTCTGAAGACACCCTAGTGACACTTTGGCTGGGTGCTTGGGGTCGTCGTCCAGTTGGAATGAGAATCTTCATCCTAATCTAAGGTCTTTTAATGACTGAAGCAGATTCTCCTTAAGGATTACATATAAATGTGTTTCTATTTGAGTTTGCAACATAATAAATTGTGGAAAAATCCAAGTAGGATGAATACTTTCACAAGACACCATAAATAACCCAGTTTTAGGACATCAGCACATTCAGTACAACAAGCCAGCTGAGTGCTACCAAGACTTTCATTTCTCTCTCTCAATTCACTGGACGCTTTGTCCTGGCTTATGGGTTACAGGCTGGGGGACACCCAACGATTAACATCTATCCAGCTACAGTGAGAGACTCTGCAGAATCTGTACTCCTAAGAGTAGCTGCGTGGGTGAGAACATCCGATTCTGCTGTGGCTCCCTTGAACCGCAAAACAACCTATAATTACGCAGCTAACGAATCCTGGGCTAATTACCAGCAGCAGGCAATTACCTGTTTCCAGAATGACTGCTTATCACTTTCAAGCCTCCTCTTCAATAATTGCCCCTAATTTATACACAGTACTACTCTCCTGCTATAAGTCCCCTCCTCTCTCTGTGAACTGGAGAGAATGGGTTGACATCAGCTGCTTAACTCCCAAGTCTAGGACAAACTACCGGATCACTCTAGTGCCTGACAGGAAACCCAGCGATAATGTGCTTGGTCAACAAAGATTTCAACAGTATTTGTTAATCACTGCTGATCAAACAAATAGTTACTGCAGATATGGTAGTCACACTGAGCTGTGACTCAATGGGGAAAGCATAATAATGGGTTGAGACTATCCGCTGTCCCTGATGTTACGTGTTCATCACACCCCTCACAGAGTGTATCACAGAAAATACTTAAACCTTCAGAAGCCACACTAGATCCGGAGACAGGTCCGATATGATACCTGATTGATGTGTGTGGCATTTTAATGCATCCTGCTTCAATGAAGAATTCTTCAAATTAAACTATAAGTTCAAACCAACATTACTGCGACAGTGGGCCAACCTGCTCTGCACCATGAAATAATAATAATAATAATAATAATAATAATAATAATAATAAACTTTATTTATTTAGCGCCTTTAAAGGTGGCTTCTTAAAGTGCTTTACAGAATGACAACAACAATAAATTAAAAAGAATACACAAGATAAAACACAAATTACAATACACAGAGGAGACTGTGTATGGTGGTACTAAGAAAAGCAGAGGGGTGAAGAATGGAACCAGTTAAGTAAAGGCTTTTCTAGAGGGTTTTGAGTCTGGATTTGAAGGAGTTTAGAGAAGGTGACTCTCTGATATCCTTGGGGAGAGAGTTCTAGAGCTTGGGGACATAACAGGAGAAGGGCCCGTCACCCATACAATGTAGACAGGCTTGGGGGGACAGTAAGGAGAACAGAATTAGAAGAGCGAAGGTTGCGAGGTGGGGAGTAGGGCAATAATAGTTCAAACAGGTACTGAGGTGCCAAGCCATGCAGAGCCTTATAGGCGAGCATGAGGATTTTAAAGTCTACACAAATTTGACCGGAAGCCAGTGCAAGGACTCCAGGATAGGAGTAATGTGATCATTTGCACCTGGTCAGGATTCTGGCTGCTGAATTTTGGACATACTGCAGTTTGTTCAAAGTAGATTTAGATACCCCAGCAAGTAGAGCATTACAATAGTCAATTCGAGAGAACACAAATGTATTGATCAGCTTTTCAGCCACAGTTAGTGATAGCATAGGGCGTAGTGTAGCGATATTTCTGAGATGAAAAAAATATGTTTTGACAGTATGCTGCACATGTGGGTCGAATGTTAAGACAGAATCGAATATAACCCCAAGGTTTTTCAATTTAGATTGAAGCTCAAGTACAGAACCATCTACAGATAGGGTTACAGGACTGGCTTTACGAAGTTGATGGGGGGTGTCAATAATCATGACTTCAGTCTTGTCGCAGTTAAGATGAAGGAAGTTTTGAGTCATCCAAATTTTTATGTCAGAGATGCAGTTAGATAGAATAGAGACAGCCACATCAGTGTCAGGTTTGGTATGGATGTATATTTGAGTATCGTCAGCGTAGAAATGAAAGCTGAGGCCATGAGATCTTAAAAGCTGACCAAGTGGAAACATGTAAATGCTGAAGAGCAAGGGGCCCAGTATTGAGCCCTGAGGAACACCAGACTTAACAAGACTCATTTCAGACCTGTACCCATTAAGAGAGACAAAGTGACAGCGATAAGTGAGGTAAGATTTGAACCATTTGAGAGCAGTGTCAGAAACTCCAAACACAGTCTCAAGATGAGAAAGTAACATGTTATGGTCAACAGTGTCAAAAGCAGCACTGAGATCAAGAAGGATGAGAATAGAGAGAACCAGAATTTAGAAGCTATTAGAAGATCGTAAGTGACTTTGACCAGGGCAGTTTCTGTGCTGTGAAGTTGACGGAAGCCAGATTAGAGGGGTTTGAAAAGGTTGTTTGTCATGAGGTGGTTATGTAACTGAAGTGTGACAGCACACTCTAGAATTTTTGCAAGAAAGGGTAAGTTGATGGGTGAAAATTGTTAAGATTGTCGAGAGCCATGTTAGGCTCGAGACTGTGTATGGAGTTTCTGACACTGCTCTCAAATGGTTCAAATGCATTTTAATTCTCCGCTGGCCTGCCTATAGCACAGACTTAGATCAACCCATTCTTAACTGAGTCAGCAAGATGGGGTACCTGCCGTCTCTGAGGAAATCCCATAAGTCAAGCTAGCCACTTGCTTGCTTTGGCTGATGGATTAATAGGCAGAAGAACAAGGATTGATACTGCACTACTTTACTGTTCTAAATAAGTCATGGGACAGAGGAGTGAGCACTCATGTTTTAGTGATGTGGGGCTGCAGGCTCTCAATGAGACCAGAACCTTCTTCCTATTATCCAAATTGCTTCACACTAAATACCCACCAAGTGAACCCTGGAACCAAATGAGTTTGCTGTGCTGTTAATGACTTGCAGTATGTAAAAACTGGTCCAGTTGTGAGTGTGTGCAGACTTGTGTCCATGTGTGTCCCGTGATGGACATGCGTCCTGTAACCAGCCACGCATCTGTTCCTTGCCGGGATAGGCCCCGGCTCTCCTCTGGCCCAGTATTGGATAAAGCTGCTAGAAAATGAATATATGGACCCTTGGGAAATAAATACATTGTCTTAGTCACTGCAGGAGCCAGCTGCTAGATGAGCTAGACAGCAAAAGCCGCAAATTACCCGTAGGGCAGTTCTTGTTTTTTTTATTTATTAAAGATTAGAATTATCAGAAAAACTTAGGAAGTGAGACAGTTGGCTATGCCTTTCTTTTCCACCTTGACTGTAGGTTTATTCTACGTTTGACAAGTTTTTTCAGCAAGTTGAATGCTGCAGTGTGCTCCTCCGCTGACTAACTGAGCCATCACAGCTTCTCTTCAGGGCACAGCTGCATATTGGGCTGCAGGGCTGTGTGAGAGGGGTGCTGGGAACAACGGCGTGCGAGTTGACATGGCTCAGCATGAACCTAAATGGATGCCCTCAGATTTGCCTGAAAAATTGACTGAAGAAGAAAGAAATCAGCAGTGTACAGTATATGGCAGGTCCACATGCATCATAATGTCACAGCATATCCTACAGCAGAATCTGGGTGCAGCACTGGGAGTTTTCGGGACTTTCTTGTGCTGGGTGACACCTGTTTTACAGAGGGGCCCTGGAGGACTGGAGAAAACCCCGGTTGGCAGGATTTAACATGTCCTCTCCACTCGTCACACTGCCAAATCAACACCACTGTTCATCGGGCTGTGCACACCCGCAACAGCACAGGAAGAGCACTCATTTATAAACCTGCTGTACAAAGCTGACAAATCTCCTCCATGTGCAAAGCAGGAAGAAGGGCGGCGGACTTTCAGCCCTGCGCCTTACACTGTCTCTCCCAAGTGATGGGAAAAAAATTGAGTTTGATCAGGCTTAATGAGGTGCAGTTTCCTGTCCAAAACACAGATATTTATTTACATAAAAATAAATGTCTGCCTATACACACTTACTCAAAATAAGTCTGAGGCATGAGTCACTGAAGCACCTGGTGCTGGCCTGTGTACAAGACATCAGAAACCTGACATAGCTGAAACTGCCATACAGTGACTGTCAGTCCATTAATCTCCAAGACAGAAAAGCCCAAAGGGAACAGCTAATTAACAACGCCTTTTAATAAACACCCTTGCTGTTCATGTGCTCTCCATGATCAGTAGGAGGAAGCAGTGCAGAGAGGCTGCTTACTGCAAGAACTTTTCCAATCTCGAAGTCAGCGAATAGGTGTGTGTGTGTCATGTTACTGGCAGTGGGGAACTGATCTGATCAGGAAATGATGCAGTTGCTGGTAGCGTGACAATTAAAATACAGATGGTAGTAAAAAATCACCCTCCTCTCTTTACCCACATCTCAAGTTACATTTCCAAGGATGCTCAGACCACTATTTTAAAATACCAATACATATACATATGTAAAGGATTTGAAATTTAAAAGGATGTTAAAGGACATAAGGGAAAACTACATTTACGCCTCCACTGTCAGTCAATCATAAAGATGTCGCAGTGGAAAACTGTTGAAAATGATATAGCATGTTTAGAAAAGCTGATGCAGCCCTCACACACAGGGCTCAGTGGGTGTGGAGGCTTCAGGGCAGAATCTAGAGCACTGCTTTCCAATCCTGGCCCTGGGTAACCCTGTTTTTTTTGTTCCACTTGGGACTTAACTACAGCTGGTAATTGATCTACCTGCTGGTTTACTTTTTTTGCACTTAAACCTTGGTTTCAAAAACACCCTGGTTACATTACATTATTTTCAACAGTCTGAGTATACTATGTACCATCTCTTCAACTGAAGTGATAGGAAATGTACTCCCTTTCTTCAGACCAAAACAGGTGATGAACTGATGATGAACAGACACAACTGTGAACAGCACTATCAGATACTCCCTCACTGTGAGTGTTTTTCTTTCTACTTAAGTCTAATCGGTCACATTTCGGCTGACACACCTGCCTAAGAACAGTTTTGAAAACCACTAAATAGTACAGGGTTGATGACAATTATGAACCACCATTCAAGTTTTTAAGAGCTAAAAACAAATGTAAAAATAGGTCTCAAATGGAAAATTGAAATTAATTAGACAATGATTAAGAACTTAGCTAGAGCAACATCTGGAGGACACAGGGCTCCCCCACAATCAGGATAAAGAAACATTGATCTAGACCATGGATGGGGAGCCCCAGTCCTTCAGAGCTATACAATTATCTGCTTTTTATTCCAGCTCTGTTCTTTGCTATCTAACTGGGCAAATTATTTGGATGGGAGATTAACTGCCTGCCGTTTTAAGTCTTAATCAGTTGCTCACTGAAAGGTGTGAGTTAAAACCCATTCTTCAAAGACTGTTGTTGACCCTGATCTAGTCACTTGGGATGTGTAGATCCTGTAAATCTGCTTGATGAGAAGCTAGAAGTCTGTCCACAACCCTGGAAAGTGATACAACAATATGCGTACATTACAGCACTGACTCTGGCCTGTCCCTAAACTGCACTTATCACCTCCGACTACCAAAAAAACTTGGGAAATGCCCAGACACCTCTCTCTTCCTTATAGCCAGAGATCAAAAGGCATAAATAAAGAGAAAAGAAAACTACTGGGGTTCTAAGAGAAACATGGAGGTGTGATATAAGGTGGCAATATGAAGCCACATTTAGCTCACAAAGACAAAAGGGGGGCAGAATGAGAATTAAAGGCATTATACTATATAATATTAAGTAAATGTTTTTAAGTTATGTTTGGCTCTCTGTGCAGATGTGCATCTCTTTCGATGTACAGGCTGTAATTGTTGAATAACAGCAGCGATCCTGGATACGTGCAACAGGTGCCAGTAAAGTGGTCAGAAGACTTGCACAAGGCTGCTTTTGTGACAAGGGCGCAAGGCTTTTGTGAGTGGTTGATGTCAGATGGCCCTGTTTCCTGGTTTGTGTGGTTTACCTGTGCAGCTCTCACGGTTTAAACCTGTCACACAAGCTGAGTAACCACAGCTCCATGCTGCAGAGTAAACACAGGGAGCGGAGGGATGTGGGGGTGGGGGCAGTACAACAAGAGCAGGACGGCCCTTACTTACATTTAATCACAGCCTCTCATTTGCTCGTCCAGCATCAGCAGAGAATTCCCCTGCGCCAAAAGGCTGGACCTCCCACTTTAGGCGAATTTAATGCACCTAGTTTTCAAACAAGTGATATCACCATCTGTAACAGACAAGCTGCCAAATAAGCTCCATTCAAAACTGAAATGGGCTTGAATGATGTGGCATGAACAGGCGAGAAATCCCATTTTCTCCTCCGAAGAAATCCGTCTTCTGACAAAACCAAACAAACAGATTATAGACTGCAAGTTTGAATGTGAGAGATTTTCTACAGTGAATGCATTTCCAACCTGGGAGAAGCAAGGGTCAGTTCTCTCTAGTTTAACTCTGTCACCACCTGACAGTGAGAACATATAGGGAGTATAAAAGAAAACCCTGTGTTTCTACCTTCTCATTCGTTCTATTGCAGGATTTTGGCACAACAGCACTCTAATTAGTCAATTAAACAATTTTGTGTACCAAACATTTGCATTCAGCTTTAAGTCACAATAACTCCTTGTACCAAAATACTATACAATAGAGTCTCAACATCTGTAAATTTAACATTCGCAAATGCACTTATTCACGATTGGGCCTGGCTGATAGGGTCTTGTAAGGAAGAAGAGCAATGAGTCAAATGCTGTTCGGCACAACTTTCAAATTAGAGATGCAACAGACCAAGATTGCGAGACGAATGTACCTCGTGAGTGAGCCTCTCCCTGCCCCTGCCCAAGTACGCTCTACCCAGCATCTACATCTCTACACGGTCTTGTTTTAAATTGTAATGAAAACTTCGGGCTCTGTGTTGGCTGTGTGGCGAATAACAGGCTGGAGCCCACTTTATAGGCAAACAGAGAGTGTTACTGCCCTTTTCATTACAGGGCAGCGGGATAATCACAGAGGCAGAGAGAGAAAATGTACACATCCACCGGAGCAGAGGAGCATTTCATATTGTTTATTTTAGCTGATTACTATAAGTTTGTAAGTTCATTAATGTTATTTTCATTAACTTAAAGCCAATGCATTAGTACTTTAATTATCATATAAGGGTTACCTATGTCTTTTAACCATACATACTTTATATTATTGTACATTATGCGATGGTATAGGAGCCAGACTAAGCAGCTCTGTTAGGCTCTGTTCTGAAGATAATCCCACACATACCAGCCTCACATCTCTAGGATGTGTGTGACTTGGGCCAGGATAAGACTTGAGACTCCTGCAGTGCACTGAGAATGTCCTGTTCACACCCTACTCTGAAACCCAGAGTAAACCGCTCATGTATGAAATAAATGCTGATGTAGTTTTGAGTATGAGAAAGCTTACAAATCAGAAGAGGTCATTACACCTATACAGCGCATTTAGAAGTTAACAGCCCCTCGATCTCATCCAGGCATTTCTTGAAAGAAGTCAGGGTGTCAGCTTCAACAACATGGCTCGGCAGCTCGTACTACAGTCCCACAATCCCCCACCATCTTTCTTCAGCCACATGTTACAAGTGGTAGAAAACCGCACAAATATGGGGCGATACTAAGAATGGTAAATACATTGGTTTTGGGGTTTGGGGACTTACTACTGAAACATTACAGACAGCCTCTTCTCGGTTATGAATACAGTAATCTACCAAGCTTCCAGTTAGAGATGTGGCTGTTGACATCACTTAGAACTTGCCGCTTTCTTGCTCATTTTATCAATAATAACGAGGACAGCCGGGTAACTGAACAGGTCTGTCAGAGGTTTGACTCACAGTGAAACAAATATCATCACTTTATAACAACAGCCCTAATACTGAGCCCTGCGACTGCAACCCCTGTAACCGTGGTGACGCCAACTCACGACAACCAGCTCAGCGTTTCCACCTGCCTGCGCTCACCAGGAAACTAAAACTCACTGCCCCTCTTGCTCGAAAAACATGAGACATTCATATCTGAGAGCAGTTCAAAACATTACACAGCATTTCCACTGCTTTGTGTCTCAACCTGAGAGTACAAGTGACAGTGCTCAGTCTTGATTTACCGGTACAGCACAACAGTGCACAGCAAGTCCTGGAACAGGGAACATCAGCATTTACTTCTTCATATGTAGGATCAGGTTCCCATAAACTGTAGTCATTTGTTACAATAAACAAACATCACCGACATGTGACTAGACATGTGCTTCAATAGGGGTGAAAACATCTTTCATATATTTACCAATAAAACACACCTGCACTCACATTGTGTTTGATTATGACACTTTCCTTAGCGATATGAATACTTCATAGTATAACGGTCTAAAAAAACTGAGAACCCAAATGAAACACAATTTAAGTTGAAATGTAAAGAATGCGGGTTGAGCAGAATTGTAAGAGAGTGAAAAACTAACAACTGAACAGACAGTGGTCAGGTCAAAGAGAGCAGACTTTTAACTGGAATACCAGTCAGTTCACGTGCCTGCACAGTAATGTCAGTGTGCGACACAACAGGCTGTCTGTCTTTAGTGCAATAATAATGGCCAAACCTTGAAACTGTCCCCATGATAAAATTCCATTTGTAAGAGACATTACACCCACCCCCCCCCGACAAAGGCATTGGTGTCATCTTGGTATAGCCGTTCACTGACAATTTAAAAAAATTCTTAATTAGCTCCCCGAAAGTTTTTTCCCCACCTTTTTAAAACCATGATTCTTTTCTTATGAATTTCTGAGTTATAAATTTGTTTCCATTCTGAACCCACATTTTTGGGCTGAATGAAAGGAATATCATATTAACAGTAATAAAAGCAAAGAATTAACGGTCTTCCGAGCTTTGCCCTCTACTGGAGAGTACAACTAAGGCCCTCACAGGAAGTGGGTTACTTTATTTTTGATTGCACTGCTACAAAAAAGAAAACAAGAGAAGCAGGAAGTGGTTTTCATGGGCATAAACACTGCTGCTGTCTTGAGCAGATATTAAAGACAGTGCTTGCTGATCTGTGGTCATAATTAGAGGGGAGGGGGAACAAAACTAGTTCATCAGGGCAAGGCTAGACTCTCACTGCAGAAATATTCACAATAAACTGGCTACCAGGTGCTAAGCGTCCCCTAACCTGCCTAAGGACACGACAAACTCTCTCTCTCATACACAAACTAATGTACAAATCCATCTTTACACATTGCCCTTATTGCTAAGGTAGCCTACAGCATTGTACAGAGTGAACTGCAAAGCAAGCTGCAAAAAAACAACCTAGGAAAATAGGTTGAGCTGCCTGAATACATCATGTCAACAGTGCAGTCAAACCCATGTACATTTCCCATTTTAAATGCATATAAATTTGTATACATACATTTAAAGACCTTTAAACAAAGGGTGTAAGAAGGTATAGATCGAATAATACAACAAGTACCCTCCAGAGGTATAATGTCTTTTTAAGAGGATGCTGTCATCATAGATTACCGGGGTGGCTCTGTGGCTAAGGATCTGCGCCTGGGGCTGGAAGGTTGCCGATTCAAATCCCGCAGCCGGCAGAGGAATCATACTCCGTTGGGCCCTTGAACAAGGCCCTTAACCCCAACTGTTCCAGGGGTGCTGTACAATGGCTGACCCTGCGCTCTGACCCCAAGCTTCTCTCTCCCCATCTGTGTGTCTGTGTCTCATGGAGACCAAGCTGGGGTATGCGAACAGACAAATTCCTAATGCAAGAAATTATATAGGGCTGATAAGGAATATAGGGCTGATAAAGTGATGTTATGAATATGAATTCCTTTCATGACTCGTGGGAGACACAACCATCTTACAACTTCTCATACTATTTTTGCACACCTTGTTTCACCCTTACTAGGTCTCACTAGGATGACATAGCTAACTTCGAGCAGCGAAATTGATGTCTACACATACAGAAAACACTTTACAAACATGACCCCCTCTGGCTGTGCAGTTGATTGACACGCATGATGATGTCACGCTAAGACACCAAGTCCTCGCTATTGCGTTTCCCTGCAGGGTGTGTAAAGGGTGTGGGGACCTGTTAGGCCCAAACCAGTTTGTCAGCATTGCATGCTGGGCTCCCCGACCACAAGGCTGTGCAGCCCAGCACAGCTCTCAGACCAATCACTGCTCAGCTACAGTACACAGGAGCTCCTGGGAAATCAGGGTCTGCAGGGGAGACCCTGCACTACACAACAGCTGCTTTTCATTCCAGTTCACTTACAATATTTTAATCGCCTAAAAAAAGTCTACGACCACAACCATTCCCTCCTGAGTCACTGGATTCAATCACCCTTAAATTATGCAGCAGTACAAATGAAAGGGCAAGTGGATAAATGGTTTGTTGAGGTTCTAACTAGATGGCCCAGTGCTCGTTTCAAAGGTTAGCAAATACTGCCAAGGTCTCCATACACAATGTAGCACGATTCATTGACAGTTGCTTTGAGAAGCCACTTTGTCTTGGGAAGGCAACCTGGAAAATTAAAATTGATCAAGTGGTTGATGTTGACTCCAGGGCTAGATCAGCCCACAGGACAGTACAGACACCATTTACCAAGGAAAGAATCCGAATTCCTGGAAGTCTTCACCACATAATACCAAGAACAATCGCTAGTGTCACCTTTTACATCACCTCTGGAAATAGAATACGCCTGCGATTTGGCAAGATGAGACATGACCACCACTGGTATAACCTGTATCTTGATAGAGCTACTTGAAGGGGAGTTCAGGTAATGGCACCATATCACTAGTATTGCCAGGTCCCAAGCCCACAATATCATACTAGTAAAATAAAAAATACAGTGCAGATGTTTATTTATACACACAAAAAACTATAAATCTATTCACTTCACTCTGAGCTTGGCAGTATTCATAGCAAACCGTGTTAAAGCAGAACACAGGACATCCTTCATCACTGCACCCTGAGGAAATCTGGGTGACAGAGGGTGCTGAATGACAGACGCAGTAATGAGCTCACAGCCTATGACTAACATCCTCAGCAGAAGCCTGCTGGATAAAGCGTCAAACCCAAACCAAGAAGCTCACACTAACAGTCCAATCAGGCACCACGATCTTCCACACACTGTTTCAGAAAGTTGCGTTAAACATTTTATAGTCCAAATTGTGACACCCTCAGGCGCCTCCTCCCCTCAGACTCATACTGCATCAAATACAAAAACATTAGATAAGATCACTTTATTAACCCTATACAAGTTCTTGCATTAGGAATTTGTCTTTTCGCATACCTCAGCTTGCTCACCATGAGACACACGGACATAGAGAGAATCTTAGGGTCAGAGCGCAGAGTCAGCCATTTATACGGCACCCCTGGAGCAGCTGGGGTTAATGGCCTTGCTCAGGAGCCCAACGGAGTAGGATTCCTCTGCCAGCTGCGGGATTTGAATCGGCAACCTTCCAGCCACAGGCGCAGATCTTTAGCCACAGAGCCACCCCGATAATCCATGATGACAGCATCGTCTTAAAAAGACATTATACCTCTAGAGGGTACTTGTTGTATTATTCGATCTATACCTTCTTACGCCTTTTGTTTAAAGGCCTTTAAATGTATGTCTCCAAATTTATATGCATTTAAAATGGGAAATGTACATGGGTGTGACCGCACTGTTGAGATGATGTATTCAGGTATCTCTGTAACTGCTTTTCCTTGGTTGTTTTTCCGAGGGATTTGAACCGGCAACCTTCCAGCCACAGGCGCAGATCCTTAGCCACAGAGCCACCACTCCACCCACTACTGCACACAGGACTGCCTAGTAGGGTAACATGCAGCTATTATTCTATTCAATTACATGGGCAGGGCTCAGAAGCAAGAGTAAGGAATGGCTGACTCAAGCAGGGTTGGTGCATTCACTGCCCTCTGTATTAGCGGTTTGGCTATAGGCGTAAGGGCATGAACAGTTTTGGCTCCTGCCTCCATCAGTGAAGTGTTGACTCCCCACACACTTACAAGTCATGTACTCTTTTCAGACTCTGGCTTGCTTTCGTTTCCCAGTCTGAGGCTGTGAACCCTGAGAGACCCTGGGAAAACTACGCTTTCTGTTCAGGTGGTCCAGGTCTGAGGAATGATGTGGTAGCCCTTAGCAAACCTTGCAAGATAGTCACCACTTTCACGTCTGGTCTTAAAACTCACATTTGCTCTGACTTTCAATTTGGTTTAATTTAGCGCTTGAGTTTATTCACATCTCTCCATCCTGTTTGTTTTAGTCCAAAGAGAAGAACAGAACACAGTTGAAGAGGGCTCTGTCCAGAGAACAACAATATCAGAACAGGATCAACTGGACACAACACAATGTACTCCTAGATATATTTATTATTAAAAAGTGGTCAAGCGCCTGTCATGATGAAGGCTTTTTATGCTGGAACATTTGATTAGTTTTTAAAATAATTCCAGAGAATACCATACGGTGTTCATCCAATTAAGGCTGCTTTTGTTTTAATGAGAGTGCCTTGAGATGCTCTTTCATGAAAGTCAGTATATAAAATGAAGGTGGTCATTTCAAACCGTGCAATCCATTGAGTTCATCATTTGATTAAAATGGTTTTGCATGTAGGTGAATCTTCAATCACTGCCCCACTCCTTCCCTCCCGGTCTCACTTCAAAACCTGTTGTACTTCTGGTCTCCTAGCTTGCTGGACCTTGCTTGGAAATGAAACTAATACACCAATTCAGCAGAAACAGAAGCAGTGGCCTCTTCCTCCTTTTCTTCCTGCAGAATTAACTTTTCAAGCCTGATGGTAACAGAACCAAGAAGAGAGCGAGCTCTCACCTTTGCAATCCAGGCATTTGAACTGGGCACACAGGTAGCTTTCTACCCTCTCGGCAGGACACTGATGACCCCCATTTATATAGCTGCTTACTCAACAGCAGATCGGCAGCAGGATATTGAACCCACAACCCATCCAACTGTGCATGTAAATACTCACAAAAAGCAGAAAATTAGGTGCCAGAAAGATTTGTTTTGCCAGTCTGCTTCCTTTTAAAAAAGCCCTTCTCCATTCACATACACAACCTTTTGCATTCCTCGATTTGCAGGGACTTCCTATTGACCCTCATTCTATTTAAATTCACTGCTCCACTCAAATTGGACCCTCCCAAAAAGTGTCATCAGGCCAGAATAAATATGTCAGCCCTTTTGGTTCGAAAACAAAATGACTTTTTAAATATAGACCAATTGAAATGTCCACAATAGGGATTTCCCCATGCTGTCTGTGTGGGGTTATCATCTTTGTAGGGACACTGTCTCACATTTCGTCTCCAGGTTGATCGCCTACACACATACAGTACACAGCTGGAGGATAGGAGGACTGAAGGCACAGCGGTAGTCAGTTAGAATCATGCTGGGACATGTTAGATGCCTCATTGGGAGAGCAGGTCTGTCAGCTCTTTTGCAGTATTTAATAACTCTATCAGTGCCTGTGTGCAGCTGCATCACTGTGGCTTGGGGTGGGGACAGTGGGGAATTTTTACCAGAGAAGGCTGTAGCCTGTGTTCCTCCTTTCATTTCACCTAGAGAGGTACCGCATGGTGTAATGAAAAGCCATGCACTGTGCTAACCAAGCAAAGACAACAGTTTAACCCAATATCCCTGCCTGTGACATAAACTACGCTGGAATAACCCAGTCCTCCACAGAGAGGGCTATTGCAGCATACTCTTCTGTCTAGAGCTCTCCTCATCTGCACCCAGGAAAGAACAGAACCCTTCATGCACAGCCATGCTCTACAGGAATGCAACTGCCTCACTGTTAGGCTTCTACAGCAAAATGCGTAGGGAAACCATATTTTACACTGTAAGGTATAACTAAATATTGAAATCCCAAATTGTAAATCCGCAGGCTGCAACCCCCCTCACCCGACCGTCTTCTGAACAATTTTGCTGAGAGGGAAAGTTACAGAGAGGTACTTGCACAGGCTTATTGGTTACAGTTGTCTATTAGGGTCATAGGTGTAAATTTGCTTTCGGATCCTAAACAGTTAAATTGGGTTTATAGGTAGTATCAACCCTGTCACAATTTCTGAGTTTCAGAATTGCCCCCTTTCAGGTGTGTTGTCTGAAATGTAACCAATGGGATCTCTGTGGTAGCACTAGGCTTTCACTGTGGGAATGTCTGCTGCATTGTCATTCCCACCTGTCTGAACATCATCAATTGATCACCTCATTCAGAAACAATGGTAAGCAAGTTTAGGAGAGGCTACGTAAAGGTCTGTATGCTGCCAGAAAGGTTTAAGAAGAGTTAACTCAGGTCAAAAGATGCAAATATTATCCAAAAATTTAAACAACCAATCTCAATTAAAAACCAAAGCTAATTAAGGTTATTTTGAACTCAGTTGGAATGCAAACCAGCAGATAGTGGACTCCCTATATCCAGGGCTGGGAACCACTGTGAGCTACAACACTTTTGGTGCAGTTCTGTAAAGAGATTAGGCCTAGACCACATGATGTACGGTTTTTAATGTTTGATTTTTCAAAAGGAGATTTAAAACTTCTGCATCCTAACTGAAAGACTGTCGCAATGTTATCTCAATTCAACACACTCAATAGTGAAGCAGCTCCCAAAGGTTCTCATTGTTATTTCAAGTTATTTCGTTTGATCTCTGAGGCTGACGGGCGGATTAATAACAAACTTGGTACACTTAATGACCTCACGTCGCAGTGAGCCCAACCAGCTGTTCCTGGTTTCCAAGGAAACCACCAATCCCGACCCTCCTCCCCACTCAACAGCCGAACGTCTCCGAAGAAAGCCGAGCGAGGCAGAGGGTTACTAAATTACTTCCGAACTCTACCTGCAGGTTGAGTGCGAAAAGTAGTACCCCGATTTAATAACTAGCCTTAACCTGCAGGCTTAACCTCAGTTAAGGACTGCAATATAATACAGAATCCAGTGATTGCAAAACCGATAATATAGCACCGGAGGACGACAGTGAAGCTGCCACCCAACAAGCCACACAGCCAGCTGCTTGTAGCCCAACTTCACCGCTGTGCAAATACAAATACCTAGGAGCTAATGTGTTTTGCGTTCCTGCACAAATTTTCAATCGTTTACCAAATATGATTTATAAAAATAATTGTAATAAGTATAACGATCAATAATGAAAGTAGAGGCGACAATAAAAAAAAGTGATGAAGGTGCAGGCTGGTTTTTTTTTATCGTGTTCATTGTTTTTTTTTTAATTCTAAGATTAAGTGCTGGAGATGCACCCACTGCCGATCTGTTCACATGTATGGGTTACACGCACACACTTGATCTCTCCCAAACGCACTCCTGCTCAGCAGAGTAAACCGACGTTTCACGTGTTGACATATCGAGGACGAAGTTAAATAAACGCAAAATAGTGCTACCTCCGCCAAGCCTCTGCTTCCTGGCACACTTGCGAAGTAAATGTCAGCTCAGTTACGCGTAACTCGGTCAAAGTTTTTTTGAATACCGAAGATACAAGTCACTGCTGGCTCAGCGGGCCGGCAGAGCTGTAGTATCTTGCACTGTGCTTCAAGCTAATATTTTAAAACAACCCAGCGCATACTTATCTAACTAGAAATGCGTTTACTATAGTACATTCCTGACAATGAGATTCCACTTAACATGTACTCCTATACTTGGTAATATTTTTACAAATAGAAAGTACACAGGGCCATACCTGTAGTTTCTCTGTGGTGACGAAAACGCATGAAAATCTATTCTAAATAGTAAACTAGAATTAGCAATATTGCAGGCATATTGCTGTTTGCACAGTGCAAGGGCCAAGCTCATATTATTGCTCTGTTTTTGTTTTTCATCCCTACAACAGGTCAGTCCTGTTGTAGAGGTAAGGGATTGAATGTGTTTGTACTTTTCCTTGATCATGTAATGAGTACACAAAGCTGCCAGATACCGACTGGAGCTGTCGTCCCCCAACAAAGCTCACCAAGACGGTTACAACAGCCCACATTGAAACACATCCAAAACATCACAACCGTGCAGAAACAACAAATAGACGCCGTAACAGTACGGAAATGCTTCTAATTACCAAAGCACCACTCGCTCTAGAATACAAAAAAACATACTCCTGGGAATCTCACAGTCGTTACACGTGAATCCAAAGTCATAAAAGTGTAAAGAAAGACTTTTTAAACAAAACACTTTTAATATTCGACAACAGCCGAGCGTTCCCAAACGAAAAACACCGCAGATCTCTCCTGTACTTGAGATATATGAACTCAGAGCCAGTCGCTTTCATGTGCGACCGTGTAATCGGTTTAGGAAGAGGGGAAATGGTTGAAAGAAAACCTGCCAAATCCACAGGTGTCTGTGGGCAATGCGCTCACCTTGGTGAAGTACAACATCCACAGCTCGTACAACCTCTCCTTCGAAGCCATTCTCTGGGGCTCTGGGGCTCTTCGCTCGTGCTAGGTCAGCGATTGGAGTCTTCACAGTGTTAAAACATGCATTTATCTTGTTTATTGTTTAAAAAGAAAGGAGGAGAGAGAAAAGGAGCGCTCTTTAATCCTGAATCATTTTCTTCTGCATCGCCGCCGACCCATGACTTCCTCCAAAGTTAAAACCTGCTCTGGTTTAAAATAAAATCCGGCAACATCAGAAGCGCATCACGTTCCTTATTGTTATTAGAGTTTCCACTGCGTGTTAAGCAGGAAGAGAGATCGTGAAAACAGACGCTGCATAGCAAGCGTGGATTTCCTTGCACCCAGGACTCTTTGCTGTTGATGAGCTGGAAGCTAACAGGTTTCCTGGAGCCCGTCTTTTTTGTCACCCACCCACTTTCTGCACCACAGCACGACTGTTCATGTGGACGTTAATGTGCGTTTTTCGTGCAATCTTACTGATTCTCTATAACAACTGTAAAGAAACCCTGGCTCGCTGGCCTCCTAGTGGGGTGCGTAACCACAGCCGGCAGGTAACCTTCTTAAAGTCATAGGTGCCTTTTTGAGACCGATATCCTTCTCATGTCCAGTTCCCAATTTAACGGATGTGTGCGCTGAATTGCGATGCAAAGTCTTGAATTTAAACTGTAGTACAGAATATCAAATCCCTGAAGGTCGGGCAAAACGAGGAAGTCCGCAAGAAAGTACAGTTTGACTGACGTTTCCTATTGTGGAATACACCTAACTGTTCCAAACGACGCAATGAAGTTAACGTGGAAATATAGTTCAGTATCATTTTAAGAGATAACGTCCATAACACAAATGTACTGCTAATCAAATCTTTTTTTCATCTAATCGTCTCAACTGCAAAATATTTGTAAACGTGTAGCACAATACAATTCCGGTTATCCACTTGGCTTTAGATGGATCTCACAATAGAGTTCCATTTCACAAAATCGTTAATTGTTGTCTAGAATAAAAGAATGGGTCATTTATTTCCCCCAAACTGTCAGTAATTAATGTCACATGGCAACTTTGATAAATCATTCCTTTGCCTAGTTGTCTTCATAACACTCGCATATAACACTTGCGGGCTAAATACGCAGGAGTGTATTTTATCTTTACTACTTTATTGTCATCATTGCACCTAAAATTAGAAAGTATGTCATGTGTTTTATTCCGTCACGTAAAGACACCAATTTCCTGTTTCTGTCTGGCAAAAGAGGACACACTAGGGGCCAATCAATATCGTGTCCAGTGTGAGCGGAGGTCAAATAGCTGTTTATATTTGTGATCGGATGTTTTTGGAGGTTTTTTTTAATCAAAAATAAATAATTATTTCAAAGCTCACGGAAGCGGATGACAAACGGAAATGTGTTTTGTGTAGACTTCACAACAACACTAGGTATTGTTTTACAGGACATTAATAATACAGAAGCAAATCGCCAAGTTTGTTGTGCATGCTAATTTACTGTCATGTTTCAGATTTCGTCTTGAAGCTTTATTAGAGTCGCGCACTGGAAAAGGGTAAGCTTTCTAGGATTAGTGGGTTTTTTCCACATAAAATGATCTAATATCCTTATTAAGTGGCTGATATTATGAAAGTCCCTTCTGCGGTCCACAGCGTCAGTGCACACTAGGGTAATTAGGTCTTGTTTTCCTCCAGTCTCCCAGAGGTGCTTACAGATTAAAACAGCAGCACTGAATGACACCAGATAAACTCTAAAAACGAGTACAATTGAATTAACGGACAAAAAGAGCTCACGAGCAGTTATTATTGGACTGGAGTAGATGTAATACTGCAAAACTGAACAAAAAAGCAAATATAAAACGTTCCAACGTCTTCTGGGATTATTTTTTTCCTGACTGATGCTAAACGGATCTTTATTGATTCTACCAGACGGATCTTAAGCCTCCCGTTATTAGTTCTTAAACATCTGTTGCTTCGTTTATCTACTTCTCAATGTTAAACTGCCGACTTGTAGTATTTATGTATTGCCTTTATATAATTAAACCTGCTTGAAAGGGGTCTCTGGTCTGGTGAGCTATGGCCGTGCACTGCTGCTCTTTATCGAGCTGAGCTGGCACAATAAATTCCATCTGTTTTTGTCTGCAACCACAACCAGATTGAAGCACCGCAGACGGCTTCGTTGTTGAACAATGAGAGCTGCCGCCGATTTCCCAGAGGTCTCCAGCCCTAACAGTGGGTTAAACTTGTACAATCATGCTATCTAGTGAGACAGGCTTGTATTCCTTCCTAGATGTCACCCCTCTCGTTCCCTTTGAAGCCGGATTGTTTTTGTCCTGTGTTGAGATCTGCCCTTATTTCCTTGGATTTTCATGCGTGTCCAGGGGTCTCCCTCCTCCTCCTCCTGCCTGCAGGTGGGTTACAACACAAATCCTCCTTCTTCTAAACCCCTGGCTGGGACCCTGACAGCATCACAGCACAGTCACCAGGCAGCAGCTCCTGAGCAACAATTGCCTCTCCTCCACCTGCTGTGTTTTCCCATGGGGCATCAGACAGCTGGGGGCGGGGGCTGCTGCCGCTCATCCGATTTCTCATCCGCTTTGACCTTCTGAAGCACTCGTTCACAGAATTCTCTTTGCAATAATTTCAATGCCGACAGTTTAGGGTTTGGCGGCATGGAGCCACAGTGGTTAGCATTGCGGCCTCACAGCCTTGGGGCCCTGCGTATAATTCCAGACCTGGCGTGCGTAGATCTGTGTGGAGCTTGTATGTTCTCTCCCAAAATGTCCATGTGGGTTTCCTACTGAGGAATCGCAATTCAGCACACACATCAGTTAAATGGGGAACTGGGCGTGAGAAGAATATTACTGGTGCTCTGGGTTCCTCCCACACTCTGCAGACTAAGTAGGTTAACGGCTTCTGTAGAATTTGCCCAGGTGTGAGTGTGTGCATGTTTAGTCTGTGCGTGCCCTGCGATTTGACTGGTGTCCCATCCCTGGTGTGTCCTGCCTTGTGACCGCTGCTTGCTGGGATAGGCTCTGGCTCCCCCATGACCCGGAATTAAGCGGTTAGCAAATGGATGGATTGAGGGTTATCAGCTAGACAAAAAATCAAAATGCACACTCTGTTGATGCATTTGTCTTCACATTGTTTTAGAATTATGGAAATGTGCAGAAGGTTAGCGAACGTCACAAGTGGTAGCAAAAAAAAAAGCCATCGTTGTGATCCCACAGAGTTGGATTGTTCCATTAATTTAGCCCTGATAAAAATCCTGTGGGATTGAAATTCTCATTTTCCTTTCCTAAACTTGTTTTACTTTAGGAAATTCACTTGAGCTCTGCATCCTGCAATTTTGTCTCATTAGTAGGGAACAGACCAGATTTGTAACTTGACATTACAATGTGTTCTGATATAGAAAGTTCAGTTAAAATTCATTTGAGTACCCCATATGATGTGGGTCTGGGGGGTCCTTATTTAGGTCACTAAGCTATTTGAGAAGCTGGACAATATGTAAGTTTGCATTCTGCAGTACAAATACCATTCTGTGTTCATGTACAGCTATATCTATTTCAAGTTTTCTTTATCTTAACACAGCATTTAATTCTTTATGTGGTGGGAGGTTATTAGTTGCTTGCAATGATGTATAAAAGAAAAGTAATCAATCCAGGCTTATGATTTAGTTCTGAGGGGACAGATTTCCCCTTTACTCTCCATGGGCCTTCATAATAAACTTGTGTCAATCCTGTGCTGAACTGTTCTGTCACATCTTGCATCCCTACATATTAGAAATCACATACAACATCATTCATGACAATTAAAATCAAATCGTTGCAGCACTCCAGACCAGTGCAAGTTTGCCAGTTTGGCACAAAGCTGTGTCGCTCTCTTTTCTCATTTCACTGGATGCTTTTCATGTCACTTGAAGAACTGATTCATGCTTGTTCAGTCTTGCAGTGTTTTAATATTTGTGATATAGCGCAAGAGCAGTGTCAATTATAGACAGAGACTCAAGGTGTGGAAACAGAGCATGTCCTGTGTAAGGCTGAATGGGCTGTATGAGAATGAACACTCTGGATTCACTCGCACAAAAACTCCCCTAGACTGTTTTTTAGACTCTGGAGTTTTCTCACATCTGTAAAGAAAAACTCAAATCCCATCCCACGCCTTCACTGTGGGAAAAGATTTTCTGCATTAGCATTCATTGATGTCCCTCTCAGGTCTGGATTTAGATATCATGTCTCTCGTGCTCTCTTATTCCTTGTGGTCTTGGATAAAACAGAAACGAAAGCCTTGTGTTTTTCCAGTCCAAGATTAACCACCCCAGCACAAGGTCTTTCTCAAGGACAGGGCTCTCTGGCAGAGCAAACAGGAGTGCTGATATTTCATCCATGACACAAACCAGAATCAACACACATACAGTACCTCCAGCTACCATCAGAGCCTAAATGTGACTACTGTTCCCTCTGGTCCTTTGGGCCATCTGACTACTGGCTGTGAAGAACACCTAAAACAGTTTAATAAATGATGGAGGCAAGAGGTTGGGCCATTCAGGACAGCCTGACAGTGTGGCAGCTGAAAGGTTAATGATAGGCAAGTTTCATCAAGCTGTACTTTGAAAGATAGCAAATGCTTCTGCCTCTGCAACAGCAACCAATTTGATCCACCACTTAAAGGAAAGCAGAACACAGAGACAAGGCGGTGAGTACTGTGTGGGGGCTGGACACCAAGACTTGTCGCCTGTATCCCCCTAGAATTTCTTTTCTTTGTTTCTAAGCAACTGTCTTGGCCATTGTCACAGAGCGCAGACCACCACATCACGTTTACACCTATTTATACCAATAAGAAATACCAATGAGAAAATTAAGATGCCCAAATTCCCCCCAAATTCAGCATTGCCTTAGACTAGTGTCACTACAAACAGATTGGAGGAAGGCATAAAGTAAAAAAGTGTTGTGAAGAAAGCTTTCTGGATGTTAGTTCAGTATTCCCCTTTAATATTTTAAATGTTGCTTTCTCAAGAAATGTGACACAAACTCAGAGTGGTGAGGTGAACTCATTCAGAGAGGCATAACATTTATAATCTGCTAGTCTCCTAGCCCAGGGTAATACATGAGTTTTATCTGCCATTGGACCAAGTTTAATTCAGCGTTTCAAACACAGTGGACCCTGCCACTTCTGCAATTCTCAAATGTAAATTGAAAGATTGCTGGATAGTGATACCAGCAGTAGAATTAATGACCTACATGCTCTGTCTTTATGTGTAAGACATAGAGTTTTTTGTTACAGCAGTATATTGGTCACTTGGCCAAAACG
Organism: Lepisosteus platostomus; assembly: GCF_059453375.1. Lineage (NCBI taxonomy): Eukaryota > Metazoa > Chordata > Actinopteri > Semionotiformes > Lepisosteidae > Lepisosteus > Lepisosteus platostomus. The sequence goes on along the minus strand of NC_142622.1, from coordinate 22,302,571 downwards.
ATGCAAAAAGTGAACCTCCAGGCAGCTGTATTGCCATGGCAATGCCCTAGATTACTCACCAAGCCCAGTGTGGTACACTAAGGCCTCTCTATATCTGTGTGTATGCAGCAGTCAGATTGGCATGGAGACGCAATGGAATCTGACACACAGTACAATCTGGATCACTCTGTGCCAGTGCAGGTGCAGGACATTTCTTGGTCTATAAATTGGGAGGGGGTGGGGGCAGTTCTTTCTGTTTCAGCGTTGCTCTAGACTACAGTCATGATATGAAGGCGGCAGGAAGGCCTAAGGGTGTGATATCTTAAGGCACCACCTGACCCTTTGTGTGTGTGATTTTAATGGTCTGAGTTAGCACTGGTGCTGGCACTAGCAGTTTGTGAGATTCCTATGTGGTAAATGAAATGTGGAATTCAAAAGAACACGGTAGCTCTTAAGTAACATTTTACGGAGTTTACATCCTTTTCCATATGGAACTGCAGAAACCAGAGCTAGAATAAAGTATGTATTTTTGCAGAACTGCATACACTGGGGTTACATATTTATGGATTAGAAGGGCATGGCGTCCGAGGATGACATTTGTGTTATCATGGTCAAGCAGGCCACATAGAGCAGGCCATACAGACCAGTGACATGACATATTGTCACACCAAGCCAGGAGAAAGTCATTGTCATGGCCTGAGAGTTTGCAGTGGGATTCTGGGGGCCAGCAGAGAGAAAGAAATGAGAGACAGAAAGAAAGCAAGACTTAAAGCTAGAGACAAAACTGAAGAATTACACAATGCTGACGTTCAACACCGCTCCCTGACATTACTGAAACCCAGCCTAATGCAGGCCCTTTAGCAGTGGAAAGAATGGAGTATCGAGCACCACACTGAGTGCTTCTATTTTTAAAGTCTCTAATGTTTCAAGTGAGTCTTGGTATTTCATTTAAAGCAGCAGCCACTGTTCCAGTGAGTGACCTTGTCCTGCCCTGTGGGGGTCATCAGTTTCAGGAAACAGCAATAACAATGTTGTCTCACCAAGCGCACCGTTTACTGAAGGAAACATCACGCCTCCCTGAGACAATTAGCTGGCAAACACCCCTTCTGTGTGAGTGATCCTTTCGCTAGCATTTCTTTGTTAACTCAAGTGGGGGAAAAACATGTCCAAAGCACAGCTTGGAAAAGATTAATGCACTGAATGAGTTTTCAAGGTTTGTTGAAGTGAAGTCATTCACACTGTAAACAATCCCACAATCACACAAGAAGCAACACTTCACCTGTTGTGCAGTAAGCCTTTCCTTTGTGCCCTTTTAGCTCCCCTGTGAGCAATTCAGATGCTGCAACAGTCATTGTAGCACATGCAGAACCACTCTGTAACTTCAAATTCATACACTTGAAAAAAGAGAGGAATCGGTCGATTTTCTCACAGAACTCCAACACCTGTTGTAAAACTAACAACTTTTTTCATTAACCTTTATATTGGGTCCAGTGTGATACGCTGGAGAAATTCTGAATGTTGTGGCTGTTCTGCTTGCCTTTTTTCATCACAATTGGATTATTGGATCAGAAAAATGCTGTCACCACTGCCACTCCAAGTTCTGACACCCGAAAAAGGCTCCACAGTCAAAACCTTGTGTTTCTTTTCTTCTCTTTTCAGCATGGATTAGACCTTTATTTGTTCCTTTGAAGCCTAAGCGTTGTTGCAGCTACCTACTTGAACCACTCCATGTTCTGTTTGGTTGAACATCATGCAAACAAAATTGTAAAAAAATAAAATAAAATGATAATAATAATTTATTATAATTAATTGCATATATTATTATTGTTGTTGTTGTTGTTGTTGTTGTTGTTGTTGTTGTTGTTGTTGTTGTTTAAAGTTTCCAAGTTCCTAACTTCCCAGCACATTGCAAACTTGTCAATCGAACTTTCTGGTGTTTGTAAGTTTGTGATAGCCCAGGCCAGTTTGTCTGTGGCTACAGAAGGTGGGGGTGTGTTCTGCACGCTTGGTTTGTTTGAAGGCTCTTTCTGTTTTGCTCCTGCTGCCCACTTCCTAATTCTGTTCTGATCTCTGTCCTGCACCATAACTGTTTTTCCCCTTCCCTCTTCTCTGCTGAGCTATGCCTCCCTGCCCTTCCTTTGTCAGATGTCTCCACTGGCTGTAGGTTTACCATCATCCCTAATGTTTTCCTCTCTCTGTCTTGCCCTCTGTCCCATCATCACTCATCATGCTTCTGCACCTTGTGTCTCATCCCACTGCTGTATCCAGCCTTCCAGTCCTTTGTGTTCAAGGACAACTGTTGGTCTGATCTCCTAGACTCTACCTGCTGGTGATGCTCCTCAGGCCTCTTGGTTTTAAATGAAAACAGAGTGTTCTGATGTTTTGGATTATTAACTTGGCTGTTATACCTTGGATCCCTTCACCACTCATTAAAATTCTGTTTTAGACAAAACTATTAGTTATATTTTTCTTCTGCTTTAATTTGAGGGTGGTTTAGCACAGTGGACTTGTACTTGGTGTACTGTTGGTTTGAGTCCCCACTGCGATCACTGTTGTTGTACCTCTGAGTCAGGGACTTTACCCCCAGTTGCCTCAGTCCACCCAGCTGTATGAATGGGGACTGACATTGCTGGGGGTAATCCTTGCCAGTGACTGGCCTCCAACTCAGAAGGAGAGTTGTGAAGTCTCTATATAGCCACAGAAACCAGGATAAATTCAGGCCTGATAAGCCATAGGGTTAGGCTTTGGAAATTATGGTCTATAATAATTTGGGAACATTCAGTATGAAATGTTTGAAGTTTTGCTTGTAGACTGTAATAGTTTTGGTATTCATTTGTAAACATATGTACGTACACATTGTATGTGCTCTTTGTATGAACATGGAAATACGTAATAAATATGTTTAACTTTATTTCTAAATAGCTTCTAATAGCTGATGTGTGGTGAGCATTCTGGCACACTATGGCTGTCGTCGCATCATCCAGGTGGGGCTACACATTGGTGGTGGTGGAGGGGAGTTCCCATTACCTGTAAAGCGCTTTGAGTGGAGTGTCCAGAAAAGTGCTATATAAGTGTAAGCAATTATTATTATTATTATTATTATTATTATTAAATATTTTGTGATTTCTGATTTGTGTAAACATGAATGCAAGTGCTGTTTTAAGAGCTCTTTTGCTAAATGCAATCGTTTTTTATTTTACAATTTTTGTTAGATATCACTTTATACCTGTCATAAACCGTTTGGGAATAAAACATATATTCAATCTTGTTGCAGCTAATATTCAAGGGCTCTTGATGGATCGACTAGCTCGGCGATTAGCAGGAGTGCCTGTATCGACGCAATCTATTGCGACAGGTTTGGCTTTCGGTGTAGAGAATTGTGGGAAGATGGCGACAGTCGTGGGTTCTTTGGAAGAGCAGGCACTGAAGAGGAAAGAGAGACTAAAGGCGATTAGGAATAAGCAATTTCAGGTAAGACTTCAAGCAGAGACAAAACGAGTGAAAGAGAATTGGTCGGTTGATTATTTGGGTCCGTCCATGGCTGGAGACCTGCTGATCTGGACAAATCCTAAAGATACACAAGACTCATCCACCGCCAGCTAGCTTTTCCACTACAACGTGTGCCGTTAATTCAGTTTGCGCTGCTCACAGTACCGACCCGTTTAGATACTAGGCCACTCATTCATAGTATTGTAAGTAATCTGAGCATTAATCTAACTAGGACGTGTTTTAAATGAGCTGTCACTAAATATGTTTGGGCAATAATAATATCTTTGCTAGAACTAGCTCGACATGAAAGCGTTTAAGAACGACGAGTTTAACATTCAATAAACTTGTTCGTGGTCTGAATTGTCTTCTAACGATTATTGTACCGATATAATTTGCTTTTTGCGGTGTTGGTACTGTATTAGTAAGAGATTGCCACAGGAATGCGAGGTCCAGTTCAGAGGGCAGATAAAGAACGTCATAGCTCAGCAGGTCTTATATTATTTTATAATGTAAAATAAGACATTATTTTACTTACATTCTGCAATTTCACTCACGGGATCAATAAAGTATCTATCTATATATTTTAGATTGCGTCGAGGATACTTCTTACACCACTATAGCTAGCTGCTGCTTGTCTGTTAATCATTGACTCAAGGCATTCAGCTAGAGTCGAGCTGACTGCATATTTCGCTTCACTGAAAGATGAATGACATGCAGGAGAGTAAAGAGGAACACTGCATGAAGCAGTCTGGAACAAGTTCTGGTAGAAAACTAATGAAGAAAGCATTTTATCCCAGGTATCCCCATTTCAGATTCCATCAGGCGGCTTTTAGGAATCAACATTCACACAGTCAAAACTTTCCCAAGCAAGTCAGCAACAGAAAAAAACCTCAAGTAGATAGAGAACATGATAATCCAGATTAAAAATTGTAGTTGCACTGAGAACAAAAGTTGTGAAATTTCCAGTTTAGTGCAAAGCCAGGGGTGTATTAATCTGCATAAAAAGCAGTAGTGGTTAATGCCAATTCAATTCTTTTCGGCACAAGCTTCCCACTTCATTTTTTTTTATATGCATGACTTCTAATTTGTACCTTGTGCTGTCTGTCTTGTAACAATGTGCATCTTATGAACAAAATCTTGCTGCCAGTTTTCTCACTTTCTTTGTTTAATTTGTAGCTCTAAGCATTGTTGTGGGACTTTGGACAAGAATTTCAATATCTCAAAACTATGCTGGTGTATACAGTTTTGTGAAAAAATATTAATTTATTTTTTAAGCATTTTTGCCACTTCATATGATCAGAGATTCATAGGGGTTCTAGTGATGTAAAAAGGGAGTCTAAGTGAACTAATATTGCCAACATAATATCACCAACATATGATGCTTGTATCATTTATTTAATACCATCTAACATCCAGTGCCCCTGTGAGAAAGAGTTAATTAGGCTCTTAGGCTCAGTTCCTGGTTCTGCCACTTAGAGCTGCAATAACTGCAACCAAACACTTCCTGTAAGTAGTAATCAGTCTCTCTTATTGCTGTGTATGGAATGCAGTTTGTTTTGTTTTTTTGTCAGACATAACAGTGGAGCCCCAAAAGTTCCACTTTTCACGGATCTGTTCATAGACTGTTCCTCCAGAAGACTTGAGGGTCATCCTGGTGCTTTTTGGCAAACTTAAAATGAGTATCAATGCAATTGGCAAGCAATGGTTTCGCCTGTGCCACGCTCCCATGAAACTGTTCTTACCCAGTGCTCTTCTGATGATTGAATCATGAACACTGACTTTAGCCAAGGTTACGGTGGCTCGTAGATCCCTGGATGTTGTCCTGGGGTTCTTTGTGACCTCCTGGGCTATTTTACTCTGTGCTCTTGGAGTGATTTTGGCCAGATGGGAACTCTTGGGAATATTCGCTATTGACCCAAATCTTCTGTATTTCGGGACCATGCTTCTGGCTGGTTCGGTGGAGCCACAGAGTTTTACAAAAGGTTTTGCAATGTTTTCCAGACTGATAAGCATGAATGATTTTTTCAGGAAAATCTTTTGAGCGGGGCAGGATGTGCCTCCGGGTTTTGTGTGGTGAGAACTTGACTGTGAAGATTAGAGGCAAAGATTGTGAGATTTCTGTAGAACTATAGAGATAAATCAACCCTGATTGTGTAATAAAATATTTATCATATATCCAGGTAAATATATTTTAATGCTTTTCAAGCTTACTTTGTACGAACAGTTCTTACAGACTGGATTCAAGGTGCAGTATTTCTGAAGCGGGTGGCCTAGAGAGGTGTAACCTATGTCAGAAGTAGGTGGGCACTCTGGATGGAGTTAAAGTGCTGAAGCACACATGGCTATGTTAGCCCACTCTAGGTCTGTCCATTACACAGCAGGTTGCTTAGATGTCACCTGAGATCAGTTTGCTTGCGCGGGTTTTTCAGTGGAAGTGCACAGAGGAAACCTGGGCAATGCTGTGTTTGGAATAACCCTGCCCCTGACACGCCTGGGACAGGCTCCCTACACACGTGTGAATGCGTAATAAAATGTCTCCAACAGCTGTTCTTCTGACTGTGTCTGTTGGGCAATCAAGGAAAAAGAACCTTGTGCAGAGGTTCCTGTTTAATAAGCTCCAAGATCTGTAGATTAGAAAACGTTGGCATTTTCGCTTGTGCCAGAAGATTGGTAATGAGCCAGCTGCCTTCCTTTGTGAACTCGAGGTTAATGCCACAGATGCTTGTGTGAGCATGCTTATGTGCACAGTTTGGGTTTATTGTTATTTTGGCTTCTGTTCACTGAAGCTGAGGGTTTTCCGCTCTGCGAGCGTTGCCCTGACTTTTAGGAACGCCAGAGGCTTTTGCATTGTTATATCAAAACGAGGGAACAGCTTAGTTTTTCCAGGAAAAGCCGAGGAAGCTAGCATCCCAGCCCATTTATCAATTTCCCGCTGAGAATTTTAAAGGGGCAGCAGTACTAAACTGCCCAGTAGAAAGCTTCTGAAGATTAGGTTTAGCTTTTATTATCCAATTTTTACCACCTGAAGAAAAATAAAGTGTTTTTTTATTAATCCAACCTCTGAGTCCAAGTAACGTTTGCCCACGTGAGTTGGTGTGTGCAGAGAAAGTGTTCCTTTCCTGTTTCCAGCACCACGTTGGTGATAAAGAACTCATCAGACCAGTTGAAAACATACTCTGTCAAAATAACATGGAGCCGTGTTAAACAGGGGTGATTCTCAACAATTCATTAAGATTCACGATAAAAATGGAAAATATTTTTTTTAAAAAAAGAAGCTCTAGAATAAGAAATTCGATTTTATATGAGATAAAAACCATCTCAAGAGCTCTTTGGATTCCCATAATGCACCACTTTAAGGAGGACAGAACATTAAAAAGCGGGCGAGTTGACCATCCTGGACCTCTATAGAAAGTGTTATGGCTCAGTGGTAACGTGTCAGAGCTGAGCGTCACCACTGGGGCCTTGCTTCTGCTAGTTAAAAACTTGTTTCTACTTTTTATGGCCAATACATGCTACTTGTTTTTGGCTGCAAGAACTGGAATAAAAGATATACAGGATGCACAAGACTTACAGGTTAGATGTGTTCCAGAATGCAGCACAAGTTGGGGGTGGTCTTTCCGTGTGGGTTGTGAACAGTCCTGGGGCTGTACTTATCAACTTTGTGCACGTACACATTTCCTTTTAATCTGTGTGTGACATTCAAACGCAATGTATGAGATTTAGCAGCATGGGAGTGTTTGTGTGGGACTGTTTGTAGACTTCTGCACCCTCTGGACATAACTGTTCATTCCTGCTGCTGGGTGGTTGCAGCCCGCCCAGGGTTGAAATAAATGTCCTCCAGGCGCAGGAGTGAATATCTGTGCTGTAGAACATACCACCTTTTCATTGTGATAGAATGATGGAACTGCAAGAAACCATTGGGTTTTGACTTATTCTCGATAAACATGCTGCCACTCTATAGTAAAAATCAGTAGCAGAAAAATGCTGAAGCAGGATGTGAATATATAAATAGCATCACAGTGTAATTATTTTTCACACATTGCTAACAATGGTGATTTCACACTTCTCTCTCTGTGCCCTTTGGGAAAGTAACAGTAGGCTTTAGCATTGTTCACAGCATGCTTTTTCTGCAAGTGTTGTGTCCTCTTACTGATGGAAAAGTCATGGGTTTTGCGTGATGGCTAGTCCATTTCTGGATGGCTTCCTTCTCTGTATTTACTATTCTGAGTAGGGATCGTGGAATATCAGAAGAGCTCTTCTGTTGATTCTCGGGTACTGGGACACCCCTAAAACAACAGGCGGCCAAACTCAATCGCTACTTTCAATACGCTGTTAGGGAATTTGAAGGCTGGCTGTGTCCAGACAGTAATCATTTGCAGCAAATGACCTCTTCTGAATTGTTCCAGCAAAAAAGCCCAGCTGTATATGTGAGAGCAAATGTACATTGGTCTGGATAAAAGAGTCAGCCAGATATATGGGTAATCTGAGGTTACTAGGCTGAAATGCTGCTGTCCATTTTTTAGACACTGCTCAGCTCTCACCATCACATGTAAATTGATTTGATTATTTCTATTGTTTGGTGGGTGGCATGGAGGTGCTGGGTCCCTAGGGTCTGTTGTGGATCTGAGGTGCTATCTGTGTGCAGTTTGTATGTTCTCCCCACATTTTCATAGTTTTCCTCTAGGTGCTCTGGTGTTCTCCAAGTCCATAGAGATACTGGAAGGTTAATTTTTTTCTTGGGAAAACTGGCCAATGGTGTGAGTTTGTGAGTCTCTTGTGTCTGAGTGTTCTCTGCAGTGGACTGGCGTCCCATCCAGGGTGTATCCTGCCCTCTCCCCGTTGCTTGCTGGTATAGGCTCCAGCTCCCTCATGACCCTGAACTGGATAAAGCCGTTAGACGTTGGACGAATGGATGGATATTGTTAGGTTAGCCCTAAACAAAAGCTGCAGAGGCGTTCCGTATGGACATATGTTACTGCTCAGCAGCACAGGGGTGCAGTATCCCCTGGGAGGATTCTCTTACCTGCCGTCTCCATGGCGGTGCAGGGGCCATGTTACCATAACAACCATTTCAGGGATCACTTTGCCTTGCCTGCGAGGAAGCTCACACACGCCGGCACGGCTCTGCCTGTGCTGCACTGGGCCAGGCCTTTCCGAATAAGAGTCTGTTGTAATGATATGAATAGATATGTCTTACTTCTCGATAAAGGTCTAAGCAGACTTTTGACTATTAAGTGGCGGTTGTTTGCATAGAGATAATCTCTGATCTTAACTGTTGCCTGCCCATCCAGTTTTGATCTTTGCATCAAAGGAAGATTGACTCACTCTCACTGTCACAAAGCTTGACTTTTCTGTAAAGAGTTAATCAGTATAGTCTTGCGTTGTTTTCTTGACTCGGTATCTGACTTTTCACTGACCACATGAATGTCAAAAACGGTGCTTGCACCTGTCCTTCTAAATACAGCCGTCACCACTGTTGAAATCATCAGCTGATGGCAAAATACCAGCAGTGTTCTGCTTTGTAGCTGTTGGTTAGGGTATTAAAAAGGAGGGGTCCCAGTGTTGTATTCACACCCTGTAGAGTACCCAGCAGAGAAACTGTGCAGATCTGTCTGGGGAGATGGCGTTCTCCCGGGGAGAGCAGTATTGCCTGTCCTGCTGGACAGGTTTGATAAGCCCACGCTAATGCAATGTCATTTATCTGAAAGGGGAGAGAACCCGAGGATGGGGAGCCGGAGAGCAAGAGAGCGCTGGAGGAGGCAGAAGAGGAGAAGCACAGGTGAGCTGCTTCCCTGGGGGGCTGTATTTAAAAGGGTGTTTCACACAATGAAGTAATAATGCACTCTGCTTAGAACCAGTGTAGTTTTTGTTTGCAGCCTGTAGCATGTGGAGAATCGGTACAGTGAAGTATTGAGCTAATTAAGCTATTTGGCTGAAAATACAAGGATGGGACAAGAGAGGTGTAACTGAGCCAGTAAGTCCACTCTCTGCTGCAGGCAGAGCTCAGGCCCACACTGGTTAACTGTCCTGTAAGCTGCGGTTCAGTGTTATCAGTTTAAGCAGACAGTGCCACACAGACCAGTTCGTTTCTGTAAACAAGGGACTGTGTCCAGCTTGAACATAGGATAGGTTGAAAAGAGAAAAAGTCAATCAACCCATCTAGCATATTTTGTATTTCGTGGCTAATTTATCAAAGGGTCTCATCCAGGTGTTTCATGACAGAAGCCAGGGTATCGTATTGGCTTCAGCAACATGGCTGCTTAGCTTGTTCCATACTCCCACCACCCTTTGTGTAAAGACATGTCTGAGTTTTAAAGGAACTGTTATATAATCTCTATTTGTATCCTCTGGTTTCCACTGCTTAGCTACTTACTGTTGAAGTTGTCTGAAGCAGTGAGGCATCCATAAAGGCTTTGGTAGTTATTACAGTTATTTGATTATGAACTGTGGGGAAATTGTTTATTTTCATTATGTTGCTAATTTAGCAGCGTAACTCAATCAAGACTGGAAAAGCACCTGTCAGAAGGTTTCTAGCTTTATGGCTGATCTAGTGCATGGCTCATGGACAGATTCAGTGTGTCTTTGCTGTAAACTGACTAGAAGTATATTCCCCTTCTTGGTTTTATTATGACACCTTCACAATCAATCATGTAATCTATGATTGCTTTGTTTCAACGTGTGGGAGGTTACAGCTGTGACTCATACATACTTCCTGTACTTCATACTTGATTTTATGGAGGCTAGCAGACACAGAGCAGAGTCACTAATTCCAACACCCTGCTAATAGTTCATGCCGCACAGTCTCCTGCTCTGTAGCAAGCTAAGAAAAGACTGTTGGGAACAAATGTTTTGACTTAAATGTCTGTCTGTGTGCAGAATTTGCAGACATTGAACAGCTTCTCATTAGCGTGCCAGAGGTTTGTCATTGCTCACTATGGCGGGTGATGGTGATATTATATGAGGGATGACAAGGAGATGGGGGGGATGTGGTTTTGAGGTGTGGGGTCAGCCAGTGTGTGGCGATGACCCATTGAGCCAGGGGGAGTGATAGTGATGGCAGGCTAGGCTGACACCGAGAGGAGCTGTTCCCAGCGAGGGGTATGAGCAGAGAGAGTGCAGACCTGCTCCACCGTCCTGTATGCTCCCCAGAGGGCTGTGGCATCGTCCCTGTCCTGCCTAAACGCTCTTCAAAACACTGATCAGTCTCTGGCTTGAGCTTTTCGTGCTGAGAGGTGTAATGGTAGGTGTCCATGCTCACTCTAGGATAAGGAAGCTACTGGAGGATTTTTCACTTCTTCAGATCTGCGCATCATGTTGGAAGAACCAACATGAGCAGCAGAAAAGGTTTCAGTAAGACCTGCAGAGGAGCTTGGAGGCCAACAAAGATTTCTCAAGCTGTTGTCTACTCTTCCGCAGGCTCCTTTTCTGAAAATTGTGAAGCTCCAATGCCAGACTGTAGATCCATACCTAGCAAGAGGCTATTAGATGATATGAGAAAAGCTTTTTTTACAAAAAATTGGAAAAATGGAGCTTACAGGATTAGAGCACTAGGTTCTAATTAAGTTCTGAGTCTGCCCTTAATTCAGAACTAAGATACGTGCTCACTCGTTATTGACTTGCTGATCAAGGTATTTTCCCCTGATGTAAACAGTGCTAAGCTGCTTTGGAACATGAGGAAAAAAGAAACTGGATCAATGCCAATAATTAAATAATTGAAATATTATAAAAACTGAAAAAGTCAAATGGATCACTCATCCATTTTAAAGGCTCCTATATGCACCTTGTAGCAGAAACTTTTAGCACGGCAGAGTGCAGTAACTTAATTCATTTCCTCAGAGGCGCTATGCAGCGTGTCACTGTTAGCACTGAGTTTCAGGTCCCTCTGTTGTGTGGTAGAGGAGAGCTGGTTAAGGCTGAATGGCAGGGAGGGAAGGAGGGAGGACCGGAACTCATTATCTGTTAGATAAGCTGGAGGGAAATTAAGTAGTGACAGATGCACCACCTCCCACTCTCACACCAAGCCTCTTGTCAGTATCCAGACCAAGAGCAGCGGTCTCGGGGCCTCACTGTGTGTGTTTGCTTCAGAAACATCAGCTGAGCAGCCTGCATTTCAAGAGCATCTATTTTTGTGCCCAGCAGGAGGAGCATTAATCTGAGAATGAACTCGGCACCTCTCAGGCTTGGAGGCCAGGCAAGAACTGCGTTTGACCTGCACAAATTCAAGGCCCGTGCATCTGTCAGAATTGAACCACATAGTGCAGTGCAGTTCTTTGGACACTGATGTCCCACCATGTTGTGCTGAAGCTTTTAAATTATTTCTAAAATGGCTCCTAATTATATTGCAACAAATTTAGAAAGTTAGTATCAGGAAATGGCAAATACATCTTATTTGAAGTAAGTGCAGGGCATTTTATTGAACAGACATAAGTAAATCCATTATGCAGTATGCTGTTAATATTTGTCATTATCAGGATGGCTCAATGGGGTCTGCTGTGGCACAGGTTGGGTAGAACCAAGAGCGGTCAAAGTTTAAACCAGTACAATCTGTACATCTGCAGCACATGGTTTGCATCAGGTTGCAGGTCCTTTCTTGTGGGATTGTGTCCCTTTCTTCATATAAACCCTTGGCAATCATATTCCTGTTCAGTGGTCTTGAACTCTACATGACACACTTCATTCCTCAAATGTTCAATAATGCTCAAATCTGCAGCGTCCACAGCATAACTGGTCCATTTTAATCTTGAAGAGAGCCTTTGTTACACGAGCAGTTTGAAGACGGGTTGTGCTGTTGGAATTCTGTCCTATCAGGATGATGTTGCAGGAATGGTAGCAGGTGAGGTGCCAAGACTTGAGCCAAACCGTGCCACGCCACCAGAGTGCCATGAGGCCCTTGAAGTGCAGCTCTTCAACCACTAGAGACTCTGGACACTTAACCACCCCATCAGTCACAATAAGGCAATGTGACTGGTAGTCTTCCAGATCGTGGCTTGAGTGTGTTCGAATCATCTTGTCAGGAAAGAAATTGCAGACTTTGAACACCCCCGCACAACTGTGCGCTGACCTAATGTAGCCTCTGTCATAGTGATGGCTTTAGGGAGCTGTCCTGTTGATAATTGGGGCACATCGGTGATTCTCTGGTTTCTCATTTTCACCATGTTTGATATTCAACAGATGAAATCATCTGATAACCTGTGTCCAGTCATCTCTTTCACTAATGAAGTGATTAGGTGCTTATGGAAAACATCATTTGATTGTACTTTGGTCAGTCACGAATGATCAATTAATACCCAAAAGCCACATAATTCAGTTTTTCTAAAAAACACATGATTTTAGAGTTTCTTATCATACATGATTAGAGTGGTATGTTTCTCATGGTGCTCAATATAAAATCATCATTCAAAATTAAAAAAGGGCCATATTGAATGTGCAATATCCGTGACATAGTTCAATGGAATATTTGAGACATATAATATTTAATTTTAACTTTATATTTAAACACCCCTGCACACTGTCCATGAAAAGCAGTGTGACGGAGCAGAGCTCATATTAACAGACCCATTCTGTCTTCTTGTCCTGTGCAGGTCCACTGTTCTGAGTGCTTCTGGGAGATGTCCTCCCCTGTTAACCCCATTCTGCTGTTTGCTTCAGTCTGGGCTGGGAGCCTTTTACACGTCCAGTTTATTTAACCCCTCCCTTCCTGGGCTGAGCCAGCACAGGCTCTTCCCACACTGGTGAGGTCTCACAGGGCCACACAGAACTGACTAAATTCGCCTGGATTGGTGTGTCACGATTGCCCTGTCCAGTGTTTCTACACCTGTGGTTTCTGTTCTCCATATGAATTTGGACAGAAGAGGAAGGAGATATGAAAATAAAAACCACCAAAACAGGCCAGATGGGCTGAATGGCCTCTTCTCATTTGTAACCTTTCTTATGTAATAAAAACAAGAAATAGGAAAGATGAGATTATTTGACAAAATATTTATTTCCTGTTCTAGGATGGACTCAGGATATTACAATAATCATTACTGGGAAAGCTTTGAGAGCTGGTTTTCATTTCCTTACAAGGCTAAATGTCTTACTCCATATGCTGTTTCATCTCCCATTCCTCAGTCTGAAGCCCCCTCACTGTCCGCTGTAGTGATGAGTATGAATTCAGCAATAGCAGATTAGCAAAGTGCATTTCAAGAGGGTTCTGCAGTTCTGTTCTCAAATTTCAGCTCCATCCCTCTGTAAATATATATTTTTTCAAATCCTAACTTTACAGTGTACTTTCAAAATACGTTTGTCAAAAATTCATTTAAGACTTGTTTGTAGTAAGGCTCTTTGACGTCTGAACATGTAATAAAGGGAGATTTAAATTTAGAGGAGATTAAAAAGTTTGGAATCTTAATTTCTTTTTCACTGTAGTTCTGTTTGCACTGATCCTCTGGAAATCTACGTTGTTGAGGATTGAAATTTGCTTATGAGCTGAGACAGGACATGAGTGGAATGAGATGAGGGAGAGGAGTCATTCACTTAAAAAATACAATTTATCTCTCTTGATACAGCTTTTAAAGGTTATAATTTGAGGGAGGCCCAGTGTGTCAGTGAGTTGATCCTCCCCAGCAGGGTTCTGGGATGAACAGTCTTAGCTCAGTGCATCAGTCTGTTCATTCTCACAGACTAGGGGAAGAGGCTGCAAGTTCTGCCACCTCCCGGAACTGGCTTTCAGTACCACTGGATTCCTCAGCTGTGCTTCTTTAAAAATGCCAGTTTGGCTAGTTGCACAACCTGCCCACATCGCTTTGCATACTTTCTCCATCCCTGAAACTGGTTAGCTTTTCACTCTCTGGCTTGGCGCTGTAGCACGACACTGCTGAACAGGCTCCGGCCCAGATCTCTGGTGAGGCTGCTGAGGAATTCAATAACACTATCAGCACTAATGTAATTCAAAGACATTTAGCACCAAGGTGCTCAATAACACTGCTGCCCTGGTATGTAGCTCAAGAGCCTGATGGTGATGAGAATACATGTTCCAGATGCAGTGTGTTTACGTGAAGATTAGTGCTGTTTGAAGAAAGTGGAATAGGAGCAGAGGCAAGGTATTAAAATCAGGACAGCTGTTTCCACTCTGCTGTTCCGCACATTGTCTGCCTGTTTTGTGAATTTGACAATGGCGGGAGTGTTCAGCAGCACAGTGGGATGCAGTGTAGTCCATGAAGGGTGCTAAGAATAAATCCATTTAAATGGCTTTAAATAGGAGGAACGTTCCTTTCAAAAAGGCAGTACGTTGGGATTGTTAAAGAATCGGTTATCTGCTTTGATTTCAAGTTTCAAGCAAAGCTCTGGCTGGTCAAAAGGGGTCGTTCTTCAATTTTGTTATTTTTATACCGTTCTTGTTTGTGCCTGTGACATTCCTCATTGTACTGTGGCACTTCTCAACCCTGCTGACAGTGTTCTAGGTGACATAGCGTCATTTTAGCTGTTGTAAGTCTTGGTGTAGTAGCAACCTGTGATGTGGCTGTGTTACAGAGAGCTGAAGCTGAGGAACTACACCCCAGAGGACGAGGAGCTGCGACAGAGACAGGTGCCCAAGGCCAAGCCAGCCTCAGGTGAGGAGACACGGGAAAATAGCATAGGACTGGCAGGCAAGAAACGCAATGGGATACGTTAGTAACACAGATGACAGGACACCAGTGAAGATATCCGTGGCCACATAAGGAACGGTGACAGTCAAGTTGCACAGAGCTAATAATGAGGACACAGCTAATAATGAGTGCAGCACACAGCCAGGGGATAATCCTAAAATCTTTCCTGTGTTTCAGTGGAGGAGAAGGTGAAGGAGCAGCTGGAGGCAGCCAATCCTGAACCAGTGATTGAGGAAGTGGTGAGTGTGGAACAGACTGAAACACCAGAAGTAGATATGTAATGGAACCGGTAGACTTTAACAAGTGAGGAGGAGCCATTCGGACCTTCGGTCTGCATTGGTTTAGAAGCTAGTTGATATGAGGATCTCCTCTAGCCGTTTCTCAAAAGAAGCCATGACGCTAGTGTCGCCTTAGATCTTGTGCTTCAGGGCTGCAGTGTTTCTGTGTTTTATTCCATTCTGAGTTTTTAGTCATTCAGTTCACCTCATTTTGTACGAAATTCAGAATATCTGCAATCTTTAGCAGGTGTTGGACTTGAGATCCTGATTTTGGAGACCATTGTTTTAACAATATAAATGTGTGAACATCAGTTAGACTTAATTGAACTAGAATGTCTTACTGACCTGTAATATTTCCTTTTATTTGCCTTAGGATTTGGCTAACCTAGCTCCCAGGAAGCCTGACTGGTATGGGCTACTTTTTTTCATTTTCTGGCTTGTTTTCTCACTTTGCTCCTCATAGCTTTCTCAAATTTCAACAGATTGTGTCATGCCTCATATTTTCTGTACTAAAGGGACCTTAAAAGGGATGTGGCCAAGAAACTGGAGAAGCTGGAGAAGAGGACACAGAGAGCCATCGCAGAGCTCATCAGTGAGTGCAGCATGGAATTGGTGTATATTGGCATGTTGTAAGGCTGGAAGCCAGGGAGCTGAAACTGTATAGATCTAAGCGAAACTGTGCTGAAAAGGTGTCAAAGCAAATTTAATGTGAGCATTTGTCTTCCATTTTGTTTTATATGTATTGTATTAGCAGTTTATATACTTGCTCATTATACTTTAATATGGTGGTTATGTCACACATTAGTAGTATAGTATAACTGCTTGAGTAAGTACTGATGCTAACAATGGCTTTGGCGTATTGCTTGATTACTGGGTGTCAGGATGCCTGCGGTTTGGACGTTTGACACTCTCTCTCCGCAGGGGAGCGGCTGAAGGGCAGCGAGGAGCAGCTGGCAGCAGCAGTGGGCGCCGTCAGGGAGGGCGAGGGCGATTCGGACTGACGGCGCCGTGCGAGGCTCCGACCGGGGCTGGCGGCGGCTCCACCAGACGTGCCCTCCTGGCGCGTGTCACCCAGGCCGCATCCGACGACCACAGCCTCAGGGTGCGTCCCTGTCCTAGCAGACGACAGGCAGAATAACGTTTTGCTGCCAGGCCAGGTTGCTTTTAATGCCGTGCAGACTGTTGACGAGCTGGATCTCTGTCCCGGTGCCCCCAGCTCTGTGGGAAAGACAGCCAGGGCCCGCAGCAGCAGCTGTTAGGACACTGACACCACCGCCTGCTGCTCACCCAGAGGGTGTCATGTTTGTACAGTTTCACAGAAAGCAGCATGACAGGACAGATCCTTTCCTTTGTGTTTTTCTTTAGAATTGGTTTTTGTTTTGTTGAGAATTTTGGCCTGTCTCTTTGTTCTGGTCAGAAGATGCCTGTAATCAAGGTGTCTGGCATGGCTTCGGTTTTTCAAATGAAGTCATGACGCGTTTGGGTGTCTGTATAGTGTTTAAGATACTATTCTTTGTGTACAGATTCATCTTAAGAATCGCTCAGGACAGGGAAAGATTGATACCATGAACTCTGAGGCAGGGTGAAGCCAGAATGTCTTTGTTCCTTCAAGACTGTTAGTGACATTTTGTACATGTATTGAATTTCAGCTCTGTAAATTGTGGTTTAGAAGCTTGGTAAAATAAAAGTTTCTGATTTTCCTATTCTGCATTTGTCATACTGTTCCTAGTGTGAATGTAAGAATTTTTCTTGTTTAAATCCAGTGACTGCATTTGTTTTCTGATGTTAGATCTTAATAAAGTTGATGCTGGTCACACTTTATCAAGCTTTTTAAAACCATGCTGTACATCAGTCAGCACCTGCTCTTGCTTGCCGTCATGTAACCCCCTGGTTTTGTATACAGTATCTAGGTATCCAGTTTCCTGGTGGTTTCTGGTTGCTGGTGTCTGGCACATACAGCAGGGCCTAACCACAGTGTCCTACACACTGACACACTGAGCCTCTTCCAATGAAATAAAAAGAAATTGCAAAGACAGTTGTTTAGGAGTTATTTTTTACCATATGTAGTTAACTGAATTTGTTTTGTAATGAAAGTAAAATAAAAATAATTTGACTTGAGTTTTGATTGTGTTACTTCCTTAATGAAGGCGACCTAACCAGTTTTGCCTTTAATACTGTACGTTTAACGTGATCTCATTGAACAAATACTGCTACCACTATGAGCACAAATTAGTTTTCTTAACGACCTGTAAAGCTTTGGTACACTTAACCTTGTTGACACTATTCACATCCTGGTTACCTCTCAAGCCCTGTTTTGTTAATTTTCACTCTTGTAACAGATTTGCATTTAGGATTAAATCACTATTTTTGTGAGACTTGATTGGGCAAAGGTAATGGCAACCTGTTTAATTTAAACCCTGTGAAAATCAAAAATAGAAAACACAGAACAGCTGGCAGGGCCTACTTATCAGGAGAAGAGTGCCTTCGTACCATCAATATCTTGGACAAATCTCAGCTGGACTCAACTTTAGGTCAGAAGACCCCTCTAGTGATGAATTAAGGTTTTGTAAAGGACGCTAATGGCATCAGCAAATGTGATGTACAAAGTGCTAATCATTTTGTTTAACAGACCAAATTATGGGAGGTCAAAACGTGATGACATGGTTGGAGTGTCTAGCTACTTCCGGTCTCCGCGTTGCAGAGATCGATGGCAAACCTGACTACATGGTGTTGCATTGTTCAAGTCCTTGGACCTCCCTCGCCTCTCTTCTGTGGTCTCACCCTGACATGACACAATTCCAACGGGGCAACACAGGTCTTCATCCTGTTGGTTTTAGCAAATCAAATACCCCAGACTTCAGCCCCACTGAACATTTGTGGGATAAGCTTGATGAAGTTGGACAATATATCATCTAAGACTTCGAGGCCAGCGAACAGATACATGAATGGGATGGAATCTTACAAGACAGCATCTGAAACCTAGCTGGTGCAAAGCATCCATCATAGATGTACAGTTTGTATTTCGTCCAAAACTGGCTTTTTTATGTACCGTATGAACACGCAAATATTAATCAGCAAATGGAATTTACTTCATTTAATATTCATGTCTATTCAATGTGCCACAACAAGATTTTTTGCAAAGTGAAAACTTTGTATGTTGTAGGTATGTGATCAGTTTCTTTTGATGCACACTAGATTGAGTGCATCTAAACATATAGTACTGCATTTCTGTTTGGTCAGCATAATTTGTATGTTGGCCTGTAGCTCATAAAACCTGAAATGTCGATGTGTTATCACTTTTTACCCTCTGAGAGAACACAGTAGACAGTAAAAAACAATCTACTGGACCGTAGAAAAGTCCACTTTGTCCTGGTCAGTAATCTCTGCTCTTCCCACTGATCTTAGGGATGGCGATGGCGTGGATCAGTCTCAGTGCTCTAGGGGGCGCTGTCTCCTCTGTCGGGAGCTCTTTTTGAGGACCGGGTGCAGCCCATACCTGCACAGAGTAAAAAACCATTTGGGCTGAATGGACCACCTGTCTGTGACCATATGAACACGTTTGATCGCTTCTGAGGGTCGTACTAAAAACTCTCTTTTGTGGTTAAAAAGGAGAATATCTGTTATTTCAGGATAATATATCCCAATGTAGGATAGGAGTCCTGATATGAAGTTAGTGTAGACTCAAAAGTTTTCTAGTTTAATATGCAATCAAGTATTAAATGTCCTTTAACTTTTGTTATGTACCATACATTTATAATGTGGCTAGCACCCCCCTATATTTTTAAATGAAAACAGATACCATAGTCTCATCTTGATGCAGTTCAGCTTGATTTATTTCTAATTGCTTCTCGTGGCTGTAAGTGAAGTACTAAACTTGCTTTGTCCTCTCAGTGTATAATACTGCAGTATAATTTGAGCTACATGGATACCCTTTATTTCCATGTAGTTTTTTATGTATTAAATCAGTAAACAGGAGTCATTTTTTCACCCATAGGGTTGAGGGAGTATGGAACAAGTCACCCAGCCATGCTGTTGAAGCTGATACCCTGGCATCCTACAACAAATGGCTTGATTGAAAACTTTATTCATTTAAACCACTAACTACCAAACAGGCCAGATGTTAAGTTATCTCTCATTTTTTATGTTGAAAGAGTGTCTCCTGCTCGTCGGCGGCTCAGGGTCTGACCTTTCCTTGTGCTGAAGTAGGGTGAGTGAGGAACAGGAGGCCTCTTCGATTGATCTCCCATTCGCTGCTCCTCTGTGCATCCTTCCTCCCCCCTCTTCTCCTCCTCCTCATCAGACCAGGGAAATTCGGAGTGCCCTCCCTCCCCACGCTGCTCAGCACCTCACTCTTGAACACCCGCCAGCGGTTCTGCTCCAGAAACACCTGGCTGAGCTGATCGTCACTGCAGCAGAGAGGGCAGTTAGAGTGCGCTAACCTGCGGCCTGGCCTGTTGCCCACTGCTACTCACTATAAATCATTTTGTTTGAGATGCTTTTGTGTACAAAGTAATCTAAAAACTGACATAACGTATTATAATATTCAATTTGCACAGGAGTGGAAGGGAGTAACATGGTTCAGCTTGACAGAATGGCCTTAAACTTTGAGAGGGGATAGTTGCTAATCTTTCGGTGAACTGGACTCCTTGTTGAATGAAATGTATTTGAACTGGGGGTTCTCCATCTGAAGGAATTCTGCCAGAACCCCAAATTCTAGTTCCTCAAAGCTTAAAGCTTAAAGACCTTCCCATGTTGTTCTAATTAGGTGGTTTTACCTGCATTTAAGTACATTTATTTTGAATTGCAATTGAAGGCAATTGCTTATCAATATGCTGAAATTGACCAGCAATTTAATGTAGATTCTGCTCCCATCCTTTTTAACTTTGCTCTTTGTCTGTCTTACCAACAGAGGTTGCCAACTACAACCGTTCCACCAGCGTCACCCTCTCCTGTTCAAACCCCTATACTGTTTATCAATGCTCTCCACGAAGGATTTGGGCAAAACTACTTTTTTAAATATTCAATTGGTTGACTAATTTAGTTCCATAATATAGGGAGCAAGTCGTATCAAAGCACTACACAGGACTGCATCTCATTCAGTGGACGTATACCTGGGGTAGGGCTGGTCTGCTCGCATGAGCTTTTCCAGGGTCGCCCAGTCGGTCAACTCGCTGAACTTCTCCAGCTTCACACGGATGACCTCTGCCCCCTGGCTGACAATGACCATGCCGCGGGGGTCTCTGCAGTGTGCTGGTGTTGCCCACAGAGGGCGCTATGTCAGAACACACAGACAAATGAGGCTGGGAGGCTGTGTGACTTTGGCAGTTTCTCTCAATCCCCGTGTTCTGTCCAAGTACTGCCCTCCGAGCTGATGAACACAAGCTAAGGCAACTGTAAAATGTTAATGTGATTGTTCCTTAATGAAAGATGGATGTTTCTATGGCCTTACAGAGCCATGTGACTTGATCTATATACAGAACTGTGACTTTGTTTTAAAAATTGTCCAGGATCTCAATATTGAAGCCCAGCCAAGAAACCACCTGCATGCACTGTACCTGCTGCGGCAGCTTGCCCTCTCTCTCCAGACAGCTCTGGATGTATCCCATGTCTACTGCTGTCTGGATAAGGACAGGAAGGACAGTGAGTGGTCAGTGAGCCCTAAGAACACTGGCTTTGTGAGATGGAGCAGTGAACAGTCTGCTTCTCACTTCACCTGTCCAAAAGCAAAAACTGATTAAAATGCTCTGTCTTTCTCTGTAGCTTTAACTTGCTGTCAAAAGCATAAACTGAACGCTGATAGCTTTACCTTGAAACAATTGAGCTGTTTTGCAAAAACATTTTTAAATATATTATCATGGATGCCCTATATATAGAAAAAGGCTCTGGTACTCGTTGGAAAGTGATCATATCCTTATGAAGTACTTTCAAACTTTGAATAATTTCTGATATAAATAAAGATAAAGAAAGGCATACCTCTAGATGAACTCCGGCTCACTGCTCTAAGAGAACACAGAGAGAGGGGACAGGAGACTTACAAAGTGCTGTCCATGTTTCAGCGTGTCGATGCGCATGTACACCCCTGCCTCTACTTCCCTGGGGAGTCCGCCTGGGGTGCCGGCACCCTCCTTTGATGGAACGATCTCCTTCCTGCAAAGACACAGGCCTTACTGAGACCGGTCACCAAATCCTTCACTGTGATACACTGTACTTGTGAATGACAATAAATACATTAAGACTGATATTACAGTGACCCTTTAAATTCATTTATGTACAAAAACTCTTCAATTGTTCATCACTTCCTTTATATAAAAGCATACATAATATATTAATATATAGTATATGAGGTAGGCCACCACAGTGGCGAGGTGGTTAGTGATTGCTGCTTCACAGTGCTGGGGCCCTGGGTTCAATTCCTGGGGGGCTATCTGCATGGAGTTTGTATGTTCTCCTTGTGTTCATGTGGGTTTCTTCTGGGTGCTCTGGTTCCTTCCCAAAGTCAAAAAAACACACTGGCAAGTTAATTGGCTTCTGGAAAGATTGGCCCTGGTATGCAGTAAGTGTGTGTGTGTTTGTGTCTGTGTGTGCCCTGTGATGGACTGGCATTCCTGTATCCTGCCTTCTGCATGTGCCTGCTGGGATGGATTCCAGCTCTCCCATAACCCTGTTTGAGATCAAGCGATAAGAAAATGGATGGGTGGATTTAATGTTATATCATATTTAAAGGGATATACGATACAGTAAGTGAATTGATTTTTAATTGTTTGAAAATCAATTTAATTATTAAGGCCCTTGCGATTGTGAAAAATGAGAGCTGATTGCAACCTCCTCCTGCTAGGGGGCAAATTGGACTTACTTGACTGATTTGCCTTCTGTAGAATGAGATTTCACAGGCAAGAAAGAACTTATCTGATTGGCCACGTTAAATTAAACAATCCACAGGATCAGCAAACAGGGTATTTCAGCAGCCAGGTGGATAGGGTTGTGTCTATGTCTAAGATTCTATGGTTTGTGATTTTGTGATACAGTATTTAAATGAGCTGTAGAGAGGTTAGTAGGCACAGGAGTGCATTAGTTATTAGACTCAAATGCTTTTACAACAACAAACAAGTGTATTCTGCAACGGCTTGGAATATACAGTATTCGATATCTGACTGTTATGAGCTTTCCAGTCATGGTCCTTATACCCCAGTGTGTTCTAGTTTTCATTCGAAAGCTCCTTTTCATTTTAATTTACTAGGCTGAACTAGTGAGTTGCTGATTTGAACCTATTTTTTTTCACTCCCCTAAAGATTGATAGGTGAAGTTTTAAATTATGAAACAGGTCAAGAGCACAAAACAAAGTAAACAGTCTAATGAAGCTATCTTAATTTAAAACTGGATCATGGAGAGTTCACCCAGAATTTGGAACTGAAAGACATTATGGTTGTTAACCCCTGCCCTACTTATATGAGTGATCTTTAGCTGCTAGTTTTGAAGTAATTGTGTGTTGGCTCTGTGGCTAAGGATATGCGCCTGTGGCTGGAAGGTTGCTGGTTCATATCCCACAGCCGGCAGAGGAATCCTATTCTGTTGGGCCCCTGAGCCCACCTGCTCCAGGGGTGCCCTATAAATGGCTGACCCTGTGCTCTGACCCCAAGCTTCTCCCCCTGTCTGTGTGTCTCTCATGGAGAACAAGTTGGGGTATGAGAAAAACGACAAATTCCAAATACAAGAAATTGTATATGGCCAATAAAGTGACTTTATCTTGTCTTATCATAAGACTGATACCAATTATTAGTATCCAGAGTACAGGACAGTTGAAATTCCTGGAATGGCGTGAATGAAAAACAGCATCCCAACACTGTGATAACCTGCCCAGAATCATTATGATCTCAGAGTACAATTCAATCTCAGGTTAAACCAGAAATGCAAATGAAACACACTGAAGGAAGGTACCATGTATACTAGCTGTAAGGTTGGAGATCTCTGCCTCATGGAGGATGATTGAGTGTGGACCTCTATATTGAAGATGAACCTGTGTTTCTCTCAAGTAGTCTACAGCAGGGGTCTGTCAGACCACAAGCCTTTCTCAAGACAGTCAAGAGATCATTAATGACGTACACCAGGGCTGCTCAAGAAATGAATCTCTACTGCCATCTGCTGGCAGCAGTGCTCATTTTGTTTTTAGAGTCTTAAAAAATATGTAACAGCATCAATTTCAAGTGAACAAGTAAAGGTTTACTCCATGCTGAAAAGTGAAGAAAAGAAACACCCGAAGAAGGCTCTGCAGCTGAAACATTGCGTTTCTTTTCTTCTCTTTTCAGCATGGAATAAACCTTTACTTGTTCCTCTGCAGCCTACACATGCTGATGCAGCTCCCTACTTGAACTCAATTACAAGTGGTCCTGCAGATTACATTGCCTACAATTGAGTAACAGAAGAGAAGAAAGGATGACTTAAACTTTAAACACTAAAGCTATATGTCATTGAATACATTATTTCAATCACTTTTGCCTTCACTTTGAAATGATCAAATAATTGTAGAAGAGCTGCATTCTGTTGTTTATTTTTCCATCCTGAGCTCTCGGTTATGTAATGGATCTAATTATTATTAAGAAAATGTAGTCTTGTAATTAAATATAAAGTTTAATTTATATTAAAATTTCTCCTAATATGTGTGATCTCTTGATATCACTGTTGAGTTGAACAATAAAAAATGTTTTTATTCTGATATGATCAAACGTGTACATAGAATTATCTAAAAATAGTATATATTGTCCTTAATATTCCTATTACTCTCATTATTACAGTTAAAATGGCTTGGCTCTAAAGACAAAAATACGTTTGACTGTCCAAATACCTTTGAAGTTTACTGCATATATATTATTTCCCTTTGTAGAAACCAAGAGATTCGAGCCTGAGGTGTCTGTTTGTCAAGCCAAGTTTTATTATATGCATACAAAAAGCAATGCATTAGAGGCTTATTGTTGTATCATGTTGTTGCTCAGAGGGGATATGGCTCTACACAACTTATATATACTTTTCTCTACACCCCCCAGTCTCCTGTATTTGAGGTAGTTTCTCAAGAAACTCAAGGACTCAGAGAACAATTAAAACATTCCTTCCTCATCAGGGAGTTTGGTACAGAAGATGGAAGTTTATTACCGAGAGGGAGAAGCATCTGTGCTAAAGCAAGCATGAAGGTTAGGGTTTAGCATGTGGATTCAGCAGGAGTTCACAGCTCCT
The DNA here is from genome assembly GCF_059453375.1 of Lepisosteus platostomus. NCBI lineage: Eukaryota > Metazoa > Chordata > Actinopteri > Semionotiformes > Lepisosteidae > Lepisosteus > Lepisosteus platostomus. Next base: position 22,277,973 of record NC_142622.1, on the reverse strand, counting down.
ACCACTATATAGGTACAGAGTAACATACAGATTCTGCTAGGGGACTCCAGCACCTCCTTAGCATTGTGTTTTTTACCACTAAAAACAACTAAATACTAAAACAAGGTTGTCTCCTTTTCAACCTGTCAGCTGTTTTACCTGAGGCTTGATTCCTGGCCAGGGGGGGTATTTTTGTCTGGGTTTTCACTCTCTCCACTATCAGACAATGGGAAGGCCTGTTCCCTTATTGCCCAGTCCCCCAGAACCTGGGACTCCAGGAGAGCATCAACCTCAGGAAACAGGGCCTGGAAGTGGGAAGCTGAAGCAGGCAAGCTTGCAGGAGAGTCCTGAGGCCTGAGGGACATCTTCTTCTCTATCTCGCCACTTTCTGTGAAATACAAGTAACTGTTATTCCTTTTTAAGAATAAAAAGTCTAATATGAACTACATTTTTCTAAATCTTCTTTTTCTCTAGGAGAGTCACAGGGTTTTGAATTCATTAAAACTGGATATAGGCTTAATCTGGTTCAATTAAATAAATGAATAGTTCAACTATAAATGAGGTCTTCAACCCTGGTCCATGAGAGACCCAGTCTAGTCAGGCTCATATTTCACCTTTTTTTAAAGATTGGCAATACTGGTAGACTTTGAAGTATTTAGTCCTGCATCTCTAATTACTTAATTACTTACAAATTAACCATTAAATTGATCACAATGGGTGATTTACTCATTCATATTTTTAGACATTGGTGATTCAATAGTGACCTGCAAATACCAGGGCTGAAGATGCCTAAACTAGAAAACTCAGACTTTATGTGAAAAGAGAATCATATTTTCTAGAACTGGTCTTGTGTAACTCATCTCTATTTTATATTTGTGAAAGTTTAATGTCAGAGTATTCACGGAAACCTCATTATTTCACAAATAGATGAAAATGTCACATATGAATGCCGAAAATATTTGGCAATACGTATTCTAGCTCTGTGTCAACCTCACCGGTCTTCCCTTGGTTCTTGTTCAGTTGTGCACTCTTTCTCACTCTCCCCTCACTTTGATGTCTCACCTGTTAGTGTCCTGCCCTGTGTTTTGTCCAGTAGTGCCCGCTGCTGCCTGATCCACCTGTGATAGGAGGAGCACTGGCTCAGCTCCACCATTCGCAGCACATCACACTGACCCTGCACAGAGGAACAGGAAAGCTGGTTGTGTTCTCCACCTGCCTCTGAGCCCAAGCTGAAATGACTCCCTTCGTACACAATGTCCTGCTCTTTTCAGTCAGTAGGCAGCTCATCTCTCCTTGATGTTGCAGTGCATTTTTTTCCTAATGAGAATTACTAACTACAAAGAAGACTATCCCCATTCGGATCCATCAGCCCCATGTGTGCAACACAGGTTATAAGGCAGGTGTCTGTAGCCCCCTACTGGAAAGACTCATCCCAAAGGTTTTAAGAAGGACCTTCAAATGAACAGAAACATTGACGTGTTCTGAATACTCAAATCATAACGCCAGTGCTCTGTTTGAGCATTGTTACTCTTCAGGGATATCCTTTGCAAAGCATGTGGATCTGATATTAAAGGTGTACTTTTGTAAGGGTGAATATGCTGCTATTGGTATTATCTTGATATTGTAGCGGTGAGGCATATTATTACACTTTTAATAATCTTTTTGTTGCCTTGGCAAAGCAGGTCTGGGAAGACAGACTACCTTCCCTTCTTCTCTTTCAGACTACCCTGACAATCTGACTTTCCCAACCACGTGACTGCAAGCAGTCCGAGTCAGGACTTAACATTTCTCCAAGACATCAAGCCAAGAGAGTCAGTAGAGAACAGAATTCCTCCCAAGATATTCTTTCTGTAACAGAAGAAATCTTGTGTTTTGTGTGCTAGTTGTTATTTACATGCAGCTGGGCCAAAGCAGATGACCGTGCACAGACTTTTAAACACAGAAGTTTAGGATAATGCTGACTTCCTTGCAGAGTAAAGACATACACTGCCAGTAACAGTACACAAAGTTCTCTCTTTACTTCTTTCAGTACTGTGACACTCCATTCACAGAGCAAACAACTGCCAAGTCAGAACTCGGACCAAACCAAGCACAGCTCTGTCTTTTCATCAAGAAACATTTGGCCAACAGATCTTTGAGTATAAAATTTCTTCATTCACATTATAATTTTCCAGAGTTGAACTACTATTCCAAATATGTTTGATATTTTAGCTCGTGATAATAAATGCATATTTTCTTGTATGTGACAATATAAATGTGATTTAACTATATGAAACTGATATAACATATGAGGTAGACCATAACACATTATAAGCGATATTTGAACTCTGATATTATTAACTTTGATCTTTGGAATCCATGAGTGAAAGATCAACCTTTAATATTACAACAGATAATTTCACAAAAATATTCTATAAAATTTGTTGGTTGTTATGCATGGTTTGGTGTTGTACCAATACATTGTGTATTTAGAATCCATGTGTGAGACTGTAAATTATTATGTTTGATTGACTCCTAACAGTTGTCAAAGCTATCTTGCAAATTACTGTTCCAAATTCTAATTGTTACAGTAAATTAACCTATGGAAGATGAATATTAATATTTGGACAAAAATATTTTGTCAGTTTCTGTGACTATGAAGATGCTGGTTTAAGGAGTTCATCAGTTTGACACTTCAGTGGATTAGTGAGAGGCTGCTGTGAGCTGTCCACTGATGGACATCAGATTAAACTGTGGGTACCTTATTCTTTATCAGACTTACTCTACAAACAGACAAACTGGTGAGGAAAAAACAACTCTTTGACATTTGTTGTCTCTGTTACTTGTGTTCTGTCCTGTTAGAATCTGTATAGATAATCATTCCTCATTAAGACATATACTGTAGCTATGCTATGCTATTAAGACAAGCACCTAGACTAAAATGTTTGTAAATTTCTGGACTATTCAAACCTTGAACATGAGGATGGAATCTGTATTTGCATTAAAATATTCACTGAAGCAACTGTTATAAGCCTGAAACTACTAATTTCCGACTACATTTCTTTTGGAATTTTAGAGCTTAAAGTATATTCTAAAGCTTCATTCGATATTCTAGACAAAGGAAAAATACATAATGCAATCTAAGTATTGGGTTAGTTTAGGATCTCCTAGCTGTCACTGTGCATGTTTTAGATGCCAGACAGGAGCAGAAGAGTTCTTTAAAGCAGCAGACTATAGCACCGGTCCTTGAGGTCTATACTGCCTTCTGATTTTCAGTTTTATTGAGCTTCTAATCATTGAACTGAATACTTTTTACAGATTATGAGAGTAATAAAACATTTGAGGCTTTCTGGATTGTGGCTCTTGAGGGACGGAGCTGAACTACATCCAAAGTTTCACAGAGCACAATTTCTATGTTTTCTGAGTTACTAGGAAATGGGCAGCTTGTCACACAAGGAAAGCTCAACTTCCATCACAGTGTTTGACTGTGACCAGATCAGCACAGGCTATCTGACACTGTTTACAAGCTGGAAGTGTAAATAAAGTGTTGCTAAAACACTTGTTATGTGCTACAGTAGGTGTATCTTGGTCATGTTGAACAGAATCGATTTTATGCTGCTGTTTCACACAGAATAAGGTTTTTAGAAATCAATCTGTCCCAAACAGTAATGGGGCCTCCCTGGACAACGTTAACACAGTATGGTAAAGGGAACATTAAAGAGTAGACTAGCACTCTGGATTCTTAACCAGAGGTTATAAATGTGGGCAAAGCTTTGTATTCTTTGTACTTTGCCATTGGTTATTCCTGTAAACCCAACCATATAAACAGGTACCAGCATTGCTGGTACTTGTGATGGAGTTGGGATGTGATCCAGCTTATAATAAATCAATGTCTCATTCAGATGAAGTCCTACAATCTCTGTTTACATAACACTGCAGGAACTGGAGTGTATTGTCTGGTCCTCTGAATCATGAAGGGTTGTGAATGGCCTTAAGTTTGTCATAGGGTCATTGAGTTTTTGATCATCCATTACAGTATTCGATTAGGCTCTTAAACAGACAGCAAAATACTGGTTACAAGCCTGCAGGAATGTGCTCCTCAATGTTTAGAAATAGAATACTGCATCTTTATGACATCTACTCTGATCACTGTATTGCACTTTGAGGTGAAGCCCACCATGGAACATATAGAATAGAATAGGATGAATGTTCTAGAATAGATTAGATTGACTAGTTTCCAGTCTTCCTTGCTTGTTTTCTGTAACACAATAAAACCAATGAATGAAATGGACTCTTACATTTTTTACAATACTTGATCTCTACACAGTCTCAATAAATTTACTCTCCAGTAAATTGTAAGGAAGAGATTCTGAGCTAAACTTAAAACAAGAACTATCTGCAGCAGAGTGAATGTAAAAATATAAGAAGATGAAGGGCAATGTTTATTAAAGTCAGATGCCTTAGCTAAGTGCAAGGACTCCTACAGTGATGCAGGTTTTTATTATATAAAACAACAACATATGCTCCTTTTTCATACTTGTGATCTTATTCCAAGTAATTTTGTGCTGACAGGACCATTCATCCATAATGAGAAAGTTGTTTATTCTTTGTAAAGACCATGGTAACCTACGTAACCTAGATCCTATCCCAGAAGTACAGGGCTCTAAGGCAGGACTATACTCTGGCTGGGACACCGCCCCTTCAAAAGGCACAAAACACAAGAATTTAGGGACAATTTATTAAAACACCAGCTAATCTAGCCAGATTGACCACGTGTCAGTGCATAAGCGGTACCTTGGTGATGAAGATAAGGCTGGTGGTGGAGCTGCTGTCTCTCAGGACCACCTGGTCATGATGGACCTGCTCTGTCTTGCAATGATCAGCCAGTGTTTCAAGAGCAGCATCTGACCAGCTGGAGAACAAGGCCAGGGACCTGAGAACAAGAATGGCCACGTGATGGAATTACACAGCTCTCTTCACCAAACAGTCCTGAAGACCCAGTTGAACCCACAATCCAACCTGTGTAATAGCTGTGTAATAGAACCATTTTGGGATTTAAGAACTTAATACAGGTACATGGCATTTGCTGTAAATTGCCCATACATTTGCATCTACAGATGTGAACTGAAAATATAAAACTATACACTGCTGTGCAAGCTTAATTTCTTTGCAACCAGATTAAAGTGTATTAATTGAAAGTTTTTTAAAAAAAGTAGAAAGCACTAATGTGTTCTTTGAGTAAATCCATCATGCTTATTGAATACTATATATAGACTACAGGACTGTAACTCCTGGTTGTGTCAGTGTTGAACAAGACTTAATGGTTTAGCATCATCTTCTAGACAAGTGTTAGAAAATAATAAAGTTGCTCTAATCCTTTCCAATAATTCAGCTATTTATTTTACTTTAGATTTCTAAAATTATATGCATAAATGGAGCCATTTCTTTTTACACTCAATATTATTTATCTCCTTCACAGTAACTCACAGTAAAGTATTTGAAAACAAGAGACAGGGATTAAATGTCTAGCAAATGTATGAGCATGTTTCTTTATGTGTTGTCTGACCTGAAGAAGCTGTATCTCTCTAGGGCTTCCTTTTGTAGCTCCTGGTCTAGCTGGTGACTGAAGAAGTCCTCCTTGTCCACCACCAACAGCTCTGTATCCTCCACACACACTACAGTGGCATTGCGCCTCAGGCCCTTCAACAGCGCCACCTCCTGCACAGGGGGGGAAACACTGACTCACTAAATTGCCGCCACGTAGGGTTCATTATTGTAAGTTAGCAAATTTAATCAGGAGGCTCCAGGGTTCATGGTTTACTTCTGTCCAAGGCTAAATAAAGTCCACATTATCCTTGAATAACTAGACCAATAATTATTTCAAGTCATTAAGAGCTAATATTGGCAGAAATATTACCACCTTGTAGCCTGATCTTGTTAGGTCTCAGAAGCTAAGTAAGGTTGGGGCTGGCCAGATCTGGGCTGGGAGACCTCCAGAGAAATTCAGGTTGCTGCTAAAAGTGGTGTGGGTAGACCCGAAGGTGATCTTCTCTCTGGACAAGAATTTCCAAACCAGTGTCCTGCTGTGATGATGATGAACACTGTGCTATGGAAGGTTCTGTCCACTGGAAGAGACTGAGGTCCTGACTTGGTCATTATAGATTCCAATGCATTTTTAGAAAAGTGAGGGTGTTTACCCCAGTGTTCTGATTAATGTCCACTCTGCACTTGTACAATCTGACCTTTCTAAAGTTAATTCAATTTGAGAAGCAGTTTCTCTGATCAGTTGTGTAGTGGGGCTGCTGTCGCATAATAGCTGTCACATGTCACTCATGTGAGTTCTGCACCGCATAGGTGGATAAAGTGGGCCTTTTGTGAAAAGCATGTGTGATCTTTTGGGGTCCTAGTGAAATCTGTTGGGCACTGAAACAAATTTTCTGCTGTGAGTAACAAACTCAAACACTTCACTTACTGTGAGAGGGTGTTACCTATCTTTAGTGTAATATGCTTTCAAAGTTATTTCTTATAGTATCAGTGTCATCTTACAGCAAAAATAAACATTCAAACAGTTTCCTTATAAATTGTATTGACATAATTCTAATCACTATTTTAATCATTCTGGATTTCTCTTTATTGACTCAAACCACAATAGGAACAGGAGGAAACAAACCCTCTGCTACCTCTGTTTGTAAAGACATTAACCCATCCATACAAGGTTGCTTACTACTAACTGATTCTAAGCTACTTCAGTTTACACAATTTTTTTAAGCCACAGCATTAAACCACTGGTCTATTCAGTAATGCCAAAACCTCCCTCCTGATGAGGATTGGCTCATGAACCACTCACTCACCCCAAAATCCTCCACCTTCCTCATGAGGATTGGCTGGTTTGCTAAGGATACCAGTCATCCTGGTTTCTAACTTTTCTTCCTCCCCCTTTCCCTTTGGTAAGTGTTAGAGGAGCATAAAGGCACAAACTTCCAGATTCAGCGACAGTTTCTTCCCACAAGCTGTCAGATTACTGTACTCTACCCCTACCACTGGCTCACACTGATGTTTCTTTTTAAGTTGTATGTTATTGAACTTGTTGTTATTGCTTCTGCTCTTCTGTGTTTATGTTTGTGGCGATTCCTTTAATGTCTTTGTGTTGGAACATACTGTACATGCAAATAAGCATTTCATTGCACTTGTGCATATGACAAATAAACTGAACTGAACTGGTGGACCACTGACTCACTCCAAAGCCCGCCCCCTTCTTCATGAAGATTGGCTTGTGGACCACTCACTCACCCCAAAGCCCTCCCCCTTCTTCATGAGGATTGACTCGTGGACCACTCACTCACCATAAAGCCCGCCCCCTTCCTCATGAGGATTGATTCGTGGACCACTCACTCACCCCAAAGCCCGCCCCCTTCTTCCTGAGGATTGGTTCATGAACCACTCACTCACCCCAAAGCCCGCTTCCTTTCTCATGAGGATTGACTCGTGGACCACTCACTCACCCCAAAGCCCACCCCCTTTGTCATGAAGATTGGCTCATGAACCACTCACTCACCCCAAAGCCTGTCCCCTTCCTCATGAGGATTGGCTCTTGGTCAGTGAAGGCAGAGCTGCCATCCAAATCCTGAGTGACCGCAATGATACCAGAGAACACAAAGTAGAAGCTGCTGCCTCTCTGGCCTCGCTTCACTACCACCCGGCCCCGCCCAAACCTGGAGGAGAGGGTGGGATGGAGGGGAAGAAACAGGGAGTGGGAGAAGGAGTTTGGAGACGAATCAGGATAGGGAAAAATGAGAGAGGACTGATGACAACAACAGACAAGAACATTATAACTCATCATTTTAATCTCTTTTCTGATGAAGTGGAAATTAAATTTTAGCAAGCATATGTCTATTTAGCATTACTTTGTGACTGACTGATTGTAGCAATGCATGCTGTCTCTCCTGTGGCTGTGAATTGTTGGTTTATAGATTGTGGTTGGGATAATGTCAATAATGTCTTAAGGATATGACAGGTTCCAATATTCTCATGCTGTAAACTGTCTGTTCTTGCTAATCATTATAACTCACCTAGCAAGCTATGCATTCATCCATCCAGTTTCTAACTGCTTTATCCAATTCAGGGTCACGGGGGAGCCAGAGCCTATCCCGGCAAGCAACAGGCACAAGGCAGGATACACCCTGGATGGGACACCAGTCCATCACTTGGCCAATTTTCCAGAATCCTATTAAACTACTAGTATGTCTTTAGACTATGGGCAAAAACCAGAGCACCTGTAGAAAACCCACATGAACGTGGGGAGGACATAATAATAATTTTTATAATTCCTTACACTTATATAGCACTTTTCTGGACACTTCAAGTGCTTTACAGGTAATAGGGACTCCCCTCCACCAGCACCAATGTGCAGCATCCACCTAAACATACAAACTCTTTGCAGATAGCACCATTACTGAACCCAGGGCCCAGTGCTGCCACACAGCAATGCTAACCACTGCACTACCGTGCCACCCTAAGCTGTGTATTATGATGTCGAACACATCACCTGACCTCATCTGACCACGAGACATTCAGAGCAGAGGACTCAGCTTGGTGAAGACAAGATAGGTGGCTCTTTACTTGTCTTCCATGTGCTCTCGTCGACAGATGAGTTGCTGGCATGACAGTGCTTTGCCAGAGGCATTTTATGTCCGTCACACTGTAGAGAAAGAGTGTGGGTGCCCCAATCTTGGCAGCTCACCTCTCATAGCGGATCACCTTGGCCAGCTTGAGCTGCATGTGGGGGGAGTAGCGTCGGAAGCTGGGCAGGGTTCGCAGGGTGCTGCGCAGGAAACGCAGGTCGGGCTCTGAGCGCCATGCTGGCGGGCATGAGGCCGCGCACAAGGCCCGCGCTGGAAGCTGAAACTGCAGACACAACAGCAGGGCAGGAGCACATGAAGACTGAGATGACAGGAAGAATAGACACAGAGAGACAGGGACGGCACAGGAAGACAGGAACAGGACAGAGATAGACCTGGAGTGTGCAAGAGAGGAGACAGTCAGGCTTGTGTACACTTCAGGAGAATGGAAACAGACATGCAGAAGTGTCAGAGAAAGACAGCTAAGGAAGGAGACAGAATGAAAACAACATAGATGGGTGGGATAGCAGGGCCTCCTGGCCCGTCGGACAGGTAGATTAACCTCATATTGGCTCCTGAAGCTGCTGCAGTCAAAGGTGAGGTCAGTGTCCAAAGAGTTTGCCTCCCCCAGGTGCTGCTCCTAGGTCAGGAGTCAAAAATCTTATAAATAAATAATATTTTATTGATTCGTTTAAAATCAATTTTTCATTTTAACAATTCCATCAATAATTATTCTACTGGCCATATATACCTGGGATTATATATACATTGCATATAGTATTAGTTTGCTGATCCAGTCCCTTATACAGAAGCTGCGTCATTAGGCATTAATTTAGGAATGAGACTAGGGCTGGAGTATTTACTACATTGCAAATATGTCTGTACCAAGCTCAGTTAGCTGTTGTGTACTCACTGTGGGTGTGCTGTAGCGCTGTCCCTGGTCTGCCCAGTATCTGAACCCCAGTGCTCGTTCTGCAATGCTCATCAAGGTTCGGATCACACAGGAGAGAAGAGCCACCTTCCTTGCTACCATCCGCAAGGTCTGATGGAGAGAATGGCACTGACAAGCCGATCACACTCATTCACTGAGCACTCATCCACACACGCACCACTGACTGTGCTAAAACTGCAGGAGACTGTACAGATACTGTTAACACTGCTCATAGTTATACACAGTTATACACTGGCACAAAAAGTGTGTGTACACATTCACACACTGTCTCACTGTTCCTCTGCAGCACACATCACATCTTTACTATTGTAAGAGGAGCTTAAAATTAAATTGCAGCCCACATACAAGAAACTGGGGCCCATCAGAGAAACTCACCAGTCTGCCATTTCCTCCCCAGTTCTCTTTTTCTGCCTGAAAGACACCGGGAAACATCATTCCAGAAACCTCACCCTGAGGGCCTGGCAAAGAGTGAGAGAATAAATGTCTAAAATATCTTAAAACTCTAACTTGAATCACTATGAAGATGAGCAGACAGGTGAGTCAATAGGTTTTCAAAGGAGAATCCTTCCACTGCAGCACGTTTTGGGGGTCTGGTAGGATTGTTTGTAGCAACAGATTATTCATTAAACTGACAAGCCTAGCCTCCTAGCTGTGACACTGCAACCTCTGATTAGTGATAATGCCAATGCGTTCTGCCTGTGTGGGGCAGGGTATAAATCTGTCTGTATGTACGTGCTTATCTCAGGGTGTGTCTGTGCTGGAAGGCAAGAGATACGAGAATCAAACGTTAGTATCGACAAACATTCAAAGGTTTGGAAGTAACGGAAGTTTGGAAGCAGGAAATGAGAGAAAAAACATAGAGCTGTAAAGCATATTTGATTAGTAATAAAGGATCGTTCTAATAAAACACTGGCCAAGACAAAAACAAACATGATGCTACAAATCTTTTCTATTGATTATATTACTATGGTAATTCCAACACTCAGCAAGAGTGAAAACAAATCTGAATGCTATAAGAAGTTACCCCTCCACCTTTATTCTAAAAGATGGAATTGAAATCCAAGCATTACATTTCTGTGCAATATTTGCACTTCTACGTTAATGTCTTGGAATATTGACGATTTCAGAAATTACACTATTATGTTTCTTCTAAGTGACAAAGGCAATGCTGATTTAACTTTGGAAGCCCCAACTCCACAATAAGATGTGTTAAAAAGAGCCCCACACTACAGGAAAGTGCAGTAAAGTGAAAAAAAAAAACCAATACAATATCATATAATAAAACATAGTATATACGAAAAAAACATAAAAATATGTGTAAGGTTTGATATATTTGTAATGAACAAATATGCTCGACTTTGTAAGTAGAAAACTAGTCATTTAATAGCTAACTAAATGACTGAAGAAAGTAAGGCCCTGTACAAAATGAGCTTCACCTTTCACCTCAGTCTTCATCTTAAATTTAGATTTCAAGGCAGGTAAGGAGCAGCTCTTACCTATAATACCAAAGCTCAGTAACATCTCAAAGGCAAGAATTTTCCAACGGACGAGAGATTTTCCGGTCTGTGATATAGCCTGCCAGTGCCTCCCAAAATCCAGTCAATATACAATCCTCTCTGATGCAGTGCAAAAGCACACCCTTCTAATCTGACATTGAAAATGACTGGTATGGTAATGCATTCATTAGAAAGTTATGGAATTTGACAGGATCCTTTCAATTAGAATGATATTATCAACTGCATGATCATAAATATTATAACATAAACAAAGTCAAATAAATATAAATGGCAGCAACTGCTTTTATACACGTGAACACCAGCAAAATGCCTCTTAGTATTAGCTATCAACAGCAACAAAAGTTCAAGGCAGTTCACCCCAGGTGTTCCTGCTCAGAGTACGTGTCTCTTTAGAGAAAGAAAGTTGCTATTGCACCTATTTGTGAAAAGAAGCATGGTTTGTACGTGGAAGGGAGAAAGAGGATAGAGCTCAGGTTGACATCACTTGCAAAATTCAAGCTCTCCCCTCAGTCCTTATAATAAACTCATGACTCTGCTGCTCTGACTACCAAACAGGAAAACCATTAATTCCTATCGTGTTTATTTCTCTCTTTCTGATCACTGTAGGAGGCTTTTTTAGTTAGGGTGGGGGGTCCAGTAGAAACACACTGGAGGCCAGATGGAAGTACAGACGTGTTTTACATTACAGCATTAAGAACAATACAAGACCTACACAAATATGGGATGCCAAGTTTACTCAAAACTGGTTTTAACGATACTGACAATTCCTGTGCCGTTGCTAAGTAACCTGAAGTAAATGCAGCTGTGAAGCCTCAGTCTTGCCCATAAAGAAATGGGGGTATATCAGGCTACTCTTTAACCTTGTATTCCTGAAGAAATTGGCTCGTTTTTTGTATTAATAGAGCTGCGTTGTTTTCAAAGCAGGCAGATCCCTTCACATGAAGTTCAATTTTTTTTAACTCATAACCTAAAGTAAAAAGCAATGATGCAGAAGTAACCTATAGGAACGTATTTGTTAATTTAATGTCTATAACAATAGCTAATGTAACACTCTTACTGACGTTTAGGGCATTTCTAAGATTGGTGAATTACTATGGATGATTTTTTACCAAACTAAAGCACTGCGTTAGCCCCACTTTTTTGGCATCTGGAAGAAAATGTCACTTGTAACAGGAAAAAAAGCTGAAAAAGATGCAAGTGGCATAGTGGTGCAGTGGTCAGCATTGCTGCCTTGTAGTCCTGAGTTGAATTCCTGGGCTGCTGTCTGTGTGGAGTTTGTCAGTTCTCTCCATGTTCGCATGGGTTTTTGCCAGGTGCTGTGGTTTCCTCCCACAGCCCCAAAAAATACTGGTAGGTTAATGGGCTTCTGGGAAAACTGGTCCCATTTTGTGTGTGTGTTGGCCCTACGATGGATTGGTGTGCCATTCAGGTTCTATGCTGCCTTGTGCCTTTGCTTGCCAGGATAAGCTCTGAATCCTCAACCCTAAATTAGAAAATGAAGGATGAAAAAGGCTGAAAAGCTGAAAAGGAAGTGACCAGATCTTAGTTCACCATGATCCCATACTTGTTGCCAATATTGTTATGTTTTGACACCAGGTCATGTACAGTATGTGGAAACTGAAACAGTTTTAATTAACACTGTTTGCAGGCCATACATTCAGGGACATTCTTGCACTAGCTAACTATGGGAACCCAGTGGCACCAAAATAGTTCAAATATACTACAGTATCCATCTGCTACCGGCTAATAAAGTGAAAACATGTAAACCAATAGTTATTACAAATGTCAACTTAAATACTCAAATATAATACATAGTTAAAGAAGACAATTCTTAAGAATAAATCAAAAGTTAATATGTAGTGGGACATTTCTCCCTTTCATCTTTAAAAACTACTGTCAGTTTTACACCCTTGGAACACATAACTCAGCCAGAATTGTTTAAATATTAAAAAGCTGGGGAGTTATATAAAAGCTTCATGCTGTAATCTCTGTATATACATATTCTAATAGAAAAAAATGTCTTTTAAAAAGCTGTTGTGGAATAAAATGTAATGGAACTGGTTGGTGGGACAACATCCAAGCCTGCTTTTGGAAAGGGTGGGAATTGCTGCCTAAAACTGAATTTAAAACCTGCTTTGTAACCTTCCGTCTTACCATGAACATGCAGTGGGACTGCTGCTCGTCCTGTATAGTGAAAAGTTTATTTGCTTTCAATTTGGTCAGGTTTACATAATGGTTGATTGAGCAGGACAGATTCTTGTATCCTCCGTTAGACTGACACAGCCCGATCCTGTGCAGCCGGGATAACTCGATTAAGAGAAGAAAGGTAAGGCTTTAAAATGTCTCATTATTGTCCTCCATTGATATAGAAAGTCATTTTCCATAATGCAATCCAGGTCCACACCCCAAATAATTTGTAATGTAACCTCAGTAGAAATTTCTCTTTTTTATTGAGATTTTTTTGTTCCTAATTGCTTTGTTTCTACAGTAGCTATCCTACATACTGTATATATAGTTTGTGAAGAATCTCAAGACAATGTTTTAAGATAAGATCAGCTGATCAGATAAGTGTTCTGAATCTAACTGGTAAACCTAAAGGTAAGTTTATTATGGTTTATCAAATTGAAGGAAAAACATGGAAATACTTTTGAACTGTATAAATGAGTTGAGTTAAAGTGTCTCATTATTGTCACAGTAATGGTTCACTGATTGCTCCATTGATACAGAAAGTCCCTGTGCTTCATTTTTCATATGCAAACCAGGTCCACAGCCAAATTAATTTGTATTGTAACTTCTTAGAGATTTCTCTTTTTAGTGAGATTTCTTGTTCCAAATTGCTTTTTTTCTACAGTAGCTATCCTACATACTGTATATAAAGTTTGTGAAGAACTTCAAAACAATGTTTTAAGATACGATCAGCTGATCAGATAAGTGTTCTGAATCTAACTGGTAAACCTAAAGGTAAGTTTATTATGGTTTATCAAATTGAAGGAAAAACATTGAAATACTTTTGAACTGTATAAATGAGTTGAGTTAAAGTGTCTCATTATTGTCACAGTGATTGTTCACTGATTGCCCCATTTTCCATAATGCAAACCAGGTCCACACCCAGATTAATTTGTAATGTAACCTCATTAGGGATTTCTCTTCTTTAGTAAGATTTTTTGTTCCTAATTGCTTTGTTTCTAGCTATCCTACTGTATATATATATAGTTTGTGAAGAACTTCAAGAAAAAGTTTTAAGATATGATGCGCTGATAAGATAAGTGTTCTGAATCTAACTGGTAAATCTAAAAGGTTAGTTCATTAAGATTTTTCAAATTACAGGGAAAAGATTGAAATGATTTTGAACTGTATAAATAAATTTGAGTTTAGAGGTTATTCACACTGTTAGTGCCTTGAACTATGGGATTATTGGAAATGTAGGTAATCACTGAAACTATTGACATTAATAGTAGCCACTGTATTATTTCTGTTCTATCTGTGTTTCTTCCCTTGTTGTATGTTTATTCATAGTGATTGTGTGCTTGCTTGTATTTGCATTTTGTGGGGATGTGTTTGGGGGCAGTCCCTTTGTGAGCTTCCTCAACCTGTTGTTTCTGTGCTCACGGTATTATGAGTGTGTCTGTCAGCAGGAAGACTAGAAAATGCAAAGTTCTGATTTTTATTGAACGATAAGAGCACAAATTCCTGGAGAGTGTGGCATAGTGGTGTGGCAGTTAGGTGTGTTTCCTCACAGCTCTTGGGTCCTTCTGTTCAGTTCCCTGAGCTCTGGTTGAACTGTGTGGAGTCTGCATTCTCTTGTTCATGCTTATGTGACTTTTCTCCTGGAGTCGGATTTCCTGACATATTCAGAATTCAAATGCATATTTGATCTGTTACTTGATTTTTTCTTAGGCTTTTGCAAGTATTCCATAGGAAGCCTGTGGTATTCCAGCTCAGGCCAGTGTTACCAAGGAAGTACAACAACCATGGACACTGACCTACACACAGTCCAGGTTCTCCAGGTTCCCACGCACTTCCCCCGGGACTGGATTCTTCAGAAGCTGCACCATCACTTCTCCCAGCCCTGGGGAGGAGAGGTCCTAAGGGTCCAGTACCCCACTCGAACCCCTGGCCAAGCCCTGGTCACCTTCAAGCACCAAGAAGGTGAATTTTGGTCCTCAGCGCTTTCATCTCAGGGAAAGCCCTGAAGTCAAATTCCTTAAAATAACAAGCAAAAAAAAAGTAAAAATCTCTGAAATGCTTACAAGTCGAATGCCGGCAATATGGACTTCTGGAGAGAACTTCACACCTGTCATAGGTATGCTCTGTGTTTATTGAGAGGTTAATAAAACATAAACCACCACTTTGAACGAGTGAATGAATAAGATTGGCTGGATGGCCTCCTGATCTGTAAAGGTTACACATTTACATGGTTATTTTCTTATAGTCCTATTAATTAAAATTATAATGTATCAGGACAGGATCTGGCTTCTTGATCTTGCCTTTGCAATCAAACTCTAATCATCTTAAAATTATCTTTAAAGATTTTTTAGGAAAGCATTTTATTCACAGAAATAAAAGAAATGAAATTCAAGGAAAGCATTTTATTCAAAGAGGGATAGAGCCACAGATAAAAGTGTGTTGCAGCACACACTTATATGAGGCTGCAGTTGAAGGAACAGTGTGCTCCCAGGTTTTTATGAGGGTTATATGAGGCTTTTTATCTTTTTAGCTCACTGACCTCCCCTGTCTCTGTTCCTGTACAGCTGCAGAGCGAATATTCCAGTATAAGCATGTGCTGGAGGTGGAAAGCGAAACTTTCATCCTGAAGGTCAAGAGGATAGAGAAGAATGAGGTGCAGGATGTATTTTACTCTTCTTCACCTGTGTGTTCTGTTCGAAGACCAAAACTGAATTTCTTGGAATCTGATTTTAAAGTGAGGGCAGCACGCACATACAAAACACGAGTTATGCAAGGCTTTCCTATATGCAAGAAGAAAGAGAGCTCAAACTAAATCTAGCAGCTACTAGCCGGTATTTACACAAACATACAGAGTGACATAATGTATTAAGGAGTATTTTATATATTAATGTACTTTATATTGTAAGGTATTAAGACTTGAGAGTATAAAAACTTAAAAAAGCTACAAATGAAAGGAAGCCATCCAGATCAAATTTTTCTTTTGTAGTTTGGTCACTAAAAGAATAAAAATAGCCAGACATTCAGACAGCCACTTCTTGAAGGAAGTTTGGGCCTCAATAGCCAGGCTCAGGAATCTGAAACTCACAACTCTTTACGTTAAAAACATTTAGCTATTTTCACTCTGAAATGAATTTCCTTTGCTTCTGAAATTGTCCAATTGTATTTCCAAATGCTGAACATACAGCTGTCCCCTAGGTTGATGGCACCTATACAATTCAGGATTTCTATATACTTGGATCTTGACTTCTTTTATTGTTCTTTGAGAAAATTAGCACCTTTAACCTGTCCAAGTTTGATAATCACCCAAGACCTGGAATCATTCTTGTTGCTCTTCTTCAAGCTCTTTCCAAGGCTTTTTGTGGAAAGATGACCATAACTGGACACAATATTCCAAATGAGGTTTCACCAATGTGCAGTGAAGCTTGTTGCTTTTTCACATTGTCTTAATGAGAGCATAGAAGAATTTCCATAGATACCCTCACATAGCTCCTGCAGTCCAAAATCACCCATGCAAAGTGTATATTGCACATTGCTATTTCCTGTCAGAATCAGAATCACTGATTTATTTGCCAAGTTATACCTCCAAGGAATTTAATCTGATGTCATGGTGCAAACACATAAATAGAAACCATTCAATAATACTTAAACACTTCACACAAAGAACACGCACAAGTTCACAAATACACACACACACTACATCTGGTATTTCTGCATTGTGTTTAAGCAGGGTGATGGCCAAAAGGAAGATACTGTTCAAATGCCGGGCAGTTTTGCTTTTGATTGACTGGTAGCATCTCCCAGAGGCAAATTTTGTGAAACCGTGTGGCTCGGATTGCATTTTATCCAACTTAAACTTAATTTTCCAAGTATCTGCCCGCTCCAGGATTTTGCTGCCGTTTCTGTCTGGGCACGTCTGACACCCCCCTGTTTTGTGACATGAGCAAATGTAACTCAGTTACTGCGTACACCAGAATCTAAATCATTGAACAAGATCAATGAGAGCACCAGACATGAAATACACCCTGTGATTACATGCTTATGTATAATCGGTTAGTGTTTAGGCCCATTTTGATGTGCTGTTTTTTGTTCATTAATCCGTTCTTGATCCCTGTGCAACAATATCCTTGGATTACTATGGCTTTTCCTTTGACCTTTTCCAAATAGTGCATTTTCCCAAATGTTGATAAGAAAAATACCTGCATATTATCTCATCTCTGTTTTAAGGGAAAAAAAAGTTCAATGAAAACTTACTGGTTTCATTTTTTATTTTTTTAAACAAGTTGATAAAGTGTTCCAAAGACCTGCAAAGTCAACCAGCGAGGGAGACGGGCACCCCAGGCGATGGAGAGTGGAGACGTCAGCCGGTCAGGAGAAGCTCCACTCTGCCGAGTCAGTCAAGCAGGTGCTGGCTGGTGGGGACTGAGACGGACTCAAGTGAAACCCAGTGGTACCTTCAGGAGAGGCTCAAGGACAAGTGGCAGACAGATGAACAAGGACCTCACCGTGTGCCACTAGGCACAAGAGGCAGCTCAGACTCTGCTGCACCAAGACTGAGGTATGTGAATAAGGAGCATCCTAGAAGAAGTTACAGCAGCCCCACTTACAGCACCACTCCAGGTAGCGTTCATCCCACTCCACCTGGAAAAGTGGAAATCTACGAGATGAGTTACAACAGCCTGCGCTCAAATGACACTGATCTGATTCACAGCCCCAAAAGCTATGAGAGGAATTTACCTCAGTCACCAGGAAGAAGAATATTTCCTGCCCCAATAAGGGGCATTTCTGAGGCACCTCAGTATGTTTCAAATGAAAGAAACCAACTCAACTGGAACCACAGAGCTGCCTTGTGCCAACCGGAAAGAAAACAGAACTTTCAAACCTGTCTTACCATTGATACCTACACTCTGAGATACACCCAAGCCTTCCAAAAGCAGCAGATAGACCGGATCCTGAGCAGCCACTCAATGGACCTCAAAGTGGAGGAAAGCATCAGCAAATTGATTCTATCACCCAATGTTCAGGACCCCAAAATGGCAAGAAACATGAAAAATGCCCAGGAGCTCCTCTCAGAGCTGTTAAAGAACACTGGATGCTCCTTGCAAACACAGGACATCAATCTTAGCAAATACAGTGCCCAGGAGCAGAGTGCGATTCTGAGTCGCTATCCGGGGCTGAAAGATGTTTACAGGGTTGTGGTGGAGCTCTGTGGGGACAGGCTTCGTCTGGTGGGGGCGCCCTTGGCCTGCAGCGAAATGAAAGAGAAGCTGCTGGGTAACTCAGCCATGTCTCCAGTAGAGTACCGGCACGTCACACCAAGCACAGGACACAACCAGAGTGGGGATTGTGAGATAGCTGTGCGTAGCAGGTGTGATGCTCAACACCAAGCTGGAACCAAAACCCCGCCTGTATAGTTCGTTGTAACACCTGGGACTTTCCATAATACTCTAGAACTAGAAAAGAAGAGTTTCCTCTTACAAATATTAGCTTATCCAACTAAGAAAGAAAGCCAAGCATTTATCAGATGGCTTCTCAAGATCACACGGGTTTCCTAGTTGCCTTACACTTCATAATAAATGAGCAGTTTGTGGTTATAAATTGGCAGCACATTGGTGCAGTGGTTGTTATTGATCTTTGTAGCTCTGGGGCCCTGTGTTCAATTCCTGGGATGTTACTTGTGTGGAATTTGTTTTGTAATGTGTTTGTGTGGGTTTCCCTTGGGTGCTCCGGTTTCCTCCCACAGTCCAAAAACATACTGGTGTGTTAATTGACTCCTGGGAAAATTGGCCCTGCTGTGAGTGTGTGCACAGCAATGAACTGGTGTCCCATCCTGGATAGACTCCAACTCCCCTTGACCCTGTATTGGAGAAAGTGGTTAGAAAATGGATGGATTATTACCTAGTGAACTACTAGTGAGAACAAAGCTAAGAATAGTTCAGTTCAGTTTAGTTTTATTAGTTTTATTTTGACTTGTATTTTAAAAAGGGTACAATTAAGCTTATGCTGAGACTAGTGGGATAAAATACAAAAATCTGGTCTGACCTTGAATGGACTGCCTACTTACATTGTTTGTTTTTAAAGAGCTGTTTGTATTCATGATCTGAACTTCGGGTGTAATAAACATGCACAGCTGGACTTTCCCCATGTCCTTCTTCCTCATGTTAAAAAACCTGAATCTCTGCTTCAATACTTTAGTTAAATGACATTGAAGCCTGCTTTCTCTTATGGGTGTTAGTGTTAAGCAATGAACACACAGTCTGATTTAATGTTATTTAACCCAGACATGGCTGGCTTGGTGGTGCAGTGGTTAGCATTGCCTCGCTGTGCTGAGGCCCCAGGTTCAATTTCTGGGGAACTTACTGTTTTCACCAGGTGCTCTGGTTTCTTCTCGCAGTCCAAAGATATTCTGGTATATTAATCACCGCCGTTCGGAAAGTTCTTATTGCATGCGAAGTTCACACCTAGTTAGAATGTTTAGCAAATTTGTGAGAATGTTTCGTTTGTGAGATGCCAGCAGCCATATCACTCTGCAACTGACAACTGGCAGCCCACTGAAGCTCAGCAGGTGTGAGCCTGGTCAGTACCTGGATGGGAGTCCTCCTGGGAAAAACTAAGGGTGCTGCTGGAAGAGGTGTTAGTGGGGCCAGCAGGGGGCGCTCACCCTGTGGTCCATGTAAGTCCTAATGCCCCAGTATAGTGACGGGGACACTATACTGTAAAACAGGCGCCATCCTTCGGATGAGACGTAAAACCGAGGTCCTGACTCTCTGTGGTCATTAAAAATCCCAGGGCTTTTCTCAAAAAGAGTAGGGGTGTAAGAGTAGGGGCCCTTACCAATCATGGCCTCCTAATAATCCCCATCTATAAATTGGCTTCATTACTCTGCTCTCCTCCCCACTAATAGCTGATGTGTGGTGAGTGTACTGGAGCACTATGGCTGCCGTCGCATCATCCGGGTGGATGCTGCACATTGGTGGTGGTGGAGGGGAGTCCCCATTACCTGTAAAAGCGCTTTGAGTGGAGTGTCCAGAAAAGCGCTATATAAGTGTATAGATGTTGTTATGGAAATAAAGTATATTTTGATTTAAAAAAAATAGGCTCCTGGAAAAATTAGCACTGGTGTGTCTTTTTATACCCTGTGATGGACTGGCGTCTCATCCAGGATGTTCCCTGTCTTGTGCCTGTTGCTTGCTGGGATAGGCTCTGGCTCCCCATGACCCTGAATTATATAAAGTGGCTAGAAAATGGATGGATGAATGACCCAGAGATTCTACTTACAGTACATTGTGCTTCACAGACCAGTTCAAAGAGAGCCACCCTACTTGAAGCATTAGTCTTGGAGTTCGATAGAAGGTGATAGATGAATGGTGATGTTAAAAGAGCTACACACCTGAAGCTCTCAATTCTTTATAAACTCCAATGAAATATGATATTGCCACCTGCATAACAGGCATGGTATTACAGATTAGCCCATTTCATCACTAGATTTTAGATCATGGTGGACTCTGAAATGCCTCAGCAACTGTAAGAATTGGCAGAATTCTTTCAATGGATTTCAGGGTAAGCCCCACACATGTTAGATCACAAGATGTATTCAAATTAAATCTTACAAGAGATTTCAGAGCAAGATATAAAAAGGTTTAGGTTTCACAAGTAGGTCTTCATTTTAATTTCCCCATCTCATAAGGACAAGCAGGATTGTTGCACGTCCTGTAACTCTTTCTGGATCTGGCTGAATGTTTTGAGTACACAGTCATTAAAACAAATCAGCCAAAACATTTGAACCGAACATTTTTTATAAGGAACAGTAAATTCGAAATCTTCTATGTCTGTTTTTTATTATATGCTCCACAAAATACAAACTACCTGGAGTTCCTACCTTTCACTGCGTTTACAAACTATACTTAAATAAACAGAACTAACTAAAAAAAAGTTGTGTAGTTCTGTAATGTTTAAGTGATCACCAGATGCTTCTATGACTTAAAACTTCTTAAATGTCGAAAAATGAGAAGTGGTCAACCGTTTGCTCTGTAAGATGTAAATCTCACAAAGTATCTGTGCTTTCTTAAAATTGTAAAGTGTACTTTCAGATCGAAAAACCCTTTAAATCAGACAAAAATCCCTTTAAGTCTTCCTCAGTGCAATTTGATACCCATATCACGTGAGGAGGACAGCGATTCCCTGCTTACTAGTGACGAAATCAATCTGCGACATTTGCGTTTGGAGGCCATGTGAATATTGCTTCCTTCGACCAATAAGGTGAGTATATTGTTTATGAATTATATTACACCTCAATCTTATTTTTAAATTTAGAGGTTGGGTGATGAGTAACGAATGGTTTTGTGGCGTTAAGCACATATTTAATGTGCAGTCTTGTTCGATAGTCAGTAAGTTAGGGCAGTGTAACCGGCAAGGTCAGAACGGAGTGTTTCCGCATCAGGTTGTGCAATAGATCAATTCTACTGTCACTACAACATGAATTGTTGGACACTACATTTTGAAACATAGTAGACAAGGGCTTTCACGTACTGTACGGAGTCTGGAGAGCTGTACAATGGTCCTGTGGTTGTCTTTAGGTGATTGTCACTATGTACAATGTAGAAAGAGGATGATGAATATACATACACGATAACGATTAGCGAAATTAATAAGTGATCTCATAATTTTCATAATAAAATGCATTACTTGTCCATGATCTTGGAACCAGAGGCTGCAACATTAACAGAATCGCGAAGTGTTTCTCCCTAGCCCTAATTTACCCCCCAGTCTCCCCTAATCCCAATCGCCAATCATCCATCAATTCTCCGTCCGTTTGCCCTGTTGAGTGTCTCCAGAAGGGTGTAGTTGTTCCTCGTTAAGATTTGAACATTTTACGTCCCACTGGGTCACTGTATTGACTGGGGAAATTACTGCATTGCATGTTTTCAGTTTAACAAGTATGTTAATTATTTAAACGAATTAGCAGTTATTTAAGAAGTGCCAGTTGTGTTCCGTGCTTGCAAGGTCGTGAATTTCATACCTTAATCTGCTTAAATTTTGTTAACCTGACTGGGGGACCAAGTGTATTAGTCCCGGTATATTTCCTGTTCACTCAGTGCAGGGCCTGCAGATTCCCTTTCAGCCCATGGCTGATGTGTCCATAAGTGCTGAGGACTATTGTGTATCTGTAACTCTCCCATTTTCTTACTGTTGGAACTGTTGATAGGCGGCGATATCCGAGTCAGGGCAATCAGACGGCAAATGACCCAGAACTGCACTGGTGTCATCACAGCTATGCCGTGTGTTCTTGTTATTGTTGGGCTGCAGACTGTGTATGTTTGGCCTATGCTCAGACAGGGCTATTTCTTCCCATTTCTAAGAGCCGTTTATTGAAGACCTCTGTCTAGCAAGTCTTTACAAATCCTTCATATCCAATTCCCTGTATAAGCAGAAGTATTCCTGACAACGGGATCTGGCTTCGCATGTTCCCCTGCAGGTTCAGTGAGATGAGGAGTCTAGTTCTTTGCTTGTGAAGGCAGTGGCAGCGCCTGAGAGAGAGCTCCTGATGACCACGCGATTTTTAGCCCGCTGCACCCGGCTCTTGGGTGCCCAATGCACTCGTGTTCCTGCCGTCCAGGGACGGCCCCTGGCCTTCCGTCCCCCTTCAGAGCCCCTGTGGATTGTGGCCTGGCGGCTCCCCTCCCTGGGTCCTCTCCGGGCGCTCTGCGATGGGCACGGCGTGGCGGCGGCGGAGGAATCCTACCCCAAGGCCCCGGAGCGCACCGAGCTGGACCAGCTGCTGGAACAGGCCTGCTCCCCGCAGGAACTGCTGCAGCTGTGGGCAGAACGGGGCGGCAAAGCGAACCAGGCCGCCATTGCCGTCGTGCACCTGGCACGCCTCGCGGGCGACAGGCAGGCCGCCCAGGGGGGAGAGAAGGGCGGTTCTGACACGGACGATCTCCTTTACGACTCCAGATTCCAAGACCTGCTGCACACAGTCAACTCCCAGGTAAGAGCGCCCAGGGCGAGCAGCACCTCCACCTGCCTGTGTGCAGCTGGCCAATAACAGCAGCTATAATATGAGATCTCAATGCAGCTTAACCCACTAAGTAACAGGTCAAATACAGTTATAGAAAACACCAATCCACTGCTCCACTGCACAGAATGGTGAAGTGGCATTGAACATTGCCAAATCTGTGAGTTGCAGAATTTATTCTCGCTTGTTTTTTTTTTAATATTTTAATATTTTGTCAGTGATTTTAATTGTAACAATTAGAAACGTAGAATGGGGTTAATAGATTGTGCTGTGCACGCTCACACAGTTGGCTCAGGGTGCTACAGTGGAGAGTGGGGCAGCGCAGGTGTGTGTCTGGAAGTCTGAACGCCACACGTAAGTACCTTTGCTGTGCTTTCCAGGTGTCCACAGTGTGGAACGGCTCTCTGGTGTCTCTCCTGAGGGCCCTGTCCCGACTGGGTGTGGCCCCTGGGGCTCCTGTGCTGCGCTCTCTGCAGACGGAGGCCCATTGGCGGCTCCGGCGGTTCAGCTACAGGCAGCTGGCGGCGCTGGCAGAGTGGTGCAGTATGCGGCAGCACAGCGGGCAGGAGGGGGCGCTGCTGAGGGACGTGCTGAAGCAGCTGGAGCTGCGCTGGACAGAGATCAGCGACCCACGCACTTTATCCCTCCTGATGATGAAGGTGGGACATCTGTCCGCCTCCCTCATGGACAGGCTGGAGGACAAGGTGAGGAGCGCGAAGGGGGGATGCACTGCTTGGAAATTCTTTCTCTCCTGCCTTCTGTTTGATTTGAATGTGACTTTTCTTAAATAGCCCCGTTTAGTTTATTTTGTGCAGCATTTAATATCCTCCTCTGCAGATCCCACTAATTATCTCTCTCTTTCTCCCTCTCCCTCTCTCCCAGGCTCTGGAGCTGGCCGAGAGGTTTGGCCCGGAGGAGACACGGCGGGTGGCTGTGTCCCTGGCAGCTCAGGGCCGGCGCTCGGTGCCCCTGTTGAGGGCACTGTCCTACCACCTGTTGCAAAAACCTGGCCAGGAGCTCCGCACGCCCCTGCTCATCGACCTCGCCTTCTCTTACGGTGAGGAAGGAGGGAGGGAGAGATTGAGGAAAAGAGGATACCCTGTGTGCCGCTAACAAGCACCGGAGCTCCTTGCACCTTTGATGGATTTCTCCCTTCCCTTGACCCCTGGTAGGAAAGCTCAATTTCCAGCAGACCCAGGTGTTCCAGAGGATCGCGGGTGACCTGCTGCCAAGGCTGCCTGAGATGAGCCCCGGTGATGTGGCACGTTGCGCCAAGTCCTTCTCTTTGCTCAAGTGGCTACATCTTCCGCTATTCGAGAGCTTCGCCGAGGTCTGTCCCTGCCCCACTCTCCACCTTCTCTGTCTGTTCTCTTCATTCTCTTCTTCCTGAAAACACAGCTACAGCTTACCTGATAGGGTTACGTGGGTTTCAGCTTACATTTGCAACAAAAGACCTTTGCAAAACAGAAGAATTAGAAGGTGAAAAAGTAGATAACGAAATTAAAAATTCCACACAGACCCTTACAGAATTGTTTAACATTTGAAAGCCTTGGCCTTCAAGTTAAGACTTGCCCATAGCAAAGCATTATACATTTACTTTAAGGTTCACCAGCCATAAGTTCATATTACAGTAACAATACAGTGGAGCTTGTTGGAGTGTGTGTCCCTAGTTCTGTCTGCTTCTCACTGCCCTGCATTGCTCTCTTAAGTGTCTTACTGACATCCCGTGTTGAAATTCCTGCTCAAATCAAAGGAGGATTCTTGATAAACACAGAATATACCAAACAGGACCTGGTGTGTTCTATGGGGACCAAGATCATTTGCAGAGGAGTTATATCCATAGCAGACTGCAGATTCTTAAAATGTTTCCTGTTCTGCACAAGCTTGGGCAGACAAATGGACAAACCCAGAATAGTATTGGATACACTGCCAGCAGCTAAGCAGGGGTGAGCCTGGTCAGTACCTGGATGGGAGACCTCCTGGGAAAGCTAAGGTTCCTGCTGGAAGAGGTGTTAGTGGGGCCAGCAGGGGGTGCTTACCCTGCCATCTGTGTGGGTCCTAATGCCCCAGGATGGTGTGATGGGACACTATACTGTTGCAACGCTTGCTCTGTGGAAAGCGAAGGGCATGACAAGGCACAGAAAGGCGTCATGGCCATCCACTGCAATTAAGGAAGTCTCCAGTCATGACGAGTACTCGTACCACTGGACCCAGGCTTCTGAGGTCAAGAGAGTGGGACTGCCCCAGTGCAATAGCATTCCCACTTCAAAAAAAGCTCTCCCGAACAAGTTTCTTTGTGCAGAAACAGCCGTCATCATTAGATACACTGCATTTCAGTTTCATCAGTACAGCTTGTAAAGCTTGTAATAGATCCAGCTGATGAGCAATAGGATTCTGATTTGCTGTCGTCCAATCCTCGCGTATTCAAATTCACACCCGAACCCTGTGTTCTCTAACTTTCTCTCATCACAGAATTTCCTGCAGTGCAGCGAAAACTACAGCACCACCCAGCTGTGCAACCTTCTTATGGCATTTGCTCGGCTCAACTTCCAGCCCAGCAAGGATGTTGCCTTCTATAGTAAGGTAGGCACAGCTCGGCCAGGATGGGCTTGTTGACAGGCCCTCCTTCAGGTCCCGGGGGCAGACTTGGGGATTTCACAAGGGCGCATTGCTGCACTGTGTGGTTGATCTGAGGGACTGTGTTTCTGCGAGCAGGTCCATGCTGGTCTGGAGGGTGCTTTGACCCAGCTGGAGCCGTTCCTCCAGACGGACGTGGTGTGGTCACTGTGTATTTTGCAGCAGGCCAGGCCACAGGACTTGCGGCCAGTGCTGGAGCCAGGCTTTCAGAGCAGGCTGACGGGTGAGCTTCTGTCGACACACACTCTCCAGTCCACCGCTCTGCAGCCATTTCCCTCTTTCTTCCTGTAGCCATGTGCTCCTGCTCTTAAATTCTAATTTAGAAGCTCATTTTTGGGTATGATAAAACTGTCCTTCCCCTTCTCATTTCCATTGAGAAAAACAGATTGGCACCTGGTGAGGTCAGAGATACGTGGCCTTCTATATTTGTGACTAAATCTTAGTGATCTTTTGCATTTCTTCTGCATCTGTACCGTGTCATTCCAAGTGTGCCCAGGAGAGGGCAGTGCAGGATGGTGTTCGGGTCAATAAGGTGTAGATCTGTACACAAACTGTAGGCATCGTCTCATGTAGTGGTTAGTCGGGATGCATGTGCTCCTTGCTCAAGTGGACATCCAGCATAATCTTGTGCATTGAAAAAAGCTGATAAAAACGTTCCACATCCGTAAGTGGAAAAAACTGAAGCTAGGGGCAGCGAATCTGAATTTGTACAACACATTTCTGAAAACCATGGATAGAAACTAGACTGAGAATTTAAATAAGACTGAAACTTATTTGGATGACACTTCACTTGAAAGGTGTGACCTAAATTGAGATGTTAAAAAAACTGCATGTCTTTTGCCCTGAACAGAGACGACTTTGTGGAAACTTGGTTCATATTGACAGAATCCTTAAAATATGGACAACTCCAACCCTTTTTTATCTAGAGCTGAGAACAGGCGTCTTTAAAATGAAAGTACGAGTTGTGGAGACTAGAAGTACCCCACCACGTAGTGGAAAGTGGTTGATAGCAATCCTTCCAAAAAAATTGAAATGGTAATACTAATTCCCTGCATTTATATAGCGCCTTCCATCCCAGCGTGCTCAGCTCCTAAAAGCAGGAGGCTTCCTTGTATTGACACACAGTTCTCATGTGCCTGTTGCCATGGCGGCGCTCTGACCCTGTGTGAGTTTGTGTTCCAGGCGGCAGTCCCTCCCGCACTCAGAACTACAGGCTGAAGCTGGCCCACATCGTGGCAACGGCACAGTTGGAGTACGGGGAGCTTCTGGGGACACCACCGCCCGCTCCCCCCGCCGAGGCCTCCAGGAGCCAGCCTACACCCCTGCAGAGCAGCCTGCACGAGGCGCTCCGCAGCCTGGTGGCGGGGCAGGAGGGCACGTACCGGACCGCTGTCAGCACTGTGTACGGCTGGACCATTGGTGAGCCTGGGGAGAGGGCTGACACTGGCTTTGCTGCTGCTCGGGTCCGTCCTGGTCAACTTTTGTAGGTTAACCAAGCTCCTGGATACTACACAGATAGAGCCCGTTTACTTTGCTCTCCTGTGGCTTTCTTTGACAGCGAACGTGTGAAGTCAGAGTTAAGCACCTTACATGTGGTATTTTTGGCATTGAGCTTTAAACCCTGCTTCAGTCATTTACTGTATCATGTTTAAAACAATCGTGATCTAGTGGAGTTCCAGTGGTTAACTGTGAAAGTCATGGGTAACTGTAGTCTAGTGGGGCCCTGGGCTGTAAGTGTAAGAAAAGCAAGCAGAAATATGAAATTACGAAGCAGATTTCTCATTCTTATCTGTAGTAAATGACAGCATTAACTCAAGCCAGGCTGGGGAGGCTGTCGGATGTACTGGTTGTCTCATAAGCTCACAGAAATGATTAACTGTGAGACTGTATTTGTGGAAGATTTAGACAGAAGGTAAAGCAGGTTGCACTGCCTGATGTTAAAAGTAGTAACTGTCTTGTTTAGATTATAGTTTTGGGTTAATTTTATTGTCTTTTAATTTGATATAATTCCACTTGTAAATAAGAGAGTAAATGTTACACTAATTGAGGACAATGAGGGCCCAGTTTAAATCCTTCCTAATAAGCACAAGCCTCTAGTCAGGTTCCACAGAAAGTTTTCTGGACAGTCTGTGCTCCATGCTGCCATATTAGGGCGTCACAACACCCCCTTCATTTTTAATCTTCAGCAATGGTAAGGTCTTTTGCAAGGCTTTTGCAAGGGAATTAAGGTTAGTTTGCTGTGGGCACTGCCTTGAAAAAGATGAGTGAGCTGCAGCCCAGTGGGGTGTTGTGCCTGAGAGACAGATCCTCCTGTTGCGTTCATGTGGCTGTAGTGGACAGACGCTGATGTTTTATTGCCTGGTCGCTCTGCAGACGGAGAACTGGTTCTGGATTCGGAGAATAAGCCAATGAACCTGGAGACCCTGAAGGCCCCCCACCTCCCGGGGGCCGGGGAGCCCACACCGCTCCCCAACGGAGCCAGGAGGTGAGCCGCCTGTGCCTGGCGTCGCCCCTCGACACCCCTCCGCCTTCTCCCTCTTTCCTGCCTGCTTCGTTTCCTCCCTGCCATGTGCCATGCCACCCTCCTCCACCTTCCCACTGTCTCTTCCGCTTCTACAGTAAGGCACTGTGCCCTGACAACTCAAGCCCTATCCTGATTCCTGCCAGTCTGACGCTGGCAGCCACCTTTTTAGAAAACAATGACTCTTCTTATGACGCGAGATGAATGCAAAACGCATTGCCATTTCCTGATTGATTTGTATCCTATTCACCCGAAATCAATGTCGATGTGCAGGATTGCGTTCCTGGCTGGGGAATTCCCTAATTATGGCTCACGGAGCAAAGACCTGCTGGGGCGATTCGTGATGCAGCGGCGCCACCTACAGCTGGCTGGTTTCCTCACTGTGGAGGTGAGAAAGAAGTGTGTGTGTGTGTGCAGGGGGGTGTGCTCTCTAGAAGTCATAACTGGGTCTGTGATGCCATATTATAAAACAGTCAGACTATGCCATTCAAACAAAAAAACAGCAGAAATTCCAGCTACAAAGGATCCCAGTCCAGGTTGTGACATATACATGGGAATTAATATCCATTAAGATTGATGTAATTAAGCTTGAGATCTGTTTCCAGCACATACAGTTCAAACACATGTATATACTTATAATGCATCTGATGTGTATATTTAGTGTAAAACAAGAAATGGAAATAATTGACAAGTGTGTTATGGCCTGTTCATCACTTCTGATGTGCTTTATCACGTCTGTTTGCCCAGCGAGACTAATACATTGCTTCTTGCAAAAAGCAATTAAATTTGCACCAACGCTTGATTTTCCCACCTGTGGTTTAAGTATTACACACATTAAGTTAAAATATATGCACCGGCAATGAGTCCACTTCAAAACTTACAGACTGTAAGGAGGGGAACGCAAAGGACTGTGGTGTGATGTCATTGCGTATTATAGCGCCTACCAGGGAACCTGCTCGGCCTATGTTGCTGGGTTTTGCTGCCTTGAATTTAAGTGTGGATCTGTGAGATGTGTAATAAATTGTTTCGTTAATTAGTTGACGATGTCCGTGTGAAACGAGGAGACTCATAAAAGGGACCCTCTGTATCTTGAAGCAAATCAAATATATTTCTCTTGTCAGCATCTATAGTGCACTACTGGAAATGCAATACCTCAGCAAGCCTCTGACTGCTGCCATGATCCTTAGCAATTGGCCACCCCTCTGAGGAAAGCTGAAGCCACACTGACGTTACTTTATTTCCAAAATGGCCTTCAGAACATTTTTGAGTGCAGTGTTCGCTCAACAGATGCTGTTCAGTATCCGACTTTATTGCATCTTACTTCATTTCTGCAGCAGCTGTCAGAAATGTTACAGTGAAGCAACAGGTTTTGAAAACTGCAGTGCCCCTCCAGCCCAGTAGACCAGCAGGGATAATCCTTCTCCAAGCTCCTTTACAAGATGAGCCTAGTGGCTGAGCCGCTTTTGGTGAAGGGGAGTGTGTTATATCCTGAGTTTCCTGTAACTTAGTTTGTGCGGTTCTTATCATATTATCTGGGGACTGACTGGTGTTGCTTTTTTCTTTTTCTGTTGTTTTTGTCAAGGCTGACACTGTAAAAACTACTTCCATTATAAAAACAAACTTCAAGCTCAACGGGCAGACTAGGACTAAAGGATAAAAACTAAAATGAGGTGGGGGGTATCCCAGTTCCAATCCCAGTTCCAATCCCAGTTCCAATCCCAGTCACCTGGTGACAAGAGCCATGTTAAAACTCAGTATATCACTGACAAAACCTGCCCAGGGGCCTTCTTCTGAATTACTAGTAAAAGTCATACCAGAGGACACAAATGACAGCTAAGAGGAAGTGCATTTAAAATTGGGAACTAGTGGCACTTTTTTACTCAAAAGGTTGTTGGAGCCTAGAACAGTCATGTGGCTGAAGTCACTACCCTGGCTTCTATCAGGAAGCCTCAGAATGTGATCCTCAGATCAATGGGTGTTGTGAGCTTTGTGAACTCTCTTGTTTGAGCCCTTTCTTGTGTGCATAGGGGACTTAATGATTGTCAGTCTGGTTCTGAGCCTCTGAC
The DNA here is from genome assembly GCF_059453375.1 of Lepisosteus platostomus. Classification (NCBI taxonomy): domain Eukaryota; kingdom Metazoa; phylum Chordata; class Actinopteri; order Semionotiformes; family Lepisosteidae; genus Lepisosteus; species Lepisosteus platostomus. The sequence goes on along the minus strand of NC_142622.1, from coordinate 22,247,505 downwards.
TGGTTTAGAAAAAGCTGAGATCTATTAAATTCTGTTGTTGTGCCCAAAGCAAACTTGTAGTCTGTGAGCAGAGCCAGTGCTGCACAGATGCTGGGTTCCTTCTAGCAAAGAGAGGAGGGTGAGAGGGAGGCAGAGCTGTGATACGCTGGGAGGGGAGGGGCACTGCAACACAAATATTACATTGGGGCGAAGCATCTACTTTAAACACACTCATGTACAAGACTGAATTAAATATGAATGAGACGTCTGTCCAAGACTACAAATATAACTACATTCTATGAGAGTCTTGCTGTCATTGTCTACATAATTTCATGCCTTGCTCTTCCCTGCTGAAGCTGATTCATCGGATGCATAAATGTGTTGAAAAAGGTTCAGCTTTGGTGTCATGGGTAACCGCGCACACGCAGCAAACCTTTTCAGCTTCCCTCCTACATGCGTCAGTGATGAGTGTTATAAATAGTGAGGTCAGCTCTGTGCTCCTTTCAACAGAATCTGTTATCTCTATCTAGGCCAATCCTCTTACCCCTCAGCCAGAACTCAGGCTCTGATGATATTCACTAAATTAAGCCAGTTAGATTGGGCTTGTTATTAGGGCCTAAATAGCAGACCCAGCAGATCTGAGTTACAGCACGCCGAGAGAGTATTTGGCAGGGGTTGGTGGAGAAACTGGGTTACTCCTTAATGGCATTAGACCTCCCTGTGCTGGCAAATAATGGGCAGAGAAGAAGCAATGTCAAGTCCTGCTGATAAGAGTGTGCTGACCACAGGCATGACCAAGTGAGCACCCATAAAAATGCTGCCGTCGAGTTTCTCTGCAGTACTTCCACAACCAAGATATAAATATCGGTTTTCTGTATGACCAAGCCAAAACTACCAGAGCCAGATGTGCTTGTATCTATTTTGTGCCGGGTGTTTTATTGTGGTCTCTGTCCTAATGCTGTTTGTTATACTGTGGCAGTAGCTCTGTGGATTTCCAAGCAGCCCATAAGAGTATTGAAAGTGCAATTGAAAAAATCTGCTGAAGTAATTTGTGTGTACCAGGGTGGAAGCTCATGATACAGGTCATAGGAAAATATAGACTTTGTCATTCTCACTTGTGCACCATCCTGGGCTGAAAGAGCTGATAAATGGGTGGTTTGTACCCTCATCTAAAAACGAGTTATTTCTAAAAGGCATTTATTGATGTTTATTTGTAATTGAGGGGTTGTCCATCCTGCTAAGCTTGAGCATTGCTGTTAATTGTTTTGAGAAAGTAGGGTGTTGAAGCCTGGCCCAATGATTGCAGTTCAGTAATTGTGTTTTTCTTTTTCCGATTTTGTCCTCTTGAAGGTACCCTACTATGAATGGATGGAGCTGAAATCTGACTGGCAGAGGGTGGCCTATCTGAAGGACAAGATGGGGAAGGCAGTGGCAGAGGACATGGCCAAATAACATCTGGACAGCGGAGCCATTTCCCTAAATGAAACATCTGAAAGGAAAACACAAAATAAGGATTAGACAGAAGCAAGCAGCTGGATTTCTGTGTACTCACAAAGAGTTTGTCCATCAGAGGCATTCCCAGCAACACTTGCAGCCCATAGTTTGAGTTCTAGAATGCCACTCAGGTTGTCATGACAACCACCTGGGAATTTCCCTCTGCCCATGGAGATGGCTACAGGGAGGCATTCAGAAGCCTGGTTTTGGATGCAGTATCTATGTATAGTAGGTTGAGCCAGCGGAGATGGAGAGTCAGATACAAAGTGTGCATCAAGAGAAATACCGCGTGAGTGTGCAGAGGATGCTGAAAGGGGAGTTAAGAGTTTTCCAGCTCTCTTGCTTTGCTGTCAGCAAGTAAGAGCTGCCATGTGACGTTATAATACTTGCAAGATAAAGTTCTTGTTAACTGTGCAGGCTGCTGGTGATGTATGTGAACTCAATACCAAACTAATTAAAATGGAAAGGAAACTCCACAGCTCTCAGTGACTCAATTAAAAGAAGAAACCTTAATTTGACTATTTTAATGCTTTGGCTGCTGCCTTCAGTGAGAATAAAGTTTTTAATTGATTTCTTTAGAGGTGCAGTTTTCTTTCCTGTCTGGTGTAATACCACCAAGAGTGTGTCCTGGTGCATGTCTCAAGTTTCAGGAAGAGTTCACTGAAGACCCCTATTATATCACAGCTTCTTACGTAACTCTGTACACTACGGTGAGAGTGACATCTATGGTAGCCATTCAGATTAGGTTCCTGTGCTGTCCTTTAGGACAGTGAAGACATTATCTTTTTAGGGTACAGTAAAATGGGTCTGGGACACCTTGTCAAGAACCAATAATATATAGTGTGGCAATAAGATTTATTTTAACATTGCCTTGGTGACTTGATACATGTTTTTATGTTGGTGAAGAACTGTAAAATGTTGTATCCATAGAATAATGTTTACAGTTTAAAGTTGTATCCATGATAGGCCAACATGGTGGCACAGTAGTTAGCATTGTTGTATATTCTCTCTGTGGGTTTCTTCCAGATGCTCCAGTTTCCTTTCACAGTCCAAAGACATGCTGGTAGGTTATTTGGCTCCTGGGAAAAGTGACTCTGGTGTGAGTGTATGTCTGGACGTGCCTTGCAATGACCTGGTGTCCTGCCCAGGGTGTATCCTGCCTTGCGCCTGTTGCTTACTGGGATAGGCTTCGGCTCCCCCATGACCCTGTACTGGATAAAGCGGTTAGAAAATGGATGGATGTACCTGGGATCCTGAACGTCGGTTTTTCAAGGGCTCTCAAGCTAATGAGAATACAATGCCAAAGTTAGAAATGTGTTCAGTGACCTGAACAACAGGACGAAGGAGGTTGATATCAGCTTCAAGCACATAGTTCAAGTAGGTAATGTTATTATAGTAGCATGTTCCAAGATGAGCAGAACACATTTTGGGACAGCTTGTCTCTTCCCTTCCAGTTTTAACACATAATCTTCAGTTTCTAGTTTATTGTGTGCGAGAGAGGCCTGTTTAGTGTTTCTTTATAATATGCTTTTCTTATTAGTACAATGGCGATATAATCCTTCTCTTATTTGAGTTTAGATGGGCTGGAGTGTAGCACAAGGGTGCCCAGGCATGGGTGTTTGAAACCCCGTTAGACAACTTACACTGATTGCCAGGTCGGTATGTAAGGGAGCTTTGTCTAGAACAGGGCATGTCAGCTCTGATCCTGGAGGCCAGCAGGGTGTGTTAATAACTGGGATCTTATGTTATTGTGGAGCTTTTGGTTCACATCTGGTTTTATTCCAAACTGTTTATGCTTCTAGAAAATGATCAGGGGAGCAGCTCTCCAGGAACACCTGGCCGACGCTGCCAAGTCCGTTAAGCACAAGAGTATCACTCTGTGCTCCTTGACTTGCCACGTGGTCCCAGCTTTCTGAACTCACTCAGCCAAGGGCTGGAGTTCTGTACGTTTTGGCTAGCACTGCACCTGTGTGTGGAACAGTCCAGTGAACAGGACCACGTGACAGAAGCGGACAAACCATAAAGCTGGAAGTATTTCATTCCAGATTTGGCTTCCTCGGGACCTGTGGTCTCTGAAATTAAACTTTAAAAATTGCCACAGACAGGTTTTCTCAATGCTTCGTGAGGGAGCGATGTACTCTTTATTTTCTGGCAGCGTGATCAGTCCAGTCGAAAAAGATTTGTGGGCAGGTTGCCCCTACCTGCAATCTTCCTGCATCGGCATCTCCTCATTACCCCCATTGTAACCTAACTTTAGAGTCTGTAATCAAGACAGGGACCTGTCTGGGCAGAGGAGTAACAATGAGTGCATGTAATAGATGTACAACAATTGGTTTAAACCATCACATCAGGCATTCCAATCTAGAACTGATTGTGGAATTTGAGTACCATAAATATGAACATATAGAACTTTGTCTTCAGGAAGAAATGTTTAATTGAATTTGGAAACTTGCATTTCTGGGCTACTTTTATGTTGTAGGGGAAATTATGATGATGAGTGAAAAGTTTTAGTGATTGCTTCCTTGAAATACACAAATTAGGCAGGCTGCCTGTGCATATTTAAAGTTAAAAGGTATTGCTGCAGGCACCACCAAAAAAGAGCTTTTCCTTGAAATGACTCATTTCCTTTTCCTTCAAAACTAGGTTTGCACATGCATTTATATATTGAGATCCATTGAAAACCCAACAAATGCTGTTATGTAGACCGTCTGGGCCTCTGTTATAAATCCCATGCCACTCCTAGGCCCGATCTGCAGGTACTCTTCTCTAGCTGGTGGAGTGTCAATTCTTTGTCAGTGAAGGGATTAATATGAGTCACCTTCTTCGTGGGAGAATGGACTGCCTTTTAATAAATGGCATTTTGTCTTGATTAGGCTATTTTTTCTCCCTTGACCACTGCTGTGCTGATATGCTATCTGAGCTAATGTTCCAGCTGATGCTGCTTAATGCGCATGTTGTCCTCGCAGAATTTCAGTCTTGGCCAGAAAGGAATTTCTTCCCTCCTCTACCAGTGTGTGAGGCCAGCCAAGGCATGGGGCACTCAAGTGTTTACTTGTGTCTTTTGAAAGGCGACCATATAAGATCCAGATCCAGTCCTTCATTCTATCCAATCCAATCATTCTAATTACTTCAATGCTCATTTTTGAGTGAGCCAGCTAACATTTAGGGGGAGTCAGATCAGAGAGGGTCTAATAATCCTCAGTTGCAGGCCCTGACCTGAGCAGTCATCTCTGCTGCTGCCAGCCAAGAGTTAAACTGCTCACCTTGAAGACGCGGCTGTGATTGAGCCCCGTACTTCAAAATATCCTTAAAATGCCGCTGCCCCCACCTGCAGAAAATCTGCTTACCAGGGTGCATCAAGAGCTGTTGAGCACGAGGCTGACGTCAAACTGGGAAAGAAGGGGGAGGTGGGCAGGTTGGAGCCTGTAAAGCTGTAATTTGCTATAACAAAGAGATCTGGCGAACTGCAAAGCAGCAAAGGGTAGAAAGAAAAGGCCGGGCACATATGCACAACAGCACAGGCCAGCCAGTCTTGAATGAGACTTGGCAAGGTGCAGCCTGCACCAGTGAGAGCCAGCTGGGGCATGGGGCCCTCCACAGCTCACACTCTGCACGGTATCTCGGCAGCATTCGCAGAGAAACAGCTGCGGATGCAACCTTTTAATTTTTGTTTTGAAGAGTAGGGGCATTCAGGATCATTTTGTTTGTGCATCACTTCTGCTAACCATAGCTCATCTTCTGCGCATTATGCATCCGAATACCATATATTTCAGAACCACCGAGAAGAGATGCACAGGACGACCAAATACAGAGGTGTTGGTCTGTGCTTGTCTTTTGGTGCTGAATGGTGTTTCTTGCCATTGTCTTCGTGTCATCTTTTCACTTTAATATGACAGGGTTCTGTCTGTGTTTCATATAGAGATCTGCATAAAATGTCTGCCTACCAGCGATACTCACCCTTCTGTAGCTGTCTCTTCTCAATGCGAAGCAGCTGAGGCGGCAGTCTTCAGGACTGTCCCCAATTGTTTTGAAACCCCCAGTCACTGGTTTATATTAGAAAGGTGTAGTGAACAGTGAACGCTGTTGTGACAGGAGTGCGGTGTGTATGATACTGAGGTGATGTTTTACTTAGGCTAAAAAACATTACACAATACAACGTGCACCAAAACCATATAGCGAAAACAATTAGATAATCAAACCAAGATCCTGTTACTGAGCTGCATCTGCAAGAAGTTCTTGACAGATCTCAAACCTTCAAATGAAAATGTAATTTTTTTCTATGCTTCTGTCTACCTTGTGTTCTATTAGTGTTCTGTTGACAACATATCTCATTATGAACCAGAACAATTGCTTATCTGTAATTCATCTGAACAAATGAATGTAATAAATAATGAATTTTATATAATGTTGTGTTGAGATTATGAGAAAGTTATGACAGTACGTATTAGCTACATTCAGATGAAACCCTGCCAGTTTCAACACTTGAATTGCCAGTGTGCTTGAATTTTGTGAATGCAGATTAAAGAAATCGAGTTGTGCACTAGAACCATGCTGTATTCAACAGCACTCATCAAAGCAGTTCGTACCGCATTCATACTGTTAGATCTCTGCATTGTGGTGATGCAAATGGATTTCATTGGTTAGGAGTTTGTTTCACCTTCCATTTAAGTCTGAGTTCATCTGTAAAATGGCAGTTTTATATGTAATATTTAAGTTTGTATAGCATTCTGAATGGAATGGATTTGTGTCTAGAGTCTCTGGATGCACTCTTGTCTGTTTTCAATTTTCATGGGTATTTAGCTGTTTATGAATGCATTGATTTAAAGGCTTATGTACATGTAACCTCACAATCACACATTCTTAACAGATCTTTATTTGCATATCATATAGAGGCAGCAAAGTTAAGTTATATTGCAACGAAGAATTTTAAATCAAAATAAATTCAAAGGATATACAAATTGACAATTTAATTGTCAAATTGCATAATATGTCGGTGAGTCCTTATTTCAGAATATTATGTACACATTTGATCACCACATTAAGACAAAATATTTCTGCTTCAGAATTCTTTGACTTCGGTGTTAAAAACTGACAGATTAAAATATCTAAAATGTTTAGACAATGGGGGGAACCTGTTTGAAGTAGTCAAACTTCCCTGACAGCTGCAGCCCATTGGTTGTCTTTACACTCAATTCTGAAACATGAACTAGAGGAAACAAGTGGAAACTACGCAGTGTATCCTGGATGCACCCAGATATAGATTGCATTTTGAACTGAGAAATTCTGCTACATCTTTACACGAAGGGTTGTGGGGGCTAGAACAAGCTATGCAGGCTTGAAGTTGATGCCCTGACTTCGTTCACGAAACAGCTGAATCCTTGACTCTTAACGAACTCAGTGTGCCATATAGCCTTCTGTTTTTTTAAAATCTTTTTAAGCCTAATCTTTGCTTTTTTTTACCATCCATCCATTTTATAACCGTTTTACCCAATACAGGGTGATGGGGGAGATAGAACCTACGCTGGCAAGCAGTGGGCACCCTGGATGGGATGCAGGATACATACAGACACACACTCTCATGTCAGGGCCGATATTCCCAGAAACCAAATAACCTACCATGTCTTTGACTGTGGGAGGAAACCAGAGTATAGTTTGAAAAACCCATGTGAAAACGGGGAGAACATACAAACTCTGTCCAGACAGCACCCCGGGAACTAAACTCAAGGTCCAGATGCTGAGAGGCAGCAATGCTAACCACTGTGCCACCAATGCCCCCATTCTTCTTTACCAATCTGGCTGAATTGTGTGAGGAAAGCAAAAAGATTTCCTCATTCCAGCCATAAGCAGCATGCCTTTCATTGGAAAGGCCAATGAGGTCTGCTACCAGCCCTGCTGTGACTCTCACCCCATGCTGTCTCCATACCACCTTCCTGCCCCCACACTGATGATGTCATCACAGAGTCCTGCCTCCTGCCAATGAGCAGTGTCAGGATTCGGTCAGCTTCCTCTCCTAAGAGCATCTGCAGAACTGGCACTGTTGCTGGGGTCTGGCATGACTTCCAGTCTGCCTCATTGATAGGGTTGTTATACACAGGATACATCATTACTTTGGAATTCACACAAAGAAGCACACGTCTCTATGCTGCTGGTCAATTTATCAAGAAAACAATTGCTCCTTAAATATATTTGGAAATGCACACAGTCAAAATGATATTTTGCTTGTAAGCAAAATTCTTCATGTCTTACATCATAATCGTTCCCCTTGTAACAAAAAATGTGGAATAAAATGAGTCATTGCTCGGTAAAACAAAAAAACTTTTTTATTATAAATATGTCGAGGGACGTTATGAGATTTTAGTGACAAAATATTTAGGTAGACTTCATCAACCTCAGGAAACCATCAGAGAATTATTTTTACATTACTTTAAGATAATATCTAATAAAGATGAGATTTTTTATTGTACCCTAGGGGATTTTTTATGGACATGCAGTGTTTTTGTACATCTACTGTATATACATCACAAATTGCAGTATACAAGACATATTTGACACATTTTGATCTATATTTGGGAACCCTAAAAGATCAAAGATGTTGAATTTCAGAATTAAGAATATGAGAAGGATAGTTATTTCTGATTTTTTTAATGGAAGAGTTGCACCCAAAGTTTGTCAGTTTTGTTCAGAGGGTGATGTGATGAGTGATGTGTAAAATGTAAAATCTCAGTTTACCGTCTCTCAGATCAGACACTAACATTTGCTTCCTGTGTTTTTCCGAAGCACCTAAGCAATGGGAGTCAGGTGACAATGACACTGATGTATTTAATGTCTGAAAGATGAGTAAGATATCCAGCCAGCCTGAGAGCTGGGCTTCAGAGCTCCATGTGTGAGCTTGTGTGCAGGCCAGGGTAGCTGGGAGGGGGGGGTCTGATCTGAAACAACTGATTACTGAAGGATTGTGTTCAATGTAGAGACACCCTTCACAGACAAGAGTGACAGATGGGCAAAATGGCCACAATCCAGCCCTGACTCAGAAACCGCAACCTATGCAAAAAGAGAACTTTCGTTTCCAGGGAATTTGGGTATGCCGCAACAGTTTTTGATAGCACAATGAGGGCTCACAATTAAAAGCACATTAAAAACCAAATAAATTTTAGGAAGACGTGGAGACAAAAAAGCTAGAAGATTGCCGTAACCGGCTGCCAAGAGTAAACTCTACATAAGCAACTCCGCCATCTGACCCTTCAGAGCTCTTCCCAGCCCACTTCTTCACAACCTCACAACCTCTGGATTTTATTTCAGGACACCCTCTGTTGAACTAATTATTACAAAATTATTTTAACTTGTTTTTCAAATATTTTTGGCTCCCTCACAAACTCCAACTGACAAATAATTTATGTTTTTCTAACTTGAAAGCCAATGATTTCAGAGCCTAAAACCCTTAAAGAGGCCTAATGAGTGAATTGTTAATTGCAATAGTGGGTTTGATTATGGAGTTGGGGGCTCTGGAAAGAAAACTGGATGACAACGGATTCACAGAGGCCTGTAAAGCATTGAATTACCCCGTGCAGTATGGACCTGTGTTAACCGAAGGCCATGTGAGAATTAAGTGTTACAGTGCGATGATACAGGGGAGGTCAGACCAGGTCTATTGTCCTGACAGCATTGGTGAAATTAAAATCAGCCTTGAGTTTCAGATGAAAGAACTCATTCCAGGAAAGTGAAAGAGATGAGAAACAATGAAAAATTCCCCTCAACCCAATCCACATTGTTGTGTGTCAGAGTCTGGAAAGCCCCCAGTCTTCCTGTACTTCAGTAAGTGCTGTCTCGGGGAACAGGAATGACGCCAGCCTTTGGTTATCTCATTGGATTTTTCTTGCTTCTCTATTGAGTTTTCTCCTGCGATAGTTCCCATGGCAACCTCACTTCTTTTTCTTCCAAAGTTAAGTCTGTTGTTGTTCTGCTGCAGTCATCCCACCTGTCCTCTGTGTTCACATAAGGAAATTCCCTCAGGAAGACAACTCGTGGATAAAGGGGCTTTTTTCAACATAATAAAACCCTAAAACCATAGCTACACTGATTATACCTAAAATACGTTGGGTCTCTTAAGGTGAGCACCATGGTGGTACAGCAGTTAGCATTGCTGCCTTGCAGTCCTTGTGCCCAGGAGTCAGTTCCTGAGATGTTATCTTTTTATAATCACTATGTTGTCCCTGGGTTCATTTCGGTTTCCTCCAGGTGCTCCAGTTTCTTCCCACACTCCAAAGACATACTGAAAGGTTCATTCTTCTGAGAAAACTGGCTCTGGTGGCGTGTGTGCTTGCCTGTGGCTGTGTGTGCCCTGCACTGGACTGGCGTCCTGTCCAGGTTGTATCCTGCCCAGTACCTGTTGCCGGAATGGGTTCTGGCTCCCCTGCGACCCCTTAACTACATAAATTGGTTAGAAAATGGATGGTTGGATGAATACTCTTTCTTTTCCTCGAATCCTGATCATACAATAATTTGATGGAAAGAAACATAGAGATTATTTTCTTCCCCCCTCAGCATGGAAGGAACCGTTACCCTTCATTTAAAAACTAGACTGGGACATGCTGCTAAAGTTGTCACAGAGTGCCCCGAGTCCAACAAGCTGTGATTGCTAACAAGGTGGAGAGGGGAGGGGATTTTATTTTAAGTGAACAATTGCTGTAAAATGCCAGCAATTCAAGCCCTCATTGTATTTTTAATTTAATTTTCACGTGAATCAATGTTTGGTACTGATTCTTCTCTGGCTTCATGCAAGAAAACATCCTTGGATCAATTTGCTGCTAGCTGCCCAATGGGCTCAGTGGGCTGAATGTCCTCCTTTTATTTGTAACACTTCTTATATTCCTTTTTTTAAAACTTTTTATTTAATGATGCAAGAATTTACAAATAAAACACATACAACACAAAGAAAAATAATGTGCAGCTTTCATCTTTCATGATTTGATTATATTATTTTTTATGTAATGAGCTATTTACTTTATACCAGCAAGGATGGGACGTTGCATTTAGAAACACGATCAGCTTAAATATAACAAATAACCAACAATCTAGTCACTGTTCCATCCTCTTTCATCTCAATGGGGCCACAAACCCCAATCCAGGCTGGCCAGTATCTGCTAAACCTTTCTGCTTGTAACCATTATATTAATCTCTTTTTCTGATATCCCTTTATCAGCTTCTTTTCAGGAAGAACTTTCTGTAGACAACACAGTGACTGTTGTGTTCTGGACCACGTGTGCATCTACTGTGCAGCAGGTTCAGTGGAAGTACAGCAGTTGAGAAACCGTTCTAATGGGGGATAAGAGCATCAGACAGCAAGGCTGGAAGAGTTGATCTCATTCCGCAGTAACTCCCTGGAGAGCGAAGGGTTAAAGGAAGGGATGTTGAGGTGGGGGTGGAGCACTGCTGCTGGGCTTGCCTGTGCTCTGCAGCATTAACTGGAAATGCAAGGCCTTTTCTTTCTTTATTTTTTAAGTCTCTCGCAGGCATCTTCTCCAGCTCTCCGCAGTGCTGAATGCACATCCTGCCTTCACCAATAGGGCCGAGGCAGGGAACAAAAACAGAGGAGAAATCTGCTGACATCACAGATCGTGTTCCAGTCACAGCCTGGGAGATGCTGAGTGAGAGAGAGAGAGTGAGCGAGGGAGAGAGGGAGCGAGGGAGGGTGGGGGCCAGGGAGAGAGAAACTGCAAGCAAGAGATTGTGAGAGGAGGGGGGGGGGTATTGCCGAGCTGTGCTGTAATCGGAGAGAATACTGCAGCTCCCTCTCAGACTCCACACGCAGACAGCAGCGCAGCATCTCTGCAGAGTGCGAACACTGGGGAGAGGCAGAGAGCCGTGCACGCACACACACACACAAATGCGGAGAGGGCTGCTGGCCAGGGCTTGAGGATCAATGTCTTAGGAACCGGTAAAAAGCCCGGCGCATCTGACACCACCTATTCTGCAGAGCTGCCCTCAGTCTGAGCGCTTGTGCGATTGCTGGGCTGCTGCAGCCTCAGGGAGCCATGCCAGGGGAGGCAGCCCGCAGCTCCGTGCCCACACCCGGCCTGCCGGAGGGTGAGGCGACAGACAGCGGCATCCCCGGACCAGGTGAGTGAGAGCGAGGGACGGGACAGAGGCAGGGAGGGGTTTGGGGCCGAAAATGCAGACAGAACAATGGCGGAAGGAAGGCTGGGGGAGAGAGGGAGAGGCTAGCCGGAGAGAAGGTTGTCTGACTGGGCCCAGCTGAGGCAAGGATGGAGAACGGAGGGGCTGGGTAAGCAAGGCAAGAGAAAGAGAACATAACGGTTGAACAGAGGCCATGCGAGATGATTGTCCTTTGCTACGGGGAATGACGAAGCCATCAAAACAGATCCCCCACCCCCCAGCAACCCCTAATTACTGTATTGTGCTGTGAATTAGAGCGTAGAGCAGCACTGCCTGGTGCAGAAATGGCGCCTCCTCTGCTGTGAGATGCCAGGGGCATGACACAGCACTGGCACACTGCACCTCATGTGCTCTGGAAAGGGGGGCAGCAGACAAGGAGGACAGAAGGGACACTGTGACACCTGGCCGGCGCGAGCAGACTGGTCACTCCCACGTCCTGAGCGAGAGATTTGTGTCCTTGCTCACAGGCATGCCTTCATGCGTCTCAAAACCAGAGCATCTTGCTGGTGCGCTTTGTCACTTTTGTCATGGCTGATGCCGAACACGAACAATGAAATCCGAAACATTTTATATACTGTATATATAAATGTTTACCAGTTACAGAAAATGTCAGACTGAAAAAGGGTTTCAAAATGTATAATTGATTAATTCATGCCGCTTGACTCGTTGCGCACAAAAGCCGCCAGAGGCGATGCCGCTTGTGCTTATATAAGGTGAACTGGTATGCAGCCATGCGTTCGTTCACTGTGGAGGGAAATGTGAGTGGAGCCTGACGATGTCCCGGGCTGTTGTAGACAGGCTGTCTGCCATCTGAGGTGTGGACAGGTCGGTGCTGGAACACACCAGAGGGGCGATGGCACCTGGCCCCCACTACATCCCTGTCTTTTTTGTCTTGGATACTGGAAACAAGGCAGGAGAAACACGGGGATTGATGGGGCATAGATGGAAGAGGACGGAACAGACTGGGAAAGACAGGGATGTAGTGGGGGGATAGGACAGGAGAAGGAAAGGGAATTGGTGGAGAAGAACAGCTGGGCCAAAGAAGAAGTGAGAAGGTTGCACTGAGCGCCATGTGCTTCAGGGAGTCACAGGGTTAATAAACACCTTCTGTCAGGCCCAGATTGGTGCAGACCCTAGTCTGTCCCCCCAAGGGAAGAGAGAGCGCACTCTGTGAGGGGGATCATGTCTAATTGACAGCTGTCAGACAGCCAGGGATGGGGGGGTTATGCAATTCCCTTCAGACCACGTTCAGAAAGGCTTTAGCTCCCTGACGCAGCAGAAACACTGGAACAAGGCCTGCTCTTGAACATTACATACAGGAGGATACTTGCTATACAACAATAGCAGCTCTTGTTACCCTCTGGTGTAGCTAGATGACTGTCAAAAGACCAGCTGCTTTGGAGATGTTAGCTTTTCAGGAAGGGGGGGTGAGCAGAGAGAGAAAGAGGCTGCCTTATCCTCTATAATTGATATATTCTCTCTGACAAGGGGAAGGTCTGAGATTTTTATGCTGAGATCGAGTTTTCTTTTGAACTTGCTCTGTCACCCTATGGGTTCTCCTTGAGCAGCAGCAAGGATGACTAAGCTATAAGATTTCCCAGAGAGATATGATCAATATGTTTGTTTGTTTTTAAAGATGTAGTTCTATCAGGATATGACCTATTCTAGTCATATGAAAAATGGTCATATTTCTAAAGCATCTCACAGTAATGCTAAGTATTCCAAATGTTTTAGAAATTTGAATTAAAAAATCCTATCTTTATGAAATTTAAAAGCAGAATTTGAATTGTACAAATCAAAGGTAGCTTGATTATCATACTAAAACTTTCACACTTTATACAGTGGGTATAGAAAGTCTCCACCCCCTTTCAAAATATTCACCTTGTGTTGCCCTAAAGCCCAAAAAGAAGGCAAATAAAATCAGACATTTACAAGTTGTACCTTGCAACATCCAAGTGAAAAAAAGTAAGCAAAATATCTGAAAAAAATTAAATAAAAAGTAGAATAACGGGGTTGGATAAGAGAACACCCTGAGTTAATACTTGGTGGAAGCACCTTTTGCTTGAATTACAGCCTTGACTCTGTTTGGATACATCTCTACCAACTTTGCACACCTAGAGGGAGGAATATTTGCCCATTCCTCCTTACAGAATTGTTCAAGCTCAGTCAAACTGCGTGGTGACCGTTGATAGACTGCCCTCTTCAAGTCATTCCAAAGATTTTTGATGGGATTTAGGTCGGGGCTCTGACTGGGCCACTCATGGACATTCACCTTCCTGTCCTTCAGCCACTATACGTTTGCTTTGGCGGTGTGCTTTGGGTCATTGACATGTTGAAAGGTGAACCATCTTCCCATTTTCAATTTCCTGGCTTAGGGCTGCAGGTTTTCTTCAAGAATTTGCCTGTATTTTGCACCATCTTCCCTTCTATCCTGACAAGTGCCCCAGTCCTAGCTGAAGAGAAACACCCCCGCAACAGGATCCTGCCACCACCGTGCTTTACCGTAGGAATGGTATTCTTTGGATGGCTAGATATATTGGCTTTTCACCTGACATACTATTTTACATTCTGGCCAATAAGTTTGATTTTGGTCGCATCTGACCACAGCATCTTTAAGGTGCTTTTTAGCAAAACAAACAAGACTTGTTGTGGCTTTTTTTAAGGAGTGGCTTTTTCCTTGCCACCCTGCCATACTGTGGGGCGCTTGTGATATAGTTGTCACGTGCACACAATGACCAGTCTTTGCCATAAAGGCCTTTAGCTCGTTCAAAGTTGCCATCGGCCTCTTGGAAGCCTCTCTGATCAGTCTCCTTCTTGCTCAGTCATCCAGTTTGGAGGGATGGCCTGATCTAGGCAAGGTCTGGGTGGTGCCATACGCCTTCCACTTCTTAATGATGGTCTTGACTGTGCTCCATGGGATACTTAAAGCCTTTGAAATCTTTTCATATCTACAGTATCTCCTGAGTTGCGCCTTTCCAAAACTTTATCTCAAAGTTTTTTTGAAAGCACCTTTCCACTCATAGTGGAATCTTTGCTTTGAAATGCACTCCCAAGCAGTGGAATCCTCTAGAAACAGCTGCTTTTATTCTGAACTTATCAAAATCACCACAATGGATCACAGGAGGGAACCAATTAGTTTGTGATCTGTAAGGTGATCGATTATACCCGAGCAAGTTTACAAATTGTAGGGGGGTGTTCACTTATCCAAACAAGGTATTTCACTGTTGTAATATTAATTCATTTTCAGAATGTTTTAGAATTGAATTTTCACTTGGGTAATGTGGGTTACTGTGTGTAAATAAAAATGGAACAAGCCTAAATTAATTTGTTTTTATTTTCAGAGTGTCACACAACAAAAGGTACAAATTTTGAAAGGGGGTGGTTCTATACCCACTGTAAATGGTGTCTAGTTCTATTAGGAAAAATAACGCAGTTGAAAGGTCCATGTAGTGGTCATTGTTTTAAGATTATACCTAAAAATCCCTGCTTTTCTTCCAAGGAGGAAACTGTCTTGACTCAAACCAACCCAGTAAATAGCACATAAAGTTACATTCACCACTTTCTAATAATAGTTGGTTGTTTGTACTGATAAAATGAGCTAATGTAATTCTACTGATACACAAAACTGATACAAAGTCATAATCAACAATAGGGCTTCAACATGTTGCTAAACTCCCTTGACATCTGATCTAATCTAATTTCAGAATTTTACCAAGGCACAGCCTACCTACAGTATACTGATTTAGGAGACATCAGCTGAAATCTCCAAGCACCTCAGTCGACCTCTAGGTGGCACTGTGACAACCAGCTTTTGGAAGAGATGTTGTTTTGAGGTCTTATATCACAAATGTTCCATGGTGCTTCTTACAAGAATGGAAGTATTAGCTTAGGGCATGATGGCCTGAACTAAAAACAGGCTGCGAATTCTGCCATACCTTAAGAGCCGCTGACATCTTTGCTCCCTGGATCCGAATAAGACTTGCGGGTTCAATGAAGGTTAAATCTGAAAATGTCTTCCAGCTGTCTGAGCTTTACCTTGTATCCAGCTGTGCTATATAGTGCAGTGTTAGGAGGAGATGGCACCACTTTCCATTGTCAGTCTTTCGTACAGCTCTGTGCCAGAACCCAACAGTCGCTTGAAAGACTCTGTTTACAAATGCCATTTGTTATATAAGAGTTGCTCGTTTGTGTATTCTCAGGGATGGACAGATGGACTCTATTGTTCATCTCACAAACTAGCATGCACATTTCTCTTCCTGATAAAATAAAAAAAACAAGTGTAAACTATACTATTGTTTTATGGCTTATCAGCAAGATCAAATTGGCTGTGTTTTTTTACCATACTGGGAAATCAAAAACATCTAAATGTATCCCCAAAGAAAATAACAAAACAGCATACAGCAATATACAGTATGTACTGTACACCTCCCACCTTGTACAGCAAAACGAATAGTACCATTCAAAAGTCTGGATGTATGATCAACTAAAACATGCTGGAGAGAAATGCTCACTGTAATCCTTAGATTCACTAATATTTATGTATTTTTGAGCAGATATAAGTAACGGTACACTGTTTAGAGAAATTAGCATATTTAATATGCAAATATCTTGTGTTGATATAAAATCAGCTCACCTCTCCTACGCAATGGGAATGCCATTCCTAGTAAAGAAGGATATATCAGCACTCCTGACATCAATGCCTGCTGTTAATGATAAAAAGGAAATAGTTGATAGTTCAGGGGTGCTAGTACCGTATATTACGGAATCTGATGATAATACTGAAGAATTAAGAATTACATTACTCTCTCTCAGCTTCTCTGGGCATATAGTTTAAAAACATTTCGAATAGTGCCGCCTATGCAAAGATCTTTCCTCTTGAAGGAGTTTCTCAGTAGCAGCTGTGCAGTATGTTGCACCAGCTGGAGGCAATCTCCGCAAACACCGCCGATCTATCCCTTCATCCAATCTGAGCACCTCACTTGTTAACACACCCTCTACTTCCTGATTTACGTAAGGCTTCTCCGTTTTGCTGAACACTGCTCTGTATTGTTAGCTTCTTTGAAATTCCTTGCCTCGCATTATTAACGCTGTATTGCCTTTTGGGATACCCGAGACTGGATCTTCCCTTTTGACCTCGATTTCAGCTAGTACTTTGGATTTGTCTGCCTTTCTCCGTTTGGATAACCTTTGGTATCGAACCCGGAATTCGCCCTCGACTATGTCTCTGCCTAACATTCTGGATTCGTCAGAAATCTTTCCTGACTCGGCTCACCATATTCGCATAGGGTTGTTCACTCTAAGAACAACGCGGCTTGTTACAGATCTTTGATAACTGAAGTACTGCAAGTTTTGTATTTAAAAAATCGCTGTGCACAGTCCTTTTAACTCGTGCACAACTCATGCCTTTTATAAATATAAAGCCCTACCAGTGATATCCTATTGTGTTGAATGGAAAGTGCTGTTTAGGTTTTTCTAAATGAATATTTTTAATTAGAATGTGCATGCACAGTCTGGACGCTTTCCTAGGTTAAAGAATATAAATGGCAACAAAACTGTGAAGGGAAAGCCAGTCCTAAAATATGTTGGTTCTGTAAATATTCACCCCCATTTGCTATGGCAACACTAAATTAGTTGAGGTGAGCTTGATTACTTTGACAAATAACATGATCAGTTGAGTGGCCTCTGTCTGTGTTCATTAATTGCTGGTCATACTGAATAAATATACCTGTCTTTGTAATGTCCCTCAGTCATAGTGAAATGCAAGCAAAGATGCAGCTATGAAGACCAAGGTGAGGGAGACTAAGGAGATGATAATTTAGTGGTTAATGGGGCCAGTAGGGGGTGCTCACCCTGTGGTCTCTGTGGGTTCTAATGCCCCAGGATAGCTAGGACACTATACTGTTAAATGGTACTGTCCTTCAGATGAGATGTAATACTGAGGTCTTGACTCTCTGTGGTCATTCAAAATCCCAGGGTATTTCTCAAAAAGAGTAGAGTAGGGGTGTTTTCCTGGTGTCCTGGCCAAATTTCCCATTGGCCCTTACCAATCACGGCCTCCTAATAATTCCCCTCTATGAACTTGCTTCATCACTCTGTTCTCCTCCCCACTGATAGCTGGTATGTGGTGAGTGTACTGGTGTATTATCCCGGTGGGGCTGTACATTGGTGGTGGAGGGGAGTCCCCATTACCTGTAAAGTGTTTTGAGTGGAGTGTCCAGAAGAGGGCTTCTTAAATGTAGAGTATTATTATAGGCGTCAAAAGACACAAATCAAAAGAAAAGTATAAAAACTTACTGTAAAAGTATAAAAAGATACTGAATATACCACTCAGATACTGCCATGGTCAGGCTGGGACATCGTTGAAAGGGGATTAATACAAGTTGCAGTTTACAAGGCACTGTACTTTTTTTTTTTACAATTGCTTTATTAAAAGATAAAATATCAAATAGCTAGCAAGCAACAACATAGCTACCGTGTCGTAGTTTATATCAATGAAAAATCAAATCTAAACCCCTTTTTTCAAAGGGTGTAATTTGTTTTTGTGTTCATAATAGCTTTCATCTTTGTGTTGGGGGCATATTTCACTTGCAGAGGTTTCTGTAGTCGGAATTGTGAGTCTGTTGTTTCTTCCTGAGGTGTCCCCTATGTACTATACATGAAATGGGAGATACCCCCAGTACATTCAGACAGTGCCTCATGGGATATAGCATAAACCCAAACCATTCCCAGCACATCTTGTTAATGTTAACAGTATCTTCTGAATGCAATACTGCCGCTGTAAAAAGACTTCTTAATGAAGTTGCCGCCTGTTGTTTTCATTTCGTCACGGTCTAGAGTTGACAAAAAGAAACCGTGACATAGCCCAACCACCCGTAGGGGTGTGAGGGAGATGGCATCAATTGAAAAGGGATGCAGGTTATATTTACTGTGCCCCCCCCCCCCCCCCCCCCAAACCCTTTTAAACCACATTACCCAGCTGTGTGTGAGCATGAGTTTTAACATAGAGAGATGGAACTGCAGAGTGAGTGCCTGCAGCTGTTTTTCTGTCTTTTTCAGCTGCGCAGGAGCCTTCTGCTGTGTGAGTTGCTCTTCCTTCTGGTAACTGTGGGTTATTGATGGGATGCAGTGGCCGAGTACTAATTCCGGGCTGCCCGTGCTTGTTGTCTCTGAGCCAAAGTAGGAAAGGGGGAGGGATTCTTTGAGCCGATGCAGCAGTGGTTCCAATATTAGCTCATCAGGGTTGTTTTAGAGGGCACGGATCAAAGGTTTCAAAATAATACGTCCATCCGTTTTCTAACCACTTTATCCAATACAAACAAGGAGAGAAGCTAGGCATGATGTCACCTGGATGGGAGATCAGTCCATTGAGGGGCACATGCAGACACAGACATGCACACACTCATACCAGGGCCAGTTTTATTGAAGCTAATTAACCTACATAACAGTATGTCTTTGGATTGTTGGAGGAAACCCACACAAACATGAGGAGAACATAAAAACCCCACACAGATAGCACCCAATGTACAAAATTGAACGCAGGGTCCTAGCACTTCAAGGCAGCAATGGTAACCACTCTACCACCATGCTGTCCCAGAATAATACAATTATTTCTAATTTACGGTGTTTGGCTGATGCATTTATCCAAAGCAATCTCTATTCACACCCATTTATACAGCTGGGCATTTTTCCCAGAACAATTCAAGAAAAGGACTTTTCTCAAGGCTACAACAGATGAATCTCTCCTGGGATTTTAATCCTCAGCCTTCCAGTTTGGAGTCCAGATCCCTAAACACTGCTCCACTTGAAGAAGGGGTGAAAGATGAGTGGCTTGAATTTACAAACTGACTCTGCTTAGATTTGCATTCTGGGAGGCTTTGGAGAGGAAATGTTTTGTAAAGAACTCCTTTGACAAGACCTGAAAACAAAAATATCCCTGCAGGGGTTGTGCCTCTGTCACAATGAGCCTTTCAAAGGGTTTACCCTATTTACAGGGTAAAGTGGTAACGATTCTAGGTTAATTGAATATGGTACATTGACAATTATTCGGTGCTTATTTTTGGAGGCGCCAGGATATGTGTTTGCAGTCAATACATCCATTGTCTAACTGCTACATCCAATTCAGGGTCAAGTTGGAGCGGGATCGTATCATGGCAGGGAATGGGCACAAGGCAGGATACACCGTGGGTGGGACACACACAGACATAAATATGCACACACCCAAAACAGGGCCAATTTTCCCAGAAACCAATACTTTTGCTTCACTATGTCTCCGCACTGTGGGAGGAGCTTTACAAACCCCTGCAAAAACTCAGGGAGAACATATGAACTCCACTCAGACAGCACCTCAGGTCTGGAACTGAAGCCAGGGCTCCAGAACTGGGAGGCAGCAATGCTAACCATTGCACCACTGTACCATTCTTGTCTTACAATCTATTCACATATAAAGTATATTAACATTTTCTGCACGCTAACATGCAGCAAGAAAAGGGCACAATTGTACAACAACGTAACACCATTATTTCAAAGTCAGGCATCAGTATTGTTTAATGGATTTGGATTTAAGAGTCTTAGCAAAATGTAGACCTACTGTAGGAGTACAATGAAATAAAATGGAAGTCATGTTGATAAAGAGTGGAGCTTTGGTTGTCATGCATGAAGAGATGTTCTATCGAAAGGCTGTTTAACTGACCCAGCCAGACAAGGTACTTTTCTTTCCTCGTCATCCGCTCTTCTCGGTCATGTGCTCCACACTTTATTGCACCACAGGCTTATTTCG
This sequence comes from Lepisosteus platostomus, assembly GCF_059453375.1. Taxonomy (NCBI): domain Eukaryota; kingdom Metazoa; phylum Chordata; class Actinopteri; order Semionotiformes; family Lepisosteidae; genus Lepisosteus; species Lepisosteus platostomus. Next base: position 22,227,083 of record NC_142622.1, on the reverse strand, counting down.
CTTTCCTCTCTTATCCTGATTTCTCCTGATCCTACTCTAATGTTGTTGCTTCTTTCCTGCTCATCTGAATTCTATTCATTGCTGACTCTGTCTGTGTGTCTCTTTAAAGGGCATTGTAAATACAGACACTAATTGAGTTGACAACAGAGTTTCATCTGATGATAAAGCCTTTATAAACCACATTAGCCTCAGGTCAGGCTCCCGCTGTCTGGAGCTAGAGTATGAGATTACATACAAAAAAATAAAAGTGAACCTCAGCAGATTTCACAGACTCCCAGCCAGAACGAGCTTCACCTTCCGCTTGCACAAAAATGATCTGATCAGCAAAATGTTCTTTATAAGAGATGGGGGCCCTGGACAAATGTTGTACTGTAAACAGTACAATGCAGTATTAACCCACTTTTGTAAATAATATTGGAAAGAGCGTTGCAGTTCTGTTCACACTTGAAGTGAATTATAATACAGGGCAGGGGTTCCTTAACCTGCATTCTTAAGGAGATCAAAGCAATTATTAAATTAATGGAAAGATGGATAGTCCACATGTCACATGTCCTGCAGATGTCTAAAAGCCACCGGAGCTGGGTGGGTTTCATTTAGCCAGGGTATCGTCAATTTGCCCGGCATCTGTGATCCTTGTTGTCCGGTAGACACCTCTGAACTCGAAATGTAATCTTTGAGAGCTGTATCAGTCCTCTATTTCATTTGAGCTCTGTTGTTGGTACTGAGGGTCTTGAACTGCGAAGAAAGGTTGATGGCTCAGCAGTGCCCCCTTTTCTGGAGGTCCTTCGTGCTTGTTCTGCTGCAAGCCACGTTGCTGTCACATTGTTTTTATTTTTAGATGTGAGTCTTTCAATCTTTTAGGCGTAGAGTGAGTCCAAGGACAAATAAGGATTCTCCTTAACTGGATTCCATGTAGACAGTTTCCTCTCCATCCATTCAGATACAGTACTCTCCAAGAGTATCAGCGTAGGTCCTGGAGCTGAAGAAAGTTTCACAGTCAGCTTAAAGTTTAAGGCAAAATCGGAGCTGTGTGTAAAGATGTGAGGGTATTTCTAGAGCCACAGGTCCTTCTCTATCTTTGAGTGAATCTTCTAAATGAAGGATATTCTTCCACAGACCTTAAACCTCTACCAAATTAAGTGGATTGTAACATTACCAATGCTATTACTGTTCCACTGATCCTACCTGCTATCAATACATCGAATAATCATGGAGCTCAGCAGAGCACAAATCTGCAGCAAAGTGGAGTGAACACCTTGAAAGGGACATACTGTACAGTATTTGCATGCATGATTTGCTTTCAAGGTTAATGCTGCATAAAATATGGCGGACAGCTCTGAAGAGCAGTAAAAGAAAAATGACTCTAAGCATTGTTGTTCGTTCTTAATTGGTGCTTGTGTGCCGCTGGGAGACAAAAGTTGAAATGTGGCTTGACATTTAACCCCTGGTAGTCCAGACAGAAAAAAAATTATATCTTTTTACCAGCATTAATATAGCAGCCTCGGTGGTGTATCACGGCTCAGTGATAGACCAATTTGCTTCATTATTTTTTCTTACAGACAGAACTATTCTTTTCGTTTTTTACCCAGACAGGTAGAACATTCACAAGTTCTGTGCTTTATACTGTATGTTATTCCCTACATGAGTACGATCTCATGAGTCTTCAGTACTCTCTGAAAGTCTTTGTTGTAACAAAGGCAGTAACTGTTCGGAGTAATAGCTGCTGTTTTGTGTATTAATTAGTTGTCCTCTTTAAAGAGCTGGGCTGTCCGGCCATGTGCACTGAGACTCTGCCTGCGGAGCCCAGCAGTGCCTCATCACAGCTCTCTGCAGAGGCAGTCTGACAGAAAGGTTAGCAGAGGATTTATTTTGCAGTGATGTCTAATTATAAACAAGATTATATGTTTTTTTTTCTACCGACTTGACAGACCAGGCAATTACTCACTTGGGGTTCTTCTGTCCTCTTCTATCAGAAATAATTATATCTGAAATGCACAGTAAAACGCTTTAGATTGTTTCAAATAGAAAAGGGAGTGCATTAATGCAGACTTTCTTCAGTGTGAACAGATAAACAGTTAATGTTGTGAAAGGGACAGGATGTTCTGATGTGTTTAAGACAATGAAGGGTCCTCTGGGTCTGGTCATTTAGTTACACAGCTGATGCCCTTAATTTTCATATCTTACTCCATGCCTAATCAATGCTCTCCCATCATACTTTCATAGTTATTTTACTTTAGCCCTGGGGTCTGAAATCTGTCAGGTGTAAACCACTAAAGAGGTCTGATTACATGCATTGTAACTTCAAGTGGTGTGAATTAAGTAACTAAGATCTCAGCTGGATAGGAACAAACAAAAACATTATGACTGGACCATAATAATGCCGTTCAGTTGTAGCACTGTTCATTTGGACACAATCATACAACTCATATAAACTTTTGCTCTGGTTCTGCTTATTATTATTTTTGCCTAGTGTTGTAAAGACCTTTAAAGACATGGAACAGAACTGTAATAAAAAAATAATAAGCAAATAACCATCCCATTTACCGTGACTCTTTTTCTTCAGGGGACATTCTTTGAAAGCCTGAGAAACCATGGGTGCAAATTTTAATGTTAGTGAAGAGGCCACAGTAGCAACCTTCTTAAGGAGGAATCCCCTTCAGGCCTATGAATCCTGCAGCACATCACTTTATTCACCTTCACGTTGTCTAATTGAACTAATTATTTACTTCTGTGATCAAAATAATACATTGCTGTTTCCAATGAAGGGCAGCACTGTGGTGAAGTGGTTAGCATTAGTGCCTTACAGCTCTGGGGCCTTGGGTTCAGTTCCCTGGGTGCTTTTTGTGTAGAGTTTGTATGTTCTTCCTTTTGAACATTCCTCCAGGTTCCTCCAGTTTCCTCCCACAGTCCAAATAAGTACTGGTAGGAAAAATAAGCTCTGTTGTGACTGTGTGTCTGTGTGCGCCTTGCAATGGACTGGTGTCCTGTCCAGGGTGGACCCTGCCTTCTGCCCTTTGCTTGCCAAGATAGTTTCCGGCTGCCCTGCGACCCTGAATTGGATGAAGAGGTTAGAAAATAAATAGATTCAATTAAATCCTACTTTAGTTCTCCACTTTAGGGCTGGGATTAGAATTGCTTGATATCCATACCTCACACAGTAGACCGATGACTCAAACAGCCATGGGTTAATGGCCTATTCTACAAGAGTTAATGGATGTGATCTACCCATGATTCAAGATAGCATGTCACAGCTTTTTTAACTGATGCTGCTGTACATATAAAAGAGAAAACAGATAACTGATACTACTTATAAAAGAGTGAAAAACACATTTCAGGATTCCTTCAAAAGTGAGCTTTGACAGAATCACTTAAAACATGGCAAAACAGAATTCTGCTGAGCTGCTGTACTATTGTTAAAAAATGTTTTGATGTTTTTACATTGGTTTAGTTTGAGGTCATCGCTGCCTTCCTAACAGGCCCTTATTCTCTAGGCTAGTGATCTAGAGGGAGTTCAGTGGGTTTTATTGGATATTCCCCTGGGAAGATATGTTTTAAGAGAGTGATGCACATTTTCTAGTGCTTTCTACATGGTTGTTGGTATGACCTTTCTTGTCAGTGTGGTTTAATATTTTATAGCCTGGCATTTAGCTGACATTATTAGAAGATAAACAAGACAAGGGGGAGAGAGGAGGAAAGAATTGAATGTGGGAAAGAAACACAGAGAAAATTAGCATGTCCACAAAACGGATTGCCTCTTTTTTCATCCACTGCTGTTTAAAGTTCAAATTGAAGTATCCTCTTCTTCAAAATCTCTTTACGTTAAGAATAGTTTTTAATGGGCAGCTGAAATCAAGGCTCTAATTAAACAGTGTGTTTGAGCTACACTATAATCACATCAATGTCCATTTTTCCCGAAAACAGTCTTTGACTCTGTTAGCAATTGTTTTATTTTTCCTGAACAGCACCTGATTATTATTTGAATATCTGCTTTGCTTTGAATTGGACTAAACAGATCAGAAGGCAAAGAAACTTAGGGGCTGAATAGAGTGAGAGAGAGTTAAAAAAGATCACAGATTGCTGGGGGACCGGGACACAGGGTATCTCTTACAGAAGGTGCACAAGCAGCTGTGATATCTGACATGTTAAGAGACTGTATGCCTTAATGGATAGAGTGAAGAGAAGAAAAATAATGTGAGAGAACCAGAGGAAATAAAAATGTGAATAGATGGTTGTCACTGAAAACTAAAACAAAATTGTTGATTGAAAAGAAAACTTAAACCTGAAACCAGTTTGACCTTCCAGTTATCATTGAAACCAGGGGGCAGTTTGCCTACAATTTGAAGAGATTAAAAGTACAGCTTTATCACCAGATTGTTGGTTGTTTTAAAATGTGCGGTACTTTGTGTCTTTGTCTAAATTATAGTTGTGCATGTTGAAGTGTTACATCATTGCTAACCCCTCTCAGGATCTGACTGTCTCTGTATTTCCTCTCTTTCAGATATGACCAGGCATTCCTCCAGTTCCTCAGCCTCCACTCCCAGCGACTGTGCCTCCACCCCCTCCCCCCTCACCCCCCCGCAGCTCTCCCCAGCAGGCAGCCCCGAGTGTTCCTCCCCCTTTGGTCCACGGCTGCCCAGGGCCAAGCAGAACTTCTCAGCTCTGCGCCCTCCGCCAGAGGGGGCGAGCTGTGACGGGACCCCTGATGGGAGGCTTGTCAGCATTGGGAGGGCAGCAGGCAAGTATGGCAGGGGGCCATGCAAGCGCGGGTACCAGCCTGTGAAGATGGAACGCATCAAGGTCCTGACCGGAACAGAGATCGAGAGTGACTACAAGGAACCGGAGATACTGGACACTCGGGTAGTGATGGGGGAGGAAGCCTTACTACGCAACATGGAAGCACAGGGAGATAGGGTAATGAACAAGAAGACAGAAGATGAAGGAGCCATTCCAGAAAATTGCCCTCTTCTACCCTCCTCAGCCCCTGAAGAGATTCAGGAGAGACCTAATGAGGAGGCACAGTTGGACACAGGTCAGGATAGTTCCTCCGTCTCCCAGGAAGACAATCCGGCACTCCAAATGGAGCTGGCCAAGGACCCTGTAAGCCTCCTCCCTTCTTCCATTCAGGAACCTACAGCTATGGATGCTGGGATGGCTGATAGTGACCCTCTTATGAGAGAAGAGGGGTCTGAGAAGACGCCGTCTCAGGATGAAGTGCCTTCCTTGTCATTTTCACAGCCCACCTACATGGCTGAGCGCCAGGAGCCGGACCACCAGCTATTGGGGTCTACCCACAGCTTAGATCCTGACCTCTACTTCACTGCCCCCTCCACCCCCATCAAGATGGTCTATTCTCAACATGTCAAGCAGCAGTGGTTCCCTGGGTCACCCACTCCTGAGTCTCCACCTGATGAGTCCCCTGACCTGCCAGAGAGCGAAGGGCTCTGTTCTCCTCCAACCTCCCCCTCGGGCTCCTATATCACAGCAGAGGGGGGAAGTTGGACCTCATCCTGCACATCCAACACCTCCCCTTCTTGTTCCCCCAACCTCATCACAGAGGGAGAGCTGCAGGAGGCCCCTGCCTGTTATGTGGAATCTCTCTCAGAGATCGGGGATGAGCTGGGAGAGGAGAGGCATGGTGCAGACAAATCTGAAGGGCTGGGGCTGGTGGAAAACATTGGCTTTGTGGAGGGCAGGGAGAGGCTGAAGAGGGAGACATGCCGCCCCAGCTGGGTGACCGAAGACATTTCCCCTCAAAGGAGTAGCAGTGGGAGGAGTACTACTTCTGGAGAAGAGGAAGGAGAGGAATCTGAAGGTTCCTTGGAGCCAGCAGAGGTGCTGGAGCCCACAGAACTCACTGCAGATGAGGATCTTGACCAAGACCAGGATTTGGACTTGGATGCATGTGTTGCAGAGCATTTTGCCACTCTGAATGCCCCTCTCAGTCCTGAAGAAGACATTTCCACAGAGCTGGTCTCCTCTTTCCCTTTTGCGCAGCATCGGTTAGCTGCCGCAGATGCTGGAAGTCTCACCCCAGCTACCTGTTCTTCGGAGGTTTCTGACACTGATAACAACAGTCCCTGTGGAGAAATGTCCATCCTGGAGTTTCCTGGCCCCTGTGGAGAGGGCGGCCTGGAGGATGAGAGGATGATCCCTGCTTCCCTCCTGCCTTTCCATGCCAGTCTGATCTTCCAGGCAGACTCCATGGAGATCACACTGTTCCCCACTGAGGATGGGCCAGGAAACGATGTGGATGCCTATGCAGCAGGGGAGGAGGAAGGTGATGTGGATGAAGGTGATGATGATGAGGAGGAAGAGGAGGAGGAAGTAGAAGAAGAAGGGAAGTGTGTTGAAGACGTCAATGAGGAAGACACTTCAGCCTCCTTCCTCAACTCCCTCTCTGAAAATTCCATCAATGAAGGTGTGGATGAGTCTTTTGCTTTCCAAGATGACACAGAGGAGTCCATTGACTCAGCCTCCTACAACGGGGATGAGGATGAAAGGCTGTATAGTACTGAGAGGCATGCTGAGTTATCACAGCACTTCCCTGGCCCTGATGATCCAGCAGAGGAAACACAACCCAAAGAACAAGACTCTTCCAACTCTGGCAGTGGGAGTGAGAGTGAAATGGAGATTTCCTCTGGGTCCTCTGATGCAGAGCATGAGCAGAAGGAGAAGTGTCCTGCCCCTAAATCCAGTCCAGGAGCATCCGTTTCTTCAAAACACCCCAAAGTCCAGGAGTTCATTGAAAGACCAGAAGAGACCTTGACAGACCAGCCTTTGGAAAATGTAGAAGAAGTGAGAGAGGGAGGCCCAGCCCAGAACATTTTCCTGGAAAGTGAAACAGAAGAACAGTGTGTAGACTCCATTATCACAGTCACTGAGGAGCCTGCTGATGCAGCTTACCAAATGTCTTTGCAGGAAGGAATTGTGGAGTTAGTGGAACATGATGATGTGGACAATAACATCCAGATAGAAGAGCCTGTTGTGATTTCTGGACAAAGCGACATAACAATATATCCACAGGAAAGCCAAATGGTAACAGAAAGAGATGTTCTGGCTGATGAGACAACTCTTGAGGCTGAATTAGCTGATCAGGAAAATGCCAATAGCATAGAGTATAATGACTTAAAAGTAAGTCTGGATAGTACAGCTACGAATGATCTCAATAAAGGAGTCCCTCCACTATCTTATCCCAAAGATGACCAGAGCTCCAGTAATATTCCTGTTTCAGAAACCCCTGAAATTCCCACTGATGTCCCTGATAACCTAGCTGTCACAGCATCAGATGTGTTAATCTCTGAATCCTCTCTTGACCAGGATAATCTGACCGAGAACCATCCTTGTACTGATGAAATTAGTTTAGATCCTCTTTACGTCTCCAGTGCTGTTTATAGCATGTTAGCCATTTCGCCAAAGAAGGAAAACTCTGAAACCAATGTCTCAGGAAGGGGAACTACACCTGAATTGTGGGAGTCTGGAGTGCCTGTCTCCTTAGAAGTATGCTGTGAGTATGAGGCTGAAAATTTGCTGACATGTTCAATGGCAGGCCAAGTGATTAATGAACCTGTTGTCGTTCCAAATATTGAGCCAAAGGATACTACCCCTGCTGACCATGAGGCCAACAATAACTGCCTTGTAAATAGCAAGAATAGTGAACTTCCTGAAGATACACTCTTGGATAACTCTGATACTGGTGTGTTGGAGTCTAATCTGTCCAACTGGAAATCACTAGAAGAGATTTCTGAAGCTGGAGGAGGGGAAGATGGAAGTTCTCAGTTTCCAGAAGATGATAACAGTAACCTCCTGGGCTCCATTCTTGAAACAGCAGAGGGCAATGTCCCCCAGCACATCTTACCTGTAGTAGGAGAGGAGACTTGTGAATTGAACAATACAGATGAAAACCACTTGCCGCCCAAATCAGTAGATGATCCCAACTATTTGCAATTTAATATTCTTTCCGAAGATGAAAACAAGGATGCTAAAGACCACACCTATGCTGATTTAGCACAAGATAATCCAAGTGTCCCAGGGGAATCAGCATTATCAATTGTATCCATCGTAGAAGAGAATCCAGAGGATACTGAACACAAAGTGGTTAAAAACCAGTCTGTAAGAGGATCACTGCAGACTGAAGATGCCACTCAGGACCTCTGTGAACCTCAACCTGTCTCTTCAAATTCTCTCCCAGAGGAGGCCTCCACAAGTGCACTATCTCTGACAAGTGAAACTCAAGTCAATTGTTATCCAGAGAAGGTTCCAGATCTTGAAAAGTCAGACAGCACAGGTTCTTCAGGAGGGGGGTCTACTGTTGAGCAAAACACCACACTAGGACACATACAAGTTTCTAAAAATGAGAATGTGACAAACAATGAAGAAGGTCCCAGTAGCATCAAGTCTGAACATGCATTCACTTTGGTTAGTGGTTCTTTTGGATCCTTCATTCCTAGACAAGTATCTTCTAAATATAAGCCAGAGGAAGCCTTTTGCCCTACCTCACCTTTAGAAATCATGGATTCTGTAAGCGAAAATAAGGCAAAGACAACAGAGTCTGAGACTGAAAACTCAACAGATGAGAAGTCTGATGAAAAGACAGATGAAAAGAAAGAGGATCCTGTTGAAGAGGAAAATACTCTTCAATCACTACACCACTCTGAGCAGGTAACTTGTTCAGAAAGAGAGAGGGGTGGAGAAATCGACAATGACCTTGATCTTCAGGAAGAGGAAGAGCAGCAAAAACAGAATGAAGATCCTGTGGATAATAATCATGTCAGTGAACCAAAGAGTGAAGGTGCCTTTGAAGAAAATGAGAGCACAGATGTCAAAATTGATGCTTGCATCTCTGAGGAAACTATCACACCCGTTGAAAACATGGGTTCCCTTCTGACAGAGAGCAAACAGAAGGCAGAATTAAACTCTCTTTCTCAAGGGAAAGATTACAAGCTTAATGAAGACGTTATAACATGTACTGAGAAAGCAAGCATTAGTCCCATAGAGGACAGTTTCTTTGAGAAGGGGACCAGTGAGCAATCAAATAGCATTCCTTTTGATGAGCAGGAAAATGCAACTGAAAGTTCTGACAAAATTAAGGGATCTGACAATGACAAACAGGAAATACACCGTGAACCTGAAAGGAGTGTCAGCCCCATTAAAACAACTGAATGCCACAGGGATAAAGACAAAGGACTTGAGACTACTTCTACAGCAGCTGATTCCAACACACCAGACAACTCTTTGAAGCTGGAGTGTACTATTCAGGAGAAAGAGGGAACTATTGCTGAGGTAGTAGGTATAGATGTGTTACAAGAAAATATATCTTCTAGTGAGAGTGATCATGAAAAGGAATTAACTGACCCTGGTATTAATACACTACAAGAGAACAAGGATACATCAGACCTGACTGTTAGCGAGGGTGGGGTCATAGAGGCATCTAAGAAGGAAGATGAGGTCGAGATAAATAGTTCTTCTAATCTCACAGAAAGCTTTGAAGCTGTAGAAAAAACAGACAAGCCTATTGTCTGTTCTCCTACTTCACAGAATGATGCACCTGCATGCTGCGGGGAAGAACTGGGATCCAACAGTCAGATATGCAGTAACACAACAGAAGTGTTCAATCCACCTATTTGCACAAGCCTGTCAGGAAAAGAACAAGTTGCAGAACCCCCTGTGCCCACCTCAGTGGAAGAGGAAGAGAAGCCAAGCCCATCTATCTCTGAGATACCAGATGAAAACATATTGGATGCCTGCAATGCTGAGGAAAGAAAATGCCAGATCGAAGGGATGAGGGACATCAATGACAATCATGTTGATGACAGCCAAAATGCTCTTGACGAACACAGTGAAACATCTCCTTTGAGTACCTCACCAGTTAATCAAGAGCCCTGTGAAGAGCTTTGCATCCCTGTCCAGGAATCCCAGTCTGTGCCTTTGTGTACCCCACTGCAATCCCTCCCTGATTGTCCATCCCAGATACCCATGAACCCTCATCTGTGCTGTCCTGATTTCTCCAGCCCAATTCCATTTCCCAGTCAGCTATCCACCAAGTCTGTGTCAGGACCAGGGCAGCTCTCTTTAGTTCCTGTTCTGGACACACACACAGACCTGCAGATATCGGCACACTACTCGCAGGACAAGAAGACAGGTAACATTTGAAATCATATCCACCTCACTTTCATTTTCACATTTTCATGGTGTAGCTTAAAATGTTAAATGGTCAAATTCTAACATCTTTGCATATATAAATATAGTTTATTGAAAAATGTATAACTTCCTAGTAGAGGGGAAACAATATTTCCTTCAAAAGCATATCTGCAAATGGGTGGTTAAAATGTTTTGTGGCTAAAGCAGAAGAGAACAACAGAATCCACGGCAGCTGCAGATACATATAGTCTAAAACCATGAAGGAAGTCCCTTTGGTTGACCTCAGCAGCCATTTTTTAAAGAGCCATGAGATCTCATTCAGCAATGTGGCTGTATAGCTTTTTTCAGAGTCCTATAACCCTTTGTGCCTCAGTCTCAAATGGATTTCCTCCTATTTTCTTTCTTAGACTACTGTAGTAGTACAAGTACTAAGTTTATTCTATGCTGAAAAAAGAAGAAAGAAAACACAACGTTTCAGCCATGGAGCCTCAGAATAAAATTATTACTTGTTCCTTTGCAACCTACGCATGCTGACACAGCTACCCACCTGAACTACTGTAGTTAATGTTTTGCTACTTAATCTATTCAAACAGTTAAAGCACAAGGTTTTAATTGCATTGTTCCATGTTCTGGACAGGAGTGTGGACTACGTCAGATCAGGGCTCAGGACTCATAATCAAAAAGTCCCACATGTGACCCAGCTGTTGTATTTGTGTGTTGTATTGTGTTGGTACTTCACTAGGATTGCTTTAGTAAAATGTTCAGTTGTATAAATAAGTTAGTTTGGTAAATGTGTCATTGATAAAAAGCATATTATTATTGTAGTATAGTCATCATATTTTTCAAATTAGTGCACACTGAGTCAAAAGAATTTGATTAAAATGTTTATTAGTGTTCTCTCACATCATAAAGCATAATGCTCCATTGTCTGTATTCAATATCCAGCACTGTACTTTTTCCTGTATCACAAAAAAATAAACAACCCTCACAATTTGAGGTGAGACAGAATCAAGATGATATGAAGTTTTGGTATCCTCTGAGATCCTAAATTTACTTTTATGTGTCCTTAATTCTCTAATGTTCTGTAATTCTGTTTTTCCCCATTCAGCCAGTTCAGCAGTGGACAGGGACCTCAGTGTGGATCAGCTGGACTATTGCATGGAAACTCCCTGCAAGTCCCTCACCCAGACAGACTCAGGTCCTGGTCGGAGGGTAGGGAGACAGTGTGGTTCATCCCACACGGACTCCAGCTCATCCAGTGAGAGGGAGCTCCTGTCTCCCTGCCAGAAGAACTCCCCTGTTCCAGCCCCTCATGCTGCAGCAGCTGAGCCCGAGAGATTCCAGGACAGGTTACCACGCTGCCCCATGTCCTATAGCCACAAAGGTACTTCACCCCCTGCAGCCTAGGCACAGGAACATGTTCAATAAGCACAATAAGCACACATGCATGGACTTTATGTTTGCAATATTGTTAGTCATGTGGATTGATACATCATTCTCTATATCCCCACTCCACTGGGAAAACTGTACATGCAAAACACATAGTGTTTAATTCAACTTTAAAAATAGTTCTTAGCAACATGCCATCCAAGTTCAAAACAGTGAATTGATCCCCTTTTAATGGAAACAGTTTCTGACTTGCATCTAGCGAGACAATACATGTGCCTGAATCTAGTACACCATCTCTATATATTCTGTACAGAATGTGCTTTTTTCAATGTGCTTTTTCAATTTTTTACAATGTACACATTGTAAATGCATTTGCCAAAGGTCACATTTTACATTTAAAGACTTTTTTTTGGTGGTGCATTGATTGCTAGTTCTGAATTGCCTATCTGACAGTGTTATTTAATTTTCAAGTACTCAAACCTAACATTTAGCCTGAACTGTTGAACACTTGTCTTTACATATTTATTCATGTTGATTTCTTCTCCTCTTAATTTCTTCTTGAAGTATGAGTCTCATTGGCAGTGAAGGAAAATAATGTGTGCATCTGCTGTACAGATTCTTCTTGAAATAATAGCATGCATTCTGGTGTGTGTGCTGCCCGTGTATGTGTGCACTAGTGTGCAGACAGTGCATGTCTGCAGTGTTATTCCTGTTAGTAAACCGACACTGTGTATTTATCTGTAGGCTCCTGCAATGACTCAGAGAGTGATGACTCTGTGCCTGACCTGGAAGAGCCAGACAACCACCCACTGCAGCCTGCAGACACACAGGTGAATTCCAGGACTGCTATGAGCACTGAAATGTCTTCAATTGGATCATTGTAGAGCATTTCGAAATCTCCTCAATGCAGAGAGTTATTCAACAAAACACATCAATAGATTATTAGCAGCAGTAACATTATTGATAAACTATGAGAGGTGCAAACAAGCTTTGAGGAACTCCATGGCTTTGTATCCACAGATCCTCTGCAGTTTAAACAGGAAATAATTTGTTTATGAATGAACTCAGAGCATCACTGGCTGTTTTCCTACCAAAAATCATTAGAGATAAAAAATGTCTTGCTCTGAAATGCCGAGACCCATTTGCTTTTGCACCAGCAGCAAATTTTTTCATTTTAAAATAAGATAAGATATAGTGGATCATGCCTCAGTGTTCCATTCACACCAATAGTGAATTAGTTACAGAAATCTTCAGTACCACAGACAGCTCATGCAGTCCTGGTAGCAGTTCAGCACCATGGACAGCTTACAGCCTTACCCTGCAGACAGTCCTCGCACACACAGATATTTAGTACTTCACAGAGCTAAATGCAGAAGTATAGAACATTAAATAAAAACAGAACATGCCCAGAGCTCACAGAAGCAAATATATCTTTCTAAGAAAATAGTTTATCTATAGATTTTTCTTTTCCCTTTTAAGAAGAATGAGCTTTGTGGATTTGAGTGTATTTTGAAAACTGCTGATTTCTGAAAGTCAGGAAGATTAAATAATATGCAGCAAAGCTCACCTAGAATTTCAAACAAAAAGCTCTGCTCTATTATAAAGGTCATTTTTACTAGCTCTAAAGAAGGATATAGAAAAGGAATGCACAGTAGTTATGTTTTTAAAGTAAAGGAAGGAAGGTTGAGCAGATAAAGGTTAAGTGCATTCTAGTATTCTTTACAGAACACTCACTGAACACTATTCACTGCCTTTTCACCATGTCTCCCTTTCTCCCTGTCCATTTATCACTCTCTTTTCCTCTGTCTCTTCCTCTGCCCTCATTCCCCTACTTCATCTCTCTTTCAGTCCCAGCTCTCTCCCTCTGCTCCTTCAGGAGACGACTCCATGAACAAGGCAAAGCAGAGCCGCAGTGAGAAAAAGGCACGCAAGGTAAGAGGCAGAGCTGGACAGAGAAACCAGCACTCAAACGCCAGTGAATCACAGGCAGAGCTAATCGAAAACAGAGCTACAATACTACAGACCTTACAACACGCATAGCATCATGACACCTTGTGAAAATGCACACGGCCTGTCTTTCTAACAACTGCTGTTTGTGTTTCTTCTTCATTGCCATGCTTCTGTGTGCTGTTCTCCCTTCCAGGCCATGTCTAAGCTGGGGCTGAGACAGATCCACGGAGTAACCCGTATAACCATCCGCAAGTCCAAGAACATCCTGTTTGTCATCACAAGACCAGACGTCTTCAAGAGCCCAGCCTCTGACATCTACATTGTATTCGGGGAGGCCAAGGTCAGGCCCCATGGCTTCAGGATAAGGAACATACCAGCAGTCCCATTCTACCAAATTCTTTTAGTCTATTGTACCCACTTGGACTCCAATCAATAACCATGTACTCCTTAGTCCTGAAAGCACATGACATTTCAAATATATACAATTCTCTAGGTAATTTAATGTTAGGGATAGTGACATGGTTCAACACTTTTTCAACACTCATCATCTGTCCTCAGTATTTTCAGTAAGCGCTAGTAGCAATGGACAATAAGCAGAAGGGTTTGCTGTTCCAGGAGTTCTAGGAAGCTGGTTTGTAATATTTTACCTTCACCTATTTTTCAGCCCAACCTGTGTCTTTGCCAATACCTGTAGTGTGCTTGTTCAGTTAACTGTTTACAGCCACAAGACTATTTCCATCTGAACCTGGCAGTATGACAGGTTTTAATTCTGACCCCTCTTGAAGACGAATGCTGCCTTAAGTCAGATGTCCATTGTTGGTGTTGTGTTACTGCATCTCTATTTGAAGCCAGAAGACCTGGGTTAATACTGTGCCTAGGACTGTGCAAGAGTCATCTCTTGTTGACTAAGTCGACAAGTGATGTCCAGAGTGATGTCTCAATGTCCAGATTTAAACATCATGTGATGAAACACCGTTCTGTCTTGAAAGACAACCAGTGCGCCTCCATTGCGTGCAGCTGACAGTGTTTATTCTGTGTGCCGCAGATTGAGGACCTCTCCCAGCAGGTGCATAAGGCAGCCGCAGAGAAGTTCAAGGTGCCACTGGAGCCGTCACCCCTCATCACAGAGAGTGCCCCCAGCCTGAGCATCAAAGAGGAGAGCGAGGACGAAGAGGAGGTACCAGGGGCACATGACTCCCCTTCCTCAAAGCTTCGCTTTTATCTTATAATAGTGCAGTCACTTCTCTGACAGCTTCTTTAAAAAGTACAAGATCACTATTGATTTTTTGCCTTAAATGCACAACAATGTGGAGCTGCCAGTGTTTCAACTCACTGTTTATACCTTATACCACACCAGTCCGGGAGAGATGAGATCAACAGGCAGGCATCTTCAAAAGTGTGCATTGTCAAGACGATTCCTCTCAAACTGAGAGCTCAGACAGCAGTGCGGCTTTTGGGGTCACTTTAAAAACTCTTAATTTTCCCAATAACAAACCAATACGCATGTAATGCTACGAGACGTTTCTCTTTCCACCAGGAAATGTGAAGCCGAAAGCACAATTTTCCTGGATACGGCCTAGAATTAGCAAAAATCTAACCAGACACTTCTCTCTGTCTTTTTACATTTCTGCTCTGCCCTTTCACACTTCCCTTGCTCCTCTTCTTATTCTGCCTCTCCACACCCATCGTCTTTTCTTCTCTTTTTCCCCACCGTCTCTCTGGCGCCCCCCCCAGGTGGATGAGACGGGTCTGGAAGTGCGAGATATCGAGCTTGTGATGGCCCAAGCCAACGTGTCCCGTGCCAAGGCAGTCCGCGCACTGCGGCACAACAAGAATGACATCGTCAATGCCATCATGGTAAGAGCTGGCTTGCTGAACTTGTGAGAGATGTACTCCAATTGTATGAGTATGACAGTGCTCATGGTCCTCGTTGATGACCTGTTCAAAGTACTGTGGTATTATCATGGTGGGTCCTTATCGGCCACAGTGAGTGAGGCATGAGTCTTTTGATATTGAAATCAACAATGTGTTGCCTCTTCACAACCTTGACCCCCTTCTCTCTGCTCTTATCTGCAGGAGCTGACCATGTAGGAGAAAAGAGGCTTTGTCTGTACCTGCACAGTGAACCACAGCTCATACACACTATAGGCTCCACTGCATTGCTGCTACCTTGCATCCCTATACAAGCTCAATAAACCCGTCTGTTATAACCAGCCCAGTTGTTCAGTTGGTTTGTTCACAGTGGTCACGTGTTGCAAGACAACCCTTCACCTGTTTCAGGTCTTGGGTGATTATTCAGAGGCTTCTTGACATTGTTTTAACTGCCCTCTCTAGGAAATCTGCCCACCCCTGACACAGCAGCACCCTATTTTCTTCAATTCATTCATACAATAAAGCTCAGACATTTTATTCAGTTAAAACAGCTTACTTAGAAGTATACTTCTGCTTTTAGTGGAAAATGGTACAAAGGTGACAAAACATTTATTTATTCCATTGGGACCTTTAGTACCATTTTCCTATGCAGTTTTGATCCGAATCCTGCTAGAATCTATTTTGTCTCCGCTTCTAGGCCCTTTAAAAATACTTATTATGTCCTATTTTATTGTTGTTTCCATTTGCATTTTAATTCCAGTTCAGAATTTAATTCCTAACAACATTGTTCTTTATGAGCTAATGCCTTAACAGTATTTACAATGGGCTATTGTACCTGCTTTCCAGCAGAGTATGGCTCACTCAGTGACATCTCCCAGTGCCCTGAAGCTGGAAAACGGCAGTCAAATCAAAATAGAAAGTCCATTCATTCTCTGACCTCAAAGTTGACACAGTAATGGATTTTTTTTTAAATGAAAGCATGTGCTAAAGGAAAATACAGCACACGTCTTCCATTATAAAAGGAAAGACCTGGAAATGCATTGTGGTGTGATTTAATCTTTTTAAACTGTAAGATATTAGTGCATTCATGAAAAAGCAGCTCTGAGGAGATGGATTAGTGTGAACAAAGTAGGCAGCGCTGTACACATTATCTTCCTCTGAAACTTATTACATGGAATAATGACAAGCATCCCTGTGAGGTGTATTTTGATTCTGTTGCAGGCTAACAACAATTGAATTAAGCCTTTACAGAGTTTAAACCTTTACAACAGAAACAAACTAGGCTACTGTACAGCATTGGTTGGGATGCACACTTAAGGTACAGCTAAACACAGTTACTTCAGCCTCTCAGACCTGCTGCCTGTGCTGTTGTCAGCAGCCTCTGCTCTATCTGCAGGACCGTAGCCCCTGGCAACTACTGCCCTGGAAACAGAACCCTGATCTGTCATTCTGAATAAGCTCTCAGTGCTGTATACCCACAAGGGCCTTTACAACTCTTGACTGACTGCTTTCTTCATCTTTTGTTGGCATCCTTTCTAAACCATAGAAACACTTCATTACATTTTTGTGCAAGACAACCATTAATAAAACATTTTAAGAAAAATGTTTTAAAGTAAACATGAAACAGTCTTGTCAGCTTTAAAATCTAAGGATCTTTTAACAAACATAATTTGATTCATTAGGAGAGTTTGGACTGCAATAGTCCCAGGTTGCCCAAGATATCGTAGGTTCAGAGTTTCTTGGGAGTGGGAATCAATCTTCACCAATCACATTTTCTTCTGTCCTCCATTTAAACATGACACTTTGGTAAATAATGTGGTGATGTTTCACTCTTTGACCAGGTGGTTCCATAATGAATTAGGCTAATTTAGTTTTACTATGCTACTATATGAAAATTACTACAATGTAGGGTACTGGGTACATCACTGGACTCCTAAAGCAGTGGAAGTAATAGTAAAATGAGCAGAAAAACCAAGATGAAAGAGCAAAATTAGCACATTTACAATGGCAAACGTTAACAAGAGGAACTTATCAAGTAGCCATAACCTTCACATTCAGAGCTCCAAGCAGAGCTGTGAAACAGAGCTTTAATAGCCTCGCACCCCTGAGCACCTGACCTCTTCAGCTTTGAGCTTTGGGCACTTGCTTGGTAAGATAAGAACCCCAGTGGATATTGACGTGCCTCATGGAAAGTGTCAAGCCCTAAACTGCAGGAGGGCACAGCTGTGCTCCTAGAAGTGTGCAGTCCAGCAGGACACATAGGTCTCTGCAAACAGGAAATCAGGAGATGAAGAAGTTTGGTGGAGGAACAGCAGAAGACCCTATATTCCTCCGGCATAGGACATACATACCATTGCTTTATTAGCCTGAAAGGAAAAAAGGAATACTGTATAAGGGTAAGGGAAATGGTATGACCATTTGAAAGCAAGTTACCAAAAAAACGATTTGCTTTGTGCCTGTCTTCCTAGAGGAGTCTGTACAGGGACCACTTCCTGTCTGTCTGTTGCAGCGGCAGCAATAGTGTGTCTCTGCCCTGCTACTGCAGCAGTTGCCTGCTATGGGCAGGTGTGCAAGGGGACGGGTTGAGCTGGTCAGAAGGAAGTCTTATCCTCCTGTGTTAATAATTAAGGGTTTTAAAAAGTGGCCTGGATTTGGTGCTGCATGTTGTCGTGGAGACTCACTTTGGCAGAGGTGTTACAGAGGGGAGAGGACTCGTTAATTTCGTGCCAGATGATGACACAAAGTGGGGATGGCAGGAAGGGTGTCTCCCCACTCTCATCCATACACACCGGCAGGTCAGTTTGGTAAAACGGCAGTACCTCTCCTGAGAAGGATACACAACATAACACACAGACACATGCAGACATATATAAACATGCTGTGACAGACCTATGTCTCCTCAGGTGACTTGTGAGGCCTGAATTCCTTGTCAAACTGCAAGACAAATATGGTGCAAAGAGTTTCTCTATTTTAGTAAATGTGTTCAAGATACAGACAAAAGAAACACCTGCTCTAACAACCCAACACCAACTGTCAATGTGAATCCCTTTACATACCAAAACTAGTCTAAATTAAACCCATGTGAGAAAATGGCTCTACGCCCCTCACTAATATACAATTAATCAACTAGCACAAGTGAATCTATATACAATACTGTACAAAGACTAGGGGCCCTAATGACCTCTAGTGGCAGGTGAGCTGAATTATTAGCTCAATACAGTACGCAGTTTGAATACAGTATGCGTTGCTGGCCTGCAACACATACAGTACTGCATTCAACGAGAAGAATGCATAAGCACTAGAATACTAGAGTATTCTAGAGTACTAGAATCTTCTAACCTATCAAGCACATAAGTGCAGAGCTAAACACACAGGGAGTTTCTGTTGTCACTCTTTAGTGCACAGAAGCATGTGCTCCCTTCTGCATTTCTGAAGATGAGTGCATATCTGAATTCTGGAGAATTTAGCTGTGTGAAAAGGCTGAGCCTCCTGCTGTGGTAGAGCTCAACACTCTCAGTTTTCCAAGGGGGGTGATGTCATCTTCTGTAGCAGGCTCAGGACGAAATGACTAAGAACAATTCTCCATGATCTGAGTCACAGTACCAAGGTGATGAGTAAAACTCCACCTGGTGTGCATTGACACTTCTGGCTTCAGAGCTACACAGCTCCATGCGACAGTGGAGAACTCTATTAAGACAAAAGGCTGGTCCTCCTGTTGGGGAATTCAGCACTTCACAGCTTTCAATGGATAACAGACTTAATGCTACATGAACCAAGCTGCACACATTTAATATAGGCGAGACTTACGTACAGTAAATGTGACTGTGTGCACCCTGTCTTGTTCAGCACTGCTTCATGTGTGTATCGTCTTTCATGTGTACCCACACATGATACATGTGGAATAATTTCTGCCATGGATCTGCAGTGTTACCCCTTTAATGAATGAAAATGGTTCTAGTGATTTGAAAGGTGCCACTGCTGTGAAATAGTGTACAATTACTCTGCAAGAGAAACTGGAGTGATATGAGGGTGGCCAGTCACCTCCTTCCCCTGTAATGATGGTTTTATTATCTTCACCATTGACACAATTTTGAAGAACTAAGAACATATAAAAGGTGTAGAAAATCCAGACTCTCAGTCAGGTTTGTTTGTGAGAAGGTGCAGTGAGTTTATTATGTATGCATACAGGGACTGATCAGCCACAGGAGCCGTAGTCAATTCAAAGTACGAGGCTGGGACTTTCCCATTTACATAGTCAAGCAGTTACAAAAACCAAGTACAGAGGAGGAAGCATTTCATGAGGAGTGATACCACTCCAAGGGAGTAGTTAACATATTTGTGTAATAAGGCATTAAGCAAAGATATTGCAGAACAAGGACAGCTTATTTACAACTCCAGATATCCACTCCTCACTAGTCCTTGAGCATTATTTTTAAGTCCGGTTCAATTTCAGCTCTGTAAATCTTATCTGACATCTTCTGTTACTCCTCAGACAGCTAAGAGCTCTGATATGCTCTTAACCCTTTCCTTCAAAGGTTATGCACATTTGTGATAATATATGAATTGCGATTACAAAACAGTGGACTGGAATGCTATAGGAGATGGAAAATCTATTGAAAAGATTAATTCAAGATCACATTTATAGTCCCACTAAGTCTTTTCTCCATCCAAACTGAAGCTACAGTACCAGTGATGACCCATGAAGTAGTTAAGCTTGCTCATCAAATTTAACATGAGACCGACCTTGAAGATGTCAAAAACCTCTCAGAAGTGCACTCCGAAGAGCTCACAACTGAGGACTTGATAAGCTTTGATAAGATAAGCTTTGATAAGAACAGAGTATCACAGATGTCAGAAGGGCAAGCCATGGAATGAGCAGTAGAGACCCAATGCGTAGCTGCAAAAGGGGCAACATGAGGGTTAGCCCGGGCTCAGGGGGTCAGACGATGTCGGAAAGAAACCTATGCCCTTAGGCCATGGACAGGAGTCACCTGGTGCTAAGCGGGTCTCAGGTGCTCAATGCTGAGCAAAGAGCAGAGCAGACACAGGAAGTAAATAGGCTACACAACAAGACACACTGGAAAGACAGGAATAATCCCAGGGAACTAGAAACAGGACAGAAGTAGAGCGCCCTCTAGGTGTACAGAACATGACAGTACCCCCCCCTTCAAGGGTGGCTCCTGACGCCCAAAAAAGAGCTGCACAGCACTGGGGGGAGGAAAAACCTAAATTAACTGTAAGAAAACCTCCAGGAGTCCTCGGCTGAGAGCTACCTCCTCCTCCGGGGTAAAAAACCTTTATTGAGTAGAGGAAGGGGGGGCCGGACTGGGCCCCGGAGGAGCAAGACAAAAAACCAGACCGAACAAGTAAAAAATCACGCACAACAAAACATAAACCCTGATGTAACAGGGGAACACATAAAAAATGACTGTTCAGCGCCTCAGAGAGATTTTGCCTCTGTCCGTCTGTCTTCAAAGATATACCTTCTGCACACAGACTGGCCTCTGGGTACAACTGCTCCTAAATCACAGGTGAGCCCCCATCTCCACCTGTGCTTCCAACCTGTCTCTGTCATCAGAGGGGGCACCAGTCTTTCTCCCTCCCCCCCCATAATCCAGTCCAGCAAATCTAGTGAGGCCAGTGTACTTCCTGTCTCCATTACAACTTGTGGGAGAGTCTAGACTCCGCAATGCCCAGGGAGGGGTCCCTGCACTCAGCCACCCTGGCAGAAAGGAACAACTGGGTCAGGACACAACAAGCAACAAGACTCCTGCACCTCCTGTGAAGCTACTTCCTTCGAAGCAGACTCTAAGGCCCATTTCGCACCAATGGCACCCTACTTACCAAGTCATGCTGGAAAAAATTGACATGCTTTCCATCTTCCAGTGCGACCCTCGGCACCTTGTAAATAATGTTGCTTGTCGTAGTTTAATTCCCCAGAGTCTTCATTTTCCTGGCAGCTGTGTTGTCTGGGCATCTGAATGAAAAACAGACAAATGAGTGGAATCTAGTTTCCTTGGAGGATTGGCTTAATCCTTGGAATGGACTGGTGGTTGAGGACCCAGCAGTTACCAGAATAAACAATCAGGTCATATTGTGAAGGTTGATACACTGTGATCTTTCAATACTCAGTTCTGTGTTTGGTAGAATCATTTCAAACATAAAGGATATTATGGGCTTGTAAGGCTGTAATGAAATGGCAATACTCAGTGGCAAAGTGACACCTCCAGGAAGATACTAAAGACAACGAGGCCTGTGTGTGAGGATTTCTTTGGAACTCTATGGATGCACAATGTGAAAGGTGAAAATATTTAATTTCAAGAAACATGATTAGTTGTAGACTTCAGTGAGCTTTTATGTCAGGCAGTCCTGGGGTTGTCTTTTATGTGCTTTCCAAATCTCATTTCACAAAAGGTTTTATCCAATAAAAATGTGTTTAGCATTTGTGTCATTTGAGAAATAAAAATGTGTTTGGCAATGTGTATTGAGACATTAAGCATCAGGAGGTTAGGCTGGGGGTCGATTACTGGCTGTAGGACGAGAAAGCTGGGGTCCCCTGCAGAGGTAGGATTGAACCATGGGACAAGCTGCACAGGCGGAGGTGGGTAGAGGAAGGATGCAGGAAAGAGAGGGGCTCACTGTGGTGTTTATAGTAACATCCATGGAGGATCGTGAGGTAGAGAATTAGAGGTGAAGAAGAACTTGATTGCTTCCATCCTTCCTGTCATGGATGTCGGAAGGGCAAGCCGTGGAACGGCAAGGAGAGCAGTAGTGACTTGACACGGGGGTTATCCCAGGCTCAGGGGGTAGGACGATGTCGATATAGAAACCTGTGCCCTCAGGACACGGACATGGGGCGACCTGGTAATAGGCGGGTCTCACGACATCCGTACCCTCAATGCTGAGCGAGGAAGAAAGGGTGACCCGGAAATATATAACCTCACACAAAGACACACCGGAGGGACAAGCAAAGCACAGGGAAACTAAGAACAGGACAGAAAAGGAGCACACTCTAGCTGTAGAGGGCATGGCACTTCCTAAACGTTTGTTAAAAACTTCTTCCCTCTAATCTCAAACCACACCTACTTTCTCCAATGTGGCAAATAGTCAGGTAGTTGAGTGGTGAATGAATGTTTGGGGGACGTGGCTCATTGATTCTTGTCATAGTCTTTGAGTCTTATCAATGTTTCATTATCTAGGCATGTGTGTAATGTCCATCACTTGTCACCCACTCTCTATCTCTGATCACTGTCTATATCTCGTTCTCCCTATCCTCAAGATTATTTACAGAATAATCTGCACTGTCCTAAGCATCACACGAGTCAGAAAATCTCTGGAGTGATTTTCATGTAATTTTTCTCTCCCTATTATGGGGCTAAAGATGATCAGAACAACAATAAAAACTGTATAATTCACACAGCTGTCTACTGTACAGTGTGTATTCTTGCTCCTAAGTAAAGGTTGTAGGTTAGTTATCTCCAGTTCAGTGTCATGAGACCTTATTAGGTGTTAACCCTCAAACTTGTTCAGTTTAGTTCTGGGGAGTCTTCTGTATGAAGTTTGAATATTGCGTAGGTTTTCTCGGAGCCTCTCAAATCATGCAAGTTTGGTTTGGTTGGCTAAAATAAATTACCTGTAGATTGAGCTGGTTTTCATAAGCATACCAAATATGGCTTGAAATGCGGTATCCACACACATGCATACAACACACGAAACACGCATATTTATATGATCATTTACTTCTTGCTGTTTGTTTATTTTTGATGAGAAATGAAAAGAATGACCTGCATATATTTCTGAACTATATTCATACATTACTTTCTTGATTCCAGACTTTTACACTCGAAAACCAGAGCTGGGAGAGAATCAGCCACCGAACATGACATTTTTCTTTGAAGTGTGCTATTTGCAG
This sequence comes from Lepisosteus platostomus, assembly GCF_059453375.1. NCBI lineage: Eukaryota > Metazoa > Chordata > Actinopteri > Semionotiformes > Lepisosteidae > Lepisosteus > Lepisosteus platostomus. The sequence continues at coordinate 22,203,823 of NC_142622.1, read as the reverse complement.
TCCATTTGTAACTTCCCACCGCTAGCTAGCGCATTTGAAAAAAACCTACCCAAACAAACCTGCCCCCAAAGTATCACAGGCAATTATTGGCCTCTTGGCTTCACTGACGCGTTTGGGCATGCGTCACCCATCTTAAAAGTTGCAGGCATGCATTTTGTTCTTCCTTTAACACAGTGAAGAGGGAAGAGAATGGCGTGTCGGGGAGCAGTGGGTATAATCTGTGGCCATCCTAAAGCACCGAAAAGGCTTGTTACTGTGGAGGTTCGGCAAAAGTTCTATAAGCGGTAAGACGAACAAATAGTTTATTTTATGATAAATAAGTGTAAAAAACACGTTTCTCGATGGGAGGGAGACTTTGTATTTTGCCGCTCTTGCGTCCTTTTGTCGAGAGAATGATGGTTATTTTGTTAAACACGATTTGAATACTAATATTAGTCTAAGTACAAAGTTATATTTCGTCTTTAGTCACCTTTCTTTACTCCCATTGTGTCCCACGTGTTTGGTTTGCGTTGAGTGCTGCCCCTTCTGGAGATCTCCTATAGATTGTAGTATTGTTTCCATGAGTTGTTTTCTTTCTATATACTGTAGCTTTCTAGTATAAGACTGTGTAATAAAAATTGATTTGCAGGTTTGTACTGCTAGATGTTCAGTGGTTAAAATAATTACGGTTGTGTTAAACGACGTTCACACATCAGCCGTCTGATCGCTTACAGAGTTGGAGACTCGTATCCGTTTTGTTCACATGGAGAGAAAAAATATTGCCTTCTGTATCCAGTGAGAGACTTTAAAACCTGTTTTATCTCGTGTCTGCTTTCATTATATTTGGGTCTACAACTTCTGCTGTTCATACTGATTTTCAGTGGTCCTGAACTGTTGTCCTATGTGTGTGCCACTTTTCTGCCGTTTTAGTTGAGCAAGCGAAAAGGTTTATACGTTAAATCACAGAACAGAAATGTACATCTTTCTCTGACGTGTAACACCTACAGACAAGAAATTGTAGAGTCTAGCAGACAGTTGAACGTTGTATTTGCCTTTTCTAGAGAGCACCTGACATGGGACTGAGAGATGGAAAACGACGTCTTCTGCAGGTGAGTAAAGGCATCTCTAACACATGCACCATTGACTAGCTGCTCTTTAATTTTCTATGCTTTGCTAAAAATTCCTTTATTTAAAGGACATGCTAGATGGTGACCATCTGTGAATGTTTTATAGAATGTAATTTCCAGTTGAATACCATCTTAAAAAGTTGTTGGTGGTGCCTTATTTCTGTTGTTTTTTCCTGTGTGTTGGATCCAGATGTGCTGGTCTGTATGGCTCCCTAGATGGTCGATTTGTATTTCAGAGGAGCTGTGTAGAAATGTGTGTGGTCCCCATGTTGTGCAGGCTAGTCAGCAAGGTGTGGTCTGAGGTGGCCCTGTCCTTTCCTGTAGTGCCTGCTATAGAAAGCTGGGGTGGTTTGAGGCCTTGATGTGTTCATTTCACAGTAAGGTTATAAAAACCTCAGACAGTCACTGCTGTTGTCACACAAGTATGACTGCTGGAAGCCTCCCTCAAAATGGAGGGGACTGGTTTGTAGAACAAGCTTTTACAGATCTCTGAGTGGATGTCACAGGTGAGTAACTACTTTAGGATCAGTTTTCGTTTCTGTTTGCTCAGATATGTTTCTAAAATGATCCCGTAACAGGGCTGTGACAGGAATGTCACATGGCAGTTTTCCAAGAAATTGTGAACTAGTGCAGATCTTGTTGTGTTAGCAGTACATGCTTGTGTGGGCAGTTAAGGAGTTAGTGGCTCAGTTATTTGCACTGTGTGATGTTCTGTTTTTGCTCCCTGTAGAGGCTCCTCTGACCCCATGAACCCAGCCTGAAAACACCTGAGAGGGATCCAGCCTTTCTAAAAGATAAAAAGGTTCTTAAGGGAGAACAGATGCCCCTGAGGATGTGCTGGATTTGAGCTAGATTTGAAGAGGGTGGGATCACTTGAAGAAAAGGTGGGTAGAAACTGGTGAGAACAATGAGACGATACTGCCTGTTCAGGGTGCTACAGGTGTTTTTGCATGCCTGCGTGCTCCCTCATTGTGCTGTCTTGTTGTGCAGGTTGTTCAGCGAGGCCTGGCCTGTGGTGGCCTTGTCCTTTCCTATAGCATCTGCTAAAGAGACCTGGGGTGGTTTGAGGCCTTGGTGTGTCTTCATCATGACAAGGTTATAGAAACCTCACACAATCATTGTGATCCAATCTGCAAGCCAACACTAGCTCTCCCAGCATGGGCAAGGTTCTGCCTATGAAAAGGAGCAGTTACTCGAGGTTCTATGTATGATCATGTATTCAGTGAATTTACTCAGTCCTTGAAATTGATATACAGTACCCTTTTCCATTTGCTCAGATACGCATTTCTGAAATATCCCCATAGCAGGTTGTTTCTGTGTCATGTGGCAGTTTTCTAAGAAATCTTGAGCTGGAACTGTACTGCTGATCTTTGTGTGTTGGCTATACATGCTTGTGTGGGCAGTTAAGGAGTTAGTGGCTTGGTTATTGATGCACCAATGTGCGTCATCCAGGTGGGGCTGCACAATGGTGGTGGAGGAGGGGAGTCCTCATTACCTGTAAAGTCCTTGAGTGGAGTGTCCAGAAAAGAGCTATATAAGTGTAAGGAATTATTATTATTATTATTATTATTATTATTATTATTATTTGCACTGTGTGATGTTCTGTTTTTGCTCCCTGTAGAGGCTCCGCTGACCCCATGAAGCCAGACTGAAAACACCTGAGTGGGATTCAGCCTCCGGGGGTCTGATGTGCAACAGAAGCTGCTTGTACAGAGACAACAGCAATTCTAGAAGATTAAACGGTTCTTTAGGGAGAGCAGATGCCCCTGAGGATGTGCTGGATTTGAGCTAGATCTGAAGAGGGTGGGATCAACTGAAGAAAAGGTGGGTAGAAACGGGTGAGAACAATGAGGCGATACTGCCTGTTCAGGGTGCTACAGGTGTTTTTGCATGCCTGCGTGCTCCCTCATTGTGCTGTCTTGTTGTGCAGGTTGTTCAGCGAGGCCTGGCCTGTGGTGGCCTTGTCCTTTCCTATAGCATCTGCTAAAGAGACCTGGGGTGGTTTGAGGCCTTGGTGTGTCTTCATCATGACAAGGTTATAGAAACCTCACACAATCATTGTGATCCAATCTGCAAGCCAGCACTAGCTTGCCGGTGGCAAGGTTCTGTCAATGTGAAGGTTTTACTTGGAGTTATATTCATTATCTTGTATTTTTTAGTGAATTTACTCAGGCCTTGCAGTGTATATAACTAATAGAATATGGTGAGTTTAGCAGGTTACTGGATTTTTGTCATATTTGCTACCAACTGTAAGGAAAAACATCCATTTAAAGCTTTTTCTATGGCTAATGAAGTTAAGTAGCTTTTCCTGTTTTTTCTTTCGCTCATCCACTTGGTTGAGGGGATATTTCCGCAGATTTGAGTGTTTACCCTGTGGGTGGTGGTTCAGATCTTGGGGGCAAGTCCCTGTGAGAACGGGACACTGACCAGACCTTTTCTTTTTCTCCTGTAGGTGGCAGCATCTCTGGAACAGGCTGGCAGGGAGAGCAGAGCTTCTCATTGACGCACTGTTGTAATGTTTGAATAAAGGCAATGCTAACAAGTGTTTTGGTGTTTGTTCGTCTTGCAATGTGTGTTTGCTGGGTCCATGGGCTTACTGAGAAGCATTTTAAATAAACAGTAAGGTTCAAAACATGGATTTCTAGTTAAGTGTTTTTACCATGCAATAAAAACAGGATCCTGTCAAACACATCTTAAGAAAATGGACAAATTAAAATGCAGGTAAAACTGGTTAATGAGTTTTTTAAATTATTCTATTAAGCCTCAAGGAAAACTGCTGAAATGTTGGGGGACTCTGACACGGGTCAATCCTGTGCCTTGGGGGTACATAATTTGAGGAAACTTACCGATTGCAGATTTTAATGGGTTTCTGCTTAGTGTGGATAAACTGTAATATGGAGATAAATTGGGAAATTATGCCACAAAGAACAGCTGGAAATCGCACTGCAGCTGAGTCTGGAATTGTAGGGGTTCCTCCGTTTTCCTGCTTTTAGGAACACTAATCCGTGGGGTACTCCATCACATGCAATTTATTCCACCTTTGATCTCTGGTTGTAACTTAGTTATGCACAACATGCTGTGTCTGTCAGGTGAGCAACTGAGGAAGAGAGGAATCCATGTGTTCATTTTTTTAGGTACACTGTTTAAGGTACACTGGTTTAAATTCTTTAAAACCTTGTGTGTTTGAAGAACAAGTACAGTGTGTATTTGTGAGGTGAAGTATTCAATGTCCTCATACTGTAGGTGTTGGTTCAACAATGAAAAAGGATCTGGGCTGTGAGGTGGAAATTAAGTGGTTAAGTAATGAGCAGTAATATGTCTGAAACCTAGCTGATTCTGTGGTTATTCAGAACAATTAAGGTTATTGGATATCTCCAACCCTTTCCTTGGGGATCCTTAATCTGGGCTGCTTTCTGCTTTCTTTTGTGTTCAGTCAATTTAAGTATTGAAGCTTGGGACTAAAATCTATATACCCCCAAAAGACCAGAGTTGCCTTGATTGAGCAGATTATAGGATTCATGGAGAGTACAGGTGTTGCTAATATTTAAAACCATGCCGTTATCTCCAGTGTTGGGACTTTCTTAATGTAGCTTGTATCAAAGGAAACTAGGATATCATCTGGTTTGCAGCGTTTATGGTCCTGTGCTGAAGTACGATTTAATACTAGAGGTGCATTGAAAACTACATTTTGGGTAAATATAAATTCTTGAGCGGAGTGGTTTGTACATTGTGTGGTGATTTGTATGGCAGGACCAATTGTAGTTGTAGACTATATGTTGTTTCTGTAGAGTTCTTAGAAAAACAACTGCACGGGCGGGGAGCTGTTCGTCTCGAAGACTAAATTAATACTGTGTTTCGTTGCTCAGTACGGGTCCTTGGAGCTAAGTGAAAGCTCGCCGATGACGGGCATTGAAATCGTTTTTACTTTCGCTTCTGCGTGAGCGGCGAAGGGGCAATAGGCTTTGACAAACAAATGGAGTTCAGAAGTATGTTGTGCGTGGAAATCAGCGAGATCTCTCTTTAAAATGTACATGAATTGTACTAAAGGCGCCACGGTATTGTGGAGAATAGAAACTAAAAGTATAACAGACTAAAAGTAACGCATCCGCATTGACTCTGAGGTTTTGTTGTTCCCGTGTAATCGTGGAGTATGTATATTTTCTTCATTTTCATTCTTCTCTAGTTTAAACCTGTTCTTATGTACATACAGTATAACATTGTGTGCCAATGTTCCGTGCTTTTTTAAGCTGTTATTTTTTATTTGGGCTCTGTTTTTTTAGCTGTAAGATCTGCCGAGCGAGTTCTCGGTGACTTGTTTCCTGTTGGGAAACAAACCACGAGTCTCTCTCAGTTACAGCGGAGCACTGCGCTACCCTTTTGCGAATTCTGTACATTTGCTTAAATACATAATTAATATTAGTATATAATTCTGTTCTTATTAGTATATAGTATATCTAATATAATTTTAACAACGCTCGTATGACGTAGTGGCCGGCCTATAGGGGTCGGAATTTGGTGACTTAGTTCGTTATTTACCTTTGTAAAATTGCATTGACAATTCACATTTTTAAACGTGCTTTTGTGCATACCGTAACTTGAGTGGGGATTGTTTCCAAATTTTTATTCAAGTCAAGTATTTAAATTATGTAAATACGCCAACTGCAATCTTGGAGTGAAGGGCGCTATATTCAAATATGGAATAATTTGGAATAATGGCATTTCAATCGTTAGTAGAAGGCAATGAATGAGAAAGGTTTAAATGAGAAAAGAAAACAGCTATTGTAAAAATTCTGATTCCATTGTGTTTCGGAGGTTGTAAAGTTTTGTGAGGAACTTGCTTGTTTAAGCACAGACTCGTATGAATCAGACCGACTCCTAGAGAAACTGCAAGAGAGCGCGTCTTCCGCTCTGATTGTACAATCTGAAAGGAAATTGCTTTTTGTAAGTTTTCGAGTTAAAAATGGATTTCATATTCTAATAAGAAAACTTGATAAATTTGAGAGTCATCCTGTGAGCATTCATATCTACTAGTAAAATGTTAAGATGTGTGCCCCAGACAGTATGCTACGTATGTTCTGCTGCATGCCCCCAAAGAAAGCCCCCAGCGTGGTCACTAGAGTCAGTGTTTTGACTCTGGAGTAAATTTTGAGGGGTTCATGTGGTCAGGTCAGGAAAGTTTGATGGATGAGGGTTGTGGTGCTGCAGGGAGAGGGTGAAGGATTGTATCTTACTGTCTTGGAGTTGTTTTGTTGTGAGACTATACCTATACTATACTATAGCACCATGTTCTGTCTTTAGGCTTCATTTAATATCTCTGAGCTGTCTTTGGTGACACATTATAACTATTGCTTGACTGTTCCATTGTGCATGTACAGGTATCAGTGCTTTAACAGAATTTGTACAGTGCTGTCCTGCCAAACATCTTGAACTTTGTCACTAGGGGGCAGTGTTTACATAACTATGCTTTCTGTGTAGGCAGTCCATGGCTTCAGAGTTCACGACCATCCAGGTCTTCAAGGTTCCCAGCATCCTCCCTGCTGACCGCATGACTGATAAGTTGATGATTCACTTCCTGCGGCCAAGGAATGGGGGAGGAGAAGTGCTGGGAGTAAAGTTCCCTATGAGCACCCCAGGACAGGCACTGGTGACTTTTGAACTCCTGGAAGGTACATTTTGTCTTTACTACAATGATCAAACTTCACTGAAGAGCTATTTTGTACACAGTGCAGATTCTTCAATGCTCCTTATTTCTGTTCTTTTCCATTAAGGGTTATATTCGATTCTGGCTTAACATTCGACATACATGTGCAGCATACTGTCAAAACATATTTTTTTCACCTTAGAAATATCGCTAGACTACGCCCTATGCTATCATTAACTATGGCTGAAAAGCTGATCAACACATTTGTATTCTCTCAAATTGACTTCTGTAATGCTCTACTCGCCGGGGTATCTAAATCTACGCTGAACAAACTGCAGTATGTCCAAAATTCAGCAGCTAGAATCCTGACCAGGTCTAGTGCAAGTGCTCACATTACTCCTATCCTGGAGTCCTTGCACTGGCTTCTGGTCAAATTCTGTGTAGACTTTAAAATCCTCGTGCTCACCTATAAGGCTCTGCATGGCTTGGCACCTCAGTACCTGTCTGAACTATTGTCGCCCTACTCCCCACCTCACAACCTCCGCTCTTCCAATTCTGCTCTCCTTACTGTCCCCCAACCCCGTCTACACTGTATGGGTGACAGGGCCTTCTCCTGTTCTGCCCCCAAGCTCTGGAACTCTCTGCCCAAGGATATCAGAGAGTCACCTTCTCTAAACTCTTTCAAATCCAGACTCAAAACCCTCTTCTTCAGAAAAGCCTTTACTTAACTGGTTCCATTCTTCACCCCTCTGCTCTTCTTAGTATCACCATCCAATCACCATCCACGGTCTCATCTATATATTGTAATTGTGTCTTATCTTGTGTATTCTTCTTATTTATTGTTGTATTTTTCTAATTTATTGTTATTGTCATCCTATAAAGCGCTTTGAGAAGCCACCTTTAAAGGCGCTATTTAAAATAAAGTTAATTATTAATATTATTATTAAGCTTCCTATGACTCCAACCAAGTGCAACATTTTTAAGACCCTTTAATTGAGCAGATTTGTTTTGGCATGCTGAATCCAATAGTATTGTAGACTTTCCAGGAACAAACTTATTACTTTATCCTTTGCTTAAGGTCTCCCTTAGTCATGTGAATCTATTGTGATGATTAATGGTTTTAATCTAAAATCAAAGTCAACTTTATTGCCAAGCCAGCCCTTTGGGCTGTTAAGAATTTTTTGTGCTTGCTCAAAATAAGAGATGCAAAAAAGATGCATACAAGAAGAGAAAAAAAAATCATAAATAACACATATATTGTATTGTATACAATAACCAATATAAGGCTGCATTACAAGCCACAGATTTACCAATAAATAGTTTAATAAATAATTTTATAGCAGTGTTGAATTAAGAGACCAAATAGCCTTGGGGCAGGTGCTCTTGTAGAATGTCTCTGTTCTGTATTTGACACATCTTAATCTTCTCAAGGGAAGGAGCTCATACAGGGAAGAAGGTGGGTTGGAGTGGTCACTGATTACCTTCTCTTTAAACTCTTTTTTCTCTTTAAACAGTATTGAGTATATGGAAGCAGCATATGGTCAGTGACCAATGGATGCAAGGTGGGGTACACCCTGGATGGGACACCAGTCCATTGCAGGGCAGACAGATGCAGTCATTCCCTCACTCACACCAGGGCCACTTTTCTCAGAAGCTAATTAAACTACCAGTATATTTTTTGGACTATGGGAGGAAATTGGAGCACCCAAAAGTAAGCCATGTGAACACTCGGAGAACATATAAACTTCACATAGATAGCACCCCAGGTCAAGAGTTGAACCCAGGGTCCCAGTGCTGAAAGAGAGCCACGCTAACCACTGCACCATCGTGCTGCCCTGGTTAGCCATAAACGGAATATGGTCGTATGTTGCAAGCAGCATTACCACCTCTGTAGCCTGATCCTGATGCTCAGTTATGCTGGGCCTGGTCAGGGTAGTGTTTTGGGACCTGTAGGTGGTAATCTTCCTTCTTGACCATAAATGTGAAACCAGTGCTTGCTTAACCTACTAGGTGACATTTGTGCTGTAGGAAGGGCTGTACTTCAGATGAGATGTTAAATCAATGTCGTGATTACTTTGGCTTTATAGACCCTATGCCACTGTTTGTATGAGGAGGGGTATTAACCTCAGGGTTTCAGATAAAGTGTTCCAGCTGCTCAAAATCTGATCTCCCTCAACTTTCCTTCTTTACTGTTGTTGTGTAGTTAGACTGTTGGCTCATAGTACAGGTAACTGCTGGAATATAGGAAACACTTGAGTAAATGGGGGAAACAAAGTATATTGAAAGCAGGTGTTTCCATACTGGTGTAGTTCCTGAGTTAATTAAGCAGTTAACATCCCGTCATGCTAAGGATCAGTTGCCCATTATTTTGGCTGCATTGGCTAGAAGAAGAGATCTCAGTGACTTTGAGAGGGGTGATTGCCGAGGTATGTTTGGCAGGAGCTTCTGTTAAGAAGACTGCTCCACTTGCTGATGGTTCACAAGGAACAATAGCTGAGGTGATGTTGGAAGGGAAACACATCATCATCTAGGGGCAACTGGAAGAAAGAGCATACTCCTCGACTGTGATGTCCGTTAGTTTGAGGTACAACACAAAACAGATGAGCCTCTCTGAATCGGTTGACTGCACATGTCAATCTAAGGTGTGAGCAGGCAGTCTCATCAAGTACAGTCTGTCAAACTTCACAGTCTTGGAATACTATGGTCAGATTGCAGTGCATAAACACCTTATTGTGCCTAAAAATTCACTTTTGTAAGTAAAGTGGTGCAGAGAACACAGGCAGTTGTGAGCTGAGTCATAGAAGGAAGTCATATGGTCAGACCCTGTTCTCAACAAGTGGATGAGGACGTGTGGATGCAAAGAGAAACCTACAGGCTCTAATGCTTGTTTCCGAAGGTGAAGGGTGCAATTTCCTAGCGTGGCTTAGGCCCATTCAATCCCTTAGAGGCCAAGGTAAATGCCAGGAAATACAAAGCCATTCTGAGTGATCATGGTGAAGCATTTCTGTCATGATGGGAGTGGAATCTTCCAGTATGACGGTTCCCCTATGCACAGGGCATGAGTGGTCACTGAACGGTTTGATGAGCATGAAAACAATATAAACCATATGCCATGGCCATTCCAGCCATCATATTTCGACTCAAATTGAACACTTATGAGAGGTTCTGGAGCAGCCCTGAGTCATTGTTTTTCACCACCATCAACGAAACACCAAATTATGGAATTTCTTATGGAAGCATGGTGTTGCATCTCTCCAGTAGAGTTCCAGACACTTGTAGAATCTATACCAAGGTGAACTAAAGCTGTTCTGGTCAAACTCCAGAAGGGCCCCAAGTCCCTTGTAAGACACTATGTTGGTGTTTCCTTTATTTTGGCAGTTACCTGTAGCTGCTGCATGTCAGCATGTGAATGGAAAGAAAAGTGCAAGAATTAATTATTAATATTAATATTTTTATTGCTGATGTCAACAAAATTATCTCCAATACAATGTGGAGTGGGGACATGAATACATAAATACACTTAAATGGGGCTAATTGGAATGGAGTTGATCTTGCCTTGTGAAATTTTGAATGGGATATAGATTTAAAATGCACATACTGAAGTGAACTTTGTTCTCAATTGTGTTATTTGATTAAATAATGGATTAAAACAGTATAATTTGTATAATGGTATAATACAGATAAGATATGTAATGAATTGTAAATAAAAGTTACATTTTAAAGTGAATACTGTACATAAATTCCCATTTTCTGAAAAGTCTGGTGAATATCCATTTATATGACAAGAAATTTCTGTCTGCAAATTGAGCAAAGTACCTTACTCAAGGGAAACACTCTGAATTTGAGCCCATAATGTCCTGGTTTGAAGTCCAATCCCTGATGAATTTGTGAAGAGCTTCAAATTCTCTTCATGAAAGGTGACTTTGTAATAAAGGTGTATTAAGTGATGACTTCTTAAGAGTAAGGACTCAAGGGACATCTGATTCCTGTGACATTGCCTCTGCACTAGCTGGAACGATCCTTTTCTTTCTGTTTCTCCCTCTTAGTGGCTGATCGTGTTTTACAGCGGGACCATGTCCTGGAGCTGGAGGGACAGAGGTTCCCCTTGGAGCTCAAGAAACTAGAGGTGAGCTCTGCCAAACAGGAGGTCACAATCCTCTCCACAGAGTTGTAGAGCACCAACACTGGATCTCTGGGCTTTCAGCGGGTTGTGCAGAAACAAGTCTGTCCTGAAGGGCATCAGTATTATGGGGGTGTTTCTATTGGTTCAGTACTTTTGTCTAAGTGGTCAACTAAGAATGACCTGTTCTGTAAAACAGTGCTGAACGTTTTCAGTTCTCAACAGACATATAGTTATATTTATGGAATTTTCATTCCATCACAGCTTTCTTTACTGAGTTATATCCAACATTACATTTTTTTCAGGGCTTTAGTCTGCTAGTTTTCCAGTTTTTAAACAGCCAAGATTTTCCAGATTTTCAGTGGGTGGCTGTTTTTTTCTGTGCGACTGGGACATCTATTAAAATATGGATTACACACCTTCTATTGGAAATTTTTCTCTTTATCTGTGGTGTGGAGTGTTTGCCTCCTGTTCAGGATAGCTTATTTTGATATTTGATATTTATATCCTCAACGGAAAACTAAAAATAATTGCTTCCAACATACTGAATTCAACATATGGTGGCAGTGATGAGAACAGTAAAGGAAGAAACGGGTCAGAAAGAGTAAAGAGAGTGAAAAAGTGGCTAAGTTCATGGACACTTTGAGAAACTGAAGGATGTAAATTGTTAAAACATAAAGTTACAAACAGGAGGAGGCCATGTGGGAGTTAGAAGCTAATTGGTCTAATCTAATACTCGCCTCTGGCCCTTAATTGAAAGAAGCCAGTGTATCAGATTAAACACTTCTTTGACACATTGCATGAAAAATTGTCTTCTATTCTTATTTTAAAATGCACTAGTTTACCAATACATAACACTAAGCTGTACTTCTGTTTCCTATTATGTACAGATTGACATTCCAGCAGAGACAAATCTAGATCTCCAGATGTTTCCAGACCAAAGTTCTGTATGGGAGTTGCTTCAGCGACATCGATTCAGAGTGACACATGGCAGCCCTGGGCAACTGCACCTGCAAGGAACCTTCCTAGGCCTGAGTGTGTTACGGACTCAGCTGCAAGAACTGCTGCTCACTGCACCCCCTGCCCATGTGCGTGGCCCCCCTCATCATCACTACCCCCTGAAAGAGCAGGAGTATTTAGGAACACTCCACATCAATGGACACGCTGCTGGGTCCAAAACCAAGGTTTCTCAGGAATCCACCATGCCTTTAAAGCAAAATGGAGCTGTGGACATAGGTGGGACTCATCACAGTAGAAGCCCTCCGTTTATTGGAAGCACAATGCCCAGCCGTGAGTCTCTGCGTAGTCCTGCTGCCACGGCAGTGTTGTCTGGCTCCTTTGAATCTTCCTCTTTCACTTACCCCTCCCCTAGCAGGTCTGGGGACTCATCCCATGAGTGGTTAGAGTCTTTCCGCAGTGATTCCAGCACCCCAAGGCACAGGGCTGACCTCTCCTTCAGCGCCTCTTCTTCCCAGAGTCACTCCCCTCGTTCCAGTGCCCACCCTCAGACATCCTTCGTCATTGACACACACGTAATCCGCTATGCCCAAAGATTCAAGAATGTGGATGTGCAAGAGATCTTGAAGAAACATTCTTTAAGAATGAATGTGCAAGGAGAAGGCTCTGAATTGAGCACTGTAACGCTGCTCCCTGCTTTTTATGAGGCTGAGAGGGGCACACAGAGAACTATTCAGAGCACCTTGAAGAGTGCCTGTGATGAGCTGTCCAGCTTCCTGTCTCTGGTCGGCCAATCTCTGCGCACGCAGGAGGTACACCTGTCCTCATGTGACCATGATCAGCGGGCTGCGATCGCTAAGAGTATTCCAGTGCTGGCAGAAGTCTACTCTGTGCTTGTCAAGCAACGGGGGGACACCATCTATCTGGTGGGCTCCTCCAGAGGGAGCTACGAGATGAAGCTGAGGTTGCTGGGAGAGGAGCTCAGTTTGCCACGTGTGGGTCGCGAGGGGAGGGGGGTGCGACCTGGCAGGACTGTCACGCGGAGCTCCTCTCTGCCTCGCACGCCCAGTAGGACAGGGGTCCGGGTACCTGAACAGGGATCTCCCAGAGCTCAGGGGTATTCTCCCAGTAAGTACCAGAAAGAGGACGTGGGACCTGGGAAGCAGATGCAGGAGATGGCTGCATTAATGCCTTGTGCAGACAGAGAGGTCCCAAGAAGGAGAAGCCACTCTGAGACACGTAATAAGCATTTGATAGAAAGACCAGTACAGGGTGAGAGCAGCCTAGGAAACATGCAGTCTGGTATACAGACAAATGTAGGGCTGGACCCTGTAACAATGCAGAGGACTGAGAGACAAAGTAGTAAAACACCAACAATACTAAAACCACTGGGTGATTTGTCAAAACGATTTTCTAAAGCAGTGATGAAGCATAAATGACCAAAGTTTGTGGATGTGTATATTCTTTTACAGCTGTGCCTGAGCAAAACTAATGTGTACAAGTATGTATTACCTAATGACTTGAGAGTTAAAACTTGCTAATGGTATGAAAATAAGAGTCTAGGCTGTGTTTTTAACTTCTCAAAATTTTGACAGCCCAATTTCAGTGCTTCAGCTGCATTGTGAAACATGTGGACTGTAGTGAAAATTGCTTGTGCATGCCTAACAAGTCAGCGAGAGTGAGAGTATGACATTTCAGAATGGGGTACAGCAGGCAAAAAGCCTGGCCAATAAATACCCTTTTCTCACAAGAATTAAAAGAACTGAATCTCAGTACTGTTCCTTCTTTAAATAGCAACATTTTCAGGGCATGTTCTCTCTCTGTGATGTTCCTACATCACTTTACAAAACCATTAAAAGCCCAAGGATTTGTGTGCCAAGCCTGACCAGCACCTCACTCTCTTGAACACAACTGAACACAATTAAAAATAGCTGTGAACTGTCCTTGATACAACTTATTGTAAATATTGTCATTTCCTACTATTGTGATGACTCACTCATGACCAACAGAATCGTTTGTATAATACACTCATGTGCTAAAATATTTGGTATCCCTACCAATTAACATGCTGAGCCTCAGCAAGTTGTAAAAAAACAAATTGAACAGTGTTCTTGAATTCCACAAGGCTTTAAGACACTTCAGGCAGCTTTCAGAAATGATTGGGAGTGTTCAGTATTCAGTAAAATAATGATGTGTGGGACTGACCTGCTCAACCCATAATTTTCAACAGGATTAAGGTTCAGGGCTTAATCAGAAGCTGATGGAAGTCTGTCTCTTGTCCTGAAGATGACTATGGATTGTACTCAGGCTGCTCATTTGCCTTAATATTTTATTCAGTGAGTGTATAGAAAGAAGACTGTATCATGTCTTGTGAAGGTGTTGATTAAGGTAAATTAAAGTTTCCAGCACCATGTTTAGAAGCTGTTAGCTGTAGTATCTGTGGCATTTTAAAGAAAAAGGCTTGCATAATCCAGCCTTTGTTCTACGCGTTTGAAAATCATTCTATTTCTTTTACATATGTTATACCAATGGAGCTGTATGTTTTGATGTTAAGATTACGAAGTAAAGTCTTCATTGAAATTAAGTGTTTACTTCTTTTGTGTGTTTCAAAGCCTTTCAGTATATGTACCGAAATCTTCAGAATTTAGGGGCTTTGAAGTGCGAGATGCAAACTGAAACAAAACAAAAAAAAACAACACTTAACATGCATACCACAAAAGAAAAAAGAAACTGAAATAGTCCATGATGTGTTTTCAGTTACTCTAAAATGGCAGGAAGGTGTCAGATCATGTTGACTGTAGCCATTTGTGTTCACAGTAACTAAAATGATACAAATACAAATAATTGTTTCAGTAATCAAAAACATTAAAATGTTACATTAAAATGTAGAATCTTTAAAGGACACAAGCAAACATGCAAGCAAACTTTCCCCCAGTATCTCCATTATTTGTGATTGGCAAGAACACATAACAAGACCACAGCTGAGACAAAACAATCACCTTGTGCCTAAGGAGTACCTCAAAACGGGCAACTCACATTGTGCATTGAAAAATGTGAGTCCCATACACATTCGTTTTACTGTTAACAACAGTGATCATGTCTGAAAATCCAGCATGTCTGCCAGCTTTTTTACAGTACTGCACAAATGTAAGACGAGCGATTACAAATTCACTTACTGTCACCTTCTTGTCCTTGCTGCCTTCTTACCGACCCCATTTCTACCATGAAAAACTTCCATTTTGCATTTTCATGTTTTCCTTTGCGTTTGGCATTTCTGTGCTGGGTGAAAGGTTAAACACATTTTAATACTAAAGCTGAAAAAATGAGTGCCATCAAAATGTATTTCTACATTGCTTGTGTCTGGTGATTAGCACAGTCAAAAGAGTTCTGCGATTTGCGTGAAAATTAATCAAGCATTTTATCCGTGTAAAGGGCTCTTTTACACATCGACCTGCAATACATGATACAGCTGTAATGAGCTATGTAGAGAATTCTTTTAGCACAATGCCATGCAGTAAAATACTTTATAGAGATTATATGCCTACAGTAGGTTATGTGCCAGAATCGTTTTTGATGTTGAACTCTTGGATGCTTGTTGGAGTTTTATGCTGTGCTGTATGACTGACAGGGAAGGTGCAGGTGTAGAGCATGAATAAGTAAAGCCAAAGGCTGCTGGCCAACCGAGGTGTAATAACACTATTTAGGCACAAGAGGGAGTGGGCGTACTCCTCAGGTGTTTAGTTTGATTAGTATCTCTGCTCGTATATACAAAACTGACTATTCAGGGAAGCTTAAGAGCTGCTTCTTAGTCTGAGTGCTGTCATCCTCCACCAGGTCTTCGCTGTGAACTGCAGTAGTTGAAAGCCATTTTCTAATATACAAAATGCCTTTTTAGCATGATTTACAAGAAAGGTGTTTGATAAGTTTAGGACTTTAAGATTACTAGAACATACAAAATCAGTGACAGATTTCAATGATTTGAAATGCTGGACGTTTTTCTGCTCTTCGACCACTTCACGCTTGATCACATGACAGACATGTCTGCGGCTCACAGACTGTGGCAGTGGAGTCTGTGATGTGCTAGTTTACACCCAGTCTAACTCTGGAGTGTGCCATCACACTTTGTTAGAGGACAGATGGTTTCATTAAAGCCATACAGTTTAACTAACATAAAAGGATGAAACCTAAGGTGTGAGCCAGCATTTATAACTTGTTTTAAAACACATCTATTCACTTGTAGGAGCTTTTTAGTGTCACTTGTTATTTCATCCATCTAGTCCATGAACAAATTTAATTTATTGCTTTAAAAAATGCTTCAATGCTGTGTTCTGCCACTCACAGCCTGATCTTCCAGCCCATATCGGATTCTTGCAAGTTCAGTCAGCACTTTCAAATCCTGTTTTGAAACTCACTTTTATACACTAGCCTTTATTTCTGTTTGACTTCCTATATTAGTTTGGACATAGCTGTCCCTTTTGTTTAATTCTTGTAAAGTGTCTTGAGAGAATGCATCCAGAAAAGCACTATGTAAAAATTATTACTGCTGTTATTGCTACAAGGTTGCCCATGCGTGGTACTATGCTACTCTTGTAAGATAAGACATGAGCCATGGTCCACCCATGGTCTTGGTTAAGAGAATATGGAACCATGTACACTGTGCTGCTACAGTCCGTTTTGCCCTGATGCCCACGATCGGTCTGGAAACAGGGCTGTGTGACAGTGGAGGCGGAGAATGACAGCTCTGCCGCTCCCCTGTCATGGAATAGGAAACGCTGAAAGAGGAAACACTGATGTCACCATTAACCGCAGCTACGCAGACTATGTACAGGAAGTGACCCAATATAGTACCTGCAATCAGGCACCAATGCATTGCCTGCACAGTGAGTGACAGCACAGGAGAGGGATGACAGCTTAGAGGTGGAATGGGAGATAAGAAGACAGGAGGGGAAGAGCAGTCATCTCTTGACAGGGAAAGAAGAGAGGCTCAAGAGGGAGGAGAGAAGTAGGAGAGTGAGTGAGTTATGACACGACATGATGGTTGGACAGCAGAACACTGATCTTTCAGGATTGATTAATTCATTTCAGGTTGATTAGTTTGTTTGCAGGTCTGGCAGATAAAACAACAAGCATACAGGATGTTCAGTGGATCAGGGTATGCAGATAAAGTAGTTGCTTCTTCCTCACTCCTTCCTCAGACCTGTGTGGTGGGAGGTGTTTTATATGCTGGTATGGACCAGAAAAGCTGGTGGCTGGGTGGTTTTGCAAGGGTGATAATTAGCTTGGTGGTATATGTGTGTTAATAAGAAATGGTAGCTAAATATCTCACTGTTGATGTCAATTTCGTATCTATTCATGCAAACCTCTTACAGTCACACCAGTAGAACACTAACACTTGAAGTTTTGTGGGAAATTAGAAAAAGTCACTCTTTGGGGATGCTGTCAGTCTGATGAGCCTCTACTGGGACTCCAAGAGGCCTGTTTGCTTGTTCCATATACAGTAGTTCCTTTAATCCGGAGATGAACAGAGATTTTTTAGTTCTCTTAGACCTTTCAACATAGTGGACATTTTGTTAACTTTGAGATTCTTTTTGAGATAAGCTATGTGATGTGGAATAAGTGGTTCAGTCAATTAGTTTTCATCCATTTCCTGGAATGAGGGAACCTGAGACACTGGGCTCCAGTGAAGCACAGCTCTTTTTTTAATTTGGTTCTACAGTTATTTGTGTGCAAGAGTTTCTCTTGTCTCAGGCTATAATTTCCTTATCCATAACACCTATCCTTATTCATGAGGGCCCTTCTCTGTCTTTGATGCCATATTAAAAAACACTTATCTGTAGTGGAAGTGGCCAGTTTCTCCACTGCACATCTGCTCTGTGGTATGAATATCAGCTGCCTTCTGCATGAGATTTTTCTTGTCTTTTTGCACCTGGTTTGTGTCACCTTTTTGACATGGCAGTTCATCACACAACTCCGAAGGAAGACAGGGATTCAGTGTTAATGAGTATGCCTCTGGAACGTTTTCTGTAGCCCCATTATTTGGGACGTCCTAAGCTAAGATAATTATACTCTGCAGTGAAAGTGCAGTGATAGAGATTATATAATTCTTACAAGTATTAGAAGGAGTAGTATTTCTCCTCCTAAATCCTGATAAAAATGTTTCTCCAGCGTGCCACCATTTTGAAATATATGAGATGAAATATGTGTTTTTTCAAACTAAAGAATGATTACAAACTAGAGGTGACCATTATTGTAATAATATCTTAGCTTAAAAACTAATTGGTCTCATTTGGCATTTTTCTGAAAGAATTCTGGGGATTGGCTTCAATGGCATGACTGGCTAGCTTGTCCCATACTCCTTCAACCCTTTGGGTAAAACAAGTGCCTCCAGTTCTCAGTATTAATTTAATTTCTCCATTGCTTCCACTTGTGTCTTTTGGTTTGTGTTTTACTGCTGATTCTTAAGACGTCATTCATAAATTTGTCCATGCCTTTGAGGATTTTGAATAGTTGTATTAGATCTCCTCATGGCCATCTCTGTTAAAGCTAAACATTAATATTTAATAATGTGAGAAATCCTTTGTCAGCTGTCCTACTTTAACCTGACATTGCATTGCCCTGCTTCTGCTTTTGAAAGATCTTATTTTTAAATTTCTAGTTGGTTAAACATGTCTAAGGCCTTCTTAACAGTTATCTTTGCAGCTAAAGCACTACATCCACTATCCAAAGATCTGTAGTTGCTGATAAAACATGCTTTATGATGGCTTAATTTTACTATGGCTTCTTCACATACATAGCATGAAACACACTGTACTTTGTTTCACGAGTAAATTGTTTTATCATCAGCCTCATTTATCTCTTTTTTTCCACAGGTCCAAGTCATACAGGTTCACCTCTGGGACCACAACCACTAGTTCACCACACAGCACAGTAACCAAGCACGTTTGTGTTGTGAAACACTTTTGTGCAGAATGAACTCTCACTTATATCTGGGTCTCACACATGCCACTTGCAGGGACACATTTCCAAAGTGCCTCCAGACCCAAACTCTCATTTATTTGGTGTATTTCTTTTAAAACGTTTGCTTAATACAAACGAGAGGAGGAGGCCGAACTGGTTTCTAGCAGCTAATTGATCCGAGGATCTCATCCAGTGGTTTCTTACTCTGAAACAACTTTGATGACACAGCCATGTAGCTTGTTCCATACTCCCACAACCCTTTTGGGTAAAGAAGTGCTTCCTGTTCTACATTTTAAAAGCATATCCACATTGTTTCCACTTGTGTCCTCTGGTTCGTGTTTCACAGTTGATCCTGAAGAAGTCCACTGGGATGCCTTTATCACTACCTTTGAGGAATTAGCAATATTCATACCATATCCCCATAATCTCTCTAGGTTCACCGGTTCACTCTTGGTGCCTAGGATCAAGTGCATCTTTAAATAAGCAACCTTAACAGGCCCTGAGAAAATCGTAAACATGGCAGTTTGAGCAAGTACTTTGATTCAAAGCTGGAATAAGAACCAAAGGATTCTGCTGCTCTCAGGTAATGGATTCTGACACCCCTGGTCTCCAGGTTGAACAAGCAGACCCATTCTGTGCCTTCTCTTACTGTGCAGTGTTACTTTGCACTGTCACGGTTTCACACAGTTAAACTGTTGTTGGGAACAGACTTAGAGATACAGCATCAATGACAGGAAGTCAGAAATAAAAGCAAAGAGAAGTGACTTAGAGTATCTAATGATAGGTGCTGTCTCCACTTTCTGAGTCCTTCAATATAACTAATGTACATATAGAGAGACACACACACACGCACTCACATAGCAGTGGGAAGATGACGTGCAGCAGCCTGTGACCGCAGCGCTGATAGCTCACGGAGAGCCCTGTCAGTTGCTCTCAGTTAGTCAGTTACACCACACCCACATGTGCTCACACAGACAGAGGATTTGAAACCCTGCCCTGCTCTCTTTATTGAGAGGCCCTGCCAAAGCACCGGCGAGCTAGTCTGTTTGTCCCGACATCGGCCTGCCTGTCTGTTCATCAGCCGGCTCAGGGATGGCGGAACTTGAGGGTCTGGAGTTCGGGAAGTCGGATTTTGTCCTCCTGGATGAGGTGAACATGGAGCAGTTCATGGAGAACCTGAAACTGAGGTAAGAAGGGGTGAAAGTCTGGGCAGCTTGGATGAAATGGGGTGAGGTGAAGAGGAATGAGAGAAAAGAGACTCTGAAAAGCCGATGAGAAAACAGAATCTGGGATGTTGGCTTTAACCCGTCCCTTACCTCACCAGTGTTATCCGACTTCAGGTTATTTTCACCTTACTAAAGACTGCTGGAGTCCATTCTCTAGTGATGGAAAGACAAGGTGTAAAGGACACCAGCCTCTTTACCAGTTTGACTTTTTTATCTCTAGTTCACTTTTTGTGAACAGTTTGTGAGTTGGACTTCATTCACAAACTTGTTCACAAAACGTTCACTTTGCTCTGTCACTTATTTGCCATCAGCTTTCATCCACAACTGAATGAAGCTGTGGACAACTGATTGCAAGAAAAGATGACAATGAAAAAGTAGCTTTCGGTAAACATTTTGCTGTCAAATTTCTCTCATATGTGAAAACACTGGGACGTCTCACAGGGCCAAAGAGAGAAGATAAGAGGAGAAGCAATGAAAATGATGAGAGTCAGAGCGAGAGAGAGTGATAGAGCAGGAAAGAGGGAGTGATTAGTCATTTCTGGTTTGACTTTACCGCTCTTTGCAATGTAGATATGAAGCCTTTGCATTTCAGAGCCTCGCTAGCTGGTTGGTGGAGAGACAGACTGGTTACTGCTGCTGAATTTGTCGTTCACATTTACTGACTGGGTTAAAAGATGTTGGTCTATTATTTCAACAGTAGATTCCCTTCATTATTTTGTTTCTGTTGTTTGTGGCTGAGCAGAAAACAGTGTTAAGTTTTCATTGTAAAATTCAATGATCAAATATAACAGTCATGTATGGTTTAAGGGAATTGATTCAACTTTTCTAAATCTTACATTTTGAGTTGACTGTTACAATTGTGAGTTTTTAAGTCTGAATTTGTCCCTAATTAATGTACTTTAGGGTGGACAAGATCTTTGTAAGACTGATAAAGAATCATAATATATGGTAAATATCAAGATTCATATACTGTAATTAATGCTGGCTGCCCCTTTTAACACAAAACATACATTGTACCTTTCATTCATATTAATTCTAAGGTTACAAACTGTTTGACTATAAAGCAAAAACAACAGTTTTAGCTTTGCTGTTTGGTAGGGTCGATGCAGTAGTCCAGGGAAATTCATATTCCTCCTTGGGAACAGGGTAGGGTAAGAATCTTCTAACACCTGTATAATATCCTAAACCTTCATCTTTTGAGCTTTGGGAGATTATTAGAAGTCCTGTGTTTAGCTGGCAGTTGATTTTCTACCACATATAATGAGCTGTGAGTTCAGAGAAAGCAATTTCAGTCTAATTTCCCACATGCTGACCTGTTCATTTTGTTTCAAAAGGTTTCGCTCACATAGAAATAGTCCCTGCCTGTTTGTGGTTGCATGTGCCTTGCGTGACATGAAGTCAGACTGACACAAGTCCCTTTTTTAAATGGCAGTGGTTGGTATTTTCAGTTTAACTTCACAGTTCATAGTTACTGCTCACCACATTCTTCTGAAAGAATTGTGCTGCTGATAAAGTTCTTCAGCACCTTGTTTTAGTGAATAAGCTGTGGACAGCTACTGCAAAAACCTTTCCTGTTCTACGTCACAAAAAAATGGTCTTCTGGAAATTCGACTGTCAAAATTCGAAGAACACTGAACCCTGATATCCTTCAAAATTAGATTTTGTGCCACCCAGTCCTCACATACTTGTAATGAATAACTTTCATGTTTTCCTGCAAAACGTCTAGGAAAACGTTTATCACACAAGTATTGTCTTGAGCTGAGATCATTTAGCTTTTAAAGGATGATCTTTTTGTTCCTGTCCAAAATACTTTCTGCTTTCGAAATTCACTCATTTCCAATTTGTTTCCCATTCCAATATTGTCTCTGGATAGAAATGCACCTTTAAGACATAATAAGGACTCATAAATTGATATTTTTCATCCCCCAGAAGACAATAAAACAGGGCAAATTTTAGCATATTAATTCAAGATAGTGCCGTTTTAATAAATATGTTTTTCCTGTTGAGAGAAGTTAACTTTAGAAAAGTCCTCAATTTCAAAAAGGGGTTCTTCCAAGGTTTCACTTTGAGATTGGGAGTGACATTACACAAAAGTTTCCCTGAAGCTGACTGAAGCTATGAAGCACTATGACAATTTTCCAGAAGTGAAAGTACTAATTAAGTACTTAATCTTAAGCTTTCTAAAATCCCATTAGTTCATTTCCCATCAAAACTCCCTATAAAGGGAGTTATAAGTATAAAGGAATGACTATATAAATGTTCTTAGAGCTAAGAACATCAGAAAGTGCAGACTGTGTGGGAGAGTAGCCTCTGAGTTCATTACAGGAAACAGGCTTTTGATCTGTTGATGGATTACTGGATGGATAATCCTTTGGTTTTGTCTTAACATTTGAGTTACATATTTTCCAGCTTGATTACAAGGCAGAGTATAAATTCCTCAGCGGGGTATAGAGCAACAGGCAGGAACTTGCAGTATAGTGTGAGTTGGGTATGTGGAAGAGGTCAGGGTGGAATTGTATAGGCAGGATCTGCACCCTCAGCACACTGAGAAGAGAATGCTTTCCTGTTTGAATATGTGAGCACAGGAGCTGAGAAGAGGAAAAACATGAAGTGGTACACAGCACTAAAATACTGTGAGCATTAGACTGATTTCCAGGGCTTTACTAGGCCTAAACAGAGCTGTGGGATCCAGTATGTAGGATATCGAGTAAGTCACAGCTCAGTATACTGACTTTGTAATCTCCTGTCAGAGTTCAGAGGCTATATTTCCTGTTCTCACCTTTCATAAGGTGAAGAAAGGAGACAAGCAGACATGTCATTACACAGACTCTCTCCTATCACTGCCCGCTGGCACCACAGCTATGTACACTGGTTCATTTATCAAAAGCTTAAAACTACAATAATAGTAACAAACATGATTATAATAACTATGGTAATAATGGGCAGCATAGTGATGTAGTGGTTAGAGAGAATTTCAATTCTGAACCTGGGGTGCTATCTGTATGGAGGTTGTATGTTCTCCCCATGTTCTTGTGGGTTTCCTCTGTGTGCTCCATTTTCCTCACACACTCCAAAAACATACTGGTAGGTTAATAGACTCGCACCCTTTATATCACTTATCCCATAGCTTGATGGGATAGGCTCTGATTCCCCCGCCACCTTGAAGTGGGTAAATCAGTTGGAAAGCTCATTAATAATAATAATCATCATCATCATCTATCCATGGCCAACCATCCTAAAACAAATGGTGATTAGCATTGCTGCCACATAGTGTAGGGCTTCTGGGTTCATTTCTGTACCAGGGGTGTAATCTGTGTACAGGTATATGTTTATATTTTCTCCCTGAGTTTCCTCTTGGTTCTCTGGTTTCCTCCTACAATCCAAAAACATACAGGTAGGTTAATTGGCTTCTGTAACAAATTGCCCCTGAAATGATGTGTGCTTGTGTCTCTGTGCCCTGCAATGGATTGGTGTCCCACTCAGGGTATATCCTGCCTCGTGCACAATACTTCCCAGGATAGGCTCCAGACCACCATGACCATCAATTGAACAAGTGGTTATTGAAAGTGATGATGTGAAGAACATAAGGCATGATATTTATGAAACGGTTCCGCAATTAAATGCTGGAGATTCCATTCTGTCTTTCAGTGAATCCATTTCTCCACATGATCCTGGGAAATCTACTTCAGCCACATGTCTGTTTAAAGGACATTGATCTAGAAACTTAATAAGTTCTCTCACTTAACAAGATCTCTCACTTTGATCTCTCAATCTCTCACAATTGTACATTTTGACTGGGTACTTGTGGAACTGGAGTGAAACCACTATAGATGAGAACATTCTGAACATGTTTTGAAACAGGTTCCAGTATTTACTCATAATTTGCATGATAATTTTGCAGATTCTATTCCTGTTATTAAAAAAAATATATAAGCACTTGTTCTCATGTGGCCTTCTCTGCCTGTAGCTGTAGCTCTGTAAGGGGGTCCCCTCCTCCTCTTCCTATAGCCAGGGGGCTAGACCTCAGCCAGCAGGTTAAGTCAAATTTCACTATATCTAAATAATCTATGTACTTACTGTACATCCTGAAATGTATCTTTTACTCCTTGTGAGCAGTTGTAGATTCCTCTCTCACCTCTGACACTTGCAGCCCCCACAACACCCAGTCTTCACCTATTGGTTGTATAGCTGGATCTTCTCTGAGCCCCTATCTTTTACTTGGCCAGGCTACACTGCGTCTCTCCAAATATTTCACTGCCTCATTAACACGAGCTTGACTTCACTGCATTCAGAATTCTTAAAATTATTGAGATTGTAAACCCACTGGAAGTCTTTAAGATCAAGAGTGAAACACAAACCAGACAACATAAGACTGAGAAAAGGAGGTGGGACTGTAGGAGCAGGTACTCATCCTTGATGTGGAGGTTGCTTTTAAGAAACAGCTGAATAAGACTCCCTTATAAAATTAGTTGACACCAGAAGTCTGGAGGGAGAGCAGCTGAGTTGTAATTGTAATTATTCCTATCGACATTCCTTCATGGTAAAAAAAAAACATACGTAAGCTCTGCTCTCCTTCTCATTTGTCTATTGTATCCCTCCTCCACCCCATCTGCACCAGTTGAGAGATATAATCCCTCCAGTGTGCGGGGTCTGTGTGTCCCGAGGTCTCATCGCAGTGGGCCATCCATCGGGGGGTGTCTGGGGGGCATCCCAACGAGATGCCTGAACCACCTCAGCTGGCTCGTCTTGATCCAAAGAAGCAGCAAGTCTTCTCCATGGTCCCCTGGGATTGCCGAGGTCCTCACCCTTCATGGAGAGTGAGCCCGACGGCCCTACTGTAAACACGGGGAAGACGATGAGAGAGCATCAATCCAAAACGATAGACAGAGCTAAAAAGGAGGGGCAGGCTAAAAGGTCACATACCAAAATGAAGGCTAGTAAGGAAATAACGCGCACTTGGGAGCTCTAGGAGAATCCGCAATAGTGAGTGGGGAAGTGAAGAAACGGGAACTCAAATAGTGACAGTAGTAAACGGTGATAGGTGTATTACTTGCAGAGCGAGCATTTGTTAAACATGGCAGTGTGGGAATGCGAGACGGGACAGAGACGTGTGTGGAATGCATAACACCTACAGAGGTACACCTACACCTACATTCCTGCTGCTTGTATCCGTGATCTCATTCTTTCGGTAGCTACCCAAAGCTCGTGATCAGAGGTGATGATGGGGATATAGATTGACCAGAAGCAGAGCTTTATCTAAAAACTGAGCTCCCACTTCAACACCATGGTTCAGTATAGTTTCCTCCTTACAGCAGCTGCTGCACCAATCCACTCCAAGCCAATCTCATGATCCTCTCTACCCTCACTTATAAGCAAGTCTAACCTAAGATCCTCTCTCCAGGAGAGAACCATGATCTCAGATTTGGAGGTACTCACCTTCAGCCACATCACACTCAGCTGTGAAGCTCTCTAGTGTGTGCCACAGATAGCAGAGATGCAGCCCTCAGGTCCCCAGTCTGGATACACTCCAAACCTCGGCTCCACCTTGACATTCTGTTCATGAAGATCATGAACAGCCTTGGTGGAGGACCTTTAATTACTATTTATAAATTCATTTTTAATTAATCTTAAAACAAGATTTTTTTTTCATTAAGAGCTAAAAGAGGGTAGTGGCAGTGCCAATATTAAAGGGGAATGGAATATCAAGATCAATCCACTGAAGGAGGCAGTTACTTATTTTTCAACATCTTTGCTGTAAACACACAAATTAAGTGAGATGTGAGGATGGGGACTGTATGCTAACTGTCTGTTGTACCTTGATTTAAAGTCAAACAAAGTCAGTGTGTGTCACAGATCCCCTAGTGCTGGAGAGAAGTTAGATTTCTGAGAATAGCATACTGACCTCACCCAGGTTTACATACAGAGTACTTCCTGTTCTCACTTCCCAGCCCTGTGCTCTTCCTGTGTATGGGTGAGGCATGCTGGGACAGGGTTCTGTATGTATGGGGTGGAGTAGCATGGGCTGAGCTCTCTGCACAGGTTAGTCACATTTCACAGCATGTACAGTAAAATGTATGCAAATGTGGGAATAAAGCAAGACAGAGCAAAACCTTGAAGCTCTAGTGATAGATACATACTGTAGGTGTACTACAAAAGATAAAGCATTCCTTAGTTGCTTCATATTATAATGTATTAAAAGTTATTTCTAATATAAAAATGATAAATATTGATTGGCATGTTCTTTATAAGAGAGAAGATAGTAATCCTCGATCCATGGATTAACAGCTGCATGTGATGCAGGTGTAGCCTGCAGCTGGTGAGCTTGCAGGTCCTTCCATCTCTCTGCTTCATCCAGTTCTTGTCTGGTCCTATTTTCTTGAAGGTCACTGAATGACAGTTGCCTTCAGCTAGCTTTATCTCGGGGTCATATCCTACAATCAGTAGATGTTTATAATGCAGTCTTTGAGGTTCGACTGCTGAGTGATCTTGTAGCACAGGCATTGTATATCCAGTGATCTTCCAACTTTAGAGCTGGCTTTAACCTCCATCCACACCACATATCTACATATTGAAGATGGTCATGTATCAAGAAGAGCACCAGTGCCTGTTAGATGTTGATCTTTGCTGAGAGCCTAGCCTTTCTTTTGTTCTGAAATCAGTGAAATAGCCTTGACGAAGCACTATGTGACATTGTTGTTGAAATTGAAAATATATATATATTGTAAGACCAAACTGACAAGCCACATGCAAGCTGGTCAGTGATGAGATGAATGAATTCCAGGGAGAAACGTGCAATCACCAAGTAAACAGTATACAGTATCTCAGATCAGATCTCTGATAGTTATCATCCCGTCAGACACCTGAGCAGCCAAGTTCCTGGAGGATTTTCCATATGCTGTCATGGTTTACAGCGTCAAAGTCAGTGGTTAGGTTAACCAAAACCACATAGATCCTGGTTTTTGCTCATGACACATTTTCTGAATCAGTCCTACCACAGTTTTCATTTCCGTGGTTCACTTGATCGGATCTGAAACCTCCACTGTGTTTCTGGAAAGATGGTTTCTTCTAGCTGCTTAATCTTTCATGATTTCTCAGGCTAGAGTCTCGCCGGGGATCAAGAGCAGAGATATCCTTTGGCTATGGGTTGCACTGTCACTCTTTGTTTTGTGCAGGGTACCAATTCATTCACCATTTTATTCCTGGGCCAGCAAGCTGCATTGTCATGTGCTGAAATATGTGAGTGAGTGGTTTGAAGATCTGTCTCTGCCTGTTTACACTACTATCTGCTTTAGCATACTTGAAGAAACCCACCTGATGTCATGCAGTGCAAGGCACAAGGCTAGCTCAGCGAAGACTGAGCACCAGGAAGTTGCACCACGTTATTCTTGTTGTTTATTACACCTAAATGTAATCACCTTGTTACTTATCGTCCATTTGTCACACAAATCTCCAAATCTTCCACAGCATTCAAACAAGCTAAAGTTGTTTCTTTGTGCAACTTTCTACTGGTACTTTCATGTTTCTATATTTGTAACTAATAAGGGATCCAATGCTATACAGTCTACAGCAGATCTGCTCTGTTCAGAAGATCTATTCATATGAAAGACACACTCTATTCTGAAACTATGTTTTTGCAATAGTCCTGTTGCCAGAAACACTGTGAAAATTGAAGACACACCCAGATAACATCCTCCTTGTAGTGTTGTGAGAATCAGAATGAACCAACAGTCCAGAAGACACACCCTACCGAGATACACAACTTTACTCACAGTGTTTGCAGAATGTATGTAGAAATCATTTCTCTGCAGTGTTTAAGGTGTGATCAAAAACACCTTTAAACAGCACGCAAAAGCAGCTAATGCTGACAGGATGTAGACTAATCCTAGTGCATCAACGTGTCTAATTAAAGGCAGATTGCGCACAGTGCTATGATTAACGAAATTGTATCTATCTTTCCTAATAGAGCAAATTGTGGGGACTCTCCACAGTAATCTTTTATGTTAGTCCTGAGTGCTGAATATTCATCTGATTCCAAGTGCATGTTGCATTACTTAATTTACTGTTCATGTTTATTGCCCTGTATTGCTGTTGTCCTCAAACTGTAAAACACTGTACAATAGAGAATTTTTTACATCCATCAATACCTAAAAATATTTTTACTGTGAAATTGTGAAATCATACTTCAATGGTATGTGTATGTTGTGTATAAACACTATATAACAGAAGTCTAAAGCTATATTGTTAAGCTAGAATTCCTTAGCTCCCTCTGTGCAATGATGATGTACAGTATGAGTAGATCTGACAGGGTATTGGACACCTCAATGTCTCGCAGTAGTGTGATTTGTGCATTTCTAGTTGTTTGTAGGCTGTTTTTCTTATAATCCATGTGGCTTTATACTTATGATCAAAAAGAGTGTCCAGGGCTAGTCTGCATGTTTGATTAGTGCATGTCTGTCTACGGGTTGAGAAATCATATTAGCGTCTATGTGTGCATACAGTTTTCACTGTCTGTGTTTGTCTGTGCCACAGGTTTGAGAAGGGCAGAATCTATACCTTCATTGGGGAAGTGGTGGTATCAGTGAACCCCTACAAACAGATGGATATCTATGGCAAGGAGATTATTGAGACGTACAGGGGCCGCGAGCTCTATGAGAATCCCCCGCACCTGTATGCTGTGGCCGATGCCGCATACAAAGCCATGAAGAGACGAGCCAAAGACACCTGCATTGTCATCTCAGGTCAGAACCTGTCCTCCTGTCTTTATTTTCTATTGTATCATAACCCAGTCTATAACACCACAAGACAGGTAAAGTTCATCGAGGGAAAGGGTCTCCCATATGGTGCTGGAGGTTTTGGAGAGCTGGAAGAAGCCGCTGAGATGGTCCAATTAAGCCAAATACTGGCCCTCCAGGATTATTACTGGGGGCACCAGATTATGGGTGTTCGAAAGAACAAGAAAAGTAACAACAGCAGAAAACAAGAAGTGAAACAGCAGGATCCAAGCTGAATGATGGAGCTGTGTGTATGTGTCTTTCAGGGGAGAGTGGAGCAGGGAAGACTGAGGCCAGTAAATACATCATGCAGTACATTGCTGCCATCACTAACCCCAGCCAGCAGGCAGAGGTGGAGAGGTAAGGGCAGGGTGATCTTCAAATGTGCTTTTGGATGCATCAGTGAAAGAAGACCAGGAATACTCAGTGGAGTGTTTGTCCATATGCTTACTTGTGTATGATTGTGGGTGTCTTTGGTGCATGAGTGTGTTGTGGTGCACGTGTATTGCCTCTGGTTTAACACTGCTGTCTCTGTACAGTGTGAAGAATGTGTTGCTCAAGTCGAACTGCGTGCTGGAGGCTTTCGGGAACGCCAAGACCAACCGCAACGACAACTCCAGTCGCTTTGGGAAGTACATGGACATCAACTTTAACTTCAACGGAGACCCTACTGGTGGTCACATCAATAACTACCTGCTGGAGAAAGTCAGTAAAACACCACAACTGAACATACACATACATTCTGTATCCACAGCGTGAGGGGGTCTGCATTCCTAAATGGACTATGCAGATAAGGTTTCTGTAGGAATCAGCCATTTTGGCTCATGTGTATACCAAGAATAGTCACTGAGCCAATGCAGACTCACTCACACATAGTCACATAAAAAAAATATTTTGTGCAGGAAAGTATGATGTGTTACTTGCCCTAATGCCCAGAAAAAATCTGTAAGTTAGTTACAAACCAATGTTTCCATCTATAATGCTTTCTTCTTCACCAGGTCCTGGCCTGTATTTTGATTTAATCATATTAATGGAAATGCACTACATAACACTACAGGTAGTACATGTGCATCCCAATAGTGCAGGGATGAGTCCTGATCCTGCACTATTGGATTAAACATCAAGGTACATTCTTGTATATCCAGATTCAGTCTTGACTCCAGATGATGCTCTGCTGACAGTAGTACAATGTCATGCTTATCAATCACAGTGGAGGCAGAAGAATGGACCCTACTCCCAGAAGAGAAAAGCAAGAACAATGAGTTATGTAAATTAAAAAAAATAATGGCAGATCAATTTGAAAGGCTGTTTGCCTCCTTTTAAATTCTAAAGCCAGTGCCCCATAATGGTGTCAGGGAGCGTTGTGTTGATCCTTCTCTGTAATGGGTTTGGACATCCATGTAATACGAACGATCTGGACGAACACTGAAGCACATAGACAATTTGAAATCTTGATTGCTGTGCACTGCAGGGAAGGAGATGTGCATTACTGATTCAGTCATCAACAAACAAATATCACTGTCTGTCTGTGACTTTCTGTACAAAAGCTAACCAAATAACAGGGTAGCAATTTCCTCTTGCTTTCTTCCTCTCTGTCTGCTGAAGGAATGTGTTTGTCAGGTCCCTCAGGCAATCGTTGCACAATGTGGTATGATGACATGTTGAACAGTGTTAAAACTATCTCAAATTATAGAAGTAAGACTTCTCTTGTACAGGCTGGTGAATAACTATCGTTTGATCTCTGTCAAATGCAATTCAAATCTAATTTAAATTCACAAAAATTTAATTAGCAAAGATGTTTTCCAAACGCTTAAAGACAAACCCCTGGAAGCTTATTATAATTAAATTATTTGCTTTCACACATTGCCATCATTTATATTGCTTTTATATGCATGATAACAACAAGATCTGTTTTCTTACTTTATATTTGTTTTAGTCTCGAGTCATCAAGCAACAGGGAGGAGAGAGGAACTTCCACTCTTTCTATCAGGTAAGACCTACAGTATGCAGGCTAGGTAGCACAACTGCTAAGGGAGATGCATCCTTTTAAGGGATTGGAGATGATATATATTTAGTTAATAATAATAATAATAATAATAATAATAATAATAATAATAATAATAATAATAATAATTGCTTACAGTTATATAGCGCTTTTTCTGGACACTCCACTCAAAGCGCTTTACAGGTAATGGGCACTCCCCTCCACCACCACCAATGTGCAGCATCCACCTGGATGATGCGACGGCAGCCATAGTGCGCCAGAACGCTCACCACACATCAGCTATCAGTGGGGAGGAGAGCAGAGTGATGAAGCCAATTCATAGATGGGGATTATTAGGAGGCCATGATTGGTAAGGGCCAATGGGAAATTTGGCCAGGACACCAGGGTTACACCCCTACTCTTTTCGAGAAACGCCCTGGGATTTTTAATGACCACAGAGAGTCAGGACCTCGGTTTTACGTCTCATCCGAAGGACAGCGCCCTTTTACAGTATAGAGTCCCCATCACCTTTTACAGTGAGCGCCCCCTGCTGGCCCCACTAACACCTCTTCCAGCAGCAACCTTAGTTTTTGCCAGGAGGTCTCCCATCCAGGTACTGACCAGTTATATCATAGTTATATGAAGACAGACAAGACAAGGCTTATTTCCAAGAGAACGTAAACAAGTTTACAAATGAGAGAAGGCCATGTGTCTGGTTATTAACTGCTAAATAATCTGAGGTGATCACACTCAATAGCTCAAGTAGGTTGCATCAGCATACATAAGCAGCAAAGGAACAGGTAAAGGTTTATTCCATGCTGAAAAGAAAAGACACAAGCTGTTTCTTGAAAGAATCCAGATTATCAACTTCAGTAACATAACCAGGTAGCTTCTTCCAGACTCAAACTAACCTTTAGTTCAAAATGACTGCTGTTTCAGTTTTTACTGCACTTTCCTGTTGTTTCCACTTGTGATCCCTGGTTCATGTTTTACTGTTCATTCTAAAAAAGTCTATTGGGTTGATTTAGTCAGCATTTTTGAGGATTTTGAATATTTGAATCAGGTCCCTGCAGTTTTCAAAGCTTAAAGGTTTCAGTTTTTTCAGCCTTTCAGTGTATGACATTCCTTTAAGCCCAGAAATGCATCTGGTTCCTGTTCTTTAGACTAATTCAATTCAGCAATATTCATTTTGTGAATAATTTGTAATGCAGTGACCTAAATTATGGATAGTATTCTAAATGAAGTCTTACTAGTGCATTGCACAGTTTTCAATTCAATTCAATGTATTTTTATATAGAGCCTTTCACAACAAGGTTGCCCCAAGCCACTTAACAATGCAAGTGATCATGTTGTGAATACAGAACAGAAAAGAACAGAAAAGACCAGAAGACTTTATGGTCAAGTTGTTTCCTGGTTTGCTTGTGCTTCTGCCTGTCCATGTGTCCCTGTGTGTCTGCATGTCTGTGTTCCTTGTCTAAACGTCTGGGTGTCTGTCTGCATTTCCAGCTGCTAATGGGTGGCTCGGAGGACATGCTAAGGTCCCTGCATCTCAAGAATGACCCTGCAGCCTATACCTACACCAGAGAGGGATCCGTCTTTCAGGTGAGTGTGTTAGACCCTTCATCTCTCCTTCATCAGGAGCCTAGCACTGTGTTCTGCACTGATGGTAACTTTCTGGCTAGAGAACTTGTGTGCTTTTATGTCAGGCCCCTTAGGCTATCATTGCCCAAAGTTTGTTCTTACGTTGAATAGTATTAAAACTATTAATATGATCAAAGTTTGAGGGATGTTTCGCTACTATCAATGCCTTCTCATCTATGTATGTAGCAGATGCAGTCCATTTTCCATTACAGTTTTTTTTGCAATTTTTCCTAGTCAAACAACCAGTCCCTCAATCTGTATTTCGTTATACACATTAAGATACCAGATTTTCTTTTCATTATGTACATTACTGTACTTCACTAACTCAGCAGCTCTTCTATTTGCCTTGTATTAAAGAATTTGTAATTAAGCTGGCATTTGTGCTGAAGCTCCATCCTTTACTAACTTAATATTCATTCACAATGGACTCTAAATACTAAGGAAGAAAAAATCATAGTATGTTCAAATCCATAACAGCACAGTCCACTGCTAGCTAATAAAACACAGAACGACAAGACAAATATCCTGGTCTGTACAGTGGCTGGGCCCTTCACTGATCTGTAGAACAGTATCTGTGTTGTGTAATAGCTTCCTGTCCAGTGACACTGTCTTTATGTCAGAGGTGATTGTTCTTGCCGTGTTTTCAGACTTCAAATGATGACCGGACCAACCACAAGGCTGTGCTGAATGCCTTGAAGGTGATTGGCTTCACACCTGAGGAGATTAACTCAGTCTACAAGATCCTGGGCACCATCCTACATCTTGTGAGTGGGATCTCAGCATTTGCAGGGGACTGCTAGCTCTAGTCAAGACACCTTCCTGTGAATTTCTCAGTAACACAAATCACTTACTAACCTAAACTTTAAAGAACTTCTTGTTGTTGGTTGCTGTAACACAGGGACCCAGTCCTGCAGAGCCACATGGTCTTCCGGTCTTGATGACAACTGAAGCATGAGCCAGTTATTGCATTGATAAATCATTCAATCAGATCTTATTCATTGCTCTCAATCAGTCCAAGATTTCATTTTTACCAACACTTTATCTGTCCTCCTTCATAAGATCTGATGAGCAACTAAACCTCTTCTTAGTTCAATGAATACTTTAATCAGATAACAGCTTAGCAAAGAAGAAAACCAGTCAAAAGTGCTTCTAAAACAGAGTCTGAGACAGGATGTTTCAAAGCTGTGCATTGCACAATTGGACTGTGAAAACAGTCAGTTTTGAACACAAACATATAATTAATCCTCCCAATTCTTTGTTGGCTTTTTTTGGTTTTTATTTGTAATTTGCTAAGTTTAACGGAAGGTGTGGTTTAAGACGGTGCATATTTATTTTAAGAATCACGTGGTTTACTATGACTCAAGCCTACTGACAGCCACAGTGAAGCAATTCTTTTTCCTCAGAGAATAAAAAGCTCTGAACATCCAGTTTACTTTCTTTTACTCAACAATGCCAATTACTGCTTTGGAGGCCTGGTAATGAGGGTGGTAGCAGATGCCCAAAGATGATACTCCTAATAATACTTTAGAATAGTAGGACCAAAAACAAAGTTGACACTCCTGTTTGGGTTTGGTGATGGACATTTGTGGTGATTCATTATCTTGGGTGTCAGGTTTAACATTCTCAGCTCTCTGCCTCTCAGAATCTAAATGCCCACAAAAGCAGTATCAGGAAGCCACATTGCTTCTGTCCCACGGTCATCAGCTGCACAGTACAAGAGAGAGTGTGTATGAGAGAAAGAGTGTGTTGCACTTAGTTACCTAGTTGTGTTGTAGCTTCTGCTAACAAATTGAAAAGATCTTCTGTGATCACTTAAGACCAGCAAAGGTAATGGATTGTCCATTATGCTTGTCAAACTTTCTAGTATTGTATTTGTATGCACCACCTTAAATAAATCAATAGTTGTTGCATCTAGTTGTTGCATCTATTTTTAGTTGCTCATGATGACCATCAAGTCGTGGAAAAATGTCAGGATCAGGCTCTGACCTGAAACGACCTCTCTGGTCCATCTTCCCAGGGGAATGTGGAGTTTGTGTGTGATGGGGAGAGTACTCAGGTCGCTAATGAGGAGCTGGTTGACCACATCGCGGCCCTGACGGGCACAGAGCCCAGCGCCGTGAGCAAGACCCTGCTGTTTCGCACAGTGGCCACGGGGGGCGGCGAAGTCATTGACAAAGGCCATAACGCACAGGAAGCTAGCACAGGCCGCGATGCCTTTGCCAAGGTAAGGCTCCCTCTCTCCTGCTCAGACGGAGACATCATGCTCACACACAGGCACAAACAGTAAAAAGCAGTTGACATGTTGCACACTTGTAACAGTTTGTCTTTGTGATAATTATTTTAATCAAACAATTAAAGAAGTGACAAGTAACAGGTTTATTCCATGCTGAAAAGAGAAGAAAGAAAACACAACTTTTTGGCCATGGAGCCTTCTTCAGGTGTGTCTCCTGAACTAAATAAAGAAGTGGCTGAGCACATATTTCCTGCTGCAGAATGAATAGGAATGTCCAGTGTTACTCCTGGTTTAGACTTTGAGGTGGGTGTTTTATTAGTAATATAACTGGATAACTGAGATGGAAGGTCTTGGAGTTGATTCTATAGTCAGGGTTCAATTAGGCTGAATCTGGGTTACGATTAAACTTGGACAGGAAATATTGATATATTCAGCCCAATTACTTACCTAATTAGTGTTGAGGATTCAGAAAGAAATCAGTCACCTCTTAGCGTTGGACCTGAGCTGGTGCTGGGATAAGAGTTCCCCCAGACTTCAATTGGGATATCCAAACCCTAACCCAACAGTAAAACTGAACCCCAAACTTCACACCAACCTGACGATGTTATCCGAAATGGACCCTCTTACACCAGTCTTGCCTTTAACATAATCTATGAACCTTGCCATATCCCAGTGCCATCTTTAAATATATTTAAAACCTCAAGTCTATTACCTGCCCAACATTAAACGAAGATGTGGGGTTAGGTTACTGTCCTTACTGAACCCAAGTTGAAACTATGTGTGGAGACTATGAACAAGAGACATTTCTTAACCCAAAGGGTGGTGGGTATGTGGAAAAAAACTACCCACCTCCATTGTTTAATCAAATATGCTGGCTTCTTTAAAAAATAACTGGGTGCGTTCCTTTAAATTCATTATCTACTAACTTCCAAAAGGGTGAGATAGGAAGAATGGCCTCTTACTTTTAAACGCCTTTATGTAGGGATGTCAACCAGCATAGCAAGGACAGAGCTCAAACTGCAACTGGTTCCATTTCAGGATTTTCTCCTCTCTGCTCATACAGTATCTATGGTTTGAAATATGTCTCTGTTCCTCTCTCTCAGGCACTGTATGAACGGCTCTTCTGTTGGATTGTGAACCGTATTAACACGGTGATCGAGGTGAAAGATTATAACCCTGTGCTTCATGGCAAGAACACAGTCATCGGTGTGCTAGATATCTATGGCTTTGAGATCTTCGACAACAACAGGTAGCGTATTGTTCCCTCCACACCGCTACCTGTGCTCTGTTTGTACATTCTGAACTCTGGTTAGGTACAAGCTGGCTAAAACCCTCCTACTTTGCAGAAAGAGTGAAGATATTTCTGAAAATATATTAAGATATGTAGAATCCTCTGAGACGCCCCCTGGTGGCTTTATGGCATCATAGACCCTAAGGAAATGCATTTTACAGTACTTTCACTAAGTCCTATAGTTGAAAAAACAGGAGTTCTTTCTCTAAACCTAAATTCCCTAAATTATGAAGGTTGGCATTAAAATCTTTTAAAAACTTCATTTCATTTTGAAGGTACTTTGTAAATAAATGGTGTTTTTCCTATTACAACTGTCACCCTCAGCCACATGGCCAGACTGCTGATAGCAAATCACACCTTGGTTCTTAAACAAGAACCTCTGGCATTTCTACTTCTGTCCGTATACCTGTCTTGTGCTCAAACCCCCTTTTTCTCTGACTGTCCTTTTACTCACTAGTTGGTCTGTCCACCTCCAGGCAGGTGAGGCCCCCAATCTTTCTACAGGCCTTTTCTCATCTCAGCAGGTCTGTGTTTCTATATTTGCCACAGTCTGTTTGAGGTAGATGAGATCCATTCCTGATGCACGATGTGTATGATGCCACACTTCTCACTTTTTCCTCCCTCTGGTAGTTTTGAGCAGTTCTGCATTAATTACTGCAACGAGAAGCTGCAGCAGCTGTTCATCGAGCTCATCCTGCGGCAGGAGCAGGAGGAGTACCAGCGTGAGGGCATCACCTGGCAGCACGTAAGTATGCTTTCTCACCTGCCCCCACCACACAGTCACAGCGTACGAGAACCCTTTTCACACATTGTTCTCGAGGGCTTAATATTCTTCTTATTATTAATTGTCATCAGTTTTCTTCTTCCATGTTAAATCTGTTATTTCACCTGGCAACATTACTAAAGGTGCCAAATCTATATTATTACAGATGATCACTTTACTTTATTAACCCTATACAATTTCTTTGCATAAGGAATTTGTCTTTTTTCGCATACCCCAGCTTGCTCTCCAGGAGACACACAGACAGGGAGGGAGAAGCCTGGGGACAGAGCGCAGGGTTAGCCTTTGTACAGTGCCCCTGAGGCAGTTGGGGTTAAGGGCCTTTTTCAGGGGCCCAACGGAGTAGGATTCCTCTGCCAGCCACGGGATTTGAACCCGCAACCCTCCAGCCATAGCTGCAGATCCTTAGCCACAGTGCCACTGCTCTGCCCCATATATGTCTCAGGCTGGGTTATGTGTCTTTGTCTTCTTCTGCCTTCTTCTTGCAAGTGTGCTTCCTCTGCGAGAGAGAGGTATCTAGCTTTCATTTTTTTATTGAACAAACAGGTAGAGCTCATCAAATGTGAAGAAACTCATGACGTGCTTGCTACCATTCTGACAGCCACATATTTCACATCACATTGAAATAAAAAACCCATGGATACTGACGCTCTGCGGGAGAATTTGTGTGCATTGTTGTCCGTGTGGGGCTCCAAGGGCGGTGTATCTGAGCTCTGCTCTAATGTGTGCCCCCGCCCTCTGCAGATTGAGTACTTTAATAACCAGATCATCGTGGACCTGGTGGAGCAGCCTCACCGAGGCATCATCTCCATCCTGGATGAGGCGTGCCTGAGTGTGGGCAAGGTCACTGACACACTCTGCCTGGAGAGCATGGACAGCAAGCTGGGCCAGCACCCCCACTACACCTCCCGCAAGGTCAGTTCACGCCTCATGCTAGACGGGTAATCTGCGCTCCTGGTGGAGTGTTCAGTCAAGGTGTCCCTGGGAGCCTTTTGTAAAGTATCAGGTGAAATGGCCTCACATTACACCTGTAGACAAAGGTGATTATATCAGCTGCTGGAAGCTACAGAGGAGTCTCTTTAGGAAGAAAACAGTGCTGGAGAGACTGAAAAAAAGATGTGTGTGAAAGAATTCTAGTTGATAATGATAGTTAAACAGTTATTGTTTAGAAGTTTGGAATGAGTACAGGGAAAAAGCTATAAAAGTTATGTTAGGACTCTGCTTGGCTTTGTTTTGGTTTAGACGTCGGGCTTATCAGGAAAATGAGCTGTCGAAGGCTGAACTTGAGATAAACAAGTGGCCTTCTGAAAGACGCACTATGCCTAAATCTCACACTACTCCTTGAGCACAGCCTTTCAGGGGATGGGAATCACAAAAAATAAATAATTTACTTCTGGCTCTTTTTTAGGACTTGTTTAACATATGTTTTCCTTTGGTTTAAAATGCAAGTTGAACAATTTTAGACTTTCGGTCTTTATGCCTGAGAAATTACTTCCAATGGATGCCGACAGTGCAGCTGCAGTAGAGGGCAGCATTTCCCTGTGAAATTCAACCGAGAAACTAGTGTCTGGAAGACACATTAATATGTGTCTATTATGTGATGTAGTATGTGAAAAAGATAGTGTCTATTAAGACAAATCTTTATGCAAAGTGAGAAAAATACCCCCTTTGCTCCATTCTTTTATTTCAACAGGCATTAAGGGCCCGCTGAATGTCTCCACCTAGCATGGGAAGCTTTCGCAGATTGTTTCAACATCAATTGGACACATCAGACAGCGTGAACTTAGTCTTACTGAAAGACACAGGTCACAGCTCAGGGTCCTTGGCTTTGAACCAGATAGGGGAGCCTTGTGTGTGGAGTTTGCATACCCAACCTATGGTTGAGTTTTCTCTGGGTGCTCTGATTTATTCCAACAGTCCAAGACATGCTGTCTAGGTGAATTGGCATCTCTAGTACCAATCTCTAAATTGTCCCTGTATGAATGTGTGTGTCCTACAATATAGAGTCTGGATGTTCTCTACCTTGTGCTAGTTGTCTCCCAGGTTTGGCTACAGCTTGCTGTGACCTGTATTGGACGAAGTGGTTACTGAAAGTGGGTGGAGTACTTCTAAAACCTTAGATACTTTTTTAATTGGTTGAATATGAAAAAAAAACATTTGTTGATTCTCATTTGCCGACACCTCGTTAGTATTTTGTTTTCTGTTCGGAATTATATTTGACTTAATTTTTTCTTTATTAGTTGCCAAGACCGTGGGTGTTATTTCTCACAGGATGAATACTCTAACCTTGGGATGCAGGAATAAAAGGTGCCTCAATTTAATGACTGCGTGTCTTGCTGAACAATCCAAGAGCACTGTGTTTAGTGCCAGGTTATTGATTCGCAGGAGCGTGGAGATGGGAGTGTGCATGAAAATTATGTTCCTGCTCTGTCAGTTCTTACCTTGACCTTGTGTATCTCACTGTGTGACAGCATGTGTTTGTGTCAGTAAGGTGAAGGAGGGGGGGATGACCTACTGGTAGGGTTATTGTGTGGCTTTCTTTTTACACATAGAGAATTACCAAAGGGATGACATGATCATTTTTGCCTGTGCTACAGAGTCAGACGGCAAGCTGTGTTACTGGTGTTTCTGTGAGAGTGAGATGTGTCAACCTCCCTGTCTGTGCAACATGTACAGTAGGAGACTGGAGCTCTCAGTTTTATGTGAAAGGAACACAGTGGAGCTGTACAATAAGCTCTAAATTGTGTAGGACACTAACATAAGACTTTTTGCCATTCCCCTGCTCCGGCCTCAAACCCAAACCCCATTTGATCCTGAGCTGTGCTACAGCCAGGCCTGACTAGTAACCCCGTGTTCTTCCCCTGCAGCTCTGCCCCACAGACAAGAGCATGGAGTTCCACCGTGACTTCCGCATTCGACACTACGCTGGAGACGTCACGTCAGTACACCCCGTGCCTACATCTGTGCTAATGCGCGTGTATACAAAATGTGTCTGGTATAATGCATGTGTGTTTCTGCGGTGTCCCACCATCTGCACGCTCCTACATTCTCCCTCTCTCCTGATAGCTTTCTTCCTTTGTGTGCCTTCTCTCCTTCAGTCTCGCCTTGTTCTAACTTTCCTGTAATTCTCTTTTGAGGTCATTTGCTTCAAGTCCTTGAGGCATCAGCCTCAATCAGCTCCCGGGCTCTTCCCCAGTATGATTAGTGACTGACATGCCCTTGATTGAGTTTGTCACTTCTAAATTTTGCATTCATTGGTCAAAATACTACACAATGCACTTTCCTGCTGTGGGCAGCTGCACTTAAACCCTGTTCAAAGTTGTACAGCTGGCTGAAATTATTCTGACTAGCCTGCTTTGTGAGGTAGCACAAATTGCAGTCAGTGTGAGCCTCCATGGTCTCCTGTACTGTCTGTAGTTAAGGTAATCCTAAATATTTTATATCTCTCCCCTAGAGTCAGTACTGGGAGAAGAAGATACAGAAATTCAATGACTTATTGCAATAGGAAATGAAGAATAATATATTTCACAGCCCATCAGAACTCTGATGGTATTGAAATGCAACAGGCATTCAAAACACTTAAAGCAAAAAGAACAATCTAGCTTTTACATGTCCTTGTTGAAGCAAAGCAGAGGATTAATCTAAAAAAGAAGTATCAGCCAATGGTCAGGGTGTGGACTTGGGAGCCGTGTATCTCTAGTCCCTGACAGAGCTGTTTCCAGCGACATGACTGATCTGGGTTATTACTGAGGGTCAGGAGAACAGCTGTGGATGACCACAAAGAATGAGTCATCCAGAGGCGCTGACTCACTGACAGGCGAGAGTGGGCAACAGGTGAGACGCCCTGCCTGGTGGAGAGCGGATATTGTTATTTGGCCGGTGTAGTCTGTCCCTAATCAATACTGCCTCCTGTCTCTGAAGGACGGCGAGAGAGAGCGAGATGAATTTGTGAGAAGAGGGGGTTATAAAACATTCTAAGTCACAAACACGATAATTTTGGCACAAAAGGGCTTGAAATCATAAAGTCTGGGTTAAGATAAAGTCATGTTCCCATAACAGAGCATTCAAGGTCTATAATAAAATAGCATCCTTATACATCTGATTTAATAAGTGCTGTCTTTTTTACCCTTGTTGCTTGGAGTTTTTTTACCTATGTGTGGCATGGATTAAAATACACCTGTGGTGAAGGAAGGAAGAAACTCTTGAGAGTTTCTTGGGAGTGCTTGCTGCCCTCGATCCAGGAATAGCAGTGGAGGACGGTTGTGTCTCACATGCTGTATGGGAGTCGAGAGGAAGCAGGAGGTCCCCTGGGTGAACAGGCTTGGAAGAGAGGGAGATGTTGTCTGAGTGCGACTGTCACCTCCTTTAATATCTCTGTGACTCTGATTACACAGTCTACTCTCTGGCTATATTTACTCCTGCTGCCCCACTTTATTCATCCTCCTTTGGCTCAGAGGCTGTGACCTACTTTGCTGACAGTTCCCAATCTGTTTGGCCACACCCTGCCAGGCCCTGCAACAACCCTGTTGTGACCTGGGGCTAGCCATCCTGGGGCAGGCTGGGATAGCGCAGGGTGCTGGAGGCGAAGTATGTCCGAGAATAATCCACACCCCATCTCCTGTGCTAATGCTATGTACAGTACGTGCATGTACAGTCATTTTATCTTTGGAACACCCAAATGTGTTACATTCTTTATCTGACTTGGAGCTACGTTTTTCACTTTGAAGCGTTTCATTCAGCTCTGTGGAGCTCTCCAGGGCTCAGAGATCTGACTGGAGATGTCACAGTTTTATCAAAGGACTGGCAGGAGTCTTGCTGTTGTATGCATTGCTAGAAGAGACAAGGATATTGACCTCCCCTGCTCTACAGGAATATACTGTATCAGCATGCCTGGACTATTAGGGTTTGATCCTCACTCACTGCCTTTAATATAGCACAGATGTTACGTTCCATTCCAGGAGAGCTGTAGTGCAGTGAGTCCCTCATCTAATCAGACAACACTGTCATACTGACAGCTGTTTAATTTGCTGGATCTGATTATCAATTGAATAATAAAATAGGACAATTAAAAAAAATGATCACGGACCATATGTCCTCTGGAGCCCACATGTGGTTCCTGCTTCTCTTTTAAAACTCTTTTAATCTCCTTTTCTGCCATCTGACGAACCTTATGCTTTAGTTCTTAAGTCCCTTCACTAAGGTTTAAGGTCATTTTGAGGATTTGGACATAAAGACAGTCACCCCTGAACCTGAACTCACTGTGTCAGTTAACCACTGTATCCAGCCCTACCATATTGAAATGAGCACTGCTAAAATTAATAGAAATGTCCTATTTTCCTACAGTCCTTCTGCAACACTGTGATGCACATAAGACATCTGCATGAGTGCCCATATTCAACCTAACACAATTTGGTGCATAGTTTTTGATCGCAGTTGTATTAATTATATATTAATGCTTCCCGGGTCCTCTGTAAAGGTAAAATGGTAGTTTCTCAAAAGGTCATGTAGTTTGAGAACAGCGCCTTTGAGAACAGCGCCGTTGGGTAGAGCTGGTCTCTCAGGCGTTTTTTCTGCATCCTGGAGATAATCTAGAGGGCTGAGCTTTGGCCCTTATGCATACATTTATTCAGAGATGGGGGGGGTGAGTGAAGGTGTACAACAAGCCAATACGGTCATTTAGAGACATGTCTAGTTCATTTGTAAAGTTCTTAAAATACTTAAGGATGTGTCTAAATTGTTCGCACTACCTCTTGCTAATGAAGAGGCAGAGCCCCTTAAGTTTTAAAGGACAGTCAAAAACCTCATTTGTTAAAAACCTGGGAGCAAAGGAGTTTTGGACAAATTAAAGAGAGTGATTGATAAAGTTAACCTTCATATTTTCATATGGAATTAAAAACCAGGTGATTCTGAGGCTCTCCAGGAATTCGAGTGAGGAGCATTACTCTAGACCAGTGACATGAGAAATATTTTAGGATGTTTTTTAAAACTAGTTCTCATCTAAATAGGTGTTTCCTTACATATTAATTAATTAACCTCATTATGATGAACAAACTTGAATAAACCAGATTTATGGCTTGACTTTTCAGGCCTTAAAAAAGAATAAATAGGCTCATCTATTGCAGGAATGCTTCGTTTAATAGAAAAATGAATTAAAAAGCATTCATTTTAGTACACAGTATTTACAGGCAGGTCCCGAAGGGTCTCTCCTGCAACTGTAGTATGTTAAATCTATCTCTGTTGAATATTCTGATGCTATTAGCTTGTAATGTGATAATTTCATACAAGATGTGCATATATTGTTTTGTAAATGATCAGCTTTATAGATTGTTCAGGGCTGATGAGTGAGATGAATTTGCAGACTAATGATTCATCTGCAATAGCTCAAGAATTTATTCAATAACAAACATTTAGTTATGTGCGGTTATACTCAAAAAGGCAATTATTTCCTATTGACTTAAAAAAATATGGTGTGAATCTTGAATCGTGCCAGGATTATTTTTTTTTTGTAGCAGAGTGTTTTTTGAGTGATGAATTCTGTCCTGTGTCCTCTTCATTCCAGCTGTGCATTGTCTTTTGATCTTACTTTGCAGTCCCACCAGGGCAGAAACCCAGATTTAGAATAATTAGACTTTTTGTACAGTTGGGACCTTCAAGCCCCAACAGACCAAAAAGGATTAAGTTAACAGTATGTTAGTTTATATGTCTTTAAAGTTTTAGATGTTTTGTAAATCTAGTTTTACTGAAATATACCTTTGTATGAGATATCTGCAAATGCGTTTTAAGAAACCTCCTTG
The DNA here is from genome assembly GCF_059453375.1 of Lepisosteus platostomus. NCBI lineage: Eukaryota > Metazoa > Chordata > Actinopteri > Semionotiformes > Lepisosteidae > Lepisosteus > Lepisosteus platostomus. The sequence goes on along the minus strand of NC_142622.1, from coordinate 22,160,321 downwards.
TGCATCTTAGATTTTTTAAATGAGAAAGAAGAAGATCTGAAGTAATAATTATAATAATAATTGCTTTCACTTTTCGCTTTTCTGGACACTCCGCTCAAAGCACTTTACATGTAATGGGGACTCCCCTCCACCACCACCAATGTACAGACCCACCTGGATGATGTGACGGCAGCCATAGTGCACCAGAACGCTCACCACACATCAGCTATTAGTGGGGAGGAGAGCAGAGTAATGAAGCATATTCATAGTTCCATGATTGGTAAGGGCCAATGGGAAATTTGGCCAGGACACTGGGGTTACACCCCTACTCTTTTCGAGAAATGCCCCGGGATTTTTAATGACCACAGAGAGTCAGGACCTCAGTTTTATGGTCTCATCCGAAGGACGGCGCCTTTTTTTACGGTATAGTGTCCCCGTCACTATACTGGGGCATTAGGACTAACACCCACTAACACCTCTTCCAGCAGCAACCTTAGTTTTTCCCAGGAGGTCTCCCATCCAGGTACTGACCCAGCTCACACTTGCTTAGCTTTAGTGGGTTGCCAGTTGTGAGTTGCAGGGTGATATGGCTGCTGGCATGTACTATATCTTTCTGTGTTGGGATTGGACATGTGGGTTGGTCCTCTGTGCCTTCCTCATTTTGGAGAGCTGCTCTCCCTGTCAGGGAGGGATACCAGATGTTGACATCCCATGATCTTATCAGATAAGCAGCCCAATCTAACTGGATAAATCAGATCTCTGATAACATATGAGGCTGGAAATTTCCAGAAATGACCAGGCAAGCTCAGGTATATAGCTGCATACCTGAGCTTGCCTACAAAGGGGAAATACAGAGGCAGGAAAATAGCATAGAATTAACTTTGCACTTGTGTTCCTCATGGACCAATTGAAACCTACCATGTATTGGGACCTGAAAGGTCTCAGCTTATATTTAGAGTATTATGAAATATATTTCACAACTATTTTTCACAGTATCACAATGGATATAATATCTCTAAATCATCAGGTTTTAATTACAGTACTGGAGGGCATTGTACTTGTTTTAGTTTCAGTTTAGCTCCAACATGTAACCTGTAATTGAAGATGTATGTGCTGAATTGGATCATTTTAATTTGAATTATTTTCAACAGAAAATAAATTTGAAAAGCCCTGCTTTTGTCAATTAAGTATTGAAAGCTCAAAATGAATGAAAAACAGAAAACACAGGGATCCATCTGCACCAGAGCAGAAAATCCCCCTTCAAAATGAACATTTGGCATGCCTTAGAGCATATTATGAGGAGAGAGTAAAGAGAGAATGGGAAAGAAGCAGGAAAAAGCATGTGAATTAGAGAGCTCCATCATTACATGTCTAATGAAGACAAACCTTTCCTTTTCAGTTTGAAACTGGTGCTTTGCAATTTAAGCTTGGGAGCTGTCTTCCCTGTGTCTTCTCTGTCTTCTTTCTTCTTTAAAGCCCTCTTTGATCCATATCCAGGTGCTTTGTGCAAGTATGGTGTAAATTCTCTTTATATTAACTCTTCTTGTTTTTGCCCATCCTTCAGGTACTCTGTGGAAGGATTCCTGGAGAAGAATAAAGATCCTCTGTTCCAGGACTTCAAACGCCTCATGTATAACAGGTCAGAGGTTCCTCTCCACCCAACTCCTCACTCTTCCCTTGTCCTTTCATTGCTATTCTTTCAGCCCACCTGACTGACTACATACCCACCTATCCTGACCCCTGTGCAGACCACAGTGAACATTAATCATATAGGAGGACAGCTCTTATTAATAATATTAATCTTTGTTTTGTCTTTACCTTTACCTCTAGATCATTCATTATTTGGAAAATAGATGCTGCACAATAGCTCCTACTAATCTCTCTCCTGACCCTTAGTTTATTGCTGCTGGCATGCCACAGGGTTCTGCCTTGGATATTTAATATTTACACGGAATATTTACAAGGTCAGGTTATTCAATGTCCATGCAAATTTTGTTATATAAGTACTGTTATACTCAGATGTGCTTTTCCTTTTAAACTGACTATGATATAGCTTTTGCAGTCTTGCCTCACTGGATTATTAAAAAGCAGAATGTATACAGTAGTAACTCCCTACAGATAATTTCTGATAAAGTCTGGGATCTACCAGATGAAATACTGAACTGAGTTATTTTCTCCTTATTGCTTTTATACCATTATAATATCAAAATGATGATCTGATATACAGTGTTATACAGTATATTATCATACATCATTTCTAGCCTGTGCCATTCATGTAGAGTATTCAATGTAACCGAGACAGCCTATATTAATCTTTTCAGTATTTCCTATTTACGTCCATTTGCAACATTGCTACTGTAGATGCTGAGAGATTAGTTTCCTCACCTGCATTCCTCACCTTGAACACAGTGTATTGCAATGCCCTCCTAACAGTTCTTTAAGAAGTCTTCTAGATGTTCAAACTGCAGCTACCCATGTTCTAACAAGGACAAAACCTCATGATCATATTTCACCTGCATGATTTCACCTTCACTATTTACCTAATTTTAAAAGCATTATTGCTAACATACTGTATAAATCCTTAAACAGCATGATTCATTCTTACATTGCTGATCTGCATACTCCTTATCACCCCACTCAAAACCTGAGCTGTACTAGCTGTACCAAACTCCAGGCCGCAGTCAAGGTGACAGGATTTTCTAGGTTAATGCACCAAGTCCTAGGAATTCCATGCCAAATGATAATAGCTTTTCCAAATCACTGGAGATGCTTAAATCATGTTTAAAGACATTCTATTTTAATTTGCCTTCTTGTTGCACATTGTCTTATATGTTTTGTATGTTCTTATATTTAATTTCTACATTTATATTCAATATAGTATAATTAATTTAATAAAATATAATTTTTAATATTTATATTTTTTTTATGTTTTGTGCCTTTTGATACTTGTTATGAAAGATGCTTAATATGACTTAACTGTTGTTAATGTCATACCTATGGGGCTAAGTACTGTGTGCACTTTGTAAGCAGTATACCTAACTTGAATTGTGGTGGCACCTGGCTCAATGCCAGTCAGTCGAGAGGTGCGAGCATTGTGTCCCCCTGGATATGGCACAATTGTGGCCCTGCACTCCACCCTACACTGCCCTTCCTTTACTACCTGATTGCTGGATATCAAGTCCTAGGTGTCAGAGCAGCAATCTCAGAAGCTTTTGGATTAGCACATGTGTACATGGAACCTTTACTGCTCAAGCAGTCTGTCACACTAGTACAGGCACAGAACACAATTTCATCTTAGGATGGTACAGGTATATATCACACACATCCATATACCCTGTGCTTAAAATCTCTTAAGCCATACCTGGCTCTAATGCCTTTGTCTCTAGATGTCCTTGGGGAAATGTAGGTCATACTGAGAACAGCGAGATTCCTGTACCTCTGTACACTCCTTGGGTGTTTTTGGAGTACAATGCAGAAAACTCTAGAACAATGCACAAAAATACAGGTACAGGCAATGTTATTGTAGTCCTATAAAGTATCAGTTATGGTCTTCACATACACACTAACAATGGGGCCCTACCTACACAGGCTGCTCCCTGTTTGCTTTCAGCACTGAATGATAGTCCTGTACTGACAGAGTGTGCTGGTACACTTTCAAAATCAATTTTTTTTTATTTAAAATCAATCCAGTTTATTTGACTTGGCAAAAATAGGGACACAGCCAAACTGCAAATCCTTCCTCAAAAGCAATGTGTTTGTCGGAGGAGGCTCTTGTTGCCAAGTTAAATACAATCTCTCCTTCTCCCTTTCCAACTAGCTTTTTGCCCCCATCTCTTTCTCTCACCTCCTCTCACTTGCTCTTTACCCATCTCTCTTCTTCTCTCCCCACAGCTCCAACCCGGTCCAGCAGGAGATGTGGCCAGATGGTCAGCTCTGTATCACAGAGGTCACTAAGCGCCCGCTGACTGCTGCCACACTCTTCAAGAACTCCATGATAGCACTGGTGGACAACCTGGCCTGCAAGGTTAGACACAAGCACATGCACAAATGCAAAAAGACACATGTATACAGAGATAAACAGTGCTGCAGGTAAAGTCATGTGGTCCAACAGGGCTAATCCTTTAGGGTCTAATTAACTCCCATGGTGTGTAGTAGAGGTAAAACCCCAGCCAGCTCTCATGAGGAAACCTCTGGGGAGGTTCCTCTCATCTATCTGCCAGCTGCCTCCTCAAATAGAAATTCATTCTGTTGACAAGCATCTTTCTCATTCTCTGTTTCCTCAAAAAGTGTTTGTGCTGGGTTGTATTGATTTTAAAGTTTTTGTTCCACTCGAACTCTTGATTTCTTAACTAAGTCTAATTATTTGGCTAGACCCAGCAGCCCTTAAAGACCAGTGTTTGAGAGCTGCTGATGCTGTCTGGGCATAAGGTGTGTACTCAGTGCTCCACTGAGTTTGATTATTGTACTGTTGCCTCAGTGAACAACTCATTTTAAAAATGCAAGAAGTGAACAAAATGTACTGGCTTCCCCTGGCTGCCCGCAGCTCTGCCTCACAGACATGATGAATGCAGAGAAACACACACTTTTAAATCTGAATGTCCTGTTTATCAGGCTGTGGTCTTGTTTTTTTGTGCTTCAGCCTTCCTGCTTACCTTGACTGGCTTATGTAAATATAGTAGTGAGTGGGTGGAACGAAAGATTGCAGATTACTGGTTTACTGAAACTGCTTCTTCTTGTGAGTTAGACAGACAGAGCACACCATAGCAGCTATACAGTAGACAGCAACTCAGTTTAAAAAACACACGCTTACTGGTCTTGGAATGAAAGAGAAAAAGTGTTTTTCTTTCCCACTGTTTGTAATTTCTCTTTTGAGTGCTGACTAGATTTTAAATAGCTGTACATCTTATATTCCTTGCACAATAACAATCTCACAAGCTCATTTAAGATGCAATTGATCATCTTGTTTTTTACTGAACGAGTTATATCTGACATTTTGTTTTTCACTGACAGAGTTATATTTGATATTTATTGTGTGTGACACACTTTTCTCTTTAAAGAAACAGAGGTTGTCTCAGTGGGGTGTGGGGAAGAGGGGAGTATCCAGGACAGATTGTGTTTTCTAGGGCACATTGAAGGGCCTGCAGTTTCTCTTGTAGCCCAGTGGGACCCCTTTGCTAAACCCCCCCTATCCTCCCCCCACCCAATCTCCTTCCCTGTTAGAGAGCTAGTAACAGAAACTGGGCCCCTGAGTTTATACAGCACCCATTTCTGTGCAGAGAGTACAGAGTGAAAGAGAGATAAGGAGAGACAGACAGAAAGCATTCTCTTTCAGGCCTGGCTCTGTCATCTCTCCTAGTGATAGCCCCTTCCCTCTTTTTTTCACTTATGATTAATGGTTTCCAGGTCCCTCTCTGCGCTATTCCTGTTTCTGGGCAGATAGGGGAGGGGGGGAGGGTTTGTGCACTGGACACCTTGAACTCTACCTTCACAGCAAGAGCTGAGGCCTGATTCACCAGTCTTCCCTCTTTCTGAACTGCAAACTCACCTTAAACCCTTCTCTGCAGTTTTCTAAAGGAGTTTAAGAGAGCAGCTTAGTACCCTAAAAAAACCTTACCGAGCTGCAGACACAGGTTGCTGTGACATTGGAAAATCTGTGGGATTCTTGTTTGCATTTCAATCTAAAACTTTTCTCTGTTCTAAAGAGGCTGTAAGAATACTGTGGCATTACAGGGGGGCATGCCCAGTGTGGAGGCAGAGCCCTGGAGGAAGGGCGACACCTCATCTTTGTGGTCACAGCTGTCCCGGCTTCTAGATGATAAACCACAGCTGTGCAGGTCCTATAAAGGCACACTGAACACACACAGAAGGGACAGGCAAGGCCACCCCTGAAAAGGGGAGTTTTTACACCAACTGTCCCGGAGGGGATTACACCTGCCTGTCCCATTACATATTTTTACCGGGGCAGGCACACCTTTTTCATGCACTAAGTTTTTATATATTTTTTGGCTTTTCACGCCCTGCTCAACAACAAAAAGGCAAAATAAAGGAGTACCGCTGTGCATCGCGACCTCCAGGCTGGGCTTTGCCTCTTTAGCGGGGTCCAGTCTGGTCACCGCTGTGCTAGCGGTTCTTCTCTTTCCCAGGGTGGACCCCATTAAATAGGGTAAGCCCAGCCTGGAGGTCGCGATGCACAGTGGTACACTTTTCTTTTGCCTTTTTGTTTCACTTTTACCACCCTTTTTGTGTTATTTCTGGTCCCTGCTAACCTCACACTGGTGCTTCTGTCCCTCAGTTAGGGGGGTTGATGTTTTACTGCTTTTTACTGCTCTACTGACTTTTTCCTCCCACTGCTCCACTGTCACAATACACATTTATTACGACAGAAGAGGCCTTTTTAAGATAATGCTGCCTGTTTTCCCATAATGAGACAGATCCAATAGTCTCATGCAAGTCTCATACTGTTTACTAAAGGGTCTCAGAGTCAGCAGATCCATGACCTTCTGATGTTGCTGCAAATTACGATGGGATGAATTTTCCTTGTCAATTTAGAGTAGCACATTTCTGTGTTCTTCAAATCTTAAGATATTACTGCTTTCATACTAAGAGATCACGTCTCTGTCTACCTTCTTTATGTCACACGCTTCAGATATGTGAGTAAAGACCACAGTACACACTGAAGAGCAGTACATTGTGAAATAACGTATTAATTTATTTCTCTGTTTTTATGTCTGTCCACCTGTAGGAGCCCTATTATGTACGCTGTATCAAGCCCAATGAGGTGAAGTCACCACTGGCATTTGATGAGGCTCGATGTCGCCACCAGGTGGCGTACCTGGGTCTCCTGGAAAATGTCAGGGTGCGCCGCGCAGGGTTTGCCTATCGACAGCCCTATTCCCGCTTCCTGCAAAGGTGAGTCTCTCTGATGTCCCAAGGTGCAGTTTGAGCTAAGACTGCAGCATTACAAAGAGCAGTTTACACCAAGAAACAGGGCTTTCAGCTCTTCAGCAGATCACATTTGCTGCCTTAGCTCTTATAAAGATATTAGACTTCCAAAGCATTCACTTGGACACTTCATGCTGGTCATTTACATCACTTCTTAGGTGTATCTTGATTAGTTGGCTGGCATATCAGAGAGATTTTCAGGTTTGTCAAAAGATTAGAACTTGCAGTGGGCATTTGACTTGACCAACCTTTGTCATGTGTGCAGTAAGGTCTTATTGAACTCTCTTAATAGATTTTTCAGCAATGTGCACAGTACAAAACAAACTTAATTACAAACTTAATTAATCTCACTCCCACTGAGTTCACTTCAGTTGCATCTTGAAATTATTTCAAAAGAGAGTCAGCAACTTTCAACTGTTAAAGGAAATAGAGGTTTATTTGAGCCATACAACCAAAATTTATGGGCAGTTTAGTTATGGTTCTTAGTGTTGTAAAGTGATATGAGTTCATCTTATTTGAGAAATAAGATTAGTTTTGCAGAGGCCATGGACAGTTTAAGTTGAGACTCTAACATGCTGACTTCTCATGTGGGTATACTGCAATAAAGTTGTACAAGGTGTGTGGGTTCAAGGATTCAAATACATGTTTCAGGAACCCACATTGTTTCTTACTGGATAGATGGGTGCACTTATATTATCAAGTTCAAGTCCATATTTTAATCTGATTTAAATATAATGGTATTTAGGAAACTAAGTATAATTCTTCACCCAAGACTGTCTTTTCAAAGTCATATTTATATGTTATTAAATAATTTAATTGAAACACACAAGCCTGCACTCAAGTAGCATAAAAGCATTTTACAGCTGTCTCGTGCATTTCAAACCAAAATGTATTTCTGACGAGACCTTGAAAACATTGCACTTTACTTAATTCACAGTGATGTGATTTTTTTTAAGTGCAATGAAAAGATTTGATTAGTAACCTCTTATATGGTCACATGCTGCCTTCTTGACTGAGTGCATGAGTGCTTGAATGGAATTAAAGTTGTCAATCTATCAGTTTAAAATATTTTTCAGTGTATCCGTGTCTTCTGGATTCTCTTATAGGTTAGTTGCTCTGTGCTTCCTCAATGCATCCTATTCTGCTCTAAAGATAAGTAGAAGGAGTTATATAGTCACAGTATAGATTTTATGGGGCTTCCTGGTGCCTCAAATAGTAATAGCACTCTTCTGAGAATTAGTTGAGCTCTATGATTGTGAGTCTGAACCTGGGTCATGTCACTCGCCGACTGTGACTGGAATATCCCATGAAGCAGTGCACAATTGGCTGAACACTGCAGAGGGTATGGTGAGATTAGTCATGTAGAACTCAGTGGACTCCTGTGGTGCTTTCAGGAAAGTATGCACCTCTCCTTTGATCAGTGCTGAACATTTGGGACAGCGTATCTTGGGACGTAGTAAAAAATTAGGGACTCTAAAGTGGGCTGGTTGTAGGAGTCTTCCTACACTTTCTCATTTTCTTCTGTGTGTGGTCATAGTGTGTGTAGTTTTTGAAAATGTCTAAATAAGTAGGTTTATTAGATTGAGAAGGAAGAATAATAGGGTTGATTTCCCAATGTTAGAGACACAGGACCTCATGTTCTTGGAAGAATTATTCCTCATTATGGAAGAATAATTGTGTGACTCAGGGAAATAAGACAACGAGTGAGAAGATGAGTACACCCAACACCTATCTACAGCATGTGTATCACTCAGTCTCTGTCTTGATCTCAGGTACAAAATGACTTGTGAGTACACGTGGCCCAATCACCTGATGGAGACAGACCGTGAGGCAGTGGAAGCTATCATAACGCAACACAATTTCCAGGGTGATGTGGCATATGGGCTGTCAAAGGTGTTTGTGCGCACGCCCCGCACCCTCTTTACACTAGAGCAGGAGAGAGCTGCCCTCATTCCCATCCTCGTCCTCTTCCTTCAGAAGGTAGGTGTGTTCACATGTCCATGACAAGACAGCCCCCCCCACTTTCCTTGTCTCTCATCTTTTCCTTCTGACCTTCCCAGGCTTTGAGACTAGTGTTTAACTAGTCAACACTGCCTCCGTCTCTCTCTTTCCCAGTCCCTGGGCACTAACCACTAGTCTGTGCTAAACATTTGCATAAATCTATTCTGTTTGAAAGACAACAGTAAATAAATAGGCTTTCGGGCCTGGTAGAAGTGAAGTTCAATATCTGTAAGATAAAACAGGCTAATGGCTAAAGTAACTCTCTGACAATGGACTGACATTCCCAGCACATGCCTGAAAAAGCCCTGCTTTTTTCCTTTTCTTTTTTTCCAGCTTTTGCTTTTGTTCCTGCTCTTTTTTTCCTTTGTTTTGCCTTTTAAAAGTTGCTCATGCTCTTCAGAGCAGCGAGCGACCCCCAGTAATGACCTGTGAAATGAGTTGCAAATTGCCATGACTCCATGAGCCAGTGAGGTAATGGTGTAATTAAGTGCTGGGCATTTTGATCTTGGTCCTGTCAAGGAGTCTGTTAATGACGGGATTGTTTGCTTGAGGCTGTAGCTCATTGCTGTCTCCTTCCCTTTGAAGTTGCAGAAAGGAAACTGTCTGGTTTTATACTGTATCAGCTTCACACTGGCTTCATTAACTCCAATCGATTAGAGGAATTTCTTGGTTGACAAAAGAGTTTTTTCATAAAGCGCACCAGTAACTTCCTGTTCTTTTTCTAATTCAAATAATTGCATTATAGAGTTATGAAATTATTTTTTTTCTATGCCAACTCCTGTGCTTGAGGGTCGAGTAAGGTGGCTACAAGAAAGCCTCTGTAAACATGCCCAGAGGATTAATTGAACTAATTATATAGTGACTGTAATGACCCTGGAGTGGGGTTTTTATGGACGCACATGAAGTTTGGTTCTGACTGCAGTGACAAAATGGATAAGGGCTCCATACCCTTGCTTTTGCAACAGTCAACAGTTTATTGGAACATTAACAGGCATCTTGTAGCACATTCATAAAATCTCATTAATAAATTCTCCGCTATCATGTTGGACACTGACAGTATGCACAGGTGTGCCATTTTCCCCAGCTGTGGTGGGAGGACCCTGACTCAAACAGAGAGCAAGATAATCAGGATGACTATTTGTCAGTGACCAGCTGTACTTTATTACTCAGGTCTGGCGGGGAGCGTTGGCGCGCATGCGTTGTCGGCGGATGCGCGCAATCTACACCATCATGGGCGCCTACAAGCGGCACAAGGTGAAAGCGCACTTCCACGAGGTGGAGCGACGCTTCGCCAACGTGCGCAACATGCCTGACTATGGGAAGAGTGTGGAGTGGCCTGAGCCTCCTGCCGTGCTCAGCAAGTTCCACCAGAACACACAGCTGCTCTTCAGAAGGTTCGAGATGGCTGGTGTCTCTGTGCATGTCAGGCTTTGTCTAGTGTCCATGCACACGTGACTGTTCTTAGAAAGCCTGTTCAGGTATCAGTGTTTGTCCTTGTGTAGACCAAGGTGTTTGGCACTGTATATTGATATAACTTTTCAAGATTGTATGTTTCTATGAGTGTATACATAGCTATATACTGTAGTTGTGTCTGTCATTGCAAGACCTGAAATCTGCTGCACCAAGAAAATGTTTCTGGACTCTTTCTCTCTCTCTTTGCCTTTCCCTTTGACTTTATCCTCCCTTCGTTACTCTCTTTCTAATGCTTTCTCTCGTTCCTCTGTGTCCTCTGTGTGGTCAGGTGGCGGGCACGGCAGATCATCAAGAACATACCTCCCTCCCACATGCCAGAAGTGCGGGCCAAGGTGGCAGCGATGACTGTCCTCCAGGGGGAGCGACCCGCCTGGGGCTGTGGGAGGACCTGGGAAAGAGACTACTTGTTCTCTGTGAGTGCAAGAAGGCGAGTGGGGAGACTTTGTGAGGGTGGGAAGGGATGCAGTGCTTGTCTTCCTGGAGCAAGGATAGTAGGGAAGCACTTTTTAAAACATTAAGAGTCTGCAGCATTAAAACTTACACCCTCAAAACAGCAACATCAGCCAAAAAACTTTTACTTTCACAACATATATACTTGCCTTGAGCAAGTATATGCATGAGAGTATTTATTAGACCCTGCAAAATGCACAATGCCAAGTTACCGGGTGCTGCTCTGTTTGTATCTGCTGTGTCTGTGTCTTTGCTGCTCAGAGTCAGGATTCATGTGTATTACTTCTAGGTTTCTTGTTAAAATAAAGCAGCACTCTATAAATGAGTGTTTGCTCAGGGCTCAGTTTGCTTAATTTAACAGACATAAAGAACAATACTGATGAACTGAATGAGTTCTTTTAGTGGCCATGATTTTTATCTATTCAATCACATGGTCGAGACAATTATATTGATCCCTTATAATAAAGATGTAACTGGTCTGATAGAGGACTAAAATGACCTTAGTTACAATAAATAATGGAGGGGCCAGGGTAGTAGTGGTCCTCGATATCTGAGAGGAAAGAAAGAATACATTGATGTTTGGATATGAGTTCTAGGTGTGAGCTGGGTCTTTCTGCAACCTGGGTAACAGTTCTAGAGACAGGACATACTGTATAGGCTGCTCTCCTCGAGCTTGGCATAAGGGTGGCAGTAGAGTTCTGCCAAAACAAACCACCTTCACCCACCTCTTCACCACCCCGCAGCATTTCCAGCCCATCACACTGACAAGCAGAGTAATGACCCAATTAACCAATTCAGTAGTTAAGCCTAGGTTAGATCTTGAAGTGCTTTGTAATTGGCCAGAGCTATAGCATTGCTTTTGTGCTCCAACAGTACAGTTACAAGAGTCTGAGATCCCCAGGGCAATTCTTTCTGACAAAGGGACGCCTCTGTTTCAGTCCCACAGTCTTCTGTTTTAAATCCTACATATGCAGCTCCTGCATCTAATTAAGTTCAAAACTGCTCAGCAATATCATCATCTAAATATGCCCTGGAGCTGCAGGACCCTTACATAAGTGACAGTCAAGGCTGGGACAATGTGTATGTGTTTTAGGGCCATCAATCTGGATGTTACTTGCAACTGCAAATGTTATTTTCTCTCTAAAATTCAACATGGTCGGCAATTTTCTATGGGTGGTGAACAGTCCACAGGTTCAAATTTAGTAAATTAGAGATTCTGTTTGGAAGAACCCCACAGAAGATACTGGGGTTCTGAGGAGATGATTGTAGCAGACATGGTTTATATCAGATACGGATTATGTGTTTCAGGTGCGAGACTCTCCTCAGACCAGCTCCAGCTTTGCCAAGGTGTCGAAGGAGCTGAAGAGTAAAGACCAATACAACACAGTGCTGTTCTCTAGCTTTGTCCGAAAGGTAATCTTACACAGCCCTTGTGTTGTACAAAATGTATTGTCCGGATATTCCTTCAAATAGTATCATACCTAATCTGTATAGAGCCATGCCCAAGTGCTTCTTGCTCATTTTATGTTTCCTTGCAAATAGATAGGAAAACATGCAGGCACTCACATCCTCATATCATATCAATACATAGAAACATACAAGCTAATGCAATCATACATGTAGACAAACTATTTCATTGTATTTTCTCTCACTCTCAGTTTCCTACTCTTTTGATCTGCCTATCTTTATTATACTCCCATATCCTCTCTCTCTGTCCCTGTCTCTCCCTCTTTCTCCCTTTCTTTCTGTTCTATCTGTGTCCCCCCCTCAGTCTGTCTCACAGTCTCTTCGCTCATGTTCTCCCTCCCTCTGCTTTCCCCAGATGAACAGGTTCAACAAGAGCACAGACCGTGCACTCCTGATCACTGACACCCATCTCTACAAGCTGGAGCCACGCAAGCAATTCAAAATGTTGAAGAAGCTGCCTCTGGACAGCGTGAGTACAGACACAGGCTAAGACAGACTTCTGGCTGTCCACATGTCCACTGATCACCTATCCACAAGAACATGTTTGGTGATTGGGGATAGTGTAGTGTGTAGAGTCCTGCAGAGATTTTAGTGGATAAAAAGAAGGGTTCACATCAACCACACATTTGTTGCTCTCACAGCCTGTCTGGACCAACTGCAGGCTAACCTTAGAGTTAAGGGCAAGGTTAGAGGTTTAATTTTAACATTACAGTGTAACAAGGGTAACAAGCAAGGTGAGCATTCAGTGTAGGTCCAGTGTCTGGGTTACTGTATGGTTTATTGCTAGGGAAAAGCCTATAGATTGAGATTACACTCATGGTCATTGTTAGGATGAGGGTAAGGCTAAGTACAGTGTTCTTCAGATCTGATCTACAGACCAATGGGCTTTTTTTAAGTGAGGAAACAAGTTTGACCTACATTATCTGAAATGTAAAAACAGAATAATTCTAAGGGAAGGATATTCTGAGTTTATCATGAAGCTAAGACTTGCAATTTTCATTTCATGCTCTGCTCTTGGAAATGCGATTACCAAGCTCTGAGGGCATTCTGAAACAGCATAGGAAGCATGTCTTCATAATGTGATACTGCAGCCAGCAACCTAGAGTCAGAGCTCCGACTTTCTCATCTGAAAGCTACTGTATATTGATGCCTCAGAGCAACCATAGGAGAAGATATGCCCTGTTTTTCTGAACAGTTCCTGCTTCTTCTGTTTTCTTCAATTTTTCTTATTTTTTATTTTCCATATTCCTCATATGTAGTTTTCCTTTATATTTATATAGTTTTTTGGACTGAAGACAAATGCTTGATCACGTCTCTTGCCATTTTATGTACTGTAGAACATACTTGGTGTCTTTTATTCTTTTCTGAGCTCCCAAATGAAATAAAAGGTATTTTATTGCCCAGAAAGTTTACGATTTTAACTGCCAAAGCTGTGCTACTGTACGTGTTAAATGTTGAGAATTCGCATATAAATTAACACTATAGATTATAGACAGTTTGAGGCTGCCTAATACATGCTCACTCCTCCTCGGTCTGCAATGCTGTGTGTGTTGGAATTGCAGACATGAGGCCATCTGGGTTTGCCTAACTCTTCCTGTGTCCATACAGGTGACAGGAGTGAGTGTGACCTGTGGGAATGACCAGCTGGTGGTTCTGCACACCCTCGCTCGGGATGACCTGCTGTTCTGTCTCCAGAGGGGTGAGCTCAGCCCTAACGAAGATCGTGTTGGAGAGCTGCTGGGCATGTTGGCTGACCATTTCATTCGGTGAGACACCCAGACAGGACTGACCACTAAGACATCACGCTTACATTGACCAAACTAAAAATGATCCTCTTCTGTTCTGTTCATAACGTACCACTCTGTTTGCTGGAAAAGCAGTGTGTAATAGTGATTAGGGGCTCTGGACTCCAAATTGGATGCATATGGGTTTGAATTTTGGCTGGTCTCTTGGAGCCTGGAGATTGATACTGTATGTGATGGTTGGTGAGGAGGTATATCCAATCATGCTGTTCGCTCAACATTTAAGAATCCAGGACCATATACAGTATAGTAAACTGTCAATATTTGTAGTTTCTCCTGTGCATGCAAAAAGTTTTTAGTGACTACTTCTTCACATTCTTAAACCAAATTCACATATTCATGAGCTGTGCAGTAGGCCCATAAACACGGGTGCCCACTTCTGCATCTTCATCTCACAAATCTACTTCACCTGACCTGCATCTGACTCTAGCTTGGTTAACAAAGAGGTAACATGTTTATGTAGCAGTGCCGTGCACCATCGGTTATGCTTTAGTTATTCATTTCTGTCAGGAAAGCGTTACATGTATGTTGTGTGAAGGCCCGTTATCAGAGCAAAGCAATGTGAGTGCTGTGCTGTGAAATAATAGAAATATTTAATAACAAAAAAACCTCCATGGTCCCCTAACTTATCACAGTCTTAGTTCTTCTACTGTATGTCTTAGGGAAAAGAAAAACAAAAGAAACTAGAAGAAAGAGAATCTGATAAATTGAAGGAGAGTGAGTTGGTTGAGTGGGAAGGGAGAGAGTATGTTCAGTTTATTTTGTTATTACTGTACTGAATTTGTAAGAGCAACTAAGACAAGATTTAAACAGTAAAGAAAATGTGCTCTCCTAAGATTGAAAAAAAAAAAAAACTCTAATACAAGGTAAGCTATAATATCATAACAGTGATTTAATGTAATTGTTTGCACATGCAAATACTTGAATTACAGGGGAAAAACAATGCTTTGATAAGTTTGCAGTATTCATTTTCATAAAAAAATGCTTTCTACTAATAAATATTAACACTATTTTGAAATCATGCTTGTTTCACCACCTATATCCTACTAAGTCCCGCAAATTTGACATTCACAGAGACTTTAAGGCACCTAACCCCTGAGAATACTGAGGTTTTACTGTATTGTATTTGTTTGGAACTATTGTGAATCCTGATATTCAGGAGAAAGGGTCAGTGTTAGTGAAAAGTAAGAGCTCGATAGAAGATGAAAGGTAACTATACAAAGAGTGCCTGGTGTCTGGACCAAAGTAGCAAACCATTTCTCATAAGCTAAATTTATCTGAAATGAAACTTGAGGGGGCAACTGGCCAACTATACTGTGTTTGTATAGTACTTTCATTGTGTGCTATAGTAAAGCACAGTCTGTTCATGGTAAAAAAACAGTGAATTTTAGGAAAGAATAAAAAAAAGGCAAGTGTGTGGCAACAAAGGTAAAAGTGCAAAGTTACTGTGTAGCTATGCTGTAGTTAACGTTTGTAAAGGGCAAAAATGTTGTATGTTATTAATATATCCATTACCTTCACTCAATGTGATCTGCAAATGTCACTAAGCTTTTGCTTTACTTTTAAAGATAGGAGGTTTACCTGGAATTTATCCACTTATACTCAAAAACAGCAGGCATTTCCCCATCACTAGGAGCTTGATCAGACCAGACGGCACTTAAGTGCTCTCTGGTCAAGGGATGAGTGGTCTTTCTTTTTCGAGATTGACAAAGCTTGATGCTTTCGAGCAGAAAGAGACTAATAGGAGAGAGCTCCTGCAGTTGTTCATAAGGTATCCACAGAATGCTGGCACCCTGTGTGTTTATTGTGTAAACATGCTCAAAGAATTTTAAAAAAGGGGATGCGAAGACATTCTGCAAAAATGCACCTTTCTATCATTTCTGTATCCAAAGGGAGGTAGTTTATAGTGCTTGCTCTCAGTCATCTTCCAGTCTTACTGCTGGAGACCCACATACCTGCTGATCAACCTCCCTGCCAAGATCTTTAATTAAATAAAGCCTAGCATTTAAAAGAACTAATGAGTATCTTAACTCAACAGCCAGAGATGTTATGCTGCTTATAAACCATAATAATTGAAAGAGAGTCTCCAGTATGTTTAAGAACTAAAGAGTTCAGCACAATCTTAATATAAGGTCATTTGGGGTCCAGTTGTGTAACTGAGAGCTTGGCTGGAAAAAAATAATGGAGTTTGTAAGCACCCAGGTCTGGGTTTGGGGATCCCTGCTCAATACATCTCTAGATTTACTGTCATATTATGATAAAAAAAACATTTCATGATGGACTACAGTCGCTGTTCATTATGCTTCAGATGTGAGTAAATACAGCACTGGATGGGGAAAAAAAAATGAGGTTAAGAAGACCTTGTGGACACTCAGTACAAACCTTCCCTCAGGACAAAGTCCACGTGCCACTAGAAAATGTAGGATTTCTGTGCTCGGATATGTGCCTAATTGCAATACGAGTCGCAGAGCCAAGAGCCAAGTTCAGTTCCCAGTCTGCACCCATGGTTATAAATAGAGCAGCTTCTACTGTATGTGTCCTGCCGCAGCTCTTTAAATTGATTTGTTTTCTAAACCTTAATCCATAAATCCGTTTATGAGCGCATCACTCCTGGAAAACACACTTCCGCTTCCAGCTGCCCAGGAAACACCGGCATACCAGAGCTCAGAGAGAGAGAGAATGAAGTGAGGGAGAAGATCACAGGAGTGAGCTCAGGCATGAGTGGGGATTCTGGAGAAGAGACACAAAGAGTGCATTGTGGCATTAACCTTCTGAAATAGAGAACTAAAGACTGGATGAGCAAGATGCAAGAAAGCTTGAAAGCATCTAATGACAGAACTATTCTTCAAGTCTGAAGGGCTTATTTAATTGCTGTGCAGTGCCTACAGCACTTTCAAACATGAGGCGAAGGTGTTCCCGATGCATACATTAGTAGACAGTATTCTCTGGTGTTCGTGGCATCAAATGGCGATGCCTTCTCAGCCGTGAAGGGGACATGTACACCCTTTGATGCAACCCAGAATGGATCATTGAATGACGTTATTATTATTCATTCATTTGACTCTTTTATCCAGAGTGGCATACATTTGCCCCCATTTATACAGTTAGGCACTTTGCTAAAGCAATCTGAGTCCCACCTTGTTCAAGGTCCAACAGCAGAGTCTCGCCTGGGATTCAAATCCATAGCCCAGCAGGTTTGAGTTCAGTTTTGAGTTCAAGGTGCAGCTGGTACTGACAGTGCAGAATGACTCCCCTTCCCAGCTGTCAGGCTGATGCTGGAGGGTGGACCAGAAGGGCTTGTGCTGCTGCTATGCATCCAGGCTAATCTGCAGGCCCAGACTCTCTCCGTCTTTGTCTGTGTGCTCCCCTGTCGGAGCGCGTTTGTCAGGCCATCTGGGGTGATTACAGGGGTCGTGACCTCTGGGGACTGATCACAGGCAGGAGGGTGAGGGGAAATGCCGGGATCATCTGCAAGGATGACAACACATGCACATGCCCAGAGAGCGGCGTGTGTCTGAATACAAAGAAGGGACAGGCTGAGCGATCTTTGGCCCGTATTTCACGACATGGCTTTTCATATTAAAATGTTGTTGAATTTTAAAATAATCTTGGTCTTGAGCATTAGGATGTTGCAATTCCAAGAACAACTACCTAATAATGATATAATCAAGAAACACTAACAGAATGACTTTCAGATTTTGCTCCCCTGAAAACATTTTGCCACACTTATTTGATTTCCAAAAGAAGCTCAGTTAAGGCCTCCAAACTAAGTGAAAATGCACAAACTTACATCTTTTTCATAACTACATTGTCTTCTGCTAGGTTTGCACCTTTCACCTTTTTTAAAATTCAGTCTCCTATTAAAATCCTTTCTGATTGTTAATTTTCTTCAGTAACTATGCTTTACTTATTTTTGACTGCTCATGTTGAACCAAAGCAAGCGTTGAATTAATTCAGTGATGTGGATCATTCACACTTCTGGTTTAAATTGGAATTATCTCTCAAATGTGTACTCTCTGAATACCCAGGGACAAGGTCTGGCTTGATGAGGCGGATTCTACAGTGAGCGACATGTCTGTGCCCAACTGTGAAATATAAGCCCCCCACTGAAAACACACATGGAGACTTACAGTATGCAGAACAGGGAGACACAGGGACACTCAGGTGTATTCATGTAAAGGCACAAATACAGTATACACAATGATTGACTGAAACAAGCGAGCACGTGCAGAAGCACATACGTCTCTCCTGTCAGCACACACTCACCAACGCAGTTGGTCTCTGCCTCCCTCTCGCTGTCTTTCTTGGGGTCTGTCACTGGCACACTCCCACTCCCTCCCTCCCAGGTGTCAGCTGGGGGCTGCTCGCTCTCGGCCTTTGTGAAACTTTGAATGAGCAGAAGGGGCGGGGCCGCAAAAAAGGTCAGGCCCCGCCCACACCATCTGCTGTGACAGCTGGAAGCACGCGCCAGGGGGCAGGGAGGGGAGAAGCAGCCAGGCTCTATCCTCTATCACTTGATTTTCTCTCCCACCCTCCATTCTCCCTCCTCTCCTGTCTGCTTTGCGGGGTTTTTACTTATATAGTGTACAGTATTGTTCTTAAAATGAAGGGATCTGTTGTCCACTATGAGCGAACTGAATGATATCTCTGCCTTGACAGCAGAGCTGTGCCCTCTGGCTCTGTACTGTAGCTTCTCCCTCCTGCAGTCTGAGCTGTCTGCACTTGTTGTCCGTCTGTATCAGTCTTCTGCGTTAACAAGACAGGTCGAAGGACCCTTACTTTTAACATTTGCGGCTAGAAAAGTCCATCCCAGAAGAAAAAGGGGTGTTACTAATTTACTTTCTTCTAGATCACTAGAGAAATTAATGTATTTTTTCCTAAGAATCAATACAACTCCTAAAACTATTTGTGTTTATTGTTGTAATTAATTAATACTGCTCCCCGCGATGGAGAGAGTGAAACGTTATCTCTTGTACCCTTTATCTCTTGAGAGTGGTTCTGCACAGACCTCCAGCTTCTATCATCAGGATGAGATTACTAGGGGCAGGAATCATATTTGTCATTAGTAGCTCAGACCACAGAGAAACAACTGGCCATTGTACAGGCATCTTCATTGACAGCTGCATTTCTAAAGCTTGGCGTCTTATGAAATATGTGAACAAAATGCATAATGATGAGGTTGAGAAAAAAAAGCTCCTAAGTAGAACTTAATTCAGACAGTCACAATTCATCATTAATCAGTCTATCCTGCAAAAACTACAGTATGTAAACATTTGTTTCAAGTAAGTTATCCAGTTACACAGTTTTGACTGCTTTCTATGGGAACATGTGTCTGAAGAGATAAGGAGGATTTCTCAGTGTGTATTAGGAGGATCAGGGTTCATCGTCTGTGTATCTACACCAAGACAGGTTACCCTTGATTTGCTTTTACTAGACTGAGCAATCTAACATTGTGACATTAGTGGATAAAAGAAATTCAACATTATGTCATGAGTCTAAAACTACTGTGAAAACAGTCAATTGTATGTTGCTTTTGTTATGGTAGCCTCCATAATGCTGAATGTTTGCCCAACTATTCACCTTCACCCTACACCCCTTCACTCTGCAAATAGTTTTTCATTCTACACTCAAAATTCTTCCCCCACAACTCCACAACTAACTCAAGACACATAACTAACACAAGACAAGACACACTTAACTCAATGCCCCTCCCACTTGTTCAGGTCCAGCCAAAAACAGTACAGTCAATCACAGTACTTTACCTCTCCCTCTTGTTATTTTCATATTTAAAACTATAGCAAGAGGAAGTCTGTAACTCTGACTACACAAAGGCTCTCTCGCACACACATCTGATTGGAATATCAGACGTGGTCAGATAGACAGGTAACCAGGTAAAGTCAGGTAATCAGGTAAGGCAAAACGCGACAGTGCCCATCTTTAAATCGGATAGGGATTTGTGTTTGTCTAAAAATCCCTGTGCGTCAAATTTGATTATGCTCGTCGCTAATTGTGTCCCTCCACCTTTATCCGCATGGATTCACCTTCTCCGGGAATGGATCATTTGAAATTGACCTGGGATTGGGGATTCTCATAAATACATCATAAATAATACTTTCATTACTGGCAGTAGCTTCTATCGGAAGCATTGTACAGAGACTAGGGTATGAACCGTGAGTCCATAGCTGCTGCTGCAGCGGGTTCACTTTAAATAGGGGCTGGGTCTGCTTCTTATCTGAAGAACCGAGCATGTGGAGGCTAAAAAACGTGCTCGGGGTAAAATAATATCAGTGGCCAACACCTTCAGAGGAGACTGAGGCGGTAACATTTAGGGTGTACACAAGAGGGTGTATGGTGTCTGTCCAGTGTAGGAGATTCAGTTTGGCACATGCTTGGCCAGCCTTACTGCAAGTGCCAGCACTTCTCTGTGTCTCCCCAGTGGCTCCCTGACCATGTAGGGTGGCAGCACAGGGATACAGCAATGAATGGGGCAGGAGAAGAAGGGGGGGGTACCCTTAGGCTAATCTGTCTTGGCTCTCAGTCAGGGCTTGGAACCTGTCCCTTAGCTTTACTCTCTCCTGCCTCCTTTTCTATAGCAGGACACAAGCTAGACAGGACCTGCTGGAACCCAGAAAACATGTGGTGCATTAATTCACACTAGGGGTTTATTTTTGTGGTGCCACTCTAAGCATGTATGCTGCACAGGCGATAATGAAATTGCCATCACTTCTGGCTCTCTCTGTGCCAGTCAATGACTAATTAGGATGAGGGGGAGAGCCGTGCACCTCTCTGGGGCATCTGAATTGCTATTCTAGTGGGCAAAGGTTTCAAAACTATGTTATTTGCTTACTGATTTAAAGCAGTTTTCAAGGCTATTGGTATTACTGGTGTATCCATTAGTGAGCAACTTTCCTCCCTTTTTCTGTCTCAATCAGTCTGTCTGTCCTCTCCAACCCGCAGACTTACTGTACCTTAGCCCAGAGACTGTTTGGCCCAATCCTGCAGTGCAAGACCATTCTAACTATGTCCTTTCTCTTTAGCACTAGTAGTAAATATTGTAAAACACTTTACTGGACAGCTAGAGCAAAAAACAACTTTATATACTGTATGTCAAACCAAATATGGGACCAAAAAGGGGAATATAGGAACCTTTAACAAAGCAATGATGTATTATAAAGAACAACACTAAGCATCTGGAATATTTTCTTTATGCAGATCTTAAAAAAGGTCCTTGTCTACAATAACATTTCCTACACATCTGGAAGTATCTATTTTCTAGTGCACAATGTTCTGCAGTATACGAGTGAGGGAGGCTGGGGTAATAGCTGTTTAATGTGACTGCAGTGAAAGTGAAAGTGTTTCAGCACAGTCTGAGAGGGAGACAGAATGGATAAGGGCGAGAGAGATGGTAGAAGGCTTATCTTACATAATCAGACGTGACAGCAAAGAAGTTATTAGCAGCCCGAGATAAGTACTGTATACACAGGACATTTTTGGAAAAGGGCTGGAGATTAGAAATCAAGCAGATGTGCCGCATAATATACTGAGGTCAAGGGAGAAAGAGGCTGTCAGCCTGGTATCACAAAGCATGATTCAGTGTTAGAGCAGAGAATCTGAGAGGCAGGAAGAAACAAAGTATGCAGGCTTCACAGTTTGGCTGTTGTGTGAGCAGCTGACAGTAATGGTGACAGCAGTGGGACTTTGGCAGGAGTTTGCATTAGATGGCAGGCTTATCAGCAGTGACAGGACTCCTGCCAGCCCGCAGTGCTGTAAAGTTAGTCCTGCTGACTTCTCTGTCCCTTCGTCCTCCTGGGGCTGCCTGGCACTCAAGCCTGCACAGCACCTCAAATGAGGAGGGGAGAAACACAGAGGTGCCTCATTTATCCTCGCCGGGTCCTGTGTATTTATTAGTATGCAGGTCTAGGGCGCCATGACTTTGCTTATCTTGCTTTGTGCACGTGTTTACCTACACGTACTGCAGTGTGTTTGAGGTGCATTAGCTGATCCTTGTATTTAATTTCCCAGGACGTTTCTCGAGATAGGTAGGGGTGTTACCCTGGCGTCCTGGCCAAATTTCTCATTGGCATTTATCAATCATGGCCTCCTAATAATGCCCATCTATGAATTGGCATCATCACTCTGTTCTCCTCCCCACTGATAGCTGGTGTGTGGTGAGTGTACTGGTGCACTATGGCTGCCGTCGCATCATCCTGGTGGGGCTGCACACTGGTGGTGGTGGAGGGGAGACCCCATTACCTGTTAAGCGCTTTGAATGGAGTATCCAGAAAAGCGCTATATAAGTGTAAGCAATTATTATTTTTATCATCATTAATTTAAAGGTCATGCCTGTTTTGGCAAAAGTGCTCTGGAGTCAGACAGCAGTGTGCAGCACTGAGACAGAGACCCACCCCATTGAGACGGGAATAGTCCTGCACACCTGCCACTCGCTCTCCTGAAGCACAGAGTGTCCTCTTGCAGGTGCCCCTCCCAGCATCCTCTGCACACATTGCCTAGAAGGGAGCCCCCTTTATGCAGCTGCATGTGCAGTAGTAGTGACTGGGACTGGACCAGACCAGATGGATGTTGGTTTAAATCCTGTGTGGGACGCAGCTATTATACTGTTGAGCAAATTGATCTAATAAGTGTCTCCAGTCTATGGGCCTCCAAGTCATCAGTCTAAATGCATGTAGACCTACTAATCCATTCTGGCACAGCTTTCAGTGTGCCCAAATCTGTCATTGTTTAGTTGAATTCATTTTGACTAATGGGGGAAGGTGTGACAGGGACAGTGTAATTGCCAGTGTCTGGGAAGCAGTGTGACTGTGAGCCTAGGGCAGTCATACTGTAATGACAGATGGCAAAGCTGTGGCTCGGTGTAATGCCAGGACTGTGAGACAGGATACGTGTCTGTGCCTGTCCGGGATTCAGTACAGCTGTGTGTCAGTTTCACTACATGACATTCAAAGCTCTTTGTTCCAGTGCATCGGATAGTTACTCAGCTTCATCTAACTATTAATGAACTATGTCCACATATGGACATACTGACCAGGCTCAGGTGTGAGCCTGGTCAGTACCTGGATGGGAGACCTCCTGGGAAAAACTAAGGTTGCTGCTGGAAGAGGTGTTAGTGGGGCCAGCAGGGGGCGCTCACCCTGTGGTCCACGTGGGTCCTAATGCCCCAGTATAGTGATGGGGACGCTATACTGTAAACAGGTGCCGTCCTTCGGATGAGACGTAAAACCGAGGTCCTGACTCTCTGTGGTCATTAAAAATCCCAGGGCGTTTCTCGAAAAGAGTAGGGGTGTAACCCCGGCGTCCTGGCCAAATTTCCCATTGGCCTTAACCAATCATGGCCTCCTAATAATCCCCATCTATGAATTGGGTTCATTACTCTCTACTCTCCTCCCCACTAATAGCTGATGTGTGGTGAGCGTTCTGGCGCACTATGGCTGCCGTCGCATCATCCAGGTGGATGCTGCACATTGGTGGTGGTGGAGGGGAGACCCCATTACCTGTAAAGCGCTTTGAGTGGAGTGTCCAGAAAAGCGCTATATAAGTGTAAGCAATTATTATTATTATTATTATTATTATATGGAAAGTAAGTGGGAAAAAATACATTAATCTCGCTTCATGTCTCTTCCCCTCTTAGGAATGCCAGTTACACCTTCTTGGTTTTTTTTCAGAAAATAAGGAGCAAATTTCACTATGATATAAAGACCTGTATTGACTTCTCTTTATCAGCATATGTGAGCCTGGCATTAGTGTGGCCCTGTGTGCCTGTGCCTCTTTCTTCTGCACTGAGCCCTCAGTGCAGATGCTTTGTTGCTCTGGAAATGGTTGCTAGGCAGCTGAAGAAAAGCTCATTAACAGCTGAGAGGAAATAATGAGCTTGGAGGTGCAGAGAGAGAAAGATGAGGAAGAAGACTAGTTTTAAGGGCAAAGGAGAAGGAGACAAGAGGGAATGGCAGAAGTGGGAAGAGAGAGGAATGGGAACATGTTCAATCAATTGTGGATCAAGAATTTTAATATATGCTTATTGAAATATTTCTGATGTAGTGACTATCCATACAACAGTGAAGCTGAACTAATTAATTCTGCACCTATAAATCTGTTATCTTAACTGTATGTTCAGGAAATGAAAATTAGAACTAAACCAGAGAATCATCTGTATTGCAATAGGACTCTAGGGGACAGTCAGTGTGGATTTAGGACAGGTAGGTCTTGCATAACTAATGAAACGAGTTCTTTGAACAAGCAAAAGGAGTGTATATACAGTACACAGAGCATGCTACAGTATATCGTATATTTCCATTTTGATTTTATATATGATTTATAGATATCTAGGAGTTTAATAAAAAAGAAACAATTTTATAAAGTTTCACATTAAAGATTAATTTTGTTACCTGGTGAAAGGATAGAAAATAAAAGTTGAGATAAGCTATAAACACACCAATTGAGGTAATGTACAGTAATTACCTTTATTAGGGTAATTATGTATAATTATGTATTATGACTTATGTATTAAGGCCACTGCTCACCTTGATTCGTATAAATTGTTAAGAATAATACATTGATTATTTAGAATGATAAATTAAACAATTATTTAGTGACTACAATTAATGGCAAAATTAAAAACTGGAAAAATAAGTAGTGAGTGTACATTTATGGCTACTAGGATTCAGTTGGACAAAGGAAGGCACACAGATTCACAGACATTTTAGATATTTTTACTACAACAACAACAAAATGTGAATAACAAACCAATACAAGACCAAACATACTATATCTTGACAATACACTTGTTATTGACTGCCTCATCATTTAACACATACTTACCACTCTAATCTCTCTGTCTGTGTTCCAAAGACGGTTTTCCGAACTCATACATCAGAAAGACTACCGAAACCAAATTTATCCTGCAGCTAGGATCACACATTCCCCCTTCTCTTAACGACAGACTACACTTCTTTTAAATTTTCTCCATTCATTGGAAGTTGCATTTCACATCTCTCTACTCCTATTCTGACTTCACACCTCTTGATTGGCCTCTCTTTCATTCCCCTGCTCCCACCTCTCACTCCTCCTCCCTCCCAGCCTTTGTTCACCCGCTACATTACCTTTGCCTACTCCCTTGTCTCTCTTACACCTGAAGAAGGCTCCACGGCCGAAACGTTGTGTTTTCTCTCTTCTTTTTTTCAGCATGGAATAAACCTATTACTTGTTCCTAAATACTTAAATATTCATTACCTTAAAATATTTAATTACCGTCTTGAAGAAAACTTTATCTAACATGTATTTAGAGTATTCACTTCATTTTTGAGGTTTGTAATGAGAACATTATAAAATAGACTTTTTTTGTTTTATGTTGAATCACTACAACTCTCACTTTACAACTTCTGGAGAATGTAAGTAAGCAATAAAAGGACAATGTTAGGATATACGATTGGTACTGTGTGAAATTGATCTGGTATGTTAAATTTTACAGTGATCTAGTAAGATCACATTTAGAATATTGTGTACAAATCTAAAAAAAGTGCCCTACTCTGACACACATAAAGAACTATGTATTTAAGTCTTGAATAGAGAAAACTACAAGGGTATTTCATTCAAGTACTCAAGATCCTCGAAGGCATGAACAAAGTCATCTAACGGAAGTTTTAAGAATGAGTAATATACAGTACCTTGGGTGAGTGGCCTGATGGTGCAGTGGTAGCGTTGCTGCCTTGCAGGGCTGGAGTCCAGAGTTTAGTTCAAGACCTGGGGTGCTATCTGTGTGGAATTTGCATGTTCCTTCGGCGTTTCAGTGGGTTTCCTCTCACAGTCCAATGACATACTTGTAGGTTAATAGGAAATTTGGCCCAGTGGAGTGAGTGTGTGCATGTCTGTGTCTGCCCTTCGATAGACTACTGTTCTGTACAGTGTGTACCCTGACTTTCTCCTGGGATAGGCTCCAGCTCCCCTGCATGTAGTATCTTCCTTGTCTGTTTATGGACATTGTGATCTACTGCAAATAAAGCATAATAAAACAGTGCTGTAATGCTCGTAGCCCTTTTTGCTGTCTCGCCGCTACGCATATGGGTCTTTTTCCGCTCTCCTGCTGCCCTCGGGTAGTCCCTTTGGACGTCCGTGACAATCTCCTCTATCATTCTCAACCTTGGATAGGGCTGCAGCTGGATGGATTTGTGAAAGTGTGATGTGAAGAGAAAGGAAAAAGCTGCTTCACCTGACCCACACCTGAATCAATGTATTCCACAGAAACAGTTTATCACACAAGCACAAGGAAACATCAACACTTACCTGCAGCTCTCAACTGGCTACCCACTGAAGCTCAGCAGGGTTGAGCCTGGTCAATACCTGGATGGGAGACCTCCTGGGAAGCTATGGTTACCACTGGAAGTGGTGTAAGTGGGACCAGCAGGGGGTGTCCACCCTGCGGTCTGTGTGGGTCCTAATGCCCCAGTATAGTGGTGGGGACACTATACTATAGGGCTGCCATCTTTCGGATGGGACATTAAACCGAAGTCCTGACTCTCAGTGGTCATTAAAGATCCCCGACACCATGTGTTACAAAGTGGTTTGGCCAACAACATGACAAGGAAAAATGTTTATTCTTTGCATTTAGGATGCGATCATGAACAATATAATCAAGGTTACAGACGAAAGGCAGCCTTTTGGCTCATCTAGTTCTTTTGATTAATGGTACCTCATTGACCAGAGAATCTCATCCAGTCTTTTCTTGAAAGAAGCTGATCACGGATGGTGACTCCTAAATGCGTAAACTGCTTTTAAAAGCTTTGTAGCCAGCTATGCCATCTAGCAATTTTAAGGGTGCTTTGACCCCAGTCTCTGCAATGGCTGGGATGTACTGGAAATCCTCCCATAGACCCTGCTCTGTTTCCACTCTGTCTCTTATCTCAGTACCAGCTCTTCTGGCCTGTTCCTTTGTTCCTTGGCCCCAGCAGACCTTAATCTGTTGCTAAGGCCAGATGTAGTCTGCAGGTTCATACAGGTTCCTGTTTCACAAAAAGTGGCTTGTTTTGCTCTAGCCATCTTGCATACATTGGTGATTACAGAAGGAAGCACAGTGTCAACTATATGGGTCGTTCGAAAACCATATGCAGATTTGCAGGTGTTGTGCTCTCACTCTTTTGTATCACTTTTTTGTTTCCTTTTCTGCCCCTGTTCTGCTCTGAACTGGCTCAGTACCACCACACACCTCCAAGTGCCAATCCTTAAAATGTGGTAATTGCGTTATGTCTGAGCAAACAGTGTTCTTCAATCCTTCTTAATTGTCACCTGGTGTGTTTGAAGACTTGGATTATGTGAAACAGACACACAAGAGAAAGACAAACACACTGACAAGATCACTGGCCACTATATGCAAACTCAATTAATCGTGGTCCCTAAGCCTATTCCCCTCTTCAGTTGTTATCACTACTGTTATGACTCAAGTGTGCATCATTAGGTTTAGAGCTGGGCATTAGTGTTAAGATTGCCTTAACATATTTAAATCTGCACAAACAACGTTAATTTGCATATATTAAACATTATAATGCAGTCATTATAGTTCATTTGCATATATTAAACATCCTATGTCTATACCAGAGCCTTAAACATCATTCTAAAACACCTGTCTTTAAAGATTAGGAACACATGCATGCCGTTGATCAATTGAGCAAGTGATTTGTTAAATTAATGGTTCTGGTTCAGGAGAGCTAAAGGGTGTTCTGAATTGTGTTCCATATCATCTTAAATTTAATTAAACAAATAACCATTTAAAATTGGTCGCAGAGTTTAATTGTTCACAGCTTTTAGAACTTAACTGCTATCAATTCCTTAACTGCTAAATTCCTGTTTTAAGTGTGGCTGTGGGGTTGTTACTGATTCTCATCTTGTATAGTTGCGAGGGATCTTGGGACACTGTGATTTTCTGTTTTATTTATTATTTTCTTTTTACATCCATGATTAAACAATTCATCCTCCCCATTGTACAAGAAACCCTCACAGTCCCACAGACTCGATCATTCCTTTCCCCCAAGAGGAAGTGTGGGCAACCCCAGAACATTTCAGCACCAAGCCCCTTAAGGCGTGGTCCTCCTTGAAACCTTGGATGTTCGTCCCCCGGAGACTGCTTTTAATTAGAGCTCATTAATGTTGTCTGTGCAAATGCAATCTGAAATATTGATGAGCTCCCCGTGCCGTGTCCTCATTACAGGAAGGTGCAGAGAGCAAACAATAAAATAGCAGCTGATTACTTCAGCACACAGCCAGAGGGACAGTGTGCTGGGCTTATACTGATAGAGTTATTTTGTCTTTTTTATCAATGGTAATAAGAGCATCAATCTAAAGTTCCACCTCCTCTAGTGGTGTGATTAATTGAAGAACAAAATTAATATTCAAATGCATAATTCATTACTAGTATTAATAGTTAGAAGCCTATAATACTGCAAATATGAATACTGCTGTTTTGTTTTGTTAGAGATCCATTAGAGGTTTGTATCATTGAGCAGGATTAAACACAAACACATAGCCTTGGTGCTGCTGACCCATTCAGACTTATCAACAATTCTGTATGAGGCACAAATGCTGATGTCTTTAACAGCAAGTGTGGTTTAAACTATGTCAAGGCCATTTCAGATTTTCCAAGGTTGAAGCTGATCCTGAAACAAGACTCTATACTTAGAATCATTGTGAGTACTAAAAGCAAGCAGTGCAACTGCACAAAAAACTGTGGTTTGAGTTTAATTCCACTAAAAACTTTATTAGATCTTATTAAAAACCTTAGAAAATTCTGCAAAAATGCAAATGGCATGAGGCACTACTTGTCTGAAACAAGCAATGCTTTTTGTTTTCAATAAATAACAGAATAAAAGATTCTGGTGATTATTGACCTGAGGTAAGCAGACACAAAACCAAATTTCCATGTTTGTCTACTACAATTTCTTGTTCAGTAAAGATTATTTATTACCAGAATATTGTCTACCAATATGGATTAGAGAGTTACCTGAAGAGCTACCTGTCCTTTCTTGTTGTTCTTCTGACACAGCTCATCGGGGTGGTTTGATTTATTACGAATATTATTGGATCCTAGCATCTGCTTCCTAATTGAGACCTAGTTTTAAAGTGATGACTGACCTGCTTCTGAACTGCTTTCAGTTTTGTCCCAGATAGAAACACTATATAACAAACACCCTGGCTTCTAACATCTATTAGCTCTGAGTGTTGAACTTTTAAATTCAACGTGCTTCAAATCAGTTTAAACAAATCGCATATTTTGGATTGTACAATGTGCCATTAAATGGTGAACACTTTTTTAAAGACCATTTTAGTTCATGAGAACAATCTCTGATGCAATTCAAATTGTACACATTGAGCACAGAGAAACAGAGGATGTGCCAGTAAAGGAAAACATAAATTCCAGAGGCAAAGGATGCCATGGTGCTCAAAAGGTGGTGAATGTATGAGACCAATTATCAGACCAAACTGTAAATTATATGTGACTATTATCTTTGCTGAAATGCCTCACAAGATAACTTGTGATGCAGTAAGAGATTTCTTTGTAAGCCCCATCTCCTCACGAATGATTGTGAGGTTGCCACCATTATCAGGTGGCCATCTTGGCTCAAAACCCTGGCCTAATGGTCTGAACTTAAACCAAGATGGCTGCCTGGTAATTTGAATGTTCCGCCTTATAATTGGAATTTTGAAAATTGGAGGAAATGGGATTCCATGGGAGGGGATAGAGCTCTTAGGATAGGCTGTCTGTAGAATTAGCCACAATTCTGAATAATTAGGAGGCTTATAAGATCACTAGGGAAGAAAGTGTCTAAGGGTGTAGAAATCCAATGCTAAGAAGAACACTGGTGGCTCAGTGGTCCAGAGCTGACAGGGAATAGGCGTGTCTTAAGAGCTGCAGACAGACAAGTCATCTCAGTGATACAGTAGATAAAGAGGAAAACTGCAAACTAACTGCTGCTGTGTCAAGGATGCTAGAATTTGTTATAGAAAGGCATCCCTGGCAGAGAAAAGAGTAGGAATGTAAGTACAAAGATCTTGGCGCTGTGGAGGGAATGGAATGGATATAGAGTTTGGATGAAGATTGAGACTGCAGAAAGGGTTATGAATGTGCTAGTTATATGAAAGCTGGCCCCTAAAAATGCCAAAAGATCATGCAACAGACAAGCAGCAAGCAATGTAAAGTAGGATTAAAAGAGTTAGGTTTGCTGTTGTCACAGGCTTAGAAAGTCTGTAGCAATAAGGCTTATGCTTGTATGTATGCATGAACAATCATCTTCTGAGTGTGGCATTGAGTATTTGACAATATGGACAATGCATCCAGAAAAGAAACTTATGGTCTTGGGGGACTAAAGGGTAGGGAGGGAGGGGGTCTTCAGATAACTTCAGCAGTTTTCTCTGGCCCAATTCTGTCTGTGCATTTTTGTTGCAATGAATAATTCAGCACAGGACTGCGAAGCCTCTCTGGCAGACAGACTGAGAGATTTATTAACAAGCTTGTTCTCACAGCAGAATCGGCAGTGACAAGATTTTGGGCGATGCAGAACAGGGAGGGAGAGAGGACTGAAGGACGGATATTTCTGAAGAGACATCTTCACCAGAAATGTGACAGATTTAAGGGATTCTTTACTCAGGAAAGTGTTCAGAGTTCCACAACAAATGCAGAATAGCAAGTTCTCCTAGCAAGGTTCAAATACTTAGCTCAAACCCGGTCTTTATGGATGACCTGGGCAAGGACCTCTCGCCTGGCACATGCTTTATGTTCTGTCCTCCTCCCTTGCCTCTGTCTTCTGGTCTGTTGGCTCTGTTATGTGGTGTCTTTCTGGACTGTTGATAGATGCTTAATCGTTTGCCCAGAACTAACTACAGTAAATGAAGGTTAACTTTACGATTGCTTTAATCACTGAATATAGACCCCTTGCATCTCAGCAAACATCCCCCTTGCTTTAATGTTGGAAGTGTTTACACTGCCAGGTGTTACCCACTTTATCTAGATTCTCAGAGACACTTTGTTGTCATCTATAGCTGTAAAACAGTGTTATAAAGAAAAGAAGTAGCAAAGAATGTTGAAAATAATGGAAAGCAAAGTAAAGACAGGGGGTAAAAAATGACAAATCCATGAGGAATGTGCACATACAATGAAGGCACTGCATATCAAAATAAACCAGATGCACAGTTCTGTAATTGTTAAAAACACAAGGCAATGCCAGTCTATCCAGGAGCAACGATCATTGTAAGGACTGCAAATACACCATGCAGCCCCCCTCCCCCAGAACCCCACAGATCTCTTCTCTGCACATGGAAAACTACATATACACCAGCTTGCAACTGTGAGAGGGGTATGCTTGTGAGACAGGGCTGGTATCAGAGCCTTGTTCTCTGCCACTGAGAGAAATGGTTCAATTAAACAGCAGACCTAATTATCAGCTATAAATAGTCCATATGGGAGCAGGCACAAACAGTCACTGAGAACATCAATGAGCCCCTCACTGTGAGCATGAGTAATCTCTAGTCAGACAGCTGTGTGGTTCAGTATCCCCATCAGGCTTTTGTGATGCGGTCGTCGCATGGGCTGAGAGTCATGTGTTACTGGTTTGTGTAAGGAAATGTAACTGATCATCCCTACTCTTTCCCTGAGCACTACACCCACAATCCCCACGGAGAAGCTGCTGTTGTTATTCTAAAAGAAGCTCATGTCCTCATTTCAACTCAATGGACTGAGCAAACAGTGGAAACAAAAAATAAGGTGGATATATAATGCAATAGATACTATATATAATATAGATGTCTCTCAACATACAGTAGATTTTGTGCTTTTGAGAAAAAATGAAATGTTACTTATTACAATATTGTATTGACAGTCTCACTCAGTCAACATTTGCTGGGCAGAGGGAAAAAAATGATACTGTATGTATTTGTACAATGTACACGAAAATGAATTTATGTTAAATACCCACATTTTCCATTGTTTCGAGTCTACACAGTATTTTCAGTTCAGTGTGTTTGCAGATGCCATTCGTTCACATATGGTACAGAACTCACAGGTGGAACTCACACGTGGAAAAGAGTACATTGAAACTCTAAAAGGGTTTTAAAAAATACAGATACAAGTGAAGTTACAGCTCTGAAAAAGCCTGGCCAGATCTCTAAAGAGAGAGAGTAGTAGGAAATGCCTGTGTTGTCATGTTTGACATTTGGGCTGAGAGGTCACTGTCATTCACAGGAAGTGAGTGGTATGTGGCAGATGTCAGTTGTACAATACAGCTGTGGGGTTACATCACTGTACTGAAGCGAAGTACACGTAGGCCTACCTCCTGTAACTGGAGACTTGAGAAATTCAGGATTACCACTGTTGTGAACACTGGAGTGTGGTTAACAGTTTGGGTGAATACTGTGTGCTGCGCTGTTTTACAGAGTGAAGCAGAAGCCTCTCCAGGTCAATGTCCGCAGCTCGGTCATCCAGCTCCACATGCGTGGAAAGCAGAAGACCGTCACCGTGGAAAGCAAGAGTGGCGGCCAGTCTACTGCAGATTTCCGGAAGAGCCGAGACGGATTCACACTTCTGCTGCCAGCCTGCTAAGTTTCAACCCGGGTGACGCTGCAGAGCGGGCTTCTCCAGTTAAGCACTGCGCACGGCTGCTGCACTTCCACTCACATCTGCAGGACCTGCTCTCCAGGAAACTGCTGTACACTGAGCTCTGACTGTACTGCGGCAGTGTCACTGGAGCCTGGCCATAGCATAGCCACGGAAGCTAAGAGACCTTGGTCAATCGATGCATTCAGCTGCTGGCTTAACTCCGGATTGATGCTGAAGAGCTGGAGAGATGCACTCATGAGAACAGCGAAGCTCACACAGGGAAAACCCCACTACTGGGAGGGGTACCAAGAAGGACATGTGGTTAGTCTCACAGTGGAAACAGTATTATTGCACAAAAGTCAGTGAAATGCTGACACCTTTTCAGTCTTGTTAGATTTTGCTCTATTTGAGATTCATATCAACTTTGCTCCTGTTACATAAAATATAAATACACTGTACTTGACTATGTGTAAATACAGTATATTACTAAACATAAGCCTGACAAAGGCTTCATTCTGTTTCCACACCTGCCATTTCCTAGGGCCTGCTTTTGCTTACCTGCTATCATTCCAGACAAACAGACATGTAGGGAAATTAAAATCTACTTTTATGCTGTATAAAGTTATACTGAAGGAAAAATATGGCAATAATTGTGTATTGGCAGCAGGTTCTCTGATTGTCTAATATTTGATGTTAAGTATTTGATGTAACTTTATTTGTCAATAAAGTTATTTTTAATTCAGCTTAGCATGCATGTGTGGCAGATTTTTAGACTTGAAACAGCCTTATCCAATGTTTAGATAAAAGGCAGCTTGTGAGTGTTGCTCCAGACAGCTGGAGGACAGATATACAGTAACTGCTGGGTTGGCAGATCTGATTTTTCACAGGAAGAAAATGGTCAGTGCAAAGCTATAGTACTGATCCTTTTCAGCCCATGTTGCCTTGGGGCAAGCATCTGATTTCTCAGCCTGGGTGATGGACGTTTTTGTCTCATTAGCATTTAACACCCTGCAAAAGCCAGCTGGATTGGTCTAGGGGTGTGAAGATCATCTCCCACCCACACAGTCCTGGAGTATCAGGTAACATTTCTGCCCAAGCTGCCACTGCTGACATGGCTGCTTTTTCCCTTACTGTATAATCCTTCAGCTGGATATGAGCTCGAAGAAAGTATAATGGTTGGTTCAGCAAGGATCCAGCTGTCTGCACATCACACAGTTGGTACCTTATCACGTATCAGAAATGAAGTTTCTGCCTAACTGTCCTAGGAAGGTTTGTTATCTGCCATTATAAGAGTCAACATTTCAGTTGAAATTCAAAGCACTAGAATTTCTAGCTATTACATTTTCACCCCTTTATACAGTATATAGAAGTATATGAAGACATTCATGTCACCTTCAAATGCAGCTGTTAGTTGTTCCAGCAAAGAGAAATACTTCATAACAACAGGGATTTTGGCAGCTGTCCTCTTGGTAACAGAGCCATCTGATGCCCGAAGGTCATTTCGCAAAGTGCTGGCACTGCTGGGGACAAGGGTGTGTGCAAAAGTGTCCAGTATACAATGGGAGGGAGTATACCACGGTATGGTGTGCGTAGTTGCTTGAGATGGAAAACATATTGTGCAGCACTGTGCTCTAAAGCATAAATGAAAGAGAACTTCAAATGCAGCGATAAGAAGGTCACTTGACATGGAATCAATTGAAATAAAAAAATATGTTGCTCTGGGACAGGATGATGACATGGCAGTTTGCTTTATTGCCTAACAGATCTTGGGATCTGGATTCCATACTGGACTCCAGACCCCAGAACTGGGACTCCTGCTGTGTGGAATGGGCTTGTTCTCCCCATGTCCAGGTGGGCCTTCCCCAGGTACTCTGGTTTACTCTTACAGTTCAATGACATGCTGCTGGTTAGGTTAACTGGCATTTTCGAATTTCCCCTTCAGTGCTTGTGTGAGGGACTGTTAGAGTGTGTACTGTCCCATCCTGTCCTGTGCCCTGTGCCACCTGGATGAGGCTCCAGCTCACCACAATGCTCTGAGAAGGAAGAGGCTACTGAAAATGGATGAATGGACAGAAGACATGTGTCTCTGTAGTTTGTCCCAAATGATCTGTCAGCATTTTAAAAAGAAAAGGTGGCAAGAGTAGTGTATAGTTTCAAGGTGTGAGCATCTGTCAAATGGCCTGAGTGCCTTGCGTTGTTTGCTGTCCTGGAGTCTAAAGACAGCTCACTGAAGAAGGTCTCCCGTTTATCATAGTCTGGTTCACTGGGCAGCCTGGCACCGTACAGTATTGTAGCGATTATTCTCATTTGAACTGGGAGCACTGGAGAGGATTCCCTGAAAAAGGAGAACAGTTTTCGTTTAACATTCATGGTGTTCCATAAAAGGAATTCTCTTTTATGTTTTGTTTTATTTTGGCTGCTAGGCACTAAAGCGGCAACAGCTATTTCTTTTCTCACTGTTTTAAATCTCCAACGTATCTAAAAATAGATCAAGGGCTTCTGCTCCTCCATGACTCTTCTGTTTTATTTCTAAGTGAGTGCACTAAATATTACAGTTATAGACACAATTCCTAACACACCATAGTAACAAAATTCCTTTACTAACTATGAAAATCCATGTGCTCATTCATATATGCATGTATATTTATATCTAAGTAACCTATTCATAATTTTTTTCTAACATCAGTAAGGCCTGTCAGAGTCTGTGAATCAGCATATCCACTGATGCTACGCACAGAGATGAATTAAGAGAGGACTAATCTGCATCCAGCTTCGTATTTTCCTGCCCTAGACCATGTTTCTATAAATGCCTGAGCCTTTCTGAATGTACAGATCTTGTAAGGATTTCTGTTTTAATCTCCTGCCAGAGCTGGGATAAACCACCAGGGCTGTGTTGCAAGGCTTGTTTAAGACAACCCTGCAGATAATGAATGCTTCACTCAGTGACCTCTTCCACAACACACAGTCTCTTTTGAAATACAGAAAGTTGCTGTCACACAGGAGTGCACATGGTTGATGACCATGCATTTTGTTCAGGATCTGAGTTGACAAAACAGGCTTTCAGGGCTCTTCTTTAAGCAGGTGTTACAGGTTGTGTCAAATTCTTAATCCTGAGACAAGCTGGTCACTTTAGGTGAATGATTAAAACTTCAATCAAAATGAAGAACTTGGAAAAGTACTATTCTTTACTTGCCAGTCTTTGTATACATTTTCTTTATACATATATATTTATATATCTTGTATATTCTTTATATATATATTTCCTTGTATACATTGTCTTTGTATGCTTTGCATATGTACTGTATGTGCAGTTTGGTTCCCAGTCCTGATTTAAAAATGTCATGAAATGAGAAGTCAACTTAAACAATACAACTGAGAAAACAGTAAATGAAGAGAACCACACATAGGATATTATGAAGCAATTCTCAGACCTTTTACTATAATAAAACAACATAACAACAGTTTTAGCATCCATCTGATTTTAAACCAACTGAACGGTGTACACGTCAAGGCATGGCTCACTTTATGAATTATTTGACTAATTTACTATAGAATGAGGAAGAAACTGACCTCGTACTCTGCAAGAGACCTGAAGAAACACGTAATCTTTTATGCAACAAAAATATTGGTGAATGTCAGTGTTTAGATGGTGAAATATTGGTCATTCATTCATGTTCCTTGCCTGTGCCTGATACAGCACATGTCATTAACAGCAGATTAACAAGTAGCAACTTGGAGCTTTGATCAAAACTACTACTACTGGAACAAGTAAAAGGCTTATTCCTACACATGCTGATGCAGCTACCCACCTGAACTACTACTTCTACTACCACTGATAATAATAACGCATTTTAAAAACAATGATAAAAGATAAAATAGTACAATAAAAACAAGGGTTTTGATTGCAGTACAGGATGCAAGGGGAAGACACAAACTTCAGTTAAATAAAAACCTTTCCGAAGAAGAAGGTTTTGAGTCTGGATCAGAACGTGTCTCTCTGATATCCTTGGGGATAGAATTGCAGAGCTCTGGGGCATAGCAAGAGAAGGTCATGTTACCCATAGAATATAAGCAAGCTTGGGGGACAAAAAGGAGACCTGAGTCAGACAATTGAAGGTTGAAAGCTGGGTAGTACTTATCAGGCACTGAGGTGCTAAGCCATATAGAGCCCTACAGGTGAGCATACAGTAAGGGTTTTAAAGTCGACACCAAATGATCACTCAGACCATGTGATCTAAACAGCTGACCATGTTAGAACATGTAAATACTGAATAGTAGAGGATCCAGTATTGAGTCCTGAGGAACACCAGATTTATCAAACCCAACATCAGAACTGAAACACCCAAGAAATATAAAGTGTTGGCGATCAGTAAGGTAAGAACTGTACAATTTAAGAGCAATGTCAGAAACTTTTATGTTACATTTTGAATGCCTGTCAGTATATTGTCATAGTCCTTTACCATGGAAATGTCAGATTCCCCATGATAACATAAACCGATATAATGATTGCTATGTTTTTTAGGTTTGATTACCACCGAACGGTTCCCACATCACATGCAGATGCTTCATCAAGGAGCTTATTCAGAGCATGTGCACTGCAGGCAAAAGGAAAAAGATTTGAATTATACTCTGTTTTTCTTAATGCAGCCAGTAATGGCAATATCCATAGCCATGCTGAATCCCATTTAATTAGAAACAAAAAGGTCCTTGTTGAGTTTCATCAGCAAATCCAGAGTTTCTCTGCTACACCGAGAATGAAAAATTAAAAGAAGAAAAGTATTTACTGTATACAACTAAGATTTGCATCTTCACACTATGTGGAGAGTAAACAGGGGAAAACAGTTGCATGACCCTTGAAATGCTTTCATTTCACAGGATATTGCTTTACATAAAGGAAGTATCAAAAACAAGTGAAGTTCCATCGTGAATATTGCCAGCTAGAAATGTATTTTGTTGAAGCCTGTATTTTAAAAAAGAAATAAGACTGCTGTATTACACAAAGCTCTCTAAATCAAGTGAGGAAATTCAGAGACCTGGAGGGCCAGTGTGTCTGCAGGGTTTCATTCCAGCTCAGATCTTAACAACATACAGTAACTTATTGTTGGTTTAAAGCGACCAATTTCACAGCTTCTAGCAGAGCTTCTGTTTTGAAGAGAGCTAGGAAACCTACAGACACACTGACCCTACAGGACCAGGACTGTCCACCACTACTCTAAAACCTGCTGGTTTCCTGCAATTGGTTTTAAAACACTACATAATCATGACTTAAAAGTCTTGTGGTTTGGGTATCTTCTCTTAGGATTGAAGTACAGAGCTTCAGCACATCTCCTTTGTAGCGGCGAGGCTTATTAATAAGAAAGAATTAAGTGTTGCTGAGCTTTTCCCAAATGAGGCCCCATCTCTCTGTTCATCTCTGTGGTGCAGCCACAGAGAAGCTATTCATGCAGGCTGATTTAAAGATGTTTTCTTTTGATAAGGGACAGCTCCCAAAGGGGGATGCACTTAGCTAAGCCTGGCTATCATGATCAATGGTCATCCATTGGCGCCTATCTGTCTAGGGAGTGCTAGATGGACATCTGGACTGCATTCCTAGGTGTCAGGAGTAAGTGACTCATATCTCACCTTGATCAACCAATCAGGGACTGGTAGGGCTGAGTAACCCATGTGGGACTCTGATGCCCATGGAACTTTCAGCCAATGAACGAGCTGAAGTTCCTCCAGGTAAAAACAGGCAACACAGAGAGCCTGTAGTGGACTTTTCCAGCAGGAGAATTTTGTGGACTTTTCTAAAGGGAATTCAAAGGAGAATTCCAGGGCAGGACGGCCCAGGAGCAGAAGGCTCCCAAGGGCAGGACATTCTCGCAGCGCGCCTCCTGACCATCCTGAGACTCAGCCCGGACAACTACGGAATGGCCAGTGTGTCCAAGTGCCAGAACTTTTTTTTTGTTCTAAGAGTCTAGAGCGGAGGTTGCCAGAGAGTAACCAGTGGATCCACCCGAGGTTAGCATCAGCAGCAAGCCTCATGAACAGGTCGGAACTGTGGACAGCTGAATCACTATTCAGAACTAGTGCTTCATCAGGAACGAACCGGTCCTCTTCCTGACTTGCTGGGATCCACAGTCATCTTTTCTCCTGAGCACAACTTTGCTTGTTAAAGCCAACACTAACTAGCCGGTCAGTGAGCATCAGCAGTGCACCATCGCAAGCAGCACAGCACAGCCTGGCACGGAGCCAGAGAGCCCGCAGGAGATCTGAATCACCAGAGATTGGATGAGTATTCAACTTCACTGCATTACTGCTTGAGAATTCAATTGTTATCCCAACCAGTTGATATCAATTTAATTCCTAAGAGTTATGTACTTGTTTTCAGTATCTAATGTAGAAGTTGTAACCAAGTTCACTTTATGAAACGGTCTAAATGAATGATATACTGAACGTATGTCCTCTTGATATGTGTAACACTTCGTAACTGACTGAATATATACCTTTTGTATTCTGATAACCCTCTCGATAAGATCTGTTAGGTTTACATGCATATTTTATGTATTAATAAATGTATCCTCGTGTATTAGTACCCGTGTGTGTGCGTTGTTTGAGTTATATCGCACGGTTGGATTCTAAAGCCATCAAAAGAATCAATTTTGTGATTTACTGCTACAATTAATAATTGTCCCAGTAAATGCCCAAACCCTACAGAACTGGTGCCTTCAGAGAGCACACTACACCCTTAATGCTAAAAATATTAGCAAATAAAGAAAATGGCAGCACATCTCAGTAATACCAGATTGCACATGATCCTTGTAATTTCAGAAGTTGATGCCCATTCACCAAATTGTTTGTTTAAAGCACAGCTTTTCTTCACAAATTTTAGAACAAGAAAAACTCCTATCATGTCGCTCTGCTTCTACAATGATCTTCAAACAGCTTAGTGTTTTTTCTTGGATATCTCTGTACAGCTTTTGTTAATAATAGAGAACTACTAGACTATCTTGCTATATCAGTGACTTCTGGCCTCCATTCTACTCCCTTGCCAGCATTACGTACTCAAAGGACCGTATAATCAGGGACTGACAAGGATATACTGTAGCTGCCAAATTGTGCATTGGGTTCATAGGATATATCTAATTCTGTATCGGAAGGAAACACAACAAAAAAGTAAATTAGAAAAACAAGAAAACAAAAACGTTTTATAAGTCTCTCAAGCATTTCATTTCAGAGTGTGACAGAACTGCCTGAACTGGTTACTGTATGTAGACCTGGTGCTGAAGCAAAATCTCTTGGAAACAACTTCATTGCTTAGATCTAAGCACCAGTATTAGATCTAGTTTTCACTTGAATCTCCCGGATACAGGACAGTATACAGTAATTGCAATGTCATTGCATAGATCACAGAAGCTCCACTTGTTTTCACATCCTATTTTCTACTATATATTCACCTCCTCACTCTGTATCTTGACATTGCATAGTCCTACTTTGCCAGCTCAGAACATATGGACAGTTATTCTTTTGAAAGTGATTTTTAATTTGAAAAAACAAAACTAACCACACATTGATCTGGAAAGGTTTGTATGCTGGACGCTATTGCATTTGTCTGGCCCTCACAGGTTGAAAGAAAAGGTTGGCACCAACGTGTGAGGTCAGCGAGGAGATACAGGTATCTTATGTACTGACCATCTGCCAGAGTGGACTGTCAGTCATCCTACCTTCCTACTCTTGTCCTTCTTTCTCCCCTTTCTCTGCTCTTTATCTCTCCCCTGTGAATCAAGCACAAGCAAAAGACAAATGAAACCATTTCCAGTCCTTCTATTTAAAAACTCTCCAGGAGAATAAATGGCTATTGAAGTATCAAATAGCACATCCCTATACACAACCCCAGTCCTGACCTTGTATAAGTATAATCCCCCCATTTTTGTGTTTTGTGCTTCACACGCAAGTTCACAGGAAAGAGGCAGACCACAATATTGTTGAGATAGGGAGAAGTAGATGTGCAAGGCTGAAAGTGGGAAGAGAGAGAGTGATTCTAGCCTGGCTGCCTTGTGGTGACTCACTGTCATCTGTCCGACAGTGAGTGGAGCACAGACACTGCTATATCGAGAAGTGTCACACAAGAGCACTTGAGGTTCACAGTCCAGAAGCAAAGGCAGAGAGTCGCAGACTCTGTATGACACAAGAACAGGCTACCAGATAACAGCCATGCTTGTCTATACGTGATCTGACAACTGGAATCAATTTCCTGTCATTAAACTCTGTTTATTTTTAATTTTTTTTAATGCCGTTGTTAATGCTGCATGCAGGTTATTTCTGTTCTGTCAAGGCAGCCCATCTTGAATATATCGGAGCTCTGTGTAAATCTATGAACAGCTAGGTGAGCAATCAGCCTCCTATGTTCTTTGGTGTGAGCGGTATAAAACCCAAGGTATCAACCAGGGACTCCTGTAGAGCCTATAAGACCCTGATGTACACTGACACTCACAGAAACTTGAAGGAGACAGACTCCCTTGAGACAGGCTTGGGTGTAGCTTGTGATTTAGTCCCTCTGACAGCGCCTATCTCTGGACCTTAATCAACCTGGGTTTCTCTGTTTGTTCTAGCTGCTTAAATTAATTTGTCTAATTGGTTAAGCCCTGATTCAAATTCTGCATTTAAAATTACACTCTGAGGCAGGATTGTATTGGGAGGGGAAATAGGGGTCTCATAGTGACCGAAGTCTGGATTAGCTCTGAACTGTGAGACAGGCACAGAAATCTCAAGACTCCTGCACCTTGAAATTGACACCCTATTCATACTCTTTGCAATAACACTGAATCCTAGGTACAACTATTCCTTGTCACTAGGTCAGGGGTCTCTATCCCTTGTCCAGCAGAGACACAAAGGCTTATCTCAATTACTTAAGTGATCCAATGTTCATACAGCAAAGATCAATGTAATCTGTAGGGACGTACTGCAAAAAACTATGAAATCTCAATGAAAAAAGTAACACAGAAACAGGGTCCACTATTGTTCTAGTTATTAAGAAGTCATGGCTTAAGACTTAGATTCAAGATGGACAGCGGCCAAGTCTAAATAATGGTGGTTTTGCAGACCCCCTAAAACTGATTTTTGTTTCTTTTTCACTGGATCTACAGACATTGATTCCTTCTTAGGCAGCCCAATCACTTTTGTTTTGGCTATATTTTACCTGACAGAGGACTCGCAGCTGGCACAGACTGCCATTTGCAGGCCCTTTATTTAGAAGTGCCTGCAGGAGAGTGCAAGGCAGTGTGATGATCCATGCTGACACCTCTTCCTCACCTTTCAAGTACTGTCCTGAGAAGAGACTTGTCTCTGAAAGGGGTTCTCAGAGCTGCCAGATGTACAAACCCTCATCGTACTGTGGCTTGCAGGCACTGTAGAAACAAAGTGAAATTTTAAGCTCAGGCTCGAAGTTTGGGGTGAATGCGCTTTAATATGGGACAGGGAAAGAGTACAGGACGCTGTGATTATAAATACGCATGCAGGAAACAAATCTGTACTGGAGGCAGAACGAAAAGGACAGAGGCAGGAGTCTGGAAAACGAAGTTCATTTTCTTCTTCCCAATTAATGAACTTGCACAAATATCTCACGCTATTGTTAGGAAGCTTTTTGGGGGATTTCAGAGACATGCAAAGCAGAAAAACAAATGCCCTCTTTGTGTAAGAAACTGTGAAGGCCCATGGATTGACTCTTCCTTAGAAGGCTAGTACCTGAGCACTTCCAAATATAGCACAAGCACGTCAGTGGCTGCCTGAGCTCGATGCCACAGTCTGACAGAAATACTAGTTGAAAGAGATGACAAATAGCAAGTTAATCTAGACGCCTGTACCGATCGTAGCCAAATCTCAAGCCTTCCTATTCTGTACCAACCAGTTTGTTACTTGTTCTATGAGCTATTTCAATTAGTTAAGGAGCTTATTGCCCAACCAACATTGAAATGAATTATTATGTTTATTATTTGACTGCCTCGGACACTTGCAGCATGCAGTGACATCACTGCCTGTGACCCCTTGTTTTCATTGTTGTCTACCAATGCGTAGCCCTGAAAATTGTGGATTGTTCTTCTCTCTGCACCTATAGCACCCCATGCACTCCTAGTGCTTGTACTGTAGATATTGGCTTCTTTCTGGTTACAGGTTTCCTACTCATTGAGAGCGCTGCTGATAAAATGAACTAACGTCCCAAAAGAGGTGTGGTCCACCGTCTTTTACATTTAAAGATTAACCTTACGCTTGACC
The DNA here is from genome assembly GCF_059453375.1 of Lepisosteus platostomus. Classification (NCBI taxonomy): domain Eukaryota; kingdom Metazoa; phylum Chordata; class Actinopteri; order Semionotiformes; family Lepisosteidae; genus Lepisosteus; species Lepisosteus platostomus. Next base: position 22,117,367 of record NC_142622.1, on the reverse strand, counting down.
GCGTTACACCCTGATGATAGACAAAGCCAGGGCTTTAGATACTCATGTTTGTTTCCCTGCAGTACTGTGGCTCGGTGTTGGCTACTGCAGTACTGAGCTCAGTGCTGATTGCACAGCTCCCGCACTGGTGCAATCACTGACCACAATTTACACAACAGGAAGGAGATACTCATGTCTCAACACTTTATTGAATAGTAACAAAAAAAGGACATTTGCATTGAAACGCAATAACAAAAAAAGACAGCATTTTTTGTTTTTTCAAGTGCTTTTTCAACAACAAAAAAAGGTGGCTTTACAAAGTCACTCTAAGTACTTCTCAGCATTTTCATCATTATCATGGCTGATGTCAAGTTAACCATAGAAAGCAGCTCTGCGGGTCCACTTAGAAATAAGACTGAGTTGGTCCTGGAGTCCATGGTTAGAGCCAACAACGAGCTGATTAACAGGTTGTCCACAGATTTCACAGTATGGGACAGCTGAGAGGCAGGACAGGAACAGGTGAGCACCATCCTAACATAAATTATACACAGACCAGGGATAGAAAGCACTGCGAAAGTAGGAAAGCTGCTGTGGTAATTAGCCACACAGTTCTCTGACAATCTGTGACAATCTGCTACATACAAGTGCCTAAGTAGTGGTTTGAATAGTTCTATGTTGTTATAAAAGCTGAAGAGACCTGGGATAATCTGTGGACAACTAAGAGGAACCAATCTTTAATCTGAAGTTTTCATATTTGATGTTTCTTGGTATGGCATAAAAGAAAATTTTTGACTTTTTAATATTGATATGAAAAAAACTGCTCCAATATATTTAATATTTTAATTGGTCTTCTTTTTGTTGTGCCAGTTTGTGCTTGACCAGGAACCTTCTTTCTTAATATTGCGCGTTAGAGTTTTAAAGAAGAATGTTTCTTACTTCTACAGTATGTCTTTACAAGCTGATTTTGAAAAGCAGCAGACCTTTTGCAACATTTTTATGCAATGGCTGCAGAAAAATAGGGCTGCTGGAGGTTCCAGTGTTAATCACTGAGACGTCACCAGTTCCCAGGTCACCGAAAAGTGCATCCTGCCCTGTGTCAGCTCTCACATTCTTTAACATTTCCATTTTTTTCATGTATTAATCGTCCCACAGAGTTTGGGGCATCTGTCTATCCCTTAACTAGATTGCTGTTTCTGTTACTTGTGGGTGATCTCAGCTCGGGACAAACTGATTTCCAGCCCTCTAAATTCGGAGTTTCATACATTATAAAAACATGTACATATGTACATCTGATATGCACTGAAGTGCTTGAAACAGCTTTGCCATTGGTCGAAGCTCACATGCTTTAAGATTTCAAGCCTCACAAGACAAGATGAAAAATAAAAATGTTAAAAAAATAGCAAATTCCACCTTGTCCTGGCAAACACAAATTTAACAACAGGAATACAATAATAGAATCATAACAACAATAATAATACTGATAACAAGAAAACTCCCCAAAAAGGGATGAACCAGTGCATTTTTTTTCAACAAACAAAAATCTCTGTTTTTGATTTAAACTACAGAAACATAAAAAATACCTATCAAATGATGCTGCCAGCATGCACACCACCACAGTAGCAAGACATCGCGTAGGTTTCTAGTTTTTTGAGTGCATTTATTTGTTACACAGCAACATAATTATTTACAACAGTACTTTCTGTCTGTACGTACACAGATGTGCGTAGCACACACTGAAGATTATTGTTCAGTTTGACAGGAACATAGCAGCAAAACCCATGCCACCACAACTCACAGAGCAATGGCCGGTCAAGAGACATGTATGTTTTTTAAAAAAGTAATATACCCCCTCCTCCTTCTCCACTTATTCAACAGTCATGGGAGTTTACGACTACAGAACTCAGAACAAAGCAGAGCCTTTCCTAAGGCAGAACACTGAAATGAATCATGTTGCATGTTTGTAGCTTTAGAGATGGCAGCAAGATCCTACTGTGTAGCTTTGTGATCCATTTCAGAGTTTATGAGCTACAGGCTCCAGTGAAAACTAAACGGCTCAAGCAAAACAAAGCAGACACATTTTACAGCTATTCCAGCTATAAAAATAAGTTAATGAACATGAAATACCCAGCACCTGGAGCCTGCAGCTCATAAACCAAAAACTGACACAGACTGCTACAAAAGATGCCCTGTGTGATCTTGAAACGTGTACCATGTTGCAGGAGTAGAAGAAGAGAAAACAAAAATGAACGGATTCATTTTTAAGGCTCCAAACCAGAGAATGACCACATCTACCCGAAAGTCCACAAAACCAAACACAAAAAAAACAGATGTCATAGATGTATCAACACTGTAAGACAGAGATCTTTCCCAGTGTACCTCAGGCAACACACAGCTTTGACTCCTTCAGTGCAAGTACCGTTGCAGCTCCTGGTGTAGAGACCTTCATGAAACTGATGTACCAGAGTCCAATTATTTAAATCAGTCTCTCAAAACAATAAATAATTCCGTATGATTTAGAAAACAGAAGACCTTATTTTTTGAGGTTATGTTGTTTCACTATGCTGGGACCAGTTGGAGGGGAGTGTCGCCTGTGTGCGGAAGAGTTATTGGAAGCACCTGGGCCCAGCTACAGTCTGCCAATTCCCCACTCCCCACCCACCCCCCACCCCACACACACAGCCTACTGGGAGCCCAGCCTGCTGCTTCCTTGTCTCTGTGCCCCAGTGAACATTCAGCCCCCACAGAAACAAACACTATCCTTCAATGTCATTTGCACCACTACTCTTGTGATATACATGTAAGGGTAAGATCCAAAAACTGAAAATCAAATGGCATCATTAAATCTTGTAATATTGCACCACACATCATTACTACGCCCTGGGATGTCTGGGAGAACAGGATGCTTGACAACAAGAGGGGCATTTGGGGCATCCCCATGAATCAGTACATTATATAAGCTGTAATAACTCTTGCCACATTTAAATATCTAGGTCCTGAATACTGCCTGTGGTTCTAAATGATATGTAAATTTTGTCTTTTTGTGCTGAATCACGCAGATTACAAATATAAAAGTCAAAGGGATGGCACCGTCTGTCCTCGACAAAAGCAGGCAATGTCAGAGCCACTGCACCAGGATGCTGGGAGAGCATCAGTCTGCAGTACGGTAAAAGGTCAGGGATAAGAAAAGGCCATTCAGCCCCAGGCAGGCTGTTTTCTGCCTCGTGTGAGAGCTGCCTGTATTTGTGAGGAGCCCCCCTGCCCATGACACTGAAAGGTCCCAGTGTATCGGCAATGACATCACTCAGGAACCCAGTGCACCAGCTTTTCTACTGTACTGAATGAGCCAGGAAGAGCCATTGTGCCCCCCAGTTTCTCTCCTTGCTTCGTCCCTGCCATGGTCCTAGGAAAAAAACAGTAATAGGAAGTTACTGCCCAAAAAGCATTTATAAGGACTTTTCAAGGCTTCAGTTAGAAAGCTGAATCCCTCATACCTCTTGTTTCTCTTTTACTCTGTCCTTGGACCTTGGACCTTGGACCTTGACAGGATTATTATTGGTGCCTTTGAGTAATACAGTCCTTTACCTACAGTACAGCTGTTCCCTTCCAGATGCCAAGCCGCAGTGGGATTACGGCATTAGGCAGACATGTGCGAACCTGGACTCCTCCTGCCCTGGCTGTCAGCTACTATCCCAAGCCCCAAAACTCCACAGAGCAAGTCTCATCCTCTGCTGCCAGTGAAGTGTGTTCAAAACCAGTCCTCCTGTACAATGCTATTGTAACAGATAACGGTCCCCATTCTGCGAAAGGTACTGTGAATATATACAAGAGAAATAGCATTTAATGTTATGCATCCTGCAATTTTGTGCAACTTTGCAGCATTAGCATAAAAGAGCACAAGAGTACCTTTATTTTTTCCCTTCAGAAATACATATAAGACTAGCTAATGATTTGGCTATGCTCTGCAAATCTTTTTTCATCTAAATGGGTCAATAAGTGGGCTTGTTTCACTTGATCACATGATTCAGTTTAAAAGGCTTACAGTGTGAACAAGCAAAGGTTTCATGATTTCAGCAGAAGGAGACAAAAAGGCATTTTACAGCATGAGTGGTCTGTGGTCCAGAGAGGATGACAGAGGACAGGAGGTGACCTAACTGTTTCATTGGAAGTGTCTGTACACATCCCTGATGTTAACCCGTCACGTCCCTGCAATCAAACCCCCTTCACCCATTGTGCCACAGACCATATTTAACTACAAACACAAGATGCATCTCTTCAGGACAGAACTTAGGTCCTCACAGCACTCCTTCTGCCCCTGCTGAGGACACCCGGATCGTCATGGAAACCTTCAGCAGCTCAGCGATATGTACACAAATCTAAGCACGTGCACAAATCTGATTTCCTTCATGGCAGAAGGACATGGGGCACAGCTGGGAAGCTCACATGACTCACAGAGGGGACAGCAGTTATAATAATTTGGTGGAAAAAAATGCAAATCTCATAGGAAGAACAAGCCCATAAACAACTTAGTAGTAGCCGAGATACATCTGCTGTCTGTCTGTATGCTGTGTCCGTGTATTCATGCATTTGTAGTGCAGATGCTAATTAACACATTGCAGAATTTAAAGTAATAAATCTAGAAATCTTTTTCAACATATTTCTCCACTTACATCAGGTCTAATCCATTGCTGTGTGCTGAGGCACTATTTACCAACATGATCACAAAGATTGCAGTTCAGGCTGCTGACTTCATTCCTATTCTGCCTTGAAGGGAAGAAGAACATGTGAAGGGACATGCCATGTTTTGCTGCAAGGCAAGCTAAAGGGGGGGTTCAGAAATGTGATTGATCCTTAATCAATCAGCAGCACATTGATGAAAATATAGGGATTCTAGATGTAAAATAAAGGTGGTGGCTCCAGCACAGCCTGTGGGAGTGATTGATAAGAGCTTTAATAAAAAAAAAAGCTGAACACAACTCCCACTGAAAGCTTTTTCTTCTTTACAGCTTTCTAGAGTGATGGGTTATATTGTTCCAAGGTCAGTTCCCCTTGGTTCGGTTATCATTTCCACTGTTCTTAGTTTTCATGAATCACATCGTCATGAGCTTCAGAGTACTAGTATTCCTTCCTTTAAACCCATATTAAGTGATTCTGTCTTGATTTACAGATTTCAAGGCATACAAGTGTCTAACAAATTGTATTTACAATAAGGAGTAACATGAACAGATTCAGCACAGTGTCACCTCTATACTGTATAACAGAACAATAAAGTAAAGATTGTTACTAAAAGAGACTAAGGCTCTCTACTCTGACTTTTGGAAAAATAAACTTGAACACATCACCGCCACCAAAGTGAAGTAACAATTTTCCAAATAGCTGTATGTCAAAGGATTTTTCCTGCTCGGAAGAGGAGGAAAATTCAACAGGTAACTGAAAAAAGATTTGAATTATTCTCCAATCGGGAAACAGTTTTTAGATTCCTGTCATAAAATGTTGTATTCTCTCATTGAATGGCATGTGACTTCACAGAAACTGTACAGGCATGGAAATTAAGAATGCTGCTCAGAGTTGAGGACTACTTGGTACCAATAGATAATCGATCTCGGAGAGAGGAACAGACAAGTTATGTCTTTTACAAAGTTCACTCTTTTCTTCAAGTACTGTCAGGTCTTTTATAGATTTTGTACACATGACCAATGGAGGTAGTGATCCTTGCCAACTGGGCATGTGCACAACAGTGAGCCAACCCCTTTCCCAGCGAGCACTTCCAGGTAATGTCTTCTAATTTGAATGCGGGAGAGAGCAGCCTGTAGCTGTCTTCCTATCCGAGTTAGTCTCGCCAACCCAGAGCTACTGCTCAAAAATTCTCTTTTTTACTTAGTAATTACCCAGCACGGCTGAGATCTTTTAAACTGACGGGAAACCACATTAACATGCTGTCGCTTATGAAATTACATGGAGATATCTGGAAAGAGGGAAGCGCAGGGTGGCTGGATTTTTTAGGTTTTAATACCAGGTATAGTCCAGGCTCCTTTTATACTAATACATAGTGCAAGCCCAGCCCATTATTCCTAATTTATGTCAGATGGTGCATAACAGTGAGTGGGCTAGACCCAGGGAGACATTTAAGAAACAAACATATATATATATACTTTTTGGATGCAATAATCAGCAGCAGACACAAGTGTCTGAATGCCCAGGTCTACAGACAATGGAATGATTAGAAAACAACCAAATCAAGTGCTTTTACCAACTAGATGACTGACCAGCAACCCTGGGTTGCCTCGATCTGTCCTCCGTGCTCTCAGAGGAATTCTGGAGCAGCTGTGCAAGGCTGGGAGAGGCCCTGTGAGATGAGGAGATGTGGGATGAAGAGGTGGGAGGCAGCGTTCCCCCTCTCACCGATCCAGCACCCGGCTGTAGTCCTCGCGGCTGCCCTCGCTCTTTAGGTCCGCAAACACCTGTGTAAAGAAATGTGGGTCGGCGTTGATGCGCAGCATCTTCGCGCTCATGGTGTCGATGATGCGCAGGCAGCGGTCCCAGAAGGCCTCCTTGCCCGTCTCGACGAGGAAGGGCTTGAGCGGGTAGGAGATCTCGTTGCCCATGTAGGAGTAGGACAGGTAGAGGCAGGTGAGCAGCGTGGCTTGCAGCTCGTGCTCGGAGGCCACAAGGTCTCCGTCGATGACGTCGCGGCACAGCAAGTAGACGAACACCACGTTGGCCGGCGTGACGAAGGCCTGGTCCTGCCAGCCCTGCAGGAGCAGCGAGCGGTCCACGCTGCGCAGCCAGAGGATGGGGTCTGTCGGCGACAGGTGCTTCAGCCGGTAACAGCGGCCGCACAGGAACTCGCCCAGGCACTTGAGCAGCTCGCTGGTGGAGGCCTGGACGATCACGCGCTTGGGTGAGCCCCCTGAAGGGTAGCCGGATGACACCTTCTTGATGGAGGAGAGCTGGGGTTTCCCATGGGTGCCTGTCAACGGCGCCAGGGGCTGTCCCTCGTAGCTGGATAGGTTGGCACAAGACAGCGACTTCTTGACATTCTCGTGGTTGAGGTGGGCGACGTCCTTCTGGTAATTGTTGTTGTTGTTCAGGGCACCGCCCCCACCTGGGACCCCAGCTTTTTTGGAGCCCCGTTTCTTCGTGGAGGCGACCAGGCGTTTCCAGGTGAGTGCAGGCAGGAACATGGAGTGGCGTTTGATGCTCCGCTCCTTCTGCACACTCAGTGACTTGTTGCCTGCCAGGCTGGGATAGTGGCTGAGCGACCCTGGCCCATCATCATAGAAACCAGCCTTCCTGGACCCCGGAGACAGTGACAACACTGTACCCATGGTTACACCGAGTCCCCTTCGAGTTTGTACCACTTAGTATGTTCGGTTTAACGAACAGAAATAAAGTTAGAGCCAGCGTTCTCGGTAGTCTTCTTTAGGAACAGAAGAAGAAGCAAAAAAGGTTTGTTGCTTCCACAGAATAAATAAAGGGATAAAGAATCTCTCTTATCCTCAGCATGAGGAATGCTCAGTTCTTCTGGTTAATTCATTGCCTTTCCCAGATGATTCCCGGGAGTAGAACACAGGGCAGGCTTCTCTGTAATGAATAAGGACATGGATATAGTCAGCACCAGGGTCTGCGTACACGATAATGTCTGCTAAATATCTCGAATGAGAAGAGGCAAATGATAAGGTCTGAATGAAAATAAGGTGATAGTTGCAGCTACCAGCGGTTTCTCTGGCGATAACTGATCAGGCTAGCAACGCGGGGACCTACCCTCCCTAACCTTCCGCCCCGATTGTACCAGACACAGCCTCTCTTACAGGTCACACAGCACAACCCTACAACACTGTCATTGCTCGGGCCCAGCAGGACAACAGAACAACACACCGCCAGCCATGAGCACAGACTGGACCCCACTGCGCAAGAGGCACGCTACTAAGCAACAGATTGCGAGAGGACAAAAAAAAGCAATTTCATCACACCGTTCTGTACATAAACCTAAGTTCTCTTGCACCTTTGTGGTTGGTTTTTCGTGCATTAGCAGCAACATAGCTGGCGCAATCAAAGACGTGCACAACCGAATTTTAGATCCTTGAAAATATCTGCAACCAAAGCAGCAATGAAAACAAGAAATCGCTCACCTGTGAAAGACGGAGAGCTCAGGTGGAGAGCAAGGGCTGGAGAGACCAGTGTTCTGGTTTGCCGAGTCGCCTCTGCGTTGGGATTTAAAAACCACAAAGACGATTCATCGTATCAACTCAAACAGGGCTTTTTCTCCCCGCACGAAATCAATAAACGAGATTCATCTGAGCCTAGTTGGCACCCTGCGCGCAGCCCGCAAGTCCCCGGTCACCTAACCGCCTCCCCTCTCTGAAGCCGATTTTCTCCTCTTATTTGCTGATTGTACTCGTGTTTTTCTCATTCGTTGCTTTGAATAAAAAAGACCGAGGTTAACTCAGCAGATCCTCGTTGTTCTTCCTCCTATTCCACACAAAAAAATCGCTGCGCGTAGACTCAAACCCGTACGGTGCAAATATTGCGCCAGGTCGCCTGAGAAATCAGTGAAATAAATTCTGAAAAAATAATAACGTTTTAAAAAACACAAACTTTAAATTACTTAAAAGGAAAAGAAAATCTCCCGAAATGTTTCAGTCGCCTTTGCTTGCAGTTGCAAAGAGCATTTTCTTGTATTGTATTTATTGGCGAGCCTGGCAGAGCCCAGCTCAGTGTGGGCTCTCGCCGAAAGACTGCGGTGGCGACTGGGCAGGGTGACTCGCTGCAGAGTCCTGTCTCTGCCGATCTTAAAAGCACCATCTGATGTGTTCAAGCACTGGAGAAATTAGGACAATCTCTTTCCCTCCACTGAGCACTGCGCTCCGCAGCTAATCAGACTGTTCCTTCTGACAACCAGACTCCTCCTCGCCCCGGCGTCTCAGCTGCTCAGCCTCGCCGGCCGCAGCTTCGTGTGACCTCACACACGCGGACACTTTGCGATGTGGGAAACTGAGGCAGAGAGGGACGCTGCAGATGCGAGCTGAAAAAAAGCAGAGCCTTGTGCACGGCTATCTGACAAACACTAGACGCTGTTAGAAAACACAACCGCTTCAGTGAATAAACTGGTGCGATTGCTGCATTGACTGTGCCGGGGGAAAAAAGAGACTGCATTTCCGATACAGCTCATGTGCTCACGGTGTGAGACGCACAACGTGCAATAATGTGATTGTGCATGCACTAGTCAACATCCCACGAATTCAGGTGAACATCAAATGTCTTAAAACCATAATGTTTTGTGGACCGGTTCTCCAGCAATTATTAGTAGCATTTATCTAAAGTGGTTTATTTACCGTGTTCCATATAGGAAGTGAATTCACAACCTCCTATTGAAGAAACATATCTAAAATGTATTCTTTTGTATCTTAAAAGATAAAATGATATGTCGACAAAATGTTTAATGTTCCCAAAAAATCTTCCATCTGGTAATTTAACAGTAGTGTATTCAGAATTATGTTAACTGGGATTTTGTTTATTCCTGTATATTTCTTGAAATATGTTCTAGATTTTTATAGTATATAACATATATGTTTAAGATATTTAATAGTAAAATACATTAATTTTAAATTTAGTTGTAAAATACTGTCATATTTCTGGAAAATATATTTCAGCATCTGGGAATATACGGTCATATACTGTACTTAAAATATTTAATTTTACATTAAATTCCACTACAATGCATTCTCTACTACAACAAAAGGAAAGGCGACTGCATGAAACCATGTGGACCAGTCCTGTTTCATGGTGATATGGAAACAAACACATTTTGTTCTTGAAAAGTTGTTTTGTGGTACTTTGCAAATCTGTTAAGAAACAATAGAGCACAGTTTTGGGAGCCTAGCTAGAGCAGAGTTAAAAATTAGAGAAAGGAAAAGGAATTTGCTCTGGAGCAAAAAGCTCTCCCATTCATTCTGTGAAGTTATTCTCTCCTTTTGCAGACAGGAACTGGACTGGAACTCTAGGCTGATGTGTGCCTCAGTGGGGGAGGGGATCTTGTATAGGTAAAGTAAGGCTCTGGACTCGTGATTGGTGGGTTGTGGGTTCGAGTCCCTGCTGCAGACACTGCTGTTATACCCTGCAAGAGGTACTTTACTCCAGCTGGGACTATTGTTTGCTGAGGGTCAACTCTGTGATGGATTAGCATACTATCCGGGGTATTTAAAAGTCCCATCAAGAGGAAGGTTAAACTCTCAAATAACTCTATGGAAATGAAGCTAAGTATTGGACCGTTGGATGATTTTTGCTTGAATACAGATCTACCTGTCACACTCTCCCTAACAATGTGTTATTTGTCATGGTAGAAAAGAAACATAATTCTACAGTACATCGTGCAGCATCCAGATTAAGTACCCACCTAATGGTAAAGATAAAGAATCTGCTGAGGCTGCTTTTTATTCCATTACAGTTTTCAGATACTTAATCGATCCAAACCCACATGATGAACTAAAGCAGCAAAAGGCTGTTTGCAGGTCTGAAAATGTTTTTGGAGAGACCTATTACAATCTGCAGGACTGCTGGCCTTCATGACAAACCTCACTATAGGTGGAGGGTCAGAATGCCACAGCACAGGATAAGAAATACCCATTGTAGAGGAATTGTTTTAGAGTATCCATACAATCTTGAGTGGAGAGAGAGAGACATTCCAATGATCTGAATCTCTGTATTCCTTATTGGTGTGTTAGTGCAGATAACAGGACACAGTGCTTCTCAAGTAGTTCCACACTGAGAACAGCAGGCGCAGTCCTACAGCTCAAATTGTAAAGTACATGTGGTTTTGGATGGAGATCGTTATGGTGGCACTTGAAAGGAAAAAAGAAAGGAAGAAACGCAGTTTCTCATTTTTTTTTCAAAAAGTGTATGTCCAGAACAACTAACTGTCCAACAGAACCCCACATTCATTCAACCATAGATTTATTTCCACTGGCCCCTCCCTCACAGAACAATAGTAGAGTTGCGCATTTTTTATGCCTTACCTGCTTTTTAGGAGGCAGGGGAATCCACTGAAGAACGAATGAGCAGCTGCAATATTCAAAATAGACACAGACTAATCCGGAGTTCACAAGAAATAGCCACACTCAGGACTTAAAAGTAATGAAAATGTTATTTGAGTGTTAAGCTACAATAAATTTGGTTTAACCCTCTTGGCTGTGGCCCAGCTCTTGCTCACAGGACACTGCTCACTGGGTAATTGAAGATGAGGGGGAGGAGGGTTACAAAAGTCAAATGTAAAGGAGAAAAAACCTTATGTGCATTATTAACAATTTTTTATTTTTTTTTAAACTGAGATTTTGACAATGATTATAATTTAGGACCATTGAGACTTGGCTGCTGTCATCTCTCCCAAACGTTCATTATAAACTCCATTTCCTGTTGGTAACCAGTGAGTGAACCAGTAATAAGCTCAAGCCTGAGTAGGATCTGCACATCTCCAGTGAGTAGAGTGGCCTCTCACCGTGTGGATGGAGAGATGTTGCCCATGGCTACTCAGTGCGGTTCTGACCCAGGCTGGGGATTTCTTGCGGATGCAGTTTGTTGTTCACAAGGGAATTATCAGCTTAAAGCCCCTGATCCCCTGGTTGTCGTCAACAGGAATCTCCTCAGTCTGCAGACCTGGGTTGTGAGTCTGAGTTCACAATCCTGTTAATTTATTAGCAACATTAGAATTTAAAAAATAATGACAAGAAGAGGCCAATCGGCCACATCTGAATTTACATTTGTTTTATGTTCTGTGTGTTTCTACCATGCTGTCTTATGGTATGACCTTGTGCAAAGCCTCTCTAGTGCTTTCATGTTAAAATGCTTCATTAAATTAATTCAGAGGTGCTCTCTGCTCTCAGAAAAGCACAATCTCTAAGCATATTCCCATATTTTTGCTGACATTTGTGTTTCCGATGGGAGCAGTGGGAGCACAGACAGGCCTGGGATATAAATGATGATGTCATCTGGGTTGGACAGCTGACCCATTAGGCTCAGGGAGATGGGAATTCATTGAGTCAGACTGAATGGATAGAAGTTTATTCTTTTATGATACTTAAAGGTTAATAATGTCATAAGATAAAAGTACAATACAGGTCAAGAATTCTATGAAAGCTTTCTGTTAGCTCTCCATTACTCATTTAAATGTGAAATGTAATAAATAAAAATTAAAAAAAGGTGGGATCAGCGTCCACTGGCCACAATCAAAAATTGTATTTGGAGTTTAAATACTAGAGAATGGAGATATGGAGGAGATTTGTCACTGTCCGATCATTTAAACCATTGGAAAGTGCCTTGGAATGAAATCCATTATAATTTAGTGAGTGTCCCTGGTAATGAACTCTACAGATTTACAGTAGCATCTGACTTCCCGTCTCAACAGTCTCAGAAGGGCATAGAGAAGCAGCTCACTCTTCATATTTATCATTGCTTAAGCATCGCAAGGCCAGGATTGATACATATTACACAGTCTGCTCTTTTACCTGTACATAGTTGTGAATTTCAACACGGTGCTTCATCTAACCCACAGAAGTGTGACACTGTCAACGATCCAAGTGGTGACTTGACTTTGTCAAGTACTTTGGTGCTCACTATCAAAAACAGTAATGTAGGAAACAGAATTTGATTGATTCAACATGATCCTAGCCAGCAACACGACTCCACCAGCTGTTAGCTGGAAACACATTTACCAAAAGTGAATTTATGATGCTTTACTTTATTTATGGTGGTATCTCCCTCCTGTGATTTTTGGTTTTAACTGTTTAAATTCTAGCAATGTACAATGATATGGGTGTATTCAGTATTTTAGCAAAATGCAATTTTTCCTCTGTCACCTCTAATGTGCAAAACAGCAATTGTGATTAATGTGAATCATTTAGTTCCCGTTGCTTCAATTAAGTAAGACCTAGGCAAATACCTACAGTATCCTGATGCAAACTGATGTTTTGTTTTAATTTCTGGAAATTATACCTCTTGTAGTTTTCTATTAAATTGCTTAATGATCCAAGCCCCCACGTCTGTAAATAACAGAACATTAATGAAGGTAATATACTATATTTATTCATTATTGTCATGTTCTTTGTCATGCTTCTTGTTTGCCCCTGGATAAATTTGACTGTAATTCAGTTCCTTCAGACTGTCTCTTAGGGTCTATATTACTGTAGAGTAACTAGGGTATGCTGTAAGTCTGGTATTTATAACTGTTTGTATAACTCTGTATCTGTGGGAAGCTAGCCTTGCTCTGGTGCATTATCCCTGCTTATAAGATTTTTTTCAATTCATCTGATACTTAGGAGACATATGACTTGCTGGAGACGTCTTTTTATATTTTCTGCTATGGTTGCAGAGCCAGATGGGCAATGCCCTATCAGTATGATCCTGAATGTGAGGACACAGGTCACTGGTCCCTGCATTCAGGGATGAAGTGTCCAGATGTTAGGGTCCTTCGTTATAGCCTCTCCTCATGACGGTCTACAGAGCTGTGAGCACTGCAATCATTGCTGCTTGTTAGCACCTGTCTACACCCACACAGCACTCATCTTTATTGTTCACAGCGCAACAACTCAGCTATTTATAGTCCTGCGCTCAGGAGCGAAGCTCCACAGTTTTGCTTTTGATATTCTTTGCCATCACACCAAAAGCAACACCTTTAATTGACTCAGAGCCAAGAGCTACATCTCTTTTTTTCTAGTAAAAAAGAAGTTACATCATTTTAAAATACAGTATCTTCTGATCTAGTCAATTCAGAGATTCATTTTGCTGATTAAAATGAAATATCTTTACGACGATAAACACAGACTATTTAGGTTGCAAGGGTTACCAATACCAAACAGATGTGAAGAGCTCAGTGAGCCATTTTGTGAAGGAACCCAGGGTAACATCTTCATCAACATGACTAAGTAGCTTGTTACAGACTTGTATCACTCTTAATGTAAAGTCTTCTTGCCAGCATTTGATGCACTTGATCTTAATTTCTTCTTGTGTAATCTACTTTTTACATCACTATAGATGTCAAAGGAGTCCATTGAATTGACTTTGCTAGTTTAGTTTCAGTGTGAATCTGAATCAGTGTGGCTTGTCCTTCTGTGGTCAAGACTATGACCTGTGTGAACTACTCACTGTGTGCCTTTCATGCTGCCCAACATCGCAACATAACCCATTGCCACTTCATCCACTTCATAGGTAATAGATTCTATTATGAATGCCAGATTAATCCTAGACAAAAGGCTTGTTGTATTCTGTTAACAGCTAATAGTTTAGTCTCAATTTGGAATGGGAATGATTAGATAGGAAGTTGATTTAGGAATGTGAGTATTTAATTCAAACTCATCAAGGAGGCTACAATGAGTGCACATGAATGGAAGACAGTTTAAAGATAGGAATAATGCATTTAGAAATTAAAAACGGGAAGCTACATAAAAAACAAAGAACCTCAGCTATTTAGACAAAATCACATAATCATTTAGAGCAAAATACATTTCATCATCATTTAGTGAAACCAGATTCATTGTCATCCTTCAAAAAGCACTTTGAAGTAAACATAACACTACAGCAAAGATTAATGAGTCTTGTTCAGCTGAAACCTAGATAGAAAATCTGCTGTGCTAGCAGAAAGCATTATATTAGAATTATTTATTGCAGAATTTATCTTTAACATTAAAAAGTAAAAAAAAATATTTGGAAAAATAAATTACAGTTCATGAAAAGGAGAAATTAGGTTGCCAGGTTTCTTCTCATCTCTTATATTCTGGTGTTTCTAGTGAGGTATGAGGATGGAGTATAGGTCCGGCTCCTACAATACCAAGATGTTTTCAGAAATCACCACCAATGCGGACTGGTAGTAACAGGCGCCATCTGGTAGGTGTACAGTAACTGTTCCAATATTTCCTCCATCTCCAGTGGACGTCTAAGTTTTTTGTGATGTACTCTTCTTTCAAAAGGCAAATTTCTTCATTGTCTCTTTATCTCTAAATTTCTGCCTTTTCTCTCTTTCCCCACTTCCTGTTAGCCTGCCTGCCAGTTCTCAGGGTCTTGGTGACAACATGCTTTCCTCTGTGTACAGTATTTTACACACCCACATGACAGCACAGGAAGCAGGAGATTGAGAAAGAGGCCATTGCTTACGTTATGTTAATGGTATATATTTCCATTAACATAACATAGGTTTTGTGCACCTATTGAAGCCCCAGGTTACTGATCAAAGTGCAGGTGCTGTCCCTCATGGACCAATATGTGGAACAAAACAAAAGTCTGTGGCAAAGGACACAAACAAGGACAAAATTAATGAAACCAACTCTGCTTTTCTTGAAAAAGGAGTAACAGTAGCCTCCCAATTTTATGCAATCAAAAAATAAATATTTGCATAGCCTAAAGGGACTGTACATTTTGCATTCTGAAATGCTCATAACATCATTTTGTTTCTTAATTTTAGGGAAAACAGTCAAAAACAAACTGTAACAGTCAGTGTTTTATATTGCCACATGTGTTCATAGGCTCTTAGGTCACTGTGCTGAGGTGCTTCTTCTGCACCTGCTCCGTGTTTCTCAGTGGTGAAGTGTGTGTCATTTCCCTTCTGACCCCGGTGACCTCACTTGACCCATGTGATGTCACCTCTGTTTCTCTCACACTCAAGAAGAAGAGCATCTGGTCCTTGTTGCATGGCAATGGGAATCACACAGTGAGAGGAATCAAGCCATGCCCCCCTACTTCCTGTTGTTGTTTTTAAGACAAGTGGTTCATTAAAGGATCACAGAAAGAGAGACTGTCTGAGAGTAAATAACAAAGGCAGGTTTTACTTCTTTCCATATATAGAGTCAGTGGCCTTCAACACTGTCTCTTTATCAGTCCAATTAATTATTTTACTTTTTATTTATGTATCACCATTTTTTGATAAGCAACGTCTTAAATCATTGTGCAATGTTAGACTGTAATGCAGCACAGCAAAAGTGGTACAAGATTTAAGTACTGTACCACAAAAGAGTTTCATATTAAAATCCAATTTAGGGTTGTGAGAACCAGAGCCCATCCCAACAAGCAATGGCCACAAGGCAGGGAACACAGGGCAGATGCACAGACACACCAATTTTCCAGAAGCCAATTTACTTATCAGTATGTTTTTGTACTGTGAAAAGTAACCGGAGAACCCAGAGGAAACTTGCGCAAACACAGGAAGAACATACAATCACCACTCAGAGAGCAGCCCAGGTCCAAAGTTGAACTCAGGGCCCCAGCGCTGCAAGGCAGCAATGCTATCTACTGTGCCAACATGAAAAGAACTAAAACCATGTTATTTGGGCAGTTTCAACAACACCTCCTGGTCCTCCCTTGCCTTCTTATCTCCACCCCCCAATTACTATACCTGTGTGTCATGACATAGAGGTCCACGAGAGATGCTACTGTACAAAAAGTAGCCTTTTAGCTTAATGAGTGTGTGAAGAAGAATACATTATGACTAAGAGCACTTGAGAATAAATCAGTTAGATCTGATTGGTAAATGTGATGGATTAGCTACCACAGCACTTCATACTGGATTCTCGGCTCATGAAAATTACCTTGAGTTGTTGTGATCGAGTTTTTGAAAATGATAATTGAAGACAATACTGGCTTTTTCTCACCCTCTTATTAATCTGCATTCCCAACAGTCAAAGTTGTTATAAAATAAAGTCTGAAACACTAGTGGAGCCTTTGGGTATATTGTCGATGATAATAACATACATATATTGGAACGTGATTGTGTATCAAACATTTGCACAGCAGTGTAGATCGTGTTTCTGTACAGTTTTATACTTTGTCTTCATTCTCAACTATTCTGCAGAGTTCAGTTATAAATAAACCATCACCAAGGCTACAGTGTCTTAGACCTAAATTTAGAGCATGTTGCTCTGGAGGAAACAGTTGTGGCAGTGAGGGCTGTCAAATCTGAGGCATATGAGCCCCCCCTGGTGGAAATTGTGTGTAAACACTATTATGTCATGAGACCTACTGAGCAGAGAGCAATTTTAAAACTTCCTTTTCAAAGAATTTTAAAAATATGTATTGTTCCAAATGAAAGGGTTAGAAAAGTTAGTAGAAACAAACACGTGAGGATTGCAAAGGCATGAGCCTGAATTCATAGAATAGCAGCAAAGAAAAAAAAACATTATTATAATTTTACCTTATTTTTCCTTTATATAGTTATATCATATGTGTTGACAGTACAACTGCAGCAAGGCCTTCTTACCCCTTAAAGGGGAAAATACTTTTTCTGTAGAATAAGTTAAGAAAATCAGGTGCAAAGGGTCACTGAAATACTTTTCTACTAGCTTTCCTTTTTCCTAGGTACCACACACAACTGATTAACCTCATTTCTTCTTCTGCTCACGAGAACCTCAAAGGCCAGTGTGGGTTTTCACAAGCCATCAGGCATAAACCAATAAAAATACAATCAAATAAACTGCTAAATGTATGCCTTGTAATAACATAGACAGAAGAAGGTATTCTACACAAAATGCAGTGTAACATTTTTAAAATGTGATTGAGGGAAAATGTTTTTTTAGACAAAGGGTACTGAAGTGCTTCAGCTCCAATAGGAGACTTCTGCAAGCCCAGCTGGGTGGCATGTGACTCTCTCCCTAGCAAATCAGGAAGAGAAGCAAGACATTTCTTCACCAATCAAATTAAAACCTCAGAACTTCAGATTGTGAGGAGTGGAATTTATGGCATTTATCAAGGAACACAGACTCTCTGTGCTATGGGATCTTTAGATCACAAACCTCAGTTTAATGACTGATCCTATTACACCTCAGTGTCTCCAGTGTCTTACCACATTGGACATTGGTCCAGACACTATAGTATCACTTTGTTGTCCACCAACACCATACCAACAAACGGAAACAACACAAATTGTGCTTAAACAATCTTTACTGTATTAAGTTCTCCAAAGTTAACCCTCTCTCCAAAGAAGACAACTAATGAAATATAAAAGCAAGTGACAACACTGCAATCTACAGTACCAAACCTACAGTGATATGCACTTAATGATGCATAAATAATATGCGTTAAAATTGAAGATAAAATCTAAAACTCATGTAATGATAGTGAAACTCACTATCATAAGTAATTAATTCTCAACCATGCCTCAGACTGTTTTGACTTTCAACTGCTTGGTGCAGAAGTTCCACACAGACCAATGTGTGAGTTTTTGTACAGATCAAGGTGTAAGCTACTAGCCTCTATGAATTCAAGACTTCACATATCGAAATAAAATAGAAAATCATCTGCACAATACTCTGGAATCCATTTTACCCACAAATTAAGAAGATATCTGAAATATGATTAATATGTCTCTTGCAAAATTTATAACCTATGGCTTTCAAATGCTGAAAAGCTCATCATCTTTATATACTGATAAGCAAAGACTTATCATTTTCATCTAAACGAAGGAGTATCTAAATCTTTGGGAAACACCATAAACAAAAGTGAAATTTAAAAGAAAAGCCAGAACAGAACTAATCTTAAGAAGAGTTTCTAACTTGAGAAAATGAAGATGTCAGACTTCTATCTAATTATAGCCATAGAAACAAAAAACACTATATGAGGTCCTTAAGTCTGTTTGAAATCACATATGGACCACATCAGACCCGTTTTCAGGGGTGTGGAACATGGGTATAGATCCCACAAAAACACCAACCTCTGCTCTCTTTAATCCAAACAAGATATTCAAAAGGCTTGGGAATGACGCTATCATAAAATCTAACACGATGGCTTCGGAAGAATCAAGACATTGTTTTTTCTCCAGAAACCTCAAAATGGAACTGTACAATAAGGTAAGACAATTATATATTAAAAATGTTTAAATCAATGTTATTCAAAAAAACAATTGACTTAGGAGCAGAAGCCCAGATCTCAGCAAGTCGCTGAGAGTTTTTCATGAATGTTTGTCTCTTTAAAGAAAATGCATCATATTTCAATATTTTAGTTTATTTTCCAGTTGCATTTCAGTGTTTCATGGCGGTAATTAGGATTTGTACATTGAAAGCACTGAATCATTTAATTATGAGAAAGGATTTCCTCTATCTGGCACTCAGGTTTTCTTAGTTTGTTTAACAACTATTTGACTGGTAGAAGACATAAATTTATCCAGTTCAAGTTTCATCCCTTTCCCATAGCCTTAGGCTGTTGATTATTTAAAATGGAGTTGAAAACCTGCTGGATTAATTATTTTAAATTATATGCAATATTTTAAGGGCAGATCTTATATTCCACAAACATCTTCACCTTAAAGTTGAGGTCACCAGCAATGATCAAGGAGAGCCAACTAAGTAGAAGACTTCTCAAATGAAATGTGTATTCTCAAATCGTAATACCTTTCACCCAAAAGGACACAGATTCTTTACTCAATCAATTAGTTACAGGCATTCCCAATATTTAAAAAGATTAATTGGATTGGCTTTTCTGAATCAGGATTGGAAACTGCTGCTTTCAAAAACCTTGTGTTGCACAATTTGCCTGCTTAGCTGAAAGACATCATTTTAATCTGCTGAAAACTGGAAAAGCTAGAAAATGTTAATTGTTATTTACAATCTTACAAATCTCAATACTACAGTGTTCAGTCCTCTTGGGCTCAATCTACTTCAATTTCATGAAGATCATACTAACCTGGCCCTGTGGTTCCTACTGTAGAAGGGAATCATGAAAGTAGTGGAAAATAAAACCGGTGAAAACTCTTGTACCCTGAAAAAAGTCCTGGTACGTTCTGAGATGAACATTCTATAAGACTATATTCTATAAGACTATTCATAAAAGGTAATAAAACATTTACTAGTTAGCAGGAAATAAATAGTCATGTGACACCTTTACTAATGTAAAACTGTCAGTGAGATATACTGTAGTTCTAATATTTTGAAAAGCAGGCAGCACATTTGTCGTGTGACTGGCACTTATCATCTCTTACTTGATCTGTGACACTCTCCAACAGATCAGAGAATACATTACATTTAAGTAGTCCTTTACCATGTATGAAATTTTACTTTATATGTTTACATTATTCAGTTGAATAATGAAGACTTTACACATTTTAAATTCTATTTTTTGTTCACTTTAAGTCCATTCTGTAACAATGCGGGAGTGGGAGGAGCCACGGCGAAAACAGATAAAAAATGAGTGAAGAAAACTGGTGATTTTTGGTGAAATACTGTTGTACAGTATTGCCAACTACGTGGAGAAGTATCAGTCTGTGACTTGTAATGAGATGTAAGAGTATTACTACTCACCCATAGACGATAACCAGAAGTCCATGGACTGTATTTTAGATTTTATCAAACAGAGAAACTAAATGCCACTTTTTTGGATGAGGTAGGAATGGAGAGGACTGGCTCCTTCGTGTGCCGATGCCAAGTCTTAGACTGGACAGGAAGAGATGAATCAAGCTGAGTATTAAGTTTGGTTTAACGGAAATACAAGCCACAACAACTGACCTGTCATCCAATGAGATGGAAACAATCATGATGAATTTCCTAACCGAATAATATATCATTATTATATTTAGACACTCCTTCACTATATGCTAGTAATATGTGTTGCACATCATGGCAGGCATTCTGTTCCATGAAAAAGATCCTGAAAGACATTCCACATTAGAATAATTAACATGTAATTTGTTCATGTGAATGCCAATACCAAACACAAATTCCTGCTGGCGGTATTCATACACTTGATTTAAGGAAAGAAAAAATGTCAGTGAAGATTCGGTATTGCACAAATGTATGAAACATGAGAAAATGTAATACTAATGGTGATGGATATAAAAACATAAGTGTCGCTCGCCCTCCAGTCAAGTGTGTGAGAGCGAGACCGAGTCACTTCTCTCTTTGTCTGGCTGCCTTTCAATCAGGCAGCCAATCTACTAATCAAGCCTCTGATAAACACCCACATAAAGGCTAGATTCATGGTTTATTTGGGGCTCTGACATTAAGTTACTTACAGCCAAAAGTGTTCAGCTCCATGCCTGTCCAAAGCAAGAATGGACCACTGTCAAGCACCACTTAAACCAAAAGTCTCCTTTGCTTGGAACCCCGGTAACCTAGCTTGCCAGCTAGAAATCCTGGGCTGCAATGACAGTCTCTCTCTGGCTGTTAGGAAGACCCAGGCACATCTGCTGCTGTCAACCCTGTCTGCTTGAAACCCCAGGAAGGCTTTATTCTGGGAGCCAATCCAACTGTAACACCCCAGACAGCCCTATCTACTCCTGCGCCTGCTGCACTTGATTCTACCTG
This sequence comes from Lepisosteus platostomus, assembly GCF_059453375.1. Lineage (NCBI taxonomy): Eukaryota > Metazoa > Chordata > Actinopteri > Semionotiformes > Lepisosteidae > Lepisosteus > Lepisosteus platostomus. The sequence goes on along the minus strand of NC_142622.1, from coordinate 22,096,122 downwards.
AACAACCTAGGAGATACACAAAGTCCTGCGCTTGGATTTGGACCTGTTATTCCACCCCTGGCACTGACTGCAGGTACCTGTGGAGTAACAATAAATCTCATCAAATAATTGTAGTTTTTCCTTTCATAAAATGTTCAAAATAATTTATACCACAACAATCAATATTTTGTTGCACCTTTGACTTTGATAATATAGTTTTATAGTTTTTATAGCAGTATGTAAGCTAAGAGGCAAGCAAACACATGTACAAAGGGTATTTTTGATGATTTACACACATTAACTAACTTCATGGTATATCATTTACGACCACCATAATGAAGAATGAACATTCAACAGCAACAGAGCACAACAAATACAGAGACAAGGGAGAGAAAAAAGGAGGAAATCTTTATGTCATCAAAAGATACAGGGGGGATGGCAAGGTTATACTCTTCTGACATCCACTAAAGTTGGAATAAATTCCATACTCTTTGGCACCTAAAATATGTCATTATTACAGGCTGTTTGAAAAACAATGACCACATATGTCCATTAGAAAACATTTGCATAGGAGCACTCTTTATATACTACTTGAGAAGAAAATCCTAAAGAAAATAAATCTTCGCATCTGTCACCACCTCTGCTGTTAGCTCTACCAGTTGCTGCAGTAAGGCAGCAACTGGTTATTTACGGGTTGAAAGTTTCTCTCTCCTTCTTTTGCGCTGCCTGGTGTTGGGCGTCCTTTCCTGGCTTCCCAATGGATCTGCCTGAACAGGGCACCACTTTATATATCAGGTAGACAGCAGCAGCATTTGTTCTTTATCATCCTACATGTTTCTTACTCATTATCGGGTAAATGTTGTGTTAAATGTATTGTGTATATTGTTTTATCTTTTTTCAGACTGCAAAGTAAATTTCCTATCTGGGACTACTGTAAGCAAGCTGTAAGTGTCCTCTTGGATAACCAAGAGAGCTGACAGCCTATCACACTCATGCAGGAGGCTATAAATGTGATAGTGATCCCTTGGTCAAACTGTACAAAAGTTAGGTAATGGTAGGTGACAGGGAAACAACGTAAACATTTTAGATAGATGAACTTCAGGTTCTCTGAAACATTTAGAAGAACATCTATAGCAGGAAGAGTGGATAAATGACAAATTGGCTCAAAATGAAAATTTAATTTGGCAAAATAAAGAACCACCTTAACAAAGATAAGCAGTAGTAGTCCACTCCTGGCACCGCGGAGGATGGAAAGAACTGATGGCATCCCTGAAAACTGAGAAATTCAGAATAAATTTGCCGAAAGTGAAACTTAAGAAGATGTGGATCCCATGATTTAGAGCACCTGGAGATCTCCAGATTCTGTAACTCCGTAAAAACAGAGCCATCTAATATGAGAGAAATAGAATTGACATCTTTACCCTCAAGGATATGTCAGTAAAAATGAGGGTGACGTGAGAGCAGCATAGAGTCTGAGGCTTTAGCTGTACTGAGGGTGGAAAAAAAAAGAGACTGGAGATGGGCTAGGCTGAAAGAGGTGGAGCTGAATGAAGGGAATTTTCAAGCTTGAGCAGATGGGAGATAATATTGGCTACAGAGCGAGAAAGTGGTTCTAGAGTTTGAGAAATCTGCTGGGAAATCTGCAGAGAAAGAATCTGCTAGAGAGCTGGGTAGCTGCGGAGGAGAAGGCAAAAGAGGAGAGTTGAGAGAAGAAGGAGGAGCTGTCCGATTTGCAGAAGGTGGAGCTGCAGTTACTGCTCTAGAGAGAAGGATGGAGGGCTGGTTGAGCTGAAATGGACTCGCATAAAAGTAGAAAGTGGGGGGCTAAACGGTCAGAGTGAGGCTGAATAGGAATACATCTGTCGAACAGAGTTTTGAGTAGCCTTGGAAAAGGCCAGTCCTTGTAAAAGAGACGAGTCGGCGTATCCGAGGTGGTGCGGCTGCATTTTGAACGGCATAATGCAGGAGGCTGGATGGGAGAAGCAGAAGCATCGGCGACGGGGGAGAGGAGGATTGGATTCAAAACTAGAAGTTCGCAAAACAGCGGAAAATGAACAGCGTGGAGAATCTTCAAGGTGCTGGAGGAGAGAATGGCGACCTGGAGATGATGGAGAATCAGGTCTGCGAGCCATTATAGGTCTACCGTTCAGAATTCAAGTAAGTTGAATTAAAAAGCTCTGGACGTGTGTGTTAGCAGGGTTAGGGTTGAATGGTAGAGGAAGGGGCGGAGGACCCCCCGCTTCTCCCCTAGAACTCCACTTATCAGCACTGAGCTTGACTACACAGTCTGCTGAGACATGTGACTGAAACCACAGCTACTGCCTGTGGTTTTATACTATACAGTAAATTCTGTAGCTACCAAGCTCTGATACATTGTAAAACATTCAGTTTGGAGGTAGCTTGCTGGGTAGTGAAGCTTAGAGTGAAAGCCTGTCACAGGGAATAAATAAAGATTTTCCATATTACGGTGTCTTGAGGGTGACCATGTTCATTAAACTCCTCGAAGTTATCTACTATTTTGAGGGAAAACATCATTTGATTTGTTGTTTTACTTTTGTTGAATGTCCATTGCTCGTTGCCTTTGCTTGTGTCCAAAGGGCTTATGAGAGGATTGCCTGAAGAGGGAGCAGTGGGAGTTGACATTCAGAGCCAATAAAGCCTGATAAATGATAGGGATTCTTAGGGACCTCTGAGGTTAGGTAGTGAGAAGGATAGGTTTTGTGTTACTATCTGGTGAGATAATCAGAAATGACAAAGGTAGAAAGAAGTAAATTGTTTTTTTATGTCACAATTCGTACTGTTTTTTGTTAATGAGTGCCTTGTCTATGTTGCCTTTCAATTTATTTTTACCTCATGGCATAATAACCTTGGCGTGCCCCCAAAAGACCACTAAATATGTTTGATGTAAAACATATGTGGTTTAATTTAGAATTTCACTATGCCTTGGTAATCTTTTACAGAGTCCATTGCTTTCTTCCCTAAACCAGTGTTCAAGTGGATCACCTAAGGACTGAATGGATCAATGGATCTACATGCATTTTTTTATTAATTTACCAGAGAAAAGCTAATTCTTTTACTTACTATATACAATAATATACTGTGTAACTACCATAGGGTTGTTAAAGAAATTTAAAAGTAAAAACAAAAAAACACAAGTAAATTTAATCAAGGTTACTTGAATTATTCAAATAGATCATTTTGTGAAAACACTTTTATATACCTGACATAATACACACATAAGAATAAGTATTATAGTTTAAAAATGTTAAGCCATAGAAAGTACCTTAAATTTAACATTCCTAAACAATACAATAATCGAATTGATTGAATTGAAAAAAAAAACTGTTCAAGCAAACAGTGCCTTATCTTGTTAATTTATAACTTGAGCAGGTACTACAATATTCATTAGAATTAATCATGAAGACTTTCACATTAAGTCTTTGAGCGGTAGACAAAAGGCACCCATTCATATTAAACTGTTCCTGCCTGTTGAGTTGTATGTATCAATCAACATTCATAAAACGAAGTACACTAAAATTAATTATAAATCAATCTATAAGCAAATCAATAACTAATAAATTGAAAATAACTTTTCCCATTTGGTTGCATCCATAAATGCTATCACAAGCATAACCAAAGACCCAAGTCAAACAATTACTGTACATCACATACATTTTAAAAAGAAACCTTGTTAACAGACAGGAAAGGAATAAATCCCATATTTATTTCACAAGGTTGCTATGTAAATATTATCAAGCACATTCTACTTAAAAACCATACATTGCATTTCTGGTTTTCTACATATCATTAATTACCTTCCATTATTTACTGATGTAAGCATACACTGTAAACTGCACACCCCCTAAAACATTTTAAACGAGTAAAACAAACAGAGCGAGTATTACAAGAATCATCCCCCCGCAACAAAAATATTTTCTTAAATCATTCATGTCTGGAAACATCTTATTGTTCTTGATTTATTTCTTCTTTCTTCTTTTACAGTTTTAGAAAAGCTCTGGCGGATGTATCACAACATAATTATTTAAAATAGCTGGAAATAATATTTTCCCTTGTTCTTTGTTTCTTGACCCAAACCCAAAGCTACATGTCCTTTGAGCCTCCATTGTGTCCCAGGAAGGTTTCAGGGGTGGATTATGCAGGGCCATCAAGCAGCTCACCTTGTAGCACTGAGCAATAAAGTCAATGCCAATCATATTTAGACATTGATCTCTGGAACACAGAATCTTAAAAAAAGAAATATTTTGTGTTTCGGTCAGTACAACTTATAAAGATACGTACGACACACCCAGATAAAGACATTTGCCCTTGAGAAGAGCTTTGGCTAAGTATATAAATAAAGAACAATAACTGTCACTGTTTTATACTTTCATTTGCATTCTCATATTCATAGATATACAGTTTGGACTCTCAAAATAAAATAGATGTCAAAATCATCATATACTGAAATTAAATTCGATATTAGTGAACATTTTGCTAAACATACCGAATAATCAGAATAAATTAGACAGCTGCTTTATTATTTTTGTAAAATGATTCAAATAAATTGTAAATAAATTGTAAAAACTATAATATAATAACAGTAATTAAACTAACATCTAAAAACACAGGAGACAACTGTCTCTACCCTTACAAAAAGTGACATTAATTGACTACACAATTTCAAAACAACCGCTTAACAATCTGAGAATAGTGATTCATTGCCAAACCTCCAAATTTATAGATCACATTTATGCATTTATAAATCTCAGTCATCTTGTGCTACTGTATATATACTGTAGCATGATCAAAAGGTTGGAACAACATTACATTCTGATTATAAAATATTACATTCTGATTATAAAATATTGCTGCCTTTACTTAAACTACCTGTAGATGCCTCCTGTAATAGGTTTCTATGGATATTTTAAAGAAGCCTTTAGAGGCAATGTTTGTAAAGATGAATGGTGGTACTTTGGTTGCAGTTTCATGCATATTCTATAAGCGTGATTATTGATGAAGATGACGTGATCCATATGTAACAGCAATATATTACACAGGATTACACTAAATGTGACAAACACCCCATACAAACTCTGCATACAAAGTTCTTTAAAAACATCCATCATGTGTTGAGAAAAACTCCTCACAATGTGTGCAGGTAAATAGCCATTGTACTCCTACCCTGCTGAGCCCAAAGAAGAGCCCTCTATCTAGCTTGTACTGAGGCTCACTGGCCCGAGCCACACTGACACTAGCCAGCCTCAGGACAGCACTGCTAGAGCACCCCAAATCAGAATCAACCACATCACAGCACAGATCAAACAACAATATCTCACACATTGGGACACACACAAACACAACATAAATGGGAATGCTGCAGCACCCTAAACTGACAACACACACTTGCTGGATATTGCACCAAGAAAAAGACCTTGATGAAGTAGAGACTCAGTGACCACAATCTGACCATAGAAACTGGAGGACACAGGCAGACTTGGCTGCCTAGAAGCTGTGCTCCCACTGCCAGCGAGGAGAAACGGAGACAGAGGTGCATTTTCTACTGCACTGTGACAAATATTCTAGGATTAAACATGAATTCTTTCCCAAATTAACAAATCTAATCCCAGAATCCCCACACCTGCCAGAATCAGAACAGGTTCCAAACCTACTAAGAGAGGGGGTAGCAAACTCAGTTGAACTGCCAGCCCAGTACGTGATCTCCTGTCACAGCCTGAGGAAGAGAGTCTTATGTTGTGTTTGTATTGTAAATATCTGTAAATGTTGTGTTAAATGTATGTATATGCTTTGGCAACATCATAATTCATTGGTCACCCCAATAAAGCTGTTTGAATTGAATTGACAAGGGAAGAGAGGAAGACAGGGGAGAGACAAGAGAGAGGACAGGAGGGGAAAAATTCCTTGTTCAGAATATCCATAGAAACCAGATTAGAATTAAATGTTTGTACCTTTTTAAGAGAGCTTTCCATTCTACTGTTTTTATTAAGTGGATTTCCTGTTTAGAGAATCCCTCAGTTAAAGCCACCTCTGCTGGTTAGTGAATGCATTTTTAGAACAGGGAATAGGGTGTTGCATTCACTTTGTTGCACCCAGATTTATATATAGAGAGAGATTTAGAAGTCTTTAGAACAACAGAATACTGCACATCCACAGAACACAGATGTACAGTATAAGGACTGCCACATTTGTACTCTAACCTCATGTTAAACAAACCTTCCTGTTACAATTCTTCATTCCTTCCTGTGAACTAACACAGGAGAACTGAGTTCTGCACAACTAGATAGCATAACAAAAACTACCACTATAGGCAGAAATAAAAAATATAAGTCCATAACAATCGTAGGTTGTATTCTATTGGTCAGCTTTATCTTTCTTATGGGCCTGTGCACGTGTTACAGTATATAAGAGTTTAATACTTGGTAGCAGTCCAGGGTTTATCTGGGTAGTCAGGACATACTGTAGGTCTCTGGGATGCCTAGTTTGTACATTTTATGTAGTTGTACATTTAAGTTGTGTTGCTTAGTGTGCAATTGTCATGTCTTATTAATAAATATTTGTTTAACCCAGTGTGCTTGACTTATTATTCGTTTTTTTACTACAGCTGCACCAGATGCTCAGGTATATTTTTGGCAAAATCTTTATAAGTTGAGGGTTATGATTATTTATTAATCCTCTCAGTTATTTCTGATATTCACTATTTTTGTAACATTTTTTTTTGTAAAGTGAAAGAATACAATTTTACTTATTACCTGCTTTGATTTTAATGAAAGGATACATGAATGTTAGACAGTCATTGCTATTTCATTGTCTATATTTTTGGAATGTCAGTTCTTAATGATAACATCTACCTCTGTGATCTCCTTACCTACACAGATGTCTGCCATGTGTAAAATTAAAGAAAATGTTAGACAAAAAAAATCTGCCACTGGAAAATTATTATTCTTCTCACAAAAATATTTAACCAGAGAATTAACTTCTACGCCAACTGTTTACACATCTAACACTAACTGTTACAAAATAGGAGGAGCAGTTAAACAAAAACGTACCATAGAGATAGGTACTGTACCAATTTGATTCACTGGAGTTATGCTCATATTTACCCTATACCCTATATTTTTGTATGCTTTTTTGCCATCTCGGTGAGTCATTTTTCATTTTTTGCCAGCGGGTATCCCTTGATCTTCTCTGCTCCCTGGTGTCAAAAACGACTCAATGACCTCTTCCTTCTTTCCTCCATATTAGTATATTCATCTTTCCAATCAAAATACCCAATTTCCTTCAAATTCCTAACCCACTGAGCTTCAGACCCCAGGTCTACCTAACCTTAATCTGTTAATTTAATATCAGTCAACAGGTTTCCTTCAATCTTCTATTCCCTCTGATGTGTAAATTAATTCAGTGGCCATTTCTTTCTCTCCTCCACACAAACAAATTAATATTTCTGCTAAAATCCCAAATTTCCTTTAAATTAACAGTTCACCAGACTGCAGGCCCTAGATCTATCAAATATAAATTTCTTAATTTAATACTAGCATTTTGTTCCCTTTTCCAGCTATTCTACAGTACCTCTGTTTCTGGCATCTCATCCAGCTCCATCCTAAAACAGTCTAAGTCTTTAGCCCTATTTGGATTTGGATTAAGATTTGGACTTCATTATTAAGATTTGGATTTCAATCTTTCTGGCCCTGTCGTTCCTAATGCCAGTTTCTTGGCCCTAGGTCCATCTCACATCCCAAATCTGACTCAGCCAGTAGGCATCAAACAAGTCTTCTCCCTTTTACATCTTCTGGTGTCAAATATAGCTTGGTGGGAGTTCCTGAGGATTTCCTCAGGTCCCCCTCTACTTCATCTGTTCCTTTCTCATACCCACCCACCTGTCACTTCATTACAGGCCCAGGTGGCTTGTTAATCCCTCCTGCCCACCAGGTGCCTACCTGCAAATCAATGGTCATATTACTACACTGTCAATCTACTTACTTTTACTCACAACACATTTCATAATGTTGTTCTGTCATTTTTCAGAGTTCAGAGGAAACTGCATCACCCAGCTGTCGGTTCCCAATGCTCAACTGTTCCATTTACACAAGTAGTTCACAAATAGCCACGAGATAAATCTGCCTGTGAGCCAGCCTTCGATCAGCCCCTGTGTTTCCTCACTTCAGCTATTTTCTTTCACAACACAATCATTGCACTCACTACACCTGTTTAAACACCAAGACGAAACACTCTGCTAACAACAACAGTCCCTATGATTGTGCCAGCTCTCTCACATCTTCAGAATCATTCCATTACGAGATTCTCTCTCCCTTGTGACAAGCTTGGTCACATTCAATTGCATCTTTCCATCTTCCAGTCAGCTATGTTTTGCACAAAAGGAACGTCCGTCCCTGTTAGGTTACCACAACTATAACATGAGAATTATAACCTAAGGTCAGTCTTTTATTTAATATCTTCTTGAGCTTGCATCATCTGTTTCATCCTTACACCACCACATAACTCAATTAGCTCAATTTCAACTCAAATTCAAGTTGCAAAGCAGAACTTTGGTAGTGGCACTTTATAACAGACTAAAAGGAGTTGTTGTTTTTTTCTTATGATTAGTTTTCTTCTCTCCAAAGACCATTAGCTTTTTAAAGATGCTGCCCCTTCCACTGGCTTCAGAGGCTGCTATCAAGGTGGTTCGTAGCACTTTTACCTTCTAAGTTTTACTTAATCTTTTCCTCTGATTATTCATCCACTTTATTCAAACGGTTTATCAATTGTCATAGCTGCTTCACTTTTGGGCCACAATTGGAAACAAAAATTAGTCCTTATAAACTCAAATTACACTACAGCTTATAATCAATAAAGGAAGAGCATCCCCATGAGGTTTGTTCTTAATATAGGGACTGGTTTCTCTTTCACCTGCATGAAGTCTGGATTTACTGAATTTGAGAAATTTTCTGTCCACTCCTTCTTGATATGATCTGCCTTCTCAGCAGGTTGTCAAGGCACTACTGACTATTTCATTAAGCAAGTCAGCCGCTGGTCATCAGAGACCTACCTTGCTTACATAATATCAAACCTTTAAACAAGCGCTCCTTCAGTTTTCTAGCTGACTGCTGAAACAACCCACAAATCCAAGCCATACTGTACATCACAGAACACTTCTATCAGCTTCTCTATACTTTCCTTTCATTTTTTCCATCAGTACTGTGCATTCCCATTTTGCTCTTTTGGGGGTTCTTAGCCTCCTCGTCGAATGGCTTGGAGGATGGAGATCAGCCAAGAGGGTTAAACCAGTCTTACCATGACTAAAACACTCCATATACTTAAATCTTGTTGTTATTTCTAGTGAACTATAGATTGGTCATTTTTTTCTACAACACAAATATTAAAGTATACTGTATGTATGATACATACCCTAAAGAATTTAACTCTTTAATATTTATGGAAGATTTGTATCATTACGATAGATCACTTCATACACTGTAAGGTGCTTAAACAAACAAAGCTTATGACCTCTTTATAGACAGTCAATTGTCATGGAAATATACCTACAGTATCAAGGAAGCCACAAGAGAGAGTTCTCACCTGAGCAAGGTCTTTATTTCAATATTGCAATATTGGGAGCCCTGCTGTCACTCTGCAGAGTGCGTCAGAGACTCAACTTGCTAAAGGCAGCACAGGCTTTTTATAAAGATGTTGTAATGCAGTTGAAAAATACAGCACTTAGTCCCTTTCTAATATTTCCCCTTTCCTTAGGACAAGAAAGATTACGACATAGAACAATCATAGAGACAAAAAGGAAGCATCAGTACATATTTTTTTAAAGCTCAGCAATTGCATTGGGCTAATTTGGTAATCTAGACAGTACGTCCTGTCTTAAACTGTCTTCTGACAATCTGCATATAGCACAGCATATAGCACAGCAGTTACATTTTTGTTATATATTTTCCTAAGACTTTTTACATTTTAAGAATCAATTTACTTATTAGATTTCCATTTCCCAATATAAAAATGTACTGTAATTTATGTTGAATGATTTCTGCCTACCTTAGCAAAGTCCTGATATTGTATTTCACTTGAATGGAAGAATACTTTTTGAAGGTTGTCAACAGATGCTTTTACATGGTCTGAAATCTTTAAACAAACACATTGATTAAATGTAAAATTGTGAAATAAACGTATGTGATTTGCAAAATTGTGAAATAGACTTATTCAATTAAGCATCTGTGTTGGACAGCTGCTTAATTAATTACGTTTGCTTTAAAGATATATTGCTCCCAAATAAAAAAAAAATCCAAACTTATTGTGAGCCCACTTTTTCAAATCTTTGCTTACCTTTTGGGAAACATGTGCCTTTTCGTTGATTTCCATATCCGTAATCTTGAAAAGCTCCTTTATTTTCTTTTTTCTGTCATTCATTTCAATTTGTGCAAATGTAAATATTTTCTACAGGTGAAACATTGCATGTGTGTTAAAACATTACAACTATAATAAATTGAACTATTTTTCAATTTGTTTTCCTCTAGAAGGTAAGCTACAGTACAAGGAGTTTTGAAATAATGGTGTCTTTCCCCTTTCAAAATGAATAGCTTTTCATATATTAAAACATATCCATACTCCACAAATACAAATAATACACTAAGGCTCACCAGCAGAAACGAAAATAGTAATTTCTTAGAGTCATATTGTAATGTTGGAAATGGTAGTTTTCAAATTAATAATAATGACTAAATATCACACTTGAAATATTCAGTAGTCTACCGTTGTGCCACAGCAATGATAATGTTTGAGTTGAAGAAGAGTATAGGTTTAACAACATAAAATAATTATATCTTTCATTTTCTCAGCATTTAGTAAACAGATCAACCCATAAGTATAGTAATCTAATGATGGGAAATGTCTAATTAATAGAATCAATAATAGTAGATTTTTGTTTCACATCACGGTTTGGAGAAGTAAGTTGAGCATAAACAATGTTAGATATTTTCAGACCCTTGTGAAGCACTGTTTATGATTTTTAATTTCAAAACGTTTTTCATAGGCTAAAATTCCAACAACTTAAAAACAGTTACCTTTATTATGAAAGCCCCAATCTCGTGGATTTGTTTAGCATTCTTACATGTACTTTTCAGCACTTCTTTTGCTCGTCCCCAGTGCTGGGTTTTCAGCAAGTCATACATTTTCAAAAGCTCAGATTCTCGGCAGGGATCATTGATGTTTTCAGAAAGATCACTGCTGTTTCTCATTTCTTGCAAAACATCACCTCTCATCCTGAAATAATGATAATAATAGATGTCTGAGGCCTTTTCATTTAATAAAACAAGAAAGACCAGAAATCAGAGTCCATGTAGAATTAATATCACTTATATAGTTGCAGCAGCCATTTCTCAAAATACCCAGTTGACTGAAATCCATTTTCATGAACTTCAGTCCAAAACATTGAAATGTCAATCAAGTCATTATAATTAATCGATTTTATTTAAGTACTCAATAATAATATAAAATATATTTTAACACATGGAACTGTAATGGCTATTGTGTCCTTGTTGCATCTGATGTTGTATTAAACTGAACTGCATTAGGCATGTTCTGTTTTGATTGCATGAAGAACAGTAAACAAAAAGCACAATTTCTACTTAAAATAAATACCATAATTATTTATCCGAGAACTGCCTACTTCATAAAGGGCTGCTGTTATGTCACTTTTTCTTCTGTTTAGCCAATTAACTCCTAACATAATTGGTATCCTTCCACTTTTTATTAGTTATTAGTTGGGGCCCAACAGAGTAGAATTCCTTTGCCGACTGCAGGACTTGAACCGGCAACCTTCCAGCCACAGGCACAGATCCTTAGCCACAGGGCCACCGCTCCACCCATGGGCAAATGGGTAGGGATTTGCATAGGAAAAACCTTCAAACCTGCCAGTAGTTATCTTTCTTAAATAACCAAACTATCTCAGAAATGTAATAGTGTTTCTCTTGCCCTGAATGAAAATCACCCTGGCACTGCTTAACTCCTTTGCATCAGCTTCCTGGGAATATTGGGGAGATATTTGACTTAGAATTAGGAGGGCCGGTTCTCTAATACAGACCTGGACATGAAAAATTGGATCCATCATGATACCTTCACTGAACTGCTTACAGTGATAGATTTTAGTCTGCAATTCCAATAGGAAAACACATCTGCATTCTAACCCTGTGTGATAACTACATGATTACCCATAGTCAGTTCTTTGACAAAGGAGGAACAGTATTTACATTGTTACATTTTTAAATAATTATACAATGCTGTTAACCAAATCAGACCCATTCTCCTCGATATGAATTAAAATGACTTTGATAAAGGGTATTGATATGTCTCTGGACAACCATAAAAAGGTTACAGTAACCAAAGTTTCTTTAGCAATTTTGCCATACTGGGCATGTCAATATAAGACTGAATGGAAAAAAGGTGTAGATTATCTTACAATAGCAAAGGCAAAATGTAAAAAATGTCAAATGAGTAAATAAATAATATGTAGAAAAAATTGAAAAGTTATAATTGTTTAAATATTGAAACCCTTTGCAAACCTAAATTAATTTAGGTACAGTACATAAAATTACATAACATTGAGTCTTGTGACTTCACTTGCTGTCCTTATTGTAGGATCATCCAGATATGTCAAAATTCCAGGTAGATAATGCAAATCCTCAAGATGCTTGTATAAATGTGTTCTCAGTATTATAGGTGCTTACATACATCACAAAAGTCCATTATTTTGTGTTTTATACAAAGCTTTTTTTAAATTTTGTTAATATACAAAGCTTGATATGATATTCATTGTGGTATTTTCAATTAACTTAATGACCTTATCTTAATCTTTTCATGGGTCTGTTGAAGAAAAATACATTTACAGTACAATCCTTTAATTTAATCCAGTAATCCTCTTTCTGCTTCAAAAATAAATTCCGTGAAATTACTATGAAGTAAATATGGCAATTAAACAATAGATACCTCTTTCTGAAGTCTTCATATTCTTTCTTGTATTTTGCTGCCTGGTGCTCTGCTTTTTCACACTTCTCAGCATATTCTGATACGCTAAAGGAACAACATGCAATGTGAAAAAGTGTTTAAGCATTTTAAACATTGTCCAAGCATGAAATTAGGAAATAGGCTTACAAAATACAAAATACAAAATAATTGGGCACTAGGTATTTTACTGAAGAAAAATATTCCAAATATATTAGTTTTTCCCAAGTGTTGTGGAAATGGGAATAAACATTTCTCTGAATACAGTGTTAAAGTAAAAATTAAAGTTAGCATGGTCAGCAGGATCCACAGACATACAGTAAAACCAAATTTACAGGAAAGAAGTTAAGTCAGATGAGGATGGACCAACTCAGTGTTTTAAATCTTCCTGCCCTAGGCTGATCTTTAACCTTAGCAGTTCCACTTTCCCATTCAAGATCCTTTGTTTATTTCAACCTTGTGCCAAAGATTAAATATCAAACCAGAGATCTTTCAATAGCCTGACACAGCAACGTTTAGTATTTTATTCCCTAGTAATGACTAATATTACCTTTCAGTCTTATTGCATAACCTCTGCATTTGTCTCACCCCAGACAATACCATTCTAACCAGTTGGTAACAACTTCTACAATCATCCGTTCTCTTTAACAGAGAGAAATCAGTTCAACCACAGGTGACGTTAATTTTTCTAACTGTTGTGCGCAGAATGTGCACTAATTTGTTTCAGTCCCTGGACGGCACAGTGGTGATCTGGATAGTATTGCTGCTTCACCCCTCTTGAGCCTTGGGTTCAATTGCTGGGGTGCTACAGGTATCTGTGTGGAGGCTTTATGTTCTCTCTGTGTTTGCATTAGTTTCCTCTACATGTTCTGGTTTTCTCCCATAATCCAAACAAATACTGGCAGGTTAAATTGTTTCTGGGAAAATTAGTCCTGAATGTGTGCCCTATGATGAGTTTGGCTTCCCATCCAGGGTGTATCCTGCCTTGCACCCATTGCTTGTTGGGATAGCCTCTTGCTCCCTCATGATCCTGTAATGTATAAAGTTGAAGATGGATAGTTAGACTGATTATAAGCTGCTCAGAGCAGTATGACATAATATGAACATAATACTTCAGATCACTATATTTTACTCAGGGTGTCATTTGTAGAGCTTTCTGCTGTAATTTTGTGAAATGTTGTTTTTGTTAGAGCTTAATACAGAATTGTGCAAGTGTATTGTAAAGGGACCACTAGTAACAATCACATATTTTCAATGTTTGTATTCAAAATTCAGATCACACTTTTTCTTTCTGAGGAAAAGTCCCTGTGTTCTTTGGGCAGTATCATCCACATTCTTCATGAACACAGGTATTTGAGGTCTGTGATCAGTTTCCTGAGCTACTGGTTGTCTACAGATGTATTCAAGGAACTTTTCACAGTCAAAAACAACTACTGCAAGAAGTTTTCAATGTAATCAAAGTATTTTATCCTACAATTGTGGTACACAAAACAAATGTGACACCAACCCATCTTTTGTCAGCTTGCTTGGATCATAGAATTGATTGTGTGGTGATACTTAGTTTTAGTTCTTGATATGCTTTTGCATACTCAGGGTTTCATCACCATTCTGTGCTCTAATAGGCCTCTCATTGTTGTTTATATTCACACTAACAAATTAGGAATGAATTTACTTAAAACATTTATTAAACCTATACCTCTATCCAAGTCTATTTTGGAGCTGGCATTTCTACAATTAGCCTACTTTTTTGGAGATCTAACTGTAGAAAATGTGTCTACCAGAAAGAAGAGTTATTGCATGCAAAACTGCAATTTCTTTTCAATACGTGAAATCCATAATTTGTTTTGGAGTAACTATGCAGGTCGTTTACTCTACTTACTGACAGAGGAAACTAATGTCATGCTACCTAGCCAAAACAACATGCCCCTGCCCATAGAACAGAGCTAATGCTGTTACTGTACTGAAACCCTATAAACCTATAAACGCAGTTTGGTCTTATGTTTAAGTATGAAAACGACCAGATTCTGGTTGCCAGGGACTACATCAAAACAGCTTTTGAGTCCAACTAAATGTGTGGCGCTGTGTTCATGGACCTTGCCACGGCCTATGACATCTTTTGTCTGCAACTCACAACTGGCAACCCACTGAAGCTAAGCAGGTGTGAGCCTGGTCAGTACCTGGATGGGAGACCTCCTGGGAAAAACTAAGGTTGCTGCTGGAAGAGGCATTAGTGGGGCCAGCAGGGGGCGCTCACCCTGCGGCTCATGTGGGTCCTAATGCCCCAGTGTAGTGACGGGGACACTATACTGTAAAAAACAGGCGCCGTCCTTCGGATGAGACGTAAAACCGAGGTCCTGACTCTCTGTGGTCATTAAAAATCCCAGGGTGTTTCTCGAAAAGAGAAGGGGTGTAACCCCGGCATCCTGGCCAAATTTCCCCATCGGCTGTTATCAATCATGGCCTCCTAACAATCCCCCTCTGTGAATTGGCTTCATTACTCTGCTCTCCTCCCCACTGATAGCTGATGTGTGGTGAGCGTTCTGGCGCACTATGGCTGCCGTCGCATCATCCAGGTGGATGCTGCACATTGGTGGTGGTGGAGGGGAGTCCCCATTACCTGTAAAGCGCTTTGAGTGGAGTGTCCAGAAAAAGCGCTATATAAGTGTAAGCAATTATTATTATTATTATTATTATTATTATTATTATTATTATTATTATTATTATTATTAAAGAAGAGCTTCTCTTAAAGTTGCATCAGTGCCTCCAAGAATGTCAAATGACAAGATCAATCCAAGAAATTATCACCAATTGTTATGTCTATGTTACAGTTAATGGACAGACCAACCAGATCAGGATACTCAAAATCAGTATCCCTCAAAAATCGATAGCAGACACTGCATCTACACCACTGATCTCCCAAAAGCCTCTGTATACCTATGACATGCCAATCCTTCACACCCACTGGTTCTTTGAGTATATGTACAGTAAGTCTCAAGAAAGGGTTATGAAAGCTATACACACCTGCTGAAAGAATTTGTACATTCTGTAATTACATTAAAGGTGTGCATGGAAAAGCAACAACCTGACCCAACCTAATAATCAATTGTGACAACCAGCCAAACCCTGGAAATGGAGAGCAGACTTCAGAATTCCACAAAACTCCATCTACAGTATGTGTCTGCTGACAGAAGTGCAGAAACAAGAAAGATGGACGCAAAGCAGAACTCTGTCTTCTCCATAATAAGTGGATGACTACACATTTAAACCTACAGTACATACAACTTGCCCATTATACAAGGTATCCTACCTTCTACTTCACATGACACTCCACAATCAGGCAGATAGTACAGGAGGATTCTAATAACCTAGTAATCCTCTTCATGGCTTTCATCAGCATGGTTCAGGCTTTTCTTCAGTCAGATGACCAGCATGGTAGGAGTGAGTAGTTCATCTGGTGGCCCATTCATTGCCTTGAACTTTTGAACAGTTACTTACATGCAGTTTCTTGTGTTCGGTCTAACTGTGCATATAACTAAATAATTGGAATATTTTAGATGGTACCATATAATAAAAATGTTTGCAATTGAAAGGATGACATTCAATCTATCTAGCATCCTTGGTTTTAAAGTAGAAAATTGATTTAAGAGTCTCATCCAGATGGTTCTTGAATGAAACTAGGATACCAGCTTCAACAAAATACCTTGTTAGTTTATTCCAGACCCATAACCCTTCTTCTAAAAAGTGCCTTATACTTACAAAGGTAAAATGTCCAAAATTGAAAAGTCACGATGGTTTAAGTATTGAAATCCTTTGCAAACCTAAATAAATTTAGGTGCATAAAATTACATTAACAAAGCATACAATCAGTTGAGTGACCTGTGCACTGTGTGCAGTAATAGTGATTGACATGATTTCACAATAGATACACTTGTGTCTGTAAGGTTCCTCAGTCAGGTAGTGAATTTCAAGCAAAGATTCAACCATAAAAATGAAGGAACTTTCAAAACAACCAGAAAGATAAAGTTGTAGAAAAGCACAAATTATGAGAAAGCTATAGAAACTCTAAAACACTATATACAGTATATCACTTAGAGCACTGTGAAACTGATGACTAAAAAAGGAATGTGTATCAAACCACCCTGACATTGACTAGATCATGTTGTCCCATTTAATGGAGCTGCCAGGAATAAAGAACAGTGGTTAAGGAGAATAGAAGTAACATTAAGGCCCACAGTGAGTGCAATGGCTCAGGTGGAATAAAACGTATATGGTATGATTTAGCATTATCCCAGTTGCTCCACTAAGCTGACCTACTGTATATGGGATTTCACAAGGAATTTGCAAAAAAGATATTTGATTTACACTGTAATCAGTACCAAACAGTTTTTTGGTCAGACAAATGGAAATTTGAATTTTTTGGTCTAAATGCAAAGTGGTACATCTGATATAAACTCATCACAGTCAGCATCATCCCTACTGTAAAGCATGATGATGGCAGTATGATGTTATATTTCTGCTTTCAAAGATCATGGGGACTCTCTAGCTGTCTTCTAACTATGTGGGGATTTTGTGTCACTACAGAGCTCCACTAGTGATGATTAATGGCAACCAGACTATATACTAGCAACTAGATACTTTATCTAGTCTTGTGGCGTCACTTGCTGTTCTTCCTGTAGTATCATCCAGATGTGACTACATTCTAGTTAGATAATACAAGTCCTCATGCTGCTTGTATAATTGGGTTCTCAATTTTATAGGTGCTTACATACTGTACATCACAATAGTCAAATTATCTTAATCTTTTCATGGATCTGTTAAAAAATGTAGAATCCTTCAATTTAATGCAATAATCTTTTTTCTGCTTAAAACATACATTCCTTGATATTACTATGGAGTAAATATAGCAATAAAACAATACTGTACCTTTTTATTAAGTATTCATTTTCTTCCATGCATTTTGCTGCCTGCTGCTCTGCTTTTACACATCTCATACAGCTATTGGAAGTCACTGATGATCTGAAAGAACAACGTGCAGCCATGAAAAAGTTTTTCAACACTTTCAACATTGTCCAAGCATGAAAATAGGAAAAAGGGTAAATGCAACATGATCGGGAACTAGGTATTCTACTGAAGAAAACGTTTCCAAATATATAAGTTTATCTCAACCATTGTGGAAATGGAAATAGACAATTCTCTGAATACAGTGTTAAAGTAGCTGAAAGATGTAAAAGTTTGGCAACTCATCTCTGTCTGACACTCTTGTGCAAGAGTCTGTTTGATCTAAGACAGTTTTTTGAGGTTCATAAAGTTAGAGTCCTTGAAACCAACAATGAAATTTAGAAATTAATGACTTCTGTACAATTATTAAAGACTAATAAGAGTAAGAGAGCAGAAAAAACTACTATGAAAGGAAATAATATACAATATCATAACGATACAGATGCAAAGAAATCTCCAGTCTTCAATTCCCTTCTCGCTATATCAGTCCTGTCTCCTCTCTACATTCAGTTATCCTCCTCATCCAGCATAACCCCCCTCCTCCATCAGTTTGTGGAACACATAGATGGATTCACTTTAATACAATTCTATTAACTCCACTGGAAAACACTCCATAAGAGGTGACCATGATTTAAGGAAAGATTTTTGGTTCCCCTTCAGAACCACACTTAGCCTTTCATGTGGTAGTACACTAAAAGAAATTCTATAACAAAGTGTAATAGAAGGTGTTTTTTTTTTCTTAATCCAGTTGATTAAAATACAATACATCATAATTTATCCATGTGGAAGTGTTTTTTTTTTAAGGTAAAACTAGAATGAAGATCCCAGGGACTTTTCCTATTATAACATGAAAAATACCACTCATTTCCTGGGAAACAAAGCACTAGAACCACGAGATCAATTTTCAGTCCCAAAAATAATTAATGTGAGGCCCCATATACAGCAGGCATTTAATACAAAAAGGTGAAGTGGTACCCTTCATTCTATTTAAAAGACAAGGTGTTTTATGTAATCTACAGTATGTAGTATCTTATATTGCATGTGAAAATTGATCTTACAGAATTTACAACCTCAAGACAGTCATCCTCAATATATTCATTACCATTTTGCCACCAAATTTCCCATTTATGAATACATTTAGCCAAGTTACTTGTGGTAAGTGAGTATAACACAGAGTAGAAGGAAGAAACAAAATGCATCAGACTTTTACTATCCTTAATGAACTGTTCTACATCACAGCAAGGAGAAATATCAAGGGACGTAGGCATCTTCATACTGATGAACTACTTGTAGAAAACAAAAAAATGTTCTAGAAGAAGATTAAACTGTAATTGTAATTGCTGAAAGGACATATAGGTGCTGTCCTTAAATAAATCCCCAGTCACGTGTGTATCATTTTTATGTCTTAAAGATTCCCAAGCTTATACTTGACTCAGAATAATGGGAATTAGCATTAATGTAACATTTTTCCCATAACACAATCTCCCATCATACCCTGACTGTTGTAAACAATACTTTTTATCCCTGTGCCTAGCATTGAATTGGCTACATTACTCTGCTCTCCTCCCCACTGATAGCTGATGTGTGGTGAGCGTTCTGGCGCAATATGGCTGCCGTCGCATCATCCAGGTGGATGCTGCACATTGGTGGTGGTGGAGGGGAGTCCCCATTACCTGTAAAGCGCTTTGAGTGGAGTGTCCAGAAAAGCGCTATATAAGTGTAAGCAATTATTATTATTATTATTGCTTTGTCCCCTATGACTAAGCTCCATAAAGATATAGGTGAGCAGGCCCAGGCATCTGCACATAAGTTACCTTTAATATAAGAATGAAACCAATCCCACAATGACCGGGAGTGACAAGCCCAGTTGTAAAAGAGTGATTGGTAGGCCAAAACCATCCCTCTCTACAGGCAGTGGCAAGGATTTCAGTTTCTTTCTGGGCCTCTTACCACACCAGATAAACCTTTCCAGGTACCTTTTGACATTTAGAATTATTGGTATAATGTTTAGTTTCCATAATTCCATAAGATTCAGTGAGACATTTACTCCAAGATAAGTAAAGCTTGATTTAACCCGTTTAAAAGGGAATGTGGAAGGGACTCTGTGTTATTAAAGCCTTGTAGATGCATGGTCTTAGATTTGCTGTAAATTAATTTTCTAGCCTGAAAGGGAGCTACTGTGAATTCATTAATGGCCGCCAGGACAGCTGAGACAGATATTTCAGGTAAAGAAAAGAATAGTAAAACATCCAAATATAGGAAGATCTTAGGTGTTATGTCACCAAGGTTTACAAATAACATATGCCCACATTGTCTAATAGTTTCTGCTAATGTCTCCAGAGCAAGTGAGAATAATCAGCAGACCTACCTCTGGTCAAAGCAAATGGTTTGGAGCATAGGCCATTAGTTAGAACACGGGCTACTGGCGAATGATAGTTTTGATCAAGGAAAGTCTCCTCTGAGGCAAATGTCTTTAAGACGTCAAATAGGTAACTCTACTGGCAGCAGTAGTTCAGGTGGGTAGCTGTGTCAGCATGCGTAGGCTGCAAAGGAACAATAATAGATTTATTCCATGCTGAAAAAAAGAAGAAGAAGAAAGAGAACACAACGTTTCGGCCGTGGAAGGCTCCACGGCCGAAACGTTGTGTTCTCTTTCTTCTTCTTTTTTTCAGCATGGAATAAGCTATTACTTGTTCCTTTGCAACTCTACTGGACTATATCAAATGCCGTTTTAGCATCTAGAGAAACACCAAGTGCTATGGATATAGACTGGTTATTAAACTGAATAACATTTAAAAGTCTCCTTACATTTATAGTCGAGAAGCAATTTTATATAAAACCAGTTTGATCAGGCTGAATAAAAAAAATGGCAAGAGTTCTTCAAGGCTTTTTGCTATCACCTCCAATGAGACTAATCAGTCTGTATGAGTTGCATAAATCAGGAGATTTGTTTTTCCTTAGAATAAGAGTGATAACTAAATTTAAGGTTGGAGGTAAACATCCTTTGTCATAATACATATTGGTAAGAGGGATCACAATACGTTTGCTCTTTTTTATTATAAAATTCATGACCATATCCATCAGGTCCTGGGGCCTTATCATTCTTTAGGCTGTTTATGGTTATTTTTATGTTATTGGTCTACATAGATAGTTTTTCCATTCTTCAGAGAGAAATGTTTTTTTTTCTGATCCAGGACATCTTCCTTCTCTCAGAGGTGGCAGTGTGCTCGAATGTGTATACGTTTTGGTAAAAATGTCTCATTATCATATTAATATACATAAAATTATAGTGTGTGAGTGGTGCCAAAGAAAAGAAAATAAACAAAATGGAGCTGGCTAGGAAAGTGAGGGAAAGCTAACCTGACTACAAAAGAAAACCCGAAACACACGGTCTGCGGTGTCTTCAACACCCTAGCTAACCTCCACTGACTACCCAAAACCATACAAGACAAACGCCACTCACCTGTACTAAACTAGTGTGACTAATACAAAATCAACTAAGTGTGTAGAATGTACCCAACAACTTAAACTAACCTTGTACACAGAAGTTCACACAAAAACACAAGTGAACTAGGAATACAAATAGGGAAAACGAGAGTAATCAACAGGAACAGGGTACAAAAGAACACAAAGGTTGAACATATAACACATTAGGGCAACGTAATGGCAAAACAAGGATAATCACAAATAAACAAAAGTACAAAGAGACGAACAGAAACCAACAAAACAACAAAGCTGAAGCTATATGAAAATACACACACACAAAGCAAAAACAAACCAGCGAAGCAAAAAGCAAAGCCAAGCAGAACTGAAGACAAACAAAAGGCCTCTCCTTCCTGAAAACCCCCATGTTATATACTGAATAAGAAGCAGTCTGATTGGCTGAGAGGCTGATTGATGATGATGTCATACGGAACAGTGGTGTAATGGTGGGCCAATGAGAAAGGGAGAACAATCAAAGGTCAGCAGTGTGCAAACATAAAAACACACAGACCACACACTGGGACGTAACAATGCAAAATTGTGCAAACCATAGTCCATGGACTTAATGATGGTTTATTTCTCTTAATGATCTCTTAATGATCTTAATGATCTTATTTCTCTTCAGGTAAGGTATGCTGTCTTGTTAATTAATTTCCCTGGGATTAATAAAGTCTTATCTATCTTGTTTCTTTATGCATTACTGTTTAAAATAATGCAAATATGTGCAAAATTAATTTATAGAAAGTTGGTAATGTGAGGAGGTACAGTATTTTGGTTTTAATATTGGTTTTTATTATATGCTGTCATTTAATTGGGTACAAGTGGAGCATTTGTACGTATATACTGTATATATGAGTTAATATCATTTGTTATGATATTAGTATGGAAATGGTTGGTTTGCAACAAAACTGGAATATGGTTGGGAACGAGAGGGTTTGTGAGAGTCACAATTTTACATTATGATTCAGTTCTTGTTTTGATGTTTGATGCTTTTTCTCTCTTTCGGTGTAATGTCCTTGCCTTGCCTCACTCTCCCCAAAGACCAGTCAGGTGGTAAAATTCGATTAGTTCAAGGAGGGGGAGGATTGTTTAAGAGCTTGATAGTGTCATGTCCTGTACACCTAGAGGGCACTCTACTTCTGTCCTGTTCCTAGTTCCCTGTGATTATTCATGTCTTTCCGGAGTGTCATGTTGTGTAGCCTATTTACTTCCTGTGTCTGCCCTGCTCCTGGCTCAGCATTGAGAGTTCAGATGTCTTGAGAAAGGTAACTTGTGATCTCAACGTCGTCTCCCTTCACATTAAAGGTTTTAATAATGTTATTAAACACCAAAAGATCCTATCTTGTATGAAAAAAGAGAACTCCCTGCTAGCTTTTTTACAGGAAACCAACCTGTCTGTTCTGCACCACATTAAGCTATGTAGAAGATGGGTAGGACATGATTTTTACTCATCCTTTAACAATAAGAACTGGGGAGTTGTTATCCTTATAAGGACCTTTCTGATTGGATAAGATAATAAAAAATACTTATTTCATGGCACTCATATGACTAGGATGTGTTTATTCTCCCAATACCTTCAAGGGCTCTTTCTTCCCTGCTTTATTGTCAGATATTGCTTCATTTTAATTTCCATTAATGCTCATAGGATGTGATTTTAATTCCGTTATGAATCCTGAGATTGATAAATCCCCAGCTAATTCAACTTTATCTAGAAAAAGTTCCAGTCTACTTGATTTTTGCAAGTACTTGGAGCTCTTTGAAGTTTGGAGGTTGCTTAAGTGAAAAGGTAGTGATTACACTTATTTTTTTTTCAGGACACCATCAATCCTTTTCTAGAATTAATGTGTCCTTATCATCCAAATTGACCTTTGACAGGGTCAGAAAATGTACAATTGGCATTCAAACTATCTAACCATTCCCCAAATAGTATATACAAGCATTGTATTAAAACTATTAGCAAAGTTCCAAAAAACAGACTGCATACTCGAAAGAGAAAAAACACATTTATTTCAAACAGTTCACGAATTAATTTCTGAAGACAGTCAGTATTGTAATCAAAAGTGTACAGACTGGATGTAAATATTCGGCCATTTGATGATTAAATCAAAAGAAGATAAACTGAAAAATTGCATTAAAGAAAATGGTAGTGAAAAGTGTTAAAGTATGTTTAAGGTATTTCTGAATTTCGTAATGAATCTCTTAAATGATTTAATTATCTCTTATTTAAGCAAAAAAGACTAAACAACATGTTTCAGTCTTTTCAAATTCAGGGGATGCCAAAAGAAGTTTTTACTGTTTTAGGAAAGGTTTCATACCAGAGTGATTATCCATTAAAAAAGAACAGATAAACCAACAGACAAAGGTAACATTTTATAGCAAAACATACCACACAGTTTTTTCACTGAACTGTAGGGTGACTTAATGTGTGCCAGCAAACTGATGTTATTATTTTTTCACTTTACTCAGTTTTTCTATAGACTAATGCTGCTTAGTTGTATTATTGCACTTTTGATCATTTATCAATCCTTCAAAGCAAAACTATTGTGTTGAGGTTATATAGATTTGCTCGTGATGTCCATAATGTACTCATTGCAGTACAATGATAGTAAAGACTTTCTCTCTGTAATGTTTTTCAGATACATTTAAGGTAAGGCACTGAGAAAAGAGGGTCAAACAACCTTTCATATATAGTGTTTTAATAAATTAACATAAATATTACCAAATAATTGGTAATTTATTTAATATGTCAGTCAAGATTGGCTTACAAAATATAATAAATATAAAACCATTAATTAAAAATAAAACAGGAATAGTAAGTGCTGTAGGCCAATATAAAAGTGATCCTTACCTCTGTATCTGCTCTTCAGATTGTTTCTGATTTGTCAGCAAAAATTCAACCTTTTCTTTGTTACTTTGTATGATTTGTTGCAAACTGTAATAAAAGAAAGTAAAAATTAAGTATCACATCTATAAATTAAATTAAAATCTGAATATTCAAAAAACATTTTAACAACACCCAAACAAGCCTGCTATATAAAGGTGTAGTGTGCTTCATAGTTTGGCGTTGCCTTACCTAGCTGAGGAAATAACAGTGCTACCCAAAGATCAGTGCTGTCACCACTCCCCATAAGGATCCCAAAGACACCAATAAAAATTTCCAACATGAAGCTGAGACCAAGTGGTTTCGGCTGACGTTTTGCAACAACTTAGAGCAGTGTGTGTGTAGCATGGAATGGATGAAAAGAGCATTTGATTCAGGTTTAAGCTTTGTTTGATCGTGTACTGTAGGTTAAGAAAGGAAATGTTTCAGAGAAATACTAATGGTGATGGAAATGAACAAGAATGAGAATGATGCAGGTAATGGAACACAAGTCAATAAACAAGTGGCAATTAAAGTCCATTCGAAGACAGAATGAATGAGGTTGTATTCCAAGGGGAGACCCTAATAGAAGAAGAAATATGTTTGTGTTATGTTATGTTTGTGTATGGAAGGGAGGGAAAGCCTGATGTAGAAATAGGAAGGAATAGGTGAGGCTATTGGTCATATTCTAAGTGAAAACCCCAAAAGAATAAGAAATATGAGTTACATATGTGTGTGAAAGCTTCAGGAGGTGAAGGAGTCAAAGGTAGGCACTGCACAACAGTTGTCAGGGCTGTGCTCATAGTGCAGTCACCATGGATAGTGAGGACTGTGAAGTCCTGGGGTACTAAAAAATAGTTAACACAACGTTTCGGCCGTGGAGCCTCCTTTAGGCCTCCACGGCCGAAAAGTTGTGTTTTCTTCCTTCTTTTTTTCAGATAAACCTTTATCTTTTTTGGGATAAACCTATTACTTGTTCCTTTGCAGCCTACGCATGCTGACGCAGCTACCCACCTGAACTACTAAAAAATAGTTAATTGCTAATTGAACAATTCACCCTATAAATAGAATTGTACTATAATCTTTGGTAGCCTCAAACCTCATTTTTTCTTTTTTTTTCAAAACTTGATATTGGTTACAAACCTGGCTGGGAGCTTTCAGATTTTAGTTGGTGAAGATAGACTCACATAGAGAAGGTCTATTACAAAGTAATAGACAAATGTGGAGTTTGTCTCTATTTCAAATAGCAGATTGTGACTGTTTGAATAGCAGGATGGAGTTAACATGCAAAAGTGAATTTGATCAATATTTAGTCTTGCTATCCAATTCTGTTCTGACAGGGAAATTAAATATAGCCAAAGATTTTATTATGTCTCATTTTGTCTGCTTTTTCTCTCTTTCTCACAGACAGGTGATGCTCTTAACTGTCTTAGGTTTTCTTTTTTCAGTATCATCCAAATTCTTCCTGAACACAGGCATTGAATGTCTGTGATCAGTTTACAAAGCTACTGGCTGTCTACAGTTGTATTAAAGAAATTTTTTACAGCCAAAACAACTACTGCAAGAGACTATTATTCAATTTAATCATAGTGCTTTTTCCTACAATTTTGCTGTACGAAACATGTGACACACACACACACACACATCTAAAGTTATTGTAGCAATATTGCTATTCTTTGATGCATTAAGGAGGCTTTCAGCAGTTTGCATGTATCACAGAATTAGTTTTGTGGTGATGCTGAGTTTTAGTTGTTGCCATTCTTTTGCATTTTCAGAGTTTCATTACCATTCTGTGCCCATCTCTAATTGGTTTATCATTATTGCTGTGTTTGCACTGACAGGTTAGGAACAAATTAACTTAAAACATTCACTAAACCTACACCTAAATAAAGCATTTCTACAATTACCTTGCCTTTTAGGGGATCTCTCTGTAGAAATGTGTCTCCCAGAAAGGAGAGTTTCTGCATGCAAAACAATTTTCTTCTCTTTAGTTGAAATCTTTACCTTGTTTCGGAGTAGCTCATCTTTGCAGGTCTTTTACTCTAATCACTGACAGAGGAATCTAATGTCATGCTACTTAGCCTTAACAACATACTCCTGCCCATAGAACAGAGCTGATGCTGTTACTATACTGAAACAATATAAGCCACACCACTAAAGAACTACACAGTCCCATATTCCCTCCTGTTGTTTCACTTAGATTACCCAAGGAGCAATTACCCAACGAGAAGTTTGGTTTTATGTTATATTATGAAAAGGACCAGATCCTGGTTGCCAGGGACTACATCAAAGCAGCTTCTAAGTCCCATGTGTAGTGCTGTGATCAGGGACCTTGCCACAGCCTATGACATCTTCTAGAACGATGAGTTGCTCTTATAGTTACATCAGTCCCACCAAGATTTTGAAATGACAAGATCAATCTAAGAAATCATCACTAATGATTTAGTGTGCCTATGTCACAACTGATAGACAGACCAACCAGATCAGGATACGCAAAATAAGTATCCCACAAGAATCAATAGCAGACCCTGCACTCATCAACATCTACTGTACACCACTAATCTCCCAAAAAACTCACGCACAAATCTTGCATACTATATACTAATGACATGCAGGTCTCAAGAAAGGGATAGGAAAGCTATGCACACCTGCTGAAAGAATTCACACTTTCCATAATTACACTAAAGGTGTGGATGGAACAGCAACAACCTGAACTAACCCAGAAATGAATCGTTGCAACAAAAAAAAAGAATGGAAATGGAGAGCAGACTTCACAATTCCACAAACCTCCATCGTACCATGCTGATGATGAAGTCAAAAGGGGACAGACACATTCCGTAAAACAAAATGGAAGTGAAAAGTGTTTTAAGTGTTTTGAAGGTGTTTCTGAATTTTGGAATGCAGCTTGAAAATGTTTTAATTTTCTCTTATTTTAACAGAAAAGACTAAACAACATTTTTCAGTCGTTTCAAGTTCAGGCAAAGCCAAAAGAAACATTTACTCTTGTCAGTCAAGAACTACAGGGTATCTTATTGTTATTTCAGATTTCTAAACTACTTGATTGAACCACACAACTGCTTCAGAGATCAAAACAAAATTGTACAAGCTGTTTAAGAAACGATGATTTACCAGTGACCCATAAATCCTGCTTGATTGTGGCTCTCCTGCTTGTTCGTGGCTCTTTCCACCCTTTATAGACTATTATTAGTACTTTCTACCCACTTTTGTGTTAGATTATGCTCATTGAATTGAAATGGCAATTTCTGTGACAATGGTCAAGGATCTAATTGTATTATAAAATGTTTGGATGGTGAGTCTTCAAAATATTCATTATGACACATGCACACTGATAGCAAATATTATAAAGATTGTTTGGTGTTACAGGTAGATATACTGACATCATTTTGGCAGCTATAAAGAATAATTAAAGTTATTACCATCTGGCTAGAACAAGTTAAGGACTCTCGTAACTGTCTATTCCATAAATATTCTGTTAGCATTAAATTATTTATTCACATATGATTTAAAATGGAAGAAAAGTGTTTCTTCAGCATTTTAGGTGTAACCACATTACTGGGTCTCTAGATATTTGAGGGTTATTACAAATGAAGAACGCAAACAAAGGGTTGACTGTAGAGACTTTCTCTCTGGTATGGATTTTTTTTCAAGCACACTTAAGGTGAAGCAGTCAGAAAAGATGGTAAAACAATCTTTCTTCTATATGGTTTTAAAACATTTAACATAAATATTAATATTTTTAGTAATTTACCTAACATGTCAGTTATGATTGGCTTACAAAATAGAAAACACTAATTTGAAATATTTAAAGTACTATAAATCGTACATTAAAAACAAAACAGGAATAGAAATTAGGATAAATGGCCAATAGTCATTCTTACCTCTGTATCTGCTGTTCACATTCTTTCTGATTTTCCAGCAACAATTCATTCTTTGATTTTTCACTCTGAATAATTTGTTGCATACTATAATAAAAGAAAGTGAAACCTAAGTTGCACTTACAGAAACAAATTTATCATGACATTGATCTTTCACATTTTTATTAACGGATAAATTTTTAAAAACAGTAAAATAACCTGATGATCTTTAAATATGTAGCTTCAAATAATTTAATAATTCAAAATATGTAAACATGACCAAGTTCTAATGAAGACAAAACAAGCTGATGAATATAAAGGTAAAGCTTACTTCATAGTTTGGCACTGACTTACCTGGCTGAGGAAATGAAAGTGCTAGCCAAAGATCAATGTTGTCACTATCCCCCAAAAGGAAGCACAAGAATTTCCAACATGAAACTATGATCAAGTCGGTTAGGATGCAAAGTTTTGAAAGAACTGAGAGCAATGTGTGTGTATAATAATAAAAAGTTCATTTAATTCAGGCTTAAGCTTTATTTGATTGAGTAGATTAAGGAAATGTTTCAGAGAAATACTAATGTTGAAGGAAGTGAATAAGAATGAGAATAATGCAGGTTTCGGAATGCAAGTCAATGAATACAGCTTGGCATTCAATACCATAGTGCCCTCAAAGCTTGTCATCAAGCTCCAGGACCTGGGACTGAACACCTCCCTTTTTCAATTTCATCAGAGTGCCTTTTCCTACAATTTTGGTGTACGAAACAAATGTGACATCAGGAGCCGCCCTTGAAGGGGGGAGCACTGTCACACCCTGTACACCTAGAGGGCACTCTACTTCTGTCCTGTTTCTATTTCCCTGTGATTATTCATGTCTGTCCGATATGTCTTGTTGTGTTACCTATTTACTTTCTGTGTCTGCTCTGCTCCTGGCTCACCATTGAGGGTACAGATGTCGTGAGACCCGGCTATTACCAGGTCGTCCCATGTCCGTGACCTGAGGGCATAGGTTTCTACACCCCCTGAGCCTGGGCTAACCTCCGTGTTGCCCCTTTTGCTGCTACGCATACTGAAGGGTCACTACTGCTCTCCTTGTCATTCCACGGCTTGCCCTTCCGACATCCATGACAGATAGGGTTTCTGGTGTTCAAAAACCGATTTTTTTGTTATGTTTTTTCCACACACTATGTATTCTTTCTATCAATACTGATGCCAGTGTACTGTAGCTCAGCTAAAGTATACTCTGTCTTTACTGCTTGCCCCTTTTATTTTGCAGTCTAAAATCCTTCATTATGCATTTATGGTCTCAAAATGTACTGTATTTACATTTGTATTCTGTCATCTGCCAATCCACCATGTTTTACTCTGACAGAAAGGTAACTTGTGATCTCAATGTCGTCTCCCTTTACGTTAAAAGTTTTAATAATGTTATTAAACACCATAAGATCCTATCTTGTATGAAAAAAGAGAACTTCCTGCTAGCTTTTTTACAGACAACCAACCTATCTGTTCTGCACCACATTAAGCTATGTAGATTATGGGTGGGACATTTTACTCAACCTTTAACAATAAGATCTGGGGAGTTGTTATCCTTAAAAGGGCCTTCCTTTCTGATTGGATAAGATAATAAAAAATACTGGGCGACATGGTCTTATTTCATGGCACTTATATGGTGAACTCATATGACTAGGATGTGTTTATGCTCCCAATACCTTCAAGGCCTCTTTCTTCCCTGCTTTATTGTCAGATATTGCTTCATTTTCATTTCCATTAATGCTTATAGGAGGTGATTTTAATTCTATGAATCCTGAGATTGATAAATACCCAGCTAATTTGACTTTATCTAGAAAAAGTTCCAGTCTACTTGATTTTTGCTTAGTTGTATTATTGCACTCAACTTTTGATCATTTATAATTCCTTCAAAGTAAAAATATTGTGTTGAGATTATATAGACTTGCTCGTGATGTCCATAATGTACTCATTGCAGTACAGTGTACTGATAGTAAAGACTTTCTCTTTTGATTTTTTTTCAGGTACCCTTAAGGTAAGGCACTCAGAAAAGAGTCAAACAACCTTTCTTATATAGTGTTTCAATAAATTAACATAAATATGAAATTTGTTTTTGGTAATTTATTTAACATGTCAGTCAAGATTGGCTTACAAAATAGTGATCATTTAAAATATTTCATTTACTATAAAACCATTAATTAAAAACAAAACGGGAATAGTAGGTGCTGTAGGCCAATATAAAAGTGATCCTTACCTCTGTATCTGCTCTTCATATTTTTTCTGATTTGTCAGCAAAAATTCAACCTTTTCTTTGTTACTTTGTATAATTTGTTGCAAACTGTAATAAAAGAAAGTAAAAAATTAAGTATCACATTCATAAATTAAATTAAAATCTGAATATTCAAAAAACATTTTAACAACACCCAAACAAGCCTGCTATATAAAGGTGTAGTGTGCTTCATAGTTTGGCGTTGCCTTACCTAGCTGAGGAAATAACAGTTCTACCCAAAGATCAGTGCTGTCACCACTCCCCATAAGGATCCCCAAGACACCAATGAAGATTTCCAACATGAAGCTGAGACCAAGTGGGATAGGCTGACATTTTGCAACAACTTAGAGCAATGTGTGTGTAGCATGGAATGGATGAAAAGAGCATTTGATTCAGGTTTAAGCTTCGTTTGATCGTGTACTGTAGATTAAGAAAGGAAATGTTTCAGAGAAATACTAATGGTGATGGAAATGAACAAGAATGAGAATGATGCAGGTAATGGAACTGTCAAAGTCAATGAACAAGTGACAATTAGATTCCTT
The DNA here is from genome assembly GCF_059453375.1 of Lepisosteus platostomus. Classification (NCBI taxonomy): domain Eukaryota; kingdom Metazoa; phylum Chordata; class Actinopteri; order Semionotiformes; family Lepisosteidae; genus Lepisosteus; species Lepisosteus platostomus. Next base: position 22,065,096 of record NC_142622.1, on the reverse strand, counting down.
TCTAAGACAGAACAAATGAGGTTGTATTCCAAGTGAAGACCCTAATAGAAGAAGATATGAGTTATGTTTGTATCTGGAAGGGAGGGAAAGCCTGATGTAGAAATAGGCTATTGATAGCTGTTTCCAATCACAGCCAAAACAACTACTGCAAGAGACTATTATTCAATTTAATCACATATTGCTACCCTTTGATACATTAAAGAGGCTTTCAGCAGTTTGCTTGGATCATAGAATTGGTAGTGTGGTGATGCTTACTTTTAGTTCTTGCTATTCTTTTACATGCTACGAGTTGCATTGCCATGTTGTACTTGTCTTGTAGTTGCATTTGTGCTGAGAAAAGTTTAGGCATCAAATCACATAAAACATTCACTAAACCTACACCTCTCAGCAGTTCTGCTTTGTTGCTTTGATCTGACATATCTGCTGGCCAGACCAGCCAGATCAGGATACTCAAATTCAGTATCCCACACTCTTCAGCATGTACACCACGAATCTTCCAAAAACCTCAGGCACAAAAGTTGCATATATCAGTGATATGCCTTTACATCAGCCAGTCTTTTGAACATATACAAGTCTCAAAAAAGCTATAAACACCTTCTAGCATCAGTGGCAACTCCACCACTCAGAAAGTCATCTGCTCACTTTTCTACTTCAGCAGGATGATAAAGGGCTCAGTGTGAGACTGTAAAGGAATCCTCCCATCAGTCTCCAGCATTTCAAACTACCTGGATTAAAGCTGGAAGCTGGAAAGAATTCTTCTCAGTTTCATTTAGTATCTGATACATCCCCAGTATCACACCTCTGTGTGCTGGGCAGCTGCTATTTGATTGCAGTTCCTTTCATTTGTTTTTTGGTAGTGACAGCTAGTGATTCAAGAGATCTTCAATGTAAAGTGAATGTAAAATTTACCCTGTCTGCTGAAACGGTATTTTGCAAATTCAAATTATCAGCGAAATTGTACACAATTGTACACAATAAAGGCAACTTTGGCAGCATTTTGAGTGGGGGTCGGGAAATTATACAATAATTAATTGGGTTTATAATAAATCTAATATGCATTGTTTTATAATAAATCTAATATGGATACAATAAATTGTTTTTTATATTGTATATCTGGTTGAGTAATCTTGCTTTGCGAAAAAGCCCTAGGGTGTCACATTTTCTACAGTATCTCTACACTATGCAGTGTGTATTGCTACTTTTATTATTGATTTGTATTTCACATTTCATATACTGTGATATATAAAATTAATAAAAACATCAATTTTCAATTACAATTCAAAGAAACCTTATATAATGTATAAGTATTAAGATAAGATTATTTTATTGGCCATATACAAATTCTTGTATTAGGAAATTGTCTTTTCACATACCCCCAACTTGCTCTCTATGAGACACACAGACAGGGAGGGAAGCTTGGGGTCAAAGCACAGGGTCAGGCATTTATATGGGAGCAGTCAGGGTTAAGGGCCTTGCTCAGGTGCCCAACGGAGTACGATTCCTCTGCCAGCCGTGGGATACAAACCAGCAACCTTCCAGCCACAGGCACAGATTCTTAGCCACAGAGCCACAATACCACTCTATATTATATATAGACACTAATTAAAATTACTAATGTTATAAGTGTTTGCAGAGGAACCGAAACCAAATTAACCAGAAGTGTTTTGAAATAAATTAATATGAATAAAAAACGCTGAATGAACACTTACACGGAATTACTGAGACACACACTAAAAAACAGCACATTATAAATCTTAAACATTTTATAAGTTTATAAGTGCTTATATAACTAACATAAGTTTGTTCAAGTATATGTTTATTGTTATTAATTTTATCCTTGCAAGTGTTCATGAGAAATTAAGTTTAAACTATCACGTAAAAACTTTTCCGAAATAACTACACCAAGTGACTGAGTTAAAGAATTTGATGCAGAAAATGTTTATGAAGAAGGTGGAATATTGTTGTGTACCTTATTTTTATTTTTCAGTTACAAAAACATCTTTATTTACATTATTCCAAATTAAGTGGACTTAAAGAAGTAGTTCAACAGATTAAATTAAGCTATGTACTCACCATAAATGCCACCTATTGATCTTCTTTGGGCAGCTAAAGGAAGCTAAATCTGGCAAGCTGTATCATGCTGTGGTACAGTATACCACAGTTTGCTTAACAAGGACACAGGTTTTGATGTGCATTCTGGATGGCTGCATACTGTATGTACATTGCTACTTTTACAACTGGTTTTAACTACCTTATTTTTATCCTTTTTATAGATCTGTTAAAACAAATCTGTGAATTTAGAATTTTTAGGTTAATCCAATAATGTGTCATCCTCTTTATGCTCCAAACATGTACTGTATTCCTTGAAATATAGCAATATAACAATACTTCTTTTTGAAATCTTCATATTCTCTCTTGTGTTTAGCTCTCTCCTGCTCTGTTGTTTCACACCTCTCACTGCCATTGCAAGTCACTGATGTTCTAAAGGAACAACTATGCAACCGTGAAAATGTTTTTACACATCTGAAACATTGTCCAAGCAGTAAACTAGGAAAAAGGCTAAATGAAGCTTAGGGCAAAGTAGGGCACTTTGCATTCTACTGAAGAAAAATATTCTGTAAATATATTTATTGTTTGATGCTGATGAATAAAGCACACTTGTCATTAATCTACATGAATATACAAAACATTATAGTAATTAAATGACAGGTTGAGAAGATTATGTACCACTGTGGGCTTATTGTTTAACAAGTGACTTTAGAAAGGGACCTAAATACAGTTAAACAATCAGTGCAGAAACATTCTGGGCTCCCTTACAAAACCATCACTTAGAAAAAATGGATTTACATCAAATTATTAAGTCAGGAATAACCACCTGTGGTCATCAAGAAATACAGAATTTGCATATATTTATTTTCTAAATTATGTGATTGAACCACTCATCAGCTTCAGTGGTCAAAACAAACTTGTACAAGTTGTTTAAGAAATTATGATTAAAAGGTGACCCATAAATCACCCATGTGGTTCTCCAGGCTTGCCCCACCGCAACAGAATATCTTCATTACTTTCCAGCCACTTTTGTGTCTGATTATGATCATTGAATACAAGTACTGTAGCACTTTTTGTAACAATGCTTAGTGGCCCAATTTTATTGTTATAGAAGAATCTATAGAAGAGACATGCACTCCAACATCAAATATTATAAAGATTGTGTGGTACTGACATCCTGTGGTCCTGACATCTATTTAGGAGCTATCTGTTTTACAGTTATTACCAACTCTTTTCTAAAAGAACAATGTCAGGTCTCTCTTAAGTGTCTATTCCATCATTTTTCATTTGCATCAAATTGATTCTTCAAATATGATTTAAAATGTAAGAATAGTGGTACTTCAGCATTTTAGGTGTAGGAGAACCACATTACTGGAACCCAGATGCTTGAGGGTCATTGCGAATAGAAAGGAACCGCTCCAGAATGCATAAAATGGATTGATTGTAGAGACTCTCTCTATTGTGGATTTTTTTGCAGGTGCATTATAGGCAAGACAGTCAGGCATTTTCAGTAATTTACCTTACATGTCACTGATGATGGGCTTACAAAATGATTAAATATTAATTTGAAATATCTCATGTACTATAAAACCAATACAAAAGTGATCCTTACCTTTGTATCTGCTCTTTAGATTCTTTCTGATTTGCCAGAAAAAAATCAACCTCTTTTTCTCTTTGAATAATTTGTTTCATACTGTAATAAAAATTAAGTTTCATCTCCAGAAAGATATTTTTTATGACTTTCACATTTCTTATTATTAGATGAAAATATAACAGTAGAAATAACCTGTTGATCTTTAAATTTGTAAATTAAAATAATAAAAAATATTTATGTTCAATCAAATTAGTAACAACACCCAAACAAGCCTACGTATTTGAATGTATAGTGTGCTTCATAGTTTGGCATTCGGAGACCGCTTCAGAGAACACGTCAGGGCTGTGAAGATTAAAGATCTCTCCAAGCCCATTGTTTCTCATTTCACCTCTGACGGCCACGACCACTCTAATCTCTCCGTCTGTGTTCTCAAAGACGGTTTTCCGAACTCATACATCAGAAAGACCACCGAAACTAAAATTATTCTGCAGCTAGGATCACACATTCTCCCTTCCCTTAACGACAGATTACTGTTCTTTTAAATTTTCTCCATTCATTGGAAGTTTCATTTCACACCTCTCTGCACCCATTCTGACTTCACACCTCTTGATTGGCCTCTCTTTCTGTCCCCTGCTCCCGCCTCTCACTCCTCCTCCCTCTCAACCTTTGTTCTCCCGCTACTTTACCTTTGCCTACTGCCCTGTCTCTCTCACACCTGAAGAAGGCTCCACGGCCGAAACGTTGTGTTCTCTTTCTTCTTTTTTTCAGCATGGAATAAACCTATTACTTGTTCCTTTGCAGCCTACGCATGCTGACGCAGCTACCCACCTGAACTACTATAGTTTGGCATTGACTTACAGTGCCTATAGAAAGTCTACATCCCCCTTGGACTTTTTCACATTTTATTGTGTTACAACCATGATGTATTTAACTGAGAATTTTTTACACTCATCAACACAAAGTAATCTATAATGTCAAAGTAAAAAAAATCCAGACATTTTACTAAATTAATTAAAAATAAAAAAAAGGAAATTATTGAATGCATAAGTATTCACCCCTTTGTGCTTTGACACACCTAAATTACCTCTGAAGTAACTAACTATCTTCTCCAAGTTACATAATTACGTGACTGGAGTCCACCTGTGTGCAGTTGAGGTATTTCACATGATTTCAAAATAAATACACCGGTGTCTGGGAGCTTCCCCACTTTGTGCATTTCCAAGGAAACACTACACCATAAAGACCAAGGAACATTCCATGTAGATCTGAGATAAGGTTCTTGAAAAATACCAGTCAGGGCAAGGATATAAGAAATTTTCCAAGGCATTGAATATACCTCGATGCACAGTGAAATCCATCATTACAAAGGTTAGAAAATATGGAAAAACTGTGAATCTTGCCCAGAACTGTCTGTCCTCCATAACTGAGTGTCTGGGAAAGATGAGCCATAGTAAGCTAGGCCACCAAGAGGCCCACAGCAACTCTAGAGGAGTTACAGTCCTTCATGACAGAGATGGAAAACTCATAAAGACAGAAGGAAAAATGGATGTAGCTAAATACAGAAAAATCCTGGAGGAAAACGTGCTGTAATCTGCAAGAGCACTGGGACTTAGAAGATGATTCATCTTTCAATAGGACAATGACCCGAAACATACAGCAAAAGTCACACTGGAGTGGGTTAAAACCAAAAAGGTAAATGTCCTGGAGTGGTCCAGTCAAAGCCCAGACCTCAATCCAATTGAGCATCTGTGGAATTACTTCAAACTTTTGCCAAGAAGAATGGGCAAAAATTCCAGTGTGAAGATGTGCAACGTTAATGAAGACTTACCCAAAGAGACTCACAGCTGTAATTGCTGCCAAAGGTGGTCTAACCAAGTATTAACTCTGGGGGGGGGGGGGGTGAAAACTTATGCATTCAATTATTTTCTGTTATTTTGAGTTTTATATTTTTAATTTAAAATGTCTAGATTTTTTTTTCTCACTTAGACATTATGGAGTACTTTGTGATGATGAGTGGCAGAACTTCTCAGTTAAAAACATCATGGTTCCATGCTGTAACACAATAAAATGTGAAAAAGTTCAAGGGGGGTGTAGACTTTCTATAGGCACTGTACCTACTGTAGCTGAGGAAATAACAGCGCTAGCCAAAGACCATTGCTGTCACAACCCCCTATAATGATCCCCAAGACACCGACAAAGATTTTGAAATGACAAGATCAATCTAAGAAATCATCACTAATGATTTAGTGTGCCTATGTCACAACTGATAGACAGACCAACCAGATCAGGATACGCAAAATAAGTATCCCACAAGAATCAATAGCAGACCCTGCACTCATCAACATCTACTGTACACCACTAATCTCCCAAAAAACTCACGCACAAATCTTGCATACTATATACTAATGACATGCAGGTCTCAAGAAAGGGATAGGAAAGCTATGCACACCTGCTGAAAGAATTCACACTTTCCATAATTACACTAAAGGTGTGGATGGAACAGCAACAACCTGAACTAACCCAGAAATGAATCGTTGCAACAAAAAAAAAGAATGGAAATGGAGAGCAGACTTCACAATTCCACAAACCTCCATCGTACCATGCTGATGATGAAGTCAAAAGGGGACAGACACATTCCGTAAAACAAAATGGAAGTGAAAAGTGTTTTAAGTGTTTTGAAGGTGTTTCTGAATTTTGGAATGCAGCTTGAAAATGTTTTAATTTTCTCTTATTTTAACAGAAAAGACTAAACAACATTTTTCAGTCGTTTCAAGTTCAGGCAAAGCCAAAAGAAACATTTACTCTTGTCAGTCAAGAACTACAGGGTATCTTATTGTTATTTCAGATTTCTAAACTACTTGATTGAACCACACAACTGCTTCAGAGATCAAAACAAAATTGTACAAGCTGTTTAAGAAACGATGATTTACCAGTGACCCATAAATCCTGCTTGATTGTGGCTCTCCTGCTTGTTCGTGGCTCTTTCCACCCTTTATAGACTATTATTAGTACTTTCTACCCACTTTTGTGTTAGATTATGCTCATTGAATTGAAATGGCAATTTCTGTGACAATGGTCAAGGATCTAATTGTATTATAAAATGTTTGGATGGTGAGTCTTCAAAATATTCATTATGACACATGCACACTGATAGCAAATATTATAAAGATTGTTTGGTGTTACAGGTAGATATACTGACATCATTTTGGCAGCTATAAAGAATAATTAAAGTTATTACCATCTGGCTAGAACAAGTTAAGGACTCTCGTAACTGTCTATTCCATAAATATTCTGTTAGCATTAAATTATTTATTCACATATGATTTAAAATGGAAGAAAAGTGTTTCTTCAGCATTTTAGGTGTAACCACATTACTGGGTCTCTAGATATTTGAGGGTTATTACAAATGAAGAACGCAAACAAAGGGTTGACTGTAGAGACTTTCTCTCTGGTATGGATTTTTTTTCAAGCACACTTAAGGTGAAGCAGTCAGAAAAGATGGTAAAACAATCTTTCTTCTATATGGTTTTAAAACATTTAACATAAATATTAATATTTTTAGTAATTTACCTAACATGTCAGTTATGATTGGCTTACAAAATAGAAAACACTAATTTGAAATATTTAAAGTACTATAAATCGTACATTAAAAACAAAACAGGAATAGAAATTAGGATAAATGGCCAATAGTCATTCTTACCTCTGTATCTGCTGTTCACATTCTTTCTGATTTTCCAGCAACAATTCATTCTTTGATTTTTCACTCTGAATAATTTGTTGCATACTATAATAAAAGAAAGTGAAACCTAAGTTGCACTTACAGAAACAAATTTATCATGACATTGATCTTTCACATTTTTATTAACGGATAAATTTTTAAAAACAGTAAAATAACCTGATGATCTTTAAATATGTAGCTTCAAATAATTTAATAATTCAAAATATGTAAACATGACCAAGTTCTAATGAAGACAAAACAAGCTGATGAATATAAAGGTAAAGCTTACTTCATAGTTTGGCACTGACTTACCTGGCTGAGGAAATGAAAGTGCTAGCCAAAGATCAATGTTGTCACTATCCCCCAAAAGGAAGCACAAGAATTTCCAACATGAAACTATGATCAAGTCGGTTAGGATGCAAAGTTTTGAAAGAACTGAGAGCAATGTGTGTGTATAATAATAAAAAGTTCATTTAATTCAGGCTTAAGCTTTATTTGATTGAGTAGATTAAGGAAATGTTTCAGAGAAATACTAATGTTGAAGGAAGTGAATAAGAATGAGAATAATGCAGGTTTCGGAATGCAAGTCAATGAATACAGCTTGGCATTCAATACCATAGTGCCCTCAAAGCTTGTCATCAAGCTCCAGGACCTGGGACTGAACACCTCCCTTTTTCAATTTCATCAGAGTGCCTTTTCCTACAATTTTGGTGTACGAAACAAATGTGACATCAGGAGCCGCCCTTGAAGGGGGGAGCACTGTCACACCCTGTACACCTAGAGGGCACTCTACTTCTGTCCTGTTTCTATTTCCCTGTGATTATTCATGTCTGTCCGATATGTCTTGTTGTGTTACCTATTTACTTTCTGTGTCTGCTCTGCTCCTGGCTCACCATTGAGGGTACAGATGTCGTGAGACCCGGCTATTACCAGGTCGTCCCATGTCCGTGACCTGAGGGCATAGGTTTCTACACCCCCTGAGCCTGGGCTAACCTCCGTGTTGCCCCTTTTGCTGCTACGCATACTGAAGGGTCACTACTGCTCTCCTTGTCATTCCACGGCTTGCCCTTCCGACATCCATGACAGATAGGGTTTCTGGTGTTCAAAAACCGATTTTTTTGTTATGTTTTTTCCACACACTATGTATTCTTTCTATCAATACTGATGCCAGTGTACTGTAGCTCAGCTAAAGTATACTCTGTCTTTACTGCTTGCCCCTTTTATTTTGCAGTCTAAAATCCTTCATTATGCATTTATGGTCTCAAAATGTACTGTATTTACATTTGTATTCTGTCATCTGCCAATCCACCATGTTTTACTCTGACAGAAAGGTAACTTGTGATCTCAATGTCGTCTCCCTTTACGTTAAAAGTTTTAATAATGTTATTAAACACCATAAGATCCTATCTTGTATGAAAAAAGAGAACTTCCTGCTAGCTTTTTTACAGACAACCAACCTATCTGTTCTGCACCACATTAAGCTATGTAGATTATGGGTGGGACATTTTACTCAACCTTTAACAATAAGATCTGGGGAGTTGTTATCCTTAAAAGGGCCTTCCTTTCTGATTGGATAAGATAATAAAAAATACTGGGCGACATGGTCTTATTTCATGGCACTTATATGGTGAACTCATATGACTAGGATGTGTTTATGCTCCCAATACCTTCAAGGCCTCTTTCTTCCCTGCTTTATTGTCAGATATTGCTTCATTTTCATTTCCATTAATGCTTATAGGAGGTGATTTTAATTCTATGAATCCTGAGATTGATAAATACCCAGCTAATTTGACTTTATCTAGAAAAAGTTCCAGTCTACTTGATTTTTGCTTAGTTGTATTATTGCACTCAACTTTTGATCATTTATAATTCCTTCAAAGTAAAAATATTGTGTTGAGATTATATAGACTTGCTCGTGATGTCCATAATGTACTCATTGCAGTACAGTGTACTGATAGTAAAGACTTTCTCTTTTGATTTTTTTTCAGGTACCCTTAAGGTAAGGCACTCAGAAAAGAGTCAAACAACCTTTCTTATATAGTGTTTCAATAAATTAACATAAATATGAAATTTGTTTTTGGTAATTTATTTAACATGTCAGTCAAGATTGGCTTACAAAATAGTGATCATTTAAAATATTTCATTTACTATAAAACCATTAATTAAAAACAAAACGGGAATAGTAGGTGCTGTAGGCCAATATAAAAGTGATCCTTACCTCTGTATCTGCTCTTCATATTTTTTCTGATTTGTCAGCAAAAATTCAACCTTTTCTTTGTTACTTTGTATAATTTGTTGCAAACTGTAATAAAAGAAAGTAAAAAATTAAGTATCACATTCATAAATTAAATTAAAATCTGAATATTCAAAAAACATTTTAACAACACCCAAACAAGCCTGCTATATAAAGGTGTAGTGTGCTTCATAGTTTGGCGTTGCCTTACCTAGCTGAGGAAATAACAGTTCTACCCAAAGATCAGTGCTGTCACCACTCCCCATAAGGATCCCCAAGACACCAATGAAGATTTCCAACATGAAGCTGAGACCAAGTGGGATAGGCTGACATTTTGCAACAACTTAGAGCAATGTGTGTGTAGCATGGAATGGATGAAAAGAGCATTTGATTCAGGTTTAAGCTTCGTTTGATCGTGTACTGTAGATTAAGAAAGGAAATGTTTCAGAGAAATACTAATGGTGATGGAAATGAACAAGAATGAGAATGATGCAGGTAATGGAACTGTCAAAGTCAATGAACAAGTGACAATTAGATTCCTTTCTAAGACAGAACAAATGAGGTTGTATTCCAAGTGAAGACCCTAATAGAAGAAGATATGAGTTATGTTTGTATCTGGAAGGGAGGGAAAGCCTGATGTAGAAATAGGCTATTGATAGCTGTTTCCAATCACAGCCAAAACAACTACTGCAAGAGACTATTATTCAATTTAATCACATATTGCTACCCTTTGATACATTAAAGAGGCTTTCAGCAGTTTGCTTGGATCATAGAATTGGTAGTGTGGTGATGCTTACTTTTAGTTCTTGCTATTCTTTTACATGCTACGAGTTGCATTGCCATGTTGTACTTGTCTTGTAGTTGCATTTGTGCTGAGAAAAGTTTAGGCATCAAATCACATAAAACATTCACTAAACCTACACCTCTCAGCAGTTCTGCTTTGTTGCTTTGATCTGACATATCTGCTGGCCAGACCAGCCAGATCAGGATACTCAAATTCAGTATCCCACACTCTTCAGCATGTACACCACGAATCTTCCAAAAACCTCAGGCACAAAAGTTGCATATATCAGTGATATGCCTTTACATCAGCCAGTCTTTTGAACATATACAAGTCTCAAAAAAGCTATAAACACCTTCTAGCATCAGTGGCAACTCCACCACTCAGAAAGTCATCTGCTCACTTTTCTACTTCAGCAGGATGATAAAGGGCTCAGTGTGAGACTGTAAAGGAATCCTCCCATCAGTCTCCAGCATTTCAAACTACCTGGATTAAAGCTGGAAGCTGGAAAGAATTCTTCTCAGTTTCATTTAGTATCTGATACATCCCCAGTATCACACCTCTGTGTGCTGGGCAGCTGCTATTTGATTGCAGTTCCTTTCATTTGTTTTTTGGTAGTGACAGCTAGTGATTCAAGAGATCTTCAATGTAAAGTGAATGTAAAATTTACCCTGTCTGCTGAAACGGTATTTTGCAAATTCAAATTATCAGCGAAATTGTACACAATTGTACACAATAAAGGCAACTTTGGCAGCATTTTGAGTGGGGGTCGGGAAATTATACAATAATTAATTGGGTTTATAATAAATCTAATATGCATTGTTTTATAATAAATCTAATATGGATACAATAAATTGTTTTTTATATTGTATATCTGGTTGAGTAATCTTGCTTTGCGAAAAAGCCCTAGGGTGTCACATTTTCTACAGTATCTCTACACTATGCAGTGTGTATTGCTACTTTTATTATTGATTTGTATTTCACATTTCATATACTGTGATATATAAAATTAATAAAAACATCAATTTTCAATTACAATTCAAAGAAACCTTATATAATGTATAAGTATTAAGATAAGATTATTTTATTGGCCATATACAAATTCTTGTATTAGGAAATTGTCTTTTCACATACCCCCAACTTGCTCTCTATGAGACACACAGACAGGGAGGGAAGCTTGGGGTCAAAGCACAGGGTCAGGCATTTATATGGGAGCAGTCAGGGTTAAGGGCCTTGCTCAGGTGCCCAACGGAGTACGATTCCTCTGCCAGCCGTGGGATACAAACCAGCAACCTTCCAGCCACAGGCACAGATTCTTAGCCACAGAGCCACAATACCACTCTATATTATATATAGACACTAATTAAAATTACTAATGTTATAAGTGTTTGCAGAGGAACCGAAACCAAATTAACCAGAAGTGTTTTGAAATAAATTAATATGAATAAAAAACGCTGAATGAACACTTACACGGAATTACTGAGACACACACTAAAAAACAGCACATTATAAATCTTAAACATTTTATAAGTTTATAAGTGCTTATATAACTAACATAAGTTTGTTCAAGTATATGTTTATTGTTATTAATTTTATCCTTGCAAGTGTTCATGAGAAATTAAGTTTAAACTATCACGTAAAAACTTTTCCGAAATAACTACACCAAGTGACTGAGTTAAAGAATTTGATGCAGAAAATGTTTATGAAGAAGGTGGAATATTGTTGTGTACCTTATTTTTATTTTTCAGTTACAAAAACATCTTTATTTACATTATTCCAAATTAAGTGGACTTAAAGAAGTAGTTCAACAGATTAAATTAAGCTATGTACTCACCATAAATGCCACCTATTGATCTTCTTTGGGCAGCTAAAGGAAGCTAAATCTGGCAAGCTGTATCATGCTGTGGTACAGTATACCACAGTTTGCTTAACAAGGACACAGGTTTTGATGTGCATTCTGGATGGCTGCATACTGTATGTACATTGCTACTTTTACAACTGGTTTTAACTACCTTATTTTTATCCTTTTTATAGATCTGTTAAAACAAATCTGTGAATTTAGAATTTTTAGGTTAATCCAATAATGTGTCATCCTCTTTATGCTCCAAACATGTACTGTATTCCTTGAAATATAGCAATATAACAATACTTCTTTTTGAAATCTTCATATTCTCTCTTGTGTTTAGCTCTCTCCTGCTCTGTTGTTTCACACCTCTCACTGCCATTGCAAGTCACTGATGTTCTAAAGGAACAACTATGCAACCGTGAAAATGTTTTTACACATCTGAAACATTGTCCAAGCAGTAAACTAGGAAAAAGGCTAAATGAAGCTTAGGGCAAAGTAGGGCACTTTGCATTCTACTGAAGAAAAATATTCTGTAAATATATTTATTGTTTGATGCTGATGAATAAAGCACACTTGTCATTAATCTACATGAATATACAAAACATTATAGTAATTAAATGACAGGTTGAGAAGATTATGTACCACTGTGGGCTTATTGTTTAACAAGTGACTTTAGAAAGGGACCTAAATACAGTTAAACAATCAGTGCAGAAACATTCTGGGCTCCCTTACAAAACCATCACTTAGAAAAAATGGATTTACATCAAATTATTAAGTCAGGAATAACCACCTGTGGTCATCAAGAAATACAGAATTTGCATATATTTATTTTCTAAATTATGTGATTGAACCACTCATCAGCTTCAGTGGTCAAAACAAACTTGTACAAGTTGTTTAAGAAATTATGATTAAAAGGTGACCCATAAATCACCCATGTGGTTCTCCAGGCTTGCCCCACCGCAACAGAATATCTTCATTACTTTCCAGCCACTTTTGTGTCTGATTATGATCATTGAATACAAGTACTGTAGCACTTTTTGTAACAATGCTTAGTGGCCCAATTTTATTGTTATAGAAGAATCTATAGAAGAGACATGCACTCCAACATCAAATATTATAAAGATTGTGTGGTACTGACATCCTGTGGTCCTGACATCTATTTAGGAGCTATCTGTTTTACAGTTATTACCAACTCTTTTCTAAAAGAACAATGTCAGGTCTCTCTTAAGTGTCTATTCCATCATTTTTCATTTGCATCAAATTGATTCTTCAAATATGATTTAAAATGTAAGAATAGTGGTACTTCAGCATTTTAGGTGTAGGAGAACCACATTACTGGAACCCAGATGCTTGAGGGTCATTGCGAATAGAAAGGAACCGCTCCAGAATGCATAAAATGGATTGATTGTAGAGACTCTCTCTATTGTGGATTTTTTTGCAGGTGCATTATAGGCAAGACAGTCAGGCATTTTCAGTAATTTACCTTACATGTCACTGATGATGGGCTTACAAAATGATTAAATATTAATTTGAAATATCTCATGTACTATAAAACCAATACAAAAGTGATCCTTACCTTTGTATCTGCTCTTTAGATTCTTTCTGATTTGCCAGAAAAAAATCAACCTCTTTTTCTCTTTGAATAATTTGTTTCATACTGTAATAAAAATTAAGTTTCATCTCCAGAAAGATATTTTTTATGACTTTCACATTTCTTATTATTAGATGAAAATATAACAGTAGAAATAACCTGTTGATCTTTAAATTTGTAAATTAAAATAATAAAAAATATTTATGTTCAATCAAATTAGTAACAACACCCAAACAAGCCTACGTATTTGAATGTATAGTGTGCTTCATAGTTTGGCATTCGGAGACCGCTTCAGAGAACACGTCAGGGCTGTGAAGATTAAAGATCTCTCCAAGCCCATTGTTTCTCATTTCACCTCTGACGGCCACGACCACTCTAATCTCTCCGTCTGTGTTCTCAAAGACGGTTTTCCGAACTCATACATCAGAAAGACCACCGAAACTAAAATTATTCTGCAGCTAGGATCACACATTCTCCCTTCCCTTAACGACAGATTACTGTTCTTTTAAATTTTCTCCATTCATTGGAAGTTTCATTTCACACCTCTCTGCACCCATTCTGACTTCACACCTCTTGATTGGCCTCTCTTTCTGTCCCCTGCTCCCGCCTCTCACTCCTCCTCCCTCTCAACCTTTGTTCTCCCGCTACTTTACCTTTGCCTACTGCCCTGTCTCTCTCACACCTGAAGAAGGCTCCACGGCCGAAACGTTGTGTTCTCTTTCTTCTTTTTTTCAGCATGGAATAAACCTATTACTTGTTCCTTTGCAGCCTACGCATGCTGACGCAGCTACCCACCTGAACTACTATAGTTTGGCATTGACTTACAGTGCCTATAGAAAGTCTACATCCCCCTTGGACTTTTTCACATTTTATTGTGTTACAACCATGATGTATTTAACTGAGAATTTTTTACACTCATCAACACAAAGTAATCTATAATGTCAAAGTAAAAAAAATCCAGACATTTTACTAAATTAATTAAAAATAAAAAAAAGGAAATTATTGAATGCATAAGTATTCACCCCTTTGTGCTTTGACACACCTAAATTACCTCTGAAGTAACTAACTATCTTCTCCAAGTTACATAATTACGTGACTGGAGTCCACCTGTGTGCAGTTGAGGTATTTCACATGATTTCAAAATAAATACACCGGTGTCTGGGAGCTTCCCCACTTTGTGCATTTCCAAGGAAACACTACACCATAAAGACCAAGGAACATTCCATGTAGATCTGAGATAAGGTTCTTGAAAAATACCAGTCAGGGCAAGGATATAAGAAATTTTCCAAGGCATTGAATATACCTCGATGCACAGTGAAATCCATCATTACAAAGGTTAGAAAATATGGAAAAACTGTGAATCTTGCCCAGAACTGTCTGTCCTCCATAACTGAGTGTCTGGGAAAGATGAGCCATAGTAAGCTAGGCCACCAAGAGGCCCACAGCAACTCTAGAGGAGTTACAGTCCTTCATGACAGAGATGGAAAACTCATAAAGACAGAAGGAAAAATGGATGTAGCTAAATACAGAAAAATCCTGGAGGAAAACGTGCTGTAATCTGCAAGAGCACTGGGACTTAGAAGATGATTCATCTTTCAATAGGACAATGACCCGAAACATACAGCAAAAGTCACACTGGAGTGGGTTAAAACCAAAAAGGTAAATGTCCTGGAGTGGTCCAGTCAAAGCCCAGACCTCAATCCAATTGAGCATCTGTGGAATTACTTCAAACTTTTGCCAAGAAGAATGGGCAAAAATTCCAGTGTGAAGATGTGCAACGTTAATGAAGACTTACCCAAAGAGACTCACAGCTGTAATTGCTGCCAAAGGTGGTCTAACCAAGTATTAACTCTGGGGGGGGGGGGGGGTGAAAACTTATGCATTCAATTATTTTCTGTTATTTTGAGTTTTATATTTTTAATTTAAAATGTCTAGATTTTTTTTTCTCACTTAGACATTATGGAGTACTTTGTGATGATGAGTGGCAGAACTTCTCAGTTAAAAACATCATGGTTCCATGCTGTAACACAATAAAATGTAAAGTTCAAGGGGGGTGTAGACTTTCTATAGGCACTGTACCTACTGTAGCTGAGGAAATAACAGCGCTAGCCAAAGACCATTGCTGTCACAACCCCCTATAATGATCCCCAAGACACCGACAAAGATTTCCAACATGAAGCTAAGACTGAGTCGGTTCGGCTGCAGTTTTGCAGGACGTGTCCATATCATAGAATTAATGAAAAGTGCATTTGATTCAGGTTTAAGCTTTGTTGCTTGAGTATATTCAGAAATGCAATGTTCTGGAGAAAGAATAATGATGAAGGAAGTGATTACGAATGAGAATGATGCAGGTGATGAAACTCAAGTCAATGGCATATAGAGGGGAACTCTTTGGAAGGCAGCAGGAGACACTGTGGCGATCCAAAAGAGTAGCTCGATACAGAAGTAGGATTTGAATGGGGTGAAAATCATCACTAGCTGAAGTTTTTTAGAACTAAATGGATGAGGTTGTATTCCAAGTGGAAACTCTATTAGAAGAAGAAATATGAGTTATGTTTGTGTATGAAAGCTTTGGGAAGGAAAGGTGTTCAGTACATGATCTTGTGCTAATGATACACTATCACTTCCTGAAAAGTAACAACTCACGCTTCACAGCTGCCAAACAATACACAACATCCTCACAGCTGCCTTCTTTGTCATGCCTGGCCAGCCAGAGTTCAACCACAAACATCCATGCATTCTCAGAGAGACAGAAATGGTCCAGCAATTTAGACAAAGTACAGTATCTTTAATAAGAAACATTGGGTAAACAAATTGCTGAAGCCTACTGTACTGCACATATATTACTTCAAACAGGGTGATGAGTCTGTTAAAAGAGAAATCAGATCTGAACTTAAAGCAGAAATTAGAAAGGCCAAATTAAAGTCTAAAGAAAAAAAATCTAAGGATAACTTAGTTCTAATAATTTGTGAACTGCTTGAAGCAGAATGAAAACTATGGTGGGACTGAAGGACAAAAGTAATCTCTCCAAAACCACAATGAATATTGATGGTTTAAACAAATTGCTGGCTAATGAACTAAACGGTTTTTATCATAGGTCTGAGAAGAATGACTGTAATGGAAAAATCAATACACGTTGTGTTTCCAACGTTTTCAAGAAAACAAACATTTTCGGACCCGATAACATCATTGGGCAGATACTGAGGTCATGTGCTGAGTAGCTCAGTATGCCAGTATATTTCTTTATCTTTTCAACATCTCTGAATAAGCAGAAAGAACCCAACATTTGGAAACAGACAATAATTACTGTATACCAGTCGCAAAACACAAATTGCACAAGACATTAAATTATTTTAGTGGCATTGACCTCTTTAGGTCATTTGACCTCTGATCATGGGCCTGCATTGTTGGATTATTTTGTTGAGTGGTGTAAGAACCAAGCGGGACCCCCAGTCACCAGTGCAGAAAAACAAAAACAAAAACCAAATGATTATTAAACTAATTCAGCCGAGGAAAGTGCCTGCTTGAGGGTACCGGGGTTAGTTTTGATGTATGCATGATAAGCCTCGGAGGACCAACGGCCTAGTTGCTTGATGAGATACTCGGGTATGCCTTGGCGAGCGGCAGATGACACGGCCCCTGATCTGAAGGAGTGCCCGGAGAATTGTTCAGGGGAGTATCCGGCGGTTAGAAGGACGTCGTGGAGGTGAGAGAGGAACCAGTCACAATACGGCCCTTCTCGTTTACGAACAGAGGGTCAGTAGGCAAAGCTCCGGCAGAGGTGCGAAGATGTGCGTAATGGGATAGAGGCTCGTATGGGCTTATGTATGAACAGAGTTTGAAATAATAGATGAGAGTGCCAGACCCGAGTTGGTCGGTTTTGCTTTTCTTGAGATAGAAGGTCAGTGTATCGGAAGATAAGATGGAGATGTCGGATAAGCAGGGTTGAGAAGAAAGATCGAAGGATGTGGAAGCAGCGGTAATTTCAGAGCATCTTAGGAAGCCGAAGAAGGCTAACAAGAATAAAGATTCGAGAGTGCGGTCGACCCAGGGTGAGTGGTAACCCGACCTGAGAACGTAGATGCAGGATTCGAGGATGTCCGAGGTAAGTGGTGCGCGTTGGTTCGGAAGTGGTTTTTCAAGCCGCTGAAAGCCTTTAAGCAGGAGACTAATTTGAGGGTGGATAAGGGAGGGACAGGTCGTGCCGAAAAGGAGTTTATGGAAGAAGTGGATGCCGCACAGGTATACTTTGGTGGTGGATGCTCGTACCTTGAGTGAGTTTCAACAATAGCAAACGAAGGATGATACGGTGAGAATATCGAAAGAAGGGAATTTTATGTTCGTGGAGAGGTGGAAAGATTGGAAGCTCTTCCAGGCAGTCCAGTAAGAGTTGAGAGTTCGAGGGGCAATCCCTAAGAGGATAGTTTGCTGGGCCAGCTGGATGTAGTGATGGAAAGGATGATTCAGAGGAACGTGAGTTCCGAATAGGGAGGTACTGTGCATGAGTTTGGTCTTGAATCTGGTGCCAAGTTCCTGAATTTCTGAAATTGAAAGCGAGAGAGAGAGTCAGCTATCTCATTAAGGTGACCTGGAATGTGAGCAGCTACGAGGACGAATTGATGTGTGAGAGAAATCCATTTAAGGCGGTGGAGAAATTTCATGATAGATCAGGATGAAGACCTTCCTTTGTTGATTATATGGACTACTGCATAGTTGTCCGAATGGATAAAGACGGATTTTTGTTTCCAATTGTGGCCCCAAAGAGAAGCTGCGACGACAATTGGAAATATTTCGAACAAGGCCGATGACTGGTCGGCGAGAGGGATCGAAGAGAATTCAGGAGGCCAAGGGGCCGCAAACCACTGGCCTTTGTAATAGCCTCCGAAACCGACTGAGGGGGCTGCGTCTGTGAAAAGCTGGATATCCTCGGCGTCGGAGAGGAGGTTATCGTAGAAGAGAGATATGCCATTCCAGTTGGCCAAGAAAAGCTGCCAAAGCCTGAGCTCGGATTTGCAGTCGGCTGAAAGGCTTACGTGGTGGTAAGAAGAGGACACGGAAGAGGCGAGGTGGAGAAGGTAGGAGATGAATGACCGTCCTTGAGGAATGATACGCATGACGTAATTGAGGTGGCTGAGCAGAGAGAGAAGTTCCCTCTTTGTGCAAGATTTGGCTGAAGAATAGGTAGAGATATACGTCTGGATCCTGTCGATCTTGTCGCGAGGCAGGGAGGCGGAGAAATTGATGGAATTGAGGGTGATCCCGAGGAATTGGATTATATGAGAGGGACTGGTTGTTTTGTCTGTGGCGAGAGGTACCCCTAATTTCCCGAAAACGGAAGTAAGTGTGGAAGAGGCTCTTGCGGGTGGGGCGTGAGGAAAATCTATGGTAAGGAAATCATCAAGAAGGTGGATGAGAAAAGGAAGCCTATATTTATTCAAGAGGAGCAAGAGCGGGGATATCGATTGGTGTAGACAGAAAAGCTCTGATCATCACGATGGGGCGACCGCGAACGTCTCTGGACCGGGAAGGTTTGAAGAAGACCTGGCGGGAGAATTGATGCTGAGGGGGAGAAGGGGCAGAGTCGGGGTTGAGCTTGCAGACTGTATTTGGGCAAAGATTTGATGAATGTGTCCAAGAGGAACAGAAGTCGCAGGAAAGAGCTCTGATGCCGGCGAAAGTGCGGCAGTAAAGCTCAATGTCGAGGGCTCCCCAGTAGGTGCACTGGTTCCATTGCAGTAGGCGGGCGGCGGCCTTGGCCGAGAACTGCTTGTGGTAGTCGTAGAACAGGGAGCCCTCGAAACGGACAGATAGATTGAGGATGATGTGCATGTAATCATCGAGTTCCAGCCGACGTTCAGGAAAGGCGGAGCACATGATGTCGCGAAAAATGCTGAAAGCCAAGCAGAAGTCGGAAATTCGAAGGACTGAAGCAGAGTGAGGGTCAGAAGATTTGAGAGTAACGGATATCGAGCCGCAGTCGACTGTTCTGGAATCGGAGTTGTAGGTGGAGGAAGAGAGAAGGTGAGCTTGATTGACATCCGCACCTCGTAGAATTTGCTGCCGGAGTGAAAAGGGGATGGGAGGAGGACTAAACTTTAGTGCGTTAGGAGGACCTGGGAGAGGAAAGGCTGTTTGGAGAGAAAAGTCCTTAGTAAAGGGGAGATTGGAATCCAGGGCCGAAGGCATGGGATGACTGATGCGGTGTTGGACACCGGGGATGGGAGAAGATGAGGAGGGAAGAAGAGCGGAAAGCAGATTGTGGTAGGAGGGGTTAGACGGATCTGGGGCCTGAAGCTCATTGGCTTGGTATATGGAAGCCGAAGACTGTTGAGGAGGAATTGAAGCAGGGGCAAAGGCTGCGTGAAGGACTGAGGAGGCTGCCGATTCGTCTTGGACTCCAGGGGGTGGGGGAGGGTAAGAGCCGCCTGCTGGCTGAGCTGGGGGTCGTTTACTGGATGGCCTTTGGGCCGTGGAGACCGCAGCAGGGGCCGAAAGAAAAGAAACCGGGGCCGAAGGCACCAAGCTGGCGGAGCTTGAGCCATGTTGGACGCCGGAGGTAAAGACAGAAGAGAGTGCAGAAATTAGATTAAGCAGAGAAGGGGGTTGGGGAGGGCCGTGAGCCTGGGGCCTTAGACTCAGCAGCAAGAAGTTTAGGGAAGGAGGCTGGGTGGAAGAGGCTAAGTGCGGTTGTTCAGCAGAGGAATGGATTGGTTGGGGAAGAGACACAAACACGGATATATCAGGACAAGACAAGACAGAAGACGCGACAGGCAGAGGCGCGGACGACTTTGGGGTCCTCACGTTGGGATGAGTGGCGGCGGCGTGGGTGATGTCATCGGAGGGTGCCGGGGGAAGCTGTGTAGCTGATGTTTCCTTTGTGTAGACTGCGGTACAGGGAAAACAGAGCTTTTTTGGAAGCGTTTCTTTTAAAACTGACACGTTTTCTAAGTTTCCTCTGGAGGCTTGCTACGGTCCAGTTGGAAATTGCGAGAGATGATCTGGGAGAAGGAGGAGCCGATGTGCGTGAAGCGCGGCGGCTGTGACATCCTCGAGAGAAGCAGGGGTTATTTGGAGACTTTGCCGTGGAGGGACGGGAAGGCTGGGTTTGTGATGAGAGAGGGACTATGACGGCGGAATGCAGTCTTCGGCGAGGAGTTGAATCTTGTGAGGACTGGCTGGGAGATGAGCGGCACTGATGTGGCACGGCGGGTGAAGGAGGCGATGAGACGGAGGTGAGGGGAGCGGGGGGGGGGGGAAGACTGGACAAGAGGGGTAGGAGAGTCTCCTGTGCTGCAGAAAAGGTCTTCGTCGGAGCAGCGAATTTGCAGATCCATGAGAAGGGAGCACAGATTCGAGCTATGCGAAAACGAACCATGCAGAAAACGAACGAGGAAGAGGAGAGGGTGACGTTTGATATATATGGAAACCGGTTGCTTACGTCAGGATTAGTGAGAATTGTAGCAGCTGTGTCGAATGAGCTCGGCTGCTTTCATTCCTCCCGAACTTTCATTAAAAACTCCATTAATTCAAAATCAAAACTGTCAATAATGTGTAATAAACCAATTTTCATAATCTATGACATCTCCCACTTCACTATGGATTCTGTTCTACGTTCATTAACATCTCCAGAGACATTATTGGTGAAATCCAAAAATGATTTTGGAAATGTAGAGAAATTTCTCAATTCCTTGTAACAAAAAAATTGGATATATTAATCATGGATGTGAGGCAAAGATATAATACAGATATAATAAGCAAGGATTATTAGTGCAGGATAATGAACTAATAAACCAAAAACATGATGGGAGATTCAGATTCAGATTTCTAAATGGCTGAACATCACATTTAAAGGGCAAAATTATGTTTCTGTTTTTTTTAGTTAGAGATCATTTGTTCGGTGTGCTCTACTCTAAAACATCAAAATATCATACTTATGTAAGTGTGAGACCTGCTCTGTTGCAACAAATATTTAAGATATTACTGTATAAATTTCAGATTCGTACTCACTCACAGGTTTGAGCAATCACACTATAATCAACTCAGCAAATTATCTACTGAAACTCTGTTATTGTACTGCCATGGATGTATTTGGTACCCCTTTAGGGTTAACATCTTTGAACATTCAATAAAGGAGACACTTTGTTGAGAGGGAGAAATGTGTATTTGTACCAGTATGTATTAAATTGTGTGGTATTGATGGCATACAATATATACCTGTAAATAACGTTTTTATATCATATATATAAAACAATACATCTTATTTGCCACAGATATGTACTGCAAGTACCGGGTTTAAGCATTCAGCTTCCCATTCTTCTCTACCACTTCAAAAACACAGGTATTTCTGCAGCAAATTTTTAACTATCATTTTGGTTATGTGTTTAGGGATAGCAAGTTAAAAAAAATCAAATAAACATCTCTTGAAGAAACGCTGGTATGGACACTAAGGGATCAGATAATTAGCGCTGTGCCTGAGCCAGGAGTGGACGCTTTGGAAAAACAGTACCTGTTCAAAAGGAAAATGGAACAGGACAGAGAGCAACACAAGACTATGACTAAAATTAATCAACACACAATTTTTCTTTGAATTTTCAACACTCTCTTAATCCCAAGAACCATTTCACATCAAAAACCTTTGGGGGAAAAGAATATGGGAAAAATCCTGCAAGTTTTAAGATGCTGAAAAATTTCCTCCAGCACTGAGATTTAAATGCCAAAAAAGAGGACATGTCCAGGAAAATACAGATGTATGGTAACCCTAACCAAGACAAAGACCACCGGAGCGAAAGAAGACCCCATAAAAGAAACAGGCTTTCATTTGTTTAAGTCCTAAAAACCTTAACAAAAAAAATGATGATACTGTACATAAAAGAAAGAGTGCACACTGGATAATGATTTTGCCGAGCTACTGTACCTTTCCACTTCCTGTTTTATGATTTGAAGTCCATTGTGGGTCGTTTCACAAATTTCACAATGATTCTTTCGGTAAAACCTGTGCAAAAAAATAAGACGTACAGTATAAGGAAAGAAGAATACTTGGGAAAAAAAGCATGATCTTTCTTACAAAATATACTTACTCTTCCTTCAATGGCTCCGATTGACGTCTAAGCCACATCATTTCTGATGATTGGTTATAAGGATCAGCCATGGCTCTGTGTGTTTGTAATACAACTTTTATTGTATTTCTACGGCACAACTGTAGGCTAGGTATTGGGTGTGTGTTAATATAAGGCGCTCAACCACTGTCCCGCCCTGCTGTTCACTTGCTGTAACTTTCCAGTCATATGTAGCACATCAGTACAAGACGCTGGTTAGTTCTGGAGTTTCCAATCCTACTCCAAGGAAACCACTGTTTTTTATCCCCTGTGAACACCCAATTATATCAAAATAAGCATAATTTCAACTGTTTTGAATTGTTTTCAAACATTTGTAGGAGGTTGCTTTTTAAGTATTGTCTTTCGTAGGTAATTTGAAATATCCATAAGAAGAAAAAAAGAAACAAACTTACAGCCAAGCAACTTGTTGGTTTAGTTAATAATTAATTTAAAGATCTTGACTGATAACTTGCAGTGTTGTGGGTTCCCAGAAACATGACTGGGATTGGGAAGCTTTGGTTTATTTACTAAATTGCGCAAACGTTAAATTGATAAAAATTGAACTATTATGCATTGTAACTGTTTTCTAAAATATTCCACAAACCTTTCGAACAGGTTCTTGTTTGAATTTTATTTATAACAATCATGTCATCGAATATTAATTACGGTACCTAAAATCCGCTACTTAGTTTTATTTTCACGTTTTAAGTTCCTTTTGCAAAACAACCCAGTTTCCAGTAATAGAAAAGTGAAAATGAAACCATTGAGGGGAAAAACTACTTAAAGGGGATTTTGATGCATTATTGTGAAAGGTTAGGGTTTAAGAATATTTGCTTTAGTACCACATACAGTTACAGCTGATATCAAACCATCACTAATACCCAGAGTAACAATTTATTTATATTTATATGTTAATACATTATTACTGTTTATTATTGCTGTTGTTGTTGTTTGCATAGTCAAAAGGTACAAATCTCGTTGAGAAAAAACAAGGAGCTTTTTTTTTTTTCTTTAACAACGAAGATGTCAGACACTTTTCTTATAGTAGCTATCGATTTCGGCACCGCATACAGTGGCTACTGTTTTTGTTTGAAGTCATGTACAGAGCAGATCAGGAGTGTGTTTTGG
Organism: Lepisosteus platostomus; assembly: GCF_059453375.1. Taxonomy (NCBI): domain Eukaryota; kingdom Metazoa; phylum Chordata; class Actinopteri; order Semionotiformes; family Lepisosteidae; genus Lepisosteus; species Lepisosteus platostomus. The sequence goes on along the minus strand of NC_142622.1, from coordinate 22,041,061 downwards.
GGAATGGAGCATGGTCTGAGAACTCCCAAAACACCCACTTGCATTCTTTTTAACCAAGAAGGAGATTTCCAGAAGTTTGGGTATGATGCTATACTGACATACCACCGAATGAGCAAACGAGATGCTAAAAAGGCATACTTCTTTGAAAATTTTAAAATGGAATTATACAACAAGGTAAGGTTTCTACAAAACGTGTGTGTTTAATTATTCAGTGTTTATTTACAGATACAGAATACCTACATATTGTTATACAGAGAGATTTTACCAAACATTACTACCAAACATTAAACATAAATTGTAATGGTGCAGATAAAAAATGATGATTGCATACAGTACATTGTGCAAAGAATACATTCTGATAAAGCATTGGTTAACATGTGCAGCATATAGTGAATGTAGTGTTTCCTCAAATGTTAGTTGCTTAATTGGCTTGAGTAGTATTAGAATATTATTAAAGAAAATTAACAATACACTGACCATCGCAACATGTAGAGAACATATTGAAAAATACATAATCCAGTAAGATAAAAAAGGCAATATAAATAATTAAATAAGTCACTAAAAGCTAAATAAATACAAAGCAGAAAACAGAAAAGAAGCAATTAAGATAGAAATGGTAAGAGGGAAACAGTATTCATTTTGATTGTTTTAGGCTTCTAAATAGTGGGATGATATTTTTATTTCAATTTTTGAATTTAATTCAAATCAAGCTTTATTGTCCCCTGGGGGAAATTTATTCACAACACAATGACAAATAAACATCACCAAAAGGGAAGAGAATACAGTAGTGTTACAGGATATAAGAAACAAGGAGACAAGAGACAAGGTAGTTACTTTGCATTGTTTAAGAGTGTAATTGCAGTGGAAATGAAAGATTTCCTGAGTCTGTTGGTTTTACACCAGGGGGCACAGAGGCATCTCCCAGATGGGAGAAGTGTGAATTCACAATGGAGGGGGTGAGACACACACTCCATGATGCTTTTGGCTTTCTTAGTCACCCTCTGTTTGTAAAGGATACTTAAGTTGATTTGATTATTCCTGGTTACTTTGCCACTTATATTCATTAATTTACCCAGCCTATTACAATTAACAGTACTTACTGTATGTTGCCAAACCAGTAAGTAAAGCCGTATGTTAAGACACCTTCAATGAATGGTTTGTAGAAAAGTGTAAGAATAGTTTTATCTACCTTAAAGTAGCTTAGTTTCCTAAGAAAGAAGAGTCTCTGTTGGCCTTTTTTTAAAGATAGTGTCACAACATTTGTCACATTTTAGGTTTTTGTCAATGACCAGTCCCAAGTACTTAATTTCTACAGGCTGACCATCAATTATAGTGGGTTGATGGGGTGTTGTATTTTTCCTGAAATCAATAACCAGTTCCTTTGTTTTTGAAACATTTAGCTTTAGAGAGGATGCATTGCACCAGTTAGTAAAATCATTTAGAATGGGCCCATGATGGTATTCTGTGTCCTTTAATAAACTGACCAGGGCTGTGTCATCAGCAAACCTAATGAGATGTCTATCTGTGTGACCAGGGCTGTGTCATCAGCAAACCAAATTTGATGTCTATCTGTGTGTTTGCTTATGCAACCATTAGTGTAAAAAATGTACATTAGAGGGGACAAGACACAGCCCTGTGGTTTCCAATTGATGTGTACCGAATGTCAGGTAAGCACCTCCCCAATTTGGCCTGTAGAGACCTGTTAGTTAGGAAATCTAGGATCCACCTTATCAAGTTACCATTCAGATTGCGCAAGCAACACTGGTTGTATTGTATTGAAAGCGGAGGAGAAGTCAACAAATGAAGTCCTTACAAAGGACCCTGGTTGGTAAAGATGTTGAAAGACCCGATTTAACAATGTGTATATTGCATTGCCTACTCCTCTCCTTTCCCTGTATGCAAACTGCAGGGGGTCGATGAGGGCTTGTGTCCTCTTTGTGATGTGTTGCTTCACTATTCTCTCAAGAGTTTTCTGCCTGGCAGTCTAGCACAATGCACGTATATTGGGACCAGTAAACTATTAAATTTGTGACAATAATTTGGGAGCCCATCAATTGAAATGAGGGAGCCTCAAGTCTTGGGGTGTCACTCTGTTGGCTTTGGAGTGAATGCCTACTGCCGACATCCCAGAAAAAGAGGCACCACATGGGTCTGGTGGCCACCCCTCTCAAAAAATCTGGAGTGCAGGGAGGCGGACTGGCAGAGTGACACAGAGGAAATTTTAAGGGAAAAAATAAAGAAAGAAATACTGGCCAGTGGAGCATAGAGCACAGAGTCCCATATGGTCAGCAAAGAAAGAGAATAGGAGAGGCAAGCTCTCTACATCCTTGGTGGAAAAAAAAGCAGGCATTGTTGAGTTCCAGCCTTTATTCAAAGTGCCCAACTCATCCTGTCAACCGGAATCTGGGAGTTTGGCTTTTGGGGTGTCGTTCTCCAGGCTTCAGAGAGGTTTCCAAATGCCAAGCTCCCAGGAAAGGGGGGCCACATGCCTCTAGGAGACAGCCCTGATGACTAGCCAGAGATGCAGAATGGCAGACTAGCAGACTGATGTACTGGACAGAAAAGAGCCAACAGAGATCACAGCTGTGCTTTGACCCAAGACTCCACTGAGAAGAGTGGTCTCACTGAATTCTTGTGAGATAGGAAACCCTACTTGGTGGTACAGTCGGAGGGTCCAGGAGCTGATGATTCAAGGGACAATGCCCTTGAAAGGGGGGTCTCATCCAAGACTAGGCCAGGTGTGCACTGTCAACTCAGTTTCCCAAGTTCATTACTCTGATGGAAGCACCTGGGGGCGGTTGGCACCAGATTCTCAGATGCCCTTTGGACCAAACAGGGGGAGACATCTGCAAAAAGTGGGTGACAAAGTGACGTGTCCTCTATTCCCTTCTCATCGTCTGGAGCCCCAAGTCAGCACAGCTGCTGGAATGTTTAAAGCCCAAGAACACAGGAATCCTCTGGGTGCTCAGGCTAATGGGGTGTTGCTGACTTGGCTTCAGAGCAGATTCCTACTGCCACGCACCCTAGGAAGGAAAGGGTAGGCTCTGCTGGGGTGCTGGAAGGTGGCTAAGAAAGGAAAAGAAAAAGTGACCAAAGCAGTCCAGAAAAGAGAGTGCAAAATAAAGGAAAGAGCTCTGAAATACTGGAACATGAGGGCTGCCCCAAAGAAAAACCAGTTAAATGGCAGGAATGAGGACAGTTGGAGAAAGGGACCAATGTTCAGGACAAGGCTTAAGCAGGGATAGGGGCTGCTTCTTCTGTGGAAGAAAGGCAAAGGCAACGTGCAGAGAGACCTTGGGTCCTGGATGAGAGATGCTGCCCCCGGAGTGGGCAAAAGCATATATTGCAGACATACACCCTGTATTGTTTCCAGCAGTGGTCATATATACTACTAGGCTATGACTATCAGAGTACCACCTCTTTTGCATACACCTTTATCATCATAAATAATTTAAGTATGGCAAATCTGTTCAACTAAATGCCAGTGTACCACTAGAAGAAATGCCATTAATTTTATCCAATTGTCTTTGTGGTTGTGTTGCAGTTCCAATACCTTGTAAATGTATTCAGACCCTTAGTCTAAATAGTTTCCACATTTTAAAAGTTGCAATTGTGACATTTTGAAGTAGCAATTTATATTTGTTTTATACATACCTTTCTCTGCGCATTAAAGACTACACATTAGCTCTGGATGGAGCAAAGTACTGGCTAAACATAGGGGAAAACCAAGTGTTGCAAACCAAAATTACTGTAATATAGGGTAACAAATATACCATAATTAACCACATGATGAGTCACCTCTGTTAGTGTACAATAATAAGATACTAAGTATCTTTAAAAGGAATGACATAATTGAAAAGCAAAGATCAGCGGAAGGGTATAAAGATATCTGTGAAAAATATGTCTTTGAATATCGCTGTGAGCACACAGTACATTTCATCAAGAACTGGAAGGTGCTAACAACAACCGAAAGATATACAGAGAAAAATGGGAGACATTGGTCAAGATTGAGAGCAAAAATGACAAAAGTACTGGCAAAACATGAGGAAAACCAGCTCTGCTCTGCTAAAGACTTAAATCTGGGAAGAAAATTCACCTTTCAGAAGGACAGTGATCCCAAGCATAAGGCCTAAGCTACAATGGAGTGGCTTAAGCCAGTGGTTCTCAAACTGTGGTACGCGTACCTGCATTGGAACGTGGCGTGCTGCCAGGTGGTACGCCAAATGACCCTGGAACTGTGTTGTATGCGCTGAAAAAATCGGGACGGGTTTTCATATTTTGTATTTTTATATGTGTCGAATATGCAGCCTACGTACTACGATACAGTGCGCGCTAATACGTCAGTGGACACAAGAGATACTCTGTAATTCTATACCACTCTATAGGAATGCGTGCCACGGACGCAAGTGACTAATTGTATTTAAAAAAAGCTACTGTATCTCCAGCAAATAGGGAGAAAGGAGAATGTGCGTGATTTTGGAACAATGCCAACATTGTAAACACAAGGAATACATAGAAATACGTGCTACGAACGCTGGTAATCTTGTGAGCACAGGAAAGCGTGAAAAATAACAGAAAAATATTTAAGAACTGTTCTAAGTTAATTTGAGAAAAATACACCGAGCGTCTCTGTGTTTCTCTCCCATGCGCATGAAATAAATACTTAAAATAAACACTGAAATAAAAACGGAAACGTGGAAAAATGCAAGCTTGCGGATTGCTAAAGCAGGTAATCCCCACACTATTATGTGTGGAGAAAAAGCTGCTGAACAGCTCGACCTGCTGCCCCTCCTGAAAGACACAGTCATTCATAGAATTATTGAAATGAAGGATTATATCAAAAGTACACTGACAGAGCTCGTTAAGATGAGCAGATGTTTTTCACTGCAATTAGATGAGTCTGTAGTCGATTTGGCCAATTTGCTCGTTTACGTTAGATACGAGTTTGAGGGCATGTCCCATGAAGACTTTCTGTTCTGTAAACCGCTACCAACAGGAACTACAGGAGAGTACGTATTTCAGCTTCTGAATGAATTTATCGAAGACAATGGCCTCGACTGGATAAAATGTGTCGGAGTTTGTACAGACGGTGCTAGAGCAATGACAAGCCGACACAGCGGTGTAGTTGCACGAATTAGAGAGGTTGCTCCAGAAATTAATGGTTTCATTGCAATATCCACCGTGAGACCTTTGCCGTCAAGAAAATGCCTGACGATTTAAAATCTGTTAAGAATTATATCAATGCTCGAAAAATTAATTCACATCTGCTTTGCTCGACTAAACAGGCTCACCCCTCTCACTGAAATGGTGCTTTTTTATTTTTATTTGTTATTGTTTTTTTTCTCTTTAAAACACTTTGAGAAGCCACCTTTTAATACATCAAACAAAGTTTATTATTATAATATTTATTATATGTATGTGTGAGTGTGTGTGCACATGCGCTCATGTTGGTCATTGAGACTTTCAGGGGTTCCTATGAGATGATGACTTGTAGGTGGTACTTGGATGCTTTGGTTGGATTAGGGGTGGTACTTGGTCCAAAAAGTTTGAGAACCACTGGCTTAAGCAAATGGATGTCCTTATGTGGCCCAGTCAAAGTCCTGACTTGAATCCTATTGAGACTCTCTAGAGAGACTTGAAAATTGCTGTCCGTAAGTGAGCCCCAAGCAACTTGAGAGAACCTGAGCAAATCTGCCAAGAAAAACGCAGATTCCAACACGGGCCTAAAATTCCATCAAGCCGATGGTAGAGACTTACCCAAGACCATGTGACTATAGCTGCAGGTAGAGGTCCTTCCAACAAATATTGAATTCATGGCTCTACATACTTATGTAATTAATATATTTCAGTTTTTTATCTTTAGGTTTTGCTAACATATACTGTACCTCATTTTGCCCTTAGTAGTCCTCAATTTGAGCATTCCGTATTTGAATAAAATTTTGAGTTTCAAAATGCATATCATTTTGAAATTTTATCAAATGTGACCACCATTGGAAGGATCTGAATAGTTTTGCAAAGCACAGTGTAAGTTTCTTAATTTGATGTTCGGTACATATATAAAGGCATTCTTTGGCACAACTAAGGTTTGGAATTTTTGATAAAAAAACATTCTAAGCAATGGTAAGAGAATTTAAATACAACTAGTGGAACAAATGACAGTTTTTGATATTAGGTCACCTGTCACCTTACTAAGAATTTCAATGACAGTATTTAGAGTATTTAACACAATGTCTAAACCTGAAGCTAAAGGAGACTCCACAACTCACTGATAAATTTTACTGTCTTTGGCAAGTAAGTACTGTCATAAAAGTACAGTCATAAATAACTGAACATCAGTTAATTCAGTTTTGTTACCTCTATTTATTATACTTTATTTAATTTTTAATTTGTGACTTTTCTTTGATTTTTATCTTTCTTAGTGCTTCTTTTTTGTTTTGCTTTTATTTTTATAAATTGATTAACTGCACTTTTGTTACTATTCAACATATTTCTTAGGCCCTATGGTTTAGGGTGTGGGAGATAGGGATTTAGGGTCAGTAACTTAGGGGATTTATAACTTAGAATCTTTGTTCAGTTGTTTATCTTGATGTTTTGCTCTCCTTGTAAAACGTCAATGAAAATATTTTAATTTAAATAAATTAAGTGGATGGTTATCAGCTGATGACTTTCTTCAGTTATACACTTCTCCTGTATCAATTTTTAAGTAAATGTGATGAACCAAACATATGTTTCAAACAGATGAAAGTGTCTTGAAAAATCAATTAAAATGTTGCAAATACCTATAGATTGTAAAATGTTTTTAGATTTGTTACAGTTGTGCAACAAAAATATTTCCAAATGACAAACAATTTTTAAACTATGACAAATTACAAAATATTTTTAAACTAGCAACTGACTGTTCTCAAGGTTAACTGTTAAGGGAAATACAAGATTGCAAGCGCTGCTTAGCATAAGCAAAATTAAAAACCAGGAACGGGAACCAGGAATTTGCAATTGCTTAACATTAAGTTAAGATATCTGCTTGTATAGTAACCAATAATCTGTTCCTTAGTAAACCAACATGTTGTTACGTTAGGTATTATGCAAGATTAAAGAAATTTATAAAAAAGGCAGGAAACCTCTTAATTCAATACCTGTTTCAACAGGTTGTTGTTGTTGTTGTTGTTGTTGTTGTTGTTGTTGTTGTTGTTGTTGTTGTTGTTAAAACAGGCAGTTTCAACATGCGTTGTTGTGTGTGAGCTCAATAAATTGTCTAAAACTTAATTGTCTGCATCCATTGACACTCCACAGCAAACATCATACACTATTATCAGTTTGTGCATTCTTAATTTAATTGTATCAATAGATTGCTTCACACAGTTCCAAAATAGGGACTCAAGTTTTGTCTTATTACCTAATTTGGTACTTTAAGAACAGCCAGTAGTCAAAACTTTTATCTTAAATTATGGTAAAATGAGAGGTAACTTGATCATCTGCCTACAGCAGCTGTACACTTTAGCTTTTGGCAATATCAAATCCATAACTTGTATTGTTGTTGTAATATGTTTATTGGTGTAAAAGTACTTGTGGAATTTAACTTCTTCAATAATATAGATTTCCCTGTTATTGAAAGCAAGGCTCAAGAAGATATTGCTTTTTACATGATAACTATAACTGTACAATTTCTGTACTTTTCAGACAATCAGCAGTAACCTAATGATCCCAGCAAAGAATGGCGAGCCTTTGTCTGCACTGAAAGTGTTCTCAGAGAGCCTGCGATATTTGAAAGATCATGTGTTAAGAACTATCAAAATGCATACAAGTGGGAGAGAGTTCATTGCCTCTGATGTCACCTGGGTCTTGACAGTGCCTGCCATCTGGAACTCTGCAGCCAAACAGTTCATGAGACTGGCTGCTACCAAGGTAGGTCAAAAGAGTTGTTGTGTCCCTGAAAAATGAACTCCATGTTCTGTGTATTTATGCAGCCATAACTGAAAAAGCATTGCTAGTGTACTGTGACTTAATTTGTCAGAATGTTACCTTAATTAAATTAAATCTTATAGACAATACAAGGGGTGGAGAAAATGATACAATATCCAGTAGGAATATATTCTATATACCAAGCAATATATGAATATATGCCTTCAGAACAGCTTCACTCCTTCTTGCAATATTATTACACAAGTTTTGAACTGTTTCTAGTAGGTTTTACATCGACCATCCAGTGGTGTCACTCACCACAGCTGCCCTTGGAAACCAGGAGCATTCTCACAAGGGCTCATGGTTTTCCACAGCTCACAGCCATGATTGTATCTCCTATTTTTGGCCTGTCCTCCTTCTTCCTAATCAGGACTCCAATTATTCAATTAGGTCTCTCTCTATTTAATACAGATGCGCCTCTAGTGCTTCATTAATCATCTGCTGGCCATACTGCCACATTAACTTTCCTTCTCTGATGTGATCTGACAGACAGTTGACCCTCCTGGTTCAGTCTTAAGCCTGGTTTTGGGAGGAGAGCCCCCCAAAAAGCACGTGTTCCATACAGACTGGCATTGGCCTTCCTGTAGACCGTTCCGGCAGACCAGTATCCTACCCAGCCTTCTTGCTGGACCTCACCACCTTCCATTGTGCCCTAGAGCTAAGCACATACTTCGATTAGATCATTGAGCACCAGGTCCACTGTTTCCAGAGCTAAACTCCCCGATCTCCATACTGTCCGGCTGGGGCTAGCTAAGCACTGCCTGCCAGTGTTCACTTATTCAATTATCCACCAGTTCCCACATCACTATCTCTCTGCTGTTCCAGAGTGCTCTTCCTTCACAATCGGGTCTCTTCAGGCATTTTTGTATCTCTCCGGTCCCTTACACTTGGAATCTGAGTGGTGTTAGTCAGTTACTTTAAATTATGAGTATTTCTGGTAGGTTTTCCATTATTTTGTCCACCCCCTGTAAATCCCTGTTATGTTTTACATGTTTTTGCTCCTTGAAAAACTGTTCTGGAATACATCTAAACAAATGATAAGAAGCCTCTATACTTGATCTGATGAACACCTACAAAAGATATACTTGTTAGATCAATTGGTGTCTGTAAAATTGTCCCTGTGTTTGTGTGCACAAGATTGACATGGATTGACTTCGACAGCTGAGCCTTTGAACACTGTTCCTTTCTTCACCTTTTTAGTTTTTTGTAATCTCTCTTCTGATTTTTGTTACTCACCTTTTATTGTTTGATTACCTTCTGTGGATCCTGATTCCTTTTGTTAAAAATAATATTGCACCTTTTCTAAGACTATTCTTAATGTATTAAGCAATTGTTTTGAACCTTTAAATTTGTTGGTTGCACAAAAAATGTTTTCAACAATGTCAGATTTAAAAACTGTACAAACGTAAAGTACAGACTACTTACACTTACAGTAAGTAACACTTGTAACATTTTACAACTTTATTATGTTGCTTTCTTATTTAAAAATAAAAAAAATGTGTCAGCATATGCTTTGTCAATGTAGCTATATACTGTATCTGCAGTGTGAACGTGTGATGCTTTCCTTTATTTAAATAAAAACAATTTTTATTCATGCTTCTATTTAAGGCAGAGCTGGTGTTAGAGTTAAATTCTGAGAATCTAATCATTGCCCTGGAGCCTGAAGCAGCGTCAGTGTGGTGTAAACAGCTGCCTGGTAATGGATTCTTGGCAGAGGAAGGAAGTCAAGAAAAACTGGAACAGTGTTCTGGAACACAGTACATTGTTGTGGACTGTGGAGGTCAGTAAATTTTCATCTATAAAATACAGACATTTCTTTGTAATATTCATTGTATTTGAATTCTGTACTAGAAGAGGAAAAATACTGCAATTCTCACCTCTCTGGGGTATCTAAATCCACACTGGTCCTATTCAAGTAATCACCTGTCCTAGAGTCCTTGGATTAGCTTCCTATCAGGTTTTGTATTGACTTCAAAGCTTCTTCATGCTCACTTATAAGGCTCTGTGTGCGTTGGCACCTCAATACCTAACTTGCAACCTTCGTTCATTTGTCTCCTGTTACTTATAATCTTTGGGTGACAGGGCCTTCTCTTGCTGCACCCCTAAGCTCTAGCGTTCTATCCCCAGAGAGTCACCTTCCCTGAGAGCATTCAATTCCACACTCAGAACTATGTACTGTAATTGTTGTCAGTGTTCTCTCCTTGCATCTTGTACTTCATTGTAAACCCTTGTTTTTAACTCTAATTTTCTTATCTCCTACAGTGTCTTTGTTAACCTTCCATCTTTTTAGAGTAAAGTGCATTGAAAAGCTACTTTTAAAGCACTATCTAAAATAAAAGTATTACTATTGCTATTATTATTATTAACAATAATAAAATAAAGGTGGCATTAAAATGTAAATAATCTTAAAGATTCATTAAAAATAGCAACCTTTAAATAAGAATATTTAGTCTATTAAAAATTAACAATGATGACTGTCAGGTAAAGATTGTCAATGAACTGCAGGCTGAAACATGGAGGTTTTAATATTAATGTTGAACAATCATTTGGTATGAATTAAAGTTAATTAATAAACCATTCTGATACATTCCCACTGAATTATTTTGTGCATTTAAAAAAGCATACATGCTTTTTTCATTTTTCACATTTTCACTGGAGGCCTAAACTTTACATGTTCACACTTAGTGATACATATTTGTTTTATAAATATATTAGTAAAGATCAAATATACTGTTTATTTTATAAGTATTTGATTGGTTTCAGTGAAAATCTGTACAGAAAGTACAGAACAAATGGGATAGGTAACAATATATTAATCAGCATTACAAGGCACAGGTTAACTTGACAGTTTATCTGTTGATTTGTGTAATATTTATCAGAAATGCCTGTGATAAACACTTTAACAAGACTTTTCAAGTAGCAGAAAGTGGTATCTACATACCTTACCTAGATTTACTACTAAATAAATTCTGAACGATATTTATGTGCATGACCTTTGTTAATCTACTGCTCTCTGCGTGTATGGCAAAAACATGAATATTATTTTTATTTGCTTTTGTATGTACATTCACCATTACCTCTGCTTATGTGTTATTTTTGCAGGGGGGACCATTGACATCACAGTACATAAGGTCTTGGAGGGTGGATATCTGCAAGAGCTTCATAAAGTTTCAGGAGGAGATATGGGAGGAGTGTCTGTAGACAAGAAATTCAAATCTTTCCTCAGAGATATATTTCAATCTGATCTGTGGAGCAAGTATGAGAAAGAATTCCCTGGAGAATTACAAAAGATTATGTATGATTTCTGTGCTCAAAAATGTGTCTCAGAGGAGCAAGACATATACATTGCATGTCCTTACAACTTAACAAGATCTGCAGAAGAAAGGCAAGAAATAGAGTTATTTTTTAAACATGCAGAAGATGCATGTTGGTCAGATGGAACTATCAAAATTGGGCATAGGAAACTTCAGACCTTTTTTGATGATAGTCTTAATAAAATTGTTGAACAAATTAAGGCTATCTTCTCAACCCCAGAAATCAACATTGATTACATACTATTGGTAGGAGGCTATGCTTCAAGCAAGTTCCTGCGAGACAAAATCCATCAGGAGTTTAGCAGCTCATGCAGAGTTCTCTGTCCCATTGACTCCCAGATGGCCATTGTAAAGGGAGCAATTCTCTTTGGAAATGACCCAAAAATAATAGCATCACGAGTCAGTGGTCTGACTTATGCCATTGCTTGTTGTGAAAAATTTAACCCCTTAATTCACAGGCAAGACAAGCGTAGAGTAAATAAAACTGGAGACTATGTGTACTGTAAAGACCTCTTTAAAAAACTGGTGGAGAAAGGTCAGTCTGTAGCCTGCAATGAAGTATCAGAATATATCTTTGGGCCAATAGATGACGACCAGGAAGCCATGTTTTTTTGCTTTTACAGCACAGAAAGGCTGGATGCCACATATGTAGATGAGGATGGGATCAAGAACATTGGTTCATTTTCAGTTCCAATGCCAAAAGTGAAACTGGGGAGAAATCGCAGAGTTAGAGTAGATGTGAAGTTTGGTTTGACAGAAATACAAGCCACAGCTACTGATTTGTCATCTAATGAGACCCAATCCATTAGACTGGACTTTTTGACAGTATAAATTAGAAGAGATGTTTCAGGCTACATACAGTAGCAGGGATGGGAATGATGTAGAAACTACCCTTCATACAAAATTTCTGAGCAGTGATAACCATTGTTAGGAGAACTAGCTTATATATAAACTCAATATTATCATGTTTAAATGGAATGTTTTTTTTCTCTGTGGGCTAATAGGCTTTCATACAGTACATCACTATAAAAACGATTGTATTGTTTTGTTCCTTTTATAATTGAAATGTATCAATTGAAAATTGTCATCTTACCAGAAATAAAATTGTACAGTAATATATTGCGTTTGTCTTTGAAACCATTTTACCTAAAAATGTTGTGTGTCAGATGTATGTAGAAACATAGGGTTTTGCTTTCATAATATAAAATATTATGTTAAATTTAAATAAATGTTACTTTTACATTTTAAAGTATTGTTGATGTAGAGTGGAGGACTAACTCTGGTCTGCCTCTGTGTATTAGTGATGGTAATCTCAGCCCTTCAAAACTGGTAGTTTAGTGCCTCAGTGTGTGAAGGTTTTTGTGTTCTTTTATTTAGACAAAAATGTTGTTACAATGATATTTGGTGAAAAACTAAAAGAATACTGTCTGCAGTCTGAGCACACAGAGTTCAGCAGTGTGCGATTATCCAGTGCAATGAAACTGTGTCGTAATTTAAGGTGTGTAGGCAATAGTTGGTGTTATTATTTTTTGCCTTATATATCAGGATTTTGTTTATGAACCTAATGCAGTTTGTAGTGGACTGATGCATTTTTTTTTGTATAGCAATGCTTCACTAATAAGCAATTCTAAGTGAAAACTCAATTTTGTCTTGTGAAGGTCTCTTCACAAGACTGTTATTCATCGACGCTTTTTTAAAAATAATAGTAATAAACCTGTATTTGTTTAACGAGCACAATCCAGTGTCACTCAATGAGCTTTACAGGTCATAGGGACTCCCCTATACCACGACCAGTGTGCAGCACCACCTGGATGTTGCAATGGCAGCCATGGTGCACCAGAATGCTCACCACACACCCAGTGGGGAGGAGAACAGAGTGATGAAGCCAGTTCATAGATGGGCATTATTAGGAGGCCATGATTGGTAAAGGTCAATGGGTAATTTGGCCAAGACACCAGAGTAACACCCCTACTCTTTTCAAGAAACACCCTGGGATTTTTAATGACCACAGAAAGTCAGGACCTCGGTTTTATGTCCTATCCGAAGGACGGCGCCTTTTTACAACATAGTGTCGCAGCCACTATACTGGGGCATTAGGACCCACACAGACCGCAGGGAGAGCACCCCCTACTGGTCCCTCTAATGCCTCTTCCAGCAGTAACCATAGTTTTTCCAGGAGGTCTCCCATCCAGGTACTGACCAGGCTCACACCTGCTGAGCTTCAGTTGTGAGTTGCAGGGTGATATGGCTGCTGGTATATATGCCATCCTCAAGGTATGTCTATTGTTGGCCTAAATGGGGCACACACTCATCGAGGGTCTTCTCCAGAGACCAGGCCAGCAAGCATCGTCAGGGTGAACCAGGGTAGATGCACCCTAGACCTGGCAGAGGGAGTCACCTACTGAGGTCCGAGTCAGAAACTGTGTCCTCCAGTCCTCACTCGGCAGCTTGGTGAAGCCCTGGACAGCACAGCCACAGGCAGAACTCCCAGACAGAGCCCAGGAGAGCATTCATCATGTATCCAGCTGTATTTTGAAAAGTTCCAGTGCTTCAATCAATTAAATCATAGTTTTCAAGCTAGAGGCAGTGAATAATTTTATTTTGATCCCTCAGAACATGCCTCAGTGCTTATTCCTACTTGGATCTATACACCAATTGTAGTGACCTTTGACCTTCTCAGGAAAATCTGAAGCATGGTGGAGGTAATGTCATGGCCCAAACATACACAACCATCTCTAGTCTGTACATCCATTTAACCACTTTATTCAATACAGGGTCACTGGGATACTGGAGCCTGTCCTGGGAAGGAATGGCCACAAGCCAGGATACCTGGAAAGGATGCCAGTCCATCGCATGTAGAAGTAAATCCCTTGTCTTTATTAATGATGTAACTAATGATTGCAGCAGCCCAAACAATTTTCTTTTCTTTTTTCTTTTATTTACAATTATACATTGATGACAGGGTACTAGAAACATTAAAGATGCATGAAATATGTCCTTTTCTGACTGTGACAGCACTGTTTTGTTAAATGGCATCACCATCAGCTCAACATGGTAGTATGCAAGGCACATCCAGGAGTATCCTATGGATATGTTTAAAATTAAACTTTGCTAATTTGACTTTTCCTACATTCTAAATTTAGTCTGGATTATTGCTGTGGTGGAACACGCTGGCTTGAGTGTAGGTGGAGGCTCCCCCTGGTGGAGACTTGGTTTACACACTAAATTTAGAAAAGCGTTAGGGAAAATGGTCTTAACATTAACTTTCTTAAGTACACATTTGTGCTACCCCACCTACACAAGCATGAACACAAATACATACTTCACACCTCATCACAATCAATTGTTTCACTTTGATCCCTTAAGAATAATCAAGCTTAAGAGTTTGTTTTTATTTTAAATTGTTTTCAGTCATATGTGACTGTGAAATACTATGATCTCTGGCCAGATTCACTACACAGATTCTTTCACAGTCTCATTGTTTCACACACCATGACTGCCATACTGTTCATCTCAGTCTGATAGGACTCTGCTCAGACCTGTTCCATGCAGGTAATAATGTTAAGATGAAGTGCACTTTATTTAGGTAAAAATAGTTAAAAATAACACTATAATAGCAAAAAACAACTAAAAATGTAAGGAAATGCATAATGTTAATTCCCCTGGCGAAATGGCATATGAAACTGATCTGAATTAATGAAAAACCATACTTTAGTAGATAAAGAAAATAAAAATACAAAAATAATACCTGTTAAAAACAAATGTGCAAATAATCAATAAAAAATTTAAAATAACAAAAAAGGTCTAAGCATTTAAAGTTGGTACAACACAAATAGCTTAAATTGAAATGCTAATAATTAGCATCAATGTGTAGCTAAACTACTGTTGTATCTGAAGACAGCAGGGTTCAATGATGCAAGGAATCCAGCCTTTCCATCAGAACCTTTCCACAGCACAGACAAAGCACTCATTTAAAAAAGTGGAATTGTCAAATTCCCTGTGCACTTTTGCGGCCATATAATTAACACCAGGTCTTTTTCATACTGTAAGTATCTGCATCCAGACCTGCGTGATGCCAAGATCAAGCTAGGAGACGTGTTTGTGCCTGATCCATTTAGTGTTTGGTGGTTTGTTATTGCCGGTTGTGTTATTCCTAAACGTTAAGAGCGCTCATTGTATTGTGGCAGGGCTCTGAGAAACAAGGCCGATGAACTCATGTGGACCCTGACCGCAGGTCGCGGTACTTCCTGAGGATCCCCAGGGTCATGGAGGACAGTGTGGGATCTATATCTACCAAGCCGGCCGACAGAAGCACAGTCATGATGCCCATGTCATTTTCACTTCCTTCCTCTTTCTTCTGCAAGACAAGAAAACCAGAGAGACATTAAAACACTGTTAGGGCTAGGATTGTTCTGGTCAGGAGACTCAAAAACCACAGCTTTTGGAAAAAGCAAGAGAATTCAGGGATGGATGTGTTGCGGGGCAGGTCACCAGCCCCCCTAAAGCTGTACATCCATTTATAAAAGCACATTGATGTTATGGCAAAGGGTTCTTAGTTTATAAATAAATGCCATTGAACATACTGTAAAATCGGTTACAAATGAGAAGAAGCAGTTCAGTTTGTTAAGTAGATAGTAATTAATAGATCCAAGGATCTCACCCAGCTTTTTCTTGATGGAAGCCAGGGTATTGGCTTTAACTACTTAAACTAAAGCTTATGGCTGTATCTTGTTCCATACTCTCACTACACTTTGTGTACAGAAGCTCCTCCTATTATAGGTTTTAAATATAGTTTCATGTAGTTTCCACTTGTGTCCTCTGGTTCACTGCACTAATAAAGCAACAGAAAGACAATTGTTTTAGAACCATTAGCAGTGTTAAGTTTTTTTGGACTTTCTGACTCTTAGCAAATTCCAAGAAGCTTTGGGAGGCCATACAGTGATCTCTAATACAGACAGTAATCTGGCCAGAAAATCACCTTGACAATCACAGTGCTTGGTTACAGCTGCTTACAGTACATTGAGATAGAAAGTATCTTTCACCTTGTGGGCTTGATGCTATACACAACACTCAGTAGTCCAATAGCTTTCTTTGAAAGAGCTCAGACACTGAGCTCATTATGTATCTCAGCAGCCAGGTGTGCACTGTTTTTTTTTAAAATACACTATTGTCTGTTACATACTGTAGAAATTGTATCTGGGTGATGGTGGTGTTCATTTCTGAAAATATCAAGCAGCTTTTTTCATGAAGGTCTTATTTTTCTGTTAACTCTTCGAAAATGTGTATAAACACCCTCTTATTCCTGTAGTGCTCCAATCCTAACAGCCCCTCAGACAGCTGCTCGTAAAGTTTACAGTTTACAGAAATTACACCATTGTTTCAAAATAAATAAAAAAAACTGACCATACTGGCTCTGCATGCAGACAGCCTTGTGAGTCACCTGAAATCTGATTCATACTTATAAAGTGTGACAGTTTTCAGAAAGGTATTTTTAGGTTTAACATAAAGGGAGGATTGGTGCGATGTTTATCACTGACTGGCTGAGAAGAGGACAAAGAAAAGAACAATTCATGCATGAAGGACAAACAATTTATTTTAGTCATTCTGTAACTTTTAAGACTAAAACTAAAAGGTGTAAAGGAAATGTTGGACACAACCAAAGAAAGGAAATCTCTCTTTTCTTAATTTCCGAAGAAATCAACTACGTCTGTGTTAAGATGTTTCTGTGGGGTTTTCCGAACATACAGTGTTGGAATGTTTTGATCCAGGAGGACACACAGCAACACAGTCACATGGCAAAGAGTACTTCAGGGTGGAATGTTGTCCAACACGTTTGCTCACCTCTATAAAAGCACTGACAACCTTTGAGACACTTGGAGACAAAGAAAAACTAAACAGCTGCACTAATGGATGTGCATTTCAGAGTCCTCCTGCATAAAAAGCTTCATTCACAATTAAAGGTTACTAATTATTATGCTGCAACATAATTTTAAAAGACTGATACCCAGCACTCTTTCTGAGATTCTCTTGATTTAGGAGGCTAAAACACAATAAATTTTAAAAAAGGCTCTTGAAAATCATATGTTCTATGACCTCCAGCAGGTTAGAATATTTTTGAAAATACTGACGACAGTACTTATCATTCAAGTCTACAATATTATCAAATTAATCAAATTAATGCAAATCTGTCCCCTTACACCAATTCGGTCAGTTTGGGATTTTGATCCAGCCTGTGACATGGATGATAAATTCTAATCTTCATGTGGCTGTCTCTACCATAGACATACTTCAAAAGAAATGGAAAAATGTTTGTGCAAAATGCTTGTTGTGTTACATTGCAGGTGGTCAAATAACCAGAAAACCTGATCAATACTCTCAGTCTCATGCAGGTCTCAGGGAACATGCTGCTAAAACACTTCTCAATTGTGATATTGCAGAGGCTATGGATCAGTGGTACAGTAAGTGTAAAATGGAAGACAAACACTGTCGCACCTTCTTCATCCTGTGTTTTGGTGAACGCTCACGGTCTTCGTTTTGGGTCTGTGCTCTACCTTTCACTTTGTCCTTCTTTCTCTGTAATACAACAACACAAGCACTTACTTCCTTTGAGGTCCCTATTTTCTAAAATGGTGAAAGCGTAAAGGAGCAAAACCCAGAAAATATCTACTGTTAATGTTTTCTACAAAGGAACAAAGTATAGGTTAATTTTTTACTGAAATCTACAAAGCGAAAAAAATACAAAATTTCAGTGCCACATCTCTAAGACATGGGTTTTGATTTAGGTTTATTGTACATATCTACATGTATACATATACACTTGTACTCTGTTACATACAGTACCTATCAAACAGAGTTGTGAAACGTTAAGTTGGAGTTTGGAAAAGTGTAACCTACTGTATTTTCCACTAGTTTAAATTTATACTGCTGATCTTAACCATAAAATATTCTCATGCCATGGCAAAAATTAATTCAGTCTCATTCTTAAATACAGTACTATAAATAAACACGATTTTATAGATTTTTACAAAGAATGGGAAATGCAAAATCAATAATTAGTCTCTTTAGTGAAAACCGCCTTGTGGTGAAGAAAGCCTTGTGGCTGCTTACTGTATGTGACAAGAGCTATCTACTGTATGTATGATATAAAAATATATGAAAAGAGCTCAGTATTTTAAGAGTTCAAGTTTCCATTCACTATTCAAACAGAGTAGAGATTTTGAAACCTATCTAAGGAGTCTACACTAATCCTGAAGTTATGAAAACTTAAATAGTCAGTTGTAGAAAAACACACACTCACACCGGGGTCAATTTTCCCAAAAAACAATTAACCTCTAAAGCCTTTAAATGTACCAATACAGCTTTTCTCCACAACTTCCATCCGTTTTCTCACCACTCTATCCAGCTCAAGTTCACAAAGGAGCTGGAGCCTATCCTGGCAAGCAACAGGCACAAGGCAGGGTACAGCTTGGATGAGACACCAGCCCATTGCAGGACACACACAGACACAAATCATGCACACACTCCAGCACCAGATGAAAATGGGGAGAACATACACACTCCTCACAAATGGCACCCCACAATGTAACCCAGGATCCCAGTGCTGTGAGATACTTTAATTGTGTTTTGTAAGATCATGTGCTTGTTTTATTGAAGAAAAATAAGACATGGTAGAGTAAAATGTTTTTGCAATTTACAACATTCTGAACCTTAATGAAAAAAAGATGTCCAAGACAAAAGTAGTATTCAATCATGCCAAACATCTAACACTATGCATTAAAATCCTCAATAAATACTAGTACACGAAGAATGACGACTAGGTTAAGATGTATTTTGCAGTGTATTTCCAGAATATATTGCTCCCCTTTTCTTTCTGACAGTAATTTCACTTTTTAAAATATTCTCTCCCCCTGTTTATTCATAATTCCCTACAAGATAAAGCTCTGTACACACAATGGCAGAAGAAATAAGTTATTGAGAGAGAGAAAAAAAAAATTCCTCCTAATACATAAACACAGCCCTGAAGGACATAGTAAGAAAGATAATTTAATCACTCACCCTTGCTATACCCTTTGAAATGGCCATTATGACAATCACGGCTCCAACAATAAACTGTGGGTGGAAAGACATAAGTAAATTTAAAAAAACAGATACTTTGTTTC
Organism: Lepisosteus platostomus; assembly: GCF_059453375.1. Taxonomy (NCBI): domain Eukaryota; kingdom Metazoa; phylum Chordata; class Actinopteri; order Semionotiformes; family Lepisosteidae; genus Lepisosteus; species Lepisosteus platostomus. The sequence continues at coordinate 22,021,629 of NC_142622.1, read as the reverse complement.
ACCCCTAAATGTTTACTTTTAAAGAGTTGGGACATCACTTTTAGAAATGTGAGCATTGCAACTCAGGCAGACAAAAATAAGGAGAAGGAAAATAAAACATACACATTCTAAAACTGCAGCTTCATAATAAAAACATTAATGAGATAAGAGACAATGATATGGAACTCAGTACTATTTATTTGTGGAAGATTTACAAAAAACACATTTCCTAACACATTTCTTAGACTCACCCAAAGCATGTATAACCTGCGTGTAGCTCTTCCTTGTGTAAGACGCTGTCTTGCCCTTACAGTGTATTATATTCTCCACTGAGGAAGTAATTATGTCTTTATTGACACGTGCTGTTTGGCATTTTGAGAAGCCTCCAGCCCTGACTCAGCCCCCTAATCTCCCTTGGACAGACACATCTGGTGTCGACTCATGGAAAACTTACGTCTTCATAGGCGTACCAGAAAGATGTCTTGAGACAGGATCAAAGTGAATAAAACAAGAGTTCCTGCTAAGCCATTGAAACCAGGACAACAATGGAATGTACTGCTCTAAATGCTTCCATTGTCTCCTGGATTCTGCACAAGGGCAGGAACTTTTGGATTGTCTGCAATTCCATAATTCAAGATGAACAAAACATTTAGTCAGCTGCTTTGCAGCACCCCCAACTCTATATCATGAGACGACAACCTAGATTTTGATGGGCCGATCTTTCAAGGACTGATTGGTCAGGAATCTGACTGATTGATCAGCTGGCCAGACAGTGTTGTGAGCTGAATTACATTACCACCCTGAGGCTCTACACTGGACTAGCTGGGGGATTAGAGAAGAGTGTCACTATCATTCTTTTTCATTAAAGAACTCTCTGTTACAACTCCAGTATTCTGTTACTTCCTGTTTTTCTCTCACTGCGTGTTTACGTTTTCATTTCAGTCAACAATTAGTGCCTCCGGGCATGCTGCTGACCTCACAGACCTGCCACTCCACTGCTGCGTCACAACACACACATTAAGGGTTTTCCACTTGTAACACGCTGTTAATGGGAGAGGGTGTTTCCAATGATTCAGTCATTAGTGACACCTCTAGCAACATAAGACAAAGAACAACAAACATAGATATATGGTCTTTGTTGCAAACTTACAATGTGGCACAATCTATTCTTTATCGCACAGCTTTAAGAACATACTGTATAAATTCTGAAAACGACTTATAACAATTGATTAATGTACTTCACTTTGTAATGGTGCTCGATACACAGAATTATGGTATCTACATTTTTGGAGGACGTGTGTCTTACAAAGAACATAAGTGTGTGACTATATACAGTATGTGGGTATATCCTTAAAATATTTCCTGTTTGTAGGGTATTTACTTTAAAAACTCTAGTTAGAAAACAGCAAACGTTCATGTCTAACAAACCAGGACTGTAAGGTTACTTCAACAAAGATCCTAAAAGAATACAAAATTAAGGTAGTTTTAGTTCTCTGCACAAAGGTCTTCCTCTCCCCTTTGTGGGAGAGTTAGTGCACATTCATCTCATGCACCAGGCTGTCTGTAGTCCTGAAAATATTCACAATACACCACAGTCATTTGAATGGATAAATTATCACAGAAACACACGGAGGTCTAACTATATATGTACATGTGTATGTTGTCTTTATTATGAGGTATACAATGTGTAAAATGAGAATAACCTTCAATGTAAATATGATTGTAAATGTGAAATAAAACCCTGATTTCTCACATACAGATACCCAGATTTTAATACAGGTAATATAATGATTTTATTGATGGATCTCACATTTGCACGGGGCTTAAATTTACAATACAATGGCCTATCATACAGTACTATAAATTCATCACAAATATTTTTCAAGATATTAGTCTATTACTGTTTACATGAAAATGACATTTAATTTTCCTGTGACAGTGAAGTCAGTTTCTTTTCACACTCCACTGAATCTTTTCTCCAGCTCTTTCCATGACGTCAGTGGTTTTAAAAAGATAACAATTTACTTTAGGGGAGCTCCTTCTTGACTTGCTATGCATGTTCAGTGATTACCTCATCTTTATTTAGAGCATTACAAGGTATTGGCCAAGCAAGAGAATACCTGAAGTCCAGAACAAAGCAGAGCTGTGCTAATCAACAAACAGACCTCAAGTCAGTGCTGTGATCTTCGGTCTGAACGCCATGGGGTGTCCTGGCAGTCTTTGGTCATTGTGCAGGGGTCCTTTACCACAGGATCTCTTTTGAGGAAACATCCGATCCATTCATCCATTTTATCCAATACAGGGTTGCAGTTCTTGCAAGCAAGGGGCACAAAGCAGGATGCATCCTATGCATCATTCAGTTTCCAGAAAGAATAACTGCCTATTAATCAACTTTCTGAGACAGTGCCTTTAGGTCTGTACTGTACACTGCACCTTACCAGTTCAAACTTCTACAATGTCAGTAGCTGACTGTGACCAGGAGTCCCCAAATAATGGCACAAATTTGGCTGAGCACTACCATTGCTGATGGTACTTTAGCTGACCAGTCTTTCAACATTTTCAGTTCAGATTCCTAGAATTTCTCCGTGATTCAGGCAAGATCAGCAGAAGATGCACTGTCATCCTGGAAGTGTAACACTGTGTTAATCAACACATGACAGCAGTCAGGTAAGGCAGAGGATTGTGTTGGGAATTTGCTAAAGGAGTTGTAAGGAAGCTCCACTGATAAATGATTACTGGTTGCAAATTAGGTGTGTGTATTGTTTTTAACAGCACATTAACTACTTAGCATCTCAGATATAGTATTTCAACCCAAAAACTCTAAAAAACATTTAGCTTAGACTACAATTATACAACTATTTAGAAGAGATTAATTCAATGTTCTGTTTTATGGTTTATGAACATCAATATGAACATTTCTTATGAACAGAGTCCAATGCAAAAACTTTTAATGCCCACCGATTTATGTAAACTCAGATCTGTATGGCAAATAGTATTTTTTTTTTTTGGTGTCTGACTGAGTACTAGGGACAAGAGGTAACTACTCACAGCCCCAAACAAACTAGAGACGTGTGCCGTGGAATTAAAAAAAAAAGTCCATAGAAAATGGCAGCTAAAACATCAACAAGGAACACAGGCAGAAGCTCTTGGGTGTCCAAAGCCCTGACCCCTAAATCAATTAGCTCTTGTGCAATGAGGTACCGAACAGCTTTACATGTTGTATTAGAAAATCAGTTACATAATAGAAATGTTGGGGATCATGAAGACCAAGGTGGAGGAACAGTGTTGTCATGCTGTGGCATACTTAACTATGCCTCACTCCGCAGTGACATCCTGCTTGTTGGCCTTTCCTTTTGTGGGTGGTGCTCATCTAGATATCAACAGGAAAATCACTTACCTAGAAATCAAACTTATTTGGAAGAATTCATAACAGAAACAGAAAATAAATTTTTTTAAATGTTTTCATAAAAATGCTATCATCTTGCCCAGCATTTATAACTTCATCTTCTATTCCCATTGGATAAGAGGAAAATCAACCTGAGTACCAGATTCCACCAAATCAGACACTTGAAGAAATGTATAATGGGTCTGAAATGTAGTCTACATTTTGCTTTAATATGTGACCACCAGCAAGCTGGCTACTGCAGTTCACAACATTATTCATTTTCCTTATATGTTACTGAGATAAAGGTCCCTGCTGACGGTCACCAGTTTTGTGACACAGCTACATTGGCATACCATGGTTTTCCGGAGGTATATAAACCAGTGCTCTTGAAAGGCAGTCAAAGAAAGTGGGAGAGTCGCCAGAACTGTGCTTTAGTGCAAAAGTTCCCAGTCCTGGAGGCCCACACACCTGCCAAATGCCATTTCAACTGAGTTTAATAAATTGATGTAACAAGCTGCTTTATTGGATATTTTTATTTAATGAAAATTCAAAAGTTCCAATAATTTCAATATTTTATCGATTTTTTTTTACTTAAGAAATGCAACAGACAAAAGGTGACCTCCAAAGTGTTCAGGAGCCAAAATCAGTCAAAAACAATCCAAGTGAACCCTGTGATGAAGGGCTCAGCTGTGTAACTGAGAGCTGGGCTGGAATGTAACCCCAGCAGCAGGTGTGTGGGCCTCTGGGAACAGGATTAGGAGCCCCTAGTTTGGAAACAAGGGACCACGTGCTCAAACCTCAAAAGGTAATGACTGTTTTGCACTCGAGCTTCTAAAAATCATTACTTTCAACCTTTTTCCTATGAACATTTTAGGACATTAAAATACCAGTGGAAGAAAATACTTTTCTAGATTTGGGGCACTGGTGATACTGCATAAATCACAACTTGATGAAGACGTTAGCACGTCAATATTACTTTTTTCATAAGCTGACTTTTCTGGTTTGGAGCCACTTGTGTGACATTTCCAACACATATTAGTATTGGTATATTAGCAGAGAGGACATATTGATAAATAGGAACAAGTAATAGGTTTATTCCATGCTGAAAAAAAGAAGAGAACACAACGTTTCAGCCGTGGAGCCTTCTTCAGGTGTGGCAGCTCCACGGCCGAAACGTTGTGTTCTCTTTCTTCTTTTTTTCAGCATGGAATAAACCTATTACTTGTTCCTTTGCAGCCTACGCATGCTGACGCAGCTACCCACCTGAACACATATTGATAAATATTTTGCTAGTTTAAAAGCTACCAATCTGTTAATCATTGAAAGTTTAGATTGTACTTCTTGCCTGTTCAGAACTCTGAAACACAAATTATCCTCCTGTATTTGGACTATGTCACTCTTATGTTACATAATAATATATAAAAGGTTAGAAAAAAAGGAAGATGTTTTATCCATCATTTTCATTTGATTAATCAATCGCAGAATCTCAACTTTTTTCCAGCATCCTAAAAAAGTCCATTTGAACAACAAAACTTGTGAGCCTGCTCCAGAATTCAAGATTCCTTGTGTAAGACATACCTACGACCATATACAGTACACAGTCCAAAACAATATTTAATTTCCAGTTCTTTCCATGTGTCATTGTTAATCTTGATGTGATGAACAAGACTCAGTTTGACTTGAGGAACTGAAATGCATAAATCAAACTCCCTTGCAAATTTATCTTCTCAGAACAAGGTCTTCTTCCTTCCTGCAATACCAGGAATTAGACCATCTGCTTTCTTCCAAACTGCACACTCTACTTACTAGTGCATTGCAGAATTTTAACTACTTTCTTTGGTATAAACTCTGTTTTCAAAACACATCCACACTTTTCTCAATTCAATTTTTCAATTCAAAATATCAGTATCACCCATGTGATATTTATAATGCCTTTTCCTGTTAAATGTGTATGGCACTTTCTCCTTCGGCCCATTATCAGAAAGATACTCATGATAAGGTTCACAGTATTATTTAACTAAAACTAATACTGAAAGTTTGGATTTATTTTACCTATTGTTTTAAGTGTCTCCTATTTTCCATCTTATTCAAATTAACAAGTTAACTGTAGACATTAAGATGGCTGACGAACAGGAAAAGCTGAGCCAAAATTATTCCTGTAGTACATTAAATATTCCCCAAATTATGCAACTTCAGTTTGAGGTTCTGCCCTTATATGTTCATGTACACATTACTCACTTACCATTCTTAGGTCATTTTCCTGGTTCTGGGCTGAAAATGCCTAAAACATGATCTGCCTTTTTCTACACCTTTCTAATCTCCTAGAACACAGTTAAGGCTCAGAAAATCTTCTGGTAATCCTAATTAATATTTAAATATAAAGACTGGGGCACTTCTACATGGTTATTTCTGTGAGAAAATAATTTGTGTATGAAATATTCTATAATGAATTATTGAAAAGAACACTTAAAAAGCCCACAAGTGAAAAATCAGGATCAGGCATCAGGCCCTGGTGATTTATTAGATCACTCCTTGTACCTGAAATTCTTCTGCCTGTCTTCAGCTTGAAACATGGTACTTCGTCTTCCTTGAACACCTGTGTGAAATAGTGGTTTGATACATTTTTCATTTCCTTACACCCACTCTAATTCATTATCGTCTCTTAAGATATTTTACCACTGCATTCAGCAGTGCGCCGTCATAAGACACAAACCGCAGCTCTCAACATGAGAGCAGGGTTTCCACACTGTAAACACTCCCTGAAGGAGATATAATTCTATTTTTCTATCGGACAAGAGCCCAGATACAGATGGACTCTGACAGCAACACCAACACAGCACTGACCAGAGAAACAAGAGGAAATAATGTGAAGGTACATTTAAAGCCAGGAGTAGGAGGTACTTCTTTACCCAGATATTTTAGGAATATGGAACAAGTTACCCAGTCATGTTGTCGAAGCCGAGATCATGGCTCCCTTCAAGAAATGGCAGGGTGACATCTTTTTTTCAATAAGCTACTAACTACCAAAATAGTCAGAGGGGTCAAATGTTCTCCTCTCATTAGCAACTGTTCTCATATTCTAACAGTGAGATTTACTGTTGTTTATCTGTCTACCTCTCCACCTCAGGAACTAAACACAGATAGGAACAACAGACAGATGTCCTGCTGTAATCAGTCAAACAACATAAAATGACATTAAGTTCTCCCATTCGCAGTCTTCCCTGGAACAGAGTAGGAATTCTACTGGTCTTACACTGCAATGCAATTCATATTTTAAAAAGCCATCACATTACTTCAGCATTTTTACAGCTGTTTGGTTTTCACAACAATGATATGAAACAATGGTGTTTTATTTTTTTTAGATGAGAATCTGACAGCTGCAAAGAAATCATCAACCAGAAGGCACATTGACTTATGTCTTGTTAATAAACTTTTCGTGTTGTGTTGAAATGAAGCACGAGAGTCAAGTTTTTCTTTTGTTTTTTTTCCACATAATTGCAAGGCAAACTTAAAACTTTACTAGGAAACAGTTAAATAATACCCTATGGTAACAGTGCAGGTAAAAAGAGAAAATACACTACATTACATTCTTAAACATCATTAAAACACAACCAAATCAACTTGTGTTAAAAATAAAAAGAGCAAGCACATTGAAATGAAAAAGAAGAACAGTAAATAAATGGGTTTTATTAGTCATGTATGTTGAAACCTACAGATACTATAAATAAACAGACTTCAGAAGCCTGAACTATTTGTTCCCCTGTGAGGCAAAACTGACACAGGTCAGTTCATATGAGACATGCTACATTAAGAGGATCAGCCACACCAGGGCTCCTTCACTGCAGAGCTACCATACTACAGCTGGAGAAATTAAGGCTCAGATTTACAATGCAGCCCAGCATTAGAATGGCTGCCATGAGAAATGCATACCCCATAATCAAAAAGACTTCAAATCCCCAGCATACACCTCAGCTCTAACAACAGTCTTTGGACTAATATAACTGTTCACGATTAACTTACAACTATTATAATGCAATACCCAAGTATATTGATTCACATTGTTAATGAGACGTTAACAGAGTTTAGATCTGGCCTTCAAAATCAAGTCTCACTACTAGATTCAGTCTTCAGCTGATGTTCACACAGCCTGTTCCTAATGCTACAGGAGATACACTATGCAGCTGTAGTCTTTTTTTTAATGAACACTCATTCAGCTGAGGGGAGAGGAGGGGACACGTGACCTCCAGAGCAGGTTCTGCATATTATCTACAGTGCATCTGCTGAACAACCAAATTAACCTGTGAGTGTGTGCTCAGGGATGATCAAGCAGTCTGCTTTAGGTTCTTGGAAGAACTCAATGTGCAGCTACACACCAGGAAATCTAGGAGAGAGTACCCTTCTATAAATCTCCTTCAGAAGAAGGAAATCCAATTAAAATCAACTGTTTATACTGATAATAAAGCTGCACGGTTTCTGAATTCTAACACGTCATGCTCTAGACCAAGGGCCTTTCAACCTCTTCAGGAACACACCCCCTTTTTCAAAAGCTCTCTCTCAACGAGACCCTCAAGTTAGTCATAAAATCTAACTAAAGTCATTATTTAATATACTCTTCATTAACTATTAAAAGCACAACAGTAGGTCAACAGATCTGCTAGTCAGCCATAGTATATCTTCTGTGTGACGGTATTCATAATCAAAGGTGACAAGTTTGTTTTGGAGGCAAACCAGACAGCCTATAAGAACCTCCCCAGTACTCCATGAACTCCTAGCTGAAATCTCCTCCTCCACCCCAGAATTAGAGGGGCCTCTTGTATTTATCAAAGGAGCATAGGACATGAGTAGAGTGTGGAGAATGCTCTTGATTCATTCATTGCATAATTTCACATAATTATTTAGTAGAGAGATTCATTCCTTAAAACATTTTTAAAAAGTCAAAGTGGACTTTCAAATTTAAAATGTATTTTGTCCACAACATTTCTTAAATTATAAAATAGTCTGAGATCCACACCGTTTTGCAAAACTCAGCATATGTTACTTCCACCCAGCAGGAGCATAAAGAAATAACTGGAAAACCATTTATGGTCCCTCACATCTGGTTCAGTGCTGAAGGCTCCTAAAGAACTCTCTTTAGCAGATACATTAGCAATACCTGAAACATACTACCTGTCAGGGATGGTTTCAGTGTACCAGAATTAAGAGCCCTGCTAGTCTGCATCCCTATGCACTTTTACTTGTGTGCCGATTCTGCCTGCTTTCAGATTTTAATCCACAACAGTCCATTTCCAATTTTCACAAGGGATAAATAAGTGGGATTTAATGTTCAACTGCACAGACAGCACTGGGAAGAAAAATGAAGCATCAGGGCATCACAGCAGAAATGCAACAAATCAAAAAGTAACAAAAACAGAGCCTGATCGCATTTAGATCATGAAAATCACTAGATTTGTCACTTTTGATACACATGGTGCAGTCTCATACCCTGTAGTGATTTTAGAGGAGAGAGGCACTGCGTTATCAACACAGGTCATTGATTGGGGTTTATTCGTTTTTATGACTATCTGTTTTTGCTGGGGAAAATAGACTTAATAAGGATATATCCAGTTATGTTTGACTATAGGAAACCACCTTCCAGTTTATTTTTATTGGAAAAATAAAGCTGCCTGACTAATGCTACTGCTGAATGGAAATGTTCTACACCAGCTGGAATGAGAAGTGCATGCTGGCACAATTGTGGATGTCTGGTCAACAGATTGGCAATTTGAAATATGCATTTGTAAACTAAGCAAACAAGATTCCCTACAATTCAAATACCACCAACATGAAGTTATCAGGAGGAAAATCATCCCCTCGAGCACAGTGAAATAAGCTGTAAGAATGCAAAACCAGCTGAGCCTTCAGTTTCTGAACAGATATGGATGACAGTGTTTTACCAGCATGGTACCAGGTTATTTTAAAGCTTTAGTGAGTTTCTGGTCCTATACTACTAGTCAACAAAACAGTCTACCAAGGTCCTGGTGAAATTAATCAATGAGAATATGCTACTCATAGCACATGCGATCAAAGGAAATGGGTTTTTAGGGAATTTTTGCGAGAGATGGAGCCGATGCAGATTCTGCATCGCTCCACAATTTAAAATAACAGTTAAGTGTATAAGCACATTCATACCAATGTAAAGCAAATACATAACAAGGTTTTCCATTATTCTAGTTTGTCTTCAAAACTGTTTTTTTCTGCACTGTAATTTACTCAATCTATTAGATAATTAGTTATTCAAGTATCTATGTGCGTGCTGCTATCTATGATGGGGATAAACCCCCAGGGGAAAAATCAAGAGTGCTGGAACACTGGATTTTTTTTAGAGGTGACTGAAAACTGCAACATCTGGTGAACACCCATGCGAATATAGGAAAAACATGCAAACTCCATACAGACAAGTGTTAAAAGGCCAGAACTGAACTCGGGACCCTAGAGCTAGAAGGCAGTGGTGTTAACGACCATGAAACCCTTATACACAAAAAAAACCCACAACAAAAAAGCAAAATGAAAAACCTATCTCATGTATTGCGATGTCAGTTTGTTCTACTGTTAAAGATCAATTTTTGACCCATCCTACTTAGATATTCTGTTCCGAGTTCTACATAACTGTAGTCTGGCGTCCTCAGGATTATATTTTTGGCTTTGTCTTTTACTAAAATGTTGCTTTGGGTTGGACTAGAGTACAATTCCCTTAACCTGGAGAGAACACTTTTGCCAGCTTTATTACATTTGAGAGAGCACAGGGAAAGATAACATAACAGGGGGCAGATAAATTGTGCTTGCAACACTCATATTACTTATTTGGCATGTTGTTTTTATTTTTGACCCCTTGATTCTGATGAGGGATTACCTCAATTCTTTTGATTACAACTCGATTTCTAACTGGGTTTAGTAATTCCCTTGTATGGCAATTTTTCGTCCATAAATTAAGAAATGATTTATTCTCCTTGTTGTCAGAAGGAAATATCAGATTTTTTCCCCTCTTCACATCTCGCTTTGCTTATTGCCACCATTACAATGTAACCCAAAACAGAGATGCTGCCTCTACACAGCACACCAGGATACTTCTGCTTGGGCCTGTCTGGGACTCATCAGGTACAACATGTGACTGTACTGCCAGAGACTTGTCTGGGATACAAGCAGGTACACCATAGCATCAGGAAAAAAAAAACAGTTACTAAATAAGCTGAGGTGCACTTTAAAGTGAGCTAGAGAAAATAGAGCATAAGACACCCTTGGTCTGCATGGAAACCCATCACAAAAGCATGATGGATTTCTAGCAAAGGTCATGTGCTCTTAGAGGGAGCTGTAGCAGACCCTTAGAGATAGTGAGAAGATACAGTGTAGCAGATGAGTATAACAGAAAGCAAATCACTGCACAGACACAGTCCTTCTAAGTTGTATTATACAAATTAACTTAAAACTGCCCATTACCGTACTTTCCGAAAAGGCACATTTCCAGCAATAGTGTAAAAGATCAACTGAAGCTGGCAAAGGCATACTAAAGCTATATCACCACAAAGCAGGAAGGAACCGCAGTGTATAGGTTGATAAGAATAATACCCATGATAACACTGCATTGCCTATTAAAGTGTCATTCAGCTCCTTAAAATGTTGAACACACAAACTATCCACTCTATCCTATCACCAACTCAAATGAGCACATCTCTGTGGCAGAGAGCAAGCACTTTGGAGCAAAGCATGGCGAATACAGAAAGCTTTGTTCAGTATAATTTCCAACTACCGTGCTGCACAATTACCCACAAAACGTACTAGTTAGCAGCAGGGATTTCAGTAACATTGGGGAAAAAAAATGCATCTGCAATGCAGAACTGGACAAGTAGCTGCTCAGAGAGCGGTCACATGGATAAAGAGGTAATGATTTTTAATCCAGCCCAATAATAACTTCCACATGAAAGGCAATTTGAAGATTACAATAAATGGCTGTTCACATAAAAGGGTTTTAACAGGAACACTAACTTAAGAAATAAAAACTGTGAACAAGCTCTCCATTCACAGTATGTTGCAATTTGTTTCAACACCAATAACTCCTTTCTGAAATGAATGGTAAGATGCCATCCTTTAGAATTCACCTAAGCACTGACCACAATTTAAAAAAAAGTTAAAACCTTTAGCCAAAATCATCTTAAATTTAAATGGTAAGGTACAGTATAGCAAAAAAAAAGATGTTTTAATAACTTATATGGTTCAAAATATAGATCTTGAATGCAATTTGCAAAAATATATGTATATGCATGCAAAGATCTAGCCACGTCTTCTCAGATTTAAAACTATAAAACTAATTTTGTGTGAATTTAGGTATTTGTCCTGATTACAAAATGTTCCTTAAAACCCAGTCCACAAGGAATTCATTTTTTTTATTCTAGTGCCGATACCTAAATAATAATAGCAATTCCACCAAATCGGTTTTAAAAAAAGAAAAAACTGGGACCTTGCTAAACAAAGAAAGACACAAGCAAAGTATCATACAATTCTGCATCCATCACTGACATCTGGATACATATAGAGATATTCCTCCCATATATAGCCGTATGTCACAGTTCTACAATACTCAAAAGAGCTGTCCCTGAACCATCTGAATCTACATACTTTCAATTCCATGTGGCATGGAGCTAAATTACCAAACTAAAACTGACCAGAAAAAAGCTCTAGGAACTAAACAGTGCCACCTATGGAAGAACTCCTGAATGAGTAAGCCGAGCAGAATTACACATTTGAGAGATACAGGAGCATGAGTATTGCACTGTATTAGATCAAAATACAGTAGTATAGTGAATGATCTACAGTATTTTTTATGCCACCTATGCAACTAAAACTGATCTGTTGCTATCCTCCATTTAGTTAACCTATGTATTTATGTATAGTTTAGTCATTCATTGAGTTGTTCTTCGTACCATAACATAAATGTCATGTTCACTTTGAAATATCTAGCAACACAGACGAACAGTTTCTACTATATTGTATATATGATATAAAAAAGATGCAGAAATGTCTATAGAATGCCCAAAATAATTAGAATCATTTTAAAGTAAAACCTCAAAATCAAGTAAAAAATTGACTTTCAGTCTTGGTAGATTCTGACCAATTCCCAAGCGTAAGACCTTTCAGAAAGGACTATACAAAAATGCAAAGGCAATTCTAAATTCTGCTAATGATACTCTTTTAATGTAATATAATAAGACTACCTTAGCCTCATTGCCAACAGGTCTTAGGACCTTCTAATTTCAATCTTGACTAGGGTTAAATCTACCACATATGAAGATAACTCATATTGGAATTGGATAAAAAGCCTATAGTCCTAATCTGGGAATCATGAAAAATATATTTTTGCACATTTTATCAGAGAAAATTAGATTGTAGATTGAATTTAATATGGGGAAGAGAAAGCTTTGTTTCCTATTATCCACATACCATGGTGGTACATTATGCAAACATATAAAGGAAAAAAAAAATTTGGCACAGACTGGATTTCAGTTTTTCTCTAATATTATAATTTAACTCCATCCCCATGCACAGCCTTTCCAGCCCATGACTGACACCATGTGATTAACAGAAATGCTTATTGACACGTGAAGTGATAGTTATCATAAGCAGCCCCTCATCAAACTGTGCCTGCTCTAAGAAAGGCAAAGAAAGCTGGGGAAACAAAATCTAGATATAGACTAAAATAAAACCTTCTCTAGGACTTGTAACAAAACCTCACCCTGTCTTTATCCCTGTATGTAACTGATATACTACTCTCTGCTGTCACCCAAGACCTCATTCTCAGAGATTGTCAAAATTCTCAACCAGGATAACAGGATTTCCCTGTATGAAACTTCATGCAAAGCACATGGTTTCAGGAATCCTACTCATGTTTCACATATGAGAAACTAATTTAGAAATCTGAAGAGTTTGTAATTAATGCAAGCCTTTCTGCAGGTATTTTGTACGATGTACAGACCACTGCAATATCCTCCTCAGAAATCCCACCTGCTGTGATAATTTTGTTCATTCCAGACTCTTAAATTAATTTCACCGGTTAAGTGCAGACAGTACTGTGACTCTCCAATGTCAAATTACAGAGAAATAATAGGCTAGGTCTTAGTGCTTCAACATTGTTTACATAGAAACTAGCATATTCCATCCATAACATTTATTGACTGAAAGACTGACAAAAATCTGATGAGGAGAGCAAAATTAAAATCTAATGTTTCTCACTGTTCTGCTCAGCAGTAAAAGTCACAGCTGGTGGGATTTTACTGGAAGAAGTGTTGTTCCTGAATTGCAAAAGCTGCAAGAAGTGCCTATGGCAATTTTTTAGCTGTACAAATTAAAGTGATCTATAATACTGACCAGGTACACTCAGAAAACAGTTGTAAAGTTCAAAAGGTGCTGGTCAAATAAAAATGCTAAAGAGGGCTCGGGAAAGGAAGGACATTTCACTTTTATAGCTATAATACTTTGCTCAAGGGGATAAAGACAAGAAAGTAAAATTATATAAAAGATAACTTGCTGGAACTGCTGTCAAGTCAATGCAGTAGTATCGCATATCTCATATTTTATCATGCAAAACCAGGGAATTTATAAAGTGTCAGAGAATGTGTTTGAAACATGGTGCTGACTGAACGATCTACGGTGATGAAACCTTGGCTATTCCAATCCCCCCTTCGTCCCCCCTGCCACCCTGAGCCCTAGTGACTTGGTTTTCTGTTGCAACAGCTGTTTGCTTCCTATTAAGAGGTAACTGTGGTTCAGTGGTGCTTTCTGAAGCTGTGTGCCTGACTTGTCTTTATCTCTTTAGGTGGAAATGAAGAGGCTCACAATAGCCTGGTTCAGAAGTGCCTCTCAGGGCTCACCATTCTCCTCCTGTGTTATTTCTGTATCTGGAAAATAAAGAGCCTCAGGTTAATGTTCTTGGCTGCCAGCAGTTTGTTGCACTCCACCGAGTCAATGATGGGCAGGGGCATGTAGTCAGTCTCATTGGTGTCGTTGCTGAAGACGTAGTGGTAGATGACCGGCTTGATCTTGACATCGTCATAGGGCCCCTTGAGCAGCAGGTAGGAACACTCAAGCGCAGAGTTCACCTTGCTCTTCAGGATCAGCTGGAAGGACAGCGTGCGCTTGCAGGACAGGTTGGGGTTGCGCTCGGAGTCGTTCACACGCGCCTTCAGCACCCAGGTCTGGTTCAAGACTGTGAAGCGTGGGGTCTCGTAGTACAGCCGGGTGATGAAGTCATCTGTCCGATATGGTCGGAACTGCACTTCTAGAGAGCAAGAAGCAGAAAAAACAGAGCTTAGGCTGCATGTGCAAACAAGGCAAGTTCTCTGCTATGACACTGCTACAGTACAGAAGAAAACAGACCAAAGCGAAAAACAATACAGCTGCACACTGCCTGGCAGAAGTCAGGACAAATTCATTTTCCTACCTTGTTAAGGTTGGGCTTCTTGTTGACGACAGCGGAGAAAGGCTTAACAGCCTCTGAGAAGCCAAGGTAAAGACATTTACATAGCAATAGACGAATGGTTACAAACGAGGGGAACCCATTTGAGCCAATCTTGCTCACCAAGTTGCTCAGAGTTAAATGATGTGTAAGACTCCATGAAGCATCTTTCCGAACACTCTCAGTGACAACTGCAACTCTGTTAGTGCCTTATATCAGTTTTGAAGTGGAATTGGAAATGAAAAGCAGGAAATCCATGATTTTTACAGCTCCATCCCATTTTGCTTCAAAAGAAAAAGACTGGGAAATACTATGTGGATAATGCTTCTGTAAAAAAATCCTACTCTAATAAATTCATACCAAGTCAAATCTCAAGGATCTTGTTTCTAGTGTACATTCTGCTGACATTGTCACAGGTTTTCATCAAGTGTTCAAAGTCACAGGTACAGAATTCATGTGCAAAACTGCCTCTAGCACAATTGTCATCACCCTTACAGCTGATAAGGCCTGATCATATGCAAAGCTAGTGAAAAATACAGTAGTGGTGGGAACAGGGTTTTTCAGATTTTATGCCTAAAAACACTTAAGAAGTCCTTTGTACAGCTGTGTTACTGTCAAAGTTCTTTAATAGTTTGCATACTCAACAAAGGGACACACTAAAGGGCAGAGAAAGACCTGTGAAGCCGATCTTCTCGAAGCACAGCAGACTGAAGATGCTGTTGTAGAGTTGCATCTCTTTACGGTGGGACTGGTCCATCTCATCCAGGATACCCATCAGCTCATTCCCCGTTTTGGTGGGATGGCAGCACTCTGCCTCGTGTACTGTCAGCTCATGGAAGGGACCCTGCCACGGACAGCCAATCCGCTTGTACTTGCACTGGGTCACTCTGCAAAGAAAGAAGAAGAAACAGCAGCTGATGAGAAAGAGGATAGATGTTTTTTCATCCAGTCTCTAGCTACGAAGTGGCTGTCTCTATCCCAGTCACTCAAGTCACTATCTTGGTGCATTATGCCATTTTTGATCAATTACATAACATACTTCCTAGTGCGACAGAAAGCAAATAATACAGCCCTGCAGAAGAACAGAGAAGCTGTTAGCACAAGATTAAAACTAACCTGTACACTACTGCATAAATGAAGTTAAAGAAAGATGGAGACAGAAATGTCAGGCTTCTAACCAGCATCTGCATGCCATGGAGTCAGTCCAGTAGAGCTGGGGGAACAGTTCTAATGCTTGGAAGTTCATTGATTACTAGATTAGGAGAGCGTGCAGAAAAGATGAAACACACCAGACACAGGAGGGCCTGATGATCGGTCCATACCTGTCCTGGCACTCCTCCTTCTGGTGCCTCTCGAGCACACTGCGGGGGAACTGCTTGAGGCAGAAGCCACACTCGCAGGGCAGCTCGCTCACTGCCTTCTCTACTGCCAGGTTGCGGCAGCACAGGCTCTTACTGATCTCGCAGCGGCAGTTGGGGCAGGTGGCCTGCTCCTCCTTCAGCCGTGCATCCGCCAGCAGGTGGATGAAGCAGCCGGCACACATCAGGTGCCCATTCGTACACTGTGGGGTTAACAGGGCACGCACAAAGGGTTAACAACAAGCCATCAGGGGGCTGGGGGGGTGGGACACATACAAACACCTGCAGTCAGGGTAACCTCCCCTTCCTGTCGAGGTAGTGAGACAAGGAAACGGTGTTAACAAATTCAGAAAAAAAATGGCAGTTTCATAAACTTCTAACCATAAAAAACATTGTATCTCACCGAGTTTGTCACATTTTAATCATGCAGATCGCAAAAGTGTACCGTATTGTCTGAAACCACCGCTTTCTGCCTAGTATGAGTCCTTCACCAGTGAACGTGACACAAGCTTAGATGAACTGTAGAAGGCATTCGTAAGGATTCACAGAACCAAAGCTGTGCAATGACAAACTCCAAAACCTTATTTTTACTCAAATAAACAAGCCAGTGGGCACAGGAAGGACACAGCAACTCGCCTTGCTGAATATCCCGAAGAAAGAACGTTACAGCAATAGAAGACATTTTCCATGTTAGGTAAAAAAAGAAAAGGATCAGAGGTGGTAAAATGCTTTCAAAAACTGAAAACAAATCTGTATTTTTAATTTGTTTTGTGGTTGAGAAAGCTGTGGAAACCAACCTAGAAAATGACCAGGCTTTCTGGATGAAGGAACACCTTGCTTACGCTTGCATTCACAACACGTTACAAGAACTGGAACCACACTGGCAGAAAAGACTCTTCAAAGCAGCTTTTGTAAAATCTGTATGTCAGCAGGAAATAAAACCACTGCTTGCGACTCCAAACAAGCACACGCTCCTGTGGCGACTTTTTTTCTTCCCAGTTATAAGTGGGGCATTCAGCAAAGACTGGGGGCTGGCAGTCATCTGTAGTAAACACCAGTTGAGGAATGTGTAAAATCTCATGACGAGGTCCGTTACTATGGGGGAAGGGTCTCTCTCAGTCAGCTGACTGCTGCTGTCCATCAGCCTCTCTTCGGGTTCTGCTGCCCCTTCTCTCTTTTTTAAACTGGCAGTGCACAATGAATTCGTCCCACAGCCAACAGAGGTCCTAGAAAATGTAGGTATTTTAAATGCATTGCAAAATAGAGAAACCTGAAAAAATTGATTTGTTTTTTCTGTTGCTACCAGATGGATAAAAAAAATTGTGTTACTGGGAAACACTGATCACAAAGCCATCCTGTCATTGGGTGCAAATTTGTCCTTCTTTCAGTGCACAGTGATGCAGGGTCCTTCTTTCTGTGCACAGGAGCAGCGCTGGAAATTCCTCTGTCCATCACTCTTCTTTGGGAGGATTTTCATTAACACCTAAATAAGTGTTGCTTACTTATGTTATACTGCATCACCTTCATTTGCAGCAACAAGTAACAGCAAATATCCCCAATGACCAGGATTGCAGAGCAACTAACACCTAAAACCACCAACAGCACACTAATACATTTCTTTATGAGTTTGCATAAAACGTGTCTTCTTTGGGTGTCCCCAGGACTTTTTATTCAGCAGGATAAGACGTACCGGGTACTTGTGATGAAAGATTGCTAAGGCAATGTAAATCAGAGTTCAGTGTTTTGGAGAGGGAATACAATGTAACAACATTTGGTGAATCCATCAGTGAATCTCCAGTACCTGCAGCATACTGGAAACAGGACAGCAATCAAAAAACCTGGGGGGTATTAAGGTCAGCATCCACATGTAGCCAAAAGATCAGAGTGTCTCTGCTGCTTTAAATTGGTTTTCATTGAATTGATTCCATCATTATAGCCGTGGCCTTTCATAGTCCTGCCTAAGGCTCCAGCCAATAACTTTCTGACTCAGGTGACTCACATTACTGCACTAACATTGCAGATGTTAGGATTTCCTTGCAAAAACTACATTGTTAATTTATATGTGAAATGCAACTCTCTGTGCTGAGTTCTCATGAATTTCATTCTATAACACTAACTAATAAATTACTATTCTATTGCAACTTTGCCTCTTGGTCACCTTGAGTGCAGCCAGACAGTTAATTACCCAAGTAAACACAGTTCTTGGTCTCTTTTGTTGAATTCTGATAGCTATTTTGTACAAAAATCCAAATGCAACCTAACTTATTTCACCTAAATGGTAGCAAGAATTAGATGTACACTGAGCTTTGGCACAGGCAGAAATCACTGAAACACTCCCACACATTTTTTAAATGTCAAAGAATTCAAGGTTCATTAGATCAAGTATGGTAGTGCTTGAAACTTGATTTACTTAAACGTCAAGTGCATTTACTTCATTTTAATACACCATGTGCAACATGATCTGTTTTCCAGAACTGCTAAGGTGGTGCTCACCATGAAAAAGCTTGATTAGACTGATTAATCCAGGTCCCAGTAATGCGTTACCAACAAAATCAGGGAATGTTCTCCCTCATTTACGGTCTCTACCATCACAAAACTGTGTACTGTCCATGTATAGGTAGAGCACAGTCTGTACTTCAGAAACATGACTTTGTCAGAACTCACACTGTTCAGAGCTGTTTGAGTTCTTGGAACATACATTTTCTCTTTAACACCCACGCCTTCAAATACTAGATTAGATGTTCATTAACTACCCTGTAAAAGTTATATTTTCTTACACAGCTCTCTGAAGCCTGTGTCCCAGCCTGCACAATACAATGGAGACTTTTTGGTAATAATTCTAAATTCAGTTATAAAAAGGAAACACGAGTAACAAATCGGTTAACCCACTGGCATTAGCTGCACTGAAAGCTAACGGAATTGTCATTTGGTAAACAAAATACATTGGTCTAGGCTTAAGTGTATGGCCTAAGAAAAATAAACTGGTTTAAGCTCAAGTGCAACACTAGATGAGCTTG
The DNA here is from genome assembly GCF_059453375.1 of Lepisosteus platostomus. Classification (NCBI taxonomy): domain Eukaryota; kingdom Metazoa; phylum Chordata; class Actinopteri; order Semionotiformes; family Lepisosteidae; genus Lepisosteus; species Lepisosteus platostomus. Next base: position 22,002,408 of record NC_142622.1, on the reverse strand, counting down.
AAATTTCGCTAAAAATTTCACATAATAGTGCTATGCTAAACAAGATCATATTAAGTAGTATATTAGACACAAGAGCTTTTTGCAGCAGTGTAAAACTAAACTACTGCCTACTATCCTAAGTAATCACTTTAGTTTTAATCAAACACTGATCAGTACTTCCTGAGGATAAGACGATCAGATTTTTAACAATGAGCTATTTTTTCACGATTCAGCTGAGTGCCATCTCTGAAGCAAAGTGCAAGCTTTGGAGAAAGATATGTACATCTTGAGAAGTAACCTTGTGATTTAAACGAAGACTCTTCCACAGCTCTCACGTAAAAAATGAACATACAAATTAAAGAGGCTAGAAAGACTACATTAAGTCACAGTGCTAAGCATTGTTACAGGCTACCTGTACTTCAGTATATATACATATCTTCCATTTTATGATGATCACTACCAAATTAGAACAAAAATTCACCCCTCTTAATATTTATACTGCTGGTCCCCAGACCTGATCCTGAAAACCATGAAACCTTCAGTTTTTCAGGATCTTTTCCTTCAGCAGTTAAAAATCACATCAGTGTTGACAAATTAAGATAGCAACAATTAAGAATGCAAATTAAGATACATCATTTCAGTTAAAAAAAACAGAACCTTGAAAGTCCTCCTGTACTAGGGTTGGACACCCCTGCCCTTTCCTCTAGTCTTTGCTTAAATTAGAACTTGATTCTCGCTGGTACTGTTTTTTTTTTTGCTTGGTTTCAATTTTACAGCTGCTCTGATGGAAACCTTTGCACTAAAATATCACGGGCTGTAAAGAGATGATCTGCAGTTTTGCCCTGCAGGAATGCAGCATCTCTTACAGTTATCTGAAGCAGCAGGGAGAGACTCGAGGATTTTATTACGTGTCATTGTGTAATGGCGTTGGTGGAATCATCGCTTACCTGGAGAAAGGTGACATGGTGGACGGGCCCTGATGTGTATGATGTCTACACACAGCCAGGCGGCGTAGGGACGCATTGTGTTACACACCAGCACACACTCAATATTACGAAAGGCTTCAGTTTATTGTATTTTTTTTAAGTCGGCACGACATTTTGGCAAGCCCGAACAGGCACACACTGCAGACAGCCGATTCAATACAGTATTTCATGTTATGAACTCACAATGCACTTACATGACAAAGCTGCAGCACACTTGCAATTTCGGTTCTACATTCGATTCACAATTCCTACTCATTTCTCTTTGTCAGTCATTTTACCAAAACACAACAGACACTCGGTAATGTAATATTTTGTTTTACCTGGTAGACGGACGCTTTGGGCAGGTCTAGGCACACGGTACAGCACAGGACAGAGTACAGTCTCTCCTCCAATTTCCCTGCCTCGCCTTCCTGCAGTCTCACCCGCTTCTTGGGCGGCGCGTCCGGGTCGGCCTCAGGCCCCGGTCCCTCTCTCCGCAACCCAGCCTCGTCCTGTCCTCCGACTAGCCCGGCGCCCCCTGGCCCCGCTTCGAGGCCGGCTCCCACCGCCCCAACCCCAAGCCCAGCCGAGGAAGAGGAGCCCGGAGTAGCGACAGCCGCGACCCCCACATCTCCCCTCTCCTCTAGAGAAGACATCGGGGATGCAGCGGGTTGTCTCTTTGTCTGTCTGCCTGCCTGCCTGTCAGCCCGAGTTCAGACGCGCAGTGCGCCCCAAACTGAATGTACAGCTGTGCAATGAAAAGTGGTTACACTATATTTCGTAATATTAGATGTAATAATAGCGGTGCAATTTTGTAATGCCCAAGAAGTGACGTCTGCATCTAATGAGAAACCGTTGAATTATATTGATGCTGATGTCTATTATGAAAGTAATTTTACATTTTCCCAACACTCAAAATATAGATCTATTTTGCTTCAGCTGAAAACAAAACAACACACGTTGAATTGTCTTTACTGCTCGGTGTCACCACCCAGCCTGCAGATCACCGGCACCCCGGGCTCAGTACATCGATCCTCCGCTTTCTTCCTACCCAACCAGCGCTGAGCTCCTCTGGACCAGATCCGCTCCGACTTTCCGTCTCTATCGCGACTCAGCTTGACATCGACTCCTGGACTGGGCAGCCATCTTTGTTTTTCTTCTATTCGTCTCCTCCTCTCAAAAAGACTCCTGAACGTCTCCCAATCTGTTTTAGGATTACTCTACAAGGGTCACAAGTGAAACCAATCAGAATCGTTGTTGGGGAAAGGCTGTCAATGTTTGCCAGTACTTATCTTTGGCTTCACTTGCCAGTCCTGTGTGCCATCCAGGATTGGTTGTTAATGTGGCGTTGTGTAGTCAGGTGACAGGGATATTTAAAAAGACAGGGGCCTCTTACGTGCTTATTCTTCTCTTTACGACTTCTTGCGGGTGAATAAAGAGCAGCGCCTGTAAAGGTGACTGGAGAAAGTCTGAAACAAATAGAGGAGAAATAGGACGTCATTACCAGGCGTCACCGTGGCAACCACTACACCGGGTTTTGGTATTCTGAATTTTAACTTTGAGCAGTGCACTGCAGTTGCAAAGGTGAATACCCTGTTGTTTTTACTGTGTACCTCTGTACTCTGCACTGTAATTAAACTCTACAGCACAATCACAAACCCTGAAGTTCAGAACGTAATATGGATTTTCGTGTGTGCAGTAACTGTCTAGAAGATAAAAATGGCACCGGAAGTCCGGCTGTGTGCAACTGGCTCGGGTCTGTTACAGCAAGGACAATTCCTAAATAGGGAGGTCTTAAAAAAAATTCTAGCATTTATTTTGAAATAAAACCAAGAAGTAAAAACAGGAATAACTGGAGCAGCGGTGAAATAAATTACAATTTAGACAAGGTTTGGAATGTTCCTATTTATATATTGTGTCGCATAAAGCTACTGTTTACTTCCAAATTGTAGTATAAATGGCTATGAAGGACTTAAAGAACACCACAACCGGGATATTTCTATATAACGTCAATCTTGTTGTTACTGGATAGCTGTTAATACGTGAATATCAGGAGCCTTTCCCTGTGATTAGCAGGGCCTGCAGATTTTCCTTTAGCTCAACTGGTTTGGTCCCTGTTGAGTGACGCCATAGGCCCGGGTTCGAGTCCCCAACGGTGGGGGTGGGAGAGCGACCTGAGACGGCAGCGGCAAGGGTGCATACAATATATGTATGCTTAAAATGTTTAAAGTTTCTCATCTTACTGTACCTTTACGGCGCATAATGACAACTTTGTTACGCTAATTCTGTCGAAATAAAACTACTGAATCTCTTATAGTTTATATGTTCTCGATTTCTGTTTTGTTTTACCCCGCTGGTGAACATTTCACTAAACTTACAGTATAGCATTGCTGTATTACATTTACAAGTAGCTCAAAAAAAAAATTTAATGGACAACTTGTCAAATAAAACACTCGGGAACAGCGACCTATTGTATATAACGTTCCTATTGCTTCGGTGTGAAGTAATTACCTCTAAAATGCAAAGGGTAATAATTTACAATCATCCCTGATTGTATTATTTTTAAAAAGACAAGCTAGAGTTTTTGACAGACAATTCCTACTATTTTTTAAACTGTGTATTAATAAACCTACCATTCGAACATTAATACATAGTTTCTACATGAATTTATGAATTAATTAAATTCATCCATTACAATAATAATATATTTCATTATACAATAACCAATGTCGGAACCCGGGACTTTTAGTTAGAAAAATGCAAATATGTAGTTCTCAAAACAGTCCATAACATCTCCCTTCAAAATATAAACAGGTATTTGTAAGACTGTAATTCTACTCCATGTTTATTGTCGATGCTTGTACTACAGTACAACTACACTGCATTTGTTTTTAATAGATGACGTAGTTAGATATGATTGATAATCCTCTCATCTAATCAAAATAAAGAAATGCCTTCCGGAAAGAACGTCACACCTTTGAAAGAATTGCAAAGTAGCTATTGGCTAAGCAGTTTTGAGTAGCCAATGGGAGACAGGAGGAGGCGGAATTGGTGGGGTGCGCGGTTTATTGTGAAGAGAAAATGGACAACAGATACAGTCGGGTGAAGAATTGTTTTTAATTCTTTAAAGATGACCTGTGTTGTCATCTGTGAGGACTGACACTGAATATATTAAACGGAGACACACAGGGAGATAACCAAGTAGGCCTTTAGCTGTTGGAGATCGGAGTGCCTGGACATCGGGTTGCCTGAGCGAGATGAGCTTCTCTCGGGAGATAAAGCGTGAGTTAGGCGGCGGGTTTGAATTGGGACTCGCAGGGTTTATGTAATCGATCTGTCCTTTGAAGACAATGCAATCCAAGTATGTGATAAGGCAGAGTTTTTCTTGGAGATTATATAAGCTGCCAAAGGGCTGGGAAAGATACTAATGATTGTACCTTCGGTTAATGCTGCCCGTGCCTTTGAATCTGATTCTTCTTCTCGTTCACGTCTAGCCTGGTAACGCGCATGTTCTCCTTAGCTTTCCTGTAATCCGTTGCCTTTTCTACTTTCACCTTCAAACTCTTCTGATTGTACGTCTTTGATCCCTGTTGCTGCACATCTTGTGACTCTCCACTGATCTGTTGGCTTTTAGTAGGCTTGTATAGAAATTGTTAGCATTTCAAATGTAATACAGACATCCTGACACTAAACCTGTACATTTTTTTTATCCTCAGAGCTGCAGAAAGCAAAGACTAAAGCACAGAGCACTAACAATCTGAGAGAAGAGGCCAACCTGTGCAACCAGCTAGGAGAGTTGCTAGCTAAGAATGGTGAGTGTTTACACTAATATAGTGCTTATTGAGTAGGAAACCCACTAGTTCCCCATTGAAGTGTAGCCCCCCACCTACTGTATACCGCCATTGTCAAAATGTATGGTCAGTGAGTGGATCGGTGAAGTGACTGCGACAGTAAAAGTAATGTCACTCTCTTCTTAGGAGATTTCCAGGCTGCCATTGAGGAGCACCGGCAGGAGCTGGTGCTGTCAGAGGTTCTACATGATGTGATTGGCTGTGCTGTTGCTAACAGAAAGATTGGAGAGTGCTTTGCAGAGCTGGGCAACATAGAGGCAGCACTGAAGGTAAGATATGGCCTAGTTGGGGAAAACTGAAAATACAGAGGCTGGTGTACTAAGCATACAGCCTGGAGAATATTCTCACAGTCCAATAGGCTATTCAGCCCCGTTGACACTGTCCATAGGTTTTTAGATCCAGGAATTAAAAGATCCAGGTGTATAACACCCTACGATATGGCCTGAATTTATTTCTCTTGTTAGTAAAGTAGTGTTGCGGTGCATTATCTTAATGCAATTCTGCAGTTCTTCAAGCAAAATCAAATCTTGATGAATTTAATTGATGTGAAATTAATCTGAAATTGATGCACTTTTATTTAGTTAATTTGGATTTTTAAAAGAACCTAAATCGTAATGAGGAACATAGACTCATTTGGTGGTGCTTAAGGTAAGATGCAAAGTAGGACCACGAATGAGCATCTCAGTCTCTTGTAATAACTCCCAACTTCCACTTTCACTCTTCGTCACTGGTCTGAATCTCACTTGCTCTCATTCCCCATTATTCATATCCCTATCCCTCTCCCTCAGCACCAGAGGCGCCACTTGTCTCTGGCTTGCTCAGTCAACGATGCAGCAGAGGAGCAGAGGGCCCTGGCCACCATAGGGCGGACCTTCCTGTACCGCTATGAGTCTGACCAATCACAGGACAGCTTACTGCAGGCGGAGGAAGCCTTTAAGAAGAGCTTGGCGATCGTGGATGAGCGGCTGGAGGGTGAGTGGTACTTCTCTGTGTAGTAGTGCACTGAGAGTGTTAGGCAAGTTATGTCACCCCCTCGACAGTGTGGAATTCTGCTGTGACAGAGGACCCGGCCTTTTGGCATCGTAGAGTTATCACTGTCTAGGGGGTTGCAGTGTGTGTACTTGGAGATTGCAAGTGAACAGATTCAAATCCTGATAGGAGCAGAAAGAGCTTCAATCCTCATGGTTGGACATACAGTCCATCCTAATCGAGAGACCACGTGCGGAAAGGTAACATCAACACCACTCACCCTGAGCACGGGCATCCCACAAGGCTGCTGTCCGAGTCCAAGGTTGTACTCCCTATTTACTCACGACTACACAGCAAGACACAATGACAATTGCATCATTAAGTTTGCAGATGACACCACTATAATGTCAATGATAATTATAATTATAATAATAATTGCTTACATAGCGCTTTTTCTGGACACTCCACTCAAAGCACTTTACAGGTAATGGGGACTCCCCTCCACCACCACCAATGTGCAGCATCCACCTGGATGATGCGACGGCAGCCATAGTGCGCCAGAACGCTCACCACACATCAGCTATCAGTGGGGAGGAGAGCAGAGTAATGAAGCCAATTCACAGAGGGGGATTGTTAGAAGGCCATGATTGATAACAGCCGATGGGGAAATTTGGCCAGGATGCCGGGGTTACACCCCTACTCTTTTCGAGAAACACCCTGGGATTTTTAATGACCACAGAGAGTCAGGACCTCGGTTTTACGTCTCATCCGAAGGACGGCGCCTGTTTACAGTATAGTATCCCCGTCACTACACTGGGGCATTAGGACCCACATGAGCCGCAGGGTGAGCGCCCCCTGCTGGCCCCACTAACGCCTCTTCCAGCAGCAACCTTAGTTTTTCCCAGGAGGTCTCCCGTCCAGGTACTGACCAGGCTCACACCTGCTTAGCTTCAGTGGGTTGCCAGTTGTGAGTTGCAGGGTGATATGGCTGCTATAATGATGATCGATGATGATGACGACGAGTCCACTTACAGGGATGAAGTCGTACAGCTGCTGTGGTGGTGTTATAGCAATAACCTGGACTTGAATGTGAGTAAAACAAAAGAACTAATAGTGGACTTTCGGAGACACAGGCCACACACTCACAGCCCACTCAGTATTGATGGAACGGAAGTGGAAACAGTCACCAGCTTTAGGTTTTTGGGAATTCACAGTTCTAATGACCTAACCTGGACTGTGAACCCGGACTTTATTTTGAAGAAGGCTCAGCAGCACCTCTATTTCCTGAGGTGCCTCAAGCGATGGGGGATGCCAGTACCTGTGTTGGTGAACTTCTACTGCTGCACCATCGAGAGCATCCTCACCAACGGGATCACCGTGTGGTACGGCAACACCTCTCGTCGAGAGAGAAAGGCACTGCAGAGAGTGGTGAATGTGGCCCAGAAGATTATAGGCTGTGGTCTCACAGAGATTAAACAGCTCTATGAGGACCACTGCCGTGGTAGAATTCTGGCCATCACAGAGGACAGTGACCACCCTGGGCATGAGTTCTTCACCCCACTGCACTCAGGCAAGAGATATAAGAGCATACGGACACTTACCACCATATTCCTCAATAGCTTCTACTCACAAGCAGTGCGATTGGTGAACATATTTTGCCATGCCCTCGGACCACACCTATACTGTCTACCTCATTATAATTTTATTAATTGCACATCTGCAGTCATTATTTACATGTCTGCATTGTTTACATTCGAGCTTGTACATTGACTACTGTTTGTTTGTATATTTTCTTAATGCACTGTCTGCACTTTGTGTTTTACACTTTTTTTTAACAATCGGGAGACTTTCTGTCAGTAAGAATTCCATTGTACCAGTACAGTACATGTACTGGTTACATATGGCAATAAAGTGCAAGTTCACTGATATAGAGCTTTTGGCAAAAAGTAGATTAGGTTTGGCAGATCTCTAAGCTTATTTTGGATCACCTCCAACATCTTGTCTGATTATGGGGAACTGAGTTTTGTCTCATCACATTTTCAGAACTAATGAGAAACAAAACTGTACGTCGGTTTACGAACTTATCTGAGTGGTAGACATCCAAATAAAGGCTTTTGCTAGAGAAAAGTTTGCCGAGTGTGTGAAGTGCAAAATGCGGATGTAGACTAATGTGCTTGACATGTCCTGTGCTGTCCCAGGTGCGGTGCCTCCTCGAGAGCTCAGTGAGATGCGAGCTCGGCTGTACCTGAACTTAGGCTTCGTCTACGATGGCCTGAGGGACCCCCAGCGCTGTAATGACTTTATCCGCCGGAGCGTCTTCATCGCAGAGTGAGCCTCTTGCCGTCTCAAACCCCACTGTGAAGTGTCCCTTTGTCCTCCCCTCAGGGTTCTTGTGTTAAACTAATCTGTATCGGGCCACGTTCTTCTGAATGAATTACAAAACACGAACCAGAGGACACAATTTGAAACTATGTGGAAGTGCATTTGCAACCGAGAACAGTAGGCACTTCTTTACCCAAAGGTTTGTGGGAGTATGGAGCAAGCTGCTGTGACCCAGCCAAGCTTTAGTAGCCGATACTGTAGATTCCATCATGAAACAGCTGGATGCAATCCTTGGATCAGTGAGCTACCAAACTGTGTCTAGAAGGGCTAATCTCTTTTTTTTAAACTTTCCTCGTGTCTGCTTTTATGTCCTGCTCTCCGAGTATCTCCTTGCCTGCTTTCTGCAGTTCAGCCATGGCCAGAGCACAACTTTTGTATCCTGGGGGTGTATGTCTCAGGCCATCTGACCTTTGAGTCACATGTTGGCCATTTAGTGCACAACACAGCAGTCACACTTATATGTTATTTTTTAAACAAAAAAAAAAGAATACTGTAACTCTTAAACAACTCTAACTTTAAAGTGATCGTGCACTTCTTCGTTTCATTTTTGAAACCCACATCAATAATAAAACAACATGATTTATCTATTTAAGGGTGAACATTAGTAAGGAGGGGCTTGTGCCTTGTAAAACACACCTGCTCACGTTGTGCTAGAATGCATACTAGCACATACTCTAGAGTGCATAAGATGTGTTTAGCATTACCGGTGTTGAGTTACTCTTAGGGATGGAGCAGACCAGCAAAATACATTTCGGCAAGAAGGGAGCATGTGGCACAAATAAAAACACTTGTGCAATTTTATAAGCGATCAGACAAAATGTTCATAAGCTACAGAAGACAATACTTTGCTGTCCTTCTTATGCCAGTATAAATGGCCAAGCTCCTGTGTACACTTTTCGTTTTCTCAAGCGTGGTCTAGAGCAGGCTCACATCTTGTAATCTCTCTGATTCTCCTACAGTATCTGGGATTCTGCCATTGTCTCTTTTCCACTCACTCGGTTTTTTGCTTTGCAGGAAGAATCAGCTACTGGAGGATCTGTACCGTGCCAACTTCAACCTGGGCAGCATCCATTTCCGCAATGGGCAGCATTCCCGTGCTGTGCGTTGCCTGGAGCAGGCCAAGGAGTGTGCTCGCAAGCTGAAGGACAAATACTGTGAGGGCGAGTGTTATCACAGCATAGGACAGGTAACCCTGCTTTTCTGTGTTATAACGTGCTCTGCACACTGTGGCACTGTGTTGTTAGACAAGTTAAACTGTACTGCTGCAAAGTGGACTAGTGTCACTGTGAAACTCTGTGTCTGTGTGTCTGTACAGGTGCTGCTGTCGCTGGGAGACTTTGTTGCTGCTCGACGATCCCTGAAAAAGGCCTTCAAACTGGGCTCCCAGCAGGCAGCTGAGAAGGAGACTGTGAAAAAGAATCTCAAACATGGTGAGGAAAGGGCTTTTCACACTTTCAAGTAGGGAGGTTGTAGGGGAGAAACTGAGTCCATTGCATCAGGAGGGCATAGGTTAATATAATGGCACAAAGACGTACTGTGATAATTGAGTTGTAATAGCAGTGATTACGTGGTAGGCAACTGCTCAGCTGCAGTATGTTCTGTCTGATTTAAACCACTGTAAATGTTTGGTTTACAGCAGGTGCTGTATAGTAGTGGAACTGATGTTTGTCTGAGCTAGGGCAGATTCATAAGAGCATAAAAAATGTTACAAACAGAAGGGGGGTGTTATTTAAGTTTTTCATCCAGCAATTTCTTGAAGTCTTGCAGGGATTTGTACTTCATTGTGGGTAGCTATGTCCTCTGGAAGTGTCCGTAGCACTCTAACTGTACCTGTTGTAGGACAGTCATTAGTGCTAGTATTATTACAGTTTTTCTTTTCCCTTCCCTTGGCAAATCGTGGACTAGGTTTCTTAATCTTCAGGGCTACTCATTTCTGTTTTTTCTTATATCAAGCATCTGTAAATTCTCGGGAGAATAAAATAAACATGAAACTGTTGAAAACCAGTGCAAAAAATGAGTTTTAGTCATTTTTCTGAGCAAAAATCAATGTTATCATGTCAGCCTATCGATATTAAAGACCGCAGTCTTTCTCAGTGTTGTTACCCAGAAACTACCGGGTCTCTGAGTCCTGACTTGAGCGGTGCAGGTGTGTGCAGTGCTGTGCTCTGTGTCTCTCCAGCGATCCGTGGCTGCGCGCTGGAGGAGGGCCTGTCGGAGGTGTCGGAGGGTCGGCCGCAGGAGGCTGTGGGGCTGGCCGAGCAGCTGGGAGACCTGTGCTGTAAAGTGGGCTGCTACAGCAAGGCCCTGGAGGCCTACAGCACACAGGTGAGCTTAGACTGGGCCAAGACATGTTAAACTGAGCGGCCTGTGCAAAATCTTTCCGGTGCCTTGTCACAGAATGTGTTGTAGAATTCTATTTGTATCGCAAATGTGCATGTTATGAGAAAACATAAAGAATACAATTAGTGTTTAATATGGCCAGGTTCCTGTAAGTGGTGTTTTATATACCATTACATGGAACTTTCATTCATAAACTGCAGTTGCATTTTTTTGCAACATGAATATTCATAGTCACTGTGTTTCTATATGCATATCTTGCCTTTATTATTGTATTATAAAATTAAAATAGAACAAAATGTCAAATCGGCTGCCAGAAAATACAGTAACTCTTGTTCAATGATATGTTTGTGGCAAATGATTAAATCTCCTCTTCCAGGGCATCTTTTGGGTTTATAATGAATGCATTATAAATGTTCTGCATGGTGAAATACATGCTCCCTGACTAGCACAGGTTGCTTCTGTACGTGGTGTTGCTGGACCAGTAGGTGTCCCTTTTTGCTCTGGACCCGAATTTTCCAATCCTGTACGGTGACAGGGTGGCATGGTGGTGCAGTGGTCAGAGTGCAGGGCCCCAGGTTCAATTCCCAGGATCTCCGTGCAGATGAATGTTCTCCCCAATATCATGTGTGTTTCCTCAAGAGTGTGTTGATTTCCCTACCACAGTTCGAAGATCTACTGGTAGGTTAATTGGCTTCTGTAAAATTGGCCCTTGTGTCTTCCCCATGATTGACCAGTGTCCCGTTCAGGATGTACCCTGCTCTGCGCCCGTTGTTTGCCAGGGTAGGCTCTTGCTCCCCCACAGCCCTGTATTGGGTAAAGTGATTTGATAATGGATGGATGGTGACGTGAGAAACTGTGCCGCAGGAGGTGCCGTCCTTCATATGAGACATTAAACTGAGGTCGTTAGAGATCCCGTGCCACCATTTCTCAAAGGAGGGATATTAACCTCTTTTTAAAGTCCTCTATATTTCCTGCATGATTTGGCCTGTATACAAACTTACCCTTACTTACCCTTAATTCAGTCAAAGTTCACTTCTCCACCGGATCTGTTGTGTTGAGGAGCTGTTGGTACGGAATGACTGCTGCGTGTCATCGCGATGGGTGCTGTACCTCAGTGATGAAGAGGGTGCCCTTCTATATGTAATGTGATTTTTGGAACCTTTTGGATGAAAATTACTGCATAAATGCAAAGAATGATCTTACTACAATTAGTGCAGCAATACAGTCTAGGACAGAGGTTATGTGTTCCTGGTCTTGGAGGGGTGATGTGTCCGCACTGGCCCTCCAGGAGCAGGTTTGGACACTCCTGGATTGCTCTTGGTGTTCAATGCACAAGAATAACCCCACTTCCCAGGACTGAAGGTTCTTTCTGGCTTAATAAATTACTGGGCATGTGGCCACCCTAGCACACTCAGCATCCGGGAGTGTCAAATTCGAGTTTGCAGTTAAATGGGTAATGTGGGTACCACATATCGGTTTCAACGCAGTATACAAACAGTGTGTTTCTGTCTGGCAGCTGTCCAGCGCAATCTCTCTGGGGAAGCCTGCTAGGGAGTTGGCTGTGATCCACGTGTCTCTGGCTGCAACTTACACTGACCTCCGGAAGCACGACAAGGCAATACAGCATTACAGACAGGAGCTGGCACTCAGAGAGGGCAACCCCCGGGAGGTAGGGCCGTTGACTAAGTGCGTGCCCGCCCGTGCTGCAGGTTTATTTCAGGGGGTTTCTGACACCCCGGCGTGTGTTTTGCAGGAATGCGAGACCTGGTTGAACATCGCTGCGTCTCTGGAGGAGAGCACCCACGGGCTGGAGGAGCTGGAGCCCTGCTATAGCGCCGCCCTGCAGTGTGCGCAGAGAGCCGAGCAGCCCCGACTACAGGTCTCTCTTCTTCGCCTTCTGTCATTTTACCCCTGCAGCGAGGTGAGGGCACAGAAATGCACGTGCAAAGAAACCTTTTCGCTGCCACTCACGGGCACCCCTCCTGTCCCTCTTGGCAGTATCGAGTGCTGAAGCAGCTGCTGTGTGCCCAGCAGCGGGCGGGCTCCTCCCGCGCAGACGGCACAGCCTCTCGGCTGCAGGAGCTGCGTGGCGCAGGGGAGTGGAGTGATGGCGAGAGCGAGGAAGAGCTGGAGGGGGAGGAGAACAGTGAACCCCTGGAGGAAAGCGACCTGGAGCTGTCTGACTCAGGTGAGTGTTTGTGCAGCGTGCGGGCATATTACAGTATAATTAGCACAGAAGGAAAATGCGCGTGTAGCCTAAAAAGTGAAGGATTCCCTATCCTTAAGGGGAGAGACTTTTTTAGTCCATGTTTTATAGCTAATTCGTAAAATGCTTGTTTTATCGGCATGTATGTTCAACTACTTTTTATAAAAAATAATCTATAAAAACATCTATAAATAAATTTCAATAAGGCCCTCTTAGAGCAAGTACTTCCACACTTGCTTAGACTGGAAAGAACATTTAGGTATCATCATTTTGAGAAATCAAAACATTAAAGGAAAACAACTGTCATTTTATATAAAGGGAAATGCCTTATTTTAATACAAACTCAGACTTATTTTTTTCCCTAAAAGCACTGGGACACTGAAGCAGGTGGGAAGTAACAAGACTGAGATTTTAACAAGAGCTAAAAGAACAGGAAAGAATAGCAGGCCAATGTCAGTAGCCTGGATCTCTCAGACCAGAATGAAACTGAAATCTGAATTTCCAAACAGAAACTGTTAAAGTGGGGCAGCACAGTGGTGCAGTGGTTCGCATTGCTGCTTTGCAGTGTGGGGGTCCTGGGTACAATTAAGGTTTCTGGGTAAATTGGCCCTCGTGTGAGCGTCCGAGTGTGTGCCCTGCTATGGATTGGCTTCCTGTCCAGGGTGTATCCAGCCTTGTGCCCATTACTTGCCAGGATAGGCTCAGGCTCCCCTGCAAACCCTGAAAATGGATGATCTTAAAGTTGGTAAGCAGGAGAATTTTCAATCTCTTGTGTTGAGGGAAGATCATGTTTGTTCCTCCAGCCTGTTGAAGAATAGTGCCAAGTCAGTGTGCATGTTCACAGATCTTTCTCTTTCACTGTTCTGCAGATGACGAGGATCTTGAGGGATATGACAAGATGGTCACTGGCAGGAGAAAGACTAGTCGGGTCAGTACTGGCTGGCACTGGGGTGGGTTGGTCTGGAGCACAGAATTAGGCTTGAGGTTTGATTTTATGGCATCTGGTTTTGTGGCAGAGATGCATGTTCCAGAGCCTCCTTGTTTCTTAAGGACGTCTCTTTGAGACATACAAATGGCTGCCAAACAGATTATCACTGTCAGTCACATCAGTGTCCAAGTAACACACGACAAATAAGAAATGAGTGTCTGGCTGATCCAGCCGAGGACATTTGCACAAATCCTGCCAGCACAATGGCAGTCTGGACTGAAATGTTTTCAGATTGATGTATTTGTGTGACTTCTGAGGTGTGTGTCGTAGTGGATGTCCATCCATATTACTATCTGTGGCCATTTTTACAGTGGGGCTGGGTGTTTGTTATGTGGTATCTCAGTAAGAATGTGGAAACATCTTTTATGCCAGAGGGAACTATAAAGTATGACTTTGTGATCAGCTGGGATACATCATTGTTTGCTGTGAAGAGCGGGTTACAGGTACCATGATGTAAGGCTATGCAAGTGCGGGTTGCTGGAATGAGCTGATGTACACTTCTGCCTGCAGTGGAACCGCCGCAATGAGAAGGGTGAAACCCCACTGCACCGGGCCTGTATTGATGGCAACCTGAAGCAGGTCCAGTATCTGGTGGAGCAGGTAAGGTCACGCCAGAACAGAAGAGGACACAACCACTGTACCAGAGACTGGCTGGGTCAGTACCACAGAGATGCACCGCACAGCCAAAGGCAGACTAACTAACTCACTAAGACTAACTCGGGCAGAACTTGAAATTGGAAACAATCACTGGGAACCAATAGAACACGGGCCGAGACTGAAAACTGACCAAGAGGCCACGATCCAGGGAGACTACGACTGAATATGGACCAAGACAACATAGAGGGAGACTAGGACTAATGCACGTAGAGAGCCACTGTGTCTGTTAGCATGTGTGGATTGGTCATGCTGTGTGTTTCAGGGTCACCCTGTGAACCCCAGGGATTATTGTGGGTGGACTCCCCTTCATGAGGCCTGTAACCATGGACATCTAGGTGAGCCTGTCTCCATCTGTTGACCTGTCATTTTATCATCTGTTTCTTTCATCACCCACTGTGGGCTATATTCATCTCAAAGCACTTTACCTCACTAAGCTCGTGCCAGATCCTCGTCTCCCCGCATCTTCAGTCTCATTTTTAGGAAGAACAATAACAGATATAAACTTTGCATGATCAGCAGTGTTCATGCATGTTTCCTCTATGTGATGATGATGATTGGGGTGGGCTTCTCTCTTTTGCTTTCTCTCAGAGATTGTGCGCCTCCTTCTGGAGAGGGGTGCCAATGTGAATGACCCCGGTGGTCCGATGTGCGAGGGCATCACTCCACTGCACGATGCGCTTGGCTGTGGGCACTTTCTCGTGGCCAGGCTGCTGGTGGAGAAGGGGGCATCTGTGAATGCCAGGAACGCTAAGGTAGTGAAAACTTATATTGTTTTTAACTAGAACAAGCACTTCAACCCATCAGAGCTTGCCGTTTTCCTGGAAAGTAAGAAGGCACAGGTGGTTACAAGCAGGAGGAGGCCTGCATGCTCTCTTGATCATTTTCAGAAATATTAGATCCAGTTAAGAATTTGTTACACTTTGCCCAATGTCAAATGAATTTTCAGTGATTTACGCACGGTAGTTCCTTCCAGACTGGTCAGGAAGCTGAATGACCTGGGCATCAGCACCTCTCTGCGCAGGTGGATTATGGATTTCCTGACTGGCAGACCACAGATTGTAAGGGTAGATGGAAAACTTTCTTCCAGGCTGACCATCAATACAGGTGCCCCCCAGGGCTGTGTGCTTAGCCCCCTGCTGTTCTCCTTGTCTCCCCACAATTGTGTGGCCAGACAACTCCAATTCCATCTTCAACTGCACTGATGACACTACCATCATTGGCCGAATCACTGATGAGACAGCCTAAAGGGATGAAGTCAGGAACCTGGTGGAGTGGTGCCTTGACAATAACCTCTCCCTCAGTGTCAGTAAACCAAAGAGCTGGTCATTGATTTTAGCAAGCGGGGGGGGGGGGGGACCACACCCCTATTCACATCAATGGGGTGGCTGTTGAGCGTTTTAGCAGTTTCAAGTTCCTGGATACCTTCATCGCTAGCAATTTAACGTGGTCCCAGCATGAAACTGGAGTTACAAAGAAGGCACAACAGCCCTTTTACTTCCTCAAACAATTGAAAAAATTTGGTCTGCCTTCAACTGTCCTTACCACATTTTACAGGTGCGCTATTGAGAGTGTGCTCACGGGTGTAATTACAGTGGTTTGGCAGCAGCTCATTGTCTGACCGGAAGGCATTACAAGGGGCGGTCAGGTCAGCCCAGTCCATCATTGGAGTACTGCTCCCCTCTTTTGTGGAAATTTTTACAACTCGCTGCCTCAGGAAGGCTGGAAGTATCATTAAGGACACCAGTCATCCTGGTTCCTCACTTTTCTCCCCCCTTCCCTCTGGTAAGCGTTATAGGAGCATAAAGGCACGGATGTCTAGACTCGGAGACAGCTTCTTCCCTCAAGCTGTCAGATTACTGAACTCTACACCTACCACTGGCTCACACTGATGTTTTTTTTTTCTGTAAGATGTATGTTATTTAACTTGTTGATGGTGCTGTTGCTGTTCTGTGTTTTTGGTGTTTCCAAGAGGTCTTTGTATAGGAGCATACATGCAAATAAGCATTTCATTGCACTTGTGCATATGACAATAAACTCAATTCTCTCTTATTTGGAAAAAGAAAAAATATATACTGTATTTTTTGTCCTCCAAGAAGCTAGATTTTCGCTGGCAAAAAAACAAACAAGATTGTGTGTTTTTCATTTTCCAATAAAAAAAAAAATTCTTGGCATTTTGCTCGCAGTCTGGTTCTGCTCGATGAACCTAGTTTACACTTCAGTGACGTTCTGTCCTTCACCATTTGTGCTTAATGCAGGCATACCTCTGAGAGCACAAGTTCTTAAGCAAGCTTTTTTAAGAAGAAATCAGAAACCTAAAAAAGAAAACCAAGAAGCTGGTTGAGATGTCTTGGAGAAAAATTCCCCAGGGTTATCATTGCCACCACCTAATGAGAGTGAGGGGAGGGAATTTAATGTCATTGAGCTGATTATTTTCAATAATGTTTGCTTCAATGCTTTGCTTTTGCCTGATGTAAGTGTTATTGACCCATAATACCACGAAAGAGCAAAATCTGCAAAACAGGCAGAATTGTAAAGGCAAAGAATTGATATATACATTATGTAGATTATAAGGAGTGTGGAGGCCAGTGAGTGTCTCATCAGTGCTGGTTGCAGTTATTCTTTTCTTTCAGCTTTATAATGGTTATCATGTGTAGAGTATCAATATTAGAGGCTTTACAGATAACCCAGAATCAGTATCAGGCCTCCTTATATATCAGTCATAGGTAAAAAATGATGCTATAGAGAACTCATCTATAGGACCACATTCTGACGACCTGTTAGAGGACCTTGTCTTATAGTGCTCTTTTCATTTACCTGATGAGCAGCCAGAGTACTCAGACAAGAAACTATTTCTTAGTTTTCTCTTCCAAACAAAGCTTTCTTTGACTTGCTTGAGCTCATTTCCTGAAAAGGTAAAAGGGATGAAATTTTTTTTTTGGGAGGTCTGGTTTCTGAATGTGAATGGCGGGGCACCTTCATTTGTGTTGAGTGAACCCATCAGTCTAATTCAGGGCTCTCTACTTGTGCCCCCTGCAGGGTGAGACCCCCCAGGACGGCCTGCGGCACTGGCTAAAGATGTACAGCAAACACCTGGACCAGGAGACACGGCAGGACTGTGTCGACATGGAGAGATTGTTGAAGAGCGCATCTGCTAGGGGAGGTGTGAATGAGTGATATTGGGGCGGAGGCATATTATTTAATTGAAATAGTTTATTTTAGTTTCCAAGCCTTTTTTTCCACCCCCCTACCCTTCTTGTTTTCTCCTTCCAGTGTTGGTCCCCAAAGCCGCAGTGCTGCAGGACTCTGAGCTGTTTGACGCCGAGAACTCGGAGCCGCTGGTCTCCTCCGGGGGGCGCTGCTCTCAGACTGCTCAGCCCACAAGGGACAGCGGGCGCAGCCCTGGCAGAGCAGGTGACTTCAGTGACCTGGGAGCAGGCCACCACAGGGGCAGCCGGCGATATTCCAGCAGCAGTGTGTGGCCGAGAGGCGGAGAGGATGAGTGGGAAAGTGACACTGTACCGTCTCAGGTAGGTAGCCTTTGTCTGAGCCACACTGTCATTGCATCTTTAAGAAACTCCTCTTTCAACAAATACTGGTGCCTCCTCTAGAGTGTTATTTCGCAAAAATAAGTACATTTCAAATTAGGGCTGGGCGATATGGCCAAAAACATTATCACGTTAAAAGTTTTCATATCAGTCGATATCGAGAATCACGATAAATGTCAAATCATTATTTCTTTCAAGTTTAAAGGCAGATTTTTTATCCTGAGTGAAAGGTGAAGAAACCAGACAGTTAATTGGTAAATTAAACAACTATCTATTTTAAGAACACAACAAACACTTGCCAAACAGCAGAAACATTAAACAAATCTGAGGTAGAGAGTATTCAAGTCTTTTTTTATGTCAAAATATGCATGAGTAAAATTTACAAAATAAATATCTTAATAGAAAAATTAAATACTGCAGTGTGATAAAACACACATAGAACATGGCTCAGACAGACTGCAAAGTTTAAAGTGCTCTTTTATGTCTGATCATAAAAAGCCAAAATATCTCCAAATTACCGGTTGAATGACCTTTTCTGTCGACGACGTTATCGTCCTTCGAGCTGGTCGTTGGCAGCACTACATTTGCTTCAGTGTCGCTCATTTCTCCACTCTAACTATAATCCTGTCAGTCACCACCGTGTGGGTAAACAACACCACGCTAGCTGCCCGGTCTGCCACACACACTTGCGCAGTGTTTTGTGCGCATGCGCAAAGCATAAACATATATTGAACATTTATCGAACTTTTGTTAAAATTATATCGGGGAAAATTATATCGCTATCGAATTATTGCCCAGCCCTATTTCAAATACACTTATGAGATTTCCCTCCTCCTGTATTTATTACTGAGCTTTTTTACTGAGCCATGCAGCAGCATCATGGCAAGAGATGTAAACAGACTCAATAAATTCATCAAGAAGGCTGGCTCTGCTTTGGGACATCTGTGCATCTATGGACAGCATGTTGCACTGTTGTACTTTTTGGACACTGGATTAATATACTGTGGTACTTTCAATCTGTATATACCTATGCACATTTTGCACATATTTTATTGTTTTACATTTGACTATTAGCGTATTTTGCACACACCTAACTCTATATATTTTATTTTGTATTGCTGTACTTATTTTAATTTTTTGTCTATTCTGGTGTCTGTTTTTGCTTGTCTTGGGCTGGGCTGCTGTAACACCTCAATTTTCCTTCGTGATCAATAAAGTCTTATCTATCTAAAATGTGTTTTGCTGTGCAGCAACAAGCACCATGCAAGCTGGTTGAGAGAACCGGCTTCTGCAGCACATTGAACCTTCTGTCATCCTGTCGATCCTCTCATCTAGCGTGTCTCGCCGCAGAGCAGCCCCTCACGCAGCGAGATCGACTCGGACTCCTCCGTGAGCCCCCTCCGCCCTGTCTGCCCCCGCCTCCGCCTCCCAGCCTCCCCCGTGCCCACTGAAGAGGTCCTGCTGGCAACAGGGAGGGAGGCAGAAGCTCCGGCTTTCAGTGGGAGGGAAGAGTACCAGAGAGCCATGAGGGGCCTGGGCAGTGCCAAGTCCCGTCTTTTAAGTCAGGGCCTATCAGAACAGGAACTTAGTACCAGTGCAGCGGTGTCAGTCAATGGCAGGTCTGCGCTTGTGCGGGAAGAGGAGTACGTGGATGATGATTGGCTGGAAGATGATATTGGTGCGGCTCAACCCAGGAAGAGGAGACGAGTTGGTTCTGAACAAGAAATGAGAAGGGAAACTCCAAGTGCCCGCTCAGAGACGAGGGGGCAGAACAACTCTTCTGCAGCACCAGAAGTTGTTCCCAAAGGTAGGTATATGTAGAGACTGTAGTGCACTGTTATAGGAAGGTCACTTTATTTGTAAAAGGCTATAATCTTTGTTTAGTTTATTGAACATGCACAGTGCACAGCTCTTAAGTTGCACCAGAGTTAGTTAAACAAAGTCATATGCATTTGACTATTTTACTCTACTGTTTTCCCTGTATATGCTTAGACAAATGGTAAATGTAATGAATTAGCAGCTACAATACTTCATGTTGGATGCCCATGTATAGTGTACCTTGTGTCCTGATACAAACTAAGCTATACTAATAATGAAATTGTTATAAAGCAAATATACACTTTAAGAGCCTTTGATTATATTGTTGGTGCTCATAGCATATTGCCAGCAGCCATATCACCCTGCAGCTCACGGCTGGCAGCCCACTGAAGCTAAGCAGGTGTAAGCCTGGTCAGTACCTGGATGAGAGACCTCCTGGGAAAAACTAAGGTTGCTGCTGGAAGAGGTGTTAGTGGGGCCAGCAGGAGGCCTCACCCTGCCATCTGTGTGGGTCCTAATGCCCCACTATAGTGACAGGGACACTATACTGTAAACAGGTGCCGTCCTTCGGATGAGACGTAAAACCGAGGTCCTGACTCTCTGTGGTCATTAAAAAATCCCAGGGCGTTTCTCGAAAAGAGTAGGGGTGTTACCCCGGCATCCTGGCCAAATTTCCCATTGGACCTTACCAATCATGGCCTCCTAATAATCCCCATCTATGAATTGGCTTCATTACTCTGCTGTCCTCCCCACTGATAGCTGATGTGTGGTGAGCGTTCTGGTGCACTATGGCTGCCGTCGCATCATCCAGGTGGATGCTGCACATTGGTGGTGGTGGAGGGGGGTCCCCATTACCTGTAAAGCACTTTGAGTGGAGTGTCCAGAAAAGCACTATATATGTGTAAGCAATTATTATTATTATTATTATTATTATTATTATTATTATTATTATTATTATTATTATTACCCTCCTGTCATTAAAGTACCTGAGTAATATTTATATTTACTTTGACTTGATAATACTAAATGGCCTTAAATGTTTGTATTTTTAAAATAACAGGTGTAAATACTCTTCACACAGTTCATATTGTGATAGTAAAATCGATCCCTTTTATATCTGTTGTAAAAAATAATCAGTAAAACAAAGGACATCTAGAAATTATGGGTTTGTTCAACATGAAGAAACAAACTTTATGACCAGTTCATAGCAGTGAGGAGGCTGTTGAAAAATAAGGGGAGACTTTGAGAGGAATATGCACCATATAAAATATCTCATCTCTTTCTGCAGTTCCCAGCGGGGCCAGCAGGGGTCTCTCTCTGAGGCGTGGCGGCTCTCGCGTGCGGCAGGTGAAGATGACTCAGCTGTCGGGTATGGTGGTGCTGGGCAGGCGGGACACCAGCCGACCCCAGAGCCCCGTGCACGAACCTCCCACTTGGCCCAGCCAGCCCAGTCTGACCACACAGTCCCCCAACACGCAGGTGAGTGTGTTGACAAGGGAACAGACATAAGAACAGTGTAACTGTAAACGTATCCTGTTGGTCATCTTCCAGAGATACCTCAGACAACTGAGACGGGCACACACAGGGAAGTCTCAGGGTGGAGAAGCGCCCTGTCAGTGTTACTGGTGTTGAAAAGACCTGCCATTTCCCCTTTGACAAATTGGGGCTTTTTAACAAAAAATGTTGTTGGCCCAGCTGTCGCTCTGTATGTCTCAGGTGTTTGAATGCCTCTCACTCTTTCTTTCTCAGTCTGGAAGTCTTCTACAGCCTGTAGCTGCTCCTCTTCCTTTACCAATCAGAGTGAGGGTCAGAGTTCAGGATAATGTCTTCCTCATACCTATTCCTCACAGGTCAGTGCCTCCACTGTCTTGCCACCATACCTTTGGTGACAACATTGTATGGCTGTGCCCATGATTTCATAATTCACCCGGGGGTTAAATATTTGATCTTGGTCACAAGTCAAACTTTACATCTGTCCATTTTCTGTTAGGTTTAAATTATACCTAACAAGTCTTTAAAAGTGAGTTTTGTCTTTTCTCTTTAGCCACACAGAATTAGGTGATATGATATTCAAATTTTAATTGAACTGGTCATTTTCTTCATGCCTCATGCCTCACCTTTAAATTTGTTAAAGAAGACGTTGGATGATTTATTTATTTTTCCTTCACTAGGAGGTTCATTTCTACTATGGATATCTTTTCCTAATTCTTTGTGCACTGCTTGTGTCACATTTCAAGGTTGTTTGAGTCATTTAAATTATAATCTTTTTTTCATTTAGTGTCACTTGTTCAGACATTAATTTATTTGTTCACAGGAACATAGGAAAGCTTACAAAGAAGAGGAGGCCATCTAGCTTATATAGTGCTTAGCAGTTACCTGAACCATCATGAAAGAAGCTAGGGTATCTCCTTTAACAACATGGCTGGATAGTTGGTTCCGTATTGCTGCAACCCAAGTAGTTTCCTTTGGTTCTGGCTTGTTGGTTGCAAAGCAGGCCGCGAGTGTGTGAGTTGCTGTGTTTTAGTTTGTGTGCGGTGCCTGTGTGTTTCAGCGAGGCGGAGTCCTGCACAGTGTCCTGGCTGTGTGAGCAGGCGGCCCAGCGGTATTATCAGGCCTGTGGCCTGCAGCCTCGGCTCTCTCTGCAGAAGGAGGGAGCCCTACTTGCCGCCCAGGACCTGTTGCTGACTGTACTGCACAGCAACGAAGAGGTGAGAAGGGATCAGAGGAGAGAGGGACGGGGAGTGCCAATATGGGGATTGTTTATGTGCATGAAAGGCTTTTAAAGTAGGTGGAGAGAAAGATCGTGATATTGTGAGAGAAGGTGAATCTGTTATGTCCCTAAATGGGGATGTAGCATGCAGAGATTCAGAGTTGCAAAACTGTAATGGCAAAACTGTGCTGTTTCAGAGAGGCACGTGGTTCTGATCTCTTCATAATATGAATGATCTTCAGCTGTAATGTCAGTTAAGATTTAGTTAAGTAATGTAGCTAGTTGGCGTAAAGGTGCATGCGTGGAGAGCTTTCAGTAAGTGTCTCCATCTCTTTTCCTCATGTCAGGTGCTGGCAGAGGTGACCTCCTGGGACCTGCCTCCCCTTCTGGAGCGCTACAGGAAAGCCTGCCAGAGTCTGGCTGTAGGTGAGTGGCGTGATAGGGGCAGGTTTCATTATCTACTGGCGGTGTACCCAGAAAAACCAGAGAGTACACCCGAAGATCAGAAACATGAAATGAAATGCGTTTGGGGCTGTGTCTACACATTCTAAATTAATGGATTTTAATTGGTATGAATTGTGGGTGGAAGGAGGATATTAGGTCCAACTGTGCGCAGGAGAAAGGTGGCATTAAACCAAAAGCTGAAATTGAATGTTATTCTGAGAGATGGTTAAATTTAAGGAATAGCAATGTCCTTAACAGACACAATGGACTGTAAAGAGAGAGAAGATAAAAAGAAGCCTACTTTGTTGTCTCCCATATTGTTGTGTTTCTGTTTCTCATTTCCTAAACACATTTGTAATCATCTCGTAGCAAAAGTGATGAATGTTTGTAGCATGATTCTTCAAAAACATTGATTAAAAAGCCTATAAAGAATACAATTATAAAAAGTTACAAAAAAATTAAAAACTGAAACTTTCCTAGCTTCAAAATATTCTGCTCTTTGCTCTGCAGTATTTCCCCTTATATATTATGTATGTGCATATTACTATTACATTGAAAATAACTGAAAATAAAACTTTGACTCTAGACTATTCAATCCCAAATCAGTCCATCAGTTGGAAGAAATCCAGACTTGCCTCATAACTGAATGCATCTACTGTACATGTATGTTTTTTGATTACAGGTCCATCCCGGTGCTATTAGTAAAATAGATGCAGTGTTTAGTTTGTAACACAGGGAATATCGGTAACAAGGAAAATCTGTCTCTCGCCTCAAAGAAGGCGTGTGCAGTTGCTCAGGTGAAGTCATGGACAGGGTCAGACATAAGTGTTGAGTGATATGGATGATTACATGCTCATCATGTGCAGGGACACAGTACATACTTGCTGAATGTGTCTGTCCCTCATTCTATGTGTTACAATGTGCATCTCTTTGCAGATGAGAACAAGCGGGTGTGTCGGCTCTGTGAAGTCCAGGATGGCAGCCCCACTCTCTCAGTGTCCGGGCTCAGTCTTTCTCCTCTCGCTCTGACTCCCTTGTTGCGCTGCTTGAAACTGCAGTCGTGCCTCAAGGAGCTCCGTCTCTCGGGCAACCGCCTCCATGATGACCTCATGGCTGAGCTTGTTGCCACGGCAACCACCTTGCCCAATCTTCACATTTTAGACCTTTCTGCCAATCACATTACAGGGGAGGGGCTTAAGAAGGCCTCTGCTACACTGGATGGGCGGAGCCAACCTGCATTCCCGGTACTTAAGAGTTGCTTTTAGCGCCTAGATCACACATTCACTGCTTAATTTTTTGTCGCTGTTTTGAATTAATGACGTTTTCTTAGCTTCTTGCATTTTGTTTAGCTGATGGTGAACATAACTAACGTCAGTTTTTATCATGGTTCATCTTTCCATCAGTCAAAGGATGAGTTCTGTTAGTTTGGAGCATACTGCAGGTGATAGTGCAGGTGCTGAACATAAGAAAATCACAACAGCATTGACAGTCAAGCACAACTCATTCACTTCTCAAAGATATAAACAAATGGATAAGAGAAGTTTGTTAAAATGTTGCTTCAAATTATTTTACATTAAAATTATTTGTATGTCACAATAAGAGAGGTTAGAGAGAAAATGGTTTAAAAATGATTAGTGTGCAGTAATATACACGTAATCCCATTCTGTTCCACTGATTCTTATGGGAAAAGTTTCTCCCATCATATTGAAAGGGCAGTGATCGTACTCTTATGGTCCCTTATCCTAAATAAACAATATTTACATTGTTCTTAGGAAGAAATATCTCCATGACGGTCATTTCGCTGTAAGTCTTGACTTTCTGTTCCCCAACCCCAATGGATCAGGAACCGTCCTGTACTTCCATTCACTTCCACTGAAAGTCTCCAGTTTGACCTGATGTTTTTTCACTTCTTAATCTTTAATTGCTTCTTTCTGTGGATAGAGTTTGACCATATCTTGTCCCCACAGTGTCTGGAGGAGCTGGACCTCAGTGTCAACCCTCTAGGAGATGGGGTCTCTCAAGCCTTGTCTTGTCTGCTGTCAGCCTGCCCCCTGCTGGCCACTCTCAAACTGCAAGGCTGTGGGCTGAGTACCCGCTTTCTGCAGCAACACCGCCTCCTGCTGGCCAGCTCTCTGTCAGGTAAATTATGACAATGACATTCATAAAACACTGGCATTTCAATTCTTTGAAAACATCCCAGTGAAAATATATAAGGTATTAATTATTTGAAGTTGTTCTTATAGAGCTTTCCATCAAAGGGTAAGGTTTCCATACTAGTTTTTTCCAATTATTTGATCTAATAATTTGTAAGATTATTAGGGCAGCAGGAAACAAAAAGAATTAATGTAGCAAGCCATGTATTCCAGTAAGAGTTTGTTTAAGGAATACATAGTTGCATTTAACCAAAAACTGCAAGTCTCGAGGAACACTACTGGGCAACCCTGCTTAACAGGCAGTGTAAACATTAATCATTTATATCACTTAGAAAGATGGTGCCCTCATGCTACCCAGGACTGGGACACGAAATTCCTAGATTTAGCACTTCGTGGCATTGTAGTTACAGATTTTAATAATGAGTTGCCTGGCCTTGCTTTTTTCTTGCTTTCTTCTTTCTTCTTTCTTAGTGTGTATGTGTTAGTGTGTCATTCTGTCTTTGGACTGTCCATATCCTGTGGGTCATTGGTGTCCAACCCAGGATTTTCAGATGATCTAAATATAGATAAAGCTCAGGGCACTTTAGTCTCTTTGAGAGGAAAAAAGTGGAAATCATCTACAGTGAGTCTCGCCCTCTGACATTTGCGTTTGCTGTGATGCAACTGAGCCATCGTGACTTATTGAAAGACACACATGCTCTCCCCGTAGGCACTGGACATCTGAAGTCTGTGTGTCTCTCCCACAATTCCCTGGGCTCCATAGGAATGGAGCTGGTTCTGAAGACACTACCTCTTCATTCGCTCACACACCTTGACCTGTCTGCAATCCGCAGAGGGCCTGCAGACTCTCCCAGTACAGAGCAACTGGCAGCCCACTTGTCTCAGGTACACATGGGCCTGTGTCACACCAGGGCAAATTTGTAACACAATGACCTTGTATTTGTAATCTTATTTCATTTATGCAGTTACAGTAATGTTACTGTTGAAAATTAGAATGGATTTGTTGTTTATTATTATATCAAGATTCCCCTTCCTTTCTTGCCATATGAATTTATAAAAGCCCTCCGGTGATTAAATCCTGCAGGGGGCGGCAGAATGCAGCAGAAGAGACGAGAGAGACAGCTGCTTGACTGTGGACATGAGACTCATCGTTTAATATATTTTGCAGGAAGGCTGCTCTTTGATACACCTCAGCTTGGCTGGGAATGGACTCAAGGACTCTGACCTCGCTGCCCTGGCCAGGTGTGTTTTCCACATTACTTAGACTGGGACCCACCCCTCACGTTATGCATTATTAATAATTAATAATAATTGCTTACACTTATATATCGCTTTTCTGGAGACTCCACTCAAACTGCTTTACAGGTAATGGGGACTCCCTTCTACCACCACCAATGTGCAGCATCCACCTGGATGATGCGACGGCAGCCATAGTGCGCCAGAACGCTCACCACACATCAGCTATTAGTGGGGAGGAGAACAGAGTAATGAAGCCAATTCATAGATGAGGATTATTAGGAGCCCATGATTAGTAAGGGCCAATGAAAAATCTGGGATTTTTAATGACCACAGAGAGTCAGGATCTCTGTTTTACGTCTCATCCGAAGGATGGCGCCTGTTTACAGTATAGTGTCCCCGTCACTATACTGGGGCATTAGGACCCACATGGACCGCAGGGTGAGTGCCCCCTGCTGGCCCCACTAACACCTCTTCCAGCAGCAACCTTAGTTTTTCCCAGGAGGTCTCCCATCCAGGTACTGACCAGGCTCACACCTGCTTAGCTTCAGTGGGCTGCCAGTTGTGAGTTGCATATCTTTCTTAGCTTCAGTGGGTTGCCAGTTATAATAATAATAATAATAGTAATAATAATTGCTTACACTTATATAGCGCTTTTCTGGACACTCCACTCAAAGCGCTTTACAGGTAATGGAGACTCCCCTCCACCACCACCAATGTGCAACATCCACCTGGATGATGTGAGTAGTGTGCACATCATCCACACATCAGTTATCAGTGGGGAGGAGAGCAGAGTAATGAAGCCAATTCATAGATGGGGATTATTAGGAGGCCATGATTAATAAGGGCCAATGGGAAATTTGGCCAGGACACCGGGGTTACACCCCTACTCTTTTCGAGAAACGCCCTGGGATTTTTAATGACCACAGAGAGTCAGGACCTCGGTTTTAAGTCTCATCCGACCTCAGCAATCTCAGCAACCTTAGTTTTTCCCAGGAGGTCTCCCATCCAGGTACTGACCAGGCTCACACCTGCTTAGCTTCAGTGGGTTGCCGGTTGTGAGTTGCAGGGTGATATGGCTGCTGGCCAGTTGTGAGTTATCGCATATCTTTCTTTATCCTGATGTCTGATCTTCAACCTGTCTGTGTCTGATAGTATCCCAGTTTCTTTTTCTGTGCAAGCAGGACTTTTGACTGTCCGTCTATAAAAACATCTCGCTGTGTGTCTTTCTGTCCGTATGTGTGCTGGTCTGCCTCTTTGGTAATTACTGATGGGAAAGCCTTCATAACCAAGTGAAGAAGGTAGTGTTTTGAATCAAAGGTTAAACTGAAATTTACTGCTGCCAGGTGATTTATTTATAAGGCCTGTCTTGTCATGTGTTTAGTTCCACACAGACTTTTAAGTTTTCAAAAATACTACATTGGACACAAGTCATTACATCAATACAAGTACTTTCCACGCGTGCATGACATTATGTGTGCAGGAAGCTGCACTAAGAAGACTTACAGACGAGTTTTGAGATTGACAGTATGGCATTACGGCGATGCTTAGGAGAACACAGTCATGATATAATACCCTTGTTTTAGTGGCATTGGCAGAGTGATACTGTATTAAAGAGTTTTTTTCATGTGAGAAAATGTAACAGATATTCAGAATACTGTTCTGTAATGTTGATACAAAACATTTTTAAGCAGTAAAGTGCTCCCCACTGTTCAATGATGACTATTAAGATCTTTCTATTTCAGTTGGGATTTCCAGTTTTACATGAAACCAGATCAAGGTGGAAGGGAATTGTAAAAAGAATGTCACTTAGCTCTGAATTATAAAAAGGTGGAAGGATATTTTTTATATCACATCCTAACTGCAATTTAAAGTGCAAACCTCCATGAACTAACAACATCCTTGTCAGTGGATGCTATTTGAAAGATCTGTCTTTGATCACTGCAAATGTCTCATTGTCTGCCTGCTTCTCTCCAGGTGCCTTACTGTGTGTCCCACCCTGGTGTCTCTGGACCTCTCAGGAAATCCTGGAGTTACGGCAGCCGGACTGGAGACGCTACTGTCTGCCCTCCGCGAATCCCAGCGCCCTTTGCGCTTCCTCAACTTGGCAGGTACTGCTCATCCAAACCGACGTGATTCTTTTTTCTGTTTAGTGCTCTCTTACTGCCACTGTGGCATTCTTCCGGTTTCTGTTCTGTGTCCTTTGGTTTTAGTTCATCTCTCTTTGTGTCCTCCCGGCAACTATATAGTTTTTTTCTCATAGTTTTTCGCTTTTTTTATTTGGCAGACCAGGGTCTTGGTCTAATTCTGTTTGATAGTTTGGATCTTTGTGGCAGCTCTTCAGCAGTGCCGGGCTTGCTGTTTCTGTTTTTCTCCTGAGTCCTCTTTCAAACTCGTTTGCTTTATCAACAGGACCTGATGTTATCTTGTAATGGAACATTAATGCTCAAACACAGGCATTTCACAAGCAGAGAGCATTTGATCATAAGCACAGCTACAATTCATTGTGTCTCTAGAACTGTATAGGGATTATTACACCCTTTAACCAATATTATTGTCCCTTTTCTTTGTCTGTTACAGCTTCTGTTCTCTTTTTTTCCTAGAAACGGCTGCAGTTTGTTTTTCACATGGACCCACAACAGGAATCTTGCTTTTTTAACTCCCATTCAGCTCTCCGTTTTACAGTGTAGAGGGTGATTCCTCACATTGAGTACAGTGCCAAGGGTCACAGTGACATAAGTTGTCTGTGTTAGTAGCTACTTTGTGGTCTCTTATTTTCTTATTTCTTCACACTTTAGAAGTTGCAGGATTAAATTACGTAAATGTCAAAGTGTTAAGAACTCTAAAGCTGTAGCAAAAGCCATCGTGCAAAGAAGTCCAAGACTGCATTTTTCAGGCTATTGTCAAGATTAGGGTTTTGTTACTAACGTGCAATTGATTTACAGTAGATACTGCTTATAAACATGGTTATTACATGGTTTATTCAATACTTTGTATAGCATTTAGTTTATAAAATGTTTATAGACAGCATTTGCAACCCCTCGCCTATAAAAAGTCATTTTTCTCATAGAGAGAGTGTAGAGGAGCTCTGGTCTCTTAAGCATAGCTGCAGTCTTTGCAGAAGGAGGGTGCTGTGTTGGACTGTAGAGTTTCCAGAGGTGCCCTGCTCAGATAGCTTTCCTTTCAAGTGCAACCAGAAGTTGCTATACATTACTTTATCATTATCTATTTGATCAGCAGAATGCCTCTCGCTTGACTGCTGCTGTTGTTGGGGGGAATTCCTGTGTATACCTCTCAGAAGCATAGGAGATATCTGTAGGTGGTCTCCATGAATACTCTGCAATTAGACTTCAACAGAGTAGGACTGACTAAGTTCTGCCAATATTATGAAGATGATTTATAGCCTCCACATGCCTCAGTGACAATGTGAATGCCTGTTTCTAATTAATTGAAGTAGATTTAATTTTTTACACTGTTTTGGAATAGTTTCAATTGTTTTATGCAGATTGATGCCTGATTTCTAGTCTGCACTAGGTCTCCAAAAGTCCTTCCTGTATAGGTTGACTAAGCTGAATACAAAATAGGGTTGTAGAAATAGTATTGTAAAGAAGGCTGAGATCATGTAGTGTGAGGCTCACCCTCTCCCCTGTGAATTTACACTTATCTGGAAGATGCCTCCATGCCCCTAGTTTTAACGGTAATAAATTTAGGAAATCTTTCATCTCCTTTGCAATCTCATTCTCAAACAATGTAAAATAACCCTCTTACCTCATGAAACACTGTTATCCTAAACTCTGTGTTAGGTGATGTTTAGTTTTGCTATACTGTAGTCCTAGGCTCAGTGGTAAAACAAAAATTCCCAGAGGATAATAAAACGTGAGCTGTAAAAGAAAAGTTGCCTGTACCTAGCAGGCACTATGCTGGCCTCTTGGCTCGTGCTTGGTCTCTCTCTTAGTACTGACCTTGTGCCCTGTGTCTCTTGGTACCGGCTCTCTGTGTGTTTTCGTCTCCCAACTCTTACTCTGCGCCTTTCTCACTCTCCCAGGCTGTCTTGTGTCCGGCCCATGGGATAGCACAAGCATCAACAACTTGTCTGCTTGTGTCTGGGAGCTGCGTCTGTGCTCCCAGCGCCTCAACAAGCTGGACCGGGAGGAACTGCTGCGCAGATGGAGCGAAGGGGCCGAACGTAGCCTGGTGTCCCGGCTCAGCAAGTGTTTCATCAGAGCTGCCGCACCCCTGGGAGACCCAATGACACTGCCTGGGCCTTGACCACACCCAAGAAAAAGATTTTCAGTTTTACCAGCTGACTTTCTTTTTGATAGCTGTATACTGCTGGGGCAGCATGTGTTTAATCTTCATCTGTCTAGACAAATTGCACAGACAAAAGCACTTTGTCACAGCCTCGGTGTCAATGTGCCTCCCTGAAGCCACAGCCATCAAACTGTTCTCAGGCCGTTTCTGTATGCACATCTCACCTATGGGTCTGTGTTGGTGTGGAGCCATTTTATGGATGAAAAATCATTTGCTTGTAAAAAATTCTGTATTAAAATAACATTTGCCTTTTGTCATTTTGTGAATTTCCAACAACTTCTCAACAGGTCCTTTTCTTTAAAGCAAATATACTTCATGCTTGTTTTGCAGGGGAAATATTTGGCCATAAATTTTAAAGTGCAGAACAGTGATGCGATTTCTGCTAATAATTCTGATGCAGTGTTTCCACGTGTAGTTGCCGGAAGGCTGGCTACGCATTCTGGATGGAAGGGCAAAACTATTTTAGAAGCTTAAGGAGAAGATCAAGTCATCCTCTATAAGCATCAAAGATAGGCATTGGCTGTGTGCGTCATTGTTTTCACAACGTGGTTTATTACAAAACCACAGAAACCACTGTAGCGTTTCAGTCTGAAATGGTTTTGGCTTTAAATAAAAATGGCTGTGCTGTTCTCATCACACCAGTAGATCTTGAAGGTGGTCGGAGAGGTCAGAGTAGAAGATTGCAGACAGCATGCATGCTCTAAAGTGGTAAACCGACCTACAAAGAGCTCACTATTAGATGTGCCAGAAAACTGAAAATAGCCTGTGGTTGCAGAACATTTTGTAGGCCATTGTTTTTGTATTAATCATGTACTGAATATGAAGTCTTTCATCACACAGCTGGCAGAGGCAGGCTTAAATTTGTCCAATAGAAAGAGCGGGTAGATCGTCTGATATGATTAGTATTCTTTCTACGTGATGTGGTGGAAAACCAGAAGCCAACATGATCATATAACAGGATTGAGCTCAGTTTTGAAAGTTTCTGGCTATCATTCTTCATTACCTTGCCATGCAGTTTATTCATGCATTCGTACTTCTCAGTGTAAAAATGTTTTCTAGTACCAATGCAGAAATTCAGCTTAGATGCACAGAAACTCAAGATGGAACTGATTTTTACAGCACTTCACTGACTTGTGCTCAGATCAACTTAATAACCTACCAGAATTGCTGAGAGTAGCTAAACCTCCATTGTGTAAGGTTTAAATTCAGCTGCCATCATAAAACAGCAACGTATCCTTGTTTTAATCTGTGTTGTCCCCACAGTAAAGATTGTCCTTTTTTTCAGACAGCAGTTGGCATTTAGGTTTATTTTTTTAAAGGGCTGTGTCAGTAGAGTTCCTTGTTGAACATGCATGAAATGTAGCCTCTTAGTAATTAGAGGTATCCGATCGTGTCCAGTCCTGAAGGGTTAGTGTGCCTGCATGTTTTCAAAGTCTCTTTGAAACAACTGGTTTAGCTGTGTAGTTATGAAAACCTGCCTTCCAGGACCTACATTCCAAAGAACAGTCAGCAATCGGGGCACTTCCATCCACTTGGTTAAGGGTGTGACTGCACCTGCATTCTCACCTTGAGCAAAACAAAGAAGAATTCCTTACACTTCTAAAGTGCTTTTCTTGACCCTGCTTTCAAAGCACTTTACAGGTAATAGGGACTCCCCTCCACCACCACCAATGTGCAGCACCCATCTGGATGATGTGACAGCTAGACCAGTACGCTCAACACACATCAGCTATCAGTGGGGAGGAAAACAGTGAGGTAGCTAATTGGTAGGTGGGGATTATAAGGCCATTGTAGGGATGCAAGGAGTCGCAGCGCAGTCCAGTGAAGGTTTGAGATGAGTTCATTTCTTAGTTAAATGTCCACTTTTGGAGAACACTGAGGTAGACACATTCAAGGTTTATTTTCCATGGTACCCAGAGTTGCAACAGTGTTACAGAGGGATTTATAGTTGAGTCCAGCCATGTTATTACCATGAATGGGGGTTTTAGATTCTGCATACTACTAATGGTCCAATGGCTATTCTTGATACCTTTCAACTGTTTTTTAGGTGTTGCATACAACAGAAGGTGTCTGTTCAAAATTCTCAAGCCTGGTCAGAGCCTGATTTCTACACCATGATTGGTAAAGGCCAGGGGAAATTTAGCCAGGACACTGGGGTTAACACCCCAGCTCTTTTCAAGAAATGCCCTGGGATTTTTAATGATCATGGAGAATTAGGAACTAACTCTTACATCTCATCCGAAGGATGGCACCTTTTTACAGTATAGTGTCACACTGGGGAATTAGGACCTACAAGACTATAAGGTGAGTGCTCTGTAATGACCTCACTTACACCTCTTCCAGCAGCAACCTTAGTTTTCCTGTCTCCCCACCTAGGTCTGGCTCACACCTACAGTATTTTCAGTGGGTTACTAGGTGTGAATTACAGGGTAATTTAACCACAGCATTCTTTTAAGCATCCAGGTACTGTAACTGTCTTGCTTTTATATTTTCTTCTGTTCTTTGATTTTTTGGGGGGGAAAATCCATCATGCTTTGGGTGTTTCATATTTAACAGAATCAATTTCAATCCAAATCAGAATCCATTTAGTTTATGATAAAGCTATTTTTTATATTTTTCATGAACCATCCGCACTTGTTCTATCTCCAACAAAGTCTAGCATGTCAAAGGGCCATATCAACGGATGTTCGATTCAGCCATTATGAGGAAATCTAAATGAGCAGTTCATATATTTTTTTTTATTTCTGAAAATTTGTATCAGCAGAAAAATAAAACTGCATTTCAAGGAATTAGATTGCACCACTGGGGGCACCATACAAACTAAAAAGCTCTCAACTCAAAAAAGACAAGACTTACAATTGTGATAGTAAAGCAATTGAATCATAATTTCATGCAGCTTCAAACTGTGTTGCCCTCATTTATGGGTGCCAGAGGTATCAAAACCTATTTCATGTCTGTATTCGCCTTTTCAAGATGTTTATGTTATGTTTCCCCATAACAAGCAGCATTGCTGTAAACTACATTTCTGCTTAATTCCTATCTGGGTCATTATTTCCAGGAAGGTGTGAAAACCACTCAAAAACATATCAGCTGTTTACAACTAGTATGGATTGCAGTGTGTTTTTGCTTATTGAGAGCAAAGTGCATTTAGGCATGATGGATAAAAAAAGATGAAATATCAATTTTCATTGCTGACATTTTCATTTCATTGACACATACAGGGTAATTGGTACAGAAAATTTCAAATAATCATTTGCAGAGAACTAATCTGTAAGTCTCTGGAAACCAGCTGCACTTGTGTAGTAGTGAGATAATTGAAGTATGTGGCAATTTAAGGAGGAGTTAGATACAGGTCCATATCCAGGTAATTATTTTATGCATCTACACATATTAAGTTCTAATGTGTTGTATCTATATACATATGCAAATAAAGCATAGCTAATGTAATTATCTTATTCTATATTGTTTTTTTGTTGTTGACAAACCAAACCACGGCAATTTGTTTTAACAGGCAAAATGCAAATATGTGTACCAAAAATATCTTCAAAAACATTAGTTTTAAGGTCCTTTATTTCATATTTGTGACTGTTACACATTATCATAAGAACCTTTTCAAAGACATTAGATTTTTCAGCACGTCTCAGATATTGCAAATGAGTAAGAGAATCCAGGATCCAAGAATCTCATGAAAGACATTGCTTGAGCAGGTTCAGTGAGCCCAATTGAGCTACCTCTCCTCACATTGGACTCCTGCAGGAATTAAATAACACAGGATATTCAATACTCACACAGCTCAGAAACAAGCCTCTTTACTAGCTTTTTATTCAAGAAACCATTTAAAACAACCATGGGGAAAGGTCTGAAACAATGTTAGGCAATAGATTGTATTAACAATGTAACAATTATCTGTGACTGTTGGACATGGACATGTTTTGCCCTTTTCACCTGCAAAGCTTAAGGTGTTGACAGGGTGCCAAAGGGCCATCATCAGTCATAAGTTCATTCACAAGTTTATCCTGATATTTTTTGACAAGTCTCTTGCAAACGAATTTAAAAGCAAAATTCAATTAACATCCTCCTGCAGGATAAGGCATAAAGATGCTGGTATGAGCAACACTTTGCACTGGAGTGTACACTGCCATTAAGACACTTTTTTGAAACTTGCAATGGTGACTAAGGATTTTGGATAGATCTAGCTTGGACTTTTAAATATTTTGAAAAGACCATTGGGAAAGAACAACTTTCTGAAGCATCTAATATTTGCACTTCATGCACCTAGTTATCAGATGCCTTCTGTTGTTTAAGATATGCAGCGAAGAAGGGTGGCAGAGCACATGAACAATTTCATATTTGATTCTGAAGTGCACGCACTTGTCATGCATAAGCATTTCAGATGTCAAATGTGTCAATGTATTGCAATGGATTTTATTTAACTTAAGTTCGGGAGGGATGACAACAACCACGCTCAATCATTCCCACCCGTCAGCGATTAGCAATCACTCCCTTCGTCCTTCCTCCACCGAACACTATAAATACCAAATGCAATATCTCTCTCCCTCGCGTGTGACTTTTGCATACGCGGGTGCGTCTTTTCGCGTTGCACAAGCCCGTGCTTTCTCTCGCGTTTCGATGACCTTCGGACCTGTAACTTTTCTGCTTCGAAGAAGTACCTTCGGCAGCACAGAGGATTCCCCTGCACTCCTCGATCAACCCGTTTTTCCTGCTTCTCATTCCAGCGCCTCCATCCCCTGCCTTCCTACCAGCAGCACTCATCTCCGGCCAGCCCTCTCAAGATTCAACTCCTCGCTGAAGTCCACATTCTGCAATTATCGCCCGCCTCACCACGAATCCAGCTCTCCTTCCTCTGCGGCAAATTCTCCAAGCAGTCCCTGCCTCATATGTAAACGTTACCACCGCAGTCGCGCATACCCGCTCCTCTTTTTCTCCGGTTTCTCCCACAATTACTGACCTGACGCCGCGATCTGAAGGCTTGCGACAGTCCAGTTAAAAGAAACGCTTCCAAATTTTCCGGCGCCCTCCGCTGACGTCTCCCGCGCAGCCGTTCCCCAGTCAGTCGGTTTCTCATCACTTCCGGGACACTGAACAGCCTCATTTAACCCAGTCTTACACGGGTTCCTCAATGAAAGAGTTCGCAGCCGTTTAAAAAGTGACCGCTTTTGCAAAAACGAAAGAGAAGAAATAATGAAACATGAACATGCAAGAACAGAAAGGGAAAAAGAAGCTAAGCTGCCTATGCCTCCGCCCCAAGTCTTCCGTTGTCTTGTCCCACTACAGATTCGTCTGCGTCTCGCCTTCACCGGGCAAGGGAAGTCCGATCCTGCAAACCTGCTGACAACTGCGTCCAAGCACCATCCAAGCACCCCCTTGGGTAGCCATCCTCTTCGGATCAGTCGTCGGCAGCATACGAATCCAGGGAGGCATTCCAGCTCACTGTCTCCCACCTGGCCATTGCCCTTGGCCTCCATCTTGCACAGCTTCTCCAGGGAGCCCTCATTGTCACTCACGACTGCATCCTTCCCCAGGGTGAACACTGGGAGAGTGCTGATAGGGGCCCGCACCCCACCCTATACCCAGCCTCCTCTCTAAACTCTGGCGCTTCTGCACCTCATCTCCGCCGTCCCTCGCAGGTCCTGCATAAATGGCCACGCCTTTCCCAAGACCAGGATCCGCCATTCCCAACCCATCCATTCGAGACACCTAGCATCCGAACATCCAGATACTTCTCCTGTTAAGACAAAATGGGCTGCTCTCGACAAATACATACTCACTGCCACGTTTGCAAATCCCTGGCATTCAATTCAGCCCCAGGTTCCCATTTCTGCTGCTACTGTGGCTGCTTCCTTGTCCCCGGGTCTGTCCAGCGTCCTACCTCTGGCCCAGTCAGCAATCGTCTTGTGTCCCCATACCCGGCGTTCAGTCTAGCCCCGAGCTCATTCTTTGTCTCGGCTGCTGCTGTGGCAATCTCCACAGCCCTGGGTCTGTCCGGCGTCCTACTTCCGGCCCAGCCAGTAGTTGTCCTGTCTTGTGTCGCCATACACAGTGTTCAATTTAGCCCCGGGTTCCCCCCTCCACTGCTACTGTGGCCACCTCCTCCGCAGTGTGTCTGCCCGCCATCCTATCTCCGGCCCAGTCACCAGTTGTTTGCGTCTCTGTCCTTCTCATGTTCCGTCCATCCGAACCCTTATGTCTCTTCTCCTCATCTCATTGTCCCAATCCCCCAGTGTTCCATTTTATAAAAACAAAACATATCCCAGGCTGACGTGCGACTGCATTTCTCCCAGGATCAGACAGGACTGCTCATGGAGTCAGGCCTTCATCTTGGAAGGGTGCGTTTTCATGTTTCATGTTACCTATGCCCGGCCTTCAACTTGGCCCCGGACCTATTCGCTTAGTTTCTGCTGCTACTGCAGCCATCTCCTCACCCCTGGGTCTTACCGGCGTCCTACCTCCTTTTCCAGGATGTCCCTTGCGGAGACCCAGGATATCTCTTCAGGACCATATCCCAGTCAGTCGACTAGATATTGCTGTGAACCCCTAAGCCAACGACAGTCGAGAAGCTTGTTGACCGTAAAGATAGAGGATCCAGTGATGGGGTGGGGGTGGGTGAGATTGCAGCCTGGAGAGGGGTGACCTGTGGTAGGGCTTGAAAAGGGAGATGTGAAAAGTAGGGTGGATCAGGAGGGGGGGGGGGGGGGAGAGCCAGGCGGTAAGTGACCGAGTGATCTGGGAAATGACCTGGAAGGGACCAAAAAATCCTTGTCCTGGGTGCCTGTGACATAAGCCTGCAGGTAAGTGAGTAGGTGCTGGTTCAGCCTTTCAGTCTGGCCATTGGCTTCCGTGTGGTAGCCGGAGGTGAGGGAGGCATTAGTCCCCAGAGCTCGGCAGAAGGCCTTTCAGAAACGGGACACAAATTGCGGACCTCTGTCGGAAACGATGTCCTCTGGAATCCCGTGGTGCCGAAAGACCTGCTGTACAAACCGATTAGCCATTTCCTGGGCAGAAGGCAAGGAGGGGCAGGGAACAAAATGAGCGGCTTTCAAGAACCTGTCGATTGACCATGATAATGGTGTTGCCCTGGCTCCTGGGAAGGTCTGTGAGGAATTCCACAGAAATATGAGACCACAGCTGTCCGGGTACCGGGAAGGGTTGAAGAGGACCAGCCTTTTGGTGACAGGGTGTTTAGATTCGGGCGCAGGTGGGACAAGCTCTAACGTAATCCAAGACGTCCGCCCTGAGGGAGGGGCCACCAGAAGTCCCCCAAAATTAGTTCCAGAGTTCTTCTGATGCCAGGATGACCTGCAAAGCAAGAGTCATCTCCCCATAAGAGGACGTCGGAGCAGACCTGATCTGTCACAAAGAGTTTGTCCGAAGGGTACATGGGAGGTATGGGGTGGTCCTTGAGTGCATCTCGGACAAGGAGCTGAATGCTAGATTGGATGGCAGCGAAGATCCGGTGAGAGGGGATGATGGGTTCGGGGGGGAGTTCGAGCTCCAGAGGGTCATAGAGACGGGAGAGGGCATCAGCCTTGACATCCTTTGAACCGGGGGTGTAGGTGATGGGGGGGAAAAAATTAAAACGGGCAAAAACTAGAGAACATCTGGCCTGGTATGAATTTAAGGGCCGAGCACACTGGCTATATGATGGGTTCTTGTGGCCCATGAGGATGGTGGATGGATGTTGGGTTTCCTCCAGCCAATGTCTCCATTCTTCCAGGGCGAGCTTGATGGCAAGAAGCTCTCCATCTCCCACATCATAGTTGACCTCTGCAGGGAAAAAACACCTGGAGAAGAAGGCACAGGGATAAAAAGCACTGCGATCCCCATGGCACTGGGAAAGAACAGCCCCAACCCCTTCCAGGACAAAGGGCAACGAGGGGTCTGGATGATGAAGGAGAGGGACCATGGTGAGGGGCTGTGGTTTCAGGTGCAGAAAGATACGATCAGCCTTGTCAGTCCATTTGCCCTGAGTAGGAACCTTACACGTGAGGGCGGAGATTGGAGCAGCGACCGAGCTGAAGTCCCGAATGAAATGGCAGTAAAAATTGGGGAAGACCCGAGAAAACATTGGACCTGCTTCAAGTTCTGGGGGGTTGGCCAATCCCTTATGGCAGCCGTCTTGTCACAATACCAAGAGGGGAAGTGACATAACCCAGGAATGGAATGTGGAAAGTGCATTTTTCCAGCTTGGCATAAAGACTTTTTAATGAGATGGGTTAGGACCCCCCTGACATGAATGACATGTTCCTGAAGGGTACTGGAATAAATTTAAAATATTGTAAAATAAGTAGACGAGAGCATCCTGATGAATAATATCCCTGAAATGTCGTTCATATAGTTCTGAAAGACGGCCGGAGTGTGAGCAAGACCGAAGGGCATGACCTGGTATTCGTAATGACTGTGAGTGGTGATAAAAGCATTCTTCCATTCATACCCCTCACGGATAGGGATAAGATTGTATGTGCCACGAAGGTCAAGCTTGGGGGAAAAAATCTTTGTACCCCCAAAGGGACTCCAGAGCCGCAGGAATGAGCGGCAGAGGGTAGCGATTCTTAACGGTGCAGTCGTTGAGACCATGGTAATCAACACACGTAACGATCCATACTTAGTAATAAAAAAAAAAACATAACACAGGCAGGAGAGGAGAACGGACAGACAGATGAAGCCAGACTGCAGGGTTTCCTGGGTGTAAGCTTCTAAAGCCTTGGATTCCTGCAACAAGAGGGGATAAACACCCTCTAGCTGGTAAAGCTCTGGGGACTAAATCGATAGTGCAATCATAGGGCTGATGAGGGGGAAGAGAGAGAGCCCTACGCTTACTAAAAGCAATGTGGAGGTCGGTGTTAGCGGGGGGGAATAACTGAGGTTGTGATGAGAGATCAGAGCAACGGGAGGTTTCGTGGGAAGCTGACAGCAGTGAGTTAGGCAGCGGGGTCCCCAGGCTGTGAGTTCCTTCTCAGACCAAGAAATGTGGGGATTGTGTAGCTATAACCAAGGGAAACCAGGAATAAGTGGGAGTGACGGAGAGTGAAGTAGAAGGAACTGAATAACTTTCAGGTGGGTGGCTCCAATACACAGGGAGAGAGGGATCGTCTGCAATTCAACCAATCCTGGAGAGAGAGAGGAGCCGTCGATGGATTTGATGCTGATGGGAGGGGAGACAGGCAGCAAGGAAATCTTCAAAGAGTTGGCGAATCCAGAATCTATAAAATTTGCCCGCTGCACCTGAGTCAATGAAAGCCAGAAGAGATTCCTGAGACCCGCCCCAGGAGAGTAGCAGGGAGAGACAGCAGAAGGAGGCAGAAGGGTTGTGTGAGAGGACACTGACCAAGGAAATGAAACTCTCCGTCGGAAAACAGTCTGGACAGAGGTTGTATGCCTTCCAGCACTGCGTCAGGTAAGCTTGGCACATATTCGGGCTGCCGTCGAATCGGGTGGGGGGGAGGCAGGAGACTAGAGGAGGCGGCTGAAACTGGTGGCAGCAATGGGTTAGGCGGCAGGTGGGAAACGAGAGGCTGGGGAGGAGATCCGGAGACCAGGTTCACGAGTTGTTGGACGGTACAATTCAGCTGATCCAGTGCCTGGGAGTGCTGGGTCAGCAGTGCCAAGGGGTTAATAGTGCCCACGGGATCCATCTTTCAGCTCACGATTCTGTCAGGTATTGCCGGACTTCGGTAGATAGGGATCCTATGCGAGGCACTTCTGATGGCGAAGGTTAGGAGTTGAGGCGGTAGGAGAAGACGTACAAGAGCAGGGGTCCAAAATCCGGGAAGGAGTCGAAAGTTTATAAGTACCAAATCGGGAGGTGAAGACGTAGTCGAAGGGAGGCGTTGAGTCAGAATTCTGGTGACCTAATAACAAGTAAAGCAGGGTAGGAAACGTACGAATACGC
Organism: Lepisosteus platostomus; assembly: GCF_059453375.1. Taxonomy (NCBI): domain Eukaryota; kingdom Metazoa; phylum Chordata; class Actinopteri; order Semionotiformes; family Lepisosteidae; genus Lepisosteus; species Lepisosteus platostomus. The sequence continues at coordinate 21,961,944 of NC_142622.1, read as the reverse complement.
AGCTCAGGGAGGAGACCTAAATCGTGAGCAAGGAAGGGAAGACTAGTGAGGGTTTAAATAGTGCTGAGTAGATTGGTGGGTGGACGTTTAGGGAGTGAAGAGTTGGTGGGAATGTCTGAGCGCTTACATGCTTGTGTGCGATTTGTGAAAGTTGTATAATATTTTTATTTTCTCCAGAACTTCAATAGGAGAAATAGTAATTTTATTATAAATATGATTTTTCTGAAAACATCAACTGCACATGTTTATTGATTGAGTACGTTTATATTTGTTGACAGATCTTAACTTCATGCTGGATACTAGAATACAATGCATGAATGAATGAGCTTCTGACACCAGTACTGAATCCCACCCTACCAAGCAGATTTACAGTAAATAAAATGCCAAAATTAGCCCAGGTAGTAGAAAGGCTGATTATTTATAATACCATTTAGATACTGATTTTGTTGGTCTAGAGTAGATACACATAAACATCTACAGTGCCTTGCGAAAGTATTCGGCCCCCTTGAACTTTTCAACCTTTTGCCACATTTCAGGCTTCAAACATAAAGATATAAATTTTTTATTTTATGTGAAGAATCACCAACAAGTGGGACACAATTGTGAAGTGGAACGAAATCTATTGGATTTTTGAAACTTTTTTAACTAATAAAAAAATGAAAAGTGGGGCGTGCAAAATGATTCGGCCCCCTTGCGTTAATACTTTGTAGAGCCACCTTTTGCTGCGATTACAGCTGCAAGTCGCTTGGGGTATGTCTCTATCAGTTTTGCACATCGAGAGACTGAAATTCTTGCCCATTCTTCCTTGCAAAACAGCTCGAGCTCAGTGAGGTTGGATGGAGAGCGTTTGTGAACAGCAGTTTTCAGCTCTTTCCACAGATTCTCGATTGGATTCAGGTCTGGACTTTGACTTGGCCATTCAAACACCTGGATACGTTTATTTGTGAACCATTCCTTTGTAGATTTTGCTGTATGTTTGGGATCATTGTCTTGTTGGAAGATAAATCTCCGTCCCAGTTTCAGGTCTTTTGCAGACTCCAACAGGTTTTCATCCAGAATGGTCCTGTATTTGGCTGCATCCATCTTCCCCTCAATTTTAACCATCTTCCCTGTCCCTGCTGAAGAAAAGCAGGCCCAAACCATGATGCTGCCACCACCATGTTTGACAGTGGGGATGGTGTGTTGAGGGTGATGAGCTGTGTTGCTTTTACGCCAAACATATCGTTTTGCATTGTGGCCAAAAAGTTCGATTTTGGTTTCATCTGACCAGAGCACCTTCTTCCACATGTTTGGGGTGTCTCCCAGGTGGCTTGTGGCAAACTTTAGACGAGACTTTTTATGGATATCTTTGAGAAATGGCTTTCTTCTTGCCACTCTTCCATAAAGGCCAGATTTGTGCAGTGTAAGACTGATTGTTGTCCTATGGACAGACTCTCCCACCTCAGCTGTAGTTCTCTGCAGTTCATCCAGAGTGATCATGGGCCTCTTGGCTGCATCTCTGATCAGTCTTCTCCTTGTCTGAGCTGAAAGTTTAGAGGGACGGCCAGGTCTTGGTAGATTTGCAGTGGTCTGATACTCCTTCCATTTCAAGATGATCGCTTGCACAGTGCTCCTTGGGATGTTTGAAGCTTGGGAAATCTTTTTGTATCCAAATCCGGCTTTAAACTTCTCCACAACAGTATTACGGACCTGCCTGGTGTGTTCCTTGGTCTTCATGATGCTCTCTGCGCTTTCAACAGAACCTTGAGACTATCACAGAGCAGGTGCATTTATACAGAGACTTGATTACACACAGGTGGATTCTATTTATCACCATCAGTCATTTAGGACAACATTGGATCATTCAGAGATCCTCGCTGAACTTCTGGAGTGAGTTTGCTGCACTGAAAGTAAAGGGGCCGAATAATTTTGCACGCCCCACTTTTCATTTTTTTATTAGTTAAAAAAGTTTCAAAAATCCAATAGATTTCGTTCCACTTCACAATTGTGTCCCACTTGTTGGTGATTCTTCACATAAAATAAAAAATTTATATCTTTATGTTTGAAGCCTGAAATGTGGCAAAAGGTTGAAAAGTTCAAGGGGGCCGAATACTTTCGCAAGGCACTGTATACTGTATTTTTATCTATAGATGTATGTTCCGTTTCCTAAACATTGCAATCTGTAATGTACTGTATAAACCAATTTTTTTTCTGTAAAGTAATGAGAGACAAAAATAATTTAAGTGAGATAGGGTCTTTCTTATAATACAAAAGCCCCTACTCAGAACAGTGTTCTGTAAACTGATGCTAAACCAGATAGATCTTGTTGTAACAGAAGAAATAAGGTTCTTGATCCCGAGATGAAGTAAAACAGATGAGTTTATTGCATGCAAGGAACAATAAAGCCGAAGTCTTGTTTCCCGCAAGAAACAACAAAACCGAAGTATTGTTCCCCGTACTGTTACAAACTTTTGGGTTATATAGTGTTTTCTTCTCCGTTTCTGACGTCACTCGGTCTGATGGTAAAGAGGGGGGTTCATGGTATTTGGCCAGTTTACGATGTTCTGGGCAAATGGTCAGTTTAACATTACACCCAGGGGGGTTCCTAGCTTGCATCTGCAATCCTTATCAGTTAACCCCCTTTCCTGCCATCAACCCCAGCTTGTGACTTAGAAGTCTAAACCCCCTACAGAAAGGATTAAATTCAAACCCCCGTCTTCACATCTTTCTTCAATCTCTTCCCCATATTAGATTTCTCCACAATATTTCTACCTCTATAAAAATACAAATCTTTTTCTTAAGTTTAAAGTCAATCTCTTCAACTCTTAAGTACCTGGTAGGTTTTTTGTCTTTCAAAGAGAAGGTCTAAAGTCCTGTAAGTCTGGCCTGTAAAAGATGGTGCCCATACACAATTTGTAATGAAAGCGTTCTTTCTGGACCCTATGCGGACGACACGATCCAGGGAAAAGGGAAGAAAACGGGGGAAAAAGTCATACAGGATATGGGGATGAAAACAGGGGCGTGTCCTTGGTGCACTGCTGTTCGAGGGAGGTGTGGCCGAGACAAACAATCCAGGAAGAAGTCCAAAGGAGAATCCAAAAGAAGGCAAGAGTCCAAAGCTGGGCGGTCCATCCTAGACAGATGATTAAAAACAGGAACCGGATCGGAACCTGCGGGGAAAAGGAACAGAAAATAAAACCTTAACGGGACCAAGTACTTCCAGGTCCCGTACGCGTCTGGTGCGGAAACCAGAGCAGATCCCGGATTAACGTCAGCGTCTGGCTTTTAAGGGGGGCTGGCAGGAGGCTAGAACAAAGGGCAGGTGCACAAAATCAGGTCAGCAGTGAATGAGCCGGAGCGCCCTTAAGGGAGAGGGACTATAATCTTGACACATTGATGCTCTCTTCATTGTGGGCATTAGAGAGAGTGAGATGGCCAGAGCATCCTGGTTTCCATGCGAAACAAAGCACATGACTCCCTTCCTGGCTGGGATGCTGGTTGATCACATGGTTAACCCCCAGCAGTAGCAATGAGGATATCATACCCCACACAGGGTCTGTTGCATGGATTGGAAACCAAAGCCCCCCATTTGTGTGACCAGAGACTTATCCACTATCCATTATACTACACTGCTTGTTTAAAATAAATTTTAACATTTGTACAATTAAAAATATTTAAAAATGTCAGGCATAAGAAAAGAAAGATTTAAAGGATTAATCAGGAAATTTGCAGACTGGTTCTGAGCTGATATTAAAGGTCAAAGTAAAATAACATCAATGAGCACCAGATCTGCCACCTGTATGTTTTCCAGCTGCTATAATTCTCTGACTGCTTCCAGGTAGTGATTTTACATTCTCTGTCTCTCTTTTCAGTCATCCATCTTCTCTTGTTCTATGCATTCCTTAGAAACTGCCCTAGATTTTTATGCCTTCTAAAACACTTGGCCATTCTGCATGTTAACAGCAGCCATATCACTCTGCAACTCACTGAAGCTAAGCAAGTGTGAGCCTGGTCAGTACCTGGATGGGAGACCTCCTGGGAAAAACCTCAGGTTCCTGCTGGAAGAGGTGTTAGTGGGGCCAGCAGGGGGCACTCACCCTGCGGTCCATGTGGGTCCTAATGCCCCAGTATAGTGAAGGGGGACACTATACTGTAAACAAGCGCCGTCCTTGGGATGAGATGTAAAACAGAGAGTCAGAGGGCCTGACTCTCTGTGGTCATTAAAAATCCCAGGGTGTTTCTCGAAAAGAGTAGGGGTGTAACCCCGGCGTCCTGGCCAAATTTCCCATTGGCCTCCAATAATCCCCCTCTATGAACTGGCTTCATTACTCTGCTCTCCTCCCCACTGATAGCTGGTGTGTGGTGAGCGTTCTGGCGCACTATGGCTGCCGTTGCATCATCCGGGTGGATACTGCACATTGGTGGTAGTTGTGGAGGGGAGACCCCATTACCTGTAAAGCGCTTTGAGTGGAGTGTCCAGAAAAGTGCTCTATAAGTGTAAGCAATGTTTAATTATTAATTATTATTAATTGCTGGAGGGGGACCAGAGCTCTTAATAGAATATTGTTTACCTTGATATAATCTTCTGCAAAGTCTTCATGAGAATACAGTCAGTCAGATCTGCAGGCAGAGAATAACAACATAGTTGGCTAATGAAGAACAGTTTAAAGCAAAACAGAAGCATTGTTTTTCATCCTATACCCTATGATATTTAAATAAAAATATTTATATCTTACTATAATTAACACACTGTGTGTACTATAAATATTAAAGAAGCAAACTCTTATTTTTTCAACAACATTTTACGACATATATTTATATGATATCATTAAGAGTCTTTTCCAACCAAGTTCTCCCGCTTAACTTTCCAAACAGCACTAGATAACATTACATCTTGAAACAATCAACACTTCAACCTTAATTCAGCAATATATTGCAGCATATAACATACAGACAATTATATTCCTAAATATGCTAAAACAGTAAGTGAAGATAATACAGTCAAATAATCTTAAATAACAGTTTTTGTCTTGTTTTTCTTCTAAGTGTAGCATTAGTAAACCACGTTATGATGTTTAGGCTTAACATACTTTTGAAGTTAGCATGAAAGTGCAATTTGCAGTATGAGAAGAGATGAGGAGTGATGTTTGAAAGTTTGCACAAATGCAAAAACCTTGCCTGAGGAAATGAGAAAGAGGCAGGCGAGAATGACTGGTGACATTTTCACACCTTCACATACAAAGATACTCCTCGAAAGTGAACTTTGTTTACAGAGAACACAAAATTGTGTTACCACCCTAGTGATAAACTCCAAGACTATTGGTGCTATAGCTATTATAGCTGTCAGCGGAATACAATATGTTTAGTTGATGCACTTAATACTGACACTCCCACCTGTGATCTCAGAGTGATATTCAGGTTTCTCAGACTTTCACAGCAGAAATAATGCTTTTTGTTTTTGAGTGCTTAGTTACTTTATGAGATTCTAAATTTTTATTCAAAGAATTACAAGCACAGTTGATTTTTGTCACGAGTGCCAGCCAGCCCAGATCAACCCACAAAATAGCTAACCAGTGCCAGCAGCGGGTTCATAATAACAAAAGCCACCGCACATGTTAACCCATCATGACACGCCCTACAATGCGGTAAGCAGAACTATCTAAACCACCAAACCCACTTCCCGCTGCTCGGTATTGAGTCTTCTCCTAGAGAGCTCTACCTCACCTTTGTTTGTACCTAGTTTGCGATACTTCTTCTGGTTCCTGAACTACCCTTTTACCCCTTGACCTTGAACCTCGCCTACTGCTTTGGATTGTACACCTGTCTCTGTATCTCCTGGATTTCGAACTACCTTTCGCCTTTCGGCCACAATTTTACCTGATGTTTTGGGTTATACGCCTGTTACGATATCTACCCACTCCTGCATCTGCATAGGATCTGCATACCTTTCATTGGGGATTCCTTACAGAATACCAAACCTCAAGATGGATCCTGCGGACGCTCAAGCTTTTCGCTTCCTCCTCCATCACCATTCCCATGCCCTCTCCCAGCTTCAGTCGTCAGTTCCGCATATCACTAACCACGTCGCCTGGCTTTCGTCTCCCCCCGTCTCCCGGACCCCACACTGACTCCTACAACGTCTTTTGCCCAAGCCTCTGCGCCGCAAACCACTCCCCCAACCTTACTGTTTGTTCTCCCCGAGAAATAGGACGGTAATTCAACGGGCTGCAAAGGTTTTTTTGCTTAATGCCACCTGGCATTCCAGTTGCATCCATAGCGTTTTCCTGCTCCTTGGAAGCAGACTGGATTTGCATTCTCCTTGCTCACAGGCAAGGCATTGGATTGGGCAGCGGTCTTGCTGGCTAGGGGAGACTCTCAGTTTTCCCATTTTCGTCTTTTTGCGGACCGGCTCCAGATGTGCTTCTCTCAAAGCAACCCTGAACTGACTCGCCTTCGGCTGTCGGCGCTTCACCAGGGCGACAGACCACTGCAAGATTACGTGGCGGAATTCCAAACCCTCGCCATTGAGTTTGCCTGGAACCCCAAGGCTCTGGTCTGTCTCTTCTGTAAGGGTCTCTTGGAGGAGTTGAAGGACCATCTGGTGCTCACGCCAATTCACACCCAGTCTCTTGAGGTCTCAATCATTCCGCTGGTAGAATTGGACACCCGCATTAAGCTTCAGAGAGCAGAGAGACACCCAGAAAGGAGACCTGTGCATCCCCAAAGGCTCTCTCCCTTCGGTGCCTGGTCTGCCACATGCCCCTCTTTCCTTGCAGGAAAAGGAAAGGCGCTGCCGGGTGGGACAATGTCTGTACTGCTCTGCCTCAGACCACCTGCTCGCTGCTTGTCCTTCAAGACCCCCATACCCACCTCGAGCCCTTCAGCAGCCAACCGCTAAGATCAGTAGCATTGTTTTTTCTCAAGCCTCTTTCGGTTCCCTATTCCCGGCCGAGAATTCATGAAGGCTCTTTTGCTTCCCTCTCACCGAACCTGCAACTGCGCAATAGAATTGCTGCCGGGAACCCTCCTACCCAAGGGACGCATCTACCCTCTAACTCAGACAGAGAATCAAGCCCTGCAAGACTTTATTAAGGAGGCCCTGGATTCGCCCCTCCTCATCCCCAGCCTGTGCTGGGTTTTTTTTAGTGGGAAGAAGGATGGCTCCTTGCGGCTGTGTATTGACTACAGAGGGCTGAACTCCATTGCAGTCAAACATCGCTACCCCCTGCCTTAAATCCCAGCGACTCTGGAGTCCTTATGGGTAGCCTCCATCTTCTCGAAACTAGACCTACAGTATGGGGGGCTTACAATCTAATCAGGATACACGAAGGGGATGAGTGGAAGACGGCCTTTATGACCACGCATGGGCATTATGAATACCAAGTCATGCCCTATGACCTCGTTAATGCCCCTGCGGTCTTCCAGTCTTTCATGAACGACATTTTTAGGGACTTTATTGGAAACTTTGTTTTGGTATATCTGGACGACATTCTTATTTTTCACTTTCACTTTATGTACTCTGTACCCTGTCAGAAATGTCTACGTCTACAGTGTCTATAGCATTGTCTTGTCAGTGCCTTGTCTGTATTCGCACCGTAGACCTGGAGAACAGTTTCTCGCTCCTCTGTATACTTTGGCTGGAATGTGTTTGGCTGGAATGACAAGTGCTTGCATTGTACTTTTTATCCAACATCTCTTAACATGCAGTACAGACTGACATCCACTTCATCCACCACTGAAATGTGAAGTGAGAATTTTCTTCACCAAAGGCCAGACTGTGTTAACATTCTATTCTTACGAATAGTGTCATTAAATCTTTAATGACCATATAGCCAAAACCTCAGAATAACATCTCTAGCATGCCTGTCCTCATGGCAGCACTGTGGAGTAGGCTAGGTCTACCACAGCAGCCCGCCATGGCTTTCCCACCTGTCAGTCAGACGTAGCTTAGCTTAGGTTCTCCTAGCCACAGTGGGCAGTGATTTGTTACCAGCGTGTACGAGTGGCTGCTGCATTTTCTACCCCTTCCCACGTGATGCCGGCCTGTTGTAGATCTTCTCAGAACGTGCTCCTTCAGGTCTTCGTTGGCCTTCCTCTTTTCCTTTTCCAGCCCGGGTTAATCCATCTCATTGCAATCTGTGAATGCCGGTGGTGTGGTAGGCGCAGAATATGGCCTGCCAGCCAGCGTCTGCATTCTGTCACTGTGTCTTGCAGCCTCCGTAAGTTGGCTCTTTGTAAGATTTTGTTCATTTGCAATATAGTCGCTGAAGGTGACATTAAGTATTTTTCAAGGGCAACGCTGGCGGAAAACATTTAGCTTCTGTGCTATTCAAGTTGTGCTTTTTCATGTTTCACTGGCGTAAATCACAGTAAGTAGGACTATGGCTTTATAAAGGCGGATTTTTGTGTCAATGCTGTTGATGGACATATCGAGTGCATTCGCTGGAATACTGCCACCTCCTTGCCTATTCTGCTATTAACTTCTTTTTTATGTCCCCTGTTGTGCCCTGTCATTGGGGCAGTGGTTTGGAAAATCACCTACTGCAACACCTACTGGGGCACCAGCACAACTATAGACCAGCAACCTAATTGTTCTTCTAGGTCTCACATACCTACACATTCAGACATCTGAGCTCTGACAAGTTAATCCTGCAGTTTCTTAAATAAATGTTTCCTTATTTCCTTTTGTTTATTAAGCTTTTAATGAGCTTAAATTGCTGCTTCCTGTATGTAGTGGTAAAGTTGTGTAATTGTGTTTTGTTCTATGTACTATTTGTTTCCTTCCTGAGATACTGTATATAATAATAATAATAATAATAATAATAATAAAAAACTTTATTTTATATAGCGCCTTTAAAGGTGGCTTCTCGAAGCACTTTACAGGATGACAATAACAATAAATAAGAAGAAAACAACAATATATGATTTTAAAGAATGAAATTCTATTTTGGCGTGTCTAATTCTTGGTCCTGAAAAGAGCTCTCTTCAAGAGATTGAATTCCTTTAATTTGTCTGTGTGTGACACTTCTTTAAGTTCAGGTATTAAGCTGGTTGCCCTTCCTTAAACAAATTAAAGAGCAGGAATATCCTTTTTGTATCCACAATATTCAGAGCTCATATCCTTACATTGCATAATTTGTTATTTAAATTTTATATTTTTCATTATACTGTATATCCTAATGTATGTTGCCTTATTTTACTGCTTCCCGCATTGTCTGAACACATTGATGAACTTATATAAACCCATACAGGTCACAGCCTCCACTAATCAGACACAAGCCCCTGCTTCTTCCCACAGACGCTGACGCACATCCTAATTATCCAACCACGTCCCTAGTCCTACACCACACCTTCTGACCACCCACTACTTAAGGGCTCCTCACCTGCACCTCCTCGCTCAGTATTAAGTTAGTTCCTATAGAGCTCACCACCCTTATAAACCCCCTTGTCTGAGAGAACTATTGTCTTCTGGGTTCTAGACCTACGCATCCTCCTGACCACGACTTTTTTGCAAAGCGACTCAGCTAAGTACACCTGGCATCCGCTCTCCATATAATTTCTTTGCTTAATATCTTTAGCTAATGTCAAGGATGTTGGAAGTGACAAGCCGCAGAATGGCAGGAGAGCGGAAAAAGACCCATATGCGTAGCGGTGGAACGGGGGATTAGCCGGGGCTCAGCAGTTCAGGAGTCTAATAGAAACCAAAGCCCTCAGGCAGCGGACGTGGGGTGACCTGGTGCTAGGCGGGTCTCAGGACATCCAAACATCAATGCTGAGCGAAGGGGAATGAGTGACCCGGAAATAATAGCCCCAGAGAGAGAGACACCGGAAGGACAGCAAAGCACAGAAAACTAGGGACAGGACAGAGAGTGACAGCTAAGTACCGCATAGGGTCCAATCCCCTTGCTGAACCTCCCGGTGCGTTACAATACACTGTTTTCAGAAAAAGCTCAAGATCAGAGTCACCAATTTTGAAGCTATGGTGATCACTTTTATTTAATCTTGATTTATCAAATGTCATTTATCAGGAGTATACCCTGTGCTTGATTCTGACTAAATATTCTTGGTCTCCTGGTGCGTCTAAAATACTTGATACTGCTCAAATATTTATGTCACTTACAATTTTGTTTGGCGGATGCTCATATCCAAAGGTCACATTAGGTCAAAAACAATTAATTGTATGTAATTGTTTTCCTTTCTTCTTTTTGCTGTTGCTTCTCTTCAGAAAACATGATAATCTACCAAGTCACAGTCATAGACTACAATAAAGAGTTTACTTTAGCACATCAAGAGTGTGAAAACAAAATGACCAAAAAGGCACATTAGTGATTTTTAAATGCTTTATTGGGTAGTTTTGAATGTTTTATCACTATCATTTACGGACAAAACTTTAGAAGATCAAAGAGAGGACCAATGAGAGGAGTACTGGGTCACAAGTCAAGTAAAACACAAAGCAAGTTGATCAACTGATCAATTTCTGCTCATATTTTCTTCCATGGGAATAGTGGAGCTCTGAAAAAATAAAATAAAAATCAACATGAACGCACGAGAACCACTGAACCTAATGGGAAATCACAGTTTACTAATTATATTGTGCATATCCTTGATGGACGTTTAAAATATTTGTTTCTCCATTGCTATTTCTTTACATATCACATGTGCTGGACTTAGAAATAAAAGTCTTAAAAGTAACTCTTACTTGCAAAGTTTTATTTTAATACAAGCTTTAGCTTCTCCATCCTCAGTTTGAAGTTCATCAACAAGTTTGTTAAGATTTTTGTTGACAATACCCCTGCAGGGACCTGCAAGCACAGAAAGTTTTCCACATGCTTCCTTGACACATTTAGCAATAGCTTCCTGCAGAATAAAACATAAAACTGTTATTATTATTATTAAATAATAAGCTTCAATAAGCTTGATTTCGTGACAACCTGAGGAAGCTGTATGATAAATTCAACATTTACAGATCTGTATCTTGCTGAGCTCCTAGTGTAATGGGCGTATTTGTGCCCAGTACTGCAGTACTGTACTGTACTGTAAAGGAAACACTGCTTTGATATACTGTATTCTCTCTCACTTGTAAACTATTCTAAATGCGTTTAGGTCTATTTACAGTAAGTGACCTTCAGCTGTGTTTTTAGAGCAGTGACTCTTAGCATGCCTGCATCTTCTGAATTATTATAAATACACAGGTTCGTTCCAAAAACCCATCATGACCATCAGGTATGGTCAAAACTGCATCATCGAAAGCAAGTAAAATAAGTCTATGGTTTATTATTTTTAGTCTTTGGTAAGATGAAGACAACAGACTGGTTGCTTTTTATCACTGTGTTTTTTAATTGAGAGTAGAACACTGTTTAAAAAAACTGCTAATTGATGTCATACCATACTGGCACCTCGTGCTCTATCAGTGAGTTACAGTAGATCAGAAACACTACATTGTTTACCTTGGCATCATTAGATGAGAGCTTTTTCTTCACCATCTTCACAATTTTCTTGCAAATTGTACACTTTAAAAATTCCTGCTGGGACTCATTCTGTTCCTGTACCAGAGATTGAGATTGTTACCTCCAGGATTGATTTTCAACTCACGTACAAAGTTTTAACTTTGAACAGGTCATTTCAATATCTTAAAAAGAAATTCTGATTAGAATACTACCGCATCTTAATAACCAACCAAGGCTCTAGACATTTTCAACATGTTTTGAAGGGCAATTGTGCACTCTCTGTATCATCTCAATTTCAGCTTTCTAAAAGCATTTGGAATATTATGGACTTTTAAATGCATCAAGTAATGACGAGAGGAGACTATTCAGCCCATCTTGTTCACTTGGTTTTTTAGTTGCTAACCAAATCAAAACATTCATCCACTCTTTTGTAAAAGAGCCCAGAGATCAGGCTGTTAGTTGTGTGACTGGTTCAGATACCCATAACTCACTTGAATTTTGTGACCTTTCTTAATTGGATATGAGCTTGTCCTCAAACATTGCTTACCTTCATATAGCCTTCTGCAAAGTCCTTATCATGGACTTAACTGTAGAACTGTAGAAAAAACAAGAGATACCAATGATTAATGTTGAATAGATTAATGCTATTCTGATAATTGTAATTCCAAATTTTGTTATATTTCCATTTAATAAAATTTAATAAACAGACTGCTAGACATTTGGTGTAACAGGGGGATCTCAGTTTTTCTCAAAGCAGACCTACATTGTTCAAGTGCATAAACTAAACAATTAATTCAGATGCTTAGAATCTCAGTTCCTTCCATATGGTTTCCCAGACTGCAGTGGAAAAGATATCCCAGTAAAGTCCCCTTTTATAACTCTACAGCAGTAGCCCCTGGTACCAAGAGGAAAATGCAATAAAGAAGAATTCAATCTATAATGAGACTTGTTACACATTTCAGCCTCTGGGTAGGAAAATTCAACACAATAAAGTAGATTTCACAATAAACAACAATAAAACACTGATGATCATTGTTTATTAATAACATGCCATTTAAAATAATCATGTTAAATAAAAATAGTATTTATTGTGTTAAACATTACATAAAAATGATCACAGCATAACTAGGGAGCAATTGGTCATGACTGTATATGTACAGTATGTATATTGTGATACAAAATATCTTGTCTTATAAGAAGAGTGAAAACCGAGAATTAGTGACACATGAAACCTCACCTGAAAAAAGCAAAAAGCAGGCAGATGAGAATAATTGGAGACATTTTCATATTTTCTGATATCAGAGAATCTTCAGATGCTTCAGGTCTCTGCTGACCATCAATTTATACTGCTTGGGCCCACCCTAATCAAGCCTACGAGAATGAAATTATAGAAGATTTGGTCAACAATAGGAAAACCACTCAAAGGCAACATATATCATGGGCACTACTGTTGCCCAAGTCTTCAGAATGGGCAACAAATTGATGTTCATGTTCCTCATTCTCAGGAATGGTTTAAAGAGGAACTCTGTTTTATCAGATGTGTTCATTTGTGAAATTATACATTTCTACATGGAAAGCACTTTAACATTCCCTAGGATAAAGAGTGCTGTGTAAATACAATTGATATTTATTAAGGGAATATTAATCAATTATCACTAACGTCAAACAATGTTACAGCTCAGATGCACATTTGAGGGCAAAGTCACTGCCTTTAACACTGATAAAAGCGAATAACTGGACCTGTAACAACACTGTCTTTTTGAATGCCTGTGCTCTATAATTCCATCCTATTAGTTAATTTCTTGCACAGAAAGAGAGAACCATTCGCGTATGAATGCGATAACTGTAACAACAGTGCCAACACTTTACTCATTGGAAATCTCTAATCTGTTTTGTTCCAAGATTAATTTTCTCTAAACAACGTTTGGTAAAAATTAAAACAAAGAAGGGCGACATGGTGAAATGTAATTAGAGATGTTGTCTCATGAATCTTGTATCCTGTGGTCTGATTTTAGAAGTGCTGAACTCTGCGACAAAGCTTTGCTAGAAAAATAACCACAAAAGCACAATGTGATCTGATACAACAGACATGTTCAGAAAACAATCAAACTTATCATTAAGAGAACAAACAAATTGAGTAAGAGAGAGATGTACATGTTTTCTTAAAATTTACAGAGCACTTTTTAACCTGAAGGATTACAGTGTTTTCTACAAATGGGAGGGTTCCCACTACATTCACTTTTGTAGTGCAGCCCCCATGTGGCTGATATTCAGCAGCCATTATGCACTAGCAGCTCCACTGAAGAAATTAAGAAGAGAAGTGAGCAATTGTTTCACCAACTGAAATAAACAGGATTATTTCTTAGAATTCTGTAAGATTACATTAATTCTATAGCTTTGGTGGTCAAAACATATAGGATAACAACACTTAGAAGAGGGCGACGAGGTTTAATTAATGTCTTTAATGATGAAGTAGTCAGGATCTCGATTTAACATCTCATCTGAAGAATATTTTTTTTCTTTGGGAGCTCCAGTTTCCTCCCACAGTGCAAAGACATACTGGTAGGGTAACTGGCTTCTGGGAAACTGGCCCTGGTGTGAGTGTGTCCGTGTCTGTGTGTGCTCTGAGATCTACTGGTGTCCATTCCTAGGTGTGCCTGTTGCTCTTCCATGACCCTGTATTTGGTAAAGTGGTGAGAAAATGTAGATATACTGTAGATATACTCCAGACCTCTGTGCATTATAACATGTCTGGCTTCCCTGTGAGCCTGAATTGAAAGAAGCGGTTAGAAAATGGATGAACAGACGGATTTTCACTATATATCCTAACATATTGTTGCCTAATTTTACTGATTTTTTACCTTGTCTGGATGAATACTTACAGTTCGTACCTACCAAGCAACCTCAAGATGTCACCCATCTTTTATTTATCACGAATATTCTTGACACTCATTTCTTGTTGTATTGCTTTTGCTACTTTAATTCTGTTGCTCCTATTTTTGTGTCATTTACAAATGCATCAAGGCTTTAGATAAAGCCTTTATCCAAGGGTGACAATGAGTAAACTACATCATATGGCATCTTTGTTTTATCCTATTTTTTGTTGTTTCTGTTACACTTGCTGTATCAAGATATAGACTGCCTTTCTATTTTTATTTAAAGGAATTACAATTTTTTATGAGCACATCATGAGAGTTACTGTAAATGCAATGACACAGTAGGCACAATAGTGATTTTTCTAATACTTTATTGAGTCGTATCATTGGGACCAAATGTCAGAGTACAGGACAAGGGACTAGTGAGAGAAGAACTGGCCACAGGCTCATCAAGAATGGCATCAATTGTCGTCTTGTGCATCCATTTCTGCTCACATTTCCTTCCAGGGAAATGGTACTGCACTATAAAAGGCAAAAGTAAGATTAACACAAATACAAACCAGGAGCAGAGGAGTTAAAGGTGAAACCACAATTGACTAATCATATTGTTCATATCCATGAAAAACTGTGAAATGTCTCTTTCAATGTGATTCTTCCAATAGTAGTTTAGAAAGATGTTGCTTAAGCTCCTTGCTGTTTGTTGGGATATCAACTGTGCTGCTTCAAAGCTAACATTTTGAAAGTAACTCTTACCTGCAAAGCTTAATGTGAACACAAGCATTCTTTGGTCCATCATCAGTCATAAGTTCATGCACCAGTTTTTCAAGATATTTTTTTACAATACCCTTGCAGACTGATTTTAATGGACGCATTTTTTCACACACATCATGGAGACTTTTAATAATATCATCCTGCAAATAAGAATCAAGAAATCAGCAACACTCTGCAGAAGAGTTAATGTCATGACAGCCAATGCAAGCAGTATTACAAATTTATAATCAATGCTTTCTCAGAGGCACTGTAACATGTGTAATGTGTAACACATTAAGTACACTAAATTGAAGACTAATGAATAGGGCATATTTGTGCTAAATAAAACCTCAAAGGCAGTAACCACAGTGTAATGATTACACAGACAGGGGCAGGCCATGGAGAATATACAGAATAAGAGTCCATACAGCATAGAACATGATGGCTGGATTTTCACAGTCTCCAGGACACACTTCTTTGAAATTTGTGCTCTCACACTAGTATTCTACTGATGATTTTCTTATGTATTTAATAATATTTGTCAATCAGTGAGGAATGCTGAGGCGCCAAATATATTTTAGCTTAATGTAGTGAATGCAGATGATCTCTGTGTAGTCAGTGGTTTTCAACTTTGTACAGTGCAAAGACCAGTTATGGAACTTAACTAGAATTTCCAAACTAGTGTAATATAAAGTTAAAGGTGACACTATATTGTAGGAGGTACTGTCTTTTTGGATGAGACATTTAAGCAATGCACTAACTACTTAATCAGTAACATTCCTATGGAATGGGTCATAAGAATAGCATCCTAGCTAGTTCTATACAGGTTTGGACAAGGTTGCCTCCTAAATGCCCACAGCTATCCACCCCTGACCCTAAAATGGAAGTTAAGGTCAATGGCCTCCTGGAATGGATGTACTCTTTAATATTTTGAATTATAATGGAAAGCATAAACAGTTCAGACTTGGTTAGTATCTTGAATTAAAGAGAACACCCTTGAGATCCTTTCTGAACCTTCATATTTTGAACATGTCTTACTCAGTATACATACTAGAAATAAATATAAAAAACAAAACAGGAAAAAATAATGGACACATTTTATTGTCCTTCTTCAAAAGCCAATATCTCAAGTTGTGGAACACCTAGGATGAAAATTACCAGGTCTTCTCTAATGTGTCTTTTAACTTGTATACAAATTTGAGTTATTCAACAAACATTGGCATAAATAAAGGCTGGTCCTGGAATGATTTTGTCCTTCCTAGAGATGTGAAATAAATAATATATAATGTTTTCATTGGGTTTTCCACCACTGTGCGCTGGCTCTGTGTCCAAGGATCTGCGCCTGTGGCTGTTAGGTTACTTGTTCAAATGCTGCAGCTGGCAGAGGAATCCTACTCTGTTGGGCCCCTGAGCAAGGCCCTTAACTACATCTGTTCCAGGGGTGATGTATAAGTGGCTGACCCTGCGCTCTGACCCCAAGCTTCTCTCCCTGTCTGTGTCTCTCATGGAGAGCAAGTCAGGGCATTTGAAAGGACAAATTCCTAATACAAGGAATTGTATATGGCCAATAAAGTGATCTTATCTTCTATTGTATGGACTTCTGCTTGTACTAGAGAGCCCACATATAAAGTTTATAGAGAAAAAGAGTGTTTTTTGGCACATTTTGAACGCTTCTGATGTGTATTTACAGTATGACAGATTGACAAGAGGCTATGTGATCTTTCATTTCTTGATAGAATAACAATTATATAGAAAAGACAGGCAATGCAAGGACAACTAAGAACTCTCTCTTTGCTAAAACCCTTCTTAAGATGTCTCTAAATGGTCAGAATTTGATGAATGACAGCTGTAACTTCCTATAACATCATCTTTTTCAGTAGCCCAGTCAGTTTGAAAACATATGGGGTCCTTCAGCAACCATTTCCTTTTGTTTACTGTATTTTCCATGTGGAAAGTTTTACTCTATATAAGTAACTTTTTCAAAGATAATGGATTTTATGTAGTTTGATGATTTTTTTCTTCGGAACTTCTCTAAATCGAAACGCTAGATATACCTTCAAAAACTATTTGTTTTATGCTTTTGTATCTGGATATGAAACACTGCTAAAAAGATTAGGTTTTCCTTTTTGTTGTGATATACAGTATGGTTCGTAGTGTTGTTTTTTTACCTTGCTGGTCATACTATTTATAATACCCCCGTTGTGCAGTTTCTGTCTGAGGTTGAAATTATGCTATTGATTTCTTTGTTTATTACAAAATAGTTTCTCTGTTGTAAAAAAAATATGGTTGTGTTAAGAGGAAAATATAGATCACTTGCATTTGTGATATTTTGAGAAAGGATTAAAAAATGTTGTTTTCAGTAATGAAAAGTGTAGTATTAGAAGTGAAATGACACTTGTAGTCAGATGGGCCTACGGATAAGGTTAAATTACATTTGTTGAGTACTCCTCGATCTCCTGTTCAGTGGGTATGCTGATATACAATGGTTACCATGCCTCACTCAGATGGATGCTACACTTCAATGGTGGGTGAATAGGGTTCACTCTATATACATAAACTTTGTATAAACTATACACATTATACATTGAGAACCTTTAGTATACAAAATGCTATACAGATGGAAGGAATTATTTAGACTGATTATTCATATACATGTTTACACTTATTATCAAATCTGCTTTAATCACGGCATGTAAAATAAATCCATTTTTAGTCTCTTGGTTAGCTGGCTTTCAGAGAATGTCATCACTTCATTTTAGATTGTATTTTTGAACATTCTTTGAACACCTTTCAACTGGTATTACCCATCTTGCCTTGGTTTACCTTGGTAGCATCCTCTGGGAGACTTTTTTTCACTATCTTCATAATGGCCTGGCAGGCTTTACAGCGAAATTTCAGTCCCTGCTGGGAGTCTCCATGCTCCTGTATGAGAGAGATTCAGATTCTTATTATCTGGATTTATAACTCATCTACAGAATGCAACATCTCTTTTTTGTGAACCATCCATGTATTGTGTATAGCCACGTCACGTGAAGGGCTGTGGCAAGAAAAACCTCATCTGGCTGACACAGGGCCCAAGGTGGGACTCATACACAGGAAATACTGTGGCCAGCATTGGTTGAAAGGAAACTGGAGCAGCCAAGAAAACTCAAATGAACTGAAAATTCTGAGGCAGGACTAGCTGGTGTGCCACCATACCAATGCTTTTGCAAAACAATTTATCTTAGCAAAACAAACAATCCCCCTCCTCCACACCATCAGTACACCCCCTTAAGCTACTGCCACAGGACAATTAAAATAATGAGATGTCCAAACAACTTTACTTCCCGGAGTGGAAATGTCAGTAAAAGAAGGAAGAAGAGCCCGGCAGCTTGCGCTGACTGTTCAAGTCATGAATTATGTGAAGACCTTCCTCAATAAAAATGTCACCCAGAATGTGAATCCCTTTATTTCTTCAAAATGAAGAACAGAATTTTTTCTCTAAAATGTTATTATAAAAAATAGAAGAATGGAAATGGTAGTTCTTCTGAGATTTTGTGGCTCTTTCTGTCAAATGTCAGGTTGTAAGTAAATATATATTGATATGACAAAAGTGGAAAGTACAAGTACCTAATATAATTCAGATATTGAATTTCATATACAGAGACCAGACTGTCTTTTGCCTCACTCTACATAGAGGTATAAACAAGTCACATTTATAAATGTAAAGGTACAGCAATTCTGCCCAGCATTTTACTTGAACTGCCCTAACTTGGCAGGAGGTCTCAGTAGTTTCCTTGCTCAAATATAAATACAGTGGAACCCTCTGATTCTGGCTCAAGGTTCAATGGCACTGAAAAAGTTAAATATGGATATCCAAATGTATGAAGTCGATCAGTGATGGGTGAAAATTAAAGGTAAAATTGTTATGCAAATGCATAAAGTAATTGTAAAATCATACATGTCATGCCAGTAAATACACTGTAATAGTTCTGACCTCAGGTTTATTGCTATAAACATATACAAATGTTAGTTCTATACCCTTCAAGAATTGCTCATGGAATGAAAAGCCAATACACATAGTGTTAATGCACATATAAACCAGCCTTGACACCAGCCCTGTATTTCTGTCCCTCTGCGTTATACTGTAGAAGGAATTTGCACTGTTAAGTTCCTGGATCTCTTTTCTCTGATCTGTCTTCTCTTGTTTCAGTTTTGCTAAACACCTTTCAGAAGCATGTGGTAACTCGAAATCTGAAATTGCTCAGAGGGTACTGGCCAATGTGTTCTTCATTAAACATTGTTTACCTCCAGAAAAGCATCTGCAATGTCTTCTTCGTCAAAATGACCAGAGTCAGCCAGGGCTGTGGAAAGAGGTAAACTATACAACTTGATTCTGAAGAATGAATAGTGCAAAGAAGAAATACTTTTTTTCAAAGAAGTGAGAATATCACTTTTGTAAAAGTGACTGAATAATATATTTCAGTCTCTCACAAATCTCTCTCATTTTTAACTAATTCCATAACAGTAATGTTATTTTTGTCAAATGGTGACTGAAATTGTACACATTCCTAAACAACATAATAATCCTTCATTTAATTACTACACTTTTAACTATGCATCTTAATATTCTGATGATTTTTATATTTTTCACAAAAGTTCTAGAGGAGGAAAATAATGTGTCATCATAGACACTTAGACTTTTTCATAGATGATTTCTTTAAGATATAGGGTATATCTGCACAGTAGGATTTCACCTATGTTTCATTTTCATAAACAAAGAGGATAATTTTGATCCCCAAATCCTCCCACAGCATATACCCCTACCAAAAGATGTGGAATAATCTGCTATAGCAGGCCATGGTAACAAAACTACATTTTCCTAATTGTAATACACACAAAAAAACACACAAATGAAACATTTGTATTTGAAAATGAGGAACAAAACAATAACAATAAGAATGATAATGGTGATGGCAATTGTTTAATTAATAACAGTGTAACTGAATGTAAACAATAAAACTAAGAAAATACATTAGTATTATTTGGATTTTAAGTTTTTATACATATATATATAATAAATAATATTTGTCCTGAGGGGTCCAGAAGAGAAGATTAGGCAATGAGCAAAGAACAAGTGAAAACTTACTCGAGGAAGCAAGAAGCAGGCAGATGAGAATGATGCGAGTCATTTTGACACCTTCTGGTAGTGGGTGCTCTTCAGATGCATCAGCTCTCTGCTGATCACCAATTTATAGTATTTGGGACCACCCTAGTCAGGGAATCTAAGCCTATGTGGTTCTTCAGTTTGTCATTTACAGGAAACCTCTCTACAGCTACATGTGTAGCCTCATGTTGCTTATTGTAGTTTGTCCACCTGTGGTGAATTAAAGCAGAATGTTTTGTTCCTTTTGCTGTATATTGTTTTTGAGTGTTGTACAATTTTCCATGCAGTCACAGAATTTCAAAGCACAGATACACCTCTGAGGGTATAGTCATTGTCTGGCTGCAAGACTGAATTTGTTAACTATTTGTTAATTTGATTAATTATTTTCAGTATTGTAGGTAAGTACTAGAGAATAATTATACTTATATTTATATGATTTACATTAAAATCAAGGCTATAGGACATAGTAAGATTATATTGTTAAGAATATACAGTAATTAAACAGAAGACATAAATATTGTCCCACCGAAGGAAAAAGAAAATAGCAGGAGCCCAAAATCGGATTAGAATTGAGAAGATTGTAGATGTATCAGAATTAAATAATGCAGGACATTTTGGAGAGAAGTTATTCCTTGCCATGTTCAGGATTGTTCTGGCAGTGCAAACCGGTTAGAGAGAAAATTAAGCTGGTAATGAGGTTGCTATCAACGTAATTAAGTGTTAATTAATATGCAATATCAATAAAATTAGTACAAGAAACCCATTATTGTTTCAGTTCTGGTCTTATATCAGACTCTTCTTAACGGCTGCCTGACCCAATTTCTTTGCATACAAAAATGGTCAAAAGTAGTTAGTTAGTATTAAGTTCTTTAATGTTTTTTTCTTTAAATCTGTAGCTGGGCAAAACTGGGCAACTGCCAGTGTGCTGGATGCTTTTGCTGGATGTCATTTTACCAACAGTTTGCAAATGTGTAAATCTGTAAAATTTAGTGTTAGAAGACCTACATCTGGCCACATCTATAGTGACACTCCACTGCATTATGGAAAAAGAGGAAAGACTTACAAGGTACAGTACTACTCAAAGGAGAAAGAAACAAAAAAGCACACAGTTCTGTCTAAAGCAACATGCAAGATCAGGGGCGGAGCGGTGGCTCTGTGGCTAAGGATCTGTGCCTGTGACTGAAAGGTTGCCAGTTCAAATCCCGTGACTGGCAGAGGAATCCTACTCCATTGGGCCCCTGAGCAAGGCCCTTAACCCTAACTGCTCCAAGGGCACCATACAATGGCAGACCCTGTGCTCTGACCCCAAGCTTCTCTCCCTGTCTGTGTCTCCATGGAGAAAAGCTGGGGTATGCAAAAAGACAAATTCCTAATGCAAGAAATTGTACAGGGCTAATAAAGAAACATTATCATTATCAAATAGTGAAGTCCAGTTCCATTTTTACTTATTTTCTTCTAGCTGAGGATTTCTATTTAAATTTATTAAGCACTTTAAGCACTATACAATGAATTAACACAAAATAAACCAATATTACGTATATGTTCTATGATGTAGATTTAACAGGCAGCAGACAGGAGGGGGTGTGTGTTCTTCTAGTTACTTTGTTTGCTCTACTACTATTTCACTACTATTCACTACTATTCACACATCAATAGCAGTTACTAGAACAGGTAATGAAAACATATTTTCAGTTTAAGTGCATGGAAAAGATTTTTTAGAAGAAACCAAATTTCAAGGCAGCTGACCAAGCTGAATAAGAGACTACATGCCTGTAAATTCTATAAGCTACAAGGGGCATGGTTTGGCAAGAAGCTGTGGGTATCTTGGCTTACTAATTACAACCCTATACCTCATGCCACTACTTTGACTGTGAGTCTGAGAATCGTGGTCCCAGTCAGCTAGTGACATGACCCACACTGTGTTTGACCTACCCATGCAAGACATCTTGTCACAGAACTAAAAACCTGCACTTAAAACAGTTGTCATACTGGTTGAACTACACAGGAAGCCCTCTGATTAAAGGATTAAAGTATTACTGAAAATAGAATGACAGTGACAAAAGATAAGGAACTCATTATCTTTCAGTAATATGAGAATGTTTATTGAAAGTAGTTGCAAGTAGCTCAGTTTTTATTTCTGTCAATCATCTGTCATGTAAATTTTTGCAAGAACCTAGTAAAAAGATCATAACCATACAATGTACACACATCTTTTTTAAGAAACTCACATGGACAAGAAGAAGAGACTACATTAAGCTCTAAAACTAATTCTGTATATTTAAAATACACATTGTAGTGTATAACTCTGTACTTTGTTAATGTGATTTTTTTCTGCTTATGACAAAAATGTTAATGCAAAAATATCAGAAAGTAACCATATAATTTCAGGGAAAACAGACAAGATTTCATGAGTTCAGTTACTGCAATCTCTTAATAGCTCTGTGTGAACTAACCTGCATCCTGTGTGAGGTGTGAAGGAGGACCTCTCTGCAGCTTTGAAGTTTCTACCCTCACGTCTGTCTCATCTGATGCTTTGATAACAGCTGTAAGATTATTTTATTTTCTGATTTCCTAATACAAACACAAGAAAAGAATGATTTTTCAAAGGTGGTGTTTTTATAATACCTCTTGTGAGACAGGGCCCTGCTGTATCTGAATGCCACTTGACAGACAACATACAGTAACTATGTTACAAGACCAAGCAAAAAAGGCAGAAATAACAATGATCGAAGATGGTTGAATCACTGTGTTACTGAATCACTGACTTACTTAAGCAAAGTTTCACTTTAATCAAGTGTTAACTTTCTCTTCTTTCATTCAAGTCGGTAAACTTTACGTTCACCATTCTTTTCATTTGCTTTTTCCTTTCCCAAAATCTTGCCTCCACTGCACTAAATTATTCCAGTGAAACTACCTGTTGACCCTCAATTTCCCCATTGGTTCCTGGTACAGTACTTGTAGTTTGAGGCTGCTAGTTGTAGCAGAGAACTACACATTTTGTCCAAACCTGAGGCCATACTAGACCCTTTATATTGCTTTGTTTTGTATACCGGGGCCAGCTTGTACTGTATGTAATTCTTCTAGTGCCTGGAAATGGAGCTGCAGTTAGTGCATGGTATGAAGAAATTGGCAAATCAACATTCATGGGGTATGAACTCCAAACCCCAGAGCACCAACACAGAAAGCCTGACAGAGAGCTAGTCAATCTTGGCATGGTGAGCTGAAGAAGGATTCGGCTTTCTAGGCCAACTGGAAACACAGGAAACATTTTGATGGCAAGGGCAGTCAGTAAAGGTGGAAAGGGATACATTGCCAACTAGTTTGGATCTACACTCAAGTTCCAAAACATAGATTTTTTTAAATGAGACAACCATTAGGACACTGTGATGACGTGTATTTGAAATATGTTCAAGGGGCAGCTGCGTTAGTGTGCATTGGCTGCAAAGGAAAAAGTAAAGGTTAATTCCATGCTGTAAAATAAAAAGGAGAGGTCCATGTGGGTCCTAATGCCCCAGTATAGTGACAGGGACACTATACTGTAAACAGGCGCCATCCTTCAGATGAGATGTAAAACTGAGGTCCTGACTCTCTGTGGTCATTAAAAATCCCAGGTCGTTTCTCGAAAAGAGTAGGGGTGTAACCCCGGCGTCCTGGCCACATTTCCCATTGGCCTTTACCAATCATGGCCTCCTAATAATCCCCATCTATGAATTGGCTTCATTACTCTGTTCTCCTCCCCACTAATAGCTGATGTGTAGTGAGCGTTCTGGCGCACTATGGCTGCCGTCGCATCATCCAGGTGGATGCTGCACATTGGTGGGGATGGAGGGGAGTCCCCATTACCTGTAAAGCTCTTTGAGTGGAGTGTCCAGAAAAGTGCTATATAAGTGTAAGCAATTATTATTATTATGCACAAATCCTTCATGGGTTCTCAGAACCTAATAATCTTGGCTTCTCAATTTCTAACTCTTATTTGTATTGTTTTATTTTGTTGTCATTTAGTAAAATGCCCCCTTGAAATACTTGGCTAACTTAAAGCTGGATTTCATGCGGAAAGTCAGATTAGTGAGTAATATTGGCTTTAGGTCAGTCTCAAAAATATCAGTTGACACTTGGGTTAGTCCACAACATGTTAGTGCTTTTGTAAAATGTAGTCAGGATGTGTGCATTATCCCATGGAAAGAAGTGTAGAGGTTGGTTTGCTGTTGTGCTAGCAGAGACAAGGCATCACAGCACTGATATTGTACATACAGTACAACACCAGATAAGTGTTAATTACACTATCTGTTAAACAGGCCCTGTGGCATAGAAGCGATCTTCCTCCCCAGGACATTTCTTACTTGATTTTACATACTAGAAATAGATAAAGGAAATTAGAAATTCAGCTCAATATTTTGTTTGAGTGAATGCTTAAAAGCCTTCACTTGGCAAAATGTACGGTATTCATTTACACTGAAAGCCAAATAGAAAAAGTATTCATCATCAAAATGGTAAGAATCATAGAGGTCAGGAAGTGGCTGTTTTCGGTCTAAAACAAAGGCATAGAATCTCCTGCATGAACTGTTCTCAATAAGAGATATTTAATGTGAGAAATGTCATTAATATTTTAAAATTTCTATATTAGCCTTCATTTTATTTATATAATGAGGCAATATAAAAATAATACAAAGCAATTTATTATATATATACATTAAATTGGAATTGACAGTTACTTTCTAAGGTGGACATGGTGGTGCAGTGGCACCCTGGAGTCAGCTCTATACCTAGAGTGCTAGCTGTGTGGAGTTTATATGTTCTTGCTTGGGTTTCCTACCCCAGTTTAAATATATACTGGTAGGTTAATTGGCTCTGGTGTGATTGCTTTTGTGTCTGTCTTGATAGACTGATGTCCTGTCCAGGGTATACTGAGCCTTCTGCCTGTTGCTCGCTGAGATAGGCTCGGGCTGCCCTGTGACCCCAAAGTGGAACAATGACTTAAAGGAGAGCAGACTCTGGCCAGTCTCAGGTCCTGTTGAGTGGCCTACCCAGGATTCACTGCATTTAGCCAGTCACATGCCCCTGCTTGGGAAAGTACTATCATAACTGGCTCAGACCAGGCTTGATCCAGCAAAATCTAAACTATTGTGATCAACCTGCCTTTGGAGAAAAACAGCTTTACTGGCTGATTTGGATTAATATCACCCTTGTCTTTGTGTTACAAAAGTACCATTGTAAAAGCCTCTCTCGCATGGGCAATGACCAGTATTTGCTCTATGAAATTGTCTCTGACTGTCCACCAAGTAGATGATAAGGGTACAGAAATAGGTTTCCCTTAGACATACAGTACAATAGCACTTTTTGTTCTATTACATTTAATTACATTTATCATACTGATATTTAAATATAATATTTAAATAGAAAAATGACCAAAGATGTTTTTCAACATTTCCCAATAAACACAATAGCCTGATATATTGTTTGTGACAAAAACATTGACTTTAAATAACAAGATCAGGAACCATAATCTAAGATGTAAGAGGACCGTTTTGCAGTTAAGAATCTTAGGAAGACCAGTGTGCTCACCAAGCAGCCGCAGACTTCGCTTTAAATAGCTCTGCTGTGTGAAACGCTGCTGCTGGGGGTGGTAAGTGTGATTTGGTGGGGTATTGCTGATGCTAAGAAAGATCTGAGAACCGAACGTGAGAAGGAGTGCAGGCTGAGCAGAACTGTTACCCGCAGACTAAAGACTCTCCAGTCCTCACATCTACTATCTAAATTGTCCTCAGTGATACTTTCAGTTAACTTTCTTATGGCTCTTTAAAGAAGGGTAACTTTCTTATGGCCCACCATAAAAATAAAACTATGCAATTTAAGCATACGTTTTGATTAAGTCCATTGAGTGATTTATGTTCCAGGGAGTAAAAGTGCCCTCTAGACAGCTGGCAGCTCTATTGTCAGGCTGTAATGAGTCACAGCAATATTAATTAGAAGTAGTGTCCAAACCTCAGGTCTGTAGTGATGTTCTCTGCACTTGAAATACCTTTCCAGGGAGCTTCTTCAATCTCTCTCACACAATCAAGGGGCTAATGTTCCCTTTCAAAGAAAACACACTCCACGTCTGTTAAGAACCTACTGTATGTTACAGTGGAGATGACCTACACTGAAAGGCTGCTGGAACCGAACCTTTTTAGCCTTGGAGAGAAGAATGTATCCTGGTACAAGTATTCAAAGATCTCAACGACTGACAAAGTCAACCCAGGGGACTTCAGAATAAATACAGAGACAAAAGAATAAGAGTACACAAGTGGAAACTACTGCTACTGTACAGTATGTAGAAGCACATTTAAAACAGAGAACTGGAGGCACTTATTTACCCAAAGGGTTTGTGAGTGTGAAACAAGCTACCCAGCAATGCTGTTGCAACCAATATCCTGGCTTCCTTCAAGGAACAGCTGGTTGAGATCCTTAGAGCAAATATCTTTTATCAATTAACTACCAAATGAGCTAGACAGGCTGTCTGGCCTCCTCTCATTTGTAAGCTGTCTTATTTTTGAACAGAGAAGATGATGAGGAGCTGAAACAAGTTATTTAAACAGAAGTATCTATTGATATGGCCAATTTCCATGTTACAGATCATAAAGAATTCTGACATGGGATTTGCAGCCCTTATCTACAGTATGTTAGTGGTCATATATTTTGATTAAACTTAACATTTTTGGGTTTAAGTTTTATTTGCACGGGGGCTTTATATAACCTAATAAAGTGTTGAGTAATATACCATTCTGAAAATTACAGATGTGCCTCACAGCATGCTAAAGAGAAAGGAGCAGCAAAATGCCTGATGAGGTTAAGCCAAAGGCTGACAGTGACACCTAATGGATAATTATGGTCATAGCTTCTAGGTGCAGAAGTTATAATAAATTACTTCCCTGTATTCTATGCCGGACTTCCACATTTTCCTCATAACATAAATATGAGTCATTATAACTACAATATAAAAATAGAAAATTTTGAAACCCAATCAGAGTTTCATATGCTCTCTTAAATATTTAGTTATTTGGATATTGAGGCTTGTTTTGTATTATGTCTCAAAACATGGTGGCTATACTTTTAGGTTTAACATGTTGTGATGCCTCTGGGACACTGGTTCACCCTCCAACAAAGTGAGAGATAGTGCTTTGTTAGTGCAAGATGGATATCCTAGCACTTCACTAGAAAAAAACTGCTCCTTTGAAAGCTTTACTTTACCACAAACATAAATAAACCCAGAGACAGGAAAAATGTTATCTGTCTTTTGCTCTTCAGAAAAAAAATCTAAAACATCCTTCTTCTTTCCTTATATATAGTGTTTATATATGAACCAATTTACAACTACCTGATCTTAACACACAAGAGCCACCATCTGCCTTTCCCTTATATCCACTGAACACATGACTTGAATGACAACACCTGGGCTCAATTAACTCAGAACAGCCCTACAGCTGGCCTTATTAATACTTTCCCATGTGGTTCCAGCCTTTTTTAATGAGCTCTATCATAAACGCAAAATGGGGAAAAATTAAAGGGAGTAGAGACTGTGGTAGCCCTAGCATAGCCCTATACCCTAGCCTTGATAGACCTTGAATATGTGAAATATTCTGTCTCAATTGAATAAAACATTAGAGTACTTAAGTGTGCTAGATAATCATTAATCTTAAATTAATTTACTTCTGACTATTCCTAGTATTGATCAAAAGCAAATTTGATGTGTTTATAGTTTACCTTAAAATCTTGGAGGCACAAGAGTTTTGAAAAAAAAATAATTCTGATAATAAATTTTAAACATGACCTGCAGTACATATTGCATGCTATCTAACACATCCAAACCTCATGATACAAGGCAGTCTTTCAAGAAATTGAAAGCAAAAGTCAGTGAAGCAACAGCTTATGAAAGACATTTCTCACAAACATCTTTTCACACATCTTTTGCAGTGTAAGCCAACATCAGCAAAAATCTGTATGACAAAAACTAATAAATACTAATGATGACTTTAAAGCAATAATAAATATTATTTTTTAAGTTTTTTTTAGATTTTGCACAAGGGGATCAAAAATTATTTTACCATTTAAGCTGCAAAAACTAACAAGTACAGTATGCTACATGAGAACAACCTGCAGCTCCTTTCTGCTGTTCTCTACTTCTTTCTTCTTGCTGTCTCCTTCTAGAAATGTTCTGCTAAAATGCAGATCTCTCAGGCTAAGTGCCTGTTAAAACAACATAACACAAACAGCTATTTACATTCCTTAATAAAACAAGTAATAGGTTTATTCCATGCTGAAAGGAGAAGAAAGAAAACACAACGTTTCGGATGTGGAGCTTTCTTCAGTTGTGTCCTCTTCAGATACACACATGAAGAAGGCTCCATGGCCGAAACTTTGTGTTTTCTTTCTTCTCTTTTAAGCATGGAATAAACCTATTACTTGTTCCTTTGCAGCCTACAGTACACATGCTGATGCAGCTACCCACCTGAACTACTTAATAAAACAATGCATAATTTGCAGAACCTCCAATGATCCACTATCAATACAGATATTAACCCAGAAGCATGAGAAAAAAAGTAGGGATACCTGTACATCTTGTATAGGGTGCTAATTTAGCAGAGTATGTGCGTTTGCAAGTACTACTGTATTTGCAGAAACCAATTCACCTAGCCAGCATGTTTATGAGGGAAACTTGGGCACCTGGAGAAGACCTATGCAAAAAATAAAATAAAAAGTAAAACCAAAGTTACTTAAATCATTTCAATATGTGGTTCCAATGTCAACAGTTTTACTAGGCACATTTGGACATTTGAGTGCTCTTATCCTAAACCAACTGATGATTCTATCCCGAACACTAACAAAAATCTAATCTATATTTATATTGGAGGGATTTTATGTTGACAACACTATGAACATAAAAATATGAGAAATGAAAAATCAGTAGTGCTGTGACTTAACAGGTTAAACCTATCCTGAAGCTAATTATTCATGGGGTATGTGATTTACATTCTGTTATTTTTCAAAAATCGCAGTTTACATAGCCAGGCTCCTATCTCATCTGTTCCTGCATTAATGCAGATACATAATGTCTTTGTAAGGTTTCCTAAAAGGCAAATGTTCTCACTCTCAGTCCTTGGGATGTCAAGTCTTTCTGACTTTTTGTTACAGCTGAGATCTCAGTTACTTAATTGAACTAATAACTAATAATTAGAGCTTTTTAATCTTGTTCATTTTCTAAAAGGTTGTACATTTCACAGTGCATTAAAGAGCCTTTACTTAATTTGAAACCCCCACCTTTTTAGAAACTGTACAGTCTATAAAAAAGGTCTAAATAAGTAAATGATCAGTCTAATTAAATGAATGAGAGCTCAGCAGGATCAAAAACTAGGAAGTTCCATGTTCTGAAGTTTCAGAATTGGAATCCGTTGCTTGATGGAGATGTGGGAGCAAGGGCAAAGCAGGAGATAAACGGAAAAGGTACTGTTAGAGGGAGGTAAAGCACAGACTGGCTTTAAAACAAAGATCTCAATCTCAACACATGGAGGGATGCAGTAGACTGGATCTAATTAGAATTCATCTTTTCACTTTAAGGAAACCCTGCATGAAGTACAGAGTTTGTAGAGTCCTTCTAAATAAAGAAGCAAAAAATTTGATTATACAGAGATGACATCTTTAGCCTTCGTTTCACTTGACAAAAAGGCTTTGAGCCTTAAATCCAGCATGCTTGAATCACATTTACTGTCAAAGATTTGTTCTTCAAACTAATGTGTCCTACTAAAATTTACTCCTACCACTGGCTCACACTGATGTTGTTTTTGTAAGTTGTTTGTTATTTAATTTGTTTTTGCTGCTGCTGTTCTCAGTTTAGGTTTTTGGTGTTTCCTTAATGTAGTTGTATTGGAGCATACATGCAAATAAGCATTTCATTGCACGTGTGCATATGAAAATAAACTGAACTGAACTGAAAATGGAGAACTGTCAAGCAACTGTCAACTGTCTGGGAAAACAACATAAAACACAAGCTCAAACTACTAAATAAAATAATATGTACAGTTTTATTGTGTTTGCAGAACATCCACCCATCCATTACCAGAATGCTGAAAAAGAAAATGGAACAAACAAAATAACTAGACTACATACAATAAGTAATAAGTGATAATGAAACAAAACATAGAAGAGACTATGGTGCTTGAGGAACTACTTTAGAGACTGGTGCTCACGGAGGCATACAGTAAGAAAAACAACTATAAGGATCAAGCTTTTAGCACCACACTAATATTGGACTTTTTTCCCTGGTAAGGAAAACAGCTCAATCATATTTATGTATTGTGTAATGTCACCTGATTTGCTCATTTCAGTTTCCCCAAAGGTACAGTAGCTCCATCCATCCATCCATCCATCCATCCATCCATCCATCCACTTTCTAACCATTTTATCCAATACAGGGTCACAAAGGAACTGGGACCTATGCCAACAAGCAACAGGCAAAAGGTATAATACACCCCTGATGGCACACAGACACAAACACACACACACTCAAACCAGGGCCAGTTTTCCCAGAAGTCAATTAGCCTACCAGTATGTCTTTGGACCGTGAGTGGAAACCGGAGCACCTGGAAACCCACACAAACACGGGGACAGCATACAGTACAAATTCCCTGCAGATAGTACCCCACAAAGTTAGGGACCCAGCATTATTACTGTGTCACCCCCAAAAGTAGTTTTGCATATTTTCATTTAGTTTGTTTTCCATTTTGAAAATGCAATGACACCTTCTATTACATTCGCACTGGAAAATAAGTGGTTGGTAAAACTCTTGTATTGTGCTACTTTATTCAGAAGTTTCACATTTTAACTTAAATTGTTACTCTGTTTTCCTACAGTGCTGGTGCTTTATGCAAGTGAGTAATAGAGAATGTAATGAAAATGAAGGAAGAACAAAAAGATAAAACTGTATGTGTTAGTGGTTCTGTCACTTCTGTTCACCACACTTCTGAATTAACCACAAAACCTCCTAATACCTCCATGTTAGGCTTCAATCCCACACGATCAAAATCACACTTTTTTTTAAAATATGTTTTAAGGAACAGTTGGAGTGTATAAAAGATCCTGTTTCTGAGACCTGTCTTGTGATGCAACCCTTGACTGAAGCATCTCAGGATGTCTCCTGTGTGGCTCTTGCCCCTCCTGCTCTTCTGTTCAGGTGAGAACTATCAGGTAACCAGAGACAGGTGACCTCTCATACAATACAAGGTACTCTCTCTCTATGAACTGATGCTGTGATACCTGTAAGGATCACTGTCTTCTTGATTCTCAGGAAGGCATGTATGATGTACTTAAAGAGAACTGTCTTATATAATCAATAATTTTCCTTTTCATTGTGACCAATGATTGTGAATAAAAAACAAATAAAGGTGTACTTTTGAGCGATTGCTGAGCTGCAAGCAAAACGGTAAAAATAGTTGAAAATGCCAGTAATTAAAAAATG
This sequence comes from Lepisosteus platostomus, assembly GCF_059453375.1. Taxonomy (NCBI): domain Eukaryota; kingdom Metazoa; phylum Chordata; class Actinopteri; order Semionotiformes; family Lepisosteidae; genus Lepisosteus; species Lepisosteus platostomus. Next base: position 21,930,258 of record NC_142622.1, on the reverse strand, counting down.
TGAGCAATAAATGTATTATCTGTTCATCTTTACCATCTTTGCCAATTATCTGTTTTTTAAAATGTATGATTCTGGAAACAACAACAACAATAATAATAATCATAATAATAATCATAATAATAATTGTAGTAGTATCCTCAGATTAATTAGTTAATTACTACTATTAAATAAGCTTGATGGGTTAAATGGCGTCCTCCTTTTTTGTAACTTTGTGTGAAACAGAAGAGGCTAGCAATTTAATGCTACAGTGAGTGGTTTACCACTTGAGGATGATGTTTAGAAAAAATAGGAATTATATTATTTTAAAATACAAGTTGCATTTGGATCCTCTTAAAAACCAAAACAGTTTTTTTTTTTTAACAAGAGCTTCTACAATCTCAGCTAATAGGGAGAAATCCCTCGTATTTCTCTCCTTCCTTTTTAAATCCTTAATATCCGCAAAATCATTCAGAGTAAAGAATAATAACATGTAAAACAGATTTCTACTGTATAGAAATAGTAATGTATAGCATGACCCTTTTGTAGCAGGGAAGCAAGTTCTTCCGCTCTGGTAGTGAGGGGTAGGGAGGTTGTGTAAGTAATTTTAGTGTTTCCTTGTGTTTCTTTGCTTGACCTTTATGAATCTGCCCCACTGTGCCAGTACAGTTACAGTATATAAACTTTGATGGTGTCTTTTTTTCATACTGTTCACAGTGTTGGCTGAATATGATCCAAAATTTACCTTTGAGGACAAGGAAATTTTGGATTTGATGGTAAGGCTGTTCTATGTATAAAGATGTCTTGATCAATATTCTTTTTATTCAGTATCACTAGTGGATAAGGAATCTCTGGCATGTTTTGCAACTACACTTTTGCAGACGAGCTAATAAAAACATAAACTCTAGACAGGTTTGTATATAAATGAGACCCAAAATGTTTTTTTTGTTTTCAAGTTTTTCTTCATTATAACCTAAATATATCTGGCTTTTTTTGGTGTTATTTTTATAATTTGAAAAATGTTCCATTTCATCTAATGTTAGATCATTAGATTCATCCATTTGTAGATAATCACAATGCCTGTATAGTAAAATTAATGGCAATGTTCTTCTTTAAACATAAATACCACAATCATGGTCTGTATCACTAACATCTATCTGGACTGAGAAGACAGGAGCTAATTTCTGTGGTACAGTGTTAAATTTTCATTTGAAATTCCTAGCAATGTTTAGTATTAATTGTAAGCTCCCCACAAACAGTGTTTTAGTGTTTCATTTCCTTCATAATTACTGTGATCGTTAATGTTGTTTAGTCTGCTAACGTGCGCAATGTACCACTGTACCACAGAACCTGAATGCCACGGAGGAGATCCCTGGTGTGTGCTACGTCTGCAGAACTGTTGTGATGGAAGCTATGAGAAAATTAAGGCCTCATGAAACTAGGGTGAGGATGCCAAGAGCAGTACAACATAAATAAACATTTTAAGAATGATTCCATAACAGATGGACAATGGGAAATATGGTGCAAACTGGTCTTCGTAGAAGTATAATGCAAAATTTACTAACTTGCTAAGCCTCCTAAAAAAATAAAAAATAATGGGATATGTAAATGAACCTTTAACTCTTAAGTCACTCATAAAAAAAAACTGTAGTCTTCTTCAACTGTCACTTTACTAAGCATTCTGGGAACGAAAATAGTAGTGCTTCTTCTCTATTTTCAAGCTTCATCCTGTGGGTTTACCAGTGAAATCACATTTTTTTCCTTTTTTTAACAGGGACATGTTAGAAGAGTGCTAAATTCATTGTGCGATACCACTCATTTGATTAAAAACCTGTGTCGAAAGTTCGTTAGAAACTATGGGGCACGACTCGTTACAAAACTTCTGCATCACAGTTCTGCAAGAACCATTTGCCGGATTCTTCGGCTCTGTTGGTGGTGAACAGCCTCTGAGGAAAATCAGAAACGATGCCTCTGCACTATCTGCTTCTTTCCTTTCTTCTTTCCTTTGCTCAGAAGATGCTTGTGTCTAAAATTAGAAGCATTTAACCAAAATCAAAATCAAAATCTCCAGAACAACGCTAGTGAAACATTTCACTGCATGTCTAGGGATTTCCAAAATTCACAACTATTAGAGTTGCAGCAGTAGATTGCTGATACTGTTTTCTTATGCATGCTTTTCATTTCATGATACTTACAGAACATTTATATTGTTCAAAAACGGATGCACGGTTTAAACCTGAAGTATGAGCACATCTGCAATGTAATGGCAAATAAAGCAAGTGAAAACAAATTTGTTCTTTTAATCTTCTGTAACAATCTCAAAGGCTCAAAAAGTTTCATAAGCAAAATTATCAGTATGTTCTGCTTAGCTCTTTAGAGGACAATGCATGTGAATGTGGTCTATTTAGTGAATCGTGGGATTAATTAAACTACGATGATTAGGAGCTACACTGCTGCTGAATGAAAAACAGGAGTCTGAAAATATCTACTTTTTTTCTTCATTTTGCAGTGGGAAAAACAGTAGATTTTGAGATACTACTCAATCGAAATTACACACAAATGGAACCCCTAATAACTTTTCCAAACAAAACAGTTTATATGGAATATAACAATAGTATTGTTGAGCAATATACAGTAACTTTGATTTCTGAAAGACTTCTTTCTTGTTTCATATTAATACAGTATATGTAACAGAAAGACACAACCTAGCCTGACCGAGAAAAAACAAACAAACAAACAAACCTACATTATAATAAAAAAATACGTTAGTCACTCAAGAACATTTACAGTATGCTATTGCAGGCCGCCTCGGAAATATGAGCATATAATAAATTACAATTACAAAACAGCCACCCGACGCCCCTCTGTTTAACCGATCATACTGTAGATCTAATATCAGGCGCCCTCTGCTGACACAGATGAAGTCACAGGCTTTTCAAAACAAATACAGGAACACGATTGTTCATCACATGCTTCGCTTCACACCTGTGTGCTTTTCAATTGCAAAAGCCTTGTTCAACTACAAGGAGTAGTTGATACCTAATGATCCGACCAGCAGCAAATTGAGAGTGTCTCAAGAAAATAGTGATTCTATTCACACAATTAGCCTGGAGCTGTTAATGGGTGAGCTTGAAGCTTGAAGCTTGAAGCTTGATGTAAAATACAAAAAGCCTCTTTATTGATTTACAATTTTTGGAAATAAATAATGGATAAAAAAACAGCAGGACCATATTTATGGTTGTTTTTTTACATGTTTTCCTTTTATTCTGGCCAATTAAGGCTAGTGGCATACAAAAAAGGTTTTATAAGATATTTTTGGATTTCTCTTTGTAATAGTTAAATATACAGTATAAACAAGCATACAGAATACAAAGCTCTTTATTAAGTGAAAAGCGTCAGGATTTCAAGATATGTTAACGAAAATATTTTAATTCAAGAGAAAAATACTATTAATGACAGCTGTTTGCTTTAAATTCCACAGACATTAAAATCCAATTGCGATATATAAACCAAATGTGCCTTCATTAGCTTGTTTTGTCACTTCTAAGGGTAGCTAAGCAATGTCTCAATGGAAAAATAAAATACAGTTTGTTGCTATAATCTCCCCAATAATGGCAACTGTCATTGTTTTTACAGAGACTGCCATGGAATACATTAAAATGAATCAAACAAATTGTGGCTATTGGAGAATGGGGCATGTAGAGAATATTGTAAGCCCCTCATAGTCCCTTGCTAAAGCTCCTTTCCATCTCCTTTATTAGCGCCTGAGATCTTTCTTATAGCTCTGGCAGTAGATAATGTTCTTATGTGTCAGAGCTTCATAATGGACAATTTGTTTGAGAAAAGCTGTAATTATTCCTTCTCTAGGAATCCAAGGAAGGAAGATAAACCAGACTCTTCCTCACTTCCTGTTTTGAAATAAAGTTTCTGTTTTGACGGCAGTAATTTACAGCTTATAAGAATTTTTGTTTTTGTTTTTAAATGACCTATGAAAATATTCCATCTAGCCATCCATCCATTTTTTCGGCTTTTGGTCGTGGGGTTGCCAGAGCCTAACCCAACAAGCAAAGGATGCAAGGCAGGACACACCCTGGATGGGATGCTGTCACAGGGCTACATAAATCACTCAGAAAAAAATAAATTCATATTGACAGGTTAAATCTTTTGTTTTGTAATATCTGGAGATTGTTTCTCTCTTTCATTTAAAGGTAAATGCAATGTGACAGCAAAGCTTTTCTTAGTATGCACAGATAATCTGAGAACTGATTCCCCATGTTGAAGAGCTTTCCAAGTCACAAAGCTAGCTGTGTAAAATACATCCATGGTCTGAGATGTGTTTTCTGTAAACAGGCCAAGCCACCATTCTTCATAGCTGGGAGGGTCTTTATAGGAAGCTGGGCTTTGGGAAAGCCAGTCAGAGATTACTGGAGGAATGTAATTTGCCCGTTGGCACAGATGAATCCTTCTCAGAGTCTTTGTAGTTCACCTTGTCCAAGTGGTACTTATCCAGGTGCTAGTTTCCTCCCACTGTCCAAATGCTAAAATGCCACGTCCAAATCCATTAGTTTCCCACACTGCTGCAAAGATGTTGGCTGTAATGTGCTTTCATGTCACTCTTTGAGGGCTTCAAGTGGACCAAAAGCAAGTGGACCAAGAGTAAAGCTTCCATTCACTCATTGTCTTGACCTCTTCCTCCTGCAGGTATCAGCTACCCGATTAAACTTCTCTCAGGAATACCAACTGGCTATTGTTCTCTATACACTACTATGTTCACTATAATGGTTCATTTTCTTTAAATATCCATTGATTCATATTTTAAAAGTCATAGAAGCATTTTGGTAACACTTGGTAAAGTCCTCCACTTTTCCTTTCGTCATGAATTTGCAGGGTTCTGAAGTGTCGACAGAAAGTTGCACTGGTTGTGAAAGGGCTCGACAGTTTTCTGTACTTGTGTTACTTATTGACTCAGTTGTCATCCTTGAATAGATGTCGACTGTTCAATTTTTACTTCACCTATCCTGGAAAAGCACCGGACATTTGGGTTGAGCAACTAATTTAATTAGGGGAGAGTATTGCTGAGTCATTGAAGCCTTTCAAACTGAACTCAAAAACCACTTACACTATTATATAATAGTTCCAAGAAATACCATTTGCTTTACAGAAAATCTAAAACCTGTACAGAAAAGAAATAACAAAGTCAAATGTATGACCGAGAACCAATCTTAACAGCAACATCTGAAGGTGCTGCAACAGAAAAATGAAAAAAGCAATGGTTAGATGAGTCTAGGGCTGCATGATGGCACAGTGGCTAGAATTGCTGTCTCTTAGTGCTGGGGTAAATTCCTGGGATGCTATCTGTGTGGAGTTTGTATGTTCTGCCCTTGCTCATGTGAGTTTCTTACAGGTTAATCTGTTTCCTCCCATAGTCCAAAGACACACTAGTAGATTAATTGGCTTCTGGGAAAATTAGACCTAGTATGAGTGTGTGCATGTTTGTGTCTGTTCATACCCTGCAATGGACTGGCATCCCATCCAGAGTGTATCCTGTCTTGTGTCTGAGGCTTGCAGGGGCAGCACCCTGTATAGGTTAAAGTGGTAGAAAATGGATGGATGCATAGATAATTCTAAATTTGAGGTTTTCTGCAAAACAGAATAAAATACATATAACAACGAAGGAGAAAGAGATTCAATGACGCATTTACATCCAACAGTGAAATTGCTGTGAAGGGTCTCTAAATATTTGAAGAGTGTTTATTCAATGATGCTAGACAAGACAAAATAGAGGCCAATACCCCAACAGTAGGCTCTACTATGCATCTTAAAAGTGAATAACAGAATCAAGAACCATGTTTCAACATGATAGTAATCCGCCAGCGCTTTCTGTGTGTTAGTAACATCACCACAAGTCTCACCAGCCTTCCTCAAAGGAGCATTCAGAAATCTAGTCAAGCAACTACATTTATAAGTGTTGAGAAGAAAAGATTCTTGGGCAATGAGTTGCATCCAATATCTCGAAGATCATTTACTATAAGTTAACAGAAACATATGGTCTGGAAAATGTTCTGCAAACAACATCAAAATGAAACAAGACAATTCACACAGTGAACAACTCAGTTCATCTGATGTATGTTACAACATTTTTGTTCCCACACTGGGATCTTAAAGTGCAATTTGGAGACAGTTTAATTAGGAGACAGTGAAGGCAAATCATATCTTCTTAGACTTTTTCATAAAATAAAGTAAACATGCTGTAACTAGGATAGTTCCTCATGTCTGTATTTGTTTGGATTCCTCTTGGGGGCAGTCTTGCACTGCGAGTACCCTTGCTGTAGCTCAGCAGTTGAATCTGTGCTCTCAGGGCATATAAGTGGAGTCGGATCTTATCAAATTTATCCTTGAAATTCTTTGTGCTCCTCATCCATCCTAAAGGTTAAGGCCCCTTTGCTTAGACCCTTGTACAGACTTCAATCCTACTCCCCCATCTGCAGGCTTAGCAAAGAACAGAATGTGGTCTTCCTATTACCATTACATCAGAATGCGGCAGAGAGCTTTCACAATGACCACAATGAAATAGCTATTTAAAATGTTTCTGTTGATTTTGGAATTCTTTCTCTCTATTAGAAAAAAACAGAATTCACTTGAAGCAGGTACAATGAAAAGAGTTTGTGTGTATCAGCATGAGCAAAAAAAAAACTATACAGAAATAGTATCCTGGTACAATCACTATTCACTGGACTTATTAAAGTCAAATGTACCTCACTACATACCATTTCCTGCTCCTACTACACTGTCAGTGTACTGTATGTGAGGATGGAGTAGACAACAGCACCACCTGTTGCAAAACTGTCTTACTGTCTTACTATAATAAATTCCAGAAGAAAAGCTGGATAGTATTTCTAGATCTGCATTTGAACATTTTTATATGTCCATGAACCACTTGCATTCATGACCAAATGCTTAACGCTCGGAAAACAACTTGTGAAATTTGCATTTATAGGCTGTATGAATAAAATAACAGATTTGATTTGACTTAAAGTCTGATTAGCCAACAAGCATATTCAAAGGTTTTTTTTATTTTAACAAAAGAGCCATTTTAATTTTTCAAAAGGAGCAGAGCATCAGCAGATGCAGGAAACAGACCAAGCAGCAGTAATGTGCAGCATGTAAAATGGCAGCATTCAGATTTTATATTTCCATAATAAAATTAGTTAAATTGAATTTCAAAGTTTTAGATGCATTTCTAGCTCAACAAGCCATATCTAGGAGCTGCTCTAGGGCACAAAATTATATGTGTATGTGACAAAGATAGGCGCTCACTGGAGGTCTTTGCATACATTAATCAACTCTAATTATAATTATTTATAGTTCATTGAATTACTGCCTTGGTTAAATATTCCTTCCTGGAACCTGACTTGGGTTTGCTTTGATACTTTTTCAGTTAGACTCATGGGTATTGAAGAATCTTGTCTTGTAACTCCTTAAAAGCAGATATATTGGGCTCATTAGGGACGCACATATTCTAAGCAGCAAATTAACCTCTGGACCAAGCCTGGCAAAACAACAATTTTAATTTCTATTGTGACAGTGGACCACACCTCCCACTGCACTTCTCACTCAGCGGCGCATGGGAATGTGCAGCTTCCGCACCTGATGCTAATCAGCGCTGCAAGTTAAGATCCCCACGCGCCCGCAGACGGCGTTCATGGTAGAACTGAATGTGTTCCCCTCACCGGCGACATAAACTTATTTCTTAGATTAGAGAAAGATTTCTCTCCTGTACCAGAGAACTGAAACCTCTGCAGACGATTACACACCGGCACACCGCACGGAAGACAACACGCGCTCTGACGGTGCTCAGGCAGCCTCCTAACACTACCAACACTATCATACAACATTTGAATGGAATCAAGCTGTATATGAATCAGCTTGCGGTGGTTCAGACAGAAATGTGCTGGACTTGAATACCAAGAGAAGCCCTTTTGCTCCTAGGGAGAGTATATTGGATCATTGATGTCAACAGTGCAAGCAGGCCATGGGTTCAAAGTCTCAGCAGAAAATATTGCCAACTCTCCTCTATCACATGATATGGTCACAACAGAACATTACAGTAGTTTAGTAAAGTTACTGTGGCATAAAGTATTTTAAATGGAAGGGGCCAATCAGAACTTAGTGTTGAAATAAGGTGAATAATTTGAAGTGATTCCAGGCCTCAGCTGAATTTCATTAGCTGTAATTCTAAATGCAAATATCCATTAGCTCCTTTCACAATAGAAATTCCCGCAGAAACAAGGTTCTGCTAAACAGTCAGACCTTTTAAAGTCCAATAAAACAGCATAGTTTCCAGAGTTCTTAGTGGTGGTTAGACTATTTTTAATCAGTCTTTCATATCTCACTCCACTTCATCCATGGCAGGATTTTAATGCAGAGCTGGGAGCTCTGGAAGCCTCAGGGGGTTTTTGGAACTCTGAGGTTTCAAAGCTCTGGAGTGTTGAGGCGACAGCAGACAGACCTCTCTAGGAGGTAAATGCACAATAATGGTAGTGTCAGTTCTGCCATGAACAGAAAAGCTACTGACATAAAAAATAATAAAATTAAGACTAATTCTAGATCCACACTGGAACACTGGAACTGAACAGGGCTTCTTTAAAAAGAGAATTTACAGTATGCTGTTTTATATTTGAAAAGATATTCTAATGATAAGCAAATAATCTGTCTTTGAGGATAAAATGCCTAAGTGTGTACTTTGTATTAGCAACAAAGTGTGCATATAAGTACCAATTAATGCTTCACTGATGTATTTAAAGCTATTCAGAATTTGTAACCAATCTCTGAAGCCCCTGAAGTATCCTCTATTTATCAGCACTTTAGCCTCATGGTAACAATATTCAATAGGGCCTATTATTCAGATACAAAGACAAAAAAGAAAACAACACAGATATAATTTATACCAATGGATTGCAAACTTTTAATTAAAGTCATTCATTGTACTTATATAATTGAAAAAGCAGGGTTTCTAATGAGAATGAACTGTACCTATGAATATTAATGAAAAATTTGATATTTAATCTGTAGAGGGTTAAGAAGACTGATAGTCATAAGAAGCCTAACAAATCATGGACACATGCAATTCAATCCTCAGTATTTAGTGAAAAGCAAATATTGTTATTCTTATTTTAAGTCTTTGATTTTTTCTGTGATCACAATGTTATGACAAGATGCAGTAAAACGTACTATGAAAGGCTTTTCTTAATTTTTTTCATTTTCCTCTGTGCAATTTTAGAATATCTATACAGTACCTTTATTTAAATATAATAAATATTTAAGAATGAAAAGTAAATCTGGCAGCTTCTTAAACATTTTTTCTAAAATATGAGATTTTGTTTTATTTGGCTTCTAAACTAATCATTTTATATGTATTTTTTCAATTAAGACCATGTTTTTCTCTTGATAGGAAAAAAAACAAAGGCTTTAGATGACAATGAATTGTATTTCTCTCTTTTGACAGAAACATAATGGAGTGGAAAATCATTTTGCTTTTAGGATAAAAAATGTAAGACATGTACCTTAAATATATGGAATTGAAGTCTGTGTTTCCTGTGCTACTGATGCTCTTGTGAAAGACACAAGAGAAATTACCTTCTGAAATAATTTTCTTACTCAAAACATCTTCAAAAGTTTTATAAATCATTGAAAGGAACTATATCCTTTCTCAATGCCAACACCCCCATTTAATATAGAAGACCCAGCTGATTTTCAGGCAGGTTAGCTGCTCTGTAACACCTGGGGAAAAGACTGTGTTATCCAATAGGCAGAGGTATCAAAAAGGGTATTCAATAAAATACAATTCAATAAAATAAAATACGTTTATTCCATGCTGAAAAGAGAAGAAAGAAAACACAACGTTTCGGCCATGGAGCCATCTTCAGGTGTGAAAAAGACAGGGCAGTAAGCAAAGGACCTTTCTCACACCTGAAGAAGGCTTCACGGACGAAACATTGTGCTTCACTCAGATAACCCAAGACAGCAGAATCCCAGCTCTCGATGCTGCAGAGATCGTCCCCAATTTATTTAGATTAACCTGCCACAAACTCATTGCCAGGTGCTATGTCAAATAAAGATTGATTGACATTATTGAAGCCTCATAAAGAACATCTGTATTTTATTAATGTACATACTGTATACCACGAACAATAAATAAAACACACAGTACTTTAATGCATGTTTAATAATTGATTACATACTTTATACAATATTTATAAAGTACTGTATATCAATTAATTAAATACTTTACACAGTGAAACATTTGCCCATTGACATTTTTTTATTGCTCTATTTTTAATACATTATTGTCCCACATCTCATATCTCATATCATCTCACATCTCAAGTCATAACCACCAGCAAATGTATTTAGGGAAAATACCAAAGTCTCCACAACAATGTTTCATCAGACCCAATCCTACACCCTCATTAAACCTGAATTTAGTTTTCTTGTGTGATAAATGGGGTTGTTATACGTTAAAAGTTCAAGAAGAGGTCAAATTGTAAAAGTACACTTCTGTTCTTTTAAATAAACGGTATATATTTATCTGCTGTGAACTACTTTGCACACATCCTTTCTAGCACCCCTCCCTCCACACCAGCTCCACTATTCCAGCAGCCTCCCTAGTTCATTCCTCACAAATGAGGGGGGACAAGGCCAGTTAATGCCAAACACTAAACTCTTAAGTAAACTATTGCTAGTTCTTTATATTTATCATAATCTAATCCCAATCATTAGAATTAAATACTGAAATTCTAACAGATTCCTTAACATACTTCAACCTTGTATGTTGCAATTGTGCATATTATAAGCAAAAAATAATTATATTGTACTACACTGAATAATTGCTTCAACCAATCTAAATCCCTAAAGATGTAAAACTTTTAAAAATCAGAATTAATCATTACATTTACAGCCTAACGTTTCATGGGGTACATGTTTTCTAGTACGTATTAAAATGTTTTTGATACTTGTCACACTATGATTTATTAAAGAAAAGATCCAAAACAAAACCATATTACAGTACATAAAGAGCTTACACCCGAAGAAGGCTCCACAACTGAAACGTTTTGTTTTCTTTCTTCTCTTTCCAGCATGGAATAAACGTATTACTTGTTCCTTTGCAGCCTACGTATGCTGATGCAGCTACCCACCTGAACCATATACCATATGTAGCTGTGAAAAACTATTCTGTTCCCTCTGAAGATGAAATGCACATCTAAATAAGTAAAATGCCTATAGATTCTATACTATTGAATATTAGGTTCTCCCAGATTCATGTGATACTAAAATATCTGCAATAACAAGTAAAAATGAGGCTTCATAAAACCAAACCAAATGATGTATGAGTTCCATAGTTGTACAAATAAAAGACAAAAACACATGGAGTCTTTTGAAGAATCACGATTTTAAAGTCATAAACCTCATAGAAAATGTGAGGGATGGTATTAACGTAAGAATGACATACAATACAGATAGTAGAAATGTCAAGTTGCAGGCATCCATTAAATGTGTTTGCAGTATCCTACAGTGTTTTATAAAAATTAAAGCAAAGAAAAACAGAACTAGGCAAACAAGACAAAGCAAATTGCAAAGCTAATCCCTGAAATCACACATTAACCAGCAGATTTACAAGATAAAAAGTGAAATATGTTCAACTATGCTATCCACAGCTGCAGGTCATTGTAGACTGAAGAGCACATAGGTAAAATGACACTTTAAGTTAAAGTATTGAAATTAAGACAATTCTGAGTACTGGAAATTGACTTCAAGGCAATGTGTACTCTTGACCTTAACAGTCTTAACTGACTGGGATAAGTCCTGTTTTCAAATGAGCCCATTCAGAACATTTGCAGTTTGAAGATATTACAATAATAAAAAAAAAAATCAAAAAGCAAGTAACACCTATAACAACATGCTTAGTTCTCACCGTGGAGCATGGAGAAAGCTTTAGAAATGTTTGTGAGTCTTTGTTTTCCATTGGTATTAGAAAAAAAAAATTGAAGGCACTTACACCAAAGACAATCACATATCATCTAATATCATGCTACGCAGCCTGGAAAGACAATAATAGTCTCATGCTTTAGTTTTCAATGTGTCAGTTATTTTGAAGTTACACATCAAAAATAGTAAAGAAGCAGTAAAAGTCAAGATGACATGACTGGATCACAGTCCCGGAAAGTCTGGACTACATGTACAAGGACAGGGAAGTTTAGAATGTTTGAGATAAACCTCAGAATATCCTTCATAACATTTGGAGCAATTTTGCAATTTTGAATATACATATATTGTATATACAGGCATAGAGTATACAGGATAGCTGGTAAACAATCAACAATCTTGTTTATTTAGGAGGATACTGAAAATGTAATAAATTACAAGCACTTTAATGTAACAGAGCTTTTTCAACCATTATGCCCGTTTGCGCATTTTTAGTTCATATATCCTTCCATCCATTTTCGAACCCCTTTGTCCAGTGCATAGTCACGGAGGAGCCCGGAGCAAGATGGGATACATCCTAGACTGGATGCCAGTCAATCGCAGAAGCTCATATACAGTATATCACATATATTTATGTAGTGTACACACTTACACACACACAGACATGTTAAAGATTATTCCCTAATATTGTAAATAACATTAATTGTAATTTGTATTTGCCTGATAGTACTTTCTATGATTTAAGGCATGTATTGACTTGACATGCATGCCAGTTTTCTCTGCAACTCACAGAGCTCAATCACATGAGATTAATGCAACCCTCAAGGTTGTATCATTATTTTTCTCTCATTATGATTGTTTTCATTCCTTCAAGGGTCTTGGAAAGGGGAGCTGTGTTTAAGCTATCATTTGGAAAATGTCAGTGCTGATATTTCACACTCAGGTTTGTCCAGAGCTGTCTGGTTCTTTCACTGAAATGTCAGAGCACATTGTTGCCTCCCATCTATCCTGCAGGTTGTGGAAAGCTGATTACAACTACTATTTTAATTCTGTTGAAGACCCCCACACACCCTGTGTTTTGTTTCTTTATGAAGAGATGATTTAAATGTCACTCATGTAACAAAATAATGCAACAAAGAGATGCTTATCTGTATATTATTTTGTTGTCTTGAGATACAACCACACTGATAATAAAAAAAATCAGCTATGAAATAGGAATCTTTAAAACCATGAAAGGGAAATGGAAAATGCATTATATTGTTATTTAATTCATGTGCTTCACCAGAGAGGAAACTGGCAACATATCAACATGACGAGGCAAGACAGAAGGCTTAACTAAATATTATTAAACTTTAAGTATAAGGTTTTGGGTATGGAAATTAGAGCTAAACAAGAGGTGTACCTACATGGTAACAGGATTCCAGGGGATAGTCGCCACACATTTAGAAAAGGAAGGTCTTGATTAAATTATTAATATTTCATAGGCAAACAGCAATAGCAAAAGATACAATTGGAATTTATGACATACTGAAATTTAAGGAGGATTGTACTAAAGTTTCAAATAAAAAAGATTTGAATTAATAAATTTAAGATCATAGGTGTTAGAGGTAATATATACATTTGGATTAAGAATTGATTAATGGATAGAAAAGTACTATCCATTGTCCAAAAGTACAGATAAAGGGTGAATGCTCAAATTGATGAGTACTTCATGTGGGGAATACTACATGGATCTGTATTGGGACCTATACTCCTCTTAATTAAATACATCTTCTGGATTCTGTTATAGTTAGCAATCTAATCAAGGTTGGATATGATGCCATAATAAGAGAAACAGCTAAAACAGGAGCAAAGAAATTTTACAATGATTTAGATAAATCAAAGACTGGGCAAACATCTGGCAGATAACAATGTAAGAAACTGCAGGTAGCCAAAACATACTGTAGGCTATAAATATAAAATATAAAACACTGAGCTTGCAACAAAAGGCCGTTCCCAGGGCATTTCTCGTAAAGAGTAGGGTCGTAACCCTGGCGTCCTGGCCAAATTTCCCATTGGCCCTTACCAATCATGGCCTCCTAATAATCCCCATCTATGAATTGGCTTCATTACTCTGCTCTCCTTCCGACTGATAGCTGATGTGTGGTGAGCATTCTGGCGCACTATAGCTGCCGTCACATCATCCAGGTGGATGCTGCACATTGGTGGTGGTGGAGGGGAGTCCCCATTACCTGTAAAGCTCTTTGAGTGGAGTGTCCAGAAAAGCGCTATATAAGTGTAAGCAATTATTATTATTATTAAAAGCTAATAATGGAATAGACATACATTACTGACACATCATTTTACTCCTGTACCAATGTTGTTGAGCTGATACCTTGGTTTCTTTCCCGAGTTAGCCGGCTGAATGAGATCCTCAGCTCATTGGACTATTAGCAACCAGCCATACCAGATAGATTGAAGCCAGATAGCCATCTCTTGTGTTTAGCATGCTGTCAAGATCTCTTTAGACCACACCATTACTAGTTTGGTGGGGCATGCTTGCAATAGTGTGGCAACAGACTTCTGTTCCATCCACTTGTCCCTCAGCACTGGTTGCCATGGATACTACCGACAGGAGACCCAGATTGCTTGGAGGCAATTCCCATCTCACCTATCCAGGTGATCCGGGGGGAGCAGTTAAGGGCAGCTCAGACTGGGCTCTGGGTTCCGATACAGGGTTTCTAGTGTGTTGCTTTGAATGTCAGACCTCACTTTGTTCTCCCAACACGATTCTTGGATCCTCCCCCTGATTATGTCTTCCCCACGTGCGACCCAGATCATCCGACTCCTGAACCTCCTTCTCGAGCGCTACGACTTCACTCTTTTCTGACCATCCCACTTGGTTTAAACTGCATGTTCTTATAAACAGCTTTCAAAAAATGTATGACAACAAATCAGAGATGAATAATTGTAAACATACATATGTGCAAACACATGTGTATGTAATTTGTATGCAGATTAATGCCTAATATCGTTTTGAAACATGATTAATTGTCATCATCGCAATCATTAATGATTCAACACAAAATTTATATTTTAAAATGATAGAACACATTAATGCCATATTTTAATTCAAATTAATTTCTATTCAGCCAATGTGTGTTCATGACCCCATCTTTTCAAGTAATAGCCTGCTTTCTCCCTAACCCCTTTGCAGATTACCTGGTGTAATAAAATTCCCAGTCTTGGCAGTGCGCAGGGGAAGCTCTCCTCATTGTTGCGCTCAGCGTCAATGGTATCAGCTGAAGCGCATTATGGTTTTGATTAGCAAAATGGGGATTTTAAATTAGGGCTATGAATAAAAATGTCTCAAACCCTGACACAGCTCTCATTTTCTTCAGTCACATTAATGAATGCACAATGCTTTCTAATAATGGGGACAGCACATGAAATCTGGTACTTAAGTCCTGTTGTGAAATTAGATAAAAGACTGAATGACTGGAGAAGCACTGGTTCATTTCTTTAAGACACAATACAGCTCAAGAAAAAGCTTCCTCTAATGACGAAAGTGTCCTCTCCTGTCTTTCCTGACATTGCGATTTTCATCTCGGCACCGTTCATTGAAGGACTTTTGTGCTTCTGTATACTGAATTGTGTTAATCCAAAGCCTTGCCTATTAATATTTTTTACCATTTCATCCTGAATGAAAGAACGTTAGAACTCTGTTAAAACATAAACCTAAAAATAAAATATTAAATATAATATAAATAATACAATTTAAACTTTTTTATTCTGATTCCATCCATCCATTTTCTAACTGTTTTATCCGATACAGGGTCCCAGGGGAGCTGGAGCCTATCCCAACTAGCAATGGGCAGAAAGTAGGATTCACATTGAATGGGACTCCAGTCTATCACAGGACCCTCACAGACACAAACGTGCACACAAACACCAGGGCCACTTTTTTAGCCTGTTAGAATGTGTTTGGACTGTGTGAGGAACCGCACATGAACACAGGAGTAACATTCACAGATAGAATCCCAGAATCCCAGAAACTGAACCCAGGCAGCAATGCTAGCCACTCTGCCACCCTGTTGCTGTGATTATTTATTTCACAGGAAAATCCTGATACACAATAAGAAAGTCTACCATTGCAAGCTCCTTTAAAATTTGTTTGTAAGGTGATTTTACCTTTGCAGAAATTGACTCTTTAGATCTGTATGCGCTGATCTGGGACCTCTACATTTATGGCCAGCCAGGGAAGCTTTGAAAGAAATAAAAAATTGTTTCCTATTGATGCTTTCTATGAGCCCACACTTCATCTTCTCCTGTGCACATTTACCTGACCCAGCGGTGCTGTGTTGTGCAGAACATATTTGAAACAGCAATCTTAAAAATACTGTGCTCCTTGTATCTCACTATTTTTTAAATGGCATTTTAAACACTACAGTGCATTCAAAATTTTCAAGATTGACAGATTAGAAACTCTATAGTTGTAGCCCTGCCAGTCTTCTGGAAGAGTTTTGTATCTACCTGCAATCTGCCCAGTATGTCCAATAACTTTCTCCATAAACTTTCCTTCACTTCCTCTCTTTCCATCCACTCTTTTGTAATGATCTCATTAATGGGAACCTGCCCCCACTATTGTTGCTCAGTCACGACAAAAAATACCAGAAAACTGAATTACTGAATCAACGTTGAGCAAAATCCTTCAGCTCTGGTGTAAAAGCTCAGAATCTTTATCTCCTTTTGCCAGAAATTATTGTTGACTGCGCTAATCTCTAAAAAGAACATTAAAGAGAGTTTACTGACCTCAGCATATGACTACTCCTCAAAACTATTTAAAGAAAATTTCATTAAAAACCAATTTCTAACCGCCACATAAACTATATCCTCCAAGTTGTGCGCTGACCTCAACAGAAATGAACATGAAAGGAAATTTTAAGGAAGGAATGTTTCCTGACACTGTCGGAGCAGCCTCTTAATACCTCTATGGAGCTATGGTAACTTAGATTTCAGTATGTTGTCACTCCTTGCATTTGGACTGTATATTCCATGATAAATGCCTTAGGGCTGACTAATCTTAAAAAAATACACTAGGCAAAATGTCTACACCATTTATTCCAGAGTGTAAAACCCATACATCCCAAAGGCTGACATACTGTACAGTGTGACTGCAGGAAAGCAAGACCTGAAGACAACAGTGAGTGGTAATGGAGCTGGAATTCAATAAATCAATGGAGACAAGGTCCATGAATTAGTCACCTGCTTATG
Organism: Lepisosteus platostomus; assembly: GCF_059453375.1. Taxonomy (NCBI): domain Eukaryota; kingdom Metazoa; phylum Chordata; class Actinopteri; order Semionotiformes; family Lepisosteidae; genus Lepisosteus; species Lepisosteus platostomus. The sequence goes on along the minus strand of NC_142622.1, from coordinate 21,913,047 downwards.
TTGGCTTTAAAGCCACACTTGCACTACAAAATACAAGAGTTATAAAGAAGTCTTACAATTAATTTGAGTGTATTTAAGAGTAGATCACAGATAACAGAGAGCCAGCTTTACTGAGCTTAATGCTGGTTATACTTCATGTACTGCGTTGTTCTTGTTTTTCAAGCATACCAGATGTCATCTAATGCTGTTCTGTATTCTGTGGAAGATACACACAATGGTGTCTTGAGTTTTCTGAAGAAATCCCAAAGGCTGCTATTTTTTTATTGGCTGTTATTTTATGATGTGTTGAGAGTCAACAGTACAGTTCTTACAACAGCAGGCCCATCTGGCAGAATTTAAAACTAAATACAGTACAGCACACTTGCAGTCAGAATTAGTTTCTGCTGAAGGCTTACTTGATCTTTTTCAGTTTTACACAGAAGCAAAAAAAAAAGACCACCTTTACCTTTAATCAATTAGAAATTAAAAATCTTAACTGAGAACTACAGAAATTTTAACTAACTTTTTAGGAGAAAGAAAACTTCCTCTCGTGAAGTTAATTTGACAAATGCACAAAAAATACATTTTGTTCAGAGTGAATTGCCACTCATTACAAATGCATTCAGGCTTTATCAGCGACAACAGAAAGAAAATCAAAAGAATGAAAGCTTGGAGGTGCTGTACAACAGCCAGCGCTTGTGGTATTTTTTATTATTTATTTTTAGAAACATCGATAATTCTAGGCTATACAATAGGGCAAAATTATACCCAGTTGTGGCATTGATTGTGTTACCTGACTAATCCATGCACTCGGTAAATGGTATAAAACTAGAGATTGTGTATACTGTATGTGCTTCTTTTGTTTTACTGAGTACTATTTTCATGCTGTGTCAACCTACTGTACAGGTATATGTGTGTGATATGACTTTTCTTAACAGAGTGTTTGCAAGCCTGTAAGACAGAAATAAAATATAACACTTAAATGTTTCATGGATGGAAACAGACATATATAATAATTCAGACACTGAATTCTGCAACCCTCAATTACTGGATGCAAATTTTGTAGCCTTTATATTGGTCAAGACATTTATAAAATGAAAGTGGTAATAAATGTCTGATGTCTGGGGAGTCCTGTAGTGTAGGGCATACCTGATTCTGAAACATAAGTAATGTAAATGAAAAATAAAATTTAATCTCTGTTTCAACTTAATTTCTTATATTTTTTGTTTACATATAATATAAACAATTAACATACTTTTGAATTAAAAACCCAAAAATGTTTATAATTACTTCATGTTGGTAAATAGAGAGCATTGTTTTAACCAAAGACTACTGCAAATGCAGAAGTACTTTTATAAGAAGAAAAACAAATATTTGTCATGGGTTCTTTGAAATGTAAACTAACTTAAAGTCCGTTGTTTATAAATGATCTGTTTGGTACCTGAAACTTTATAGTACAGTATGTGTCATAACCATCTCATAACCAGATTTCCTCATTAGTGGCTAATCTTGGCCTCATACCATCCAGGTACAAAGAAAGTCACTCAACACATACCCATAACAATACCTGTAGATAACTGAAAGAAGAAAACATGTCATTCAAACTCTTACATTCAATTTAGTTTGTCTCACAATGCTTTAAAAGAAGTAAGTTACTCCAATGCTTGAACTGTTGAATTTTAGAAAGCTATAACCAATACTTGGGAAATGACCGTTCAACTAAATTCTCTGTCACCTGCCACATTCATGAAGCATGGCAAAGCTCAAGGGACTCAGAATCTATACAGGTCAAGGCTACAGATTGCCATAATCAGATTTAAGATATTATTCAATGTATAATGAAATCAAGAAAACAATCATGTAAAGGAAGAAATGGTTTTCATGCTACAGTAGATTTGGACTTTCCTCTTGTAAAAAATCAACAAGAAAGCCACCAGTTCAAAATACTTACAAGAAAGAATCCCTGTCCTAATCTTGTCCTTTCAAACCAGACCGATTGAGGAAAGCAGAGGTGAGATATTCATTACAGAACTGTAATCAGTAATGATGTGATTTGAAGTTAACACTGAGACTGGACAGGTAGAGTCCAGAACAACAATTGATCATTTCAGGAGAGCAGACTATAAAGGAATGAAACAGCACTCAAGAGAAACAGGATGGGATAAGATAAACACAAAATCAGTAGAAAATGGATAGAACATTTTAAAAAATATTATTCTTGAAAATAGAGCCCATTTATCCAATAAATAGTTGCACAACGGCTTAATAGATCAATTGAAAGTACAAAGAAAGCACTTTATTAATGAGCAAGAAAAGAACAGAATGCAGATAAAGAAAATAAATATCATGAATTGCAACCACAGGCGAAAATAATTTACTTTTAGAAAGGTTAAGAACATGATAGAAAGGATTATTACACTGGAGGCATAAATAATACACATTTCTTTTCTATATTATAACAGCAAAAGTGTAGTTATGAATAATAATAATAATTGCTTACACTTATATAGCGCTTTTTTCTGGACACTCCACTCAAAGCGCTTTACAGGTAATGGGGACTCCCCTCCACCACCACCAATGTGCAGCATCCACCTGGATGATGTGACGGCAGCTATAGTGCGCCAGAATGCTCACCACACATCAGCTATCAGTCGGAAGGAGAGCAGAGTAATGAAGCCAATTCACAGAGGGGGATTGTTAGGAGGCCATGATTGATAACAGCCGATGGGGAAATTTGGCCAGGATGCCGGGGTTACGACCCTACTCTTTACGAGAAATGCCCTGGGATTTTTAATGACCACAGAGAGTCAGGACCTCGGTTTTACGTCTCATCCAAAGGACGGCGCCCGTTTACAGTATAGTGTCCCCATCACTACACTGGGGCATTAGGACCCACATGAGCCGCAGGGTGAGCGCCCCCTGCTGGCCCCACTAACGCCTCTTCCAGCAGCAACCTTAGTTTTTCCCAGGAGGTCTCCCATCCAGGTACTGACCAGGCTCACACCTGCTTAGCTTCTGTGGGTTGCCAGTTGTGAGTTGCAGGGTGATATGGCTGCTAGATGTTAGATGTATCCTGTTTAATAATGGGATATGTCTATGCAATTAAGATAATTTTTGGATGTGATAAATTAATAATCAATTCAGGTGTTTTGCCTGAGGCTTTGAAAAGCTAAAGTTTTATATTAAACAGAGTTAGCATTGAAGAGGCTGATATGCTACAAGTACATGATGCATTTAAGGTACCACAACCACAACTACTACTGGATATACAGTATGACCTATTGCAGTCAAGGAAACAAAACTAATCATAGTTTGTTAACAATAGTTGCTCAATACAGATGTAATAACCATTGACTGGAAAAGTAGTGCCCATCCATTTAAAGTGTGACAAAACTAAACCAAGTAAATATAGACCAGTAAGTCTCATTTCAAACAGCATAAAGGTGATGAAATTAGATCTAATCTAAAGGAAAATGTAGAATCATAGTGGAGAGTCAGCACAGGCTACTGTAAGTCTGTAAGGTCTTGCATAACTAACCCCCTAGTTTTTTTCTGAAAAAACATCAGTTGTAATGCAGTTCTTACTGTAAATACAAATTGGTAAAATGTATTTTTCAGAAAGCTTTTAATTTTTTTTAATACGAGATAAATTCTCAGATTATGACATTCAATATTATGAGCATATAAATTTGCATAATGCACTACTAAAATCTCATAAAATGTAGAACTTGTGTAGAAATTATGATAAACCTTACAGATGATCACCTTATAGATTTACAGTATACTGACAAAAAATGAACCATGTCAATCCCAGACAGCAAATAGTGCAAGCTATACATGTTACTGCATTCAGAACTATGAATAAGGACAGTTTCAAAATAAAATAAAAAAAGCTCTACAGACTATGTCTTGGTCTTCTCTATTTCCTTTGAGACCCTGTAACTCATACATGAAAAACAACATTTAAGCACCATTAACTTGACATAAATCCACTTACTTTCCAAAAATAACCTTTAGTGGTTGAGGTCAAGAGAAATGGGTGTTATTATTATTATTTGTCATCTTTCTGACTAAATAAGCAGGAAGTGCATATTTTCAAGGGCTGTATTTGACAAAGAGATGCTGTTTTATCTTTAGAGGTACGCCAATTACAACAATTTAAATGTCACAAACAGCCCAAAACTGTTCCCTGTGTGGGTGACAGATCCTCATTAGCCTAGTTCAAAGCAAAAGGTTTCTAACCCCAGCATTAAGAATCCCCAGTACAAGCTTAGCTCCAGTGTTCCAGCGTGGAGAGAGTTTCTGAGGGATCGCATACAGTACATACAACCATGCAGGTCACCACAACAGCACTAAGGTTCATTAAGTGCACTTCATATCAGTTTTTCTTCCTGCCAGGAGATACTGTGTCTGAAAGCGACTTGATTTAGATGGTTCAGCGAGACACCATGCAGGGTCTTTCTAATTTGTGCTCTTCAGTTGTTGATAGCTTTTCATGGGTGGTGGTTTTTATATATAAAAAAAAATCAATGCAGTTTTTCCTGTACAGTTGCTTTGGATGTTTTAGTTAAGTCTTACACTGTAAAGGAACAAAGCATGTACCGGTAGATCTGAAAACAGCTCAATTTCCCCCTTTTAGCCGTCAAATATATTCTTATCAGGCTGTTGGTTGGTTTACACCTGATTCTCTTTAGTTAGCTTTTACAATCAAAACTTCAAAAACTTACAGCAGCGTGAAAATAGACTACATGCTAACTACATTTTTCATTAACTGTCACCAAGGGCCAGAACGTTTGCTTAAATTGGATTTGTATCCTGTGGGCAGCATAAGGTTTAAAATAGCAAAGCATTGCCAGTTGCATTTATTCCTCTACTGCTTAAAGCATTTTTCTAAGCTGACTTGGGCTGCTTTATTAGCTTCTGATGTTGTCCTATGAGTTGAAAAATGATAGCTGTAAAATCTGTCTGTTTTACCTCTTAAATTCTTAAATTCTTTTGAAAGACCTCTAGACCTGGTTGATTCGCCATCATTTCTCTGTTCTTCCTCTCAACTGCTGAACATGTACCTTAGTATGGATTTGCTTTGAATGGAGAAACTAACCTGAGGGGAAAATTAGTCTTTACTAATAAATGTTTGCTGTCTTAAAATATATATATATATCTTTGATTGGATGAGCTTGCTTCTGTAAATGAAAAATAGAGCATTGTAGCAAAGCGGCGGTTGAAACACAGGTGAATTCCCTAGGCCAGGGTCATCTAATTTAGGAGAATCACATTCTTCAGATTCTCATGGGGAAATCACTAAATTGGATGCACTTGGTGACTTCAGCTCCTTATAAAAGTAGTTCCTAGGGCAGACAACAGTGGTCTTTTCATGGATCCTCACAGTTTAATAAGACAGTGAGCTTTGAAAGAGACAATTCTGGGATAAGTGTTTTGTTAAACACTATCAGTCATGGTGGGGTTACAATACATTGGGACAAAACTGGTAGCAGACTTGGTTGTTTTCCGGGTCAGAACGCTGGATAAATAAGAAGGTTAATGAGCGTATCTGGCCAACCGGAATCAACCGAGTGAGGTTATTGCTGCTATCCAGAGAAGATAGTTATTGTTCATGTGGAGACCCCTTACCATGGTATCTAAGAAGGGGTTCTACTACAAACATCAAGTGTGATTTTTGCTTAAAAGACCTGTGCTAATTTTCATATACTCTTATAGCTTTAGGTGACTGGGAATTTTGTCATGCCTGGCATTGTAACCACTTCTAACCTCAAAGCAGAAGGGATGTTTGCTGAGATATGGGGAGTCTCATGATGTCTAAAAAACAAAACAAATTTAAAGCTTACCCTGGCGATTAAGTTGTTGCTCTTTGTCAATGAGCAGTACATAAACACACCATATAAGACTACAAGAAGCTTAGCTTAGAAGCCAAAAGAAGAGAGGGGGGGGGGAAAGGAACTTAATGCTTGTGCCAGGCGAGAGCCTATACTTCATAATCATTCAAGCAAAACCTGACTGGAACTCAGTACCTGAACCTTGTTAGAGCTTGCCATTTTGTGTTTTTAGGTAACTAGTGCTCTCCTGGGTGACAGATGCCTTGGTTAGTCGTCCTTCCTGTTTTGGGTGCATTTTTTGAATGGGCAGATAGGCTCCCATTTATTTTGTGGCATCCAGGGTGCAGAGGGAGATTTAACTGCAACTTTTATTGCATTTATTTAGAAGGCAATTTATCTCTTATTTGGCCTATGTAGGCATTATTTAAGAGTATCATACTTAGTAGAAGTACTGTATGGGGCTTTTTTCGGGGTGATAAGAATGTTAGGCCTCTGAAACACCTTGGCTGTAAATACTATATACATAGTTACTTGTATGTTTTTGTTGTGTGTAGTGTTAGTATTGTCCTTGTTAATAAATACTTGTTTCACAAAGTGAGCCTGGATTATTATGTTTTTTACCAAAGCTGTGCCAGAGAACAAAGAAGTCATGTGCCTCTAATTATACCACCTGCTCTATATTCTGGAGAAATCACTTACAAGTTGGAGGTTATTGACTAAACTGCTTAGTCAACTCCTGATTTTCACTATTTTTCATAACCCACCCCCGTTTGTAACAATTTGTAACAGTTAATAGTATGGAGGCCAATGTAAAACTGAGAACAGGAGACAATTCATTGCACCAAGGATTGTGGGAGCATGGAACAAGTTGATACTTAGGCTTTTCTGGCTGGATAAGAGCCTTGGATTTATCTGCTAAAACATGGACAAACAAGCAAATAAGATTAACTGAATGCCTTTCTCTCATTCTTTTTGTTATAGCTCTTAAGTTACTATGCATTTAGTTATGATGAATGTGATACAGTAGCTGAACACCATTGAAATGAGGATTTGGGAGCTTCAACTACTTCCTTGAAGTTTTTTTCTGCCGAAACATCCTAATCCCTGCTCTGCAATCCTTTAGTAATGTGAGACACCTGCCATCTTCTAACTGGTTGTGCTATTAGTGAGCTGATGATAGCTGCTTTGAGGTTATTTTTAGCAACGGTAAAGCACGGTTTACAGCAAATGACCAAAAAAAACATGTATGCCTACTTATTGACCCTTCTTTTGAAAATTACTAAGAAAACTACAGTATGCTGTAGGATTAGATGTAATAGAATTTATGTTTGGTAGGATCTAGCACATACCTTTAACTAAACAAATTGGCATCTAAAGTAGATTGATCTACAGAAGAAGAAGAAAATACAAGCATTGATTTGTAAGCCTTTTTCAAATAAAAAAAAACTGCAATTTGTTCCATGTCATTGACACTTTCAAAAAGTTTATAGTACAACTAAAGTATTTCAACAAAATGCTATGATGCCTTTACACTCCAGCTAACTAATGTAGTCATTTCATTGTGTGGGGAAAAAAAACATCTTGAAGGTTTTAGATATTAAATGATAAAGGTAGAGAGCTTAATGTGTCACACTCTACATGAAATATCATATGGGAAATGAGGAGGGAGTTATTCTCATGTCATATGGGATGGGAGATGCCTGTGCATTGACATACTTTATTATAAAATGGTTGCACAACAGTGTCCACATATACTGTACCGTATCTCAATGATATGAAAACATGATCTTGTTCTTATCACATGGGGAAAGAAACTATGGGAGGTCTTATTTTGATGCAGCCCTCTTACACAGAACAGTCATTGCAATTCAGGTGGTTCACGGTCTTCAACCTTTCTTGCTGGAAAGGACTTGATTACCAGATCCCTGTTTGCCATGTATTTAGGATACAGGAAGCCTAGCAAGCCTTAACAGTAACAGTAAGCAAAGCAGGTGGTTCACGGTCTTCAACCTTTCTTGCTGGAAAGGACTTGATTACCAGATCCCTGTTTGCCATGTATTTAGGGTACAGGAAGCCTAGCAAGCCTTAACAGTAACAGTAAGCAAAGCAGGTCCAGGACTGAAGGTGTTCATCCACATTTTACCTTGCCAATGCTGACCCTACATTACTCATTGCTCAGGATCCACAATGAAGATAAGGATGTGGACTTTAAACACCTGTTCTCATTTATACAGAAACTGGCAAATTAAAAAGTAGATAGATAGATACTTTATTGATCCCGTGAGGGAAATTGCAGTGCAACAGCAGCTTAACACACACAACACAGCCACAGTGTAACGAATTATATAATAATAGTACAATACATACAATACAATACAAGAGTTACTCACAGTCCGGACACACAAGAGCAAATTAGAAAAGAACGGTACACAGAAAATTGTATCACACATATGAATATAAATATAGATGTAACCATAGATATAAATATAAATGTATTGCACAGGTCCCTGGCATATATTGCACAAAAGTGGTTGTAAACGGGAAAAAGAAAAAGAAAGAGAACAGATGTAGCAGTAGATGTGTATATGCGTTTAGTCCAGAAACGGGTCACTGTCGATGTTGCCTCTGCCAAGACGCAAGGTGGATGCGTTGTACACTCTTATGGCAGACGGCAAGAATGACCTCCTGTAGCGCTCCCTGTCGCACCGTGGATGAATCAGTCTATTGCTGAACGTGCTCTTCATTCCTGCAAGCCTGTCATAGAGGGGGTGGGAGAAGTTGTCCATGATGGCCTCTAGTTTGGACATCATTCTCCTCTCAGCCACTACCTCCAAGGGGTCCAGGTCAGACCCAATGACAGAGCTTGCTCTCCTGATGAGCTTGTTCAGCCTTTTGGACTCTACTGCTCTAATCCCAGAGCCCCAGCACACCACTGCGTAGAAAATGGCACTTGCTACCACCGACTGATAAAACATGTGTAGCATCTTACTACACACATTGAAGGACCTGAGCCTCCTCAAGAAGTAAAGTCGGCTCTGTCCCTTCTTATAGATGGCCTCGATGTTCTTAGACCATTCCAGTCTATCGTCGATGTGCACTCCCAGGTACTTGTACGAGTCCACCATCTCCACGCCACTCCCATGGATGTAGACAGGAGTAGGTTTGACCTTTTTGCTCCTGAAATCTACCACCAGTTCCTTTGTCTTTGTAACATTCAGTTCCAAGTGGTTCACCCCACACCACTCCACAAAGCTGCTGACCAGTCCTCTGTACTCCTCCTCCTGCTCACCCTTGATACATCCCACAATTGCAGAGTCATCTGAGAACTTCTGCAGGTGGCATGACTTTGAGTTGTACTTTAAGTCCGAAGTATAGAGGGTGAAGAGGAATGGAGAAAGAACTGTCCTTTGAGGTGCCCCTGTGTTACTCACTACCTGTTCAGACACACAGTTCTGAAGTCTCACAGACTGTGGTCTGCCTGTCAGGAAGTCAGTGATCCACGAGGTCGTGGAGGCATCGACTTGCATCTCCTCCAGCTTCCTCCTTAGAAGTAAGGGCTGGATGGTATTGAAGGCACTGGAGAAGTCGAAAAACATGATCCTTACAGTGTTGCCAGCCCTGTCCAGGTGTGAGTAGGCCCTTTGCAGCATGTAGATGATCGCATCCTCCACACCAACACTGGGCTGGTAGGCAAACTGTAGGGTGTCCAGTGATGAGCTGACCAGGGGTCTCAGGTGGGATAAGACCAGCCTCTCCAGTGTCTTCATGATGTGAGAAGTCAGTGCAACTGGTCTGTAGTCGTTCAGGACAGAGGGGCGCCCTTTCTTTGGTACCGGGACCAGGCATGATGTCTTCCAGAGCACCGGGACTCTCTCCAAGCGCAGGCTCAGGTCGAACAGTCGCTGGAGCACTCCGCTCAGCTGATCAGCACAGGCCCTCAGAACTCTGGGACAGATGTTATCTGGTCCCGTGGCCTTACCCTTGTGCAGCCTCTTCAGCTCCTTCTTCACCTGGTCAGCTGTGATGGTCAGCCTGGCCTGGGGGATGGTGCTCATAGTGCTTTCAGTGCTGGAGGTGTTAATGGCGGAGGTGTTGGAGAGTGGCAGCTGTGGGGGATGGGTGGGTGAGTAGCCGTCGGGTGTTGTAGCTGTAGGAGGCCATGTTTGTGGGGGGATGGAGGAGGTGTTGGGCACTTGCAGCTGTGAAGGGTTAGGGAGCGTGTGGCTGTGGGGGGATGGGTGTTGCGCCACAGAGGACCCAGAATCAAATCTGTTAAAGAACTGGTTCAACTCGTTGGCCATCTCCAGGTTCCCTTCTGTTGCACCCCCAGCCTGTTTGAAGCCAGTGATCTCTCTCATGCTGCTCCATACATCTCTCACCCTATTCCTTTGCAGCTTGTCCTCTACCTCCCTCCTGTAGGCGTCCTACAGGTGCTTATCAGAATGCAGTGGCACTGAAAAATATTTACTCATCTTCTTATAGTACAGTATATTGCATACTGTACATTTGTAGACATTTGACAACTTGAAAGTCAATCTACACAATAGGAAGAATAAGTAACAATAACAGAAACTGCAATACTCCTTTAAAATAAGGTAACCACCACATTCTTTTTATGGTTGTTTATTAGTAATGTTGGGTTATTGATGGTCATTGATGTCTCTTCTTAGCTTCAGTTTAAGCTTTGTTCCACTTGGTAGTACATCAGATTCAAATCCCATGTCAAGCCAGACATATGGAAAGTGCTATACTTGCAACAATATTTATCTATTTGTATTTCTTTAAAGATTTCTATAAATGTTCAGACCTTAGTTATACCATACATTATTGTATTAGAAGTTTATTATACAGTTTGATGATACACATAATATTCTAATGTCCACGAAGGGATGACTTGTTTCAGAATTGAGCTTTCTCTCTTTCTCTATGACTCTGCAGAGGGGGTTGTGCCCCTGAGTGAGGTTCCTAGGGGTATTTCCAGGGAGCCTGCATAACAGCATACAGATTCTCCCTTCTGGCTTCAATACACTGAAGTGTGTGATTCATTGGGCTAGAGAAATTATCAAAACAGAGATACATTTTGATTTCATATACAAGTATAATATACAGTATATAAACACAATTTCTCTCTCTTTTTCTTTTTCCCTTTTATTATATTTTGTGGGTGATGCCCCCGGTCTCTCAGTAGATTAACTAGCTGGGGATACTCACTGGTACTTCCCACTAAACATTGTATTAATATTAATTATTAAATCCAATTTAAATCTAAAATTGTTAAATTAAATTTTAACGAGGTAATAAATATTTAATGAAAGCCTTTTAGCATCATCTCATGTTCCAATATCCTTTTTGTAGGTTTTTAACAACATTTTTTCCATATATGTTGAAGTATAATTGCTGCCTCAGAAGATTGTAGAAAAATGTCAGGAGTGTCTACATTATGGCGCTTACCTGTTTCAGATGGAAGTAAGCTTCTGTAGCCTACAACTGGTAGTGAGAACAGACTTTCTGCTGCAACTCCCAAAAGCAATTGGGAAAAATTATTTTCAGCTGAAAATTGTAGGTTGCATGAAGAGAGAGATGTGTGATGGCTGGGTGTAAAGTCTGTAGAAACCAGAAGACGTTTCAAAAAGAAGTGCAGCTCATTCATTTCTTCAGACTCAATGAGAATGACATTTAGAGGAGAGAGCTTTGGGACAGGAGGTAAGAACCACATAGAACATTGATATTCATGTCTGCTCATGGTGTTTAATAAATATCTAGAACTTCTTGACCTAAAGACCTGGAGACTTAGTCTGCTTAAGTGAATGAGTGAATCAGTTTCCTCATCAACAACTCAGTCATAGTAACACATTATCTTATAATATCAGCACACTTACATTTAGTTGAATTTTTCTATGGTTTTAATATGCCTCAACTGGGATTATTGATGTCAGTCTAAAGGTCCGAACAAGTACTCCAAACAATGACCTTTATTGACAGATCAATTCAGAATTTGTTTTCCCAGTAAAATTAATTTGAAGAAGCAAACCATTCCTACATAAAACCTTGGCAATTGAAACCACACAATCACTGAGTAAACTAAAATATTTAATGTGCTTCCCTACCTGTAGGCCTGTATTTGACCTGTACTTCTTTCTGTCCTGTTAATAATTTTGAAACATGGCAAAAATGGCCAACGAAATCCAAGAAGTCATATAGAGTAGATCATGTTTCCCTGACAGGGAAACACTGTTTAAGTTGACAGGCTTAAAAGAAACTGTGCCTTTGGTCTTCAGCGAAAAGACTGTGAGGGAACCTGATACTGTATTCAAAATTCACAAAGGCATTGACAAAGTGTTCTTCTTTAGAATGAACAGTGAAACACAAACCAGAGGAGACATATTCAAACTATGAAGAAGTGCATTTATCACCCAGCACAGAAAGGTTATGGGAGGATGCTATAAATTACCCAGCCATAATGACTGGCTGAGTGAGAGTCATTCAGATTCATATCATGACTACATGATATCCTTTGATTAACTAATTACCAACAACCAAATAAACTATAGTAGATAAGCTGAATGACCTCCTTTCATCTGTAACCACCATTTTTTTACTAGGTATGAGCATGTGATTAAAAAAATGGTTGATATTATTTTCTTGTATCTGATTGCTCTAATATATATATAATTTTGCAATTTGATTATTAGTCATGTGAAACCGGTGTAACAGGTTGTTACTAATGTAACAGATTTTTCCTTTGAGCAGGAATATGTGATTCAGAAGAACAGAACAGAATTGAAATTGGATCTGTATGACTCTTTCATAGGATCCTTAGGCACAGAGACAGAAGTGTATGTGATGTGATGAAATATTTTTCTAATATGTCCAGAAAACCAGGTGAAATTACTCCTAGTACTAGCAGACACAGAGTATAGTATGAGGAAAGAAACTACCCATTGAACATCGAGCCACAATAATATCTCTTTTTATTTCCTTTATCTTCAGGGAGACAATCTGTCTTTATCCAGGCAGGGGCCTTTGCTAGGTGTAGAGGTGTAGTAAACGGATTGTTCTTCCTGATTCAGCCCACTAGAGGTACATCTTCAGGTGGTACAGAGTTTTCTACATGCTTACTTGACACTGGGGAGTAAAAGGCATCAGGCCTGCAGAGAGGTGGGGATTAAATAGAGCTGGCCTTACCCTAGAAATACAGTATAAGAGATCAATATACCATCTCTAGTTTAATTGGGCAATCTAATTTGCTTAAAGTAATAACACCATATATCAAAGGAGGACAGGCAAGTGGAAGATGGCTGAGGAAAATAAAAGAGAAAAGAAATCCATTTTCTTTGCTGAGCAGTGCTATACAGCCACAGGTGCTGGATTAACTCAATCACAAAACTGCTGTCATAAAATAATGAATTTACTTGTCCTGAGGGACCCACTGGCTATACAGAACCCAGGATATTTAGATATGCTCTGTTCTGCTCTAGGATAAGTTACAAAAACAGGGCTGTATACCCTATGAGAGACAGCAGTTGTGCTTTTTATTTGCTTTTGCTTGCTGAAGACTTAATATTTTCAATATCCTGCCTCTCCTGCAGGCTAGACGCGTATCAGAGGCGGATGTTCAGAGCTGCAGGAGGAAAAGAAGAACAAATGTAACTTCAGTAATAACATTTCTGTGCCTTATCATTGTGCAGTCTGGTAGCCACTGAAAATGCAATATAAACAAAAACATTGAACATGAAAATGGCTGCATTATAAAAAGAACACAGCCATTAAAAGTGGAGATATCAGAAACTGACGCCAGGCTACAAGAAAAAAATGCAGAGCACATAGAGTAGCTTTAATGCAAGGTAAATGCTATTGCCACTGATTGCTAGAAAACAAAGAGGTATGTGAAATGGACTACTTTGTGGTGTTTGAAAATTTAATTAATAAAACATTTTACATTTAATTAATAAACCAACGTGTTGGCAAACACAATGTGATAACATGCCTTTTTAAAGTGTCAAGCAATATTTTTATTAGCAGTAATTAACATTTTTAATTAAAACATCAGACAATGGGAAGAATTGATCCCAGGAGGATATATAAATGCACCTTTTCCCCTGCATCACAAGTTCATTATAGTCACAATGTACAGTAGTTCACAATTGAGCTATCAGATGTATGAGATCTGTGTGAAGATGAATAGACATTTTTTAACAGTATTTTAACTTTTGTTTCTTTAATTTCTTTGCAAAGCTTTAAGAAGAATGCACTTTGTTTAATAGCCTTTCCCAAAAGTACCACTTTCATAACACAAAATGAATGATTTAGAAGCAATTCATCTTTTGTGCTTTGGGTACAATCTTACTGTATGTTTCATAAGGTTTAGATTTCCTTACAGGTGTGTCTTTGAGTCATCATTATTTCACTTTATTTCATAGAACATTTTAAATTAATTTTGTGAATTCATCTCACTGCCAGTTTCCTCAATACAGTATTATGTAAAGACTTAAGAATGTTACATTAAATTTGGGGTGTCTTTTTATCCTCTTTGTTTTGGTATGTATCTGTGGGAGGATCAACAATTTGCTTGAGAGAATTAATCCCAGCAAAAACTCAACCGCACAATTGCACATCCCAATGACATTTTTCAGGTAATTCAAGATCTCAGATGGTTGTATAAAACACTGAGTTAGAATACAATCTTGCCATATGATTAATAATCTAGCACATCTAATTGTAAAATTTCAAGAAATCTTTTTTACAATACTGTGCTTACAACTGAGAGCTGGCTAATTACCTCACAAGTGTTTCACATTCATAACAACACCTTTACCTCTTTAGGATTGTGTTCCAGGAAGAGAGAATTTTTGACACATTAAAATGACAATTTCTTATCTAACCTAGAAGTTTGTATAATAAAAAATGTTCGTCATTGTTTCCTTTTGCTCCATTAATTAATAAGAAGTTACAATGTTTTGCATGTAAAAATAATTGTAACTGAGCGTCATTTACTGTAAGTTTTGGATATCTTTAGTGATGACTACACTAGACAGCACTCTGTAGCTGCTGTTTTAACTGCTAGTGTACATACAGTATGAGGTTATCAGAAACTTGCATCTTTGCAATACTACATACTGAATATATTTTCAACCATGAGTTCTCTAAAGTCTTCCAAATGCAGCCATAAGAAAAAGGGATTGACATCCAGCCCAGATAATAAGTACCACACAAATTCTAAAATATGTGACGGTTTTTACACAAATATTTCATTTCACAAGGGTGTTGTTAACAGTACAGGGGCTTCATCTTTGTGTGTGTTTCAAAGTTCAAATTGGACAGCGCAGTGAGACTGCTGTTGTCTCAGATCTGCTGCTGGACTGCTCTAAGCAGGGATGATGTGCTTGGCAGAGCATGCCAGAGGAAAGCAGCTTGGCATAGCTTAAATTGATCTCTTCCTTGCCTCGCAACATTCTCCTGCCATTCTGTTCATCTGCACAGATAAAAGGAAGCGAATGCAGATAGCCAGACTACATAATGAGGTATTTCTGAGAAAGCCGTGTGATTCTCAGCACTGACATTGTGACTTCCTTTACCCAGTAAGAGATAGTTGGTTTACAAAGAACCTTCTACTATTTTATATTTCTTAATTCAATAAAGAAAACAGGAATATATATATATTTTAAATCAAATCACAAATTATTCTTCCTTAAACCTGCCTCATTCGCCACTTTGTGAGCATCTCACATCTCAGCTCTTGGCTACAAACCCTGCAACCGCACACAGGGGAGAAGAAGGATGTGTAGGCAGAAGTCCCCAGTGATGGGCTACTTGAACTACTTGGTTTGATTGTTTTTCACACATCGCAGGCAACACAGGCATATGAGTGTGTCACTTACTGACAGCACTATAAACCTGAAAGTCCTGGGGAAGGCCAGAGTGGCCGCTCTGGTGCTGACCGCTGGAAAAATAATCCCTTGGCAGCAGTCAGCTGACTGTGCACCAGTGTGCTGGGAATATCTGTCACAGAGAGGAACAATTGTATTCCACATACAAATCTTCTCAGTATTGATGTGGACCTTTGTGAAAACAAGAAAAAGCTTTGCACCACTTGCAATATATTTGCAATATAAAAAAAAACTTAAATATTATAATTCTATAATTGGCCAAATCAACATTAGTTGCTATCACTTCATGTGTATTATATTATAAAGATATACATATAATTGCTTTTACCAAAGGCTTCTAGTTAATATCTAGATAAATATCTATTAAATGATTTATTGAATCTAATAAGTCAGTATTATTTGGTTAAGTGAGCAGAACATGCTCACTGGCCACAACAGCTATTTCTCCAACATTACTTACTGAATGTTTAGTGCAAAAGGCACATTCTCTGTTCCAGTATAGACTGTTTCTTCAATAATTTTCTTTTGTTTCATTGCTTAATTATCATGCTTTTCAGTAGAATGTCTTATTTTGCTGCTTGTTACTGTCAGCTGAGTTAAGGTAACAATGAGAAGATCCACATGAAAATATGTCTGGGGAAACTATAGATGTAGTGTCACTGTGTCAGCAGGCAGTGAGCACACCTAAGGATCTTTAGAGTTAAGCTATCATTACATTGTTAATGCAAGCTCAGCTGGAGTGTAAAAGGAACAAAAGCTGTCATGTGAATTGCTACTCTGATTCTAAGCCGTGATTACTGCAGCCCTCTTTTTCTCAAAATATATATTTATATTCCTCAAAATGTAGTTTAGTCAATATAGTGTTTGTTTTAATAATGACATTCAAAGCACTGTACAACATTGTAAATATGCAAAACAGACATTTCAGTAGTTCAGTCAAATTCTGAAACAAGCTGATGAATATAAAGGAACAGTTTACTTAATACTTTTGTGTTAACTTGGCCTGACTGAGGAAATGACAGGTAACACAACTCCATTCACTTATAAGGAATGAACCAGGGAGGCAGCCGCAAGGGTGGAAATTGGGTTGGAGGGAGGGGTCCTAGAAAAGTTGCATGCAGTGTTGTGTTGGTGGTGAGTATACATAAAAGAGCAGAAGTGCGACATTAAAATTTGACCTCCTCCCATATGTTTGTTGAATGACAAAATAAAAATTGAAGAATTACCCAATAAGGCCAACAAGAAAACAAAATTATAAAACTAAACCTGTGGTGGAAAAACAGGTTTAAAGGTACTTTTAGAATAGCTAGAAAGTCTTTTATGGATTCTGGTAATTAATTCCCCAGATATGGCGCTGCACATAGGCAGGCTTTATTGCCCATTGAGTTGGCACTGGTCTTTAGCAGAATAAGAAGACTTGAAGCAGATGTCACACTTAAGTTTTGACTCATACCAGTCTTTAAAGTAATCTGGAGCTAATCCATTTTTAATTTCACAGGTAACTGGTTCAATTTACATAGGATGGGATACTGTATGCTGATGAAGAGTAGTTTTAGTAAGCACATAATGTGCAGCATTCTAGAAATACTGAAGCGTACTATATTTAGTACGTTAGTACATCAGTATGCAAGTTGTTATAGTAGTCTAATCCTGATGAATTGAATGCATGTTTCAATATTTTAGAATTAGAGCAAGGACTTTAACTGAGAAGATGGAAATAGATGGAAATAAGATACACTTGTGATGATCTTGACATGAGATACAGATGACCGCACAGGGTCAAAAGTAATACCAAAATCTACTTTTCTCAAGGGTTTAATTTCAAAACTGTCAAACACAAAACAGTTTTGGGAGCCTATCAGCATAACCTCAGTGTTGTGACTATTTTAGGAAAGGTCTATATTATATATTTTAATATCAGACAGGCAGTTGTAAACTACAGAATCTGCAACACAAATATCTGATTTGATCTGTGAACAATTCTGGGTGTCATCTTCATAAAGTGAAACCCAAATCCATGATGGCAAACAAACTAATAAATAGTAAAGATCCCAGCCAGAACCTTGTGGAACACCCTAAGTATGACAACATCAGATTTAAAACAGACAATATTTTCAAATATTGATCCATAGTGACGCAAAAGAATATTAATTAGATCAGAGCTCAGAAACCATCAGCTAATCCTTAGCTACCTTAACAAGAGCTGTTTCATGACTATCATACTGTCTTTAAACAACAACTGGAAAGGTTCAAAGAGCTCATCAGAGGCAAGATGATATTATAATTGAGCTGCCATTATCCCTTTCCTTAGCTTTTTGCAAAGCTTTTGAGACTAGGAGAAAGCATATCCAGGATCCAGAGAATCCAGGCCACATGTGTGTACTAGAATCAGACTTTAAACCTGTAGTTTCCAGACTAGATTGCAGGAACTTGTTGATGAGGTAAGTAATAAATGGATGAAGAGCAGAGAAGCTCTTTTGATCAACGACATAGAAATAGGATACAGAAGATAATGGATAGGTTTCATTTTAATTACATATATAAAGCAATAAGAAAGAAGATAGGACAAACTACTGAAAGCAACAGTGGGTATACAGTAGTTGTTGTGACTCCATAAGGTGAAGCCAGAAACTGGCTATTAAAATGATAAAGAATTGTGTGAATGTGTTATTTTGTTCTATAGATGGAGGAGAACCCAAGTTATTAATATGTTCAGTCATTTTATTGATGGTAGAAAAAACCATCCATACCATTCACAATATAACTGGAATTGAATCTCGCAGTGCTGGGGCCCTGGGTTCAGTTCCTGTGGTGCTAACTGCATGGAGTTTGTATGTTTGCCCCGTATTCCATGTCCTTTGTGCCTGTTGCTTGCTGGGACTGACTGTGGTTCCCCTGTGACCCAGTATTGGATAAATAGGTTAGAAATGGATGCATAACTGGTAGAACTTACCTTTTCTGCACAAATGGTTAAAATGTCATCATACTACCTATGCGGAAAGCACTTTGTGTGTTTCAGGGGAAAGAATGCACAATAGAAATGAGACAAGATTTTGAAACAATATTATATAATTCAATAACTCATATTAGGGCCTTATTGTACAAAGCAACTTAATCCTTATTGAACGTAGACTGAGCTAAACGTAGTGGAGTTGTGATCACCAATATTTTTTCTTGTGGAATGTAATAGTTTGTTTATTCTTAATAGGAGGGAGAGGAAATAACAGGTTAGAAAGTCGGGTTGTTGGAAATGGCATTAACAAATTGTTAAAAATGGCAGTACCAAGCAGTTAGGAGAATTCAAACAGAAATTGAACTAAAATACTTGCATGTGCAGAAGAAAGTACTCTATTCAGGAAGAAACCTAGTGATAACTTTTTTGGTGACTGTAAAACTAGAATTACCAACACTAAGGTCCTTTTATATGAAAAAAACAGTAGTAAAATAGGTTATTTTCTGCACAGAATCCACATTTAGACCGGCATTCTGAAATGAATGACTTCTAAACCACTACACATAGTAGTACAGAATAGCAATCGGAAAACATTCTGTACAGCTTACAGGCCCTATTCCAAATGGTGTTTTTTTTTTTTAAATGTCATTGTGGCATAGCTTTGGTTTCTGTTTTTCTGAGAAAAATACTTTTGTTTCTTATTTCATCTCTATTTCAAATTAAACTGTATGTCAAACTCCACTTTACAAACAAGACAAGAAATATATAAGAGATTAGGCTTTCAGAATGCCTTATAATATCAGAGTCTATTTCTGTTATAAAAATGTTGTTTGCTTCATACTGGTCTTCTCATTTTGGTTTTTAATTCTTCTCATGAAGTTGTGTAATTTCACAGTTTTCATTTCCAAGATCCCTGGGTAGCTGCCTGTCATGGATTGCTCACCTATGTGACCATGCCATAAAAATCTCTAAGGATACAATTTTACAATTCTTTAGTTTGCTATTTAAAGTCAAATGATTATTTACAGAAAACAATTCACTGTAGTAATAATTGGCTCAGTTGGTTTGTTTTGTAGCATTAATTTCAGACATCCTCTAAGAGGTCAAAGTCACAGTTTGTACTTCTACAAGAAGTGTTTTGTGCTTGGCTATAGTAGATCTGATTTTGTAAATCCATGCAGTATTGTTATTTTGGACAATAGCTTCAATAACCACAGAGGTAAATATTTAATGAGAACAATTGTTTTGAAATGAGTTTTATTTAATTTTGTTTTAAATGGCATTTCAATAATCTTTTAAAAATGTTGCACTGAGATTTCACACAATATCAATATCCTGGTACAGAGGTTTCAACACAACTGGGACTGATTTACCAAACAATATGAAACTTTCTACTAATTTTGTTTAAAATGGCATTCAGCATAGATGTCTATGTATGCTGATGGAGTACTGCTAACAAATATTTTGTTTATTTCCTATTACCATTGTAATAGCATGGCTTCCTGGTCACTACCCCTAATACAAAAAAAACTAAGATTTTTGGAGTCACTTAAATTTCCAAAATTTCTAATAATTTGAAAATTACACATGTACAGAGCTGACTTCAATGATTTGTATTTCTGCCAAGTTTTTACAAATTAGTACTTCAGTAGCAAATCAAAGTATTTTTAATTGTTCTAGTCCCTTCATTTTCTAAAATGTGAAAGACTGCGTACTCTACAGAAGTCTAAAAAACAGGAAAAGACACAGTACATAGTTCACCCACATACAAATTACTCTTTTATCACAGACTAGGAGATGAAGGACAGGAAACATTTAAGCATAATGGCAGTAGTGAAAAGTGCCCTGATGCTGCAGAGTGAGAGGAACATTATTATCAAGGTGTTTATTCTTTTATTTTTTTCAAATTTTATGTTTGACCATGAGGGAGATTTTATGAGCAAGTTCTATATTACAAAATGTTTCCTACTGAGTCAACAACTTTATATTAGGTACCAGTTTTCAAATTATTTAAAGAAAGATCATTCTAAGGTGTTGAATCAAAGGATAGTGTCCTGGGAACCAAGGTGTATGGGCCATCTCACATCTAGACGTTAGGAAATCTGGTTGTTGCATTGGGTTTTTTATTATAACCTTAACGGGCTTTTAAAGATTCCATTTTAGAAAATGATATTTCACTGTTACTGAGATACAGACCTACTGTATGCATATACATACTGTAGACATGTATACAGTAAAAAATACAGTAAATCAATGTGGTCTTTAAAAGGACACTTAACACAGCCTCTTGACTGGTCAAGGCTGATTACTAACAAAATGCATCAAAGCGTTTTTCTGGAAAATAGAATAAATCTTGTAAAATCTCTTTTGAACACAAAAAATGCAATTCCTTTGAGATAGATGTACAGTATTTGTATTAATAACTCAAACACTTGAAATGTGTCTGTATTGATTTTTATGAGTTATAGGTGACCACAATATATTCTGTTACTAAATCAAAACAAAAACAACAATAATCTCTCTATATTCATCATGACGCTAGTTTGTGCAACCATTTGTAGTAAATGCAAATATATTCAAATGTTTGTCCAAGACACAAAATATTCTGAAAAGTTTTAGCTTACAAATAAAGAAAGGCTAATTAAAACAAAGAAATAAATATAGTAAATAAAAATGGCTACACTTTGGTTTTGTACCTATTTTTGTACCTAATTAATACTTAAATTAGAGAGCTTAATTAACCCAATTAGAGAATACCCATTGTCACAAGAGAGTCCACCTCCAACAAATTACAACATCAGTTCCATTAGAATTAGAATCTAATGTCCAATTATATTACTACAGTATGTCAATTGCATGTGATGAATGTGTTTAATGTGTAATGGTTCAAAACCTTCTTAACTACTGTTTGTGTTTTTGTGTTTTTAGCTGCCTAAGTATTGCCGGTAAACTGGTGAGCTTTTCTGAATTTCTGAATACAACAACAGTCACCATGAGCCTTTGGTGAAGCACCACAGATGCATGCAACAACAATCATGTTTTTTGTGAAGTCACATACTACCATCTACCATATTGTTCAAGCACATTGAGCAAAAGGCCTAGTCTACTATTTTGCAGATCTTACATAATGGGACACACAAGACCATTTCCATAACTTTCATGAGGAAGGGTCGTCCCTATGGAGCATTTCCTCATATTGTGGTTGAAAGATACTATTTGTACAGGTGCTTTCACATTTACAAATTGCTTTCAATGTGTGAACTCTTAAATATCATGAGATGTACTCAGAACAATTAATTTTATAGTTATTTTTACAGTTTATATCACATTTCAGCCGCAGAATAATGTGACCATAAATAACCAAAGAATCCAATCAAATATGTTAAAAACACAGATATTGAAACAAAAGCACCGGAAACTTGAGCTAAGCACAACTAAAGAAAGAAGGCGGCCCTGCAGCCGAAATATTGTGTTTTTCCTTTCTTCTCTTTTCAGCATGGAATAAACCTTTAACTTGTTCCTTTGCAGCCTACGCTTGCTGACACAGCTACCTACTTGAACTACAACTAACGAATGCACAGCAAGTTTTCAGTATAAATATGTTGCTGTCAAAATGAAAATATTACATAGTATTGAGTATTGAGTAAGACCTCTATGGAATGTTAACACGGTACTGCTAGTACTGATGCTTCGACCTGATCAGCCTCCAGACACGTTTTGTGGGATGTTTTACCGCTCTTCCTGTGTACCTGCAGTCACCTGGCGAAGGTTGCCTGATCACAGTTGTCTTGAATACCACAACAGTCACTATGAAGCTCATTATGACATCTCCATGCATTTGCCACCTTCCATCAGTCCTGTCAAGGACAAGTAATTAAAGAATAGCGGTCTTTTCTGCCACCTGTGATGTTCTCTGGGCTGAATAAGCACTCAGCTGTTATGTTACTCCTGAATGGTCCTAAAGCGTGTAGTTTATTTTCAGGCAGACAGCAAGCTAGTCTTTCCTCTGATGTACAGGTTATTTCTTCCTGGAATTTCTTGTGCTGAATGCACTACAGAACAATATTATGGAGTTGAATCAGATGGATGTGTTCTTCACAGATGTCCCTGTGCCTGTACCAGGATATAGCCTGTTTCTCACACAGTTGGTTTCTTGTTTTTTGGGGATTAAATTACTGACTGTTGAAACAGAATATTTCATTCTTTTGACAAATGTTTCTACAGAAAAAAACACTTTCAATAATTTAAATAGTAATCAGGCATTCCTCATTACTCAATACAGTATATATGAATAGATACAATACATGTGTGTTTTGTTGTTCTAACATTAATTAAGATTTAGTTTTTATTTTAATATGGCCAAAATTATTAGCTGGATTTGCATTGGCATTAGTGGTTGGTGGCTTGGTTTTAAGCATAAAAGTAATAAAACTGTAGCAACATGGCATTAAGTTCAAGAGTAGTTGTCTTTTGTGTACAAAATGTCAAAGACAAATTATTGGTACTTATAATGTGCTTATTAATTGCATTAAACATTAATAAAATTATCTAGGAAACTTTTTCCTTCTATATATTTAATCGTACAACCTCGACTGCTACATGATTACAAATATAAGACTGCAGTCACAACATTATCCACTACACTGAATGAATCCATGAACTAACACTCTAAATTATTTGGGTTACGTAGTCTCATTTCACTTTAGCTTATCTGTTAGGAAAAAAAAGAGCAAAATGGTATATCTTCTTTCTGACTCACCCAAAGTACTGCAGTCACAGACTCTGGAAGGTACAGTAGTAACAACCAATATGAGACAGGCCTGCAGGGGTCAGAGTCGCACTGTGTGCAGAGTTTCTGTTATGAAATTACTCTTTGTAATATGTGTCCTTGAGGAGCTACATGCTCAATCCTCATTGGCCATGCACCACAGCACCGGAAATTATGTCTTCATTTGGAAAGAAATTCCGCATCCCTTTGCTTATGAGCCTTATTTTCCCCCCAAATTCCTTATGAAATGCTTATTACACATAAGCCATGATGCTGCTGAAAGTCCTGTTTACTGCTGTGTCCATGACAACAGCCTGCTGTCTGCTCACTCTGTGACTACCTCATTTCCGAGAAAAAAATCAATTCAATGTTCCTGTAAATCAGATCTGTTCATTTTCAACAGTTGGCTCTTTCATCCTATTAAGGACAGCTTTGTTAAGTAAGTATATATAATATAATAATAATATAATATATATATATAAGTATTTAAGTATGCCCCTTGGTGTTTTCCAGTAGTAAAGTTTTGTTCACTTGCACCATTGTGAATTTATAAATGTAGAGATTCTCTCTAATTGTGTAAAAGCAAAAAAACACCTGATTAAAAGAGGTTGTTCTTTACTTTGACTTTCCTAGGTTAATTTGAAATTGAAC
The DNA here is from genome assembly GCF_059453375.1 of Lepisosteus platostomus. Lineage (NCBI taxonomy): Eukaryota > Metazoa > Chordata > Actinopteri > Semionotiformes > Lepisosteidae > Lepisosteus > Lepisosteus platostomus. The sequence goes on along the minus strand of NC_142622.1, from coordinate 21,888,975 downwards.
ATAATGCTGTGCTTTAACATTAAATGCATTAAATACACTCAAAAGAGCAAATGCTTAATTCTGTATGAGAGGAAAATATTTTATCCTGTTAAAATCTTTCAGGTCTATATCGGTGTAGTATATATTACTCTGTACAGTATCTGTAACTTTAGACTGTTGAAGCATTATTTATCCATTTCTACATAAATAAGAAAATATTCATATTGCTTTAATTACCACTCTGCAGTCTCCTTAATCCCAACTCAGTAGTTTGATTATATCCTAATGATTTCAATAAAGAACCTCCTCATTATTGTGAGGATTGAGCTACGGAGTTTGCTGCAAGAGATGGGGAGGCAAAATAGATATGTAAAGGGAAGTCCTGGGTGCGAGTCTTGGAGTGTATACTGTACATAGGTGAGCGGAAGTGTGTGAGATTAGGCCTAACCTTCCTCTAGAACTTCTATTATAAACTCCTGTTACAACATGGGTGTAAAAGAAGAGTGAATATGGAGAGCATTAGGGCTTATATAGCAGGTTTATGCTGGTCATCACTCATGGAAAGGGATCTGCATTTATGGAATATTCTGTACAATAAGGCTACTAAACCAGTAGGACTTTCAATCTTCTTCTTTGCAGAATCTTACTTTAACCAGCTTCTTAATTATTTCATTGATAATTAGAAGAATCATTTAACATATAAAGAATGATTTTAAACCCAAAGCTAGCCTCTAGAATTTCTATTTCAGGACTGTCATCTGTCGTCCATCCACTCCATTACACAGATCTGTGGCAACCAAGCTGGTATTACATCCTACATTCATAGTCTGTAGTGAGAGGCATTAAAAACATGACAAATGCTGAGAATGGGTTTCAATACTCAATTGTTGCATTTTTAATGCTTCTCTGTCTACAGATAAAACACCACATTAATTAAAGCAGATTAATGGCAAAATCATTTGGTAAAAATTATCCATTATCATTAGCTGAACATTTTTCAAAAGGGTATTATTCACGTATTAAGGAAAACCATTTAAAACCCCAACACACAGATTTGTGGAGATGTGTAAATGGATTTTATGCTATGCAACCAAGGGTGTGGGAGAGCGACATGCTGAATTCTGAATTTTCACAAATTGTGATCCAGACTGTATGACATACATAACAGAATGCAACATCCTTGACTTTGTTGGCAAGGATATATGCCAGTCATTTATGCAGACACACTGAGGCACTAGCAGACTGAAATATAGGGGATTCCTTAAGCCACAATCACTAAAGTATTAGAAGAATCCAGCCATGGTGCTTTATGGCCATTTTCTCTGGTAAAACCATGGAGTAGTAAAGCCTGAAGAAAATGTGATGCGATTGCTTGATCAAATACAGGGACATAAAATATATTTTTCTATGGAAGTACAGTGAGCGTTTGGTTTCACACTATGAACCTCCACAGAAAAGAGCTGCACGGTAACTGTTCATGTAACTCGGCTAAGGCAGCAAAGAGCAAGTTGTTTTTCAGCAATTCACTATATGCAGAAGATGAACATATATTAGAGACTAAGTAGAGAAATAAATATTTAAAATAGGAAGTTAGAAAACCTAATGTTGGCTGTCCTGTACTGTATATATTTGTGATGGTAGTTATGCTATTGCACTTTCTGTACTCCTTGGTTTGGACATACTGTATTTACATACAGTACAGTATATTAAAGAAGGGGTATAGTTGTGAATCAAGTATGAATACAATTTAATGTCTGAAAAGTCTTCAACCCATCTTCACATTCTCTTGTTTTCTGTCATTATACTGTAAATGTTTTATCATAAATTGACTATAATGGAGACAGTTCAGTAGAAGTATAATTGACTGTCTTCCCAGCATGGAGATTTAGTTTTGGCTGAGTTATTGAGAAATATTTTTAGTAATTGATCCTATGCTATGCTGCCTTTTAAAGATTAAAGCAAAAAACTGAAAGGTATTCCCATCATTTTCTAACTGCTTCATCCACTACAGGGTCATGGGGGAGCTGGAGCCTACTCCAGCATGCAACAGGCACAGTCCATGGCAGGGCACAGGCAGGTACAAACATGCACAAACTCATTGTTAGCAATTATGAATGCTGAAAATAAGGACCCTGTGCAGGGCTCAAGTAGGGTTATTTCCTGAGTAGTAATAAGAAATCCAAATAGAAAAGGCTACCAAAAAAGAAACACAAGTCCTAATATCCAAAATACCCAAAAAGGATTAAAGTAGTGATGGGAGTGAAAGGCGATAGGAAGATTAGTTGCGGCATGAGCGTCTATTTGAGTGGGTGCGCATGGGAATGTTTGTGAGAGTGTGTGGAATGCATGACAGTGCAAGTGTGTGGAGAATGTGTAACACTTACTGTATACCAGGGCTAATTTTTCCAGAAGCCAAATGTATTCCATTCAGATGGAAAATTATGCCCGATACATACAGAATATGTAGCTGTATACATTAAATAAACCAGGCTAGACTTCACCAAATGAATTAAGGAGTAATTCTAGTGATGGAACATTGTGCAAGCTTTTGAAACCCTATCATCAGGCAGCAAAAAAGGTTATAAGAAAGTAAAAATTGGATGGAAAGGAGAAAGTAGTATCTGTAAGTGTGTGATGTGTTTTGCAGTGAATTCTGGGATAGATTGAGCTAAAGGTCTGTATTTACACCATAGTGTAGTAGCCAGAATCTGATGCGACATGTAGTCCGTCACTGAAATTGAACTTTGAACTAATTAAACTTATGTAAAACAGATGTGGAGATGTTTCTGGAATTAAACTTGTGTGAGACACACAAATCAGATATACAGATCTACTTATATTCTTTGTAGCATGTGATTGATCTCCCTGGGGTGAACGGTCTTCAGAAAAGCATCTTTACAGTTAAAGATAAACAAAACTGGGTTGAAAAAGGAAAACATGAATCTCTTACTAAATAATGTATTGTTAGTACTAATAGAATAATTAGCTGAGTATTGTCTTTGCACATCGATCTCTGAACTCCAACAACCATGCACTCTATCTGCTGCTTAAAATGACATTAGCCCCATTAGTTTTTTCCCCCATTAGTCTTTTCGTGGTTCATGTTAGTTATCGAGTATTTATTTAATCCCCAGTTTTTCTGTTTAATACTCTGTCACTCAGTGCAGCAGCCTTAGATTCAAGCCTGCACTTCATCCCGTGTCGACCCTCGAGCTTGCTGACCTGCACCCCTGACACTCCTGAGGGCTGCCCTTCAATACCCATTCTGTTCCCTTTCAGTTGGGGTTGCCATTGGGTTTCGTTCTTTACCTGAGACTCCCCTTTTTCCAAACAATGGGCGGTGTTTAGTAGCATCTTTTCACCAGGAATGTAGTTAGCTTCTCCTGGGACCTATGCGCCTCCCTATTTCTTTTCCATTACTGGGCTGATTAAGCCCTGCCGGCCAGTTATCAATTATTTCATTATCCCCTCCTTTCACTTTTCACACTCCGGTCTCATGTGCTTGGGTTCTGACATCCGCGACGTTACAGTATCATCACACCTTATTACATACTACACCAAAGTCCCTTTGCCTCTGAGTTACTTCTGGAATGTTCCACTGTCTCACAAAGAGTTTAATTAATATCTACCCTTTTTTCTTTCAGACTCAGATATCAAATTCACTATGTATTGAAGGCCATGAAGAAGTGCAGACAGTATGCATTTGTCTCTTAATTTGATCTTCTTGACTTCCACAACTTATTTTATAGAACCAGAAGTGACTTTGCCCTGCAAAGACCCTTGAAAATTCAGGTTTCAGAATCCCTACCGCAGTCGCCTGTGGATTTGATAGACTTCTAACTTTAACATCTAGAGTTAAAGAGCACTAAAGAAAAGTGACTTAGGGCTTTATTATTTTGTGATATACTGTAAAAAGCTTTGCTTAACACCAGATCCATAGAAATTTCTGTGAATTAAATACTGGACATTAAAAAAAAATTAAAGATGCTCTCTTTAAAAAAAAAGTATTCTAGTCACAAAACAGCACATGAAAGGTCAAATACTGCTTTAATTAAAGTTTAAATTGAAATTTCTTTCACAATGGCAAAGCCATTATACAGTATTCATTTACAAATAAATCTCCGCTCCATCCATCAAAGATCCACATCTGAAAAAAAATTTTGAGAACCAGACAACAATTTATTAATTTATGCACACAACTACTGCAGTGGTCACCATTGATAAGTAAACTAACTTATCCTGTCCTGCTATTGGACCTTGTGTAATAGCACGGATTGCATGTACTGTAATTTCTGCTGCTGTATTTCAAACAGGATGTAACACCACGATTCCCTCACAATGGTCAATCAGTCTTGTGTGGCACTTTTGTCAACATCAGGAAGCTGAATTGTGAACAGGATCTTGTTCTTAATTCAAAAGCTAAACTTGCAAGAGATTTCCAACTTTGTTGTTTATAAGGAACATTTTTATCATACACACTAGCTTAATAAAATACAAGCTCATTTACAACTCTTTGTGTATATCTTTTTTTGTTATATAGACAAATCCCCACATTTGTATTTAAGATGTATTCAGGCATATCTAAAACTTAAAATAAAAAAATCTAACATTCCTTCCATATTTGTCTTATGGGTCATTAAATCTCAATTAATGTGATCTTCCATACTATCATCAAGCTTAGTGTGATTACTGTGTTCCCGTGTATTTTTCAAGTTATTAAAAACATCTTTTGCTATTCAGTTGCTGAATTTTCATGAAACCATCCCAAGCTGTATGTTTTTTTTTGCTAGTCAGTCTCTTCACAAATCACATGCAACACAGCTTTTCCAAGTAGTCATATCAATAAGAATTCCTTACATTTATATACAGTAGCACCTTTCTTCCCTCAAGATCCCAAAGCACTTTACACATAGAAGGGGACCCACTTCATCCACTTCTGAAGTGCAGTACCCAACCCAACATAATGTGCCGGCTGCCCCACCACACAACAGATCAGGACAGGGAGTGAGAAGCTGCTTATTTGTCTGAATCCCTGCTTAATCTGTTGAATTAAGGAGGGAAGGTAGAAATGTCAAACTGTACACTGGAGTTTCTCTTGAGAAAAGTGACATGGGATTCCTTTTTAACCATGCATTCTGGACATTGGTTTCATCAGAAGGAAAAATCACTGGGGCATTGGTTCAGACGTTCTGGTTTAGAGGGAAGGGCACCAACTACTGTTCCAGCCAGGCCACTTGCAGCAGCATCCTGCATTTCTTGAGATTTCTCCCATCCCAGTACAAACCAGACCGGTTTTGCTCAGCTTCTAAGATGTACTGAGATCAGGCTACGAGGTGATTATGCTACTGCCACTTTTCAAGATCTGTTCTCTTATGGATTTGAACTGAAGCTCCAAAAGGAACCCTCAGCAATGAGAGTCACTGTGCACCACTTGCAATTAATAAGCTGATTTCCTCAGAGAGGCCGATTATCGCTAAAAATATACAGTTCCTCACTACTTACAGTAGTTGAAATGACAGCCTTAGATAAAACTCAACCACAAAGTTCCAGCCTTTGCTAACTGAAATTTAATAAACCTGTGGCTGCATTGTGAGCCATTCCTGATGTAAAACAGCACTGAGATATACATGCCTGGCTGCAGCCTTCCTTCACCACAGCAAGTGGAATTGGAGCCTGGATTACATGATCTGAAGTAAGCAGCTTGTCAGTAAACATATTTGAATCTTTCCTTATTGCTACACTGCATGATCTTTGTGCATATTAGGTCTCTTTCCCAGCAAACTCTAATAACGCAATTATAACTGCCACTCCATCAATATCCTCCCTGTCAATTTGTGCTCTGCTCAGCTAATACTCCAGCCTCCTTGCATCAGCGCATGAGGATGAAATAGTTTGTTAATCTGTAGATGTGGTGTAAATTGTCTCTTGCTCAAATTCACCTGCAGATAAAAAAAGACCATTCCCATTTCTATTCCCAAAAGACCATTTTTGTTTAAGGGAACAGAAAAGAAATAACTTAAAAGAATATTTCAACCTGGCTGCCTATAATTCTGGGAAGAGTGATTAATGAATTTCAAGGTGTGGGGGTATAAATGGATTGGTTGAAACAGAAAAAATGAGGAATGATGATACGATATTATAGTATTAAATTATGATAAAACGTTTTATTTTTGTTTTGAATTGATAAATGTGTTTGTATGTACAGTATCATGTTCTACCAGCAATGTGCCTAAATTAGTTATTACATCTTGTGATAATAAATTCCCTTGTTTTGTGTCCTATCTTTGCCATGATCACACAGCATTATTCTTTGGCATAACATAAGTTACAAACCTTCAAGTTCACATTTTCTGCATTTTCAGAATAAATTTTTAAACGTAACAGACATCTATAGAAGACCTGCTTTTTCATTTTGGTCTATCTCCTGTCAGTTTCAATAAAAACAAAATCTTACTCTCACTGAATGTAGTGCTTTTTTGGACACTCCATTCAAAGTGCTTTACAGGTAATGGGGACTCCCCTCCACCACTACCAATGTGCTGCCCACCTGGATGATGTGGCAGCAGCCATAGTGCACCAGTACACACACCAGCTATCAGTGGAGAGGAGAGCAGAGTGATGAAGCCAATTCATAGATGGGGATTATTAGGAGACCATGATGGGTAAACGCCAATGGGAAATTTGGCCAGGACGCTGGGGTTACACCCCTACACTTTTAGAGAAACACCCTGGGACTTTTCATGACCACAGAGTCAAGACCTCGGTTTTACATCTCATCTGAAGAACGGCACCTTTTTACAGGACCCCCTGCTGGCCCCACTCACACCTCTTCCAGCAGCACCCGTAGCTTTCCCAGGAGGTCTCACATCCAGGTACTGACCAGGCTCACACTTGCTGAGCTTCAGTGAGTTGTCAGTTGTGAGTTGCAGGGAGATAATGGCTGCTGGCCACAGCACAATAAGTGCATCAACTGCAATAATAAAAAATTGTATTTAAATTCTTATATGCCAATCCATAACACAAGTGGCTAACAAGATGGAAAAAAAATGTAATTTTTTAGTTTAAAATATCAGATTTCTTTTTTCTGAATAAAATTAATTTTTGCCTTCTCATTTTCTAATAAAGACCAATTAAATAGTACTCCATATCACCTTATCACATCTGTTAGAAAGGACATGGGCCTTACAAAAAAACACATTAAAGTAAAATGGCTCAAAAAGACCCTTTTATTTTGTCATATTTTTCTTCATTCATGCCAATAAAAAAGTGAAAGGGAATTAAATGCAGTGTGGGAGAACCTTTCTCAGATGAATTACCAAATGACTGTTAACTATATTGAGTGGTGGTGGTGGGGGGATTTTGTATGGCTCCATACCATCTTCACCCTGGCAGGTCACAAGAAAGATAATAGCACAAGCAGCCAGACTACAATCTAGGCCTGCAATCTCACCTTACAGACATCAGCCTGTAACAGCTCAGAAACCAAGCATCATACTGTCCATTGGAACAGAGCATTTCTCTCTCATTCTCTGACAACTTGGATAAGAATTTGATGTGCGGCACTGTCATTTCATGAACCTGACGGCTTGTGTTCTGATATTGTTGCTGTTATCTACAGTAAACCGTGAATTCATGTAAAGGGTGAAACTTGTTTTGAAACTAGAATCACTTCTGCACAGAACTTTTACGTTTTAGTACAACTACTGGGATATCTCTCAAGGGTATCCTAAAGATAAATTACAATTTGGTGAACAGGTCAGTAATTACTGCCTGTATCACATTGGTGCAACTGACTTAGAGAAAATACAATATATTATCTGTATACATACTGTATACTGTACACTGACATAACCAAGGTTTAAGAATCCAAAACACTGACCAATGTGAATGTTGTTCACATTACTCCTGAACCAAATCAGAATTGTTTAGGTGTGTTTAGGTCTATACTTAGTCAAAGCATCACAATCCTGCAAAATGTAGACTAGCCATACTGAATACCTTATATTCATCAATAACCCATTTTGTCTGTTTTTTGTTGTCATTAAAATGTGCATAGTATTATTTTAAAAAATGTGTGTATTTGTCTTATTTGTTCAAATATATCTAGCTCTACTCAAAGAATTCCCTATCTGATTACTGATTGTTAAGAATCAATTAATCGCCAAATCAATTCAGCAGATTACCCCTACAGTATGTCCTCACTGTAGCTATACGTCAACAAAAAGAATGCATTGTAGATTACTCTGTTTTTATGTTGAAGGCAACCGCATCAGGCATGATGGAATTACTCAATGTAGAGGATATAAGATATAAGGATAAAAAAGCAACACGCTAAAAAGCAAAAAGGGATTGAAGAACAGAGCTGTGCATCCAAATGTTTTCTTTGTCAAGTGCATATTGGGAATCAAGCAAATTAATATGAAGATCAGCACTCATTTTGTTTTTAAAAAACCCAAGGACATGGTGTGTAGCTCCTAATCCATTCCTGTCTTCTGCTTTTCTGCATGACTTAGTTATCCGGTTTGTTTAGTATGCAACGACGAAAAGGTTGCACTGCATGTTAAAATAGAAACAGCTGGAAGGCACAGAGTTTACGACCCATGTTCCCATACTAGAGAGGGTCCAGCTGAGGAGATTCATTTACAGATGTAAGAAGTTGCAGATGGACTCATCCATGCTGTCAGTCCCCAGCAGGCAAACCTCATTTCTCCAATCCACTTGTACAGCTGTGTGTGATGCACTCCAGCTTTGTGTCAAGCCCATACTGCAGTGCTCTTCAGTGTGCTATCACAACACAAAGCACTCTCAACACTAGTATTAAACATTAATCAAAGCAAGCAATTCACATATAGCTTTTCAGCAATTGTTTTGAAAGTTTAAGTTTATGTTAGAAATCTTACCTAGGCCGTGCACTGTTTAACTGAAAATGCAACAGATAAACGTTTTAAGAGCTTCGAATGACTATCAATGTACTTTAAATTGCTCTTCAAAACTGACTTATTTGCAGACAGTAGCTGGAGGATATTGATTTTGCTGAATTTTTGTACTGCCTTGAGAAGGAGGTCTCCACAAGGCAGAAACCTATACCTTAACGTGATGCCCTGTAGGAACAGACAAAGAACAAGCCTGGCATCATTATCTCTCAAAGTGAGGCAGTTAGTATAACTGGTTATATATTTTTATCCAAAGGGCAACTTACAATATCCTGTAACACAGATCCCAGGACACATTGTATTCCAAGAAGCACTGCAAATTGATCTAGCAACTCTATAGATATACTGTAAATGATAAAAGGAGCATGAACAATATATTTATGAAATGTAGCATGTCAAGCACATGCATAGACCAATTTACCAACAATACTTCAATATTCATTATACCTTAGAATGTGATTTAATTTAAAAGTTATTTTACCTTTCAAATAATAATAATAATTGCTTACATTTATATAGCGCTTTTCTGGACACTCCACTCAAAGCGCTTTACAGGCAATGGGGACTCCCCTCCACCACCACACCAATGTGCAGCATCCACCTGGATGATGCGACGGCAGCCATAGTGCGCCTGAACGCTCACCACACATCAGCGATCAGTGGGGAGGAGAGCACAGTAATCAAGCCAATTTATAGAGGGGGGTTGTTAGGAGGCCATGATTGATAAAGGCCGATGGGACGCCGGGGTACACCCCTACTCTTTTCGAGAAACACCCTGGGATTTTTAATGACCACAGAGAGTCAGGACCTCGGTTTTACATCTCATCCGAAGGACGGCGCCTGTTTACAGTATAGTGTCCCCGTCACTACACTGGGGCATTAGGACCCACATGAGCCACAGGGTTCACAGGCGCCCTCCTGCTGGCCCCACTAACACCTCTTCCAGCAGCAACCTTAGTTTTTCCCAGGAGGTCTCCCATCCAGGTACTGACCAGGCTCACACCTGCTTAGCTTCAGTGAGTTGCCAGTTGTGAGTTGCAGGGTGATATGGCTGCTGGTAAATGATGGTAACAGAGGGGCACAAGACCACAGTTGGGTCTTAAAGTCAGTGTGTTGTACACTGAACTAAAATAATGAAATAGTTATTCATTTCCTATCTTATTTGGTCTCTAAGCATCTTATTAAAACATCCCACTTCATTATAAATAAATTATACTTTTAAATGATCCCAGTGGTGAGAACAGCCCCAGTGTTTGGTAAAAGCGACAGGAATTAGCATTTCATTTGCAAGATTTAACAGCAAATTATATTTCATTTCCAGCGTTTTGCATATCTTGCTATTGCTTTGATCAGCTTGTAAAGCGCATACATAGATAATCTCCACAGTGATGAGCTATTCTCACTTTTATGTTGTTGCTTTGATTCTAGTCACAATTCATCTCTGCTTCAAGGTCAAATACAAAAATGCATGAAATCATTTTTGATAAATTTAATGTCTTTGAAGAAAACTTTGTGTGCATTACAAAATTGTCAGTAACAATTTTATTTTCTTACTCTTAAATAGACCTTGTAATCAAAACCTGAAATATTAATTTCCAGAAAAAGCAATCAGCATTTATTTTTTATTCTTTTCTGCATTGTTATGGTTTGAAATGAAAACATTGTTAACCCATAGTATCACCTTCTGTTAAGTTTCTTACACATGTGCTGTATGTTGACAGGGATTACATCAAATTTTAAATTTCCAACAAAATGGATACCCTGTGGAGAAATACATACTGTACAGTGGATGAAGGCAAACACTCCATTTTGCTTCAAGTTTTTTTTTCTCTTTAAAATAAAAAATAAATATATAATTGTCCATTTAAATGTATCAATAGACAGAATTTCTTCAACAAGAACGTAAAATGCCATGTTTTATGATGACCAGTATACACATTTCTAAATGTCTGCTGTACTATTTATGAAACTAGTTATACAACAGATGGGCAGAGAACAATAAACTGAGAAAGACCAACCTTTACTCAAAGCTCTTGGTACCTTTTAGAAGAATGTTTGTTTCTCTTCCATTCAGACTTAACCAGTTCTGCTGTGACGATGAATATTTTTCCTGACAGAAATGCAATACCTGTCTGTTGCCCCTACTCATATGCTGACAATAAGCACTGCTATGTTTTTAGAGCTTATTAAGCAGTCAGTGATGTAGGAAAATAAGCCCCTAAAGCTCAGAAGCTTTATCTGTTCTTTGAAGGTTTTTGTGTTCGTGTGCAAAGCCACCTGAATGGAGAGAGATGATACATGTACAGTACAAACACTGCAAAAAGGCTTTAATATAACATTTTCCCACTAGCCCCACAATAGCACACTACAGTACATCTTGATAACAGCATGTGATACAGGCACAATGCAGGTATATTTTGGCAAGCAGGCTTTTCATGACCCTGGTTTGAGTGGTTGTTTTTAGAAGCGCTACCCTTTTCTCTTTGTGTAGATATTATCAAAAATAAATGCCTTCTTGTTTATGCTCTAAAAGTACAGTATTAAGAATGCTAAGAGCATTTTTAGTAGCAACAGCTGAAACATTTCCTCCATTTAAAAACTGAATCTCGGCATGTTAAGTGAGGGGTTTGCTATAATTTTATTGACTCACCAATGAAAGCACATTCCAAAACTAATATATTAATATATATTGACATTGCAATATTTACAAAATGGTTTTATGTACATGGTTGTATTTAATTTAATATTAACATTGATCACTATCAATACAATTTCAGTGTTAAAGCTTGAATCCTGTTCAATTACGTGCTTTTTTTTTTCTTTAAATAGTGGGAGGGGCAGAATGGTGGCATGTGTCTTATATAAAGCATGTTTATTTTGATTTTAGTAAACAGAATATTTTTAAGGCTGCTTGCATAAAAACGTTATGAAAGTAAAAAACAGTAAATTACCAGTCTTGGAAGAAAAATAACTGTCCCCCCCATTTCACTTATGATAATATTATATCACAATCTCACATTATTGATTTTATCAATAAACAGTAATCATTTTGTAACTGGATATGTCACCATGCATCTGCTTAATGGTTTTGTGTAAACTAGTATAGCATAAACATAATAAATTTCAATCTTTTTACAATTATCACTTGTACTTTTGTCAAACAAGGAAACTTGAAGAAGCTACTTTTACAAAATAAAAGTATATTCATGTTGGCACATTGGTTGTATTATCAAGATGTGGGGAAGCAATAAAAAAGGCTTTTATAAATGTTATCATATATGGTATAGTTAAAAGCACAGAACTTTTAACTGAATTAAATTGATTTTTATTAAACTTGTACTACATACAGTACAAGCATGACCTCATTTAAAAACATACATACAGTTTTGGACACTATGTTACGAAAAGATTTTGCTGCTGTTACCTTCTCCTGAGTAGAGAGAATATAATAAGTACAAGGAGTATTGAATACAAGGAGATTTGATCCAGAAATTCAATATATTAAAGGACATAGATTAAATCTACCCAAAGGATTTTTTTGGAATTAACAGTTAAACATGTACCAGAGTACACAAGTGGAAACCACACTTTAAAACCGTGTATTTAAAAAACCAAAAACAGAGTGCACATTTTTCACAAAGGGTGTGGGGTTCTGTAACAGGCTACATAAGCCATATTCATTAAACTAATACCCTGGTTTATGTCAATAAATGGCTGGATGAGATCCTGTGATAAATAAGCTACTAGCCTCTAATTTGTATCTTTTCTTATGTTCATACAATATGTTATTAGAACATTCAATTTTCAATATATCAAGATTTACTCTTTTCCACAATTGTTAAACTCAACTATGCTGCCGCTAAAGTCCATTTCAGTTTCCTATGACCATTTATCATTGTTCTGTTCAGAATATTTGCTGACAAGACTTCTGCTATGATGCTTACTGAAGGAAGATTCACGTTTCACTGCCTATTTGTTAAAGAATTAATTTCGCTTTAGGTTTCATGAAGATTTTGTGGGGATATTTGCAATAACTGCCTGTATTAAACTGATAATTACTGAATTCTGCACATCTTAGTTTTTTCTTCCTCTGTTATTTATCTGCTGCAGAATATTACACAAGCTTCATCCTTTTTTATTTTTGTCATGATGTTTTTGTGATGTTTTTTAATCGCAGTGGCTTGGTTGACAGCCGACAGTTGCAGACTAAAAACAGTAGGCATGTTATTTGGATTCACATGTAAATGTTGTAGAGGCTATTAACCAAAAACAGAGAAAGAGGCTTTCATAGCACCCTTATGCACGTTTATAAATGCATTCTCTGAATAACTTATGATTGTATTAGAATAACCATTAAGCCTTCATATTGTACTCAAGAAGCTTTGATCGAGAGCAGGCTGAAGTTAATGCTTGAAGGGCAGCCGATAGATTATTGTTTTCAATCAAACACATTTTTCATTTCATAATGTGAAATGATCCATCTATCTGGAGTTATAATGAGATGTCATTAAATTTAATCTATTCACATGGATCAGACTCATTGGATCAAAGATGTTTGACAGTCATATTCATCCTATTTTCATTTACAAGAAGGTGAGGTCATTGTAAGTCTGAGAATACTCTTGTATACTATAACAGTTACACCTAGTATTTTCTGTTTTTTAGCAGTACAGACGGGGTTATTCAATGACATTGCCGGTCCTTGAATTCAAGAACGTGTTTAAACTTCAGATAAAGTCACAGTGGTGGTGTGAATGCCATTCTTCATTATAGACTGAGCTTAAATTATTAGAATAAATTACCCTTACAATTGTTACTTGAAATATCAATGCCAGAAGCTTGCCTACAAAATATGCAAGGGATCCATCCATCTACCCATCCATTTTCAGTCAAAGGAGTTGTACAATACATAAAACATACATTTTAATACCCATTGATTTACATTCATCCATCCACTGATATGTGGCATAACTGCTTTATCTAATTCAGGTCTTAGGGGAGTCTTAGCCTACCCTGGCAAGTAACAGCCACAAGGCAGGATATCCTTGGATGGGATGCCAGTCCATTGCAGCGCACACACTGACACAAACATGCACACACTCATACCAGGGCCATTTGTTTTACCAGAAACCAATTAACCTACCACTACGTCTTTAGACTGTGGGAGGAAACCTGAGCACCTGGAGGACACCCATGCAAAGACAGGGAGAACAGACAAAAATCCACACAGGTACAGTAGCACCCTAGTTATTGAACCCAGGGCCTCAGCCTGGCAAGGCAGCAATGATAACCACTGCTCCACCAGGCCACCCCACCAAATTTGGAAAGATCAGTTTCTTTACATCATAACTCACAAGCTCATGGAAGCCTAAGCCTTACATAAAGGTGCCTCAGCCAAAAGGTCTGAACTATAAATTTAAAGATAGGCAGCATTTGATATGGATTATATTGGACAAGCTCTTTAATGCATAAAGCTAAATCTCAAATATCATTCTTACTAAACTAATCGGCACACATAATGCCCCCAAGCGACATTATTATTTTGCACCTTCATGGATATTTATTTCTGGAAAAATATCTCTGCAATATATTGTTTCTCATACTGATAGATGGTCGGGATTGTTAGTTATTATTTTGTGGTTATAAAATTGTAGGTTTCCCCAGAATTTCTTTTGTGAGGTACTTCTCACAGATTTTGCAATAATACTTTCTTGCTGATATTCAATACTGTAGATAATCTGCTCACAAGAACACAAAAATGCCATCATATTAAAATGCTTTGGCCTTTTCCAAAATGACTGTTTGAAATTAGATTCTTTAGATAGATTCTTTTACAAATCCAGGGCAAATCAAGTGGATTCAGAATATAAAATGTGGGTAGCCACCACAGTCAATGGACCTATTAAAAAGAGCACTAACGTTAAAAGTTTAATGCGGTATGTTTTTAGTGCATTATGCACTCCAAACTCTATATGAAGGCTTATGTACAGTCACAAGTCCTGATTCTTAATAATACAATTTCTGAAGAAGAATGAAGAATAAAGAATTTTGTTCCAGCCATAACAATATTAGTTTTAAACATAAATGTTCACTTTTTTCAATAAGGTATACCTATTAAATAAAGTGTGTAAGACCTACTGTATGCTGTATGTAGAAAATATTGTCTTGTGTTAAACCATTGTGTCTGTCACTAAACCTTTTCAGGGTTCCTGGAAAAAATGTAAAACAATACATTTAGAATATTTAATATTTTATGGATTTCATTTTGCGGGACGATAGTGTTTTATTTGGATGCCTTTAACTATATCTGGTTTACAGTATGTTGGATTTCCTATCTGGCGAGCAACAGAATTAAGCAGAAGTATTGCTAGGTTATAACTCTCCTATTGTCTCTTGTTACTGTCCTCTTTTGTCATAAAAGTGTCACAATCGCAAACCCCTCCTCTTAAGGGCTCTCCAGCCCTTCCTCGTTTGCCTCATTCCCCACACCTGTTCCTTGTTCCTACCCTGTTTCAGTTCACCTTTACAATCCGGGCGCTCACTTCACTCGAGGCTCTGCAGCTGATCTCCGCATCGTGCGAGCCCAGGTCCTGGTTGCGCCTGGCTCCGTTACGTTTTTAGCGTCCTGTGCCTGTTCCTGTTCCTGTTCCTGCTCTCGACCCGGCACCTGTTTTTAATCTCTGGTTTTTGGATGGATTACATGGCCATGGACCTTTGCTTTCGTTTTTGGATTCTCCCTTTGAATTTCTTCTGGATTGTTTGCCTCGGCCACACCTCCCCCGTGCACCAGCACACTTTGGACATGCCCCCCTGTTTTCATTCCCATATTCCTGCATGACTTTTTCCCTAGTGTTTCCTCACAATTCTGGATTGTGTCGTCAGCACAGGATCCGGAAAGAACTGTTCTGTTACAAAAAGTTGATATTATAAATGTTCTCCAAAAGTGTTTTCTTTTATTAGTGAGTGGTACAATATGTAGTTGAACTGCAAAATATATATATACAGTATAAAATCATACTGGATATAAGCACAGAAGCAGCAATCTTGTTGCATTTGTTAAAATTGATTTGGATATTTTAAAAGCTATCTCATTATTCTTTTTTGCCTTAACTACACTGTAATGTACACGTTCTTTCCGGACCCTGTGCAGACGACACAATCTGGGGATGAGTGAGGAAAACACGGGGGAAAAAGCATGCAGGAGTCGGGAATGAAAATAGGGGGTGTGTCCATAGTGCGCAGGTGTTCAGGGGGGTGAGTCCGGGGCAAACAATCCAAAGTCCAACAGTCCAAGACGAAGGCAAAAAGTCCAAAGTCGGGCGGTGCATCCGAGACGAGGATAAACAGGATTAAAAACCGGAGCGGGATCCGGTGGAGGGTCGGGGGGAAAAAGGGGGAACGGGACCAGACGCTCAGATCCCGGACTCGCTTGGTATGGGAACCAATGCAGAGCACGGAACAGAGTGATCGTTTGGCCCTTATAGGGAGGCAGGAACCCGGGAGCAGGTGCACAAAATCAACTCAAAAGTGAGAGAGCCGGAGCGCCTTTAAGGGGGAGGGACTACAATTGTGACATACACAGCACTTCCTGTTATAATCTGCTGTAATGGTTCCTCTGAGTGCTTGTTATATGTTTTACTCTGACTACTATTGGCATCTCAAAGACAGCGGTTAAAGTACAAAACTAGAGAAAATAGCTATCGACTTTCTAGTTCTGTTTTGACATTGTACATATCAGCAAATGAAAATTAAACTACGTCTCCCCTCATACTTTAAAGTACTATGCCCCAGTATTACTTTACTGAGCCATATTACAGTATATTATTTCTATAGCAATATGGCATCATGATTGCGATGGAATGGTATTGAACCTGAAGTATTCTAGAGTAGCATTATAGAAGACAGATGTTGCTCAAATCAAAATACTAAATTGCTTTCATTTAAAGTACAAGTGGATTTACCATGCAATAATAATAGTCAAAGTACTTGAAATATTTTTCTCTCAAACTGCATATTAAGACTGGTTTAAGTTACAGACCATATGTTTACAGTATATTAAATGGGAATACTGGAAAGAATAAATATCTTACACCACTCACTGCAGACTAAGTTGTGGGACAGCACTTTTTAAGTATTCTTTAGCAACACCTGGCCCTAAAGGCCAAATGCTGTTACTAATAGTGTATTATTACAGCATTTTCTTTTTTATCAATTCATATTCATTATATTGTTTTGCCGGAATGTCCAGGGTTATTAACTTCCAACCTCTTTATGGTTTGTTACCATATCTGCTTTTATTGTTAATTGATTTGATTATCAAATGCTGTTCCATAGGGTGACTTTCAATATAGACAATAAAAAATTAAATCGATAAAAAAACATTCAAATTCAGTAGGACAAAGTACAAAAAAAAGATTAAATCAGAGAGGGAGGCACATGCTATGAGTGCAGAGTGAAAACCATGTTCATAGAGCAGTAAACAAACCATAGGTGAAAAATCATTGGCTATAGTAAAGGAAGACTGAGCAGACAACAGTTAGTTTGTGGTTTGTGGAGAATGAAGCAGCTCCAAAGGTTGGGGAGAACAGAGGGGGAGTAGGTAGTCTGGGAGAGTAGGAGGAGCAGAAAGGTTGGGAGGGACAATATTGTTACACATGGAGGGTAATGAAAATAGAGAAAAACAGGAATTAACCAAGTGGTTTAGTCAATAACTAAAATAAATGGTCACAATCTCAAAGAATACAGTATACCGAATGGTTGGTATAGGTAGAGGCACATTGTCACAGTCTCATCCTTGCAGAGTTTAGAGGCGTAGATAGAAGATAACAATAACGATGGCACAGCCACAATTGCAAAGATCTGCAATGGTGTTTATTATGAGGAACTACGATCCCAAAGTCCACACCCAAAAAAAAAACAAAGTGAAAACCTCAAACTAACCAGAAAAAAAACAACACAAAGCTATAATACGAAATATATACATTAATTACTGTACAAAAAAACACTAGATTGTTGCAGGCAGCTCCAATTCTACCCCCACAATCCACTTTCTCCTAACTCCCCCCTCCTAACTTGAAGAGCTCCTTTTCTAGAATCCCCCTAGAATATTCCACTCAATATTCCTCCCCCTAGAATATTCCACTATAAAGCACAAAAAGTAATTTGACAAAATAATAATCAGAATTCTGATATAAACATTTTTACATCAAATACACAATTAAACAATTAACATATTATCCAAAATAAAATATCATACTCCTTTTATGTACATAACTGTTGTTTAAGCAAATACTACCCCCTTTTAATGGAATCTTCGTACAAATCAATTGCATGCGCAATCCTGAAACAGTAAGCCAGCCCCTGTTGCCATGCCAAAGTTTGGGTCCTATAGATTTGTGGGGGAAACCATTTTACCGGTGAGAAATCCAAACAGCTTATTTATTTGAGATGCGTGAGTTGATTACCAATTCAGTTCATTTCACTTCTAAAACAAAGGAAAACAGCTGTTTGGTTTAAATTAATGATTAAATTTGATAATACGGGGAACAAGCTTACTTTACCCTGTGTGTGCACCCACAGCGCAAGCAAAGCTATCCCTGTAATTCCAGACTAGTGTGTTTATATTGGAAACCAGTGTTATTGCCTTTGTTTAGATAGTGAAATGTTTATGTATGTGTGTGTATGTGTTCATGTGGCTACCTCACGAGTGCCAGGTGATCTGGAAACGGAGTTTCTAGTCACATTACCATCCTCCTCTCCAAGATTGATGATGCCCGGCAATCGGGACAGGTAATCCGCTGTCACATTTTGTTTACCCACTCTATGTCGAATCTTGAACTTAAATGGTTGTAAGGCAAGATACCATCTTGTTATTCAAGAATTTTGGTCTTTTATTGTTTGAATCCATGTTAAAGCTCGATGATCTGTTTCAAGATCAAATTCGCTCCCTAGCAGATAATACCGGAGACTATCCAATGCCCACTTAATAGCAAGGCACTCCCTTTCAATAGTTGAGTACATTGTTTCCCTAGGTAACAGTTTGCGACTCAGGTACAAGACCGGTCTCTCTTCTCCTTCTTTGCCTTGTGATAGCACTGCACCCACTGCTGAAGCATCCACGTGAACAAGAAACCGTTCCTCAAAATTGGGACTTTTAAGAACTGGGTATGAGCACAGATATGTTTTGAGAACATTAAATGCCTCTTCACACTCATTTGTCCATCTCACTGAGTTGCTTGCTGCTTTTGAAGTAAGGTTTGTAAGTGGTGCTGCTATGGTTGAAAACTGTGGGATGAAACGTCGATACCATCCAACTTGGCGTTTAGTATGCAGTTGAGGACTGTTCAGAATGGCTTGTACTTTATCCACTTGTGGCCG
The DNA here is from genome assembly GCF_059453375.1 of Lepisosteus platostomus. Lineage (NCBI taxonomy): Eukaryota > Metazoa > Chordata > Actinopteri > Semionotiformes > Lepisosteidae > Lepisosteus > Lepisosteus platostomus. The sequence continues at coordinate 21,869,686 of NC_142622.1, read as the reverse complement.
GACCTCCCCTTTTCCCAGTTGATATCCTAAGTATCTTGTCTCTTCTTTGGTCCACTCACACTTTTCTGAATTCAAAGTCAAATTTGCGTGATTTATTTGACCTAGAACTTTGTTAAGGTAATGGAAATGGTCCTCCCACATGTTGCTGTACATGACTACATCATCCAAATATGCAGCACAGTAATCGTCACATCCTTCAAGTACCTTGTCCATCAGGCGTTGAAATGTGGCAGGGGCTCCATGAAGTCCAAAAGGCATTACAGTAAACTGAAACAATCCTAAAGGTGTTCTAAATGCTGTGTATGCTTTAGACTTCTCTTCCAAAGGAACCTGCCAATATCCTTTGCAGAGGTCAAGGGTTGTGATAAAATGTGCACTGCAAATCCTCTCTAGCAAATCTTCAATCCCTTGCATTGGGTACGCATCAAAATAAGAAACTGCATTGAGTTTCCGAAAGTCTATACATACTCGCAGTGACCCATCCTTCTTCGGAACTATTACAGTTGGGCTGCTCCATTCACTTATGGAAGGCTCGATAACTCCCAGTTGTCTCATGGTCAGGATATCCTTCCTCAGTGCTCCCACTAATCTCTCAGGGACTCTATAGGGGCGTTGCCGGATAGGTGTACAATCTTTAAGATGGATGGTATGATTTAGGAGAGCAGTCCTTCCTGGTTGTGGTAGGAATAAGGCCGGGTACTCTGCTGTTTCTTAATTAAATGTGATAATTTAAGCTTATTTGAGGGATTCCAAGTGTCTAAATCTCCCTCCATTTCCTCATCTTCCTCCACCTTACGCACAAAAAAGGAACTGCTCACTGTGGTGTTCGTCTCTCTCCATTCCTTCAGGAGATTCACATGATAAATCTATGAGTTCTTACCCTTGTCAGGATGTTCAACCTCATAAGTCACAGGACCCATCTTCCTTATAATTGTATACGGACCCTGCCATTTTGCAAGACGTTTGTTGGTTGAACTGGGAAGAAGAAGTAAAACCTTTTGGCCTGGCTTATACTCACGATGGCGAGCATGCTGGTCATACCAGAGTTTTTGAGCATGCTGTACTTTAGCTAGGTTTTCTCTAGCCTCTGCTCGTTATTTCTCCAGGCGGTCTCTCATTGCCAGTACATACTGCACAATCCCCTCTCCAGATGTTGTAGGTGAGGTTGCCTCCCAGGTAGTTCCAAGCAAATCTAATGGCCCTTGAACAGCTCAAATGGAGAGAATCCGGTTGAAGCTTGTGGAACCTCTCGATATGCAAAGAGAAGAAAAGGTAACCATCTATCCCAATCCTTTCCAGTATCAGACACAAACTTCTTTAACATGTTCTTAAGAGTTTGATTAAACCTTTCCACAGGTCCGTCTGTCTGTGGATGATAGGGACTGGTCTTTATCGCTGTAATACCTAACTGTTGATGGAGCTGTTTCATCAGTCGGGAAGTAAAGGTAGTTCCCTGATCAGTCAGGATTTCTGTTGGAATTCCCACCCTAGAAAATAGTTGCACAAGTGCACTGATAACTTTTGGTGTTGTTATTGAGTGAAGTGGAAATGCTTCAGGAAACCGAGTTGCATAGTCACAGATATCTAGTATATATTGGTATCCTGTACTACTTTTCTCCAAAGGTCCAACGATATCCATAGCTATTCTTTGAAATGGGGTGGAAATTATTGGCAAAGGTTGAAGAGGAGCTTGGTTAGATTTACGTACAATACTGGTTTTCTTGCACTCGGGGCAAGTTTGACAATATGTTTGCACATCTTTGTATAGTGTTGGCCAATAAAAGTGTGGGCTAATCCTCAAGTATGTTTTTTGATGTCCTAAATGCCCTGCCCATGGAATTGTATGTGCAAGGTGTAAAATCATTGGCCTACAACTACTGGGTATGACCAAGCGCTTGCCAGTTTTCCCGGCAATATATAACACATCATCTTCTACAATATAGTTCTCCCCTTCACACGTTTTCACCTCATCCCCACAAACTTTCTTAAATAAAAGAACAAGAGATGGATCTTCCTTCTGTAATTTCCTGATGTCATTTGGGATTTCCCATTGCCCAGATCCATCTACTTTAGGTATAAGGCTACCTAGCTGTTTTTCAAGACGTTGCTGTCGACAAGTCTTCCTCGGTCCTTTGGTTCCTCCCTCGCACAAACTATCAAACAAGTTTGGCAGAGGTTGTAAACCAGCTTTTGCTTGAGCCCTCGTGACTACTGGACATGAAACTTGACCTTTAAAACTCTCTACATTGGTTTTATTTTGTAGCAAGTCATTTAACACTGGTAAATCTCTGCCTAAAATCATGCCACCTGGTAAATGTTCCACTACCCCCACTGTCATCAAATACTTTTGATCTTCTACCACCATTGTCACTTCTGCCATAGGGTAGTGCTTCTGATCACCATGTACACACTGAATCAGTGTCTGTTGATCATATATAATGCTGCTATCTGGAACATGACATTTCTTAATCAAAGACAGAGAACTTCCAGTATCCAGCAGTGCATGGACTGTTTGTCCATTAACAATCACAGGTATATACATAGATCTTTCATTATTCTGGTCCCGCCCTTCTTCCTTTCTTGGAACATAGCAATAACCAGTCATTTTAGGTTTCCTCAAAGGACAGACTGGTGCTTTGTGCCCTGGCTGTTGACAATAGAAACATTCAAAGTCCTTACTTGCCATACGGTCTGCATTGTCCTTTTCTTCTCCTTTGGCTGCCTTCCAGACAACGACCCCCCAGAGGCACTTCCAATGTTCTGGCCATCCTTAGTGTTTTTAAATCCTCTGGTATTGTCTGCTGGAATCTTGCTGGGCCCCCTCACCGTGCGTTAAGGTATTGCAGGGCCAATTTTGCTGCTGTTAACCTATCCTCCGGTTCATGTTCCTTGACCCAGGTCCTGACATTATATGGAAGGATTTGAAGCAACTGCTCGAGAATAATTGCTTCTCCTATTTCTTCCTTGGTATGTTGATCAGGATGAATCCAGCGCCGATATAGTCCTTTGAGACGGTGGTATGTCTCAGTTGGGATCTCTCCTGGTGGTGTTGTGACAGCCCTGAATCGCTGTCTATAAGTCTCAGGTGAAATATCAAATTTAGCCAAGAGAGCATCCTTTAGGTAATTGTAGACATTGGATATATCCTCATCCATTGCTGAGTATGCTTCTAAGGCCTTTCCCGTAAGCAGAGGAACAAGGCGACAGGCCTATTCTTTTTCTGGCCACTGCCAAGTTATAGCCATGCGTTTGAATCTCAAAAGATAATTTTCAATGTCCTCCCCAGCTTGGTATGCTGGCATTTTTGGCTCCTTTCTATATATAAGATCCGATGGTCTAGTTGCCCTGCGACTCCCGTCCATGGAATCTGCTGGTAAGTGTCCAGTTGTGCTTACTCCACATGACCGATGAGGAGCTGGAGTAGGGAGCTGTAGTCGTGGGCTTGGTCCAGTATCACTAACTGTGTCTGCAGCAGGTGCAAAAAACAACACTGATGACCTTAAGTCACGCAGTTCCCTTAGAAACCCCTCATCTCGGTTTTGCTGTCCTGTCAAAAAGTCTTGAAATAAAGATACCAGTTTTGTTTCCTCCGTCTGCTCCGACATTCCTGGTCGCATTTTAAGGTATGTGTCTGCCTCCTTAGTTGCATTCTCCTCTGAACCATCCGAATCAACTGTATCCCAGGCCTCCATCTCTGGCTTTGTTGATCAGGCTTTTTGAGAGCGCAGTCCAGGCCTCTTTGGGAAGCACTCTGCACTCTGCGTAGCACTCTGCGGCTTACCATCCCACTGTTGCCACCATATATGTCACAGTCTCCTCCTTGCAGAGTTTAGAGGCGTAGATAGAAGATAACAATAACGATGGCACAGCCACAATTGCAGAGTGGAAACGAAGTTTCCAGTCACACACATGAATCCTTTGTTCTCTGGCATAGCTTTGGTGAGAAGAGTAATAATTCAGGTACACTTGGTTAAACAAATATTTATTAATGACATTGACACATTACACACAACATAATGTAAACATCCAACTCTTGTGGTCTGACCTTTTTCTTCCTTTGTCCTATTTTTTCCCTTCGTTTCCTGATCTGATCTTATGTGTGAGTTTCTGGTCTATTGATTGACAAACAATCATTTACCCAGAACTTGAACCAATGGTAAACTGTATAATTGCTTTGATCAAAGAATATGGACCCACTACATCTCAGCAAACATCCCCTCTGCTTTAAACAATGGCAGTGCCAATGGCAATGCCAGGTGTAAACAAGACTCTTTATCTAGAGTCTTAGACACTTCCATTTTCAAAGTATCGATAAGCACTTTTATTGATACCCCAACAAAACATGATAAAAAATCAATTGACCAATAAAAAATACCAAAAATATTTAATTAGATCAACCAGACTCTTTCCATGCATTTCAAACAAAGACAGCCACGTTTTCAAATCACATCCATCCTGTTTTGAGCTCCAGCTTGTTTAATTAATGCATTTGGAATGGAATTATGCAGCACAATACCAATTACCCATCTTGTTGTATGTGGCTCAGAAGGACAATTTCTGGGTATAGCACAGTCTGTCCAATTTCATTTCTTAGATCTTTAAAACATATTTTTCTGCTTGGATGATATTTTCCCTTGTTAAAATAAGCTTGTCTGTATCCAGGGAGTTTGAGCTTGCCTGCACACAAGGAATTCTTTACTTGTATTCTATTTTCAAGGGCTGTATGTGGGCAGTGTATGTCAAATGTACTGCGTTTGGAGACGATTCTGTCATGCATTTAAAATTTGCTTCAGTCACTTCATGTGTTTCAACATTTCACAATACCTTATGTCACCAAGGAGGCATTTAAGGAATGAAGATAAACTATCTGCTAGAATAATTGTCAATACACCAGAACTTGAACGTCCTTGGAATTACCTCTGACTGTTTGTGAGAAAGCTGGGCCTTCACCATAACCACCATCTAGTAGCTACAGTAAGCCTCTTGGTAAGAATGGAGATGAGCAAATAATGTGCAATCTTTTGATCTTGGTTGCTGTCATTGAGTTGACATGCTCCCGACCAATGCTCTGGCCACATTTTTTGTATCTGTATATTTAACCACTAGCCCACATTCTCCACCACATATAGTCAGAGGTACATTTTAGTGATTTAATTGGTTTTGTTCACCATCCTTTATCCATGTTTGAAATCAAGGGCAAGCTATCAGATGAGCTAACTCTTCTCTAGTCCAGGAAGAGTTGAAGGTGTTACATTCTCTCATTTGCAGTTCCTGCTTTTGCCTGTTGTAAGGTCTGTACCTCGAAATATTGTATAGTTTTGTAGAGTGGGTCACTCACACACAGCTAGCCTTTGTTTGTATATTCTCTGTCAAGTCTATCTGGCACACTTGGGAGCTTTGATGGAATTTATTGTGAAGCATCTCTCTTTGGATTCTCAAGTGGAATTCCTGAAAACATCAAATCTATTATTGGCTTTGTTCTGTTACGGCTGAAGTTGGAACTGCAACAAGATCTATACTGTACTGTAAGTGCACCATTGCTCAGCTACAGTACCACTCTCATTGAACTGAGGCACATTATGTTCAGTGGGCATCATTCTTAATGACAGACAATACCTTGCACACTGGCAAAGGAAAGAAAGTCTCAAAACAAATATACCCTGTAGAGATTTTATACCATGACACAATATCTTTATACTGTATATTTTGAGGGTAAAATAATCCTAACAAATGTGCTTTATACAGACACAGGCCAAGAATGTCTGTGTGAGCAGGGAGTGTGGGATAAGTAGTCTTCTTGCCATAGTGCAACAGCTTCTCAAAAAACATTATTCTGCTTCACCACAGATTTGCAAATGTGAAACAATCACTATTTGGATATTTCTTTTTGAAGGTTTAGCATAGTGAGATCAATTTGCTTTGATTTTGTACTGTATGTATAAATTCCCATGTTTGCCACATAACAATAGCTCTGAATAGGAATAGCTCTGAAACAGGGATAGTGTGCATGCAAGACAAGTGCAAGAATAAACAATGTTGATGGTGTCTGAGAATGGAATATTGCGCATCATTCAAGACCTGGAACAACATTCAAAGAAAAAGCTGACATTTACACCACAAGTGCGATAGTATAAAGAATATAAACACAGTTTACAGAAAAAGAAATGCATTTTCTAATATGTGAAGTAAAAGTTACATCTAAGAGATGTCTGGACTAAGCACAAATTTAGTTATGTTTTTTTAAACATTGAAAATGTTATTTTATTATGTAAAATTAAAGCTGCATATACTGTACAGTATATGTCAATAAACTGTGAATGACAGGGTTAAAGTAAACCCAGGAACAGTACTGATTGAGATGTTAAAATCTGAAAATTGTTTTACTCCTGAAGTTGTAGTCCTACTGTACCTACTGCTAGTGCATATACTAAATGACTAGTACATTATAGTATAATATACTATTAGTAACTAAACGCGGAGTCCGGAGCTAGCTTTTGGTAAGCTTTGGAGAAGGTTTTGGTACAGTAAGTACTCAATGATGATTTGTAACAATTTGGTTACAGGTTGCTGGCTACAGGTTTTCTGGCAGAAAAGAGGACAGAGAGGTGGATAATAGCTGCATACCTGGGTTACCATATAAGTAAGCTCTAGCTTCACATCATCAAGATATAAGAAGGGCAGTCAATATGGAGCCCAGATCTCACTGTTCCTCAATGACTGAACACTAAACACAAAGGCAACAGCATGGTTCATATGAAATAAATGTAATTAAAGATCTCAGTTTTAAAAAAAAACTACTTGTTTTTTCTAAGGGAACCCATTAATTTGTTAGGTCTTGAATTAGTCAATTAACTAGGGTTATTGAAGTTCTCTATCCAGCCTCACTCCTTTATTTCCAAACAAGTAGCAGGTCTAGTCAGGATGCCTCAGAACATTGTCAGTTACACAAATTTGATTCAATTAAGAAAAATATCTGTTGTTGTGTGTATCTTAAACACATATATCTATAAGTCAAAGTATATTTTAAAAGTTTCAGAAAACCTCCCACTTCTTAAAAGGTAATTGTATAAACCTAAAATTAAAATTTCACAATAAATGTAGGATCCTGTACTAAGAACATCAGTTCTTGTTTTGAAAGTACAGTTTTCTATTTCATATCTCATCTGTGTAACATACTGAAAAATGCCAAGGTGTTGGCTTCAACTGTATGGTTAAGTAGTTTGTTTGTTCTACAAAACCCTTTTGTGTAAAAGTGTGTTTTCAGGTTCTCAGTTTAAAATGCACTAACACGGCTAGGTTTTTTTACTGTTGTTTCTGGTTGACTTTGTTAATGTTTTTGAGGATATTGTTTGTTTGAATCAGGACCCTTTATGGTCTTCTCTGTTCAGAACTAAAAAGGTTCAGTTCTTTTAACCTGTCAGTGTAGTACATTTGTTTGAGCCCCGGAATGTATTCAATAACCTTTATTTTATAAAGAGCCTTTCATGGTACATCATCTCAAATGGCTATACAATAAAACACTCAAGTATAAGTAAACAAGTAAACACAAATCCAAACTAAATAAAACAGAATTAAATACTAGAATATAAAAGTTTGTTTCAAGGCAGGTTTTAAAAGTGCTGATTGATCTGAATTAGAGAAAAAAGTTATTTAATTCTGGGAAACTGAGACAATAATGGACAATTTGCTTATTAAGGTTTCTCACGTGAATGATTCCCTTATAAAACCTTAAGCCATTAGTAAGGTTAAATCAGATCTGCATTAAAATGATCAGATACAGCAGAAAAAAAAATAATATCTGTCTGTTTTCAATTATTGCTAATTAATTTTAATTTGGCTATTATGTCAAAAGAGGGTAAATACAGAGCCAGTCTAACTACTTTTTCTGAGTAGTACATTTACTTGAAGGAAACAGAATTTTCATAGGTTAAAATAAGGTCAGATCTGTCTTCTTTGATTTCAGACTTTGTGGTTTTAAAATGGATAAGACTTGATTTTTACCTGTGGGCAGTTTCATTTGTAGTTTATGTTCAACTTGAATGCAAGTGTTATGTAACCAATTGTGGACTATAATATACAGTAGATCTGAAAGATTACCATTTACTGAATTCAACACACAGAGAAGAGCTGGGACAAAGGTTTACAACAAAAGCATTGAGTTTTACATTCTGTTTTCAAATTATTTTTTTAAGAGCAAAGAAAATGCTGATTTATTATGATCATAACCAAAAATTACTTTTCTGTTTCTCCGATCTCAAGTCTGTGCTCAGACAGTTACAGTACACATAAAATGGTTTGGTTACTTTATTCACTTTTTTTGTGTTTTAGATTTTCTGAACAACACCTTTTTTAACCCTTTAAAAACTGGTATACTGTATATGATGAATACTTTGATAAAAAGTATTTTTCAGGCCACACGGGGATGCTTAAATCTTCACATCGGTAACCTGAGATGATTAATTCTATGTCTAGTTTTTATATTTAATTTAAAAAAATAATGAGAACTTAAAGACTACGACATCTTCTCCTTCCTTAGTGATGGATTACATGCTCCTTTGGGAAATAATCATATGCTTAAAAAATAATAAAGAAAATAAAAGTAATTATGAAAGAGCAAATGTGCTCTACAGAGCAAGTCACTTCTAATATTTTGCTCTGTTCAGAATTGCTGTACAGGAAATTCATTTCACAACGAGATTAGAATCTTTGATAAAATGTAACATTACTCCAGAAACTCAAAAGAGTGTTTTGCACCAGTACAAAAACAGTCAGCTCAATTAATTCAATTGTACTGTGAAAGCTTAACATAATTGTAAAAAACACAAGAACATCTCAGACATTTTATTCTGTTCCTTAGTTCATTCTTGATCTTCTTTTCTCTTCTTTTTTCTGCCCTGGCCTCTGTTATTTCTACTAACAACAAATATTCCTTTTCCTGCCATGTCAAAAGCCTTAGGAGAACCCAGAGAAATATACCAAGTTTCAATGATTAACTAGACTTATGGTAAGAATAGATCTCTCTTATTATATGACCATTTAGCTACTATTAATGCAAAACATTGTATCTCAGACAGCAGAAGACAAAACAGACTTGTTTATCCTGTAAAGAGACCTCACATATAACCTCCTTTTGATTTATTTGTAAATTCATATATTTCTTGTGGAAAGTATAGAGTTCCATACTTTTGATTTGTGAGTGACAGCTCATTTACCAGAGAGAGCAAGTCAGACAAATTCACTACTAGTTTGCTTGTTTATCAGGAAGATGGAGGGGAGGAGGTAAGAAAATAAATCTGGGGTTGTTGTTGACATTCATGAACAATAACTGTTTGATGGCCACCTTAACATTATGCTACATGACCTTCAGAAACACACTGCTGACCTGCAGAAAATGATTTGAGAGAACTGGAAGAATGTGTTAATAAGTCATGGTTAAGTGATGTGTACAATAAAAGTACTGTAGACAGCAGGGAGCAGCATGGAAATTCTCAGACCATAATATACATTTCTTTCGTTCATATTGAAGTTTTCATACGTTGCTTTCCAATCCAAAGTACTACAAGCAACAGACAAAAAGAGTGAGAATAGGAAAACTATTCATTTTAATTATTTGTTGCAATACCACAGCTGTCTGAAACTGAGAGGAGGCAAATCCCAAAGCACCTACAAGCAGGATTCTGATGTTGCAGGACTTTTCACTGTGTACAGAGTGGCTGAAACGCTGGTGTCATGCATAAAACGGATGACTGAAAGCTACATCTGCTCAACACATAGCCATATTAGTATCACAACTTTTCTGAGGTGTTGATATGAATGAAGAATCCATTTGCTTTGAATTCTTGATCAATTCTTTCTCCTGGACACATCCAAGCATGACTTCAGCATTGAAGCCAAAGCTGCTGCTGAAATGAAATTCAAGGGGCTACTGTGAGTTTTTCTGAAGAATCAAGATTATTTAAGAATCAACTTTTCTTATTGATCTCATTGGGTCAATAAGGCATTGATGCGATATGATCATATAGCTGTAAGGGGTGGTGTTCAATCACAGTAGTAAGGATTATTGTAAAAAGCAGAAACAATACCATTGTAGAAAACCTGTCTTGTTTTAAGTAGTCCATGTGTTATCTTTGAACTGCTTTAGGCTGTAACCCTATAGTGATTAGAAAGATTATAGCTTTTTTTTTCCTTTTGGAATTTCAAAACTGTGTATTGGTTGAACAATTTTCAGTCACTCTAATCTAAACAGAGCAGGTAAATCCCTCAGATGAAAAAAAAAGTGAACAAAAGATGTTTCTACATAAATCAAAAGGAGCAGAAAAAAAGCACATCAACTGAAAATCTTTGTCCCAAGATTAGCAAACACATTGAGATTGTACAGAACTAAGGGAGAAAGTGGAAATGGTTATCCATTCTTAACCTTTTTTTTGCTTAATGTTTTTGGCTTGTTTTGTTCATTGATTGCTTAATAAATGTATTGTAAGTAAAATTACCTCCTCAAGTAGACATAAAAATTAGATGCTGATTTGGGTAATTCTATTCATGTGGCTATAGAAAAGAAAATCAAACTAGGCAAGGTGCTTTAAACACAAATATTATAATTTTGCTTCACAGGATCAGCAAAGCTACATTAATCATTGGCCTCTTCCATTTATTTTGCCTAACAAATGCCAGGTTGAGTTAAATGTTGTCTAGAGAAACAACAAATGCAACACACTGCGTAGTTGGTGGCATCAAGCATTCCTGTCAGGCCATAGTATCCAAATTAGCAAACAATTTAGCCAACCTTTTTATTGATTTGGGTCTCCTAGCCTACAGCTCCTGTGTCAGCAGGCAGCCTGGAGTAACTGAAGGGCCCTGGGCTTTTCCAACTGTGTGTCTCTTGATTAGAATGGGATGAGAATTAATGTTGTGTGTGGAAAGAGGCTAGCTGCATTGCCTGCAGTGAGGCAGGAAATGATAAGACCTTGTCTCTGCAGCACAGACACAATGTGGGTTAGGGGGGCTCATCATACACTGAGGATCAGGAGCTGGACAGTTGGAGTTGGACAATTCCAAGTCTGAATTTTCTCCCTATTATGACATACAGGAAAAGTACATATTAAACTCAGTTTTCATTAGGTAAAAAACAACTTAATATTTAAAAAAAGTCACACAGATTATGATGTTCTAATTAAGATATTGCATGTACAGTACATGTGTTCACAGCTTTTATTACTAATTTATTATCTTGGAAGTAAAACATGTTTTGTATTTGTCTTTGTCTGATTAGAAATTTTATCTTCAGTGACCCACCAATGAAGGGACAATAGGACTGAGGGATGATTTATGATTCTGTTTAACACTTTAATGGGACTCACTTAGAGCAGCGGACACATCGTTCCTTTCTCTGGAAGCTCATTCATTTCATGGGAATCAAGAGAAATGAAGTCCAAACCTAAAAACTTAACCTACCAGGCCTTCTAAACAGGAATCCCTGAAAAAGCAATAATAATCCATCCAGTCATACTCTCTGGGATAAGATAAGAGATAAAACTGGAATTTGACCACCCAAAATAAGGCAATACTGCTGAGCCCCCCAAATTCTGCATTTCAGGGAATAAAAATATCCAACATTTGCACTTGAACACCCAAGATTCCAATTACCAAAAATGTAATTTTCTCTCTATTCTTATTTCTTATTCCCAATTAAATCGATTCTGGAATGCTAGGGCTAGGGAATTTAGAATCGGATGGTACTCTACCACTGAAGTGGTACAAACTGTATATGGGCTTATGAGGAATAGCAATGCATAACTTGTACCAGAGAAATTCCAGATTCATACAAAGCATTTACTGTAGATCACAGAAGTGACCCAGCCCATGTCTTCTTTCTCCAGGCCTGAGCTGTAAGAGTAACCAAAGTTTTTGCTGCACTACTTTAAAAAACAACCTGACGCCTTGTGAGAATCATAGTCTTAGTCAACATGAATATCATGCTATGCACCTGAAAAGATTTCAGTATGTTCATTTATGTCGTGTTTAAAATTTACATTGTGCATGCAACATCCTAAACGTATTTACATTAAATGACATGTAGACATCCACCCATTTTCTAACCACTTTATCCAATACAGAGTCACATGGGAGCTGGGGCCTCTCCCAGAAAGCTATGGGTGCAGGTCAGGATACTGTCCAGATGGGATGCCAGTCCATTGCAGGGCACACACAGACACAAACACGCACACACTCAGACCAGAGCAAATTTTACAGAAGCCAATTAACTTACCAGTACGTCCTTGGAAATGCATACGAATATGGGAAGAACATACAAACTGCAAGCAGACAGTGTCCCAGGAATTGGAAATTCAGGTCCCCAGTGCTGTGAAACAGGAATGCTAATCACTATGCCATTGTGCCACCCACATCTAGACATATACAGCACAGTGATTTATATCTTCTTACATTTACTGTAGTGGCAGTTTGTTTGAAACGGTGTGGGAATGAGACCTCCTGTATCTGAACACAGCATTGAGCATAAATGATTGTAAATAACTTACTGGTACAACACAACATGACACTGATGTATTTTGAACAATAAGGAAATAAAAGAAGTGATGAGTAAAACAAACACAAAGTGAAACATGGTGTTCCCAGATCGCTGTGGAGAAGTACTTGTTACCACCTTAGCATAGGATAACAGCATTGTGGATTGTTTTGTGTATTTTTAAACATTTTGTTTTATATTTTATATTTTACTCTTTAATCAGTTAATCCCACAGAACAACATATACTGTATATACAGCATGGCATTTTCCAGTGCATGAAATGAGCTAGTGTGAAATCAAATTATTTTTGATTTCATATTTACAGTAGTCTCTTAGTATAAATCATAAATTAATTTACTTTTATTTACTTTTTCATACAAAGGTAACAGTATGAGAATGGACCTGTAAACATGTGATTAACATGTTTGCCACAATTGTTTCAAATAAAAGAGTAGCAGTTGTCTAAGATTTTTTTAATACTGTATACTCAGTTGATGAAAAAGGCAGTTTCTCATTTGGGACATAAGGCTTATTACACATCATACAAAATAATAAACAATTTTTTTACAGTTTTAACTTTTTACATGTTTCTTATTTTCTTAATATATAATGATACAAATGTGTTACATTTTTAATGCTTCTCATAATACATTCTCTGTTTATAAATTGTGTACAAGTAATAAAAATACAAACATATTAATAATATGCAAATAGAAAGGGCTTGAACCAGGACTTCGTATGTTTGATAACTAAAGAGGTGCTAATATAAGATAGGGTGTGTACATTTTGTGTAGATTCTGTGATGTTGGTCCCACTTTAAATAATTGCTAATAATGTATCTGCGAGACTCTTTAAATTAATATATGATATATATACAGTATATACTTTAGGGTTGACAGATATCCTGATTTACAGAGATCATTCACAGTACTTAGCATTATGTTTTAATTGGAAGAGTGTGAAATTATTCCAGTTTTCTTTTTTGACATACAAATTATACTGTACTTCAAAAATGTAAACAGGAAAACATTAGCAAAATTATACACCTGGACATGGCAACAAGCAGAAAACCTCCTTCTCTCATAACATAGTTGCAAGCCAACATTACAACCACTATTTAATTTCCCTGGACATCACTTTCACACTTACAGCACTCATATTTTTTTTTCCTGTCCCAGCCAAAATTAAAATTAGTAAGTAATGATGCTGGGGCAGCAGCATCATGACAAAAGATGCAAATAGGCTCAATAAACTCATCAAGAAGGCTGGCACTGTGTTGGGGATGAGCCTTGACCCCATGGAGGTGGTGGGTGAGAGGAGAATGCTGACCAAGCTCACAGCCATTATGAACAACACCTCTCATCCGCTTCATGGGACTGTTACTGGGCAGCGGAGCACTTTTAGCAACAGACTGCTCCAGCTACGGTGTTCAAGGGAACGTTTCCGCAGGTCTTTCCTCCCAGCGGCTGTCAGGGTGTATAACGCTGCCCTAGGCTAGGACTGTTAGCCCTTCATTTGTTCCTCTATGGACAGCATGTTTACTCCATTGTACTTTTTGGACAATCAGTCTGTATAAACCTATGCACATTTTGGACATTTTTTATTGTTTTTACAGTGACTATGATCAGCACATTTTGCACACACCTATGTATGTATTTATTTATTTTTATTTATTTTGTTTGTCTTTTGTTTTATAACTATTCTGATGTCTTTTTTGCTTGTCTTGGGCTGGACTGCTGTAACACATCAATTTCCCTACGGGATTAATAAAGTATTATCTATCTATCTAATGTGCATGTGCAATGTGTTTTTTGAGTTCTGTGCTTTCTTCTGCCTGTGCAAAACAGTTTACTGGGAATACAGAGTTGAGACTGAATTAGCGGTCTTTGTGCACTTAATGATAATACACCCACAATATACAATAAAATTACACACTTTCCCTGTCCAGTTCTGGGAATCTGTTAACTATAGTATAATTGCATATGAAATCAAAATGACAAGGACTGAGGAGAGATATTTAAACATTCAGGTTACTTCTTTAGACTCATGACTTAAAAAAACACCTAGCTAAAAAATTCTGCTATATCACAATAGTTTTTGTTTAATTTTTTACATTTTCAATAGCAGCATTTTTCATTTGGAAATGTGAAAAGCAATGAAGCAGCACAAATACAAATCGAATGACTCCAGAGTTGAAAAATGACTTTTTATTCAACTTTCGTAACAGCCTCATTTCAATGCTTTGGAAAAAGAAATGTTCCTGAAAACATTTTAGATTTCTTCATCAAATAAATGAAAAGGATTTTAAAATGTTTTTGAATTACTGCTTGAGGGCTTGTGAAGTGGTGCTCAGCAAAGACAAAGAGGACTCTATTTATCAATGCCATGGTAGTAATTTTGCTATAGCACTTTATTAACACTGTTCCTTATTACTGTGTGCACAAGGCTACAGCAGTGAAAACTTCATTAATGGTTCTAGACATCTTGAACCCCCCCATTGATACCGATCAACTGATTTCATTTTGAAAAGGAAGAAAGAATATTATACCACACTTAGAGTGTAAAACAATGCTTCATCATCTGCAGACACTCTAATGGCAATATGTTCATTGAACATATTGTTCATATGGCATGCTGGTATGCAGCTTTTTTAAAGAAATCTTGCATCACGTTATGAATATCATTTTAGTTTGGTGTTAGGTCAGTACCAACTTTAGTAGCTAGTGGCCTATTCAGTTATGCATATACTTAGTTGACCATGTATAACTCAAAAAAGAGCCACTGAATTAAGATGTCGATGTGACCATTACTTTATCAGGAACAGAAACTGCTAGATTAAATGTAATTCTCCATTTTATTTCATGTTCATTATTTAAAATAACAATGACGTGGATATCCAGCTGTGGGAAGAATCGCCTCTTAAGCGGGGTTAAGAGATTATCTCCTCTATCATGTAGTGTACTTATCTTAACTTGGGTGTTTTCTGTGTACAGAATTTACATATTTGATCCATATGAGCCTAGCCATATAAGTATAATAAGGAATGCATTATTAAAACATTGTTTTGCAATGAAATTGATGTTGAAATAGATGTAGCTTTACCAGGTAAGTTGGCTTCTTAGTGAAGCCGCAGGGAGTGAGTGCTGCAGTGTAGGTGATCAGGATGTGATTCCCTGCGTATAACAGTTTCCCAAATAAAGGCACCTGGATTACTGAGCTCTCCTCACTCTGATATGGAGGTGTTTGGTGTGGCATAAGCTACAGTATATTGCCTCATCCTTGCTATGTTCTTTTACTGTGTTTGATTCCCTATGGACAACATCATGCCTATAAATACTCTTTATCGTCTAGTAAAAATGTTTATTTCTGGAAAAAGCCCAATGCAGAATGCTGGAGTCTTAAGTGGAATTTCCATTCTAGGCAGATCACCCTTTAAACAACTTTAAAGATTTATGCCAGCCTTCCAGTGTGAAGCTCTCACGTCAATTGGATTTTAGAATTCATTCGAAGTTGATAGAAAAGCATGAGGCTTTTGGCCAAGTCTGTCTTAATTTATTTATTAAAATTATTTCACTCACTTACTACAGATTACAGTGTCACATTTCATTTATAGTGAGTGTTTATTTCCATTGAACACAGACACAGGCCAAGAAAACACAGCATAGCAAAGATTTAATTGCTTTGTGGAAATAGAAATCACTATAATGAAGAATTAAAAAAATCTTGTACCAAGGCTGTTTGCTTCTGCCTGGTTTAAATGAAATCTCAATAAAAAGTGGTCTCAATTTATGTCTAATTTTTATATAATAAATACTACATCATTGCTATAAAAAAACCCAACAACAACATTGTTGTTAGGAAGATTGGATATGTCTGTAGCAAATGAATTAAATATTCAAAATATTTGTTTCATTTTAAATTGAATTTTTTTTTCATTTAAAACTTAGAATTGGAGGCACGTCTTTAAGTGGGATTACGAAACAAACTAACCAGCCATGTCATTGAAGTCAATGCTACACTGAAGCCAATTGTTTGTTGTTAAAATTATTAAAAATCTAAATCCTGAATAGACTTTTCTCAAGAAATAATATGAAAAGGGCCAGAAAAGGGATCTATATAACAGCTTCAAAATAATTAATTTGCACAAATGACTTCCATATTTGTACAATTGAATCTAAAGCCCATGAACCTAAAGTTATTATACGTTTTTTTTAAATAGATACACATAGTAGAATGAAGCCAGCAGAGTAAATAGTTCAAATTGACTGATTAATTCAAAGTAAAATAGAATTTAGACCACAAGGTGTGATAAGTGCTTGCGGACAATTGGTGTGTGTTGGATTGAAAAGGAGAGATGATGAACAAAAAAGAGAGATTGGACACTCTTTATCAAGTAGATGTGTGGTTTAGGATTGGTGGTGTGGAAGATTTACTAATGTGCATTCAAGGCAAATAAATAACAGGAAGAAGACTGGGAAAATGCTGAAGGGCCCCAGTTTGTGATGTAATTTAAAAAAGGAGAACAGCAGGAAAGAGACTTCTTTCAATATAAAGTGAGTCATTTTCCTAATTCTTGTTTTACGGATTTTTCTATTTTATTTCCATCTTGCATTTTATGTGGTTTCATTGTTCATTAATTTTGACACATCTGAGAATAGCCCAACAAATCATTAGTACTTCAGGCATGGCACTTTACATCAGATAATCTCAGTATATTGCTGATAAATTGCTGACCTCATTATACTTCTTGTCACATCTTATTTAGAAAATGCCTTACACATGTTGTGTCACACACAGGTAGGAAATGCTGATGCAATACGATCAATGAACAAAATTCGACTTGTTTTGATGGATAAGATTAAAATGGTTGAGGAAGTTAGTTCATTCTCTTGACATGTCCATGGGTTGTTAAAATGGGGCTTTAAGAAATCTTTGAGAATATCTCTTAGAATGTTTTATATACAGTACAACAAAAGTAATCAAGGCATTTCACTGGATTGCTTTAGGAGTTTTAAGGCATCAGCTGGATTACGCATGATGAAGTTTCCCAACAGTTACAAATGATCTGTCTGAAAAAGACAAGGAGTATAAATCTACCTTATTAAAAACATACCATAACCCTAATTTCACATAAACTCATTGCCTTGAATCTGTACATTGGTGTCCTATTTTGCCATTGATGGTAGTCTCAACAAATTTTCCCTCGGCTATTTCTCCATATGGGAAAATGACCAATCATCATTCCTTAAGTGGGCATTTCTGCTCCTGTTATCTAATTGGTCTAGTTAGTTTACAGATGTAGCCATTCAGAATGTGCATTAAAACCTTGTAATGTGCTACAGGGGCTGTGCTTTACCGCAGGATGTGATTCAATGGTCAAAGATGATCGATAGGTGGCGCTTGTGGTGCAGTAGATTATAGTGTAACAATTGCTTCATTAAATCTCTCTACTGTGCATGTTTAAATAAGCTTAATATGAAATATTAATATGGAAGTTTACAATAAAAGCACAATTCTGGTAGCTGAGCAGAAAAATATCAGAAGCATAACATCTCTGAATGTCATAAACGATATTAATTTAGGAACATAAATATATTATGCAGTACATAGTTTATAGCTGATAGTAGTAGCTAAAATAAAAAGAAATGCACAACAGTATTCCACTTTCTTCATAAACATTTTATGCCCCAAAGTCTTTAACTTTGTGGTGGGTATTTTGGAAAACTTTTAACATACTTGTTCTAACATCATAAAGTTTATACTGTATACTGTACTTCATTAAAAGCTATAATATTTTATCTATTTCTAAGATTATGTAGTAAGAACACTACTTGTTGTTATTGTAAAACACTTTGACATTTATTTAACCTTTTCTATGAATACATGCTGTCGTTATTGCAGTAAAAACAGTTTACTTTTTAGAATCTGCTTAATGGGGAGTATAATGTAATACAGAATTGCGTAACTAAAGAAATTAATAATGATATTTATTATTTAAGGATCTAAATATATTTATATAGCTCAAAGCATTACCGTACGTATTCCACTTTCTTTGTAAAAATCTGCATTAATCTCTTTGACACATTCACTCATGATTACTTTGGAAACATTTTGACCTATCCATTTCAGCTGTGTTTCTGAGCAGTGCATTGGTACAGTAAGTTTGGTGCATGACTCTTGGGCCACAAAGGTCCATGTTCAATTCCTGCAAAGGGACAAGTTTTTCTTCTAACAAACAAATCCTCATTAAAAAAAAATAAAATAGTAAATATTATGTACACTATATTGACTTTTTATTATTTTTGTATTTTACAACATGTTCAATGTTAAATGATATTATTAAAAACATGAGTAAATGTGAATACTGTCAACAGTGGGAGTAAAAACCAGTTTAACCAGTTTAATTCAATTAAATTCAAAATACTTTATTCACCCAGTAGGGCAATTTAACACAAGTCTTTACTACAAGCCTTAAAACGAAATTGTATTTATTATAATTATAATGAAGAATAACAAAGTGGTATTAAAAAAACACTGAAACTGAACTATAATAACGTATCTGATCATTATTAACAATATTAATTTATTAATAATAGTTTCAAACTTGTATTTTGTTAAGGTTCATTTGTTTTCTCTGGTTTTCATAACCTTCGTTTTCTTATTAAAACGCCTGTTTGAGACACAATGTTTCAGATGTCAATAACTTTGTGAACAAATGACACAGAGTCTTCAAACCAAAGACATTTTAAAGATTGCAGTCTTTGAAAATGTTCACAACTTTATTTAAAGAACATCTAGTTACTGTACCTGGTGGCATGTATAGAAATCTTAGTTTGATTAAAGCGGATCTCAGGTGTAAGCAAGTTCATAAGGCAAAAATTGCAGTACAATTTAAAAGTTACTGTGCGTATGTGAAACACCTGACCATATAAAGCAGAATAACACAAACTCATTGGGTTCAACCTCTCTTTGAATTGTGAAACTCTTTATATATTTTCTGTTTTTACTCAGATAAGAATAAACTCCATATGGAATTCTTTTGACAGGAGGAAAGATGTTCTGTGCTCAATAGCTTTATCACCACAGCACATACAGTATTATGCTCCATTTTGTATGCATCAGTTGAATCGTTCTGAAGTCTCTCAAAAACATAAAAAATGTAACATTATCTTGTACGGCATGATGGGCAACTGATTTTTTAAATTTTTAAAAATCAAAAATTGGAAACAATAATGTATCCCTGCCATGTTCCATGACATTGCATGGCTTTAAAAGCTATAAAAATAAAATTGTGAAAAAAGAGGGTGATGTTTCTTCCTTGTAATCATCTAAGAATCTTTGTGAAAGCTGTAAGTTTTTTTTTTAAACATTTTAATTAAATGTTCAAACACAAACGCTTTTATTTTGTAAATGTTACACACTTTTCGGACAGAAAAAATAATATTCTCCCCTCTTCCAGTGGTGTGAATCAGATCAGCAGGTCTTTTGGTACTGTAATAACATGAATGAATGAACCCCCAGACCAGGAGGTCAGGAGGGATTGTTTCGTGCCAGCCAGCCAGCATATTATCACCTCACAGTAGAGGGAAGGGAAACTGGGTGTGGGCTTTTATTTCACTCTCCATCAATGCATGTTCCCAATAGTCACTGATGCAGCTTTAGCTAAGTAATTCCTGGTTTAAAATTCTGGTTAAAGAGGAGAATGTGATTTTTTTGTGTACTGTATATGCTTCGTGTTGCGCTGGCAAAATTATTTTAACTTGCAGCGTCCACAAAGATTCTAAGCTGATTAAAAGGAAGAACATTAAACCGCTTTACATGTATAATAGTTGGCGTTTAACTATCTAAAACCGTTTTTATTGCTTTTATAGCTATTAATTAAGAGCTATTATAACTTTCAAAGTCATGCAATGTTTAAGTTAGGCAGTGACACGTCATAGTATGAGTGTACATTGTTTGTTGATTACTGGTTTATTATTAATAAACTCTTTTTATATATCCAACTGAGTAATTTTGTTTTTATAAAATAGTTTTTAATTAATTTAATCCTTAACATACTGTAATACACAGTTTAAAATTAATACAAGTCTAAACAGTGTACAACTTAAATTCTATAATTGGAAAAAAGGGGCTCAGCATTGACAGGGATTCGAAACCTGGCGTTTTCTGGTGATCACCCTAATGCTTCCATACACAACATTAAGCATTCACTGCGCCACCTGGCGGTTGTACAAAATAGTACAGTTCAAAACAGATTTTTTTTTTTAAAAAAAGGTCGCTTTACTACATGTTGGAGAAAATGCATTCAGTATCTGGCACACATTCTGAATCTGGACTTCTTGACCAGGAATTAAAAATGACATAAGAAGCACATATAAACCACATCATGAGACTATTGATATAGTAAAAATGACCATCACATCACATTACAGCCAAAAGTGCACTGTTAAACACTGTTATGAGTAAGATATGAACTTCTTAAACAGCAAAAGAACATCATTAATTGAAATACAGAAAGAAAAAGATGAAACAAAGGTTAGGTCAATAGATGAAATAAGGTCTAGGTCAATATAGTGAAAGAAAATTTTGTTCGCAGTTATCTTCTAAATAATGTAGAGCTTTATGTTTATATTAACTAATCAAACTTATTCTGTGTCTTTTATGTGGTCAGTTTCTAGGAAAAATACAGCTACTGTATGTTTCTGCTGCTAGGATGGTTGGTACCAGTTCAGAATGCCAGGAGCAATTCATTTGCTTTACTCTTCTGCTGGAGAGCTTGGTAATTGATGGAGCTTTGAAATGCGAAAGAAGGTTGGAAGGCTGCCAGAGTCTGTCGATTTTGTAGATAAAACCAATGGGAGGAAAATTAGAGGTAGGGATCATTGGAGCAAGCAAGAGTGAGCTATAAAGAGATAAATGAAAACTAATGAGGATATGATAGGCTGAAGAGATGGGGAAACAAATGAAAGGCTATTAGGGGAGGCGTGGGGCATAGGACAGTGACAGATAATACTTATAGTTTCTATTGGAATTAAACAGAGCTGGAGCCCAACCACTACCATGGCCTCCCTAGTACTGCATCAGACAAAAGCATATGTCTGGTTAAACTTTGGATTAGGACAATGGGACTCCTAAATCTGCTTATCATTCAAATGCTGTGGATATAGGTAATGAACATACAGTAATGTCAATGTGAAGAGTTAAAGAAATAAATATCTCAAATCATCAAAAGATCAAAACAAATTATCTGTGATAAAAGATCCAAGAAATATAAGTTACAGTTGTATATAGCTGTATATTATTGTATATAGATGAGCATAGGCAATTATTATTACATTGCTTCGATTTCAAAATTCTTGTTAATCACTTTGTGTTCACTGAAGGGTGATAATATAATGAACATCCACTCTGTAAAAACAAGCAAGAATACAGTACATAATGCAGAAGTTTTTTCAATTGACATTAGTTGTTTAGTAATTATTTTTGTGTCTTCCCAATTTAGTCTTTCTTTACAACTACAAAGCCTGCAGTCACATATGTGGGAATAGTGTAGAAAGACATCCTCCCTCAAGGGAATCTGAGTCTCTGGGAGGTGAGACAGCACTTACTGACTTGGCTAGTGACATGACGCAGGTTCAAGCCTTAGGTGCCTGGATCAGAGAGCTCAAACTGCATACTGTTGGACCACAATAGTTTAGGTAATTCCTGAAACAGGACCATCAAGGTTGTGTGATCATGTAGCAAAAACTAAAAAACAATACAATTGTTTTCTACGTTGGAGTCAAGATACAGCTGACGAACAAAAACTAAAGAAGTGTGCCACGATGCCTGTTTATAAAATTGTCTAATCAACTAATGTCTTTGTTTTGACCAGGAAGCCAGCCTTCATCAGAAGACACTGTATATATTAGAAGATGAGTTTTTCCTAAATATAATAATCCAAAGCCATTGAACTATTTATTCAGGCTACATAAACCTTGGGCTTTAAAGAAAAATAAAAATGCGGAGAAAAGAAATGAAAAGGAATATGAAAAACAAAATTTAAAAGAACAGAGGAGAAGCTAATCCACAGTAAATTTCCAAAACATACTGTAAGTATACACTTAATCAAGTAAGAGCATTCTCTGCATTACAGTTGAATCAGCCTTTTGCATCATACACTTTTGCAGTATACAGTATTACAGTACATAAAATACATTTGCCATTAAGTCTCTGTTCACTTCAGTTTTAGGTCCCATTGTGACCAATTGAGTACTGTATTGCAGAACATAATAGGCTCTAAGAATTTTCACTAACATCTTGCCATTAAAGCTACCGACCCCCAAGGGCATTGCTATTACTATTACATTGCTAATTTTCCTTCATAGCAAGTCTTTCATATTGCTTTTGATTCAAACATGTTTTTTTACTGGTATAATTATTTGAACATGTATTAGGAATAATTCCATTTCCATTTAGACAAGAGGAAACTGTTTTAAATATGATGACTGGACCTGATGAATAGAAGCCTAGTTTGTCAGAGTTGTCTTTACTGTACATGTCTCAAACAGAGTCAGCAAAGAGCCAATGTACTGTACCTGTTACAAGATGTCACCCTTTAATATTTCAGCCCAGAACATTTGTTCTTCTATCAGTACAAAAGCATACTTAAAAGTCACTCAGAAGGAGGCCTAACAGCCTGGTTTAATTATTCTTTGAACATATGGTAAATACTCATAGATTAATGTAATATGTTAGCAAAACATTACTTGTCACTTTTGTACTGATAATGAATTTGGAATTTGGCTACAAGGACCTAGAAAGACGAAGCAAGAACCATGACTGAGGATGACAGTGATTACCTGATGAGACAGCTGTGGCAGCAGAGCAAGAATCCAACTAATGACACATCAGGCCTTTGCCAACATCAGGCAACTAATTTCTCCTTTTTCTTAGGTTCCTGCCCAATCAGTGATTCCAGAAAGTGCCTGATTAGGAGGAAGCAGTACAGTGGAAAGAATTGTACTCACTGTTACCCACTGTCAACACATTTGAAAGACTTTTGCAGGCTGAAGACACAGCAGTCTAGGCATCTGTGATGGTGAATCTGTCAGATGGCTGGAACAAACTCTTCTAGCACACAGGAGGCAAGTCTTCATACTGGCAGATGTGAAGAAATGTATAAAACTCATCCTTCTAAGAAAGCAAGGGTAACAAACATAGTTTTAAGCACTATAGTTGTACTCCCCATTTAGACTCTCTAGGTTCTCTGATATTCTGGTATCTGTTTGTTTCAGCACAGTCAATGTTGCTTTCCAAGAAAAAAACAATTACTTTGTTTTTCCTTCTGATAAAGAGAAAAGCTGCTAGTCAAAAGTGCAAAACAATTGGAATTTGTATTTAGGTTGCAGATTTAATTACTATATTCTTTTCTTTTCTGTAAGTGTTCCTACAGCCACTTGATGTAGATTATGCCTACAGTTCAGCAGGCTAGATACTTAAAGACTGATTTGGCTGAGGCTGACATTTCTTCTCAGACAGTGGAAATTAATGACACTTCTTTATTAGTGGACATATTGTTACATTAAATTAAAATTCATTAGAAAGTGTGTACTGTGAATTACAATTTTCTTCACTTGATATATTTGATATGAAAATCTCACTAGAGAAAGCAAATTGATTGAAACACATTGGGGACTGAAGCAATCCTTCTCCTTTTTTCTCATATTTCAGAAACATGGCAGGTGTCTGGCAGATGGTAAAGCAGGAGTTTTTATGCTAGAGAAGAATCTTTTCTTTGCTGTCTAGAGTTTGTGCAACTTCAATTTCAATCTTTATGTACCAAACATTTCATATTAAGTCTCACAGAAGTGAAATAAAACTTCCACATAATTAAGTCCATTTCTAGATGGAAATAAAAAAAAAGATTTAACACTGGAAAAAAATAATGAGCATGCTTATAGTAGATAATATCTCAACAAATTCTATAACTGTACTTGTAATTTTTTATTGAATAACCAAATATAATTCTCACACTTTTTATTGTTTTCCAAAGTTTTTATTTTACTTTAGGTAAGCTTGAGTAATCTGTAATTTGAATGAAAAGACATTATTGATGTTTCTGCAAAAGTTATACTGAAGGCCAAACAGCCTTCTAATTTTCCACCTACCTAAGCTCTTAACTACCTAATATAACACTTCTAAGTAAATGCTAAATTGTATCTATGTGATAATCTGCAAATTGCAAAAACATTCAAATATGATTTTTTTCTTTTTTCCCTCTCTGAAGTAGTTCTAATTTTCTTTTTTTTAAATCTTCTAGTTTATTTTTTATGTCAGGGTGTTTTGTTTCTAAACGGCAACACAAATATGCAGGCTTTAAGCTTTCGTTTGCCAGAACGTCTTTGCACAAAACACATTGGGGTTTAGGTTCATTGGGGTTTATGTCTTTCTTCACTGCATTTGCTCTTTCAGAACTTGTAGCAGGTCTTTCCATTTCAACATCTAGGATTTCATTCCTAAAATGCAATTAAAAATTAGCATATTTTTTTCATTATAAAAGATTCAGGTTGAAGTCACTTATCAATGTTGATCAATATCAGAGTTAATTTTAAATTGTCAAATTAAACAGATTCCTACACGCTATGCTTGTCAAGAGAACGTAAAAATCACTCCACAAATAGAAAATGAGACATTCAGTTGTGTTGCATAATTAGATGCTGACTAAGGATTGAGGTGGGAATAATGAGTATTGTAACAGCAGACGTTATTTTGCGAACAATGCAACATTTAGATAATATTTTCTGAAAGATGTGCCGTCAAGTCAAATTGGCAAAGTAAGTCATCCACAGACTGTAGTTATATTTTTATTAATTTATTAAAACTAAGGATTTTTCCATTTAATGTAGACTGACTTTTCATATTATTTGTAATGTATATTTTATCACTAATATTTGTATCCACCGCAGACCATCTACTGTATAACAAACTGTGTAACAGACCACAGGTTGAGAAACACTGATCTAAGTTGAAGTATTTACTTATGAGTATCTGGATGTCGAGTATGTTT
Organism: Lepisosteus platostomus; assembly: GCF_059453375.1. NCBI lineage: Eukaryota > Metazoa > Chordata > Actinopteri > Semionotiformes > Lepisosteidae > Lepisosteus > Lepisosteus platostomus. The sequence continues at coordinate 21,844,114 of NC_142622.1, read as the reverse complement.
AATGAGACTGTTCAAGTTGTTAGTACAACTGGTGGTATACTAAATGCATAATCCTTGTTTTGTATCTCTTCTTAATCTTTATATATCATATATTTATATAATAATTTACTGTTACAGTGAAAATTGTCAGTGAATTGACATAAACTCCTACAGTAGTACAGACATTTTATATGATATCTATCAAATGTCTTATGCAAATCTATGTATACCATATCACATCTGCTGTTCGAACCTAACAATGGTTAAGGTTAAAATAAAAAAGGTAGTTAAGAACCTGCATTTTCTAAAACTATATTGACTATCTTCTATGATAGTATAGCTATACAGAGAGTCCACTTGGTTAGTTCTAGTTCTCTGTAACAGGAGAAATATTTATTGTTCTCTAGTTACTTAGTTTTGTCCTCCCTTTGATGGATGTGCGCTACATACAGTATAACTTTAATGTAACGTTCTAGTCAGCGAGGTGTGTCTCTGTCTTGAGCAGCCGCTGGAAGCATTTTTTTAATGGACTTTGGAAACATCTTTGATGTGCTTAAGTATGATTGGTAGAATAACATCAAGTTCAAGACAGTTTATTTTAAGTGCTTCTAGTACCTGTAACACTTCTGTATCTTCTATACTGATATTATTTAATACAGAACTTAATCTTTCCTCAGCCTGAGGCATGTTGCAATTTCTTTGATAGTCAAAACCTGAGTGAAATATTCATGTAATACATAAGCCATTTCCCATTATTGTCTGAAAGGGTTTTACTGTTGTGATATTGAAAAAAAAATGTTGTATTATTGCAATACTCCAGAGCAATGTTCCTTTTTTGTCTTTCTATATGCACTTCTAATATAATTTTTACTTAGGCTAGAAATTCGTTAAATTCCTTGTCTTTTTTTGTCATTTTATTCTCATTTCTTTTTAAAAGAATAATTAAAACACATCCTTTCTCTGAATATTTTTCTTGATTGATTTATTAAAACTTTGGGACACTCTGCTTTCCTCTTGTAAGCCCATCTAATTTCTTCAATGTCTTCTCTCTCAAATTATAGACCAGTGTATTGGAATTTACCAATAAAGTTTCAAAGTATAGTTTAAAATGTGCCGTATTGTGATCACAATTCCCTAAATGGTCCTCTCACCTCCTTTTTCATGACTTTACAGCATGTTGATTATTTGAAAACTCAAGAAATTTGCAAATATTCTCTATAGTACTTGCTTTGGCAAATGGAGTTGATAACATACTTACTGGAATTTTCCTCATGAGAGAAAAATTAACTGTGAATCAGTTAGTAAAAAGTAACTTATTTTCAGTGGTACATAGCAAAAACAAAGAAAAGGTCAAACAGCATTATTTAAATAACTGAAAACACCTGAGATGTTAAAAAGCAAATGATGGAGACTTCAAGGGAAGTGTTTACATACCATACAGATCCTCAGACTCTTGCTTTCTGTACATTTGAAAAGCGATATATAAACATACTGTATCTTTATGCTTCTCATAGTCATCAAATATGTGGATCCATCATGCTTTATCAGACATCCTAATCCAGTCCAAAATATTTTACAATGATGAAATTGCTCAATAAACATTTTAAATAATTATATAGTATTCAGGACCAGAACATTATTATGGATCTTGCAGAATACTTCAAACATTTACAAAATGAAGAATGAAACAATTTAGCAGTTGCAATATTTTCTCATTCTAATCATCCACTTTCCCACCAGGTGCTTCTTCATGTCACCAGTTTAGTGGAAACCTGGATTTGACTGAACTTTGTGATTGTATCTCAGGGTTGCCAGGAGAGGCATGGTTTATTTAATTTTTCAGATTCTTGGCATCTCATTTGGTTACCAAAGCTTATAGCTGTAGGCTTGGGACTCTTACACTAAATACATAAAAAAGTTTGTTTTTTTTAGCATGTTACTTTATTGGAATGTATCAAAGCCTATTAAGCATATCATGAATGAAATTTCACATAGAAAAGGCAGTTTTCTAAAATTAGTGTCAGGTGGAATGACTTATCCAGCAACAAGGGAAGCATTAACAACAGAAGCTTAAAGTAATTAACAGAAGTTTTTCTAATCTAAACTCTTTGTTTTGCCTTTTTGGCACTTTTATAGTAGAATAAGCCCCTGGGAAACCATTTAAGTATATACTCTATAATAAAAAAAATAAAACCCTGTTGAATGAAACTTACAGTTTTGAAATACCATATAAATGTGGTCTTATCCTGAAACCTTAAGCCAATGAGTGTCACTGTTGATCTCACTGTCTTCAGGTTTTCGTTGCTTCTGAGCTTTTATTGAGTACATTATTGGCTCAATTACTGAGTACATGATCAATTATTGGTTTATTTGCAATATAATAACCACTGTCTGTACAAGTCTTTAGTGACTGGGAATTTCTCTAAGAAACATGCAATGGCCATGGCTGTCCCTGACCAGAAGACAGGGTCATTTCCTGTTTCTTTTGTTGTTCTTGCTTATCTTTCTCTGTCTCCATTTGTTTACATTGCATGGACATTAGCACGTGTGTTTCAGCACCAATTTGCCAGCACATTTCTGCTTTCACTGTTGCAAGCACTTCCAAATGACACTCTCTCAAAGGATAAAAAAGGCATGTAAGAAAAAAGTAATGCAGGTGTGATATTTCTTTCAGGAGTACTTTAAACAGCCTGTATTACACATGTACATGTACAGACATAAATATTTCCAAGACTTTGTTTTCTGAGAAGAATAGTCAGGATCATATGATTCCTGGACTGCTGGGCTTTATGATGTACTGTATATAATGAGTTTTTGATGTAATAATTTAGCATAGCCTTAGTTGCCTTAGTTTGTTGTTTATGTTTACAGAAATGGAACAGAGTCAACCCTGAAACCCTGTTATAATAAAAACTTTGTGGTGAAAAACTGCAGAAAAACACAAGTTTGTAAAATCAAATTTGTTTGTCATCATGTGGGTAGGAAAATAGTTTAATTGGATTCCTCTGCATATTACGTGACTTTGCAATAAACATTAATCAGTCCTTGCAGGTTCTACATTTGTAATTCTACAGAAGAATAAACTTGAATTGTTCAATACAAATTTGCTTAATTGCTTGACACCTTTTTTTGGTTTTGGGGGTGTCACGGACGTCCAAAGGGACTAACCGTGGGGAGCAGGAGAGCGGAAAAAGACCCATATGCGTAGCGGCGAGACGGGAAAAAGGCCCGGGCTCATAGTGCAAAGAGTTCAGGAATGCCGTATAGAAACCTATGCCCTCAGGGAGCGGACGTGGGGCGCTCTGGTGCTAGGCGGGTCTCAGGACATCCGAACGTCAATGCTGAGCGAGGACAGAGTGCAAGACCCGGAAATATATAGCCCAAGGGAAAGAGAGGGACATGAAGGACAGCAGACCGGAAACTAGGGACAGGACAGAGAAGGAGCGCCCTCTGGCTGCAGAGGGCGTGACAGGGGGGGGATTCCTATACTGTAGGTATTCACATCAAGTCCCTAGCAATAGCCCTGACCCAGCCATGTTGAAGACTGTACCCTGAGGTCTTTTAAGAAATGGCTGGATGTGATCCCAGGATCAGTTACAGTAGCTACTGTACTTACTATGATTTGGTCCAGATGTGTTGAATGGCCTCCTTTTATTTATAAGTGTTCATATGTTCCTATGATCCAAGCCAGTGAAGTATGAAATGCTTACTGAGGATATTCTCACTGTATTCTATAACCATGAAGTATAACTAAATTCAAGAGAATACACTTGTTTACAGTGCATAAAGAATTTAATCTGTAAGGAACAAACTTCCAGGCTATATGTAAACGCTGAATCAAAAGCAGTATTCAGGAAATCTTGATGATCTTGAATAAGATCTTGAAATTGAAGAACCAGATGAATAAGCACATCTCTTGCCTTTCTTATATTCTTACATTCCCTCTGGTATTTTTACAGTGATGAACAGAGGAGAAGCATGTAAGCCAAACTAAAATATGAAAGAGTTCTGTCTTTACAGAGGCTCTGCTCTGAGCAATGACAAAGTGGAAAGTGACTAGACAGAAGAAGCTACTGTATGTGGTTTGTGAAAAAATGCAGGGCAGGGTCATAGAGGGAGTACGCTTTAGGCCTAGAGTTTTGAGAGGCCTCTACTCTCTTTGACCCTGACTCTTTAAAAAAAAAAACAGTTTACTCTGTGCAGGAAAGGTGGAGAACTACACATCCCAGGATGCCTTGGGGAAATGACCTGCTCATTTCCTGTCTAAAGAGTCTCAATTGTGAGGGATTAGCTACCATTTTGCTGTCTTTTAAAGGGTGTGGCAAACACGAATTTAAGGCCTTTTGTTTGAGGAGGATCTCAGAGTCAGACTGGCTTTTGGTGATGGCTTATTTTGGACTCTAAAAAGGATAGAGTGAGTAATACTGATGTTTATTATGTTTTTTTATAAGGATTCTATTTGCTTATATTATCCCTCCTGAAAAGAAGGAGTTTGGTTGTGTTTCTGGATACTGTTTTTGTCAAACACTTAAGGCCAAAGTACCATACTGGATTTTCTCTGGTAGTACTATGTTGAAATCCCAGTTTCAAAGCAAAAGAAATCCCAGTAAAAGCAACTGAGAGGGACAGCCACCCCATATCTAATTTACATGTTGTGGAACTAGGAAGAATACAGTCAGGGTCCTGATCTTATTGAAGGTTATGGTTATTAAAGGTCATTATTGCCATGGCTACATTAAATCACCCCATAACACAATTCTTCTTAAATATGCATCTCCAAAAATTCTAAGATAAAATATGAAAGTTTAACTCAAAGGTACCTGTTTCTGTTGTACAGAAATAACACCAAATCACCAAATGTGAAGCAATTTAATATTTATTCCACTTCTTCCATCACACCTCTTATCAGTATCCCGGTTCTATATTTCTCTATACTTTCCTGTGAACATCAATATTTAATAGGAACTGTATCATTTCTAGGTCAATTTGTTAGTTTTCAGGGGAATAGGACATAGGAGCAGAGTCTCAAGGCAGTTACTGTATATGGAAAGAAATACAGTGAAAAATGAGGGGAATCATCTTAGGGAGAGGAAACAGAAGGTGAAAAAAGACTGGATAAAATCCAGCTCAGTTTGGGAGTTTCCTACTTCAATACAATGAGAGATCTGTCTAGGTAGTCTGAACACTGGAAAAGTACCATAATCTGAGAATAGGTATTCCATAGGTTATATTTTGGTGAAATGCTGGTTTAATTACGGTGGGCTATTTACCAGTGGGCTACAGATGCAGCCATTCAAAGTGCGCGGTACAGACACGTACCGGAGGTAATTGGCTACGGCGTCGCGCATCGTGACGCAAGATGACGCAGGGTACCGCGGTACGTGATTGGTTGACTGACAGGGGCACTCGTGGTCCGTTGGTCTGTCGTAGAAAGATTTACAGTAAACGTCTTTACTGTGTCCATTGTAGTATTTAATATTTATATGGAATTTTACCTCTGAAGGGAAATCTTAGTGCCTGAGCATAAAAAGAATAGGAGCATACTGCAACGCGTGTGAAGTCCATAAACAATATTAATTTTGGAACTTAAACATACAGTATATGGCTGGTCTCGGTACTTTAAAGAAAACATACACACCAGTATTCCATTTCTCCCTAAACATTTTAAGCATCGAAGTCTTTAACTAACGTGATACCGGAGTCAACAAGCATACTTTTAGAATTTGATTAAAAGGGAATATAATATGGAATCGCGTATCTAAAGAAATTAATAACGATATAATTCTATTCATGTTGCAAAAAAACTGCAACGGACATAAGAACTCCCTTGCTTTTTACAGAGCATTCCATAATTTCTAACTACGAAAATGATTTAAACTGCGACACTTATCATTCACCAAGAGCTCAAAATATCACAAGGATCCTCTAGAGCATAGCAAAGACTGTATTAAAAGAATCGCGTATCTCAAGAAATTAATAAGATATAATTATATGTGTACTGCGACAGGGCTGTGTAGGGCTGTTTCACCTCTGTCTTCATGTGACTCGATTCAAAAGCCATTTAGCAAAGAGGGGATGAGAAGAAACTAGTATACGGTACAGTACTTCAGATCTTTTTTTCTGAACCGGGGAAAATCTGATCATGTTTCTCTATAACAATAATAAAAAACATTGCCACACCCGGACTGTTAAACCAACGCATTAGCACGTCGAAGCCCATTGAGGAGCCGGGCGCAATAACTGTTTTGTCCCTTGATTTACTGATCTGCATTAATTACAGAAATCGAGTTCCTCCTCTTTCCTCCTCTTTGTCGCCCACAGAACAGAGGCTGGAGCAGCACTGTCAGACCTGGGCGCTGACAGTCAATCTGGACAAGACCAGAGTTATGGTTTTCCAGAAAAAAAGCCAGACCCCCATTAGTCTTCCTGAGATCGTCGGATTATGAACGAATAAAAGCATCTTATTAAAAACGCGTTTGCTTTTGTCTGGGTATTTACTTTGTAATCTGTGGTTTACATCTACTGTATTGTTTTGAGATGCCACTTTTAAAGGTGATATGTAAAATAAAGTTTTTTATTATTGTTATAGAGAAACATGATCAGATTTTCCCTGGTTCAGAAAAAAGACGATTAAAATCTGTAATCTTTCCAATAAGTTTCTGCTTTGTGCTAAGACATTACCGAGTACAACCCCCCTCTCTGCGGGAGGGCTGGCTGTGACGAATTAAACAGGTTTCACGGGTATTTTCAATGTAGGAAGTACAGTAGGACAGCACAAAAAAAAACAGACATTGTGTGGTACAGCACGGAGCTCAGTCAATTCAAACAAGTTCAGTTTCAAAAGAACTGCAACGGACATAAAAACTCCCTTGCTTTTAACAGAGCGTTCCATAATTTCTAACTACGAAAATGATTTAAACTGCGACACTTATCATTCACCAAGAGCTTGAAATATCACAAGGATCCTCTAGAGCACAGCAAAGACTGTATTAAAAGAATCGCGTATCTCAAGAAATTAATAAGATATAATTATATTCGTGTAATTCGTATAATTATATAATGCCAGCGAACTCTCGTTTTTATGTCCACTATAACTACGCTGGGCAAATGTTCCAAGGTCAAATTCTTCCAGCACGGGGGTACCTTTAAAGCGGAGACGACGGCACCGAAATTTTTTGGCGCGCCTTCTCTTTAAAGCCCTGGCCAAATATGAAGACAGTACGTACAGTTATAATTCAAACGGAATTAAAAACTACGCACCCCAGTTACCATGGTGGTGCTTGTGATCATTGCATTTAACCAACGAAACAGGGCGAAAAATCAGTCACGTGACTTTGGGGCAGAGTTTCGAAAGCTTAACCTATCAGCAATAAAGCGAAATTTACACGATAGGCTACCTCAAACTGTCAGTTACATGACTGTGTATGTCGACATTATGAAAAAAAGTGTTTCAGGCATTGATGTGAAGGACAACAGAGCTTTCACTGGCCGATTATCATTATTATCATTATAATCATTATTATTAATAATGATATTAATTTAAGGGTCTAAATATCTAAACATATGTATCTGTATAGCAGGTAGTATCACTGTATTCCACCTTCTTTGTAAACACAGAAAAACAGATTCACAACGCAAAGCTGGATCGCTGTGTAAAAAAACCCGGTTTGTAATGAGCTGCTGAGCTAAGAATAGGAATGTTCCTGCTGGCAGAGGGGGTGGAAAGTGCCTGCAGTCATTTAATTAGTATGCTTTCAGAGAAAATGTTTCAGGTGTGAAGAACATAGATCTCCAATGCAATTTCAACCAAACCTGTTCCCACACACCCTGCCCCCACTACCATTAGAATATACACAAAGCACTCAAATCTTTCGAGCTAATGATCAGGTGACCCGAGAGAGAGCGAGAGAAACACCAAGGGGTGCGGAACCAGGGAACTATTTACATGGAAAACGGGCGATCTCCCCAGACTGTCTGCCTGTTTCACTGTTACCTGGATACCTCTTTATTTAGAACTCACTAACACTGATTTTTAGTTTAGAAGGATTCAAGTAGGGTTTTAGATGAAAGGCAGCGACCTTAATCTCTGACCAAGGGAAACGTTTCATTTTTTCAAAGAAATGTTTGTTAAAAAATAAAGTCATAGTTCCATGGGATTCAATCACAGACCATGTGACATGGGAGTCAGGAAACTAACACACAGCGCCACCGGATTTAATAACGCTATAAAAACGCTATAAAATAATGTGACTAGGCACAGAACAAGTTTACAGCACAGTACAATAATAAATGCTGACCATGACTTTAGAAGCATAAATTGCCTTACACTCAATTTAAACACAAGCTGTCTTTAGCCCTCTAAGCTGGTTCATACAGAAATGTAGAGATCCAGGCTCAGAACACACAGCTTCATTAGCGAATACATATGCAGGACGACTAGAGAAGAGGTTTTACAGAGGATGGATTTTTAGAAACATCCCATCAGTGACATCACTGAAGTCAACTCCTAGGTACTGTAACTGTCGTGTGGATAGTTTCACAAGAATCAGACAAAGGTTTAAGCATCGCTTGTTCTAGATAAAACTGCAAAAAAAAAAACAACAACCCATAATGTACTTCTTTGCGGCTCTGTTTGCCCAAATCATATATTCACAACGTGAAATCTAGAAAATAATATTACGTAACCAAAATCCGCAATATGGAAACAGAACCTGTGTAATTGTTGATAGATGATGTACTCGTAACATTTTTACAAGACGAACTACAACATTTAAAAAATGACTTGTATGTACTTGATATCTCTAATCAATCCACGGCGACATTGTTAAAAGCAGAGTCCCAGCACAAAACGAAACTAAAACGCATACCGTTTCGCTCTTCTTATTAGTTGCTCAAAAGTAATTTGACCGTATGAAATGCATAATATAAACCTAGAAACATATACGTGAGCAGTATTTACGCACTGTAGTATCGGTGTTAAGACATACCTCTCAAATACTGTAAATCAAGTTAAAAATATCTCAAGACCGATTCTGGTCATAATGAAACCATGTTTCGTGTATGTTTTCTTTAAAGTACCGAGACCAGCCATATACTGTATGTTTATGTTCCAAAATTAATATCGTTTATGGCCTCCACACGCATTGCAGTATGCTCCTATTCTTTTTATGCTCAGCTACTAAGATTTCCCTTCAGTGGTAAAATTAGATATGAATAGTCAATACTTAAACGGGCACAGTTAAGACATCAAATATACATATACATACTGTATACAGTACAGTTTTCATACGGTAATATGTTTATGTTCCTAAATCAATCTCTTTTATGAGCATGTGAAAGGCATGGTGAATCGATTCTCAAAAATTACTGTACTTTGCATGATTGGAAACAAATGCGTGATTGCGAAATGCTGTGGTGTTACTTTTACAAAGACGGTCAATGAAAAAAAGAATGTTGACCAGGGCAATACTTTGAGTTTACACTTACAGCTTGTCCAAGGTCATTCATTATTAATACAATTAGTAATATCTTCGTTAAAGACTTTGATGGCCACAGCTCAAACATGAGAGGTTGAGCTTTATTAGCTCCACCTTGCGGAAATTCCGGATACTATTATTTTGCTTGTCGTATTATAGGAGAATTTACGGTAACTCGCGGTATTTACCGGTAGCTTGCGGTAGACTGCGTTCAGCGTACCGCAAAATAATGCGGTATCGCCCGCGCATTTTGAATGGCTGCATCTGTACTTCCTTTTCTAATTTATTGCTTGTTTAGCTGAAATGAATTATCCACTTAAAAATAAGTTAAGATGCCTGTTTAATAAGCTTATGTGAAAACTGTCATCATTGCATAAAAATGATGACAAAAGATAAAGAAATTATGTCACTTTTTAATTCATTTTCAATATTGCAAAATATAGAGAACAATATTTTACAAAAGCACAATTGAGGAATCCTTATTCCAGTGAGGAAGACAAAGTTCCATCAGCAGCTGCAGAAAACACTGTCATCAGAGACCAGGCTGAGCAGAACAATAGGAAATGGAACACGAGATAAAACACGCCATATGGTAATTTTACAAGTGAGATTAAAGCTTTGTTTAGTCAAACGAGTATATTCTAAATTATAAACACATATCTAGCACCGCATGTCACTTGTTCTCTGCATTGCAACTATAAGGCATTCATGGTGCAACAGATAAAAACAAAATAAACATGTACCAAATTAGATTGATTCTCCCAAGCCTGAATATCCCTAGCTTTTGTTTAATTTTTAATTAATAAAAATACTTCAATCTAACAGTGAAGTCTTTGCTAAATATTTACTGAATGTTAGAGCTGCACTATACTCTGCAGTTGTAATGCGTTATTATTTTCAATCAGCCACTAGAAATAGATAGTAGACAAACATCAGAAGGTAAACAGGACTGGTCCTAGACAGTACTGGAATAAGAATCTTCTGAACGGGTAGATGCACTTCAGTTTTCATTTTCATAACTTTATTTTGATAAGATCATGAGATTTAATGTGACAGTGGATAGTATAGAAATTCAAAAATGGTTCTTTGCACTTTTAGTTTTAATAAGGCAGTTTTGGTCAGAAATAAGAAGACATAAATCTGAAATCTCACAGTAGGCTTTGCTTATAGACTGTGAACTTTGAAAACTTTGAAACCTGTCAAAGTAAAATGTGAAGTCTGAAAGGTAAAAATAAAACAGATAAAGAACAAAAAGAGATCTGATATAACGTTATATCTGACATTATACCATAACAATCAATTTGGACACTGTTCCAGCCCACTGCATTTTGAAAAAGATCCAACTGATGAATACATTTTAAACTAAATATTCAAAAGCTCTTGTTTACCAAAAGAACATACTGTACAATACACTTTGAGTGTAATTTCTCCAGATAACGTGTTATTCAATTCCTCCCAGCTTTCAAAACAGATTACAGGTCTCGGCGAACTGAATGTTTTCCTACATACAATATTTTCTAACCTAGAAATCAGCAACTAATGCAACAGGGCCAAAATGACAACAATATGCTTTACAACCTTATTTTAAAATATAATCCTCTGCGGTTTTCCAGTGTTTAAGCCCAAGGGAGCTGGAGAGACATAGCCATGCCTTTGAAGATGTATGAATTCAGTCTCATGTTATCACACTGCAATACCTGGAGGATAGACAGTGGATCTATTGTATTAATACTGGCTTCTCATGCCAAAGAGAAATAAGATATTTTGTTTCTTGTTCCATAGTGATTCAATTGGATTAATTACTGTACTCTCTTGATTAGTCAATATTATCACAGCTGCCAAGTCTTTATTCATCTTGTGTTAAACATAAAAAACTGAAAGGCTATGTCTTGATTTTTGGAGCCCAGAAGTAATGATAATTTTTTCTATTGACTATCACCTAGTCCTACAATCCCCTGGTAAGACAGTGTCACTTTTGCAATATAGGCACAGGAAGTTCCACTGTTTTGCTTCAGGTATTCGGGTTTGAGGAAAATCCTTTGAATTAAACCAGTGCTCTTCAAATCTTGAAAACATTTAACCTAGTGTATATGAAAATCAGCATTCACAGTCAAGGTTTCATTCATCTACACAAATACTTACAGTACAGTACTTGTTGATGCTTCCTTAAGATTTTTATTTTTTTATATTGTATTCTTGTATTTACTATACAGGATGTTTGCTTTCATTCTTCCTTAAAATCTTTAAATTGAAGGGACACTACTAAGAAAGATTTGTTAAGAAAGTAGGTCATTATGAAGGTGCAACAATATGATAATACACTGGTTCAGTACTCATTTTTTGTTAAAATAGAAAGATAAAGAAAAAATATATTTAAAAACTAAATTGTAGCAACCATGTTTCACTTTAAATGGGGATTAGCTCTTAGTCCTTAGAGACAATGTAACTGAGCTTAATAATATTCTAGGGTCTTGGGATATTTGGAGGCTGTCCCACCAGGAAACACCTGTTTGTTCAAGAAAATGAAAATTGGTGAATATTAATTTTAGAAGCTTTGAGGTTATGGCTTGGGTTTAAACCATCCATCTACAGATTTTGTGCAGTACAGCCAAAACCTCTCCAGGGATTGTCATCTTGTACTGGTGGAGAGACTTGCACGTTACAATTAGTGCAAGGCCATCAAGAGTTTCATGCTGAAGGCTACACCAGGTTTAAGGTTTCAAATCCTCCTGGACTCGGATCTCATAAGTCAGTTACCCCAATACTAAACATTGTTATAAACGGGCATCTTTCAAAATGGGAAATCCAGATCACAGCATAACAAAGTCCTATAATGATCACAGTTGTTATGTCCCAGTGTGTGGTCCGTGTGTTTTTTTTTTATGTTCCACACTACTGACCCTAGATTGTTCTCCCTTCCCCATTGGCCCACCATTACACCACTGTTCCGTATGATGTCATCATCAATTAGTTCTTAGCCAATTGGAACACAGCTTATTCAGCATATAACATGGAGGTTTTCTGAAGGAAGAGGCCTTTCGTTTGACTTCGGTCCCGTTTGGTTATCGCTTCGCTTCGCTTCGCTTCTGGTTATGGCTTCGGCTTTGTTGTTTTGTTGGTTTCTGTTAGTTTCTTTGTACTTTCGTTTGTTTGTGTGTTTATCCTTGTTTTGTCATTACCTTGCCCTAACGTGTTACATGTTCAACTTTTGTGTTGTTTTGTACCCTGTTCCTGTTGATTACTCTTGTTCTCCCTTATTTGTATTCCTGATTCACTTGTGTTTTTGTGTGAACTTGTGTATAAGGTTAGTTTAGGTTGTTGGGTACATTCTGCACACTTAGTTGATTTTGTGTTAGTAACACTAGTTTAGTAAGGGTGAGTGCCGTTTGTCTTGTATGGTTTTGGGTAGTCAGTGGAGGTTAGCTAGGGTGTTGAAGACGCCGAAGACCGTGTGTTTCGGGTTTTCTTTTGTAGTCAGGTTAGCTTTCCCTCACCTTCCTAGCCAGCTCTATTTTGTTTATTTTCTTTTCTTTGGCACCACTCTAGTTCCTTACCCTTGTTATCACGCTTCCTAGTCCTTCACCAGAACCCACCTACTTCCAAAAGAATTATCCTAAATGTTACACCCCTTTACCCCTAGACACCTGGGGTCGTAACACAGTTGTTAACCGGTTCCAAAGTTCCTAGTCATAGGCTTAGCCATGGGTCTTATATTAAGTCAATATCTCCCGACAAGTTATAAGTACACAAGGACTTGCTTGGTCTGCCATTGATGTTCGACACTCCCAGAATGACTGCATAAAATGAAAAAAATAATCAAAAATTGTCATATACATAGACTAAAGACAGTAAATCTGTTTTTCCATTTCACCTAGGAATCATAATGCATACCTGTATTATTATATATTTAAACATTTCAATTTTTCAAACACCAGTGTACTGTTTTTTACCACATAATTATTCCTGTCTGTTTTTTTCTTTCTATAAAACCGGTAAAGCTTCCAGCAAATTACAGTAGGTGCTTTGTGAATGCAAACCCTTGTGGATATGCTTAATTGTAAAGAAACAGAGAATGTGAAATCTGCAAATCACTGAAATAAGATAAGGTGAAATTTTAGTTCAGAACTGAAATTGGTGTTATTTGCTTCTGAAACATAACAGCTTGACAGTTCGTAATAGTAATGTTTTTATGTTCAAACAATTGTAGATATTATTCTAAAAGCAGCTCTCTGTAATGCTGAAAAGAAGCATATTGCACATTACCATTACGATTCAAACCTCTGATGACTTCCCTCTCTGAGCAGCTCAGTATTAGTTTTTTAATAAATACCCGCTTTTACGGAATTGCCAGTTTCTGTGTAGTTGTTAGGATCTGTTGCTGAAATTGAACAGAATTGTCTCATGGATGTCATTTTGTAATAACAGGTGTAGACAGAGACTTTTCTTTATGGAAGTGTTAAATGATGACAAATTGCTCTTCGGGGATTATTTTTTTCTTTTTAACCTTATGCGTTTTAATGGTATAAAAGTATGTTTATAAAAGTAAAAGTAAGCAAACTTATGGTTCAGGTACAAAACTGCCTTGTTCCTTTTATAATGAACCTGGTAAATGCCTAAAAGTTCATACACATTTTGTTTTGACTTACATCATTCCTCACTTACTCATTATATTACTGTATTATGAAACAGTCTCCAAAGAAAGGCAAATTTAAGGATGCCTCCACAGGCTTTTTCCTGACAGGATATCAAGGCTCAACTGCTGCTTCACTCAGAGCATGGTACTGTCAGGATGAGGTCAAAAGGTAAAGACGGTAATGACACATTTCAGATTGTCTTTCTATTCTTTACTAAATATCCGTTTTCCTATGTTGCTCAAACATATCACTCCAATTTTATCATCTTTAATTCATTAAAAGGTAGATTTTAAAGTGCTACAGTACCTCTGACCTACAAAGCAGTAAAATGTCTAGCTCCTCCATATTGAAAAGAACTGTCAAAAATATACTGTACATACCACGAATAGTCTCAAGACAGTGATTATCTTATGGTCCTAGGAATCTCCAAAAGAATTGTTGGGGGCAGAGCTTCTAGTTACATGCCCTCTAAATTATAGAAATTTGGACAAACCTTCCAAAACATCTAAGAGATGCCCTACGGTTCATGACCTACTGTACTGTATTTCTTTATTACGTTTTTCACTGCCTATATAATCCAAACAAGGCTGCCAGTTGTCAGAGGGTGCTACTGTATATGTACTTGGGTTTCCTATCCAGTTCCATTAACATACTTCATTTTATTGTCATTCTAACTGGATGAATCCTGGTACTGGGATCCAATGCCAAGCATACGGGTCCTTGTAGCCTGATATCGGAACCTTGAACACCAGAGTCAAGTTGGCAGATAACCATATCACAGACGCAGGAGAGCAGCCCTGGACTTTGCAGAAACTGCTCATGATCCTTAAGAGTCAATAGACCAGATGTCCATTACCTGGATGAATGCAATTGTTCAGACTAGAGCTCCTTGAACTTTTTTTTCCATAATTTCTTCTCCTATGTGCCCATTGGTCCACTATTATTTTATTGTTAACTGCTCTAGAAATCTGTTTAGAGCTGTGAGGCAAAGAGCTCTGAATGACTCTAAAACTATTTAATTAATGTTTTATTAATGTTCAAAAACCCTGGGTTCAAATCCTTCAAAATGTGGAGTTTGCATATATTAGACTTTCTGTGGGTGCTCCAGGGTTTTCCCATAATACAAGCTGTCCAAAAATGGACCACCTTCACATTAAGGGATGAGTTCTGCTTTGGCCCATACAAAGAAATTGGTAAACTTATTTTCAGTCAATCTTTCATAGAAATTTTAACCCTAACCCTAACCTATTTCATCCACTATTATCACTACAGCAAAAATAATGATGTTTAGAGTGTGAAATCTTCAAAAGTCTTCCTTTAACCTTGCCAAAACTACTGTATCACAAAATGACACTGTATTGCCTTGATAGTTCCCCTATACACTGAACTGTTGCTCAAACACATCCATTAAATTAAAGTGTACCTCAAACCCTAGCCTTTTTTTCAGTATTCAAATCTACTGGGATAGGGTTAGAGAATGACTGATCGCATGTTAAGAAACAACTAGAATATGTTTTCAGTTCAAGGAGAATTAATGTTTAATGGAACTTTTGAGTTAATTTGACATTTTTATTTTTTGAGAATTTCCTGCCACTGTCATACGGTATTACACTATAACCTACCACATAAAAAGATTTCGGAACATTTTACAATTGTGTGCATATCATAAGACACTGAATCTTGTTTAATTTGTCTCATATAAAGAAATTGCTGAGATTCTTTTTGTTGAGACTTTGGTGGAAATTTTAACCATCACCTTAGGTAGATCCTACTGCTTTCAACTACTCTCACTAGTGCAAGCATAAGGCTTAGTACATCTGGTTGTTTAAAGTGTGAAATCTTCAAAAGCGTTCATTCACCCTTTCCAAAAGTATCTCGAGCTGACACCATTGCCATGATAGTTCTCCTATATACTGACTTGTTGCTGAAACACATGCTGTGAATTAAATTGGCCAGTATGGCCAAGAAACTAGAGTAAACCACACAGACACAGAGAAGGTTTCTGTTGTCCTCTGCTGCAAGTCCATTATTACTCAATTGCATGTGTTCTTCACTAAAGTAATTTTACAAAGAGGGAAATATGTACATTGTTACTTTACGACAACAGTAATTTTGCAGTATGTGGCACAATTTATGAAGGAAAATTGCTCAGGCCTTAAGAAAGCAAGCATGGTCGATTTGTTTTTGACACATTTGGTAAAGTAAAAAATATTACACTATAGAAAAAGGGAAAAAAATGTCTCCCAGGATGCTGCAAGTAATGTAATTAAGGGATAAATCTGCAGCCGTTCAAGACGTGAGCAAATAAAGCCTTAGGCTATTTAAACTCCATTTGCCTTTCTCACAGAGCTGCCATAAAATGCTCTAGCAATATGTAAAGGGCAGATTTCATGTCTGCTTTACTTAATGAAAGATTTGTTATTTGTTTTTCTGCTTTAGTTTATTGTGAGGCTGGGGTTCCAAGAATGTATGTGTGTTGAAATTGCTGAAGCTCTTTTTACTACAGAGCTTAGAGAGAGTCTGGGTTAAGCAACAACTGTGATGAATTCACACTGACCTAGTTTAACATAATTTGTATCTCTTTTGACATACTGTACTCGGTAGAAATTAAACCAGACTTTCTGCTCACATACAGATGTTGCAGTGTGGCACAGGAATATGAATTGATGTTCTTACAGTACCTGTTTATTGAAAGTGTTAAGGGTAAAATGTCAGTTACTACATGTCAAAGGTACATATAAACATTTTTATAAACAAATGTATCTGTGTTTGTATGATTTAAAAATAAAGTAGATTTATTTAAAAATGTTTTTACTCTGTTTTCTCTAATTGATCTCACCATCATACATTCATGTTTGTCGCTAAACTATTAAATTACCTTTATTTGACGGAAAGAGGGCTGCAGGCTATCCTGGCAAGTACCTGGCGAAAGGCAGGATACACCCTGGACGGAACGCCAGTCCATCGCAGGGCAGGCACAGACACAATCACACACACTCACACCAGAAGCCAATTATCATACTAGTATGTTTTAGGGCTGAGAAGAAAACCGGAGCACCTGGAGGAAACCTAAGCAAACAAAAGGAGAACATACAAACTCCATGAAGATGGCACCCCAGGTCTGAAATGAGCCCAGGCCTCCAGTACTGTGATGCAGAAATTTAACATACTGTAACTTGTGTGCTACCCACTGCATCACAGTGCACCTCCCCTTTTGAAAATCAACCATAAAAATCTCAGAAAGGAACCAATATGTACAAAAGGAACCGTGCTTTCATTTGAGTCCATCTATAATGAAATTATGTTAAACAAATGAGTAAGCTAGAAATATATTAAGTAATAAGTAATTAGATTAGATCAGACTTTGATAATATTTCTTGAGATTCTCTGTACACTATAGAATATAAGCTTGAGGTATTCAAACTAATCACCACTAAGGCAACAATCTGGGGGGCAATGTTCTTCTTAGAAATGCATTTGGTGCAAATGGTTTCCTGTACAGAAGATCTACAGTGTGGCTTTGTTTTGGGTATATTTTACAGTGTGTAGTTTTCACATCAGCATTGTCTGGTGTCAGCTGCAATTTAACTTCCACAGCCGACATATACATATTAATAAGCAGTATCATTGTTTATAGGATATTTTAGAAGCCCAAAGTGACATTGTTTATAAAATATTAGTAGAATAGAGCACTTTGAAAGAAGAGACAAGTAGAATGTTACAATTTTCTGGGGGGTATTTCAATAATAGACCAATAGACACAATTGTTGAGTAATGTAATGAGCTGCACACCCTTTATGATTTGGGATTCTCCACATACTGTATGAACAGGGAAGAACAGGGCACACACACACAAGGTGACATCTGTAGTGTGCTCTCTGAAGGCACCAGTTCTGTAGGGTTTGGGCATTTACTGGGACAATTATTAATTGTAGCAGTAAATCACAAAATTGATTCTTTTGATGGCTTTAGAATCCAACCGTGCGATATAACTCAAACAACGCGCACACACGGGTACTAATACACGAGGATACATTTATTAATACATAGAATATGCATGTAAACCTAACAGATCTTATTGAGAGGGTTATCAGAATACAAAAGATATATATTCAGTCAGTTACGAAGTGTTACACATCAAGAGGACATACGTTCAGTATATCATTCATTTAGACTGTTTCGTAAATGCACTTGGTTATAACTTCTACATTGGATACTCAAAACAAGTACATAACTCTTAGGAATTAAATTGATATCAAATGGTTGGGATAACAATTGAATTCTCGAGCAGTAATGCAGTGAAGTTGAATACTCATCCAATCTTTGGGGATTCAGATCTCCTGCAGGCACAAAGAAACAGTTGCAGGCTTGTTGCTGTCCAATCCGCGCTCTCTGGCTCGGTGCCAGGCTGTGCTGTGCGGCTTGCGACAGTGCGCTGCTGATGCTCACTGACCGGCTAGTTAGTGTTGGCTTTAACTAGCAAAGTTTATGCACAGGAGAAAAGATGACTGTGGGTCCCAGCAAGTCAGGAAGAGGGACCGGTTCGTTCCTGATGAAGAGCTAGTTCTGAATAGTGATTCAGCTGTCCACAGTACTGACCTGTTCACGAGGCCTGCTGCTGGTGCTAACCTCGGGTGGATCCTTTGGTTACTCTCTGGCAACCTCCGCTCTAGACTCTTAGAACAAAGGAAAGTTCTGGCACTCGGACACACTGGCCGTTCCTGCGAGAATGTCCTGCCCTTGGGAGCCTTCTGCTCCTGGGCCGTCCTGCCCTGGAATTCTCCTTTGAATTCCCTTTAGAATAGTCCACAGAATTCTACTGAATCCCTCAGGCTCTCTGTGTTGCCTGTTTTTACCTAGAGGAACTTCAGCTCGTTCATTGGCTGAAAGTTCCATGGGCATCAGAGTCCCACGTGGGTTACTCGGCCCTACCAGTCCCTGATTGGTTGATCAAGGTGAGATATGAGTCACTTACTCCTGACACTTAGGAATGAAGTCTAGATGTCCATCTGGCACTCCCTAGACAGATAGGCGCCAATGGATGACCATTGATCATGATAGCCAGGCTTAGCTAAGTGCATCCCCGTCTGGGAGCTTGTTCCTTATCAAAAGAAAACATCTTAAATCAGCCTGCATGAATACTTTCTCTATGGCTGCACCACAGAGATGGAGGGTGAGATGGGGCCTCCTTTAGGACAGCATACCAACGCTTAATTCTGTCTTATTAACAAGCATTGCCGCTACACATCTTAGGTTTTTATAATCTGATACCAACTGTATTTCATGCATGACCTAACAATGACACAAATGCAACTGTTTTAACTGTACCAGAGAGCATGGCCAGTATTGTTACCTGTTTATCAACAAGGGTTTCATGAATCATTTTTCTTTCTAATTAAGAAAAAACATCGTTTTTTTATGTGGTAGTAGAAATAAGATTGAGTAATCTTTCCTTTTCTTAATTGTAAATGAATAGCAATTGCACAGATTTAACAATATCCCATTAAAGGGAAAGCTTTTTAATTGAAGTCTCTCAAGCTTTTATAACAATATTACAATAGCATTATTATGCATTTGCTAAATTATTTGTATTTTTTATTTTTTCAATTTCTGGAGACGGTTAAGTAATTTACCCTCATTACTTGATTTTTTGTTGTTTTTGTAATAAAAGAAAGACAACATTAATCATTTGCTACCTTTAATGAGAACCATAAAAGCATCTTATTCTCATATCTCCTCTGTCACTTCTACACTGTAATGAGAATCATAAGACTCTATTTTTGACTCTCTGGCAGTGTCATCTTGTGCTTTAATGAGCTATAGCATTGATAAACAAGCGCAATAACAGTAAATAAGAGCAGAATGAGACATCAGGCTCACTGGGGTACCAGCTTGAAGATGATGTCATGCCACATTGAGCACTCTCTCAGGACACAGTTCTTTCACCAATGTTAAGACAGACCCTGTGGATTTTTCAGTACTCAAAGCTGTTGTAATAACTGCCATTGCACTAGTCGGAACATTGTTATTTTCTGAGCCTGCCAATCTGAAAAATATATTTTGTCATCCCATGCTCAGGTCACAGAAATGCTTGATTTAACTTCCAAGAGACAAGCATACTGTAAATAACTGCTTGTTTATTGAAGCAATTAACATCAGCAACAGACTCAATGGTAGAGGGACAGAACCTTTGAAAGCGATTTTGAGATGTGTAAAAATGCATTCGGTTTTAAATATTCTTCATCTGTTACATTGAACTTTGGTTTTTCAGAACTTAGATTATAGTAGCAGCAGCCATGGGATTTACATTCTCTTGTCTTCTGAGAGTAGCGCCAAGTGTTTTGGCCTCAGGTTAAAGTCTGTATTAAAAAACTATGAGAGATATGATAGTGATGAGCCAGGAGTTTTGGCTGGTTAATAGCTTTTAATCGCAGTGACACTGAATTTGTAATTTGCATGGCTTTATATCTTTGTTTTTTTCACCTACTTGAGAAAGCAAGTGTTGGGTGGACCGATACTAAGTGTGACCCCAGGCCACTTTCATTAAACCAGCTTTCACTACTGCATCAGTAATCACTCAGCTTGGCTGCAGAGATGGAATGGAATACTAATTAGTGCGTGAGAAGGCTATGAAAAGAACAAACTTGGACTATGTTTGAAGTTCATTTCTCGACTTCTTCTAAAAGCACAAAACAGTACAATCAGCAGATTAATCTTTACTGTTATTTCTCACCTCAGAGACTGGTATTATATCTCAGTTCTTTGTTTATCAAGGAGGAAGGGAGAACAGATATACTGAAGAGGGACTTAAAATAAATGCCTAGAGGGATTATATATACAGTATGTCATTTGATGGGGATGCTACCAATCCCAACACATTTGAAAATAATCAATCCGTCAGTTAATTTGTTGCAGAATTCTAAAATAGCTTTACCATATAATAAGAACTGATTCTCTTCTCAATCCAAATGAATCTTCAAACATTTGAATAACGGAGTGTGTAATACCTCAGATATTACAGTTAGAGTAACAGTGTGACTATGGCTATGGAGAAACAATTTTAAGTTTTAGAGTTAACTGAAGTAGTACCTGGTATAGTGGCATGCCAATTAGGTCTTGGGTCCTAGGCTTTATTACGGTCAAGGTGTTCTCCAGCTGCCCTGGCTTCCTTTCACCTTCCAAAGATCTGTTACAAGGTCAGTTAATAAACATATTGACATACGTTTTATATTAATATAATTAGTATAACCATATTGTGTATTGGTCCACAATATACTTTTTCTCAAGGGTGTGGTCCCACATATGTGCTACTGTATAAGCTTCCACAATGGTTTCCAATAGCAAAGATCCTTACCAGGAATAAACAACCTTCTTATAATGGATGGATAGAAGTAGAAGAAAACCATATACTGTAATTAAGAGTGCATGCATATAATAGAGTGCTACTGCATGCAAATTTGTGGTTATGGTGAAAATTACAATTTAGTGCGAAATATAGCAGTAGGTCAATCACCTGAAGTGCTTTGTAAACTTCTGGTGTCTCAGAAAACAATAAGATCATATCATGCATAGATGAAAGCTTTGAGGTGATGTTAGTGTCCCAAAGCAGTTAATTAGCAGGCAGTGTATTATTACTAATTGGTGGTGGCGGAGGGGGGTCCTCATTACCTGTAAAGTGCTTTGAGTGGAGAGTCCAGAAAAGCCCTATGTAAGTGTAAGGAATGATTATTATTTCAAGCACGAACATATACATTATTTTGTTATATAAAAACTGTAAAATGCTATCATTTTCCTTAAATATACTGTATGTATTCTAAAATATGAACATTGTTTTGGAAAGAAATATATAGGAAATCTAGTGGTATAAAAGTGTGTTGTATCATTGTCATGATAAATGGCAGAAGGAGTGAATAAAAAAAATGATCCCTGATCTTGTTTACATCCCTGATTAAATGTTGCAATGTGACCTCGGAGCAAATGTACATTCCTACAGCTAAACGACACTTACAATGCAATTAAATTAAGCCCGGATGTACTGCAGTCTTATTGTCACCAATTTACACAGTTCTGCTTCAGCTGTTTCTCAGATAGAAATTACTGTAAACAGGCACAAATTATCCTCCTTTCATGCCAGTCTCACAGTCCTAGGAAACCACTCTCTGCAGACATTGACATAATAGACTGGATATTAATCTTCCATTTTCTATTGTCTCAATCCTAGTCTCAGATGAATTCTTAAATTTTCAATGACATTCAGCTGTAAACTAATGACTGTTCTCTATGACAGTCACAAGTTAGTGTTGCAATAACCAGAGCAGAGCAACTAGAGTATTAATTAATACTATTATCATGTTGCTGACACTTTTCATCTTTTTACTTCTGAAAAGAAAAAATGATGAGAATTATTCAGTATGAAATTCTTCCTACTGTTTTTACTGGAAAAGAAAATGCTGGCGAGTTGAAAAGGATTGTGATGGATAAAATGCTCATTAACACCAAATTAGCTGTTTTGTGAAAACATTAGAAGTGGGGGAGATGTTGGGTTCGAATGGCACTTGGGTCACACACAAAGCTGAGAAGCAGTAAAAATAAAACAATACTCTATAGGTCAAGCACAAAGACGAAAACCACCACAACTAACATTTTTTCTACACGCTCTATCATATAGAACTATGTATTCAGTGTATTTTGATGGTGTTCATGATTAATTAATTGTTCAATTGATAGGTTAAGTGAAAGTTTTGAAAGAAAACTATGTGAAAACACTATTACAGATGGCCACCCGAAATTATCCTCTTCTTATCTGTATTTCCTGCTCAATGAAGCATCCAGAATCTTTTTTAAATGTTAAATTGATTTTATTAACTGTAAACATTGTGACAGCAACTATGTAACAATTGCCCAGATAAGTGCAAGCAAGAAAATTGATCATTCAGTCTTTATGCCACCTTCAGTATTCATAAAAACAGAAACCTGACTCAAGTTGTCGATTCATTTGACATGTTTAAAGACAGAGCCTTTTCTACTCAGACATCATTTCAATTTTCCCTTCAAGTGCAGGGCATGTATACAAAAAGATGGAAAATGGTTTTGGATATATAGTACTGTAAGAGAACAAGGAAAGTGAAAGAAAAGCATTTTGTTCAAAACATTTATGATGCTGCACAATATGCAATCCCATAGTGTACTTTTCAGTCATTTACAATGGATATTAATATTTTTGTCACAAAAAAATTAAACACAAATACACAGCTGGCAACCATTTTGACCTGTGTCTTCCATTGTAACAAATTAAAATAATATTTGAAGATTTGTTCCTGTTAATTTCTTATTTTGTTTTGAACACGTTGGAACAAAATAAAAAAAGATTAAAATTTCACCTTTCAGTAATGTTGCAACTTTTGTATCCAATAGGATGTCTAACTTTTTGGTGATATTTAAATTAATCCATTTAAATTATTCACTTTTAACATCATACATGCTGCTGTGTAAAAGTTTTAGACTTTAGTTACAATAAAGAGTTACAGTGCATATGTTATTAATATTATAATTTTAATCAAAACCTCCAAGTGTTTTGCTGCTGTAATAACAGCTTTGCCTGTTATCAAAGCAGTTTGGTTTGGGTCAGAGGAAAACAAACTTGTTACTCAGCAGTCTTTAATTTATTTTGACCACAGTCTTCAAAATTGTGTTTACAATAATTGTATCTCAAATCAAAATGGCAAAAAAAATTCAGTAAAAGTTCTCCATATAATTGGGGTTCTATATTAATAAAAGAAAAAACTGAGTGAAAAGACTAGAACAGTGAAACAGCTGTTTACCAGAATAAAATGAACATTTTCTTAAACAGATAGCTCTGTATTTTTGCTGTGACATTTTATGGATGGTAAATATATTTGAAAATTTACAGGTCCAATCATTACTATTAACATTACATATGACAAGACTAACCTGAAACACAGGTATTCTAGTTTTCCTTCATGGTTTATAGAACAGCATTTACCTGCAGAAGAAATGCTCACCTAAGATCATCCATTCTGCCAATGTCCATTTGTTTTTTAAAGATGTACTGTAACATGTTTCTAACTTATAATAACATTGTTGTTTCATACAGTTTAATATTCTAATGTTCCCCAATCATTCATTTAACAGATGATTATTTAATGAAAATAAAATAAGACATCCTTTAAAGAAAAATTAAACATTTTCAGCACCTGCAACCTACCTGTTGAGCTAGTGGATGACTTGAAGTTGTTGTTGTTTACAGATGAAATCTTCAGTTTTGCTAAACTGCAGGGGATTTCATTCATATTAAATATTGAGCATCCTTTTTTTGTTATTCAAAATATACCACAAGAAATTCAAGAATCAAGACCAAGAATCTTTAATACAGATCGTTTTGAGCCTGTCTGTTTGCATTTTAAGTTTTAGCCCATTTGGTAGTAGCTAATTGATACAAGGATCTCATCCAACTGTTTCGTGAAGGAAGCCAGAGGGCTTCTACTCAGTTTTAAACATGCACTTCCATGTAGTTTTCATTTCTGTCCTGTTGCTTATGATTCAGTATTCATTCTCAAGAGTTTTTTTTTAATTTCCTTTTTTTTTAATACCTGGGACATTTTTGTAAAGGGGTGTGTTTTTATGTTCACAATGTTTTTTTGTTACTAGCAGTAGACATGGTAGACATGTCACATCTTCAAGCTAGACACATAGACTACTTGAAGTGTAGTTACTAGACGTTAACAGATTCACATTTCCCACAACTGTACACATATTGTGTGGGTCATCTGGCTAAAATGCCCAGCCAAACAAGTGTGCAAACAAATGTACCATACAGTTAATCGATTATACAGTATGTAATCAGCATTAAAACTCAGTTTTCCTTGCAGTTATGTCCGTATTTCATTAAACGGGGATATTGTGAACTCAACCTGTAGCCCTTCAGATTGCAATCATTCTCCCAATGACAGGTAGCAGGAGCAGAGAGGAGCTTTTCAGAGTTCAAAATGATTAAAACATATCTGAGGTCGAACATACACGGTAGGCAAATTGATTTAAAGAATGTTTTTTTTATAAAACTTTCCCATCTGCTCAGCCTTCCTGATCTCACCCCCTTTGTTATTGAGTGCAGTTGTTTTTTTATTGCACACTTAATTTTATATTTATTTCTGCAATTCATTGACAAAGGTTTCAATGCAGTAATTTGTAAGTTATGATTTGCTATTATTGAAGTATTATATATCCTGTTTATCTTTATTGTTATTAATGCACCTTTTATTACTTTCAAAAACTTCATCTTTTACAATATTGTTCAATACGTCATCTAAAATGCAAAATATGTGCCTCATGTTCTTGTTTATAACATATTTATTATGTGTTCTTCAAAGTAAGTTAATAATAATTTTCTAGATAACTTATTTTCTTGTTTAAAGGAGTAAAATAAGGTTGTGGAGTAAATAATAATTGTGATCTGGAGGAGCTCCTTTTCAAGGTTTTGCCTATGGCCACCAAAAAGCTCAGGCCAGCCCTGCTACAGTCAAATGTCAATGTCTAAAACCCTACATCTAACTTTGTTTCCAACACAATCTTACAAAGGAATATAGTTTTGGTTTCTGTGCAAACTATTGCATCATGTACTGTACTTTTTGATGGCATGGCTCTGTTTTAGAATATAAATGACATTTAGGAAAAGCTTTAAGAATTTTTTTCTTCCATATACAGTATTGCTGCACTATATTGCTCAAAAAGGGAATGTTGCCAAATTGCCCTAAAAGCAAAAGTTTGAAAAAAACTGTTAAAACATTTCAAAATGTTACCTTTGGCATTGAACACACAAGCATATTAATAGCGAAAGACCACATTTTGGATGGTTTTCTAATTATAACACAGTTAAGCCTGAAACTATATGCATTGAGAGCATTCCTACAAAACGTAGATACATTCTGATGGCATGGCTGTGTTTTAGTGCAGAAATGATATTTAGGAAAAATGTAATTTGATATCTTCAGAATTTTTTTGTTCCATACTGTACGTACCTGTATACATACCTTATAGTCAACAGCTATGTCACCCTGCAACTAACATTTGAAACTCACTGAAGCCAAGAAGGTGTGAGTCTGGTCAGTTCCTGGATTGGAGACCTCCTGGGAAAAACTAAGGTTGCTGCTGGAAGAGGTGTTAGTTGGGCCAGCAGGGGGCGCTCACCCTGTGGTCTTTGTGGGTCCTAATGCCCCAGAATAGTGACAGGTACACTATACTGAAAAAAGGCGCCATTTTTTGGATGAGATGTAAAACCGTGGTCCTGACTCTCTGGTCATTAAAAATTCAAGGGTGTTTCTCCAAATGAGTAGGGGTGTAATCCTGGAGTCCTTGCCAAATTTCCCATTAGCCCTTACCAATCATTGCCTCATAATTCTTATCTATAAATTGTCTTCATTGCTCTGTTCTCCTCCCCACTGATAGCTGATGTGTGGTGAGTGTTCTGATGCACTATGGCTGACATTGCATTATCCAGGTGGATGCTTCACATTGATAGTGGTAGAGGGGAGTCCCCATTACCTGTAAAGCACCTTGAGTGGAGTGTCCAGAAAAGCACTATATAAGTGTAAGAAATTATTATTAATTATGTGTTTCAGTAATGTTCGGGTTTTAAAGGAAATTTAGAGCCTCTCAGGAGCCAATGTTTTTTAAAAGAAAGAGAGAAAATTTAAGTTCACTTCAGTGAAAATTAAGTTATGGAAAAACTATAAAGCTGTTCTTTATGACTGTTCATTTATCACTGTCTGTCAGTGCTCCATTCTCTATCACTTTAGTTAAAAAATAAGCCTGAAAACCGTCTGTCTTCTTACCCCAAAGCTAGAAGGCATGTTCCTGGAGCAGGTGACCATGCCAATAACATTGTTACTTTCTGTTGCTCAAGGTAAATTAATCCCTTCCAAAGTATACTTAGAGAAAAAAATGCCATCAACACATGCATAATAATAAACCATATCTTTGCAGTACAAGTCCACCTGTGCTAAACTGAATAGCTTAACAAAGCAATTTAACACTGGATGCAAATTTGTGCACTGTCTGCATGCAAATTTGCCTCCTACTCTCCAACTCTCTGGGCCCTCTTTTCTTTTTTGGCTTCATCAGGAGTTGGTAGCATCAGACGTTTAGGCCTGCTGGTCCGGTATTTTAGTGTAGGCATATTTTCACAATTTAAAAGGCTGAAATCAACTTATTTACTTATGTACTTATCCCTTCTGCTACAGTAGGTGTACTGCTTCTAAATCTCAGGGCTCAGTGGGATTTTTCTAATGAAATAACTGTGAAAAAGCTGAGCTTTACCTAGATTGGTTCTCTTGACCCTCAGAAGCAGAGGAGATAACCTACTGTAGGAGTGTAGCTGTTGAGACATATGCACATGCACCATAGAACTCTAGATGCACTGAAGCCTGCTTAGTACCATATTTACCAGATTAATAAAGAATTATAGTAGTCTATGATGAAGTGAAGGCATGTCCACATCGGATCAAACAAAGACCTTAATCTGAAGTTATATGAATGGCAAAAATGTCACACTTCTGATATGGGCAGAGGTACAAAAATAAAAGTTCAGTCAAGAGTTCAATTTCTGAACTGTCAAAAACACTGGGATCACCAACTTTACAATGCTGTTATTGTTGCAAGTCAATAAGCATAACTTCATTCTTTTCACTGATTATTTTAAGAAAATCTTGTTGCATTAGTATATTAATATCAGTCAGGTAACTGAAGTGCAGGAACTGCCACAGTAATTCTGAGTTAGTAAGCATAGCTGTGATGGTGAATAATATGACCAAGATGCAACATAAGTATTGTTATGCCACAGACGTAGTGGCTAACACCTTGGGCATGAACAGGTGTCCCATTCACTCTGGACATGCCCCTCATAGCCTTCTGGGAAACTTTGTTTTTGCACTTTTACACACAGTCTCTTTTGAGAGTGGCAATGTACTCGGTCCCCACATTCAGAGACTTCTTGAGCTGAGGGCCCAGAGCACTCAGGCCCAGAGTCTCTAACTTGCATAAGCCACAGTCCTTCAATGATCCCCTCAGGGGTCATCGCTCAGGTCCCTTCCATAGCTGAGTCTTCCACATGTGGGAGACGTGATGTTGTGTCCATTCTCTACTGCAGTAATCTCAAATATAAAGTCTTGCTTGATCCCCACTCAGGGAAGTGTTCAACTTGCACTTAAAACCCTTCCACAGCTGAGATTCATTATCTCTCAAACTCCACTCAACTGTGGTTACTGAAGCAACACATTGTTCTCTGTTAGGAGCTCCACCTTCCTACTGAATACACCCCATATAACACCACGGTATGCTAATAAATATTAAAGGCACCTGCACAGAACCCTGTGGTACACCTTGAGAAACTGTGGCAGATGTAAAACAAATATTATGTAGGAATTGACTATCATAAACTAGTTACTATAATCCAGTAAAATACTATGAATGACATTATCACAAACCATACTTAATTCTAGAAGGAGAATATCATGTAACCCACATGACTATGTCATTAACTTGATTTTATTGATTGTATGTAATCATTTACGTAACCTGATAATTCAATTGAGAGCAAGTTTTTTTTTCACATCCAAACTCAGTGAGTATCCATTTATGGATACCAGGATGTTTACTGCTCAAAGAAGGACCATGCTCAAGGGTACAACAGCAGCCCTGACCACTTCTTCATGCAGCTGCCTACTTGCAACCTTAACACGGGCTATATTAGTACTTTGTCTTTGAATAAAGTGCAACTGAAAATGTTCAAAAAGCTCATTAGATGCTAGGAAAGTTTGCAAATGAATTGCAACCATCTGTTCCATATTTTTTTCAAGAGAGTAAATTGGCTATAAGGCAGCATTTATTAAGCTTTTTAGGGTCAAATCCAGGTTTTTTTAAACAGGTGTCATAGCAGCTGACTCTAAAATTACCATTACAAGATCAGATTTCAAGGACTCATTGATGAGGTTAGAAGCCAAGGGACAAAGAGCAGAGAAGCTAGATTTTAGCAGAGGCACAGGAATGGGGTTGAACACACAAAAGTATCATTTTAGCTACTGACTTATGCACATAAGTAATATCCATGGCAGTGAACTGAGACCTATGAGATAAGGAGCTGGAGTAGTTGACATTATTGCAGAAGGTGAGGTCAGGAGATAATAATATTCTGTTCTTTTCTAGGCCAAATGGCATTAATAAAATTATTGCAGATATTAAAACAGTATTGCTTTCTTCAGCCACATTTAAGCCATGAATACATTGATAGCTTTATTATAAAGTGTATGCAGTCATATGTTTAATTCATGTTACTTTCCAGAAATCAAAATTCAGAAATCAATTTCCAAAGGGAAAATTAATTTGTCTCCATAATATCTAGTGAGCATTCAAAAACATATCACTTACTCATACAATTTAAACAATTGGAATATCATAAGTCTAGAATATTTTCATATTCTGTAATATTCACATATTCTATAATATTTACATATTCTATAATATTTTCTCTTCTATCAAATGCTAAGGTTGCCAATGTTCATGGAGTGTAGTACAAGATGACATGTACACTAATATTATGCAGTCTATGAATCATAACATTATTGGCATTCCTGACAAATATAAATGGGATTTATAGTTCTTCCATGTGTGAGCAGCTTTTGGTGTTGTGTAGAAGCAATCTCTCAGTTATTTATTTCTTTAAAACCAATGATCTTGTGGTTGGACCCTTACAAGCTGTTGACTTGGTTTGAGTTTGAGTTGTATATATTTTCATACATAATTAGTTTGGATTAAGGGTGAGTTAGAAAAATCGGAGTGCAATATTATTCAGCTATGTTGGTCAAGAATGGTATAGCACTAGTGGAGTGTGCAAGGATGTTCAATATAAAAACTAAAAATATTTCAGCTGCACTGATTTCTATTATCTTGCAAATAAACCAATGAGTGGTTGTGGTTTCTCTTTAATAATTTATGGTTAACCTTCAGCTTACAAATCATTCTGGCAGGAGGTGGGCCTCCCCTCTTTACAGATGGCACTGCTCCCTGTTGATTTCAGCAGAAAGTTTTCTCCTCCTACAAGGGGCCTAACCAGAGCAAGTGCCTGAGTTCCTTTCTTCAGTTCCCTTCAGTGTTATCTGGCAGCACAGCACCAAATAGATTTGTGATGTGCAGAAGACTGAATAAATTACAACACGTTCTAACCTGGAAGACAGCGGACTTCTCCCTACCTGCAACATTCAGCTCCACACCTCCGTTTAGCTTGGACAGCTAGCAGCTTATCAGGAAAAAACACACCCATCTGTGCAAAGTAAGGACATGGCCATCTGTCAGCACGAACTGCCTGGCCCTCTGTTAATGGAGCTGCTCCATTCTTAGCTTTTTTAATGTTCTTTAAAGAATGTTAATGATGGATTTAATGCCTGGTGAAAGCAGAGTGCCAATGGATTTGTAACTAAGGTATAAGTAATGAAAAAGGTGAATTGCAATAAAGCATTTAAGAGTATGAAACTGAATATAGAGAATATGCACGAGCCAGCCACATCAGCCTGCATTAATCAATTTGAAAGAAATATGCAATTGTAAACAATTTTGTTTCTGTTAATGCAATTCTGTTCTGTATATGTTATTTAAATTATGTCTGTGCATAACTAAGAGATCAATTCAGATTGAATCATTTTCTACAGTACTGCTTATAACTTCAGGTACCATTCTTTACAGTTGCTTTATACAGATATCTATTTCAAAATCCATTCAGTAGATATTATAAAAATAAATAAAAGGTTAGATGATTTATAGAATACTGTCAGCAATATAGTTTAAATGTTTTACTTGTGACATAGAAATACACATAATTCAAATCATTTAATTTTTACAGTTCTAGACAAGGTACTAGAAAGATACACATTAAAAGGACGAAATCACTTAACATTGAACACACAAACGACTGGAGACCCACCAGGCATCTATACTGAAATTATGCTCTTCCTTGAATTTATGTCACATAGATGCATGCAGATACTGTCAGCATGTCTGGTTATCAATTGAAAGAACCTATTGAATAAGACACAATTGCTTTACATGAGAGAGAGTGAATTTCCACAGTAGGGAAAGCTGTTGGTGTGCTAGTCTCTGTATGGAAGAAGCCACTCCTCTGGGCTAATTGAGAAGTTTATAAGATTAGCTTGAAAATAAAATAGCTTTAGTCTGTCTCTACTCTGAGCTGCAGGAGAGGGGGACTGACAGCTGTAAAGGGGGGGATGCTCATTAGTAATGGCTTGAATGGGCTCATAGGCCTGTGGACCACAGTGAGTTAGGAATGTGTAAGGAATCTCCAATAAAAACATATGCAGATCCTGTGCTGACGCAGGAGCAAGTAGATGTTGAGGCAGGGGAACAAACCGGAATGTCAGGCGAGATTGTAGTCGAAAGGCGAAAGGTAGATCAATATCCAGGAAGTACTGAGAGAAGCAAACAGCCCAAAACAGAAGGTGAGATCCGAGGTTGAGAGGCGAAAGGGAGTTCAGTATCCAGTGAACGAGGTTCAGAGTAAATGAGAGGTAGAGCTCTCAATGAGAAGACTCAAAACCGAGCAGCAAAAAGCGTGTTTGAATGGCTTAAATAAAAGGTCTAGATAGTTTGGAGTAAGTCTTGCGTACTTCCTGTGCTTTAGCATAAGCAGGTGCGTTGTAGCAGTGTGAGATAAAACAACTGGTTGCTGCAGTATTTGAGAGATCGAGTGGAGGCTATGTGAAGCACAGCTTCATGGAGCCAATGTTCTAGTACCTGTTAACTCCCGGAGAGCACAAGAACCATGTGGCTACAAACTCCCTAGTAGTGAGAGTATTGGAAGAGAGTAAACCAGATCTTTGTTCTCCCTTTAGGGAAGACATGTTATATATAGGATGCCAGTAGGTGCCCAAAATGTAAAAGTCAAGTGATATACTGGTATTGTTTGAAATTCTGGTGTCAAGCATGCAGACATTGAACAAGATAAGTCATTAAAAACATTCTCATTTCGAATGATGACCTGGGGAGTAGCCGTTTATACAACAGGACATTATAATTGAGCCATCTTAGTAAAGTAGAGGTCTTCTTCAACAAGGATTTACCACTAGTATTTCCTTTATTGTTTAGGGTTCTACTTAGCGGACAATTGAATATGAGAAAATATTTTTTCATTTAAAATACAGTATATGGTTTTTACAGAAGCACATTGCTGCCACTAACAAGACAGCAATGCTTTCATCAATTCATGTACAACCCATTACATTGTGAATTGATCACATGTAGAAGCTACATTGAACTTGGCTGGCACTTTCGATTCAAAAATTTTGTCCAGCACTGCAGAATTTGTACAGATTTCGACCGGGGTTTAGTCATAATGAAATCCTACAGTTCTTAGCAAATATGAACAGAATTATTACAAGCATGAGAACCAGTTTTGTGGGATTTAGAGATCAAAGCAATGATGGTTCCGTTCTGAACACTTACACGTGCAATCACTTCCACTGCTTAAAGCTTTAAGTCCGCAGGTAGCGATATAGGTATTATAACTGACACGGCCGACATTAGAGGTTGTGCGAGCCGGTTGCCAGCGTAGTTACATCACCACCCTGACCTGTAAATAGCAGGGACCTCAGCGCTGGGATTAAGGGGAGATCTCCCTTTAGCTCAGCCGGCTGGTTCCCTGTTGAGTGACACCGGACACCTGGGTTCGAGCCCCAGCAGTAGAGAGCCAACTCGTGGCGGGAGCCACGAGGGCACAAACCCGCGAGAACCCGAAAGTGCTATAGTATTAAAGGAATAAATTAAAAGAAACACAACGTTTTGGCTGTAAGGGCTTCACAGATGAAATGTGTTTCTTTTCTTCTCTTTTCAGCATGGAATAAACCTTTAACATGTTCCTTTGCAGCCTGTGCATGCTGACGTAGCTACTTACTTTATATATTGTTAGTATTATATGACAAATTTGCTATCGCGTGAGTAAGCAAGAAATACGAAATCATAATTACGAGATCATTTTCTCTGAATTATGAGATACGTTTCTTGTAATTGCGAGATAAGGGTGAGGATTTTTTTTCCCTTGGTGGCAGCAATGCACTTCCATAGGTTTTAATCTGATGTACCTTTTTGGGAGTTCTATAGGGATCTGTGCTGGAATGCTTACTCTAGGTCAGATTTTCTATGA
This sequence comes from Lepisosteus platostomus, assembly GCF_059453375.1. Lineage (NCBI taxonomy): Eukaryota > Metazoa > Chordata > Actinopteri > Semionotiformes > Lepisosteidae > Lepisosteus > Lepisosteus platostomus. The sequence goes on along the minus strand of NC_142622.1, from coordinate 21,810,806 downwards.
TGAACTTGCTCATCTTTGGTACTGTTGCCGCTCAACATTGGTCATGTTGTTGTCTTACACCAGGCAGTGCAGCTGCATTTTTTTTCACATATGCTACAGTATGCTTGTAGGTTTCCAAGATCAGCGTTACAAAACTGGTTGGTGACTTCAGCGTAATTAATGGTCCTGATATGAAACTCTCAACAAAATTGAGAAACCTTGGTGTTCTTTTTGACCCTGTAAATGGAAGCTTATGTTAAGGATGTTACAAGGTTTTTTCCCCCACCTTTAACATGTTGCTCAGCTAGGGACATTCCTCTGCCAATTCGTTGCTGGAATAATGATATACAGTGTGCCTCTTTTTTATCAATATTGGATTATTGTAGCACCTTTCTAAGATAATACACAGTTATTTTTTCCAGAGTCCTACAGCTCATGTGATGAATTATTTTATAATTCCCATTCTGTGAAACTATACAGAGTCCTTGTGAAATTTATAGCTGACTTTAAGATTTCTGATGTATAAGACACTGAGTGGTCTAGCTCCAGGCTATCTTAAGGGCTTATTGCATGAGTGTGGTCTGACAAGATCTGCTGATTCTAACCCCCTTATTCTACTGACGTCCAGGCTCCACAAAAAGAAGACCTAAAAATAAGAACCTATATACATTCTCCATCAAATGCTATAAAGAAATCTTTGTTTTATTGTCATTTTACTGTTTCATATTCTTTTTTGTATATTAAATGGGCACATAAAATAATTCATGTATATTGTACAGAACTGTTTTTGACATAAATTCAGGATGCTTTTGCTGTTATTATTACTACCTTTATCATGATACATCAATGTATTTTACGGTCGAATAAAAGAGGGGAAAACACAAATTAATGGTATATAAAAATTAATTTAAAATAGAGTATAGAATTGATTTTAGGACAGGGCTTGAAAGTATTGACTGACTTGCAAGATCTGACACATGCTGGGGGATCATTCACATTATAGCAGCAATGTAACAGATTTTGGAGCCTCAGATTTGAAAGTCATAGAGGGCCAGAGTTAGAAGACCACAAACAATATTTGATGTACAGGTGTTAAACCAGACCCTGATGTAGTCAAGAGCTTAATGATTTAAGCACTTGATAGAACAGTATTTTTGGAATGTATACTACAATTTTCAGTTACTCAGTTCGAAGAATCTAAAACAGGGTAGATTAAATTTCAGTTTTGGCTAAGGTCCAAGAGACAGTTCTGAACATGCTGAAATGTGAGAGTATTTTTGAGTACATCAGCACACACGGTGTTAATATAATCCAGTCTGACAACAGCATGCATTATTCTAAGTCATCACTTTTTTTATTTTCTGTTCCTCTTCTCTTGAACAATAAAAACAAACACACCCCCTGAAGCCTGGAGCTGGTGCTATTTATACACAGGTGAGATGGAACATGAAGAATGAAAGCCAATTAATTTTGATTGCATCACCTAGGACAGAGAAACTGTAAAAAAGAAATGCAACATTAAAGTCTGCATTCATCAGTGTAGATTTAACAAAGATGTACATAAACGTCATTTTAAATAAAGAAAATTATATTAATGTATGAGGAACCGGACACCTGTCAATCCATGGAGGATAATGTGCAGGAAAAATCAGGAACCTTCAGAGATTAAAAGTATTCTGCTATCACCACAGGTGACTGAAATGGAAAGCAGACAAATAGATATTTGATTAAGAAATGAGGAATTTTCTGATGCAAAGATTATAAGGCCCATCACTCGAAATGTCAGGAATTAGTGTCTTAGAGGAAAACATTACCTCTAAAAATCTGAGAGTGAGATTTGTAAACAATTTAGGACTGAGGGACTGAGCCAAACAGGTTGTAACCATTTTCATTTCAGATGAGAGGGCAAGACACAAGCAATAGTGACTGTATCTTCATAAAAAAAGCTCAACATTGATGTTGCTAAGCAGCAAAAAACAGATGGCTGAAGGTTTACATACATAATAAGCCTTGCCCTATTCCACCTTTCCTTCTGATTTTTCATTTGTTTTCATGCTCCAGTACAGTGATGTGTACTTGAAAAATGACTTTATCCTTTTCTAGAAGCAATATTTTTATTCCCCATAAGAATAAAAAGCCAATTTGAAAGATTGAAGGACTATACACATACTGTACATATACGTGAAGTGAAAACAAGACTGTTCATAATGCAAGTATGGTGAAATCATTTTAGGTGAAGTGAGAGAAGGAAATGGTCACAGCTTAACAGAAGGTTCCATGGTGTATAAAATTATTCATTAATACATATTTCAGTTTCTTTAATGTAATTATTTGAAAAATGTTTCCTCCAATTTATTTTCATGCACATCAATTGTAATAGTTAATAAATTGGATAGCCAGTGTTATGGATATGAAAGGCAACAATTATTTCCTAATCAGCAGGACAAAATGTTGAAAAGCAAAGGCCAGGACAGGCTTTGAGCATAGGCTTGGGTTGTATTATGTGTTACATTAAAGTCCAACAAATAAATATTGTATTTCCATTTCTCTGTTTTCTTTCCTCCTCAGATATATCGTTGCTGTGATCTTTGTACTTCTTTTGAAAACCCTATAATTTTTTCAGCCCAAACTCATTTGCCCTACCTACCTCCACCTTGGGGTGGAGCGGTGACTCTGTGGCTAAGGATCTGTGCCTGTGGCTGGAAGGTTGCTGGTTCAAATCGTGCAGCTGGCAGAGGAATACTACTCAGTTGGGCCCCTGAGCAAGGCTCTTAACCCTCACTGCTACAGGGGTGCTGTACAATGACTGACCCTGTGGTCTGACCCCAAGCTTCTCTCTGTCTGTGTGTCTCATGAACAGCAAGTTGGGGTATGTGAAAAAGACAAATTCCTAAAGCAAGAAATTGTATATGGCCAATAAAGTGATCTAGCTATCTATTATTTCTGAGTCTTACAATTTTGTAGTTAAGGAGACTGTGCCACTACTAACTTGATTTCTGTATTCTGATGCCATGTCCCCTGAGGTCAATCCAAAACATTTTGTACTTACAAAACCTTTTCTGTAATATGTCAGTTAAGGATTTCTTGTCATGTAATTACAAATTCCTTTGTGGATTATCTTACATATACTGTATTTTGTGGATAAAATGCCCTTGAAAGCTTTAATCTGTCACTTTGTAATTTGTGTCTTTTCTATTGAAAATCATTATGTTCTTTATTAGTCTATACTCAAGAGATTTTTTACTGCATTATTTTGCAACGTAAAAGTATAAATTATGCAGTATCCTTGGGTCCCTCCCCCCAAAAGTAAAATATGATTTGTTGATTATGTACAGATCATTTGTTAGCTGTTTGCCACATAGAGCACTGTTAATGTGATTTGTGTAGATTTTGAGAATTGCTAAAAGAGGGACAGGATTAATGCATATATAAATAAATGCACAAATGCATTGTGACTGTTGAATGCTTCACTATGTGACTGATTGCAACAATAAACATATTTTATAAATTATGCATTGCGCCATTCAGAATTACACTGCCTACTTCTGTGAAAGGAAGCTTAGAAAAGCAATTGTTCACATTAAATAAAGTCTGAATTTCATTGTGACATGTTGTTATAATATTTTAACCACAAAGGCAAAACTATAGATCAGTCATGCAAAGACTTAAGAAAGAATCACTATTTCATATGCAGAAAAAAATGACACCATGCTTTTTTTTAGCACGTAGTTATATTTTAATATTAGAAATGTTAATAGTTCTTGGTGCCCCAATCCAATGATTTTTTACTGAAGGACGTGATCTTGATCTGTGATGCAGTAGGCAAATGGAATAATGTTTCTGCTTGTTGTGTGAAATGATGAGTCATCTAGCTAAAATGCACAATTCTCACAAAAACATAGACAAAAACAAAGCAGTGCACTTTAACAATATTTTTGCACAGTACAAATTATGGATGCTAAGCATTATTTACAAGTATCCACTTGTTACATTATCATGGAATTGCTAGCTCAGACACTGATCTTTTCAGCTCTCAGAAGCTAAGCCATGCTGGGCCTGGTCAGTATTGGGATGGGAGACCTCTATGGAAATGCAGGTTGCTGCTGGAAGTGGTGGTGAGGATCAGTAGGTGGCACTCTTCTCTCTGGACCAGAATTCTCAAGCCAATTCCCCAGTGTAATATGATGGCCAAAAACACAGTTGAAGCTTGTGTGGTCCTTCAGATAAGGCAAGGTCCTGACAACTTGGTCATTTAAGGTCCAATGATACTGTTTGTTATCCCACTGTCCTGGCTGGTTGTTCAAGCCCAGAGTGGACATCTTGACTGCTTAAAGTCCCAACTAAATTCAGTTACAGATACAATTTGTTACTTCACTGCCTGATCTACTAGCTTGCAGTGGCTACTGAGCATCACCTAGGCAATTGCTGTGCTTTAATAGTGGATAAAGTGGATTCCCTCCTAAATATAAAGTGCTTTTGGATGAAACGTACAATAGAAAAGTAATGACATTTTGTCAATATTATTAATACTATTTTGTAAGTTCCAAAGGTCTAATACTGTAGATGCCTTATATCATATCTTGAATATGATGGGATCATCACTACTGGGAATATTGATAGGCTCTCCTTTTCCTGTAAATTCCAAAAAAACATTAGCATAACAAGTGCTAACTTTCCTTCTAGGTCTGCCCACATTTGTCAGTCATTCACTGTTGCGAGGATCCCCTTGACCTTTAATGCCTTTAGTATACTCTCTCCTGACCTCACGAAGTGGGTCAAACAAGGCCCTGGATACGCTGTTTTGGCTTCCATCTTGCTGTCTCTAGTTCAGTATATGATAATACGTATACAGTATATGATATTTATAAAGTAAAATATGTACTGTATTTGGGGCAAATTACAAAACACCTGCATATCAATACAGATATAGTATATACTTTTTTTATGCAAAAAGCAATTTGAAAATTTCAGAAATCCAGAAGCTAAACATTGTAAATAAGGGAGACAAATTATTGCTGAGAACTGCATTTGAATGCATGACCATACCTTCTCTTGATTGCCATTGAGCTGTACATACTGTAAACTGCACTTTTATTATGCCACTGCTCAAGACCTTACATCTTGCAGGTCTTTCTTATTACAGAGCACAATGGAGTGATGTGATCATTTTTTTCTGTACACTGTTCAGTTAATAGAACAAGTTAATGATACAGATGTCTTGATAAGAAAGCAACCAGAATACAAAATCATCCACTTCTGAGGACTTCATTTTTGGTAAAGACATTCTAGAAAAACACAAACAAGTACATGTTGATGCTGAGGATGTAATTATTTCTCTGAACCTCTGTTAATTTCTCTATAACAGATCTTCATATTTTGGATTAAATTGTTAGGGGATTTATTTTCCTTTCCTTTACCTTTATTTCAAAGGATTGGACATAGGTTTGAAGCCCATGAAGGGTCTGCTTTCATATTGAAGATTACCACGGATCTAACGTTAACCTAAACTGAAATAGTAGCCCACTATATTTTCCTCGAGGCAGCTGATACATTATACAGGTCTCTGTGTAAAATGAATTAACACAAAAGTGAATTTGTTCTGATGTGTTTAAGAAATAATAGACATTAATGGTGTCACATACAATTAAATAAGACTGAATCTGAAACAAATTTGTATCTAATACACTGAAGGATACAATGGTATCTGTGGACATAATTGGTCTATAGTTCTAGATGTTTAGCAATACATCTGAGTTCTTCATTGGATTTGTTACTGGTATTATTTGATGTAAAATAAATTTACAAAATCCTAAATCCTGGCCCATCTGGAGTTTAAAGAGGTAGTATGAAAAGTCAAAAACTTTGAATGAAAGTTTTAAGGTTTGATATAAACAAGGGTTTTTATGTTTCAAAATGTTTGTGTTATCTGAAGATTGCATGTAGTGTAATGTGCAATGTGTCCTTCAAAGTGTGCAAATTGCTCTTAGAAAGGAAAGCCAAAACAAACTGCTGCTGACTGTTCATTTACAGTAGGCACTACACCATTGAATCCTATTTGCTAAAGGGATATTTTGTAACACTTTGTCACTAAAAGTTGAACTCCGTAGCTTTCTGCAGAAAAAAAGTTACATTTCTAGAAAAATGTTTTAGGATAATATTTCAGAATACCATTCAAGGTAACATGTCAGTGCAACTGAAGCAATTCTGAAGATAAGCAACAAAGAGACTATTAACCTATAGGAACTCAGCTTACATTTCATGTCAAATCAAGACATAAATAACCAGAGCATACCGTATCTATCTTTTTAAAATCTATCTAAAATAGCGTACACAAAGTTGTTATTGAGGCCACAGCACCTTCATTAAATTTTATATATCTTAAGTGTTATGGAAAGGTGCACAGAGTCCAGAATTTTGTCCCTGAGGTCTGTCATCTTTTTACTGTATGTGCATGTTTATTTACAAAGAAGACAGTACTTGGTTAATAAATGTTTCATCATAGCTACAGATTTACACTTTTGATGCATTTCTTAGGGCAGCATAGTGGTTAGCAATACTGCCTCACAGCACTGGGGCCCTGTATTCAATTCCTGGGGTGGTGTCTTCATGGTTTTTGTACAGCCTGTTTGCCTGGGCTTTCTTTGTGCACTCTGGTTTCCTCCCACAGTCCAAAGAAATAATTGTACTGCAGTTTAATTGGCTTCTGGGAGATATTGGCCCTGATATGAGCGTGTGTGCTCTGTAATGGATTGGTGTCCCATCCAGGTTGTTACAGTACCTTCCTTAAGCCTATGGCTTGCTGGTAAGGCTCTGGTGTCCCCCATAGCTTTGTGTTGGATTAAGTGCTTAAAAATGGTTTGAAGGATGGATGCATTACTTAATTGAGGAACAAGTAAAGGTTTATTCCATGCTGAAAAGAGAAGAAAAGAAACACATTTCGGCTCCACACCAGAAGAAGGCTCCACAGCTGAAACAGTTTTTATTCTTCACTATTTGGGATGGAATAAACCTTCACTTGTAATTTTACAACCTACGCATGCTGACGCAACTACAGTACCTACTGAACTTCTTCAACCCACCTCTGCTATGACCCACTATGCCTTCCTTCTAGATCTCTTCATGATTCCTTCTCCTCCTCCCTGGGCTACTTGCCCCCTTCTCTCACCAAACCGACATTCCATCTCTTCACAGCAATCTATTGTTCCAAGACCAGGCTTAGTAACCATTTTCTATTCCTTTACAGATGTTCTCATTACAATATAATTCCTAAATGATTTTGTCTAAAATTTAACACCTTTTCCTTTGGCACACCTGAAGAATGCTCCATAGCCAAAATGTTGTGTTTCTTTTCTTCACTTTTCAGCATAGAATAAACATAACATTTACTTGTTCCTTTGCAACCTGCGTATGCTGACACAGCTATCTACTGTACTTGAAATTCATTATTTTAGTTAATACCTACAATTCTTATAAAGTCAGATATAAATACACAGACAAATACCTGGATAACCATTACAGAATGCTGTATAGTGAAAGTACTTTAATGTTTAAGGATACAAATATTATAATTTTGCAGAAATTCCATGTATTAAGGTATCTAGACATCTAATTCAGTTGGCCACCAGTGAACTGTTCCATTTGTACAGATTAACTCTTACATTCTCTTGGTAAAATATCAGACCGACATATCTTATACAGTTTTTTATTTACAAAGATACACACAACATTTTCAGCAATGGATAGATGCAGTATTGTCCTGAGAGATGTTGCATAAAAAAATGTTACCCCATAGTGATGTTTCTAATTTGACATTTAAATTAAAACATAGGGTCTGAAATAACATCATGCATTTTAATTTCCATTAAGGATTTAATTTTAGATCCACTCAAATCACCAGTTCCATAGAGAGATGATTAACATATCCTTTATCTAAAAAAAGTGTTGTATCTGTATCTTAATATCTAATACACACCTCTAAAGGTCTGACAGCACAGCAGTAGTTTATAAATCTGTAGTGAGCAGTCAGATGGATCTGTGTGATATAAACAGAATGAAAGAATCTAGTCCATAACAAAAAAGGTAATGACGGTAATGGACAAAGAATGGAGAAGCCAGATTTGAGTATGGACATACAAAAAGGTTAAACACTGGTCTTCAATTAGTTGAAGCCGTTTGACTCTCAAAACAACAGGGTTTACTTTTTTTCTGTCTCTTCCTACTCTCTCTCACCCGCTGCGATTTGGACACAATCATGGGAACAAGTCAGGCAGCTAGAGGGAAGGGGGAGGGGGATACTGTTACCTGTCCTGGATAAAGCTGTGAGAAACATAGGTGGATTTACAGTACACTCCAATTTTAATGCAATATGGAACATATTATTCATAATAAATTACCTTGGATGGTCTGTAAACTGAAGATTTATAGAGGAGACACGTGTCTTTTCTTTCCAGCTTGGAATTAACTTTTACCTACTAGTACATTCCAACGCAGCTACTTTATGTAACACATCTCTGTACTTCTCACAAAGGCTAGGACTGTAATTTTATGTAGAATAGACAGTTCTGGGGGATGGGAAGGAATTTTCAGTAGCACTGTGCACTGTTGTTATTGTTGCTGTTTAACATAAGGCAACCAGCAATCTGTTTTTTCCTAACACTCTTTTTTTGCCATACTGTACTTTTAAGACTTCAACAAAGATGTGCCATATGCAAACAGTGCGATGTTGTATAGTTTTAAAGCCACTACAGTATAGCTTGTGGGAAATACTGTACATTTATTTATACTGCATCAAAGCTTAACTCTTTCAGAGTGCCCAACATTACAAACTCTGAGTTAAAAGGAACATGTCAAAATATTTTCAAAATAATCAACAAGTTGATGGATTCGATAATAATAGAGAAATCATAACAATAATCATAAAATCCAATTGAAAGAAGGACACTTAAATCAACTTGAAAAGAGTATATATAAATCAGTTAAAAACACTTTTTATGCACGGAAAACAGGTGGTTAGAGTCTTTGTGTAAGCTGGAAGTTCTTTTTACTTATTAATTCAACATTTCAAATGCTTTAATTTTGTAAATGCAACACACATTCCATACAGAAATAAAATAATGTTTTCTAAAGATGTTAATCAGATGATCAGCATTGCTGACAAAATAGAGCACCGTCCACTAACCGTCCACCAATGCCCAGTGATATAACTTTAACATAAACAAGATCTAGTACCTGGTGCAATTAAAAAATATATATATTTTGAATTAATCGAATCCCAGCTCATAATGCCTGAATTACGTACTATCCCTACATCTGCGAAACACATGATCATCAATTGTAAAGCTTTCAGTGCTTTGTTTGTGTATATCCCATTCGCAGCGGGGGCAGGGTGTGTGGGGAAAGGTTTAGGTTGAATTGAATTGGGGCTCTATTCTTCACACCTGAAACATTGTTTTCTCTGAAAGCATTTTCTTCCCTCTGATCTTGTGCTGCCAAGCATGCTTACACAGCTCCCTACATGAATTCTTGGCTTTTTCTTGACTTCTTTTGTTTTCAACAAATTGTAAATATTACGTTTACATTGTCAATTTTATTAATTTCTCACTTAAGTGTATGGAGGAGTGTCAGCTGTTATAACGTTTTATGAAGTACAGAATATAAGCTTAATAGTGTTAGAACAAGCACGTTAAAACCAGAACCCATGCTAGTTACCAAGTTAAAGATTTTGATGCATAAAATATTTATGCATAATTAAAATATTTATGATAAAAGTGGAAGGTTGTGTACTTCTGTCCAACTGAGCTATTTTGCTTTTTAAAATATACCAACTTTTTAATGTTTAATGATTGACATGCTGTAATACACAGTTTTAAATGATCTAAATCTAAAATCTAAAGAGTACAGTATACAACTTAAATTCTTAATTGTAAAACGATTGTCCTACAGCAATGACCAGGATTCGAAACCGGGTGTTTTCTGGCGACAGCTCATGCTTTTCTTGAGACATTAAGCTTTATTAGCTCCACCTGGCAGTTTTACAGGTGCTTCTGGATACTATTATCATATTTCAGTTTACATACAGTATGATGTGCCATGCCCACCGTGTTTTAATGCAGTGTTCTTTGCGCATTTTTAATGGTTGGATTAGTAAATGATAAGATGTTTCTACATTTCAGGAAGACAGATGTGTAGGTAGAAAGTATTTTTGAAAAGCAAATGTGAAAGTGGTTACTGCTACTGCCCTCTAGATCTTCAAAGTGCCTATGATATCTTGCGTCTCAGTAGGAAATGGATTAGGATGAAGTGTGACAGAATGGCATAGCAGTGGCAACCTATCTACAGTACTATGGCTACTGCCTCTGGGTCTCCTCTCTCCTTATGTTTAAAAAGTCTTATATCATACCTGCCTAGTTTCTCAGACAGAGCTTCCCACAGTAAGGTCCTAAGAGGGCACAGGGGCAGACAGGCCTGTCTGAACACTGGCTTTCTACTTTGAAGCCCACCATCCATCAGTGTACCTGCAAACTATGCCAAATTCGGTTTATTAATGCCCTGAGGCCCAAATCAATAATGAGGAAGAGAGAGGAATCACTTATAGGAGGTCTGGCAAAGAGATAATGCAGCTCCTCTTACTGATTTGTTTTTGTTATATATTTTTTTTAATTCTGTTTTGACTGCTACTGCTGTCTGCCTACCTGCTGTACAGCTGTTTCCTTCAAACTACTCACAATCACTTGATATTGGATTTTATCCGTTTCTTGTCCTTTCATTCCGGATTCCATCATACTGCTTGCAAGGTACACCTTGTTTCAATTACTGCAACTTAAGCAAAATTATTTTCTCTAAAAATCTGCCTTCAGGTACTGCCATGATATTGGGATTTTGTAACCATTGAGATACTGTACATCGATCGCAGCTGACAATCTACACAAACTGTGTTATGATACCTTTCTGTGCTTGACTGAAACCTGGCACAGACAAAATTACAGTCTCCTGTTTAACCAGATTATATCTTAAGGGTATGGCTTATTTGAGAAATCTTTCCCCTTTGTTCAGGGTGACCCTTATTCTGGGTGATTTTAATATCCATATTGATTCACTGTATTCCAGTTTTGCTAAGGATTTTCTAGGCATCATTCAATGGTTTGGCTTCACACAGCTTGTTCTCAATCAAACTCACAAAAAGGTCACACCTTTGAACTTAATCATTGTAAATGAGTCTTCTGTTTCACATTTGTCTTATCTTGACAAATTATCTTGAGTGAGTTTTTGATTACTTAGCCATTCTCTTTGAGTTTGAATTCCCTGTCTTATACTCTTAATAATAATACAAAAACTTGATTTTATGTAGCACCTTTAAAGGTGACTTCTGAAAGCTCTTCAACTTAACCTTCTGTAGATTTTTGAAAATGGAGAATAAGTTTGCTGAATGTGCTTTCTCTCCATTGTCTTGCTTTTCCTACTGTACCTACCCCAAAGCTCTATCCTCAAGGATATCAGAGAGTCACGTACACAGAGTGCAATAAATCTAACCTTTTCAGAAAGGCTTTACCCTAATTATTCTGTGTCTGCTCCATTTTCTAACTTCAGCTGCACCTCTAACCCGCAAGAAACAACAAAACCGAAGTATTGTTCGATGTGCCGGTACAAACTTTTAGGTTATATAGTCCTTCCTTGCTGCTTCGGACGTCATTCGGTGTTATGGTAAGGGGGGGGGGTCATGGTATTTGGCCAGTTAAGAGGCCCTGGCCAAATGGTCAGTTTAAGATTATGCCCCAAGGGGGTTCCTTGCCCGCATCTGGAATCCTTATCAGTTAACCCCCTTTCCTGCCATAAACCCCTGTTGCTCAGAAGTCTAATTTTCAGGCAGAACTGACTTAAGTTATAAACCCTTTTTACATCTTGTCTCTTACTTCATTCCCCCCTTATAAAATATGGCATACGTCAGAACTGCCTATTTTTACACATACAATGTCAGGGCAGATCTTTCCTTTTTAGATGTACAGGCATGCATTACCATGACATTGTGCGTTCCACGGTTACAACAAGATGTTATTGATGTTTTTGTACAAGTGATAGTTAAAATTATACACATAAAACAATCCTAATCCTACAAATACATAAAGTCCTACCCCAGGACCCAAACGCAGACCTCAGCCATGTGGAAATCTATCGTCAGGATCTTGGAATAGCAATATTGACCCAACTCCGATTATAATTTTTTTGGCTGATAGATATGCCAACACCTGGAATATATTGATACCATATCCCCAGTAATGCTCCTCAGGCCTAACAAGCACACTGTTGGTCTTAGGAAGCATCAAACACAGAAACAGTAACAACATCCTTCTTTCTGTTCACTCAGTCCATGGTGCCGTGGGTCGGTGAAAGTGCGATGCGTGGATCCAGCGATCTCATCCTGTCACTCAGATGGCACAATCAGTAGTTAGTGGCACTTGATATGGTCCCTCCCAGCAGGATTACAACGTCTGGCAGGGTATCTCTTCTTCACCTACACCCACTCGCCAGGTATCCGGTCGTGTCTCCCCTCTACTGGAGGTCCCCAAGCGTCCGGCACCTGTTCACGAGCCCTGTGCACCGCTTCAGTTAACAAACCTACAATACTTTAATAGAGAGTTAGTAAATTCATCAGTGCGTTAGCCAAACTTGGCCTCCAGGGAGTTTCTTTGGCTGCCCGTTATGATTTCAAATGGGCTCAGTCTCACAGTTCCTTTTGCTCCAGCCCGCAAACTGCACAGGACTGCAGGTAGAGCATCTACCCGCAGTGTTCCTTCAGTTGATATTTCCTTAGTTGGTCTTTCAGACTGTGGGTGATGGGGTCAATGTGACTTCCAACTTACCCCTAGTGAGGCAATTAAAGCCTGGCACACCTTCCCAGTGTAGTATGCCCCTAGATCAGTATCCAAGGGGCAGGGCAGTCCGTACCACGGGATCATCTTTGTCATACACTTGGGTATGCGCCAGCCCACATCCCATCATTATACAACCCCACATTCTTTACACATTTTTTCTAACCACTATTAAACATCTATTAAAGCCCTCGACCTGAATTCTCCCCTTTCCCCAATAGAGGTTTCACAGGGGTCTCAGACTCCCGCTCTCCCAGTGCCGCTTGTCTGGCATCTGCATCTGCATGGTTGTTACCTTGAGTTACTGGAATTCTTTATTTATTGTGTTATTTACACCTTACTCAAGCTGCTTCTGTCGGCAGCTGTAAAACTACAAATCAGTTCAGAGATAAGCCCAGTATTCTTAACTGGAGTCCCTGCCGTTGTGAGAGAATCCTATTTCTCCATAGCCATCCAGAATTGTGGCCTACATGCAACAAATACATACATTATATACATATACAGTAACCCTTTAACATCTTTCTTTTTACAATCTTCCATCAGTGCTCTTAACTGGCTTGCTGCGCTGAGGCAGTGCAGGGGCATTTTCCGATTGTTAGCACCTCTAATTCTGTTGTAACGGCTCAGCCTGTTCTCTGTTCTCCCTCATGCATCAGAGAGGACCCATCAGTAAACAGTATTACATTTTCTTAAATTTTCACGGTCCCCCAACCTTTGGCTACAGTATCTAATGGTATAATAGTGCCTACCTCCATGCTCCTGCGTCAGCACAGCTACCCAGAACCCTTTGTCCACACTTACATACAAAGGAATGGTTGATCCATCTGAGGAAACCCCAGTCTCAGCACCTGTAAGAGAGCTTGTTTCAAATTATTACAGGCGGCTTTTGCTGCTGGAACCAAGGCAATCTTGTCCTTGTACTGCACTCCCCCCTTAAGCAGATCTGTTAAGAGTTGTGCTCACCCCGTAAAAACATTGCACCCAGGCCCTGTTAAAATTTCACAATGCTAGACACAAAAGGGCCTTATCATAACTGCTTCTATTAGACACTCTAAAGCTGAAGCAACTCAGACTTGTGGGTTTCCTCGTCAGGGGAAGCACTCAGAATACCATCAACATACTGAGTGATCACAGTCAGTTGAAGCCACGTGATACCCTGTTCTGGATAGTCATTCTTTGTAATGCATAATATTCCAACCCAATAGATCTGGGATAAAACCACTCACATTCGTGTGATAAGTGCACGTGAATGTTAAAATCTGGTACTCAGCAAGTAAAACTTGCTGTCCCAATACTCCTGTGGCCTCCTGCCGTCTTCCCATATACATTACTCTATAGCACATTGTTGAACAGAGGAGTGAAACAAGCATGACAGTAGTGCTCCAGTATCCCCTAACAGAGAAACCAACACTCCATTAACAGTACATTTTTATCCACTGGACTGGGACAGACTTAGGGAGGCTACAAGGGATTTACAGGATCTAATCGTTAGGTAAACAGATCTTCTCACAAGACGTTATTCTCCGCAGTCTCGATTCTAAACCTACATTCGCATGTCTGGTTTCGAGACATTCGAATAAATCCAAATTGTTTCCACTATTGCAACTAATTGTATAAAAATACAAAAACTGTTTATCTAACTACTTTTACGTCCACCTGTACTGTACTTATACGTTTCAGACGCTCTTATATTTTCCAATCTCCTTAAGTTGATTTTCGTCAAGTCTCTTTAGTTACGTCTCTAGCCAGTCCTGCTGGCTAAACACACTCACACCGTCATTTAGTATACCAAAACTCACAGTTACACACATACATGCCGGCACACAAATTCATAAAACACACATGCACATCGAGAATGTATTTTTCTCTTCGTACTACAATGTGCTGTATTCTTGTTTCACTTCTACATGAATCCTTTTAATTCCTGAAGCGCACTCCAGGTTCGCTGCATTCCTAATTTCAGGTGCGGTACTTTAGCCCACTGGTCAATATCTTCCGGTTTTGGATTTGATTGTATGGGGGAATCAGGGAAGGTAGGTGCGAGTGCGGACCCCCTCGACGGGATGCGAGACACTTAGAGTGACGCTGTCATCAACAGCGCCAGCCCCCGCTACATCAAGTCCTTTCCCACTTTGGGTTGGAGTACAGTACAGATCTGCGGGCGCCCTCCCTTTAAGAAGGGAGTCCCTGTTCTGTCTCTATTACACTCGTACCAGGTGTCATCCCACTCGGACCCCCCGTCTCCATATGGTCACTGTGGGAATTGATCCCAATTATTTTCATTTCCTGCCTGTCTGTTCCCCTATGGGAGAACAGGATATAACACATTAACTAGTGCAGTGTGACCAGGAACTAATTCTTCCTTTAGTTTCTGATTCTCCTGCACTGCCTCTTTTTGCTTTTGTTCATACTCTTTCGTAGTGAGTAAAGTATCTTTTCTTTTGGGTTTTTGTTTTTCCCGTAAACACACTTTTAAGAAGTCACATTCCAATTTCTTTCTTTTCTTTTCGCTCATGTATCTGCCACCACTGGTGCCGGCCGTGCACCAGGGTGGGAGCTACATGGTTGCGCTATTGCCAATCAATACTCATATGCTTTCTTTACAGGCATCTTCGCCCCAAACTCCCTCTGACAAACTCCTTTTCGCATATTTTTCTCCTTTTTTTCCGTCAACTTACACTTTTCCGATATAGAAACGGACCCTTCCACCACTTTCTCAAACCATCAGTTAGCACACATGTTCGGTCTCTTTAAGAGTTTACTTTTGTTGCGTGTGAGGTAGCAGCTAATACGGTAGGGGGATGCTTTCACTTGAAAAACCTGTGCATTCCTGCACTCATTCAGCTAAGGGCGTCTGTTACCTCCAGATCTAAATGCCTCTCAGAGACTTTAGAGAGGACTTACACCGCACTGTTCACAGGTAAGGAACGAGACCTCGAAAACCCCCTTTCTTGATCAGTAATTCACCATCCCCAGAATGCCAGCATCGCTGCTTTTGCTCCGGGGTGGACTTACACACTGAGCTCAATCAGGGCGATTCTCGGGTCTCAACGTCCTTTAAATCCTGCTACTTAATGCTTTGCTCTTTTATAATGAGGTGTGTTTGTTAGTGCCGTGCATGTGTATATGTATTCACAAACAAGGAAAACACCAAAACCACACACATATATATATATACAGTATCTTCTACTTCTGTTTCCTTTAAAACAAAAAACCACGCCATGCCAATCCATGCACGATCAAGGTGTAGCTAATCTCAGGACCCCGGGCGCAATTAAGGCCCACACCGATCCTGAGCCTCAGAACTCTGGGCGCAAATAAGGCCCACACCAGTCCTGAACTTCAGAACTCCGGGCGCAATTAAGGCCCACACCAGTCCTGAACTTCGTGGTAAAGTTCCAAAACCCATTCAAAAACTCCACGCGCAATTAAGGCATACACCAGCTTCGAACGCCTGTACACAATACCGCGGACCGCCTGCCAGACCAAATTCTGGGCTTACAGCAAACCACCCATTACATAAACTGGTGTCTTCCCCGGGCCAGAGGAATTCAGGAACTCACGTTTACTCCTTCATCTTGGGCGATTCTCGCAGGGAGAAGAGACTTCCCAATCGGTCAGAGAGAGTCGGGACTTTTTTTTTAAAAAGAGGAATCCTTACCTCTTAGTAATGTGAGCGCTGACCATTTCTCCTGCTGATTGGAAGTTTTGTGCCTTCTGGAGCATCCTGCCGACCACGCCAAATTTGTTGTAACAGAAAGAATAAGGTTCTGGATCCCGAGATGAAGTAAAACAGATGAGTTTATTGCATGCAAGGAACAATAAAGCCGAAGTCTTGTTTCCCGCAAAAGACAACAAAACCGAAGTATTGTTCGATGTGCCGGTACAAACTTTTAGGTTATATAGTCCTTCCTTGCTGCTTCGGACGTCATTCGGTGTCATGGTAAGGGGGGGGGGTCATGGTATTTGGCCAGTTAAGAGGCCCTGGCCAGATGGTCAGTTTAAGATTATGCCCCCAGGGGGTTCCTTGCTCGCATCTGGAATCCTTATCAGTTAACCCCCTTTTCCTGCCATAAACCCCTGTTGCTTAGAAGTCTAATTTTCAGGCAGAACTGACTTAATTATTATTAACCCTTATTAACCCTTTTTACATCTTGTCTCTTACTTCATTATTGACAAATAGGTTTATCTTCTCATTTATACCGTGGCTATTACCTTGCTTTACAAACGACTCTTCTGTATACATATATGTGTATTGTTTGTGGGTTTTCATTATACTGCTTGATGCTGTAAAAATATGTCCCTTGGGGATAATAAAGTCACTGTTTCTTATTATAATCACACGTCGCTGAAACAGATATTGTTGTATTATTGAATACTAATCCAACCTAATGGATTCATAGTCAGATGTTTCTCATCTTTAACATCTTAAACATCTAATAAAGCTAAAAGACTACTTTCTGTCCTACACAATACAGATCTATCAGTACTTACTGATGTAAAATAACTAAAAGTTCAGTAAGAGTTTACCATACAACTCTTTCTACATGAAAAAAACATACAGTGGACTTCTGCAAAACAGTGTGTATATACTGTATTTCTTTCTGAAATTTTTTTTTTTAAAACAAAGTTTTAAAATGTCACACTGCTATATTATGTAGCAGTATGGAGTACAGCACAGTATACTACTGCAGTGGTTTTATGATTTTACTGAGACAATTATTAATTGTAGCAGTAATCACGAGGTGGTTCATTGTGGCTTTTAGAAAATCAATCGTCAGAACAACTAACAACGCACACACATGGATTCAATACACAAGATACATTTATTAAACATAAATTGTGCACCAAACATATACCAGTCTGCCTGGATACAGGCGGTAGACCTTACTGTGAGGGTTATCAATATACAAGAGATGCAAACACAAAAAGATACACAACAGAGAATATATTTCAATATATCGTTCAGCTATACCAAATCGCTAATCAGTGTTATTATCCACTGTTACTCTAAACTCGGAAGTAAATACAGTACTCATGAATTAAATTGATAACAACTTGTGTTGAGGTACAATTAAATGTTCGAGACGCAATGTAGAATATGGGGTTTACTTATCCACTGTAGGGATTCGGATTACCCGGCACGAATACCAAACCAGCTGACAGGCTCCAGCGGTCATCCAATAGGTGTCAGTCTAGGCGTCCTCTGGCTACCAGCCAACCAATCGAGGTGCAGCTTCCCCTTAAAATCTACACCAGAAATCAATGTTTTCACTTCCAGTGTATTTTATTTACAGGTTTATTTAAAGTTATTGTAGCGTTTGCAGGTTCTTTTCAGAACAAGGACGAGTGGAGACGCGATTAACAAACAAGCATTAGCTTTATTCGTTTACAACCACACAAAACCAAACACAGGATCTACACACACATGAGGAGACTGACGGAACACGTACACGTATTTAGGGTGGTAATTACCTAACAACACACTACACTTTTACAGGACTACACAGGGCACTAGAATTACCAGGACATTATTTACACAGGTAGGGTCAGCCGCTGGTCATCGTGCTGACCCTCAGACTCTCCCTGGCTACCACTCCCAGCATGCCCAGCGGTACTACGAGCGCCTAGGGGCGCTTCCTCCTCACCACCAGGCGAGGGCGTTACACTGCCCCCACCTGAAGCGTCTGGCGTCTCGCCGACGTCGAACACCCCCCTCAGGCTGTACTCGTATTCGGCCAACTGCTGCGGAACCCTGCGTGAGCGGCCGCTGCGCCGCGGTGACGGCTGGCGACCCACAGACGCCCCACTATCGGCCGGCTCCAGCCCTGGCTGCTGCTCTATAGCCTCTATAGGATCAGCTGCCTGACGCTGCGCCAGGTCTGGCAGGCCCACCCCCAGCGGCCCCTCCCGGGCCGTGGCCGCGGTGCTCACCCCCGCCACGGTGCAGACAGCCTCCTCACGCTGCTCCCGCCGGGCGCAGTGGTGGCAGTCCGCGGCCTCACAGGGGCGCCGCGAGAGAGCGTCAGCATTGAGATGGCGAGACCCCGCACGGTGCACGACAGTGAAGTCGTACTCCTGCAGAATCTCTATCCATCGTGCCATCTGCCCCTCCGGCTCCTTAAAGTGGAGCAGCCAGGTGAGGGACGCATGGTCGGTCCTCAGCCGGAACCGGGTCCCGAACAGGTACGGCCTGATGTGGTGGACCGCCGCTCAGGCCTAGTCAAAGCCCTACTATAGTAGGCCACTACGCGCTCCCCATCCGGCCCCTCCTGCGCCAACACCGCGCCCACCCCCGAGTCACTCGCGTCGGTATCGAGAACATACGGCAACCGCGGGTCGGGGTAGGCCAGCACAGGGGCCCCCACCAGAGCTTCACGCAACCGGCCGAAGGCAGTCTCACAGCCCGAGTCCCAGTCAAAACGGCGGCCCTTGTCGGTGAGGCGGTGAGGCGGTGCAGCGGGGCAGCGGGGCAGCGGACGAACCTCCGGTAGTACGAGGCCAACCCCAGAAAGCTGCGCAGCTCCGCGACGGTGCGTGGAGTCGGCCAGCCCCTCACTGTGGCGACCTTACCTGGGTCCGTAGCCACCCCTCGCGGTCCAACAACATGTCCCAGGAAGGTCACATCCCGCCGCAGGAGCTCGCACTTGCGGGGGTTGAGCCTCAGGCCAGCACGGCGGATGCAGGCCAGCACCGCCTGGAGGTTTGTCAAGGCCTGGTCAAAGCCCCGGGCATGAACCAGCAGATCGTCCAGGTACAGCACACACTGGTTCCGCGGGACAGATGCCAGCACCCTCTCCATCAGCCTCTCGAACATCGCCGGGGCATTGCACAGGCCAAAAGGCATGACAGTAAACTGCCAGAGGCCCTGGCCGATAGAAAAGGCCGTCTTCGGGCGGGCATCGGGAGCAAGCGGTACCTGCCAGTAGCCGCAGCGGAGGTCCAGGGAGCTGAACCAGGTCGACCCGGTGATGTAGTCTAGGGCGTCATCTATCCTCGGCAGGGGGTAGGAATCTTTCCGGGTGACCTCGTTCAGCTTGCGGTAGTTGACGCAGAACCTCCACGAGCCGTCTTTTTTTTTTACCAGTACAGCTGGCGCCGACCACGGGCTCGCGGAGGGCTCAATCACCCCCGCTGCGACCATCTCCCGGATCTTTTCCTCGGCGGCGGTCCGCTTGGCGTGAATCATGCGTCCCGGTGGGATGCGGATGGGCCGAGTGTCGCCGGTGTTGATCTCGTGTTGGACCAGGGCAGTGCGGGTGCAGTCCTCATCTCTCGCCGCAAAGAGATCTTCGTTCTGGGCGAGTAGCTCCTGGAGCCGCTGCCGCTGGTCCTGATCGAGGCCCTCGTAGCTCCGCTGGTAGAGATCCTCAACGGCGCGCCTCGCTTCCACGCAACGCTCGGCCCCCGCCGCCGCCGCCGCTTTGTCTGGACCCCCGGCTGACTCGGGAGCAGGATCCGGCACGCGTGCTCCCCGGCTCACAGGCCTGGTCTGCCCCAGCGACTGCCGCCGCCGCTGCCACTGCCTCTTTTTCTCCCGGCTCCGGCAAGCCCGCGTCCCTCAGCCTTCGCTGGGCCTGCCCTCCACCAGGTGAAGTCGCTCCCCCTGCCACACCAACTCCTGCCGGCTCAAGTCCAAACTGGCCCCCACTCGCTGCAGTACGTCCAGCCCCAGAATGCAGTCCTCCTGGATGGGTGCAAGGTAGCAGGGGTGGCGCACCATCGCTGCACCTAGACGGAAGGCAAGCACCTGTTTCCCCCGGACTGCAGCGAGCTGTCCCGTCACGGTCCCTTGCCGCAGGCTTGAGGCCTCCCATCCTGGGGGGTTGGTGCCCTCGGTGTCGGGGAGGACGCCCGGCCGGAGTAGGGTTACCGATGAACCGGTGTCGAGTAGGGCCAGGCAGGGTTGGTCCTCGATTTTGCAGTGGAGGTACAGGCCCCGGCTACAGCCGACTCGCCCCACGGTGGCGTGAGGGGCGCCGGTCTTAACAGCGCTCTCCGGAGCGGGGGTTGAGGTGTTCGAGGGGTGGCCTTCCCCACGCTGAGCCGCCCTGTTCCCGTTTCCCGACGCCGATCGAGGAGTGTGAGGTTCGGGTGCCCGGCAGAACCGGGCTCGGTGTCCCCTCTTCCCGCAGCGGTTGCAAATCAGCGTGCGGGGCTGTTCCATGGGGGTCACTGCCCGGGCTGGCTCCTCTTCCCCCGCGCTGGATCCCTCCGTCGCCGTCTCGGTCAGCCGGCAGGGCGCACTGCGTCTGCTGGCGCTTCCAGCCACCCTGAACACGGCCTCAGCCCGTGTAGCAAGGGCCAAGGCCTGCTCCAGCAATGTTGGCGCGGCCAGCTGCACGTGGCGCCGCAGCTCCTCGGGTGAGAGGGCCTTGAGAAAAGCCTGGAGAGCCATCTCCCGCTGCGCCTCCCGGGGGAAAGTTGGGTATCCTCGGCGCGCGAGGAACGCGACATCAGCGGCAACCGGGCCCAGTCGCTCTCCTGGTTGGCGCCACCGCAGGGCCAGCTTCTCCCGCATCAAGTCCGGCGCCTCCTCCACACCGAAGCGCAGCTGGAGAGCCGCCGCCAGCGCCGTGTATTCGCCTCTGTCCTCCTCCGGGACGTCCAGGAGCGCCTGGCAGGCCGCTCCTTCCAGCGCCGCCGCCAGGTGGCCGGCCATCTCCGCCCGGCACCAGCCATTCGTCCGAGCTGCGAGCTGGAACTGCGCCTCGTAGATTCCCACGGCGCTTCCCCATTGTAGCGACCTGGTCGCACCCGCGCCGATGGGTGTGGGAATCGCTGATCGGCTCCGGCAGGGAGAGTATCCTCTATCTGGGGTGCTCGCTGACCAGGAGTAGCGGCCGGTCGCCCCAATTCTACCGGCGGGACCACTATTGAATAGCCCTGGTAAGGGCTGTGGCCACCTGTCGCACCCAGGAGTTGCTCAGGCTCCCTATGTGCGCTGCCGATGGGTTCTGTTTCTTCCCGCGTCAGCCGGCGCTTAATAGAATCAGGTACTGTCTGCTACGAGTTGTCCATTCTGCCCGCTTCTGACACCAATGTAGCGCAACGGGGGCTCAGGCGGGCGCCCTTGCCGCATCTGGTCGGCCCCATCCCGACTGAGGCTCGAACCCGGGACTCCCGCGTCTCTCTGCAGCGACCTAGCCCCGTGAGCTAAAGAGAGATCTCTCCACAGCCCAGTAGCTGTAGTCCTGCTATCACAGGGAAGGGCGGTGACGTCACCTGCTCTGGTACGCCGGCTCTTACACAGTGCCTGTCGGCCGTAAGCGTTACACTCTCCCCCGCTTAAATCGCCGTCCCCGGCGAAGGGCTATCCCACCCCGCTTCTGGCACCAATGTAGCGTTTTCAGGTTCTTTTCAGAACAAGGACGAGTGGAGACGCGATTAACAAACAAGCATTAGCTTTATTCGTTTACAACCACACAAACCCAAACACAGGATCTACACACACATGAGGAGACTGACGGAACACGTACACATATTTAGGGTGGTAATTACCTAACAACACACTACACTTTTACAGGACTACACAGGGCACTAGAATAACTAGGACATTATTTACCCAGGTAGGGTCAGCCGCTGGTCATCGTGCTGACCCTCAGACTCTCCCCGGCTACCACTCCCAGCATGCCCAGAGGTACTACGAGCACCTAGGGGCGCTTCCTCCTCACCACCAGGCGAGGGTGTTACATTATTATTATACAAGGTTCACTTATATGTAAAAATATATATACATTATTTTGTTATAGTTATTTGAAATGGCTATTGAGGTGTCTTAAAAATCTAGAGCATGGGTCTTCAACCTTTTTTCCTTGAGGGCATTTGCATTGGAAGAAAAGCGGGAAGGCCAGACAGTGGGAGGGTAGGTAGATAGGGAGATTTTATGATGGAGGAATACGTAAAAAACAACACAATTTACAGTTTATAATACATTTAATGAAAACCCTTCTGTCATATCTTGTAATATTCAAATGAATAAATAGAACTAAAATAAATATTCAAATTTAATGTGATATTTGGAATTCATTCTGTGATCAGACTTTGTCACCCCCTGAATCAAAATCAGCTTGAGGTGCTAATCAGAGAGTGATGTTCGATATTTAACATATTTCATCATTGAAAATGTTTGTTCACACAAATATGTGGAGGCAAAGACAGAAAACATTCCACGAGCAAATTTTAAAACTCTGTTCAGGCAATAACTTCTAGACGTTTAACAAATCCTTTTCCTTAAACAGATCCCTATACAAGTCATCCTCAGCAAGGTCAATTACTTTGAGCTGCAACTCAGACTGAAGATTTTCAACTTCACTTGCAAAAGGGTTCTGGAACAATCTTATGTTCTCTGAGATACTGTCAAAATCTTAAAAATGAAATCGCTGCTTCAAATGTGAAATAACGTTTAAAATTAATGGAATCAGAAAAACTTCGGTACATTCATTTCTGTACATTAGGTATATTCATTTGCACGAGACTAATGAGAAACACTTTTCACTATACTACAGTATGCACCTGTGTAAGTATAATGACAAATAAAGCTGAATTGAATTGAATCCACCTGTTTTTCAAAAATAATTAATTTTGTCTGAAGGATTTTCCATGTGAAAATAAATGTAAAATGATAGAATTTTTGCCCTGCAGTTTCTCATTCTGTTCACTTATATGTGCAGTCAAATATACAAGAACAGTGGCCTTTCATAACCAAACACAGAAAGGGCGTTAATAGGTCATTGAAAATATCAATTTCTGTGCAACATTCAAAACATAGTGCTATTCTGATCCAGTGAAACTCTCAGTGGTACGGAACGTCCGGATAATGACCGGATATTCAGTTTTTAAACTGACGATGATTGAGGGAGGACAATTGTATAAAATTCACTGTCTTCACAACTTTTCTTCAACTGCAGAGAAATGTTATTTCCCAGGTCTTCTGTGCGATGAGCAATTGTATTAGCTAACAGACTTATTTGCTTGAACAAAGCAACTTTTTGCAGACATAGTTCATTAGCAGATTTCATAATACAAGTTTTTATATACTGCCCATTAGTAAACGGTTTCTCTGCCTTAGCTATGATATGGGCTATTTTGAAACTCGACCTTACTATAGATTCTGTTTGTTGTAATTGCTTTGTGAATAATTCACGCTGATAAATTAGGATTTTCTTCGGTGTTTCTACTTTATCTGAACACATTTTGCCAGTCAAGTCTGAATACTTCTTTGCTAAGTATCGTAATGCCTTCGGATATTATACTCCTTGAGAACAGCAACGGTTTCACTGCATATTAAGCACAACGCTTTGTTATTGCTTTCAATCACAAAATCACTCTTCAACTTTTCTCCTCTTAGCTCCTGACATTTCGATGTAAAATAAATAAACAAGCAATGCAAGAAAACTCAAGAACAACAAACAAGTGAACCTGAGGTAAAGGCTATTTGACATCTAGCATGCAGTGGTGGCGCTGTCTTCCATTCTCAGGCCGGATAAAAATACTTGTGCCATAGGTCGGAGACCCTTGATCTAGAGAATCTAGGTCAACAACTGGCTAGTGTCCACATCTGCACTTCTTGGGAGCTTCAAAGCAAGTAAGGAACTGAGGTGTTTACTGAGTTGTAGAGAGCCTGAGGCACTTTGATCAAAGAACTAAGGTTTGCCTTAGTTAATTAAGTTCTAGGTAAATCATTAAGTGTCTCCAACAGTCCAGGAAGACAGAGAAGACTACAGGGAAAAAACAAAAACAAAAAGGAGGGTGGGCATAGGATGGAAAGAAAGAAATGAAGAAGAAGAGAAAAGCAGTACCATACAAGAGGTTCTGGATTGGATCAACCAATCAACCATAAAGAACAGTAATGGTCTCTCCTGTTTAATGGATACATTTTTAGGATTCAAAGATAAGTTTTCCATTACCTTTGTAGCATATAGACTTACATATAGATGGATTTAACTGTAAGATGTATTCTGTTTAGTTTAGGAGGCAGGTTTACCTCTCTTGTTGGCCTGTGTAGGTGTTATATAGAATCTCTGAATCTACTTCGTATCTGTATTTTTTCTGATTGGTCAGGACATAGGCCTCTAAGATGTCTTGTTTGTAAACAGAGTAACTTGCATGTTGTCTTATGTGTTGTTTAGTGTGTGTCATTGTCACTGTTAACAAATACAATATTTGTTTAGCCTAGCATGTCTGATTTATTACTCTTTCACCAAAGAGAACTAAGATCCCAAATGCCTCTAATTAAACCAATTACTTGGGTATATCCTTGGCACAATCTTTACAATTTTGGGTTATCTGAATTATTAATTAGCCCACTCAGATTTTATTTTCGTAACCTCCTATTTCCAACAATACTATTTTCAATTTGGCTTTTTTTCTGCTCAAAGACAGAAGGCAACTAATGGCCCCATGGCTTACTGGAATCTCAGTCCTCCAAAATTCTATATAACAAGTTAGCAATGTCAGGTAAACCCACAGAATTAGTTTTCTATCAATATGAAAACAGCCTCAAGGTCCTTTTTAACTCAAGGGAATTACTTGCGGCTGGCAAGCTTTTAAGTCATCATTCAATTTCTTGTAATACTGTTGAAGCAATTTATTCATATTAAGAACATGAGACAGAGGTAGTTTCATATTCCACATTTGTATTTGTTAAAGAGGGGCATCAAGGAAATCTTTTGACGCCTTCCTGTAGTCTGAACTGAGAAAGTCAGACATTTTGGCTTATGTTTATATATCTCTTTACTAAAAGAAACAGAATATGATACGTTGTAACAATTTTAAAATTGCTTATTCATTAGAGAGAAACTGAAGAAATAAAATCACTGGAGACTCAGATGTGAATGGTAAGATTATGGCCAAAGCTGTTTTTCTGCACCATCATTTGAAACAATAAACAATAATCAGAGAAGTGAGTCAAGAGATATTCAAGCAAGCCTCTACACTCAATAGGAAAAGCCGACTGGAATTAATGGATGTTCAGATAAAACCATGTGGATATTTACTGACCAGAAAAGAACCAATTAAACTGACAAGAAAAGAACAATACAACATATATTGTGAAAATGGATTGAATGTTGTAGAAAGAAATCTTTAGTACCCTATAAGTATCACACTGTCCTGCTTCTTAATTGATGTATTGAGAGTGACCAATAAAAACATCACTACACACAATATTGAACATTCCTTCGATAGACTCTTATATACTTTATAAAGATAGAGGGAACATACGGTTCGTTGTAAACAAAACATTAAACTGACTCTCATGTCTGCTTCCCCAGTACTTTGCTTCAGATACCAAGAGTTAAACATGGATATTAATTCTGAGCTGAAATATTTAACACCTCTGGGAATTCTATGTTTGCTTTCCCTGTACTGATGAGGAGAGCTTATTTCGTTTGTTGAACATGTTCCAAAGGGGCAGTGCAATCACTGAAAGAGTTTTTGCAAAAGAATTCCATGTGCCTCTGGGCTATGTTTTATATTAATACACTTGCTTAAAGCAAATCAAAGTGAACCACCCCCTCTCCATCACATAATAATCTTCTGGAACATATACAGTACATACCTTTAAGCCTTTACCGCAACTACTGTACAGATCACTGTCTGTGTGAAGGGGAAGAGTCCCATTTCACAAAGAAATAATATTAGGAAATTAATTTAATCTTTTGGTTGGTCTTTATTGCCCATGATAATTTAAATACGAAAATTTTAGAATCTAAATGTGAAAAAACAGATGCTTATCCCTGCATATTGAGAATTTGTTTTTAGTAATGAGAATAGAATCAAATATGAAACTTTTGGGTTTAAATTGTGTTGTGTTTTAGAATAAAAAGAGAAAAGTCAGAAAATGACTAATGCTTATAAAATGGAGGTGTTTAAACATGGACATTTTATAAAAAGTTAACTTTTTAACTTTGAACTCCTGTATTAGTTTATCTAGATGCAGTTTTAATACATTTCCTACAGTAAGTTAGAACTTTAGGATCTCATCAACTGTAGCTTGACCAAGAATACTGTCTAGAAAAACTTTATTCAAACCAGAAAGAAAAGGACTTTGAATGATATATACAGTACATATTAAAACTTGTTATGCAACTTGAGCTGATGTCAATGTTTACAGACACCAAGGTGAAAGAGTGTAATGCTGATGAAAAACCTGCAGAAAATTAATAAAACCAAAAATAATTTGTTTGTATTATAGTTGTTAACCAATTTCAACTTGTTCAGTTGCTAACCATTATAATACTCTTACATTTTGATGTGATTTTGTGTTTTTAGTTCAATCATTTCAGATCCAATTAACAGGTCTATAGATATAAGTGTTAAGAAAGCCATGTTTCAGTTATTGAACACTGAACATCTGCAAAGTCTTCAATCACACCACCTAAAAGATTGCACATCTGGTTCAAAATGTTGCTAATAATACAACTTATTGTATCTATTAGCAGCATAATATCTTAGACCTATATATGTATTGTGGAATATAGGGGCAATCACAGGGAATTCCATGTGGATATGCAGATACCATTATTTCTGTTGGTCTAAGTTAACCTTTTCTAAATAAGATGCATTGCCTCATTCAGCTACAATAGCATGAGTTGTCTAAATGTATTGGAGAGTATTGAGTAGGTCAGGCTTCCTATTATATCAGATTATATCAGTCAGGGCGCATAGAAAAAAGGTTAGCTCATACAATATGAATGCACTTTTGTTAACTCTTTGTAGTTCTATGTACTGAATATTCAAGACTACACTGCCTTGGTTTATGGTGTACAGATCTGATTTTAAAGGCTTGCAAAACAATACTAAATTACTGTATGTCCTGCAGTTTTATTTTAAAGGAGTAGAAAAGATCACAGTTTTTATACTATGTATTTGAACCTACAGTAATTATCTACGGTATATGTAACTAAAAGAGTAAACAGTATACAGCACAAAATCCCCCAAAAATATTTTTGCTTTGAACGATAAGAATAGAGACGAGGATAATTGAGGAGGATAAAAATGTTTTTTTCCAGTTTTATAGCTGGTGGCTCTAGAAGTCTATCTCTAGAGAGATCGATAAACAGAACAGGACAATGTGATGAATGTCAAATCATGCCTGTGCACAGTGATATGCATTAGCAAATAATTTTGGTACAACCCATGAATCACACCATCAAGGCGTGTATCTGAAGAAGAAGGCAGCTTTCTTTATTTCCAGAAAAAAATCTAGTTGATTAATTTCTAGAAAAGTACTGAATTCATTTAATTAGGAAATGTGCACCATTCCATGCAGATAACCTTGTGATGCAGACTGAATGTCATGTCTGTTTCTATTTATAGATAGTGGCAAATGTACCAGCACTTACAAAACAGTTATGTCTGTTTCTATTTACAATACAATGCAATGTGATATGACATGATGAAAAACATGGACAGGGTCTGATTACTAGCACCAACAACCTATGAAGAAATTAAATTTGTATTGTACTTTATTGTAAATAAAGTCAACATCTTCTTTCCAAGACAGATTAGCTGAAATGTATATTTGCAGACTTTTATAGGATATACAGTAATTTGCCTAATAGTTTCCTAATGAATTATGACTGGGGATGGATATTCATCATGCTCAAGAGTAAAGATAATTTATAGAGTTTCTACTATTTTAAATCAAGGCATTCTGATCACACATTGCATGTAAACTGTCTACACCATTCTGAAATAAGATGGTGTCATTATTATCATTCATCAGAGAAAGATCATGAGAGAATTTGGTTCAATATTGTTTTTCACCACTGGCAACACAATCATTCATATAGAGAAGCAGAACAGTGGCAAACCCACACATCCCAGAGGTGTTCCACAGTTAGTTATCATATTGCAAGAACATTTATTACTAACTGAATTGTACCAAAATATCAGATATGGTTTGATTTGTAATTGGATCATTTTTGATAATAAAATGTCTTGTCGGGTTGTGTTAAAAGCTGATGAAAATTCAGGGAAAAGTATCATAAATATATTTTGCATTTGTAGATTTGTATTGCATTTATAGTTAATGTGGCATTTTTAAACACCCCTACACAACAGTCAAAGCAAAATTAATTAAATAAAGATGTTAATTTCTTTATAGCTGCATGTGGATTACTTCCATCTAAATGTAATGCACAAAAGCTCTTAAACCAGGGTTCTTACAGTATATTACAGTTTTATAATGTATTTGCAATATTGTGCACAGTTTTAATCACCATGTTACATACTGTACATATATGTTACTATTCCTGAACTGGTACAAAGAACAGCAACAAACAGTTTCTCTTATTCCGTCTTGGTCTTATTCTCTGTGTTAGTATGAGCAAATATAAGTCAACTCTCAATTTTGGAGGCAGAAAAAGCAAATCATCCTCAAGAACTATTTGTAATCTGTAAGTTCTAGTGGTGTCTTTCCATCCTCTGCAGTCCTCAGCCAGTATTGCCACTGCAATTAGGCTACATTTGGAGACAAGGAAATATATAGAATAACTGTGGTGTACAGTGGAGAGTATATGGTGTTAGACATTGCTCTGTATCATTAACATGGTGTTACTTAGAAGACCCAGGATAAGAGGTATGATACTTCAACTAACTGGCATCCCTCAGATCCTAGCAGAATTATTTGTTTTATTCCTTCTCTTTAAAGTACTCTTAGCCAATAACATCCCTATGAGATGCTCTTGAATTATAGGTGGCCTTGACATCTCTTTTTCAGTAGTTATTTTCTATTCTAAAGAGTTTCAAACATAAAGGAGCCATAACTTAGTTTTTGTAGTAGGCTATAAATTATTCAGGAAACTATTACACATGGCATGAATATTAACAGTAAACTCATTCAATCAAATGCATATTAAATTTAAAGATTAAGAGAATAAATGTTGAATGTTCAAGCGGGGTATTTTTAGTTTTACCTTGTTCAATAAAATAAATACAATAACACCTCAGATTAAAAAATATCACTCCACAGAGAGTCCAAAAGCAAATCTGTTCACAGCAATAAAAAGGGATTCCACCAGCAGTGTGAATGAGCTCGATGTCCAAGTCTCACAGTATATCTATCCACAATGTAAAATGTGTTAGGTTTTCTGCAATAGAATGCTGTCTTGACAGACAAAAACAAATATGTGCTTACATCTGTTCAGCAAAAGTATCAAAATCCTGAAACATTGTAAAGTTAAGCTGACAGAGATAAAGGAAAATTCGATTTCAAGTTTTTATTTAACAAACCATGCTTTACAATTCACTTTGAAAGTACTGTGGAAATAGGATTGTGGCTGAGACAAGGGAGGCATGCTGGCTTGAATCACTAGGTACCTGGCTGCAATTTCTGTGGTGCTGTCTGTGTGGATTTTTTCCCAGTGTTCATGTGGGTTTTCACTGGGTGCGCCGGTTTCCTGTGGCAGCCCAGTCATGTTGGTATGCTAATTTGTGCCTGGGAAAATTAGCCCTGGTGTGATTGTGTGTGCCCTGTGATCGACTAGCATCCCATCCAGTGTGTTACCCACCTTGTGCCCCTTGCTTGCCAAGCTAGGCTATGGCTCCCCTTGTGATCCTATACAGGGTAAATGGATTAGAAAATGGATGGATTTTTTAAACATAAAATCTAGTGTATCTTTCAAGTGAGGTGGTTTTATGCAGTAAAACAACAGCCGTGGGGCTACACTTACACCATTTATGATCTGTCAGATGGTAAAGCAAATGGCTTGCAAAATGCATAACTTATTTAGGCTCTGTTAAATTCCAGCCAGCTTTCATTTGTCCAGAAAGCTATAGTGTCTGAAAAGCCTCTCTGTATGTACAGTACCATCAAAAGAAATACTGTATGCGCTAAAAATTCAATTTGGCCAACCTTCAACATTATTATGTTAGCAGTTTATTCATCTTAGATTTTAATTGAAAAGAATAATGAAATATATACCAAAATGAGTTTTCTGAGAGAAGGTTTTCTATTAAAGCTCAAGCAACATCTTAATGAGGTCTAAGGATTTATAACATACACAGCAAATTTGCAAACATAATGAAATAATGAGCTCTCTTATGCTTAATTAGGAAAACATCATCAATCCCTACATAAGAATGTTTTCCACATTACAGTGGACTGCACTGCAATTATTTCTACAATCTCATGCTAGCAATTTAAAAATGTATATAATATGTGGACATTCCCTGTATTAATTCTCTAGTTTAAATGTTTTCTCATTTCTATGTAGATCTTTTTCCCAAGCAGATAAATACCCTCTCTATCAGATATAATCCATGGTACCAGACATAGCATTTACCATGGAGTGCTTTCCAATGGTTGAGAAAGCTGAAACTTTCAGCCCACCTTATTCTCAGTCACATAATTGTTCACACAATTTGTATACAATTTAACATTTGCAGTTGTTGAAAATAGTAGAATCTCTCAGAAAACCACTGATTTGATTGTATTGTTTTTGAATGTGTTTAAGAAAATTGTGTTTAATGTCAATGTTGCTTCTTTCTATATTAGCAACAGCAACTGGTTCTTCATTGTTTGTGTTAGGATCCTGTCTACAAAAGATATGTGCTTGATAATAGGTTTTTCCTGCATTTTATTTCCAGCTGTTTATTTCACACAGCTTAAGATATTTTATTTGAATTATGAAATCTATTACAATTTTGCCAGAAAATACTCTGTAACAAAAATGTAAATTAATATATTGCCAATTTATAATGTTGTGAATGTAGGAGAAGACATAGCTCTACTTTAATTTTGTTATGGCTCATAAATGACTAAATTAGACAGCTGTTGTTTGGTCAGTAACATGTAACTATTTGCTGTTTGTGAAATATCTCTTTTTTCCAAACTCTTCTTTATAACAGCAAGAGTAATTTCATATGAATATGCAAGCAGATGTGTATATATAATTAATTTTCTTTACATAATTACACTTGACAATCCTTTATCTGTAGTGCTATGTCATGTTGTTGTTTTCTAGCATTTCATTTACGACAGTGTTTGGTGCCTCTGATGCAGATACTTTGGTGACTGTTTTTATATTTACAGTATATATATTTAATTATCGTACATATCAGTAATTAGTTTAATTTCTTTGTGTAATTACAATTGTATTAAGAAAAAAGTTAAGTGAATTTCATTAAAGGGTGGTTCTACATTTCAGTTAACAAAATATAGACAAGGCACATAAAATGGAATAATTGTACTGTGACAAATAGTACAAATAATCTGAATTATTATATATGGCTATAACTGGTTCATCTAATTCATTCACATCTTATCTGTAAAGTAATTTGTGAATTCTAGTCAGTGAGAGTCATCTCATAAATATAGGGAGTAGTTTTCAAAGAACAGTGCAATGTGATACTGGTTAGCTATCCCAGAATCAACACCAGAAGGTGTAGAGCAGTCTGTTCAATACACATTCCTATAGAAAAATCCTATAGTTGTGTGCAATGTTGGAGCTAATAAGCATGGTTGATTCCTAAGGTTTTACCTTACCATGTAACACATCTGTGCTGAGATATATTGGTATATTCCCATTCTTCTGGTATATATTATCATTCGACAATAGTCCTAGGCATTGGGTTGTGCATTATCACCATGTGACTATGTATGAGAAACCAAAGTCAAAACCCCAGGAGTGTTGTCATGTCAATGACCATGACCTCTTGAGAACAGAAATGAAGATTAGAGGATGATAAAATAGTGTCTCAAATCATCTATCATTCCACCCAATAACCAGTGATGGTTACTGTAGTCTAGTCTGACAGCAATAGAGATGGTAGTTGGGGCAACCTGTTGGCATTGCTGTTACAGGTTTAAACTATCATGCAATTACAGTATGTGGTCTTATAGTTCCAAGACATCCAACACTCATAATTCCTATAACCCACCCTCATTCCTCTGGTGTTAGTTTAGGCATCTTTCTGATTTGATTAAACTATTTGTCTTGCTTGTGAAACATTATAACCCACATAAAACATAAATGCCTATTATTAAGGCCACATGATGTTGAATTAGTTATCAGAGTAATTCATCATTAGTTATAAATATAGCTAATAATATTTTTGGGTGGCAAGTGCCATAATGAATCATTTTGAAGTTGGGTTACAATGTAAACAATAATGCATAGTGAATTATTGTATTATTCTGTATAAATACTAAAACAATGTAAGAAAATATCTGGAATTTTTTAATCTGAATTACTACTAACTGAATATATGCTTTCTATATATTTGTATATATTCCAATTTATTGCTTTTTACTTGCAATAAGAAGGTGCATTTAAAAAATGCATTAAAGCTTTTTGACAAGAATTTCTTTTGTGTTTCAGTGGATAATATTTAATTTATTGGTTCATGTTTTTAAGATATGTAGTACACAGTAGAGTGCACCAAAATGGCATGATTATTTACTTCATATGTGTCTGAAGGTCATAACCCCCATTTATGATGCTCATATCTACAGGTTCCTCAGTTATTGAAAAACAGAAATAAATATATAGCCACCAACAAAACTGAAAGGTCCATTTTCCAATTTTCTCCACACAAGCAACTCTGTGCTTCCGTTCCTTGGACCTTCTATAAAATGAATAATGGAAAGATCAGAGAAGGCCAACATTTTGAATATGCACTCTTTAAATAAAGTAGCTCTAAAAGCTTGGGCGATCTTTCTGCTGTATGTATTAGTATTCTGTCTTTACTATTTTTGTATGAATCATGTTTGCAAAAACAGGAAAAAAGCAATTTTGTGGGTGATATGCAGGATGAGCAATTTGAATGCACACATTTCCTGATTAGTGACTTCCAGTGGTGTTTAATTTGCTTTTATTTCCTCTAAAGTATGACTGTCTCCCTAGGAGCTTGTACCACTTTAGTCATTTTGCTATTTCTAAACAATGAGGCTTTCACTTTTTCTGAAGCAGCACCAAATTCTCTGTAGAATATAGGTAAGCTTTTAATCATTGTGTGCCTTTATGTTCACATTTTTTAAATAAAATATCAATTTTAGCCTGAAAGACCAATGTGCTAAAATGATGATGGTGATGATTATTATTCATTCTACTACTAATGATGATAATAACAAATGGTCAGTTTCTATGTATTGAGCCAATAAACTTGATAGACTTACTGTACATTTAAAAATGGCAGCAGCCAGCAAGTAATGAGAAAATTCAGAGCAAGGTAATGACCTGCATTATAGCCAGACAAAAAAAAAAACTTTCCCTATTCCCTATTCTTGTCTATTAAATACATCAACATGAGTCATTTGAAACTTTGAAGTTTCTTAGTCATAAATGCTTTTCATTGTTAAGGCAAACTCTTGCTAAGTGTTTTTTTTTTACGATAGATTCTGCCCTAGCCTGTCATGACCAGATCATGCTCAAGAATTAGTGCAAAAACTGGTTCTAGCTGGATTGATGAGTACCTGTAGTCTGTGCATTTCTTCCTGGAAAATAAATTGTAATTGTTTAATTTGATGTTTGTAGGATGGTTTTACATTTCTTCTTTAAACCGGTATTAAGCAAGAAACACAGGATTTTACAGAATATCGCTTCCAGGTAAAAAGCCAATGAATAAGACTTTAATTTCATTAACTTTATATTGAAATGGTTGTTCTTCAAGCAACTACAGAAAAAATGCTAAAAGCAATTGCCGAAAAATCCATTTGTTCTACACTCACAGGGAAAATGCTCGTGAAGGCATTGACAATATCCACCATATGTAGTTTTGGTAAAGTGGCATTATTTTCTTAACTGTATTCTTACTTCACTTGTTTTACTCCAAAATTCAGTAACAGGGAAGAATCAAACTTACCCCAAACTTTATTAAAAATAATCCAGTTGATGACTGACATTTGAGCCATAAACTAAACGAATGTCCTATTTACATTAGGCATAAATGAACAGCATAAATGATCTATTATCCTTAAGTTATAATCTTAGTTATAGTCATAATAGACAGTTATAATAATGTGGAAATTACAAACACCAGCTATGGTTTAAAGCAATAAAGCAAAACAGAACAATACACTTTATTAAGCATGTTAAGCTCAGTCCCAGTTCTCAGTCAGTTTTCCAAAACAGCCCCGAGAAACCCCAGCCAAGCCAGACACAGTTTCCAAACTCCAATTCCAAAGGCAGGGAAACCTGGTACCTCCTAACAGGATTGATTGTCTCCACCCCAAGGCACTAGACAGAGGGACATAAACAGATGAGGAAGACTGCACACACCCCAAACAGTTTTTACTATTCTGAAATCCATCAGCTGTAATCAGTAAAACTCCTAACTACCCAGTCTATAACAATTGGTCAAGAACATACAGTACTGTATATTCCATGTTTCCACATGATGATCTGACTTGTACCCAGTTGACTCCCAGCACATGCAGGCTCTGCTTTCATTGAGTCCAAGCAACCATCATTAAGAGTCTTTCAAAGTGTAGACCAACATAATGGCACTAATAATGCCAGTATTTGCATGGTGATTCTGTATATATGCAGTTATAGTAGCTAATTGAAACAATCTTCCCAAGCTAATGGCAGATGCAGTTGGTCCCAAATGCAAACCAAACATAATAGAAGTACAGTAGTAGAAAAATACCGATAATGGATTAAAACAGTTTAATAAATTTCACATCCTAA
This sequence comes from Lepisosteus platostomus, assembly GCF_059453375.1. Lineage (NCBI taxonomy): Eukaryota > Metazoa > Chordata > Actinopteri > Semionotiformes > Lepisosteidae > Lepisosteus > Lepisosteus platostomus. The sequence goes on along the minus strand of NC_142622.1, from coordinate 21,775,324 downwards.
CTTCCTTGCACATAATAACACTTTGAAGTTTCCTATGGGTGCAGTCTTCTGTGGTTAGCAATGTTTCCAACAGTGTAAATGATATCCGGGTATGCAGGTACAGTAACTGCCAAAATAAAGGAAATACTTGTGTAAATGTGTGATACAAAGGATATTGAAAGCAGGTGTTTCCACACAAGAGTGGATTCCGAGTTAATTTAGCAATTAATAACCCATCATGCTTAGGGTCATATGTAAAAACAGTGAGCAGGCCCCGTTGCCTATTATTATGGTTACCATAGCTAGAAAACGAGCTCAGTGATTTTAAGAGGAGGGTGATTGTTTGGGCTCTTTTGGCATGAGCTTCAGTAATGAACACTGCTCAACATGGTGATGTTTCCACTTAGGAGCAGGAGTTAAGGTGATGTTGGTAAAGAAGTCTGAGTGGAAGAAATAATCAACCAGGGGCACCTGTGAATAAAAGTTCATACTCCTTGACCATGGTATCAATGCATTGGTTTGAGGTGTAAGGCAAAATAGACTATTTGCTCTGAATGAGTTGACTGCACGTCAATTTAAGGTGTAAGCAGGCATTTTCATCAAGTATAGCCTGTCGAGTACTTCACAGAGAGAGGAGTAATATGGTTGGGTGGCAGTGCATAAACCTTTTGCAAGTAAACTGGTGAAAAGAACAAAAGCAGTAGTCTAATGTGCTGTTGAAAGTCATATGGTCACATGAGTCATCCTTCATCCTGTTCTCAACAAGCAGCCAAGTACATATGTGGCACATGCAAAAGGAAGCCTACAGAGTTGAATGCCTGTTTCCCACAGTGAAGGGTTCTGGTGGCTCTGTGGTGGTGTGGGGTGCATTTTCCTGGCATGGTTTACGTCCACTCAACCCCTCAATGGGAAAGGTAAATGCTAATAACTACAAAGCCAATCTGAGAGATCATGTTCATCCTATGGTGAAGCACTTCTGTCCTGATGGGAATGGAATCTTCCAGAATGATAATGCCGCCATGCACAGGGCATGTGTGGTCACTGAACAGTTTGATGAACATTAAATGATGGAGACCATATGCCATGGCCATCCTGAATTTCTTGTGGAAGAATGGTGTTGCATCCCTTCAGTTCCTGATGCTATTAGAATCTGAAGACAAGCTGCATTGAAGCTGTTCTGGCAGCTCACATTGGCTCAATGCCCTGTTGATACACTATGTTGATGTTTCTTTTATTTTGGCAGTTACCTGTATGTTTATGTCTTTCATTTACATAACAAAAATAAAAATTGTAGCTGTTAATGAAAAATCCTGTACAATTTAAAAAATAGCTCATCATTCAATTTACTTTTTTTAAACTTTGACACAGAAGCAAAAGTTAAAACATTTTTAATGTCCCATAGGAGTCAGTAACAATTAATTCTATAACCTGACATAAGTAGTACAGGTGTCTATATCACAGAACAATAATGAAAATACCTACAACGGAAAAGCTTTCTCAATCTGTTAAATCATTTCTACTTGTCGCACAGTAGACAGCATCATCATTGATGCCATCACAACTTTCCAGGCTGCACTTTCATTACCCAGGACTAGGATTTCTTCATTGGTTTCAATTTATCTGTGAAACCCACCGGGGCAAAGTTTGGCCATATCTATTAAATAAATTATGTATATCACGCTGCAAATTCAGCCCGCAGTCAAACAAATGGGTTTGCTGCAAAATGCCAAAAGCAGGCACTGATAGCAGGGAGCCAGATGTTTCCGCTTCAATGAAAAGAATCAACAGAATATGTCGCCTACAAGGCAAAAAATGTCTTGACGAGCTTGAATTTCTATATTTTCACACTTTATTTTAGGCAATATACCCAGGAATGTGTTTCTTTTTAATAATGGGTAAAGAATTAATTTGTTTACATCCTTGAATATAAAATATTAATTTCTAATTTATTTGCTTAGAAAATGTGGATCCAAAGCAAATATGACAGTGCTTTTCTATAGCCTTAACTTAAATTCAATAATAATGAGACAATATTTCTTAGTGTTTGGTGCTTATCTGTCACCAAAAACTCAAAAGATTTATTTCACATCTTTGTTCATTTTTTTCTTACATGATGAGTTTAAGCTAGACAACATTCATTGTGAATAGCTGCTTTTTCTTTCAGGAGATAAAGAAAAGTCATGTAGAGCTATGGATGTTCTTAATGTTTACTTTGGATTTAGCTTGCTTGCCTTGAGGGTGGCAACCTGGCTATATTGACAAAGTAGTTATTCCCCTTTGTTAGAATTAGTGAGTCAAATGGCTGCAACAATTGTTATAAAGATGGGGCTGGTGGTCACCAGTATTTAATTGGAAGAATTAAGAGCTTGTGTGGCTCACAACTGTTTCATAAATTATTTCCAGGTGAAGCCTGAGGCATTGTTCTTTGATTGAAAGCTTTGGGGTGTGTCATTTACATTCTATATTTGTGCACACAGTAATTACAAAGGCATAACCCCTTCATCCACTGGACATGTATTCATCTGAACCGAAGGACTAGTTTTCTCCAGCCTTTTGTTTTCAGCCTGAGTGATGATCAGCACTGTTACAGGGATGAATAATGCAGAGAGACCCCCATCCCTCCAAGCTGCACTTTACACAGTCAGGCTCATCTGTCAATGCAAGTAATGCGATACAAAGCAAGTGCTCATCCAATTTGTAAAATTGAAAAATAAAGAAGTCATTGGGAAACAATGGGAAACACTCAAGCCTTGGATTTCTTTAGAAACAATTTAATTACCATTTAAAAACTGACACTTAGTCATTAAGTAGTGTAGGTGTCTATAAAAACAGCTTCAGTCTGGTATATAATACCCTACAAATAAAAAAATTAAAGGTCAAAAGACATTAAACATCATTACCCATGTTTTCTTTTTGTTGCACCTTGTAACCTTAAGAAGAATAGCTTTGAGATTTAGACAACTGAGATTCCTTCCAAATAATCCTTGTGACACCCCTTGAAAAAAAAGGGAACTTTTTGTATTGTAGTGTTTTGTATACTTCAGTTCTGTCTTCACAAAGCAAATTGTCAAAGAATGAAGGTTAAAATTACACTTTCCAGTCCTCTCAGGACAAGGCAACTACTGGGAATGTTTGGAGGAATAATAATAATAATTAATAATTGCTTACACTTATATATCGCTTTTCTGGACACTCCACTCAAAGCGCTTTACAGGTAATGGTGTCACCACCACCAATGTGCAGCTCCACCTGTATGATGCGACGGCAGCCGTAGTGCGCCAGAACGCTCACCACACATCAGCTATCAGTGGGGAGGAGAGCAGAGTAATAAAGCCAATTAATAGATGGGAATTATTAGGAGGCCATGGTTGGTAAGGGCCAATGGGAAATTTGGCCAGGATCCCGGGGTAACACCCCTACTCTTATCGAGAAATGCCCTGGGATTTTTAATGACCACAGAGAGTCAGGACCTCGGTTTTACGTCTCATCCGAAGGACGGCGCCTGTTTAGAGTATAGAGTCCCCATCACCATACTGGGGCATTAGGACCCACATGGACCGCAGGGTGAGTGCCCCCTGCTGGCCCCACTAACACCTCTTCCAGCAGCAACCTTAGTTTTTCCCAGGAGGTCTCCCATCCAGGTACTGACCAGGCTCACACGTGCTTATGTTCAGTGGGTTGCCAGTTGTGAGTTGCAGAGTGATATGGCTGCTGGCAATGTTTTATGTATTTATGCTGTGCAAATCCTTCAAAGCTCAACTTTGAAGATATGGACAAGCAAAAAGGAAACTATAGCTTAACAGCATTCAGGTGATACTCTATAAAAAATAGTTTATTCTTATATCTTGTTGTGAATGCAATGTGCTTTTTTCAGGTTTACATCTGCTTTAAAATTATATTTTGTCTTAATGCTAGGTTCAGCAACAAGTAATTAGTAAACAATTTTACTTTAGATTTTGATAATGGAAAATATATTTCACACATAATGTTTGTTTATTGGCTTTAAAACCATACAGTATCATACTGTGTTTACTCTATATGCAGTATATCTATACAGTATACCATTCATACTGTGGTTTATTAACTTATTGTTCTGACATACAGTATCTGGAGATATGACTTCATGTGATTCGTGTGTGTGGCTTTGTAGTCATTGTTCACCTGTTTGATTCACGTGGCCGATGTTGTAAACCTACAGTACACACTGTGAAGGAAATATGTTCCGTTTTAAACAGAGCATACCGTCTCATAATAATAATGGAGCTAATCACCTTTAATCACACAAACAATGTGCTGTAGAAACTGGCAAAACTGCTTTTATCTTGAGATGTACGGTAACTGTTATGCTGTGGTCCTGAGGTTTCAGGGCTAAGGGAAAGTGGTGCTCTATGCACAGGCTCACAGAGGAGCCTATGTCAGGAGTCTTTGGAAATGCTATTGAGAGATGATGAATAATGAAGGTTAATTGATTATAAAACCACTAACATCAACAGGAGATGCATATTTTCTTTCAATGTGATAACGTTAAGAACCTTCTAGCTCGTAGGAACAAGTAATAGGTTTATTCCATGCTGAAAAAAAGAAGAAAGAGAACACAATGTTTCTGTCGTGGAGCCTTCTTCAGATGTCAGATGTGAAGAAGGCTCCACGGCCGAAACATTGTGTTCTTTTTTTCAGCATGGAATAAACCTATTACTTGTTCCTTTGCAGCCTACGCATGCTGACGCAGCTACCCACCTGAACTACTTCTAGCTCATAGTTGACAATGCTACCACAGAAACTAAATTGTCAATCAGTTTGAATGGCTTGTTTGGACAAGGTTTTCCTTTTCCATTGCAACAATCACAACAGAAAATGTAGTTAAAATAAGCATGTCAAACATTTGCCAAATAACTACAAGTGAATGAGTTAAAGAAGGTTGTGCTCTACCACAACCGGGTTTATAAATATATTTTGTAAAGTATATAAAGTTCATATAGTTAGAACAAGCACATCAAAACTTTTCCAAAATAACCACAGTAAGTGACCTAGTTAAAGACTGATGTAAAAATATTTGAAGAAGGTGGAGTACTGTTACTTTATTTTTTAACTACCACTACCAGGTACAATATATATATAGTATGAATAATATATTTATAATCATAAATAATATCGTTCATGATGTTCAGAGACATTATACTGTACTTTTGTTATTTTTATTTTCAGCTACCAAAATTTCCCTATAGTAACATAATCCTATATTAATATTCCATATTAAGTGGATGTAAAGATCCACTTAATATGGATATAGATATAAAAATTAAACACAACAATTATTTCACTAACATCTAACATACCACAAGTGCCACTTATCAATCATCTTTAGCCAGTGAATCACACAGCCAAAGTACACCGCTCCAGGCTGGGGAGGTCTCATGCAGCAGTGAGTGTTAACGTACATTCTAAGTGGCTGCATCTGTATTTGTGCATCTCAGCATTATCTTCAGATACAGATACAGTATACCCATATACTCTGACAACTTGTTAGATTTTAATGACTTCTCTTCATTGATGGAGGTAGGTAGGACAGTGATGAATTCATCACGCTCTGGAGTCCTTTTTTCTTCTTTGATTTTGTCGTTCATTGTAGAATGTCATTCATAATTTTAATTACTTAACAAACACCACATCATAATTAATTACATCAAAGTAAGTCTTCTTCATGGGCATGTGCATTTGTAGATTGCTTGCAGATATACTTGGGGATCTGAAATATCTTGAATGGTGTCGGATAACTCCTATGATGTTTATTACATTAGCAAATTAGAAAGTAAGTGTAGTCACTCCAGTGGCTTCTTCTTTTTATGATGAAATATCTGTAAATGTCAACTGAAAAACTACCTGATCTAGCAGTACAATGTCAGATATTTACGTGTAAGCATTTCAACCCCAAAAACCAGCACATAAGCAAAAGTTGAAGAACGTAAGGCAAACACTGGGAGCTGCAGATAATCCTAACTAGTTTTTCAGTGTAAAGACCAGTAACCAAATTCAAATTCTAAGATCTTGAATTTTTATATTTAGATTGATTAAAAAATAAATAAGAAGATCTGAACTTATGCTGTACCATTAACCCAGCCAAATGCTTGCTGGTAAAACCTTTGTAAAAGTCCTTGACAGAAAGGGGGAAGAGTACTTGAATGCCCACATTTTTGTAACAGGAGTGAAATGCTATTCATTCAAATGGAAAGGCTCTGGGACTAATCAGTATACCATAATAAGCAAAAGTAGATCACAGGCATCTGTAATTAATATCACTCTTTTAAAAAATGGTTACCTTATTAACTTTCATTCTGCACTGATTGGATTGAATATTGCTTACAGTGATTATGTTTGTTTTCCAGATTATGTATTAATTATTAAAGAAGGGTTATGCAACCACGGCATTGACATGATGAAGGGTTATGCTTAGTTTGGCTGAAGTTATTGTCCTCTGTACAAGGGCAAGGTTCCGAAATATGATGAAGGAGAGCAAAAATAAGAAATGGCACTCATTTTTTCCCCCACTCTGATTCTTTAAAAGGTTAACTTTACTTTTTTAAAATATTTGAGATTCCACACTGATTTTGGTGTCTTCAAGTAATCAAATTCTACATTACAGTTCAGTTAACCACAGTAAAACAAACCCTAGCAGTTAAATTACTGATTCGCAGCACGCACTACAAATTTATTCTGCAGATATACTGTTCTTAATGGAGCCTACTACCAGTCTCTTTGTTCTCCTGGGACAGACAGGTAAAATATGTCTGACATTTAAGCTAATAAAACTCAGTTTTGAAATGGGTTACTTCTGTGGACTTCGAAAAGACATTGACCTCTAAGCAGATGGTCAAATACTGTATATTTAAAAAAAACACCAGAGATTTTAAAGGAAGGGCATACTGTACGTGGAAGTTGTATACAGTACGTGTCCAGAAGGAGAGTCCTTTAGTATACCCCCTTAAAATAAAATTATTTCTCTTCAGTTTTAACAACATTGATAACACATAAAATGGAAGACTGAAATCATGTTTCTGAGGCAAGACTCTATAATGTTCCCAGAGATAATGTGAAGGCAGATTTATAATTACTTTTGCTTAATACTGCTAGTAATAATGATAATAAATCACTGTATGGTTCACATATAGGAGAGGATGAACTTTATCAATGACTGAATCACAGCAAAGTGGTGACACATGGCGGCTGTTAAGTGCGAGGACCTCCAATACACTATATTGAAGTATTGCTTTCATCAATTTGATTAAGGGGGGATTTTATGGAGGCCAGATTGTGCAAACCCAAAGTGGAGTTTAGCCATGGGCACTGTATCCTTGCAAACAATGCCAGGAGCAGCTAGACTGGATCTCAGTTTAACATCTCAGCAGAAAGTTGGCACTTCCTACAACACATTCACCCTGGTCACCAAACCTGGGCATTGATTTGAAAATTATGATCCCCCTACTTTAAAAGTCTCTAATCATCTTCTTTTCTTTTTTATGCAAAGAGTTGCTGGGGTATGGAACAAACTTCCCAGTCTTGTTGAACTATTTATTTGTGAACATTTATTTGAGAAAGGGATTTAGCCTAAACACATTAACACTATTAACACTTAAACCTCATTGAAATGGTTTGATTGAACTGTACAACACAAAAATAAAAGCCATTTGCATTTTAACATCATTAACGTTGAAAGTGAAGTGATATTATGATTTGGCAAATATTGATTTGGCAAATATTTCTGAAATAGAAAATATAAGCTTTTTTTTGTACAAAATGAAATTAGAATAAAGCATTTAAGGATATTTTAGATTAAATAATTAGATTAACAATGAAGACTTTGGTATGACTTTCCAACATTGTGTGGTGTTTTCTCATAACAAGAATTTTTTAATGATAAAGTTTATCTTTATTTTTCAGTCTCATTACTTTTGAACCTGGGGACTTAATTCATAACTTAATTTTGCTATGGCTTGTGTGTCCTCTCAAGGAATTACTGTATGAAATGTTTTGAACACCAAGACAAATCAATTGTGCACCACACTGCCATCTAGTGACAACTAAGAAAGACTCTTTGCACTCCTTGCAGAACAGGTCCAAATTTTGTGCCATGGTGTGGATTGCAAATGTAGAGAAATTAGGATCCTGAATCCAAATGATTAAGCACTACAGACAGTAAAGAGTTACTCCTGCCCTCCTCTGGAGTAGCAGCACGTACACACATTCCAGCAGAACCATATGGCCATTGTTTTTAGCCCCTGTGATGAATTTGACATCATTTTTTGTATTTTTTTTTTACAGAAAGCCCATCATTTTGGAGGTCACTGAAGATCAATGTTGACGCTGGAGCCTAATCATTTCCAGAATACGATTAGCATATTTTATCTGGAATTGAGATGTCTTCCTGACAAACTAAGGATGGGAATAATTAGGGATTGATTGTGTCTCCTGCATGAATTGATGTGAAATGCCAGGCTAAATGAAGGAATTTTAATGAATTCAACCAGAGTTTCTATATTTTGATTTAATTTTATGACTATGTTACCATATACAATATATGTTTTTTGAAGCAAAATCAAAGGCACACTTGAATGACAACATTAATACCACAATATAGCTGGAATGACCAGTGAGGGGCTGATAAGTGGAAGGTGGAGGATTGGAAAAGGGGCTGTGACCTATTTTTGGAAAATGTCTACGGTAAAATCTACAGTTGACAAAAGCAATTGAGTGCTGTGGTTTTCTGTTTTAGAAGACTCCAACTGCAGACTGACCTTTTCAAAACTTAAAATCATATTTGTGCCCTAACAAACAGAACATCAACTGTATTTTTACTGTATAAGAAGTTGGCTAATGCTGCAATCAATATCAATAAGCAACTTTGAAATTACATTTCTAAAGGCACACCTAAGACAAAAGTTTTCAGCATTTAAATTTAAAAATAATTTCACAGAAAACAGATATTGCCAGATATTGCTGAAAATATGTTTCATGATAACACCATGCAGAAAATAGTTTTCTGAAAATGTATTTTCACTTCTCATAAGTATCATACACTACCACCTTGGAGACCTTCCTCCTATTACAGTGCAAATTAGCAAAATGATTTGTCTGGCTTAGCTTTCCTGATGAAGAAGCCATCCTCCACCCAGCCTAGCCTATTTGCTGCTCCTAGATGAATCTATACTGTTTCAAATGCTATGCCTCCTACTGTTGTAAGGATGAGCTTACACCATCCGTTAACTTAACAATTGAGTAAGTAGCGTTTTTTAAATGAGAAATGCTGTTCTTGCTTGTATACCAATTGGAAAAACTCCCCCACTGGCATTAGCATCTGTGTAACTGCAACATCCTATACATCCTCCCAATGGGCTGCACCATCTCTGCTTCATCATATCTGTTATCAAGGTGGTAATTAGGATAACATCATGACCTCTCTCCTTGCTTTCATTGTTCTGCACTATAGGAACCATGCTCAATTACGTTCCTAAACATTCCTTCTCTTTCTTATCGGTTTTTTTAAATCAACAGTTGCATTAAAGCTGCTAATTCTGATATTGATCATACACATGTAGTTCTTGCTCCTAATGGTTTAAAGATTATATGAATCCCAGTCAATCTCCAGACTCCACATGTGCACTGTTTTCATTAGCATCCATAATCTTGAACATCAGCTCCTGGAGTGTTTTTGTTATTGTTCTGGTCTCCACTGCAATTTATTTTCCATATTGGCTTTAAGCACTAATTTGAGGAAATACCTAGTTAGATTTGTCATTCATGGATCTAATTTACTACACTATTTTGCTGAAAACCCATAATTATTTCCCTATTAATCTGCAATAGTTTAACACTTTAACTATAGCAGGTGCTTCATTCCATTGCACTGTTGTTTTTTTTTTGGTCTTTAGTTCACATTAAGTAAATACTTTCCTTACAGTATGTACAGAATCTAAAATGTATTACTTGACTTTCTGAGGACTCTGATTTGATTTAAGGGTATACAGTATGTCTTACAGCAAAAAGCAACAGAGGAGTAACAAACTTTAATTATGTTCTGACTAAACACATGGATCATCAAATATTAGAAAGAACAAATGAAAAGAACATAACTGAAAGTGGCTTCAATGGTCTGTGACGATATTTAGTGCTAAATACATTTACTCAGATGAGACAGCCTATTTTATATTCCAAAGCATCCATCTTTGAACTCTCTTCTGTGTTTTGTATTCCCACAGGAGTACAGGTTGTATTTTTTCTCACAGAATTGAGGAGCAGAGATCAGCGGCCAATTGCTGTCTTTTCACTTTCTGATGAAAAAACATCCATGAATTTCACATCTCCTAGCTCTAACAAATACTAACTCCCTGGCAGACAAACGTGGAGAAAAAAATAATACAACAAAAGAACATTTTATTTCCATTGAACCTTTCACAGCCAAGGCCACATCAAAGCATTTACATGGCCTTACTGTTTTTCTGCAGAGGGATAATTGCTTCAGTGAGGTGAGAATTCAGCAGACAAAGTTCTTGTCAAGGGCTCCTGCATGTACAGTATTTGCCTGTCCACAAAAATAATCATCCGTACACTCCAGATCCTAAAGTTAAAAACTTCAAAGCTCTAGAAATCACTATAACCTGTGATTAGCCTGCATATGTTTTGTGCCATCAAAAGATATTGGGCCAGTGCTAATCAGCAAAAGTCAAAAAGATTATTTTTGCTTTACAGTCAAGCAATTTGTATTTATGATCATAAAATTAATGCAAATAATATATGTTGGATTTGGGGATAATTTCATGCATATGTTTGATAATTGTAGAAAGATATATACCGTATATACTTTGTCTTTAGCTCATTGACCGTAAGAATTGGCATACAGTTATAGTACCTTAAGTAAATTTCAGAGGGTAAAATTATTTTATTGCATCTCCCTTTGGCAATAACTGCATGAAGTCTGGAAAGCATTGAGCTCACTAGACTCTTTTTGTAATCACTTGCAATGTGGCTGTAGCCACTTTGAGTTCTTGTATATTCATGGGGAATTCTCACTCTCAGTTTTTTGTCAGCATGTAAAGTGCATGCTGAATAGAATATAAATCCAGACATTGACTTGGTTAGTCTAAGATTTTCCATGTTTTTCTCCTGATTATCTACTTGAATGCATTAGCTGTATGTATCGGGTCATTACAATTCTGCCACATGCTTCATACGGTGAAGTACCACTCAATAAGCATGAAAGCTTATTTCTTCTAAATAAGCAAAATGTTTCAGTAAACTTCAGAATTCATCTGCTGCTGCCATCATTAGTTACATCATTAATAAAGACAGTGAGTCAGTTCCAGATGCAGCTATGGATGCCCAAAAATTTCAATTATTGCTCTGTATAACCATCATGCTTGAATGTTAATGGAATTATTATGGCAATTTAAGAAACCAAACATCACATTTATTAAGGAATTAAGCTGTTTAAAAAGAAAGAAAAATCACATATAACAATTTTTCGTTAATAACAATCAATATAGTTGTATAGGCATCTGCATGAACTCTGAGGATTAAAAGCACATTAGTTCACAGATTTAAACTTCAACAGGTTTTTGTGAGCCGTTTACTTCACTGCAGCAGGCAGCTGAGACATGAGACAACATCAACATCTATCTTAAATATAGCAACTAAAAATGGCAACTCTTGTATGTCTACCCCCCAGAGTTAAGCTGGAGTTAAGTTAACATAGGTGCTTTTGCCCCGTGGGAGTAAGGATGACAACTCCTGCATGACCAGAGTTCTGAAAAATGCTCTTTCCCAAAGACATCTCAATGCCATCTATGTACCCTATTAAATAGAATGCGAAGTAGCAGGAACCCAGTGTTTCACAGTCCATAGTTCTCCAAAATGTAGATCTACTAACCTGACCTCTCACCTATTTCTCCAGCATACACACACACAGAGAGAGCAAGAATCTAATAATACTTGCAGATATTCGAGTGTGGAGCTGTGTCACTGTGCGTTTGCTGCAAAGGAACAACTAAAGGTTATGTCCATACTTGAAAAGTAGAAAGAAAAGGCAACATTTCAGCTATGGAGCTTTCTTCACATGTGAGGGAAAGACAATCAATAATACTTGACTAACAGAATTCAAAACACAGTTAACACTGCAAACAAAAATATTTATAAAGTTTTGTCCTATATTCTGTCTTTTGAGCCTATGGCCATTAATCTATTAGGGTGATATGATACACAATAATATGTTTTGTCCAGAATACATTCTTCAAGAACAATAATATAATTGGAGCAGAAGCTTTGTGTTTAGTTGTTTGCATTCTGTGTATCAATGTGCAGACAAGTAGGGAAAGCGGCTTCTCTGCAATGTCTGCCATTTTGTGAATCTTTGGACTGATCATTTCTGACTTCTCAGGGTAGCTCCAGCTGACTCTCACGACAGAGAGATTAATGGCTCAATAGGAGATCTGGCTTTAGGTCTCACATATATTTTATCTGCCTGATCTCTGTTGAAGTCAGTAACAAGCACCCATTCGGTGTGCCAGAGACCGAGGATTGTGGTGATGTAAATAGGGCTATTAGAAAAGATGGCTGAACTTCACCCTTCCTCAATGATAGTGTTGTTTTCTTTAGTTACTGTAAGGCCTTTCAGTACTATAGCACTACATGAGACCACGGTTTGCAATGTTGTTTATATGCTTGCTTGATTTCATTACCTGATAAATATGACAATACTATCAGAACTTCAAATCAAAAGCTGAACATACTCTATACTGCATGTGATAATTCTTGATTGTATTATAAGCTTATAAGTGTTTCATTTACATTTGCATACTTTTGTAAATGTGTATTTAAAATAGGAAACATTTCAAATTTAATTGCAGTGCAGTCCTAATTACATCACTCACTCTGATCTCCATCCAGCAGTCTAGCAGGTGTTTGCTGCCAATTCTTCTATACAGTATGTTTTGGATGTAGTATCAGCTGAAGTAATTGAAATTACAGGAGATTGGCAGTGCAAAAAGGCGGCATGGTTAGACATAACGTTTGGCTGCTGAAAAGAATGTTATGGTTTTCGGCACATACTGTATGTTATTTATTTAGTGGATCAATTTGTACATTAACCCTCAATAAATCAATCTAGCCAATTCTGGCTAAAGAATGTGAATATCTGACAAGCCAAAAGAAGAATTTTGTTAGGAAAAGGCTTTTACAGTATGAAGTGCATGGACAGGGAATGAGATCCGGGAAAAGGAGAGATACAAGCTTTAAAAAGACCAATCTTTTGGTCACAACACACCAATGCACATCTCAGCAATCTTTCATGTATATTACAAATAAGAAAATAACCAATATTCAAGAAGGAATAACGAATGTACAAAGTAAAGAAACAAACGTCAAGCACAGTGACAAAGTTGCATCAATACACTCCTATTCACAACCGCACAGCTTGTCTTCAGTACTGCTACACATGGAAGATCCTGAATTGTTTCCTGACACCTCTGCAAAAGGCCCCGCACCAAAAAACGGAAAAAATGAGCTGACACTACTGGAAATGCAAAAAGAATATTATAATGATACGGGCAGCCCAAATCAATGAGAGAGTCGACAGCCTAGGAGGAACGATAAGAAATAACACAGCCAGCATAGAAGCATTTAAAAATCATTAGATTTTGTATTTAAAGAGATTACCACTCTGAAAAAAAGAAGTTAAGGAAATTAAACAAATAAAGAATGAGAACAGCAAATAAAGGAGCTTATGCAAAAAGTAAATGAAGCCGAAAGATGTACATAGGGGAGAATCTGATGATTTCCTTAACTTTTGTTTGCGATATAAGGTGATATAAAAACCCTGATAAAGTTTTCTCGGTGCAGTAAAGAAATCTCAAAGCAATCAAGAATTGACTCAAATCCGGTATATTGGAGAGTCAAACTACTAAGGTGTGTGTTGCTCCTGCTATTCTCCCTGATCACAAAGCTATAGTATATTTATATTGGTTTATGTAAATAGGTTGTCATGAAAGATCATTATTGAAATTGGAGTTATTGGAAACTTAACATAAAACTTCTCCAGGACACCAAATTCATAGAAAATGCAAAACATTACGGGAGTTGTAGGGAACAGGCCACATTAACTAAAATATTTTGGAAAAATTGGGAACTTATGAAATTTAAAATAAGACAACTGGCTGTGAAAAGAGGAAAATAATTATCTAAATATAAAAAAGATAAAAATGAAGATAAAGTCATTACAGACATTGCTTAACTCACCCAATCTCAAAATATCAGTAATCAAGAGAAGATGCTGCTGTTACAATTAGAACTGGGCACAATATATGAAGAAAAAGGTAAGCAGCATTTATGAGGTTAAAATAGATGGAGCAAGGAAAATTATAAAATACTTTTATATTTTTTGAAAAAAGAAACTTTATTTAAATTGATTAAAATAATTTAAATCGATATATAAATTGCAAATTAAGGGGGACATTCGAATTACGTTAAAGATGTTTCTTTATACGTGACCCGGTTCTATCAAAATGTATATACTGTTTCAATTTTTAAAATGTGTGCAACAAAGAAATAACTATAACTGGGATCAAACCTGGTATTAATAAACTAAAAGACTGGTAATGGTGATAATGATGGTTTATATATAGCGAATTATATAAACGTTTTCAAGGTGAGATAGCAGAAATTCTTTTACTTGTGTTTAATGAAGCCATAGAAGCCAAAGAATTGTCCCATTCAATGAATCAAGGACTAATATCACTCATACCCAAATCCAATAAGCACACTATGGTATTAACTGGAGGCCCGTAACTTTATTAAATAATTATGTAAAATTACTTGCTATAATATTTACTAGCAGAATAAAAGAACGATTATGCCAGATCATTGATCATGCCAGATCAGGTTTTATGATAGGTAGAATATTGTAATAATATTCTCTTTATTTTGATCTGATAGATTACAATGATCTTGTTAAGGATGACAGCTTAATATTATTTTTAGATTTTTACCAAGATTTTGATACAGTTCCACACAACTGTCTCTTTAAAAAAGTACAACTTTGGTCCATTCTTTCAGAATGATGTTAAGAAACTATGTAATGGATGCAATAGTCCAATCAATCTCTTTTATGGACCATCACCAAGATTTAAAAGTAAAAGAGGTATTAGGCAAGGCTGTCCACTATCCCCATTCTTATTTATACTGGTAATGCAAATAATGGCCCTTCATATCAATACAAACTGTTATCAAGGTATTGTAACGCTTACGGCCGACAGGCACTGTGTAAGAGCCGGCGTACCAGAGCAGGTGACGTCACTGCCCTTCCCTGTGATAGCAGGACTACAGCTACTGTGGTGAGATCTCTCTTTAGCTCACGGGGCTGGGTCACTGCAGAGAGACGCGGGAGTCCCGGGTTCGAGCCCCCGACGGTGGGGGGCCAACCTAATGCGGCAAGGGCGCCTGCCAGAGCCCCCGTTGCGTTACAGTATTAATCTATTGGGAACAGAAAATAAAATTTGTCAATTAGCTGATGATACAACCATTTTTTTAAAGAAATGAGAAGGAGGTTAAAAAGGCTGTTGAAAGAATTGATATTTTCTCATCTTTATCAGGTTTAACTCTAAATATTGAGAAATGTGAACGTTTCCCATTAAAGAATGTTATTTTGAAACTATATGTGACATTCCTGTGACACAAATAGTAAAATACTGTATTTAGGAATGATAAGAATCAAACAAAAAAAAGTACAGTATATTACATTTTACTCCAATTCTAGAAAAAAAAAATGCATGGTTAGTGAGAGACCTATTATTAACACCCCGTGTGCTTCTCTCACAAGCAGAAAGAATATCTCGCTTAGTATATACTGCACTGGTATTAAAGGCACCCCGTTGATAAACGACAATATGATTTTGTCTGGAAAAATAAACATCACTACTAAATAGTTCTTACTAATATACAGGAACAAGGTGGCCTAAATATTCTGGATTTCTAAAACTTCAAATATAATATTTCAGATTAATTGGATTAAAAATTACGATATCTAAAAAATATAGACAGTTTTTGGAATGTAATCCCTAAAATTGTCTTTGAGTGGGTGGGCGGACTTGAGTTATTACTGAAATGGAATTTTGATGTTAACAAGATCCTTATTAAATTATCCAATTTTCATAAACATGTGCACTTTTATCTTGGACACTGGCCTATAAACACAATCTCTAGCCACACACACATAGTATTTGGAATAAAAAGGATATACATTACATTAAAAAATATATTTTTTTCAAAGATTGTTTGATAATGGTATTATATTGGTGAGAATTACTTAGCGAGAATTACAGATTATTAACTTTTGCAGATTTTTAGAGACCTTTAAGATTCCAGTCCTTAAATGCCCAAAGAATATGCCACAGTATTTGATGCTATCCCAAAGGGAGGTTTTACTCTTCTTATAATTATGCAATCAATTAAAATCTATTGTCTTATTGGCCATTATTCCCCATACCCTATTTACCTACCAGTACAGTATGTCTTTGGACTGTGGGAGGAAAAAGGAGCACCCGAAGGAAATCCATTGGAGTACAGGGAGAACAAACTCTATGTACAGTAGACGAAGCAGATGTTTTGAGAGGAAAAGGGCACTTCCCATTTAGTCTTTCTTGTACTCTATTCATCTCCATAAACCCCCTAGTTTAAAACATTAAGCTATTAGTCCTCATTGACAAGATGAGTTGTGGAGCAGACTTAATACTATGTGTTGTGCTTGCCACAAGCATCAGATTTTAGACTTTTTGAAAGAATTGTAATATCTGCTAGAATATCAATAGCAGTATAAAGGCCTCTTTGAAATATAGTGCCAACACATTTTTATTACCTTTAGTGCTAAAAATTGACATGACTAAAATTACCTGCCTTATTCCGTAAAGAGCAGAACCTGTCACAGATCTTCTCTGCACCTTAGTTGAAATATTTTAAAACATTAGTTCTTTTGCTAAATTGAAAGCTGTGAATGAAATCTTCTATATACATTAAATGTGTTTATAATAGAAAAATGATCTCTAAATCTCAATAAACTGGGAAATCCACAGAAATTTCCTCGTGGTTACATTCAGAAACAGATACAGCACATGCTGGAAATATACCAAAACAGCTTTACTAAAACATTTGACTTCTATGTTAGTAACTATACTTTCAAATAAAATCTGTCCAGTAAGCACCTACTGTAGGTTAAGGCCTGTTCCCCTTTTCTTTTACTTTACCATTATACTAAGGTACACTTACAGTATATACATCTTATACTGTAAGCTGTCTCTACAGGTACATAATCTTTACAAATAATCATATTCCAATATTTGAATTCAGTATAACTATTATCATAACTAAGAATAATTCCAATGGGCAATTCTAAGCAGTGAAGGATTAATTTACTGTACATATCCATCACAGTAGTCTTCTGTCACGATTGTAGTCCCTCCCCCTTAAGGGCGCTCCGGCTCGTTAAATTTTTAGTTGATTTTGTGCACCTGCTCCCTGTTACAGCCCACCTTTAAAAGCCAGATGCTCTCTCTGTTCCGGGCTTTGCATTGGAACACGGACGCCCGGAGGCTTGCCTATCACCGAGTCGTCCTACGTCCGCGGCTCGGGTGGCATTCGCCTCCTAGGTGTCATGAACCAGCCGAGCCCGGGACCTGGAGCGCCTGATTCTGTTCCCTCCTTTTCCCCCCAACCCTTTGCCGGATCCCGCTCCAGTTTTTAACTTTGTCTCGTCTGTCTACAACCCCTCGCCAGATTCTACTCCGGCTTTTAACTTTGTTTTGTTCTTCTTGGATTTATCATCCGGTTCTGAAACTTTGCCTGCATTGGACTTCCATTTGGACTCCCTTTTGGACTGTTCGCCTGGACCACGCCCCCAGGAGCACCTTCGTCACGCCAACCTCCCGGTTCCTCTACCAGCTCAGTTTCTTGTCTCCTACGTGTGTGTGTTCACTCCCTTCCGGATTGTGTCGTCTGCATAGGGTCCTGAAAGATGCTTCATAACACTTCTAATTTTACATTAGCTTACAAACACAAATTCTGACAAGGTTCAATAATTTCCAGTCATCTGCCAACAGGTTATACAGCATGATTGAGAAAAGCATACATTTGGCTTATAATTGACATTTTTACTTAACTCTAAACCTTTTAAAAAATGTCCAGGTGTTTTAACACATTTTAACAAATCTTTTCAAAATAGGTTCCAGTGGAATTAACAACTTCCCTAACTAATTGTGAGCCTTACAGGAGAATCTTATGTCATTCTCCTGTAAGGCTCACAATTAGTTAGGGAAGAGAGAATTCATACTGTTTCCAGACTGCAACAGGAAGCAAATTCTGTCATCCCTCACATTATAGCAACCAGTTTGATGTATTTTCTCCTTCCCTTTTGGAGCCTAGATGTATGCTGCTGAAGTCTGTACAAGATGTCAGTCCCATGCAGTGCCAATGCAAGCACACAGACGTACCAATTAATCTAGCACACGTCTTTGGAAAATGGGACACAGAGAAAACCTACACATGGGGAGAACATGAAAACTCCACACGAAATGTGCCAAAGACCTGGAGCCAAGAGCTCTGTGGCAGCATTACGCCATCGTGGCCGTAACCACATCTGTTTAATCCTTTTAATACTGAACTGCTGAGAGTACTCATATGCTTCATTGTACTGACAAGAGAATGACAGCATCCTTTGCACCTTGTTAGCCTATAAACAGCAAATCTCCAATTACTAGATTTTCATCTGTGTTTACCTATACCAGGAAAATAACAATATGAGTACTCAAATACCTGTAAATCTTTCCGAATAGTGAATTTGATTCTAAACATAGAAAGTTTGTTTCGAAAAATTGTTAACAGAAGATACCCTCGTAAAAATTAGTTTTCATCATACTGTACAGTATGTATGCTCATTGCACTCCTTACTAACCCATGTGTTACTTTAATCTTGATGTACTCATGTTGAGAACATACTCAGGTCTGCAATTACTAGTGTACCCTCTTGCTTAGTGTTCTCATAGCATTTCCTTTTAATAAAATTGTTCTAATAGGTTAGAGGTTCATTTTGGACAACATTTCATTTTTTCTTATTGTACTACTATTGAAACTACTTGTTTCTCTTGCAACTGTTCCTACAGTAGATAGAGTTGTGTGGAATTGAATTGCAGTATGAACGTATTTTTAGTTCTGCTTCACAAACTTCTGTGAGAGAAACTAGCTATGTACGGTATGTGCCCTTGTCTGCATTTATGTAAAATTAAAATTGTCCTTTCCAAAGCAAAGAAAATTCCCATTTTTGACCATTCCAACACAAAATACATTACATTTACAATCAGCTTTACTACCCTGTGGTGTCAGTGCTCTGAACTGTCATTTCATAATTTACAGAAGACTTCATAAGATATTAAGACAAACACTATGCTCCCATGCAATAATCATTTAATGAAGCATGGAGGAATTGGGTCACACAATCCTAGAGGATTAAGGATTAGCTCTGGACATTTGCAGCATCAGACTTGTTAAATTGCTAGTTGCATATTGAACCATGGTAGTCAACCAAGCCATTTCTTGAAAGAAGGCAGAGTTCCCTGTTCCTTTAAGAAATGGCTTCCTGATATTAGTTTTAAATACATTTCTTTTCATTTCCATTTGTGACCTCTGGTTTGTACTTTATATCATTGCTGGTTCTGCTGATGTCCCATGGATTGATTTGATTATTTTAGGATTTTTAATGTGTGAATCAAGCAAAACTGTAGTCTTCTCAAATCAAGACATCTACAGGTAGTTATTTTTGACTTTCAGATTAGGACTTTCCTTTAAGGCCAGTAATGTATCTGGTCATCATTCTTTGGACTAATTCCAGAGCAGCAATATCTAAATAAAAAAAGTAAGATGTTAATAATGATTTGCATATTTTTAACATTACATCCTTTGATTTAAATTCCACAATTTTATCTATATCTCCTAACATTTTATATACTCTATGTATGATTTATATATTAATTATATATATATGTATACTGTAATATTGACTAGATACTGAAACTATCAACAAAAACACCAACAATGATTTTATAAGTATATTATTCTACAAACTATAAAGCTATTTTAGACAAAATTACTAACTAGATGAGAATCAAATCCATTGATATAAATTATGAAGTCCAGTGGTCCTAATGCAGATCCATGTAGTCCCCCACTAACTAATGTACTGTACATCTCCCCAGTTAGCCTTGTACTGTTTGTTTTCTTTCTATTAACTAGTTCTCAATACAAATCTCAATCTAAACATCACATTGAATGTCTTTGTCTGCATAATTGTTACACTTGTTCAAACAATTATAACTAATTATAACTAAGGTTAGGCGATTATCAAGCTTTTTTAAATCAGTATTGACTATCCATAAGACTTCTGTTGCCATAAACAGTAGCTTATCCTCTTGTTTATCTATAATTTCCATGAATTTATAGTTAACAGTAGTAAAACTTAGTGTCAATAATTATATGGTTTGGTTTTGTTTTATATACTTTTTCATGAGTGCTACATTAGCTTTCCATTCAGTGGGGTTTGTTAATGACCTAGGCATACAGTAGCTTCACTTATCATTTGAAGGATAAAGAGCTGCTTTGAAAAGCAGTATATCTCTCCTGCTTTATTTTGTTGAAAAGATTGAAATTTATTGAGGTACCTGCTGATTTTATTGTTTTAAGAGTTGTTTTGTGCAAGAGGAGAAGGCTTAGTAGTGTTACCACACTGATCTTACAAGAGGCAATATGATTTCAAAACTTTAGTCATTCATGGTTGAGAATAAAGCAATTTTAAAATATTTCATTTTTTCTTCTACATATACAGTAGAACTTTTTTTGCATTTTTATACAGTAAGACATGCACACATTTGGCTTATAACTGACATGTTATTGAGCAGAAAAATGAAATAATGCCAACATAATCAAATGCACTATTTGTCAAAAGTACAGTATAAAAGTATACAGTATAGTATTTGCTTAGTTAAAAATAGTTTAGTTGAAGCCAAAAAAAGATTTGTATTGTTGATTGCAATGAAGATTATAAATCTCTGTCATTCCCCTGTGTTAACACATACAGCACTTTCCCAGGAGTGTAAGAAAACAGCAGATGGACTGCCTTGACAATTGAGTCCCAAGTCTGGCTTCCAAAGATATGCTAGTGGCATTTCCAGACACATCACTCCGATTCTGGGAATTTGAAGGCTTTTCTCTGAGTTTGTGAAAGGCAAATAAAACAGATTTTACAGCATATTCTGATTAATCCTGGCACCCTGTGAGTGAAGATCTGTAACAGCATTTCCAGGCTGAGAGCAGTGCCCTTTTCATTGTGAGACCCATTGAGTAAAACAAATAATGCACCCTTCCCAGTAAATGATTCATGTTCTTGGGAAAAATAGGCATGGTAAAATTTTGTCTTTTCTTTGAGAAAATTATTTGTTTTTTCATGTCTTTTATATAATGTTCAGTTAATAGTTATAACTCTCTGCCTAGCTAAGATTTCAATAGCACACCAGACAGGCAGTTAATATTTATTGATTCTCAAAAGAAAGATTTAACCATTAGTTTAGCTCTGACTAAGGACTGGCCTACAGGTTCAGTGCCTAGGAAAATGTTGGGAGGGGTTGAAGAATCACAGAGATGATCAGATGTTTGATTAGGAATGCAATGAAAGAGCCCAAGGGGCTGTGGATTGAAGAAATGACCCTCAAAACAGCTACAGCAAAGACAACTGGAGTTGTGGACTGGGAACTACCCAGGGAGAAAAAAAAAGCTGACAAGGGAATTTGCTACTTACAGTATTTCTTATCTTTTGTAAGCATGCTGCCACCTTTTACATAATGCAGAGTGCTTGATCCACCTACACCCTGGTACACCTTGCAGAATTGGTTTTCACATTGAATGCTTTCTCATTCAATAACCCTTTTTACCAACAGGTTAGTGGAGTTGCCATGGGACCCAGCTATGCCAATATTTTTGTCGGCTGGGTAGAAGAACCCTTCTTCACTTCCTACACTGGCTTTGTCCTTGACCTCTACAAGCGATACATTGATGACTGCATCGGTGCTGCCACATGCTCTAACGACAAGCTTGAGCACTTTCGGCATCATTTCACCATGTTCCATCCGTCCCTCAAATATACAGTTACAGTAACATATCTTCCACTACCCTTCCATTTCTAGACATCAACTTCTCCATTAACTACCCCCGACTCTCTACTTCAGCCTATTACAAACCCACTGAATCACACAGCTATCTCCTGTATAGCTCATTTCACCCCAAACACACTAAAAACTCTCTCCCTTTCTCAAACTTCCTTCGGCTATGATGACGACACCTAAAGAAGGCTCCACGGCAGAAACGTTGTTTTCTATCTTCCCTTTTCAGCATGGAATAAACCTATTACTTGATCTTTAACATACTGTAATAGTATTTTGTTCTTTCATGTGTCTGTCCTTGTGACTAAGAGTTGAGTCAGGCATGTAAATTAAGCCCTCTATACAATAGTGCTTTTTCAGGGACTTTCTAGAAGTAACCAGGGAGGGGCAAATTGGAGGACCTTTCATCATGATGTCAACATGATCAAGAGATATGACTTGTTAAAATAGTTATTTTAATAGTTTGAGAAAAAAAGCAAAACAGATGCCATTTCAAATTAAAGCTTTTTATTTACTGTACCAGCATTTGATGTTGCACAAATATCTGGACAAGAGGACAAGAGGAGTGTGACAGGTGGGCAGTTACAGCCAATCTGCCACTAGAGTCTGCTATATGGCCTTTAATTATTTGTAAACATTCACACCAGGGTGATTGATGTAATTATTGGTTAATTGGTAATGAGTTTAGAGTTTTTAAATTTCCCATTCTCACATGGGTATTCTCAAAGACTACGTTTTTGGAATGCATCATCTTATCTCCAAAGATGAGTAATATTTTTCTTTTCCTGTCCATAATTCATTCTGGCACATGAAGTCAAGAACATTCAAGAAATGTTGTCTTACAGTACATCACAACATGATTTATTTTAAGCCAAGTATTTGTTACATTTTTCCAATTTTTGTTATGCATGTTCAATATATAGCAATGCTATCATACCCCAGAGCATTTAACATGATTGCACCTTTTAGATAAATTGTGAGTTCACTGTGGGATATTTCTAAAATCTGCAGTTTCACACAAGTGTAAATGCACTGTTCAGATAATTTTTGCGGTTTCAAATTGAGAAACAGATCTAAAGATACAGCACTGGTCATGTATGATCAGTTTCAGTTTTTCTATGTGATTACAATAGGCCATCTTCATTCATACCTGCTGAAATTGCTCCCTTTTTTGTTACTTGAATGGGTTTGTAGGTTTCACACCTTGTTTGAGTGAAAAAGTTAAAGATTTGTTTTTGTCGTGTGTGTATATACTGCACATTTCCCTAGAACCTTAGCAATTGTGTTTCAGCTCTGAACTTAACACAGGGCACAAAACAAGTGTGATTTTATAATCGTGTGACTTCAAGGGAAAACATATTTCAATGCTGCATTTGGTCAGTTATGAAATGTGAAGTGCTCCACTCTCGTATATACTTTAGAATCTGATTTAATCATCTAGATTCCTTTGTTTAAAGGACTACAGGATATAATCACACCTGCTTTTTTTCTTCAGGTGGCTGTCTGTTTTCTTCATTGTGACAAAATAATCATTAACATTTAAAAAGAATGACTTACATTTAGTAATGTGAACTGGATGCTTCAGGAAGCATTAGTTGAGTGAATGGACAACCTGTTCACACCCACCCCCATATTTGACTCTTGAGTTAACTTTCTTTTTTTAATGGCACAAAAATAATGATTACCTGAATAACCAGGGATTAAAAGGTGTTTAAGGTATACTGTATACAGTAAATGCACATCTTTAAATTATACATATCAATAGCACAGGGCATGTAGTTTTACATAATTATGGTGTGAAATAAGGAATTACTAATTTATAGCTGATTTACTGTATATTCCTATTAATACTATACCTCCATTTTCTTTTTGGAGAAAAGTGGTCAAGTTTTGAATATAACTAAGGGTTTTTAAAAGGTGTCTCAAAGGTTTATAGACCTTTGAGTGGTGGTGGAGTGAGTTCTCTAGAGCTCGCAAACATTTACATCGGCTGAATATCGCACATGAAAGATTATCATTTCAAATATCAAAAGTACATTTTTCAATGTGGTTTAACCAAACCCTGAGTTGAAGGTGAAGTCCCTCCAACTCCCCTTGGACACAATGTTTCCCTTAATTTCTAGAAGTGAATATGAGAGGAGCTGAGAAAACCAAGATGTACTCGACAGTGATGGCATCTGCCATCGCTTTAACATTTCTAAAGCTAAACAGAAATCATACATTTACATTTGAAAAGGCAAGCAATTCCAAATCTGTATGTTCTCACATCTGGTTTCAGTATTATATGTTCCTTAAGGCTAAAAGCATTCACATAAATCACAAATATGAAGAAGGTCTTATTCCTACAGAGGAAACTAATTTTCCTCCATCTTGGATACATTGTTATATCAGTGTGAACTTAAACTGTTATTCATATGCAAACTTCAGTTTACATTGACCTGCAATTTTTCTCCAACAGTAGGAATGTACCAGCTGTAGCAAAGCAAACTACTCCTTGGGAACAAACTGGACCAGTGGTGTTACTGTAAATGATATACAGTATCAAACATTTTTATCAATACTCATTGGTCCTATTATTATTGCACTTGCTTACAGATTTTCAAAATGACTTAAAATACACCCACACGGTATCTTACAAAGTGGATCAATGTAGCTAATAAAGATAAAGAATGCCAGGCAAAATTTAATAGCAAGTTATAATCTCCAAAGTCAAAGTCTGAAATTACAAGGAGCCAGGAGAGCCAGGTGAGTCATAAGGCCCATTTGTAAAGATTGCAGAAGTAAACTGCTATAATGTTAATATCTCCACACCAACAGTGAAGGACTCGGGCATTATTGAAAGGCAGCATTGTTAATCAAAGGATGTGTGACAGGCATGGGTTTGTTTATACTAATGGACTTTAATTGTATACAAGTGATTACAAAAAATAAGTATATACATAAAGTTAATAATGAATAAAGTTGAATCAAAGTCATAGCTACAAAACTCTTGATTTAAGTTATGGATTACATAATCTATTTAGAATTGGAAGACCTATTAATATAAAAATTCAATTTGAGGACATTTAATCTACTTTGAAGGCATTTGGAACAAACAGCACACTTTTATGCGTTAAAAGATCAAGTAAAAAAGCCCCTGTAGAAAATCATGACTCAAAGATAATGTTTCAGCTACTGCACCCTCTTCTGGTTGAGTAATGGGTTTGGAAATTTTCTTGAACGAACCTTCCAAATTTTACATGGGCTTCTGGCTGCAGTTCTGTCTTGGTTCCCAAAACAAAAGACCATCTTTTTAGCGCACTCCAGGCAATGCCCTATGAAATTTAAATTTGATCACTTGGGCAATGCGATTGTGAACATTGGTCTCTCAGGCTTTTTGTGACAGTGTTGTTGCCATGCTGATCTCCTTCCACAATCAAAAATAAAAAAAACTGGTAGGTTAGTTGGCTTCAGGGAAAATTGGCCCTGATTCAAGTACAGTATGTCTCCTGCAAAGGACTGGCATCCCAACCAGAGTGTACCTTGCTTTGCACCTCTTGCTTGCTGGCCAAAGTGGTCAGCTGGGTAATGAAGTAGATAAGCTTCATTACCCAGAATTGAATGAGGAAGTTAGAAAATGGAAGGATGAATTGTTAGTACTAGTACTGTTAGTTCCTACCCCTCTTTACAGTTTAATCTGGTTAATGATTATGTGCTAATTCATCAGAATAAGGTTTTTCCTGAATTTTCCTTCAGGGATTAATTAATTCTACATAAGATTGTTTTTTATTGAGGAGTGAGCTGGGATGACAGCAACTTCATGCTTCATAAACTGAGTGATTTACAGACACTGTTGTTCCAGTTGAAGTCTTAAAATAAACCTGTTGTAACTTCCTTACATCTCTTTGCTCCTTAGAGCCAAATTGCCTGCCCCTTCTTGAGACAAAACACAAGTGCATATTTATCCTGTGAAAAGTAAGAAGGGGTATTTGACATTAGTCTATATAGGTAGGGTATTGATGATAAAGCGTCATTTTCAAAAGGAAAAAAAACCACATGCCATGTAGTGTAAATCCACTGTTATTAAAAAAAATCATAAAAGAAGATCACTTTATTAGCCATATACAATTTCTTGCATATGGAGTTTCTTTTCACATACCCCAGCTTGCTCTCAATGAGACACACAGACAGGGAGAGAAAAGCTTGGGGTCAGAGCGCAGGGCCAGCCATTTACAGTATACAGCAACCCTGGAGTAGTTAGGAGTTAAGGGCCTTGATCAGGGTATTCCTAAACCCCTCTGACACTTCCTCACAAATCTCATTTAGAGCCATACCCAATAAATATCTATTAACTCAGTTTTCCTTGATTCGCTCCCTCCACATCAAGTAAAAATAAAATTGCATTCTAGCATAAGACTAAATATTTTCCCCAAACAGTGACTCAAATCAGGATAACAAACTTGCCCAACAGAGTAGGATTCTTCTGCCAGCCACAGGATTTGAACCAGTAACCTTTCAGCCACAGATGCAGATCCTTAACCACAGAGCTACCACTCCCCCTAATAGGTTTAAATAAAACCAAAATCATTCTTAAACCCCTCTGACACTTCCTCACAAATCTCATTTAGAGCCATACCCAATAAATATCTATTAACTCAGTTTTCCTTGATTCGCTCCCTCCACATCAAGTAAAAATAAAATTGCATTCTAGCATAAGACTAAATATTTTCCCCAGTGACTCAAATATGACAAAAATCAGGATAACAAAGGCCTAATCATACAAAGGGTTAGCATTATTCTGTGTCATGTTCTAGGTACTGTAGGTAGATTCTAGGTAGGTGGCAAGTTAAGCAGCCATGAAGAAGACCATACTGAAGTCAGAATCCAGGCTAGAGAGACGAAGCGATCATCAGGGCATTTATTTCAGCTGAGGTTTAGGGCACAATCTAGCATCATGAGAAGAAAAGTTTATCTTGCTTTTCATCCTTTTATTTTCCCTTGGCAGAGCTCTCTTTATACTCGAATAACAGAAGTTAAAATTCTTTATCCCATGCAGCCCCCTCTTCCTGCAGCTCAATGAATTTCCTTTCTCTTCTTTCTGTAATCAAAAACTTAAGTTGTAGCTACCTGTGTTCTACACATTGTCAGAATTACAAGGACATATTGTTAACAAAGAACCATATTAAACAAGTTTTTACAGATTTGAGCTCATTGGTGCTTTTGTGTATCTACTAGGTTAAGTAAAGGCATAGGTTACAATTGTGTTATAATTACAATAATTTTGAGATGATAGTGGTGTTATATAAAATATAATCCTTCAATACCCAATACTAAAAACGTATCACATTCATGCTGGTGGTGGCTTACAGCCCTTGGTTGTCCTGGGGGCCTGTGCCATTCCTACGTGATCACAAAAGTCTCAGGACTTTTGCTGGCTGTCTTTTGGTCTGATCTTCCAAATAACTCCCAATCCAGTTCCACTATAAATTCTCTAAACATCACTGGGAAAGCTCTCTGTCATTGAACTACCTCTCCACTGTGGTTGAGCTCCACAGTACGCATAAGCTTACTGACCAATTTCTTTATAATCCTAAATCTCCCCAAAGGTTCTTAACCAGGAATCTGGATCTCAGAACCTGCCTGAGTGGTGGACTGTAAACACCTGCCAATTGGCATCCTTCCCTGACTGCTTTGAATTTTAACAGCTGCATCATCCCATTTCCTTGTTATCCATCACTCTCTTCACTTCACCTCGGCTGCCTTTTATGGAAACCAACAGAACTCCTTGAGCCCAGGCACCTGGACTTCAGCCTGCTATTGCACCACTGTTGTGTGCGGTGCACCGGCTTACTGTGACAAAAAACAGTTTATTTGATCTGTGTATTAAAGAGAAAACCTACTGTAGGTTTTCACATTCACAGTATTCACATATTTCCATTATGATGATACAAGACAAAAGATAAAATCTTCTGAGACTACTTGGAAATGTCCAGAAGAAAATAAATTGTTGCTTATTTGCCCTACCTATCTAACAGAATGGGCAACAAATAAAGATTTAGGAGAAGAAGCTACACCTCCCTTCCAGTTAACTGCTGAATCTGGCTCATTATTTCCCCATCTTTTTTTTAAAACAGTTTCCCAGTGCATACTTCTGGTTAAGAGATTTCTTAACACTCATTTGTAACATATCAATGTGGTCAATTTCGTCCAAGACATTTTGGTTTGTGGTTAAGCTCTTTTCTGATATCTTGCTCCTTTGTTTCTCTTTTAATTGATCCTTTAATTTAAAAAGGAAAACAACCCATCAGTCAGTTTCTGTTCACCACACCTGTAAGTAATTAATGATTATCCTTGAAGGCATCATTGACGACTTGGGCAAATCAATAAATCAATTAAACAAGCATATAATTAATTGTCTAATTCACCCAGTCCATTAATGACATTTTTTGGCCTTTCATCTAATTAAGAATAAGTTGTTTTTTTTAAAAGAGATGAAGTTGTTCTTGATAAGTAGCATCTCCAAATACAGTGATACCTCTGTCATCCAACCAGTACCAGCACTCCCCATGATGGATGTCTGACCCTGCTGCCTGGATGTTTGGCAGTCTTATTCATATCTATGTGATGGTCTTAAAGTCATGGGTTGTGATCCATCATCCAAAAAGATGGCCAACCAACCAGGTACTTGTAGGGTAAGGAAACCCTCTCTATCTGGCGCCATTTTAACCAATCACCAATCATATTTGCCAGAAATAAAAAGCAGTGCACATCACTTCTAACTTGGCTTATCCCTGTTGAACTAACTCGGCTATCTGATAACCGAACCATGTGACTGCAACAACTGTTGTCTAAAGTTTGAGGCTTAAACTTTTTTCTCCAAAAGAGCCCAGGTAGAGAGTGAGCCTATATGTATAGATACAATTCTTCCCGAGATCCAGCCTACAGCCATGAGTATCTCATTATTCAGCAGTAGTAGCTACGATGGGAACAGTTTAATCCATTTCTGTGTGTCTTGCCCAAATCCAGCAGCAACCCTGTGCACAGATTTAGTTCCAGTTCAGCTCAACACTAACCCTAAAATCCCAATAAAGAGCATCAAGCCAGCAGAGCACAGTTATGACTATGCGATGGACCCAATCACGTGTTTCCTTATTCATGGGAGTTACGAATCCACGTTTGAGGATGAGTTTAACTCAATATTCAACATTACTGATATTGAGAATTCAGTTGCTATCCTAATATAACCCCCTTCAGAAGGACCAGAACCCCATAGCACATTACAGGAACTTCTCAGTGTAATCCCTGCCAGAGGAAGATTTACAAAATACTAACTAAAGGGCTCTGAATAAATATGACCCTCATGTTTTTGGGATTTTAAGACTTTACAGTGCTTTTAGGAATGCAATGTAATGTTTTTAAATTTTATGAAGATGTTTGAAATGATCTAATCATATATCTTTATTTGCTGTTTTATGTTTTTTATCAGAGGTATGTATGAATCTGGAGTACACTCTAAGTTATGCTACCTCAGTCACATATAGTGTGAATAAAATTGTAAACGTTAATCAATTATCAGAAAACTATTGGTAAGGGTTGCAGCAACCCAGAGCCTATCCAGAAGCCCAGAGTGCAAGGTTGAACTACATCCTGTATGAGTACATTGCAGGGCACAAATTCACAACCACAGGTTGACAGACACTGGTTAGGCCTGGAAGGTAGGAAGAATGTTGAGCACCCAGAAACTCCCATGTGAACATTGGAAGTAGACCAGTAAAGTTTTTCTACAGAAAGTGTGTTCAGAATGTTCTGATAACAGATCCTTTGCTGTGTTGCAATTCTGTATCATTTGCAGACCGTTTTTTTTGTCTAGCCTCTAGTTTGTTAGTTTTATTTCTTTTTGAGGGTTTGTCTTTCATCCATGTAATCCATGAAAGATAATGCTTTTTCTTGCTTCTGGATTTCCTTGCTTTTGCTTCTTTACTGGACAGAATACAACATTTCATTTCCATATAAATGCGCTTTCAGTATTTTTATACATCTTGTCACACTACAACAGAGTGGGTAGTGCTAGCTCAAAGGCTGTTGGAATTTTAATGTCAAACAAGATTAATGTCCAGAGAAAAATTCAAGGGGTATGATGAACTGCAGTTCATTGGGATAAACAAAACAAAGAAACATGTAATAAAAAGATTAGCTTGTCTGATAAAGATGTATTAAATGACCACAGTTGCAGCATACAGTACATATATACTGTACATTATATTGGAACAAACAGATATTAGTCCAATGCTGAAAAGTAAAAAGAAAGTTGTGAAGCTTTTTTCAGGTGTGTGGGCAGGGAAGACGACAGCAGAAATACAAGTCAAAGGGGTAGTAGGGAACACAAAACTCAACATGAAAACAGGAGATGAAAAGGAAAGGCAGTAATTTGTAAATTTAATGGAGAGATCATTGAGTGTTGGGATAAAGTGTAAACCAGGATTAGTTTGGGCTTCTGGTGTAGGCTTTGACATAATCTTAAAATGCCTGTGAAAGCTTTCAGACAAAAAGGTTAGGGGAATGAACCAGGAATAACAATTTGACGTGAAAGTGTCATTACCTAATTTGCACTGAATAATGGACATATACGGTGCATATACTGTACAGTATAATGTTATGGTACTGTATGTATGGTATGTTCACTACTGTAGCAATCTGTCCTATATTCCTTAACGTTTTTACTATACCTTGATAAATCCTCAGAGGATGACAAACTATGAGAATTATGGACTGCTGAAGCTTGAGAGTAACCTGGACAGAAATTACAATATTTCCAGTCCTTCACCTTAGAATATTGCTGGATATATTAAAATGAAATGTAGACGGACTTGAGGACAAATATTCATTATCTTCTCAGTAGATTAAACTTAAAAGATGACATCATGTTTTTGTCTGAGAAGTGTGCACCATTAGCCAAAACTAAATTTTTAATCCAGTAAAACCAAAAACTGGAATGCTGGAATTCTTGTACCTCTATAAATGCATGTTATGTCTTTTGCTCTCCTAACCCACTCCCATTATTTCATTTCCTCTTTCTTTATCCCTTACACCTAAAAAAGTCCACAAATGTTTCTTAAACATAAATTGAAAGTAGTTGGTTTACTTGTTCAACCACACATCATAATGTACAATATCCAACTCAAGCTATATTTCACTCTGTTGCAGTAAGATGCT
The DNA here is from genome assembly GCF_059453375.1 of Lepisosteus platostomus. Taxonomy (NCBI): domain Eukaryota; kingdom Metazoa; phylum Chordata; class Actinopteri; order Semionotiformes; family Lepisosteidae; genus Lepisosteus; species Lepisosteus platostomus. The sequence goes on along the minus strand of NC_142622.1, from coordinate 21,743,918 downwards.
TGTTGTATTATTTTTTCATTAGAATTAATTATAAGTTATAATTATGTCTCTTAAAACTGCTGTGTCTCTAGCCATCATTCTGACTTCTATTTTTATTTTATTTATATGAGCAGGAGGGTGGATTAGCATGCAAGCTGCTACAAAGCAAGTTGAAAAGTATAAAGAAGAAAAAAAAACACCTATGTTCAGGTGTTCTTTCAGGTGTATTGCAGCTTACTGTATATGATGCATTGCACCTGACCTGCTTCATCCTGGCACATAAATCTTAAATTAGACATCAGTCTGATCAGCATTGTCTGACCACCTGCCTGTGAGAGACTGATACTAAAAGTAGCTTTAAAATCTATTGGTCACAATGCTGCCAGAAATGTCGCTCTTGAGACAGACTAACTTGCATATTTATAGATTATTCACTGATATGAATATTTATAGACAATTTAATAGTGCTCCATGGATCACATGTCTGTAAACAAAATAATATACAGTAGGATATGGATATGAATGTGAAACTGAGGCTTTCATAGTTCTCAAAGTACATTTTTGGAGAAGGTGAGAATGATCAGGGAGTACAATATGTTATTAAAAGTTAAGGGTTTTGGGCTCCACCATGTTTAAAGATGTATGTTATTCATGTACGGTAACTTCTTTTGTGTTCTAACATCTTTACTGCTAAATAGAAATATATTTTTTGTTAATTATTATTATTATTATTATTATTATTATTATTATTATTATTATTATTATTATTAAAGACTTTACTTATTAGGATTTCTCCAAGTGCATTTAAAAAAATGCTGCTAGTATGCTCTGTCATAGGTCTCAGAAACATACAAATCCAAAAATCCTACCAGTTCTCCTCTGTTTGAGTTCAAGTTAGTGTGAAACAGCTGTCTGTGGCTGTTTATTTTGAATTTCTGGTCCACATTCATAGAACATTTACATTAATTTTACAATCCTTTTTTCTTAAGAAAATCCTAATGTGTGTTACAAATGAATGTAAACATATTTTCTTTCAGTAATACTGTATTTAGTATAATTAATGCTAACAGATTTGTCATTTTTTTACTTTCATAGATGGAAAAATGGTGTTAATTTAGCACAATAATAAAAGATTTTATGAACATGGACCTATACTGTATATACAAAGCTGAATTAGTAGTCTCTTTCTTGTAGCATTGTGAATTGGCCTGAGATAATTAATATTTACCTAACCATAAATCATGGAGGCTCACTTCCTCTTAAACCTCACCATAACACTGAAATGTAATCCTTGTAAAATATATACAGTATATCAAGTAGGTAGCTACATCAGCATGCGTAGGCCACAAAAGAAACGCATAACAGGTTTATTCCCTGCTGAAAAGAAAAGAAAGGAAACGCAATGTTTCGGCTGTGGAGCCTACTTCAGCTGTGAGCTCACACCTCTCACACCTGAGGAAGGCTCCACGGCCAAAACATTGTTTCCTTTTCTTTTCAGCAGGGAATAAACCCGTTACCAGTTCCTTATACAGTATGTACAGTATATACTGTATGCCTGTGTACTGTGCATATAAAAAATCCTTTTTGTTCATTTTGACATTAAACAGCAGGATAAAGTGTGTAGACCAATGACAAAAATCTCGCAAAAATACAGTTCTGTTTGAGTCTGCTATTAAAAAAAAATTGAAAAAAATCACTCTGACAATTCATTTTCTGTATTTTGTTTTTTTGTGTGGCTTCTCCGGGTATGCCCTGTCACAGTTGTTTGTGTTTGTGTTTAGATTAAAGTGTTGAGGGGGATTGTTTTTCAGTTATCTAGATTATATTTTTTGAGTGAGGCTTTGTGAAAAGAACTGGTTTTAAACAATCAGATTTGAATTGTTTATCATGAGTGACTTGAGGCATTGGTTCGGAGGTGAGTTTTTTTTTTCTACAAAGCTATTGAGATATTTTTGCAACAGAGTTAATATGTTCAGGTGATAGAGGAACTTTTGTTAGAGATGTTAAATAATTATTCTAAAACTGTGGAATAGAGACTATACAATATGGTGATGTATTGCATGTGGATGGAATTGTTTGTGGAAAGTTCCTGTCGATCCTTTTCAGAATCTGAGGAGTAAGTTAGTTTCAGACGGCTTCTTTTATTTAATGTATTGGAGGAGAATAGGAAAGTGTTATTTACATAATGCTCAGCTAACACTTTGTATAAATTGGGGAATTTGGCAGAGATTTTCAAGCGTGGATTGTGAGTGAGGGTAAGTGTAATTGGAGTACCTTCATACTGGAGCAAACAGTACATGAAAATAAGGATTTTTTTGGCTCTTGTGCATATGACAAATATACTGAACTAAATTTGGAGGCTTCTGAATTGATAACAATCATCACAGTACTTTGCAAATTATGTGAAATCAGAATATTGGACACATGGTGGTGGTCATAGAACAGGGAGACCTTGGAGGAGGATGGAGAATTTCAGATAGAGAAAGACATTCAGGAAACTGTGTGGCAGTTAGTGACATACAATAGGACAACAAAACCCTCATAAATTCCATTGACAAAACAAGGATCATAATTGTGTTTTTCTTTGGTCTTTAAAGACCTTAGAATAAGCTGAGGAGAGTACTTCAAAACAAGAGACTGCATAAGTGGGAGACTTCAAAGAAGCTCTACATACTGTACTATAGGAGTGTGGTTGAACAGATATTTAAAAAACCTATGGAATTTGCCTCTTAAATTTAAAAGAGAGTTCACAAAATAATGAATGCCAGATTATGAGCAACTTTGAACATCAGGCATTTAGAAATACCCCTCCATCCATTTTTAACTGCATTTTCTAACTGCAAAAGAGCTGGAGCCTATCCCAGCAAGCCATAGACACAAAGCAGGGATACAACTTGAATGGGATGCCAGTCCATCACACGGCACACACAAACACACACACTCACACCAGGGCCAATTTTACAGAAGCCAATTAACCTACCATCATGTTTTGGATTGTGGGAGGAAACCAGAGTACTCAGTGGAAACACAAGGGGAACATACTGTACAAGCTCCATACAGATAGCACCCCAAGAATTGAAACCAGGGCTCCTCTAGTGCTAACCACTGTGCCTATCCATTTCATGTTATAAACAGCAGCCTTTCTTTCCTGAAAATGACTGTCATCTCTTAGTAGATTTACACTCGAGATGGTGTATTTGTGCTTTGTATAAAGGACCGTGATTTAAGGGAGACTAAAACAACTATACTGTGCATGGATAGTGACAATAGTTCAAGATATTACAGCTTTATGTGTTCATAATAAAAGTACTGTAAGCAATAAATTAGCAATAAATTTACGCTGAATTTGATCTCTTATTCCTAAATGTGGATGTGGTGAGAAAAGATAACACTTTTTTTTCCTTAGACATTAATTTACACTATATACTGTACAGTACTTGGCATAAAATAAAATTTTGCACAACTAATGCATACAAACTGCAACAAGCTTAAAAAGTTATTATCAAGGAAGTGAAAAACATATTTTCCGTTGCAGATGTTCTGACAATATTGAAGAGACTATTTAACTATGCTGTTTAACATTTGTCAGTTTCAGGGCTGGTCAACAAACGTCATAGGTTAGTAATATGTGTGGCCACCTTTGGAAGCACTAACTGTTCATCTGTGTCACATGCTTTGTACAAGATTACAGCTGCTGTTTAGTGGATTTCTGCTCCATTCCATTCCTAGAACATCACTGGATTCTAAACCCTAGTTGATACATGTTAGTTCATCCCTATTCCAGCTCAATAGGGCATAACTGTCACATTTTCTTGCAAGGAAGCAAGAAAGCCATTGTTAAACACGCAGCATGAAGTTGTGTGTTGTACAGCTCAAAGTCTTGTCACATAAAAAGGAGACTACAGTAAGACCTGCAAGTAAGGTTCAATGTATCAAAGTGAGCATAGGTGTAGCTGTGTGCAGTCAAGGTGTCAGTGATCTCTACACGCAGAGTCTTGATAAGTGAGGCAATGATTTTTTTAGCAGGCTTGATATTCAGCAGGTTAAGTCACCTTGTCATCTGTACCTAATCAACTCAATCACTATTATCGATTACAGAATGTGATTTAGTGCTCATACAACAGTCAGTTACTTTAGTGCATCACATTCAGTCATGAATGATTAATTAATCAAAATGAGGCTGAAAACCTTTTATCAGTACTCAATAGTTTGTATAAAATTTCCTAAAATCATTCATATGGAAATAGTGTGAGTAGAGTGAAATAGTGTGAAATGATTTCAATAAGTAGAGCAGAGAGGTATGTTCTGTAAAACCTGCTTGAAACCTATTGCTTTGTTATCAAATGTAATTCAAATATATTGAATTAATATTATATTGAAAACGTTGATGGGTCAGCATATTTTGCAGCACTCCAATTTGTAAAGCCAGTGTTTCATCACACGTTTTTAGTAGTTTTTGCAGTGTCTACAATGGCAAATTCTCATTTGATATTATCCCATTTGTCTTCTTTGAACAAACAAGGGAAATTTGAAAAAAAAAAACACCTAGAATTCACAGGGAAAAAAAAAACACTGAGATCTTTTGAAATCTTTATCAAAAAGAAAGTTTTTTAAACATTCTCTCCATATTAAGAATTAAAGAACGATGTTGCCCTTTGCAATATGGATATGTAAATATATGGATATTTCATTAATTGCAGACAGCTTTAAAAATTATAAGTAAAATAATAACCTCACAGTATTGCATCAAAAATAGGCGAAGACACAACTTTAATGACAGTTTTATTTTCTTGTATACCAGACCCAGTTCTTTACCCTTGAGATGTCTGTTGTTGCTTTCCCTTCAGTGTTCTGTAGAGCCTCTTTAATATGTCTGGTTAAGTGGTAAAACCACTCCTTTTCTCTGCTCCAGATGTTTCTTTTATTCCAAGGTGGGATGAGTAACAATTACTCCCCGTGGGCAATTCGTTTTGCTGTCATGTGGTTTGCGATGAGGTGGCATATGTCATACCTAGCATAAGGAGACAGCAAATGACTGTCAAGAGAAGAAACTGCCATGGTGAAATAGATTCCAATTAATTTCTGCCACTAGAAAATGCTGAGCTCCTAGTCATGACCATCTGCTCTGTCCCCTGGTACTTGAGTAATGTAGAAGAATGTTATGGATAATGTTCCTACATTGCAAGATTGGTCTGGATGTGATTCTGACTTCTTTTGTTTTTAACTTTCATCGCAATTGAAGACAACATGATGATACACACTATCCAATGTAATACAGAAACAAACTCCTGTGGAATGTGCAGTACTGCTATTCATTCAGCAAGATGTGATTTTTGCAATGACTGTGAATTTACTGTACATACAGTTAGAAAAGTGTAAGTAAGTAGGACACTTCCCATATTGACCCTGTATTGGATAAAATGGTTAGAAAATTAATAGTGCCTTATGGTCACTTGTTCTATTGTTCTTTTTCTTCTTCTTTATACAGTATATTTTAAATTGAAAAAAAACAGTGGAACATGCTTGTCCTATATTTATATGTATTCTTTATGATGAAGATGTTTCATATGTTGCACTCCTCTCAGTGGCCCTCTACGCAGTCATGTACCAGTCCTACAGTAGGTCTTGTCTAAGCAGCCACAACACAAAGCAATACAATGCATTTTAGTGCTTTAAAGTCATCTTAAAAAAAACAAAAAAATCCAATTCCCTCTTGATTTAGTGAGTGTTTTCATAACACTGAAATTTGGTAAGCAGCTAGTCTGTCTACAGCCCTCAATGCATCTATTAAATAATGAAGCCAACATAAAGAGTTTTATTAATGCCCTGTAAGATGTGGTTAAGAAATTAGTGCTTGGATAATGGTGATATAAGAAAGAACATAGTATCTAAGATTAATTTACGCCAAACTGATATCCATCCACCAAACTAACTACTGTACATTACACACAAAAGCATATTGAACATTTGTTTTCTGGCAGTGCACTGTACATATGCAGCAATTATGCAATAAAATATAATAAAAACATGGTCTTTGAACATATATTTGAATTATTGCAGCACTAGAGATGAGTTCCTGGTTGAATCATTTTACTTGGAGTACATATTGACGCTCTATGACATGAATGATTCCATTTCCAATATATTGAGTAGCAAACAGTTTCAGGAGTTTGCTCAAGGAATGTAGAATAAAGCTTGAGTTTGGTTTGCATATTCCAAATATACTGCACAGGAGACTTAATTAAATTTCTCTATTTCGTTGTGAGTGACAATTTGAGATTTGCCAAGAGCAAAGGTTGGCATCAGACTGTTCTCGGGGCTGAGTTAATGGCAGCAGTCTATGGAACTATTTTATACACGCTCTTTAGAGTTTATATCTGGGATCTGCTGTGGCCACACAATATACTGGAGCCCTTGGTTTTTCTACCAAATGGCTGCTTTGCTGAACTAAGATTTTGTTTTTGCTTTTGTGGTCTGATTATTTTAACAAAATAGGCAATCTGCTAAATTACATCACTATTTTTCTGTTTAAAAAAAAACACGCTGCCCTTTGCTAGAGTTTGTGACTAAAGTTGTCAGAAACCAAAGTTCATGTCTGTATCTTCTTAGGTCAGAAGTAAGGCCTAATGTGAGTCGAATAACTGCAGTAGGTTAAGCTAGGGTACTTGGAATATCCTGCAGCAAGAGCTAAAACATTGTAATTAATTATCATAACTCGCTTCAGCAAACTGACTCCAAGCTACAGCTTTTGGGTGACTGGTCTCCATTTCCTGTAGGATGATTTACTCCAATATGATTTTGGTTGAAGCAGTTAGGTGGCATTCAGTGACAGTGATTTCCTCTGGATGGGAGAGGAAAAGAAAAGTGTAGCCACAGTAGAAATTCAATAGTGGGTCACCAGACCACTGCCCTGTACTGCTGTTTGCTATGAGAATTACATCTCAAAAGTGTCTGCTCTTGAACAAAAGAAAAAGGACATGTGGGATTTGAGAAGTTCATAATACCCTTTATTTATTAATAGAATACACGAGAATACTTGTAGCATTTTATTACCCCTTCCAAAGAATCTTCAATGTAATGTATTTTCCTTTGTGCCACTTGTGTGTTTGAGATCCCTTCATGCATCTGTTCCTCATCATATTCACTCAAAAAACAAATGGAATCACCTTTGTGTTGTATTTATATAGAGAATAAAAAAAACTTTCCCTATAATTTTCCTCTATGTAACAATCTCTTTTAAAGTCTTACATCATGTACAGTATTCCATCATTTTAGTTTGTTTTGTTTAACCTCAGTGTATTAGTTTAAATGCAGCAAACTACAACCTAAGGACCAACGGTACATAGACATGAAATACAGAAAATGTATTTTCAGCCTTACCTTACATTATATTTTGTTTTTAAAAACATCTGTGAAGTAAATATTTACAAAAAAAGGCCAATAAAATACATTCATATTCAGGCTTATTAACATCAGTGAATAGCTTGGGAGAAGGTACAGTATTTGTTAATCCTGCTGACAATTATTTTGTAAATTTAGAATCTTATTGATAAACTACTACTGCAGGCTATCAAACTAAAGAAATACTATAGGCACATGCATAATATTTTGTGTAATAACAGTTTTATAGTATACTACAGAAAGTAAGATATGATATTAATTAAGCACAACAGTCCAGAACATCTTTTTCTACCCCTCATATTGATAGATACTTTATTGATCCCATGAGGGAAATTGCAGATTGTATATGTATTAGTTTAAGCAGTGATAGTGGTATGACCTAGCAGCCTGATCTCAGAAGTTAAGCAAGGCTTTATCTGGTCACTGTTGGAATGAAAGGCTTCTATGGGGAAAAAAAAAGTGTACTCTTGTCAGAAGTGTTAGTGAACCAGTAGGTGTAACTCTTCCTTCTGGTCCTAAATTTCTGAAATCATGGTTGACCAGGGGACCTTATCTGGTAATGAAAGATTCCAGAGCGCTGGTCTTCAGAATAAGGGTGTTAACTCTGGTGTCCTGGCTAAATTCCACTCTGGACTTGCACAATGTATCCTACCAAAAGATTTCCCCTTGTGTCAATTGAGTTTTCAGTTCTCCACTTGATCTCCTGTGTAGTGAGGCTTTTGGGATGTAATGGCTGCCATAGATCATTCAGACAGATGCTGCACATCAGTGGTGGGTGGAGTGCTCCTTAAAGCTTGTTGGGATTATTTGGTGAATAGAATCCAGTAAGTCTCCACTCCTTCATGTTTAATAGATAAATAATAAAACCACCCACTTGAACTGTCCTGTATCTTCTTGCAACCCCACAAGAATGAATAAACTTATATACTATATATGTAAACATCTGCTGCAATTCTTCTTATAATTATTTAAGAAGAAGGTTGAAAGAAATCAGATGGCTGTTTTAAAACAAAATTATTCTAGTTGGAAATTTATATTGAAAACATGAGCTGCTCCAGCATTGCTTCTCGAAAGATGTGTACAGATACAAATTGAAGGAAAATGAAAAGTTTTAAGTTTCTCACAATCCATAGCATAGGTTCATAGGGTGCTTATAAAGTCATTTTATTTTCATTTATTAGGTTTGTAATCATGGCAGATGTCCAAAGTGGATTAATGTTCGGGCTGCCTATATTCATGACAAATCAGTCATCATAACCAAAAAGTCAGTGAACTTGAGGAGCTGCAAAGTGACCTTTCCTGTCTTCCTCATGCATGCTTCATTTGCTCTGAGTCGCTGTGCCATTCAGATTTACACAGCACTCCCACATAAACCGACGATCCTGTCACTCGCATGCCTTTCAGTTCTCTTGTGGAAGGGCAGATCCTGACAGCACTTGAAATTCATTCTATTTTCTCTAAATGTGATTCTTTTTCCCCAAGCTGCCTTGTGTACAATAAGTGTTTACCAAGGTGTAGGGCAATGTTGTGTGTGGCACTTCGATGAGGAACTCCAGCAAGACATGAGCAGAATGTGAGCTGGTGCATTTTAAAAATTCACACCGAGAAAGGGCATAAAGAACTAGATGAAAAGCAAAGGCAAAAGCTTCATCTGGAATGCAGCAGATACACACCGTTCTTAGCTAGAGCTAAATAAGAACTCATTATAAAATAAAGCAAAAACACATGTTCATAAATTAATGATTAAGACTCCTTGACATGAGGCATAACCTTTTTAATAATGGATGATATCATTTAGTCCCTTTCAGGAGAGTGGTGATAGAGGAGAGTGAAACATGCAACAGCTTTTACATCTGTCAAGATCTCATAAAAAAACAGAGTAATAAAAAGCAAGCATGATTATAGACAGGCAAATTACACATCAGTTGTTTTGACTCAACTAATATTAAGATAGTCTATTCAGTTCCTAGAGATGGGCTTGGTTATTAGCTGATAGAAACCAGTATATTCGTACTGACAGCTCACAACTGCTTGAGTACTCCTCGAGTTGGCAAGGCCTGAGTCACCTAAGGTATTTCTGGATTGCCAAGCAACGGTAACCCCTGAGACAGAAGTGAATGAATGAATGTAGCTCTCCCCAATGAATGCTAACTCTCCTGCAGGCACTGTAAGGAGTATGCAGCATGAAACATGACGTATGACTCTGATAAATGCATGCTTAGATAGGGCAGTGAGGTTGGTTACCCACATTACATGCTTCTGTGAAGATCAGAGAGATTAACTGAATTAATTAACATTTGGTGTCTCCAAATTTGGGTATAGGAAATAAGTAAAACTAAAACAATAGAAGGTTAAATTATGGAAAATATATAAAAAGTCTAATTTTACCACAAGGTTCTCAAAGCAGAAAGCAAGAGAGGTATAAGGCATCACTATATGTGAACAATAAATATAATAAGGTCAATAAATAAATTATGACAATAATAAATATTGATCTATACGTTTTATACAACAATGTTCTTATTTATAACATCCTACAGAATATGTTGTAGGGGAATGGGGATTATAATTTGCTGTAACAATCAGAAAATGTAACTTTAAAAGTACTTACTGACTTTTAGGAACCAATCAAACAATATAAAGGCTGACATGCAGATTTGAAATATACAAAAAATTGGCTGTGAACATGGAACATGGATTTTACTCTGATCTTTGTAATCCCTGAGTAATAACTTGAGTTAAAATGTGGTTTTATTATGTGTTACAGTCTAGCTTGTAGGTTCTATCACTCTCATATAACTAAATCACATTTATATTCTCACACACAAATAAATATACAGTGCATTTACTATTGTGAAGTAAACATCAAACATGTTTGGAATAATTGTTAACTCTCAAGAATGATGTAATTAATGAAGTTATTCTCAACAATTCCTTGGTCTCAACATCCTTGGTGAGTTTAGACAAGGTTTAAACCTTGATGTGCTCATGAAAAGCTGGGCTTGGTTTGTCAGTGGCAGCTTCATTGTCCTGGGAAGGTCACAATGCAGACAGAGGAGAGAGAGAAAGCTTTTTCTTGTTTTGACGGGCAGCTTGTGTTGGCCTTAGGCAGCTCTGATAATTATAATAGAATATATAATTTTTAATAAATAATTGGTACTATTAATCATATAATTATTATGTTATTACCAACTATTGTGACAAATATAGCAATGGTGACAATCACAGCAGCAACAGAACCACAAAAATGTATTAGCATTCTTATTTTCATCACTTGGGTAACCTATGCTCATTTAAACAGCCCTGGAGCTAGCTAATTATTAGCTAACCTGTCACGATCAATCGCTTAATCATGTTGCCTAACTTGGATTTAGATCACCATAACATCCAATCCAATAAAGAAGTAAATCTCCCAACAAATCGGCACCACATGTACTGTAAGCTTCTCTAATGCTGCTAACGTTACCTTGCTATTATGAAAATTACAGTCCATAAAATGTTAATGACCTTTTTCTCGATGCTGATCCCCAACTTCCGAAGTTATAGTGAATGTGAGAGGTAAAATGGAGAATGTGAGAGCAATTTGTGTGTGTATGAGAGGTAAAGTTTGAATAATGGACTAAAGGGCACCTCATAGGTATACAGTACCACAGATACCAACCCTGCTGATTACTTATTGGTAGATTTACTTTTGGGTAATGGATATTAACATTTGACATTAACATTTTGGGAAGAAACAAGTCTGGAGACTTGCTGGAGCCCATCTACACTATGTATCATTAAATGTACAGCATTAATATAGATGTCTCTTATAAGAGGGGCCATTTTAGCAACATTCCTCTGCATTTTTAGAGAGCCACCAGCTGCTTGGTCAAAACACATAAAAATTATTACAAGTCCTTAGTAACACTTAATTCTAGGAGAAATAATAGGCCTTGATGCAATAATCCCCGTGTTTAGACTTCAACATCGTTCTTGTCAGTATCCTACATGTCACCACAGTAAGACAAGACTGGAAGGCCCCCCTTCAATACCTTCATGATCACATTTATTTCACCAAGGCAATCCAAAGGTGTTTGGTAGAGCAAGGTTTGTTGAGCTGCAAGCCTTATTGTTGTCCTTATGGACAGCAACCTGACCAAAAGAATAAATGTTAATTTCTCTCTTCAATCAAGTATATTTCATTGTTAAGAGGGCTAGAATTCTAAATGATCAAATTAGTAACTAAAGTGCAGATTAAAATGTTTTTTTCAAATGAGCAAAAATAAAATAGTCTAAAAATAGCTAGGTGTGTTGCAAATCAATCTTGTTTCCTCAAGTTTTAAAATCTCTATCCAAACGGATCTAAAGAACTATCAATAGAAACAGGGTGGAGCACTTCACTAAATATTATGCAATGATAGCAGTAATAGAATAGAGTGGTTTAAAGCTTTGCATATTTCATTACATTTTATTACATTACCTAGCAACATCATAAGTCACGGAGTATAAGCATATCACTCCAACACATTTGCTTTATGATTTTGTTACTAAACGAATGAAGTGAAATGAAGAATAGCACTATAGCCCACAGAGCTTAACGGATCTTGTAATACAGAAAATCTATATTGAAATATGGCCATATGTCTTTTTTACAACTGTACATGCAAACTTCATACCATAATTTGAAAAGTTCCTTAAGGAGCACAGATAAGATCCAAGTTATCTTACTTCCTGAAAGATGATTTATCAAATTTAGCTTAATTGAATTTTTTAAAAATATTTGTATCCTACCCTTATCTACATTTCCTTTCTTGAGTGTTAAATGCACCGTTGTTTTGTGTTCTTCAACCAACCCTGTGGATGGACAGAGATGTTAATTTCAGGTTTGTGGGAAAAAATTAACCTTTAAACTAAGAAAAATAAACAAACATCTCCAATAACAACATACACTGTTGTATTTATGCACGGCTAATAGCTTTAATACAAATATTTGACTTCTCTACTCTATTTTCAAAAGTGATTCTCAAATGTATCAGGTTATGCCCTCATTACCGTTAGATTTTGGCTGTAAACTGAATTAAATTCTATTAAAATCACTTTCATTTGAGCACACATTTTGCTGTCCCTAGGGCAGTGACATAGCTTTTTTAGCATATAAATCCATAACCCCATAGTACAGAATGGTTACACAGACAGCATCCTCATTATAAGGCATTCTATTACAGGACATAACCCTTGACATGCAATGAATGCAATCTGCCTGACTTCACAATAAATCATTTCAAATAGCCTCCATTATCATGTGGATTTTATTATAACACTCTTGGTTCTGGCTTCATAAATGGTGTTGCATACTAGCAACACTCTGTTCAGATACTTATGAGAAGTTTCAGTTATCTTTTTTGTTTTTCAATAAACACTAATAAAATGTGTGAACAGCATTTCATTTTTCCACAGCAAGGACACCAGATAGATAAAAAGGTCAGACATTTCTTTGTTTACAAAAGAAATTAAATTGACAAAGTTAGAAACTAACAAACGGAATTTCACCACAGCTACAGGAATGTATAACTATGAAAGTCATGTGTCTTACACAATGTTAGCAGTCTAACACATTTCCCTTCAAATATCAGTGACATGTACAGTTACATAAAACAATAAACTATAGTTTGAAACTCTCAAATTCTAAAATAATTTAGATAATATTATGTATTAATGCTTAACCTTTTAACTTTTATCTTTTTTTTTGCATTTGCGCATTTTAATTAACATTCTTAATTTCCAGCACTTCATTCAGAAGTGGTGACAACCCTAATTAAGGTTACTGTCTTAAGAGAGATTTCTGTAATCAATAGAAGGCATAATTACCTAGGAAAAAACAAACAGCTTTTATGAGAGTTACAAAGGTTCAAATTATTTGTTAGTCCTGACTTGTTTTGTGATATTTGGTGGTTTCGTTTCACTCCACCTTGCTTCTACTGTACATCAAATATTTAATATAGATTTCTATGTGTTTTCTTCCCACTTCATTCAGAAACTGTTGTGATTTCTCAGGTAAGGCAAAATACATTGTTGACCACAGATACATTTTCCAAGGGCTTACTGCAGTTTTTGACAAATGTCGATCACCACAAATTGGCCTTCATCAGATGATCTCACTCTTCCATCCTTGCATCATCTTTCATATTCAACATCTGTATCTTTCAGTTTCCTTTATTACGTCCCTACACACTTGTCTCTGTGACTAAGCTCTAATAAATCACCACTGTGAAGTTTCTCTTCATTTGAGTGAGGTTAAGAAATGTCAGAAAGCATCATATTTGTATGTCTGCTCCATTCAAATGTGGCTAATTGCATAGAAAACACCTTAGCCAGGCAAGACGGTTCACTCTTACTGTACATCAGTTCACTCTTACATCAGTAGTTATGCAAATCTACAGTTATGTTTTGCAGACCTACAGTTATTGGGAAAAGTATAAATGTCAGATTAGAAGAGGATTTTAAAACATTCATTGTAGTCTACATCAATGTTATTAGTACTACAGCAACCAATATTAGAACCTCTGGTCCTATTCATGTGTACCAGTGATGTACAATGTTAGACTTATGCTATTGTTATATATATTCTATACATGTGTTATTAAGTGTATATAATGTTTATGGTAGTGTTTTTGATTCAACCACATTCGTAGTTACATAATTGGCATAATTATTTAATTAGCCATTTAATTGTATAATACTACTCCATGGTAATTTTTAGGTAACTGTAGCTTTACTGAAATAAATGACCTGTGTAATCAACTGAAAAAGACCTTAAGAAACCCTATTTATGTCTAATTTAGAACATAATTAGGTCAATTGCTTAATTGAGCAAAAGACAGAGCCCTCTAGTAGTTTGTGACCACTGGCATGCTGAAGTAGGTGATTTTAGAGGATTTTGACACTAGTCAGATTTTGGAAGACATGTCAAATTCTATTTAACATGGCAAAGTGTGCAGGATTGTCTCAATTTAAATATCCAATTGACGTTAGTAAATTAAAAAATAAATAAATGAAGAAGATTGGGAAGTTTGTTCATATATATGATCATATTTATCATCTATACCTGCTATTTGTAACTTAAATGTCTCCGACAGGAATGCACCACACACCCCCTAGTTGGCTACCTGATTTTAGTGCCCTCTGGTTACTGTTATTGCCCAGCATGGAAATGTACTGTACTCATTATGGTAGGATCTGAATATAGACCATTCCAATCAATTGCTTTACTTTGCACTTTTCACAGTACAGTGATTTGCATAAGGACAATTTACTTCATAAGCACTCTGTACAATAAAAAGCAGATGTTGTTTTTTTCAGTCAACAGAATAAATTTAATATTGTAAAATGTATTTATAAAGTGTTTTTAATAGTGTAGAAAATGTTAAGCTCCAGAGCTCAATGATTATATTAAAATATGAGATTTTTAATAAACTCTGCCTTAAGCAGAAGTCAATGTCAATGCCTTTTTATGTCTTGTATTTTAAAATACAGGAGGCAACTTTCAAAGGTCAGCATTTTGTCAGAATTACTTAATAGCTCTCCATTGCTGCTAACACTTCTCAGTCAAGGATAGGCCTCAGACTCATATGACAAGAATAATAATCTGTCCCTTTTCTAACACCTGTGAAGCATTGAAATTATATTTTGAGTGTGAAAAAATGCCCATTGAAAAAATTAAATCTGTCACTTCTGAGAGGTCACACTTTCTCTCACAGTAGCTCACAGATGTATTTTGTTAAACATTAACATTTTTCTTTAAGAGCACACATCACACTACATGATAAATGTACAGTATTACCAATTAAAGGTGAAATTATTTTAAAGCAGCTTCTTAACCACGGAAACTCAAGTTTAAAACATTTAATTTGCAGTTTAACTGCATGTCCATGGTGGTGTCAGACAAAGAATCATACGGCAGCCTTTAGGTAAAAAAGTGGTACCCAAACAAAAATGCAAAATTTCAAAAATAAAACAGTAAGTGGATATGTGAAATTACTGTATGTATCATACTCCTGAAAGCAAATGGAATAATCCTATAAATCCTTTTAGTTATTTAAGAACATAAGATCAGTAAAGAAAGTGCCCATGTAGCAGGTTTTGTAGTTAGTAGCTTGGGAGCCAAGGATCCCAACCAGTTGTTTCTTGAAATAAAACAGAGTATCAGCTTCAACAACATGGTTGGACAGTCATTCCATACACCCACAACCCTCTGGGTAAAGAAGTGCAATTGGAAGTACAGTACTTTCCACTTGTTTCCTCTGGTTTGTGTTCATGTTCACTGTTATATCTAGCAAATGTATTGTTTCAGTGAAGTTTGCTGTACGTAAAATGGCAAAAAAACTTTACTGGCCTATCAGAATCAGCTAATATCTTTGTAGATATTTGACTCGGGCCTGGTGTCATTACTCCTGACTTGGCTTGAGAGAATTTTAAACAGATACCTGCTGCTGTACATGACATCTCAGAAATAGCTAAAAGATGGGATAACATAACCAGGAAAAACCACTAGGCCATAAACACTCATAAATTCCCATCCATGGTATTAACATAGGGTAAACATGGCTGGATTCAGACAATAAAACCCTCTGTAACACTGTTGTAATTTGGGGGCACTGTGGGAAATATACCTTGTGTGTTTCTCCTTTAGCGTTCTCTGGAAATGGCCATTTTTGTTACAATTACAACTAATCTCAAACCTTCAATGGACTGCACTGTGAATCATTGCTTCCCTACAGCACATTTTAAACTCTCCCCCTTATGGGGGTGTGTGTGTTCTACTCCTGAAAGTATTTGATCACAGCCAGTGACAGACACCTCCAGCTTTAACACCACATGGCTCTTCTCTTCAGATTGTAGTATATTCCACTAAGCCAAACGCATAATGGAACCGGTCCTAGTACAGCTCAATCACCACTTGGATTCTATCATGGTCATTCTCAAACCGGTCTAGTTTCTAGGCCACACAGCTCTATTGAGGGGTGATGTCAGCTTTTATTATAGTCTGTGTTACATTTGTGACAGTGATTGTAACAATGATGAGTGATTTCAAAATTTCCCTACAGTATAACACTACTATACTGAGACGTATTGTTCTCCATTGCACAATTTTGTTCTCCATGTCAATGTGTTCCCTGTGATATTTCTATATCTAGAAAATGTAATTGCTTTTTAATACACCCTTTTTACAACATTATTGTTTAAAAAGGTGAAGCATCTTCATAAGAACCCAGTACTATTCAAATATTTCCTATTTTAGAGCCTGCAGTTGTTACATCACATTGTCACTGTTCAGAACATGATGCTGTTGCAATTTACTTACTGTATTCCTTTGTTTCAATAAATTCTTAATTTTAACTGTTTTGCTTTTCTTCTACTAGTTCTCTGAGAGAGACTGCATCTTCTCATTTCTGCAATTCTGTCTATTGCAGAAATAATTTAGCAAATGTAGCGAACTGTACTTGGGTGAGAATTCCATTCCTTTCATTCGAAAAGCTTTTGTTGGCTGTTTCTCTGCCAGCAACTAAAGTCAAGGTTAAAGGATTAGGTCAGGCTGCTGTGAAAAACTCTTTGGTATCAGCAGGAATCAGTACATAATAGGTGACTGCTGTGCTCTTTCACCTTTCAGAACAATATTGAGAGTCACTAGGATTTTGTACATAATAAATCTAAAACCATGTATCGCATTTCTTTCTCCTGATAGGAACATGCTGTAACCCCTCTGTACAAATCACTTGAAGGGAAAAATGTATATCAAAAGAATTGAGAAAGGAGTGGACTGTGTCGAGCAATTCACCAAGAAATTGTCCGTAACTGCTCATGTCATAAGCTTGTAAGCACAGAATGTCTTTCAGTAGTATTTCAGATATATGTAAATATAAGTACATAACAGGCTAAATTGTTTATGTATTATATTTCAGTACCTCTTGACATTTACAGTACATTAATTTTATACCTGGGGCAATTAACAAAATATAGACACCTCTGAATGTTCTTCCCTAATCCCTAAACCTTATCAACAACAGAAATAAATTAACAAATAATAATGCATTTGATGTATGATACTTCATGTTTTTTACTTATAATATACTCTACATATATTTTACAAATCGCCCATCTCCCACGATGCATGGAGACAAATAAGTAGCTATGGATCATAATATTGTGATTTATTTGCAAAGTTTTTTTTTACTTGGAGGACTAGAGCTGGTAAACATTGCTAGTAGTTTTTTGAGAACTGATATAAACTGCTTTACAATTAAATATTTTTCTTGATGTGACTGCATTTACCAACACCAATATATGCTGTGTCAGTAGATTTTTCAGACAGGCAATGTCACCTTAGGGATTTTAAAAAAGCTCCTGTTCAGGTTGCAAACACATTGTTTTGGGGGTTTATAACCTGCTACATTTCTATTTCTATTATAAACCTAATGGTATAATTATATCCAGTATTACTCAAGGGACTTTTTATTTCAACAGCACACTACTAGTTTTCTTTCTACTAATCTCATTTTTGCTTCATAATACTGTCTTCAAATTTCCCTTTCTGTCTTCCAGTTCTTTACTATTACTCCAAGATTATTTGTGTAACTTAATTGTGAAGTCAAGGATATGAAATCATTTGGATCTTTATTACAATGTTACGCAGGTTGTCATCAACCTTTCCAATTGCTTCAAGAAATATGGAGAGGTCTTCATATTCCTTATTTAGGTGAACTTTATGAGACTGCAGAAGGACTGGGTTACTTTGTAGTGTACAATTCTACAGTCCACAGTGTGATCAATCTCTTTATGATTTTGTTATTATTTACTGCACATTAATGAATCACTTGCCTTCTGTGGAGAATAATAAAACAAAGACATTTCAGCTTGCACTTAAGTGCCCATTGATTTCTACTATTCAGGAACGATCAGTCTGTTATAGTCCCCCTACATCACACACTCATAAAAACCTTTCCTGACGAATTCAGTATTTGTCATACTTCAAAGCACAAGTCTATTAAAATGTAATTGAAGTTCTGGTTGTAAAACATACATGCCTTGCTCTGTGAACACACACAGATGGATTAATGTCTGTTCTCCTTTGCTCCCTAAATAAGCCAAAAGTTGGCTCTGCTGCCACGGTTTAATACTATAATATAACTGTATGATAAGAAGCCCTTGAGCAGCCCCTAGGACTGACATGATTCTGTATTTAAAATCTTTTCCATTATCTCTTTATCCTGGTGCAATGAACTCATTTTTCCCAGAGTCCCAGCTAAGAGACCTGGAAAACTCCAATTAAATGGAGTTGTTCTCTGAATGTCTGAAAGTTATTTTTGTTCGACCAAAAAGAAGATAACTTCAAAAAAGAAAAGCAACAGTATTTTGATGTACAAAATGAACACAAATCTCAGCAACAGTGTCACAATTGTGGTAATCTTTTGCATGTGTCATACTTGTTGAGCCGTGTTGGGGGGTTTCCTAGAATTTGGATTCTTGTCTGGAAGTTTCTGAAAATTTCTTTATAATGATTGTTGTACAAGGATTTTTTTAACCTGTTAAAAAAACAAAAAACAGATGGGGGTCAGTCCCCAAGCCTTTTAATTAGGAAGTACTATTGTACGATAGAGAGATTAACTTGCTGAAGAATCAAGAGGAGTATACCATTCAGTTACAAACAGTACCTCCTGCCTTGCCTATAGTTTATTTTGTTGCAAACATAAATGTTTATCAATTGTATCACAGTTCTATAGACATGCAATGTAAGGTTTTTTATGTAATTTTAACTTATTCCAGTGTAAGTTGTAGAGGACATTTTGTGGTTTATCTTTTCAAAGAAATGTATAAATTGTCATTCAAATGCACACTAGATTTCTGACTACTATATTTCATCCTAATATTTACATACAGATGCAGCCAAAGTGCGCGGTACAGACACGTACCAGAGGTAATTGGCTACGGCGTCGCGCATTGTGACGCACGATGACGCGCGGTACCGTGGTACGTGATTGGTTGACCGACAGGGGCACTCGTGGTCCGTTGGTCTGTCGTAGAAAGATTTACAGTAAACGACTTGACTGTGCCCGTTGTAGTATTGAATATTTATATGGAATTTTACCACTGAAGGGAAATCTTAGTACCTGAGCATAAAAAGAATAGGAGCATACTGTAATGCGTGTGAAGGCCATAAACGATATTAATTTTGGAACATAAACATACAGTATATGGCTGGTCTTGGTACTTTAAAGAAAAAATACACACCAGTATTCCATTTCTCCCTAAACATTTTAAGCATCGAAGTCTTTAACTAACGAGATACCAGAGTCAACAAGCATGCTTTTAGAATTTGATTAAAAGAGAATATAATATGGAATCGCGTATCTAAAGAAATTAATAAAGATATAATTATATTCATGTACCGCAACACAAGAATAGTACACGCTGTACATTGTCTGTTGATAATGTTTCTGTAGTGCTTTTTCAGCACTCTGTATGTGACCTTGGCGGTGGTGCTGTGGGTTAGGTTCCTGACTCCCATGTCACACAGTGTGTGATCAAATCCCACTGGAACCATGACTTTTTTTTTAACAAACATTTCTTTGAAAAAATGAAACGTTTCCCTTGGTCAGAGATTAAATAAAACCTCACTCGCACCAAACAAAGTTATATTTCTAAATATCAAAACATGATCGAATTTAAGTCATTTTAATAACAATGAATAGTCACCTATGCATTACAAAATAAACATTTATCTTGATTTGAATCGCGTTTTGATTTAAATCGTAAACGCGTGTTTAAATATATGTGTTTTTTGATTCACAATCAGACAAATGCAACATAAATTGATATCTTTGTCTTCTAAGTATCTTAATAAACTTTCAGCATAGCTTTCTCCCCATTTAGATTTATTTTTCTTGGGATCTTGGGATCAAACGTGGAAAGATTAGATTGTAATCGTTTTTATTTTTTAAATACATTTTATAAAAGTGTAATCTATGCTAAAAAGTTGTACACCACCTGCTATAAAGATACATATTGTAATACTTTCGGGTTCGGATGGGACAGACACGAGAACTCAGACTTGTGGAGTTAAAGCAAGTTAAAGCCTTGATTTTATATATCACCTTTAAAAGTGGAATCTCAAAGCAAAGAAAATACCCAACACTAATTGTACCCATCTGTCATGCTAATAAAGCACCTTGAATTGAATTGAATTGAGGGAGAGAGGGGGGGAGGAGGAGCGAGAGAGCCAGGACAGACAGGCAAATAAGATAGACTCCACAGACATTCACAACAGCGACATATCATAAAACGTTTGCATATATAGTTAAGTTATTACTTGGTTTTCAAAGTGCAATGAAATACAATATTGTTGTTGTTGCTGTTATTGTTGTTTTTATCATGTAAAGCATTTTGAGAAGCCATCTTTAAAGGCGATATATAAAAGCACCGATTCTTATGAAATGTGTTCCGACGGGGATTCAAAAAAATAATTTTTTTTAATCGCGTATCTAAGGAAAATAGCAGTATAACTTTGTTCGTGCACAAACAGTGGCATGTTACATTATTAATTTGGGTGTCTCCTCTTGCCAGAAAGCTCTAAATTGCATTTTGAGTGCGGTTTTTGACTTTTTCTAAATTGCAACCCATAAATAAAGCTGATACAGTTTAGACTTATTTTAAACTGTATTACAGCAGCACAATGGATAATGCAACGTAAATTGCAAAAATGCACTTGGAATTTGTCCAAGCCCTACTTTTTTTAGGCATTTTCTTTTACTGCAACGGACATAAAAACTCCCTTGCTTTTAACAGAGCGTTTCATAATTTCTAAATATGAAAATTATTTAAACTGCGACACTTATCATTCATTCCATTCCATTCCATTATCAGTCCTCCATTTCTGCCTAAACATTTTAAGCATGAAAGTTTTATGAAACGGTACCCAAATATGCGATTGCTGTGTAGAATGAATTTTAATTTTAAAAAATTATTTAACACGAAAATTAAGCTGGAAATCTCGCCCCCTTCTACTTTGAAAATACCTGTGAAACCGGTTTAATTCGTCACAGTCAGCACTCTCGCAGAGAGGGGGGTTGTACTCGTTACTGTCTTAGCCGGAACACATCATTATATCTCATTTTGTATTTCTATAAAAAAATCGTTTGCCCAGCCACTATTGTTGTTATTGTTTTTATCCTGTATCCTGTAAAGCGCTTTGAGGAGCACAGCTTTCTCACCACTTAGATTACTTTTTGATACCATCCTTACACAAAGCAGAAACTTCTTGTATTTTCCGATGACATACAAGTGGAAAGATTACAGATTTAAATCGTCTTTTTTCTGAACCAGGGAAAATCTGATCATGTTTCTCTATAACAATAATAAAAAACTTTATTTAACATATCACCTTTAAAAGTGACATCTCAAAGCAATACAGTAGATGTAAACCACAGATTACAAAGTAAATACCCAGACAAACGCAAACGCGTTTTTAATAAAATGCTTTTATTCATTCAGCAGAGAGAGAGGATAAAACCTGGGCGTAATAGCTGTTCCTTTTTCTGATCACTCGCTCTCTGGATAAACGTCTCACCTGTCCTGTTCTTTGTTTTCCTAATTTGCTGATTATGCCTTCTGCGATCCACTCCTGCCCTCACACCTAAAGAAGACTATTTTAAATTTCTTTGTGCGGTCCATTGTGCAATTAACCCTTGTATGTGCAGTCCTTAAGGTGATATCACATAAAGGTGATATGTAAAATAATGTTTTTTTATTATTGTTATAGAGGTACATGATCAGATTTTCCCCGGTTCAGAAAAAAAGATCTAAAGTATACTAGTTAAGAAAAATAAATCTAAACGGGGAGAAAGCTATGCTGAAAGTTTATTAAGATACTTAGAAGACAAAGATATCAATTTATGTCTGATTGTGGATCAAAAAACACATATATTTAAACCCGCATTTGCGATTTAAATCAAAACGTGATTTAAATCAATATAAATGCTTATATTGTAATGCCTAGGTGACTATTCATTGTTATTAAAATGACTTAAATTCGATCATGTTGTGATATTTAGAAATAAACATTTGTTTGGTGCGAGTGAAGTTTTATTTAATCTCTGAGCCATACTGATTCTTATGGAAGCCAGTTTCCGCCAGGGAGTAAAAAAAAAAACACACTATGGTATTCTCTCCGATGCAGTGCAGTTAAAAACAGATCTCTGATGCTGTTCCTAAATGAATATCGTTTATGACCATCAGACGCTTTATGCTCCTTGGATTGAACAGGTAGATGGATTGAACAGGGAGACGCATTTCATGATGTACTTTTCACTGATGAAACAACAGTGGCTCTGGAACAGTTTTCAACCATGTCGTTTTATAAAAAGGGGAGATATGTACGCGTTACTGAAGCTAAAAGTTTAGCCTTTGTCACTAATGTAACCACTAAATAAAGACATATAGAAATCCCTACGTTACAGACTGTATATGGCTGGTATTGGTAGTTCAAAGAAAAAATACACACCAGTATTCCACTTTCTCCCTAAAAAAAATAAGCATCAGAGTCTTACATGTGGTTATTTCGGAAACGTTTGTACGTGCTCCTTCTGACCATGTTAATGTTAACCGTTACTGACCATATTAAGTTTAAGTGCCTGTGGGCACCTTTCCTGTCCGTGGGGGGTGGACTGTCTTTCATTAGAAGGTTAGTCTGTTCTACTCTGAGAATGTAGAGGGGGTGGAAAGTAATTCCGTGTCGCATTAACTAACCTCTTCAGTGTATTCCGCCAGACAGTATTGGGTTTAAATATATGTGTTTTTTGATTCACAATCAGACAAATGCAACATAAATTGATATCTTTGTCTTCTAAGTATCTTAATAAACTTTCAGCATAGCTTTCTCTCCGTTTAGATTTATTTTTCTTAACTAGTATACTTTAGATCTTTTTTTCTGAACCGGAGAAAATCTGATCATGTTTCTCTATAACAATAATAAAAAAATATTATTTTACATATCACCTATATGTGATATCACCTTAAGGACAGCACATACAAGGGTTAATTGCACAATGGACCGCACAAAGAAATTTAAAATAGTCTTCTTTAGGTGTGAGGGCAGGAGTGGATCGCAGAAGGCATAATCGGCAAATTAGGAAAACAAAGAACAGGACAGGCGAGACGTTTATCCAGAGAGCGAGTGATCAGAAAAAGAAACAGCTGTTACGCCCAGGTTTTACGCTCTCTCTCTGCTGAATGAATAAAAGCATTTTATTAAAAACGCGTTTGCGTTTGTCTGGGTATTTACTTTGTAATCTGTGGTATACTAGTTTATCACTCTTCTCATCCCCTCTTTGCTAAATGGCTTTTGAATAGAGTCACATGAAGAGAGAGGTGAAACAGCCCTACACAGCCCTGTTGCAGTACACAAATATAATTATATCTGGCATTAGCCAGATTTCAACTATAGATCGCATTATTATAAACTTTCTTGGAAAAATGTATTTTATGTAAACCATGTTTGCTATTAATTCATTTAGGGCTAAAATATGTTCATTGTCTTCCAATCGAGTCGAGTTGACATTGGAAGCTTGCCACACCTGGACTGTTAAACCAACGCATTAGCACGTCAAAGCCCATTGAGGGTATTGAGCCAGTATTGCCTTTAGTATTCCCCCCCTCTCCCCTCAATTCAATTCAATTCAAGGTGTTTTATTTGCATGACAGATGGGTACAAGCAGTGTTGGGTATGTATATTGTAACGCTTACGGCCGACAGGCACTGTGTAAGAACCAGCGTACCAGAGCAGCGCACCGAGGGAGCGTCTGCATTTATAACTTAGTTTTTAAAATTAGTCAAGCAATATGAAGCATCTCCTTTTACTTTTAAGTCCCTTAAATACATTGAGCACAGCTTTCTCACATGTAGAAATGCATTAGCCTGATTATGATTAAAAAACACATAATTAAACACGCGTTTGCGATTTAAATCAGAACACGATTTAAATCAATATAAAAGTTTATATTGTAACGCATACTGTCCAGCCTCCATTTCTCTATAAAAATTTACTCTGTTGCACACACACACACAATAGGAGCAGGAACCGCTGTCAGAAGGGAAGAAGGTGACTATTCATTGTTATCAAAAATGACTTAGAATCGATCATGTTGCGATATTTTGAAATATAAAAGTCAATTGATTGTCCATAATATCGCTATTCTATTTTTTCGAAGAAATGTTTGTTAAAAGAAAAGTCCAGCACCAGCTGGATTCAAACACACAACCTGTGCGTTGTTAGTCACGCACCTAGACCAGTAGGCTACAAGACAACTCACATGAACAGGGAGGCAAAACAGCCCTACACAGCCCTGTCGCAGTACACGAATATAATCATACCGTTATTAAATTCTTTAGATACGCGATTCCATATTATATTCCCTATTAATCAAATTCTAAAAGTATGCTTGTTGACTCCGCTATCATGTTAGTTAAAGACTTCGAAGCTTAAAATGTTTAGGGAGAAATGGAATACTGGTGTGTATTTTTTTCTTTAAAGTACCAAGACCAGCTATATACTGTATGTTTATGTTCCAAAATTAATATCGTTTATGGCCTTCACACGCGTTACAGTATGCTCCTATTCTTTTTATGCTCAGCTACTAAGATTTCCCTTCAGTGGTAAAATTAGATATGAATATTCAATACTTAAACGGGCATAGTTAAGACATTAAATATACATATACATACTGTATACAGTACAGTTTGCATACGGTAATATGTTTATGTTCCTAAATCAATCTCTTTTATGAGCATGTGAAAGGCATGGTGAATCACTGTACTTTGCATGATTGGAAACAAATGCGTGATTGCGAAATGCTGTGGTGTTACTTTTACAAAGACGGTCAATGAAAAAAAGAATGTTGACCAGGGCAATACTTTGAGTTTACACTTACAGCTTGTCCAAGGTCATTCATTATTAATACTATTAGTAATATCTTCGTTAAAGACTGATGGCCACAGCTCAAACATGAGAGGTTGAGCTTTATTAGCTCCACCTTGCGGAAATTCCGGATACTATTATTTTGCTTGTCATATTATAGGAGAATTTACGGTAACTAGCAGTATTTACTGGTAACTCGCGGTATTTACTGGTAGCTTGCGGTAGACTGCGTACAGCGTACCGGAAAATAATGCGGTATCGCCCGCGCATTTTGAATGGCTGCATCTGTATGCGATTCCATATTATATTCCCTTTTAATCAAATTCAAAAAAGTATGCTTGTTGACTCCGGTATCACGTTAGTTAAAGACTTCGATGCTTAAAATGTTTAGGGAGAAATGGAATACTGGTGTGTATGTTTTCTTTAAAGTACCGAGACCAGCCATATACTGTATGTTTATGTTCCAAAATTAATATCGTTTATGGCCTTCACACACGTTACAGTATGTTCCTATTCTTTTTATGCTCAGGTACTAAGATTTCCCTTCAGTGGTAAAATTCCATATAAATATTCAATACTTAAACGGGCACAGTTAAGACATTAAATATACATATACATACTGTATACAGTACAGTTTGCATACGGTAATATGTTTATGTTCCTAAATCAATCTCTTTTATGAGCATGTGAAAGGCATGGTGAATCGATTCTCAAAAATTACTGTACTTTGCATGATTGGAAACAAATGCGTGATTGCGAAATGCTCTATAAAAATGTATTCTATTACAAATTTACAATTTGTTGATAATAGAAATGTTAGGTTCTCTAAAGCTTTGTGATAGTTGACCCACCCAGGCAGCAAAAGATCAGCTGCACTGGTAAGATGCAACACCGAAGATATGATTAATAACCTTTTAAATCTGAAGGGAGATCTGAAGGGATCCCCCCCACACACACACACAATAGAAGCAGGAAGCAGAAGCAGGGACCGTTGTCAGAAGGGAAGAAGGTGACTATTCATTGTTATCAAAAATGACTTAGATTTGATCATGTTGTGAAATTTTGAAATATAAAAGTCAATTGATTGTCCATAATATTGCTATTCTATTTTTTCGAAGAAATGTTTGTTAAAAGAAAAGTCACAGCACCAGCTGGATTTGAACCCACAACCTGTGAGTTGGTAATCAGGCACGTAGACCAGTGGGCTACAAGGGAAGTCACATGAAGAGAGAGGCGAAACAGCCCTACACAGCCCTGTCGCAGTACACAAATATAATCATATCATTATTAATTTCTTTAGATACGCGATTCCATATTATATTTGCAGAAAAGCTTAAAACTACCACTTTTTCACACGCTATTTCACATGTTAGTTAAATACTTCGATGCTTAAAATGTTTAGGGAAAAATGGAATACCGGTGTGTATTTTTTCTTTAAAGTACCGATTCCTGGAATCTGACTGGCTGACACCCTTCTGAAGTGGATCCATAATATCTGGTATACGGAAAAGAAAGCGTTGATAAAAAAGCCTGGATTTTCATGTATCTGATACAAGTATCTTTTAATACAGTCTTTGCTGTGCTCTTGAGGATCCTTGTGATATTTTGAGCTCTAGTTGAATGATAAGTGTCGCATTTTAAATAATATTTGTAGTTAGAAATTATGAAACGCCCTGTTAAAAGCAAGGGAGTTTTTATGTCCGTTGAAGTAAAAGAAAATGCCTGACAAAGTAGGGCTTGGACAGATTCCAAGTGCTTGTACAAATGTGCTAAAGAAATGATACTTTGAGTATACATCTTGTCCAAAGTCATTCATTATTAATACTATTAGTAATATCTTCGGTAAAGGCTTTGATGCATAAATATTTCTGATAAAGGTAGGTTGTGTACTTTTGTCCAACTGAGCAATTTTGCTTTCATAAAATATACAAACATTTTAATGACTGATGATTAACATGCTGTAATACACAGTTTAAATTTAAAAGCTCAAATGCTGTACATGAGAGGTTAAGCTTTATTGGCTCCTCCTGGCGATTTTACAAGGTGATGCCGGGTACTTTCCGGCATGACGTCAAATGACGCGATTAACCCCATGATACTGCGTGATACAGCTACATGCCCACCGGGGTACACCGCGAAATACCCCACCCATTTTGAATGGCTGCATCTGTATACACAGAATGTATTATGTTGACATTGCAATGGTTTTCTCTGTTCTATGAAACATTTCCAAAATGCAGTATGACCTTTCCTGAAGGGTTTTAATGGTGTGATGACTTTAGATTTAGTACATTATATAAAGTACTTTAATAATCCAATTGAAAAAATGAACACAGTATGCAATTCATTTTTACTTATCTTAAATATTGTATCTTGTAAATTGTTACAATACAGTTATTGTAACTGCCTATATACAGTATACTGTACTGTAGATAGGCATTGAATTCCTTTATTTTGTGATACTAAGAGTAAAAGCAGTAAGCCTGCAGACTAATAATATACAGACTCTAGAACTTTCGTTTCTTTAAAATGTGCAGTCATGACACTTTTTAAAATAGCAATTAATATTTGTTCATATACATTTCCTACATCCCGCATTTAAAGCAAAAACAAAAAATACAGTACTGTAGATAATGTGAAGGAAAAATGGATAAGTCATAATTGCAGTTTTTAAGCCTTGTGCTGTGACAAACCTAAATTAATTTAGGCACACAAAATCACCTGAAACACAACAATGGCTCAATGGCCTCTGTCTGTGTGCAAACAAAGTACTGTAGTTCAAATTATTTTAAAATACACTTATAACTTTAATGTGCCTCATTCAGGTTGTGAATTTCAAGGAAAGATTCAACCAAGGAACTTTCAAAATAACTCAGGGACAGAGCTGTTTAAAGGCGGAGATAAGTATTAAAGTATAAAAACACTTTAATATATCTTTGAGAATGGTGACATTGATCATTAAAGTGAAAGACACAC
Organism: Lepisosteus platostomus; assembly: GCF_059453375.1. Classification (NCBI taxonomy): domain Eukaryota; kingdom Metazoa; phylum Chordata; class Actinopteri; order Semionotiformes; family Lepisosteidae; genus Lepisosteus; species Lepisosteus platostomus. The sequence goes on along the minus strand of NC_142622.1, from coordinate 21,715,615 downwards.
TGAGACTGACTAGATCAGGGTGTTCCTTAACACCTCAGTATGGACAAAACTAGTTATGGATGTAACTGTGAGGCCAATAACAACTTTTGAAACAATTACAAACTTCAGTACCAGAAATAGGAGAAAAATGTCCTTAGGGGAACAAGGTACAAGTCACTCCTCAAAAGGGGCTTGTATGGAACTGAAGAAAACTTCTTAAATCCTGCATGGGCCTTAGTAACAAAACACCTAAGTGATACTGCAAATATGTTGCAAAAGATTTTGTGGTGAGACGAGACAAAATTGGAAATTTGTGGTCTAGAAGTAAAGCATTGCATGTGATGCAAAACTATCATAGAGCATCCCGCAGTATAGGCCAACGTTACTGTCAAAAATGGTGATGACAGGATAATGTTATACTTCTGCTTCTCATTAGTAGATACTGGGAAGTTTGTCAGGACTGATGAAAATGTAGATGGAAAAATGTACCTAAACGTATTAGAGAAAAACACACTTTTGACCTTAAACTGGGACAAAAAGACACCTTTCATCAGGACCATAACCAGAATGCACATGGTCAAAGCTACTGTGGAATGTGAATAAAGTGAATGTTCATGATTGGCCTAGTCAAAGTCCTGAGTTGGATTCTATTGAGAACCTGAGAAAACAATTGAAACACTGCAGTCTTAAGCAATCCCCTATCAATTTGAGATGGTTTAAGCAGATCTGCCAAGTTTGATCGTTTGCCAAGATAATTAGACAAAAACTACACTACACATTATGCCTCTAAATCCAGCCAGAAGTGTTTCTAGCAAATATTGAATTCACAGGTCTGAATATTTATGCAATTAACTTATTTCAGTTTTTCTCTTCGGTTTTTGTTTAAATTTATTGTAAATTTACTTTCCCATAGTAAAGCATGAGCGTGTTTTCAAGAAAATATTAACTTAAAAATGTACTTCCATTATTTTGGAATTTCAAAAAAGCCTGAATACCTTCAACCTACAGTATGTTCCTTGTGCTTTTCCCTTTGGCTAAAAGAACCGTTCTTGACCTCAAGGCTCAGTGGGGTTGTTGTAAAGAAATAACTGTGTGAATGAGCCATGCTTTCCCTTGGTTAGCTTGGCCTCCAGTGAGAAGAGGGAATACTTAGGAGTGGAACTGTTAAAGAATATTTGTAAAGTGAACAATGTTAGCAATGTAGAGATATGTACTTGGAACAAGGTGCAGAGAAATACTGTAATTTGCTCTTTTTGTCTGCACAGCACAACACCTCGGAGAACACTGGTTCTGGTATGATGCTGGCATGTACAAAACCCTTGATCAGAATGGTATTTACAGTATATGCTTTAGATCCATCCCCCAGTACTTAAGTCTAGGTATTTCACATGCTGAAATTAATAGCTGTTTGCTGTATTCCATATTGTCCTGTGCACAATAAATTACTTCTTCGTAAATTCACTCCTTCTCCATACATTTGTTTCTTTGCAGATGTCCCACTTCAACCGTTAAATACCTGTTTATAATAACTCGATAAGAAGATAGCTCAAATGTATTCCCCTTTTAATATAATTGTAAATGTTTAAATGCCTCTCTACAGGAAGAGATCATTTAGGCATTAAGAAGTTAAAATAAATGAATATTCCTTCCGCCAAACAGAATTATGGAATCTTAATTTGTATCACAAATTTGGCCTTGCAGTAAAAATCTGTTTGTTATGTTGCAGATATTACCTTTTTTCTATATTGCATTTTTTTAATATACAAGTAATGAACCTTCATTCATAGAATTATATTTGCACTGTGGTGGTTTATTGTTGGTACAGAAATCGCACTATTTCATTTCCACACCTGCTTGCTTTTCTAGCACAGTAAATCCTTAATTTAACAGACCACTAGGGGAGAAGGGGACTCCATTAGTACAGAATGTCCATTAAATCAAAAATGATGTTTTTTTTCAGCCCCAAAACACATTATTATGTGAATATATACTATAGATATTTGCTTCCTGGATCTTTTGACTTATTTTTTAACAATTGCAGTACAATCAACAAAATCAATGAAAATTGTTTATTTGCCCTTTTTTATCATAAATATACACTCTTTATTTCGTGTGTTGTAAATATATTGAAAAAAAAACTTCTAATGAATTACAAAACTCAAACAATACCCATCATAAGCAATTTACCTGCCCTTATTGGGCACCACTGTGACTCCTGATTTTTAAACGTGTAATTTTGTATTTATTATTACCTTGTTTTATTATTTGTACGTTTTCCTCATTATTGCAGGGGAACAAAGATCATTGGAGCCTCCCTCCCTTTCATTTCTGTCACCTATCACAAACGCTGCCTACACAGGGCCAGTATAGTAGATCACCCCTCCTATAAACTCTTTGCCCTGCTACCATCTGGGAAAAGATACTACAATATATGGGCTAGCTCAACCAGGCTCTGTAACAGCTTCTTCCCACAGGCTGTCAGGCTCCTCATCACCCTGGAATCTACAGTACTTGCAGCCACCCCAATTCCAGAAACAGGGTGTAAATCCTCCCAGTGTATTGTGCATTTTGTACTATGTATCACCTTGTAATATGCACTATCTGCACTTTGCACTATGTGTATCCTGTCTACAATATCAATGTCAGTGTCCTTTCTCTCCTGTCTGTATTTGCACCATGAACCAGGAGGAACAATATTTTGTTCCACTGTATACTTGTATATGGCCGGAATGACAAATATGAACTTGAAAACTGATATTTCTGATTTTATAAACATGCCCCTTAACTGATTTTGTTAATTAAATCTAAACCGAGGGTTTCCTGTCCTTATTTATTTTTGTCAGCTGATATTTCCTTCATGGGATGTCATAACTCAGCCTGTGAGGTACTTTTGTTTCTCTCATGGAAATAATCACATGCTGTGGCTGCTCACACAAGCTGAAGTAGTTGATTTGCAGTATATTTCCTGCAATTAAAATGAGGTTTGGACAGGCTCCATATCTGACAGTAAAAAACAAGTCGAAGTTAGCTGATACTGTAGCTTTGTGGTAGATAATCTGAACTGGCAATCAGGGGGAAGTTTCCCTGATTGCCTTTTGTTGGAGGTGGTGTTAGGTGCAGCCGGCTGGAAATTTACAACAAATGGAATCCTGTTGGTTTTTTATTGTTAATAACAGAGAAGAGATATTCTCAGGTAATTGTTACAGATGTTGCTATGCAATGATGGATGGCACAGTGAGAAGTGCAATTGATGCGTCTGGTGTACCTAAAGTGTTATGGATAATACCTTTAACAGCTCCTGAGTTTATAACCCCAGGAGAAAGTAAGAACAGGATTTTATGTTTTGGAATTTCGCACTACTAACAGCTAACACCAAACACTATGATTTGTTCAGAGAAAGAGCTGTTTAAATTCTATGAACTGCATGTAACATGTGCAAAGAGTAAAAAAAAAAAAATCGTGAAGGGCTGTGAATCAAATGGAAATGAAGGAACATAACAGAAATAAATCTTAATTAAAACAGTGCAGCTCATATCATTTCCCTTGTATAAACACCAAGAGCAGGCATAAAATTCAAATTAACTAACCAAAGTTTGTTTTGTTAAGTATGAGTTTTCTGCTTTTTCAGATTACAAAGTGTTTAGATTACCTCAAATTGAAAGTATAATTTCCAATTGTTAATTATTGCTACTGTGTCAGTTTCTTTTATGACTTGGATAATATGCTCTTATCTATAAACTATATACTTAAAATTGGGATCAAGTTTCAATATTGCTCTAGAATTTCTGAAACCAGCCTTTAGAGCTGACACAGTCAATGTAAAAGAAATTGTATGATATATATAGATTTTAGAGAATTCTTCTTGCCATAATAGCTTTGTTATATTTACATCTGAACACAGAGTAATTTGGCCCTCTGTCATACAAAATCATTATACCATACACATAGAAGGCCGCTTTGTCATGATCACCCCTTGCAAAGTGAATTTAACCTCCATCTATCTGGGTGTTGACTTAGACTGCCTGGGTTCAAGAACAGTAGAACTAAGTCATCTTTTATTCTCACAGCAAGTAACCTGTTCAATTTTGACAATTGACAGTATATTTACTTTATCTCTAAATAAATATATATATATTAATTACATGTACAGTATGTCTAATTTCTTAATGGGTTCATAATGTGTTACAGTAAATTAACAGTATTGCGTAATGTGTTATGTCTTTTATCTGCCTGCATAGAAAATTTCCCTTCTGTGACAAAATATTCTATACTGTATATACCATCTAGTATTGTTGACTAGGTCTTCTTAATCTCCTTGAGCATTTTTATACTGGCTTTATTTCTGTTATGAAACTCATTCTTTAGTATTTCCAGTGGCATAGTGTTTCAAAATGCATCCCTCATCCAATTGAATTTATTCATATTTAGACTGTTTGTGGGTTTTAAGATGAACAAACCCATCAACAACATGTTGAATGTGAATTTGAACTTTTGTTGGCCGTCTCAAGAGCAAGACACATTGCCACTTTATCTCAGCACTTCTATGTGCCTTGCTCTCTCTCCCTCTGTCCATCTCCTCTGTATGTCAGTTTGAAGTGTTTTAATCTGTTAACCTGAATTGTCAGAAGCTGACAGCTTGTTTTCTTTTCTGTAACAGTAGTGGATACAGTATCAATAAAGAGAGCTAGAGCCAGCCAGAAGCTGAGATCTTTAAAATGACTTTTGAATTTTATTTGAGCCTCTTGAAAAAGAGTAATAGTGGTCACGACACAGTTAGAGTCTAGGGTATAGCTCAAAATGATTGGCAGAAATCCTCTGTGGGACACAACAGGGATGAAAAAATCAGTCTGCTTGAGGGAAGGAGAAGAGATTTGAGTAATTTAAAGGAAGAAGTTTTAAACAGAAACATACAAGAACATCACAGGAGAAATTATTAGAATATATAAAAAATCTAAATTCCATATATATTTTCAGCATATTTCCACTGTATTGCCATGTAGTTGAAAACTGTATACAAACATCAAACTTTTTACTGCATTTACATGTAAAAAGCACTGAAAACAAATATAACCAATAATTTTGAACCATTCGGGTTTAAAACTCTGATCTGTAATTCATTTGACTCTCTAAATTACATTGTGTGTAGCACAACATAGGACAATCAAATGTAGTGAGTTCTAATCTATGGTCTGAAAAACAGAAAAAAAAGTATTCACAGATCTAGAAGATACAGTAAACACACACACTTACGGCAAACAGTGACAGAACACCGGTACACCCAATTGCATGATTAAACCACTCTACAATTCCAGCAGTGCTTGACCAATTTAATACCATTCCATGGGAAATTATGGCTACATTCAACTAATAACATAATCCAGACTAGATCTATATGACCTGTACCCCAAATGAGCACATTTATCAGACCGTTTGATATTTTTTGTATGAAAATGTTACTTCCAGTTTCTCAGATAAATTTATTAAAAGCCTAATGAAACTGCATACAAAATTATTTTATTTTTCACATACTCTACCTGTATACAGTATTAAAGAATTCTGATTGCAAAGCATCTACAAGTAGTGGGGGAAAAAAAAAGAAAACCCAAGTCAATATTTTCCATTCATATCTTCCAGAGAAAAGTGATTTTTCAGCACTTAAAATATCTCATCATATTCTATAAAATCTACAAAATATAAAAAATGTTTTAAGCAAATTTTTAAACTATACCATGTGCTGACATGTTTTTTACAAATTGATAATACAGTTTTAAAGGAAATGAATGGTATGGCATATTTTATATATTATACTGTAAATTTATATTTTTCATTTATTATTCATTTATATATTTTAAGTTAGTTGCAAAGCCACATTAGAACTACAGTATAAAATAGATCTATTTAATGCATTAGAGACTACTTACAAACATATGAAAGTTATGAACTTCATAAATGATTGAACATTTTCTAATTATATTGCTCATACATTGCGTCTTTCTCAGCTGCATCCACCTGGGTCATGGCACACAGAAGTCTACCCTAGCTGCTAGGGTTGAAGGCAGGACTAGATCATGTACTTTATATTTCATTGTATGGTTCATACAGTACATGCAGGCACAATTTATAGACTCAAATAAGTCTGGCCAATTTATCTTTGGATGGTAAAAGGAAATTCCCCCCAAAACTGTGTACCACGATATACTATAATAAAAATACAAATATTCTAATTTTCCATTCAGATATTTTATTCAGGTTGAACTCTGAAATGAAGGAAAAATGACTTTACTAAAATTCAATGAGATTTATTAGCATTGCCTAGGACAGAACAAAAATCAGCTCATAATTCAGCACCATTCAGAAACAGATGTAAAGGAATCTAGTTGCTGACCTACCTCCTGTGAACACTGCAACTAATATCTGTTTTGCTGAAGCTACAGTTAGTTTTTTTTAGTATGTGGATCCCTCCCTTATTTCACATACTAAATCACCAATCAAGAAAAATAATGGAAGTAACCTAAACATGGATGGATTGATTGACATTGATTTTAGACTTATTTTGGATAATGAGTCATTTATTTCAAAAATTTGATTTTATATTAATCCTATAAAATTTATATTTTAAGGCTTCAGAGTAAGCTACCTTTGCAGGCTGTTTAATAGACCCTGATATGGAATAGAACTAGTTTGTCTGAATTACTGTATGTCACAAATGTTTTTAATCAAAGATCCTTAAATGTATTAAAATGCATAAACAAATGTTAACAGCTCTCCAAACTATAGAATATTTACAGTATTTTAAAATAATGCTTTTTTGTTTTTTGCTAGTAATGAAGTATTAACTCTCTGGTGAATAAAATCAGTTATTATTTTTAGACATTTTTATCTAAACTATTTTCCTGGTGTACTCTGTTGCAGTTCTTACAGTGCTTATACTGTACGACCGCATAAAAGGTAAACATGCACATTCACCAACTTTTTTACAACGTGATATTCAAAAGAAATATACAGTGTAACAATGTATACCATCCATCTAAAAGTTATATCAATTAAACCTCTGCAAAAAATGTATGAAGTTTGAAAAAAATCCTAAAATCAAATGCATACATGCAACGACAATACAATTCTATGTATAGATACACTGGTAAACCTTAACAGTAACTTGATGTGTTAGATCTCACAAACAAATTTTGGTATCACTTATAAGTTATCATTAAAAATATATTTTTTAGCAGGTGCATTGACATTTGAAGAACAGATCATATGTAGGTAAAATTCATTTAGATTATTATTTGTGTTCAAGATGGCTGACCAACAGTAGTTCTTCAGTGAAAATGCACAGGTTAGTTTTGTGTATTAATACTTGGTAGCATTACATTTTGCACATCTGCAGCACATTTCATCGGGCTGCATTTTCCCACGTTTTTTTGTGGGATTGTGTCCCATTTCTGGGCAGAAACTTGACAAGCATCTGTCTTGTTATTTTTAAGACCTACATGCCACTTGTTGTCTCAGCTAATCCCATAAATGTTAAATGAGGCTCAAACCAAGGCATCTACAACATAACTGTCAAATTCTCACCTCACTAGAAAGCTTGAGTTATGTGAGCACTTTAAGGACATGCTAGAATGTTATCATGTCAGGACGAGCTTGAGGGAAGGACAGCAATTGAGGTCCCAAAGCTTGATTAATGTAGTACTGTGAATTTAGTCTGCTATCAATCACTACTAAGTGACTAAACTCTCCTGCCCAGACCAGCACACTTAAGCCTCCTTTTCGATCTTCTTGATGTATTGTTATTAGTGGTCTTCTAGATTGTGACCTGTCATTGATGGGCTATGTTTGGCTGTAAGATCTAGCAGTATTAAAAATCACTGTGAATGCTTCAGATGGTGAGTTTACATTGTATGCAACAATCGTCGTTGCTGCAACAGTAAGAGACATCCATGTGTATTGTGCTAAACCACGAGTGACTGAATTTAATAAAACATTTGATAAATATCCCAAATAAGTTTATTTTACAGAAAACATTCATGAAGTTTTTAAACACTTTTTTCAATATAGGGTCATTTTGGGGTATATTTTTGGGATTTTTCATACCATTTATAAATATTTTTTATGTGAAATTTCTTTATTTCATGGCCATTTTTCATACACAGCTACTTTGTGAACACACATGAACCACAATTCCTCGAAAGCAGTGGGGTAGTGGAGTTAGAGCTCTTGGCTCTGAACTGGGTGGAGAACTGCATTGCTATCTAGCATGACTCTAATTCCTCCTGGAAACACTCCTGTACAAATTGATTTTTCAGATCATGACAGTAGTTTTTTTTTTTCTCAACTGATTTAAAGGTAATGGTATGAAAAAGAAGAGTCATCAAAACATTTGAATATATACATGAGGATTATATACAAATCTCGGTACAGGATTATACTACTAAGAATGGGGTTTAAGGGAATAAAGACAGTGCGACAACTTAAAACAATGAATCTTTGGCAAACTCCAACAATTTTCATTGAACTACCTTTAAATGACTGTTGGAGGGGAAAAACAAAGAATTACATGAAAGTTAGTTTCAAAATGACCCTCATAATGTGATAAAATAACCTGTGTAATAAATGGTACACATTCATTAGCAAATGTCCTTTTGAATTCACTGTATCCATTATGGATCTGTTATGGGCAGATATGGAAAATTCAAAACAAACTTGCTAACTAGGTCACAGACAAAGCAAGATTCTTTTGTAATCTACATTTATTCTTATTGTTTAATTCAAAAGATTCTGTTCCATGTTTTACGTGGATCATTCTAGTTTTAATTTTAAATGTCTTAGACAGCAACAGCAAAAGTCTGATACTGTTCTTTTTTATGTATTAATTCTAATGCAAAACATTTGGGGCAAAGTATTTTTTTAAGTTGTTTATGTTACACTTCAGTATAGCAGAGAAGTATTTTGTTAAATGTCATCTTTTTTGCAGTGAAAACTGTAAATTCTTTTGCAAGGGGGGCATACATGTACAGTATACTGTTGTCAGGAGCAGTTCATTCCGGGCCCTATGCGGACAACACGATCCGGAAGGTGAAGAAACGATAGGGAAAAATATCATGCAGGAGTGGGTCAGGAGACAGGGGGGCATGTCCAAAGTGAGCAGGTGTCCAGGGGGAGTGAGTCCGGGGCAAACAATCCAAGCATAAATCCAAAAGGAAAATCCAAAATAGGAGGCAGAGTCCAAGACCAGGGCATCCATCCAAAGTAATTAAAAAAACCAGAACCGGGTCGGGACCGGCGGGACAGGGAATCAGGAACAGGAAACTAAAACCATAACGGAGCCAGACGCAGCAGGACCCCGGGCTCTCACAAAACGGGATTCAATGAGAAGTGCCGGGTAAACGCTTGCGTCTGGCTTTAAAGGTGGAACTAAAGATGGGCTGGAATAAGGAACAGGTGTGGGGAATGGGACAGAACGAGGAAGGGCTGGAGCGCCCTTAAGAGGAGGAGTAACGATCGTGACAGTACCCTCCTCCTTTCCAGGGCGGCGCCGAAGCCCTAAACAAAACAAAAAATAAATAGGATGGAGTCCATGTTGCCAATGTGCCGTCTGCGGAGCCCGGGTGTTGGCTTCTCATTCTGTCAGGAGCAGTTCTTTCCAGGCCCTATGTGGACGACACGATCCGGAAGGTGAAGAAACAATAGGGAAACATATCATGCAGGAGTGGGTCAGGAGACAGGGGGGCGTATCCGAAGTGAGCAGGTGTCCAGAGGGAGTGAGTCTGGGGCAAACAATCCAAGCATAAATCCAAAAGGGAAATCCAAAATGGGAGGCAGAGTCCAAGACCAGGGGATCCATCCAAAGTAATTTAAAAAAACAGAACCGGGTCGGGACCGGCGGGACAGGGAATCAGGAACAGGAAACTAAAACCATAATGGAGCCAGACGCAGCAGGACCCCGGGCTCTCACGAAACGGGATTCAATGAGAAGCGCCAGGCAAACGCCTACGTCTGGCTCTAAAGAGGGGCTGGAATAAGGAACAGGTGTGGGGAATGGGACAGAACGAGGAAGGGCTGGAGCGCCCTTAAGAGGAGGAGTAACGATCGTGACAACTGTTCGTTCACACCCCAGAGAGACGGAAAAGTTGTGTTTGCAGCTCTGGGATTCTGGTTACTCTAACAATGACACACACATCAAGAACTGATAGAACCATAAAGATTGTGGGTCATCGTCTGATGTTGAAAAAACTGAACATTAGCCTTTTAGGGGAATTAGGCTTTCAGGCTACATACAGTACTGTTGAAATAGATCTATTTATTTAAAAGTGTATTCTTTGTTAAGTCACCGTTTCTTATAAAGTAATCAATGATGAAAATTACTTGTGTTTATATGATACTTTTCACCACATCAGATGACAAAATTTATTTTTGTCATCGCAAAAAGGCAGAGAGGTAGTGTTTGTAACTGGAAGGTTGTGGGTTTAAATCCCTGGTGAAACATTGCTATTTTACTATTGAGAAAGATACTTTTCTCAGACTGCTCCAGTAAAATATCCAGTTCTATTAATGGTGCAATTGTAAGTCTCTCTAGATTAAAGTGTCGGCTAAATAAATTAGTAATTAAATAGTAATAAAAAGGGGGTGATAAGACTATAAAGTAAGAAAATAAGAAGCAGGTCCTGACACCAGATTGCTACACAAGCAAATTATAAAGATTAATGATAATTCCACCCCCTAAAGTCAGAGAATACTGAGTGTATCGCAGCATGTGATTTCTTTATGCCCCGGCACAGCTTGGTTATGGAGGAAAGCTCCATTATGATTAACAGGCAGCAAGCTTAATAAGACAGACAAATATTTATTGCAATAAATTACACACAAATACAACACACAATGTTTCACTAATATTATACAGATATTTACAAATCTGTGGGTACCAGAGTGCTGCCTCCTACAATGATAAAAAATGAAAAATTCAGCCAGTTATTGAGATCATGTACCTTAAAACACCTTAAAAGGCCAATCCATTAAGCAAAAAGATACCACCCAAGACTAATCCCCTGTCTAAAAACAAATGTTTTCAAATGAATGGGAACTAATTTATTTATTTCAAATAATGCATCATTAACCAGTGAGAGGTTTAGCTTGGGAATTTTACAGTATAGGAATTCAAATAAAATAATAATTCATATCAAACAGCACAACCCTTTCTGAACACTTGTTTTCTTCCAATGTTCAGATGACCTGGACTGAATCTGGTTTCCAGTTTGCTTAAAAGAGGTAATCCGTCATGGTCCAATCTTTTCCTCTTTCTCTGATGGTGATGATTCCTCTTTTCTCATCCACATATTATTTTGCTGCATTTATCCTCCTTTGAAGCCTTCTTTGTCCATAATCTGTCCCAATGCAGCTGTTTTAATGGCCTCACTAGGAATAGTCCAGTTACTGTCGAACATGTCCTGTTCTAACAGGACTCGCATAATGAACGAAAAATAAGTTAATGATTAGATAATCATGAAACACTTATGATAATTCACGTTGTTCTAAATGTACAGAAGAAGGTAATTTGTTGTGATTTATAAATGTTTAGCTAATCCCTGGACCATAACAATACCACCACCAGTAAAGTGCTGCAGAGTTTTCCAACAGCCATATTTTTTGTGCACAGCTGGCAGAACTGAAGGACTATACAGAGACTCTTAAGTTTAAAATTTGTCCAACAGTTAAATAGCTGACCAGTTTCTTCAGAACCAGAATCATTGGTCACCAATAAGTATCAGGTGTAAATCTAGCAGCTTTATCGTGTAATCTATTCTAGTATAAACAAATATTTTACCAATGTATTGACTATAGAAGCATACATTTTTAATGAAATAATAAAGTCCCTTACACTTTCATCTATGACACACTTAACTTTCTGTATCTGAAATCAATGTTACTGTTTTTTTCTGCCTCTGACACACAATGATAGAGGTGTTCAGGCCAATCTAACTCTGTCTTGGCATTTCCAGTAAACAGAGGAGAACCAGGTATGGGCAATCCTTGTCTAATGACTTGCAATATTATATACTGTAAATCTATACTAATGACTTCCTTGTGGTTTGGTAACAGTCCTCTAGGATCTGGATAACATGGGGGTTTCCGTGGTGAATGCAGTTAGATCACTATAAAAGCTTTAATGAAGAATATGTAATGTTTCAGACCTCTGCAGGCATGTATCTATCTGTATCAGGCAATTAGGTTGTATTGAGTGCCCACAGATAAGCTGTGTGTCATCTGCAGCCTCCACTCTCCCACAGCTTAATCGGCTTTGAAAGAGTAACCTTGTAAAAAATGAGGATGCGGACTAGTGAGAGAGGGCATAAAACAGCAGGTCAGTAAGGCGAAGAAACATTAGCTGCAGGATTAGTACTATCATTTAAGACACAACTCAGCGATCTCTTTGAGATAAGAAAGCAGTAGAAGATTGAGCTAGCAAGGAGCTAATTCTTACAGAGCACAGACATGACAATACAGACAATAAGCTCTATCTATTGTTAAAATATATATTTTTCCCAGACAGCAATAATGCCAAATATTGATTTGATAGCTATAAAATGAGTCTTAAAGACTCAGAAACACTAAAGATGGACCAGTAAAGCTGATGATGTTAGTAGTTATGAGACCCAAAATGAGACTTCCATATTGAGAAAACCCCCAAAAAGGGACATTTATTATGCATTTTAAATCTTAAGCATTTTGCTTTAAAGCCTTATATGTTCATAGTAATACACAGAACCTATTTCAACTTCTAAATCAGAATCAAACTAAGATAACCAGGGATTAAATATATTCAAATTATTTTAAAAATACTGTATAGCATCAAATATCATGAACTCCAACTAATATTCTGACAAAGTGCTCTTATCAGATATCATACAGTAAGTAAGCAACACCATCATGGCCAGGTGTGAGTAACACTTTACTTATCACAAAAGACATTTCTATGTTATCTTAAGGTGTTCATGTGAGAAGCATCTTTTCTTCCAGTGTTATCAATCAATATAAAAAAAATCTGTTACAAAAACATTGTTTAATTTTCTAAATGTAGACAATAAATTAAACAATGTGTGTTATTATACAAATTATTTTCACAATAAAATTATTTCAGAATAAAGTTATGAATTTATCGAGAATTGGATTTCCTGGGTACTGTTGTTCAATACACTACAAATCAGCTTTGTAATTACTACACTAATGAAATACTGTATGACGTCTGTAAACTGGATGATACCTACTGAAAGTAATAGGTAGGCCAAGATACCCCCTACTGGAAGGTGCTTCTTACTGTCTGTGAAACCATTGTGATAGAAAAGCACTGGGTTCACACTGCCAAAGAAACTGTATCTTAGGTATTAGGTATATACCTAATAATATTCTATATAATAATAATATATACCTAACCATATATTAGGTAGATGGAAACAGATGATAACAAAGAAAAAAGAAAACAATTGTCTTCTTTAGTAATACTTCAGCTGGACTTTGTCACTGAGAGCTCCAAATGCAATAAAGAAGAAACATGAAAGAACTGTTCTGGAGAACAATTAATAATTTAACCTTATCATGTGGGTGGAGTGGTTGACATCAATTGTCATATACTGTACAGTATATCCACTCATGCACAGTATGGCTGCAAGATGTATAATTACACTTTGAATTAATTATTATTAAATATTAAAAAAAAATGTGTTGCCTTGACAAGGCAGCTTGGTTCATTTGTAAATCTAGAGGAATGTGGCTAAGAGGCCCCTATGGTAAGACAAATCATGAAGCTGTGCAATCTATTGAACTATAGAACAGATGGGCTCCATTGAGCCTGTAGTCTGTTTCTCCCCAAGACCAAGGACACTGTCCATCACCCAAAGAAACATTCACCAATGAGGGACCTGAAGGGTAGGACTATACCTGATAACATTTTCAACCAATCACCAGTTATGATGTTACTTCTTAAAAGGTACCGTAGCACCCACTTGCACCCAATTCATTGTTTAACTCACTGGCTCCTCTAATCTCTCCCACTAAACTGGCAATCTGACTTTTTGAACCACGTGCTTGCAAGTAGTCCAAATAAGTACAGTACAGAATTCTGCTCAAGGTATTCCTCCTGCAATAGAATTGATCTTGTTTTTTAACTTATTGCCATTTTCACCTGATCAATGAAATAAGACAGCTGGACTCTGTAAGGCAACATCCTGATATCCAAGCATATTCGGCACCAACCTAAAGCTGTGACTAACCGAGGTTTCCCACCATCTCTTGTAGCTGGAACCAAGAAGACCACTGTGCACAGTCTGCTTTAAATAGTACATTTAATGGCAAAGACAAGGCAAAGACAGATTGAAGAGCAACACTACTTCCTGGCAGAGTTATCGTTACATCACATATCCATAACATGTTATAATCAATCTATTTTAATTCTGAAGTTAATTTTTCTTTGTAAAACTTGAGTAAGCCATCACCCTTTCATATCGATATGATCTTTATACACATATATTCAATATTGTTTGTTATGCATGTTTTTGATGTTATATTAATCAATTGTACACTCTATATTTAGAATCCATGAATGAGACTGCAAGTTATATTTCACTGACTCCTAACAGTTATCACAAACTCGTACAATTTATGGTTGCAATTTCTAATTTAAGAAATTAAAGTCCTCATGTAACAATAACAGTATGCATTTAATGCATGTTTTTGATCTTGGAATTTCAACCAAATAAAAACTGATTGTAAGATAAAGAGGTAATAGTTAATTCTATTCATTAACTTCAAGTATGGAAATAAAACATCTGTCTTTTACAGTATGTGGAACAGAGTAGGTGAAAATCTGGTACCTTGTTCTACTGCACAGATGGCAATATGTCTGGAGACATCAACAGCCAGACATGTGAAGACTGAAAACATGTAACACATTATTATACTGTAGCTATCATAGAAATGCACATAATGCACATAAAGTAGATTACATATTGTTTGGTTTTGAAAACATAGTTATTAGAGATTATTCAAGTGATATTCAAGAAAGACTACATAAGAATGACTAAATTAATCTGTACATCACAACCCTATAACCTCTTCTGGCTCATAGCACACACTATAAACTACACATTAAAAACAATATTTGCCTTGTCTTTTGTTGTCAATAGGTTTTCACACTCATTGGCTCTGGTTTCTATCAAGATATTTTGACTCCATATCCAGCCATTCAGAATGAATGCCAGATACTGCATGCCTGCACTTTGCAGTGTGCATGCTCCAACGCACCATAACACAAACCCTTTTTGTAAAAAAAATCTGTTTTTGGGCTGTTTTTGGTTTTGGTGGCGCAGTGAATGCTTAATGTGGCATAAACGGAAGCATTAGGGCTATCGCCAGAAAACTCCAGGTTTTGAATCCTTGTCAATGCTGAGCTTCTTCAGACAATCTTTTTCCAATTACAGAATTTAAATTGTATGCTGTTTAGACTTTTATTCATTTTAAACTGTGTATTACAGTATGTTAAATATTAGATTAATTAAGTAGGTATATTTTATAAAATAAAATGACTCAATTGGATATATAAAAAGTTTATTATATTATTAAATCTCTTATTATTAAGAGATTATTATAATGAAGCTTATTGTGAACGCAAGGTGCCTCTTTCAGGTTTACATCTGCATTGAGAAAATCTAAAGGTAAATTTTGGTAGTGGAAAATATTTTGACAAACAGTTAATTTTGTTAATCTGACTGTGCTGTAGCTTTGATTTAATTGAGCAGACATTCACATTTCTCTTACAAGTCGCTCTGTTAGCAGAGTTTAACACACTTCACCTTTTTGAATGAATTTGTATCACCTTTGTCTGTGGTGTGGGAGTTGTCTCCCTTCCTCAATTTAACACCTGATTCACCCCCAGAAAACAGAGAGGCTAAAACCCTCTATCAATAAAATATCTGCCTTGCGACATGTCTCGAAGTGCTCCAAAGTTGGGCACAACATAAAATCCTTTAAACTGAATGCCATAATGGACACCACAATTACAAGTAATACAAACCATAATACTGTAATATCTGTAATACTAAGGACCATTACAAACTAAAACAACCCTAAGTGTACGCGTAAGCTAAGGACAAAATATCGGCTCCACAAAGCAGATCAAAGATCACGAATAAGCCCCCAGACATGCTAGATCCCCACTATAATTACGGCAAGGTGAAAATGGTAAAATCAAAAATAAGAAACAATAAGCAACAATGAAGTGTCCCTGCCTAACTTAGATATTGCATGATTTTAAAAGCTATACACGAAAAACAGGTAAATCTTCATGATTAGAATCTTTGTGAACACTGTCAGTTAAAACAATTTTGCCAACACAATACAAAATGTATACACAAAAAAATCACATTCTCTTAAAAACAGGAATTTAAACCAGGAATTACTTAGCTAAAGCTACA
This sequence comes from Lepisosteus platostomus, assembly GCF_059453375.1. Classification (NCBI taxonomy): domain Eukaryota; kingdom Metazoa; phylum Chordata; class Actinopteri; order Semionotiformes; family Lepisosteidae; genus Lepisosteus; species Lepisosteus platostomus. Next base: position 21,699,173 of record NC_142622.1, on the reverse strand, counting down.
TCAGTGACAATTGGGAATGTGTATTTATGGAGAGTAAAATAAAGGTCCACACCCAGTTTATCCTTCCGACCATCTGTGAGGTGATAATGTGCTAGCTGGCTGGCACAAAACAAGCAGTTCAAGTAGGTGTGTCAGCATGTGTAGGCTGCAAAGGAACAAGTAAAGGTTTATTTCATGCTGAAAAGAGAAAAACCGCTAATATCTTCGTCCGTGACTAATACTGAGGCATGAGCGAAAAGAGCTGGGAGATGAGACCAGGGATGAAGTAACAACTACAACGAGGCTTCTATCCACTATTTCTGCTGCATCTGCCCCTGTGATGTGGGCAGCAGAGGACAGCATTGGCATCGCCCCGGAGCCACCAAATGCTGAACACCCAGATGGCAGTGTCAGTGCTGATAATTTTTACAACGCAATTTCTTTGCATATTAAAAAATCTTTACAGCACTGCACTAAAACAATGATAAGCTCAGCTGCCTAGATTTTGTCTAGGGTATAAGACCCAGCCCTGGTGGAAGTAAGATTGACAATAGCGTGTGTGCGTACTGGGCTAAAAAAGTCCTGTCAGAATAGAGATGGTGACTTCTCTGTCTCAGAATGCCAATACAAACAACCGAGGCGATTTCTCTCTAAAACATTCTTCAGTCGTAAACTAGGCAACAGTGAATATCAAACCAGAGAGTGGCTCTGTTACTCTCCCACTGAAGGAAGTGTTTTTTGGTTTTGCTTGCAAGATATTTGGGGAAACAACTGAATGTTCAAAGTCGTTTTGTCAGATGGGGTATAGTGACTGGAAACATGCAAGTGACCGCATAGCTGAGCATTAGGGCTCAGAAATGCACAGGAAACCTATGCTTGCCTATATCAACCAAAGCACTGATGGTGGAAAAATTGACTCACAGCTCAAAAAACAATGAGCGTGAGTATTGGTCTCAAGTTTTGCAGAGGGTAGCTGCAGAAATGACGTTTTTGGCAGAACGTGAACTACCATTGAGGGGTCACAACCAGAAGTTTGGATAGCCAAACAATGGAAATTACTTGGGTATTCTGGAGTTGATAAGAGAGTTAGATCCTTTTTTAAAAGCCCACATTGACAAATATGGAAATGCCGGCAGAGGAACCCCCTCCTTCCTCTCTGGGACTGTGTGCGAGGAATTTATACAGTTGATGGGACTAAAGGTGCTCTGTGAAATCATAAGCCGTGTGAAAACGGTGAAATACTTTTCAATTAGCGTAGACTCCACGCCAGATGTAACATGTTTAGACCAGCTTACATTTATACTGAGGTATGTTTCTCTAGAGGGTTATATTTGAAGAGCATCTCAAGTTTTTACCCATTACTAGCCATACTGGAGAGGAACTGTATAATTCAGTTCTAAGCACTTTACAAGAGATGGGCATCATCTATATTAGGAACTGCAGAGGCCAGTGTTATGATAATGCAAGTAACATGTTAGGCACACTTAAAGGCCTGCAGTCGCGGGTTAAAGAGTTAAATTCTCTGGCAGAGTGGATACCATGTGCCGCCCACACCCTTAATTTTGGTGGGAGTGAATAGTAACTGTTGCCAGGACAGAAGAATTTTTCAGTTTTGTCCAGTCCCTTTTTAACTTTTTTTCAAAGTCTACTTATGCTGTCATCGCAGGGCTTCAGCCTAATGAAAGTTAACATTGAAATGCTCAAAACACTTTCTAACACAAGTCTAATGTGACCAGAGCCCTCTGCCAGAACTATAGTAACATCTTTAGCAGGTGCTAAAGAGTATAAGGGATGATGAGCACCAGAATTTATCTACACACAATGACGCCAGGGCACTACTCAAGAAAATGTACAAGCTTTAAATTGTTTCTTTGTAATATGTGGAACACCATACACCGTATTTGAACTTGACCTGTGCAACTCTGTGGACCTAGTGTGTTCACTGAGAGACTGTGGCAGGCCTCTGCGGTGTTGAGTTCGATAACTTTGAGATAGCCGCAAATAATTTCTCCAACATTATCCAAAGTTTATAAAGCAGACAAACAACAAGGAAATGAAAAAGGCAGCCCATTGAATCCTGGGAACCAGAAAGTCAGGTGTCAGGCCATACTAGGTTTTTCACAGCATTGTTCACAGTTGTGATCGACAGCCTAGTGTCAGAGCTGGAGAGAAGATACTACTCATATCAGGATGCTCAGGAAAGCTTTGGGTTTTTGAACACATTGGCTTCTAGTTCTGAGCAAGATCTCCGCTCACATGCATTAACCCTTCAAAAGAAATATCACATGGACTTGGAGGGAGACTTTGTGGAAGAGGCCATTCAATTTAGAGAATGTTTTCGTAAGGAGGGGCTGAACACATCTTCAACTGAACTCCTCAAACATATATATATATGGCAAAAAACTTTTTGCCCACTGTTGACATTGTGCTACGTCTTTTCTCCACTGTGCCAGTGACCAATGTTAACGGAGAGCGGTCTTTATCTACACTCTCTATTGTGAAAAATAGACTGTAATCTACTACAGATCAGGAAAGAGTGAGCCATCTTACTCTGTCAATCGAGGGTGTCATTTTTGGAAGCTTGGATTTTAAGGACATTATTGAAGACTTTTTAGCCAAGAAAAGTAGAAGAAAAGATTTCTTAAGGTAAGAAATTTTGTTTTTCTTTATTGTTGCCTATGTTGGAAAAGTAGTGCAGTGTTTTTCCCTGTGCGTTGTTAATGAGAAATAATCAGCCGGTAGGCTATAGCTTGATGTAGACCTGGATATGCTGTTTTGGTGAAATTTGTGGTTTTACTCAATATGCATTTAGCCATTGGTTCCGCTGATTGTTTATCTTGCAAGTACATGATGGGAGTGCCCACCCCTTCAGTTTTCATGCTTGTTATGATGTGTGTAATTTGGGCATGTCAGTCGGGAGGGAGCTGAATTGTGCTGTGTTGCGTCATACTGATTTTTTGGATTTGGAAAAGGGCCACAAGTAGACCCGTAGGCCCAGGGCCCACGGCCAGGTTAAATTGCCTCTGATAACGCCACTCGGAAATGTAACTGAAATGCAAAGGTCAAAATGTTTCCAAAGTAATCACAAGTGAGCAAGCCAAAGAAATTGATGCAGATGTTAACAAAGAAAATGGAATTGGTTATACTACCAGCTATTTAAATATAATATTTAGATCATTAATTTAATATCATTATTAATTTCTTTAGTTACACGATTCCATATATTCCCTATCAAGTGGATTCTAAAAAGTCCACTATTTTTTTACTGCAATAATGACAGCAAGTATTCATAGAAAAGGGTAAAACATTATAGTTTTTTATAAAGTATGTAAACTAAATATAGTCAGAACGAGCATGTCATAACTTTTCCTAAATAACCGCAGTAAGTGACCGAGTTAAAGACTTTGTATAGAATGTTTAAAGAAAGTGTATTTTTTATTTGAGCTACCACTACCCATCATATACAGTATGTATAATATTTTTATATTCATAAATTAATACGTTTTATGACATTCAGAGATGTTATGCTCCTGTTATTTTTATGCTCAGCTAACAGAATTTCAATTTCGCCACCTATTGATCATCTTTGACCAGTGAATCACATGCTGCTGTAAAGCACAGCCCGTGTAGCGCATTATGGGGTTTTAATGCGTATTCTGAATGGCTACTTCTCTATATCGAATTCTAATATAGTAATAATTTTCTTGTATACCCCAGCAAAGAAAACTTTCTGAATAAAATAGATTTATAGTGTGGCTTTATTATTCAATAAAAGTATATAATGTTGTAAAGATGTCAAATACCCATCTCTTAGAAGCTATTAATTCTTTTTATTATTTGAAATGAAACACCATCCTTGTCAGGCAAAGTAATGAATACAGAGTATGTTCAACAATTGCAGAACTGACTGCTTTGCATCAACACCTTTTTACTAGTTGTTTTCTCCAACAAAATGTGACACGATCCGGGTGTGTATGAAGCAGGAATTTCCTTTATTACCGTACGTATGCATATGGGAATCAAAGCTGATGAAGCACTGACTTAATTCATTTATGCAAAAGGCCACTTTTTATACAAAATCACAAACAGAAAACCCACCCAGAACAGTTTCAGCACAATTCCATGTCATACATGGACTAAAGCCAAGGCTGCTAGCCTTGGTACGTGATAAACTGTAAGAATTATAAGAACATTCTTAGGTTCCTTTAATCATTGTTTAAGATGATATTGGGCACTCTCGGTTCTGGTCAGGTTGCCCGAGGCTAGCTCTGCCCTCACATTTTGGGCGCTCAGCCAGCTCACACTTAAGTTGCAGTAAGTCATTTTCCATTATTCTAGCAGAATAGTAAATTATTTACACTGTAAAAGCAAACTAGTGTAATAAGGGAAATACATGTTTGATCCCTCATAGTCTTGATGGGCTCCATAGCTTAAGCTTTGTTTAAAGAATACAATTCTGATGATCAGTAACATCGGGGAGATTGTCCATGGGATTAAATATCTTGATACTTCAGATCGAAGTACATTTAAAGTTATTATAATACATTTGACCTTGATATGTCAAGAAGTAAAATGTAGTTAAATTGGTTGAGGAACATGGATTTCCCTTTTACATAGATGCTATACATGGTGCAAAGAGCAATTCTCAGTTTTACTGAGCAGTTTAGAAGTGATTGCAAATATGTGTCATTCTGAAGAAAAGCTTGATGTTGTAACTATCATTCTTCCACTTCTTGGACAAGTTCTAGTTGTTTTTAATCACTTTTTAACACTTTGAACAACTGGAGCATGTTCACTGAAGTCTTACAACGTAAACAATTAGAAGGTATCTAAGTATGTGAATCTTCTGTTCACAACAATTATGGCATTAGAACAACACAAGCAAAACAGTAACAGATGCTTCATGCCTTGCATATCTCTCATAAAACACCTCAAAGTTGTTAGAAATTCAACTTGACTGATACGTGCACATGAGTGAAAACTCAACTAACTGATTGCCAGTCTCTAAAAATGCTCTATCCAAGACATTAACACACGTTAATACATGTATCAATATAAAAATTGAATTTCAATAATATTGCATCCATTAAAAATGGAGATTGTACTAGAATTAAATTGTAAAGACTTTAAACTTGCAGAAAGGAAACAAATAAAGTAAAAGTGCTTTATAAAGTAAAGTAAATACAGGGAACAGTGGTTTGGGATCTTAAACTATTACTTATCTCTTCCTTCATTGCTAATAAATATTTGCTAATACTGTCTCTGACTCTGTATGGATTAACACACATAAAGCACATGTATTGATTTCTGGAATGTAACAGCTTTTTTTCCATTTCAACTGCAGTTGCTGAGTTTTGATCTGTGGAGCCTAACAAGGACAGCTATGAGCTTGCTGTAAATGAGGAAAATACAAAGTAAAAGTTCACTTCTGTAGTTTGAGTTGTGTACATTTAGTAACAAATATTACTCAGTGTAGACACAAAACACACAATACCCTGATGTATTCATTGTCTCAAATCTTTTTTCTGGTGTACCTATTTTCAACACCAGAGTCAAGAGTTGAATCAATCATGTTCTTTGCAACAAATATGTGAAATCTAACAGAAAATAATCAGTAAATTTCAATTAAATATGGAATTGAGACTTGGGATGTATTAAAAATTAACAAAAATGGAAATAATTACTTTTCCCTAAACATGGAAGATCTGTGATAACATTAAGCAGAACTTGCATATTTTACAATTGCAGTTAAAAAGGAAAAACTTGGATTAATCAGTTTAAATACAGTAGCATCATTTAATTATTTCTGCTTTATGAAATATACTGGCATTTTGCGGGGCCATTTATTTTTTTCTAGTTCAACAAGTATCACCATACTGTTTTAAAAGTACTTTTGAAGGCATCTATTTAAAAATATCTATACTTTCACCAGCTTCAATGTATAGAAACAGCCATCAAAACTCATTTCCACAACAATTAAACTATAGTATCTGTTGTACTGCTTTAAAATCATGAAATCATGTAACTAAAGGGAAATTTTGGTTAGATGAAAATAAAAATAACTGAAGCACAATAATGCTTTTAAACATTATTAACTATTAATATATGAATATAAATAAATATAGTTGATAGTGGTAGCTGAAAATAAAGAAATTTGTGTTGTGGTGGCAACATGGTGTAGCGGCGAGGCTTATTAATAAGAAAGAATTAAGTGTTTCTGAGCTTTCCCAAATTAGGCCTCATCTCTCTGTTCATCTCTGTGGTGCAGCCACAGAGAAACTATTCATGCAGGCTGATTTAAGGTTTCCTTTGATAAGGTTTCCTAGGACAGCTCCCAAAGGGGGATGCACTTAGCTAAGCCTGGCTATCATGATCAATGGTCATCCATTGGCGCCTATCTGTCTAGGGAGTGCCAGTTGGACATCTGGACTGCATTCCTAAGTGTCAGGAGTAAGTGACTCATATCTCACCTTGATCAACCAATCAGGGACTGGTAGGGCCGAGTAACCCACGTGGGACTCTGATGCCCATGGAACTTTCAGCCAATGAATGAGCTGAAGTTCCTCCAGGTAAAAACAGGCAACACAGAGATTCAGTAAGATTCAGGAGAATTCTGTGGACTTTTCTAAAGGGAATTCAAAGGAGAATTCCAGGGCAGGACGGCCCAGGAGCAGAAGGCTCCCAAGGGCAGGACATTCTCGCAGCGCGCCTCCTGACCATCCTGAGACTCAGCCCGGATAACCACGGAACGGCCAGTGTGTCCGAGTGCCAGAACTTTCCTTTGTTCTAAGAGTCGAGAGCAGAGGTTGCCAGAGAGTAACCAGAGGATCCACCCGAGGTTAGCACCAGCAGCAGGCCTCGTGAACAGGTCGGAACTGTGGACAGCTGAATCACTATTCAGAACTAGCGCTTCACGAGGAACGAACCGGTCCTCTTCCTGACCTGCTGGGACCCACAGTCATCTTTTCTCCTGTGCGCAAACTTTGCTAGTTAAAGCCAACACTAACTAGCCGGTCAGTGAGCATCAGCAGCGCACCATCACAAGTCACACAGCACAGCCTGGCACCGAGCCAGAGAGTGCAGATTGGACAGCAACAGTCTGAAACTGTTTCTTTGTGCCCGCAGGAGATCTGAATCCCCAGAGATTGGATGAGTATTCAACTTCACTGCATTACTGCTCGAGAATTCAATTGTTATCCCAACCAGTTGATATCAATTTAATTCCTAAGAGTTATGTACTTGTTTTGAGTATCTAATGTAGAAGTTATAACCAAGTTCATTTACGAAACGGTCTTAATGAATGATATACTGAACGTATGTCCTCTTGGTATATGTAACTCTTTTATAATTGACTGAATATATATCTTTTGTATTCTGATAACCCTCTCGATAAGATCTGTTAGGTTTACATGCATATTCTATGTATTTATAAATGTATCCTCGTGTATTAGTACAGATGCAGCCATTCAAAATGGGTGAGGTATTTTGCGGCATACCCCGGTGGGCGTGTCACGGTATCACGCGGTATCACGCATTTCACGTGTGTCACGTGACTAACTATCCGGCGTCGCCTTGTAAAACCGCCTGGGGGAGCTTAACCTCTCATGTACAGCATTTGAGCCTTTAATTTTGAACTGTGTATTACAGCATGTTAATCATCAGTCATTAAAATGTTGGTATATTTTATGAAAGCAAGATTGCTCAGTTGGACAAAAGTACACAACCTACCTTTATCAGAAATATTTATGCATCAAAGCCTTTACTGAAGATATTACTAATAGTATTAATAATGGATGACTTTGGACAAGCTGTATAATTTCTTTAGCACATTTGTACAAGCACTTGGAATCTGTCCAAGCCATACTTTGTCAGGCATTTTGTTTTACTTCAACGGGCATAAAAACTTCCTTGCTTTTAACAGGGCGTTTCATAATTTCTAGCTACGAAAATAATTTAAAATGCGACACCTATCATTCAACTAGAGCTTAAAATATCACAAGGAAAAATACACACCGGTATTCCATTTCTCCCTAAACGTTGTAAGCTTCGAAGTCTTTAACTAACGTGATACCGGAGTCAACAAGCATACTTTTAGAATTTGATTAAAAGGGAATATAATATGGAATCGCGTATCTAAAGAATTTAATAACGGTATGATTATATCCGTGTACTGCGGCAGGGCTGTGTAGGGCTGTTTCGCCTGCCTGATCATGCGAGATGTCTTGTAGCCTACTGGTCTAGGTGCGTGACTACCAGCTGGCAGGTTGTGTGTTCGAATCCAGGTGGTGCTGGACTTTTCATTTTTATTTATTTATTTTTTAATCGCGTAACATAAACATATTACCGTATGCAAACTGTACTGTATACAGTATGTATATGTATATTTAATGTCTTAACTGTGCCCGTTTAATTGAATTAAAAAAAATTATTTAACACGAACATTAAGCTGTTTACATCTTCCGCCTGAGAACAGTCACCCGTTGCTACCCAACGCAGAATGGTGATTGGCTGACACTATCTGACACCCCTCTGATTGGAGAAAAAAGACGTGCTGGTTTGCTATACATACTGTACCAGGAAGAGGATTTCTTTCTATTCAAAACGTGTATTTTAAAAGTTTAAGAAGTAAAAACCTTACAGCGTACACAGATTTCTAAACTGATCAGGATCGTTATCTTTGTCTTATGCATAATAATGTTCACCGCTCTGTCCAGCAAATTAATAATAAACTTTATTTTATATAGCGTTTTAAACGAATAAGTAATTAGATTGCTCATAAACCTAATCACTTGCTTTTTCTTTTTATTTAGGCTCAGATTTCAACTATAGATCGTATTATTAATAACCATAATAACAACCAACCAACAAAAACAACCATATAAACAACGGTATGATTATATCCGTGTACTGCGGCAGGGCTGTGTAGGGCTGTTTCGCCTGCCTGATCATGCGAGCTGTCTTGTAGCCTACTGGTCTAGGTGCGTGACTACCAGCTGGCAGGTTGTGTGTTCGAATCCAGGTGGTGCAGGACTTTTCATTTTTATTTATTTATTTTTTAATCGCGTAACATAAACATATTACCGTATGCAAACTGTACTGTATACAATATGTATATGTATATTTAATGTCTTAACTGTGCCCGTTTAAGTATTGAATATTCATATCTAATTTTACCACTGAAGGGAAATCTTAACATAAACATACAGTATATGGCTGGTCTCGGTACTTTAAAGAAAAAAATACACACCGGTATTCCATTTCTCCCTAAACATTGTAAGCTTCGAAGTCTTTAACTAACGTGAAACCGGAGTCAACAAGCATACTTTTAGAATTTGATTAAAAGGGAATATAATATGGAATCGCGTATCTCAAGAAATTAATAACGATATAATTATATTCATGTTGCAAAAGAACTGCAACGGACATAAAAACTCCCTTGCATGGTTTCATTACGACCAGAATCGGTCTTGAGATATTTTTAACTTGATTTACAGTATTTGAGAGGTATGTCTTAACACCGATACTACAGTGCTTAAGTACTGCTCACGTATATGTTTCTAGGTTTATATTATGCATTTCATACGGTCAAATTACTTTTGAGCAACTAATAAGAAGCGCGAAACGGTATGCGTTTTACTTTCGTTTTGTGCTGGGACCCGTGGATTGATTAGAGATATCAAGTCCATACAAGTCATTTTTTAAATGTTGTAGTTTGTCTTGAAAAAATGTTACGAGTACATCATCTATCAACAATTACACAGGTTCTGTTTCCATATTGCGGATTTTGGTTACGTAATATTATTTTCTAGATTTCACGTTGTGAATATGATGGGATGTCTGATGGGATGTTTCTAAAAATCCATCCTCTGTAAAACGTCTTCTCTAGTTGTCCTGCATATGTATTCGCTAATGAAGCTGTGTGTTCTGAGCCTGGATCTCTACATTTCTGTATGAACCAGCTTAGAGGGCTAAAGACAGCTTGTGTTTAAATTGAGTGTAAGGTAATTTATGCTTCTAAAGTCATGGTCAGTATTATTGTACTGTGCTGTACTGTGTCACATTATTTTATAGCATTTTTATTGCATTATTAAATACGGTGTTACTGTAGTTTACTGAGTCCCATGTCACATGGTCTGTGATTGAAACCTGTAAAACCGGTTTAATTCGTCACAGCCAGCACTCTTCAGGTGTGAGGGTCTTCTGCTCAGAATGAAACGCTAAAATGTTTGTGTATATTCTAATGGTAGTGGGGGCGGGGTGTGTGGGAACAGGTTTGGTTGAAATCGCATTGGAGATCTATGTTCTTCACACCTGAAACATTTTCTCTGAAAGCATTTTCTTCGCAGTTTAACCGATCTTGTTACAGCATGTTACAGTTTACTATTATTAACCATATTAATTTTAAGTGCTTAATGTAAAATCTTGTAAAAATATATTTTCATTGTTCAAATATACATTAAGTCTATCATATAATAAGTTAAATACAAAACTAAAGAAAAAATAGGGTTAAATATAATTCAAAATATTTTGCTAACAATGTTAACTGTTTATGCATAATAAAATGTATTAACTAAGGAGTAGGATGGCACAGTTGTTAGTATGTTTTTTGTTTTGTTTCTTTTTCATAAATACAACAGTAGTACCTGATGTCTCAGTGGCTTTCAAAATTAAATTATGCATGCAAACCTGTGAACTAGAAAGATAACTAAGATACCAAGGGATTGGGTGAGCTCCCATCACAAAAAAAAAAACTGCGACCCTGCACTACAGCGACCATAGTACAGTATGGAGACCAAGGCGTTTTACGGGAAGAGACGGGGTGCTTCTGCCGCCCCAGCTTCCAAAGAGCGAAGGGTAAGCAAATACAGCAGACTTCATCTGAAATACACGATTACAGCGCATATTACAAGGTATTATTGCCGTTTTGAATTTTAAATTCAATTATAATTATTTCTTCGTAGCCTGTTCTTCAAGAAAACACCGCACGGGCGAAACGATCTACCACCAGGACAGTAAAAAAGAAAGCTGTAAGACGGAAAAAAAGAAAAGTTTATTTTGACTTCTGTTCCGCGACTGATGAATACTACTGTGTGACTTTATTTCTTACATGAATTATGTTATTTTGCCACAGGCCGTGGGTCTCTGCTCTCGGCCACTGGCCAGGGTGCCAACCTGTAGAAGCAGCACCTGTATGGAGACATTTCGGCAGCAGCGGGAGCATTACGATGCATTACTGGGGAGGATTGGGAGGCTAGAGTTCCAGCAGTCAAACAGTTGAGCAGCTGTCTCCCGAAAAGTGCCTCTCCCCGCCGCACAGGCTGCAATGCCTGGCGGAAGCTCTGCCCCCCGCAGAGCACACACCGCCTCTCAGTTCACCACCGCGCAGGAATCTGTTGATGCTGTCCCCGCCGGCTATCTCCCCCCAGGAAGCACAGCAGAATTCACAGATGTCAGTGGGACGAATAATTCTCCCAGATGTCCAACTGCTACCCATCACCCAGGAGATGGAGGGGGGGTTGTACTTGCAGTGCATCGGCATAGACGGGAAAGCAAGAGCCGACCGCTACGCCGCCCTCGTGTTTCGAAATCTTGTGACTTTTGAAATTTACTGGGGGTGGACCACGTCTGTAAATTTCGATGGGTCCAGAGGCAAAAGTGCCTTGCCTTGCAATCTCCGGGAAACCATTAGTACGATGGTGAATCGGAGATTCTCAACCCTTGCTGCGTACGACTGGAAAAGAATTCGTGATCGGATCAACGAAATGCTTCGTAGGAGGAGGCGGTCTTTTCCTCTTGTCTAACAGTCTGTCCACAAACAAAACATTCCTGTTAGACAAGAGGAATTGAAAAAAAACAATTTTGTCAATGAAAACCGGTGTGTGTGTCTCTCCCTGCTGGATGTCCTTCTCACAAACTGCTGAATGAATAAAATAATTTTATTGAAAACGAGTTTGCGATTGTCTGGTCTTTAAATTCTTGAGATACGTGATTCCATATTATATTCCCTTTTAATCAAATTCTAAAAGTATGCTTGTTGACTCCGGTATCGCGTAAGTTAAAGACTTCGATGCTTAAAATGTTTAGGGAGAAATGGAATACTGGTGTGTATGTTTTCTTTAAAGTACCGAGACCAGCCATATACTGTATGTTTAAGTTCCAAAATTAATATCGTTTATGGGCTTCACACGCGTTGCAGTATGCTCAGGCACTAAGTAAAAGGAGATGCTTCGTAGTGCTTGACTAATTTTAAAAACTAAGTTATAAATGCAGACGCTCCCTCGACGCGCTGCTCTGGTGCGTCGGCTCCTACACAGTGCCTGTCTGCCGTAAGCGTTACAATATACTAAATACTAAATACTAAAGCCAATACTGGCTCAATGGGCTTTCACGTGCTAATGCGTTGGTTTAACAGTCCGGGTGTGGCAGGCTTCCAATGTCAACTCGACTCGATTGGAAGACAATGAACGTATTTTAGCCCTAAATGAATTAATAGCAAACATGGTTTACATAAAATACATTTTTCCAAGAAAGTTTAAAATAATACGATCTATAGTTGAAATCTGAGCCTACTTTAAAAATAAAGGAAAAGCATTTTCAGAGAGCAATCACGCTGTGTTTATGTAGAAAAAGTGATTAGGTTTATGAGCAATCTAATTACCTATTCGCTTAAAACGCTATATAAAATAAAGTTTATTTAGAGATGAATGATCAGTGTCGCAGTTTAAATAATGTGAGTCAGGAAACTAACACAGCGCCACCGGATTTAATAACGCAATAAAAACGCTATAAAATAATGTGACACAGTACAGCACAGTACAATAATACTGACCATGACTTTAGAAGCATAAATTACCTTACACTCAATTTAAACACAAGCTGTCTTTAGCCCTCTAAGCTGGTTCATACAGAAATGTAGAGATCCAGGCTCAGAACACACAGCTTCATTAGCGAATACATATGCAGGACAACTAGAGAAGACGTTTTACAGAGGATGGATTTTTAGAAACATCCCATCAGACATCCCATCATATTCACAACGTGAAATCTAGAAAATAATATTACGTAACCAAAATCCGCAATATGGAAACAGAACCTGTGTAATTGTTGATAGATGATGTACTCGTAACATTTTTTCAAGACAAACTACAACATTTAAAAAATGACTTGTATGGACTTGATATCTCTAATCAATCCACGGGTCCCAGCACAAAACGAAAGTAAAACGCATACCGTTTCGCGCTTCTTATTAGTTGCTCAAAAGTAATTTGACCGTATGAAATGCATAATATAAACCTAGAAACATATACGTGAGCAGTACTTAAGCACTGTAGTATCGGTGTTAAGACATACCTCTCAAATACTGTAAATCAAGTTAAAAATATCTCAAGACCGATTCTGGTCGTAATGAAACCATGCAAGGGAGTTTTTATGTCCGTTGCAGTTCTTTTGCAACATGAATATAATTATATCGTTATTAATTTCTTGAGATACGCGATTCCATATTATATTCCCTTTTAATCAAATTCTAAAAGTATGCTTGTTGACTCCGGTTTCACGTTAGTTAAAGACTTCGAAGCTTACAATGTTTAGGGAGAAATGGAATACCGGTGTGTATTTTTTTCTTTAAAGTACCGAGACCAGCCATATACTGTATGTTTATGTTAAGATTTCCCTTCAGTGGTAAAATTAGATATGAATATTCAATACTTAAACGGGCACAGTTAAGACATTAAATATACATATACATATTGTATACAGTACAGTTTGCATACGGTAATATGTTTATGTTACGCGATTAAAAAATAAATAAATAAAAATGAAAAGTCCTGCACCACCTGGATTCGAACACACAACCTGCCAGCTGGTAGTCACGCACCTAGACCAGTAGGCTACAAGACAGCTCGCATGATCAGGCAGGCGAAACAGCCCTACACAGCCCTGCCGCAGTACACGGATATAATCATACCGTTGTTTATATGGTTGTTTTTGTTGGTTGGTTGTTATTATGGTTATTAATAATACGATCTATAGTTGAAATCTGAGCCTAAATAAAAAGAAAAAGCAAGTGATTAGGTTTATGAGCAATCTAATTACTTATTCGTTTAAAACGCTATATAAAATAAAGTTTATTATTAATTTGCTGGACAGAGCGGTGAACATTATTATGCATAAGACAAAGATAACGATCCTGATCAGTTTAGAAATCTGTGTACGCTGTAAGGTTTTTACTTCTTAAACTTTTAAAATACACGTTTTGAATAGAAAGAAATCCTCTTCCTGGTACAGTATGTATAGCAAACCAGCACGTCTTTTTTCTCCAATCAGAGGGGTGTCAGATAGTGTCAGCCAATCACCATTCTGCGTTGGGAAAGACCCTGCGACATGAAAGACTTCGAAGCTTACCATGTTTAGGGAGAAATGGAATACCGGTGTGTATTTTTTTCTTTAAAGTACCAAGACCAGCTATATACTGTATGTTTACGTTCCAAAATTAATATCGTTTATGGCCTTCACACGCGTTACAGTATGCTCCTATTCTTTTTATGCTCAGCTACTAAGATTTCCCTTTAGTGGTAAAATTCAATATCTACAACGGGCACAGTAAAGACGTTTACAGTAAGTCTTTCTACGACAGACCAACGGACCACGAGTGCCCCTGTCGGTCAACCAATCACGCACCGCGGTACCCCGTGTCATCATACCTGCGGTATCTGTACCGCGGTGTCTGTACCGCTCACTTTGAATGGCTGCATCTGTACCTGTGTGTGTGCGTTGTTTGAGCTATATCGCATGGTTAGATTCTAAAGCCATCAAAAGAATCAATTTTTTGATTTACTGCTACAATTAATAATTGTCCCAGTAAATGCCCAAACCCTACAGAACTGGTGCCTTCAGAGAGCACACATTACATTTTGGCATCCCTGGGTGGGCGTGGCAAGACTGAAATGAGTCAACCAAGCGGAATAATTCAATATAAAACGCCACGGGTTTCATACACGACAATACAGTGTGCTGAAAGCCGAAAGGAAAAAAGATCCCCTTGCTCTTTAAGCAGTGCTTGATTGTTTTGTGATCTTTTGCAATCTACCGGGTTGATTGCATACTTGATCTTGTGGTTTTCTGTGGTAAAACTGTGATTTCGTACTTAAAAGTAATACTCTTTAAGTTTAACGATGGTTGCTAAAAGGTCTGAATTCGAGTCGCTATTAAGCACTCTCTCTAGCAGCGACAAGTCTGACCATGATCTCTTCCATATCAGCGGAGAAGCTAGAAGAATAAATCTCCATTCTCTGAGAGAGCTAGCGAAGGACATAGAGAGATTTGACCCCGCAGTGTCAGAGAATAATATCGAGAGTTATATTCAGGACCTCAGGTATACCCTGCAGTATCTGCCAAACGCCACAGAACAGGAGAAAGTGTTTCTGGTCAGGAAAACTACCAGCAGAGCTGTACATGAGTGGATGGCTAGGCAGATGAAAGAAGTCTGTAATGATTTTGAGGAGCTGTGTCAAGCACTTATCGAAGAATACAGTGCGTTTATTGACCCGACTGCCGCGATAGCCGCCGCCCTTAACATTAAGCACGAGAGAGCAGAGTCCCCTCGCGAATATTACGAGAGACTTAGACGAACTTATTTTGCAGGGCGAAATGATGAGGGTTGCGAAGAGAACACACATTTCAAGGGTTTATTCATTGCGAATCTCCACCCATCAGTCAGAAAGATGATCTTAATGCATACAGATGCACAGACCATGAAAATGACTGATATTAAGAGATTCATGCAGAAAGCCTGGGAGTATGATGTCCAAAGTCGCTCTGAGCAAAAAGCTGCTAAAGTGACTGTGTTCGCCGTCAGAGCCAGCAGGGTTAACTCCCTCCTGCTGGAAGGAGCACAGGCTCCTGAGCTGGCTAAGCCCAGTTCCAAAGCAGGCACACAGGACCGCACCCAGCGTCCTAAGTGCCATGAGAACACCGGGGGAGGGAAAGGGCTAGATAAAGCTGAACAAAAGGATTCAGTAGCCGCCCGCCTGGCCAGGCTTGAACAAGCTTTATTAGGACAGGGACAACCGCTAACCAAGGCTGCCGGAAGCGTGAATGAGCTGATACTCTCCACTGGAGGAGGCGGGGACCCGCCCCCTCTCCCTCCCTCAGTCTATCTGATTGAGCGGAAGGGTTCCTGCCTGGATGAGGTCAGCCACTCCCAAGCGAGTGCTGACTCCACCCCTGAAGTCACAGAGCAGGCAGTAAAACAGAGAGGAAAAGCAGGAAGCTTTTACCTCAAGGCTGCCATGGGAGATGTCTTACACAGTGAGACACTGATTGACACTGAGGTTGAAAGGTGTTTGATGTCACACGGCAAGCTCAAACGGGTTGAAAAAGAAAAGGGCATGCGACTCAGAGAGGAACCTTTGGTGGATCACCAGAAAGGCAAAGTGTGGAAACAGGTCAAGGCTCCTAAGCCTTCCGTACAGAAGGAAAGGGGGGCCAAGAGGCAGACTGTGCTCACACAGTGCCCACCGAACACAGAAGCCTATGTGGAGATTCCTTCTGTTCCCTCTGGACAAGAAATAAAAATATTTTCTTGTTCCCCGGATATACAGGAAAGTCGTGTCCCGGCTGAGGGCACAACAGCCTCCATTCCACAGGAGCGGTACTCCAAGCAGCCGCCTGATCCACCAGGTAAAGCACACACCTTTTACATCCCTAAAGAGGAGCAGATCTCCCCACCTGGCGATGAAAAGGAGCTTTCTCTGTGCACCCTGGCACCCAAGAGGGGTCAGGAACACCACCCTGCAGTGGTGGAAGGGGTCCAGATGGCAGGAGAGCAGGTTGGCGATGTAGCCCTCACCCTTAGCCCTGAGAGGTCCTCTATCAGTGAGGATCTGCTTGAGCAGCTGTCACAGGGCCACCACCAGGTGCCCCTGGTGCAACATTCACAGGTTAGACAGGAGGTCCAGCTGGACGCTGAGACTACTGCGCTGTGGACACACCTGATCCCAGATACCGATTCCCTCTGCTGTGACCCAGGGAACCTGCAGTCAGGTAACATTATTTCTCACAACTACCAGGTAGTGAGTGAGACTGGCCTGATTGTTCCTGCCTCAACAGCAGGGTTTCCAACACACCCAGTCCCCCAGAAGGGACAGGGAATGAAAGCCGAGCTGGTTTTCTAACAGCCACCAGCTCAGTCTGTCAGTCTGACCAACAGTGGTTCAGCCAGACTGGAGCTGGATGGTCAAGCCACCCGCCTGCCAGTGCAGGACATCGCAAAGAGGGGTGTCAGAATCCCTGCCTGCACTGACATGGGCCTGGTGGGTGATAGCGAGTTCAAAGACAGTGAACTAGCTATCCCACTGCTGGGGCAGCTCCCTGAACCCCTAGCAAGGGAAGGGGGGAGTGAGCAGGTGTCCTACACCCACGCCCAGCGAATAATTGTAAACATGCCGATAGAGGGATTCCTCAATCAGGAAGTGTGCAGGGTGGACCGGAACAGTGAGAATGGGGTAACAATCCCAGATCACTCAGGTGCTCCAGATGGCCACTCAGCCGAGGGTCAGGCATGCTCCACCGCTGCACCACTCCCTGCAGGGTTCCTAGAGCACAGGCATGAACAAATTGAAAAAGCAAATGCCCTGGGAAAGGAAGAGCAGCATCAGCAGCTGCGTCAGATCTCCCCAGATTTCCAGGATGTTGGTGCCCAAGATGCCACAGGGCATACTGAGAAAGACACCATGTACACGCTGCGCCAGCTTAGAAAGGCAACAGTCACTCAGAAGGAGATGACTGGGATCAGCCACCCGAAAAGACTTTTGGGAGGACTGATTGCTGCCGCCACTGTTGCACCTTTGCTTTTTCTGGTAGGTTTGTGTGCTGCTGGCACTCTCACCCTGACTGCCCCAAGAAGGCAGGTGTCAGAGATGCCAGAGGGTAGTGACAGACTGTATCGACAGCAGCAAAAGTTGGAAAGCTTAGGGAAAACCCTACAGGCAACTTCCTATGCAACAGGGTTAAACCTTATTCCCCAACCAGTGGACATGATTGTTGGTGTTATACAGTGAGTTTATGCTTGTGTGCAACAGCCCAGAATGTTGACACAAGACCTGTTAAGGGAGTTTAGTGCCACTGTAGCCAGTCTAACCATGGCACAATTCCTAACCCACTTGATTCCACTCTTCTCAGTAGAGGAGTATGTGACATTAACCCCATCGCTCATAGCTAACCCAGAAGGCAATCCAAGATTGAATTCGGTTCCAAATCTTGAGATGGGTATGGCTACCAAAGCTATCCATTGGCTGTGTCTAAACGATTCACCAATGAAGGGTGTAAAGCTACTAACGAGCAGAGGGAGGTTAATGAACCCCATGAAGAGCAGGTGGGACGTAAATGGCTGGTCAACACACCACATTTAACTGAGACCATGACTTGTGACAGGCATGATACAGCTACCACAATGCAGCTACCTAACCAAATAGTTTTCCTGTAAGTTCCCGAGGAGGCCATAGTACAGCTCTTGAACTTTAACACTGTACTGTCTAGAACCAGACAATATAAGACCAAACTTGAGGTCATGGATGCCTTCAGGTGCTACACTATTGAATTGGATAGAAATCCAAGAAACAGTAAGCCCTGAAGGGGTACAGGTAGTTAGTTTGCTTTAATGGAACAAACCTCCAAACCACCCTAGCAGGTGCCCAACACAGGTGTTGTGGTTAATCGGGGGGCTGGGAACAGGAACTGTTGTTATTGTAACACTACTGCCGGGTAGCTGGATCATGACTGGATGTACTCTGAATGCTGTACTCTCACATCAAGATGTACTCTGGGTAGCATGAATGAGTCAAAGGTAGCATGTCAAAAGAAAGGAAGTGACTTCTCCCCAAATATCTGCCTACAGAGGTATCAGATATTGACAGTGAACTTCCTGATGTGTAATTCCTAGACTGTGATAATGTCTCCTACCTCGTTTGTACATCCTTCAGATGTTGTTCATAATGTTTGTATCCAATGCTGGTTCCGGTATGAATTCTCGAGGAGTAATGTGAACATTTAAGGTTAATGTTCTAATGACAAGGGACATCACTTTACTCTGTTTCGTTTTGAAGGCAACAATGCCTCGGGACCTCGTGACCTTCAAAAGGGGGGGATATGTAGCGGCGAGGCTTATTAATAAGAAAGAATTAAGTGTTTCTGAGCTTTCCCAAATTAGGCCTCATCTCTCTGTTCGTCTCTGTGGTGCAGCCACTGAGAAACTATTCATGCAGGCTGATTTAAGGTTTCCTTTGATAAGGTTTCCTAGGACAGCTCCCAAAGGGGGATGCACTTAGCTAAGCCTGGCTATCATGATCAATGGTCATCCATTGGCGCCTATCTGTCTAGGGAGTGCCAGATGGACATCTGGACTGCATTCCTAAGTGTCAGGAGTAAGTGACTCATATCTCACCTTGATCAACCAATCAGGGACTGGTAGGGCCGAGTAACCCACGTGGAACTTTGATGCCCATGGAACTTTCAGCCAATGAATGAGCTGAAGTTCCTCCAGGTAAAAACAGGCAACACAGAGATTCAGTAAGATTCAGGAGAATTCTGTGGACTTTTCTAAAGGGAATTCAAAGGAGAATTCCAGGGCAGGACGGCCCAGGAGCAGAAGGCTCCCAAGGGCAGGACATTCTCGCAGCGCGCCTCCTGACCATCCTGAGACTCAGCCCGGACAACCACGGAACAGCCAGTGTGTCCGAGTGCCAGAACTTTCCTTTGTTCTAAGAGTCGAGAGTGGAGGTTGCCAGAGAGTAACCAGAGGATCCACCCGAGGTTAGCACCAGCAGCAGGCCTCGTGAACAGGTCGGAACTGTGGACTGCTGAATCACTATTCAGAACTAGCGCTTCACCAGGAACGAACTGGTCCTCTTCCTGACCTACTGGGACCCACAGTCATCTTTTCTCCTGTGCGCAAACTTTGCTAGTTAAAGCCAACACTAACTAGCCGGTCAGTGAGCATCAGCAGCGCACCGTCGCAAGCCACACAGCACAGCCTGGCACCGAGCCAGAGAGCGCGGGTTGGACAGCAACAGCCTGAAACTGTTTCTTTGTGCCCGCAGGAGATCTGAATCCCCAGAGATTGGATGAGTATTCAACTTCACTGCATTACTGCTCGAGAATTCAATTGTTATCCCAACCAGTTGATATCAATTTAATTCCTAAGAGTTATGTACGTGTTTTGAGTATCTAATGTAGAAGTTATAACCAAGTTCATTTATGAAACGGTCTTAATGAATGATATACTGAACGTACTGTATGTCCTCTTGATATATGTAACTCTTTGTAATTGACTGAATATATATCTTTTGTATTCTGATAACCCTCTCGATAAGATCTGTTAGGTTTACATGCATATTGTATGTATTAATAAATGTATCCTCGTGTATTAGTACCTGTGTGTGTACGTTGTTTGAGCTATATCGCATGGTTGGATTCTAAAGCCATCAAAAGAATCAATTTTGTGATTTACTGCTACAATTAATAATTGTCCCAGTAAATGCCCAAACCCTACAGAACTGGTGCCTTCAGAGAGCACACATTAAAATGGTAACAACATCCTGTCTCAAGAATGTAAGCATTGTATTTGATGTAACTGTAGGTAGAAAATTGCATACAGTACGATTACTGCACGTATGGGTTCATTAACATTTCATACTATAATGATTTGTGTCAGACACACACAGCTAGCATTTCTTAAGGATTAACAGCAACACTCCACCTTTGGCAGTTTTATAGAGTATTGCAGTCTTGCATCAGATTATTTGGAAAAATGAATGCAGTGAGATGCGATGCTGTTTTTCATGATGCAGTATTTACTGTGGTATACCACCTGACACCTTACACATTCTGGTTGTCTGCTTCTGTAGTTGTGTTGTACTAGCAAGTTTTTCTAACAATGAGAAGTTGAAATGGGTTCGCATGGGATGAGAAAGACAAAGAATATGTGAATGGTAGCCTTTGTAAAAAAAAAAACGATTCAATATGCACAGCCTTGCAAAAACATTCATTCCCTGGACTCCTGTTTTCACTTTGCTGTTTACCTTGCTTGCCAGCTTAACTACATTTGCCATACTGCCTAAGCTTGCTGTTTCACCACTCTACCTTTCTCCACACCTACTAGATTTATCTCTTGAACAATGGACCGCTGCTTATTTTTGCCATGAGCAGTTTCTAAAATTGGACTGGAAATCATGGCTCTCTTGTTCTCCAGGATCCCCTTTGACTGGTTTTGGTGATCTCCTTCTCTCCGAAACACTGCTTCTAGGATTAGCTCTTCTTTCTATGTTCTGCTTGGATCCTGGAGTTCACCATTTAAGAGGAGGGCACTGATATACATGCCATCACTGGAGAGCTGCGGAGAGAGTTAGTATTGCCATGGCATGCTGGTTGCCTCACCTAGTAACCTGTGTCTCATGCTGGTTGTCATGGATATGTAATCAGACTGGAGAACTGTACCATCTGGGAGTAATTTACAGCCATATAAGCCTAAAGTGGATCAGGTTGTTTAAGGGCTACCCTGACTGTGCTTGCATGGAACGTCTCAGTGCCTAATGTCAAGTTCCCGTGCTCCTAACCTTGTGCTTCATGTACTCCTGTTTTTATTATGTTTTCATCTATTCCTTTTGGATTTCCCTTGCAGCCTTGCTATTGTGTTTACTGACAGCTATTTACTCTACTTTATCCTGACTTCTTCCTCAGATTGTGTTGCCTGTTTATTTACCTTGTTTGCCTGCCTTGCCAAACTGCTTGATTATGCCACCTTGTGAGAGCTGGCTTGGAGAGTGAGGACAGTTGAGGAAATTAGCCATAGCAAATTGAAGTGAGGTAGGTAGGCAAGTCCGTTTTCAGGCCATAAATTGGAGTGAGGGGGCAGGTAAATTGCTTAGAAGGACAGGCTGAGACTTGTAGCATAGCTATCAGGGCTTATCAGGGCAGTATGGCTGCACTGCAAACAAGGTTGTAAGACAGAAGGTTTGATTCTTTGCCACTGGTCCAGTGCTTGACTGCACAGATGGGCTGCTGACAGGCAGAGAGGTCCGAAACAGATGGACATATACTTGGGCTGAATTCAGGCAAAGTGTCATTCTGGGAAGCAAGCTTGTTGTGCAGTGAGCACTACCCTTGCCAGAAGGTAATTCAATGACAGAGCACTGGATTAGTGGCAGTTCAGGGATTGAATATCCAGGACTGATCACCATTAATTGATGCAGGTAGTCAGGATAAGTGGCCAGAGCGAGAATTCACATGTTTGACTCCATGTGTGATTCAGTCATTTTTAGGAAAGTTAGGTTTTCTTACTCATGATTATATATACTAAGACCTTTTAGTCTTTGAACATTTAACATACTGTGTATGTTATAAACCATCTTTTACAGACATTAGTAAACATCACAGTGAAGGATAGCCCACTTCTTATGAGCCAGACTTAAATTTTAAGTTAACAGTTAAAACTTTGATAGGCATAAAATAATTAAGAAATATAATAATTTATATGTGTAAGAACAATCATACACTGCTTTTCTGGACACTCAAAATGCTTTATAGGTAATAAGGACTTCCCTCACCTATCAAGTGGGGAGGAGAGCAGAGTAGAGTGATTAATCCAATTCATTAATAACTACTACAAGGAGATTACCAGGAGACCATGATTGGTAAAGACCAGGGGACCAGGGCACCAGGGGTTCGCCCCTATTCTTCTCAAGAAATGCCCTGGGATTTATAATGACCATGGAGAGTCAGCTAGGCCATCTCATTCTGTAACCCTCAGATAGCTGCAATCTGAAAGGATCTGACAGGATTACCTTTAGTGAAGAGGTTTGTCTTGAGTGAGACAGCCCCTGTGGTAACACACAGAAACGTTCCTCTGAAAAAAGCTCTGCATATCAGAAAGCCATGGGAATTCCCCTGATGAGTCAAAACTCCAAAGTGTGACACTTCAAACATTACCTTCATGATCGGCAGCTGTATTTAACTTTATTATCCCCAAATTTAGGTGATTCACTGCCATTACTATGAGCCAAAAGTCACAATTCTATGGAGATTGAGACAAATATGAATTGTTTAAAACAAATTTAGACCATTTAAAAAGAGGAAAATGGGCCCTGGAAGTTTAAGCATCTCAGCTACCCTGCTGTCTTATCTATTTGCTGCCTTAAATTCTAATAGGAGGCATCACCCGTCACAAAGGGTTTTTCAGTGTTTGGTTAGATCATAATGAACATGAGTGCCATGCTGAGGGAACGGCAGCCTAGTCCTGACAATAAGCTGCCAAAGCCCTGCCTCACTATTGTGAGGAGAGAACTAGGGAGCTTGCTGAAAGGGGTCAGATGGGGAGGTGGGAGAGATGCGAGAAATAGATATGCAAAGGGTAGACTTACATATGTAAGTGAACAGAAGTTTGTGAAATTAGGATCTAACCATCCTCCTGAACATTTACTTTAAACTCCATTAGGTAAGAATATGGACAGTAAGATCCTTGGACTAATATGGTATTAGCAGCCAAGATAGCAAGATGGCCCGAATGGGTTCCTTTGTTTGTAACCTTGTGTTTTTTCTATTTTAAGATTTAAACTAGAGTAAAAACTCAATTCTTCCATAACGTAAAGAGTAGGTCTCAAACAGTCATTATGAAAGCTGCTTGACATACTGCAGATACTGTACTTCTTTATAAATGAGAACATATTCTGAAATTCATCTAAATTTACCTTGTACTGCCCAACATGTACAGGATAATCTTGTTAAAAAAGGAAATATTTTTCTATACAACGCTACAGCTTCACAAAGCTGTACTATATAATTCAGATCACATTAGACACAGTATTTATTAGTCACACAGCAATTAAATTGTTAGCAGGAAATGAACCATTCACATTTCAATTAGACAGTAATGCATGATATATATCTTCAATAAAGGGACATTTTCAGTAGCTTAATAATGGTGGGTGACTAATCTAGCCAAATGGCTGTTATGTTGACACACTACAAATAAGACATCTATCATTCATCTATTATCAAAATATTACAGTGAGGGTTGAAGTGACCTGGAGACTATGAGGTAGTCGCAACTGAGAGCAAATATGTGCACTTACCCTGGATGGGAGTCCAGTCCATGGTAGGCCCAATAATAGAAGGGACATTTAGAACAGTTGCTCAGACTTAGTCAGCATGTCTTTGTAAGTGAGAAGAATAGAGCACCTGAAAATAAATCCATTAAAAGACAGGGAAACATGCAAACTCCACCTAAATGGTGCCCCAGCCCAGCTTTCCACTCATGATGCCAGCACTGTGAGGCATAAGTGCCAAAAAAGCTGTCAGAATATACCTTTTACTCAAATGCATTTAGTTTCAGAAGCAGTAAAACATCTGTGTTTTTATATGCACTTTTAGAAGTTAACAGGCACTGCAACAAACCCAAAAGTGTAAATACATTTTTATCTTTCTGCAGTCTACCAGAAGGCAGCACATAATAGAATGCAAAAAGATGTTCAGTTTACCATCCTGTGAAATTGAAAATTACTTAAAACATGAATTCTTGCATCAAAAATATGTTGGTGGACCAAAAGGTGTTCAATCAGTTTTATATTTTAGAAATAAAATGTCATGGAAGAGGAGTCATCTACAATTGTAAATATGATACATTCTGATGTTTATGGATTCAACACTTGGTGTGATATTCATGACTTCAGGCAGATATTATTTTTTAAATTAAATAGAGTACTGTGTTGCTACAAGGAAATATATGATTTGCACAGTCAGTCGCATACAATAATTTATCTTTAACATTGACAGCAGGAGCACACTGTACAAGCAAAAGGATAAATGCTGTGCCACAAACTAAGAAGAGGCATGACAATATATTTAATCAAATCTTTCAGTATTTCTTGCAATTGTTTTTATTTGTATACAAGGAATAGATGCAAAGGGACCAAGCTGTGCTTAACTGAAAATAAATGTGAATGTATTCTGCCTTCTGCCTTAGACCACTATCGCTCCATTTGCAATTGGCAGACGCTCTTCTCCACCTTCACATCCTTTCTCATCTCATCCTTCATTCTCCTCCTCTCCCTTCCACTATGTCAGCTGACATTGGCAACTCTTCACCACTTCACCTCTATCTTCACCCCTGTACCAAACGTTCAACACTGATTGGAGCTACACATTCTTCACTGAGAACACCTTATGCAATATTGTCATGTCATCCAGCTATATTGCTGAAAGCAGTTGGTGCTCGGCTGATTATGAGCTCCCTGTGGGGGAATTTTGTAGGTCAGTAAGATGACCTAGGCTTAAACCCGTAATAATTAATATAATTCCTTACACTCATAATATATAGCGCTTTTCTGGACACTTTACTCAAAGTGCTTTACAGGTAATGAGGACTCCCCTCCACCACAACCAGTGTGCAACCCCACCTGGATGATACAACAGCAGCCATAGAGCACCAGTATGCTCATGACACATCAGCTATCAGTGGGGAAAACTGAGTGATTAAGCCAATTCATAAATGGGGATTATTAGGAAGCCATGAATAGAAATGGGAAATTTGGCCAGCATGCCTGGAATAAACCCCTACTCTTTTCGAGAACTACACTGAGTCAGGACCTCACTTTTTCATCTTATCCAAAGGATAGTGCCTTTTTACAGTATAGTGTCCATGTCACTATAATGGGGCATTAGGACCCACATAGACCCCAGGGTGAGTACCTCCTTCTGGCTCCACTAACACCCTTCCATCAGCAACCTTAGCTTTCCCAGAAGTTCTCCCTGTTAAGCAGGCTCACAACGGCTTATCTTTGGTGGGTTGCCACTTGTGAGGTTCAAGATGATATACAGCAGTTACTGGCTATATGATCATAGAGCCAGATTATATAAACCACACAAACACAGGGAGAACTTAAAAATGTCATGCAGATAGCACCCCAGGAATTTAACCCAGGGGTCTCTGCTGTAAGCAGAGATGCTAACCAATGATAGTAATACCCATCTATGAATTGGCTTCATCACTCTGTTATCCTCCCCACTGATAGCTGGTGTGTGGGGAGCATACTGGTGCACTTTAGCTGCCATCGCATCATCCAGGTGGGGCTGCACATTGGTGGTGGTGGAGGGTAGTCCCCATTACCTGTAAAGAGCTTTGAGTGGAGTGTCCAGTAAAGCACTATATAAGTGTAAGCAATTGTTAATTATGATTATTAAAACAAATATGAATTGGTTTAAGTTTAAATACGGATTTTTGAATTTAGTAATACTTTTTAACCTTGCTGTATTTAATCTGCTGTATAGACACACTTTAAAGGAATTTGTGCTATCTTCTTTGACCCCCTGGATGTCTGAAAAGAAAGAAAAGAAGAGAATTTACCAGTGACAAATGAAATCCCTTGATAATGCCAAACTCACAGTATTAAGAGGAAGCAAAACATATTGTTTAGACAGACTTCGGACACATGAAGACTAGATTATTTGTTCAATTTGACCTCCAGCTAACTGTCATGGGGAAAAGCATTGAAGTACTAGAGAGATCAGTTATAAGTGCAGTACAATATTTCACAAGTAAAAAAGGAGTTGTTTACCCCCATGCTCACTATACTGTACCTTTGAGTCTTATTAAGATTTTCACTGTCTTTGAATGACACTGGAGTTCAAGGTTGAGTCCTCTGCACAGTACCTTACACATATTTTTTATGGTTCTTAAGAAGTAATTTAAAGCACATTTCATGTTTGATGAATCTATTGATTTTTTTCCCCCAATGTTTCCTTTTCTTTCCTGAGCGGATGTGTCTGTGGTGTCTGTTCTTTTTAGGCTTTTTCATCTTGTTGAACAAATGCTGCAATTTTATTCATACTATTTATTAAGCAAAAGAGTCACACAAAAAAATTCAACAAGGAAGCAGATACTGTAACACAGCTGAGCAGAAACTTCGCCCGCCCAGCGGCTATATCACCCTGTAACTCACAACTGGCAACCCACTGAAGCTAAGCAGGTGTGAGCCTGGTCAGTACCTGGATGGGAGACCTCCTGGGAAAAACTAAAGTTGCTGCTGGAAGAGGTGTTAGTGGGGCCAACAGGGGGTGCTCACCCTGTGGTCCATCTTGGTCCTAATGCCCCAGTATAGTGATGGGGACACTATACAGTAAACAGGTGCTGTCCCTCGGATGAGATAAAACCGAAGCACAGCATCTTACTTTATTTAGCTGACAACCTTATCCATCTCTTATCCAATTCAGGATGATGGGGGAGCTTGAATGTGCCGTTGCAGGTCACACATTAACACAAACACGTACAGTACACACTCAAACCAGGGCTAATTTTCCCAAAAGCTAATTAATCAACATACAAACTCCATGAAGATAGCATCCTGTCACGATCATCTCTCCCTCCTCAAGAGGGTGCTCCTACCTTTTTGTGTTTCATTTGGTTTAAGTTCCAGCGCCTGTGTCTTGTTCCGCCTTCCCCTATTTAACAGTGCCGTCTTCATAACTCTCGGCTCTGCATTGGAAGACGCCTGGAGGCCTGCCTAGCATCAAGTCACCCCACGTCCATGGCTTGAGGGCTTAGGCTTCTGAACGGCGTCCTCACCAGCAGTCTGGGGTTCGGAAAGCCTGGCCTCATTACTCATTACTTCCATGTTCCTGGTTCCATGCCCCATTCCCCATTTTTATTCTTGTCATCGTCTTGGATGGACCTCCCGGTTTTAGATATTGAACTGTTTTGGACTTGTTTGTCTGCGCCACGCCCCTTGAGCACTGGATCACTGTCGACACGCCCCCCTGTCTGTCATCCTGTTCTTATCCTGCCATTTTTTTCCTGGTGTTCTACACCAGTCACTTCTGGATTATACCATCTGCATAGGGTCCTAAACTATGCACTTCTTGTGAGTCAGGTCCGGCTCCCGTACCACACCCCAGGAATTGAATCCAGGCCCCAGCACTGCAGCAGTATTAACCACCATGCCATAGAGATGTCCTTGCACCCATCTAATGTACACTGTCACTTTATCAATATTTTATCTGATGTTTATTTGTTCCAATAATTAAACCTAAGAATCAGATGCATTCGAGGATGTACAGTGAATATTTTAGGTATACAGAGATTTGGCTTAAATTAACCCATTTGGTTAAGGGGGAGCCCACTGGCTATAGGATGAGGGGTCTCAGATACCCATTCAGTGAGAGGAGTTATTCAATAACTGGCTTCAGAAGTGGAGACGGGGTACATGGGATGAAATGCAAAGAGGGATTTATTTATGATATACACAGTACAGTATATGGCTTTTGGAAAATTATACTGGGAATGACGTGACTAAATCAGTTGGGGTGAAGAGTAGCTTGGTTGTTATCATGCTTCCTGAACTTCATTATAAGAACTCCATTTGCTGTTATTTTAGTATCCCTCAGTATATTTAGTCATGGTTTTTTTTTTTTGGTCTGCACATAACAATACTATAATTATTCCAAATACTCTTTTGCAAACTTCAGTTGTCCCTATTCTGCTCTTTTTGAGTGTCAATTTCTTATCAATATGATTGTCAATTTCAGAACCCACACAATACTGCCAAACTGATATGCAACTCTAGGAATTATCATCATCACAGCCTATTCTGTCTTCTGCTCTGTAACAGTTTACTAAAAGAAGTATAGTTTAGTTTGTTAAATGTTGACTATTGCAATATTTAATCTGTGTACTTTCCCTTTAAAGTAGCTCTGTACAGAATGTGTTTGAAAAGGTTTGCAGTGTGAGAAGTAAGCATGTGGCAGCTCCTGAATAAATAATTCACAAGACGGGGATTACCCTTTTCCATGGATATAAGCAAGATATTGATTATAGTAGCATATTAATTCAATCTGACAATATTTGAGGTGTTGAAATATACACTTCACTGTGAGTGTTGCACTGTGTTTCGATTCAGCAGGGCAGGGGGTTGGAGCATATTTTCATGCAGCCACTGTTCCAGCTTTACCATAAGTAATATGAATCATTTATTTTCTGTACACAAGTAAGATGAATGAGTTGTCCAAAGCGACTTGATGTATGACTAGGTTCTTGCAATTGTTATTATGACTTTTCTTTTGTTTTTTATTAAATTGCAATACTTTAAAGTTGTTAAACGTTTGTGCAGGTGCTTACTGGCAGGGGAATTATTTGGTACAGAAATTCTGAACCAGAGTGGCATGGTAATATGACAGGTCGCAGTCCTGGGTTCAATTAATCTGGGTGCTCTGGTTTTCTATCATAGTCCAAAGACATACTGGTAGGTTACATGGCTTCTGGGAAAATTGATCCTGGTCTGAGTTTGCGTGTTTGTCTCTGTGTTCATCCCGTGATGAGCTGGCGTCCTGTCACGGGTGAATCCCGCCTTTCAAACATTGCTTGCCAAGATATGCTCCGCCTCCACCCTGTATTGGATTAAACATAAAATGTACTGATGATAATTATAGAAGAAGAAGAAATGTAACTGTATATAGAGGGCAAACACCTTTCAGAAAACCTCGACTTACTGTATATACTGTATATTGAAATACTACAGTATATGTATGTACTGTATATTAGCTTCATTATATACATAACATGTGCTGGGGAGGGTGAATGACTCGGGACAATGTGTGAAGCATTTTTCAGGTATTATTGGGAATATAATGGGAAGCATTTACATAAAATATACTAAAGAGTTAATTAAATCACCCACATGCAACAACAAAAAAAACAACAACACATGCCACACATGGAACCGTTCACATCACATACTATTTTACACACATTTTTATATTTTAGAAAGACATGCTGCTGAAAATTATATTGTTACCCCTTACTTGATCTGTTTTGAAAAATTAAATTTTCCTTTTATCACAGTTTGCTTTGAGTGCTTGACCATAATATCAATCTTGAAAGTAAACAATGCCAAAAACATCACTGTAATTACTGTCATTATGGAATAATACTGAAACTTTAAATTAATGTTCAACTAACAATTGTAATAATAAGTCAAGGTGTCAAATGAGGGCCAAATCCCATGGTCCTGTGTTATAATTTACTTCCTTACTGTGTTTCATTCTTGGAGTGATCAAATGGCTGTTCCTGAATTAACTTAGTAATTAGTAAGTAATGCAAATCATACATGTAATTACTGTAAAACACACAAGGGTATTGAATTGAAAAGGTAATATTTCAAGAGGGTCTCATATTAAAGATGGACTTTGCTGATTTGCTGATTGACAGTGATCATTGTCCTTGCTCAGTTGTGAACTTGTACAGTAAGCAAGAGTAAGACTTTCACTGCATGTCTGGCTTTATTGAGGCAGCAAACCTATTTTATCTTTTGTTCCTGAACCATACTAAAATGAGTTTTCTTAATATTAGTGAAATGTCAGTGAGAGATATGGACTCTGGAAGATAATCTACTGATGTGTCTGAGACTTGTGAAAATTATCTGTGAGGTCGTGTATGTTGCAGTGACTGAAAATATAAGATTTAATCGTCATAGATGGTTACTTGGTTCTGCATTTTACTCTTAACTCCTATTGCAATTTCATTTGGTGGGTTGTTTTAATATGTTTTTTGGGAATTCTTCTTATGATTGCTGAGTTTAAAGATCCTTATATGTCAGAAACCAGTAACTCTACATTCTTCTTTTAAGTAAGTGATTTTTTATAATGAACACAATAATTAATGGGAAATTTGTGGTTAAAATCCAGATCATTGGAATGATAAGGAAAGCACATACTGTATTTTTTCACCTCTTACTGTACTGTTCAGTATAGTAAATCTTTCTTCAGCTTTGAATCTGTCATATGTACACTACTGCCCAAATAGAAGCACAATTATACCTCAAGCATTACAGAGGAGTAGTGAAAGATAGGCTACCCTGTGTGCAGGAGATGCGAGTGAAATGGCATGATAAATTGTGCCAACTTACCCTAACAGTCATAGCTGTCAATCACTGACTTTGGAGCTCATTCATACAGTAGGCTTAAGTATATATTATACATGGGATTTAAAATACCAGTTCTACTGAAAATAACAGTTCCTGGAATTTGTTGATAAAAGATTATGTTGGTATTAGATGTGTATTTATATAATGGTATTTATGTTTTTTCCTTCCAGAGGTTTCAATGTCTACTCCCCTGTGAATTCTCACACATTCAAAGGCAGGTATATCATTTGTCCCAAATATACAGTGGAAACTTGTAACTCAGAAAGATGGGGACTGCTTCCTGAGTTGCTGGATTGTCCTGTATGTTTCAGAAAACATTTTCCCTTTTACAGACAGAAACAAAAGACTGCTTTCAAAAACAAGCAGCTTAGTAGCAGGGGAGGGAAGCGGTATGTGAGGGGTGTGCTAAAGAAATTAATTCAGTTTCTCTGAAGTGTCCTTGGCTGAGGGCAATCTGTGCATTTTAGGTGGTCTTTTTGTGAACAGAATCAAAAAGAAGGAGCAGTGAATATGGAAGGCAGTTCCCACCCTTTTTCGATAGGTCATTTAAAGGGGAAATCTGAAAGGCTGGATCAGCATTTTCCCATTGAAAATTTGGACCTATTAAGATAATTTACTCCTCTTTGAAAACTTCAGTTAAAGAGGTAGAAGGTATTTTTTCATATAGTACCTTTGTTGAGCACAGAGTCAAGAAAGAGGTAGTTCTATGGCACGTACAGTACTCTAGTCTAAAATAACCCGAAGTCTCTTTTCTGATCCCAATTTATATTGATGATTGATGCACATTGTAGTAGTTTTATTTCTCAGTGTGGTTTTTGTTATAGAAGGAGGGGCATCTAGTAATTTTGCAAGAGACTTATAAGCAATAACCACAAAAAAAAGATACAACAGAAGAACCTCTACAGAAATACACATATTGTACAGTATTTAAAAGCTTGTGATTGAACATGTGATTGCACTTACATTCAAGTAACCCTTAACCCATAAAGAAAATGCAGGCGCAAAAACTTTCCTGGAAACCTCTGAAAAATATACAATAGTAAGATCTTTAAGATTGAACACCCTGTGTATCATCAAACATGATGCCAAATGCATTGGAATGGAAATTATTATACATCTGGAAACAGTGTTTTCGGTAGTTCGATGAAACAAGTCAACCAACATTAAGGTCGGCTTGTTTTGTTGTTGATAATTTGGTTTTCTCTCACCTGCCTGAAAAACAAAGATCAGTGCTGTCACAACTCCTCTTATGAGGAATGATGAATTTAGGGTGGAAGGAAGGAGGCTAGAAAGCCAGTGAGACTTTTCTTGATATACTATAGAAGAATGAAAATGTGAAATTAGAACTTGAACTCCACCAGAACTTCTGTTAAATAACATTATTTATTGAAAAACAAATAAAACTATATCAAAATATTCTGAGATTTACAGTATATGCAGATCACACTAATCTGGGATATTTACACTAAAATGCATTTTAAGATATTTAATGAAATTCAATATACAGTACAATCTGCACAATGTTTTGATGACAAAACATACTTAATCAATTTTTGTATCATGGTGACCAAATTTGTATACGATATTGACAATGAAATCTTACTTGTGCATTGTACAGTTTTAACATTAAGTCTTTGATTTAGATCTCCGTTGACCTTGGCAGGGTATTGTGACCTTTAGCTGATGGATTGTTTTTGGCTGCAACATCTTGCTGGTGGTGAACACCCTCTAACATATTGAAAACATTAAGGAATTGTTCTTTTGATAAGCCAGGGATAACGGTTCCATTCTTCTTTCATTTGCAATTTAAGTCATTTTTTGGTTATTACGACACAACTTCCACAAACAGCACACAGTCATGTTTTGTTTCCAGAATTCAATATGTTTTACATTAATAGAAAGCACAAAAAAGAAAACATCACCATTTCATAGCAACCGTATACTTAAAGTATATTATCCAATTGTAATTTAAACAGCAAGTTATATATTATTTTCAGATCTTAGTGTCGCATACATTGCTGCTCATTCACAGCTCCAACACATAGTTATGTTAAGTATTGCATCACAATTTATCATGTCAATACTTTTCCTATTTTACATTTACATTTGATGTAGCTGCCCTGGAAAGCCTAATCTCTTAATTTTATTGTGAGACAAGTAATTTTGTTCTGCAAAATGTGTAATTTGTAAGTATGTAATGCTTTAGTTTATTTTTCACAGATTGTGAAATTCTTTCAAGTTTTTCTGTAACAAGTTTTTCAGGTTATGGCTCAGGATTCTCCTTCTTCATTTTATAAACCCAGAGTTTAGTTACAGAGTATACAATAATCACATGTAGTAATGTCCATAATCTATTCTATAGTATACCCAGATTACCATTATGGGTGTAGCCTCTAGAGTATTTTCTAATGGTTTTTAAAGGTATTTTCAGAGTGTTTTTTTATGGAGAACCATATTTAGCTGCTATTACTTCAGTTATCATTACTCAATATCAACTTATCCAGAGTGACTTACTGTATCTGTGTACCTATTTATACAGGCGTGCATTTAACTAGAACAATGTGAGGTAAGTACTTGGCAGAAGGGGACAACAGTGTCTCACCTGGAATTTGAACCTACAACCCTTTCATTTATGACTCCAGTGCCCTAACCACTACTCCAGGCAACAGGCCTTGCCTGTATTGGCTTCTGCCTAAAACATTTAAGATTTTATACATTGTAGGATGCATAGGCATCTCCACGTAACAGTTGTTTATATCTTTGTACAGTATCTTGTCCTGTTCAGAAAATAGCTAGTTCTTACTGAATAATGCAAAGACGTAATGATTATAGACACCAATGTAGAATAAAAAGTCACATGTTTCTTACTGATTTTCATATAAAAAATATATTTTTATATTAGCATAAAATGCTTCAGACCTATCTGGAGATGCTTTTGAAGAGAAACTTATAAAGCATTTAAAAGGGTATCTGAGCTCTGTCTTTTGATGTCAGTGCTCTTCAAGGTGCACAGATGGCCATGCGGTTAGATTGTGGCTGGGATTCTGTGATGATAAGGGCAAGCTGTTCGTATTGTTTCTAGATTCTGTAACATTAAAACCTGGCACAGATGTCCTAGTTTAATGTGATATAATGTAGCAGTCTGACAAAGCTACTCTAGCTCTCTGTCTGTCATGATTTCATGACACATGGCCTACACCAGCTTTATCTCATTACATGTTTTGCATTTTTAGTGGTGTGATACTTCGTCCCTGTGGCTTGGTGACTCTCTTGAATCATTGATCCTATATCGATCCCCTTTTGGGGAAAAATTGCACAACCTTCCTTCACCAGGTCTTCCATTTATCTTCTAACTCACATTGTGGTACAGTAGTCTTTTTATTCTATATCCTCCTCCAGCAACTCTCTGATTCTTTCTCCACTAAGATTTAGGAGTTCCAATTCTGATGTAATCTCTGGTACATAACTCTTTCTCTTTTACTAGCCTAGAATTCCTATTTTGATCTACTCTGTGGCCCCAATTTCTGTTTTTTCCTCACAGTCTGCCCAACTCTCTCTATTCACTCATGGTCTTCAGAAATATCTCTTGAGCTAAAGATTTCATAACCTCTCTCAGGCCATCAGGCTTTCACTCTGTAGCGGTGAGGCTTATTAATAAGGCAGAACTAAGTGTTTCTGAGCTTTCCCAAATTAGGCCTCATTTCTCTGTTCATCTCTGTGGTGCAGCCACAGAGAAAGAATTCATGCAAGCTGATTTAAGATGTTTTCTTGTGATAAGAAACCAGCTCCCAAAGGGGGATGCACTTAGCTAAGCCTGGCTATCATGATCAATGGTCATCCATTGGCGCCTATCTGTCTAGGGAGTGCGAGTTGGACATCTGGATTGCATTCCTAAGTGTCAGGAGTAAGTGACTCATATCTCACCTTGATCAACCAATCAGGGACTGGTAGGGCCGAGTAACCCACGTGGGACTCTGATGCCCATGGAACTTTCAGCCAATCAATGAGCTGAAGTTCCTCCAGGTAAAAACAGGCAACACAGAGATTCAACAAGATTCAGAAGGGATTCTGGAGAGGATTCTGTGGACTGTTCTAAAGGGAATTCAAAGGAGAATTCCAGGGCAGGACGGCCCAGGAGCAGAAGGCTCCCAAGGGCAGGACATCCTCGCAGCGCGCCTCCTGACCATCCTGAGACTCAGCCCGGACAACCACGGAACGGCCAGTGTGTCCGAGTGCCAGAACTTTCCTTTGTTCTAAGAGTCTAGAGTGGAGGTTGCCAGAGAGTAACCAGCAGCAGACCTCGTGAACAGGTCGGAATTGTGGACAGCTGAATCACTATTCAGAACTAGCTCTTCATTAGGAACGAACCGGTCCTCTTCCTGACTTGCTGGGACCCACAGTCATCTTTTCTCCTGTGCACAAACTTTGCTAGTTAAAGCCAACACTAACTAGCCGGTCAGTGAGCATCAGCAGCGCACCGTCGCAAGCCGCACAGCACAGCCTGGCACCGAGCCAGAGAGCGCGGATTGGACAGCAACAGCCTGCAACTGTTTCTTTGTGCCAGCAGGAGATCTGAATCCCCAAAGATTGGATGAGTATTCAACTTCAATGCATTACAGCTCAAGAATTCAATTGTTATCCCAACCAGTTGATATCAATTTAATTCCTAAGAGTTATGTACTTGTTTCGAGTATCTAATGTAGAAGTTATAACCAAGTTCATTTATGAAACGGTCTTAATGAATGATATACTGAACGTATGTCCTCTTGATATATGTAACACTTCGTAACTGATTGAATATATATCTTTTGTATTCTGATAACCCTCTCGATAAGATCTGTTAGTTTAAGGCATATTCTATGTATTAATAAATGTATCCTCGTGTATTAGTACCTGTGTGTGTGCGTTGTTTGAGTTATGTCGCATGGTTGGACTCTAAAGCCATCAAAAGAATCAACTTTGTGATTTACTGCTACAATTAATAATTGTCTCAGTAAATGCCCAAACCCTACAGAACTGGTGCCTTCAGAGAGCCACTAACATTACATATTTGGCGTCCCTGAACGGCTATGAATCACTACATTATTTGGCGTCCCTGGATGGACGTGGCAAGACTGAAATGAGTCAACCAAGCGAATAATTCATATAAAACGCCGCGGGTTTCATACACGACAATACAGTGTGCTGAAAGCCGAAAGGAAAAAAAGTTCCCCTTGCTCTTTAAGCAGTGCTTGATTGTTTTGTGATCTTTTGCGATCTACCGGGTTGATTGCATACTTGATCTTGTGGTTTTCTGTGGTAAAACTGTAATTTCGTACTTAAAAGTAATACTCTTTAAGTTTAACGATGGTTGCTAAAAGGTCTGAATTCGAGTCGCTATTAAGCACTCTCTCTAGCAGCGACAGGTCTGACCACGATCTCTTCCATATCTCCGTCAGCGGAGAAGCTAGAATAAATCTCCATTCTCTGAGAGAGCTAGCGAAGGACATAGAGAGATTTGACCCCGCTGTGTCAGAGAATAATATCGAGAGTTATATTCAAGACCTCAGGTATACCCTGCAGTACCTGCCAAACGCCACAGAACAGGAGAAAGTGTTTCTGGTCAGGAAAACTACCAGCAGAGCTGTACATGAGTGGATGGCTAGGCAGATGAAAGAAGTCTGTAATGACTTTGAGCAGCTATGTCAAGCACTTATCGAAGAATACAGTGCGTTTATTGACCCGACTGCCGCGATAGCCGCCGCACTTAACATTAAGCACGAGAGAGCAGAGTCCCCTCGCGAATATTACGAGAGACTTAGACGAACTTATTTTGCAGGGCGAAATGATGAGGGTTGCGAAGAGAACACACATTTCAAGGGTTTATTCATTGCGAATCTCCACCCATCAGTCAGAAATATGATCTTAATGCATACAGATGCACACACCATGAAAATGACTGATATTAAGAGATTCGTGCAGAAAGCCTGGCAGTATGATGTCCAAAGTCGCTCTGAGAAAAAAGCTGTTAAAGCGACTGTGTTCGCCGTCAGAGCCAGCAGGGTTAACTCCCTCCTGCTCGAGCACAGGTTCCTGAGCTGGCTAAGCCCCGTTCCAAAGCACTCACACAGGACCGCACCCAGCGTCCTAAGTGCCATGAGAACACCGGGGGAAGGAAAGGGCTAGATAAAGCTGAACAAAAGGATTCAGTAGCCGCCCGCCTGGCCAGGCTTGAACAAGCTTTATTAAGACAGGGACAACCGCTCCACAAGGCTGCCGGAAACGTGAATGAGCTGATACTCTCCACTGGAGGAGGCGGAGACCCGCCCCCTCTCCCTCCCTCAGTCTATCTGATTGAGCGGAAGAGTTCCTGCCTGGATAAGGTCAGCCACTCCCAAGCGAGTGCTGACTCCACCCCTGAAGTCACAGAGCAGGCAGTAAAACAGAGAGGAAAAGCAGGAAGCTTTTACCTCAAGGCTGCCATGGGAGATGTCTTACCCAGTGAGACACTGATTGACACTGAGGTTGAAAGGTGTTTGATGTCACACGGCAAGCTCAAACGGGTAGAAAAAGAAAAGGGCATGCGACTCAGAGAGGAACCTTTGGTGGATCACCAGAAAGGCAAAGTGTGGAAACAGGTCAAGGCTCCTAAGTCTTCTGTACAGAAGGAAAGGGGGGCCAAGAGGCAGACTGTGCTCACACAGTGCCCACCGAACACAGAAGCCCATGCGGAGATTCCTTCTGTTCCCTCTGGACAAGAAATAAAAATATTTTCTTGTTCCCCAAATATACAGGGAAGTCGTGTCCCGGCCGAGGTCTCAACAGCCTCCCTGCCACAGGAGCGGTGCTCCAAGCAGCCGCCTGATCCACCAGGTAAAGCACACACCTTTTACATCCCTAAAGAGGAGCAGATCTCCCCACCTGGCGATGAAAAGGAGCTTTCCCTGTGCACCCTGGCACCCAAGAGGGGTCAGGACCACCACCCCGCAGTGGTGGAAAGGATCCAGATGGCAGGAGAGCAGGTTGGTGATGTAGCCCCCACCCTTAGCCCTGAGAGGTCCTCTATTAGTGAGGATCTGCTTGAGCAGCTGTCACAGGGCCACCGCCAGGTGCCCCTGGTGCAACATTCACAGGTTAGACAGGAGGTCCAGCTGGACGCTGAGACTACTGCGCTGTGGACACACCTGATCCCAGATGCTGATTCCCTCTGCTTTGACCCAGGGAACCTGCAGTCAGGTAACATTATTTCTCACGACTACCAGGTAGTGAGTGAGACTGACCTGATTGTTCCTGCCTCAACGGCAGGGTTTCCAACACACCCAGTCCCCCAGAAGGGACAGGGAATGAAAGCCGAGCCGGTTTTCTTACAGCCACCAGCTCAGTCTGTCAGTCTGAGTCTGACCAACAGTGGTTCAGCCAGACTGGAGCTGGATGGTCAAGTCACCCGCCTGCCAGTGCAGGACATCGCAAAGAGGGGTGTCAGAACCCCAGCCTGCACTGACATGGGCCTGGTGAGTGATAGTAAGTTCAAAGACAGTGAACTAGCTATCCCAGTGCTGGGGCAGCTCCCTGAACCCCTAGCGAGGGAAGGGGGGAGCGAGCAGGTGTCCTACACCTACCCCCAGCGAACGATTGTAAACATGCCGATAGAGGGATTCCTCAATCAGGAAGTGTGCAGGATGGACCTGAACAGTGAGAATAGGATAACAATCCCAGATCACTCAGGTGCTCCAGATGACCACTCAGCCGAGGGTCAGGCATGCTCCACCACTGCACCACCCCCTGCAGGGTTCCTAGAGCACAGGCATGAACAAATCGAAAAAGCAAATGCCCTGGAAAAGGAGGAGCAGCATCAGCAGCTGCGTCAGATCTCCCCAGATTTCCAGGATGTTGGTGCCCAAGATGCCACATGGCATACTGAGAAAGACACCATGTACACGCTGCACCAGCTTAGAAAAGCAACAGTCACTCAGAAGGAGATGACTGGGATCAGCCACCTGAAAAGACTTTTGGGAGGACTGATTGCTGCCGCCACTGTTGCACGTTAGCTTTTTCTGGTAGGTTTGTGTGCTACTGGCACTCTCACCCTGACTGCCCCAAGAAGGCAGGTGTCAGAGAGGCCAGAGGGTAGTGACAGACTGTATCGACAGCAGCAAAAGTTGGAAAGCTTAGGGAAAACCCTACAGGCAACTTCCTATGCAACAGGGTTAAACCTTATTCCCCAAACAGTGGACATGATTGTTGGTGTTATACAGTGGGTTTATGCTTGTGTGCAACAGGCCAGAATGTTGACACAAGACCTGTTAAGGGAGTTTAGTGCCACTGTGGCCAGTCTAGCCATGGCACAATTCCCAACCCACTTGATTCCACTCTTCTCAGTAGAGGAGTATGTGACATTAACCCCATCGCTCATAGCTCACCCAGAAGGCAATCCAAGATTGAATTCGGTTCCAAGTCTTGAGATGGGTATGGCTACCAAAGCTATCCATTGGCTGTGTCTAAACGATTCACCAATGAAGGGTGTAAAGCTACTAACGAGCAGAGGGAGGTTAATGGACCCCATGAAGAGCAGGTGGGAAGTAAATGGCTGGTCAGCAAACCACATTTAACTGACACTATGACTTGTGACGGGCATGATACAGCTACCGCAATGCAGCTACCTAATCAAACAGTTTTCCTGTAAGTTCCCGAGGAGGCCATAGTACAGCATGGTAACTTAACACTGTACGGTCTGGAACCAGACGATATAAGACCAAACTTGAGGTCTTGGATGCCTTCAGGTGCCACACTATTGAATTGGATAGAAATCCAAGAAACAGTAAGCCCTGAAGAGGTACAGGTAGTTAGTTTGCTTTAATGGAACAAACCTCCAAACCACCCTAGCAGATACCCAACACAGGTGTTGTGGTTTATCGGAGGGCTGGGAACAGGAACCGTTGTTATTGTAACTACTGCCGGGTAGTTGGATCATGACTGACAGTGTACTCTGAATGCTGTACTCTCGCATCAAGATGTACTCTGGGTAGCATGAATGAGTCAAAGGTAGCATGTCAAAAGAAAGGAAGTGACTTCTCCCCAAATATCTACTACAGAGGTATCAGATATTGACAGTGAACTTCCTGATGTGTAATTCCTAGACTTAGATAATGTCTCCTACCGTGTTTATACATACTCCAGATGTTATTCATCCTGTTTGTATCCAATGCTGGTTCCGGTATGAATTCTCGAGGAGTAATGTAGACATTTAAGATTAATGTTCTAATGGCAAGGGACATCACTTAACTCTGTTTTGTTTTGAAGGCAACAATGCCTCGGGACCTCGTGGCCTTCAAAAAGGGGGGATATGTAGCGGTGAGGCTTATTAATAAGGCAGAATTAAGTGTTTCTGAGCTTTCCCAAATTAGGCCTCATTTCTCTGTTCATCTCTGTGGTGCAGCCACAGAGAAAGAATTCATGCAAGCTGATTTAAGATGTTTTCTTGTGATAAGAAACCAGCTCCCAAAGGGGGATGCACTTAGCTAAGCCTGGCTATCATGATCAATGGTCATCCATTTGCGCCTATCTGTCTAGGGAGTGCGAGTTGGACATCTGGATTGCATTCCTAAGTGTCAGGAGTAAGTGACTCATATCTCACCTTGATCAACCAATCAGGGACTGGTAGGGCTGAGTAACCCACGTGGGACTCTGATGCCCATGGAACTTTCAGCCAATCAATGAGCTGAAGTTCCTCCAGGTAAAAACAGGCAACACAGAGATTCAACAAGATTCAGAAGGGATTCTGGAGAGGATTCTGTGGACTGTTCTAAAGGGAATTCAAAGGAGAATTCCAGGGCAGGACGGCCCAGGAGCAGAAGGCTCCCAAGGGCAGGACAT
Organism: Lepisosteus platostomus; assembly: GCF_059453375.1. Taxonomy (NCBI): domain Eukaryota; kingdom Metazoa; phylum Chordata; class Actinopteri; order Semionotiformes; family Lepisosteidae; genus Lepisosteus; species Lepisosteus platostomus. The sequence goes on along the minus strand of NC_142622.1, from coordinate 21,658,377 downwards.
CCTCGCAGCGCGCCTCCTGACCATCCTGAGACTCAGCCCGGACAACCACGGAACGGCCAGTGTGTCCGAGTGCCAGAACTTTCCTTTGTTCTAAGAGTCTAGAGTGGAGGTTGCCAGAGAGTAACCAGCAGCAGACCTCGTGAACAGGTCGGAATTGTGGACAGCTGAATCACTATTCAGAACTAGCTCTTCATTAGGAACGAACCGGTCCTCTTCCTGACTTGCTGGGACCCACAGTCATCTTTTCTCCTGTGCACAAACTTTGCTAGTTAAAGCCAACACTAACTAGCCGGTCAGTGAGCATCAGCAGCGCACCGTCGCAAGCCGCACAGCACAGCCTGGCACCGAGCCAGAGAGCGCGGATTGGACAGCAACAGCCTGCAACTGTTTCTTTGTGCCAGCAGGAGATCTGAATCCCCAAAGATTGGATGAGTATTCAACTTCAATGCATTACAGCTCAAGAATTCAATTGTTATCCCAACCAGTTGATATCAATTTAATTCCTAAGAGTTATGTACTTGTTTCGAGTATCTAATGTAGAAGTTATAACCAAGTTCATTTATGAAACGGTCTTAATGAATGATATACTGAACGTATGTCCTCTTGATATATGTAACACTTCGTAACTGATTGAATATATATCTTTTGTATTCTGATAACCCTCTCGATAAGATCTGTTAGTTTAAGGCATATTCTATGTATTAATAAATGTATCCTCGTGTATTAGTACCTGTGTGTGTGCGTTGTTTGAGTTATGTCGCATGGTTGGACTCTAAAGCCATCAAAAGAATCAACTTTGTGATTTACTGCTACAATTAATAATTGTCTCAGTAAATGCCCAAACCCTACAGAACTGGTGCCTTCAGAGAGCCACTAACATTACATATTTGGCGTCCCTGAACGAATATGAATCACTACAACTCCATCAGCAGTTTTCAAAACAAAATTCCTTATGATTAAGTCATTAATAAGAAGGATTTACTGTGTTGAGAAGGTACATTTATGCTCCTACCGTGCCTAGCAGTGCCTTTCTCCTCTAATGATTTATATCTTCTCACTAAATTCTGCAGGACTGTTTACAAGTAATAATAAATAATTCCTTACACTTATACAGTATAGCACTTTTTTGGACACTCCATCCAAAGCACTTTACAGGTAATGGGGACTCCCCTCCACCACCAATGTGCAGCCCCACCTGGATGATGTGACAGCAGCCATAGTGCACCAGTACACTCACCACACACCAGCTATCAGTGGGGAGGAGAACAGAGTGATGAAGCCAATTCGTAGATGGAGATTATTAGGAGGCCTTGATTAGTAAAGGCCAGTGCACTGGGATAACACACCTACTTCTTTTGAGAAAGACACCCTGGGGTTTAATGACCACAGAGAATCAAGACCTCAGTTTAATGTCTCATCCAAGGAACAAAGATTTGATTTTTTTACAGTGTAGTGTCCCCATGACTATACTGGGGCATTAGGTTCCACACAGACCGCAGGGTGAGCTACTGGTTCCCCTAACACCTCTTCCAGCAGAAACCTTACCTTTCCCAGGAGGTCTCCCATCCAGATACTGTCCAGGCTCACACTTGCTTAGGTTCTGCAGGTTGCCAGTAGTGAGTTGCAGGGTGATATATTCACTGGAAATCTGCCAACTCCAATCTGTTTCTATTAAGAACCCCTAATCATGAATCAAAGGGAACTCTTTCTCCCTTGTGGCTGACCCATTTGGTCAGGGCCCTAACATCAGAACTTATCAAACTACTGTACCTCTTCACACATGCAGTGTGAAGATACTATTCAAAATAGGGAATCTATACCTTATGGGTGGCTCATTTATTCTCCATCATTCTCCATTCTCCAGGTTTTTTTGTGTACCAGTTGTTGGGAGATTCTCTCATCCAAGGCATTTTGTGGCTGTGGCTTTGATGACTAGAAAATGCTGCAGTTTGTTATTGAGCAAGAGAGCAACATATGTAACAGAAATGAAACGGATAGTGGGATTTGTCAGATACAAGCAAAACAACAGACTTACAATAAAAAAGTTTGAAACTGTACTTATTGGAAAGTTGACCACAGATTGTTTGTTGCAATTCATAAGTTTCTGGCAGAGCGTAGGCTGTCTTTCAGAGAAGATAATGAAACAGTTGCATCTCTCCTCCGTTTTCAGAGCACCTTGGAATTATTGAGGCAGTTTGATCCTTTTTATAAATGAAAAAATAAACATATTGTAATACTTGTGAAGGTCTATATACAAATCTTGAGACCTGCAGAGATTTCAGAACCAGCATTGCATTTCAGGGTACTGGCTTTGACTTTCATTATGCTTTCTTTTTGCAGGATTTTGTGGTTTACTACTTCAGTTTTACAGTTTTGAAACTACAGATAAAAAAAAAACATTTCTCAACAGTGTAATAGTACTGTGAACTGAATCATAAAAAAATAGAATACAGTCTGGGGAGCCGGCTGTACAGTATGTCGTCAGGCTAAGAGAAACAATAGTTTTCATTGTTAAACACATCAAGGGCAGGGAAACCTTAAAGACCAAATACTGAAAAGAGAGGAAACCTAATGATAGTGAGAATAAATGTTAGCAGATTGCCTCCAAATTTGTTTTTAAAGACAGAACAAAACCAATACTTTTACAGTTTTATGAACATTCCATGACCAGGATGAGTATTACGCAGCTATGCATAACAGACAGTACACTTCTTGTGTTGTGTGTATGTGACAGTTGTCACAATTCTGCCATCCCTGAGCAGAGCAGGTGGCACCTGGGCACAGTGCCTATCTTATAATGGTGAGATCTGCTGCCAGGGGAATGGGGCAGCCAGCAACCTACAAACGACAAGCAGATGCTGTTTATTTGAACTTCTTTGTCTTTTTATAGAAAAGGCTTATCAGATTTTCAGCTTATGCAGATTCAAAGTACAGTTTAGGTCCAACAAGTACATTACTTTCAATGTAAATCGGAGTTGGATTTATTTTGACTTATTTTCCATTGAATTTCTGATGTAAATTTCTTTCATTCCAACAACAACAAACTAGTACTTTCTTTACTTATTTTCCCTATGGCTCATAGAGTATCATCTGTTGGCAAACAACTCACCCTGAGAGAAAATGAATCCAGTGTTCCCCTCTCCTAGCTTCAGGCTGGGAATCCTATTAATTCACTTTCTTGTTTGAGAGACAATGGGGATTTAAATATGAAAACTTTAAGCTAAATCTCTCTATGCAACATCAAAGCTCTGTGGATGTAATTTACTGTTGAGGATTACAGACCATATTAACATAGTATTGTGTTTTAGGGTATAAGCTAATGCTTAGTATGTTGTATTGTATTTGTTGTGTTGTATCATTTTAACTGATATCATAGCTTTCATAAAGTGGTTATGCTAAACAGCTGGCAGCATAATGCTTAAGAAAACAAAGAGTTGGCTCAAAACCTCAGATCTGTAGTTTTAAAAAATATATATTCATATGAACTATTGAAAGATCTAAAATAGAGACGAAAGTTGATGTTTCACTGAGAGTTGTAGGGATCTTTGTCCTTGTTCTTGTTTTGCAGGACTGTTTTAACAGGCTATCAGTGTCTGTTTATGCATGTTCCAGTTGAATTTGCAGTTCTTTAAATCAGCTCTTACCTGAACTGTTAATTTGGAACATTAGATGGTGTTTGTTACTGAAAGCGTATGCATTTCTAGTTAATACAACATTTTATTAGTGCCTTTTAAAAAGTCTGTATCTTTTCATATTAACATGCAGATGTGAACATAACTCCTTACAATAAGATAAAGCCTCAAAAAAGACTGCTAATAATCAATTCTTTATTCTATTTTTGACGGTGAACTGTACTACAGAGCAAATCATTGTGGAATAAATATCAGTGTTCCAATTTTGGGACAAGACAGATTGGGTTCATCTCAATAACTAATTTATACTTATTGCAGATGTTACACATTGACAATTTCATATATTTCTTGAATTGTGTTCAATTGTGTAACAAAATTCAAGCTTTGTTTGATTTTTTTCAGAAATCATAACCTCCCCCCCACCCCATGATATAATAAATAATTAGTCTGGATCAATGATGATTTGCTCCCTCCCACCCCACTCATTTCATGTGTTTGTCCGGTGACACATTCTGAATGGATCAATAACCCTGGATGTAAATGGCAACAGATCAAATGTTAAGCTATTGCATGTCACTGGGTCTTACAAATGCTAGATTTATTGGCAATTTGCTTTTCTATCAGGCTTCAGTGCCCTGAGATATCTGCTCATAAAAGATGCAATCAAAATAGTGTTGTGTAATACCTGTATTTCAACTGCATTTGCTTTCCCCAGAGAGCAACATCGATGTTCTGACCATTCAGTGAGACCTTGTACAAATGCCGTGTTGCCTCTCTCTTTATGAACTGTTCATTCAGGGGTCAATAACAACCATTCACCCTCAAAAAGAAGCTGAATTAGTGCTTAGCTTGCTCCACTGTTTTCCTTAAGGTTTCTCTGTCATATTTGAATGATTATGTCAATAAGAGTCATGGAATACCTATTGTTCCTTCTCTGGTAAAAAGAAAAAATATTATTAATCCAATACATCTTTCTTTTCCTTTTGCTACTATTGATCCATTCCTAGGGTGATGTTATAGTGCAGCTGATATGAAGGGAGTGAAATTTGATGACCTATGACTGTGTTTTATTAGCTTACAGACACTTTGATTGCTACTTGTCACTAGCTATGACTTGAAATTCCACATGGCTAGCCAACCTGGCTTCCAGCTCTTTCAATTAGCAACAGAAGAAAGAGCACACAAGCTCCATCTGTTCCAAATTGCTCCATTTATTTTTTCCTATTTCAATTTGTTTTATATTTAACTTTCCCAGTGAACAGATTAGTATTGTCTTGTACTATGGGATCATTTCTGTGTGCTTCTCTAATACTGGAGGCGCTATGGATTTTAGGGGAAAATATCTTAATTTCTTATCATATGCCAGGATTTAAGGTATTTACTGACAATTAGGTTAAAGATTTAAGGTTCTGCTGACAATAAAACGTTAATATACAATATGTTGTTTTGTGAAACATTGTGCAATAGATTTGTTTTTTTACTGTAAATTTTCATTAGAAAGTAGGGCATCAATGCCTAAAATGCATCAGACAGCAAGCTTAAATGGGTTCCCACTGAGTAAAATGGCCAATTTGCCATGGGTCAAGGTATCGCATAAACGGTCGTTCCAGTAGCATTTCATTCAAGTGTCTCACATTGCTTGAATGAAATTCTGAGAAATAAATATTATCATAGTACTTTGTTGTCTGACTTGAACCATGTAGACAGAATCACATACTGTATAACCTGTGCTTTTCTGCTTAGGAGGAGGTTGTTAAATCTAACAATGCTTCTTGTGAATAGATATACAGTACATTTCAAATGCTTTTTAATATTTCTGAATTTTACTAAAAATAATATTTCACATTCCTGAATTATGAACTGATTTTAAATTTATTTTGACAGGCCCTTGGCATGCTTTAAGTAAGGTTACAGTACAGTATGTTCAAATAAGCAGTTGTCTGTAAACAAACTATTTACAAGTCTTAGTTTTTATCCTTGTTACCTTTAATAAGTACTAAAATGAGGAACAAGTACCATAAATAAAGGTTTTTTTAAGTTGATACTGAAAAACAAAACTGATTCAAATAATCAGTGCCATGCATTCATTTACTCAGCTGTGCACTGTTGTTCTTCTAAGAGAAGTCTGAAGTATCTCCAAGTACCTTCCAATAACTGATCTAAACACAAACCGATGAGTCTCACCACCCAGACTGCATGTGTAATTGTTGTTTACAGACAGAGGACTTGCTTCTGCCTTCAGACTGTGTGGACAAATTAAATTGCGATATAAGGAATTGAAAAAAGAAGTATGCCACTGAAAGATTCATCCCACAATCTCTGAGTTATAAAAGATTTATAGCACGTTTAGACTAAAACAAGCTAGGATTTTTAGTTTTTTTACAGCATCCCTAAATGTTGAGGTTATTTCCAAGGTCATTTAACACTTTAGGTATCAAGATCAAGAAAGAAAAAAAACAGTGAGCCAACATGACTGGGATGTACTGTAGTACAATAGAAATTTGTCCAGTTGTGCTGGAAATAAGGAGTGACAAGATAAAGAGAAAAGTTTTGTATGAAAGAAACGGTGCAAATGTTAAAAAAAATGACCATTTTTGAGTGGAATGATAAATCAAGCTCAAGATTACACTTTTTGGTACCTCTTTCTTTTGTAAAATCCTCTTTAAATGTCATTGCACTTTACTGAAGGAGCTGAGGTTTTCTTCAAGACTAGTTTTCCCCATATATAGTAACAACACAGAAAATACTAATTACTGACACATATTTGTTTGTCTGATATCTACTTTTTAAAAAGTGCATTAGTCTGTACCAACAATGTATTGAAAACATTGATTTCCCATATAAGTAACCAATAATTTTATCCAAGTGAGAGATACATGCTTTCACAGTAGCACTAAAACTTTACTGGGATCCAGACAGCGAGAGAGCTCAGTAGCATGTTAGGGGATTACACTTGCCCTGAGAACTGTCAAGGTACATATAAGCTGTCTGATTTGCTAAAGAACACAATATTACCTTTTTACATATGTCTTCCACAATTTTGGCACCTAAATTAGTATTGTGGAAAATGTACTTGAAAAACCATGAGAACATGTACAGTATGAAGATCTATTAATGTTTCAGTTCAGCCATGATTTAAAGAATGCAAAGCAAATTCAGAAAATACAGTCCTCATATTTCTAAAATCTGAAAGAAATAGATATGCCACTTTATTATCTAATAACTTGTAACTGGATAAAGTGTTTCAGAAATGAACTATAATTAAAGTAAACTGGCTTTTAATTAAATCTTCTGGAAATTAATTACCAAAAATTCTGTTTAACAAATTTAATCTCTACAGTTGTTCAGGTATTGCTTCTTTGATGGAAAAAGCACAACAAAAAGAATCAAGTTGTTGGTCATCTACAGTATGCTGCAATTTATTTTCTGTTCTTGTCTGGAACAAGACTTTCATTAAGTTAAATTGAAATTGTAATGCAATAACAACCAGGGAAATTATTGCATTCATTACTCAAAGTAACATGCAGCAGAGGCAGACGATGGACATTTCACTGACAGACAATTTGGCATAATCTTTTGATTTTCAATAATTAAAGAAACATGGTTGTTTTTTTTTGTTTGGGATTTTCTATGCAATGGAAAAAAAGAATTAAACTTGGAAAAGGTTAATTATATGTTAAAGATATTTGTTAATCACTTCTCATAAAGCTTTCACGGCTCTTTTTGTAATATCCTGCTGTTCATCTCACTGTGCATGTTGTCTTTTTAATTTAGGTCTTTGGTAATTGAATTTTCAATTCAATTTTCAATTAAGATCTGCATTCCTGTTGTCAACTGAGGTTGGTTTATTCCATATCTATAGATCAGGGGATGTAAAAAGTAATCAAATATGTTACCTGGCTAAAAGAATTGTTACTTTCTAAAAATAAGTAACTCAGTATGAATAGAACTTTCCTTGCAGAAAACTACTCAAGTAAATGTACAAAACTATAGTTTCTTTTAGTAACATAAGTATTAGAAAGTAAAAAAAAAGCATCTGCCATTTCTGCTGTGACTTGCCTGACTTTTACAAGTTCTATCCATCAGAAAAAAACTACAGAAATCAGAAATCAAAAACTACAGTTTTACTTGTCTATAGTTTAATTTAAATCTCCAATTTACATGTAGCGCTTTTGGGTTCACGTGGGTATGCACCCTCACCGCTGCACCCTCAGGTCAGCACCCCATCGCTGGGGACTCGAACCCAGGCTTCTGACGTCACTCAACAGGAAACCAGCCAGCTGAGCTAAAGGGAGATCTCCCACCAGTGGTGGCTGAGGTCCCTGCTATTCACAGGGAAGGGCGGTGGCGTCGCCGCGTTGGCAAGCTGGCTCCCACAACATGTATTACAGTAATAACCTTTCATCCCCAAATAAAAGAATTAACTAAAAGGTTCTAGGATCAAATGTTAAAATTATGAAATCCTGATTTAAAATTACCTGTACATGTAGATCAATATTTCAAACTACTAATGCCAGCATCACACTACATGACTTTTCTAAGGATTTTCAGTAGTAGTCTTCATTTACATACAGTAATTGTAAGAAAAAAGTTTTAGAGAGTCGCAGCGCACGCCCATTACCGTCAGTTGTGTAGTGTGATACCCAACTTAGCGAAAAGTATGAAAATACTTCTGTCTACCTTGAGAGAGAGATTCTTTATTATTCCCGGTGGGGGCAATTTGTTTTACAGCAGCACAGTTGGTTCCATTTTCACATCTCCTTGTGTTAGGTATACTGTATTCATACTTTTCCTGTTTTGTTTGTAATTCTTTATTCCATTTTTAAAAAATGTATTTACCGTATTGTATTACTACATTTTTTACTATACTGTGTTGATTGTGCCTGGCTGCTGTAACACTTGAATTTCCCACGTGGGATTAATAAAGAACCTACATACAGATGGAAAAAAAAACACGACAAGAACAACAACATACTATACATACATATTTGCATAGAAAGTCAAGTGTTAATTTACTATATGGGTACAGGTATGAATGAGGTAAGAACTTTAACCTGTTGGTTTTGGAGTTGATGAGTCTTCTGATGGGAGTAACTGGAAAGGATTGTCACAGATGGATATTGCTTTACGCAAAACCCGTGTAGGATAGATGGTGGAGAGGGCTGGAAGATCAGCACCAAAGACCTTCTGACATATTTTCATAAGACTGCCCAGTTTGTTCTTGCCTCTCAGATTAGATTCAGGTTGCCAAACCAACAGATCAGGGTAAAAGTTAGAACAGATTCAAGAAAGCCTGGAGTCAAGAAGAGTACTCAAATATATGCATTGTTCTACTAGCTCCACTGGATCTCCCCCAGTGTAGGTTAGGGTGGATGTGTGGGTGGTATTCCTGAAGTCAATTGTCACAATTGTCAATTGTCACATCTTTAGTCTTGGATGCATTTACAGTAGCTTGAGGAAGTTCACACCAGTGGCAAACTCATCAACGATTGGTCTGAGGCTCCACTTGTTTGCTTGCAGCAGGCTAACAAATGTCTTAATTTCCTAAGAAAATATAGTTTTTTTTTATAAATCCTGTCACAATATTTATTCCATCTTAGGTTTTTGTCTATGAGTCTAGTACTAAGTATCTGTAGTCATTGAAAATGTCAACAGTCTATCTGTTAAATACAGTAAGTTGGACAGGTGTTGTATTTTTCCTAAAATCAAGTATGAAGTATGGTTTCTTTAATTTCAAGGCATTTATCTTCAAAGAGAACTCATCACACTGTTTCATAAAATCATTTAGGATGGGTCCATGATTTTCTGGATACTTTTCTAAGCTGACCAAGGCTGTGTTATCAGCAAATTTATTGAGATGTCTATGTCTTTGCTCTTGGAATCATTAGTGTACGAAATGAACAGTAGGAGGGGCAAGACACAGCCCTGATCCAGTGGAAGTGTAGCAAATGTCAGATAAGCATTTCCCCCAATTTGACCTGTTGATACCAATTTAAAGAAGTCCACAAAATATTGTATTACTATTAATTATTAATATTAGATTACTGTTCAAATTTATGCTCTTTGAGAGCTTCTGTGCAAACACAGTGGTTGAATTTTATCTAAACCAGAGTAAAAAAAATAAGATCCTTACAAATGTATTTGCTTGGTCAACATGCTGATAAACAGGATTTAACAATGTGAGTATTGTGTTGTCTACTTCCCTCCCTTCTCTGTATACACATGGCAGGGGGTCAATAAGGTTCTGTGTGCTCTTTGTGATGTGTTGCTTCACTATTCTCTCCAGACTTTACATTGTGAGAGATGTGAGAGCAACTGCCCTGTACCTGTTAACCTCACTTAGCTTGGCAGTTTTTGGAATGGGAATAGTACATTTCTTCCACAGAGAGGGAATAATTTGTAAATTAAATGACATCTGAAAAAGCAAGCTAAAAATACAGTATCACATAACTGATCTGTACAAGACTGTAGAACTCTTCCACACATTGTCTGGACCTGATCCTTTCTTTACATGAATCTGTCACGATCGTTACTCCTCCTCTTAAGGGCGCTCCAGCCCTTCCTGGTTCTATCCCATTCCCCACACCTGTTCCTTATTCCAGCCCATCTTTAGTTCCACCTTAAAGCCAGATGCAGGCGTTTGCCCGAGGCTTCTCATTGATTTCCGCATTGTGAAAGCCCGGGGTCCTGCTGCGTCTGGCTCCGTTATGGTTTTAGTTTCCTGTTCCTGATTCCCTGCCCCGCCGGTCCCGACCCGGTTCTGGTTTTAACTTCGGATGGATTCCCTGGTCTTGGACTAAACCTCCCGTCTTGGATTCCCCCTTTGGATTTATCCTTGGATTGTTCGCCCTGGATTCACTCCCCCCGGACACCAGCACTGCATGGACACGCCCCCCTGTCTCCTGACCGATTCCAGCATGATATTTTTCCCTATTGTTTCTTCACCTTTCGGATCGTGTCGTCCGCATAGGGCCCGGAAAGAACTGTTCCTGACAGAATCATTCTAAACTGCCTACACACCTCTGCTGTCAATTTTAATAAAACTCTCCAGTTACAGGGAGGTCGGCACTATTAGCTGAGGTGGTTGTAAGTTTTAATTCAAAAAGGATATAAAATACATTTAAATTAATGGCATCTCGTGAAACATAGCTACAGTAGATATTTAAATTTAAGTGTACATCTAAAGATAGAAAACACATACTGTACATCCATGTTTTTTTACATTATTTCCATTATAAGGACATGAACACCCTGTATTCCATTTTAACAATATTGTTGTGTTTGCTTAATGGTAATTAAAAAAAAATCAACACAGTCTATAGTTGGGCTTCAGAACAGTAAGTACATCACGAAAGCAGGCAGACAATTTGTGTGTGCTCTTGAAGCTCTGCATCTCCCAGTCAGAAGCATTAGTATCCCAGAAGGAATAAGGGACAAAGAATTTCTGGGAAATGTAGTGGAGTAAAAGTCAAAGTATTCTGAAAATAAAATAATTAAGTAAAGGACAGATCTGGGAAAAAGTTACTTAAGTAGTATAGAGAAGCAATTCTACTTCATTACTTCACAACCCTACTATAAATCCTGTAGTTCTTTTATTAATAAAGTACAACGTGCTTTGATAATATCTGTTTGTTGTTTAGGTACACATACAGTATGTATGTATTTATGATTGAAGCTAATATCTTTCACCTTGCTCTTCAATGTTGTTACGACCCCAAGTGTCTAGGGGTAAAGGGGTGTAACTTAGGATAGTTTTAGGATGCAGGTGGGTTATTGTGAGGGACTTAGGAAGCGTGACAACAAGGGTTGGTGCAAAAGTGATTTTAAGGTGAATAAGTGACTGGTATGTAATAGGACACAATAACACACAGGGTAAGGAACTAGAGTGGTGCCAAAGAAAAGAAAACAAACAATAAAATGGAACTGGCTAAGAAAGTGACGGAAGCTGACCTTACAACAAAAGAAAACCAAAACCCACGTCTTCAAACACCCTAGATAACCTTCACTGACTACCCAAAACCATACAAAACAAAAGGCACTCACCCATACTAAACTAGTGTGACTAATACAAAAATCAACTACGTGTGCAGAATGTACCCGACAACCTAAACTAACTCTATACACAAAAGTTCACACAAATACACAAGTGAACCATGAATACAAACGAGAGTAGACAAGTAACAGGGTACATAAGAACACAGAGGTTGATAAAATACGTCTGGGCAAGGTAATGGCTAAATGAAAGATAACGCAAACAAACGAAAGTACAAGGAGATGAGCACAAACCAACAAAGCCGAAGCTATACAAAAACACACACACAAGACGCGAAACAAAACCAGGACCGAAATCAAATGAAAGGCCCCATCCTTCTGAAAACCACCAAGTTATATACTAAATAAACTGCACTCTTATTGGCCGAGAAGCTAATTGATGTAATATGGAAACAATGGTGTAATGATGGAGCAATAGGGGAGGAAGAAAAATCAAGCTCAGGAAGTGGGGAACATAGCAACAAAACACACATGGACCACATACTGGGACGTAACAAATGTTCACTTTATTTTTTCCAAGTAAAATTATATATTCACTCTTTCTTTTACTGGTGCACTATGAGGAATTGAGTGCATCTCAGGGTAGAGCTGCGAAAAAGTATTGTATAGAAGATGATGAACTTTTTGTGGTAGATATATCTAAGTCCGTGTAAACAAAATTGGCAGTATTCTGTGTTTACAGAAATTAACTCATTCAGAAAATTACAGAATGTTTCTTCTATACGGTATTTATAAGCTTGGCATTCTTTACATAAGGCTTTATTTGATTGTATTGGATTGTAAAACAAATACTAATCAATATTTTCTGAAAAATAAAAGCAAATTTGAGAAATGCATGACTCATCCAGAAGATAATGAAGTACTTTTTTCTGTGACAGTGAGAGCTGTGTTAAAAGATTAGTTAAACTGTAGTTTAAAGAAAAAGAAGGAGAAAATAAAGCAATATTCAGTTAATCAGTTATTGAGTTAATCTAAGTCTAAACGGTTTATACTGCAAATGTTCTATTACATAGAACCCGCAGGTCATAAGTTCTGATACAGAAAGCTGTCTTTAGCTTCATCTAACTCCATCTTCGAGAATATCTTTTATATAAAACAACTTTAATTTGCACCCATTTATACAACTAGGTATTTTACTAGAGAAAATATCATTTCTGTCCTGTACCATACTCAAAGGTACAATAGCAAACTCTCACCTGGGATTTGAGCCCCCAACCTTTCTGATATAAAACCAGAATTCTAACCACTGCTGAAATGGTTAACAAGAGCAAAAAGAATACTAATCAAGTGTTACCTCAAAATAGAGTGAAGTCATGAGTAGCATGCTGTACCATAGCAGTTGGGTACACTGTTCTTACATCAGTTATTTAAAATCTGGTATAGCTAATGGGCTTGTCAAATCTGCAGATGATTACAATTAAATGGAGTTGGAAATTTTCATGTCTATGGAAATGAAATTAAATGTGTATACAGACAAGGTACTGTATGCATTCAGGAGGCAAGAACTGTTTTCTGTTTTAAATATCAGATGGACATTTCGATTTATTTTCAACTGAATTACATTTACATAAGAAATAAGAAACATAAGAAAACTAACAGTTTGACTTACAATTTTCCTAATCTGGACTGCAAATAAAAGAAGAAGGCTGAGATTGTCTAAGCCTTTGATTTATACTAACAAAAGTAATGTTAAAATTATACAGCACATTATAGACCTTGCTTGGAATAGTATTTGGTTTTAAACCCCAAACTACATAAGATAATGTTGTTCTAGAGTCAGTATAAAGGAGAGCACAAAGACCGATTGCTTTTATTTATAGCTTTCCTTATGTAAAGACTATTAAATAATTTAGCACTTGCAAAACAGTTACAAGAATCATGTCTTTACTGCCATGTGGAAAGGACTGGAGTAATCCAAACTGTATTTCATTATGTTTCTCCACTGGTTTAAGTTAAGAGATGCACTGACATATCTACTGTATTTAATACAACAAAGTATGCTAAGTGAAATGTGCTCCCCTCTAATTTCCTTCATCAGTGATGAGTGATCTTGGGACCAACTCTGTAATTATGTGATAGAAATTTAGCCATCATATGCATACTTCCTGGGGATTCTCACAGAATTATCAGAAGTTTTAATGACTCATTTCTCTAATTCAATTGTTGCCATAGGAAATGGTGCTGAAATTAGATGTCCTGGAAACTGAAGAGCCTAGCAATAAAAGGTCATGCCTTCCTGGATGAAAATATAAAAGAATGAGTCACTTACATAAATTGGAACATCAATATTACTGTGCTCACTGTGCACAACACAAATATAGTTACTTTTATCATCTTATGCTCACTCCTGGATTGGACAAGCATCATATAATATTCCTTTCTTTTAAGTGTAACTTACATTCAGTAAGTTATTTTTGAAATGTTGTAACACCACTACAACATTTCTAAAAAACAAGTACTGTATATGCCTTGTTTTCAAACTAATATATTACTATTACAGAGGCAATATTCTAGGGATAAGCACGGCATATCCTTAGATTGGGGATCTCTATCACTGACCCCAAGAGCCTGTAGTCCTGTGGGTTTCATAGAAGGCCTTTAAATCACCAATTTCTAAAGGCCTCTAACAATTCAACTATGATCAATCAAACAGGTGATGAAATAATCTTTTGGTTGGAAAATATTTTTGGGCTCACTGATATTTTCTTTACAATTTTCCCCTAAATCAACTATAAGCTATTGTATGCAGCCTTAAATGAGTTTTAAGTTTACAAAAGTTTTGTTTTAGAAGCGCAATAAATATAGTAACAAAATATTCACCAAATTACTAAGTCACTAAAGTTCTGCTTGTGCTAATTTTGAGGCATACAATACTAATTGTTAGTATTTAACAATTAGTTAAATAGCCTGACTGGTAGTTATTTAGCTTCTCATTCTAAACTTCAAGGATCATCATGATTTCTGGATAATAATTAATTATGTTCTGTGTCTGTGCCCTTATTAAGTAAAATTAAAGATTTGTCTTTGTAAGGTTTACTTTGAAATGTGAAAATGTTTTGTTATTTTAAAATTTAGCCCAAAAAAAGTGTAGGTGAGACATACTGTAGCTACATTTTGTTGAATTCAATGCAAAACTAGCAGGTATGTTGTCTAGTTGCTGTTGATGAGGCTATGGCTGAGATAATGGAATAAATTGAAGTTATTAACTGAAGTTCATGAGGAATGACTAATTATCAAACACAAATACCTCCCTTCACATTCATCTCAAGCATCCCTTCTCCACCTTACAGTTACCCCTTGGTTCACTCCTTCTGAATAAGGTTCGAGCCTCCTCATCGTATGGCCAGGAGGCTTACAGTAATCAAATAGGTTAAGCCAAGCCTTACCAAGTATTCAAATATTCACAAAACATTCAATTCTTGGATGCTTTGGTTCCTAGTAAAACTTTTATTATTTAACTTTATTTGTAAAGTATATATTGTTACTAATGGGGGGAGGGTTTACTTAAATGGTGAAAATCAGGATTCGACCAGCTGGTTAAGTCAATATGTAAAATACGGATTTATAACCCCCGGCTTGTAAGTGATTGAATATACTTGAGCGGTTAGTATAATTGGAGGCATGTGAATTCATTTTTCTCTGGCACAGCTTTGTTGAAAGGAGTAATGATCCAGGCACACCCGGTTACACAAATATTTATTACAATGACAAGACACAAACTACACTACACAGGACAAAACATAAAACACAAAAGTTAATGTGCGTACAGTATTTACAAAAAAGGAATTTCAGAGGCCTAATATTCTGGTCACCCAGAAAACCCCAGACCGCTACTAAGCGTTAAATTCTTAATGCCTACAGAGGCCACACAAGAGATAAGCTGCCTTCTAACAAAGTACAATGCAACCTGCAGTTAAATCACTCTCTGTGCACCCCAAATGCCACAAAATAAATGGGAGCCTATTTCCCTATTCTAGAAATGTGCTCACAAGTAGGAAAGACCTTTCTAACTGAGGTATATTTTACTCTGGAAACCCAGATTCCCTAAACACAGAAAATCAAGCTCTCTCCAGCAAGGTTCAAATACTTAGCTCCAGTCATATTTTGTTTGGATGATCATAAAGTAGGGGTCTCGTCTGGCAAAAGCATCAGGTTCCAACTCCTCTGGACTCTGTCTCTCCTCTCTCTTTTTTCCTTCTTGTTTCTTCTTCTCTCTTTCTGTGCTCTGTGATCTTATATTGTGTGTTTCTGTACCACTCACTGACAGTCATTAACCCACAACTTACCTACAGTAGGTATACCAAGGTAAACTTTAGAAATGTTTTTTGCTGAAGACCTCAGAAAACATCCTCTCTGCTTTGAGGCTAGATGTATTTACTCTTTCAAGTGTCACAAACTTTATCTAAAATCTAAGAGACACTTCTCAGTCACCTAAAGCTTAACAGTATTAATTAAATTATATATACTTGTCTACAGCCTCACATACATAAGTAGAATCCAGGAATAAAATAGAGATTGTGCTATGTAAAGTTGAAAATACTGTATGAAGATGTCATTGTTTAGAACAGTGGATGAGAAGACAAAAGGAGTTCCGATATTTTTAAAGAGAGCAGGGTATATCTGTCACGATCGCTACTCCTCCTCCTAAGGGCACTCCAGCCCTTCCTTGTTCTGTCCCATTACCCACACCTGTTCCTTATTACAGCCCCTCTTCAGTTCCCCCTTAAAAGCCATATGCAGACATCATTCGAGGCTCTTCATTGAATTCCGTTTCGTGAGAGCCCGGGTTCTGCTGCGTCTGGCTCCGTTATGGTTTTAGCTTTCTGTTCCTGATCCCCCCCGACCCGGTTCCTGGTTTTTAACCCTCTAGATGGATCGCCTGGCCATGCACTTTGCTTCTGTTTTGGATTCCCCGTTTGAACTTCGTCCTGGATTGTTTGCCCCATACTCACTGCCTTTGGACACCTGCACACCTTGGACACACCCCCTGTCTCCATACCCTGTCTTGCATGACTTTTTCCCCAGCGTTTCCTCCCAAATCCTGATTGTGTCGTCTGCATAGGGTCCAGAAAGAACTGTTCGTGACAATATCTTGTGACAGAGAGCAGATATGGTACAGTACCTCATCACCTTAGAAAGGAGAACTGTACACACCACACCACCCATAGGAATTTCCACATTCTGCTGTTCAAAATGTAGAACTAAAAAAATGCCTTTCCAATAAAGCTACCATATGCATATGAATGATATATTTCAATGTTGAACAAAGGAAATCCGAGGATTAACTCCCAGGATCATCAGTGAATCAGTTATGGAATATGCCAGATGAGCAAATCTGTGGCTATGGCTAAAAAGCAGGACTCAGTCAATGCATGTTTTTTAGACCATTTAATTTTCATGCAATGTCAATATAGGCTGTTTTGTCAATATTAAAAAGATTTCTCTCATATTGGAAAGATTTGTCTTAGATAATTCTGCAGAAATTACTTGCTGCCTGTATGGAGTGTAGCAACAGGCACAGCCATCTGTTTAATTATATTTATTCATGTACTGTTGCTCTGTGGGTCTGTTAGACAGCCTGTGTTTTTAGAAATAGAATGCAATCTACATGAACAGTGGAATCAGTCTAGTACTTTGTTTATCCTAAGTATTAGTGGTTGCTTGTACATAATATGACTTTTGAATGATTCTAAGTGTTTCCTCTTATCTAATGACACGATGAACTGGACACTGTTAAAAACAGAGTCAGACATGTACAGTACTGTACTTGGTGGAGTTATACCTATAAATTTGCTTCAGAAAGGAAACATTGTGAGTGATGGACTAAATACTCAGTTGTTCACCCCTGCCATTTGCACATTTTCTCTTCTTGTTTCTTGTTCTTGTTTGATTGTATTGTTAATGTACACTTGCCCTGAGAACCAAAACCCCCATCTGGGGACTGTAACAAAATCTATAAATAACCATTCCCTCATGGGAAAACCCCAAATTTCCTTTGGGATTTTTAACCAATGAAAAGATGAGATAATTGTACCCCAATTCATAGTATAGAACATGGGTAAATGGAAAATGGTAAATGTACTGCCATAGTAATTATAGTAAATGGTCTTGAGTCATCTCTATTCAGAATCCTAACCTTCCCAATGACAGTAAGTACAACCTACTGTGTAAACACTGAAATGTTGGTACAGCCTTTGTTTGCAAAATACTGCAGCCAGTCTTTACGGGATACTTCCATGGAGCTTTCAAGTGAACAACTCGGCAAATAGCAGTAGCTATGTTCTCTTAGTTTGCCAGTTAATCGCTATGCTGTTTTAGGATGACATAGTACTGTAAGTATAACGCTTATGGAATCAAACCACATCTTAAGCATCTTTTCCCCATTCTTCAGTTTTGAAGCTGTTAGTTCTTGTGATCTGTCATCATTGAATCTGGATGTTCATGTGGACAGTGACAAGTTGTCAGATATCCTTAGAACAACCTAAAAAAGGCACTAAAATAGGGCCTTTCTATTTAATTGAAATAGATCTAATCGTATATGCAAATTGTCCTTGATTCTTATATTTTTTGTTTTAGTTTAAAAACCTAAAACATTCAGAAGGGAGATAAACATTTTCTTATATACAGTAATTACTAAGTGGCCTATGCTAGATGTATGTACTGTATATTGTACAGTAGCTGTGGATTTCCCCTTTTAATAAAACTAAAATCAATATGGATTATACTTTTTTTTCAGTGCAAATATAGAAATTGGTACTAACAAAAACAATACTATCTGCAAATTGGCAAAAACTGAAAAACCAAATGAAAAATTTGTTGATGCTGCTTTTACATAATTTTTAATTTCTTTGGGGACTAAGGGAGAAATGGAAATTATGTTCCCCTGAAAATTAGTGCTGTTCTTTTTGCTCTACACTTTCTGGAAGGTTGTCAAGTTCTACTTCATTTTGCTGCAATAACTTAGATAATTATACATTTTATGTTATTGAAAAAAACATCAAATGATGCAGATTCTTGATGGTAATTTTACAGTCTAAGAGAGCTTAAGCATCCTTTTTAACTGGTGAAAGGGTATTGACATGTCAATGAGCCTTCTCTTAAAATTCAAGTTTTTATTAAATAAAATCTATTGAATACTCTCATTCTTGTGTCCTACAAACTCTTTTGCACTCAATGCCTTTTTTAACTAACGGTTTATTCATTGTATTCTTATGCATATTTATTTCTTCTTTCTTTTGTTGCTTCAGTCATGATTATTTTTCTGAAATATCCTTGTTTTCATCATTGCAAATGCTCCCAACTTGCTAAACAATTGTGCGCCTGTTCTATTGCAGTATACAGATTTCCCTAATAGTCACTTATTGAGGGATAAATGAGAAGCTTTTCTTTTATGTTCTCAAGGGTATGACAATAATCTTTGTAGATCATTGCACACATCCTTTTATTGTATGCAGGGACAGGCTGTTCATTAAAAAACTCCTGACATCAAGTCTATTACAATATGCACATTTCTTTTTTATTCAGTCCAATCACCCCTCAAATCTCTGCAAAATGATCTTGTTGAAATAATGTGAATTATTCCTCATAAAACTGAAATTCAGTGGAATTAGGAAAAGTTTGGAAAAACTTTAGAATGTACATTCATATAATGATCTTCTTTTTAAAATTGGTTTATTAAATAAAAATATGTGACAATTTCTTATAGATCACAAAATGATCATACTACATAAAGTTGCCAAAAACTATAAGAAAACACACAATACCCATTCATAATAATGTGATGCTAGCTACAGCATACCCACTTCAAAAACTATCATTTGTAAGCATTATGGTTTATGTTAAAAAAAAATCATAGGATGTCTTCAGAGTGTTGACAGCAAAGCATAATTTATTCAGGCATTTGACCAGAGTTGTAAATTAGATAAAACTTGAATAGGGTATGGCTTAGTGGTAAAATCAAATGTATATTTTATTAAGCAGTTATCCAGTTAAATTAGACATAATTTGACTGCATTGAAAATATTGCATTCTCAATTTAATTTGCTTTTCACCTGCAAAAAAGAGGCATGCATGATCATTTTCTGGTAAACTTCTGCTAAAGTTAAATTTATTCAATATCAGTTGACCAAGAAGCTAAACACAAACATAAATTTTCAACTGCAGCACAATACTTTTGTTGTAACAGAAGGAATAAGGTTCTTGATCCCGAGATGAAGTAAAACAGATGAGTTTATTGCATGCAAGGAACAATAAAGCCGAAGTCTTGTTTCCCGCATGAAACAACAAAACCGAAGGATTGTTCCCCGTACTGGTACAAACTTTTGGGTTATATAGTGTCTTCTTCTCCGTTTCTGACGTCACTCGGTCTGATGGTAAAGAGGGGGGCTCATGGTATTTGGCCAGTTTACGATGTCCTGGCCAAATGGTCAGTTTAAGATTACACCCAGAGGGGTTCCTAGCTTGCATCTGCAATCCTTATCAGTTAACCCCCTTTCCTGCCATAAACCCCAGCTTGTGACTTAGAAGTCTAAACCTCATACAGAGAGGCTTAAATTCAAACCCCCATCTTCACATCTTTCTTCATTCCCCCCTTATAAAATACGGCATACGTCAGTGTAGCCTATTTTTATACATACAATGTCAGGGCAGATCTTTCCTTTCTTGGCGAACAGGTATGTATTGCCATGACATTGTACGTTCCACGGTTATAGCAAGATGTGATACATGTTTTTGTGCACGTGATGATTACAATTACACATATAAGCAATACTATTCCTACAAATAAACACTGTAAAAAAAGTTCTGCCCCAGGCCCCAAACACAGACTTTACCCAAGACCCAATTCCCCAATTTTCAGTATAATAGTCCTGATATTTCTGTCCCTCATTGTAAATGTGTTGGGCCAGATCTGAGATGTGCTCAGAATTATCAGGAATATATGTGCAGCATTCAGTGCCAATTACTGCACAAGTTCCTCCTTGGGCCGCCAGTACATAATCTAAAGCTAGTCGGTTCTGCATGGCCACTGTTCTGAGGGCTACCATCTCATCATTAACAGCCTTCACACTAGATAAGGTAGAATTTGCTAATTCCTCTAAAGTCGAGGCCATTTGAATTAACTCTCGACTCAGAAAGTTCATGCCGGCTTGTGGAAATATTATACCTAAATAATATTCCCAATCAGCCAGTTTTCTTTGTGGTCTGTCCGAAGGGGCTGTGGGTTTGAACACGGATATGAGGAACCACATATCCTAAACAACATGAGCCAGACCACTGGGCTGGCAACCATGGGTAGGCTCGTTTTCTACAAATGAAGTATGTTCCGTTTGGCGCTCCCCATGCCTCTGAAAATAAGAAGCTTATACCGAATTGTGGGGTGTGCCGATCCCATCCTGGAATTTGGAAGGTAGAGGTGGATATATTTGCAGCGATGGTAAGGTTGCAACGACTCCATTCAACCAAGTGCAGACCATTAGTGTGCTGAAAACATATGTTTCCCTCACGTTCCTTATTTAGAGTCAGGTATGGTGGTGTATGGCTTCTGTTATATTTAGGAGCGTAAGAGCCTGTGAAACTCGTGGGCTCTAAGCCTCGCTCCTGTAGATATTGTAATGTTGTGCAGGTTAAAGTCGTGTTATGGCAACCCCCATAGTTTGTCATATTAAAATCTCCTAAATTATCCCTCCAAATGATCATGCCTATGACTTCCTCGAGACGCCAAGGAATGGCCCCCATAGGAAGTCCTCCCTGTACATATTTGGGTAATGCGGCACACACCCAGCAGGCACTTTGGTTGGTTTTCTTAGCTGTCGGATAGGAGAGGCCTAAAAAGGAATTAATTCTATGTTCTCCTTTGTGGGAGTGATGATCATTAATCCCTGTGGAACATAGTCCTACAGCAACCATTAACGTTATTAACAGAAATGATTTCATTCTGAGTCTGCAACTGGGGATGAGGCTCGTCGGCAGTGTGACGCGTGGATCCAGCGATCTTTTCCTTCCACTCGAACCGCAGACTCGGTTGTCAACAGGATCTGGTAGGGTCCGTCCCACCTGGGCTGGAGAACCTGTGAGGGAAATTTCCTGATCCACACCCACTCTCCTGGGATGAGGTTGTGCCCTCCTTCAGGTGGTGGTCCCCACGCCTCCAGGACCTGCTCGCGGGCTCCTTGGGTGGCCTCTGTCAGCAACTTGCAATAATACAAAGGAATGGTTGATCCATCTGAGGAAACCCCAGTCTCAGCACCTGTAAGAGAGCTTGTTTCAAATTATTACAGACAGCTTTTGCTGCGGGAACCAAGGCAATCTTGTCCTCGTACTGCACTCCCCCCTTAAGCAGATCTGTTAAGAGTTGTGCTCACCCCGTAAAAACATTGCACCCAGGCCCTGTTAAAATTTCACAATGCTAGACACAAAAGGGCCTTATCATAACTGCTTCTATTAGACACTCTAAAGCTGAAGCAACTCAGACTTGTGGGTTTCCTTGTCAGGGGAAGCACTCAGAATACCATCAACATACTGAGTGATCACAGTCAGTTGAAGCCACGTGATACCCTGTTCTGGATAGTCATTCTTTGTAATGCATAATATTCCAACCCAATAGATCTGGGATAAAACCACCCATTAAAATCTGGTACTCGGCAAGTAAAACTTGCTGCCCCAATACTCCTGTGGCCTCCTGTCGTCTTCCCATATACATTACTCTATAACACACTGTTGAACAGAGGAGTGAAACAAGCATGACAGTAGTGCTCCAGTATCCCCTAACAGAGAAACCAACACTCCATTAATAGTACATTTTTATCCACTGGACTGGGACAGACTTAGGGAGGCTACAAGGGATTTACAGGATCTAATCGTTAGGTAAACAGATCTTCTCACAAGACGTTATTCTCCCCAGTCTTGATTCTAAACCTACAGCGTTTCAGCATGTCTGGTTTCGAGACATTCGAATAAATCCAAATTGTTTCCACTATTGCAACTAATTGTATAAAAATACAAAAACTGTTTATCTAACTACTTTTACGTCCACCTGTACTGTACTTATACGTTTCAGACGCTCTTATATTTTCCAATCTCCTTAAGTTGATTTTCGTCAAGTCTCTTTAGTTACGTCTCTAGCCAGTCCTGCTGGCTAAACACACTCACACCGTCATTTAGTATACCAAAACTCACAGTTACACACATACATGCCGGCACACAAATTCATAAAACACACATACACATCGAGAATATATTTTTCTCTTCGTACTACAATGTGCTGTATTCTTGTTTTACTTCTACATTAATCCTTTTTAATTCCTGAAGCGCACTCCAGGTTCGCTGCATTTCTAATTTCGGGTGCGGTACTTTAGCCCACCAGTCAATATCTTCCGGTTTTGGATTTGATCTTATGGGGGAATCAGGGAAGGTAGGTGCGAGTGCGGACCCCCCTCGACGGGGTGCGAGACACTTAGAGTGACGCTGTCATCAACAGCGCCAGCCCCTGACATAAACACACCTCATTATAAAAGAGCAAAGCATTAAAATAAATCAGGCCCTCTCCCGCATAGGGTGAGAGTACAGGTCCGCGGGCGCCCTCTGTTTAAGAAGGGACTTCCTGTTCCGTCTCTATCACACTCGTACCAGGTGTCATCCCACTCAGACCCCCCGTCTCCATATGGTCACTGTGGGAATTGATCCCAATTATTTTCATTTCCTGCCTGTCTGTTCCCCTATGGGAGAACAGGATATAACACATTAACTAGTGCAGTGCGACCAGGAACTAATTCTTCTTTTAGTTTCTGATTCTCCTGCACTGCCTCTTTTCGCTTTTGTTTATACTCTTTCTTAGTGAGTAAAGTATCTTTTCTTCCGGGTTTTTGTTTTCCCCGTAAACACACTTTTAAGAAGTCACATCCCAATTTATTTATTTTTCTCATGTATCTGCCACCACTGGTGCCGGCCATGCACCAGGGTGGGAGCTACATGCTTGTGCTTTTGCCAATCAATACTCATATGCTTTCTTTACAGGCATCTTCGCCCCAGACTCCCTCTGACAAACTCAACTTTTCGCATATTTTTCTCCTTTTTTTTCCGTCAACTTACACTTTTCCGATATATAAACGGACCCTTCCACCACTTTCTCAAACCATCAGTTAGCACACATGTTCGGTCTCTTTTACTTTTGTCGTGTGTGAGGTAACAGCTCATACAGTAAGGGGATGCTTTCACTTGAAAACCTGTGCATTCCTGCACTCATTTAGCCAAGGGCGTCTGTTACCTCCAGATCTAAATGCCTCTCAGAGACTTTAGAGAGGACTTACACCACACTGTTCACAGGTAAGGAACGAGACCTCGAAAACCCCCTTTCTTGATCAGTAATTCACCATCCCCAGAACGCCAGCATCGCTGCTTTTGCCCCGGGGTGGACTTACACACTGAGCTCAATCAGGGCGATTCTCGGGTCTCAACGTCCTTTAAATCCTGCTATTTAATGCTTTGCTCTTTTATAATGAGGTGTGTTTATGTCAGTGTTGTGCATGTGTATATGTATTCACAAACAAGGAAAACACCAAAAACATATATATATATATCTTCTACTTCTGTTTCCTTTAAAACAAAAAACCACGCCACGCCAATCCATGCACGATCAAGGCGTAGCTAATCTCAGGACCCCGGGCGCAATTAAGGCCCGCACCAATCCTGGATTATACGTGCATTTAATGCACCACTCAGCTCCAGAACCCCGGGCGCAATTAAGGCCCACACCGATCCTGAGCCTCAGAACTCCGGGCGCAATTAAGGCCCACACCAGTCCTGAACTACGTGCATTTAATGCACCACTTGCTCTAGAACCCCGGGCGCAATTAAGGCCCAAACCAGTCCTGAACTTCAGAACTCCGGGCGCAATTAAGGCCCACACCAGTCCTGAACTTCGCGGTAAAGGTCCAAAACCCGTTCAAAACTCCACGCGCAATTAAGGCATACACCAGCTTCGAACGCCTGTACACAATACCGCGGACCGCCTGCCAGACCAAATTCTGGGCTTACAGCAAACAACCCATTACATACACCGGTGTCTTCCCCGGGCCAGAGGAATTCAGGAACTCACGTTTACTCTGTCATCTCGGGCGATTCTCGCAGGGAGCAGAGACTTCCCAATCGGTCAGAGAGAGTCGGGACTTTTTTTTTTTTAAAAAAGAGGAGTCCTTACCTCTTAGTAATGTGAGCGCTGACCGTCTCTCCTGCCGATGGGAAGTTCTGCGCCTTCTGGAGCATCCTGCCGACTACGCCAAATTTGTTGTAACAGAAGGAATAAGGTTCTTGATCCCGAGATGAAGTAAAACAGATGAGTTTATTGCATGCAAGGAACAATAAAGCCGAAGTCTTGTTTCCCGCAAGAAACAACAAAACCGAAGTATTGTTCCCCGTACTGGTACAAACTTTTGGGTTATATAGTTTCTTCTTCTCCGTTTCTGACGTCACTCAGTCTGATGATAAAGAGGGGGGTTCATGGTATTTGGCCAGTTTACGATGTCCTGGCCAAATGGTCAGTTTAAGATTACACCCAGAGGGGTTCCTAGCTTGCATCTGCAATCCTTATCAGTTAACCCCCTTTCCTGCCATAAACCCCAGCTTGTGACTTAGAAGTCTAAACCTCATACAGAGAGGCTTAAATTCAAACCCCCGTCTTCACATCTTTCTTCACTATGTAAAAAATAAATTAATTGAAATACTCATTAACAATGAAGTTTTACCTCACAAAACAAAACCTGACATTTGCATGTGAGAAATTAAATAGACAATTTTACTCCTGACAGTTCAATTTTAGGCTAATGTCCACAAAGCAAATTATGCACCTCTTGGCAATATTATTGGCATAAAGATAACACACCATTTTTTATTACCAAAAGCTCACTTAGCACTGTAGTGTCTGAAAACAATGTTAAGCAGAATGAAACAGTTGCATTAAATCAATAAATGAATGTTTTCTTGGTTTCAAATTATTCATTAGTATGTGGTATAAAAGAAACATTTCCTTTAACAGTTATTTTTTTACATTTATTCCTCATTAAACAAAGCTTTCAAAGACAAACTGAAGCAAATTTCAGTTAATTAAATTTTGTTCTTTAGGTTACACATCCATATGATGATATTCATGTTTATTAAGTAGGTTCTCTTGTCTGCCCGTGCTGTATTTATTGAAGGAATCTTTAAAATATTTAGCTTTCCTTCCACACACACACATACAGTTTATTGTTATCTAACTCAAGAACATACTGTAAAGCGATTACAGTGAGAGAAGGCCACTTATCCTGTCAAGTTTGTTTACTAGCTAGTGACTAAGTGTAGTTAGGATCTCATCAAGCCAATTCTTGAAAGAAGTAAGGGTGTCAACTTCAACAACAAACCTAGGCAGCTTGTTCAAGATTCCCACAACTTTTCTTCTCTAAGTCTTACTCTCAATCTCTCCTTGTCTCTTGTGGTTCATGAAGCTAAGCAGGTGGGAGCCTGGTCAGTACCTGGATGATATAGACCTCCTGGGAAAAACTAAGGTTGCTGCTGGAAGAGGTGTTACTGGGGCCAGCAGGCGCTCACCCTGTAGTCTGTGTGGGCCCTAATGCCCCAGTATAGTGGCGGAGACACTATACTGTAAATAAGTGCCGTCCATTGGATAAGACATAAAATCGAGGTCCTGACTCTCTGTGGTCATTAAAAATCCCAGGGGTTCTCGAAAAGAGTAGCGGTGTAACCCCAGCGTTATGACACTGACACTAATGACACTGCCTAGGCTTCCAAACATGGTCAGTATCACTGGCCAGGAAAATGTTTTCCCAGTGGTATAAAGACTGTAACAAGTCTTACAAGTATTAGACTGCACAGAAAAAATAATCTCAATAGTACTATTCTTTTACTTTCATTATAGGTTCATTATGAATGCCAGAGGAACAAAATTCAGGAAGAACAAGAATAGTTTTAAATATGGTACTAAAAACGTTAAACTTTTATTATAACTGTTGCATATTGATATATTGTACAGTATAGTATGATGATGCATTTGAACACAAATCATCTCTTTTTATGTATTTATATTATTTATTTTCCTGTTAATTCATATACAAGTCTATATGTATAAGACCTCTGTATCAATGAATGGGAAATCAAGTTGCCATCAAACCATCCCATTCAATGGTGGTAAAAGTCAACTTTATAGCATACTGCATGCTTATGACCTTTTGAAAATTGGCTTTGCATTTCCCCCAAAACCCAATATCCTAACCTTTAAGACTATTCCTACCAGTACCTTTTAAAGAGAAATTTGTTTCAAGTATGTTGCTTCTGACCTTTGTAGAAAACAATATCAATTGATTAAAATACAGCAATTCTTATTTAGATCTTACATTTTTTCTTCACAGTCTAGTTGGTTCATACTTATAAGAATAGATAGGGTTCAGAATGAAGTATTGTAAACTGCATATTAATTTGGTCAGTTACCATTGCCCCAGCCAACAACAGCATAGTAACACAAATAAGGTAAATACTAATGCTAGTACTGTTGTATTTTATCATATATTGCTGCATTTACACAAAAACGTGATTATTGATGTAGATTGATCTTTGATAAAACTTACATATATTGGAAAAATGATTAAGAAACAGAAACGTTGATTTAAACTTGTAATTTTAGACTCAGCTACTGAACAGGTATTTTATTCAGATGTTTATACATACATATCTGAATTTATTTAATGCCGCAATCAGTAAAGCCTTTCATCACAATTCCAATTAATAGCTTAGGGCATTTTTCTCAGATTTGATTGTCATACAATCTGGTAAAGGCCTGAGCTCTGTTCTGGAGCTCAGTGTTTTGTACTATCTATATGCTAATTGCAGCCCTGATATCTCTGTTCTTGGCACTCATGAAGTGGTTCATTCTATAATAAAAGTCTCTGTCACCTCTTCAGCTGCTCACTTACAGGATTACTACTAGAGTTGGATGCTATGTTTTGCTATTCAACCATATTTATTAACCTATAGAAGCTTTACTATCAGCTGCTAAAGTCTGATGTGCAGCTTGATGTTATATTTTTGTGTTCTTTATAATTATTTTAAGTCACCCAAAACCAAATCTGTTTTGATGGGAAATAGTCTAAAATAGAACATTTTCTCTTCTAAATCACTATAAAGGTACTAGTTTCTTTTCTATGTTAGCTTTGTTTATCATCTTAAATTTACTTCCAGTCATCAAGTTAGAAACAAGCTTCCTTTATATGGGATAGAAGCTAGTCTTGAAATGCATCTGAAACAGTGTTTCATTTTCCTCTAAGAAACAATCCATTTTTAACTTGCATATAAAATTAATTAGGCACTTCATGAGCAAGTCCAAATGAAGACTGTCCCCGACCACCTTAGTCACAGATGCACTGAGAGCATATCTGGTGTGTACCTACACATATTTTTGGAAGCTTCCTATGAAACAGTGCTTTTCGGTGTGTACAGTAAGTGATCACATGTTTTTAGATAAAACTGGTTTAACTGTGAATTTCAGCCATAGACTGGTTCTTGTGAATGCTGATGAATCATTCCGAGGTTATCTTTTTTTGTTGGCAGGATTATGTTCCGCCAGACAATTTCATGAAAAGGAATGAAGGAGGTCTGGGATAATCCAAATAATCTTCAAATAACACTTAAATCTATTGATTTTCATGAATTGTTGTTCTCATAAAAATAAATATAATTTACTATGGGAAACACTATGACAATGTCAGCATTTCCCTAACCTCCAAAATTTTTACTCCAATTTTCCCTTTTCTTGTAAATCTGAAACATTTTAAAAGAAACAAAATCTTTCAATAAAGGCACGAAAATGAATATGAAAGTAATATACTGTATATATATTGTGATTCCGCCAAAACAATGTGAACATTTAAGTGGGTAACTAATCAAAAGATACGAACCCAACACAGGCTGTAAGGTTTAACTGTGCAATTTATTATAAATGTGGAGTTACACTATCACCATGAAACAAAAAGAATAAAAAATAATAAGCCCTAACCCTTCACTTGGTTTCCAACTATACTCTTTTTAGTTTTCTAACTAATAGGTACAGCTGGATAGCTAAACTGTTTACCAGCTAAATAAAGACAGCTTCTATTCAAGGCTGTTTATAAACTTCGTAGTTCCCCTGTAGCGCAGTGGCATCTAAGTCACAGGCGGTAGCTTCTATCTCAGCTGACATCTTCCCTTGCATCTGGCTAATGTGTATCTTGCACTCTCAGGCACTCTCCATCACTGGCCATCACCAGTCATCTCTCACAGGATTATTCAGTATGTGTTAATGAGGAGTACACAGACGCTCTTTACTTTGGTAATTGCTACAGCTGCCACTCTGCAGCCAGCTGCTCAAGTTAGCCCTCCAAATAAGGACATAAGTGTGTCAAAGGTGCAGCACATCAGGGAAGGGACTGCCTTTCAGACACCCTACCCCTGATGGCATCACAATATATATATATAATATGTGTATAAAGTAAAGTAATATTGACCAAACGCCAATCTACTGGGCTGCTATTAGAATGATTACATTAGCTTTAAGGTTAGCTTTAAGGTTAGCTTTAAGGTTTAATATATACTTGTGTGTTTCTATAGATAAAATTCTTAAACATTAATTGACAGTAGTTTGATCAGAATATCTACTAAACCTGAATTACTGAATATGTATTGCAATTCAGAATAAGCATATTTCAGAATCCAGATAATATATTAATTACTGCATTACTATAATAATATTTCTAATAACTTGTATTTATAATACTATATAGTAATACTTATAATGCTTTTCAGAAACAAGAGGATGCAAGTATTTTTAACATTTTTTATTTAGCATTTTTGGTGTTTCCAAATAATAATATAGAAATAATTTTACTTCACAATAGCATTGGATATGTTAAGTTTTAATTGCAACAACATGGAATGAAGAATTTTAAGAGTTATGCAATGTGCTCTAAACAAAGCTGGAAACTCTTCAGTATGCATTTTGTGGCACAGTTAAGCCATTTTCCATTTCATTTAACAAGGAAAGCTTAATTGAGAACGATGTCCAACAAAAGGGATCCTGACATCACAGGTAACACCAGAGCAATACAACATAATGACAATTGACACAGCGAATGGGGAAGATAGGATATTCTGATAGAAAACAAGATTTGTGTAATTATCTTTCTTTTTTTTCTTCAGGAACAAAAACACATTGTGGGATGCAGGTGTTTCTCAAAAGGCACTTTCTTTAATGGAACTTCTTAAAGAGAAATAGCCTGGCTGACATCCCCTTCCAACTGCTTGACCAAACTGTTTCAATGCCTAATCTTCAATTAGCCCTCATCCTTGTGCAGGCTTCAGAAAGTGGCCACACATTTAAAGCAATTGAAAACAGACCTACTATTAACTTACTTGGTGAAGAGTGTGAGTATACTGTATAATAGTCCCTCTCAGCTGTGGTTTTTAAAGTGATTTGTCAAAAAGACCAAGAGGACTAAGCTGGAGGAACAGTCCTGAGAATTTCCCTACTTAATGATAATATTTTATTTTTAGAAAACATTTTTTATACACCCAATAGGGAAATTACAGATTTTGTAACATACTTTTTATTACACTCTTGTCATCATTTGTATTACAGGGCAAAGCTGGTGCAAAACTAAAATCTGAACTTTCTAATATTTTTATTCCAACTGTACCAACCTAAAATTTAAAACATATTGTGTAATAAATGTGTGATCTCAAATATCTCCATAATGCCAATTAAGACATGAATTCAGTAGGAGAAAAGTTGGTCTCTTCAGATTTCACTCTTAGATTTTAATGATGTGGGAGCTTTAATTTAGGAATCAATCAAACATCATAATTTACGAATCTCACACAGATTCTAAATATACAATATATCAATATTGTCACAGGACTCCCTCTTTCCCTGTGCAGTCACCTGGACTCAGTTCTTCATAGATGCCACATTAAACCCATACAGATGCAAAAAAATATGCATAAAGGTTCCTAATTTATGTATTTATAAGGCAACAGGGATAGGCACAACACGATCTATTCCTCCAAAACAAAAAACATAACAAAACAACCAGAGCACCCCCTACCCTGGTTCACACAAGAGAACTGACCCAGCAGAGCTCACTTTGTCTTTTATTCTGAAACCTCCACTGCTGTAACCTCCCACAATAAACTTAAAGGTACCTTGCTCCTTTACACATTTTCAACTAATAAATACCACATTACACCAAAACACAATACATACTCTACCTTATTTCTCCCAACAAAAAGTATTTCCATGCCCTCCAGTCCAGAAGAGGGCACTGTGAAAACAGGCAGGTGGCCATCCAGAGACTGTTTTCCAGGGTTTAAATTTGGCCCTGACTCTGAATGTGGTTTTGACTGTTAAAAAAGGTATGTGACCTTTTAAGGAGTAACTGCAGCAACTAAACATTTCAACACTCACCCATAGTTTTTTTTTCCTCCTTCTGGCCTACTGAGATAAAACATACTACAAACAAAAAGGTAAGTCCTAAATTAATTTGCTTTATTTCCTTTGTTTTAGAGGCCTTTAACTTCAGAGTTAACTCTAATGATATGGTCTACCACATAGGCCTTATCAGTTTCATGTAATTACATCACATTCTAATTCTCAGATACAAGTAAATATGGATTTACATCATTATCTAAACATCAAACGTGTTTGAAATAGTAGTTCAACTCTCAAGAATTATAATGTGAATAAAGTTTTATATTAAAAGATTGATTGGTCAAACGTCCTTGTTCAAAGTCCCTTTGAGAAAATGGAGCAAGCTTGATTGGTCAATAGTCCGACATAGCAGCTGCTCACTCTGTCCTGGGAGTGTCCTGATGCAGAGAGTAGGGAGAGAGCTTTGCTTGTGTTGGGGCTCAGCAGCTAGCATTGGCCCCTTAATGCAAGTTTACTAGGTGTTAGCGTGTATGAACTTCTGTCCTGAAATAATTGTCTGTGCACAGTCTTCTGGGTCTGGCCATAAGGTAGACAGAGGGGAGAAATTGGTTAGTCCTGGCTATAAATTGGTATTGAATATGCTTCAGTATTCAGGGTGTCAGCAAAAAGAGTCTAATTGTCTTATTTCATACAACAAGTGAAAACAAAAGTGGGTTCGATAAAAATATCTTTGGCAGAATTCTGTACTTTACTGACTTAGAAATGTTCTGAAATTCAGCAAAGTAATGTTCTTGTTACTAGCTGCTAGCAAAACCCAAACAAGATGTACTGTACAGCAATCAATTAGCAGCTGCCCACATTAAAGAATTATTTCACACTATTGTCCCTCACCATTTGTACTGGGGAGGTATCGGATATTAAATTGAGAAGAACATATTTTTGATTAAAATTCATCAGATTTCTAAAATGCATTGCATGGGATGAACTGGGTATAAAGAGCCTGGACAATGTCCCGATTTTGGGCACAGCACACATGCACTTGTAATGAGGATCAAAGAGGTGGGAAGGAGAAGATGGAACGTATAAACTCCACAAAGACAGTCACTCGGGGCAACTGTTTGAAAAGAGCTTTCGGTCTGTTTCTTATTGACTGGCCTAGTGTCTTTTTTATTGAAAATTAGTTTTCATTTTCCATTATACCACAAAGTGGCATTATAAAGACAATAGTAGTTCAGGTGGGTAGCTGCGTCAGCATGCGTAGGCTGCAAAGGAACAAGTAATAGGTTTATTCCATGCTGAAAAAAAGAAGAAAGAGAACACAACGTTTCGGCCAGGGCTGTGAAGATTAAAGATCTCTCCAAGCCCATTGTTTCTCATTTCACCTCTGACGGCCACGACCACTCTAATCTCTCCGTCTGTGTTCTCAAAGACGGTTTTCCGAACTCATACATCAGAAAGACCACCTAAACTAAAATTATTCTGCAGCTAGGTTCACACATTCTCCCTTCCCTTAACGACAGATTACTGTTCTTTTAAATTTTCTCCATTCATTGGAAGTTTCATTTCACACCTCTCTGCACCCATTCTGACTTCACACCTCTTGATTGGCCTCTCTTTCTGTCCCCTGCTCCCGCCTCTCACTCCTCCTCCCTCCCAACCTTTGTTCTCCCGCTACTTTACCTTTGCCTACTGCCCTGTCTCTCTCACACCTGAAGAAGGCTCCACGGCCGAAACGTTGTGTTCTCTTTCTTCTTTTTTTCAGCATGGAATAAACCTATTACTTGTTCCTTATAAAGACAATGAACAGCAAAGCTTTGTGGTTCAAACTGACTATTTGCCTCCATCTTCATTATATGAACTGAGTGTGTCTTGTTGATTTTGGCCGTTGTCTGTCTCCTAAGCAAAGCCATATGGTTTAGAATGTGTGGTCTGTTCTGATGTACTATACATACAGGTATGCACTTATACAGATTTGTCTCCAACATCTTAATATAACCATAAAAGTCTCCATTTTAGCCTTAAAAAGTGAACATTAAGAAACAATTGCATTTTCTTAAAAATATATTAAACTAGCATGTCTTAATAAGCTATTGCTGTGTCAATATTTTTTAAATAGCACTTATTAACCCTTTACAATTTCTTGCATTAGGAATTATCTTTTCGCATACCCCAGCTTGCTCTCCATGAGACACACAGACACACAGATAGGGAGAGTGCCATTGTACAGCACCCCTGGAGCAATTAGGGTTAAGGGCCAATGGAGTAGGATTCCTCTGCCGGCTGGGGGATTTGAACTGGCAACCTTCCAGCCACAGGCACAGATCATTAGCCACTGAGCCACCACTCCGCCCAAACTGAAGAAGTAATAGTAATAAACTTGTTTTTACATAGTACCAGAAAGTAGCACATGCAAAAACATTTACTATTACTCAAGAGCTTTGACAACAAATTGACTTTTGGAACATATAGTGTATATGGAGAGATAGAATGATTCAGCATCAAATCGTTGAATAAATAAATAGAAAATGTTACAGGGAAAAGGTGGCAGCTGTTAAGGATGAGAATCTTTGTCATTAAATAGAGGTTTTACTATGATAACTTTCTCCTACTTTAAATATTGGATCTCTTGTTACATGAACTGCATGCCCATAGGGCTCACAAAAAGCAACATAAAGGTTTCTAAGCTCCACGGCATAGATGTTTTTGAGTAATCTAGAAGTTGTCCTGGACTTCAATTGTGGTGGTTCTAATCGTTCACACTTTACTCACAGTTCTGTCTTTTCAACGGGGCAATCATTAAACCTTAAAGTTTCCATTTAATAACAATGAAAAATATCATAGAAAATATTGAAGAACATTTTAAGTAAAAAAAAATAATTTAAATTTGCAGCCCTTTGCAGGAGAAATAGCCCCCAGGATACATATTGATTTTGTTTCTTTTCCACAGTTTATCCCCCCATTCCTTCATCTTTAAATATCTGCCTGCTCCAAGCTGTGAAAGGGATTAAATCATTTTCTATGAAAACTTTGATCTCAGACATTATTTAATCAAAGGTCCCAAAAAGAATGATATATGTGTACAGAAATTGTACAATTAAAGGGGTTTATTTCTTTTCTAAATTTTGTCTTGTGTTTTAGGGCCTGTACATTATAACAATATAACCTGTATACAAATGCAGTCATGCAAAATGTGCATCAAACTATTGTCTGTGGCAAGCTAGCTGCACTGTACTAGGTTATTATTAGGCATTCCAAAATGAGCTTTTCACTGGACAAAGATCAATAGGTGGCATGTGTGTGTTAGATGTTAGTGAAAAAGCTGCTTCATTTAATCTGTTGTGCTACTTCTTTAAATCCACTGAATATAGAATATAAATATGCAATCAAATAACCAAAGGAAAATTTTGGTAACCAAAAATAAAAATAACAAACGTATATGTACATATATGTTTTTGAACATCAATAACAATATTAATTAAATATATTTATACTGTATAACTGAAACAGTAGCTGGAAATAAAGTACATTGTGTGTAAACATTTTCTGCATTGAGTTATTTAACTACATGTCCCATGAACACTTGCTGTCATTATAGTTGTTATGAAAAATCAGTGACACATTGGCAGTTCAGTGATAGAATTCTCACCTGTCATGCAGGAATATGGGGTTCAATTGCCAGCCAATGCACAAATTGTACTATGAAATTGGCCCCTGGGAATAATAAAAACTCTTTCTCTAATAATAAAATATAATAAAATGTTTTCCTAGTTTTCCCTTGCATAGTCTATTGTTGTTACTCTATTATCCAGAGCGTATTACTAATGGTTACAGTTACAGAAAAAACATAAAGGCAATAAAAACAGCTTTTAATTGTGAAAGATATACAAATATATTTTTTCCTGAATTTCAGAAATTATTACATACTGTTTCTGTAAACTGTATACTGTATGTATAAATCTGTATACTGTATGTAATTAAAAAATACTGTATATAATTCTGTTAGTGTTATACAGTATTGTGACATACTGCATCTAAGCATATTAAGCTACAGGGTATGCTCAATTATTGTATTTAATTAAGTTGTCACTAGCACAGTATACATAATGTACAGTATGATCAACCCAGGAAAGCGCTAATGGTTTAATGAACATTTAATTTTTATTATTAAAATAAGATTATTCTGACAACCATACAGTAGGAGGCTGCAGTACACTGCATCATCTGGCAGGTTTACAGAGTAGTGTAGTCCTGCGTCAGATTAATGAAAAAAGTAAAAAAACTGAGAGGCTGATTGTCATTCCGCAGCCCTTGTTGAGGTATGCTACCTGAAACCTCACACATTTCAAGTGGTTGCGTCTGTATTTTCTAAAATATATAATCTGTTTTGAAACATCTCCTACTGTAGTAAATCACATAAAATGACAATTTTATTCATTTAGCATTTTGTGGTTTAATCTCATACATAGTCATCTTTTCTTTGTTTAAAATAATTTTGCTATTAATATGGTTTCTCTCAAAATCTGCATTTTATGGCTGTTTTACTTAGTAGCCTTATGTATTAACAACCCATGAAAAGTCTGCTGTAAAAAAACCTGTGCAATATGCAAAATGGCAGTCTTATCTGGTAATGTCCACATGGATTACCACTATATAAAATGTGGACTTATTCATTGACATGAGGGCTGTTCTGTGGGACTCACTTGTCTGTGAAATCGAGTAATTAAAGTGCCCACCTAATGCAGTGCAGTCACACTTTTAATGACTAAACACAGAGACCTTTCAAAGGGATTTCAAAATATCTATTTGTAACACACAATGCAAGTGAAGGAGGAGAAATTCAGATGACAAATGTCAACTGACAGGCTATTAATGAAATCTCACTTTAACATAGCATACAGCTTGCTTTGAGGTTACTTACCATTAAGTTTTGTCAAGAAATGTCATTTGTTTAATCTTTTATTTTGGTTGTTTATTTTAAAATGTAATAACTACTATTTTGTATTGTTTCTGTATTCCAAATTAAATAATAAAATAATTAAATAAAAAAATATAAAATATTACATAAAACTTGCCAATTGGAATTGCCCTTTTTCCAAAACATTTTTCAAGAAAATGAGAAGAACGTTTAAATGGTGCCCCTGGACCTGTAGATTATGGAAAAATGGAAGAACCACAGTTAAATTAGAAAAACTAATCTTGCAAACAGTGCCATTTTCTTGACAGAAATATTCTTATAAGCAACTAGCACATTTAATAACACAAATGTACAGTATATGGCATGATACATTTACTGTTGATTTTCAGAAAGTGTTTGATAAAATTGCCATTTTAGATCTTTATTAATGACTTAATCAATGATCTATATACAGATGCAGCCATTCAAAGTGCGTGGTAAAGACACCGCAGTACAGATACCGCAGGTAAGATGACACGCGATACCGCGGTACGTGATTGGTTGACCGACAGGGGCACTCGTGGTCCGTTGGTCTGTCGTAGAAAGACTTACTGTACTGTAAACGTCTTTACTGTGCCCGTTGTAGATATTGAATTTTACCACTGAAGGGAAATCTTAGTAGCTGAGCATAAAAAGAATAGGAGCATACTGTAACGCGTGTGAAGGCCATAAACGATATTAATTTTGGAACGTAAACATACAGTATATGGCTGGTCTTGGTACTTTAAAGAAAAAAATACGCACCAGTATTCCATTTCTCCCTAAACATTGTAAGCTTTGAAGTCTTTAACTAACGTGATACCGGAGTCAACAAGCATACTTTTAGAATTCGATTAAAAGGGAATATAATATGGAATCGCGTATCTAAAGAATTTAATAACGGTATGATTATATCCGTGTACTGCGGCAGGACTGTGTAAGGCTGTTTCGCCTGCCTGATCATGCGAGCTGTCTTGTAGCCTACTGGTCTAGGTGCGTGACTACCAGCTGGCAGGTTGTGTGTTCGAATCCAGCTGGTGCTGGACTTTTCATTTTTATTTATTTATTTTTTAATCGCGTAACATAAACATATTACCGTATGCAAACTGTACTGTATACAGTATGTATATGTATATTTAATGTCTTAACTGTGCCCGTTTAATTGAATTTAAAAAAAATATTTAACACGAACATTAAGCTGTTTACATGTTCCGCCTGAGAACAGTCACCCGTTGCTACCCAACGCAGAATGGTGATTGGCTGACACCATCTGACACCCCTCTGATTGGAGAAAAAAGACGTGCTGGTGTGCTTTACCAGGAAGAGGATTTCTTTCAATTCTAAACGTGTATTTTAAAAGTTTAAGAAGTAAAAACCTTACAGCGTACACAGATTTCTAAACTGATCAGGATCGTTATCTTTGTCTCATGCATAATAATGTTCACCGCTCTGTCCAGCAAATTAATAATAAACTTTATTTTATATAGCTTTTTAAACGAATAAGTAATTAGATTGCTCATAAACCTAATCACTTGCTTTTTCTTTTTATTTATGCTCAGATTTCAATGTATTATTAATAACCATAATAACAACCAACCAACAAAAACAACCATATAAACATAATACCAACCAAAAACATAGATAACAACCACAATACAAAATCAAATAATCAAACCATTTTACACTCGCAAAGTCCTCCAATTATCATAATCCCGCCCCTTATGCAAAACCAAACCTTCCTCCCATCCCAGTTTATCCTGTTTATCATAAACAAAATCCACCTCAATTTTCAACATAAAGCATTACACAAAATCAATACCTCAACACTCCATACTCAACAACGATAATTCACAAACAGGCAGAACATGTAACTACACATTCCCAAACATACCTACTTTCCATAGCCCCGCCCCTTATGCAAAACCAACATCCCTCCCCTGTTCTCTCTCTCCCCTGGCGGTTGTAATTGTTTTTATTTTCAAATAAATTTTAGCAAAGTCATGTATTTTAAAAATCTTAAGATTTTTCTATTTATGTCTTTATTTAGTGGTTTCATTAGTGA
The DNA here is from genome assembly GCF_059453375.1 of Lepisosteus platostomus. Classification (NCBI taxonomy): domain Eukaryota; kingdom Metazoa; phylum Chordata; class Actinopteri; order Semionotiformes; family Lepisosteidae; genus Lepisosteus; species Lepisosteus platostomus. Next base: position 21,620,254 of record NC_142622.1, on the reverse strand, counting down.
CAAAGGCTAAACTTTCTTGGAAAAATGTCTTTTATGTAAACCATGTTTGCTATTAATTCATTCAGGGCTAAAATATGTTCATTGTCTTCTAATGAAGAAGGGTTCCTTTCGCCGTAGTCGGGAGCCTAGCCTTTAACTAGTAAGTACTGTATTTACTGGGTTTTTGAGGGGGGGTGTCTTTCGCTGGAAATCTCGCCTCCTACTTTGAAAATACCCGTGAAACCGGTTCAATTCGTCACAGCCAGCACTCCTGCAGAGAGTTGGGTTGTACTTGCAGTGTATACAGTACACGCGTTATGCTCTTCGTTAATGTCTGTGAAGTTTTATTTAATCTCTGAGCCATACTGATTCTTCTGGAAGCACACCAGTATTCCACTTTCTCCCTAAACATTTTTAGGATCAGAGTCTTACATGTGGTTATTTCGAAAACGTTTGTACGTGCTCCTTCTTACCATGTTACTGTTTACCGTTACTGACCATATTAAGTTTAAGTGCCTGTGGGCACTTTTCCTGTCTGTGGGGGGTGGACCGTCTTTCATTAGAAGGTTAGTCTGTTCTACTCTGAGAATGTAGGGGGGTGGGAAGTGCCCGCGGTCATTTAATTAGTATTAAAATCTTAGTTATCTTTCTAGTTCACAGGTTTGCATGCATAATTTAATTTTGAAAGCCACTGAGACATCAGGTACTACTGTTGTATTTATGAAAAAGAAACAAAACAAAAAACATACTAACAACTGTGCCATCCTACTCCTTAGTTAATACATTTTATTATTCATAAACAGTTAACATTGTTAGCAAAATATTTTGAATTATATTTAACCCTATTTTTTCTTTAGTTTTGTATTAAACTTATTATATGATAGTCAGACTTAATGTATATTAATGTATATTTGAACAATGAAAATATATTTTTACAAGATTTTACATTAAGCACTTAAAATTAATATGGTTAATAATAGTAAACTGTAACATGCTGTAACAAGATCGGTTAAACTTCGAAGAAAATCCTTTCAGAGAAAATGTTTCAGGTGTGAAGAACAAACCTGTTCCCACACACCCTGCCCCCACTACCATTAGAATATACACAAACATTTTAGCGTTTCATTCTGAGCAGAAGACCCTCACACCTGAAGAGTGCTGGCTGTGACGAATTAAACCGGTTTTACAGGTTTCAATCACAGATTGGGACTCAGTAAAGTAACACACAGCGCCACTGGATTTGATAATACTGTACCTAACCAAAATCCGCAATATGGAAACAGAACCTGTGTAATTGTTGATAGATGATGTACTCGTAACATTTTTTCAAGACGAACTACAACATTTAAAAAATGACTTGTATGTACTTGATATCTCTAATCAATCCACGGGTTCCAGCACAAAACGAAACTAAAACGCATACCGTTTGGCGCTTCTTATTAGTTGTTCAAAAGTAATTTGACCGTATGAAATGCATAATATAAACCTAGACACATATACGTGAGCAGTACTTAAGCACTGTAGTATCGGTGTTAAGACATACCTCTCAAATACTGTAAATCAAGTTAAAAATATCTCAAGACCGATTCTGGTCGTAATGAAACCATGTTTCGTGTATGTTTTCTTTTTCATCTTGAAATAACTCATTTCTAAATACCTTTTTCACTGTTAACATCTTGTAGCAACTTTGCGACAAAATATACACTCTGACAGTTCATCCTGCTACCAACATTAAATAAAACAAATCTTAAGATTTCTATATTTATGTCTTTATTTAGTGGTTTCATTCGAAGCTTACGATGTTTAGGGAGAAATGGAATACTGGTGCGTATTTTTTTCTTTAAAGTACCGAGACCAGCCATATACTGTATGTTTATGTTAAGATTTCCCTTCAGTGGTAAAATTAGATATGAATATTCAATACTTAAACGGGCACAGTTAAGACATTAAATATACATATACATATTGTATACAGTACAGTTTGCATACGGTAATATGTTTATGTTACGCGATTAAAAAATAAATAAATAAAACTGGAAGGTCCAGCACCACCATTATGTTTATATGGTTGTTTTTGTTGGTTGGTTGTTATTATGGTTATTAATAATACGATCTATAGTTGAAATCTGAGCATAAATAAAAAGAAAAAGCAAGTGATTAGGTTTATGAGCAATCTAATTACTTATTCGTTTAAAAAGCTATATAAAATAAAGTTTATTATTAATTTGCTGGACAGAGCGGTGAACATTATTATGCATGAGACAAAGATAACGATCCTGATCAGTTTAGAAATCTGTGTACGCTGTAAGGTTTTTACTTCTTAAACTTTTAAAATACACGTTTAGAATTGAAAGAAATCCTCTTCCTGGTAAAGCACACCAGCACGTCTTTTTTCTCCAATCAGAGGGGTGTCAGATGGTGTCAGCCAATCACCATTCTGCGTTGGGTAGCAACGGGTGACTGTTCTCAGGCGGAACATGTAAACAGCTTAATGTTCGTGTTAAATATTTTTTTTAAATTCAATTAAACGGGCACAGTTAAGACATTAAATATACATATACATACTGTATACAGTACAGTTTGCATACGGTAATATGTTTATGTTACGCGATTAAAAAATAAATAAATAAAAATGAAAAGTCCAGCACCAGCTGGATTCGAACACACAACCTGCCAGCTGGTAGTCACGCACCTAGACCAGTAGGCTACAAGAGAGCTCGCATGATCAGGCAGGCGAAACAGCCTTACACAGCCCTGCCGCAGTACACGGATATAATCATACCGTTATTAAATTCTTTAGATACGCGATTCCATATTATATTCCCTTTTAATCAAATTCTAAAAGTATGCTGGCTGACTCCGGTATCACATTAGTTAAAGACTTCGAAGCTTACAATGTTTAGGGAGAAATGGAATACCGGTGTGTATTTTTCCTTGTGATATTTTAAGCTCTAGTTGAATGATAGGTGTCGCATTTTAAATCATTTTCGTAGCTAGAAATTATGAAACGCCCTGTTAAAAGCAAGGAAGTTTTTATGCCCCGTTGAAGTAAAACAAAATGCCTGACAAAGTATGGCTTGGACAGATTCCAAGTGCTTGTACAAATGTGCTAAAGAAATTATACTTTGAGTATACAGCTTGTCCAAAGTCATCCATTATCAATACTATTAGTAATATCTTCAGTAAAGGCTTTGATGCATAAATATTTCTGATGAAGGTAGGTTGTGTACTTTTGTCCAACTGAGCAATCTTGCTTTCATAATATATACCAACATTTTAATGACTGATGATTAACATGCTGTAATACACAGTTCAAAATTAAAGGCTCAAATGCTGTACATGAGAGGTTAAGCTCCCCCTGGCGGTTTTACAAGGCGACGCCGGATAGTTAGTCACGTGACACAGGTGACACACGTGATACCGCGTGATACTGCGTGATAGTTTGACACGCCCACCGCGGTATGCCGCGAAATACCTCACCCATTTTGAATGGCTGCATCTGTACTGTATAATGTAAAGCCTAAATTCTAATACAGCTGGCAAAGTAGTTACATTTGCAGATGATACAAAAACAGGGTGAGTGGAAAACTTTGAAACAGTGGCAAAGCAATTGCTGAAAGATTTAAAATAAACCCATGGGTTGCAAAGTAGATCGCAAATGAAGTTTGACATTGATAAATGCAAAGTGATCCATAGAGAAAGTTGGAACATACATGCCAATACTTATACATACTGTATAACATGAATGATTCTCAGCTACCCTGGATGTTTATGTAGAGTCTACTATGTTCTTATTAAAACCACCCCCAAATAAGTGTGGTATTTAAAATGAGGGAAGTTATAAATTTGGTTATATTATTATAGTTTAGATCATTGTATTATTATATTATTTAAATATTAAGATTTGGACACTATAACACAAAGAACATTATGGTTTTAGAAAAAAATCAGGGAAGAGCAACAAAAATGATTCCTTATCACAGAGGATTGTCATAAAGTATGCAGAGAGGTTAAATAAATTAAATGTCTTCAGTCAATGGGCAAATCTGATCCTATTAGATAAAATATGTTTATTTAAGGTCAATTTGTTTATACTCATTAGTGAAACAAAAACATGGAGTCACAAACAGAAACTAAAAGAGATCCCATGTACAACAGCTAATAAGAATTGCTTCTTAACACAGAGTTGTGATTATCTGGAACCAGCTTCTACATAAAAAAGTTTGTAATGCCATCCTTGGGAGAGATCATACACCTTGCCTTGACCGATCACATAGGCTAAAGGACAAAGAAAACAACCTTTGTGTCCTGCCAGAGCAAGCGGACAACAAGCTTCGCTGTCCTTTTACAACCAGCTGTTGTGCCAAAAAGGTCTGTATTTCATTTATAGTTGTCATAAATGTACATATAGTATTTAAATATTAAAAGGTTTGATTGTATCCATTATACATATGTATGCAAATAAGTTTATAATGATGCCATTTCAAATCATGGGAAAAGTAAAGGGCCACTGAGTTTTTCATCCACTTACATGCCGTTATTCTTTGTATCAATAAGTAGGTGTGAAAACGTCATTTCACCTAATCTAACTTATGTTGTACACCCAATGATGAATACTTAATTTTGCAAAGGCAAATAGAATTATTCATTTCAGCACAGCTTTTAGCATATGTGGCACTTGATACATTCACATCAATGTGCAATGAAACCATCAATGTAATGAAGTGTACCATTGACTCTTGACCCTTCAAAATTTTGGAATGCAAATCGAAATGTCTGCTGGTAATATCTAAATTCCTGCAAAACTTTCATGTATTTCATCTACGCTTCATAAGTAATGCTGAATCTTCAGCTTTTTAAAACACAACCATTAGTCATGTCAACAACAGGGTATCTTAGTAGATGAAGCAACAATCATATAATTGCAATTAATGTTGTTTATTTAACTTTCACTATTATAATTTAATTTATTTTAAATTTATCATTTCATTTTGTTTAAAAGTTCAGTTGCACTATCCAAGTACATGGTAGAAAAGCGTTACTATTATATTTATAACAACTGGTCTCCAATATTTTTTTTTATTTTTTATTTTCCAAATTGAATGCCATTTTAAAATTCACAAAGGCATGTTAAAAGGTGGCACTGTACATTTCAACAGATAAGATAGATAAAACAGTAGATTTCAAAACACAAATTGAGAGGACTCAACTACATGTATTTTTGCAAAACATGATATTTTACAATTCAATTACAATTACAAGCATGAAAAAATATATATATACAGTATATATATATATCTTTGTGAAAAAAGAAAGGCCAATAAGAAGCCTCTATGCACATGTAAGACAAATGTATTGAAAAATATATAACAATGGCTATAGAAAAATGTAACTTAAAAGTAGCTTTTTCTGCTGACTGAACATGATTCTTGTAAAGCCAGGAAAATTTATACCGAAATTCATGGATACTGTGTTCCATATTTTAAAATATATTTTATTGGGTAGCATGCTGTTGTTATGTGATTTTAAGGAATTTATTTGACGCAACTTACATTGGTAGCCATGAATACAGCTGCATATTTTACAGAAGTAGGCACTTAGAATCACTTTTAGCTAATTTACCTGTTAGCAAAAATGTCTCCATTTTTTAAATTTGCATATCAAAATATTTGAAAAATATTTGAGTGAAAAAAATTTCTTTGCCACACTGTGCCACACTGTGCCACACTAATTAAAGCTTTTATTCATCCAGAAAATTATTCATTTTATGCATCCAAAAGTTGGAGACAGGTTTTGACCTAGAGTATTTTTTTTTAATTACTCTGACTTTTTAACACTGCCGCTAAATAAACAGCTTTCCCTAAGAGAAGATAATGAGAGATAAAGCAAAGAGATTATTGAGTGAGAGAACTAAGTTAATGATATACTGTATGCTTTATCATGGAAATAATGACTGATTATTTTCCACATAATCCTTTTTTAATATTCAGTTAATGCAAGTAAAGAAAACAATGAAGTCATGGAGATATTTCTCATATGGTATTTAATAGATGAACTGTGAAATTACAGCTACAGTATATACTGTATAGTTATGTTCTATAATTGTAGATATAACCCCTTTATACGGTATGTGTCTGAGTATAAATTTACAACAAAGAGTTATATGTGTTGAAGTACAGGTGCTATTCAATTTACTCATAGTCTGCAAACTTTGTTTCAAACAGAACAAATACACAAGATATGGAAAACTTGAATACATGTAACACCAACATCATCTTCTAGGAATTATATTATAACCTTTGATCCAACCAGATGGAGGATGAATATCTCACAAAGCACTTGATATTTAGAGACCCAAAGATGTCAGAAGGAGAAGCAAAGAAATATCAACAAAGATAACTCACTATGACTCGATTGTTCAGCACACACCCTAATATCTCTCAGGACAATTCCTGCTCAATCTGCCAGAGAGTGTACTTCACACTGGTCTTCTCTGTCACCTTGTGTCTTATTGTCTTGGAACACAATCATCCGTGACCACAGGGGCCTAGATAATGAGTCAAAAGGTGTTATATTATGTCATGAATCTGTCAAAAATATATATTACAATCACCTTTTGCAGTTTCTATTTCTCTTCATACCTCATTAGTACAAATAGATTTTATTAGCTCTAAATGTACTGTAATACTTTTAATGTTAACCATTTATCAGTGATTGGAACTGACAGTTGAAATGAAGAACAAAACAGCAATATTATATATGTATATGTTGACATATATATTTGTGTAAAAACTGCTTTTAGTAACATTCTAAAAACATAATGTTCACATGATAAGAGTAACAATTATGGGGGTTCTTGTTTTCTCATAAAAATACTCAAATTGCAGGTAGTATGCATTTAAAGTAATAGAAGCACATAGATTTAGAATTTATTAATAGACATAATCAGAGAGCATAGATAATTGCTAAATGCATATTACTAAAATGATACTAAATGTACTCAAATTATACAAAAAAAAGTCTCAGTTTACTGTAGGTAAATACTGTATATTTACTGGAGTACTGCATGGATCTACAGTATATTGGGACCAGTAATCTTCCTAACTTATGGCAATGATTTACATTCTGATTTACAGTAGTTAGCAAACTATTCAGCTTCACAGATGATGACAAGGGAGGTGGATTAACAAAAAATATAGAATTGGCAAGAGAAATTCAGAAATATTTAGATAGCATTCTAGATGGGGCAAACGCATTTAGATGACATTTAATGTACAGTAAATGCAGGATTTTGCTTGCGTGTTGTAAAAATAAACTACAAAAAGAAAATGGGAAATACTAGAAGAGGCAACTTGTGAAAAAGAAAGACTTAGGTGTTTATTTTGAAACATTGCTTACATCTTCTAGACAAGCTAGGAAAGAAATAAAATGACAAAAAGAATGTATAAAAGTCAAAAGTGTACTATTCAAATCATGATGAAGTTGTGTTAATTATTTAATGCAATAGTAAGGCCTCATTTAAAATATTGAGTATACAGTACTTATTGCAACCAATTTATAGAAAGCATATTGCTGTGTTGGAATAATGCCAGAGAAAATGTATTCTACGATTTAGAAGCATGTCCTAGACTGATGTGCTGAAACTGATCCTTTTTAATCTAGAACAGAGAAGATTATGAGGGAACCTGAAGAAAGTACTCAAAATCCTCAAAGACACAGCAGAAGTCACATACTTGACCTAGTTATAACAGATACCCTTATTTCAGATCTTCATATTTTGAACTCGGAGTAACTAATCTTAAAGCCATCTTATTTAATTTAAGTGCTCACTCTAATCTGACTTGTGTTAAACATTTTATGAAATTTCACAAACTGAAGTCTTGTTTAATTATATGGTTGCAGGAGTATATCAGCCTTGCCCTTCTGTATGCTCATAATGGCATAATGAACATTGAGTAGCTGGCTGAATCCTATAATGACATCGTTAACTCTGGTATTAATTCACTGGCCCCTGAGAAAAAATAGACAGTATCCTTTAGGTGCTCTTCTCCATGGTTTATGGAAGAACTTTGTCTTTTGAAGGTTCAAGAGCAGAGACTGCAGTGCCTGTGAAGAAAATCAAGCCTACAGTACTGTAATTGTCCATTTGCTTACCTTTAAAGGCCACTTGTTTCACTATGCTGCAGCTTTGAAAGGAGCTCACAACAAATATTTTTCATCACTAATCAATGAAGATAAGGGTAATCTCTACAGCTTTTCTAATGCTACGACAAATATGGCACTCCAAACAGAGCATATGATTATTTAACTTCAATGTCAAGTCAGTTTTAATATATGGTACAGAGACATGGAGGACAACAAGAAATACATGCAAACTTCAAGACTTCAACACCATCTATGGAAGATTTCGGGCAATAACAAATTGAAACACAGACGAAATGCAGAAAACGAGGCTGGATCAGGCACACAGTTAAAAAAATAATAACTTACACCACCAGGAAAGCCTTTCCTTGGAACCCATGGGTGACTAGGAATCATGGAAGACCAAAAAACAGCTGGAGAAGAACAGTGTAGGCCGAAATAAAAGAAACAGGAAAACTTGGGAGTGCATTGGAGAGATCAGCACAGCACTGAGCCTGCTGAAAACCATTTGTGGTTGACTCCCCAGAGGAGGAAGGTTTAAGAAGTGAGACATAAACCAGAGGATGCAAGTGGAAACTACAGGGAAGTACATTTCAAACTGAGAACAGTAGGCACTTCTTTGCACAAAGGTGGTGGGAGTGAGGAACAAGTTACCCAGCCATGTTGCTGAAGCTGATAACCTGACTTCTTTTAAAAAGTGTCTGCATTAGATCCTTGGATCAATGAGCTACATAAAACCAAATGTCCTAGGTGAGCTGAACTGCCTTTCATTTGTCATTCTTATGTTCTGCCATTTATGTTATTTTACCATATTAACAATAAAGGACGTAACATGGGGTCAGCATAATGTTGTTGCTTTCAAAGTTGCTCCAAACTATTTTTCACTTTCCTGTCAAGCTCATCCTATTACACATCAGCTAGGTTAAGGTCAAAGCCTGCTGTTCTTCTTTGTGATTTATGTAAATCAGATTTTGTCCTGCTGTGTTTGGGATTATTATCATGCTGAAAAACAAACCCTTCACTTACAAGTTACCTTCCTGAGGGCAGTGCTTGTCACTGAAGAGTAGACACTGAAATTCACCTTGTTGGCATGTTTTAATAGCAGATGTATAAAAACAGATTGAAAATATTATTTATTCTTTCATTATTGTTATCCAAGTGCTTAATAGTACTGTATGTTTTGCACAAATATATTATCAAATTAATATTGATATAACATTTTATTAACACAAAATAACAGTGCTAATTTATTTTTGAGATTACTACCTTGAACTATATTGAAAATTGCTTATGTAACATAGTGCTTACAAATGAAAAAAGTGATGTGGTTTCTATGATTTAAGAATTACACAAATAGTCAAAATGATCGAAGGAAAAGAGGAAGGGAAATATTGTCATTATGAGAATTGAAAGTTTTGGCATACAAAATCAGATTTAGGATACAGCGAAGCAACAGAGAAGAGTGTTATGAACAAAATGCTACTGAGAGGCACAGCAGCTATGAAACATATCTCCCTGATTTACTGATCCTTGCTTGTTCCATAACAAATAAAATACCTCATTGGACACTCAGCTTGATTGTTTTCTTTAGCATTTTGTTTGTTCCTGAACATGCATGCCCTTGAGGAGATGTCATTTTCTTAACCTTTCCAGCTTTCTCAAAGCCAGATTCAGGCAAGTGCCCTTCAAGACATCTTCAGCATCTGAACTAATTGGATTTAAAAGGCTACAAGTGAACCAAGACCCCCATAATGAGCAGTGCTACTGATACAACAGCACATAACAAGATAGAAAGGTAGCAGATCTCTTAGATGAATGTGTTCAACCAATATCACAAAAGGGCACCCACTTGTGCAAGTCAGCTATCTGTATTGTTGACAGCTTAAAGGGCATTCTGAAATGTGCATTAAATTGTTAAATCCCCACATTAAAAGACTCTTTATAAGCTGAATAAATAATTGGAAATGAGAAAGAAAAAGGTTGAAATGTACATATTTAATTAGATTTTCCTCCTTGCAGTTAAATCCCAGAGTCACCAGTGTCAGACTTTAAACAGCAATTAAGCATTGAGACAGACCTCAGTGACAATTTTTCACAATCTGAAAGTGCCTGTCAATAGGCAGTGACCCATTCTTAAACGAGGAGGATCTGTTTTATTAACCTGTGATTAAAGCAACACCACTATGGAAAATACCCCATCTTTCAGACACTGGTTCCATTTAAGATTCTCCATGCATTGGTCAAATTTTAATTTCAAGTCATAATTAAGTCCATTAGACAAAATCACAGAATAGTCACATTCAACAACAGGAAAATGTTAAGGTATTCTCTGTCTTCCTTTCACACACACTGTACTGCAAATATATTCATGGAAAAATGTTCATAGTGTGAACATAGGTTATACACTTGTACTCTTATTTTGCTTTAGAATGGTACTGTAGATAAAAGTGAACATCTTTTATCTATTATTCTACAGTCTAGTCCAGATCTGATAATTATGAAAATCTCATACAAATACAAGGATTGTATTGGTGTGAACCAAGGAAAAAATATTTTGAATATGCAAAAATGTTCAGTTTGCTACCATACCATAATGATAACAGAAATTAAAAATTTAAAAGATGGGATAGCAGAATTGAATTCCCAGCAGCAAGAAGCAATTGAGATAAAGTTGGCTTGTTTTGCATTTAGAATTGTGCTCTGTTACTTGTTATCAGTGACCTTACCTGATATGATCATGTAAGTTGACATTAATTTATGATATATGTCTCTATGTAGCACCTAAAGTACTTAACATGTAAAAGAGGACACACTTCCTCCATTGCTGAATTTGGGTAATACAAGGCAGTCATTCTGACCTACAACTCTGCGCATTATGTGGAGAAATTAAAAACTGCTTTAGTGATAGAATTAAGGAAGAATGTTAGGGGAGCCAGACTGTGTAAATTCAGAGCATAATTTGACCCAGGCAACAGTATTAACATCTCTCTCTTATGAACATGGCCATGAGACCTTTAATAGCCTAAAGGTCTAAGCTTCAGTTTAAAGGCTCCATTGGACAATGACACCTCCTACTGTACATACTGTACATCTGGGACATTGGTTTGGAAGTTCTGGTCTAGGGAAGAGTGCCACCCCACTTAAAGCAGCAACCTTCTTTTCCTTAATGTTCTCCCATTCTGTTAATGACTCGGTCTTAGCTTGCTTAGCTTCTGAGGTCTAATAAGATCAGGCTAGAAGGTGATAAGTTTTTGTGTCACAGGTTTTGTGTTTGTACTTTAGTTTACATTTTTATGTATTTTTAATATGAAATCTGTAATTAGAAATGTTTCCACTGTACAAATCTATCCAGCTGGGAGTCAAAACATAGAGATTCACTGATCCTTTTTTTAACGGATCTTTTTAAAACATTATACGTAGGTAACTGCTAGTCAGTTCACGTAGTTAACTACATAAACAAGTACATGGCAGATGGCATTGACAAGAGAAGTTCAAAGACGGCATTCATTGCAAATGTTTTCTTCCTGCACTGACAATTACACCCATCACTGGACTATCATAAATCAGCAGAATCAGAATATGTGAATTTAGCCTGTAATCCCAGCATCCTCAATGCGCCCTTTTCTAACTAAACAGGGAATGCTGACTAGATTTATTAGAGTGTGCAGAATTAACAGTGTAATGATGAACTACTTATGTGAATATAGAACTAAATGTAAGACTCTATATTTAAATATAATATAGAATATAGACTCTTAAAACAGATTGCATATACATTTTGTTAAAGTAAAACCACTTTGGGGAGTCAGAAGCATTTCTTGATATCTGTTTTGGGGGAGTGATGTTTAGACCTGGGATGTCACAGTGGCAGTGGTGATCATTGCTGTCTCACAGCGCTGGAGTTAGATTTCTGGGGTGCTATCTGCATGGAGTTTACAGTATATGTTCTCTCCATGTTTGTGGGGGTGTCTTCTGGGTGTTCCTGTTTTTTTTTTCCCCACAGTCCAAATTAATAATAGGTAGGAAAATTGGCTCTGTTGTGAGTATTGTATGTGTATGTTTGTCTGTTTATGCCTTGTGATGGACTGGCCTCCCATCCAGGGTGTAAGAATAACGTTTACTTATAAAGTGCCCTTTATACTCAAGGATGGTGTACATAATGATAAAAAACACAATAAAAAATAAAATGAAACAAGAACATATACTGTAAGTCATACTGTAAGACAATAACATAAGACACCAGTAAGAAGGTGTCGTTTAAGTTTAGATTCAAAAACAGTCAAATAATCTGCCTCTTGAAGATTCCAGGGCCATTCCATGAAAATGCAGAAGCAAAAGAAGAAGCATGGTCACCAACTGTCCTACATTTAGTCCTAGACACAATGAGCAACGAACCAGCCTCAGCTGAACTGAGCCTATAGGAAGGAGTGTATACAGTACCTGACAGAGTTGGAGCCAGATTATTCAGAGCTTTTTAAGTCAGTAACAAGATTTTAAATTGAATATGAGACTTTATAGGCAACCAATGAAGAGAGCTGAGAGTTGGAGTAATACGCTTCAGGGTTTAGTGAGAGCTGCAGAGTTTTGGACATATTGCAATGTACAGAGAAGAGTGTTAGGGAGCCCCATAGAGCAAAGAATCAAGCCTTGTGTGATCCTGCAATGTACCTGTTGCTTGTCAGAATAAGCTGTGGCACCCCTGTGACCCTGTAATGCATAAAAAGATAAAAAATGGATGGATAGATGATTATATGAATCATGATATCCATTGTGCTCCATGGAATTAGTGAAATTGTAATACTGTCTTAAAATTTCCACATAGAAGGCTTAAGATACTAGTTCAGTTTGCCTGCTAGGATGCTCAGATTAACATCAATTGTTGGAGCCAAATATAGAATCAGTATAGAACTCACAGACAGTGCGTTAGCTTAGGAACTACAATCCCTATAAAACCCACTGGGTACTTCCTGAAGGCATCTAAGTCTCGAGTCCCTATACTGCCTGGCCATTGTGATGTCCTGCAGGTCCCTCCCAGTGCTGGCAGCTTCACAGTTGGTGGTCTGTTGTCACTGGCACACAAGAAGGAATTTACATGGGATCCCTTACATAGAATTTTATATTCTGGAAAAAAAAACATTGGAGGGTTTTCACAGCTATTCAAGGGACAGGAGTACTACAGCTGGTAGTGAGGATCTAACTGCCAGCCTCTTACACCTTACTGTATAGTGTCCATTTAAAAAACATACATGAACTATAAAACATTTAAACATGACATAACATAATAATCTCTAACATTACAATTACACTACACTTAACTCACAATAAACAAACTTTTAACTTAATGGCTTAACACATTTAGCTAACAGATTTCTGTATCTCTGACCTCCCCTTCCTGCCTATACACTTTTAGTATACCCTTAAACAAATACTTAAACCTTAAACAATGAAACATCAACAGAGTTTAAAATAAAAGTAAATTTAAAACCCCTATTAAATCAGGCTTATTGGTCTTGCATAATAAATAGAAAACCCCATAGGGGGGTTTCCAGAAGTATTCACAGGACCAGAGGACTACAGATGGTAGTGGGTTTTTAACTGCCAGCCTGTGTGAGGACATTACTCCTGACTCCTGTGCCACCACCTTGAAAGAGAAAGTAGAGGTACATTCTATATTATTAGAATAACCTTTATAGTTTCCTACCACAGAATTGGAACATAATAGCACTAATTCTTTTGGGATGATTAATTTCTCTTACTATTTTTCTTAGATGTTGTAAGTAATGTGGCGTGGCTTGAAATTAAAACAGAATTACAGAATCAGCGCATAACATATGAGTTTATAGTATGTATAATCTAACACTATATAGATGGAAGAAATATATATATATATTTCTTTTGTATTATTAGAAAATTAAACATGCAGTCCTTTTTAATGTGGGAAATACAAAAGGTCCAAGGTAATGGAATTCATTACCTTGGCTGACAGATCAGCGCTAGACATTGTCTGAATGACATTGCTATTTAAAGGTCAAACATTATTGTTTGAGAATGTGCCACTCTCTTCAAATATGTATTCCCACGTTTGTTTGAAAACTGCAGACTGGTCTAATGCCTGATTCGTTAGTGTTTTATCATGAGCCCTCCTGTGAGATATACTGCACTTTTTTTTTTCAAATTAACTGCAGGCAGGTTTATAGAAAGCACTCTGCAGGGAGAACCACAGCCCTCCAATCATAACAACAGTCTCCGAGCGCAGCACCTTGGAATCTTTCTTCATCAATCACACTCCTGCAAACAGCAGTGGATAAGAATGGGTTTGTAATCATAATATTTATGGAACCCTGTAAGCCTCAACAGCATCGTACAGCAACTGAAGCAAGGCAAAGACTAAAAAATATATACACAGTATATAGAGGCAGGGATGTGTGCACAGTGTATAGCATACTGCAGGAGCATCTTAAGGAATGTTGAAAGAATTTGCATCTTGTGAGCCAGATGCAATCAATTTGAGTTAGTTTTATGCTGCAGATGATTTACATTCTGATCACCTAGTGGCTATAAATAAATCGTTTTAAGTAGCAAACAACAAAAAATGAACACTACAAAAGCTTGTTAAATGATACATTAAAATTCTTACAGAACATCAGATAAAGTTCCACATGAAATTAGTTCTATACTTAGAAGTATTTAAATGCAACAGATGAGTATTGGAACTATTTTAATAATGAGTCTCAATGTATTGAAAAGCAAAAAAAATAAAATACTGTGTATAAGGAGACTTAAAACATATCAAGAGTCTGTGACAGACCCTACCGTTAGTTAGGGCCCAGTCAGGGATCTGCATACCTAAAACTTCACCAAGGCCAAATACTTGGTGCAGGTAGCTTTACTTCAACATTTTTCCAACTATTTTTGGGATGTTTCCTACAACATCCGACCACTAAAGTGCACACCCTTTTGAAACTATAAACTCCATTTATAAAATCCTTGCGGAAATTTGCATTTTAAACCCCACCGACTATAACCTTATTAATATGCAAAGGAACAAGTAATAGGTTTATTCCATGCTGAAAAAAAGAAGAAAGAGAACACAACGTTTCGGCCGTGGAGCCTTCTTCAGGTGTGAGAGAGACAGGGCAGTAGGCAAAGGTAAAGTAGCGGGAGAACAAAGGTTGGGAGGGAGGAGGAGTGAGAGGTGGGAGCAGGGGACAGAAAGAAAAGCCAATCAAGAGGTGTGAAGTCAGAATGGGTGCAGAGAGGTGTGAAATGAAATTTCCAATGAATGGAGAAAATTTAAAAGAACAGTAGTCTGTCGTTAAGAGATGGGAGAATGTGTGATCCTAGCTGCAGAATAATTTTGGTTTCGGTGGTCTTTCTGATGTATGAGTTCGGAAAACCGTCTTTGAGAACACAGACGGAGAGATTAGAGTGGTCGTGGCCGTCAGAGGTGAAATGAGAAACAATGGGCTTGGAGAGATCTGTAATCTTCACAGCCTGACGTGTTCTCTGAAGCGGTCTCCGAGTCTCCTTCCTGTTTCTCCAATGTAGATGGCTGGGCATTTACTGCAAGATATACAGTAAATAAGGTTGCTGGAGGTACAAGATGCTGTCTGGGTGAACCAGAATTGTCCCGAGGGGCCTTGAATGAGTGTGGTGGTGGATGTGTACTTGCAGGTGATACAGTGAGCTCTGTTGCAAGGGAAAGTGCCTGGTGTGGATGGTTGTTGAGGGCGGTCAAGGGAGCTGTGAACAAGGAGGTTACGCAGATTAGGTGGTCGGCGATATGAGATGATAGGGCGATCAGAAAAGAGGGCCCCAATGGAGAGATCATCCTGTAGGATGGAAAAGTTGTGGTTAATGGTCCTTGGGATAGGAAGTGGAGTATTATGGAGATCTGAGGATATGTGCTACACGTACACTGATGTTAATAATAACATTTTCTATAATTGCCTTTTATTTACAATTATATGTATTTCATTTCAAAGAAGTTGTAATTAAACCATGACATTGATAAATATACACTAAAATGGAACCAGCAATGATATACATATTGTACATCTTATGTGTACATACTATACACATAAGAGTGTATACAACAACAATAAAAAGTAAGAAATATCTACTGTCTCCACTGGCACAGTTAATCGACTTACATAGTTTGTGGGGTCAAAACATGGGAAGAGAATGCAAATGCTCTAGACATTATTCAGGACTGGCCAAACATGTAGCCAATTAAATATAATGTAGAGAAATCAAGGTATGATGTGCACACAGTACAAACAGAGGGGGCTAAAATCCACTTGTCTTTGACATTTAGTCATTTCGTCTTTATCATTATTTTCTTCACGGAACTAGTCTTTTTGCTAATAATAATTGTTTTTGTGGTCTTAATTAGTGTCTAATTGAAAATTAGGTTAAACAATTAGAGTCAAAATAACAGGGCATTTTTCAACACATTTTGTTTGAGGCAATATTTCAGTATTTTATTTGTTTTCCATATCTGTTTTATCTCCAGCTTTGTTGACATCTTCAAGCTTTTATAATTGGTTTATTCATCCAGCCACCCATTTTCTAACCACTGTATCCAATATAGGATTGCTTAACCCTATCCCAACCAGAAACAGGCACAAGGTAGAACACACCATGTACAGGACACCACTCAACTGGCAACTGGAGGAAACTCATGTGCTCATACAAACTCTATGCACATAACACCCCTGCTTTATGCATTTTTAATATTAAATCCATTACTGTGATGACATGTCCATCATATGGTTCATGTTTAAAATACCCTTCTCTTTTTCTGAGAACCAGCACCCCATAGATAACTGCAGCAATGAAAGAATATTCTCAATTATTATAAAAGTAAAGCTTACAAAAAGTAGTATTATTATATATTAAAAATAGTACTATTACTGTTCCTTTAATAGTGATTTTCAATATAGTCAGAATCAGAAGGATCTACTGAAATTAGTGTTCAACAAAATTTAATATACTAACCATTTCTCTTTCCTCTTTAAATGTTCAAAGGAATATTTTGTGTAGCTATAACATAGGAGCAATGGTTGATATCTTAACAATTAAGCTTCTGGTTTGACTAAGTGGTACTTTTAGTTATGACCTCATGAAAAAGCAAGGCCAGCTAAGGATTCACAAGGAACAATAAAGTACACATGGTGGTAGTAGAATTTATAGAGGAAGATTGCTTCACACTCTTAAACAGAACCATTATTCCACTATTCCCATTTCATATTCACTATTCTTTGTATTGGAAATTGGAAACAACTGGTGTTCTCGTATAGATTTCTGCTTGTCATTAGAGGAATCCACATACAGACAGAGATTAACATTTCAGGCATAGAATCCACAGGTAATCTGACAATTTTGCAGGCCATCTTCTGCAGTTCTTTATACCAGGCAATTCAATGACTATTTTAGTACCAGCAATTATTGTTTAATGTAGACTGGCCTGAAGAAAAAAAAAGATTTCTTCTGTGCTACTAATCTAACAGAGGTCTCTTTTGACTTCCCAAGGATTAAATCTGAATGCTTTTTTAAAGAGGCTGAAGCAATAACCTTAAAATTAATAGCATTAGTGAACACTGTGTTATTTTTACTAGCCAGACACTGGTTTAAATGTTTTTTTTTATTTAATAGTGCTATTTCAGAGCATTAGGGTTTATTCTTAGCGGGGCTGGGATTTAATCTACAGAGTAGGGTGGGTGGAAAAAAAATCATGTCTTGTGCCAGAGAAACAAAACAACCTACTTCTTTTGCTATATGGAGTATGGACTAATATTAACAAAATGGAGCCACTGATCCAAAACAATCTTTAAAAATGAGCTGAATATCCCACTAGATTTTAAACTACAGTAAATGAAAAGTGAACAATTTCAGTGGATCATAGAGTATTTTTTTTAAAACTGCTGAAGAGATAAAAGTAAAGTATTTAAATATGGAAACTTATGAGGAGAACCAAAATAAAGAAAATAGTTAGGAATAAAAACCTAGGCATGTCTGAAAGACCAATATGTGTTTCCAATATAGTATGTGTTGGAATAGGAACAGGAAACAGTTTTATTCCATGCTGAAAAGAAAATAGAGGAAACACAACATTTCGGCCGTGGAGCCTTCATCAGGTGTGACAGGGTATATGGCAAAGATTAAATAGCACAGGAGAACAAAAGCTGGAAAAGTGAAGGAGGAGGGCGAGGGGAGAAACAGAGAGGCCACTCAGGAAGTACGAAGTGGAGAGGGGTGGAGAAAGGTGTGAAGTCAAAACCCGCCTGAGAATAGAGAAGATTACATGAAAATAAGTCTATCATTGAGAGAAGGGGGAAGGTGTGAACCTTGTTTCAGGATGAGTTTTGTTTGTTGTCTTTCTGCTGTGGGAGTTGAGAAACCCTTATTTGAGAACAGAGACAGAGAGCTCAGTGTGATCATGGCCGTCTGAGGTGAAATTAGAAACTTTGGGCTTAGAGAAATCTTAAATCTTCACAGCCCTAACATGTTCTCTGAAGCAGTCTCCTTGTCTCCTTCTGGGTTCCCCAATGTAGATAGCTGGACATTCTTTGCAAGAGATACAGTAAATGAGGTTGCTGGAGATACAGGATGTCGTCTGGGTGATCCGGAATTGACTTGAGGGCCCCTGAATGTGCGTGTTGTTAGATATGTACAGTATTTGCAGGTGATGCAGCGAGTTCTGTTGCAGGGGAAGGTGCCTGGTAGGGATGATTGCTGAGTGCGGTCGAGGGAGCTGTGAACAAGAAGTTTACTTAGATTGGGTGGTCGGCGATGAGATGATTGGGCAGTTGGAAAAAATGATGCTGATGGAGGAATAGTCCTGTAAAATGGAATAGTTGTTAATAGGGATAGAAAGTGTGTTAGGGTGGTAGGGAAGCACCAAGGGACTGCGGTTGTGAGACCAGGAGTTCCTGATTTGAGTTGATGATCTGAAGGCTGTTTTTGGCCCAGGTGAGGGCCCTATCGATAACCTGGATGGGGTATCCTCTGTTGATGAAAAAAGAATGCATTTTGAGTTCTTAGTTCTGGAAATCCATGTCGTCACTGCACAGTCGACATAGCCTAAATAACTGAAAAAGGGAGAGAGTTTTTGGTGTGAGTGGGATGAAAACAGCTGTACAGGAGACAGCTGTGTGAATCTGTGGGTTTGTAATAGACCGAGGTAGAGAGTCATGGATGGTTAATAGATAAATATATGTCTAGAAATGGAAGAGTTGTAGAAGATATGTTAACTGTATATTTGAGGGATGGGTGAGAGTTACTGAATTGATACAGGAAGTGCTCTAGCTGGTCATTAGAGCATGTAACAGCACTGATACAGTCATCGATGTATCGCTTGTAGAGGTCAGGGACAAAGCCAGTATAGGAAGCAAAGAAGCATTCTTTGACAAAAAAAATATTGGCATAGCTAGGTCCCATCCTGATGCCCATGGCGACTCCACTAACCTGCTGATAAAAAAGGTTATTAAATGAGAATGCATTTAGTTCAAGAACCAATTCTGCAAGACGCACTAGAGTGTGGGTTGGTGGATCAAGCACTGTGCGTTTGTCTAGCAGGTGCTTGAGGGCTGTAAGACCATCATTGTGGGGAATGAGGGTGTATAGAGACATGTTATTCATAGTAAAAATGTAGCATTCTGGACCCTGAAATTGGAAATCATTGAAAAGTTGGAGGGCATGGTTAGTATCCTTGATATATGAAGGAAGCATTTCAACCAGCGGTCTCATAAGGCTGTTGAGAAAAGCAGGGATGAGTGTGGTCAGACAATTGCATGCTAAGATAATGGGCATCCAGGGGTGTCAGGTATGTGGAGTTTGGGAAGGGGGCAGAATTGGGATACCTGGGGATGTTTGACGATGAGACAGTTCTCCTCCTGGGGGAGCTCCTGGTTGCTCCACGTTCTGTGTCAGTGATAGGATCCTGTTGAAGTGGAATATGTGTTGGAATATACAAGTGTTTTAATTTCTTACAGTGTATACTACAAAAAATCAAGTAAAAACAAAACTCCTGACCTTTTCACAAAGAGCAAACAACTAAAGGCTATTTACCCTTAAATTACTTGCAACTACAAGATATGTGATGGAATAAATAAGGGTATTGATTTCAACAAATACTCATTATTTGATCACACAAACACAACCCTTGTGTATTATTATAAATGAGATATTATCCTTAGGAGTCCAGAGGTCTATATACTCAGAGGCATTGATATCACAGCAGCTCTTATTGGTTTCAATACATCTTTGTTTCATTTTTATTACCTCTGTATATTTTTAGGTATTTCATATTATTTAAATGTCATTAATCATGATTTTCCTTTATGAGTCAATAAATCATATATCACAAAAGTATGATATACAGTACATTTAACTTCTAGTCTTGTGATAGACATTACAGCAGATTACAGTGTTACCTTCATTTTCAGATTTTAAACCCCCTATCTGATGGAAAGTGTATTGACATATATACTCTTTGGGAGACTAGAGAAAATATTTTTAGTAATCAAAACCAAATTATTGGTCTTCACCAAGTAAAAAGAGTTACTGTAGGCATTCATTTGGTAACACAAATGAAAAAGTAAAAGGTGATCAAATTCACATTTCTAGGGTCAATCCACTTCTAATCTTCCATTTGATGACATTCAGGAAGGAGGTAGATCACAATGGAATTTTTGGACCACAGTTACTGACTTCAAATTAAAGCATTATCTCATTGCCAAAAGATCTGAACTCATAGATAAGCAATAATATCCTTAAGAAGAATAAAGTTATAAAGGATAAAGAAGGATGATTGATCTCATGATTCAGTTTTAATACCTGTAATTCAGTTTAATGCATGGCATTTGTGGAGCTTATTAAATACCAAGGGCAGTATAGCTGCACAGCAATAACACCATTCAAAACTCAATGGAAAACTCTGACAATGGGCATGTTGTGAAACACCTTCAAGTGAGATGACAGAGGAAAGATGAAAAAAATAATTTCCCAAAACATACTGAGAGATGTAGACAGTGGATAAGAAAATTAATCTAGAGAGTGGGATTAGGCAGAGCAAGATTCTGTATTTCATGTTCAGGACCCAGTCTCAAACTAACTCATAAACGAGAACTAAACATCAGTAAAAAAAAGTCTGCACTAAGGGGCCATTGTAAAACAATTAATATTAGATTCTTAATTTATACCACACTCCTGCTGTTCAGGCAGGTAACAGGATGTCAGTGAGCAATGTAATCACGCTTATTTTACCCTTGCCTGTCCTGGTAGGTTTAAAGTTTTTCTTGCTGGTTTATTTATACACTCAATTACAATTGTATACTGTAAAAAAGTGAAAATATACATTTCTCTGGGTACGTCACAGCAACCTTAATAACAAGGGGGTGAGAGAAGGCTACTGTATGTGTTTTATTGCTGGGCTCCAATAATTGTCTCTAAGAATATTAGCCCCACCCGTGTGTGTGACAGGTAACACACACAATCTTCATCATGATGCTTCACAACCTATTCTTATATAACAAGCTGAAAGGTATAATATGGAAATTATTTCAAATTACCTGTGCATGTCGTGTTTGTATATGTATCCTTTAATCACATTGAAATGTGAATTTTCAGTAATCCTTTCAACCACAAAATAAAGACAAAATCTATTATTGTTAAAAGAGTGAAAATACAGAAAATGTATTGGGTAAATGCCTCTTCAGGGATATGTGAGGTGAGACAAATTGGTAGCTTTTAGCTCCTACAGACTACCCTCTGAACTATTTTATCATGCTTAGAAAGTATACTTTCCTCAGGACCTACAATAACACTTTTGTTAGTACTGTGTCTCCGTCACCAACGGTAAAAATGGCAAATAGTGCCTCTAATGTACTATTTTGGTCAATAAAACTATTCCACATGTAGTACAAGACTTTATCCCTAAAAAAATATGATGTGACGTTTTATTCAAATAACTTGTTCAATTGTGCATTGCAAGATTAAGTGCATTGCATTGTGAGATGTTAATATTGCCACTCATTATAACCAGATTAGACTTCTGAAGATTTCTATGTACATTAAAGACTGATAAACATTAATGTTTATTTATCCATATTTTTTATATTCACATTTCAGTAGTAGGAAATGAGAGCTGACACAACCCCCTCATGAGGACTGGACCAGGGAGATGAAGCAAGGGTGTAGCTGTGGTGGATGGTGGGGTTCTAGAAACAATGACTCTTGTACAGTCAGTGAGTATTTAGACCAGTGGTCACAAACCTTTTTAGGCATAAGATCACCTTTTGAAATCAAAACAAATCAAAGATCTACCATCATATATGCCGGACCTAGGCTATCCAGAATAGATGTGCATTTAGCTTATTCCCACCTTACTATATATAATTATGTGAAATATCACTGTTTAGTTACTTCATTACAGTGCTACAGAGTGCTGGCAATCATGGCACTAACAGTCAGTGAAATGCCTGTGGCTGCACACTATCTGCAAGTGCTTTGTAGTCTGGAGTATAGTTTAAGACAGCAAGACATTGGTCAGGTGATCATCTGTTAGGTGAGATTTTGCTGACAGATCCTCAATCTCAGTGGCAAGAAAAGCGTTTGAGATGAACGTGACAATGCTTTACTACTAAGCTCCTGAAACCACCTATTAAACTCATCTGTCAGTCTGTCCAGGTGGACACAGAATTCTTCAGGATGGAACAAGTCTTTGTCTGAGATATTGCTCAGCATGTTGACCAATTTCTGGAAGTGAGATAGATTCCTGCTCTTTAAATGGGATGTCCACAGTGCAAGTTTTACTTTGAAGGCTTTCACAGCACTAATCATGTGTAACACATCTCTATCATTTCCCTGCAATTCAGAATTCAGTTAATTCAGTTTGGAAGTTAAGTCTGTTAGAAATCCAAACTCGAGCAGCCATGTGTCATCTTATTACTTCCTGTATTCTTCATTCCTTGACTTTAGAAAAGTCATAATCTCCTGCAGCAAATCAATGAATCGCTAGAACACCTTCCCATGACTTAATCAGCGCACGTCAGCATGTTGAATCACATCTCTATATTCAGCATCAATCTCATCAAGTAATAACTTAAACAGGCGGTTCTGAATAACTTTTTCGTGAATCAAATTAAAAATTTTGACTATGACAGTCATCACATGTGAGAAGTCCAGTACTTTGCTGGCTAGAACTTGCTGAGGAATGACACAGTGATAACTGACAAAAGGGGGGTAAGCTGGATCTTTCCTACAAAGCAATGAAACCAGCATTCAGACTGCGCATTACCAGTGCCCCGTCTGTTGTGATTGACACTAGTTTCTGAAGTGGGATATTTTTCTTAAGTGTGTATGTTTTTAATGCATGGTATATGTCCTCACCTCTTGTCTTCCCTTTTAAAGGCAGAAGAGTGAGAAAGTCCTCCTTAATAGTCGCAACTATAAAAGCCATGCGAACGAACACGAAAAGCTGAGCCATGTCATTCATATCCATAGATTCAAATTGCAGAAAAAAGAATTCACAAAGAGATACTGTCAATCTCTCAATACCTGCTAAGATATTTATTTCAACAATGACTCCACTCTTCTTGCTGCAGTTGCAGCTCCAAGTGACATACTGTTTTACTTA
This sequence comes from Lepisosteus platostomus, assembly GCF_059453375.1. Taxonomy (NCBI): domain Eukaryota; kingdom Metazoa; phylum Chordata; class Actinopteri; order Semionotiformes; family Lepisosteidae; genus Lepisosteus; species Lepisosteus platostomus. The sequence goes on along the minus strand of NC_142622.1, from coordinate 21,596,493 downwards.
TAGCTGTTCTGATTTAATCTTTGTTTTTAAAATCTCTGAATAAGGAATTGGCGGCGACCATTATTGCCTCTTTGAACAAATCTCCATCCGTAAATGATTTTTGGTGCTTTGCTAGGAGGTAACTAACACGAAAGGATGCCTCGGTGTTGGCTTTTCCCCTTTTCCATGGTTTGGTAAAAAAACAATTGCTATACATTCAACAAAGCTTTCATCTCCTCAACGTTTTTTGAACTAATGGAACTTTTCGGAGGATATGTGTCCTTAAACTTCAGATGCATCATGGAGTGATGGCGCTCTAAGTTACCTCTTTTGGGCAAAGCTGCACTCTGTTGACATACCTGTATCAGGCATATAGTTTTGTCCTTAATCATGGTGAATAAAAACTCATCCTCCCATTCCAAGTGAAAGTTGTATGTCTTCACTTTTGTTTTTCACTGAGTCTGGGAAAAATAATAATATAGATAGAAGTGTGTAATGTTACATTTTTTTATAGCTACCTGTTTAGCTAGCCAAAGACAAGATTCGGAGCAAAGTAGCTATGATGAAAGAATCAGCATAACGGTAGCCTGATTTTTCACGATTGACTGGTTGACGACCACTGATTTAGACAGTGGAAGATGGACATAAGAATTTGAAAAGCTTCTGAACTTCTGTCAAATAGCATGTTCAATTAAAACATTACCCTTATACCACTGAATTTAAAATTTGACAGTCAAAACATAATTTTTCATTTGAATTATTTGTTATATGCAGTCCAGTTTTATTTCAGTCTGCTGTATGCAGTATAGCAATGAAAAAATGTTTGTATTTACCAAACAGCAGATGTTACAGATGAATCAAAAGAAAGAGCAGTTTATCCTCTAAAAGTGTTACCAGATATCAAACAATAAACAAGTGATTTAATTTTAACGTTTACAGATTTCAGTCATTTTTAATAAACTTCACCCAGTAAGTGGATCAAGGATTAAGTTGAGATTTGTCCCAGAGGATTAACCTTCAATTGATTTGATTCAACAGCAGCAAAGGCTCATCATGCTTAATTACATTGCACACCTGGCTGAGTTGCATGACATTCACTCACATACAATACTATAACATGACTGCCTGCAAGTGTGAAAAGGATAGAAAAAAGTTACTTGTACAAAAACAAGGCAGAAACAACTATAACATTCTGACATTGACAGGAAAAATTTAACTGTGAATCTAAATCGTAATAATTACACTTTTTATGTCATTTCATTGTTTTGGTATTAATTCAAAATATCATAAAATATATTAAATGTTTATACATTTATTTTATACAAATATAAAAACAAAAAAATACAATACATAAATAATAAAACAGACTATGAGTTGTGCTGAACAAAAACCATTATGACAATTGTTTATTTTTGCTAATAGAAAGTTAAGAAAATGAACATAAAGGAAAAATAAGTAATTTGATGTTGCTCTTTTGATTTTATAAAGTCAAGATTAATTGGTAAATTTCTGTGCCTTGTTATCAAGTGCTTTTGGTATCATTGGCATTGTTATAGAAAATACCTGTAACACAAGTTCAAAATGAAACAGAGTTCCCAAAGCAAAATTTTACCTGCAAAACACGACATGCTCAGATCCTTGTGATTGCCACCACCCTCTATTTATTTCTTTTAAGAAATCAATACTCTGAATTAGTATGGAAAATTTGTATAGCTCTGCAATTTTGTAGGGTGACCTTCTTGGTCCAGAATCCCATTTGATACTGTGAAACAGGACAGGATTGTACTGTTGCCATTAAGAACAAAGAAATATGTCCATTACACCTTTGCTATATTGAATATTGCAGCTTCTTTGTACTGTATAATTATTTTTATGAAATTATAAAATGCTTATGATATTTCATTTTAAATTTGTATTGTTTAAATGACCTTTGTCCATCTATTTTCTGACCACTTCATCCAGTTTAGGGTTGCTGGGGAGCCGGAGCCTATCCTGGCAAGCGACAGGCGCAAGGCAGGGTACACCATGGATGTGATGCGGGTTCATTGCAGGGCACACACAGACATAGACATGCACACATTCACACTGGGTCTAATTTTCCCAGAAATCAATTAACCTACCAGGATGTCTTTGGACTCCACACAGATAGTACCCCAGTTCCAGAATTGAACCCAGGGCTCCAGTGCTGCATATTGTTAAATTATTCATTTTTTAAAGAAATATATAATTATTATCATATTTATAACTCAATAACTAAAGTTTTCCTCCAACTTTCGAACTGAATCTCCCTGCCCATTTCTCCAATGGCAAATAGCTATTCTATTGGTTTGCTTTGGGGTAGAAAAAATATACTCTTAGTTAATATGACTTATTTGTTGTGTGCACAGTAATTAAACAACAATATCAATTAAAATGTTGCAAAACTTAATTGATTTCTACAAGTTGCAAACCAGCATTTTATGCATTATACATTATCATAAGCATATTGGAAGTTATTTACAAAATCAATGCATGAACCACAATACTTGTATGGAAGAAGCAACACTTCTTGGTTTCAGCATAATTGGAGTTTCCTTTTTTCATCCACTACCTTTACTGTACATACTATATGTGTATGTGAGGTTTATATACAGTATAGGTACAAGTTGACGCATGCAAATCAACTATATCTAAAGAAATGTGTATTTTTGCAAATATGTAATAATAAGCTTCTTATCCACAATCCACTGATTTAATAAATAGAATACATCAATTAAGAAAAAAATATATACGGAGAAAAAAGCACACTATGAAATGATTAAAGGGAATAACCATCCATTAAAGAAATGGATAAAAAAGCACAGATCAAAAACGATATTAGAAAAGTCAAGAGATATACAGTAGAAATGGTAGTTAAAATGAAGGTTAAATATTTTTTTTCAGAAACAGAACAATAAAAGAGCAGTAAAGTGTCTATGATAATAATGGGAAACTTTCAAAGTAAAACAGCTTAAATGTCAAATTAATATTTTTTTTCTCTTGAATCTCTTGGAGATTACCAATGAAGAAACTGACAACATGCCTCTAGCAAAGCAGGGACAAAATTCTATATTAAATAGGATTAGCATAAAAATGTCACAGGTATTAGAGACACTTGAGAATGACACACCTGTCATATTAAAGTACTTTACCTACAGTACAAGAAGTCTTGATGTCCCACCCTTGATAACTGTGTTTAGTTATTCAGAAATATTATTCTTGTGTGTTTCATGTGTGTTTATGTGGAAAGTCAAGATTTTTATAATCTTTCTCCTCTAGATTATGTAAACCCTATATAAAATAAGACTTCTGAAGTAGTTCCCCAGATTCTTGTTCATAAACAAACAAAAAAACTTGTTTAACATAAATCATGGTGATAAAATCTATTTCCTTTTTTTCCTCTGCCTCTGTTTGCATTTTTAAAAGGCATATATTTCTACTTTAAAAAGTATAAATTATACTGACATTTTGGATGTTGGATGTAAAAAGTAAAATTGGAATGTTTTGTGTCCTGAGTTTAATTGTTCTGATTTCAGTTTAAAATCTAATCTTTGAGACTTTTAAACATACACAAAGCCCAGTCATGGAAATTACAATAATTTTATCATTTAATCATTTACAATCATTTTATGCTTTTAAACGAACCAGAGGAAACATAAAGTGGAGATGCATTAAAAATAAAAATAGGAAGCACTTCGTTATACAAAGGTTGATGGGAGTCTAGAACAAGCCCAATTCAACCCTATAGTCGAAGTGAATAACATCACTGTTTTGATGACATGGCTGGATAAGACTGTTGGATCAATTAGTTGCTTAAAACCAAACAACGTTGGATTAAATATACAGTACAGCACTCTCCTTATTACAAATACTTTCTAAAGTTCTTATAGTATAACTTGCCTAATTTATTTTTATTCAATCAATCCATAATAAGCATCCTCAGACTGCAAATATTCTGTAAGTAAGAATTCATATTTCTCCAGTTTATATAGTATGTAGGGATGCCTCAAAAACTCAAAAAGAGTAACTGATTTTCTTTTATAGGTCTTATACTAGAGACACCACCATCATTGGTAAATAACCCCAATTTGCCAAATATGTCCATCCACCAGTTTTAATGGAACCAGCATGAACCTGACCCTACCAGTGCTACTTGTGTCTTCTCTCCTGATTTGCTTTAAATACACAATTGAAGGCAATATTATCTAATTGTTTCACTTGTAAATGATACTGCAAAACGAAGTGCAAACAATTGACTGAAAGAAATAACACTGCTTCTTTTAAACCTTTATGATTTACTGTACATGTTGTAATAGTCTGTCTCTTCATTGAAAACAAAGTGTTAAATGCTTTCTGCCTTGCAAAGAAAGACAGACATGGAAAGAAAAGAGCAAACAGGATACAGAAAGCAGACAGAAATTGGATGGAGCATAGGTCTAGTGAAGTATCAAAGAGATAGGAATAAAACCAATGTGATGTGTCTATATATAGATCACAGAAAGGTCAAAAAATGTTAAAGCATATTTTAAGAAAAAAAGATCACAGGGAAGTAAATGGTATTAAACAGTCAAAGCACCTGGAAAGCACATGAAAATACCTTGACAAAACAGATAAAGGAGCTTAGAATATACAAAAAAATAGTTTGAAAAAATATGAAAGCTAGTCAGAACGTGAAAAAGTACAGCTAATAAAAACTGGCGCAGACTGTTCTAGCAGCATGATATAAAATATGTTTGTATCATTTTGCTTATATTAAATTTAACTCAATTATGACCATCACAACTAACTATATTGGAAGAATAGCTGGCCAGGCCCCCATGGCAGTAAATATTCTAAAACGGATGGACAAGATTAGCTGTCTCTAAAATGAGTGCATTTGTATTCAACAGCAGAGGTGGGAGAGGTAAAGGATTCCCATCATAAGGTAGGGCTCCTGAAGCTGATTAAGGTTGCTATTACTTCATTAAGCCTAAAAAGACATACCTTTCTAAGAAATGAGGAATCAAAGGTATTCAGACAACAGACCCCCACATCCTCCCCTATAGAAAACACAGCCTGTTGGATGTTTTATAATAATTGCTATATATATTGCAATATCTTTTGATTGTATTGCAAATTAGCTGCAGTGTCTTGCGAAACTGCTTGTAATTGAAATAGACTTTCTTATTTTTGTGTTTGTCAGTACCATACACAAAAGCATTTATTGCAGGCAATCAGCTTGCTTATACCCCAGAGGAATGAGCTCCAGGAAATAAACTGGACCTCCTCCAAGCTGGAGGTGAAGGAGAATACAGCTAATTGGAAGCATTACTCAGCTCCTGAAGGCTCTCTGTCATGTAAGCAATGGATTCTGTCAAAAAGGTTTATTGGAGGTGACAAATTAGTAGATACAAGGCTATGTCAACTGGACAACTTTTGGAGGAAATAAAATAAAAATAGTGTTCAAGATTTTTTTCTTCCCATTTTCTGTTCTGTGTTTCAACTTTTTTCATGTAGTAAGGTTAGCGGTTATAAAATTTAGTTATAAAATCCTTTTCATTCAGACCGACTCCCTCTCTGAGGAAGCATTGTGCTTTTCAATTTGCATTTGATCAGAGAGACGTGGTTCATTTTTTACGGCCTGGGGCCATTGACTCTCTTACTGGGTGTGGAGTGTGAAACCACATCAGAGAAGGCATTTGCCATTGGAAAGACTGAGATTCCTTTTCCTGTTTTCACCTCTGGACCTGGTGGGATAGCTTGTAAAGACTACAAATGCGTTCTCATGTTCTTGTGTTTCTCATGTTTTTCAGTCATAACTGATTCACAGAGGTTGATGTGTACTTTCTTACAGGGAGAAAATCAATTAAACAAATAAGTAAAGCTTCCTTGCAACTGCCAAAGAACATACTTCCCCCAGGGTTACTGGAAGAGAATCAGACAGGATGTTTATGTCGATGCTGCGGCTTCACCACCTGTACAGTGTCTCTTAATAGAAGAAAGAATTAAATTTACATTGGCATTCAAGATATGCTTTCCATTTTAATCAGTACCCCTTCAGTTCCCCAAAACAATTAAAAATGCAATGTTTCAAAAACAAGCAATTTATTATTTCTTAATTTCTGCATCACAATATCACTAAATTCTATGGGAAAATTCCATATTTCTCCATTTTTTTTTCTAAAAACACAAGAGTAGTTTAATAAACTCATATACCTCTTATTAAATTGTTCCACTGCTCCTTGAAAGTTATTCAGTGATCACTAAGAGCAGACTCCCAGGACACCCAGTAGCTTCTCCAGACACAGTAATTAGTCTATATATTACTGTGTCTGTTCCACTCTGACAAACATCCATATAAGCAGTTAACTCTGCAAACATATGGTAGCTGCTATTGTGTGATTAATGTATTATTGTTAATAATAACAGAGGAAAACGAATCCCCTGGAATAGCTTAGCAGTTCTTCTTGCTTGAAGACCCCCAGACCTTAGGAAATCAGTCTCCTAAGGAAAGGGAGGTAATTATCCTAATGAGGTCTCAAGTTTTCACTTTTGCAATGACGCGTTCATTAAAAACAAACATTACTGCAAGTGGATTGGACTGTTAGTGGTTCTTTAGCAGTTTCTCGTTGCTCTTTGGAACATTTGTTAATGGTTTGTCTATTTCTATTTTTTAATTTAGTCAAAATTACCCTGTTGTAAACTATCGCTATCCTTCCTACCTGACATTATATCTTCCTGGAAACACTTCCATCAATTACTAACTATACAAGTATTGGCATTCTAAGTCAAATTAGTAGTGTGCACTATCCAATTATACAAAATAATTGAGAATCTTGAGGAATTAACAAAAACCTTCAGATCTGATTTCCTACAGTGCCTGCTGTTATTATTGAACATTTTCTGTGAATGTATCAAAAAATATAACAGAATTAAGAGATTGTTTTTAATACATTGAGGGAGGGAGTGAAACTATGACCAATAAAATATTTGACATTTAGTTGCATAGAATCAAGATGATTTCTTGACTTTATTTAAATTGAAACAACCTTTGTCTCATCCATTTAGCAGTGTCCTTTACACTAGCCATTTATCAATAATAGAAATCTTTGAATGTTTTTTTTTAGTTTAGATAAATGATTCTTCCATGTATCAAAGGTGGTCTTCAAGCAATCATCATCTTAAAATTGCCATTTAGCTCCAACATACCAAAACACATAAAAATGGATGGTTCAAATGTTCAAATGGGTTTGTGACTGACCAGTAATTTTATTTATTTTCTGTTGTATAATTGACAAAAAGAACCCCCTTTTAATCCAATAAAACACTGACCATAATCTTTGGGGGATGAAAATACCGGGTGCTTCAACAGCATTGATAGTCTTAGTATGACAGTGGTGAACCCTTGTGTCCTCACTTGAAGCATACAAAACACCAACTCTCGGTACTTATCATCACTTAAGAACTCCAGAAACTCTTTAGAACACTCCAGTCTTTGGAGATGATCATGCTGGAATGTTTCAGGACACCCATCTAGCAGAGCCTTTTATATGCCAATATATTCATGGATTGTTTCAATGCCTCTATTGAAAAAACACTTCTGCAACCTTGATTCAGTGGTTAGGCATTCATAACACTTTGCAAAGCAAGGTCTATTCATGGATTGGGATTGGTCCAATCAATTTTCATCCATGTTTAAACTGTATCACCTTCACCTTGGATCACTATTGAATAGTTAATTAACAGGAGGCATACAGCTCACTACAGATAAGTTCTTCTTTGATTCAAAAAGACTTGGACAACACCTAAAATCAAAGAAGATATCTATTTGGAAATGCTTATTTACTATCTTAATGTTAGAAGCAGAAGTGATCACACGAAGGACCTCAAGGTTATAATCACACAGCAATTGTGAAATGTATTCATTATTGTTGAATTGATTTATTATAATTGAAATTTATTACAGAATATTATGAAATTACAGGAATAACTGAAATGTGACTTGTAAAGTGTACATGCATTTTCATTTTTGGGTTGAAACCATTGTGCCTAACTACTGCTTTCTTCTCCTGCCAATGTGGTCAGATCAGCAGTGCTAGAAGTTGTGATTGAGGTGGTTAATATTCTCATTCCAGCATTTAGTGTTACCATTGGCCAGAACACTGCTGTGAGAGTTTTTTACATTTTCTTCCTGTAAGTCTAGGTGCTTGCTCAAACACCACCATAGATTATCTATAGATTTTTGCGATTTTGAAGATGACATTGCTACAATGCTTTTAGGTATTCGTATCACATCTGATGTACTGTACTGTAACGTAACTAAAATATACTATTTTTTTCTGATCCTATGAAAATTTAGTTGAGGTTGGGCTTCTGCATTGACCTGGATAAAGTGCCTTGAAAAACTATTCAGACTCTTCTTATGTTGTTCCATTTTGTGAAATTACAAAATGACACATTCATATTTTTAAACGTTGTTTTTATTCAAACCTGAGTGTTCAAACCTAGGACTTCTAAGTGTAATATACATTACAGAAAATGTTACCAAAACTGAAAGAGAAAAAATATATATATATTGATTGCATACGTTTTCAGATCCAGGAATTCAATATTTGGAGGAAAATCTTAGAAACAATTACAGCCACAAAGGTCTACCAACTTTGCAAATGTTTGCAAAAGAGCTCTGGGCAAATGTTCCCCATTTTCCTTGTCAGCTTTCTCATGCTTGTGATTGTTTATCAATAGCAGTTTTCAAGTTGTTCCACAGAGTCTTTCCAGTCAGGATTTAAATGGGTGACTCAAAGACATTTATTTTTTTATTCTGACAACTGATGCACATTTTCACCAATCTTGCCAATTGCTTCTGTTGCTTTTTCTAAGTAATAAAAATGTATGTAACTTATTTATTTTATTTCATAAACTTTATTTTATATAATGCCTTTAAAAGTGTCTTTTCAAAGCACTTCACAGAAAAAAAAAGATACACAGTGGGAGGAGTAGCAGATTGGAATGCAGAAGGAAAGCAAAGAGGATGACTAATGACCGGTTAAGTAAAGGCCGTTCTAAAGAAGAAGGTTTTGAGTCTGGATTTGAAAGATCTCAGGGAAGGTGACTTTCTGATAGCCTTAGGGATAGAATTCCAGAGCTTTGCGATACAGCAGGAGAAAGCCCTGTCACTCATAGATAGGCTTGGGCACAAACAGGAGATCAGAATTAGATAAATTAATCTTGCAAGGTAGGAAGTAGGATGAGACAGGTACTGAGCTGCCAAGCCATGTAGAGCCTTAGAGGTGAGCATGAGGATTGTGAAACCAACATGAAAGCTGATGGGAAGCCAGTGCATAGACTCTAGGACAGGAGTCGTGTGATCACCTGCACTAGAGCTGTACTAGACTAGAATCAATTTCAGAAAAAACAAAAGTGTTGACCACCTTTTCAGCAGTTAACGACAACACAGGACGCAGTCTGGCGATATTTCGGAGATGAAAGAATGATGTTTTTACAATCTGTTGTTCATATGGGTAAAACCTTGGTTAAATATTACTCCCAAATACTTACATTTAGATTGAAACTCAAGTAAAGTACCATCCACAGATAAGGGTACTGCACTTGTTGTAGTTGATGGGAAGTGCCGAAAAGCATTACATCAGTCTTCTCGCAGCTTAAATGTAGGGAAGTTTGAGTCATCCATGGTCTTTTATGCATTTAGATAGAGGTGCATTTAGATAGAGCAAAGACAGACACTTCAGTGTCAGATTTAGTATGGACATAGATTTGAGTATCCTCAGCTTTCGAATGATCATTTAGACAATGTGTTCTTAATAACTGACAGAGTGGGAATATGTACATGCTAAAGAGTAGGGGGGGGCATTATCGAGCCCTGAGGAACACTAGACTTAAATCCAATTTCAGAACTGAAACCATCAAGAGAGACCAAGTGACAGTGATCAGTGAGGTAAGACTGAAACTCTGAACACAGTCTCAGGACGAAAAAGTTAAATATTGTGTTTTACAGTGTCCAAAACAGCACTGAGATCAGGAAGAATAAGCATAGAAAGAGAACCAGAATCAGCTGTAAGCCACAATCAGTTGTTTTTAACCTCAAAATGGCTTCCCTCACCAGTTCTACTTTGTCTGGCTGCTCTTTTTAAAAGGATGACCTGATATAGGCAGTTTCTAGATGCTCATTCCATTTCTTGATCATAGCGCAGACTGTATTCACAGAGATATTCAGAAACTTCTATATTTTAAGACCTTTTTATCCTACTCTGTATTTTTTAACAATGTGTGCCTTTCCAACACAATTATTTTCCCTGCCACTCCAAACAATCTGCTTCACTCAGAGTGACTAAATTAACCTTATTTAATACTTGCTCATTAAATAAAGAATCTGAGTAAATAAATTTTATGGAAAACTGGTCCAAATTTGTTTAAGTGCAACCTGACATGAACAAAATAATGGATTAGTGTCGCATCAAATTGTGCTAGCTGATTATGGATCAAGAAATGTCACTCTACTGGCCATGAAGGTGGTCTGATTGTGTCATACAACCTAATTTTTTTTGTCCGAGCCCCACTGTTACACCCTATTCTTATTAAAGCCTATTGTTACCATACTAATCTATTTATATTAATATCTTAAGCATGACTTCACATGACTTCACAAAGTTTTAAACATGAACAATATCCAATTTGACTCTACTTTTCCATCTGGCAACAGAGTAGCATTTTTGGGTTCTTTTTGTCATACGCACTTTGTTCGTAATCCAGCTGGTAATATAGTGCACATCTTAAATTTTATCATTGCTAAGAGTCTTTTAGATTCCTATCTGACTAATTTTGATAAGTTCTGAATTGCAAATTTGTAAAACAAGGTGGCGGTCAGGAGCTGATATTTAAATTTCATAATGATTCTTACTATAGTTCTAATTTTGATTGCTGCATCAGTGCAGTGGTGTGATTCACTGACTTGCATTGATGAGGCCCTGGGTTTACTTCTGGACCTTGGGTGCTATCTGAGTTTAGATCACGTGCTCTTTACGTGTTTGTGGGTGTTTCCCATGCTACTCTGGTTCACTCTAACCATCCAACCTTCTGGTAGGTTAATTGTTCTCTGGGAAACTGACCCTGGTGTGCATTTGTGTCCAGGGTGTGTCCTGCCTTGTCCTGTCCATTGCTTGCTCCCTATTAACCCTGGATAAAGCACTTAGAAAATGGATGGTTGGAAGAATTTCACCCCCTAGTTTTTAGCAGTATTAAGACCCATTTCACTAACATTTTTAAAAATATGTACAGTATAGCTATAGCCATCTCATAATTGTTAATTATATTTTTGCTCATTTACACTTCAGATATCTCATCTCTTTTAATTAAAAATTTAATTTAAATTCCACAAACTGTTACCACAGCATCAGCTTTGTCCTCAGACTCAGATTTTCATTTGCATACTGACTTCTGTTTGTTGTTTTGACACTTTCTTTTTAATTTGCCTTTGATTTTAACATTAATGTGGTTAAAAAAACCATCAAGTGTTTTAACAGAGTGATTTGTGTAAATATTGCCAAAAAACTGTGTTAATGGTCAGTGAGGCTGGGCTAGGGTTTCACCTATTATTAACTCTGTTGTGTTTTTATTTTAACTATTTAATCTGTATTTTTCTGTACTTTTACGCAGTTTTGTTTGGTATTTAGTTTAAAAATACACACAAGTACTGTATTTCTTTTGTGCATCAGTACACATACAGTATCTAATTGTGATTAAAACCACAGAAGAAAATGGATAACCTAGTTTTGCAATGTGTTGATGTACAGTACTTCTATATGTGATAGTAACAGGAATGTAGATCATCTTCCAGGTGGATGCTGCACATTGGTGGTGGTGGAGGGGAGTCCCCATTACCTGTAAAGCGCTTTGAGTGGAGTGTCCAGAAAAGCGCTATATAAGTGTAAGCAATTATTATTATTATCTTGTTGTGATTATTCCGTGAGAAAGAATTATTCTTGTGGGGATCTCATTGATACATTTTTATAGTCTGTAGTGCATAATGAAACAGCTGACAAAACAATTTATGAAACTTAAGTGAGTCAAGAGATAAATCTTTAAGAAAAAGAATCACTCTGCACCTAACCAAAACATTTTAATTTTAATATTTCCTCCAAAAAAACACACAAATAGTTAAATATGATTAAAGTGAACACTCTTGTCTTTAATTTGTAGTAGTTATTCTAATGATGTTTCATATTTAAAACGAGAGATAACAATACAATTATTGTCAAGAATATAAAACCATATTTCTAACAAGCATACTGTATGTTGCTTTAAGATGTTCAAGATTTCCTGCACCAGATTTTGGAGTTACAAAACAATTGCCTGTGTCTAAATAGGGTCATGCTGAATAAATGTGGGAAGCCCTCTGCTAAAACACTAAGGCAAAAGCAATTTATACATTTCTTGTTGGAGAAAGTTATTAAATGAAAGTAAGGTAGAGTAATATTTTAAATTAAATTGTGTTTATACAAGGTAAACTGGAGCTATTATAATAATTTATAACTCTAGAGGCATTTTTATTTTAAAATCAAAATAAATAAAAAAAAATTATGTGGAGCTAGAAAAATAACCCTTAAAATAGACTATTAAGGTTTGCGCTACTTATTGCACTACTTATTTTCAGGACTTAAATCAAATGTCTTTTTTGTATTAAAGTTCTGATTTCAGTAATCTTCTATTTTCAGACTGCTTCTAATCTACCCAGTCATTTCACCTTCCTGATTAGTTTTCAGTAATATTTAAACTCTAATAGAAAATGCAAGATTAAGTACTACAAAACATGAACCAAAATAGAATGATCTTTTATTCTTAGCTTTTCAGCTGTATTTTACAATTTTGCAAACAACAATAATGCTATAAAATAGCTATTTCTCCATTAACATGCAGTTGTGCTATTGTATTTTTGCATATTATTAATTTGTTTTTATCTAGGCAACATTTCTTAATAAAAATGTTGTGTGTTATAGTAATATTACACAGAAAATGTCCCTATTTGTGCTAGATGCAAAATTATAACAATTATCTCATGGTGCAAAAATAGTCTTCTGTTTTGAAGTTTTTTTTACAACTTTTTCAGAGCTTGAGGGCTGAGGATTCTCACTGCTGTGCTGTAATCATGTTGTCCATTGTCTGTATTTACAGTTCACCCATGGTCTGTTCAGTGAACAGGGATATACAGTATGAGTTTTCCAAGACACATTAGAGACTATTAGATACTATTCATCTTCACGTTGTTAGAAGTGCATGCCTCTTATTGCCTTTTTCAACCCTTAGTTTAATTTTGCATTTAAATTCCTGTTATAGAATTAAATTTTAGGGCTTCATCTTACTAAGCCCATGGGCCAGAAAATTCCTAAATCAGAATCCCTATGGCCACAAAAAAAATCAATGTGATTAATGTTAATCTTGAAAATTGCATTTGCAGACTGCTCTCATGTGGCAGCTTGAATGTACACCTAAGTCACTCACTGTTAAGATGTTTTTCAGTGGCCAAAAAAGGTTTTTCTGTGTCCCTCTAAATCATTATTCTTACATTTTCACCACATTGCAAGTCATCACCTGAGACACCATGGCTTGCTTGCACACTGTTCATATTTTCCAAAGTGGCAGCCATATTTCTATTGCTTCTGTGGAAAGTGAGGGCTTCTCACCCTGCAGTGTAATGTAAACTACTGTAAATGCAATAGGGTTTCAAAAACAGATGACAAAATCTGTTTTTTGCACTTGAAAAATGGTATATCAATCCCATTAGCCTCAACATAATTCTGATTACTTCCATCCTAAAAGTTCTCTTTTATTTAAATAGTTAGGTATTGGTCAATAACTTATTTACCAAGTTAACAATTACCATTGACTTCTCCACATTGCCTCATGAATTATGAGAGGTTTAAACCTAGTGAAGCAAAAAGAAACAATAATAGAGTATCTCCTAAATGCAGGCCCCGACTAGTTCTGTTGGTGAAGCATGGCACACTTAATTACAGGGTTTGTATCCCACGGCAGGCGCCAGGTCCTCCATGTTGGTGGTTGGGCACAAGGCTAACAACTCTGTCCCATAAAAAAAACGAATGTTGCTCATGTTGCTACCCCTACATGTCGGAAGGCATTAATGGGCAAACATCCATCCATCTCCTAAATGGAAAACATGAATATTGACAAAGTTCTGTCTATTTTACACACATCCACATGAACATGATTGTGTGTGTACCATACCGTATAGTAGATTCAGACAGCTGGAAGGTGGTTTTCCCTAATTTCCCACTGGACATCTGTGTGGCCAGACATTATGCTTGCTCCACTGCAAGTCTGACCCATTATTGGAGCAACGATCAGCCCAACTCTTCCCCATACTTAATTTTTAGATGCCTTCTACATTTTTTATGAATACTTTTTAAACAACAGGAATTTCTCTTACACTGTTAAATTGATGCACCTATAATGCACACAGATCAAAAGGTGTTCTTGTTTAAACAAACACCCTTCCTTTAGGATTCAGGTTAAGAAATCCAGAATTCTAGAATCATTGTGTTACCCGTATTCAGTTCAGTATAACCCTGTTGAGACAGAGCAGAGGGAGGATTTGAAGTAGTTTGCTTGATTGGTTTAAGTTACCTGTCTGACAGATTGGGAATCTGCCTTAAAGTGTGGTCAGAACACCACCCCCACACACATACTAACTGTAGTAGTTCAGGTGGGTAGCTGCGTCAGCATGCGTAGGCTGCAAAGGAACAAGTAATAGGTTTATTCCATGCTGAAAAAAAGAAGAAAGAAGACCGTTTTGGCCGTGGAGCCTTCTTCAGGTGTGAGAGAGACAAGGCAGTAGGCAAAGGTAATGTAGTGGGAGAACAAAGGCTGGGAGGGAGGAGGAGTGAGGGGCGGGAGCAGGGGACAGAAAGAGAAGCCAATGAAGAGGTGTGAAGTCAGAATAGAGAGGTGTGAAAACATATACTAACTGTATGTGTACGAGAGCTGCTGTAACGGCAAAACAAAATGGTTCTCGCATCTCTACGTAGGCAGGTTGAAGTGGGTCAGATCAGAATTTACGTTTTTTATGCATAAAATCAAAGTTTTTCCTAAACAGTGACAGTATCTTGTGGGGGTTTTTTGAAAGGTGACATCCAACACTTGGAATCAGTCTCTAGCTTCTGTTTTTTCTAGACATGCAACCATTTCTCTGTAAAAGTGTCACTGTTGTGTTTAGAACAACAGTTAAAGATTCAGCATCAGCTGGTGCACTGTGTCCAAAAAAGGAATTCCTATTGGAAAATGTTGACAAGAACGATTGATTTTGTTTGCCTTTAATTACTCAGTTCTACCTGTATAGACCTACTCAGGACCCTAGTTTCAGATCCTTTAAAATGGTAACATTTTTAAAAAGAACTTTGTCTGGATAGTGTTAGTATTTTTTTCAAACCACTCTGTAATACTTAAGTTAGCCGAATTGTCACCTTTTTGGGATTTTATTGTTGATACGCAAGTAATAATTTATCTTGCTAAGTAAATAATACATTTAATAAATATTAATTAAATATAATTATATAATTAATAATACAGCTAGGAAAAGAACTTTCTTCTTACTTAAGACTGATCATCTTATGACTTGTACCTGAGTGGGCCTGAAATGTAATCTTTGTGTAAGCTGCCCATATCATAAGAATATAAGAATGGTTAGAATTAATTCTGCCTGTTCAATTGATTTGGCTCTAGAAGATAATCCCAGAATCTCATTCATTTTTTTCTTTGAAAGAAAGCTTCAGCTTCAACTATGTGGCAAAGTTCATTATCTGAGACTCTTACAGTATATAGCCCCTTACAGATGCAGCCATTCAAAATGGGTGAGGTATTTCGCGGCATACCCCGGTGGGCGTGTCACAGTATCACGCAGTATCACGCGGTATCACGTGTGTCACGTGTGTCACGTGACTAACTATCCGGCGTCGCCTTGTAAAACCGCCAGGGGGAGCTTAACCTCTCATGTACAGCATTTGAGCCTTTAATTTGGAACTGTGTATTACAGCATGTTAATCATCAGTCATTAAAATGTTGGTATATATTATGAAAGCAAGATTGCTCAGTTGGACAGAAGTACACAACCTACCTTTATCAGAAATATTTATGCATCAAAGCCTTTACTGAAGATATTACTAATAGTATTAATAATGGATGACTTTGGACAAGCTGTATACTCAAAGTATAATTTCTTTAGCACATTTGTACAAGCACTTGGAATCTGTCCAAGCCATACTTTGTCAGGCATTTTGTTTTACTTCAACGGGGCATAAAAACTTCCTTGCTTTTAACAGGGCGTTTCATAATTTCTAGCTACGAAAATGATTTAAAATGCGACACCTATCATTCAACTAGAGCTTAAAATATCACAAGGAAAAATACACACCGGTATTCCATTTCTCCCTAAACATTGTAAGCTTCGAAGTCTTTAACTAACGTGAAACCGGAGTCAACAAGCATACTTTTAGAATTTGATTAAAAGGGAATATAATATGGAATCGCATATCTCAATAATTTAATAACGGTATGATTATATCCGTGTACTGCGGCAGAGCTATGTAGGGCTGTTTCGCCTGCCTGATCATGTGAGCTCCCTTGTAGCCTACTGGTCTAGGTGCGTGACCACCAGCTGGTAGGTTGGGTGTTCGAATCCAGCTGGTACTGGACTTTTCATTTTCATTTTTATTTATTTATTTTTTAATCGCGTAACATAAACATATTACCGTATGCAAACTGTACTGTATACAGTATGTATATGTATATTTAATGTCTTAACTGTGCCCGTTTAATTGAATTTAAAAAACATATTTAACACGAACATTAAGCTGCTTACATCTTCCGCCTGAGAACAGTCACCCGTTGCTACCCAACGCAGAATGGTGATTGGCTGACACCATCTGACACCCCTCTGATTGGAGAAAAAAGACGTGCTGGTGTGCTATACCAGGAAGAGGATTTCTTTCCATTCAAAACGTGTATTTTAAAAGTTTAAGAAGTAAAAACCTTACAGCGTACACAGATTTCTAAACTGATCAGGATCGTTATCTTTGTCTTATGCATAATAATGTTCACCGCTCTGTCCAGCAAATTAATAATAAACTTTATTTTATATAGCGTTTTAAACGAATAAGAAATTAGATTGCTCATAAACCTAATCACTTGCTTTTTCTTTTTATTTAGGCTCAGATTTCAACTATAGATCGTATTATTAATAACCATAATAACAACCAACCAACAAAAACAACCATATAAACATAATGGTGGTGCTGGACCTTCCAGTTTTATTTATTTATTTTTTAATCGCGTAACATAAACATATTACCGTATGCAAACTGTACTGTATACAATCTTAACTGTGCCCGTTTAAGTATTGAATATTCATATCTAATTTTACCACTGAAGGGAAATCTTAACATAAACATACAGTATATGGCTGGTCTCGGTACTTTAAAGAAAAAAATACGCACCAGTATTCCATTTCTCCCTAAACATTGTAAGCTTCGAATGAAACCACTAAATAAAGACATAAATATAGAAATCTTAAGATTTGTTTTATTTAATGTTGGTAGCAGGATGAACTGTCAGAGTGTATATTTTGTCGCAAAGTTGCTACAAGATGTTAACAGTGAAAAAGGTATTTAGAAATGAGTTATTTCAAGATGAAAAAGAAAACATACACGAAACATGGTTTCATTACGACCAGAATCGGTCTTGAGATATTTTTAACTTGATTTACAGTATTTGAGAGGTATGTCTTAACACCGATACTACAGTGCTTAAGTACTGCTCACGTATATGTTTCTAGGTTTATATTATGCATTTCATACGGTCAAATTACTTTTGAGCAACTAATAAGAAGCGCGAAACGGTATGCGTTTTACTTTCGTTTTGTGCTGGGACCCGTGGATTGATTAGAGATATCAAGTACATACAAGTCATTTTTTAAATGTTGTAGTTCGTCTTGAAAAAATGTTACGAGTACATCATCTATCAACAATTACACAGGTTCTGTTTCCATATTGCGGATTTTGGTTAGGTACAGTATTATCAAATCCACTGGCGCTGTGTGTTACTTTACTGAGTCCCAATCTGTGATTGAAACCTGTAAAACCGGTTTAATTCGTCACAGCCAGCACTCTTCAGGTGTGAGGGTCTTCTGAATGAAACGCTAAAATGTTTGTGTATATTCTAATGGTAGTGGGGGCAGGGTGTGTGGGAACAGGTTTGTTCTTCACACCTGAAACATTTTCTCTGAAAGGATTTTCTTCGAAGTTTAACCGATCTTGTTACAGCATGTTACAGTTTACTATTATTAACCATATTCATTTTAAGTGCTTAATGTAAAATCTTGTAAAAATATATTTTCATTGTTCAAATATACATTAATATACATTAAGTCTGACTATCATATAATAAGTTAAATACAAAACTAAAGAAAAAATAGGGTTAAATATAATTCAAAATATTTTGCTAACAATGTTAACTGTTTATGAATAATAAAATGTATTAACTAAGGAGTAGGATGGCACAGTTGTTAGTATGTTTTTTGTTTTGTTTCTTTTTCATAAATACAACAGTAGTACCTGATGTCTCAGTGGCTTTCAAAATTAAATTATGCATGCAAACCTGTGAACTAGAAAGATAACTAAGATTTTAATACTAATTAAATGACCGCGGGCACTTCCCACCCCCCCCCCCTACATTCTCAAAGTAGAACAGACTAACCTTCTAATGAAAGACGGTCCACCCCCCACGGACAGTAAAAGTGCCCACAGGCACTTAAACTTAATATGGTCAGTAACGGTAAACAGTAACATGGTAAGAAGGAGCACGTACAAACGTTTTCGAAATAACCACATGTAAGACTCTGATCCTAAAAATGTTTAGGGAGAAAGTGGAATACTGGTGTGCTTCCAGAAGAATCAGTATGGCTCAGAGATTAAATAAAACTTCACAGACATTAACGAAGAGCATAACGCGTGTACTGTATACACTGCAAGTACAACCCAACTCTCTGCAGGAGTGCTGGCTGTGACGAATTGAACCGGTTTCACGGGTATTTTCAAAGTAGGAGGCGAGATTTCCAGCGAAAGACACCCCCCCCCCCCCTCAAAAACCCAGTAAATACAGTACTTACTAGTTAAAGGCTAGGCTCTCGACTACGGCGAAAGGAACCCTTCTTTCATTAGAAGACAATGAACATATTTTAGCCCTGAATGAATTAATAGCAAACATGGTTTACATAAAAGACATTTTTCCAAGAAAGTTTAGCCTTTGTCACTAATGAAACCACTAAATAAAGACATAAATAGAAAAATCTTAAGATTTTTAAAATACATGACTTTGCTAAAATTTATTTGAAAATAAAAACAATTACAACCGCCAGGGGAGAGAGAGAACAGGGGAGGGATGTTGGTTTTGCATAAGGGGCGGGGCTATGGAAAGTAGGTATGTTTGGGAATGTGTAGTTACATGTTCTGGCTGTTTGTGAATTATCGTTGTTGAGTATGGAGTGTTGAGGTATTGATTTTGTGTAATGCTTTATGTTGAAAATTGAGGTGGATTTTGTTTATGATAAACAGGATAAACTGGGATGGGAGGAAGGTTTGGTTTTGCATAAGGGGCGGGATTATGATAATTGGATGACTTTGCGAGTGTAAAATGGTTTGATTATTTGATTTTGTATTGTGGTTGTTATCTATGTTTTTGGTTGGTATTATGTTTATATGGTTGTTTTTGTTGGTTGGTTGTTATTATGGTTATTAATAATACGATCTATAGTTGAAATCTGAGCCTAAATAAAAAGAAAAAGCAAGTGATTAGGTTTATGAGCAATCTAATTACTTATTCGTTTAAAAAGCTATATAAAATAAAGTTTATTATTAATTTGCTGGACAGAGCGGTGAACATTATTATGCATGAGACAAAGATAACGATCCTGATCAGTTTAGAAATCTGTGTACGCTGTAAGGTTTTTACTTCTTAAACTTTTAAAATACACGTTTTGAATGGAAAGAATCCTCTTCCTGGTATAGCACACCAGCACGTCTTTTTTCTCCAATCAGAGGGGTGTCAGATGGTGTCAGCCAATCACCATTCTGCGTTGGGTAGCAACGGGTGACTGTTCTCAGGCGGAAGATGTAAGCAGCTTAATGTTCGTGTTAAATATGTTTTTTAAATTCAATTAAACGGGCACAGTTAAGACATTAAATATACATATACATACTGTATACAGTACAGTTTGCATACGGTAATATGTTTATGTTACGCGATTAAAAAATAAATAAATAAAAATGAGAAGTCCAGTACCAGCTGGATTCGAACACCCAACCTACCAGCTGGTGGTCACGCACCTAGACCAGTAGGCTACAAGGGAGCTCACATGATCAGGCAGGCGAAACAGCCCTACATAGCTCTGCCGCAGTACACGGATATAATCATACCGTTATTAAATTATTGAGATACGCGATTCCATATTATATTCCCTTTTAATCAAATTCTAAAAGTATGCTTGTTGACTCCGGTATCACGTTAGTTAAAGACTTCGAAGCTTACAATGTTTAGGGAGAAATGGAATACTGGTGCGTATTTTTTTCTTTAAAGTACCAAGACCAGCCATATACTGTATGTTTACGTTCCAAAATTAATATCGTTTATGGCCTTCACACGCGTTACAGTATGCTCCTATTCTTTTTATGCTCAGCTACTAAGATTTCCCTTCAGTGGTAAAATTCAATATCTACAACGGGCACAGTAAAGACGTTTACAGTACAGTAAGTCTTTCTACGACAGACCAACGGACCACGAGTGCCCCTGTCGGTCAACCAATCACGCACCGCGGTATCGCGTGTCATCTTACCTGCGGTATCTGTACTGCGGTGTCTTTACCGCGCACTTTGAATGGCTGCATCTGTATATAACATGTGTCTCCAGTTCTTGGTTTTAAGTACCTTCCACTGCTTTCCACACTATAAGTGTCCTCTTCCGAGGACACATATTAGGTTCAATTTGTTACTAGTCTTAGTGTGAGACAGTTAGTCCTCTTCTAAAAAAGAAATAGTAACTCTTGATGCATAACATAAGAAGTGGGTATCTTTCTGTGACAGGAACAGCATACTGTACAGACTTTGTTCTACTTCTTGTTCTCACAGAGATGAAATAGGCAGCTAAGATTTACCTTTCTATGGTCTGGGCTTTGATGATGAATATGTTTCAGATGTACTACACCTGTAGGGTAGTTGTCACATTTTCACTAAAGAAGCATGGGTAAGAGTGCATGAGTAGGAAGCAGAAATGGGCAAAAAAGGAAAGGGAATCTTAACACCTTTTAAGATGTGCTGTTTACAGAGTTGAATAAAGCAATCCTGTGTGAACTTAGGTAGAGTCTGTAAGGTATTGATAAATTGTAAAAACTACACCACAATCATCTTGGTTTCCATTTGTGAATCACTTCATGCATTTCATACTCTCTTTTGATTTTTGTATTCATTTTACAGTTTCCCCCCCAAAAATGAGACTCTTCTATTTGTTTATCCAGTTGCTTTTGGCTTCTGACTTGACTGACGTTTGTGTAAATCTCTAGGGCTGACATGTAATATGTTTTCTCCTACACCCTACTGTTTTTTTTTAACTGCTAATTTCACATGCTAGGGAAAACTGACTGGGAGGCGCAACAGCCTTTTTTCATCTTCTTCGTTTCCCTGGTTACCTTATCTCTGAAAATACCAGGGACTTCTACCTGCCGAGGGCATCAGTCTGTTCACAGTACATTTGATGTGAGGCCTGCAAG
Source organism: Lepisosteus platostomus (assembly GCF_059453375.1). NCBI lineage: Eukaryota > Metazoa > Chordata > Actinopteri > Semionotiformes > Lepisosteidae > Lepisosteus > Lepisosteus platostomus. The sequence goes on along the minus strand of NC_142622.1, from coordinate 21,574,673 downwards.
GCACTGAGAAGATTAATGGTGATTTCTTTCTGCAGTCTTCTTTAGAGTACAGAAAATATTCCTGTTGGCTGTATTGCTGCCAATGCAGAATCCCTGCCTATTTCTTTCAGAACTGTATTTCTGAAATATTGTGTTCTAGATACAACATCATGTGCAAATCCAGCTTTCTCACGTATTCAGTTGCCTATCCAAGTCAAGGTCACAGTGGCCCACGGCCTATTCCAGGAAGTGCTGGGTGTAGGGTGAGGTACAGTACGTCCTGAACAGGATGCCATCCATTGCAGGACACACACACAGGCACAAAGACACACAGATTCACATAAGGGCCACTTTACAGAAGCCAATCAACCTACCAGCATGTCTTCAAACTGTGGGAAGAAACCAGAGAACACAAATAAAACCCACTTGTACATTGGAAGAAAATATAAACTCCTGATGAATAGCATCCCATGAACTGAGCATAGGGACCCAGAGCTGCAAGACAGCAATGGTAACCACTGCGCCACCTTGCCACCCCAAAATTATGTGTACAATGCCTTTTCTATTATGTTATCAGGTTTCCTTTAAATGTGTTATCACTGATGTCCGGGCAGCTTCCACCATTTCATGGGAGTGACACTTCTTAACACATAACCCATTTTTCTGACGATCCAACTAATTTTCTTCAAGTGTCCAATAATCTATTTTTCTCCCCTGGAGAAGATGACAGAGGCACAACAATGGACTCACTTCAGAAAAAAGGAAATTTAGGATTGGATTCACAGCCAGACTCTGAGCAAAGAACAGCCCATTGGTTTCACATAAAGCCATTCTGTGTATAAATAAAGTCACCTGTTAAGACTAAAAAGAACACAAACTGTGCTTCTATTCATTTTAGATTATTTTCTCTAAACTTTCACATGGAAGGGCTTATCAAAGAACTTGCCTTGACAGACTTGAATGAAAGAAACGGCTGACAGATACCTTTTCATACAACAGGATGATTTCTTTGACAGTGTGGCAAAATCATTGCAGTCAAAACCACTTTCCCTTAACTGACAGAGCTGACTGATTTTGTCTTATTGCTATTCACCAAGCAGAAATTAAAAACAAAAGTTTATTGTAGGGATAAATACAACCCTTTTACAATAATTTGTTAGGGGTACTGCACTATTTTTATGACCTAATGTTCTTTCTAAGAAAAAAACAATGAAGGAAAATTAAACAATGAAAAGTGAACAGAATGCTTCCAGGGTGATCAGCTGCAAAGCTCAGAAACCAATTGTACAATTTAATGTAAACTGGTAAAATGTCTATAAAGAGTAAACATACACATATAGTATTTAGAATCATCCTGATTTTTGGTAGCATTCTTGAAAAGCATCACAATATTTATCTACAGAAATATGATGTTAGTGTACTGATAGTAAAAACAAATACTTGTTTGGAAACTATTTTGTGTTAAAATACATACATGGATACTCAATTCTTGCATTATTTCTTAGTACTCTGTATTTTTTTCATAAACAGTTAAATCTATTGCTCATGGTTAGATAGTGAATAATGTGAATGTGACCTCAGTGTGTGCCAACCCAGAATTGTTTAAATAGTTTATCAAGGATTTAAGTAATGTTTATATGCTTTTGATTCCTGAGAGAAAGGCTATTTCCACCTATGTTTGGGTACTTAAGATACAGTGGGTAAACACAGCTTGCCAATGCCCTTTCATCAGCTGTAATCAAACCATATTCCAAAAAAAAATATACAACCTCACCACATACTGTATATCAGTTGCTGACCCTTCAACTATAACTAGATACTTGTAACTTTGCAATAATATACCCTGCAGCACAATTATCTAAACTTCCTAACTGGAAAGGGAGCTAAAGGTTAAACATATTAAATACATCAATTTTCTATAATGCTTTATGCAATACAAGGTCGTGAGGGGAGCCGGAGCCTAACCCAGCAAGCACCGGAGGCAAGGTGGGATATCCCCTGGATTGGAAATCAGTTCATTGCAGATATTACACATTAGATATTGTAATATCTGCTTCTTTATTTACAAATATATAACAAATTGTATATATAACAAACACAAAAATTAATTGGTTCTAAATGTAGTGGTTTGATGGGTTTACTGAGACAATTATTAACTGTAGCAGTAATCAAGAGGTTGTTCGTTGGGGCTTTTAGAAAATCAATCGTCAGAACAACTAACAACGCACGCACACGGGTTCAATACACGAGATACATTTATTATTATAAATTGTGCACCAAACATATACTAGTCTGCCTGGATACGAGCGGCAGACCTTACTGTGAGGGTTATCAATATACAAAGTATAAAATCTCAAAGAGATGCAAACACAAAAAGATACACAACAGAGAATATATGTCAATATATATCGTTCGGTTACCAAATCGCTAATCAGTTTTATTACCCACTGTTACTCTAACTCGGAAGTAAATACATTACTCATGAATTAAATTGATAACAACTTGTGTTGAGGTACAATTGAATTCTCGAGACGCAATGTAGAACATGGGGTTTACTTATCCACTGTGTACGGATTTGGAATTTCCCGGCACGAACACCAAACCAGCTGACAGGCTCTGTTGCAGCCTCTGTTCCAGCGGTTGTCCAATGGGCGTTGTGTCGGCGTCCTCTGGCTACCGGCCAACCAGTCGAGGTGCAGCTTGGAGTAGGACGGGCGGAGGAATCTGACTGCGGCGCGCAGGGCAGTCGTTTCTCCGAGGGGATCTACCAGCAGTCCGGCTGGCTAGTAGAAAGTCTCTATGCACAGAGTGTGACTGCGAGTCCTCACAAGTCACTCTTTTGCCTGGGAAGAAGCTGGTTCGTTCCCGGTCCAGTGCTGCTTCTGAATAAGCTATTCAGGTTGTCGACGAGGGTCCAACTGTAGGCTGTCGTTGATCAAGCGGAGCATTCACGTTGATAGAATTCTGAGTACGTACGGGATCCTCGGCCTCGCGCTTAGAACAAAGTCCAAGTCCTTTTGCAGACAACAGCAGTTCTCACGTGATTGTCTCTGAGGATGCGTGAAAATGGCCAAGGAGAGCCCCGATCTGAGCTTGCGCTCCCTTTTTGACCAAGACACAGATGTGTGCTGATTGGTTGAGAGTTTGGCGGGTATTGGAGACCCACGTGGTATTACCACGCCCTGCCAGTCCCTGGTTGGTTGGTCAAGGTGAGATATAAGTCACTTACTCTTGACACTTAGGAATGCAGTCCAGATGTCCATTCGGCACTCCCTAGACTGATAGGCGCCAATGGATGACCATTGATCATGATAGCCAGGCTTAGATAAGTGCATCCCCGTCTGGAAGCTTGTTCCTTATCAAAAGAAAACATCTTAAATCAGCCTGCATGAATACTTTCTCTGTGGCTGCACCACAGAGATGGAGGGTGAGATGGGGCCTCCTTTAGGAAAGCATACCAACGCTTAATTCTGTCTTATTAACAAGCATTGCCGCTACATATCCCCCCTTTTTGAAGGTCACAAGGTCCTGAGGCGTTGTTGCCTTCAAAACAAAATCAGAGTTAAGTGATGTTTGTTGTACCACGGTGGATTCTACCACCCAATATTCACATTACCTCTCGAGAATTTGTACAGGAAATAGTGTTGGAAAGAACACTGCGTATACCTGCTCTCAGTTATAAGGTACATAGAAATGAGGCATCGGGCATCATCATTAGCCCTAGACCTTAAACTTCTGGCAGTTCACTATCAGTATCGGATAGCTCTGCAGCAGGCAGACGTTTGGGAGTGGTTACCTGATTTCGGTGATAAACCATTGCTCCCTTTGTCTCATTCAAACTACCCCGCAAGGCTTTGATACAAGAGAACAGCATCCAACACATTACCCCAGCCATGATCCAGCTACCCAGCAGCAGTGTCAAGATGACCACGTTTACTGTTCCTAGCACCCCAGAGGATCCACAACGACTGTGCTTGGGACCTACCAGCGTAGTTTTTAAGTTTGTATCGTTGAGAACAAATTCGACTACCTGTACACCCTTAAGACTTACTGTCTCTTGGATTCTCTCATCCAAGTCAACGCTGTGTCCTCTGAAAGCGTCCACAATCTCGAGTTCCGTTTCATACAGTTCTGACTCCAGGTGATATAGTGCTAAATCGTTGAGGTAGCTGCACTTCGGTAGCTGTATCATGTCTGTCATAGGTTATTGTAACAGTTAACTGTGGTGTGCTGACCAGGCATTTCTTTCCCACCTGCTCAACCTGGGGTTCGTTAACCTCACTTTTGCTCGTCACTGTGGCTTTACACTTTTCAGTGGCAGCCCCCTTTCTGATACCACACAACCTCTGAGTTGTGTCCCTAAGGAATGGCTTACTTGGGCATACCCAGTGGATATCCATAGTTGATATACACAGTTCCAGGTTTGGAACAAGGTACAAATTCGGATCATCCTCCTGGTAAGCTACGAGCGGTGGGGTGGTCAACTTCACATGCATGTCCCCCCTCCAGAAGCCAACGATTGATATAGACTTGAGTCTATAGATATCCTTGCTACTCACGATGGGAAGGTTCAACACGAAACCTATTTCCTTGGCTTCGGGGTTGACATGTATGGGAATGGCACTGCCTAGACTGTATGCGAGATGTACTTGCAATGGCTGCACCATCTCGGAAGTGGTTGTCCTCAGTACTTCTTCTACTAAGGACAGTGGAACCAAGTAGGTTGGAATCTGTCCCATGGCTAGGCTGGTTACCGTGGCACTAAGCTCCCTAAGCAGATCCTGCATCAGCATTCTGACCTGTTGCACATAAGCATAGTCCCACTGTAACACGTCGACAATCCTGCCCACGGTGTGGAGAGTGTTATTTAACACTGCTGCATGAAGGTTTACTGCTAAAATTGTGCCCTGTAAGGTTTTCCCTAGGCTTTCCAGCCGCTGCTGCTGTTGATACAGCCTGTCATAAATTTCTGGCATTTCCTTATGTAACCCAGACACCTGCCTTTTCAGGGTGGTCAGGGTGACAGTGTTAGCAGCAAACAGACCAGCTGAAAAAAGCAAACCCACGGTGGAGGCCGCAGCAATCAGACCCCCCAAGAACCTTTTGGGGCGGCTGAGGCCTGTCATCTCCTCCTGGGTGACTGTTGCCTTCCTCAGCTGCCGGAGCATGTGTATAGTGTCTAGCTGGGCATGCCATATTGTATCCCCTGCCCACTGCCTACCATGATAGGACACCCTACTGTTCATGTTGATGTGCTTCCGAAACACATCATGTGGGTCCAGCCGTACATACACTCGCTGAGTATATGTTCTGCAATTTGTTAACAACAATCCAGGAGCGTCCTGCAGGACTATGCCGGTAGGAGGACCGGGTTCCCCAACTTCAAGGGGCTGTGTCAAGGCGATCCACAGTACTGTCAAGACCAGCCGTGGCAGTTTTAGGATTCCCATTCTGGAATACAGATGAGGCACATGGTACAGTTCCACTATAATTTTGAATATATTTTCCTAGCAGGACCTACACTACAGTACCTAACTACCTGCAGCTACAAAGGGGCACCCCCCTCTTTGATCGGGTTTAGACTTTTAACCCTATTCTGTGTCCTCGGGTGCCATTTGAGGTGGGCGATACAACCGGAGGTGGTTGCGATGCACCCACTTGTAGACCAGAGATTGCCTTCCCTTTTCAATCCGAATTCGATAAGCTACCGGTGATACCTTATCGACAATCTCGTGGGGTCCTGTCCAACTGGGTAAGAACTTCCGGGCCACCCCTGTGGGTTTGGCAAATTGGAAGTACAGGACCTTGTCTCCTACTTGGAGTTCCTGGTTAACTGCCTTTCGGTCATAGTATGCTTTCCTACCCTCTGCACTCCTTCCCAGATTGTTCTGGGCAAAAGCAAAGGTTGCCTGCAGATGTGCTCGCAGGTCTGACACATACTGATGGGCTGTAGCAGCCCCCGTCGTGCTCAGGTCCTCCACCCCATAAAGACAGTGTGGGGGAAGAGTCATCTTCCGACCTGTCATCATCTCAAAAGGTGGGACCCCCGTAGAGCAATGGGGCGTAGCTCGGATGGCCATCAGAACCAGGGGCAGCTTAATGTCCCAGTCCCTACTGCTGGTGGAGACAAACTTTTTGAGCATACTAACCACCGCTCGGTTTGCCCTTTCTGCCTGGCCCGAGGATTGAGGATGGTAGGAGATATGCAACTGGGCCTTGACCCCAAGCATATTCCACAGGGTTGCCATTACTGTAGCTGTGAAATGGGTTCCCCGATCCGAGTCCACGGTCAGGGGGAGTCCCCATCGACTGAACACATGGTTCACCAACAGCACTGCAGTTGTCTCTGCCGTGTCGTTGGGTGCTGGGAGGCACTCAATCCATTTTGTGAATGCACACGTAACAGTGAGGAAATATTTGTTCCCTCTGGATGACCTCACCAGCGGCCCCACCCAATCCATTTGTAGATTGGACCAGGGGAATGTCATGCCCTTATTCTGGAGTTGGGCATGGTGCAAGGGCCGTGATGGTTTGAACTGGCTACACGTCAGTCACCCCTTTACATACGCGGCAATGTCTTGGCCCATGTGAGGCCAGAATGCCACCTGCTGATTCCCCGGTGACCCCCACAGGGTTCGTCATAAGCGTGTTGGATCATGACCCCCCGATGACAGCGGGGAACTACCCACTTTGGGACACCTTGTGCAACTGGTACACAAACCAACAACCCCTTTACAATTTTTAGGTTGTCTTTCACCTCTGCCAGCTCCTTCAGCTCCGGAGACTGGCTCAGCACCTGCTCCGAAAGAGGTTGACGCACTGGGTCAGCGACATGCTGATACATTTGCCCAATTGCTGGGTCCTGTTTCTGCATTTCCGCAAGATCGGTGTTAAAACCCTGTGACCCAAGCACTACAGATTGAGGGTCAGCTCCGACATCCTGTCTAGCCCTGCTTCGGGTGACCGTCTTGACCTCAGCCACGGTTTCTGGGGGTAGCCATTCCTGCTGGAACTGCCAGGGTTCACCCTCTAAGGCGCCAGATTTGGCCAGCCGGTCGGCCTCATCATTCCCGTCTTTGTCAGGTCCCTTCACCTTCCTCCAGTAAACCATCATTCCAGCCTCGGTTGTGAGCTTGTCACTGGCCAGGAACAACTCTTTGTTCTTTACTTTCTTGCCTTGGGCATTTTTCATGCCGTTACCCTTCCAATGCGGAAGATGGGACACGAAGCTATGTCGGGCGTAGTTAGAGTCACTACAGATAACAAACTGTTAAAGGCCATTTGTCAGGGCCTGCTGGAGGGTGATCAGCACCCCAGCAACTTCCGCATACTGACTAGTCTTTGGTCCTAGCTTATAGCGGGTCGGCCCACAGGGAGTATTGTCTTGCCAGACTACTCCTACCCCTGCTTGCACCTGCTGTTCGTGGCGAAAAGAGCAACCGTCAACATAGGCCATGGGTAAGCCCTGGCCCACGTTCTCATCGTAGTACCGATGATTGTTCGGTAGCTCAGCAGCGGGAATTGTTTCTGGAGCTTCCATGTCAGTGTCACAGCCGTGACGCACTTGGCCCAAAGCCAGGCCCTGTCCCAGGTACATTTTCTTGCTCTGTGCATAACGTACCTCTATCTCATTGCCTTGTAGGGCCATCATCCATGCCACAATCCTGCTATTTGACACCCTGCCCGCTTTCAGTCTCTGGCTATGCAGGAATGTCACAGGTTGGTGGCAGGTTTCGATGATGATCTTTTGTCCCCCAACATAACTACGGAAGTGTTCTACCGACCAGACTGTAGACAACAGGGCCTTCTCGCAGTCCAAGAACTTTTGCTCCACTGGGCTCAGGACTCGACTGGCATACGCCACCACCCTTCGCTCTTGGTCATATTCCTGACTCAGAGCAGCCACAAGTGCTCTGAGAACCCTGCTTCAAGGTAGAAGACATTATTTTTGTCAGGGTAGGCCAAGCACGGCGCACTACCGAGTCTGCGCTTCAGCTCCATCACAGCCTGTTGTAGCGGCAATGCTTGTTAATAAGACAGAATTAAGCGTTGGTATACTCCTTAAAGAGGCCCCATCTCACCCTCCATCTCTGTGGTGCAGCCACAGAGAAAGAATTCATGCAAGCTGATTTAAGAGTGTTTTCTTGTGATAAGAACCAAGCTCCCAGACGGGGATGCAATTAGCTAAGCCTGGCTATCATGATCAATGGTCATCCATTGGCGCCTATCAGTCTAGGGAGTGCCGAATGGACATCTGGACTGCATTCCTAAGTGTCAAGAGTAAGTGACTTATATCTCACCTTGACCAACCAATCAGGGACTGGCAGGGCGTGGTAATACCACGTGGGTCTCCAATGCCCGCCAAACTCTCAACCAATCAGCACACATCTGGGTCTTGATCAAAAAGGGAGCGCAAGCTCAGTTCTGGGCTCTCCTTGGCCACTTTCGCGCATCCTCAGAGACAATCACGTGACAACTGCTGTTGTCTGCAAAAGGACTTGGACTTTGTTCTAAGCGCGAGGCCGAGGATCCCGTACGTACTCAGAATTCTACCAACGTGAATGCTCCGCTTGATCAACGGCAGCCTACAGTTGGACCCTCGTCGACAACCTGAATAGCTTATTCAGAAGCAGCGCTGGACCGGGAACGAACCAGTTTCTTCCCAGGCAAAAGAGTGACTTGTGAGGACTCGCAGTCACACTCTGTGCATAGAGACTTTCTACTAGCCAGCCGGACTGCTGGTAGATCCCCTCGGAGCAACGACTGCCCTGCGCGCCGCAGTTAGATTCCTCCGCCCGTCCTACTCCGAGCTGCACCTCGACTGGTTGGCCGGTAGCCAGAGGATGCCGACACAACGCCCATTGGACAACCGCTGGAACAGAGGCTGCAACAGAGCCTGTCAGCTGGTTTGGTGTTCGTGCCGGGAAATTCCAAATCCAAACACAGTGGATAAGTAAACCCCATGTTCTTCATTGCGTCTCGGGAATTCAATTGTACCTCAACACAAGTTGTTATCAATTTAATTCATGAGTAATGTATTTACTTCCGAGTTTAGAGTAACAGTGGGTAATAACACTGATTAGCGATTTGGTAACCGAACGATATATATTGACATATATTCTCTGTTGTGTATCTCTTTGTGTTTGCATCTCTTCGAGATTATATACCTTGTATATTGATAACCCTCACTGTAAGGTCTGCCGCTCGTATCCAGGCAGACTAGCATATGTTTGGTGCACAGTTATATTAATAAATGTATCCCGTGTATTGAACCCGTGTGTGTGCGTTGTTAGTTGTTCTGACGATTGATTTTCTAAAAGCCCCAACGAACAACCTCGTGATTACTGCTACAATTAATAATTGTCTCAGTAAACCCATCAAACCACTACACTGTTCTGGGGAAGGCCCCCACTCAAAGGGCACATCTTTCTGCAACAGCTTGTGGAGGGGCCTTGCTATTTCAGCGTAATCCTCAATGAACTGCCGGGAATAATTACATACTCCCAGAAAGCTGCGCAGTTCAGACAGGTTAGTGGGCGACTTCATATTCTGGATAGCTTGGACTCTGCTGGAGTGTGGCTGTATGCCTTGGGCTCCAACCAATAGTCCCACATACTCCACTTGGGTCCTACACCACTGTCCCTTAGCCAGAGACAGTTTGGCCCCTGCAAGGGAGAGCTGGGTCAACACATGCCTGATCTCAGCCATGTGTTCTTCCCAGGTCTGACTCCTCATCAGAATATCGTCCACATAGATCAGGTTGCCCCTGGTGGCTGCATCACTCATGGCTTTGTGCAGAAATATGTTGAACTCTGCTGGGGAGTTGGAATACCCAAAGGGGCATCGATTCCAGGTGAACTGCCTGTTTCCAAAGGAAAAGGCCAGTTTGTACTGGTCTGTCGGTTCTACCTTAAGGGTCCAGAACCCATTGGCCACATCCACTGTGGTGAAATATTTCGCTGTTGTCACCTTGGCTAACTCCTGATCTAGGTAGATCATTGGCCATCGTGACAAAGGAACTTGTTTATTCAGCTGCCGGTAGTCAATGGTCAGACGCCACTTACCATTGGGTTTCAGCACCGGCCACAGTGGGGAGTTATAAGTGGAGTTACACTCCCTTATGATCTGACGCTCTAGTAGAGCATCCAACGTCTGCTTTATGGACTCGTATGCCGTGAGGGGAATAGGATACTGCCTGACATAGGTTGGGCGGGCGCCAGGGGCCGTGGGAATGCGCACTGTGTGCAAATCCGTCACCCCGCAGTCATAGGCGTCCCGTGCAAACACTTCCTGGAAATCATGGAAGATCTGACGCAGCTGCTGACGCTGGCTTTCCGTTTCCAGGGCATCTGCCTTACCAACCTGTTCCTGTACCTGCTCTAGGAACCCCGCTTTTGACGGCATGGCGGTATCCCGGGTCGCACTCTCGGCTGAGTGGTTCGTCGGAACACCTGCGTGTACTGTGTACACAACCATCTCATCCTTATCGCTAAGGTCCACCCTGCACACCTCCTGGTTGCAGAATCCCTCTATTGGCATAATTGCAATCATCCGCCGGGGGTAGGTGTAGTACACCTGCTCGGTTCCCCCCTCCCTGGCCAAGGGACCAGGGAGCTGCCCCAGTACTGGGATGGCCAGTTCGAAATCATAGAAACCATTGTCAATTACCAGTCCCATGTCAGTGCGAGCAGGGATTTTGACATCTTGTTTTGCTATGTTCTGCACCAACAGGCAGGTGGCTCGGCCATTCTGTTCCAGTCTGGGGGTACCACAGACTGCTAGGTTCAGTCTGATAAACTGAACTGATGGTTGGAAGAAAACCATCTCAGCGTCCATTCTCTGTCCCTTCTTTAGGACAAGGCGTACCGGGAACCCTGCTGTTGACGCAGGAATGATCAGGTCCGATTTGTTTACTACCTGGCAGGCCTGAGGAATCGTCTGACCTGACCGAATGTTCTCGGGGTCGCCGCTTAGAGAGTGGGCATCTGGGTTCACCCGTGTCCACAGCACACTGTTTACTGTGTCCAGCTGGGCGCCCAGTCGAACCAACAGGTCTGCACCAATACAGACCGAATGGGTCAGCTGAGGTGCTACCTGGAAGTAGTGAGCAAACTTCCTTTTTCCGATGGAGATGGAAGCTACACAGAACCTGTGACTGCGTCACCAGGGTCACCTGACGGCTTTGCGACAGGTCCTTGAACAGACCTTCACTGATTATGGACTTCTCAGAGCTGAGGCTAAGAATTACATCATCAACCTGCCACCTGGACCCCTCCCACCACCATGGGGTGGTAGTCCTGGTCCCCCTGAGGTACCAGGGTGCACAGAAAGGACTCCCATTCATTACCGGACAGGGAGATCCACTCTTCTTCAGGGATGAAAAAGGGGTGTGCTTTACCTGGCGGGTCAAGCAGCTGCTCGGAGCACTGCTCCTGTAGTTGGGAGACTGTGGGAGTGCTGGCCTGGGCAGGACTTCCCTGTAGTTTTGGAAAGCAAGAAGAGACATTTATTTCTCATCCAGAGGAACCAGGAGGAACCTCCAACTCAGCTATAGTGTTCAGTGGGCACTGTGTGATCACAGCATAACCACTGAACCCCCCTTTTTGCTGTACAACAGGCTTAGGGTTTTTGACCTGAGCCCACAATTTTCCACGCTGGCAGTCCACCAGAGGCTCCAGCCTGTCAAGCAGGTCTTGGCCAATGAGTAGTGGCTCTGTTTTAAACCTAGAGATGTAAACAGGATGCACCACGTTCATTGGCCCGAACCTAAGTGCCACCCACACTCGGTGTGTGATCCTGGCATGATCCTGGGTATAGCTGGAAATATTCTACCTTAAGTCTGATGCCTTTTCCTTTCGCAACTCGTTTGAGCTCGCTGAGTAGATCGGCTGACATCAAACTAATTTCAGCCCCAGTGTCAATCAGTGCTTCTCTATCTAAGACGTTTTCAAGAGAAACCTTGATATAAATACGCCTTGCTTTGCCTTTCTGGCTGAGATTCCCTAAGAATTGTTGGAAGCCTGCCTTTTCTTTGACTTCAGGGGCGGGGTCAGCGCCCAACTCAGAGTCACAGCCTTCTTGCAGGCATGAACCCTCCCACCCAATCAGATAGACTGAGGGAGGGGCTTGGGACGGATCCCCGCCTCCTCCAGTGAGAAGGGGCGTGGTCCCCCTCAGCTCATTCACGCTTCCGGCATTCGGTGCGGAAGGTTTACCCTGTCCTGATCTCTCAAGCAGGGCTTGTTCAAGCCAGGCCAGGCGGGCTGCAGTCGACTCCCTTCATCCAGCCTTATGATAGGCTCTGCCTGAGCCCTTGCCTTCCCCGTAGCGCTCATGGCGGCTCTGACGCTTAGTGCCGTCCTGTCTGCCTATTTTGCGCCGGGGCTTAGCGGGCTCAGGAACCTCAGCTCCCTCGAGCTGAGGCGAGTCAACAACCCTGCTGGCTTTAGTGGGGAACACGGCCGTTTTAGCAGGTTTTCGCTCTGAGGAAGCAGAGACTTCAGCTCCCCAGGCTTTTTGAGCCAACCTTCTAATATCAGCCATTTTCATCACTTTTGCATCAGTGTGCATCACAATCATTTTCCTGACTGAGGGATGCAGATTAGCAATGAATAAACCTTTGAAATTCACGTTCTCTTCGCAACCCTCTTCATTCCGCCCTGCAAAATAAGTGCGCCTAAGCCTCTCATAATAGTCGCAAGGGGCTTCAGCTTTTTCGTGCTTAATATGGTGCGCAGCGGCCACGGCAGATATGGGATCGATAAAAGCCAAAAATTCTACGATCATTGCCTGACACAGCTCCTCAAAGCTATTACAGACCTCCGGTCCTTGTCTAGAGATCCACTCGTGGACCGCTCGGCTGGTAGTTTTCCTTACTAACATAGCCTTTTCCTGTTCGGACGCTTCGGGCATAAGCTGCAAAGTATATCTCAGCTCATCGATGTAGGTTTCCACATTATTCCCTGACACTGACGGGTCAAACCTTTCTACATCTTTGGCTAACTGCCTCAGGGAGTGGAGGTTAATTTTTACGGTTTCTCCGCGGGCAGGGAGACGGCTGTGATCAGGAGCAGGGGGTCTATGCCTGAGTTGCATCGCCCTTGCGTCTCGCGCAGGACTCGGCGATCTGCCCCATGCCGATCTGACCACAGACCCTGGCCGGGAGAAACCTCCTCCCGGCGCGCTGGGTGAGCGCTCGGGGCTGCTAGGTGGGCTGGCTTGCAATTGGGATCTAGCCTGTTTTGCTTCCAGTACGGCAGCATCTAACTCCATTTGCCTTTCCTGGCTGAGCTCATTTAAACTCTCAATTTCTTTTTCTTTTTCTTTCAAGCTCGCTTCCAGGTCTCTCCTAGCTACCTCAGCCGCAGTTTCTCTAGCAGACAAGTCATCTAATTTACCTAAAACTTCCCTGAGTCTGTCTTCACTTTCCTCATTTTTCACTCTCTTTTCTCTGATTATATCCAACAACTCAACTCTCTCCGCCTTATATCTTTCTAGCTTTCCCTGAAGCTTTTGAAACTTTGTCAGCTCGGACAAAGACAGTTCCAGCTGTTTAGCTAGATTTAAGGCGAAACTAGATAGGACCTGAACTGCATTCACGGACCCTCCTGTGTTAAGCTGGTTCGCTACCTTAGCTACTAAATTTACTTGCAGCTTCTCAATATCATCAAAGTTCAACTTTTCGATACCGCTCCAGTAACCAGGATTGTGTTCGCTAGAAATAGTACTTATAAGCGACTCCACTTTCGACATTTTAGCAGCCATTGTCATTACGTCAGAGAAACTTTAAGAGTATTACTTTTTTTCCTTTTACCAAAATATAGTATGGAATCTAAACACCCGAGCAGATGGATTTCCAATCAGCACACGTTACACTAAACACTAGAAAACAGGGGGATTTCTTTACGCAGTTATCAGCACACCCGGTATTCGCGTATAGAAGCCGCAGTGCTGTGCTGAACTTGAACTCACACCAATATCAGTTATTCTGTGCGATTGATTCTCATTTCATTCTAAACTCGCCCACCCAGGGACGCCATTAAATGTAGTGGTTTGATGGGTTTACTGAGACAATTATTAATTGTAGCAGTAATCACGAGGTTGTTCGTTGGGGCTTTTAGAAAATCAATCATCAGAACAACTAACAACACACGCACACGGGTTCAATACACGAGATACATTTATTAATATAAATTGTGCACCAAACATATACTAGTCTGCCTGGATATGAGCGGCAGACCTTACTGTGAGGGTTATCAATATACAAAGTATATAATCTCAAAGAGATGCAAACACAAAAAGATACACAACAGAGAATATATGTCAATATATATCGTTCGGTTACCAAATCGCTAATCAGTTTTATTACCCACTGTTACTCTAACTCGGAAGTAAATACATTACTCATGAATTAAATTGATAACAACTTGTGTTGAGGTACAATTGAATTCTCGAGACGCAATGTAGAACATGGGGTTTACTTATCCACTGTGTACGGATTTGGAATTTCCCGGCACGAACACCAAACCAGCTGACAGGCTCTGTTGCAGCCTCTGTTCCAGCGGTTGTCCAATGGGCGTTGTGTCGGCGTCCTCTGGCTACCGGCCAACCAGTCGAGGTGCAGCTCGGAGTAGGACGGGCGGAGGAATCTGACTGCGGCGCGCAGGGCAGTCGTTTCTCCGAGGGGATCTACCAGCAGTCCGGCTGGCTAGTAGAAAGTCTCTATGCACAGAGTGTGACCGCGAGTCCTCACAAGTCACTCTTTTGCCTGGGAAGAAGCTGGTTCGTTCCCGGTCCAGCGCTGCTTCTGAATAAGCTATTCAGGTTGTCGACGAGGGTCCAACTGTAGGCTGCCGTTGATCAAGCGGAGCATTCACGTTGGTAGAATTCTGAGTACGTACGGGATTCTCGGCCTCGCGCTTAGAACAAAGTCCAAGTCCTTTTGCAGACAACAGCAGTTGTCACGTGATTGTCTCTGAGGATGCGCGAAAATGGCCAAGGAGAGCCCCGATCTGAGCTTGCGCTCCCTTTTTGACCAAGACACAGATGTGTGCTGATTGGTTGAGAGTTTGGCGGGCATTGGAGACCCACGTGGTATTACCACGCCCTGCCAGTCCCTGATTGGTTGGTCAAGGTGAGATATAAGTCACTTACTCTTGACACTTAGGAATGCAGTCCAGATGTCCATTCGGCACTCCCTAGACTGATAGGCGCCAATGGATGACCATTGATCATGATAGCCAGGCTTAGCTAAGTGCATCCCCGTCTGGGAGCTTGTTCCTTATCAAAAGAAAACATCTTAAATCAGCCTGCATGAATACTTTCTCTGTGGCTGCACCACAGAGATGGAGGGTGAGATGGGGCCTCCTTTAGGAAAGCATACCAACGCTTAATTCTGTCTTATTAACAAGCATTGCCACTACATAAATATATATATATAATTCTTAGAAATGTGCTATCAAATCCAATGCCTATCTCTGTAACATTCATCCATTCATTTATTAACCGTTTCATCCAATTCAGGGCCACAGGGAAGCCAGAGCCTGTCCTAGTGCATGGCAGCATACACTTTGGATGTGACAACAGTCCATCATAGGGCTGACACACACACATTCAACCACACCTAGGGTCACTTTTCCCAGAAGCCAATTAACCTACAAGTGTATTCCTGGACTGGGGGAGGAAACTGGAGCACCTGGAGGAATACAGTTAGAACATACAAACTCCATCCTGATAGTACTCCATGACTTGAATCTAGGGCTCCAATGCTGCCAGGAAGCAATGCTTACCATTTGAGGGGAGTTTGAGTTTTTTTTTAATATTTTTGCTCATGTGCAAGATACTGAACAGTCATGATGCCAATTATTATAAGGATTTATTGCATGAATATAAGCAGTGCTAGATAAAGATGGTGCTCTTCTCAATGGACAATGCTCCACTCAATGGGCCTTCTCCTCTGCAGCACTGCAACTGTGGAAGTCTTTGGAGATTGTTGGACCTTTCAGAACTAAAGCTATTAGTGTGAAATTTTGTTTTATTTTTTAATTCACTAAGACAATTTGTGAATTTTCCACTACTATTTGTTACTGTTGTGTCATATGTGTTCCACTGTACAGCACTTTGTATCTTAAAAAAACATTCAAAAATAGAATTGCATTTTTAAATGCCTTCTTCTCAACGGTAAATCCAATTAATCTCTGAAATGAGCTTACTTTTTTCCCCATCTCTTCTTTCATTCCACTACCATCCTCTTTTCCTCCAAAACACTGAATTTCTCTTTTTGTCCAAATACAATAATTGAATAGTTTTATGCCTTTAAGACCCCATTGTCCTCTGCCAACCTAAAGCTGCTGGGGTGAATGTCGAGCTATTCTTGCATGAACCAAGCTGACCTTTCCCCTCTAAAGAGATCTCTGCAAGTGCTTCCAATATAATAGTCAGAAGAGAATCGCTGACACTCACCGAATTACTTTTCAATTTTTTCCATCTGCTTTCATCTTTCCCTGGAGCTCAGGGTGAACTATGGTAGGAGACCTTTAAGGACGGACGAGAGATTTTCCACTAGTGATACCAGCATAATAACCTTTAACTTAAGCTTTTTTTCCTCCTATAAAGTTGTCTTCAGGCTCTTTATGACATCTTTCAAAATACAGTTCTATATGAACTCTATAATCATTTCTCAGAATGACTTTCTTTTATAGCTACATTATTCCTCTTAACAGAAAGCTTTATTTTTATTTATTATTAAACCAATGACTTTCCTAGAAGTTTTTGAATTGGTGTTACAAGCTAGAAAAGGCCATTGAGCCTGGAAGCCTGGAAGTGTTGTGTTACAGTATATCAATAATCAGTATCAATGAAGAAATCAAACTTCATGCAGACTGATGTTGAATTTTTCATCTACTCCACCTCAGAACAGAACTGTATTATACCATAACGTGCATTCGGCTGGCATTAATTTTGATACGCATTCTAGATAGCCACATCTGTATATACAATTTACTGTATATATCAAAATGGAATAAAATGTCAGAACAGTCTTTACCAGACATGTCTACCATCAGTTTAATCTTACATATGATTGGATTAAAAATACCTTTTGGATTTCAGGCTTCTAGATTATCTTACCATAATACTATGTCATACAGTATATTATGACATTTTAATAGCATCTTTGTTTGCTGAGAGTTTTATTGTATACTGAACTGTTTATTTGTTTGCTGAACTATTGCCTGTAGTGGAAATACAAACCAGAGGAAACTACAGGGGCAAGCATTTAAAACTGAGATCAGTCTATTCTTTCCACTAAAGGGTGGTGTGGGAATATAGAAGAAACTACCTTAGTCATATGGTACGTGTTGAAGCATATACCCTGGCTTCAGTCTCATACTGTACACCAACTTATTCGGCACTACCTCCACTTTGTAAATTAGAATTGGGTCCAATTGTTCTGACCATGGTGATTTCAATATATGCGGGTGCAATACTTGTCTCATGTGGCCATTTTTGGTAGTGGACAAGTAAATCGAATACTGTGATTGTCAATAGGACTATTGAGGGCTCACTTACACAGGTTCTGTGGAGCTTCTTCATATTTGTATCTCACTGTACTCTCTTTCCCATCCCTATAGACCTTCGACAGCTGTCAGCACATCCATCATTATATAGGAATCAAACAATGTATTATCAGAGAGACCTGTGTTCTCAATGCAGCAAGAACAGAAAGTCCAATTAATTCAATAATTATAGCCAAGTATGGTGATTGCTATTATTAGTATACAGAGAGACATACAGTATATCAAATCAATGCAAGCAAGCAAGCAACTCAATTGCATACTGTACATAATAATTAAAAGCATCTTATTTATACTCTCCTAAATAATCTTCATCATTCTTGATACTCACCTGCATTAACAACAGTATCTTTTCATGTTGTTTATACAAACATGAGAGTTTCTGAAAAAGAATGTCGTCTTTTTAAATTAAGATTTCAAGTTATATTCCTATAGTATAGACACGTTGACACTGAGTCTCAATGGTTTTCTTTAAATTGAACTCTGGCATTTGCAAAACCTTTGAGATCCCATACTGTATATGAGATGAGAAATTCAACAAGGACTTCAAAGGGCAAGTTTGAAATTCTGTATGAAAAAATGCATTTTGTTTTGTGATGATCAATTATCAAGCGCATTTTTACTTCTTGTACTATTTTTATGTTCATATTTTTTTTACAGTTGCTGTGAATTTTGTTACAGTTAAATGTTGACAATGTGTGATTAAAAATTTAAATCAGTTGATTTCTGACAACTACAGTATGTTAAAACGTGAATTCATTTAAGATAGAAAATCAATTTAATTTGATTACTTACTTTTGCAGTATATCAGCAGACCCATTTTGATCTTCCTTAAATCTACAATGTACGTTAAATGTACGTCTTAAGTATAGCAACACCTTTTATTTAAGATATTATGCATTTTTATATACTGTTAAGACACTTGGTGGCTTTGTCTATAGGTAGATCTGAGCAGTGTGTGACAGAAGGGAGGGAGGAAGGTAGAGAAGAGGGTGTCAGGGAGCAATGAAAGGAGGCCATAAAAGGGGAGAAAGGAGATGGAGGACCAAAGGGGGGAGAGAGAGAGGTACTGTATAAGGACAAAAATAAGTGATATAAGAGATTGAAAGGGGGTGGTTATGGTATGTGGGTGGCAGTGCTGCAGTTTAGTTAGAAGTTTAGCAAGGTTTAGGTGTTAGCCTTGCTTTTTTAAAAAAGACTGGAAAGAATGGAGGAGTGCAAAGAAACCGAGCTGCTCATGGATTGTTAGGATGAATGCTGACATCCTCATGCAGAAACAGCAGTGTGCTATTTCCAGCAAAGGTACTTAGTAGGATATCCTGTTTCTCCAAAAAAGCTCCCAAGCTGGCTTGGAGAGCAATTTGGAACAAGGAATTAAACAGTAGTATAGTATGTAGTGCCATGTGGATCCAAGGACGTTTTCCAAAATACGTCTGAAGTCAAACTATTCTATATTGACTGGAACTACAGTATTATTGTAACAGCATCAGGGGTGGTTGGCGTTCTGTCTGAGGCAACCAAAGTATAATAGTAGGAGCAGCGAGTGTCCAGTCCCAGGAGTTTACTGTATAGTAGGTAGCCAAGTTACTACTGTAGTAGTGACACAGCCAGTCTTCAGCCAAAAGTTCTTTAGCATTGTGGCTGAATAAGTGGTTAGCCTGTGCTGTGCTAGTGTGGCTGGTGCAGTAGCAGCACAGCTGGTCTTCAGCCTGAAGGCTTGTAATGTAACTAGTATAGCTGGAATCTTCAGCCCAGAAGCTGGTTGAGATATAAGACACTTCCCATTCAGCATTTGCTTCCTTCTTGCTCTTACCCACTTCTTAAATGCTTCTGAATGATCTTCGGGTTATTCCAGATGCTTTCAATACTGTAACCTGCTTAACTTTGTCCAAATACAGACCTCTCCTCCCCCACTGCTCTCAACCTTTCTATAGGTCTTTGAAACTGCCAGTCAACTGTCTTCATACCAGCCTGTGTCCTATGCCTCTCCTGCATTTCCTGGCTTTAACTGAAACATCATTTACTCCCGATAACACTGTAACACAAGTTGTACTGACCTCCAACTTCTCCTTCTCCCACGCACCCCGACCTTTTGGGTTAGGTGAAACAGATCTGCTTATTTCCCACATGTGGAAACACACCCCTTCTAATGTATCATATCTATATGCCCTAAACCTGTATGTTCTTTTTTAAAGGTTGAAGAGTGTTACTTAGTGATGTATGTATGACCGAATCTTTGAAAAATGCGGCTAAAAAAATTAGGCTGATGCTTCCACTACAGTGGAATACAACGACTAAAATTTGTCACATGCACTACTTGTTCCTTATTGTTTTTTTGTTCAAGTTGGGAGCTGCAGGAGTGTGCGTTGGCTCCAAAGGAACAAGCACAGGTTATTTCCAAGCTTAAAAGTAAAAAGAAGAAAGATGGCATTTCAGCTATTGAGCCTTCTTCAAGTTCTACAATCTTCTCTGGTTCTAAAGCCTGAAGAAAGCTCTATAGCCAAAACATTAGGATTCCTCTTTCTATTTCTCCCTTTTTCAGTGCAGAATTAACTTTTACTTGTTTTTCAGTTTTTCATTTGTTACATCTGAAACTTAGCAGGGTTAATAGTAAAACAGTACAGCTGATTGCCTACTCTTTTTGACTCACCTCCCAAGAATTGCAGGTACAGTAGACATGTTCCAGTTAATTCACTACACTGACATGAAAAAAAAGTCGATTTACAGTATAATTTATTGCAATTAATGTAATAATTAACATTAATTCTATAATATACCATTGATATTAGTTACCACAACTAACTGAAACAAAGTGGAACACAAACCATTAAAAGAAAAGCTGTTTCTTATCATACTCATGAAGGTAAATTGATTCTCTATACTGGTTGGTTATGATGCACAATAATCTGAAATATATGACACTAGAAACATCGCCTTAGGCTTTTTAAAACTCAGTTTTTTGTGCATTACTAACCTTTTGATTTACTGTAGACTATCTGCCCCTAGTGGATCTTTTTCAAGAAAATAAAAGTAAGAATGAGAAAAAAAATATTTCTTTGCATATACAAATAGTTTGATATCTGGATTAAAAACATTTAACCTATTAATTGTATTAGCAGGTGTCTTTTTTGTGGAATTGAAAATGCATAAAAACATAGAAGAAAGGCAGTAATAGAATTAGGAAAACCATGAAGTATGTTAAAATAATAAGAAATAAGAATGATTAAAAGAATAAAAGGGAGAAATTTCACTTTATTAAAGTGGGTACTTAAATCTAATACATTAGGTTGTGAAATGTCATCCTGCAGTTAGCTTGTAAACAAATTATATTACAATAAATAATGTCTATGTACTTTTGTAGCAGTATATCAATAAGGAGGCTTGCTGATGGAGTAAAATTCCGTTAGTATAATATGAAATGTATTTGCTCTTAATACGGTCCATGGGGAAATTAGACTGCTCATATCAATACTTCATCATTCTTTGGTTGGCAGTGCCTCCAGCATTCTTAGTGCACCCTTGCAAAGTCGTATATGGGATTTTAATACTGCACAGAGGAGTTCAACTCCCTTAACAAATAATAGGAGCAATGTTCAGTCATCTGACCTCCATACATGCTCATAATGTTTAAGTAATCCACGATCCATCAAATTAGTTTGTAAATTATCTTTAGACATTAGAAATTAATACAGTAATGAAAAGATGGTACAATATGTTATTGACAGAAGAGGTAGTTAAGCTATTAAAATATGGGTATCGAATATTATCTTGGGAACAGTAATAAATCTCCTATTAGTCAGGTAATACCAAATTAAAACACACGGCTTATATTATCCTTAGTAAACAATTTGGTGATGGAGAAATGAACAGATTATATTTTGAATAAAATGAAATATAGCCAAAATAAAACATGTTTACAATTATTTTCTGAGTACTATTTAAACAACAGGAGCGCCTGCTATAGTTCATCAACATATGTCTAGTCTTCATGCAAGATTCTCAACAGTGACTTCCTTAATGCACCAGATTTGTATATAAATATATAAATGGAAGATTTTAAAGAAAAAAATAATCCTGCCCAGGAGAGTCCACACTCTTAAATGCCACTCTGTTGCAATTCGCTCATGATGACTGTTGGCTCTCTCACTTTCAGCCAGTCAGTCTTCGAACTTCAGGTCTGCAAAAAAACGCTGACGTTTCCACTCTGTGCCACCTGGATGGGTTTCATACTCTCAACACCAAACAAACACAGAGTCTCCCAATGCCTCAACCTTGCATCCCAGGCTGTACTGCCAGTGCACCTTTCTCTTTTGCTCAGCCACTGTTTCCTTTACTTGTAACTCACACTTTGAACATAAAACTCAACACAGTCCCTAACACCTCAACCTTGACAACCAGACTCACACCATACAAAAAGTCTGCAGCTAGATAGACACTTTCACCTTTTGTACTTTCCATGTAGAGTGAGGGCCCCTCTACTTCACTCCTGTTCTCTGGACTTACAGTAACTCAAATGACTTACAGCTTCTGGAGCAACTCCTTCATGCCCAGACCTCACTGTCTTCACTATGCATCAGCAGTGATGTCAACTCTCATAATCCCATCTCCGTCCATCTGGATCTCACACTTTATGAACTCTCATATCACACACATCGGCACCTCAGACCTCATTCTCTACACTGCATGCCTACAACCAGAGACCAGTAACACCTAGACCCTTTTCCAATAGACTAAAAGACCCTTTTCATCACTTGGTAACTCATATTTCTAGGGTGAGGATCCCTCAACCACAGGACCTGATGCTAAACCACCACCAACCCCTAACAAACTTGCTTTCAAATACGCAACAAACTCTAACACACACTGCTGCAGAATTTAAAAGCCCCTCAAATATGTAATGCAGATTTTTACCCTTAAATTTTGATTAAAGCCCTTCAGTGTTCAATATCCTTCAGTTCATTAAGGAAGAAACCAGAGGCAAAGGCTGGCTATAGACTGTAACTCTCTGGCTCCTGTCTCTTCTACTAAAATAATCTTCTCATCCTCATACTACATTTCTATTCTCTGCTAATTGTTTTCGTATACCAAATGGTATACCACATGGCTGCTGGTCGTTTTCTAGCAAATTCCAGCATGGTCTGGCCAACTGGACTCAGCTCAAATTCAGTTTCTATTTACAAGATACCACTACAGCTGCGTAAACATTAATATCCCTCCTAATGCTGATTTTATCTAATGAGCCCAGACACACAGTAGCCTCAGGTGAGGGTAGTTATCAGTATAACATATATCGTGGCACACAGCCATACTTTATTTCAAAATGTTTAATCACATTTAAGAAGTGTTTTGTTCAAATTCCTCAGCACACTAAAATTCATCAGGTGAAACTGACTAGAATTTCTCATTTAGTGCCTTTATATTCTCAGTAGTGCAATGGTTAGTCTGGAATACTTTTAGGTATATACACAGGTTGAAAATCACATGAATTCAAATCCAGTTCCATATACTGTAAAGCTTTCCATGGAAATCAAAAAGTTTGCATGTCATTACAAATACTAATGAACAAAATAATTTTGACTTTGTTAATGAGCACTTTTGCATTCACCTTATACCTTGAACAACAACAGACATAGGTTCTAGCACTCAAAATATAAAAGATACAATTTCATTATCTGTTTCTAGCTTTTAGTTTTTGTGAAGAAAATTCAATTAAGTGTTACCCCATACCAATGTACAGTACTTGGAAATTCAATCTTGCTTTTATTAATTGAATCAAAAGAATTATAATCATTATTTTAACCAAAGTATAATGAAACGATATTTAGTGCCTAATGCTTTACAGCAATGTAGAATTAACACAAATCTTACTCTGTAATCTTGCTCAGACACAAATAGACATTTAGTGGTGTTTTGACCTGTTAGTAACTGCATTAATGTATATTATCTGCAATGCCACTGGCTGTATCTTCATGGAAGCTGAGTTTGTTGAATGACTGGCTTAAAGAAATACTGTATGTATTGTGCCTTTAGTAATTGTTGCTGTCTTACCAAATGTTGCTACCTGTAGGCACATTGTGATAACTTACTTGCCACAGGAAACTCTTTCTAAGGAAAGCCTACAGATGTAATGAAAAAATCATTTTAGAATTAGCTGCTGGTATGATTAGATAACCAGTCTGTCCCTCTGCAAGAACAGTGGTGCTTCAGATTTTTTGTTGTTGTTCCTTTAGATGCTGATTTGGAGGGATTCAGATGTGTGTTAACACTAATTCAACACATTTTTCTGATTTATTTTTTTAAAGTAACATATACAAATATCCATGTACAGTATAGATGAAGATTGTAAAAGTAGCTCTTCAAACTAACAGACCATTGGATCTTAAAGAAAAACCTCCAGACTCCAGATGTTATTAAAATTTCATTGGAATATTTTAGGTTTGTGATATGCAATACATAATTTGCATTTTTAATTAGATTGTATCATTTACTAACTTGAATATGGATTTTTATAATGTTTTCTTCAATTCTTGCAAAAAGTTTGGAACTATTTAATTGTCAGGTTTTTACAGCAATGTGAAACTTTTTAAAAATAGGTTACTTGAGAGTTAAGCTTTCACAGAGAAAGTATCTCCATTTATTACTTTCAAGGACAGAAGGCTGATAAGAGGGGCATTGAGCACAATAAAACAGAAGCATGTGTTTGAAATTCATTGCCCTGCAGACAAATTATTTTAAAGTGGTTTTGCAAAATATGAAAATAAAAAAATAGGAAAAATGACATCCTTGTCTCAGTACTTGTTCAGGTTAAAAAGTAAAATGTTTTTATTTTTGTTTTATTTTGTTTGCAGCCTTTTCTCAACTATATTTCATAAGCCACGTCTGCCTAGAATTTATTTTTTCTGCATTGAAGGCATTTAAAATGAACAAAATACAGGAGACACCTGGACTACAATGTTTTATTTAAAATATCTGAGCATTTGTTTTGACTACCATCCATTTTAATATCAATATTGCTGCATTCACAAATTTATTAAAATGCAGTTAGATTTTATTAACTATAACTTTTCTTCTGTACAAGTGAAGAGATGCTTTTGTCTGAAACACACTTTTATATTTTTTGTATGTACAGATGCAGCCATTCAAAGTGCGCGGTACAGACACGTACCGCAGGTAATTGGCTGCGGTGTCGCGTATCATGACGCAAGATGACGTTGGGTACCGCAGTACGTGATTGGTTGACCGACAGGGGCACTCGTGGTCCGTTGGTCTGTCGTAGAAAGACTTACTGTAAACGTCTTTACTGTGCCCGTTGTAGATATTGAATTTTACCACTGAAGGGAAATCTTAGCAGCTGAGCATAAAAAGAATAGGAGCATACTGCAACGCGTGTGAAGGCCATAAACGATATTAATTTTGGAACATAAACATACAGTATATAGCTGGTCTTGGTACTTTAAAGAAAAAAATACACACCAGTATTCCATTTCTCCCTAAACATTTTAAGCATCGAAGTCTTTAACTAACGTGATACCGGAGTCAACAAGCATACTTTTAGAATTTGATTAAAAGGGAATATAATATGGAATCGCGTATGTAAAGAATTTAATAACGGTATGATTATATTCGTGTACTGCGACAGGGCTGTGTAGGGCTGTTTCGCCTCCCTGTTCATGCGAGCTGTCTTGTAGCTTACTGGTCTACCTGCCTGACTAACAACTGGCAGGTTGTGTGTTCGAATCCAGCTGGTGCTGGACTTTTCTTTTAACAAACATTTCTTCGAAAAAATAGAATAGCGATATTATGGACAATCAATTGACTTTTATATTTCAAAATATCGCAACATGATCGATTCTAAGTCATTTTTGATAACAATGAATAGTCACCTTCTTCCCTTCTGACAGCGGTTCCTGCTTCTATTGTGTGTGTGTGTGTGTGCAACGGAGTAAATTTTTATAGAGAAATGGAGGCTGGACAGTATGCGTTACAATATAAACATTTATATTGATTTAAATCGTGTTCTGATTTAAATCGCAAACGTGTGTTTAATTATGTGTTTTTTAATCATGATCAGGCTAATGCATTTCTACATTTTCTGTATGAACCAGCTTAGAGGTTCATACAGAAAGACAGCTTGTGTTTAAATTGAGTGTAAGGTAATTTATGCTTCTAAAGTCATGGTCAGTATTGCTGTACTGTGTCACATTATTTTATAGCGTTTTTATTGCGTTATTAAATCCGGTGGCGCTGTGTTAGTTTCCTGACTCACATTATTTAAACTGCGACACTGATCATTCATCTCTAAATAAACTTTATTTTATATAGCGTTTTAAGCGAATAGGTAATTAGATTGCTCATAAACCTAATCGCTTTTTCTACATAAACACAGCGTGATTGCTCTCTGAAAATGCTTTTCCTTTATATTTAGGCTCAGATTTCAACTATAGATCGTATTATTATAAACTTTCTTGGAAAAATGTATTTTATGTAAACCATGTTTGCTATTAATTCATTTAGGGCTAAAATACGTTCATTGTCTTCCAATCGAGTCGAGTTGACATTGGAAGCTTGCCACTCCTGGACTGTTAAACCAACGCATTAGCATGTTAAAGCGATTCTATTGAGGAAGGAGCCCAGCTACCACTTAACACTGTACTTCCTACTTTGAAAATACCTGTGAAACCGGTTTAATTCGTCACAGCCAGCACTCCGGCAGAGAGGGGGTTGAGTAAAGTGGAAGCAGGCGAGATTTCCAGCAAAAGACACCCCCCCCCCCCTCAAAAACCCAGTAAGCAGTAATGCTTTAAGTTGAAAATCGAGGTAGATTTTGAGGATGATAAAGAGGATAAACTGGGATGGGAGGAGGGTTTGGTTTTGCATAAGGGGCGGGATTATGATAATTGGAGGAATTTGCGAGAGTATAATGGTTTGATATATTTGATTTTGTATTGTGGTCGTTATCTATGTTTTTGGTTGGTATTATGTTTATATGGTTGTTTTTGTTGGTTGGTTGTTATTATGGTTATTAATAATACGATCTATAGTTGAAATCTGAGCAATCTAATTACTTATTAGTTTAAAACGCTATATAAAATAAAGTTTATTATTAATTTGCTAGACAGAGCGGTGAACATTATTATGCATAAGACAAAGATAATGAAATCTGTGTACGCTGTAAGGTTTTTACTTCTTGAACTTTTAAAATACACGTTTCGAACAGAAAGAAATTCTCTTCCTGGTACAGTACTGTATGTATAGCAAACCAGCACGTCTTTTTTCTCCAATCAGAGGGGTGTCAGATGGTGTCAGCCAATCACCATTCTGAAGCCCTACCATAATCTCTGGTATGGGGAGACCCCAGAATTCTGTCCCATAGTTTAGACAGATGATAGATACTTTTATTGATCCCGTGAGGGAAATAAAGTAAATCATTTTCATTTTAGGAAATTATTAAACGCTCGGTTAAAAGCAAAGGAGATTGTCTGTTATAGTGGACATAAAAACAAGAGTTCGCTGGCATTATATCCTAGAAGACACAGACCAGGAGAATGCCCGCAGCGTAAAAGAAAATGCCAGATGAACTGGGCGTTTGCCCAGCGTAGTTATAGTGGACATAAAAACAAGAGTTCGCTGGCATTATATAATTATACGAATTACACGAATATAATTATATCTTATTAATGTTGCAGTTCTTTTGCAACATGAATATAATTATATCGTTATTAATTTCTTGAGATACGCGATTCCATATTATATTCCCTTTTAATCAAATTCTAAAAGTATGCTTGTTGACTCCGGTATCACGTTAGTTAAAGACTTCGATGCTTAAAATGTTTAGGGAGAAATGGAATACTGGTGTGTATGTTTTCTTTAAAGTACCGAGACCAGCCATATACTGTATGTTTAAGTTCCAAAATTAATATCGTTTATGGACTTCACACGCGTTGCAGTATGCTCCTATTCTTTTTATGCTCAGGCACTAAGATTTCCCTTCTGCTTCCCTTCTGCTTTGTGTAAGGATGGTATCAAAAGCAATCTTAAGTGGTGAGAAAGCTGTGCTCAATGTATTTAAGGGACTTAAAAGTAAAAGGAGATGCTTCATATTGCTTGACTAATTTTAAAAACTAAGTTATAAATGCAGACGCTCCCTCGGTGCCATGCCAGGTGTAAATATCAAAATATTGTAACGCAACGGGGGCTCTGGCGGGCGCCCTTGCCGCATTAGGTCGGCCCCCCACCGTCGGGGGCTCGAACCCGGGACTCCCGCGTCTCCCTGCAGTGACCTAGCCCCGTGAGCTAAAGAGAGATCTCTCTACAGCCCAGTAGCTGTAGTCCTGCTATCACAGGGAAGGGCGGTGACGTCACCTGCTCTGGTACGCCGGCTCTTACACAGTGCCTGTCGGCCGTAAGCGTTACAATATACATACCCAACACTGCTTGTACCCATCTGTCATGCAAATAAAACACCTTGAATTGAATTGAATTGAATTGAGGGAGAGAGGGGGGGGGGGGGAGAGACATGATCAGTGTCGCAGTTTAAATAATTTTTGTAGGAGGGCTTGGACAGATTCCAAGTGCATTTTTGCAATTTACGTTGCATTGTCCAATGTTCTGTTGTAATACAGGCTAGAATACAGTTAGTCTAAGCTTTATCAGCTTATTTAAAATAAATTTTTTGAATCCCCGGCGGAACACACTCCATAGGAATCAGCGCTTTTATACAGTATATCGCCTTTAAACACATATATTTAAACACGCGTTTACGATTTAAATCAAAACGCGATTCAAATCAATATAAATGTATATTTTGTAACTCATAGGTGACTATTCATTGTTATTAAAAAGACTTAAATTCGATCATGTTGTAATATTTAGAAATATAAATTTGTTTGGTGCGAGTGAGGTTTTATTTAATCTCTGACCAAGGGAAACATTTCATTTTTTCAAAGAAATGTTTGTTAAAAAATAAAGTCATAGTTCCATGGGATTCAATCACAGACCATGTGACATGGGAGTCAGGAAACTAACACACAGCGCCACCGGATTTAATAACGCAATAAAAACGCTATAAAATAATAATAAATTATGAAACGCCCTGTTAAAAGCGAGGAAGTTTTTATGCCCATTGAAGTAAAACAAAATGCCTGACAAAGTATGGCTTGGACAGATTCCAAGTGCTTGTACAAATGTGCTAAAGAAATTATACTTTGAGTATACAGCTTGTCCAAAGTCATCCATTATTAATACTATTAGTAATATCTTCAGTAAAGGCTTTGATGCATAAATATTTCTGATAAAGGTAGGTTGTGTACTTTTGTCCAACTGAGCAATCTTGCTTTCATAAAATATACCAACATTTTAATGACTGATGATTAACATGCTGTAATACACAGTTCAAAATTAAAGGCTCAAATGCTGTACATGAGAGGTTAAGCTCCCCCTGGCGGTTTTACAAGGTGACACCGGATAGTTTCCGGCAGAGCGTCAAATGACGCGCGATTAACCGCGTGACACTGCGTGATACCGCGACACGCCCACTGGGGTATGCCGCGAAATACCTCACCCATTTTGAATGGCTGCATCTGTATAAATCCTTTTTGTCTTCCAAACTATGTGCGGTATGAAGTTGTTTTTGCTCGGAAAGTTAAACATCTAGAGGTAACAGTAATTAAAGCTGTTTGTCACAGTACCCCCTTCCTTCTTTCTCTGGCAAGCCTGGTCACCACAGCCAGGATGATATGACTGGATGGAATTTTAATAAGTGCTGACAACGTTCCAGGGAAATTCCATAATCCCAGTCACTACCACACAAACCTACTACCTTAAACCAAAAGATGAATACTACTCCATGTTTTGGTGTCTTGGCTCCCCTTAACCTTATAATAAATACTGGGTAACTTAATCGCTAGCATCATTTAAAAGGGGGTTGGGGAGGTGGTGTGCAAACAAACATTGGTATCCTAACAATCTTCCTGGCCTTTCTTATGTACTTTAATCTAAAGGCTTAATTGGCAGCAATTGTGACCAATTACCACTCTTGGATTCACTTCAGTTAACTTCAGTTATCAGCTCCAACTGTAGGATGCAATGATTAAGTCAAGTAAGTGAATAGTGAAAGCTTGGTAGAAATGCTCTTTGTACTGTGGAAAAATAAGGAATAGACCAATGAATGACACTAGAATATCCTTTATTAGCAGCATGCAAATTTTCAGACTAACGTGCATAAACTGTAATTTTCTGGGCACATGGTTAGTAATGTACTGATATCTTCATACTGTTTATTGCAGTCACACACAGAAATGCATGCAAAAAGGCAACTCACTGAATTGTACAAGTTTGGGAAAAATGTATTAATTTAATATATCAAATATGATTAATAAAAAACAGTTTTTCAAAATAAATAAAACCAATACTTTAGACCTTCAGGATGCAATATATTTAGATTAACAAATGACATTTAGATTTACAGTGCAGTCGTTTTTGTTCAATATTACCATTTCTGCAAGCTTGGAATGTTATCAATAGCTCAAAAGCTCAGCAGAGATTTTAAAGTTAACATTTAAGTTAGCTTTGGAAGAGCAGGGTCCCTGTTGCACAAGGTTATTGTAACCCTTTCTGTTCTATTCCATGCTTTTGCAAAATTTTGTCCAACTGCTTTTTTTCTTAATTTTCGCTGTTTTGAAAAACTATTGAAGGCCAAACTAGAACATCTAAAAGAGTCCTCGGACCTAGGACTTATATATACTCACAGAATTTATACTGTATTTCTAAGGTAGGAAAAGGAAGCCTTTTCAAGAGTCTTCATTTAATAAAACAGAACAAATTTCTCTGGCTTATTATAGGTCGGGATCTTGCTCCTTTTTTAATATCTGCAGCTTATAAGGAAAGATGGGGAGTAATTTTCTTTCCTATTCATTACCTTCTGGATTTATTCTGAGTGTGTGATAACCTAACTGAGCATTTCCTGGAAAATT
Organism: Lepisosteus platostomus; assembly: GCF_059453375.1. Classification (NCBI taxonomy): domain Eukaryota; kingdom Metazoa; phylum Chordata; class Actinopteri; order Semionotiformes; family Lepisosteidae; genus Lepisosteus; species Lepisosteus platostomus. The sequence goes on along the minus strand of NC_142622.1, from coordinate 21,544,150 downwards.
TAAATTTCAATTACAAAAGAAGCCAAGAAATATACTAATTTTCACTGTTTAATGTACTGAAAGAAACTGAAACCATATTTATAGATGGTTTGGCATGAAGTATTTTGTATGAATTTCCAATCAAATGTATTTTTGGTAAACATACTTCTGGGTTACCTAGGAATTTAAAGCTAGTTGTAATTAGTGATACAAAAAGACCTCACTATGTGTATCAAGGTACAGTAAACTATATGATCTGTCTCTGCATTGCTCATTTAAATTATTTTTTAAATTACTTTTCTCAGATCTCAGTTTCATTAAAGTTACTCAAGGTGTATTTAAATGCCTTTTGAAAGGGCTGTGATACAAAAGCTATTCTGTTTCTCCCTCCAAGTTAATGAACATTAGTTATTAATTCCGAACACAAATTATATTTGAGTATGAAATTTTTTTTGTCTTCTTTTCTTTTTTTCTTAAATTAATATTTAGTCACTTGCGGTAAATCCAGGGACTTTTCCTCTGAAACTATTTTGAATAAGTCTAGCCCAGCAAATCTAGAGGTTCACTCACTGAGAATGTAATTGCGGGTATGAAATACACATATAAACCCTGAGGCTGTTCAATGCATTGCAGCTCTGGAAGAGGTACTGTGATCTTTATTTCATTCACTGCAAACAGGGAAAAGTCAGCATGGACTTGTTTAACTTGTTGGAGCTCTCTGAACAAGCAACAGCGGTTATTGATACAAACAGTGATATTTTATATTTAGATTTCAGAAGTGTCATGAAACAGTTCCTCATAAAAGAATAATTTAAAGTGGATATTCAACATAATGCATAACTTTGGATAAAGAAGTAGAGAAAAGTTCACAAAAGTATAAACTATATGTATGAAATGGGAAACACTGTTCTTCAGGAAGATATGAAAAAAACATTAATATTGACACAGCATTTGCATCTTTAAGACTAAAAGCAATAAAAAGACAATATGTGTGTAATGTATGGGCATACATAGTATAGTTGGTACTAAATATCCCCGTACTTAGTATATAGTACAGAACTTGGAGTAATTTTGACATTCCTGGGCTGGGAATGGTTTGTAGCCATTCCAAACTGTTCTTACGAGTGCTTGCCTTCCAGCTGACTCTATGAGAACAAGATGGGGCCGCTTATCTGTCCAGCTATCAGGCAGCCAAACTTCCAATAAAGTTGCCAATTAATGATCATATTAAAAGCTTGATTCACTGCTAGAAGAGTGCTCTGACATTTTAGCTTCTGCAAGCTGTCCAGGCAAGCAGCTCTTCTTGAAGGCCATGTGAAACTGAACCCTAGACTCACCAGCACCGGTCAATTGGAGAAACCTGGCTGCTGCTTCCCCCCAGGAATACATCAGCACTAAATACATCACCTTGCCTTCTTGATCTCAAATAACCCAGTCAGCCTTGCCTGCCCTCTGTTTTCCTGCTCCCTTGGCTCTTCCAAAGACATATGGAAAACCCTTTTGCCCTGCACTCGGATTTTGACCTGTCAACCCAGAACAGCAGACGCTATTGTAACAAATTTATGTTATGCTAAAAATGTACAACACAGTCGTAAGAACTTTTTTATAATTTTGTTCTCAATTTTGGTCACTTTGTTTCAAGAAAGGTATGTCTGTAGTAAGGTTACATAAAAGCACAACCACACATACTGTAGATTGTACCCTGGGAAATGAAATCATGGCCACTGTGCCATGGTGCTGCCCATATGTCATACTCTAACACGCTAAAATATTTTTAGTTCTTAGCAAACGAGACTACAGGGGGACATAATTTTACATGAATTTTATAATCATTGCCCTGTGCATGTGAACAGTACATCTTATCTGGCTTTTACTACAGTAAACCACAGTAATGTTTTATATACACACAATTATCATCACATTTGAATTACACTTTTTTGTATTTCTCCAGAATTAATTAAATTTGCAATTTGATTATGCTCCCCATACACATAAGCTTTCAGTATAAATAAAATATTATCTGCTTGTACCCATACTGCAGCATTGTCTTTGCACATTTCAGTTGTTCTTTTAATATATCTTTTGCCATCATTACACAATACCTATTGTGGTGTCGCTGGGGGAAAATAGGTGTATTTCCCTTCGTAAGATCAAAGGTACTGATGTATCGGGCGTTGCCTAATCGCTCAATTAATTCATCAATACGGGGCATGGGGTATGCATCGAACAGCAAGATCTCATTTAACCGTTTGAAATTGTTACAAAATCGAACAGTTCCATCCGGCTTGGGGATCAGAACTATCGGGCTTGCCCACTCGCTATGGGATTCTTCTATTATACCCATCTCTAGCATCTTTTCCACCTCTTCTTTAATCAATTTCCTTTTAGCTTCAGGTACTCGATACGGGGGTAGTCTTACCTTCTTCCCTGGTTCCGTGGTAATCTTATGTTGTAAAAGATGGGTGCAACCAGGTGTCAGGGAAAAAACAGCTTTGTTTTGGGACAGGAATTCTTGTAGTTCCTGTTTCTGAGCCAGAGCCAGGTCTCCCACGGCTACAGCTTCCATTTCTTCTTCCAACGGGTCAGGGGAAAAGTGAGTGAGCAGAACTTCGGTCCCATGCCATTTCTTCAATAAATTGATGTGGTAGATTTGATGCTGCCGTCTTTGGTTATGCTGCTTGACCTTATAGTTGACCTGTCCCATCTTTTCCACCACCTCATAAGGACCCTGCTAGGAGGCCAAGAATTTACATTCGGGGGTCGGAACTAATACCAGTACTTTATCACCTGGTTAAAATTCTCTCGCAATAGCTCCCCTATTATAAACTTGTTTTTGTTGAGCCTGTGCTTTTTCCAGGTTTTCTTTCACAATGGGAACAATAAAGTTTATTCTCTCTCTCATTTGTTCCACTTGTTCGATGATTAAAGGTGATTAAAAATTCTGTGGGGTTGGGTTCCCAAGTTCCTTGACCACGTCTAATAGGCCCCGTGGTTTTCGAGAGTATAGCAATTCAAATGGAGAAAAACCGGTTGAGGCCTGTGGCACTTCTCGTTCCGCGAACATGAGATACGAGCACCTGATCCCAATTTTTCCCATCCTTTTGCATAGCCTTCCTCAGCATGCTTTTCAGGGTCTTATTAAAACGTTCGACTAGCCCGTCTGTTTGAGGGTGATAGACCGAGGTTCGGATCTGGTGTATTCCAAGTAGCTTGCATAAGTCTTGCATGACTTTAGACATGAAAGGAGTTCCTTGATCAGTTAAGATCTCTTTAGGAATTCCGACCCGAGCAAACAGTTGTACTAGCTCCCTAGCTATATTTTTGGCGGTGGCAGCTCTCAACGGAATGGCTTCAGGGTACCTTGTAGCATAGTCCACTCTCACTAAAATATACTGGTGACCTTTGGTGGTTCGGATCAGGGGCCCCACCAAATCCATCCCAATCCGTTCAAAGGGGGTTTCAATTATTGGGAGGGGAATCAAAGGGTTTCTATAATAAGGTTGTGGAGCAGTTTTCTGACACTTCGGGCATTCCCGACAGTACTTCTCAATGGCCTTATAGATCCCTGGCCAAAAGAACCTAGAGAGTAGTCTCTCGGACGTCTTCTTCACCCTTAGGTGTCCACCCAGGAGATGGCTATGGGCCAAGTTAAGGAGCTTCATCTGGTAGGCCTGGGGAATCAGGAGTTGTTCCACTTCTTCCTGTCCCTTCTGCTGCACCTGATAGAGGAGATTATTTTTTATCATGAAATAGGGGTAACTCAATGTACTAGGATCAGTATACCACTTCCCATCGATTTTCCTGACATGTCCCCACGCATGCTTCAAATTTTCATCTTCTAATTGGGCCGTTCCAAACCTACCATGATGTTTGGGTGGCTCCAAGTCCGGTAAATCCATATTTATAAATTAATCTCCAAGTCCAGCTCCTCCTTCTTGTGGGTCCGTCTCATCTGGGGCATCATTAGGGGCGTCACCTCGACCTTCCGGACAGGGCATTGGTCTTCGCCTAGCTGTTTGCAAAGTGTTCCAAATTTGGAGGAAGTGGGGACCGTCTCGTCCCAGTACCACAGGGTAAGGCAACTGCTCAACCACTCAGACAGTTGAATGGTAGGTCCCCTGTTCCGTAGAGATGCTAACTTCTACCGTCGGATAGACCTTGGTATCCCCGTGAATGCAAGTAATGGGTATCCCCTCTGTTCCCCGGATCTCCAGTTCTCCAGGAAGTATTGTAGGGGTCACCAGGGTCACAGTACTGCTGGAGTCCAACAAGGCCTCGACGGGTTCTCCCCCATCTCAATTTTCGTAAGATGGGGATCCTCACAGGTTGGGACCCGTGCTGTAAGGTAGTTACACTTGGCTTCATCTCTGGGGTCTACCTGCATGGGTTCGGACAGGCCGGGGGCAATGGCTGGCTAAGTGCCCTTCTTCCTGACAATTAAAACATTGTCGGGTTTCTTTCAATGGTCGGGGCCTGGAGTCTGATCTTTCCCGAAGGGGTTTCTTAAACTGTATAGGTCCTCGAAAATCATTGTACTTAATCGGCTGATACTTCATCTCAGTTTCCAGACTCTTGGGGTTTCTTCTCTCCTCTTTTCGAAAGTCCCCCTTTTCCTCCCTAATCAAGGCCTCTGTGGCATGGTGTCTGTCCACTAAGTCCATTGCCTGATCTCGTGTCTGGGGATCCCCATCACTCACTTTCCTTTTCAGGTGAACAGGCAGACTCCTTACAAAGTGATCCAACACCACCCTTTCTACCACCTGTCCTGGGTTTAATTCTTCTGGCTGGAGCCATTTCTTTGCCAGATGTACCAGGTCAAACATCTGAGACCTCGTAGGCTTGTGATTTGGTATCTCCAATTGTGTAACCGGACCGCTCGTATTGCCATGGTTACCCTTAGTCTTGCCAAAATCTCCTTTTTCAGAGTCTCATAAGTCTCGGCATCTTCTTCTTTTAAATCATGATAGGCCTTTTGGGCTTCTCCAATTAAATAAGGCGCTACTCTCCCGGCCCATTGCTCCTTGGGCCATGCATTTCGAGATGCAGTTCTTTCAAATGTGGTTAAATAAGCCTCCACATCATCAAGTTCTGTCATCTTTTGTAGCCCAATTTGTTCAGCCTGAACGTGTCTCTCCCTGTCTGACGGATTTCTTCCCCTAATCTGTGCAATTCTCCGAGTACTAATTTTTGCTCCTCTATAATTCGTTCGTTAGTTTCGCTTTGAATTTGATTCGCCTCCCGTTGCGCTTGGATAGCTTCTTGCTGTCCTTTTAATGCCTGAAATTGGGCGAGGGTGGCCTGGGACAATTGCTGTATTAATTGTTCCATGTTTGTTTTTTTTTTCCACACACGCAAAGCAAAACCCACACACACACAAAAAAAAAAACTTGCTTTCTCCGATTCTCAAACCCGAGCGGGAGCTGCCCGCACCCTCCACCAATTGTGGTGTCGCCGGGGGAAAATAGGTGTAAAACAGATTTAACTCACACCACACTGTACTTCTGTGTTCTTCGTCCGTATGTCTCTCCAAATCCGTTCCGCAATCCGTTGCCAGTATCCTTAAACGAGCCAAGTTCCCAAATCCGTATGTCCACACTACTCTGCACCGTATCCAAAACCGTAATCCGTAATCTAAGTCAAAACCCGTATCCAATAGTCCGTTATTCTTAAATTCCTTCCAGTACACTCCTAAATCTCTCCTTCCTCCAAAACGCTTTCACCTTATCGGCTTCCGCGCCGGCTCACTGCTTCTGGTGCATTTATATTCCGTTTCCTGACTCAGCTCACCTTTGTCTCATTGTTTCGACGCATAGATGTTTTCCAACAGCGGGTCAGCTGGTTATCCTTGGCGGCCATCTTGCCTAGGTCTATATCTAGTATATCCAGCGTTTCGCTACGGAAATACCGGTTATAAATGACCCTTCCCCTGGTCCCTCTTACATTATCTAAAAACACAAATGTTTCTTTTGTCTTATTTTTCAATGCCTTATTTTCCCAAACTTTGAATTAAGGTTTATAGTTTCCCAAAGTGTCCAGGCTTTTTTAAGACAAATGGGAATCATGCAGATAATACTCACTGTTACATGGAAATCAATTAATTCATAATAAATTCCAAAATAAATTAAATCAATATGTGGAATGTGCAGTATAATATCACTGCATGCAGAACTTTGTCATTTTTGTGTGTTGTTTATAACTGATTGGAAGTTTGTTTATCTGTTTTCATCTTGGTGTAATAACCCAAGAATCTGGTCCAAAAGTATTCTGAAGAGTGATAAAAAGGATACAAAATGATGAAGATCATGCAGTTGCATTGCAGTTCAGTTTATGATTATGTGCATACCAAATATTGAAATAGTGTTGCAAGTAACATATAGCTCAATTGAAATTAAATATATGCTTTGAGTATTGCCATTCATTGGATATGTGTATGTCTATTTTTATTGAAAATGTCTGTTCATGAAAGTTAGTCAATTGATTCTTAAATCTGCGTCTGATGCTGGATGATACCTTCTATAATGATTTAACAGAAGAGACGTTACTGAGAGTCTACAAAATCTAATAGAGATTGTGGACAACAGTACAACTGTGTTGGCTGCCTGCTCTTGTTTATTTGTATTCTTGCTAGCTGTATAGTGGTTATGGAAATTGATTACAAACACTTGAATCTGTCCCTTAAAAAGTCATTTTAGGATGCAAGGAGATATCAAATTGAAGATCAAATTACAGTATGTGTTCAGTTTTTTTCTTTTCTCAGTGGATAGTGGATTATTCCCAGTTTCCCCCTTTCTCTTTTTTACACATTAGTACAGACATTCACATATAACCACAGTTCATGGTTCTGAAAAATCCATTGAGAATAATAATGTGGTTTCAAGATTAATTGCTGCAGCTCTGTTGTACACAATGAAATACTTAACTTTAAAATATGCATGGAGAATGAGAAAAGGCCTTCTGAAAATAAAGTGACTGAAAAGAAACATTACATGCCAGCAGCCCTATCACCCTGCAACTCACAACTGGCAACCCACTGAAGCTAAGCAGGTGTGAGGTCAGTACCTGGATGAGAGACCTCCTGGGAAAAACTAAGGTTGCTGCTGGAAGAGGTGTTAGTGGGGCCAGCAGGACCCTGCCGTCCATGTGGGTCCTAATGCCCCAGTATAGTGACGGGGACACTATACAGTAAACAGGTGCCGTCCTTCGGATGAGATGTAAAACCGAGGTCCTGACTCTCTGTGGTCATTATAAATCCCAGGGCGTTTCTCGAAAAGAGTAGGGGGTGTTACCCCGGCGTCCTGGTCAAATGTCCCATTAGCCCTTACCAATCATGGCCTCCTAGTAATGCCCGTCTATGAATCGGTGTGGTGAGCATTCTGGCGCACTATAGCTGCCGTTGCATCATTCATGTGGATGGCTGCACATTGGTGGTGGTGGAGGGGAGTCCCCATTACCTGTAAAGCGCTTTGAGTGGAGCGTCCAAAAAAGCGCTACAGTATATAAGTGTAAGCAATTATTATTATTATTATTATTATTATTATTATTATTATTATTATTACTCCCTTTCAAAATAATTATTATTACTAATAGCTGGATCATTTAATGACCACCCTCCAGATGGCTGTGCCCCAAGGTACTGTAGTATTAGACATGCAATCAGGTTAACACCTGAATAAATAACACAGAGTAACTTGATTAGCTATAGTTAAATAGGGTGAAGAGTTATTTTAATCAATTTCTAATAATGATAAAACAAGCTGACGAATATAAAGGTAATGCATAATTAATAGTTTGGCGTTAAGTCTCCTGGCTGAGGAAATGACAGTACCGGCTGAAGAGTATCACCATCACAACCCCTCTTATGTACAAGGAATGAACCAGGGAGGCAGCTGCAAGGGGGCAGTCGGGGTGGAGAGAGGAGAGCTAGAACTCAGCCTCCTCCTGAACGTTTGTTAAATCATACCATTATTACCATAGAAATTATTTCTTCCTAATAACACAATGTCCACCCACTTCCCCTTAAACATAAAAACTGGTACTACTTAATTTTGACATTTTTGTAAATGTTCACTTTTCCACAGCAAAAGCATTAGTACAGTACTTAGCCACAAAAGAGAAATGGTATTACTGGTCAATTGCTTCTATTCTGAGGGACCGCAAACCATCAGCACTCCATTACTGCCCCTGTAATGTTTGTCAACAAGCACAACCAGTGGCTGGTTGTTCTAGTGTTATTATATTAATATTCAGTTTCTGAAATTTCAAATTTTACCTCATAATCTTATCTGACCTTTAGAAGCTTCATTTAATTTAAATTTAATATTTAAGAGGAAGGTGAATGCGTGCAATATACAACTTAACAACTTGCCTCCCCCAAGGGATAATAAAGACTCTCTCTATATTCTTCATAATTGTACTTATTTCTTTATTATGAAAATACAGTACCTTGAAAAATGATTCACTCTCATCCAGTGATGTCTAAATATTTTGTTTGTGTTCTAACTGAAGACATTATGGGTGCTTCAAAAGCTATAAACACCTTGACTCAGGGGAGTGAATACTCATGTGATCAACATAGTTTAGTTTTAGATTCATATGTGCTGTTTTTGATGATGTTTCCAATACGTATGCACAACAGTTTTCAGTTTGAGCATTCAAGTTAATTAAAATAATTTATAAAATATTGAAGTTGTGTTCTAACTCCAATTAATACAAATCTTTTACTTTACTACAAATATTATAATGATCTAAATACAAGTACTTTTGTGAGGAAATCCTTAAGGAGACAGTAGATGGGTTTACAATCTAAAGCAAAGTAGCATGAAGCCCTCATGTTCATACAACCATTTGTTTGACTACTGTTCTCAGTAATGGTATCCCTGATCATTAACCACTCTATAAATGAATATCTGCATCAATCTCTCCTACAATCTAAAGTTAATAAAGACACAAGCATGCCAAAGGAACCCAAGATGTGTTGTACTTTAATTCATCTTTCTTTAAAAATGAAGCCTTCAGAAAATTAAAATGTTCCCACAGTGAGTTGTTAGCTAACACAGAGTTTCACTGAAAAAAAAACAAATTTCTATATCTGTTATGTGAGTCTGAGATTTATTTGTTTAAATCTGTTATGCCTAAGTGGATCAAAACCAGCAATAAAACCTAGATATATTAGCTTTGCTGCTTAGAAGTACTGTACATTTTAAGATGTTTATGTGGATCCATCATGCTAGGTTGTAGCATTTACTTGACTTTGTTTTGAGAAAGATGCTTTCTGTGATGCTTATTTTCATAATTGTGTATGTTTATGAAGTGACATAAAAACAAATGCCAGCCATCACTTTATTTGACAGAGTGTTTAACAAATGGAGAAACAAATAATTTGATGAAGCTGACCTGAAAGGTCTTTGCAAAAGGAATTACACATTAACACATACTGTATCTGTTTTACAGTAAGTCTCTTTCAGGCACAAACAGAGTTGTAAATGACTGCACACTTTTCTATTTTGCAATTAACATCACCTGCCAGATATATTTTTTTTACATAAACACACCTCAAGGCAGAAATTAGAAACAGAAAGACTAAAGGAGAGGAAAATAATAGCGGATCGATCTGTGTCTGTGGTGTGCCCATGAATGTAGCTGCAGGAGACATCTGCAGGAACTGTGCCTAAGAATCATGCATACTGTGTAAACTATGAGGGAGGAGGAGAATGTGCTCATGTGCTTCAGCAGCCTTCACATTCAGATATCTGATTAAGAATGCAGTGAAATATTGTAACATTGTATTTTTACAGTATTTCAACAAATACTGAAATACTGAGAAGCATTACATATGCTTCATGAGTATTTGACATAACATTGTGCGTTTTTGAACCATTTGTGTTAGCTGTATTTTTAATGCTTTACAGCATACAGTATAATGCATCATTAATTTATCAAATTGAAATGCTTGAACTCTTTGGGAATTATCCTTTTCTTTTGTGAATACTAGCAATTATGCTTATATTATCTATATTTGTATATCCCACTTATATACATCTGTATTTATACTGTATCTAGATACATTGCAAATATAGATAAAATACTGTGTATACAGTATACATGTACATTTATACTAGACCTTTAACTAGACCTGTTTTTAATCTTCTATCATCGCAGCATTGAGAAGTCATGTCTTTGGGTTTGATTGTACACATTGGGCTCCTGCCAGTACCAAGAAAAAAAAATATTTCTAATAACAGCAGATTACATTTCTCTGAGAGTCCTGTGCAGTGTTTTGTATGGATTCAGTTCAGTGCCTGGCCTTGTTAATTCTCTCCTCTTTCCCTAAGCATCTCATTCATTATCTATTTAAAAGCAGGTACTTATGAGCACTTAAACATTGAGTATATCAAATACATCACCCACTGAATCATATCAGACATGTCCATTTAAAAAATTAATCAAGATTACATGCCATACACAATTACATTAACAGACAAAGGAAAAGCTGCAACTACATCAAAGAAGCCATTATAGTTCAAGTTTTTGGAGACAGTGAGACAAATACATTTACAAATATAAGAGTAATTGAATAAACTTTGTAAGTGAAATTACAAGGTATGTTAAAGTGGATGGCTTTGTTGTATATTTCCTGCATATTTAATCTTTCTATTCAAATAAAAAAAATGGTTTGGACAATTAGTAAGTCTGAACAAAACATTAAAACAAATACCCCTTGAAATATTTGGAGCTCTTAAAGAATGAGCTTTTTTAAAAGAATCATGTGGGGAAACTGCATTTCTGGATATACAGTTTTCTGAAACGAGGTTTTGCAAAAGCCTTTATGGTATAATTTTTTGGAGAAGATTCTTGAAGATACACGTGTGTTTGGAAACTAGTAAGCAGTTTAACTGCCCACATACTGTACTTATAGAGGGGGAAATATGAAGAAGTCTAGTTATAAGCTCACAGAAGAGAATAGGCTTTTGTTTTTGTGGTTTGGATTTTTTCCTTGCACTATTAAGAGCATAGTTTTACCTAGGGATTTTGTGATTGCTGGTTTTGCGTAAACCAGCCTATTTTAAAGATCCTATTATGTCTCTCTGTCCTTAGCCATGCCACAATAGCCATAGTATACATTTACAACATGTGTACACACTGACATATTCACACTTATTCAGTCCCTGTTGAACAGGGACATTTAGAAAACTGTTTAATTTATTTTCTAATGCCACCTCCCCTCGTGGTTGTGAATATCACCAGCTGGATTAAAAATAAATTCATATTTAAATGAGTAATCAAAAGTATTTTTAAGACATTTTAAGTATTTAAAAATAAATGGTGACAGCAAAGTTAATGAATGTCAAGAACCATTGTCTTGAACTTGACCTTGATGTCACATTTGCGTTACACATTACAATAAAATTTAAAAACATAAAAGAATAATTTTGTGAATTAGGACAAAATATAATAGTACCTGTATGTACTGTATATGAAATGTACAATGGAACATGGGACAGTTCTTTCTCCATTCCTCTTCACCCTCTATACTTCGGACTTTAAGTACAACTCAAAGTCATGCCACCTGCAAAAGTTCTCAGATGACTCTGCAATTGCGGGATGTATCAAGGGTGAGCAGGAGGAGGAGTACAGAGGACTGGTCAGCAGCTTTGTGGAGTGGTGTGGGGTGAACCACTTGGAACTGAATGTTACAAAGACAAAGGAACTGGTGGTAGATTTCAGGAGGAAAAAGGTCAAACCTACTCCTGTCTACATCCATGGGAGTGGCGTGGAGATGGTGGACTCGTACAAGTACCTGGGAGTGCACATCGACGATAGACTGGAATGGTCTAAGAACATCGAGGCCATCTATAAGAACGGACAGAGCCGACTTTACTTCTTGAGGAGGCTCAGGTCCTTCAATGTGTGTAGTAAGATGCTACACATGTTTTATCAGTCGGTGGTAGTGAGTGCCATTTTCTACGCAGTGGTGTGCTGGGGCTCTGGGATTAGAGCAGTAGATTCCAAAAGGCTGAACAAGCTCATCAGGAGAGCAAGCTCTGTCATTGGGTCTGACCTGGACCCCTTGGAGGTAGTGGCTGAGAGGAGAATGATGTCCAAACTAGAGGCCATCATGGACAACTTCTCCCATCCCCTCTATGACAGGCTTGCAGGAATGAAGAGCACGTTCAGCAATAGACTGATTCATCCACGGTGCGACAGGGAGCGCTACAGGAGGTCATTCTTGCCGTCTGCCATAAGACTGTACAACGCATCCACCTTGCGTCTTGGCAGAGGCAACAGCGACAGTGACCTGTTTCTGGACTAAACGCATATACACATCTACTGCTACATCTGTTCTCTTTCTTTTTCTTTTTCTTTTTCCCGTTTACAACCACTTTTGTGCAATATATGCCAGGGACCTGTGCAATACATTTATATTTATATTTATATCTATGGTTACATCTATATTTATCTTCATACGTGTGATACGATTTTCTGTGTACTGTTCTGTTCTAGTTTCCTCTTGTGTGTCCGGACTGTGAGTAAGTCTTGTACTGTATTGTATGTATTGTACTATTATTATATAATTTGTTACACTGTGGCTGTGTTGTGTGTGTTAAGCTGCTGTTGCACTGCAATTTCCCTCACGGGATCAATAAAGTATCTATCTATCTATTTTATCTTTTAATATTTACTTTAACAGTAAGACATTGATATTACATGAAATAATTCAAATATTTTGCAAAGCAAGAATGTGAACAAGTCTGAATTTGTTTACCATCAATCATTTATCAAAACTTTTTTTTACTACAACCATAAAACTGAATTCTAAATAGGTTCTGCTGGTGATAAAATAGTATAGTATATGTTTCTTTCACAGACAGCATCATTATTTTGTGAAATATGTTCATCTGCCAGTTATGAGATCACAACTTTGACAGGGAACTTTCTTCAAGTAAACATTCACCTTTTTAGACAAATATTAAAAATACCATTTGTAACTTAACCTCATTATCAAGGTGCTGTTAAGTGAACAAAATTGATCTCAGACTCAATGAAACTTTCTAATCTTTTCAATGATGGCTTAATCAATATTACTGTACGTTAATTTTCAAACCTTTGCCTACTAGCCAGTAATCGAACTTTCCCTCCATCTACTCTTATTATCTACATTGTCGTTTCTCCTTCACTTGTTGTGTGGTGCCTGTGATCAATTTAATTTTATGCCTGTCAATTCTACGCCTGCTTTCTTTGTGTGCATCATTAAATCACCAGGATTGCACTGTTTCAAATAAATCTCAAACAAAATCACTTCACTAGATGCAGCTCATTTGTCATCATTATTTCTCATTTACAAGGAAAAATGCTGATGTCTTTCCTTGTCAAAGAGGCTATCTAATTATGAATCAGTTTCCTGTTTCACTTTCAGCATTAAAACTGGTCAACTGCTGCCTGGCTAGAAGCAAATATGTCCTCAAACCCACTAATTAAAAAGTCCTTCTAGTGTAAGAAAAGCATTTGAGCATAAAAAAATAAATTATTTTAAATTTTACACCATAGCTGATTTCAAAGTCTGTTGCAACTCCTTATAAAATTCTGTCCAAAAATCTAGACAGTAGAATTCTGAATATTGCAGTTGGCATCACCATGTTTTCGCTTTGCTCAAAGCCACTTTTTGTTTGTTACCTTACATTCCAAATATTTTGATCCATAAAGCAAATAGAAATTGGATATAAATAATAATATTTTAAAGATAGATATCTGACAAAATTATTCCACACATTAAAGCCAGCATTCCAGAAACACTTGATCCTCTCCGTTTTGCCTATCGCACAGAGAAGTCTGAAGAAAATATCCCAGCATCCACGGATCCTCCCCAACTTCTACAGATATATGGTGGAGAGCAATCTGACCAGCTGCATCACAGTCTGGTTTGGCAACTGCACCGCATCTGACCGTAAGGAACTGCAGGAGGTGGTCAAAACTGCCCAACACATCATGGGCAGTGCCTTACCATCCGTCCAGGAAATCTACAACACCAGAAGTCTGAAAAAAGCCAAAAAAATTATGTCTGACCCCAGTCATAACTTGTTTGTCCCCCTACCATCTGATAGAAGGTTCTGGACGCTCTAGTCGCACACAACTAGACTCCAAAATAGCTTCTTCCCCAGAGCCGTCAAGCTGGTGACGCCCCCACTCCCTCCCACCATACTATGATCTCTACTCACTTCTTCCTGGACCCACAATGACTGTACTCCAACACCATTACATACACGACAAAAGAATGTAAGCCAAAATTGTACTTACAACTGTACTTGTTGTACTCTTTATTAATCACCATATTATTTTTGCACTGTTCGCCAAATAACTTTTGCACTGTTTTTGTCCTGTTTGTATACTTTCTTTGTTTGTGTATTTGCACAGTTTTTGACGATTTTACACTAGCACCATACTGTTGTTTACACTGTTATTGTAATTGTATTACTATCTATTGTCTTGTCTTCTGTACTGTTTATATACTGCACCTGATAGATTGTAGAACAATTAGAGTGGTGAGACTTCAAACTAGATATGCATTGTACAAAGAAGTTAATCTCTTGAAAGAGTTTTTACACTATTAAAAAATAAGGGATATTCTGGTTTCAAATAAACAGATTTTAACCTATGATTAAAATAAAATCTCTTCTTAATTTTAACCCAATTAAAACCTTTTTATGGACTGTGATCTAATTCTGTGATGAGTACAGATGCAGCCATTCAAAATGGGTGAGGTATTTCGCGGCATACCCCGGTGGGCGTGTCACAGTATCACGCGGTATCACGCGTTTCACGTGTGTCACGTGACTAACTATCCGGCGTCGCCTTGTAAAACCGCCAGGGGGAGCTTAACCTCTCATGTACAGCATTTGAGCCTTTAATTTTGAACTGTGTATTACAGCATGTTAATCATCAGTCATTAAAATGTTGATATATTTTATGAAAGCAAGATTGCTCAGTTGGACAAAAGTACACAACCTACCTTTATCAGAAATATTTATGCATCAAAGCCTTTACTGAAGATATTACTAATAGTATTAATAATGGATGACTTTGGACAAGCTGTATACTCAAAGTATAATTTCTTTAGCACATTTGTACAAGCACTTGGAATCTGTCCAAGCCATACTTTGTCAGGCATTTTGTTTTACTTCAACGGGGCATAAAAACTTCCTTGCTTTTAACAGGGCGTTTCATAATTTCTAGCTACGAGAATGATTTACAATGCGACACCTATCATTCAACTAGAGCTTAAAATATCACAAGGAAAAATACACACCGGTATTCCATTTCTCCCTAAACATTGTAAGCTTCGAAGTCTTTAACTAACGTGATACCGGAGTCAACAAGCATACTTTTAGAATTTGATTAAAAGGGAATATAATATGGAATCGCGTATCTAAAGAATTTAATAACGGTATGATTATATCCGTGTACTGCGGCAGAGCTATGTAGGGCTGTTTTGCCTGCCTGATCATGCGAGCTCTCTTGTAGCCTACTGGTCTAGGTGCGTGACTACCAACTGGCAGGTTGTGTGTTCGAATCCAGCTGGTGCTGGAGTTTTATTTTAACAAACATTTCTTCGAAAAAATAGGTAAGCGATATTATGGACAATCAATTGACTTTTATATTTCAAAATATCGCAACATGATCGATATTTGCGATATTTTGAACATATCTTCCCTTCTGACAGCGGTTCCTGCTTCTATTGTGTGTGTGTGTGCAACAGTAAATTTTTATAGAGAAATGGAGGCTGGACAGTATGCGTTACAATATAAACATTTATATTGATTTAAATCGTGTTCTGATTTAAATCGCAAACGCGTGTTTAATTATGTGTTTTTTAATCATGATCAGGCTTATGCATTTCTACATTTTCTGTATGAACCAGCTTAGAGGTTCATACAGAAAGACAGCTTGTGTTTAAATTGAGTGTAAGGTAATTTATGCTTCTGAAGTCATGGTCAGTATTGTTGTACTGTGCTGTACTGTGTCACATTATTTTATAGCGTTTTTATTGCGTTATTAAATCCGGTGGCGCTGTGTTAGTTTCCCGACTCACATTATTTAAACTGCGACACTGATCATTCATCTCTAAATAAACTTTATTTTATATAGCGTTTTAAGCGAATAGGTAATTAGATTGCTCATAAACCTAATCACTTTTTCTACATAAACACAGCGTGATTGCTCTCTGAAAATGCTTTTCCTTTATTTTTAAAGTAGGCTCAGATTTCAACTATAGATCGTATTATTATAAACTTTCTTGGAAAAATGTATTTTATGTAAACCATGTTTGCTATTAATTCATTTAGGGCTAAAATACGTTCATTGTCTTCTAATCGAGTCGAGTTGACATTGGAAGCCTGCCACACCCGGACCGTTAAACCAAAGCATTAGCACGTCAAAGCCCATTGAGCCAGTATTGGCTTTAGTATCCCCCCCTTCTCCCCTCAATTCAATTCAATTCAAGGTGTTTTATTTGCATGACAGATGGGTACAAGCAGTGTTGGGTACTGTATGTATATTGTAACGCTTACGGCAGACAGGCACTGTGTAGGAGCCGACGCACCAGAGCAGCGCCTGCAATTTTTATATTTATAACTTTTTAAAATTAGTCAAGCAATACGAAGCATCTCCTTTTACTTAGTGCCTGAGCATACTGCAACGCGTGTGAAGCCCATAAACGATATTAATTTTGGAACTTAAACATACAGTATATGGCTGGTCTCGGTACTTTAAAGAAAACATACACACCAGTATTCCATTTCTCCCTAAACATTTTAAGCATCGAAGTCTTTAACTAACGCGATACCGGAGTCAACAAGCATACTTTTAGAATTTGATTAAAAGGGAATATAATATGGAATCGCGTATCTCCAGAATTTAAAGACCAGACAATCGCAAACTCGTTTTCAATAAAATTATTTTATTCATTCAGCAGTTTGTGAGAGGGACATCCAGCAGGGAGAGACACACACACCGGTTTTCATTGACAACATTGTTTTTTTTTCCAATTCCTCTTGTCTAACAGGAATGTTTTGTTTGTGGACAGACTGTTAGACAAGAGGAAAAGACCGCCTCCTCCTACGAAGCATTTCGTTGATCCGATCACGAATTCTTTTCCAGTCGTACGCAGCAAGGGTTGAGAATCTCCGATTCACCATCGTACTAATGGTTTCCCGGAGATTGGGTTAAAAAAAAACAAAAAACATACTAACAACTGTGCCATCCTACTCCTTAGTTAATACATTTTATTATTCATAAACAGTTAACATTGTTAGCAAAATATTTTGAATTATATTTAACCCTATTTTTTCTTTAGTTTTGTATTTAACTTATTATATGATAGTCAGACTTAATGTATATTTGAACAATGAAAATATATTTTTACAAGATTTTACATTAAGCACTTAAAATTAATATGGTTAATAATAGTAAACTGTAACATGCTGTAACAAGATCGGTTAAACTGCGAAGAAAATGCTTTCAGAGAAAATGTTTCAACCAAACCTGTTCCCACACACCCCGCCCCCACTACCATTAGAATATACACAAACATTTTAGCGTTTCATTCTGAGCAGAAGACCCTCACACCTGAAGAGTGCTTGCTGTGATGAATTAAACCGGTTTTTTCAGGTTTCAATCACAGACCATGTGACATGGGACTCAGTAAACTACAGTAACACCGTATTTGATAACGCTTTAAAAACGCTATAAAATAATGTGACTTGGCACAGAACAAGTTTACAGCACAGTACAAAGATAAATGCTGACCATGACTTTAGAAGCATAAATTGCCTTACACTCAATTTAAACACAAGCTGTCTTTAGCCCTCTAAGCTGGTTCATACTGTTGTAACAGAAGAAATAAGGTTCTTGATCCCGAGATGAAGTAAAACAGATGAGTTTATTGCATGCAAGGAACAATAAAGCCGAAGTCTTGTTTCCCGCAAGAAACAACAAAACCGAAGTATTGTTCAACGTACTGTTACAAACTTTTGGGTTATATAGTGTTTTCTTCTCCGTTTCTGACGTCACTCGGTCTGATGGTAAAGAGGGGGGTTCATGGTATTTGGCCAGTTTACGATGTTCTGGGCAAATGGTCAGTTTAACATTACACCCAGGGGGGTTCCTAGTTTAACATTACACCCAGGGGGGTTCCTAGCTTGCATCTGCAATCCTTATCAGTTAACCCCCTTTCCTGCCATAAACCCCAGCTTGTGACTTGGAAGTCTAAACCCCCTACAGAAAGGATTAAATTCAAACCCCCGTCTTCACATCTTTCTTCAATACAGAAATGTAGAGATCTAGGCTCAGAACACACAGCTTCATTAGCGAATACATATGCAGGACAACTAGAGAAGACGTTTTACAGAGGATGGATTTTTAGAAACATCCCATCAGACATCCCATCATATTCACAACGTGAAATCTAGAAAATAATATTATGTAACCAAAATCCGCAATATGGAAACAGAACCTGTGTAATTGTTGATAGATGATGTACTCGTAACATTTTTTCAAGACGAACTACAACATTTAAAAAATGACTTGTATGTACTTGATATCTCTAATCAATCCACGGGTCCCAGCACAAAACGAAAGTAAAACGCATACCGTTTCGCGCTTCTTATTGCTCAAAAGTAATTTGACCGTATGAAATGCATAATATAAACCTAGAAACATATACGTGAGCAGTACTTAAGCACTGTAGTATCGGTGTTAAGACATACAGTACCTCTCAAATACTGTAAATCAAGTTAAAAATATCTCAAGACCGATTCTGGTCGTAATAAAACCATGCAAGGGATTTTTTATGTCCGTTGCAGTTCTTTTGCAACATGAATATAATTATATCGTTATTAATTTCTTGAGATACGCGATTCCATATTATATTCCCTTTTAATCAAATTCTAAAAGTATGCTAGTTGACTCCGGTATCACGTTAGTTAAAGACTTCGAAGCTTACAATGTTTAGGGAGAAATGGAATACCGGTGTGTATTTTCTTCTTTAAAGTACCGAGACCAGCCATATACTGTATGTTTATGTTAAGATTTCCCTTCAGTGGTAAAATTAGATATGAATATTCAATACTTAAACGGGCACAGTTAAGACATTAAATATACATATACATATTGTATACAGTACAGTTTGCATACGGTAATATGTTTATGTTACGCGATTAAAAAATAAATAATTAAAACTGGAAGGTCCAGCACCACCATTATGTTTATATGGTTGTTTTTGTTGGTTGGTTGTTATTATGGTTATTAATAATACGATCTATAGTTGAAATCTGAGCCTAAATAAAAAGAAAAAGCAAGTGATTAGGTTTATGAGCAATCTAATTACTTATTCGTTTAAAACGCTATATAAAATAAAGTTTACTATTAATTTGCTGGACAGAGCGGTGAACATTATTATGCATAAGACAAAGATAACGATTCTGATCAGTTTAGAAATCTGTGTACGCTGTAAGGTTTTTACTTCTTAAACTTTTAAAATACACGTTTTGAATAGAAATAAATCCTCTTCCTGGTAGTGTGTATAGCACACCAGCACGTCTTTTTTCTCCAATCAGAGGGGTGTCAGATAGTGTCAGCCAATCACCATTCTGCGTTGGGTAGCAACGGGTGACTGTTCTCAGGCGGAACATGTAAACAGCTTAATGTTCGTGTTAAATAATTTTTTTTAATTCAATTAAACGGGCACAGTTAAGACATTAAATATACATATACATACTGTATACAGTACAGTTTGCATACGGTAATATGTTTATGTTACGCGATTAAAAAATAAATAAATAAAAATGAAAAGTCCAGCACCAGCTGGATTCGAACACACAACCTGCCAGTTGGTAGTCACGCACCTAGACCAGTAGGCTACAAGACAGCTCGCATGAGCAGGTAGGCGAAACAGCCTTACACAGTCCTGCCGCAGTACACGGATATAATCATACCGTTATTAAATTCTTTAGATACGCGATTCCATATTATATTCCCTTTTAATCAAATTCTAAAAGTATGCTTGTTGACTCCGGTATCACGTTAGTTAAAGACTTCGAAGCTTACAATGTTTAGGGAGAAATGGAATACTGGTGTGTATTTTTTTCTTTAAAGTACCAAGACCAGCCATATACTGTATGTTTACGTTCCAAAATTAATATCGTTTATGGCCTTCACACGCGTTACAGTATGCTCCTATTCTTTTTATGCTCAGCTACTAAGATTTCCCTTCAGTGGTAAAATTCAATATCTACAACGGGCACAGTAAAGACGTTTACAGTAAGTCTTTCTACGACAGACCAACGGACCACGAGTGCCCCTGTCGGTCAACCAATCACGCACCGCGGTATCGCGTGTCATCATACCTGCGGTATCTGTACTGCGGTGTCTGTACCGCGCACTTTGAATGGCTGCATCTGTACAGAGTGAAATAGATCCCACACACATTCTAGTACACTTTGTGTACCATTGATCCCACAATTGGCAGCTTGATTGTTGTGGGTGTGATGATTGCAAGTTGTGGAAGGCATTTTGAACTCTCTTTCAGCATGTTTCATCACTACACCAACAATTGAATATTGACAGATTATTATTTGACAGGTCAGTTGTCAGTAGCAAACATGCAATATATTCTTCAATTAATGTACAGCTCCTCATTTGTGTTTGCAATGCATTCATATTAGCTCTTGCTAATGTTTTATTAGAAAAAAGGGTTGCTTTAGATATGTTAGATATAGTGTATTGGTATTAATTGCTCCTGGGCGATATATTCTACTGAAACTGTCCTCAGGCCATTAGTGATCTTGCAATCTTTGATGATAGCCCAGGGCCAGTCTCACAAATACATAAACCTAGTGTAGTAGATATAATGTTATTTTTCAATTTTTAATATTTGAGTTTATGCTCATTTTCCCCCATGTTCTTTATTAGTATTATTTCATTTTTTTTCTTTTTTGCGGATACTTAAAATTAAATTAATCTCTCTGCAGCAGTAGACACACCTCAAGCGTAAACTTTTTTGTACTGCTGAAGAGATTGGTTGGTCCTGTGTATGTGAGTGTAAACTGTTTAAGTTTTTCCTGAGGATACTCTCTGTAAATTAAACTCCTGTACTATCTTTATTTCTTTTTCTCATTGTTTCTAATTTTTTTGTACTGTATTTCTCACCATCAAATTTATAGTCCAACAGTTAGGAAATTTGTTGAGATTGGTATTATCTTTTGGAACCAAGCTCTTGTCTTGTCAGTTTTAGTGTGATGCTCCAAAGTATTTTCCTCCACAGTGATGACACTAGCTTCATTTGTATAAGAAAAAAAAACAAACCAAAGTTAAAAAGATTAAAAGAAAGGTTTGTAATGTATTTTGATCTCTTACTTTTTTCAAGTTATACTTTTCTAATATTTAAAACCTCATTACGCTGTTGCTTTTTTTAATATAAGAGGTATAATCATGATGAAGGTTTTATGACTTTATCTTTTAAAACTCTTTTTTTAAAAACAAGTTCTATCCACCTTGGAGCAAATGTATTGTAAATAGTTGAATTCAGTCAAAGTAAATGAGAGCTTCAAGGGTCAGGTGTTATGCTGCTAGTTGAAATCAAGAATAAATATAGTTTTTTAGGTGGTCAATCCTAGATCTATTTCCTAGTTCTTATATTTACATATTTACATTGCATCTGATTTTAAAAGAAAAGTAAAAATGATAGTATGTTCTTCTTTCATTTTCTAATATTGATATGCAAAGGTGCATGCATGCCTACAGTATATCACTAAGCTTATTAGCCTCTTAGTTTACAAGTATATCCTTATAAGGAAACAAATATATATTTGTATATATCCCAAAACATTGGGAATTTGATTCTGGAAAAACAGCAATGTGAACATAGTTCTGAATCTCTAGCAAATTATGCTTGATTGTGTACAGTATGACACTGGAAGTTCATACTGACACCCACCTTGCATCTGTGTTTCTGTTCTACTTTGAGGGGTAGCTGTTTAGACAGACTCATTTGCATGGTTTAAATAATTCTGAACTGATTAGAAATGGAATAAAAAATAAATTTGGAAGCAGTAATACATTAAGTGTTCCTTTGGATACCTGATAACAATAGTAAGAAAATTTAACTGACAAGTAGCAGTTTAATTTTTTATGCTGTGATACTGTTCTGTTGAGATTTTATAATGCAAGGTACATTAATTAAAACAGGACATTTTACCTCTTGTGTGGGTAGCCAGCAACACAGGTAGGATGTAATGTCATGACCAAAAAGAAGCACATAGACATCTACTCTGTGAAGTGCTTTAAGTTTGGTTCCTAATTGGAAAAGCAATTAGTTTCTTATCAGAGAAGCGAAACAGTAACATAAAATTAGCAAAGAGCTTTATACAGATCATTTGTTTTGTATCAGGGATTTACAGTATGAAGATGATGATAGATAACAAGAAAAATTACATTAGATAATTGGGGCCAATAATTAAGAATACCACACATATTAAAGTATCTATTAGAAAGAACATAACAAAATCATATTTTAATTAGAAGTGTATGTGAAAATACAGTATGTACTACAGATCCAAATGTAAAATAAAACCAATGCTTTATGTTTATGACAATTAATGCTTTTTATTAATTAAAACAGCATAGAATGTGTAGTGTCTTGATTTGGCAGTATTTTGTATGAATATTTTCTGTCAGACATCTTCATCTCAGAGTGTGTATTGTGGAAAATAGAAAGCATTGTTTAAGCTTCAAAGGTTATAAAAAGTGACATTAAGGTACCTTGGAAAGGCAAAGATAATGTGCATCTTTAAACTATTCATAACCATAAAATAAACCTCTGAACAAGGAGAATTTTGAATTAATACAAAATAGATGCAGAGCAGTTTTCCACTTCCAGGGGACAGCAGTGGGTGCATAAAGTTGATGAGAAGTAATTCAGCCACATAGAAATTTCATATCCTAAAGAAGAAAATAAAACACATTAAGTGCCTTTCTGTGTTAATATTCAATGCAGGATAATTCAGCATTATCCATACAAGAAAGATACAGTGCATTTTCATGCTAATTTCACCCTATCTGAACATCTCAAGAACATCTTTACTGATTATACAACTCTTTTTTCCAGTAAGGTTACTTTTTAATTAGGTTTGCATTAAGTGTAAGCATATTTCATGAAAGTGTTTTGAAAAGGGGGGAGAGAAGAGTAAAGATAGAAAGAAACAAGAGTTCTAGGGAAAAGGGTAGTACTGCATTCGACATTTTAAAATGTACAAGTCCTAAGAACAGTTTATGTTTTCCATCAGGTTATTTTTATAAGATTTTATTTCCCCTTTGTTTACTACCAAGAAGGGATTAATGCCTTTTTACATACATGATTTTTTATTAAACATAAATGGTGTATTTGAAGAAATTTTAATATTACAGTAATTGATAAAAACGTATACATATATACACAATAAAATATCATTGAACTGCTTTAATTAGCAATTGTAAATTTGTACACTGTATTAAAGGGTTTCATCTTAAATTCCAGATTTCATATTATTTCTAAATTCTTAAACTACATTGCCTTTTACATTTAGATTGAAAATCACATTCTTTGAGTTATTGTTTTTACATTTAGATGACATACTGAAAAATATTAAAGGTCAT
The DNA here is from genome assembly GCF_059453375.1 of Lepisosteus platostomus. Classification (NCBI taxonomy): domain Eukaryota; kingdom Metazoa; phylum Chordata; class Actinopteri; order Semionotiformes; family Lepisosteidae; genus Lepisosteus; species Lepisosteus platostomus. Next base: position 21,520,489 of record NC_142622.1, on the reverse strand, counting down.
TCATGACTCTCTGATACATGTACATATGAGACAAAAGACCAAATATACAAAGTATACAGTACTGTATATATATCATGCTGTGTTAGAGCAAAACAGAAAGAACAGAACAGTAAACCATCACTAAGTCTTGAGGCAACTAAAACAATAGAGTTCTTTTGGAAATATTTATAAACTGCATTCAGTATAAATAAATGGAAAGTCTCAGACTTCTGGATCCATTTATTAATCTATTTATAGTAAACCTCATTGAAAGACAAAGATCATATACAATATTATACTGTACTGTATATTGCATCGTTAGGTTTGTCTTGAAAAAAATTTAGTGCCAAAATCCCTATTAATAAAGGTTAGTTTTGAATACACATACCTGGTGGGATTTTTATAGTCACACAATTTAGGGAACTCTTAGCACTACCTATTCTTGTGTCATATCATTGTTCATCTCCATCAGCAAAACAGACTGCATGAATATGAGTCTTCTTGGACTCTGATCCTTTAGAACATTTTGGTTGAAGTGGAAACATTTTTTTTATGCTGTTTTGATTCCTCTTTGCAACAGATGATGATTTAATATCACCATTTTGATAATTTCCATAACTAAAGGAGACAGCTTGTGTACTGAAATGCAAATAGTTCCTCATTGGTAGCTGCCCACTAAATTGAATATCAGATTCTGCTACCAGCCTGCCTTATCTGCATGCAGTACCCTTTAGTAGAGCTTGTCTATCATGTTGAATACAGGACTCAGGTTGTATACTTCTGATTTAATCTTGAGTTTCAGACTTTCATTGTTAAGGTACAGTTTTTCATAACAAAAGTTTTTTTTTGTTATTAAATGTTATTAATTCAGCTTTTATGAAAAATGTTGAGTTCAAAATGTAAATGTGTAAAAAATATTGTAAAAAAGTATAATAAGGACCATCCAAAATGCAAATTTAACATGAATAAAACAGTATTCAAAGCATTTTCTTGACTAGACAGAGGGAGATTAGCATTCTGTGAATAGCAGGAGCTTCTTTACAATGAGACAGAGAAGCAGTGGCTGTGAAAAGAAAAGAGTAGACCTACTGTATGTTATGGTTATCTATGTCACATTAAATAATTTGTTCAAGACTAAAAAGTTTTTAGCCTGTGGGAGCAGGATATTCCTTAAAGCACAGGAACATGCTTCATTATGAAACCAGGTGCTCTTATTTTGACTGATTCTAGAGCAGCAATAACATTTTTGGAATGAGGTGACCAAAATTATCCAGAATAATGGAATTATCTGAATAATAAATTATCCAGAAATTACATGTTACTAATGCATTGTGTAATTCTAACATACAATTTCGTTATATAAAATCTATGCTTTTAAATATACATTACAACATTCTGTTTGCCTTTTTAATTCTTCCATACAGTACATTGTAGATATAATGGATGGGTCCATATAAAATCCTGTAAGTCTTTTTTTATGTTGCTTCTTTCACTGCCTGCATCTAATACTTTGAAGCTCTTTACATTAAACATCGTTTTCTATAACTTTTCCTATTCTTCCTATATATCTATAATTTCCTTTGCAGCTTTGATAATTTACTGATCCTCCTATTTTGGAGTCATCTGCAGATTTCACTCCTTTAGTAGGTATACCAGTATCTAATTCATTGATATGAATTAGGAAGACCAATGGTCCCAATAACACAAATCTCCACTAACTACATCACTACAATCAGATTACCTGTACTCTGTTTTATATCCTTTAACTAGTCCTCAATCCAAACACACAGACATTATCTTGAATGCCTATATTGAGAATTAATCTTTTATGAGGAACTTTATTAAACCCATCCGAAAGACTAGACAAACACTCTGTCTGGATCTGTTAATGGTGTCTTTATACTGTACGTAGAATTGTTACACTGGGCCTATCTTTTCTAAATTCATGTTGAATATCCCATAAGATCCAAGGAATTTTTGTCTTATAATTACTTGGTTCAGTTTTGTAACACATTTTATGGATAAACCCCAAATTAGCAATTTTCTAATTTCGATTGGTCAGATCACCGGAAATGGGCATTCCTGCGTGGTTTCCAAATTAGACTCTTTCCATGTAGACAGCAAGACGTCTACATGGAAAGAGTTCACATGACATACTGTATGGAGATACAGTGACAAGCCCCAGATATGCAGTATATCTTCAAAAATCTCCTGTGGACAGTTTTGAAAAAGAAAAACAGGTAATCAAGCCCTGTTTATTTAGTGGAATAATCTGGTCTGTGTTTTTATCCCAATTGCAGTGCAGACCAGAAGAGATAGAAATTTCCAAGAGTGAAGAGATCACTAAGGGAGGCTAATACCTACAGTACTCTTTCCTCCTATAACCAATGGTCTTGGTGGACTGCATCAGTCTAAATCAGAAAGGAAGGCAAAGGATTTTTTGTTTCCTGGATTGTATGCAAATATTAAATTATTTGTATTTGTTCTTACTTGTGAAATGTGTTGATGTATTTTGATTGGCATGAGAGAAGCATTCATGTTTTGAATGAGTCTTCTTTGAGTCAGGGATTCAGAAAGAAGAGGGAATGGGATGAAAAGGGATTCCCTCTTGGGATCCTTATGCTTCCTTTGTTTTTCTTTAGGTTCATCAGAGTAATTTTTAAGAGCAAGGTTAAGGATTTCACCTTTGTTATTCAATCTCTCCACTTTTGCTTAGCAGTTGCGATATACAGTATGCTTTATTTATTCAAGACATCCAGTCAGCTTTAACATTGGATTTGGTTTCTGGTATGCATGACTAATTTTTTTATTTCTGCAATGTCTGCAATCTAAAGTTTCCTATCAATTGTGTCAGCTGTTTAGATTTGCTGAGAATGAAAAATGCATAGAAAATTAAATGTTCACCAGGAAGAAAACATGGAAAGTTTTAAAATGACGAAGCCAATCTCCAGATTTACATCTACAGTAACTGAGTCTGCATTTCATATGCAACAACAATAATAATAATGTGTCCCAATACTTAGGTTTACTTAAAATTTCTATTTGAAATCCATTTATTCTAATGAGATCAAATGAATGCATGGAGTGAAACTTTTTATTTTTTATATTTATAATTCACATGGCCTGTTTTATGTCAATAGTATCGTGTATAGTACCTGTCTTTTCTGTGGAAGGGAAGGAAATGAAGGTGGCGGTAGAGTGAAGGGGACAGCATTGAGGTTTCTTTGACCAGTTTTGTGACCAGTAATGTGGACAGGGTGGGTTAGTGTGAATATACAGCTACTGTTCTGTACTTTTAATTTGTTCCTTGGTTGGCTGCTTTTCAGTTTCCTGGCTTTCTTTTGTATCCCATTGAAGAGTGCTTTCTTAAATGCTGTAAAGCATGGTAACAATTCAAATTCATTCTAAAACATAATAACATTGTGTAGCGGCGAGGCTTATTAATAAGGCAGAATTAAGTGTTTCTGAGCTTTCCCAAATGAGGCCCCATTTCTCCGCTCATCTCTGTGGTGCAGCCACAGAGAGACTATTCATGCAGGGTGATTTAAGATGTTTTCTCCTGATAAGGACAGCTCCCAAAGGGGGATGCACTTAGCTAAGCCTGGCTATCATGATCAATGGTCATCCATTGGCGCCTATCTGTCTAGGGAGTGCCAGTTGGACATCTGGACTGCATTACTAAGTGTCAGGAGTAAGTGACTCATATCTCACCTTGATCAACCAATCAGGGACTGGTAGGGCCGAGTAACCCACGTGGGACTCTGATGCCCATGGAACTTTCAGCCAATCAATGAGCTGAAGTTCCTCCAGGTAAAAACAGGCAACACGGAGATTCAGGGAGATTCAGTAAGATTCAGTAAGATTCTGGAGAGGATTCTGTGGACTGTTCTAAAGGGAATTCAAAGGAGAATTCCAGGGCAGGACGGCCCAGGAGCAGAAGGCTCCCAAGGGCAGGACATTCTCGCAGCGCGCCTCCTGACCATCCTGAGACTCAGCCCGGACAACCACGGAACGGCCAGTGTGTCCGAGTGCCAGAAGAGTCTAGAGTGGAGGTTGCCAGAGAGTAACCAGCAGCAGGCCTCGTGAACAGGTCGGAACTGTGGACAGCTGAATCACTATTCAGAACTAGCTCTTCATCAGGAACGAACCGGTCCTCTTCCTGACTTGCTGGGACCCACAGTCATCTTTTCTCCTGTGCACAAACTTTGCTAGTTAAAGCCAACACTAACTAGCCGGTCAGTGAGCAACAGCAGCGCACCGTCGCAAGCCGCACAGCACAGCTTGGCACCGAGCCAGAGAGCGCGGATTGGACAGCAACAGCCTGCAACTGTTTCTTTGAGCCCGCAGGAGATCTGAATCCCCAGAAATTGGATGAGTATTCAACTTCAATGCATTACAGCTCGAGAATTCAATTGTTATCCCAACCAGTTGATATCAATTTAATTCCTAAGAGTTATGTACTTGTTTCGAGTATCTAATGTAGAAGTTATAACCAAGTTCATTTACGAAACGGTCTAAATGAATGATATACTGAACGTATGTCCTCTTGATATATGTAACTCTTTGTAACTGAATATATATCTTTTGTATTCTGATAACCCTCTCGATAAGATCTGTTAGGTTTAAGGCATATTCTATGTATTAATAAATGTATCCTCGTGTATTAGTACCTGTGTGTGTGCGTTGTTTGAGTTATGTCGCATGGTTGGACTCTAAAGCCATCAAAAGAATCAACTTTGTGATTTACTGCTACAATTAATAATTGTCTCAGTAAATGCCCAAACCCTACAGAACTGGTGCCTTCAGAGAGCCACTACATTACATTTTGGCTATGGCAACGTTACATATTTGGCGTCCCTGAACGGCTATGAATCACTACAATTGTTAAATATCTAAATAATAAAAATATATATATGCAGCGGGTACAAAGCAAGAATGCTGCTTCACAGTGCTGGGGCACTGGGTTCAATTCCAGACCTGGGGTTTGCATGTTTTCTCCATGTTCACGTGGGTTTCCTTCAAGTCCTCTCTTTTCCTCCCACAGTAAGAAACATACTTGTAGGTTAATTGGCTTCTGGGAAAACTGGCCCCAGTATGAATGTGTGCATGTCTTTTTTTGTCTGTCTGCCCTGCGATGGACTGGCATCCCTACCAGGGAGTACCCAACTTTGCATTATTTGTGTTGCTTGCCAGGATAGGTATCAGCTGCCCTGCAATCGTGAACTGGAAGATGCAGTTACTTTTAGGATTATTCCAACACAGTCAAGAAAAACATTGCACGACAATTAGTGAATGTAAGGAGAAGGTGAAAGATTAGTTTTGCTCCTGAACTGTTCCATGGAATAGGAGTGTCTTGAAAATGCTGGAAACAAGGCCCTGGAAGATGCAATATTTATTATTATGACTATTTATTGGGGAAAGATTATACATGAAACATCAGTTGATATTACATAAACCTTTGCTTTCTGCATTAGATCATAGAAGGTCAGAAGTATGGGAAGAATGTAAAGGTAGTGACCAAAATCTCCACCCTAAAACAATGGTTTACAACTTCAGTAAAACTGTGCTTGAAGATATCAAGTGTATACTGTAGTTTTAATAGTTTACGATAAGAGAAGGAATCAGAAGAGAGCAAATAAAGTTCAGTGGCACAGGAGGGGCTATGTATCGAAACATATGGATTGGGATGTGACAGCAATTTTAAAAATATTACTACTACATTATATTCCAAACACAACAGAACAGAGGAAAATCAAAAAAGGTGTGGAAAAAAGGTATAGTAAGCTTAATATAAGAGGCTAACAAGATATTAATAATACCACACAGAGTTCTGCAAAAGTAGTTTTGGGATAAATAAAAACCAAACCATACTGTAAGTACAAATATACAGCATTGGCTATAATTGGCCTCCACTAGAGTCACCAGTCTACACATTTTAAAAAAAAAAACAACAAAACTGTACAAGATGGATTAAAATTAGTAGTTAAGGTGACTGGCATGTAGGAACACTTACAGTAATGTGCCCATTTAATGGCTGAAAGAGAACATGTAAGAACCAACCTTTGAGACGTCTGGTTATCTACCATTTTCAAGGTGAACACTTCATCACTCCAGTTAATTTGTTTTCCATTTCACACAATTGTATTCAAAATTTGAATTACTCAAGAATACTTTTGTTATAGCCTGTAGTTTTTATCTGACAGTCACTACAACTCCTAGACCAACTCCACAAGGTCAAAAATTACAGTTGTTACAGTTCAGTAATGTGTTCTTCAGTTCAGTGCTCATAGTGCGTCATTAGCAGCCATTAAACCGTTGAACATTGATTCTTTGATTTACTTTGCGCCTTATGCTTTCTGTTAGAGTAGTGAAGAAAAAGAGGAAAAGGAGTCAAACAAAGAACTAGTAGTGGTCATAAGAGTATATCAAAGTGTGGCAGTAATGAAATGTTAAGAAGAACATTATGAAAACCTTTTTAACTTTGCTGGCATTTAAAATCTTTCATTTTAGGTTGATGGTAAAACATTAAGTCAAGGCTTTTCCCATCTATATTTTTTATTATTTAATTCCAGTACACATATAACAATATAGTAATTGTTGACTGTGTTTTTTTATTTTATTAGCATGAAAGCTTTTCTGGCAGGACCCAATTTCTCCACAAGAACTTTGTCATTCAGCAACCTGGCATCACTTAAATAGGACTGGCTGATGCATTAACAAACTCTTTCAGGGCTGTAGTAGCAATTATGTAAATTTCATTTTGTATTTTCTATAAATAATTATGATGAGACCTACATTTAAGGATGATGGTTAAAGCCACTTATGAACATAACAGTTAATGGTAAACGCTAAACATGTGAAATATATTAAATGGTCAGACATTAATAAAAAGGAATCTCAAACAAATGCTACTTACCTTTTTAAGGTATATTGTAGTTTTAAAAAGACGTTGTCGGTTATTAAAGCCTGTTTCACTAGCTTCTTTCGTCCCATCAATTAAAGCTTGCAATTATTATTCTTGACTTTCATTCTGAAAGAAAAACATAAAGACACATTTACTTAACACTCTTGTTTTAAATTGAACAAGGATATTATATGCAATTAACTAAAAGTTTCCTTCTGCATTTTTCTTTACAGTACAGTACATCTCTGTAACTGTCTTGAGAAGGCAAGTTAGTTGAGCACCATTACAAAACTATCAATTTGCACAGAGACAATAGATTGCATTTCTTTTCTCTCCCCAAGCTATTTTTTGTTTGCCACATCACCATCAACTAATAGGAATACAGATTCAACTGGTATTCATCCTATTATCATTTTACAGTTGAACGTGAAGCTGACTGATCACACCAGTATGGGATCAGTGCACTCTTTTGAGTTGAGAAGTTGTTGTTTCAAGAGCTATCTGATTGTGCTTTGTAGCATCTGGCAAAAGTGAGCTCTCTTTGACACTCTGCTTCCTGATTCTGACACCTTCGGGTCTCAGAGTGCTGGAATCCCTCTTAGACCTTCTTCATCCTTGTGCTACAGTCAAGGGCCACAATCTGCCAGGTTTTTCAGCATACAAACAAAAACTACATGCCAATGTTGCATTTCTTTATAGTTGTGTTTACCCTATCTGTGAAACTATTCTACTGTTCTCCTTTAATGCAATTGCCTTGGCTTAGTATGGAGAAAATAACTATCTTTGGTAGCTTAGAATCAGACAACCCAGCAGCACTGATGGTGGATGATAATACCTTCCATGCTTGTGGTGGTACACCTGTCCTCCCTCCTCAAACATAAAATCCACCACAAACAGCACTGGTGATGTGATTCCTGTTCTTTTAAGTGTCTCATTTATGTTGTCCACATTTCAGCCTAACAGATGAAATTCAGAACGATGACTTCATGGTAGACTACAAGTTTGGTTTCAGTTTTGATCTTATGATACCCATTTTAAAGTATTATTTCAAGGGTACAATTATGACAATATTTAAGAAAGTGAAGAAATCTCACTGGGTAATTTACAGTGGGGTCTCTCCCTGCTGTCCATCAAGGACAGAATCATTTTAATAATTCTTCTGAATCATCTTATTCTTCTTAATTAAAAGCCTCAACCAGAACTCCAATGTGGGTTCAACCTCTCAACAGGAATGACGGATAGGATGTTAAAATAAAACATAAACTATGGGAAAACTTATTTGGAGAGAACCAACTTCTCCACTTAGAATTCCTTGACTTGATTAATACTCACAAGCATAAATGTATTATCTCCTAAATCTACAGGTGCAACACCCAAAGACCTATGTTAACATTGAAGAATTCAAGGATCCCACCAAAAGAGAATGTTATCCAATGGGAATTCTCTTGACTTGTATTGTTCTGATGTTACTCATTTGTAAGTGGGCTTTTATCAGCTCCTTAACGGTTGGTAGATTTCCAAGCTCATCTCTAACTGGGTGTGTTGTGGGATGGAATTGAATAGTCTATCATCCACAGCATATCAATAAGGTCTTAAAAATGCACCTGTCAACAGGTGTTAACTTCCTTGATCAGGTCTCTATTTGTTTCGATACCAATAGAAGACTTAGTTACAAAAATACTGATCATTGGGTACTCACACCTTAACATGTTCTTGTGGCTGAAAACCCATCATGTACTGTATAGCATTTATGGCTGTATTGTAGGTTTCTGAATTTTCTGGTGTTGGTGTTTGTTGGTGGGCCAACTTCTGCTTTGAAGCTCCAGTTCACTGGAGAGAAACTTGATAGACTTAATATTCTTAAGTAATGACAATTCTGTATCCAGACATGTATTAGATAGTTGGCAGAGGACATTTTGGGCGATATAGTTCTGTTCTATATATGTTCTCATTAGTCCATCAGTTTCTAGCTACAATGTTCTTTTTATTTAGCGGTTTAGATAGGGCAACAGTGGTCACAGGCACATGATTCATTTGTTGTGATGTTACAAGAACCTCAGATTTGATTTAACAACTTTTAAGTCACATCGTCATGGATAGAAATTGGTTGTGAAGAATAAGATGTAGTTCAAAACTAACATGGCTTTTTCCTTATTGGTAGGTTGCTCAAGTGTTGTCAAGGAAGTTATTACAGGAGATGTCTAGTTAGGGTTTCCAGATGTGCATTCCTCTTGGAGCTATAGACTGAAATTTGCTTGTTTTGCATTTTGTGGTTTTTTGTTTCAAATGGTCTTTCAATAACAGGCCTAGCTGAGCTGCAGCACTTGAGATCATAGCCTTGAGTGAGGTATAATAATAGTTATTGGACTGAAGACAGTGAATAAGTGAAGAAGAACAGTATCCTTCATTCAAACAATAAATCAACTTTAAATACTATAAACTGTACACTTTTATCAATCTTAAACACCTCAAAGTCAAAACCATGGGAGACCAGCTCCTTAACAAACCCACTATGTGTAGTTTGCTAAATTTGCAAAGGATGTAACAACAAAACTTAATATGAAGAGCTTTATATTTACCAAGTAGGTGCATTGAAGATAAAGGAGAGATTTGAAATTAATGTTTAAACAATAATATTAATAACTAACTGAAATAGTTTGGCATAAAGGCCAAGTGAAGAGCTTTGTTTACTGTGCTGCTTTTGAAATTGAAGTATCTTGAGAACTACTATTTCAATCTTTTAAAATCATTAGTGAACAAGAATTTCGTTGAAATACACATAACAATTATAGACATAACATTCTTTCCCTGTACTTATAACCTCTTAAAGTGTTTTTATTCAATTACCGTTATATAAGATAATGGGTTGCATATTCTTGTACTTCCACATACTGTATTCATGAATGGAAAGAGCAGATATAATGTCTTCTTTATTTTAATTGGGTAAATGCCCCCTGCAAAGAGTTAAAGTATAAATCATTTTGTATTTGATTAAATAGTTTTCTTTAACATAACTTTCCTGGAGCAATTAAAAAACAACCTTGAATGAGGCTGATGTTCACAGTTTACTGCTTTTTCAGAGACTTATAAAAAAATTAACAATCATTATCATAATTTATTTCCCTTAATCTTTCTTGATGATTTTTTTAAATCATCAAAATAAATCAGAATGTATTCTCTTGCCTTAAGCTTAATGTTAGCATATTTATTATATAACAACACACCTATGCATGTAATTCAAGCTTTAAAGCAACTTCTTCAAAGCCATTCATCAAGTCAAATCACTATAATCTGTAATCTCTAAGGAATCCCACATTAAATTGGTTTAGAAACATATTATTCTGTATTTGTGTGTTTCACTCATATTTAGTAGTTGTAATTTGTTAGTTGTGCTAATTAAGGCGAATGATGATAATACAATTGCTTTAAAGTAACATATTCAAATGACATATCCCTAAAAACGTTAGGATCCTTTCCAAAAACATGGCTTACCAAATACTGTATATACACACATTCTCAAACTTTAAAGGTTTATAAGACTCCTAACATTATCAAGAATAGAGTAAATTAATCATAAATTAATCATTGTCCTCAGGAAGTTAACTGAAGGGGCAAAAGTACTGTGTACTCAAATTATTGTTTACAGTTAATTTAACTGAATTTACCTGGCACTGGTGCAATAGCTGTATTCCAATCTCTTTCCATCCATACACCCATTTACAGTTTGCAGAGATGGATCTAATCCCAGCAAGAAACAGGATCAAGGCAGGATACAACCTGGATAGGATGCCAGTCCATTACAGGGCTCCCACAACAAAGACACGCACACATTCTCACCAGGGCCGTTTTTTCCTACCAGTATGGAAACCAACCTGAACACAGGGAGGAAATACAAACTCCCTGCAGCTACAGTAGCACTCCAGGTCCAGAATTGAACCTAGACTCCCAGCACTGTGAGGAAAGTATGGCACACTGTGCCACTGTGCTGCCTACTCCAGTTTCTCATTTGAGATGTAAAAAGTCATTAGGAATAAAGCAGAGAATTAAACAGACAGAAAATAATCAGATAATTTATCTTAAAGAGTGAAATAAAATAAATCAATGGACGAGAAACAAAAAAATAGGTTAAATGTTTAGAAAGAATGCAATTTCTGATAATTTTAGTCATTCTCCAAGATTGTACAAAGGGTATTTTAAACTACATTTTTTGTGCCCAAAGGAGTTAAATGAAAGATTGAGCAGCTATTCAGGGATTTAATTTATTGGTTTTTATTTTAATGACAATCAACAAGTTATGGTTTCTTTCAAATAAACACTACAAAGGTAGTGATAATAAGAATATTTCGGGCAGGTCAATCAACCTTGTCATGTAGTGTATACAGTATGTAATGATACTGTGAATATTAATAAACTCTGAAATGTGAGGAGCTGTATCAGAGTGTACAGTTTGGTGCAAGTAGAGGTTAATTCTATGTTGAAAACTGAAAAGGTAAAAAGGTTTATGTACAAGATTGTGAAATAGAATTAAACTACAGGATCATCTTGAATAATTTTGAAAAATCTTGATCAGAATTTCTATGGGATAATGGACATGGTTTTAGAAATGTTAGAGCTTATTTTACTTGGTAGGTATTTTTTTAATCTATGTATTTGAGTGGTTCCACATTGTTTAGTTTTTATCCATTTTTTCCTAGAAGATCTAAATGTGCACACATACAGTAAGTGACCTCATGTCTGCTTATCTTACACTGCTTGGACTTGAGCCTGCTACACTGTGACTAAAAGTCCTTTGTGCAGTTGTTTTCTATGGAGATTTGCCAAGACTGTAAAATAACCAATTTATTCTACACTGCTGTATAGATAGATTTATTGCTATTTTTTAAATGGGTCTTTTTGAAGCTGTATTTCTAGCAAAAAGTAACTCAAATTAAAAAGGGAGCAATTAAGTTAATATTCTTTTCAGTTTAATTTCCTTTTGCTTCACAAAGAAACACAAATGCAGTACCTATTGAAAAAGAAAGCGCTGTGCAGGCATTGTCACGTTTTAAATTATTTAATGGGGACTGGAACATTTTGGAAAACAGGACAAAAATAGCAGCACATTTCTGTATTTCTTGGAAACTAGTGAAATCCAACAATTTAAAATTATATATATAAAAACTGAAATCGCACTTGATAATTTGTTTTTCTTGGTATTCTGGTAAACAAGCAGTAAAACCATTTAGGAACTAGAGGATGGTTTTAGCTTAATGGGGCTCATAAGGGCAATTACTCATATTTTGACTAAGGTCTTTTTACAGTATTTTGTTTTTTATTTCAGCTTTATTTCAATCTTGAGTTTTCTTTTTTGCCTCTTTAGTAACTCAAATTAAAAAGGGAGCAATTAAGTTAATTTAAGTTCTTCTGATTGTTTTTTTTACATTTCTATTTAAATTATTTTTTTATACTCAAAGAAGTGGTTATTAAAGTATATAAAGGTAAATAAACACATACTATGAGGAGAACATTTGTGTTTCTCACCACTGGATTTAAGGATGTGACAGTAAGGGTCGCTCCTTAGAATACATTTTTTTTAAAAAGCTTTGAGGAACAAAGGAAACATTCATCATTGACAGCAGCACTGACAAATCTGTGTGGATTTATTGTGTATGGATTTATCTGCCTTAATTGTGCATTCTGTTATACAGTAAATGCATTCTAGTGGGACAGTGTATAGCTATAAATATGATTACATATATTACAGTAGGTAGTTATATTTAAAGTGACATTGAAAGCTTGTTTTTGGGTTAATGCAGATGAATGTAGGGATTACAATGCTGAATATAATATATTGTAATTCACAATTTCAGTTTTATACAGTATATTCGATTTTTTCCTTCACATCTTTGACATACTGTTGTGACAGCCAGGTTTTTTTCATTTTGCAGGGGTTTGATGCCTTTGTAACCTTGCTATAAATCTAATATAATATCATTATTACCTCCCATTGCACAATTAACCAACTGTCTTAATTTGTTAAAGGTTTTGGAAAAGGCTATTTGTGCTTGTTCTGAATTTGTAGAAAGTTAAATCTTTCCCTGGAAATAAGTAGAAAATAACATGTTTTACATATGGTCACTTTTTCGCAAACTGCCATTTAAAATGTTTATCAAGGTTTATATGCTCCATTCCATAGTTTCAGAACACAATAATGACAAAAAAGATCGCATGACTCATTCACCTGCTAGTGAGGCTCTATCTGTATAATAGTGGAGTAGTGGCACAGTGTGGTTTTGCCTTTCCACACTATTCTATGTTTGACAGAACGTCCTGGAGTTTATACATCAAAACATAGCTTAACAGAGCCAGCCATCTGGAAACAACCATTTCCTTAACATCTGGAGTAACTGTGTAAGCTTTCAGCCTCTGCTGAAATTCTTTCCCTGCTCTAATAAAATGGAGCTACTGTAATTGACAAGAGTGACTGGCTGTGCAAAATGCTGGTTAAATATTGTCTCCAACAAAGAGAGTTTAGCTAGAGCATCACTTGTATGTCCTTATGGATGTTAGACTTTTAATTATACCACATGCTTTGCAACCAGATATTTAATATAATCCCCAGAATGACACAAATACAGAAAGCATATTAATCAACTTGGTCCAGCATTCACTTCTGTGCTGAGGCAAGTGTCTTTGATGTACTACTTGTACTTTGGGATAAATGTTGCAAAACATTTATCCCAAAGTTATTTATTTAAAATTATTTGTCTAGAGCACATTGGGATACACTGTGAATGTTTATACATACTTATACTATAGTTGTGCTGGAGTACAAATAGTAAAATGGTTAAAACAAATAAATAAACAAATTTCAAAAATGCAAAACCATAAGGCATGTTCACTAAAGAGTCTTCACAGCATTAGGCGAACTACCCTGAATATCACAGAGCTGCATTTTAAACTACATCAATAATTTATTCCCTGAATATCCTAAGAAATAAATACTGTAGAGCAATACCCAGTAGGGAACTGAATTCTCCTCTACATTTGCCCTTTTGCATGTAATTAATCTGATAATTGAAACATATTCTATGTGCCGCCTAAGGATTGATTATTCCAAGAGTTTAAAATGTGCTTTATGATCATCTGTGATTCACTGAGTAATATCCTTATGATATTTCAATACTATGAATACTAGATGTATTTATTAACTATGGTTATCCGTGCTTATGTACAGTACATAATGTATAATAAAATGAACCAAAGAAATCATGTCTAGTGAATTTATGTGATGTTAAATTCCCTAGCCAGGCAACTTTAGGTTAATGTTCCAAATTAAGTTTCTAATTGTATTCAAACCAAAAACACACAGCTTTAAAGGGGTGACAGAAAACATTTTACTACTATTGATTTTGTAAACTGGTTGTACATGCATCATATTTAGTAACTGCATTGTTTGATTCTCTGCTGGCACATATGACCAAACAGATACAGTATTTGCAGTAACAAATCTGAATCCCAAGAATTAGCCTCAAGCACTATTATTTTATAGAGAAGATTACAAATTTATATAAGACTGCCATCTGTTGGAGGCTGTCTTTTCGTGGTATTTTGTCTTCAGGTTTTTTGCTACAAAGGGCTACACCAAAACTCCATTTGAAATGCATACAACATGTCTAAAGTAGTGCTGGGGGATTAGTGTACTTCAAAGCTGGTGGGAATTATACAGGGACAGAACCATGATCCTGCTGTTGCTCACCCCTTTACAACGGTTCATATTCTGTACAAATCATTGCAAGATTTCGTATTACGGAGTGTAGGGCACTAATACAACAATAGAAACAAAATCATTTTATGCACATCTCTGTAGATATACCAATATACAATGAGCAAATGTACTGTATCAACGGCATCACTTGCTGTGTACCCAGTGTTAAAAGTGATTAGGGAAATGTTTGGATATCATTATATATGTATTTTATGCACTGTGTTCATAATATTAACTACAGTATAATATTAGCACATGTATCAATTCTAATTGTAATTGCATGCTATTATCAACATAATCATCAATTTTCCACTCTCTTAAAGGATACGCATGTAAGAAACATAAGGCTTATACATGCAAATATCTCAATTATTACAAATTAACAATACAGTAAGTTATAGTTTCTCTCTATGCATCTTGGTATCCCTGCTTTATAAAAGTGTTCCATCTTGGGCTTGGATATATCCTTCAGGATTTCTGTTACTTCCTGTGCTGCCTTCCAGTTCTAATGAATAGAGCCTTTTGCATCATTACACCACCACATGCATGTTCTATTACTTTTTTATCTATTATTTCCAATTCAGCTGCCATTAAAACACATGCTACACATGCTAGATCTATAAAAATAGGATACGAATAAAGACAAATTTTAAGACCATCATAAGATTTATGATTATTCAATAAATAGTTCTGCAGTAGTGTATGTTTCTTAAGTATTTAATAACGTTCTTCAGAGGAAATTAGTTATTGATAGTGGCTTTAAGAATAAAAATGTTTATTACTAATTTGTTGTTTTTATGTATAATGAAAGTGTTAAATAAACCCTGAGAAACTTTGAAACTTTTTTAACTAATAAAAAAATGAAAAGTGGGGCGTGCAAAATTATTCGGCCCCCTTGCGTTAATACTTTGTAGAGCCACCTTTTGCTGCGATTACAGCTGCAAGTCGCTTGGGGTATGTCTCTATCAGTTTTGCACATTGAGAGACTGAAATTCTTGCCCATTCTTCCTTGCAAAAGCTCGAGCTCAGTGAGGTTGGATGGAGAGCGTTTGTGAACAGCAGTTTTCAGCTCTTTCCACAGATTCTCGATTGGATTCAGGTCTGGACTTTGACTTGGCCATTCAAACACCTGGATACGTTTATTTGTGAACCATTCCTTTGTAGATTTTGCTGTATGTTTGGGATCATTGTCTTGTTGGAAGATAAATCTACGTCCCAGTTTCAGGTCTTTTGCAGACTCCAACAGGTTTTCATCCAGAATGGTCCTGTATTTGGCTGCATCCATCTTCCCCTCAATTTTAACCATCTTCCCTGTCCCTGCTGAAGAAAAGCAGGCCCAAACCATGATGCTGCCACCACCATGTTTGACAGTGGGGATGGTGTGTTGAGGGTGATGAGCTGTGTTGCTTTTACGCCAAACATATCGTTTTGCATTGTGGCCAAAAAGTTCGATTTTGGTTTCATCTGACCACAGCACCTTCTTCCACATGTTTGGGGTGTCTCCCAGGTGGCTTGTGGCAAACTTTAGACGAGACTTTTTATGGATATCTTTGAGAAATGGCTTTCTTCTTGCCACTCTTCCATAAAGGCCAGATTTGTGCAGTGTAAGACTGATTGTTGTCCTATGGACAGACTCTCCCACCTCAGCTGTAGTTCTCTGCAGTTCATCCAGAGTGATCATGGGCCTCTTGGCTGCATCTCTGATCAGTCTTCTCCTTGTCTGAGCTGAAAGTTTAGAGGGACGGCCAGGTCTTGGTAGATTTGCAGTGGTCTGATACTCCTTCCATTTCAAGATGATCGCTTGCACAGTGCTCCTTGGGATGTTTGAAGCTTGGGAAATCTTTTTGTATCCAAATCCGGCTTTAAACTTCTCCACAACAGTATTACGGACCTGCCAGGTGTGTTCCTTGGTCTTCATGATGCTCTCTGCGCTTTCAACAGAACCTTGAGACTATCACAGAGCAGGTGCATTTATACAGAGACTTGATTACACACAGGTGGATTCTATTTATCACCATCAGTCATTTAGGACAACATTGGATCATTCAGAGATCCTCGCTGAACTTCTGGAGTGAGTTTGCTGCACTGAAAGTAAAGGGGCCGAATAATTTTGCACGCCCCACTTTTCTTTTTTTTATTAGTTAAAAAAGTTTCAAAAATCCAATAGATTTCGTTCCACTTCACAATTGTGTCCCACTTGTTGGTGATTCTTCACATAAAATAAAAAATTTATATCTTTATGTTTGAAGCCTGAAATGTGGCAAAAGGTTGAAAAGTTCAAGGGGGCCGAATACTTTCGCAAGGCACTGTACATCCTAACAAAAAGGCATTTTTGCCTCAAGTAAAATGCTATAAGACAAGGTTAAAACTTAAAGCATTAAATCATTTGAAGTTTTAATTCAGAGCAGAATATTTTGCACGAAGTATGTAACCTGTATTATAAAAAACATTTTTTTTATTTCAAAGTGCTGTGATTGCTGTCTACATACTTTTACGAAAAGCAAAAAATTGTGTGATTAATTATTTGCTACACACCTTCAGTACATTTTGGACTATCTTCATATGTACAAAAACTCTTGCTGTTTTTGCCCTTAAAGGAATATTAAAAAAGAGAAAAATAGATAGCAAGAAAAAACTAAAACTATATTTACAGTTCATACCACTGCACTTATAGTAAATGCAATAGTAAGAACATTTGTAAGTTTTACAGCATGTAATAAATAATGAATACTAAAATATATCATTTGTAGGCAATAATTGAGGTATTCTGAACTATGTGGAACATTTATTGTAAAAATGCACATACAATTAACAGCATTGTATATGTTGTATATTGTATGTACTGTACATAAAAAATTACAAGAAAGGTGGCACAATACTTCGAATAGCAGAATAACCCATTTTAATTTTCTATCTGTAACTCTCTGTAATTGTGTGTTTATGCTGGTGATAAAAATTGATTTGATATCAGGAATATTAGAAAGACTTCCTGAGCTAAGAGGTTAAGTGAGCAAAAACTTTCCCAGTCCCAGTCAGTCTGCACATCCAAGCATTTGATCTGTAGTGTATGTATGTTCATCCTGTTACACATCTATAAGCTAGGTAGTTTCAATTTAAAAATAAATACATGGAAAGGAGCCTGCTTCCATTAACACAGGCGTTTAGCTGCTGCCTGGTGGAAATTAAAAGATAAGTCCTTGACTATAATGGGAAGTGTCAGAATCAGCAAGTTTGCTTGTCGACGGATGATCATCTTATCTGCCGTGTAATAATAACTGTGCTCCCTCTGAATTTTATTGTCACAGCAGGGGCTGTGTGTGTATGGGGGTGGTTGGGACAAGGGGGTCCAGTAACAGTTACATCTATAAAGAGAGCCTCTTTTGCATACATACTGTACAGTTTTGTCCCAAATAAGGCAATAATGGTCACAAGTTTGGGCAGAGGAGATTAATCATTTTTAAGACCGCCAGCTTTGTTTTATTTTGTGGCATACAAATGTCAGAAGTTTGTGTTTTTGCTAAAAACTTACAAATAATAATAAGAATAACAATGATAATGGACACACAAATTATAATAGTGAATTGGAATGGCTGCTGTTATTTTTTTCCATCTATTTTCCTTATGGAGCAAATTGCCAGGATTACCTTCATACAATATACAGTGTATTACATTACAACAAAAGCAATATAAGCATTAGATGAAAGGATCTGAGAAAATACAGACTATGGCAGGGGGTTTGGCATGGGTTGCAAGGACTGGAGGTCGTGGTAGACAGGAAAAAGGGAATGAGGGAGAAAAGGCAGACTAGAAGATGAATAAAGGGAGCAAAATTGAGCACAGAGAAATATAAGGTGTATTGTTTTGATAAGAGGGGTTGGGAGTGGGGGCTGCGGAATGGCGTCTCCTACAATTCTGTGTTGGATGCCGGGGGACAGGAAGATGAGATTGGAGGATGCCCACTGACTGATCTGAGACTTGGACAATGGAAGTGGAACAAGAGCTAGGGGATAATGTTAAGATCAGCAGGTGTCAAAAGAGTGGAAACTAAGGGGAAAAAGGCACAGGAGAAGTTGGATCTGAACCAAGTAGGAGGGATAGGACAATAGTAGATGGGCAGGCCGAGGAGACAGCAGAGATTTGATTATATAACGTAACAGATGATTTATTGGATGGAGCAGATTGTCCTGGTGTCTGAATACCTGTGGGTTATATTTTTAGTAGGATTTTGAACAATTGATTCTGACACTTCAGGAAACTAGCAGTAAATACCAAGTCATGCTGCACACCAGGGGAAAGAGTAAGGGAGTGTGGAATGCCTGTTGGATAAGCTGAGGGTAGGACACCAGGGACTAAGAGACAGGAGAGAGTGTGAAAATTCATTATTGTAAATTGCATGATGAGAAAACTACCAATGAGCCTAAATGGAAGACAAAAAAAGAAAGTAGATCAAACATTAAGTACTGAAAAGTTATCTTTTGTAAATAATATTCCAAAAAATTAAATAGTTATCCAGAATAAAGTCAGAGGCATTGCCCAAACTCTGTAGGTGAGGAATGAACTCTAGAATGAAACGATCTGTAAGAAAAAGGGGATTGCACAATTCTAAATGACAAATGCATACTGTGAATGCCTTCTTGATTGAATGAATTAATACAGTATATAAAATATAGAAGCAAATTTACCATATGGGACAAGGTACAGCTGGGATGTTCTCACCTTGTTCTCATAAGAATAAAACAGTCTTTGAAGTCTTTTAATCTACGGAAAAAAAACAATTGAATGTATTGACAATTTTCCCATATTATTTATTTCTTAAGACACTTTTTGTCCAGGTTAGTTTGGCATTTTATTTTCATTTTTATTACTGGCTGTTTCCATTTCAAAACTGTATTTCTTTGCTACCAGATCATTATAAATTTATGTGGAATTTCATTCTGAGATAGGCCTGGTGGCAATGTTTGCATAAGTTGTTACTGTATGTTTTTGCTGCTTTCAGTGATGGAATGTGACTCAATGCATCTATTACAGATTTTACTTTTCTATTATTAACCTGTTTTGTACCTTTACCTATACCCATAACAAATACTTTTTCATATTCATTCAATTAATTTGTACAGTCTTTCAATCCAGGGTACCACACCTAAATTAAATTATCAATATAAAAAAAGTACAGGAGAAATAAAACATGCATAAATAATTAAGAGACAGATCATTAATTAGAATTAGAAGAGAGAGAAGGAAAATAAAAGGATATTATAATGAAAGCTAAAATAAATGTTTATTTAGTATGACAACTTCAAAAGAGCAATAAAGGATGAAAAGACTTGTCTTAGATAAAAATGAGAACCCTTTAGATGATGAAAGGAAAATGACTGATCTATTACATTAATATATCACTCAGGTAGTCACTAAGGAAAAAATTGGCAACATGCCTCAGACCCTGAGGAGACAACATTCTATATTAAATATCATTATCATACAAAAGTAAGAAGTATTAAAAGTACTAGAAGCACTTTGAACACATATATATTTACCTCCTACTTGTGAGTACAACTTACAAATCAGAGTTTTATTCGTAACCTGATAACAAAATTCTATCAACAGTTACTCAAGACAGGGATACTACCCATTGACTAGAAAATCTCGAATGTGGCATGCTCCCAATGATTTTTCTAACACAATAATATAGTCACTGAATACACTATTGGGTCATTGGTCTTCTGTTTCTAGGGGAAAATGTCACCTTCTGTTCCACATAACTGCTTAAAGCAGAAACCTACTCTTCCATTATTCATTCATATTGTTGAAGCTGAAACTCTGGCTTATTCAAGAAGCAGCTGGATGAGATTCTAAAGTCATTTAGCCACCAGTAACCAAATGAGAGAGATTAATAGAAATGTCAGCCTCTTCTTTAAAAGCTTTGTTATTTTTCTTATGTGAAATACTGAATATTTAGGAATTATTATTAGAACTTGGGTTCCAGTTGAGGGGGAACATGGGCATGACTAGCTGCCTCTCCTCTCACCAGTCTTCAGTTTTGTCACCACAAACCCGAATCTACCACAAAGCTCATGAGGAACTTTTCGTTGCAACAAATGCAGCTTAAATGGAATTTCTTATTTGTCCTGAGATTTGTAAAAGAGATACAGTACAGATGCAGCCATTCAAAATGCGCTGGCGATACCGCATTATTTTGCGGTGCGCTTTACGCAGTCTACCGCGAGTTACCGGTAAATACCGCTAGATACCGTAAATTCTCCTATAATACCGCAAGCAAAATAATAGTATCTGGAATTTCTGCAAGGTGGAGCTTATAAAGCTCAACCTCTCATGTTTGAGCTGTCGCCATCAAAGTCTTTAACGAAGATATTACTAATAGTATTAATAATGAATGACCTTGGACAAGCTGTAAACTCAAAGTATTGCCCTGGTCTGTCACGCCCGACATCCCTCCCTAGAGGGCGCTCCACTGCTCTCATTATTGTTCGTGTCATTTAGCTCTCCAGGTGTACCCTTTTAGTGTTATTATTTAAAGACCAGCTCCTCCAGTCCTCGGGGCTCATCATTAGGGTAAGATGTCGCGAGGCCCGCCTAGCACCAGGAAACCCTACGTCCGTCTCCTGAGGGCATAGGCCTCATCCCCGACACCTCCCGTTTCCTGAGCCCGGGGTCTGGAGGATCTCGCCCCGTCACCCTTGGACCTCCATGTCTCGTCTGTCCGTGTGCTCTCCCCTCCCGGGGATTTTAACTTTGTCCCGTCCCAGGTTGGATTTCTAGTTGATGGACTCTTGGACTGTGCTTTGACCTCCCCTTGGACCCGTTTGGATTTGGATGCCGTTTTGTCTTCCCCGTACACTGTCTCACAGACTGTCACTATTATTTTGTACACTATTAAACCCCTGTGTGTTCCTTTTTACCACGCCTCCTGTTTACTCCAGCTCTTACCGCATCGCATAGGGTCTTCTATAAGATCTGACACGGATTCCAGTCCGTGTCCGTTACAGAATGATGAGCCAACTCTAGACCCCGCGAGCGGTAATCTGGAACACCCGGACCCTCATCTGGACCTTTTTCTTTTCAAGATGCCCTTCCTGTTTTCCTGTCAAGATCCATTCCTGTTTCGCTGGACAAGGTATTTTTGGTGTTTTTTTTTTTAAAGGAATTTTTGGATTTTTTTTTCCTGGACCGTTTTGTTTCTCCGTTTTTTTTCTTTCCCCGCTGGAACTATTTTGAGAGTGGACAGCCCTACCGTTTTGTATATAGTATTCTCCGGTTTTATCTCTTGTGTATATAGTGATTCTGAATTTCCTTCTCTGGTTGTATATAGTCTGTGCTTGTGATATTCTTGTTGATAGTATTGCCCTTATTTTTAATTGTGTAGGGCGTCAGGAGCCGCCCTTGAAGGGGGGGGGGGGTACTGTCACGCCCGACATCCCTCCCTAGAGGGCGCTCCACTGCTCTCATTATTGTTCGTGTCATTTAGCTCTCCAGGTGTACCCTTTTAGTGTTATTATTTAAAGACCAGCTCCTCCAGTCCTCGGGGCTCATCATTAGGGTAAGATGTCGCGAGGCCCGCCTAGCACCAGGAAACCCTACGTCCGTCTCCTGAGGGCATAGGCCTCATCCCCGACACCTCCCGTTTCCTGAGCCCGGGGTCTGGAGGATCTCGCCCCGTCACCCTTGGACCTCCATGTCTCGTCTGTCCGTGTGCTCCCCCCTCCCGGGGATTTTAACTTTGTCCCGTCCCAGGTTGGATTTCTAGTTGATGGACTCTTGGACTGTGCTTTGACCTCCCCTTGGACCCGTTTGGATTTGGATGCCGTTTTGTCTTCCCCGTACACTGTCTCACAGACTGTCACTATTATTTTGTGCACTATTAAACCCCTGTGTGTTCCTTTTTACCACGCCTCCTGTTTACTCCAGCTCTTACCGCATCGCATAGGGTCTTCTATAAGATCTGACACGGATTCCAGTCCGTGTCCGTTACAGGTCCACATTCTTTTTTTTATTGACCATCTTTGTAAAAGTAACACCACAGCATTTCGCAATCACGCATTTGTTTCCAATCATGCAAAGTACAGTAATTTTTGAGAATCGATTCACCATGCCTTTCACATGCTCATAAAAGAGATTGATTTAGGAACATAAACATATTACTGTATGCAAACTGTACTGTATACAGTATGTATATGGATATTTAATGTCTTAACTGTGCTTGTTTAAGTATTGAATATTTATATGGAATTTTACCACTGAAGGGAAATCTTAGTACCTGAGCATAAAAAGAATAGGAGCATACTGTAACGCGTGTGAAGGCCATAAATGATATTAATTCTGGAACTTAAACATACAGTATATGGCTGGTCTCGGTACTTTAAAGAAAACATACACACCAGTATTCCATTTCTCCCTAAGCATTTTAAGCATCGAAGTCTTTAACTAACGTGATACCGGAGTCAACAAGCATACTTTTAGAATTTGTGAAAAGTGATAGTCTTTTAACCTTTTCTGGGAATTCGCTTGTTATCTAACAAATGCATACTTTTAGAATTTTATTAACAGGGAATATAATATGGAATCGCGTATCTAAAGAAATTAATAACGATATAATTATATTCATGTACTTCATTTATATTCATTTATATTCATTTACTGCAACGGACATAAAAACTCCCTTGCTTTTAACAGAGCGTTCCATAATTTCTAACTACAAAAATTATTTAAACTGCTACACTTATCATTCAACCAGAGCTCGAAATATCACAAGGATCCCCAAGAGCACAGCAAAGACTGTATTAAAAGAATCGCGTATCTAAAGAAATTAATAAGATATAATTATATTTGTGTACTGCGACAGGGCTGTGTAGGGCTGTTTCACCTCTCTCTTCATGTGACTCTATTCAAAAGCCATTTAGCAAAGAGGGGATGAGAAGAGTGACAAACTAGTATACTTTAGATCTTTTTTTCTGAACCGGGGAAAATCTGATCATGTTTCTCTATAACAATAATAAAAAACATTGCCACACCCGGACTGTTAAACCAACGCATTAGCACGTCAAAGCCCATTGAGGAGCCGGGCACAATAATTGTTTTGTCCCTTGATTTACTGATCTTCATTAATTACAGAAATCGAGTTCCTGCTCTTTGCAGACGACCTGGTCCTGCTGTCGCCCATAGAACAGAGGCTGCGGCAGAACCTGGCACTACTGGAGCAGCACTGTCAGACATGGGTGCTGACAGTCAATCTGGACAAGACCAGAGTTATGGTTTTCCAGAAAAAAAGCCAGACCTCAGGGAAACAGGTACAAATTCACACTTAACAACAACACATTAACACCTAACAACGGGAGCAGGCCCAAATTAGGCCAGTACCCACTATTGTTAAACATACAGAAAAGAATATTAAAGTATTGGCTTTAGTATTAGCCATACAGAACATTGAAGTGCCCTTTCCATTCAGCGGGTGTCTGACCCGCTGTGTCCTATCTTCTGAAAGTCGCTGTTGTGAATGTCTGTAGAGTGTATCTTATTTTTAGTACTATATTCAACAACAGATGACAATTCCCTTAGTCCTCCTTTAGTCTTCCTGAAATTGTCTGATTATGAGTGAATAAAAGCATTTTATTAAAAACACGTTTGCGTTTGTTTGGGAGCTATATTATGTATTTTTCATATGTAAGATATAATGATGTGTTACCGCTTACACATCGCACGACTTTAAAAGCTAGAAAAACAGGTTTCGATTCACATTATCTGGCGAGCCTTGTTTTGTCAAAGGACAGCACAAAATAAACAGACAATACACGGGGGGGGGGAGGGCAAGCGAGAGAGAGAGTTTTTTACCCTCTGTCAAAAAAAAACAAATCACCCGGGGCAGAGACTCTGGGGGGATCATTGTGTGGTACAGAACGGAGCTCAGTCAATCCAAACAAGTTCAGTAGTAAAGAGAGAAAAGTCAACAATTGATTTAAGGACGATCTGTCAAAATGCAATGAAATACAATACTGTTGTTGTTGCTGTTATTGTTGTTTTTATCCTGTAAAGCGTTTTGAGAAGCCACCTTTAAAGGCGATATATAAAAGCGCTGATTCTTATGGAATGTGTTCCGCCGGGGAACAAGTATAACCTTGTTCATGCACAAACAGTGGCATGTTACATTATTAATTTGGGTGTCTCCTCTTGCCAGAAAGCTCTAAATTGAATTTTGAGTGCGGTTTTTGACTTTTTTTAAATTGCAACCCGTAAATAAAGCTGATACTGTTTAGACTTATATTAGGATTTAGACTTATATTAGGATTATATACTTTGTGAAAAGTGATAGTCTTTTAACCTTTTCTGTGAATTCGCTTGTTATCTAACAAATGCATACTTTTAGAATTTTATTAACAGGGAATATAATAAGGAATTGAGTATCTAAACAAATTATTGTTATAGAGAAACATGATCAGATTTTCCCTGGTTCAGAAAAAAGACGATTAAAATCTGTAATCTTTCCACTTGTATGTCATCGGAAAATACAAGAAGTTTCTGCTTTGTGTAAGGATGGTATCAAAAAGTAATCTAAGTGGTGAGGAAGCTGTGCTCCTCAAAGCGCTTTACAGGATAAAAACAATAAGAACAATAGTGTTAGGCTGGGCAAACGATTTTTTAATAGAAATACAAAAATAGATGTAATGATGTGTTCCGGCTTAGACATTAAGGAGTACAACCCCCCTCTCTGCGGGAGTGCTGGCTGTGACGAATTAAACCGGTTTCACAGGTATTTTCAAAGTAGAAGGGGGCGAGATTTCCAGCGAAAGACACCTCCCCCCTCCAAAACCAAGGAAGTACAGTACTTACTAGTTAAGAAAGCTAGGCTCCTCAATGAAATCGCTTTAACATGCTAATGCATTGGTGAAACAGTCCGGGCGTGGCAATCTTCTAATGTCAACTCGACTCGATTGGAAGACAATGAACATATTCTAGCCCTAAATGAATTAATAGCAAACATGGTTTACATAAAATACATTTTTCCAAGAAAGTTTATAATAATACGATCTATAGTTGAAATCTGAGCCTAAATAAAAAGAAAAAGCATTTTCAGAGAGCAATTACACTGTGTTTATGTAGAATAAGTGATTAGGTTTATGAGCAATCTAATTACTTATTCGTTTAAAACGCTATATAAAATAAAGTTTATTATTAATTTGCTGGACAGAGCGGTGAACATTATTATGCATAAGACAAAGATAACGATCCTGATCAGTTTAGAAATCTGTGTACGCTGTAAGGTTTTTAATTCTTAAACTTTTAAAATACACGTTTCGAATAGAAAGAAATCCTCTTCCTGGTACAGTATGTACATATAGCAAACCAGCACATCTTTTCTCTCCAATCAGAGGGGTGTCAGATGGTGTCAGCCAATCACCATTCTGAAGCACTACCGTAATCTCTGGTATGGGGAGACCCCAGAATTCTGTTCCATAGTTTAGACAGATGATAGATACTTTTATTGATCCCGTGAGGGAAATAAAGTAAATCATTTTCATTTTAGGAAATTATTAAACGCTCGGTTAAAAGCAAAGGAGATTGTCTGTTATAGTGGACATAAAAACAAGACTTCGATGGCATTATATACTAGAAGACACAGACCGGTGCCAGACCGGGAGAATGCCCGCAGCGTAAAAGAAAATGCCTGATGAACTAGGGATTGGACAGTTTCCAAGTGCTTGTACAATCGATGGAAATGTTCAAATAAATGTGCAAAAGAAATAAACAAAATAATAATTTATTTCTTTATCATATTGGCTAGCTAATGTCCTCTCTTTGCTAGTTAGTGGCTGTGTTTCTGCGTTGGGTAGCAATGGGTGACTATTCTCAGGCGGAAGATGTAAACAGCTTAATTTTCGTGTCAAATTAAAATTCATTCTATACAGCAATCGCATATTTGGGTACCGTTTCATAAAACTTTTGATTTTCATAAAACTTTTCATTTTGGCCAGCCAATCACTTACCGCGGTGCCCTCCGGTGCCCCGCAGTGGCTTGTGGGTAGGTTACCGTACCGCGGGTTTGCACCGCGCATTTTGAATGGCTGCATCTGTACCTCCACTGCAACTCTGGACATCGTTATCTTCTTTCTATACTCCAATTGTGTTAGATCAATCATTCAGCACTGGCTCTGACCTGAACAATCATCTCTCCCTTCCATGCCTGGAACGTAATCCTCTCTCCAACAAACACCTTGGCTCACCGAGACCGGACAGATCAGCTTCATTCAATACCCTATCCATCACCATTTTAGCTGTTTTGTTAAATGCATTTATATATTCTCCTTTTTTGGTTTATTCCTGTTACTGTTGATTTTTTATATTCATGTTGATTCTATCCAACCAATTTAGTTTAGGATTTTTAAGCTCTGTTGGAGTGGAGTGATTTTAACCAGTTTTTCTCTTCTTACCTCATAACAAAGGTTACACTTTGGATTTAGTAGCTTACATAAAATGACCACAGGCACTTTTCCTTCCCCCCTATATTCTCATGTATGAGCATAATAGGCAAACCTTCCAATGAAAGACAGGTTCCTTTCGCCCAAGACTGGCAGGAATCAATCGAAACTCACCACACCCAGACTGTTAACTCGATCAACCTTTTTTAATAGCCGTGCGATTGCGCTCACTCTGTAGGATATGCACTCGACGCGCCGCAGGTGTCACATTTACTGTACATGTCAAACCATTGCTTTCTGTTGCAGATGCATTTCCGATTTATTTTCTCCATAGCCTCCGCTTTATCATTTATACAGAATGCCTATTCCAGAAAAATTTTCATTGTCAATAACAATACAGGGAGAGCATGCAGATTCCAAAACACTCTACGGCAGCAGAAGTGAGCAATTACCTGCACGAAAATGAATGCGTTCCCAAAAGCGTATACTTTACAATTATAGCAACATTTGCAAACATTCCCGATACATAACCACATTATGTACTCTACATTGTTCTATTTTATACCATGACAGGAGAATACACACTGTATTAATTATTCAGGTGGGTAGCTGCCTCAGCATGCATAGGCTGCAAGGCTGCAAAGGAACAAGTAATAGGTTTATTCCATGCTGCAAGGTGAAGAAAGAAACCACAACGTTTTCGGCCATGAACCCTTCTTTGAGAAATGTGAATGATTTCCATGTCTTCAAGATCACATACAACAATACAAATGCAATTTAAAATGCATCTCTCCTTCTATATAATTAAGCAATCATGATCAAAGTGTACCACCGAATCACAAAATGTTTTTTTCATTTTAACACTTATCAATAATTTCCCAGCACTTTTAATGTTCTAGCATGGCATGACTATCATATTATTTATCTTTGTGGAATTTTTCAAATGAAGTAATAAAAATCTTCACAATGTTATAAATGTGCATAATATACAGAGCATCATGTTTTCCTAAAAAAGAAATTATGAGATAGTGGTTCTTCGAAAGATAACAAAGTAAACATCTGTTTTGTTTTCCTTCCACTTTTTCTTTATTTGTGGGTGGCCTTACAAATTTTTGGCAAGAGTGATACAGACTTTGTAAAAATGACATATATATATAACATTTGGTCTTCTTGAGTTGACACCTTCTACTTTTTTTTGTCAGAGAACAATTTTTTTTTTTGTAAGACAACTAAGGTGTTGCTGGAACATCAGTGCCATAAACTTTATTCAGCTTTCTAGTCACAGAAACTGTTGGTGCAGACTGTGAGACTTTGATTTCAAGGACTTTTGAAACTTGAATCTAGAGAAATACTCATTTCAGACTGGTGACTGAATAGAATTATATCCCATATTGAAAAGGAAAGACAAATTTTGCATCATACAAAAGGTTTAAATCATTTGTTTCACTGCCATACCCTGCTTTTGATTTTTTTTCCACACACTCAAAGAAAGCATTTTGTCCAAAATACTCTTAAACAAATTATTTTTCAATCATCAGAATCATGAGTATTGTACTTAACAAAACCTCTTTTCCCATTCAATATTTTGTTTTGTACTGTGTCTCTTCTAAAACGTGCAATTACAATTACTATTATTCAGTTACAATATATAATGTTTATATTTAAATGTATGAAGTTATTACAATAAAGGTCTGCTAATAATGTTTTCACAAAAGTGTTAAAGAAGGTGCACTCACATCTCACACCACATCTATGGCTCCTTGTAGAATTTTTATAAATATCTAGCATTCTGTGAACCTTTGGAAATGGCTGGAGTATCACAAATGTGAAATTGTTCTAGCAGAATTGTAATGTTTTGACTGACTAAATATCAATTTATGGAAAATTGAAATTAAGAGCGATGTTCATCATGTGCTTGCTTCAGCTGGTACTGTATATCAAACAACCATAAACTGCTTGGAGATCCAAACACAAAACCCTAAAAGTCCCATTTAAACATGCAAAGGAACAAGTAATAGATTTATTCCATGCTGAAAAAAAGAAAACATAACGTTTCTGCTGTGGAGCCTTCTTTAGCCTTCAATAAATCTATTACTTGTTCCTTTGCAGCCTATGCATGCTGACGCAGCTATCCATCATTTAAACATGTGCAGCTGTAACATGTACACTGTATATTTCAATATAAAATGTCCTTGTTTTATATTGTATTTAACAGTATCTAACATCTACTGTAACAGTATCTAAGACTCTTAAGAAAAACAAGGTTCGGTTATATAAATGAAATCAACATGGACCAGAAACACTTTTTGAAGAGTGAATAAATAAATTGATACAGATGCAGCCATTCAAAGTGCGCGGTACAGACATGTACCGGAGGTAATTGGCTACGGCGTCGCACATCGTGACGCAAGATGACGCGGGGTACCGCGGTACGTGATTGGTTGACCAACAGGGGCACTCGTGGTCCGTTGGTCTGTCGTAGAAAGATTTACAGTAAACGTCTTTACTGTGCCCGTTGAAGTATTTAATATTTATATGGAATTTTACCACTGAAGGGAAATCTTAGTGCCTGAGCATAAAAAGAATAGGAGCATACTGCAACGCGTGTGAAGGCCATAAACGATATTAATTTTGGAACTTAAACATACAGTATATGGCTGGTCTTGGTACTTTAAAGTAAAAAATACACACCAGTATTCCATTTCTCCCTAAACATTTTAAGCATCGAAGTCTTTAACTAAAGAGATACCGGAGTCAACAAGCATACTTTTAGAATTTGATTAATAGGGAATATAATATGGAATCGCGTATCTAAAGAATTTAATAACGATATGATTATATTCGTGTACTGCGACAGGGGTGTGTAGGGCTGTTTCGCCTCCCTCTTCATGCGACTTCCCTTGTAGCCTACTGGTCTACGTGTCCGACTACCAACTCACAGGTTGTGTGTTCAAATCCAGCTGGTGCTGGACTTTTCTTTTAACAAACATTTCTTCGAAAAAATAGAATAGCGATATTATGGACAATCAATTGACTTTTATATTTCAAAATATCACAACATGATCGATTCTAAGTCATTTTTTATAACAATCAACAAACAAACATTTATTTGAAAAAATGAGACGTTTCCCTTGGTCAGAGATATAAATATATAATATATAAATAAATTAAATTTAACTAACGTGAAATAGCGTGTGAAAAAGTGGTAGTTTTAAGCTTTTCTGCTAATATAATATGGAATCGCGTATCTAAAGAATTTAATAACAATATGATTATATTCGTGTACTGCGACAGGGCTGTGTAGGGCTGTTTCGCCTCTCTCTTCATGCGACTGTACCAGGAAGAGGATTTCTTTCTATTAGAATCGTGTATTTTAAAAGTTTAAGAAGTAAAAACCTTACAGCGTACACAGATTTCTAAACTGATCAGGATCGTTATCTTTGTCTTATGCATAATAATCTTCACCGCTCTGTCCAGCAAATTAATAATAAACATTATTTTATATAGCGTTTTAAACGAATAAGTAATTAGATTGCTCATAAATCTAATCACTTGCTTTTTCTTTTTATTCAGGCTCAGATTTCAACTATAGATCATATTATTAATAACCATAATAACAACCAACCAACAAAAACAACCATATAAACATAATACCAACCAAAAACATAGATAACGACCACAATACAAAATCAAATATATCAAACCATTATAATCTTGCAAATTCCTCCAATTATCATAATCCTGCCCCTTATGCAAAACCAAACCCTCCTCCCATCCCAGTTTATCCTCCTTATCATAAACAAAATCCACCTCAATTTTCAACATAAAGCATTACACAAAATCAATACCTCAACACTCCATACTCAACAACGATAATAAACAGCCAGAACATGTAACTCCACATTCCCAAACAGACCTAATTTCCATAGCCCCGCCCCTTATGCAAAACCAACATCCCTCCCCTGTTCTCTCTCTCCCCTGGCGTTTGTCAACCGTTTTTATTTTCAAATAAATTTTAGCAAAGTCATGTATTTTAAAAATCTTAAGATTTTTATATTTATGTCTTTATTTAGTGGTTTCATTAGTGACAAAGGCTAGTGACCTTTGTTTCATTAGTGACAAAGGCTAAAAGGGCTTTTATGTAAACCATGTTTGTTATTAATTCATTCAGGGCTAAAGTATGTTCATTGTCTTCAAATGAAAGAAGGGTTCCTTTCGCCGTGGTCGGGTTGAAATTAGAAGCTTGCCACGCCCGGACTGTTACACCAACGTATTAGCATGTTAAAGCGATTTCATTGAGGAGCCTCGCCTTTCTTAACTAGTACTGTACTTACTGGGTTTTTGAGGGGGGGGGGGGGAGGTGTCTTTCGCTGGAAATCTCACCTGCTTCTACTTTACGAGTGCAACCCCCTCTGCCGGAGTGCTGGCTGTGACGAATTAAACCGGTTTCACAGGTATTTTCAAAGTAGGAAGTACAGTGTTAACTGGTAGCTGGGCTCCTCAATGAAATCGCTTTAACATGCTAATGCATTGGTGTAACAGTCTGGGAGTGGCAAGCTTCCAATGTCAACTCGACTCGATTGGAAGACAATGAACATATTCTAGCCCTAAATGAATTAATAGCAAACATGGTTTACATAAAATACATTTTCCAAGAAAGTTTTTTAATAATATGATCTATAGTTGAAATCTGAGCCTAAATATAAAGGAAAAGCATTTTCAGAGAGCAATCATGCTGTGTTTATGTAGAAAAAGCGATTAGGTTTATGAGCAATCTAATTACCTATTCGCTTAAAACGCTATATAAAATAAAGTTTATTTAGAGATGAATGATCAGTGTCGCAGTTTAAATAATTTTCGTAGGAGGGCTTGGACAGATTCCAAGTGCATTTTTGCAATTTACGTTGCATTGTCCAATGTGCTGTTGTAATACAGTTAGTCTAAGCTTTATCAGCTTTATTTATGGGTTGCAATTTAGAAAAAGTCAAAAACCGCACTCAAAATGCAATTTAGAGCTTTCTGGCAAGAGGAGACACCCAAATTATATTTTAACATGCCACTGTTTGTGCATGAACAAAGTTATACTGTAATTTTCCTTAGATACGCGATTAAAAAAATAAATTTTTGGAATCCCCGGCGGAACACACTCCATAAGAATCAGCGCTTTTATACAGTATATCGCCTTTAAACACATATATTTAAACATGCGTTTACGATTTAAATCAAAACGCGATTCAAATCAATATAAATGTTTATTTTGTAACGCATAGATGACTATTCATTGTTATTAAAAATACTTAAATTCGATCATGTTGTGATATTTAGAAATATAAATTTGTTTGGTGCGAGTGAGGTTTTATTTAATCTCTGACCAAGGGAAACGTTTCATTTTTTCAAAGAAATGTTTGTTAAAAAATGAAGTCATAGTTCCATGGGATTCAATCACAGACCATGTGACATGGGAGTCAGGAAACTAACACACAGCACCACCAGATTTGATAACGCTATAAAATCGCTATAAAATAATGTGACTAGGCACAGAACAAGTTTACAGCACAATACAATAATAAATGCTGACCATGACTTTAGAAGCATAAATTACCTTACACTCAATTTAAACACAAGCTGTCTTTAGCCCTCTAAGCTGGTTCATACAGAAATGTAGAGATCCAGGCTCAGAACACACAGCTTCATTAGCGAATACATATGCAGGACAACTAGAGAAGACGTTTTACAGAGGATGGATTTTTAGAAACATCCCATCAGTGACATCACTGAAGTCAACTCCTAGGTACTGTAACTGTCGTGTGGATAGTTTCACAAGAATCAGACAAAGGTTTAAGCATCGCTTGTTCTAGATAAAACTGCAAAAAAAAACAACAACCCATAATGTACTTCTTTGCGGCTCTGTTTGCCCAAATCATATATTCACAACGTGAAATTTAGAAAATAATATTACGTTACCAAAATCCGCAATATGGAAACAGAACCTGTGTAATTGTTGATAGATGATGTACTCGTAACATTTTTACAAGACGAACTACAACATTTAAAAAATGACTTGTATGTACTTGATATTTCTAATCAATCCATGGCGACATTGTTAAAGCAGAGTCCCAGCACAAAACGAAACTAAAACGAAACTAAAACTAAAAAGGAGTCAACCTTGAATCCCTAACAAAAATAAATGTAAATAAACAAGAATGACAGTCACCCATAATTAACCAGAAATTATAACAAAAATGTACTCTTAAGCTGTGTCTTTATAAAATATACAGGCTCTTTTCACTTATCACATTAGTTGTGTCATACTGGTGAACTGGCTATTTGTGGCTGGTCCTATGATCTTTCTGTATATAGGGAAAAGCAGAATTAGAAATCTGTTTATATGAATCTGCTTCCCTTGTCAAGACATTAAATATTATTAATAAACATATGTACATGGGTGTGTATATATACTGTATATAATGGTTAACAAAGCCCCAGATTTTCTATTACTGCATTTTACCTTTCTTCTTCTGGTGCTAGTACCTAATTGTCAGGTACAGAGGAAATTAAAACGTATGTCCTCATGAATTAATTATATGTGTATAAAACATTAAATGTATCATGAGGAGACAAAGCCAAAGGGCAGGGCTTATTTAATTATTTCTTTGATATTACTCTTTCCTATTATTTCAGCTTTGTGCATTTGACCACAAGCTTTGTTTGCCATAAATCCTAACAAAGTACACATATCAAGAGAGTTCACCAGTATGTGAAGTGAGTTTATAAATGAACTTTCTCAAAGAATGGTGAGACACTGTTTTGGAAATGAGAAAGCAAGTCAGCAATTTCTTTGAGGAACCAGGAATATGCACAGTGCAAATGGTGAACCCATTGCAGATGGGACCCTTGTGATGCATCTTAGAAGAGTCCTAATGTATGGAGATTTTACAACAGTTTGTAAAATGTGGAGGATTCCAAAAGCAAAATGTGGAGGAATTTTAGATAATCCAAGCAGCCAGGAGATGGCAAGCCATTTTTCATTGTTTTAGGCCCATAGCCTACAGACAGAGAAATAGTATTTTTTGTCAGCAAATCCCAAAAGAGGTTCCAGAGATCAAGGATCAAAAAGCATTCTTTAAAGGTATTAGGAATGTTGGCATTTGTGAACCAGGTGTTTCTCCCTGCCACTTTGATCAGATGTATGTTATTGACAATGGCTGTTCTGTAGAGAAAATAGGAAAAGAAATAAAGAGGAGTAGGTAGAAAAGCTAAAGCAATAAATACTGTGCAGTGGGTTACAGGGTTAAGAGCTTGAACCAGGTACAGACTACTGAGGAGGGGTGATATTTAAATAATACCTGGATAGGTGGGGTGGGCTGCAAATGGAAAGGGAAGTGAATGAAGTAAGGGCCTGACATCACTCTAGGTGGGATACCAGCAGAGACAAGGAAGTAATGAAAAGATAGGTGATGTTACTGGTGTCAAAGGCATGATGGCTTGGAACCCTGGTACTGAGGAAGTGACAGAAAGAGAGAGTGGGGAAGACCTCTGGGGCTGACACAAGGTGAGGTAGGACAGGGATGTGGAAAAGACTAGGACGCATAGACTTTGCAGGGGTTGTGTTGGGGATGCCTGATGTGGAGGAAAGAATGGAGAGAGCAGGTGAAATAAGATAAGGTCACTTGCATATGGAATTTGTCTTTTTGCATACCCCAGTTTGCTCTCCATTAGACACACAGGCACACAGACTTGGAGAGAAGCTTGGGGTCAGAGCACAGGGTCAGCCATTTATACGGCACCCCTGGAGCAGCTGAGGTTAAGAACCTTGCTCAGGGGCCCAACAGAGTAGGATTCCCCTGTCGGCCGCGGGATTTGAGCCGCCAACCTTCCAGCCACAGGCACAGATCAGTGCCACCACTCTGCCCAAATGGAGGAAAAGGATGTCAAGGGCTGACATTATGTAATGTGAAACAGAAAGGGAGGCAATGGAAGATGACCCATTTCTCTTGCTGATCTGGGCATTGATGCCTAAAGAATCATTGACTGCATTGTGTGCTCTGTTGCGGCAAGAGCTGTGAACAAGGAGCTTGAACCTGACATGCTACGATGAATAAGCATTTAGAAGCAGCACAGGCTCCTGCAGAGAATGTTGCAGAATTCCAGCTGGGTGAGCTGATAGGACACTGGACAGACTGTGGATCAAGGAGACACCCTTAGGAGCAGAAGGGGCCAAGCGAATGGAAATCAGGGTTTGAGGGCAGTAAAGTTAGAATGGTATTGATGGAGACAGAAAATAGAGCAGAAATTAAATTTAGTAACAGAGAAGAAAATAAATATGGGTTTGATTCTTTTTCAGCATCAAGTGAAATCCAAAACAAATGACTCAATTAGAAAAAATGGGAAATTACAATTTAACCTAGAAATAGGAAACATTTTCACGTTAGTTTATAGGAATCTGAAAGAGCTACACTGCCATGATATTGAAGGTCCTGACCTCAGACAAAAAAATTGCTGGTGAATTGCTCTTATCAACTAACCTCTGACAACTAAATGAATAGAGGGGGGAAATGGCATCATATCTTTTGATCCTTTCTTATCTTACGTAGATAATATACAAGAAATATTTTGAAAAATGTCAAGAAACATTACTTTCTGCTTAACATAATTTGTTTTTATGTCATGTTATATCCTGAGGTGTATGTCTGGGGTGTATGGTTGTGGATGAAGTCTGCTGCTCTACACTGACATCAATTTTCAGAGAGGGTCAATCTGCAATTGAATTGCATCATATTGCAAAATAATCAAAATATACATCAAAATAAATAGTGTAAATAAACCTGTTCTGTAGAGGCTGAATTGCATCATATTGCAAAGAAATCAAAATATTCAGTACATCAAAATAAATAGTGGTAAATAGACCTGTTCTGGCTCAGCAGCTTGGTATTAGCATTGAAGGAAAAGGCAAGTTTTTCATACAAAGAATTGAAAGTTCAATTTAAGTAATACACTTAAAAGTTATCAACTAGCCTGGGAAGCTTCACTAAGACCTTTGTATGTCAAATTTCATACCTCCTGCACATCAGTAGAATAGGTATGTTTCTACAGTACATAGCGACCTCAGAATGAGCTAAGGTTTTATTTGTTTATTTTATTTTATTTTATTTATTATTGTGTGCAATCCTACTGCTTCTGCTGTATTAAGGATAAACAGAAAAGCTAAAGACCTTTGTAGGTCACCCTAGGAAAATTTGAATTTATGGGTTCGTTTCATTATAGTGTTAAGCACAACTGGAAACACAAGAATACTCATTGACTTCAAGTTCAGCATTTAATACAATCATCCCCCAGAAGCTGACAGAAATACTGAGCTTGCTGAACCTTAACACCTCCCTCTGTAAATGGATTTTGGACTTTCTGACTGAGAGACCTCAGACAGTCGGGATCGGTAAAAACATCTCCAGCACCATCACAATGAGCACTGGAACCCCTCAGGGCTGTGTGCTCAGCCCACTGCTGTTCATATTGACACGACACAACACGACAGCAACTAGTGGACCAGTGCACAAACAATAAACTATCTCTTAAAGTAAACAAAACAAAAGAGATCATCATTGACTTCATGAGGGCCCACACTGAACACTCCCTCCTGTACATCAATGGCTCCCCTGTAGAGACAGTTAGAAGCACCAAGTTTCTTGGTGTACACATTACAGATGACCTCAGTTGGTCCCTCAATGCCACCTCCCTAGCCAAGAAAGCAGAGCAGCGTCTCTATTTCTTGCGGCAACTGAGGAGGGCAAACCTCCCCCGCCCATTGTTATCACTTTCTACAGAAGCACCATTGAGAGCACCTTGACCACCTGTATCACTGTTTGGTTTGGGAATTGCAACGCTTCCGCAAGACCCTGCAACTAATTGTGGAAACAGCTGAAAAGATCATTGGAGCCTCCCTCCCTTCCATTTCTGTCACTTATCACAAACGCTGCTTACACAGGTCCTCCAGTATAGTAGATGACCTATCCCACCCCTCCCCATAAACTCTTTGCCCTCCTACTATCTGGGAAAAGATATCACAATATATGGGCTAGCTCAACCAGACTCTGTAACAGCTGTCAGGCTCCTCAAGACCCTGGAATCTATTTGCACCCACACCAATTCCAGAAAGAGGGTTTAAATTCCCCCAGTGTGTTGTGTATATTGTATTATGTACAGTATTTACTTGTAATTTGCACTATCTGCACTTTGCGCTATGTGTACCCTGTCTACAATGTCTATGTCAGTGTCCTGTCTGTCCTGCCTGTTTTTGCCCAGTGGACGAGGAGGAATAATATTTCGTTCCACTGTATACTTGTATATGGCTGGAATGACAGATAAACGTGAACTAGAACTTGAAGAAAATGTTGACTATGATACAGTATGTCTGCAACAGCTGCTACATATCCTTGAGAAGAGACAAAAATACACAGGGTGAATAACAGCTTCACCATAGCAGACAGCACCACTACTGTGATCCAGAGGTACCAATTTTTCCTTTTTCAAAAGCTCAATAATGTGTGGTTGGCAAGTCTATAACTGTTCCTAATTTGGCTTTAACTTAATTGGAAGAAGGTAGTGCAGATACAATATTTGGTCTCATTCTTTTGATAATTATAACACTCACAGTTAGGGACAATTTACTTGTATAAAAGTAATGCATGAGTAGTGTATTACCTCTAAAAAACATCTTCCTTATTAATTCCTTACATACAGAACTTATGCATTCGCTTTTGTACAGTAGCTTTCCTCAGCTTTAGTTAGTGTTTTTCCTGGATTGCAATTTTAATGTTTGATGACCATTTAAGCCTGTTTTTTTTCTTTTCTTAACAAAGTGATACCATTACAGTGTGAGTGTCATAAAGTAGTTAACGATAGATTTAGTAAGTTATATATTTCAACATATCTAGTACTGAGTTGCAGCCTAACTGCAGGTCTTCCCTACACTCACACAAGACGGGTGTATTCAGCACATTTCCATGGAGACATTAAACTTTTAGCCCCTGCAGTTCTTAAATGCAAATGGTATATCTCTTAAAGAACACATCACCCAAATGCAGGATCACACAAACCCCAGTAGTGTTCTGGTTCATTTGTTTGATAATAACACTGCTAATCAAGTATTATGTATTTGATGCCATATATTCCTTTTAATAAAATGCCCTTCATCCTATTGTTTATTCTTGCTAAATATACATTTAATATTATTGAAATGCATGTATACGTTGTAAAAATCTCTCTCCGTGATAAGTAAGAGTAAGTATAATTTAGAGATTGTACTTCTCCATGGTGTAGCTCTTGCAGTTTTTGCACAACAGTCATACAGTATGAAGACAAAATAATAAAACAAGTGCTTTCCATTTCTTTCTTTCTCTAAAAAGTGCTCACCTTTTCTATGTTTTAGTTCCTGTGCTACTGCTATGCACTTAAATTATAGGAGCAAAAATTCCCAAGGACAATAAAACTTACATTACGAATGAAAAGGAAGACTGCAGGTTGCTGTTACACTTCAATTAACCAGTGACCCTACTAACAGCTGTCATTGAGGACACTGAAAGGCACAGCTTTACATTTACAATAACATTTAAAGATATGTGAAAAACTTCTGTATTTTCATTGCTAATTTTCATGTCTCCTAGAAAAAGAAAACAATAAAACCAAAGTTACTCTTTTTATTATTAAATCATTCTTTTTTCTGTTTTACAGGGTTGTTCCTGAGAGGCAATATACAGTATGGGAGCTAATAGTGTTTTTGTGTTTTAATGCTTCTCTACGTACTGTACTTCAATGTAATGAACATTCCCAAGTTCAGTGGTTCTTGGTAAAGGTTCTTTTATGATTGCCTAGTTTCTATAGCTTGTGATATTTGTAATTCAAAAGGTATTCTATTCTGATTGCTATTTTTTAAAAAATAGTACAAATTAAATAAGGTTATGTATTCCATTTTAGTTAATATTTTTTGTGCTACCTAATGTAAACTTTGTCAATAACCTCTCCCTCCACTTTATATGCTAATGAAAAAGTTATTTCTTCAGCTGGGCTCCTTATAGACTTTATGGAAGGTAAACTCTCTCTGGACAGACACTACTAAATCTATAGAAGGGGTTTCTTCTCAGAACAAAAACCTACATAATGAGAACTGTGATTGGGTTCATCGCCTTTGTGCTGAAGTCAGCATATCCTCCTAAGTAAGCCTATATTTTAGCTACAGGTCTCTTACAAAAACAAATTCTGAAAGCGGAAAAAAAAGTTTTTTTTTTTTTAAATTGATAGCGTGAGCTCCTTTAAGTTAAACAAGATCAAACCACTAATGACAACATCTTGTTATATAAACCCAGAATAATGTCACTGATGTTGTAACCTGGAGCATAGCTTGTAAGTGCATTCCAACCAGCACCCAATCAGTCAAAATAGAGTTTTTCTCTCCTAGGAAGATGTAACTTTTTATTCACTTTTTGACACATTTAAGATAATTAAAATAGAAGACTGTCATTTCTACAATACTGTAGGCAATTGTAAGTGAGTGAATTCAGCAGGCTGTGAAGTATTTTAGCAAGTATAGTCTCAAGTGAAATATTTTGGGAAATCTTGTAGTTTTTTGTAGCTTAGCACTACAAGCTGGAGGAAAGTCCAGCTGATAAACAAGCTCGGATTGAGACAAAACCCATTGATCTGTTCATGCATCTTCAAAAATATAAATTTATCTGCTTGTTTTATTGATACCCACCATTCAAAAATGATTACTTAAGACATTAATGCAGTTTTCATTTTTCCTACAGTATTTTTTAATAAAAGGTAGCAATAACAGGCTTCTGAAGGAATATACTGTAGGCAGTAATTTGTGGCAAGAAACAAAACTGAAAGATTTCATAACCCCATATGCATCAAATAATTCAGCTTAATATAATATTTGCAAATCTCCAACAGATTTTAAATGAAGAACAAATATATGAGTAGTTAGCATTTACAAGTTTTATCAAATTCTGACAGGAATTTAGATCTCAGTTCTGAGGAAGTCCTGCCCTCCATTAGCCAATGGCATTGTAATATGTTTTGAAAGTTGTTCAACCTGTATCCCTGCTTCTAGTCTTTACAAAAGATTATCTTTGGTTTTAATTTTCTTTGTATATATCCAGATTTGACATTTGTACTCTCCAACTGGCATGTTTGTAGTTTTAACAGTCTGGTATTTGTAGGTTTTATCAGAGTCTTCTTGGCCCCTTAATGCCAATGGACATTTGTCCATGTGAGTTTAGGTCCTACTGTACCTCTGTATGATCTGGTAAGAACGAGCTGCAATGTGTTA
Organism: Lepisosteus platostomus; assembly: GCF_059453375.1. Taxonomy (NCBI): domain Eukaryota; kingdom Metazoa; phylum Chordata; class Actinopteri; order Semionotiformes; family Lepisosteidae; genus Lepisosteus; species Lepisosteus platostomus. Next base: position 21,480,107 of record NC_142622.1, on the reverse strand, counting down.
TTAAATGTAATGAATGTTTCTGAATCGTCTTTGTGGTGGCTGATAATTTGTTTTGACAGTGATAAAAAAACAGTTAAAGCTACAGTTAGTCATGTAAACTGTTGTCCTAGCATACAGTACATGAGCATACTTGAATATGCTGGAGCCAGAATTGAAGGTAAATCATAAAGCACACATAATAAAATATTTTGAAATCTTTATTTGCCCGTTATATTTTAAAAGCTGTTATACATAAATAAATAAAAAATCTGGGGGTTCTTAGAATCAGCTTTTAAATTTTGGTCAGATTATGAAATCTTTGAGTGGCAACTACAGCAGCACTGAAAGAAAAACAGAGCTCTTTAACAACACACTGATCATCCCTTCCACCCAGTTTACCTCCTCAAACAGAGTTGTGTAATTCTGTCTAGCTGTTAGGAAAAAAAAAAGCTGTCTGGCTTTGCTAACCAGAAGATTTGTTTTTCTAAAAGTTCCATGTTAAAGTTGTTGTATTTTTGTATTGTAGTATAATGCAGGGAGCGTCTGTTTTGAGGGGCGGAGCCCCGGATTAAGGGGGACGCGGTGCTGTGGAAACAACACCTGGCGTGAATAAGTGAATGAACGGCAGGTGTGGGAGTGGTTTAAAACTAGACTGAATAGGGGCTGGGGGAGGGGGAAGATCCAGCGGGGACATATTCTTGCTGTGGCTGCAGTGGTGAAGCAACGGATCCGGAGGTTCTGTCTGTGAGAGCCGGGCAGACGCATGACAGTAGCAGGTATGAGACGTTCTGTGCAAGTAAGTCAGAATTTTTCCATACCAGAATGTGTTTGTGAGTAAAAGATCACATTTTTGTTAATAGTTCTGATTAACCTTTTCTACTCTAGCCTTCATACCACTGCTACTCACAAAATGTACAATTTATATATGCTTCAGAAAATGAAGGAGTGGTCTTTTGAGAAATTATTTTACCCTCATCGGTCTCTAATTTATTAGAAAAGTTTCTCTTGCTCAATGTTTCATGTCACTACAGTACAGCCCAAGCAAATTTAGACCCCTCCAATACCTGCCTTTGACTGCAGCCTTATCAAGGCTCTCCAAGCCGACATAACTCCGAGAGTCCTTAAGACTATAATCTGTTTTTAAATTACTTTTAAAATGCACGGTTTCATGCTTATCTCCCTGTTTGTGAGTGCAAAGTTCAGTCATGCTGGTAGGAGAAGTTAAAATTATAATCATGTCCTCACCCTCTTGTAAAAAATCTCCAAATAAAAATGCGGTGGGAGGAACTTCTGTGCCACAACATTAAGCTGTTAATAATGGGTATGGGGCTTCCTGAGACAAACTTTAAATTCATTGGCCAAAAAGGAGGTGGTGTCACAATGTGACTTAATATCTATACTACTACTTGAACAATATGTTCAATACAAAATATTTAGCGCCTATTTGCAATATTGAAGACAAGACATGCTGGTGTACAACACAAAACAAACCTGTTCTAAGTGCTTCAAAAGTGCAATAGTAATTTGTTTATTTCTTTAAAACATGAACAATATTTGACTTTTTTTCTTCTCCCATTGCTAATCTTTTAGCTGTGTATATCAGAATGTTAGTGGTTATAGTTGTATTGTGCTCTCTGAAGGCACCAGTTTCTGTAGGGTTTGGGCATTTACGGGGACAATTAATAATTGTAGCCGTAAATCACAAAATGATTCTTTTGATGGCCTTAGAATCCAACCATGCGATATAACTCAAACAACGCACACACACAGGTACTAATACACGAGGATACATTTATTAATACATAGAATATGCATATAAACCTAACAGATCTTATCGAGAGGGTTATCAGAATACAAAAGGTATATATTCAGTCAGTTACTAAGTGTTACACATATCAAGAGGACATACGTTCGGTATATCATTCATTTAGACCGTTTCATAAAGTGAACTTGGTTACAACTTCTACATTAGATACTGAAAACAAGTACATAACTCTTAGGAATTAAATTGATATCAACTGGTTGGGATAACAATTGAATTCTCGAGCTGTAATGCATTGAAGTTGAATACTCATCCAATCTCTGGGGATTCAGATCTCCTGTGGGCACAAAGAAGCATTTGCAGGCTTGTTGCTGTCCAATCCGCTCTGTCTGGCTAGGTGCCAGGCTGTGCTGTGCGGTTTGCGACGGTGCGCTGCTGATGCTCACTGAAGACCGGCTAGTTAGTGTTGGCTTTAACTAGCAAAGTTGTGCACAGGAGAAAAGATGACTGTTGGTCCCAGCAAGTCAGGAAGAGGACCGGTTTGTTCCTGATGAAGCGCTAGTTCTGAATAGTGATTCAGCTGTCCACAGTTCCGACCTGTTCACGAGGCTTGCTAACCTCGGGTGGATCCTCTGGTTACTCTCTGGCAACCTCCGCTCTAGACTCTTAGAACAGAGGAAAGTTCTGGCACTCGGACACACTAGCCGTTCCGTGATTGTCTGGGCTGAGTCTCAGGATGGTCAGGAGGCGCTCTGCGAGAATGTCCTGCCCTTGGGAGCCTTTCTGCTCCTGGGCCGTCCTGCCCTGGAATTCTCCTTTGAGATTCTCCCTTTCAGAAAAGTCCACAATAGTCCTACAGGCTCTCTGTGTTGCCTGTTTTCACCTGGAGGAACTTCAGCTCGTTCATTGGCTGAAAGTTTTCATGGGCATCAGAAATCCACGTGGGTTACACGGCCCTACCAGTCCCTGATTGGTTGATCAAGGTGAGATATGAGTCACTTACTCCTGATACCTAGGAATGCAGTCCAGATGTCCATCTGGCACTCCCTAGACAGATAGGCGTCAATGGATGACCATTGATCATGATAGCCAGGCTTAGCTAAGTGCATCCCCATTTGGGAGCTGTCCCTTATCAAAAGAAAACATCATTAAATCAGCCTGCATGAATAGCTTCTCTGTGGCTGCACCACAGAGATGAAGAGGGAGATGGGGCCTCATTTGGGAAAGCACAGTAACACTTAATTCTGTCTTATTAACAAGCATTGCCGCTACATAGTACAGTATATCCCAGCACCCTGAAATATGTAATTTGCTATAAAGGCACTGAGATATTTTTCCTAGAAATAGACTTTTACTTTTTGGTGCCTGAGTGTAGTGAATTCCATTTACATATCGGAGTGATTAGTGGAATGGATCAGTCACTAGCATATTGCACATTGGTTTCCTGTAAGTAACTTACACATTAGCTAATATTGATTTGACTGCAGGTCCATGAAGAACATCACTGATGTCAATTACCCCAAGGAGAGCTTGATTTGGTGTCTCTGATGTGGCTTGATTGAGTATGACATGAAGTGTGCATTAAAAAGAAACTCATCTGAATCCTGTATTGAATTATTTGTTCACCACCATGTGTAAAAACACTTTATTACAGGTGCAGACAATACTTTCAAATGGAACAATGAAGGTAAAACTGTACTAGCATGCATCCAGAACTCAGTTAGAAAAAAATGCCCTGCATGTTAATAATTTAATCTGTATTATAGTGTTTTTTTTCATCATGTTCCTACGCATGTAGATTTTTATTATTTAGTTTATCAAGATATTTAAATGGATATATTTAATACTTTTTTTGCAGACTTAATATTTTGATCGGTCAAGAGACTGATAGTGACCTACATGTTTTCCCACTGTCAAAATCCCTCAGGAAAGTGAACATTTCACAACTACCTGAATTTATAGCATACAGGTAACAATACTGGTATCTGAAGAAATATTAATTTATGACTATATGATCATTGCAAACTAAATATGCAGCATCTCACTTTTACTAAATTTATAGAAATATATAATATATAACTTTGAAAAACTGATTTTTCAGAAGTCAGAAGCCTACCAGACAGAATGCATGCTGTATATGGGTCTGATCTTGCTGACAATGAATATAGAGGTAGGCAAGCAGGTGAAAGAACCATAGGGGAAACTGTTACCATAATACAATTTGTTTTGAATTAGGTATTAAAACTACATGGTGAATTTCAAAACAGGTGTACCATTGTCGATAAACAGATAGGAACAAGATCAAAAATCAATCCAAAACATATTGCAGCATTTTAAAGATTCGCTTGTGATCTTGCTTCCTTAATGTTTTTTTATCATTGAACCTTCCCCTTATTTTGAACATAGTCTCTATCAAAATATGTTGTCAGTGCTTCAGGTGTTAAAAATAGGCAAACAAAATAAGGAAAGCTCTTCTACTGGCAGTAAAACTTGGACAAAGAGTGAAAAAGGCAAGCGGTCAAAAGGCAATTTCATTGCATTGCCTTCAGTTCAGCTATACTGTGCTTAAGTACAATGGTTTTTCAAACTTATTTGTAATATTTTGTCTTAAAATTAAAAAAAAAAACACTTGGTAGACCAATGGTGGCTCAGTCTTTGATGTTGCTCCAGTATTTGTGCACATGCTTTGTGATGTTTTCTCCTCACCATTTTGGTGCAAAGGTATGCCCCTGTCAATGTAGACTTTTGACAGTGACATCATCAGAAAGTGGGTAGAGGTAGAAAGCCACTAGGAGCACTGTGTATGTAAGACTATTGCAGTAACATCAACAAAAGCAAAAGCCTGCTTTGTGTACAGTAGGTGCTTTACAGGCTGCAGTGAGATGAAGACTAAATACGTTTTGACAGCTACTGTATGATTGCAACAGCCTCTCTAGACAAATAGAACTAGTCTGAATAGCCTTCGTATATGTTTTGCCTTTTTTATATTAAAAAAAACCACAACAAAAATAATAGGAAAAAAAAAAGAAAACTGATAACACTTTAGAAACTCATTGTTACATGGTGTGTTAGTTGATTTTCCTCAACACAGTGCCTACCAAAAGAGTAAAGAAATCTCTCATTTTTCATGTTCTAAATACCACTTTAGATTTATAAAAGTGCATATTAATGTGTACAAAATACTACACAACACGATAATTTTGCATCAATTGCAGTAGCATTTTAACAGATTAAGACATACTGTAATTTACAGGGTATTCTTGATTGTTAGCCTGTTTAACACTGAACCCAAGCACATTGAGAGCAGTATTCAACATTTCTAAAAGTTGAATACTTGTTCAACATTTGAACTTTACCCTTATTGGTACGTTCTCTTTACTTTGGTGTGCTTGCTTATTTCTGTCAAATATTTTCTTTCAGTGATGTATATTTTGCACTCAAATGAGTAGTAGGTTGCATTAATTATTTTAAGAAATTCTGAACCCTAACCCTAACCTAGCGCAAACCATAGCAGGGTTAGGGTTAGGATTCCAGCACAACATGGATACTTTTTGATGGCATGGCTGTCTTTTAGGACAGAAATTATGTTTAGGAAAACCGTTATTTCAGTGATATCTTCCAAATTTGTTTCTTCCATATACTGCTACAGACCATTGCTCTAAAAAGGAATGTTGCCAAAATTGCCCTCAAGACAGTTAGAAAAAAACTGTTAATACCTTTCAAAATGTTACCATTAGCATTGAATGCTCATGCATATTAAGAGAGAAAGACCAAGTTTGTTTTTTTTTCCTACTCTAGCCACAGTTAAGCCTGAAACTATGCTCATTGAGATCACCATCCAACACATTTCCAATACTGGATGACTAGTTCAGAAATAGAATTTTACTCTTGTTGGTACATTCTCTTTACTTTGCTGTGCTTCCTTAACCATTTCTGACCTATGTTGTTTCAGTACAGTATGTTTTACAGGCAAATTTGGGGGTTTTCCTATTCTAACCACAAAAGGCATTTCATTGCCAGCAACTACTGCTGCACGCTGTATTGTTGTGCATTTGATAAATAAACTTTGATTTGAATTGAGCCTGAAACTATGCTCATTGAGATCACCATCCAACACAACATTTCCAATAGTCGAATACCGGTTCAAAAATAGAATTGTACCGTTGTTGGTATGTTCTGTTTAGTTTGGTATGCTTGCTTTACCATTTCTGACAAATGTTTTCTTTCAATGAAGTATATTTTGCACTCAAATGAGTAGAAGGTTGCATTAATTCTTTTAAGGAATTCTGAACCCTAACCCTAACCTAGTGCAAACCATAGCTAGGGATAGGATTCCAGCAAAACGTGGATACTTTTTGATGGCATGGCTGTTTTGGGACAGAAATGATATTTAGGAAAACCGTTATTCAGTGATATCTTCTGAATTTTTTTTCTTCAGTATATTGCTACAGAGCATTGCTCTAAAAGGGAATGTTGCCAAAATTGCCCTTAAGACAAAAGTTAGAAAAAAAACTGTTAATACCTTTCAAAATGTTTACCGTTAGCATTGAATGAATGAGACTGAAACTATGCTTATTGAGATCACCATCCAACACATTTCCAATACTAGATTACTAGTTCAAAAATAGAATACCCTTGTTGGTATTGTAACGCATATGGCCGACAGGTACTGTGTTACCCCGGGCTGTGGAGAGATCTCTCTTTAGCTCACCGGGCTGGGTCCCTGTTGAGTGATGCGGGAGTCCCGGGTTCGAGCCCCCGGCGGAGCGAGGCCGACCTAATACGGCTAGGGCGCCCACCTGAACCCCCATTGCGTTACATTGGTGTCAGCAGTGGGATGGGATAGCCCTTCGCTGGGGACGGTGAGTTAAGCGGTACTGTGTAAGAGCCATCTTACCAGAGCGGTGACGTCGCCGCCCTTCCCTGTAATAGCAGGACCACAGTCCCCGGGCTGTGGAGAGATCTCTCTTTGGCTCACCGGGCTGGGTCCCGGGTTTGAGCCCCCAGCGGAGCGGGGCCGACCTAATGCGGCTAGGGCGCCCCCCATGAACCCCCCGTTGCGTTACAGTATGTTCTCTTTACTTTGGTGTGCTTCCTTAACAATTTCTTACATATACAGATGCAGCCATTCAAAATGAGCGGTGGGCGTGTCGCATTATAACTCATCATATTGCGTCATACCGTATAATACCGCAGTAAGATATAGTATCCAGAATTACCGCCAGGTGGAGCTAATAAAGCTTAACCTCTCATGTATGGCATTTGAACTGTCTCCAGAAAACAGCCGGTTTCGAATCCTGATCACTGCTGAGGGACAATCTTTATTCAATTAAGAATTTAAGTTGTATACTCTTTAGACTTTTAAATATAAACTGTGTATTACAGCATGTTAATCATTATACATTAAAAAGTTGGAATATTTTATGAAAGCAAGTAAGTACAAAAGTACACAACCTGCCACCTTTATCATAAATATTTTAATTATGCAGAAATATCTTATGCATCAAAGTCTTTACCGAAGATATTACTTATAGTATTAATAATGAATGACCTTGGACAACCTATAAACTCAAAGTATTATCCTGGTCCACATTCTTTGTAAACAAGAATTTTTCCATTGACAAAAAGTAACACCACAGCATTTCATTGATCCGATCACGCATTCGTTTCCAATCATACAAAGTAATTCTAGAGAATCTCCGATTCACCATGCCTTTCATGTGCTCATAATAGATATTCATTTAGGAACATAAACATATTACTATATGTAAACTGTACTGTATATGGCTGGTCTTGGTAGTTTAATGAAAAAAAAACACACCAGTATTCCATTTCTCCCTAAACATTTTAAGTCTTACATGTGGTTATTTCGGAAACATTTTTACGTGCTCCTTCTGACCATATTATCGTACGTTTATGTACTTTGTGAAAAGTGATCGTTTTAAACTTTTCTGCGAATATGCTTGTTATCGAAGTAAACAAAAGCATACTTTTAGAATTTGATTAATAGGAAATATAATATGGATTCACGTATCTAAATAAATTATTAACGGTATAACTATATCCATGTACTGTTGCACAAACAGTAGTATGAGACTTTCCATTGCTTTTTCCTGCTGTCAGCAGTGTCGTGTATATAGTTGACCCTTAACTGAATGAAAACAGGACATAAAGAAAGGGTTTCAGAAATCAAACAAAGCTTTATTCCTGTACTAGTCTGGGTATTTGGAAGCTACGCTGTTATGCTTCCTATGGTGATATACGGGTTTTTCGCACAAAGCCGCATTGAGCAGTATTTCTCGCGTTGTGAACATGTGTGCAAAGCGATCCCCTTGGATTCCAGCTAGTAGGTAATTATGCATCGATGAAAAACCTGAAGTTTAAAAAGAGAGAATTAGCTCACTGATAGTTTTATGTGCAAGCTGTGAACATTTTCACAAGTCGTGGTCTTTAAAATGCATTTGGTTTGAAGGCTTTCTATGTTTCCCTTCCGAAGATATGAACAAAAGAATATTCAAGTGTGGTAAAAAAAAATGGCTTAAAAAAGAAATGTGTGATTACAGCTTGTGAACAGCAGTGAAGGCTGTGAAAACAGTAACCTGTCCCCACACACTCTGCCCCCACTGCGATTAGAATATACACAAAGCACTGAAATCTTAAGAGTAGATCAAGTGTTTACTGGAGTAAAGTTAGCTTGAAGTTCGAGAATGATTTTGGCACATCAGTAGCTTTTTCACGAAACCTCCTAGAGTTACGGAAACACTTGCTGTGTGTACAAAGTACATTGTTACTGTTTTCACAGCCTGTTAAATAAACACAGCCAGAATGAAATGCTTGGAGTTTGTAACGTAGGGCGCTCTGAACAAGTTAAACTTTAATGCAGGAAAAATGTATTTCCCAGAAGCTATATTGATTCTTATGGAAGCACGTTTCCGCCAGGGAGTAAAAAAAAAAACGCGCTGGGAGTAAAAAGAAACGTGCTATGGTATTCTCTACGATGCAGTGCAGTTAAAACAAAATCTCTGATGCTGTTCCTAAATTAATATCATTTATGACTATCAGACACTTTATGCTACTTTCCTTTTTTCCAATGGATTGAACAGGGAGAGGCATTTTATGATGTACTTTTCACTGATGAAACAAAAGTGGCTCTGGAACAGTTGTCAACCATGTTGTTTTATAAAAAGGGGAGATATGTGAACAAGCAAAACCCAAACCATCCACCGAAGGTTAGCCTATTCTACTCTGAGAAGAGTAGAGGGGGTGGAAAGTGCCCACGGTCATTTAATTAGTATTAAAATTCGCACTGATTCCCTTACGAAGATATGGACAGAAGAATATTCATGCGTGGTCAAAAAAATGGCATAAAAAGCAAGAAGCACATTTTCCAGTCAAATGAGTGGAATATTAAGAAAATTGTCTTTGAGAAATTTTTGACCCCTTAACCCTAACTAGCAAAACCCGAAGCTAGGGTAAGGGTTATATTCCCATACAATGTAGACAGTTTTTGATGGCATGGCTGTGTTTTAGGGCTGAAAGGACGCTAAGGAATATAGTTCTTTCAATGTTTTCTAAACATTTTTTTCTGACCTATGTGGCTGTATACAGTGCTTTACCCCAAAAAGGAATGGTGTCTGAACTGCCCTCCAAGCAAGAGTTTGAAAGAACCTGATTTAACTTTTAAACTCTTGCTATGGGCTTTGAAATCACAGGAATACTAACAGATCAAGCCAAAATGTAATAGTTGTTTCGACTTTTAGGCCACTTAAGCCTAAACGTACATTCATTCAGCACTCCGTTCAACACGAAATTTCCAATGAAAGAATACCTTTCAACAATTAATTTGACCACTCCTGACACACTCTTTTGGGTTAGGCAGTGTTGTATTGTCTTTTCAGACTCATATTTTGATTCAGAGAAGCACATTTTCCAGTCAAATGAGTGGAATATTAAGAAAATTGTCTTTGAGAAATTATTGACCCCTTAACCCTAACTAGCAAAACCCGAAGCTAGGGTTAGGGTTATATTCCCATACAATGTAGACAGTTTTTGATGGCATCGCTGTGTTTTAGGGCTGAAAGGAAACTTAGTAATATAGTTCTTTCAATGTTTTCTAAACATTTTTTTCTGACCTATGTGGCTGTATACAGTGCTTTACCCCAAAAAGGAATGGTGTCTGAACTGCCCTCCAAGCAAGAGTTTGAAAGAACCTGATTTAACTTTTAAACTCTTGCTATGGGCTTTGAAATCACAGGAATACTAACAGATCAAGCCAAAATGTAATAGTTGTTTCGACTTTTAGGCCACTTAAGCCTAAACGTACATTCATTCAGCACTCCGTTCAACACGAAATTTCCAATGAAAGAATACCTTTCAACAATTAATTTGACCACTCCTGACACACTCTTTTGGGTTAGGCAGTGTTGTACAGTCTTTTCAGACTCATATTTTGATTCAGAGAAGCACATTTTCCAGTCAAATGAGTGGAATATTAAGAAAATTGTCTTTGAGAAATTTTTGACCCCTTAACCCTAACTAGCAAAACCCGAAGCTAGGGTTAGGGTTATATTCCCATACAATGTAGACAGTTTTTGATGGCATCGCTGTGTTTTAGGGCTGAAAGGACGCTAAGGAATATAGTTCTTTCAATGTTTTCTAAACATTTTTTTCTAACCTATCTGGCTGTATACAGTGCTTTACCCCAAAAAGGAATGGTGTCTGAACTGCCCTCCAAGGAAGAGTTTGAAAGAACCTGATTTAACTTTTAAACTTTTGCTATGGGCTTTGAAATCACAGGCATACTAACAGATCAAGCCAAAATGTACTAGTTGTTTCGGACTTTTAGGCCACTTAAGCCTAAACGTACATTCATTCAGCACTCCGTTCAACACGAAAGTTCCAATGAAAGAATACCTTTCAATAATTAATTTGACCTCTCCTGACACACGCTTTTGGGTTAGGCAGTGCTGTATTGTCTTTTCAGACTCATATTTTGATTCAGAGAAGCACATTTTCCAGTCAAATGAGTGGGATATTAAGAAAATTGTCTTTGAGAACTTTTCGACCCCTTAACCCTAACTAGCAAAACCCGAAGCTAGGGTTAGGGTTATATTCCCATACAATGTAGATAGTTTTTGATGGCATCGCTGTGTTTTAGGGCTGAGAAGATACTTAGGAATATAGTTCTTTCAATGTTTTCTAAACATTTTTTTCTAACCTATGTGGCTGTATACAGTGCTTTACCCAAAACAGGAATGGTGTCTGAACTGCCCTCCAAGCAAGAGTTTTAAAGAACCTGATTTAACTTTTAAACTCTTGCTATGGGCTTTGAAATCACAGGCATACTAACAGATCAATCCAAAATGTACTAGTTGTTTGGGACTTTTAGGCCACTTAAGCCTAAACATACATTCATTCAGCACTCCATTCAACACGAAATTTCCAATGAAAGAATACCTTTCAAGAATTAATTTGACCACTCCTGACACACTCTTTTGGGTTAGGCAGTGTTGTATTGTCTTTTCAGACTCATATTTTGATTCAGAGAAGCACATTTTCCAGTCAAATGAGTGGAATATTAAGAAAATTGTCTTTGAGAACTTTTTGACCCCTTAACCCTAGGGCTGAAAGGATACTTAGGAATATAGTTCTTTCAATGTTTTCTAAACATTCTTTTCTGACCTATGTGGCTGTATACAGTGCTTTACCCTGAAGAAAGATGTGAAGACGGGGTTTTGAATTTAATCTTTTCTGTAGGGGGCTTAGACTTCCAAGTCACAAACTGGGGTTTATGGCAGGAAAGGGGGTTAACTGATAAGGATTGCAGATGCCAGCTAGGAACCCCCCTGGGTGTAATGTTAAACTGGCCATTTGCCCAGAACATCGTAAACTGGCCAAATACCATGAACCCCCCTCTTTACCATCAGACCGAGTGACGTCAGAAACGGAGAAGAAAACTGTATATAACCCAAAAGTTTGTAACAGTACGGGGAACAATACTTCGGTTTTGTTGTTTCTTGCGGGAAACAAGACTTCGGCTTTATTGTTCCTTGCATGCAATAAACTCATCTGTTTAACTTCATCTCGGGATCAAGAACCTTATTTCTTCTGTTACAACAAATTTGGCGTAGTCGGCGGATGCTCCAGAAGGCGCAGAACTTCCCATCGGCAGGAGAGACGGTCAGCGCGCACATAACTAAGAGGTAAGAACTCCTCTTTTATTTAAAAGTCCCGACTCTCTCTGACCGATTGGGAAATATCTGCTCCCTGCGAGAATCGCCCGAGATGACGGAGTAAACGTGAGTTTCTGAATTCCTCTGGCCCGGGGAAGGCACCGGTGTATGTAATGGGTTGGTTGCTGTAAGCCCAGAATTTGGTCTGGCAGGGGTTCCGCGGTATTGTGTACAGGTGTTCGAAGCTGGTGTATGCCTTAATTGCGCGTGGAGTTTTGAACGGGTTTTGGACCCTTACCGTGAAGTTCAGGACTGGTGTGGGTCTTAATTGCACCCGGAGTTCTGAAGGTCAGAACTGGTTTGGGTCTTAATTGCACCCGGAGTTCTGAGGCTCAGAATCGGTGTGGGCCTTAATTGCGCCCGGGGTTCTAGAGCAAGTGGTGCATTAAATGCACGTAGTTCAGGACTGGTGTGGGTCTTAATTGCACCCGGAGTTCTGTGGCTCGGGATCGGTGTGGGCCTTAATTGCGCCCGGGGTTCTGGAGCTGAGTGGTGCATTAAATGCACGTATAATCCAGGATTGGTGTGGGCTTTAATTACGCCCGGGGTCCTGAGATTAGCTACGCCTTGATCGTGCACAGATTGGAGTGGCGTGGTTTTTTTTTTGTTTTAAAGGAAACAGGAGTAGAAGAGATATATGTATGTATGTTTTTGGTGTTTTCCTTGTTTGTGAAATACATATACACACGCACGACACTAACATAAACACACCTCATAATAAAAGAGCAAAGCATTAAGTAGCAGGATTTAAAGGACGTTGAGACCCGAGAATCGCCCTGATTGAGCTCAGTGCGTAAGTCCACCCCGGGGCAAAAGCAGCGATGCTGGCGTTCTGGGGATGGTGAATTACTGATCAAGAAAGGGGGTTTTCGAGGTCTCGTTTCTTACCTGTGAACAGTGCGGTGTAAGTCCTCTCTAAAGTCTCGGAGAGGCATTTAGATCTGGAGGTAACAGACGCCCTTAGCTGAATGAGTGCAGTAATGCACAGGTTTTTCCATGTGAAAACATCCCCCTACTGAATGAGCTGTTACCTCACACACGACAAAAGTAAATCTTAAAGAGACCGAACATGTGCGCTAACTGATGGTTTGAGAAAGTAGTGGAAGGGTCCGTTTAAATATCGGAAAAGTGTAAGTTGACGGAAAAGAAGGAGAAAAATATGGAAAAAGCTGAGTTTGTCAGAGGGAATTTGGGGCGAAGACGCCTGTAAAGAAAGCATATATGAGTATTGATTGGCAAAAGCACAAGCATGTAGCTCCCACCCTGGTGCACGGCCGGCACCAGTAGTGGCAGATACATGACGAAAACGAAAGAAATTGGGATGTGACTTAAAAGTGTGTTTACGGGGAAAATGAAAACCCGGAAGAAAATATACTTTACTCGCTACGAAAGAGTATAGAAAAAAAAAGCTAAAAGAGGCAGTACAGGAGAATGAGAAACTAAAGAAGGAATTAACTCCTGGTCACGCTGCACTGGTTAATGTGCTGCAGCCAGCGACTAAGTTATATCCTGCTCTCCCACAGGGGAACAAACAGGCAGGAAACGAAAATAATTGGGATCAATTCCCTCAGTGGCCATATGGAGAAGGGGGGTCTGATTGGGATAACACTTGGTATGAGTGTGATAAAGACGGATCAGGGTCTCCCCTGTTAGAGGGAGGGCGCCCGCAGATCTGTACTTTCACTCGAAGTGGGAAAGGACTTGATGTAGCAGGGGCTGGCGCCGTTGATGACAGCGCCACTCTAACACTGTCTCGCACCCCGTCGAGGGGGTCTGCAATCGCACCTACCTTCCCTGATTTCCCCCATACGATCAAATCCAAAACCGTAAGATATTGACCGGTGGGCTAAAGTACCGCACCCGAAATTAGAAATGCAGCGAACCTGGAGTGCGATTCAGGAATTAAAAGGATTCATGTAGAAGTAAAACAAGAATACAGCACATTGTATTACGAAGAGAAAAATATATTCTCGATGTGTATGTGGGTTTTATGAATTTGTGTGCCGGCATGTATGTGTGTAACTGTGAGTTTTGGTCTACTAAATGACGTGTTTAGCCAGCGGGACTGGCTAGAGACGTAACTAAAGAGACTTGACGAAAATCAACTTAAGGAGATTGGAAAATATAAGAGCGTCTGAAACGTATAAGTACAGTACAGGTGGACGTAAAAGTAGTTAAACAGTTTTTGTATTATTATAAATTATTATAAATTGTAATTTATACAATTAGTTGCAATAGTGGAAACAATTTGGTTTTATTCGAATGTCTCGAAACCAGACATGCTGAAACGCTGTAGGTTTAGAATCGAGACTGGGGAGAATAACGTCTTGTGAGAAAATCTGTTTACCTAACGATTAGATCCTGTAAATCCCTTGTAGCCTCCCTAAGTCTGTCCCAGTCCAGTGGATAAAAATGTACTGTTAATGGAGTGTTGGTTTCTCTGTTAGGGGATACTGGAGCACTACTGTCCTGCTTGTTTCACTCCTCTGTTCAACAGTGTACTATAGAGCAATGTATAGGGGAAGATGGCAGGAGGCCACAGGAGTATTGGGACAGCAAGTTTTACTTGCCGAGTACCAGATTTTAATGGGTGGTTTTATTCCAGATCTATTGGGTTGGAATATTATGCATTACAAAGAATGACTATCCAGAACAGGGTATCACGTGGCTTCAACTGGCTGTGATCACTCAGTATGTTGATGGTATTCTGAGTGCTTCCCCTGACGAGAGTGTCTAATAGAAGCAGTTATGATAAGGCCCTTTTGTGTCTAGCATTGTGAAATTTTAACAGGGCCTGGGTGCAATGTTTTTTACAGGGTGAGCACAACTCTTAACAGATCTGCTTAAGGGGGGAGTGCAGTACAAGGACAAGATTGCCTTGGTTCCCGCAGCAAAAGCCGCCTTTAATAATTTGAAACAAGTTCTCTTACAGGTGCTGAGACTGGGGTTTCCTCAGATGGATCAACCATTCCTTTGTATTATTGCAAGTTGCTGACAGAGGCCACTCAAGGAGCCCGCGAGCAGGTCCTGGAGGCGTGGGGACCACCACCTGAAGGAGGGCACAACCTCCTCCCAGGAGAGTGGGTGTGGATCAGGAAATTTCCTTCACAGGTTCTCCAGCCCAGGTGGGACGGACCCCATCAGATCCTGTTGACAACCGAGTCTGCGGTTCGAGTGGAAGGAAAAGATCGCTGGATCCACGCGCCACACTGCCGACGAGCCTCATCCCCATTTACAGACTCAGAATGAAATTATTTCTGTTTATAACAATAATTGTTGCTGTAGGACTATGTTCCGCAGGAATTAATGATCATCTCTCCCACAAAGGAGAACATGGAATTAATTACTTTTTAGGCCTCTCCTATCTGACAGCTAAGAAAACCAACCAAAGTGCCTGCTGGGTGTGTGCCGCATTACCCAAATATGTACAGGGAGGACTTCCTATTGGAGCCATTCTTTGGCGTCTCGAGGAAGTCATAGGCATGATCATTTGGAGGGATAATTTAGGAGATTTTAATATGACAAACTATGGGGGGTTGCCATAACACGACTTTAACCTGCACAACATTACAATATCTACAGGAGCAAGGCTTAGAGCCCACGAGTTTCACAGGCTCTTACGCTCCTAAATATAACAGAAGCCATACACCACCATACCTGACTCTCAATAAGGAACGTGAGGGAAACATATGTTTTCAGCACACTAATGGTCTGCACTTGGTCGGATGGAGTCGTTGCAACCTTACCATCGCTGCAAATATATCCACCTCTACCTTCCAAATTCCAGGATGGGATCGGCACACCCCACAATTCGGTATAAGTTTCTTATTTTCAGAGGCATGGGGAGCGCCAAACGGAACATATTTCATTTGTGGAAAACGAGCCTACCCATGGTTGCCAGCCCAGTGGTCTGGCTCATGTTATTTAGGATATGTGGTTCCTCATATCCGTGTTCAAACCCACACCCCCTTCGGACCTAACCACAGACCACAAAGAAAATTGGCTGATTGGGAATATTATTTAGGTATAATATTTCCACAAGCCGGCATGAACTTTCTGAGTCGAGAGTTAATTCAAATGGCCTCGACTTTAGAAGAATTAGCAAATTCTACCTCATCTAGTCTGAAGGCTGTTAATGATGAGATGGTAGCCCTCAGAACAGTGGCCATGCAGAACCGACTAGCTTTAGATTATGTACTGGCGGCCCAAGGAGGAACTTGTGCAGTAATTGGCACTGAATGCTGCACATATATCCCTGATAATTCTGAGCACATCTCAGATCTGGCCCAACACATTTACAATGAGGGACAGAAATATCAGGACTATTATACTGAAAATTGGGGAATTGGATTTTGGGTAAAGTCTGTGTTTGGGGCCTGGGGCGGAACTTTTTTTACAGTGTTTATTTGTAGGAATAGTATTGTTTATATGTATAATTGTAATCATCACGTGCACAAAAACATGTATCACATCTTGCCATAACCGTGGAACGTACAATGTCATGGCAATACATACCTGTTCGCCAAGAAAGGAAAGATCTGCCCTGACATTGTATGTATAAAAATAGGCTACACTGACGTATGCCATATTTTATAAGGGGGGAATGAAGAAAGATGTGAAGACGGGGGTTTGAATTTAATCTTTTCTGTAGGGGGTTTAGACTTCCAAGTCACAAGCTGGGGTTTATGGCAGGAAAGGGGGTTAACTGATAAGGATTGCAGATGCCAGCTAGGAACCCCCCTGGGTGTAATGTTAAACTGACCATTTGCCCAGAACATCGTAAACTGGCCAAATACCATGAACCCCCCTCTTTACCATCAGACCGAGTGCCGTCAGAAACGGAGAAGAAAACTGTATATAACCCAAAAGTTTGTAACAGTACGGGGAACAATACTTCGGTTTTGTTGTTTCTTGCGGGAAACAAGACTTCGGCTTTATTGTTCCTTGCATGCAATAAACTCATCTGTTTTACTTCATCTCGGGATCAAGAACCTTATTTCTTCTGTTACAACAACCCCAAAAAGGAATGGTGTCTGAACTGCCCTCCAAGCAAGAGTTTGAAAGAACCTGATTTAACTTTTAAACTCTTGCTATGGGCTTTGAAATCTCAGGCATACTAACAGATCAAGCCAAAATGTACTAATTATTTCGATCTTTTAGGCCACATAAGCCAAAAAGTACATTCATTCAGCACTCCATTCAACACAAAATTTCCAATGAAAGAATACCTTTCAAGAATTAAATTGACCACTCCTGACACACTCTTTTGGGTTAGGCAGTGTTGTATTGTCTTTTCAGACTCATATTTTGATTCAGAGAAGCACATTTTCCAGTCAAATGAGTGGAATATTAAGAAAATTGTCTTTGAGAAATTTTTGACCCCTTAACCCTAACTAGCAAAACCCGAAGCTAGGGTTAGGGTTATATTCCCATTCAATGTAGACAGTTTTTGATGGCATGGCTGTGTTTTAGGGCTGAAAGGATACTTAGGAATATAGTTCTTTCAATGTTTTCTAAACATTTTTTTCTGACCTATGTGGCTGTATACAGTGCTTTACCCCAAAAAGGAATGGTGTCTGAACTGCCCTCCAAGCAAGAGTTTGAAAGAACCTGATTTAACTTTTAAACTCTTGCTATGGGCTTTGAAATCACAGGAATACTAACAGATCAAGCCAAAATGTAATAGTTGTTTTGACTTTTAGGCCACTTAAGCCTAAACGTACATTCATTCAGCACTCAATTCAACACGAAATTTCCAATGAAAGAATACCTTTCAACAATTAATTTGACCACTCCTGACACACTCTTTTGGGTTAGGCAGTGTTGTATTGTCTTTTCAGACTCATATTTTGATTCAGAGAAGCACATTTTCCAGTCAAATGAGTGGAATATTAAGAAAATTGTCTTTGAGAAATTTTTGACCCCTTAACCCTAACTAGCAAAACCCAAATGTAGGGTTAGGGTTATATTCCCATACAATGTAGATAGTTTTTGATGGCATGGCTGTGTTTTAGGGCTGAAAGGACGCTTAGGAATATAGTTCTTTCAATGTTTTCTAAACATTTTTTTCTAACCTATCTGGCTGTATACAGTGCTTTACCCCAAAAAGGAATGGTGTCTGAACTGCCCTCCAAGCAAGAGTTTGAAAGAACCTGATTTAACTTTTAAACTCTTGCTATGGGCTTTGAAATCTCAGGCATACTAACAGATCAAGCCAAAATGTACTAATTGTTTCGATCTTTTAGGCCACTTAAGCCAAAACGTACATTCATTCAGCACTCCATTCAACACGAAATTTCCAATGACAGAATACCTTTCAAGACTTAAATTGACCACTCCTGACACACTCTTTTGGGTTAGGCAGTGTTGTATTGTCTTTTCAGACTCATATTTTGATTCAGAGAAGCACATTTTCCAGTCAAATGAGTGGAATATTAAGAAAATTGTCTTTGAGAAATTTTTGACCCCTTAACCCTAACTAGCAAAACCCGAAGCTAGGGTTAGGGTTATATTCCCATACAATGTAGACAGTTTTTGATGGCATGGCTGTGTTTTAGGGCTGAAAGGATACTTAGGAATATAGTTCTTTCAATGTTTTCTGAACATTTTTTTCTGACACATGTGGCTGTATACAGTGCTTTATCCCAAACAGTAATGGTGTCTGAACTGCCCTCCAAGCAAGAGTTTTAAAGAACCTGATTTAACTTTTAAACTCTTGCTATGGGCTTTGAAATCACAGGCATACTAACAAATCAAGCCAAAATGTACTAGTTGTTTCGGACTTTTAGGCCACTTAAGCCAAAACGTACATTCATTCAGCACTCCATTCAATACGAAATTTCCAATGAAAGAATACCTTTCAAGAATTAAATTGACCACTCCTGACACACTCTTTTGGGTTAGGCAGTGTTGTATTGTCTTTTCAGACTCATATTTTGATTCAGAGAAGCACATTTTCCAGTCAAATGAGTGGAATATTAAGAAAATTGTCGACCCCTTAACCCTAACTAGCAAAACCCGAAGCTAGGGTTAGGGTTATATTCCCATACAATGTAGACAGTTTTTGATGGCATGGCTGTGTTTTAGGGCTGAAAGGATACTTAGGAATATAGTTCTTTCAATGTTTTCTAAACATTTTTTTCTGACCTATGTGGCTGTATACAGTGCTTTACCCCAAACAGGAATGGTGTCTGAACTGCCCTCCAAGAAAAAGTTTGAAAGTACCTGATTTAACTTTTAAACTCTTGCTATGGGCTTTGAAATCACAGGCATACTAACAGATCAAGCCAAAATGTAATAGTTGTTTCGACTTATAGGCCACTTAAGCCTAAACGTACATTCATTCAGCACTCCGTTCAACACGAAATTTCCAATGAAAGAATACCTTTCAACAATTAATTTGACCACTCCTGACACACTCTTTTGGGTTAGGCAGTGTTGTATTGTCTTTTCAGAATCATATTTTGATTCAGAGAAGCACATTTTCCAGTCAAATGAGTGGAATATTAAGAAAATTGTCGACCCCTTAACCCTAACTAGCAAAACCCGAAGCTAGGGTTAGGGTTATATTCCCATACAATGTAGACAGTTTTTGATGGCATGGCTGTGTTTTAGGGCTGAAAGGATACTTAGGAATATAGTTCTTTCAATGTTTTCTAAACATTTTTTTCTGACCTATGTGGCTGTATACAGTGCTTTACCCCAAAAAGGAATGGTGTCTGAACTGCCCTCCAAGGAAGAGTTTGAAAGAACCTGATTTAACTTTTAAACTTTTGCTATGGGCTTTGAAATCACAGGCATACTAACAGATCAAGCCAAAATGTACTAGTTGTTTCGGACTTTTAGGCCACTTAAGCCTAAACGTACATTCATTCAGCACTCAATTCAACACGAAATTTCCAATGAAAGAATGCCTTTCAAGAATTAATTTGACCACTCCTGACACACTCTTTTGGGTTAGGCAGTGTTGTATTGTCTTTTCAGACTCATATTTTGATTCAGAGAAGCACATTTTCCAGTCAAATGAGTGGAATATTAAGAAAATTGTCGACCCCTTAACCCTAACTAGCAAAACCCGAAGCTAGGGTTAGGGTTCTATTCCCATACAATGTAGACAGTTTTTGATGGCATGGCTGTGTTTTAGGGCTGAAAGGATACTTAGGAATATAGTTCTTTCAATGTTTTCTAAACATTTTTTTCTGACCTATGTGGCTGTATACAGTGCTTTACCCCAAAAAGGAATGGTGTCTGAACTGACCTCCAAGCAAGAGTTTGAAAGAACCTGATTTAACTTTTAAACTCTTGCTATTGGCTTTGAAATCACAGGCATACTAACAGATCAAGCCAAAATGTACTAGTTGTGTCGGACTTTTAGGCCACTTAAGCCAAAACATACATTCATTCAGCACTCCATTCAACACAAAATTTCCAATGAAAGAATACCTTTCAAGAATTAAATTGACCACTCCTGACACACTCTTTTGGGTTAGGCAGTGTTGTATTGTCTTTTCAGACTCATATTTTGATTCAGAGAAGCACATTTTCCAGTCAAATGAGTGGAATATTAAGAAAATTGTCTTTTTGAAATTTTTGACCTCTTAACCCTAACTAGCAAAACCTGAAGCTAGGGTTAGGGTTATATTCCATTACAATGTAGACAGTTTTTGATGGCATGGCTGTGTTTTAGGGCTGAAAGGATACTTAGGAATATAGTTCTTTCAATGTTTTCTAAACATTTTTTTCTGACACATGTGGCTGTATACAGTGCTTTATCCCAAACAGTAATGGTGTCTGAACTGCCCTCCAAGCAAGAGTTTTAAAGAACCTGATTTAACTTTTAAACTCTTGCTATGGGCTTTGAAATCACAGGCATACTAACAAATCAAGCCAAAATGTACTAGTTGTTTCGGACTTTTAGGCCACTTAAGCCAAAACGTACATTCATTCAGCACTCCATTCAATACGAAATTTCCAATGAAAGAATACCTTTCAAGAATTAAATTGACCACTCCTGACACACTCTTTTGGGTTAGGCAGTGTTGTATTGTCTTTTCAGACTCATATTTTGATTCAGAGAAGCACATTTTCCAGTCAAATGAGTGGAATATTAAGAAAATTGTCGACCCCTTAACCCTAACTAGCAAAACCCGAAGCTAGGGTTAGGGTTATATTCCCATACAATGTAGACAGTTTTTGATGGCATGGCTGTGTTTTAGGGCTGAAAGGATACTTAGGAATATAGTTCTTTCAATGTTTTCTAAACATTTTATTCTGACACATGTGGCTGTATACAGTGCTTTATCCCAAACAGTAATGGTGTCTGAACTGCCCTCCAAGCAAGAGTTTGAAAGAACCTGATTTAACTTTTAAACTCTTGCTATGGGCTTTGAAATCACAGGAATACTAACAGATCAAGCCAAAATGTAATAGTTGTTTTGACTTTTAGGCCACTTAAGCCTAAACGTACATTCATTCAGCACTCAATTCAACACGAAATTTCCAATGAAAGAATACCTTTCAACAATTAATTTGACCACTCCTGACACACTCTTTTGGGTTAGGCAGTGTTGTATTGTCTTTTCAGACTCATATTTTGATTCAGAGAAGCACATTTTCCAGTCAAATGAGTGGAATATTAAGAAAATTGTCTTTGAGAAATTTTTGACCCCTTAACCCTAACTAGCAAAACCCAAATGTAGGGTTAGGGTTATATTCCCATACAATGTAGATAGTTTTTGATGGCATGGCTGTGTTTTAGGGCTGAAAGGACGCTTAGGAATATAGTTCTTTCAATGTTTTCTAAACATTTTTTTCTAACCTATCTGGCTGTATACAGTGCTTTACCCCAAAAAGGAATGGTGTCTGAACTGCCCTCCAAGCAAGAGTTTGAAAGAACCTGATTTAACTTTTAAACTCTTGCTATGGGCTTTGAAATCACAGGCATACTAACAAATCAAGCCAAAATGTACTAGTTGTTTCGGACTTTTAGGCCACTTAAGCCAAAACGTACATTCATTCAGCACTCCATTCAATACGAAATTTCCAATGAAAGAATACCTTTCAAGAATTAATTTGACCACTCCTGACACACTCTTTGGGTTAGGCAGTGTTGTATTGTCTTTTCAGACTCATATTTTGATTCAGAGAAGCACATTTTCCAGTCAAATGAGTGGAATATTAAGAAAATTGTCGACCCCTTAACCCTAACTAGCAAAACCCGAAGCTAGGGTTAGGGTTATATTCCCATACAATGTAGACAGTTTTTGATGGCATGGCTGTGTTTTAGGGCTGAAAGGATACTTAGGAATATAGTTCTTTCAATGTTTTCTAAACATTTTTTTCTGACCTATGTGGCTGTATACAGTGCTTTACCCCAAAAAGGAATGGTGTCTGAACTGCCCTCCAAGGAAGAGTTTGAAAGAACCTGATTTAACTTTTAAACTTTTGCTATGGGCTTTGAAATCACAGGCATACTAACAGATCAAGCCAAAATGTACTAGTTGTTTCGGACTTTTAGGCCACTTAAGCCTAAACGTACATTCATTCAGCACTCAATTCAACACGAAATTTCCAATGAAAGAATACCTTTCAAGAATTAATTTGACCACTCCTGACACACTCTTTGGGTTAGGCAGTGTTGTATTGTCTTTTCAGACTCATATTTTGATTCAGAGAAGCACATTTTCCAGTCAAATGAGTGGAATATTAAGAAAATTGTCGAACCCTTAACCCTAACTAGCAAAACCCGAAGCTAGGGTTAGGGTTATATTCCCATACAATGTAGACAGTTTTTGATGGCATGGCTGTGTTTTAGGGCTGAAAGGATACTTAGGAATATAGTTCTTTCAATGTTTTCTAAACATTTTTTTCTGACCTATCTGGCTGTATACAGTGCTTTACCCCAAAAAGGAATGGTGTCTGAACTGCCCTCCAAGGAAGAGTTTGAAAGAACCTGATTTAACTTTTAAACTCTTGCTATGGGCTTTGAAATCACAGGCGTACTAACAGATCAAGCCAAAATGTACTAGTTGTTTCGGACTTTTAGGCCACTTAAGCCTAAACGTACATTCATTCAGCACTCCATTCAACACGAAAGTTCCAATGAAAGAATACCTTTCAAGGATTAATTTGACCACTCCTGACACACTCTTTTGGGTTAGGCAGTGTTGTATTGTCTTTTCAGACTTTTAAACTTTTGTATTGGGTTTGAAATCACAGGGATACTAACAGATCAAGCCAAAATGTACTAGTTGTTTCAGACTTTTAGGTCACTTAAGCCTAAACGTACATTCATTCAGCACTCCGTTCAACACAAAATTTCCAATGAAAGAATACCTTTCAAGAATTAATTTGACCACTCCTGACACACTCTTTTGGGTAAGGCAGTGTTGTATTGTCTTTTCAGACTCATATTTTGATTCAGAGAAGCACATTTTCCAGTCAAATGAGTGGAATATTAAGAAAATTGTCTTTTAGAAATTTTTGACCCCTTAACCCTAACTAGCAAAACCCGAAGCTAGGGTTAGGGTTATATTCCCATACAATGTAGACAGTTTTTGATGGCATGGCTGTGTTTTAGGGCTGAAAGGATACTTAGGAATATAGTTCTTTCAATGTTTTCTAAACATTTTTTTCTGACCTATGTGGCTGTATACAGTGCTTTACCCCAAACAGGAATGGTGTCTGAACTGCCCTCCAAGGAAAAGTTTGAAAGAACCTGATTTAACTTTTAAACTCTTGCTATGGGCTTTGAAATCACAGGCATACTAACAGATCAAGCCAAAATGTACTTGTTGTTTCGTAGTTTTAGGCCACTTAAGCCTAAACGTACATTCATTCAGCACTCCGTTCAACACGAAAGTTCCAATGAAAGAATACCTTTCAAGAATTAATTTGAACACTCCTGACACACTCTTTTGGGTTAGGCAGTGTTGTATTGTCTTTTCAGACTCATATTTTGTTTCAGAGAAGCACATTTTCCAGTCAAATGAGTGGAATATTATGAAAATTGTCTTTTAGAAATTTTTGACCCTTTAACCCTAACTAGCAAAACCCGAAGCTAGGGTTAGGGTTATATTCCCATACAATGTAGACAGTTTTTGATGCCATGGCTGTGTTTTAGGGCTGAAAGGATAATTAGGAATATAGTTCTTTCAATGTTTTCTAAACATTTTTTTCTGACCTATGTGGCTGTATACAGTGCTTTACCCCAAAAAGGAATGGTGTCTGAACTGCCCTCCAAGGAAAAGTTTGAAAGAACCTGATTTAACTTTTAAACTGTTGTATTGGGTTTGAAATCACAGGCATACTAACAGATCAAGCCAAAATGTACTAGTTGTTTCGGACTTTTAGGCCACTTAAGCCTAAACGTACATTCATTTCAGCACTCCGTTCAACACGAAAGTTCCAATGAAAGAATACCTTTCAAGAATTAATTTGACCACTCCTGACACACTCTTTTGGGTTAGGCAGTGTTGTATTGTCTTTTCAGACTTTTAAACTTTTGTATTGGGTTTGAAATCACAGGCATACTAACAGATCAAGCCAAAATGTACTAGTTGTTTCTGACTATTAGGACACTTAAGCCTAAACGTACATTCATTCAGCACTCCGTTCAACACGAAAGTTCCAATGAAAGAATACCTTTCAAGAATTAATTTGACCTCTCCTGACACACTCTTTTGGGTTAGGCAGTGTTGTATTGTCTTTTCAGACTTTTAAACTTTTGTATTGGGTTTGAAATCACAGGCATACTAACAGATCAAGCCAAAATGTACTAGTTGTTTCTGACTATTAGGACACTTAAGCCTAAACGTACATTCATTCAGCACTCCGTTCAACACGAAAGTTCCAATGAAAGAATACCTTTCAAGAATTAATTTGACCACTCCTGACACACTCTTTTGGGTTAGGCAGTGTTGTATTGTCTTTTCAGACTCATATTTTGTTTCAGAGAAGCACATTTTCCAGTCAAATGAGTGGAATATTATGAAAATTGTCTTTTAGAAATTTTTGACCCTTTAACCCTAACTAGCAAAACCCGAAGCTAGGGTTAGGGTTATATTCCCATACAATGTAGACAGTTTTTGATGGCATGGCTGTGTTTTATTGCTGAGAAGATACTTAGGAATATAGTTCTTTCAATGTTTTCTTAACATTTTTTTCTGACCTATCTGGCTGTATACAGTGCTTTACCCCAAAAAGGAATAGTGTCTGAACTGCCCTCCGAGGAAGAGTTTGAAAGAACCTGATTTAACTTTTAAACTCTTGCTATTGGCTTTGAAATCACAGGCGTACTAACAGATCAAGCCAAAATGTACTAGTTGTTTCGGACTTTTAGGCCACTTAAGCCTAAACGTACATTCATTCAGCACTCCGTTCAACACGAAAGTTCCAATGAAAGAATACCTTTCAAGAATTAATTTGACCACTCCTGACACACTCTTTAGGGTTAGGCAGTGTTGTATTGTCTTTTCAGACTCATATTTTGATTCAGAGAAGCACATTTTCCAGTCAAATGAGTGGAATATTAAGAAAATTGTCTTTGAGAAATTTTTGACCCCTTAACCCTAATGAGCAAAACCCGAAGCTAGGGTTAGGGTAATATTCCCATACAATGTAGACAGTTTTTGATGGCATGGCTGTGTTTTAGGGCTGAGAAGATACTTAGGAATATAGTTCTTTCAATGTTTTCTAAACATTTTTTTCTGACCTATGTGGCTGTATACAGTGCTTTACCCCAAAAAGGAATGGTGTCTGAACTGCCCTCCAAGGAAAAGTTTGAAAGAACCTGATTTAACTTTTAAACTATTGTATTGGGTTTGAAATCACAGGCATACTAACAGATCAAGCCAAAATGTACTAGTTGTTTCTGACTTTTAGGCCACTTAAGCCTAAACGTACATTCATTCAGCACTCCGTTCAACACGAAAGTTCCAATGAAAGAATACCTTTCAAGAATTAATTTGACCACTCCTGACACACTCTTTTGGGTTAGGCAGTGTTGTATTGTCTTTTCAGACTTTTAAACTTTTGTATTGGGTTTGAAATCACAGGCATACTAACAGATCAAGCCAAAATGTACTAGTTGTTTCTGACTATTAGGACACTTAAGCCTAAACGTACATTCATTCAGTACTCCGTTCAACACGAAAGTTCCAATGAAAGAATACCTTTCAAGAATTAATTTGACCACTCCTGACACACTCTTTTGGGTTAGGCAGTGTTGTATTGTCTTTTCAGACTCATATTTTGTTTCAGAGAAGCACATTTTCCAGTCAAATGAGTGGAATATTAAGAAAATTGTCTTTTAGAAATTTTTGACCCCTTAACCCTAACTAGCAAAATCCGAAGCTAGGGTTAGGGTTATATTCCCATACAATGTAGACAGTTTTTGATGGCATGGCTGTGTTTTAGGGCTGAAAGGATACTTAGGAATATAGTTCTTTCAATGTTTTCTAAACATTTTTTTCTGACCTATGTGGCTGTATACAGTGCTTTACCCCAAACAGGAATGGTGTCTGAACTGCCCTCCAAGGAAAAGTTTGAAAAAACCTGATTTAACTTTTAAACTCTTGCTATGGGCTTTGAAATCACAGGCAAACTAACAGATCAAGCCAAAATGTACTAGTTGTTTCAGACTTTTAGGTCACTTAAGCCTAAATGTACATTCATTCAGCACTCCGTTCAACAAAATTTCCAATGAAAGAATACCTTTCAAGAATTAATTTGACCACTCCTGACACACTCTTTTGGGTAAGGCAGTGTTGTATTGTCTTTTCAGACTCATATTTTGATTCAGAGAAGCACATTTTCCAGTCAAATGAGTGGAATATTAAGAAAATTGTCTTTGAGAAATTTTTGACCCCTTAACCCTAACTAGCAAAACCCGAAGCTAGGGTTAGGGTTATATTCCCATACAATGTAGACAGTTTTTGATGGCATGGCTGTGTTTTAGGGCTGAAAGGATACTTAGGAATATAGTTCTTTCAATGTTTTCTAAACATTTTTTTCTGACCTATGTGGCTGTATACAGTGCTTTACCCCAAACAGGAATGGTGTCTGAACTGCCCTCCAAGGAAAAGTTTGAAAGAACCTGATTTAACTTTTAAACTCTTGCTATGGGCTTTGAAATCACAGGCATACTAACAGATCAAGCCAAAATGTACTTGTTGTTTCGTAGTTTTAGGCCACTTAAGCCTAAACGTACATTCATTCAGCACTCCGTTCAACACGAAAGTTCCAATGAAAGAATACCTTTCAAGAATTAATTTGACCACTCCTGACACACTCTTTTGGGTTAGGCAGTGTTGTATTGTCTTTTCAGACTCATATTTTGTTTCAGAGAAGCACATTTTCCAGTCAAATGAGTGGAATATTATGAAAATTGTCTTTTAGAAATTTTTGACCCTTTAACCCTAACTAGCAAAACCCGAAGCTAGGGTTAGGGTTATATTCCCATACAATGTAGACAGTTTTTGATGGCATGGCTGTTTTTTAGGGCTGAGAAGATACTTAGGAATATAGTTCTTTCAATGTTTTCTTAACATTTTTGTCTGACCTATCTGGCTGTATACAGTGCTTTACCCCAAAAAGGAATACTGTCTGAACTGCCCTCCAAGGAAGAGTTTGAAAGAACCTGATTTAACTTTTAAACTCTTGCTATTGGCTTTGAAATCACAGGCGTACTAACAGATCAAGCCAAAATGTACTAGTTGTTTCGGACTTTTAGGCCACTTAAGCCTAAACGTACATTCATTCAGCACTCCGTTCAACACGAAAGTTCCAATGAAAGAATACCTTTCAAGAATTAATTTGACCACTCCTGACACACTCTTTTGGGTTAGGCAGTGTTGTATTGTCTTTTCAGACTTTTAAACTTTTGTATTGGGTTTGAAATCACAGGCATACTAACAGATCAAGCCAAAATGTACTAGTTGTTTCTGACTATTAGGACACTTAAGCCTAAACGTACATTCATTCAGCACTCCGTTCAACACGAAAGTTCCAATGAAAGAATACCTTTCAAGAATTAATTTGACCACTCCTGACACACTCTTTTGGGTTAGGCAGTGTTGTATTGTCTTTTCAGACTCATATTTTGTTTCAGAGAAGCACATTTTCCAGTCAAATGAGTGGAATATTATGAAAATTGTCTTTTAGAAATTTTTGACCCTTTAACCCTAACTAGCAAAACCCGAAGCTAGGGTTAGGGTTATATTCCCATACAATGTAGACAGTTTTTGATGGCATGGCTGTGTTTTATTGCTGAGAAGATACTTAGGAATATAGTTCTTTCAATGTTTTCTTAACATTTTTTTCTGACCTATCTGGCTGTATACAGTGCTTTACCCCAAAAAGGAATAGTGTCTGAACTGCCCTCCAAGGAAGAGTTTGAAAGAACCTGATTTAACTTTTAAACTCTTGCTATTGGCTTTGAAATCACAGGCGTACTAACAGATCAAGCCAAAATGTACTAGTTGTTTCGGACTTTTAGGCCACTTAAGCCTAAACGTACATTCATTCAGCACTCCGTTCAACACGAAAGTTCCAATGAAAGAATACCTTTCAAGAATTAATTTGACCACTCCTGACACACTCTTTAGGGTTAGGCAGTGTTGTATTGTCTTTTCAGACTCATATTTTGATTCAGAGAAGCACATTTTCCAGTCAAATTAGTGGAATATTAAGAAAATTGTCTTTGAGAAATTTTTGACCCCTTAACCCTAATTAGCAAAACCCGAAGCTAGGGTTAGGGTAATATTCCCATACAATGTAGACAGTTTTTGATGGCATGGCTGTGTTTTAGGGCTGAGAAGATACTTAGGAATATAGTTCTTTCAATGTTTTCTAAACATTTTTTTCTGACCTATGTGGCTGTATACAGTGCTTTACCCCAAAAAGGAATGGTGTCTGAACTGCCCTCCAAGGAAAAGTTTGAAAGAACCTGATTTAACTTTTAAACTATTGTATTGGGTTTGAAATCACAGGCATACTAACAGATCAAGCCAAAATGTACTAGTTGTTTCTGACTTTTAGGACACTTAAGCCTAAACGTACATTCATTCAGCACTCCGTTCAACACGAAAGTTCCAATGAAAGAATACCTTTCAAGAATTAATTTTACCACTCCTGACACACTCTTTTGGGTTTGGCAGTATTGTATTGTCTTTTCAGACTTTTAAACTTTTGTATTGGGTTTGAAATCACAAGCATGCTAACAGATCAAGCCAAAATGTACTAGTTGTTTCTGACTTTTAGGACACTTAAGCCTTAACGTACATTCATTCAGCACTCCGTTCAACACGAAAGTTCCAATGAAAGAATACCTTTCAAGAATTAATTTGACCACTCCTGACACACTCTTTTGGGTTAGGCAGTGTTGTATTGTCTTTTCAGACTCATATTTCGATTCAGAGAAGCACATTTTCCAGTCAAATGAGAGGAATATTAAGAAAATTGTCTTTGAGATATTTTTGACCCCTTAACCCTAACTAGCAAAACCCGAAGCTAGGGTTAGGGTTATATTCCCATACAATGTAGACAGTTTTTGATGGCATGGCTGTGTTTTAGGGCTGAAAGGATACTTAGGAATATAGTTCTTTCAATGTTTTCAAAACATTTTTTCTGACCTATGTGGCTGTATACAGTGCTTTACCCCAAAAAGGAATAGTGTCTGAAATGCCCTCCAAGTAAAAGTTTGAAAGAACCTGATTTAACTTTTAAACTCTTGCTATGGGCTTTGAAATCACAGGCATACTAACAGATCAAGCCAAAATGTACTAGTTGTTTCTGACTATTAGGACACTTAAGCCTAAACGTACATTCATTCAGCACTCCGTTCAACACGAAAGTTCCAATGAAAGAATACCTTTCAAGAATTAATTTGACCACTCCTGACACACTCTTTTGGGTTAGGCAGTGTTGTATTGTCTTTTCAGACTCATATTTTGTTTCAGAGAAGCACATTTTCCAGTCAAATGAGTGGAATATTATGAAAATTGTCTTTTAGAAATTTTTGACCCTTTAACCCTAACTAGCAAAACCCGAAGCTAGGGTTAGGGTTATATTCCCATACAATGTAGACAGTTTTTGATGGCATGGCTGTGTTTTATTGCTGAGAAGATACTTAGGAATATAGTTCTTTCAATGTTTTCTTAACATTTTTTTCTGACCTATCTGGCTGTATACAGTGCTTTACCCCAAAAAGGAATAGTGTCTGAACTGCCCTCCAAGGAAGAGTTTGAAAGAACCTGATTTAACTTTTAAACTCTTGCTATTGGCTTTGAAATCACAGGCGTACTAACAGATCATGCCAAAATGTACTAGTTGTTTCGGACTTTTAGGCCACTTAAGCCTAAACGTACATTCATTCAGCACTCCGTTCAACACGAAAGTTCCAATGAAAGAATACCTTTCAAGAATTAATTTGACCACTCCTGACACACTCTTTAGGGTTAGGCAGTGTTGTATTGTCTTTTCAGACTCATATTTTGATTCAGAGAAGCACATTTTCCAGTCAAATTAGTGGAATATTAAGAAAATTGTCTTTGAGAAATTTTTGACCCCTTAACCCTAATTAGCAAAACCCGAAGCTAGGGTTAGGGTAATATTCCCATACAATGTAGACAGTTTTTGATGGCATGGCTGTGTTTTAGGGCTGAGAAGATACTTAGGAATATAGTTCTTTCAATGTTTTCTAAACATTTTTTTCTGACCTATGTGGCTGTATACAGTGCTTTACCCCAAAAAGGAATGGTGTCTGAACTGCCCTCCAAGGAAAAGTTTGAAAGAACCTGATTTAACTTTTAAACTATTGTATTGGGTTTGAAATCACAGGCATACTAACAGATCAAGCCAAAATGTACTAGTTGTTTCTGACTTTTAGGACACTTAAGCCTAAACGTACATTCATTCAGCACTCCGTTCAACACGAAAGTTCCAATGAAAGAATACCTTTCAAGAATTAATTTTACCACTCCTGACACACTCTTTTGGGTTTGGCAGTATTGTATTGTCTTTTCAGACTTTTAAACTTTTGTATTGGGTTTGAAATCACAAGCATGCTAACAGATCAAGCCAAAATGTACTAGTTGTTTCTGACTTTTAGGACACTTAAGCCTTAACGTACATTCATTCAGCACTCCGTTCAACACGAAAGTTCCAATGAAAGAATACCTTTCAAGAATTAATTTGACCACTCCTGACACACTCTTTTGGGTTAGGCAGTGTTGTATTGTCTTTTCAGACTCATATTTCGATTCAGAGAAGCACATTTTCCAGTCAAATGAGAGGAATATTAAGAAAATTGTCTTTGAGATATTTTTGACCCCTTAACCCTAACTAGCAAAACCCGAAGCTAGGGTTAGGGTTATATTCCCATACAATGTAGACAGTTTTTGATGGCATGGCTGTGTTTTAGGGCTGAAAGGATACTTAGGAATATAGTTCTTTCAATGTTTTCAAAACATTTTTTCTGACCTATGTGGCTGTATACAGTGCTTTACCCCAAAAAGGAATAGTGTCTGAAATGCCCTCCAAGTAAAAGTTTGAAAGAACCTGATTTAACTTTTAAACTCTTGCTATGGGCTTTGAAATCACAGGCATACTAACAGATCAAGCCAAAATGTACTTGTTGTTTTGTAGTTTTAGGCCACTTAAGCCTAAACGTACATTCATTCAGCACTCCGTTCAACACGAAATTTCCAATGAAAGAATACCTTTCAAGAATTAATTTGACCACTCCTGACACACTCTTTTGAGTTAGGCAGTGTTGTATTGTCTTTTCAGACTCATATTTTGATTCAGAGAAGCACATTTTCCAGTCAAATGAGTGGGATATTAAGATAATTGTCTTTGAGAAATTTTTGACCCCTTAACCCTAACTAGCAAAATCCAAAGCTAGGGTTAGGGTGATATTCCCATACAATGTAGACAGTTTTTGATGGCATGGCTGTGTTTTAGGGCTGAAAGGATACTTAGGAATATAGTTCTTTCAATGTTTTCTAAACATTTTTTTCTAACCTATGTGGCTGTATACAGTGCTTTACCCCAAACAGCAATGGTGTCTGAACTGCCCTCCAAGGAAGAGTTTGAAAGAACCTGATTTAACTTTTAAACTCTTGCTATGGGCTTTGAAATCACAGGCAAACTAACAGATCATGCCAAAATGTACTAGTTGTTTCAGACTTTTAGGCCACTTAAGCCTAAACGTACATTCATTCAGCACTCCGTTCAACACGAAAGTTCCAATGAAAGAATACCTTTCAAGAATTAATTTGAACACTCCTGACACACTCTTTTGGGTTAGGCAGTGTTGTATTGTCTTTTCAGACTCATATTTTGATTCAGAGAAGCACATTTTCCAGTCAAATGAGTGGGATATTAAGATAATTGTCTTTGAGAAATTTTGGACCCCTTAACCCTAACTAGCAAAATCCAAAGCTAGGGTTAGGGTTATATTCCCATACAATGTAGACAGTTTTTGATGGCATGGCTGTGTTTTAGGGCTGAAAGGATACTTAGGAATATAGTTCTTTCAATGTTTTCTAAACATTTTTTTCTAACCTATGTGGCTGTATACAGTGCTTTACCCCAAACAGCAATGGTGTCTGAACTGCCCTCCAATTAAGAGTTTGAAAGAACCTGATTTAACTTTTAAACTCTTGCTATGGGCTTTGAAATCACAGGCGTACTAACAGATCAAGCCAAAATGTACTAGTTGTTTCGGACTTTTAGGCCACTTAAGCCTAAACGTACATTCATTCAGCACTCCATTCAACACGAAAGTTCCAATGAAAGAATACCTTTCAAGGATTAATTTGACCACTCCTGACACACTCTTTTGGGTTAGGCAGTGTTGTATTGTCTTTTCAGACTTTTAAACTTTTGTATTGGGTTTGAAATCACAGGGATACTAACAGATCAAGCCAAAATGTACTAGTTGTTTCTGACTTTTAGGACACTTAAGACTAAACGTACATTCATTCAGCACTCCGTTCAACACGAAAGTTCCAATGAAAGAATACCTTTCAAGAATTAATTTGACCACTCCTGACACACTCTTTTGGGTTAGGCAGTGTTGTATTGTCTTTTCAGACTCATATTTTGTTTCAGAGAAGCACATTTTCCAGTCAAATGAGTGGAATATTAAGAAAATTGTCTTTTAGAAATTTTTGACCCCTTAACCCTAACTAGCAAAATCCGAAGCTAGGGTTAGGGTTATATTCCCATACAATGTAGACAGTTTTTGATGGCATGGCTGTGTTTTAGGGCTGAAAGGATACTTAGGAATATAGTTCTTTCAATGTTTTCTAAACATTTTTTTCTGACCTATGTGGCTGTATACAGTGCTTTACCCCAAACAGGAATGGTGTCTGAACTGCCCTCCAAGGAAAAGTTTGAAAAAACCTGATTTAACTTTTAAACTCTTGCTATGGGCTTTGAAATCACAGGCAAACTAACAGATCAAGCCAAAATGTACTAGTTGTTTCAGACTTTTAGGTCACTTAAGCCTAAACGTACATTCATTCAGCACTCCGTTCAACACAAAATTTCCAATGAAAGAATACCTTTCAAGAATTAATTTGACCACTCCTGACACACTCTTTTGGGTAAGGCAGTGTTGTATTGTCTTTTCAGACTCATATTTTGATTCAGAGAAGCACATTTTCCAGTCAAATGAGTGGAATATTAAGAAAATTGTCTTTTAGAAATTTTTGACCCCTTAACCCTAACTAGCAAAACCCGAAGCTAGGGTTAGGGTTATATTCCCATACAATGTAGACAGTTTTTGATGGCATGGCTGTGTTTTAGGGCTGAAAGGATACTTAGGAATATAGTTCTTTCAATGTTTTCTAAACATTTTTTTCTGACCTATGTGGCTGTATACAGTGCTTTACCCCAAACAGGAATGGTGTCTGAACTGCCCTCCAAGGAAAAGTTTGAAAGAACCTGATTTAACTTTTAAACTCTTGCTATGGGCTTTGAAATCACAGGCATACTAACAGATCAAGCCAAAATGTACTTGTTGTTTCGTAGTTTTAGGCCACTTAAGCCTAAACGTACATTCATTCAGCACTCCGTTCAACACGAAAGTTCCAATGAAAGAATACCTTTCAAGAATTAATTTGAACACTCCTGACACACTCTTTTGGGTTAGGCAGTGTTGTATTGTCTTTTCAGACTCATATTTTGTTTCAGAGAAGCACATTTTCCAGTCAAATGAGTGGAATATTAAGAAAATTGTCTTTTAGAAATTTTTGACCCCTTAACCCTAACTAGCAAAATCCGAAGCTAGGGTTAGGGTTATATTCCCATACAATGTAGACAGTTTTTGATGGCATGGCTGTGTTTTAGGGCTGAAAGGATAATTAGGAATATAGTTCTTTCAATGTTTTCTAAACATTTTTTTCTGACCTATGTGGCTGTATACAGTGCTTTACCCCAAAAAGGAATGGTGTCTGAACTGCCCTCCAAGGAAAAGTTTGAAAGAACCTGATTTAACTTTTAAACTATTGTATTGGGTTTGAAATCACAGGCATACTAACAGATCAAGCCAAAATGTACTAGTTGTTTCTGACTTTTAGGACACTTAAGCCTAAACGTACATTCATTCAGCACTCCGTTCAACACGAAAGTTCCAATGAAAGAATACCTTTCAAGAATTAATTTGACTTCTCCTGACACACTCTTTTGGGTTAGGCAGTGTTGTATTGTCTTTTCAGAATTTTAAACTTTTGTATTGGGTTTGAAATCACAGGCGTACTAACAGATCAAGCCAAAATGTACTAGTTGTTTCTGACTTTTAGGACACTTAAGCCTAAACGTACATTCATTCAGCACTCCGTTCAACACGAAAGTTCCAATGAAAGAATACCTTTCAAGAATTAATTTGACCACTCCTGACACACTCTTTTGGGTTAGGCAGTGTTGTATTGTCTTTTCAGACTCATATTTTGTTTCAGAGAAGCACATTTTCCAGTCAAATGAGTGGAATATTAAGAAAATTGTCTTTTAGAAATTTTTGACCCCTTAACCCTAACTAGCAACATCCGAAGCTAGGGTTAGGGTTATATTCCCATACAATGTAGACAGTTTTTGATGGCATGGCTGTGTTTTAGGGCTGAAAGGATACATAGGAATATAGTTCTTTCAATGTTTTCTAAACATTTTTTTCTGACCTATCTGGCTGTATACAGTGCTTTACCCCAAAAAGGAATAGTGTCTACACTGCCCTCCAAGGAAGAGTTTGAAAGAACCTGATTTAACTTTTAAACTCTTGCTGTTGGCTTTGAAATCACAGGCGTACTAACAGATCAAGCCAAAATGTACTAGTTGTTTCTGACTTTTAGGACACGTAAGCCTAAACGTACATTCATTCAGCACTCCGTTCAACACGAAAGTTCCAATGAAAGAATACCTTTCAAGAATTAATTTGACCACTCCTGACACACTCTTTTGGGTTAGGCAGTGTTGTATTGTCTTTTCAGACTCATATTTTGTTTCAGAGAAGCACATTTTCCAGTCAAATGAGTGGAATATTAAGAAAATTGTCTTTTAGAAATTTTTGACCCCTTAACCCTAACTAGCAAAACCCGAAGCTAGGGTTAGGGTTATATTCCCATACAATGTAGACAGTTTTTGATGGCATGGCTGTGTTTTAGGGCTGAAAGGATACTTAGGAATATAGTTCTTTCAATGTTTTCTAAACATTTTTTTCTGACCTATGTGGCTGTATACAGTGCTTTACCCCAAACAGGAATGGTGTCTGAACTGCCCTCCAAGGAAAAGTTTGAAAGAACCTGATTTAACTTTTAAACTCTTGCTATGGGCTTTGAAATCACAGGCGTACTAACAGATCAAGCCAAAATGTACTAGTTGTTTCGGACTTTTAGGCCACTTAAGCCTAAACGTACATTCATTCAGCACTCCGTTCAACACGAAAGTTCCAATGAAAGAATACCTTTCAAGAATTAATTTGACCACTCCTGACACACTCTTTTGGGTTAGGCAGTGTTGTATTGTCTTTTCAGACTCATATTTTGATTCAGAGAAGCACATTTTCCAGTCAAATGAGTGGAATATTAAGAAAATTGTCTTTGAGAAATTTTTGACCCTTTAACCCTAATTAGCAAAACCCGAAGCTAGGGTTAGGGTTATATTCCCATACAATGTAGACAGTTTTTGATGTCATGGCTGTGTTTTAGGGCTGAAAGGATGCTTAGGAATATAGTTCTTTCAATGTTTTCTAAACATTTTTTTCTGACCTATCTGGCCGTATACAGTGTTTTACCCCAATAAGGAATGATGTCTGAACTGCCCTCCAAGGAAGAGTTTGAAAGAACCTGATTTAACTTTTAAACTCTTGCTATGGGCTTTGAAATCACAGGCGTACTAACAGATCAAGCCAAAATGTTCTAGTTGTTTCTGACTTTTAGGCCACTTAAGCCTAAACGTACATTCATTCAGCACTCCGTTCAACACGAAAGTTCCAATGAAAGAATACCTTTCAAGAATTAATTTGACCACTCCTGACACACTCTTTTGGGTTAGGCAGTGTTGTATTGTCTTTTCAGACTCATATTTTGTTTCAGAGAAGCACATTTTCCCGTCAAATGAGTGGAATATTAAGAAAATTGTCTTTTAGAAATTTTTGACCCCTTAACCCTAACTAGCAAAACCCGAAGGTAGGGTTAGGGTTATATTCCCATACAATGTAGACAGTTTTTGATGGCATGGCTGTGTTTTAGGGCTGAAAGGATACTTAGGAATATAGTTCTTTCAATGTTTTCTAAACATTTTTTTCTGACCTATGTGGCTGTATACAGTGCTTTACCCCAAACAGGAATGGTGTCTGAACTGCCCTCCAAGGAAAAGTTTGAAAGAACCTGATTTAACTTTTAAACTCTTGCTATGGGCTTTGAAATCACAGGCGTACTAACAGATCAAGCCAAAATGTACTAGTTGTTTCTGACTTTTAGGACACTTAAGCCTAAACGTACATTCATTCAGCACTCCATTCAACACGAAAGTTCCAATGAAAGAATACCTTTCAAGAATTAATTTGACCACTCCTGACACACTCTTTTGGGTTAGGCAGTGTTGTATTGTCTTTTCAGAATTTTAAACTTTTGTATTGGGTTTGAAATCACAGGCGTACTAACAGATCAAGCCAAAATGTACTAGTTGTTTCTGACTTTTAGGACACTTAAGCCTAAACGTACATTCATTCAGCACTCCGTTCAACACGAAAGTTCCAATGAAAGAATACCTTTCAAGAATTAATTTGACCACTCCTGACACACTCTTTTGGGTTAGGCAGTGTTGTATTGTCTTTTCAGACTCATATTTTGTTTCAGAGAAGCACATTTTCCAGTCAAATGAGTGGAATATTAAGAAAATTGTCTTTTAGAAATTTTTGACCCCTTAACCCTAACTAGCAAAACCCGAAGCTAGGGTTAGGGTTATATTCCCATACAATGTAGACAGTTTTTGATGGCATGGCTGTGTTTTAGGGCTGAAAGGATACTTAGGAATATAGTTCTTTCAATGTTTTCTAAACATTTTTTTCTGACCTATGTGGCTGTATACAGTGCTTTACCCCAAACAGGAATGGTGTCTGAACTGCCCTCCAAGGAAAAGTTTGAAAGAACCTGATTTAACTTTTAAACTCTTGCTATGGGCTTTGAAATCACAGGCGTACTAACAGATCAAGCCAAAATGTACTAGTTGTTTCGGACTTTTAGGCCACTTAAGCCTAAACGTACATTCATTCAGCACTCCGTTCAACACGAAAGTTCCAATGAAAGAATACCTTTCAAGAATTAATTTGGCCACTCCTGACACACTCTTTTGGGTTAGGCAGTGTTGTATTGTCTTTTCAGACTCATATTTTGATTCAGAGAAGCACATTTTCCAGTCAAATGAGTGGGATATTAAGATAATTGTCTTTGAGAAATTTTTGACCCCTTAACCCTAACTAGCAAAATCCAAAGCTAGGGTTAGGGTGATATTCCCATACAATGTAGACAGTTTTTGATGGCATGGCTGTGTTTTAGGGCTGAAAGGATACTTAGGAATATAGTTCTTTCAATGTTTTCTAAACATTTTTTTCTAACCTATGTGGCTGTATACAGTGCTTTACCCCAAACAGCAATGGTGTCTGAACTGCCCTCCAATTAAGAGTTTGAAAGAACCTGATTTAACTTTTAAACTCTTGCTATGGGATTTGAAATCACAGGCGTACTAACAGATCAAGCCAAAATGTACTAGTTGTTTGGGACTTTTAGGCCACTTAAGCCTAAACGTACATTCATTCAGCACTCCGTTCAACACGAAATTTCCAATGAAAGAATACCTTTCAAGAATTAATTTGACCACTCCTGACACACTCTTTTGGGTTAGGCAGTGTTGTATTGTCTTTTCAGACTCATATTTTGATTCAGAGAAGCACATTTTTTTATTTATTTTTTATTAGAAAACAGTACAAAAGTGCTTAGATTTTTAAACTACCCACCACCTTTAACACCACGTGATCAAGTCCTTCCAGCGCTCCTTAGCAGCTGCAAAACCCCAGCGCTTGACGTCCCATTGGATCCTTCTTGCCACGTCTCTTCTCACTTTCTGGAGGATGCCTGGGACTGGTGTCTCCACGTTGTGCCTAACCAGCTCTGTCCGTGCCTCCCACACGCAGAGCTTGGTTAGGCTGATCAGTAGCCAGAGAAGGAGGCGTGCATTCCACCTTCTGGAACCGGGCACTCCTTTCATCACCAATGCTAGGGACAAGGGGAATTCCAAACTCACCTGCTTGAAAAGGTGTTGGCTGGACCTCCACACCTTCTGTGCAAACCTGCACTCCCAGAAAACATGATGGACTGTTTCTTCTGCTGTGCAGCCTTGTCTCGGGCACTGGCTCTGCCTGGATAGGCCATGCGAGTGCATGACCGCCCTGACCGTCATCCGACCCCATATGCCGAGCCAGTTTAGGTCCTTTAACTTGTTGTCCAGGCCCTTAGGTTGGGCCTGCTGCCAGGTGTCCCTGGGCACACCCAGGATCGCTGGCCTGTCCTCCTCCATAACGGTACTGTACAGTTCTCGGTGGCTCAGCGCAGTTGTACCGTCCCTTACCTCCGGGTGTGCCCGCAGCCACTGCACTGCGTGGCGGTAGTGCAGCGGGAGTCGCTCAGCTTTTGGGGTCGTGTTGCTCCAGACGGTCAGGTGTCGCATGTGTGCCGAGAGCCAGATGCTCACG
The DNA here is from genome assembly GCF_059453375.1 of Lepisosteus platostomus. NCBI lineage: Eukaryota > Metazoa > Chordata > Actinopteri > Semionotiformes > Lepisosteidae > Lepisosteus > Lepisosteus platostomus. Next base: position 21,440,884 of record NC_142622.1, on the reverse strand, counting down.
AAACGGCTGCACAGGTGAGGCGGGTTGCTATGCAGGACCACGCACAGTCCTGCCACGAAGGCGCAGTCCAGCTTCGTTGGGAGGTCCAGTATCCCCCTGCCCCCATCTTCAACAGGCCTACTCATGTCCTTTCTCCGAATGCGCTCGTACGTGTGCCCCCACACAAAGGTGAAGACGGCTCGTGCGAGCTCTTTTCTTTTCCTCGCAGGTAGGGGGTATACCACTGCCAGGTGGAGCAGAAGGGGCAGGATTTCCACCTTCAGCACCAGCGCCTTTCCGATCCACGTTAGGTGTCGTTGCTGCCAAAGGCCCAGCTTCTGGTTAACTTTCCGGAACCTGGCCTCCCAGTTCAAGCCCGCGGGGTCCGTGGTGTAAAAGAGGACCCCCAAGACTTTCACCGGGTCCGTCGTCCTTGTCAGTCCCCCGACGATCCACGGTTCGTATGAACAGGCTCCGAACAGTTTCACTAGGCTCTTGGCGTGATTCAGTTGGGTGCCGGTGCCTCTGGAATACGCCTCCACGATCTCCAATACTCTCCCCAAGCTTCTTTCGGAGCTCAGGAAGAGTGTGATGTCGTCCGCGTAGGCGGCGATCTTAGCCTCCTGCCCGCCTCCACCTGGCACCTGTATTCCTTTCACTGCAGGATCCCTCCGCAGCTGGTCCAGCAAGAGTTCGAGGTAAGAGAAGTACAGCAGGGGTGACAGCGGACAGCCCTGTCGCACACCACATTTTACTGGGATGCTCCTCCCTACTGCTCCGTTCACACATACCCGGGATTTCGCGCCGGTGTATAGCGCCTTGATCCACCTGACAAAGCTGTCAGGCAGACCCTTCCTCCGCAGGAGTGCCCACAGGATTCCATGGTGGACCCGGTCGAACGCCTTTGCTTGGTCCAAGCTCACCAGCATGAGCGGCAGGCCTCTATCCTCAACCCAGGCGATGGTGACCCGGATCAGCTGCAGATTCCAGCTGATCTTCCGGCCTGCCACGCCACATGTCTGGTCCGCCCCAACCAGCTCCGGCATCACCGTTCTCAGGCGGCCGACCAGCACCCTGGCCAAGATCTTGTAGTCTGTGCACAGAAGCTGGATCGGCCTCCAATTGCCCAGGTCCGCCTTGTCTCCGCCTTTATGGATCAGTGAGATGAGAATTCAAAGAAGCACATTTTCCAGTCAAATGAGTGGAATATTAAGAAAATTGTCTTTGAGAAATGTTTGACCCCTTAACCCTAACTAGCAAAACCCGAAGCTAGGGTTAGGGTTATATTCCCATACAATGTAGACAGTTTTTGATGGCATGGCTGTGTTTTAGGGCTGAGAAGATACTTAGGAATATAGTTCTTTCAATGTTTTCTAAACATTTTTTTCTAACCTATGTGGCTGTATACAGTGCTTTACCCCAAACAGGAATGGTGTCTGAACTGCCCTCCAAGCAAGAGTTTGAAAGAACCTGATTTAACTTTTAAACTCTTGCTATGGGCTTTGAAATCACAGGCGTACTAACAGATCAAGCCAAAATGTACTTGTTGTTTCGTAGTTTTAGGCCACTTAAGCCTAAACGTACATTCATTCAGCACTCCGTTCAACACGAAATTTCCAATGAAAGAATACCTTTCAAGAATTAATTTGACCACTCCTGACACACTCTTTTGAGTTAGGCAGTGTTGTATTGTCTTTTCAGACTCATATTTTGATTCAGAGAAGCACATTTTCCAGTCAAATGAGTGGGATATTAAGATAATTGTCTTTGAGAAATTTTTGACCCCTTAACCCTAACTAGCAAAATCCAAAGCTAGGGTTAGGGTTATATTCCCATACAATGTAGACAGTTTTTGATGGCATGGCTGTGTTTTAGGGCTGAAAGGATACTTAGGAATATAGTTCTTTCAATGTTTTCTAAACATTTTTTTCTAACCTATGTGGCTGTATACAGTGCTTTACCCCAAACAGCAATGGTGTCTGAACTGCCCTCCAATTAAGAGTTTGAAAGAACCTGATTTAACTTTTAAACTCTTGCTATGGGATTTGAAATCACAGGCGTACTAACAGATCAAGCCAAAATGTACTAGTTGTTTGGGACTTTTAGGCCACTTAAGCCTAAACGTACATTCATTCAGCACTCCGTTCAACACGAAATTTCCAATGAAAGAATACCTTTCAAGAATTAATTTGACCACTCCTGACACACTCTTTTGGGTTAGGCAGTGTTGTATTGTCTTTTCAGACTCATATTTTGATTCAGAGAAGCACATTTTTTTATTTTTTTTTATTAGAAAACAGTACAAAAGTGCTTAGATTTTTAAACTACCCACCACCTTTAACACCACGTGATCAAGTCCTTCCAGCGCTCCTTAGCAGCTGCAAAACCCCAGCGCTTGACGTCCCATTGGATCCTTCTTGCCACGTCTCTTCTCACTTTCTGGAGGATGCCTGGGACTGGTGTCTCCACGTTGTGCCTAACCAGCTCTGTCCGTGCCTCCCACACGCAGAGCTTGGTTAGGCTGATCAGTAGCCAGAGAAGGAGGCGTGCATTCCACCTTCTGGAACCGGGCACTCCTTTCATCACCAATGCTAGGGACAAGGGGAATTCCAAACTCACCTGCTTGAAAAGGTGTTGGCTGGACCTCCACACCTTCTGTGCAAACCCGCACTCCCAGAAAACATGATGGACTGTTTCTTCTGCTGTGCAGCCTTGTCTCGGGCACTGGCTCTGCCTGGATAGGCCATGCGAGTGCATGACCGCCCTGACCGTCATCCGACCCCATATGCCGAGCCAGTTTAGGTCCTTTAACTTGTTGTCCAGGCCCTTAGGTTGGGCCTGCTGCCAGGTGTCCCTGGGCACACCCAGGATCGCTGGCCTGTCCTCCTCCATAACGGTACTGTATAGTTCTTGGTGGCTCAGCGCAGTTGTACCGTCCCTTACCTCCGGGTGTGCCCGCAGCCACTGCACTGCGTGGCGGTAGTGCAGCGGGAGTCGCTCAGCTTTCGGGGTCGTGTTGCTCCAGACGGTCAGGTGTCGCATGTGTGCCGAGAGCCAGAGGCTCACGAAACGGCTGCACAGGTGAGGCGGGTTGCTATGCAGGACCACGCACAGTCCTGCCACGAAGGCGCAGTCCAGCTTCGTTGGGAGGTCCAGTATCCCCCTGCCCCCATCTTCAACAGGCCTACTCATGTCCTTTCTCCGAATGCGCTCGTACGTGTGCCCCCACACAAAGGTGAAGACGGCTCGTGCGAGCTCTTTTCTTTTCCTCGCAGGTAGGGGGTATACCACTGCCAGGTGGAGCAGAAGGGGCAGGATTTCCACCTTCAGCACCAGCGCCTTTCCGATCCACGTTAGGTGTCGTAGCTGCCAAAGGCCCAGCTTCTGGTTAACTTTCCGGAACCTGGCCTCCCAGTTCAAGCCCGCGGGGTCCGTGGTGTAAAAGAGGACCCCCAAGACTTTCACCGGGTCCGTCGTCCTTGTCAGTCCCCCGACGATCCACGGTTCGTATGAACAGGCTCCGAACAGTTTCACTAGGCTCTTGGCGTGATTCAGTTGGGTGCCGGTGCCTCTGGAATACGCCTCCACGATCTCCAATACTCTCCCCAAGCTTCTTTCGGAGCTCAGGAAGAGTGTGATGTCGTCCGCGTAGGCGGCGATCTTAGCCTCCTGCCCGCCTCCACCTGGCACCTGTATTCCTTTCACTGCAGGATCCCTCCGCAGCTGGTCCAGCAAGAGTTCGAGGTAAGTGACGTACAGCAGGGGTGACAGCGGACAGCCCTGTCGCACACCACATTTTACTGGGATGCTCCTCCCTACTGCTCCGCTCACACATACCCGGGATTTCGCGCCGGTGTATAGCGCCTTGATCCACCTGACAAAGCTGTCAGGCAGACCCTTCCTCCGCAGGAGTGCCCACAGGATTCCATGGTGGACCCGGTCGAACGCCTTTGCTTGGTCCAAGCTCACCAGCATGAGCGGCAGGCCTCTATCCTCAACCCAGGCGATGGTGACCCGGATCAGCTGCAGATTCCAGCTGATCTTCCGGCCTGCCACGCCACATGTCTGGTCCGCCCCAACCAGCTCCGGCATCACCGTTCTCAGGCGGCCGACCAGCACCCTGGCCAAGATCTTGTAGTCTGTGCACAGAAGCTGGATCGGCCTCCAATTCCCCAGGTCCGCCTTGTCTCCGCCTTTATGGATCAGTGAGATGACAATTCAAAGAAGCACATTTTCCAGTCAAATGAGTGGAATATTAAGAAAATTGTCTTTGAGAAATGTTTGACCCCTTAACCCTAACTAGCAAAACCCGAAGCTAGGGTTAGGGTTATATTCCCATACAATGTAGACAGTTTTTGATGGCATGGCTGTGTTTTAGGGCTGAGAAGATACTTAGGAATATAGTTCTTTCAATGTTTTCTAAACATTTTTTTCTAACCTATGTGGCTGTATACAGTGCTTTACCCCAAACAGGAATGGTGTCTGAACTGCCATCCAAGCAAGAGTTTGAAAGAACCTGATTTAACTTTTAAACTCTTGCTATGGGCTTTGAAATCGCAGGCATACTAACAGATCAAGCCAAAATGTACTAGTTGTTTCGGACTTTTAGGACACTTAAGCCTAAACGTACATTCATTCAGCACTCCGTTCAACACGAAATTTCCAATGAAAGAATACCTTTCAAGAATTAATTTGACCACTCCTGACACACTCTTTTGGGTTAGGCAGTGTTGTATTGTCTTTTCAGACTCATATCTTGTTTCAGAGAAGCAAATTTTCCAGTCAAATGAGTGGAATATTAAGAAAATTGTCTTTTAGAAATTTTTGACCCTTTAACCCTAACTAGCAAAACCCGAAGCTAGGGTTAGGGTTATATTCCCATACAATGTAGACAGTTTTTGATGGCATGGCTGTGTTTTAGGGCTGAGAAGATACTTAGGAATATAGTTCTTTCAATGTTTTCTAAACATTTTTTTCTGACCTATGTGGCTGAATACAGTGCTTTACCCCAAAAAGGAATGGTGTCTGAACTGCCCTTCAAGGAAAAGTTTGAAAGAACCTGATTTAACTTTTAAACTATTGTATTGGGTTTGAAATCACAGGCATACTAACAGATCAAGCCAAAATGTACTAGTTGTTTCTGACTTTTAGGACTCTTAAGCCTAAACGTATATTCATTCAGCACTCCGTTCAACACGAAAGTTCCAATGAAAGAATACCTTTCAAGAATTAATTTGACCACTCCTGACACACTCTTTTGGGTTAGGCAGTGTTGTATTGTCTTTTCAGACTTTTAAACTTTTGTATTGGGTTTGAAATCACAGGCATACTAACAGATCAAGCCAAAATGTACTAGTTGTTTCTGACTTTTAGGACACTTAAGACTAAACGTACATTCATTCAGCACTCCGTTCAACACGAAAGTTCCAATGAAAGAATACCTTTCAAGAATTAATTTGACCACTCCTGACACACTCTTTTGGGTTAGGCAGTGTTGTATTGTCTTTTCAGACTCATATTTTGTTTCAGAGAAGCACATTTTCCAGTCAAATGAGTGGAATATTAAGAAAATTGTCTTTTAGAAATTTTTGACCCCTTAACCCTAACTAGCAAAATCCGAAGCTAGGGTTAGGGTTATATTCCCATACAATGTAGACAGTTTTTGATGCCATGGCTGTGTTTTAGGGCTGAAAGGATAATTAGGAATATAGTTCTTTCAATGTTTTCTAAACATTTTTTTCTGACCTATCTGGCTGTATACAGTGCTTTACCCCAAAAAGGAATAGTGTCTGAACTGCCCTCCAAGGAAGAGTTTGAAAGAACCTGATTTAACTTTTAAACTCTTGCTATGGGCTTTGAAATCACAGGAATACTAACAGATCAAGCCAAAATGTACTTGTTGTTTCGTAGTTTTAGGCCACTTAAGCCTAAACGTACATTCATTCAGCACTCCGTTCAACACGAAAGTTCCAATGAAAGAATACCTTTCAAGAATTAATTTGACCACTCCTGACACACTCTTTTGAGTTAGGCAGTGTTGTATTGTCTTTTCAGACTCATATCTTGTTTCAGAGAAGCAAATTTTCCAGTCAAATGAGTGGAATATTAAGAAAATTGTCTTTTAGAAATTTTTGACCCCTTAACCCTAACTAGCAAAATCCGAAGCTAGGGTTAGGGTTATATTCCCATACAATGTAGACAGTTTTTGATGGCATGGCTGTGTTTTAGGGCTGAAAGGATACTTAGGAATATAGTTCTTTCAATGTTTTCTAAACATTTTTTTCTGACCTATGTGGCTGTATACAGTGCTTTACCCCAAACAGGAATGGTGTCTGAACTGCCCTCCAAGCAAGAGTTTGAAAGAACCTGATTTAACTTTTAAACTCTTGCTATGGGCTTTGAAATCACAGGCATACTAACAGATCAAGCCAAAATGTACTTGTTGTTTCGTAGTTTTAGGCCACTTAAGCCTAAACGTACATTCATTCAGCACTCCGTTCAACACGAAAGTTCCAATGAAAGAATACCTTTCAAGAACTAATTTGAACACTCCTGACACACTCTTTTGGGTTAGGCAGTGTTGTATTGTCTTTTCAGACTCATATTTTGTTTCAGAGAAGCACATTTTCCAGTCAAATGAGTGGAATATTAAGAAAATTGTCTTTTAGAAATTTTTGACCCCTTAACCCTAACTAGCAAAATCCGAAGCTAGGGTTAGGGTTATATTCCCATACAATGTAGACAGTTTTTGATGCCATGGCTGTGTTTTAGGGCTGAAAGGATAATTAGGATGTAGCGGTGAGGCTTATTAATAAGGCAGAATTAAGTGTTTCTGAGCTTTCCCAAATTAGGCCTCATTTCTCTGTTCATCTCTGTGGTGCAGCCACAGAGAAAGAATTCATGCAAGCTGATTTAAGATGTTTTCTTGTGATAAGAAACCAGCTCCCAAAGGGGGATGCACTTAGCTAAGCCTGGCTATCATGATCAATGGTCATCCATTGGCGCCTATCTGTCTAGGGAGTGCGAGTTGGACATCTGGATTGCATTCCTAAGTGTCAGGAGTAAGTGACTCATATCTCACCTTGATCAACCAATCAGGGACTGGTAGGGCCGAGTAACCCACGTGGGACTCTGATGCCCATGGAACTTTCAGCCAATCAATGAGCTGAAGTTCCTCCAGGTAAAAACAGGCAACACAGAGATTCAACAAGATTCAGAAGGGATTCTGGAGAGGATTCTGTGGACTGTTCTAAAGGGAATTCAAAGGAGAATTCCAGGGCAGGACGGCCCAGGAGCAGAAGGCTCCCAAGGGCAGGACATCCTCGCAGCGCGCCTCCTGACCATCCTGAGACTCAGCCCGGACAACCACGGAATGGCCAGTGTGTCCGAGTGCCAGAACTTTCCTTTGTTCTAAGAGTCTAGAGTGGAGGTTGCCAGAGAGTAACCAGCAGCAGGCCTCGTGAACAGGTCGGAACTGTGGACAGCTGAATCACTATTCAGAACTAGCTCTTCATTAGGAACGAACCGGTCCTCTTCCTGACTTGCTGGGACCCACAGTCATCTTTTCTCCTGTGCACAAACTTTGCTAGTTAAAGCCAACACTAACTAGCCGGTCAGTGAGCATCAGCAACGCACCGTCGCGAGCCGCACAGCACAGCCTGGCACCGAGCCAGAGAGCGCGGATTGGAACAGCAACAGCCTGCAACTGTTTCTTTGTGCCCGCAGGAGATCTGAATCCCCAAAGATTGGATGAGTATTCAACTTCAATGCATTACAGCTCAATAATTCAATTGTTATCCCAACCAGTTGATATCAATTTAATTCCTAAGAGTTATGTACTTGTTTCGAGTATCTAATGTAGAAGTTATAACCAAGTTCATTTATGAAACGGTCTTAATGAATGATATACTGAACGTATGTCCTCTTGATATATGTAACACTTCGTAACTGATTGAATATATATCTTTTGTATTCTGATAACCCTCTCGATAAGATCTGTTAGTTTAAGGCATATTCTATGTATTAATAAATGTATCCTCGTGTATTAGTACCTGTGTGTGTGCGTTGTTTGAGTTATGTCGCATGGTTGGAGTCTAAAGCCATCAAAAGAATCAACTTTGTGATTTACTGCTACAATTAACAATTGTCTCAGTAAATGCCCTAACCCTACAGAACTGGTGCCTTCAGAGAGCCACTAACATTACATAGTTGGCGTCCCTGAACGAATATGAATCACTACAAGGAATATAGTTCTTTCAATGTTTTCTAAACGTTTTTTTCTGACCTATGTGGCTGTATACAGTGCTTTACCCCAAAAAGGAATGGTGTCTGAACTGCCCTCCAAGGAAAAGTTTGAAAGAACCTGATTTAACTTTTAAACTGTTGTATTGGGTTTGAAATCACAGGCATACTAACAGATCAAGCCAAAATGTACTAGTTGTTTCGGACTTTTAGGCCATTTAAGCCTAAACGTACATTCATTCAGGACTTCGTTCAACACGAAAGTTCCAATGAAAGAATACCTTTCAAGAATTAATTTGACCACTCCTGACACACTCTTTTGGGTTAGGCAGTGTTGAATTGTCTTTTCAGACTTTTAAACTTTTTTATTGGGTTTGAAATCACAGGCATACTAACAGATCAAGCCAAAATGTACTAGTTGTTTCTGACTATTAGGACACTTAAGCCTAAACGCACATTCATTCAGCACTCCGTTCAACACGAAAGTTCCAATGAAAGAATACCTTTCAAGAATTAATTTGACCACTCCTGACACACTCTTTTGGGTTAGGCAGTGTTGTATTGTCTTTTCAGACTCATATTTTGTTTCAGAGAAGCACATTTTCCAGTCAAATGAGTGGAATATTAAGAAAATTGTCTTTTAGAAATTTTTGACCCCTTAACCCTAACTAGCAAAATCCGAAGCTAGGGTTAGGGTTATATTCCCATACAATGTAGACAGTTTTTGATGTCATGGCTGTGTTTTAGGGCTGAAAGGATGCTTAGGAATATAGTTCTTTCAATGTTTTCTAAACATTTTTTTCTGACCTATCTGGCCGTATACAGTGTTTTACCCCAATAAGGAATGATGTCTGAACTGCCCTCCAAGGAAGAGTTTGAAAGAACCTGATTTAACTTTTAAACTCTTGCTATGGGCTTTGAAATCACAGGCGTACTAACAGATCAAGCCAAAATGTTCTAGTTGTTTCTGACTTTTAGGCCACTTAAGCCTAAACGTACATTCATTCAGCACTCCGTTCAACACGAAAGTTCCAATGAAAGAATACCTTTCAAGAATTAATTTGACCACTCCTGACACACTCTTTTGGGTTAGGCAGTGTTGTATTGTCTTTTCAGACTCATATTTTGTTTCAGAGAAGCACATTTTCCCGTCAAATGAGTGGAATATTAAGAAAATTGTCTTTTAGAAATTTTTGACCCCTTAACCCTAACTAGCAAAACCCGAAGGTAGGGTTAGGGTTATATTCCCATACAATGTAGACAGTTTTTGATGGCATGGCTGTGTTTTAGGGCTGAAAGGATACTTAGGAATATAGTTCTTTCAATGTTTTCTAAACATTTTTTTCTGACCTATCTGGCTGTATACAGTGCTTTACCCCAAAAAGGAATAGTGTCTGAACTGCCCTCCAAGGAAGAGTTTGAAAGAACCTGATTTAACTTTTAAACTCTTGCCATTGGCTTTGAAATCACAGGCGTACTAACAGATCAAGCCAAAATGTTCTAGTTGTTTCGGACTTTTAGGCCACTTAAGCCTAAACGTACATTCATTCAGCACTCCATTCAACACGAAAGTTCCAATGAAAGAATACCTTTCAAGAATTAATTTGACCACTCCTGACACACTCTTTTGGGTTAGGCAGTGTTGTATTGTCTTTTCAGACTCATATTTTGATTCAGAGAAGCACATTTTCCAGTCAAATGAGTGGAATATTAAGAAGATTGTCTTTTAGAAATTTTTGACCCCTTAACCCTAACTAGCAAAACCCGAAGCTAGGGTTAGGGTTATATTCCCATACAATGTAGACAGTTTTTGATGGCATGGCTGTGTTTTAGGGCTGAAAGGATACTTAGGAATATAGTTCTTTCAATGTTTTCTAAACATTTTTTTCTGACCAATCTGGCTGTATACAGTGCTTTACCCCAAAAAGGAATGGTGTCTGAACTGCCCTCCAAGGAAAAGTTTGAAAGAACCTGATTTAACTTTTAAACTCTTGCTATGGGCTTTGAAATCACAGGCGTACTAACAGATCAAGCCAAAATGTACTAGTTGTTTCGGACTTTTAGGCCAGTTAAGCCTAAACGTACATTCATTCAGCACTCCGTTCAACACGAAAGTTCCAATGAAAGAATACCTTTCAAGAATTAATTTGACCACTCCTGACACACTCTTTTGAGTTAGGCAGTGTTGTATTGTCTTTTCAGACTCATATTTCGATTCAGAGAAGCACATTTTCCAGTCAAATGAGTGGAATATTAAGAAAATTGTCTTTTAGAAATTTTTGACCCTTTAACCCTAACTAGCAAAACCCGAAGCTAGGGTTAGGGTTATATTCCCATACAATGTAGACAGTTTTTGATGGCATGGCTGTGTTTTAGGGCTGAAAGGATACTTAGGAATATAGTTCTTTCAATGTTTTCTAAACATTTTTTTCTGACCTATGTGGCTGTATACAGTGCTTTACCCCAAACAGGAATGGTGTCTGAACTGCCCTCCAAGCAAGAGTTTGAAAGAACCTGATTTAACTTTTAAACTCTTGCTATGGGCTTTGAAATCACAGGAATACTAACAGATCAAGCCAAAATGTACTTGTTGTTTCGTAGTTTTAGGCCACTTAAGCCTAAACGTACATTCATTCAGCACTCCGTTCAACACGAAAGTTCCAATGAAAGAATACCTTTCAAGAATTAATTTGACCACTCCTGACACACTCTTTTGAGTTAGGCAGTGTTGTATTGTCTTTTCAGACTCATATTTCGATTCAGAGAAGCACATTTTCCAGTCAAATGAGTGGAATATTAAGAAAATTGTCTTTGAGAAATTTTTGACCCCTTAACCCTAACTAGCAAAACCCGAAGCTAGGGTTAGGGTTATATTCCCATACAATGTAGACAGTTTTTGATAGCATGGCTGTGTTTTAGGGCTGAAAGGATACTTAGGAATTTAGTTCTTTCAATGTTTTCTAAACATTTTTTTCTGACCTATGTGGCTGTATACAGTGCTTTACCCCAAAAAGGAATGGTGTCTGAACTGCCCTCCAAGGAAAAGTTTGAAAGTACCTGATTTAACTTTTAAACTCTTGCTATGGGCTTTGAAATCACAGGCATACTAACAGATCAAGCCAAAATGTACTTGTTGTTTCGTAGTTTTAGGCCACTTAAGCCTAAAGGTACATTCATTCAGCACTCCGTTCAACACGAAAGTTCCAATGAAAGAATACCTTTCAAGAATTAATTTGACCACTCCTGACACACTCTTTTGGGTTAGGCAGTGTTGTATTGTCTTTTCAGACTCATATCTTGTTTCAGAGAAGCAAATTTTCCAGTCAAATGAGTGGAATATTAAGAAAATTGTCTTTTAGAAATTTTTGACCCCTTAACCCTAACTAGCAAAATCCGAAGCTAGGGTTAGGGTTATATTCCCATACAATGTAGACAGTTTTTGATGGCATGGCTGTGTTTTAGGGCTGAAAGGATACTTAGGAATATAGTTCTTTCAATGTTTTCTAAACATTTTTTTCTGACCTATCTGGCTGTATACAGTGCTTTACCCCAAAAAGGAATAGTGTCTGAACTGCCCTCCAAGGAAGAGTTTGAAAGAACCTGATTTAACTTTTAAACTCTTGCCATTGGCTTTGAAATCACAGGCGTACTAACAGATCAAGCCAAAATGTTCTAGTTGTTTCGGACTTTTAGGCCACTTAAGCCTAAACGTACATTCATTCAGCACTCCGTTCAACACGAAAGTTCCAATGAAAGAATACCTTTCAAGAATTAATTTGACCACTCCTGACACACTCTTCTGGGTTAGGCAGTGTTGTATTGTCTTTTCAGACTCATATTTTGATTCAGAGAAGCACATTTTCCAGTCAAATGAGTGGAATATTAAGAAAATTGTCTTTTAGAAATTTTTGACCCCTTAACCCTAACTAGCAAAACCCGAAGCTAGGGTTAGGGTTATATTCCCATACAATGTACACTGTTTTTGATGGCATGGCTGTGTTTTAGGGCTGAAAGGATACTTAGGAATATAGTTCTTTCAATGTTTTCTAAACATTTTTTTCTGACCTATGTGGCTGTATACAGTGCTTTACCCCAAACAGGAATGGTGTCTGAACTGCCCTCCAAGCAAGAGTTTGAAAGAACCTGATTTAACTTTTAAACTCTTGCTATGGGCTTTGAAATCACAGGAATACTAACAGATCAAGCCAAAATGTACTTGTTGTTTCGTAGTTTTAGGCCACTTAAGCCTAAACGTACATTCATTCAGCACTCCGTTCAACACGAAAGTTCCAATGAAAGAATACCTTTCAAGAATTAATTTGACCACTCCTGACACACTCTTTTGAGTTAGGCAGTGTTGTATTGTCTTTTCAGACTCATATTTTGTTTCAGAGAAGCACATTTTCCAGTCAAATGAGTGGAATATTAAGAAAATTGTCTTTTAGAAATTTTTGACCCCTTAACCCTAACTAGCAAAATCCGAAGCTAGGGTTAGGGTTATATTCCCATACAATGTAGACAGTTTTTGATGCCATGGCTGTGTTTTAGGGCTGAAAGGATAATTAGGAATATAGTTCTTTCAATGTTTTCTAAACATTTTTTTCTGACCTATCTGGCTGTATACAGTGCTTTACCCCAAAAAGGAATAGTGTCTGAACTGCCCTCCAAGGAAGAGTTTGAAAGAACCTGATTTAACTTTTAAACTCTTGCTATGGGCTTTGAAATCACAGGAATACTAACAGATCAAGCCAAAATGTACTTGTTGTTTCGTAGTTTTAGGCCACTTAAGCCTAAACGTACATTCATTCAGCACTCCGTTCAACACGAAAGTTCCAATGAAAGAATACCTTTCAAGAATTAATTTGACCACTCCTGACACACTCTTTTGAGTTAGGCAGTGTTGTATTGTCTTTTCAGACTCATATTTCGATTCAGAGAAGCACATTTTCCAGTCAAATGAGTGGAATATTAAGAAAATTGTCTTTTAGAAATTTTTGACCCCTTAACCCTAACTAGCAAAACCCGAAGCTATGGTTAGGGTTATATTCCCATACAATGTAGACAGTTTTTGATGGCATGGCTGTGTTTTAGGGCTGAGAAGATACTTAGGAATATAGTTCTTTCAATGTTTTCTAAACATTTTTTTCTGACCTATGTGGCTGTATACAGTGCTTTACCCCAAAAAGGAATGGTGTCTAAACAGCCCTCCAAGGAAAAGTTTGAAAGAACCTGATTTAACTTTTAAACTATTGTATTGGGTTTGAAATCACAGGCATACTAACAGATCAAGCCAAAATTTACTAGTTGTTTCTGACTTTTAGGACACTTAAGCCTAAACGTACATTCATTCAGCACTCCGTTTAACACGAAAGTTCCAATGAAAGAATACCTTTCAAGAATTAATTTGACCACTCCTGACACACTCTTTTGGGTTAGGCAGTGTTGTATTGTCTTTTCAGACTTTTAAACTTTTGTATTGGGTTTGAAATCACAGGCATACTAACAGATCAAGCCAAAATGTACTAGTTGTTTCTGACTTTTAGGACACTTAAGCCTAAACGTACATTCATTCAGCACTCCGTTCAACACGAAAGTTCCAATGAAAGAATACCTTTCAAGAATTAATTTGACCACTCCTGACACACTCTTTTGGGTTAGGCAGTGTTGTATTGTCTTTTCAGACTCATATTTTGTTTCAGAGAAGCACATTTTCCAGTCAAATGAGTGGAATATTAAGAAAATTGTCTTTTAGAAATTTTTGACCACTTAACCCTAACTAGCAAAATCCGAAGCTAGGGTTAGGGTTATATTCCCATACAATGTAGACAGTTTTTGATGGCATGGCTGTGTTTTAGGGCTGAAAGGATACTTAGGAATATAGTTCTTTCAATGTTTTCTAAACATTTTTTTCTGACCTATGTGGCTGTATACAGTGCTTTACCCCAAACAGGAATGGTGTCTGAACTGCCCTCCAAGGAAAAGTTTGAAAAAACCTGATTTAACTTTTAAACTCTTGCTATGGGCTTTGAAATCACAGGCAAACTAACAGATCAAGCCAAAATGTACTAGTTGTTTCAGACTTTTAGGTCACTTAAGCCTAAACGTACATTCATTCAGCACTCCGTTCAACACAAAATTTCCAATGAAAGAATACCTTTCAAGAATTAATTTGACCACTCCTGACACACTCTTTTGGGTAATGCAGTGTTGTATTGTCTTTTCAGATTCATATTTTGATTCAGAGAAGCACATTTTCCAGTCAAATGAGTGGAATATTAAGAAAATTGTCTTTGAGAAATTTTTGACCCCTTAACCCTAACTAGCAAAACCCGAAGCTAGGGTTAGGGTTATATTCCCATACAATGTAGACAGTTTTTGATAGCATGGCTGTGTTTTAGGGCTGAAAGGATACTTAGGAATTTAGTTCTTTCAATGTTTTCTAAACATTTTTTTCTGACCTATGTGGCTGTATACAGTGCTTTACCCCAAAAAGGAATGGTGTCTGAACTGCCCTCCAAGGAAAAGTTTGAAAGTACCTGATTTAACTTTTAAACTCTTGCCATTGGCTTTGAAATCACAGGCGTACTAACAGATCAAGCCAAAATGTTCTAGTTGTTTCGGACTTTTAGGCCACTTAAGCCTAAACGTACATTCATTCAGCACTCCGTTCAACACGAAAGTTCCAATGAAAGAATACCTTTCAAGAATTAATTTGACCACTCCTGACACACTCTTCTGGGTTAGGCAGTGTTGTATTGTCTTTTCAGACTCATATTTTGATTCAGAGAAGCACATTTTCCAGTCAAATGAGTGGAATATTAAGAAAATTGTCTTTTAGAAATTTTTGACCCCTTAACCCTAACTAGCAAAACCCGAAGCTAGGGTTAGGGTTATATTCCCATACAATGTACACTGTTTTTGATGGCATGGCTGTGTTTTAGGGCTGAAAGGATACTTAGGAATATAGTTCTTTCAATGTTTTCTAAACATTTTTTTCTGACCTATGTGGCTGTATACAGTGCTTTACCACAAAAACAGGAATGGTGTCTGAACTGCCCTCCAAGCAAGAGTTTGAAAGAACCTGATTTAACTTTTAAACTCTTGCTATGGGCTTTGAAATCACAGGAATACTAACAGATCAAGCCAAAATGTACTTGTTGTTTCGTAGTTTTAGGCCACTTAAGCCTAAACGTACATTCATTCAGCACTCCGTTCAACACGAAAGTTCCAATGAAAGAATACCTTTCAAGAATTAATTTGACCACTCCTGACACACTCTTTTGAGTTAGGCAGTGTTGTATTGTCTTTTCAGACTCATATTTTGTTTCAGAGAAGCACATTTTCCAGTCAAATGAGTGGAATATTAAGAAAATTGTCTTTTAGAAATTTTTGACCCCTTAACCCTAACTAGCAAAATCCGAAGCTAGGGTTAGGGTTATATTCCCATACAATGTAGACAGTTTTTGATGCCATGGCTGTGTTTTAGGGCTGAAAGGATAATTAGGAATATAGTTCTTTCAATGTTTTCTAAACATTTTTTTCTGACCTATCTGGCTGTATACAGTGCTTTACCCCAAAAAGGAATAGTGTCTGAACTGCCCTCCAAGGAAGAGTTTGAAAGAACCTGATTTAACTTTTAAACTCTTGCTATGGGCTTTGAAATCACAGGAATACTAACAGATCAAGCCAAAATGTACTTGTTGTTTCGTAGTTTTAGGCCACTTAAGCCTAAACGTACATTCATTCAGCACTCCGTTCAACACGAAAGTTCCAATGAAAGAATACCTTTCAAGAATTAATTTGACCACTCCTGACACACTCTTTTGAGTTAGGCAGTGTTGTATTGTCTTTTCAGACTCATATGTCGATTCAGAGAAGCACATTTTCCAGTCAAATGAGTGGAATATTAAGAAAATTGTCTTTTAGAAATTTTTGACCCCTTAACCCTAACTAGCAAAACCCGAAGCTATGGTTAGGGTTATATTCCCATACAATGTAGACAGTTTTTGATGGCATGGCTGTGTTTTAGGGCTGAGAAGATACTTAGGAATATAGTTCTTTCAATGTTTTCTAAACATTTTTTTCTGACCTATGTGGCTGTATACAGTGCTTTACCCCAAAAAGGAATGGTGTCTAAACAGCCCTCCAAGGAAAAGTTTGAAAGAACCTGATTTAACTTTTAAACTATTGTATTGGGTTTGAAATCACAGGCATACTAACAGATCAAGCCAAAATTTACTAGTTGTTTCTGACTTTTAGGACACTTAAGCCTAAACGTACATTCATTCAGCACTCCGTTTAACACGAAAGTTCCAATGAAAGAATACCTTTCAAGAATTAATTTGACCACTCCTGACACACTCTTTTGGGTTAGGCAGTGTTGTATTGTCTTTTCAGACTTTTAAACTTTTGTATTGGGTTTGAAATCACAGGCATACTAACAGATCAAGCCAAAATGTACTAGTTGTTTCTGACTTTTAGGACACTTAAGCCTAAACGTACATTCATTCAGCACTCCGTTCAACACGAAAGATCCAATGAAAGAATACCTTTCAAGAATTAATTTGACCACTCCTGACACACTCTTTTGGGTTAGGCAGTGTTGTATTGTCTTTTCAGACTCATATTTTGTTTCAGAGAAGCACATTTTCCAGTCAAATGAGTGGAATATTAAGAAAATTGTCTTTTAGAAATTTTTGACCACTTAACCCTAACTAGCAAAATCCGAAGCTAGGGTTAGGGTTATATTCCCATACAATGTAGACAGTTTTTGATGGCATGGCTGTGTTTTAGGGCTGAAAGGATACTTAGGAATATAGTTCTTTCAATGTTTTCTAAACATTTTTTTCTGACCTATGTGGCTGTATACAGTGCTTTACCCCAAACAGGAATGGTGTCTGAACTGCCCTCCAAGGAAAAGTTTGAAAAAACCTGATTTAACTTTTAAACTCTTGCTATGGGCTTTGAAATCACAGGCAAACTAACAGATCAAGCCAAAATGTACTAGTTGTTTCAGACTTTTAGGTCACTTAAGCCTAAACGTACATTCATTCAGCACTCCGTTCAACACAAAATTTCCAATGAAAGAATACCTTTCAAGAATTAATTTGACCACTCCTGACACACTCTTTTGGGTAATGCAGTGTTGTATTGTCTTTTCAGATTCATATTTTGATTCAGAGAAGCACATTTTCCAGTCAAATGAGTGGAATATTAAGAAAATTGTCTTTGAGAAATTTTTGACCCCTTAACCCTAACTAGCAAAACCCGAAGCTAGGGTTAGGGTTATATTCCCATACAATGTAGACAGTTTTTGATAGCATGGCTGTGTTTTAGGGCTGAAAGGATACTTAGGAATTTAGTTCTTTCAATGTTTTCTAAACATTTTTTTCTGACCTATGTGGCTGTATACAGTGCTTTACCCCAAAAAGGAATGGTGTCTGAACTGCCCTCCAAGGAAAAGTTTGAAAGTACCTGATTTAACTTTTAAACTCTTGCTATGGGCTTTGAAATCACAGGCATACTAACAGATCAAGCCAAAATGTACTTGTTGTTTCGTAGTTTTAGGCCACTTAAGCCTAAACGTACATTCATTCAGCACTCCGTTCAACACGAAAGTTCCAATGAAAGAATACCTTTCAAGAATTAATTTGACCACTCCTGACACACTCTTTTGGGTTAGGCAGTGTTGTATTGTCTTTTCAGACTCATATTTTGTTTCAGAGAAGCAAATTTTCCAGTCAAATGAGTGGAATATTAAGAAAATTGTCTTTTAGAAATTTTTGACCCCTTAACCCTAACTAGCAAAATCCGAAGCTAGGGTTAGGGTTATATTCCCATACAATGTAGACAGTTTTTGATGGCATGGCTGTGTTTTAGGGCTGAGAAGATACTTAGGAATATAGTTCTTTCAATGTTTTCTAAACATTTTTTTCTGACCTATGTGGCTGTATACAGTGCTTTACCCCAAAAAGGAATGGTGTCTAAACTGCCCTCCAAGGAAAAGTTTGAAAGAACCTGATTTAACTTTTAAACTATTGTATTGGGTTTGAAATCACAGGCATACTAACAGATCAAGCCAAAATTTACTAGTTGTTTCTGACTTTTAGGACACTTAAGCCTAAACGTACATTCATTCAGCACTCCGTTTAACACGAAAGTTCCAATGAAAGAATACCTTTCAAGAATTAATTTGACCACTCCTGACACACTCTTTTGGGTTAGGCAGTGTTGTATTGTCTTTTCAGACTTTTAAACTTTTGTATTGGGTTTGAAATCACAGGCATACTAACAGATCAAGCCAAAATGTACTAGTTGTTTCTGACTTTTAGGACACTTAAGCCTAAACGTACATTCATTCAGCACTCCGTTCAACACGAAAGTTCCAATGAAAGAATACCTTTCAAGAATTAATTTGACCACTCCTGACACACTCTTTTGGGTTAGGCAGTGTTGTATTGTCTTTTCAGACTCATATTTTGTTTCAGAGAAGCACATTTTCCAGTCAAATGAGTGGAATATTAAGAAAATTGTCTTTTAGAAATTTTTGACCACTTAACCCTAACTAGCAAAATCCGAAGCTAGGGTTAGGGTTATATTCCCATACAATGTAGACAGTTTTTGATGGCATGGCTGTGTTTTAGGGCTGAAAGGATACTTAGGAATATAGTTCTTTCAATGTTTTCTAAACATTTTTTTCTGACCTATGTGGCTGTATACAGTGCTTTACCCCAAACAGGAATGGTGTCTGAATTGCCCTCCAAGGAAAAGTTTGAAAAAACCTGATTTAACTTTTAAACTCTTGCTATGGGCTTTGAAATCACAGGCAAACTAACAGATCAAGCCAAAATGTACTAGTTGTTTCAGACTTTTAGGTCACTTAAGCCTAAACGTACATTCATTCAGCACTCCGTTCAACACAAAATTTCCAATGAAAGAATACCTTTCAAGAATTAATTTGACCACTCCTGACACACTCTTTTGGGTAATGCAGTGTTGTATTGTCTTTTCAGATTCATATTTTGATTCAGAGAAGCACATTTTCCAGTCAAATGAGTGGAATATTAAGAAAATTGTCTTTGAGAAATTTTTGACCCCTTAACCCTAACTAGCAAAACCCGAAGCTAGGGTTAGGGTTATATTCCCATACAATGTAGACAGTTTTTGATAGCATGGCTGTGTTTTAGGGCTGAAAGGATACTTAGGAATTTAGTTCTTTCAATGTTTTCTAAACATTTTTTTCTGACCTATGTGGCTGTATACAGTGCTTTACCCCAAAAAGGAATGGTGTCTGAACTGCCCTCCAAGGAAAAGTTTGAAAGTACCTGATTTAACTTTTAAACTCTTGCTATGGGCTTTGAAATCACAGGCATACTAACAGATCAAGCCAAAATGTACTTGTTGTTTCGTAGTTTTAGGCCACTTAAGCCTAAACGTACATTCATTCAGCACTCCGTTCAACACGAAAGTTCCAATGAAAGAATACCTTTCAAGAATTAATTTGACCACTCCTGACACACTCTTTTGGGTTAGGCAGTGTTGTATTGTCTTTTCAGACTCATATTTTGTTTCAGAGAAGCAAATTTTCCAGTCAAATGAGTGGAATATTAAGAAAATTGTCTTTTAGAAATTTTTGACCCCTTAACCCTAACTAGCAAAATCCGAAGCTAGGGTTAGGGTTATATTCCCATACAATGTAGACAGTTTTTGATGGCATGGCTGTGTTTTAGGGCTGAAAGGATACTTAGGAATATAGTTCTTTCAATGTTTTCTAAACATTTTTTTCTGACCTATGTGGCTGTATACAGTGCTTTACCCCAAAAAGGAATAGTGTCTGAACTGCCCTCCAAGGAAGAGTTTGAAAGAACCTGATTTAACTTTTAAACTCTTGCCATTGGCTTTGAAATCACAGGCGTACTAACAGATCAAGCCAAAATGTTCTAGTTGTTTCGGACTTTTAGGACACTTAAGCCTAAACGTACATTCATTCAGCACTCCGTTCAACACGAAAGTTCCAATGAAAGAATACCTTTCAAGAATTAATTTGACCACTCCTGACACACTCTTTTTGGTTAGGCAGTGTTGTATTGTCTTTTCAGACTTTTAAACTTTTGTATTGGGTTTGAAATCACAGGCATACTAACAGATCAAGCCAAAATGTACTAGTTGTTTCTGACTTTTAGGACACTTAAGCCTAAACGTACATTCATTCAGCACTCCGTTCAACACGAAAGTTCCAATGAAAGAATACCTTTCAAGAATTAATTTGACCACTCCTGACACACTCTTTTGGGTTAGGCAGTGTTGTATTGTCTTTTCAGACTCATATTTTGTTTCAGAGAAGCACATTTTCCATTCAAATGAGTGGAATATTAAGAAAATTGTCTTTTAGAAATTTTTGACCCCTTAACCCTAACTAGCAAAATCCGAAGCTAGGGTTAGGGTTATATTCCCATACAATGTAGACAGTTTTTGATGGCATGGCTGTGTTTTAGGGCTGAAAGGATACTTAGGAATATAGTTCTTTCAATGTTTTCTAAACATTTTTTTCTGACCTATGTGGCTGTATACAGTGCTTTACCCCAAAAAGGAATAGTGTCTGAACTGCCCTCCAAGGAAGAGTTTGAAAGAACCTGATTTATCTTTTAAACTCTTGCTATTGGCTTTGAAATCACAGGCGTACTAACAGATCAAGCCAAAATGTACTAGTTGTTTCAGACTTTTAGGTCACTTAAGCCTAAACGTACATTCATTCAGCACTCCGTTCAACACGAAAGTTCCAATGAAAGAATACCTTTCAAGAATTAATTTGACCACTCCTGACACACTCTTTTGGGTTAGGCAGTGTTGTATTGTCTTTTCAGACTCATATTTTGTTTCAGAGAAGCACATTTTCCAGTCAAATGAGTGGAATATTAAGAAAGTTGTCTTTTAGAAATTTTTGACCCTTTAACCCTAACTAGCAAAACCCGAAGCTAGGGTTAGGGTTATATTCCCATACAATGTAGACAGTTTTTGATGGCATGGCTGTGTTTTAGGGCTGAAAGGATACTTAGGAATATAGTTCTTTCAATGTTTTCTAAACATTTTTTTCTGACCTATGTGGCTGTATACAGTGCTTTACCCCAAACAGGAATGGTGTCTGAACTGCCCTCCAAGGAAAGGTTTGAAAGAACCTGATTTAACTTTTAAACTCTTGCTATGGGCTTTGAAATCACAGGCGTACTAACAGATCAAGCCAAAATGTACTAGTTGTTTCGGACTTTTAGGCCACTTAAGCCTAAACGTACATTCATTCAGCACTCCGTTCAACACAAAATTTCCAATGAAAGAATACCTTTCAAGAATTAATTTGACCACTCCTGACACACTCTTTTGGGTAAGGCAGTGTTGTATTGTCTTTTCAGACTCATATTTTGATTCAGAGAAGCACATTTTCCAGTCAAATGAGTGGAATATTAAGAAAATTGTCTTTGAGAAATTTTTGACCCCTTAACCCTAACTAGCAAAACCCGAAGCTAGGGTTAGGGTTATATTCCCATACAATGTAGACAGTTTTTGATGGCATGGCTGTGTTTTAGGGCTGAAAGGATACTTAGGAATATAGTTCTTTCAATGTTTTCTAAACATTTTTTTCTGACCTATGTGGCTGTATACAGTGCTTTACCCCAAACAGGAATGGTGTCTGAACTGCCCTCCAAGGAAAAGTTTGAAAGAACCTGATTTAACTTTTAAACTCTTGCTATGGGCTTTGAAATCACAGGCGTACTAACAGATCAAGCCAAAATGTACTAGTTGTTTCTGACTTTTAGGCCACTTAAGCCTAAACGTACATTCATTCAGCACTCCGTTCAACACGAAAGTTCCAATGAAAGAATACCTTTCAAGAATTAATTTGACCACTCCTGACACACTCTTTTGGGTTAGGCAGTGTTGTATTGTCTTTTCAGACTCATATTTTGTTTCAGAGAAGCACATTTTCCAGTGAAATGAGTGGAATATTAAGAAAATTGTCTTTTAGAAATTTTTGACCCCTTAACCCTAACTAGCAAAATCCGAAGCTAGGGTTAGGGGTTATATTCCCATACAATGTAGGCAGTTTTTGATGGCATGGCTGTGTTTTAGGGCTGAAAGGATACTTAGGAATATAGTTCTTTCAATGTTTTCTAAACATTTTTTTCTAACCTATCTGGCTGTATACAGTGCTTTACCCCAAAAAGGAATAGTGTCTGAACTGCCCTCCAAGGAAGAGTTTGAAAGAACCTGATTTATCTTTTAAACTCTTGCTATTGGCTTTGAAATCACAGGCGTACTAACAGATCAAGCCAAAATGTACTAGTTGTTTCGGACTTTTAGGCCACTTAAGCCTAAACGTACATTCATTCAGCACTCCGTTCAACACGAAAGTTCCAATGAAAGAATACCTTTCAAGAATTAATTTGACCACTCCTGACACACTCTTTTGGGTTAGGCAGTGTTGTATTGTCTTTTCAGACTCATATTTTGTTTAAGAGAAGCACATTTTCCAGTCAAATGAGTGGAATATTAAGAAAATTGTCTTTTAGAAATTTTTGACCCCTTAACCCTAATTAGCAAAACCCGAAGCTAGGGTTAGGGTTATATTCCCATACAATGTAGACAGTTTTTGATGGCATGGCTGTGTTTTAGGGCTGAAAGGATACTTAGGAATATAGTTCTTTCAATGTTTTCTAAACATTTTTTTCTGACCTATGTGGCTGTATACAGTGCTTTACCCCAAACAGGAATGGTGTCTGAACTGCCCTCCAAGGAAAAGTTTGAAAGAACCTGATTTAACTTTTAAACTCTTGCTATGGGCTTTGAAATCACAGGCGTACTAACAGATCAAGCCAAAATGTACTAGTTGTTTCGGACTTTTAGGCCACTTAAGCCTAAACGTACATTCATTCAGCACTCCATTCAACACAAAATTTCCAATGAAAGAATACCTTTCAAGAATTAATTTGACCACTCCTGACACACTCTTTTGAGTTAGGCAGTGTTGTATTGTCTTTTCAGACTCATATTTCGATTCAGAGAAGCACATTTTCCAGTCAAATGAGTGGAATATTAAGAAAATTGTCTTTGAGAAATTTTTGACCCCTTAACCCTAACTAGCAAAACCCGAAGCTAGGGTTAGGGTTATATTCCCATACAATGTAGACAGTTTTTGATGGCATGGCTGTGTTTTAGGGCTGAAAGGATACTTAGGAATATAGTTCTTTCAATGTTTTCTAAACATTTTTTTCTGACCTATGTGGCTGTATACAGTGCTTTACCCCAAACAGGAATGGTGTCTGAACTGCCCTCCAAGGAAAAGTTTGAAAGAACCTGATTTAACTTTTAAACTCTTGCTATGGGCTTTGAAATCACAGGCGTACTAACAGATCAAGCCAAAATGTACTTGTTGTTTCGTAGTTTTAGGCCACTTAAGCCTAAACGTACATTCATTCAGCACTCTGTTCAACACGAAAGTTCCAATGAAAGAATACCTTTCAAGAATTAATTTGACCACTCCTGACACACTCTTTTGGGTTAGGCAGTGTTGTATTGTCTTTTCAGACTCATATTTTGTTTCAGAGAAGCACATTTTCCAGTCAAATGAGTGGAATATTAAGAAAATTGTCTTTCAGAAATTTTTGACCCCTTAACCCTAAGTAGCAAAATCCGAAGCTAGGGTTAGGGTTATATTCCCATACAATGTAGACAGTTTTTGATGGCATGGCTGTGTTTTAGGGCTGAAAGGATAATTAGGAATATAGTTCTTTCAATGTTTTCTAAACATTTTTTTCTGACCTATCTGGCTGTATACAGTGCTTTACCCCAAAAAGGAATAGTGTCTGAACTGCCCTCCAAGGAAGAGTTTGAAAGAACCTGATTTAACTTTTAAACTCTTGCTATTGGCTTTGAAATAACAGGCGTACTAACAGATCAAGCCAAAATGTACTAGTTGTTTCGGACTTTTAGGCCACTTAAGCCTAAACGTACATTCATTCAGCACTCCGTTCAACACAAAATTTCCAATGAAAGAATACCTTTCAAGAATTAATTTGACCACTCCTGACACACTCTTTTGGGTAAGGCAGTGTTGTATTGTCTTTTCAGACTCATATTTCGATTCAGAGAAGCACATTTTCCAGTCAAATGAGTGGAATATTAAGAAAGTTGTCTTTTAGAAATTTTTGACCCTTTAACCCTAACTAGCAAAACCCGAAGCTAGGGTTAGGGTTATATTCCCATACAATGTAGACAGTTTTTGATGGCATGGCTGTGTTTTAGGGCTGAAAGGATACTTAGGAATATAGTTCTTTCAATGTTTTCTAAACATTTTTTTCTGACCTATGTGGCTGTATACAGTGCTTTACCCCAAACAGGAATGGTGTCTGAACTGCCCTCCAAGGAAAAGTTTGAAAGAACCTGATTTAACTTTTAAACTCTTGCTATGGGCTTTGAAATCACAGGCGTACTAACAGATCAAGCCAAAATGTACTTGTTGTTTCGTAGTTTTAGGCCACTTAAGCCTAAACGTACATTCATTCAGCACTCCGTTCAACACGAAAGTTCCAATGAAAGAATACCTTTCAAGAATTAATTTGACCACTCCTGACACACTCTTTTGGGTTAGGCAGTGTTGTATTGTCTTTTCAGACTCATATTTTGTTTCAGAGAAGCACATTTTCCAGTCAAATGAGTGGAATATTAAGAAAATTGTCTTTTAGAAATTTTTGACCCCTTAACCCTAAGTAGCAAAATCCGAAGCTAGGGTTAGGGTTATATTCCCATACAATGTAGACAGTTTTTGATGCCATGGCTGTGTTTTAGGGCTGAAAGGATAATTAGGAATATAGTTCTTTCAATGTTTTCTAAACATTTTTTTCTGACCTATCTGGCTGTATACAGTGCTTTACCCCAAAAAGGAATAGTGTCTGAACTGCCCTCCAAGGAAGAGTTTGAAAGAACCTGATTTAACTTTTAAACTCTTGCTATTGGCTTTGAAATCACAGGCGTACTAACAGATCAAGCCAAAATGTACTAGTTGTTTCGGACTTTTAGGCCACTTAAGCCTAAACGTACATTCATTCAGCACTCCGTTCAACACGAAAGTTCCAATGAAAGAATACCTTTCAAGAATTAATTTGACCACTCCTGACACACTCTTTTGGGTTAGGCAGTGTTGTGTTGTCTTTTCAGACCCATATTTTGATTCAGAGAAGCACATTTTCCAGTCAAATGAGTGGAATATTAAGAAAATTGTCTTTTAGAAATTTTTGACCCCTTAACCCTAACTAGCAAAACCCGAAGCTAGGGTTAGGGTTATATTCACATACAATGTAGACTGTTTTTGATGGCATGGCTGTGTTTTAGGGCTGAAAGGATACTTAGGAATATAGTTCTTTCAATGTTTTCTAAACATTTTTTTCTGACCTATGTGGCTGTATACAGTGCTTTACCCCAAACAGGAATGGTGTCTGAACTGTCCTCCAAGGAAAAGTTTGAAAGAACCTGATTTAACTTTTAAACTCTTGCTATGGGCTTTGAAATCACAGGCATACTAACAGATCAAGCCAAAATGTACTTGTTGTTTCGTAGTTTTAGGCCACTTAAGCCTAAACGTACATTCATTCAGCACTCCGTTCAACACGAAAGTTCCAATGAAAGAATACCTTTCAAGAATTAATTTGACCACTCCTGACACACTCTTTTGGGTTAGGCAGTGTTGTATTGTCTTTT
The DNA here is from genome assembly GCF_059453375.1 of Lepisosteus platostomus. NCBI lineage: Eukaryota > Metazoa > Chordata > Actinopteri > Semionotiformes > Lepisosteidae > Lepisosteus > Lepisosteus platostomus. The sequence goes on along the minus strand of NC_142622.1, from coordinate 21,414,916 downwards.
CAGACTCATATTTTGTTTCAGAGAAGCACATTTTCCAGTGAAATGAGTGGAATATTAAGAAAATTGTCTTTTAGAAATTTTTGACCCCTTAACCCTAACTAGCAAAATCCGAAGCTAGGGTTAGGGGTTATATTCCCATACAATGTAGGCAGTTTTTGATGGCATGGCTGTGTTTTAGGGCTGAAAGGATACTTAGGAATATAGTTCTTTCAATGTTTTCTAAACATTTTTTTCTAACCTATCTGGCTGTATACAGTGCTTTACCCCAAAAAGGAATAGTGTCTGAACTGCCCTCCAAGGAAGAGTTTGAAAGAACCTGATTTATCTTTTGAACTCTTGCTATTGGCTTTGAAATCACAGGCGTACTAACAGATCAAGCCAAAATGTACTAGTTGTTTCGGACTTTTAGGCCACTTAAGCCTAAACGTACATTCATTCAGCACTCCGTTCAACACGAAAGTTCCAATGAAAGAATACCTTTCAAGAATTAATTTGACCACTCCTGACACACTCTTTTGGGTTAGGCAGTGTTGTATTGTCTTTTCAGACTCATATTTTGTTTCAGAGAAGCACATTTTCCAGTCAAATGAGTGGAATATTAAGAAAATTGTCTTTTAGAAATTTTTGACCCCTTAACCCTAATTAGCAAAACCCGAAGCTAGGGTTAGGGTTATATTCCCATACAATGTAGACAGTTTTTGATGGCATGGCTGTGTTTTAGGGCTGAAAGGATACTTAGGAATATAGTTCTTTCAATGTTTTCTAAACATTTTTTTCTGACCTATGTGGCTGTATACAGTGCTTTACCCCAAACAGGAATGGTGTCTGAACTGCCCTCCAAGGAAAAGTTTGAAAGAACCTGATTTAACTTTTAAACTCTTGCTATGGGCTTTGAAATCACAGGCGTACTAACAGATCAAGCCAAAATGTACTAGTTGTTTCGGACTTTTAGGCCACTTAAGCCTAAACGTACATTCATTCAGCACTCCGTTCAACACGAAAGTTCCAATGAAAGAATACCTTTCAAGAATTAATTTGACCACTCCTGACACACTCTTTTGAGTTAGGCAGTGTTGTATTGTCTTTTCAGACTCATATTTCGATTCAGAGAAGCACATTTTCCAGTCAAATGAGTGGAATATTAAGAAAGTTGTCTTTTAGAAATTTTTGACCCTTTAACCCTAACTAGCAAAACCCGAAGCTAGGGTTAGGGTTATATTCCCATACAATGTAGACAGTTTTTGATGGCATGGCTGTGTTTTAGGGCTGAAAGGATACTTAGGAATATAGTTCTTTCAATGTTTTCTAAACATTTTTTTCTGACCTATGTGGCTGTATACAGTGCTTTACCCCAAACAGGAATGGTGTCTGAACTGCCCTCCAAGGAAAAGTTTGAAAGAACCTGATTTAACTTTTAAACTCTTGCTATGGGCTTTGAAATCACAGGCGTACTAACAGATCAAGCCAAAATGTACTAGTTGTTTCTGACTTTTAGGCCACTTAAGCCTAAACGTACATTCATTCAGCACTCCGTTCAACACGAAAGTTCCAATGAAAGAATACCTTTCAAGAATTAATTTGACCACTCCTGACACACTCTTTTGGGTTAGGCAGTGTTGTATTGTCTTTTCAGACTCATATTTTGTTTCAGAGAAGCACATTTTCCAGTGAAATGAGTGGAATATTAAGAAAATTGTCTTTTAGAAATTTTTGACCCCTTAACCCTAACTAGCAAAATCCGAAGCTAGGGTTAGGGGTTATATTCCCATACAATGTAGGCAGTTTTTGATGGCATGGCTGTGTTTTAGGGCTGAAAGGATACTTAGGAATATAGTTCTTTCAATGTTTTCTAAACATTTTTTTCTAACCTATCTGGCTGTATACAGTGCTTTACCCCAAAAAGGAATAGTGTCTGAACTGCCCTCCAAGGAAGAGTTTGAAAGAACCTGATTTATCTTTTAAACTCTTGCTATTGGCTTTGAAATCACAGGCGTACTAACAGATCAAGCCAAAATGTACTAGTTGTTTCGGACTTTTAGGCCACTTAAGCCTAAACGTACATTCATTCAGCACTCCGTTCAACACGAAAGTTCCAATGAAAGAATACCTTTCAAGAATTAATTTGACCACTCCTGACACACTCTTTTGGGTTAGGCAGTGTTGTATTGTCTTTTCAGACTCATATTTTGTTTAAGAGAAGCACATTTTCCAGTCAAATGAGTGGAATATTAAGAAAATTGTCTTTTAGAAATTTTTGACCCCTTAACCCTAATTAGCAAAACCCGAAGCTAGGGTTAGGGTTATATTCCCATACAATGTAGACAGTTTTTGATGGCATGGCTGTGTTTTAGGGCTGAAAGGATACTTAGGAATATAGTTCTTTCAATGTTTTCTAAACATTTTTTTCTGACCTATGTGGCTGTATACAGTGCTTTACCCCAAACAGGAATGGTGTCTGAACTGCCCTCCAAGGAAAAGTTTGAAAGAACCTGATTTAACTTTTAAACTCTTGCTATGGGCTTTGAAATCACAGGCGTACTAACAGATCAAGCCAAAATGTACTAGTTGTTTCGGACTTTTAGGCCACTTAAGCCTAAACGTACATTCATTCAGCACTCCATTCAACACAAAATTTCCAATGAAAGAATACCTTTCAAGAATTAATTTGACCACTCCTGACACACTCTTTTGAGTTAGGCAGTGTTGTATTGTCTTTTCAGACTCATATTTCGATTCAGAGAAGCACATTTTCCAGTCAAATGAGTGGAATATTAAGAAAATTGTCTTTGAGAAATTTTTGACCCCTTAACCCTAACTAGCAAAACCCGAAGCTAGGGTTAGGGTTATATTCCCATACAATGTAGACAGTTTTTGATGGCATGGCTGTGTTTTAGGGCTGAAAGGATACTTAGGAATATAGTTCTTTCAATGTTTTCTAAACATTTTTTTCTGACCTATGTGGCTGTATACAGTGCTTTACCCCAAACAGGAATGGTGTCTGAACTGCCCTCCAAGGAAAAGTTTGAAAGAACCTGATTTAACTTTTAAACTCTTGCTATGGGCTTTGAAATCACAGGCGTACTAACAGATCAAGCCAAAATGTACTTGTTGTTTCGTAGTTTTAGGCCACTTAAGCCTAAACGTACATTCATTCAGCACTCTGTTCAACACGAAAGTTCCAATGAAAGAATACCTTTCAAGAATTAATTTGACCACTCCTGACACACTCTTTTGGGTTAGGCAGTGTTGTATTGTCTTTTCAGACTCATATTTTGTTTCAGAGAAGCACATTTTCCAGTCAAATGAGTGGAATATTAAGAAAATTGTCTTTCAGAAATTTTTGACCCCTTAACCCTAAGTAGCAAAATCCGAAGCTAGGGTTAGGGTTATATTCCCATACAATGTAGACAGTTTTTGATGGCATGGCTGTGTTTTAGGGCTGAAAGGATAATTAGGAATATAGTTCTTTCAATGTTTTCTAAACATTTTTTTCTGACCTATCTGGCTGTATACAGTGCTTTACCCCAAAAAGGAATAGTGTCTGAACTGCCCTCCAAGGAAGAGTTTGAAAGAACCTGATTTAACTTTTAAACTCTTGCTATTGGCTTTGAAATAACAGGCGTACTAACAGATCAAGCCAAAATGTACTAGTTGTTTCGGACTTTTAGGCCACTTAAGCCTAAACGTACATTCATTCAGCACTCCGTTCAACACAAAATTTCCAATGAAAGAATACCTTTCAAGAATTAATTTGACCACTCCTGACACACTCTTTTGGGTAAGGCAGTGTTGTATTGTCTTTTCAGACTCATATTTCGATTCAGAGAAGCACATTTTCCAGTCAAATGAGTGGAATATTAAGAAAGTTGTCTTTTAGAAATTTTTGACCCTTTAACCCTAACTAGCAAAACCCGAAGCTAGGGTTAGGGTTATATTCCCATACAATGTAGACAGTTTTTGATGGCATGGCTGTGTTTTAGGGCTGAAAGGATACTTAGGAATATAGTTCTTTCAATGTTTTCTAAACATTTTTTTCTGACCTATGTGGCTGTATACAGTGCTTTACCCCAAACAGGAATGGTGTCTGAACTGCCCTCCAAGGAAAAGTTTGAAAGAACCTGATTTAACTTTTAAACTCTTGCTATGGGCTTTGAAATCACAGGCGTACTAACAGATCAAGCCAAAATGTACTTGTTGTTTCGTAGTTTTAGGCCACTTAAGCCTAAACGTACATTCATTCAGCACTCCGTTCAACACGAAAGTTCCAATGAAAGAATACCTTTCAAGAATTAATTTGACCACTCCTGACACACTCTTTTGGGTTAGGCAGTGTTGTATTGTCTTTTCAGACTCATATTTTGTTTCAGAGAAGCACATTTTCCAGTCAAATGAGTGGAATATTAAGAAAATTGTCTTTTAGAAATTTTTGACCCCTTAACCCTAAGTAGCAAAATCCGAAGCTAGGGTTAGGGTTATATTCCCATACAATGTAGACAGTTTTTGATGCCATGGCTGTGTTTTAGGGCTGAAAGGATAATTAGGAATATAGTTCTTTCAATGTTTTCTAAACATTTTTTTCTGACCTATCTGGCTGTATACAGTGCTTTACCCCAAAAAGGAATAGTGTCTGAACTGCCCTCCAAGGAAGAGTTTGAAAGAACCTGATTTAACTTTTAAACTCTTGCTATTGGCTTTGAAATCACAGGCGTACTAACAGATCAAGCCAAAATGTACTAGTTGTTTCGGACTTTTAGGCCACTTAAGCCTAAACGTACATTCATTCAGCACTCCGTTCAACACGAAAGTTCCAATGAAAGAATACCTTTCAAGAATTAATTTGACCACTCCTGACACACTCTTTTGGGTTAGGCAGTGTTGTGTTGTCTTTTCAGACCCATATTTTGATTCAGAGAAGCACATTTTCCAGTCAAATGAGTGGAATATTAAGAAAATTGTCTTTTAGAAATTTTTGACCCCTTAACCCTAACTAGCAAAACCCGAAGCTAGGGTTAGGGTTATATTCACATACAATGTAGACTGTTTTTGATGGCATGGCTGTGTTTTAGGGCTGAAAGGATACTTAGGAATATAGTTCTTTCAATGTTTTCTAAACATTTTTTTCTGACCTATGTGGCTGTATACAGTGCTTTACCCCAAACAGGAATGGTGTCTGAACTGTCCTCCAAGGAAAAGTTTGAAAGAACCTGATTTAACTTTTAAACTCTTGCTATGGGCTTTGAAATCACAGGCATACTAACAGATCAAGCCAAAATGTACTTGTTGTTTCGTAGTTTTAGGCCACTTAAGCCTAAACGTACATTCATTCAGCACTCCGTTCAACACGAAAGTTCCAATGAAAGAATACCTTTCAAGAATTAATTTGACCACTCCTGACACACTCTTTTGGGTTAGGCAGTGTTGTATTGTCTTTTCAGACTCATATTTTGTTTCAGAGAAGCACATTTTCCAGTGAAATGAGTGGAATATTAAGAAAATTGTCTTTTAGAAATTTTTGACCCCTTAACCCTAACTAGCAAAATCCGAAGCTAGGGTTAGGGGTTATATTCCCATACAATGTAGGCAGTTTTTGATGGCATGGCTGTGTTTTAGGGCTGAAAGGATACTTAGGAATATAGTTCTTTCAATGTTTTCTAAACATTTTTTTCTAACCTATCTGGCTGTATACAGTGCTTTACCCCAAAAAGGAATAGTGTCTGAACTGCCCTCCAAGGAAGAGTTTGAAAGAACCTGATTTATCTTTTGAACTCTTGCTATTGGCTTTGAAATCACAGGCGTACTAACAGATCAAGCCAAAATGTACTAGTTGTTTCGGACTTTTAGGCCACTTAAGCCTAAACGTACATTCATTCAGCACTCCGTTCAACACGAAAGTTCCAATGAAAGAATACCTTTCAAGAATTAATTTGACCACTCCTGACACACTCTTTTGGGTTAGGCAGTGTTGTATTGTCTTTTCAGACTCATATTTTGTTTCAGAGAAGCACATTTTCCAGTCAAATGAGTGGAATATTAAGAAAATTGTCTTTTAGAAATTTTTGACCCCTTAACCCTAATTAGCAAAACCCGAAGCTAGGGTTAGGGTTATATTCCCATACAATGTAGACAGTTTTTGATGGCATGGCTGTGTTTTAGGGCTGAAAGGATACTTAGGAATATAGTTCTTTCAATGTTTTCTAAACATTTTTTTCTGACCTATGTGGCTGTATACAGTGCTTTACCCCAAACAGGAATGGTGTCTGAACTGCCCTCCAAGGAAAAGTTTGAAAGAACCTGATTTAACTTTTAAACTCTTGCTATGGGCTTTGAAATCACAGGCGTACTAACAGATCAAGCCAAAATGTACTAGTTGTTTCGGACTTTTAGGCCACTTAAGCCTAAACGTACATTCATTCAGCACTCCGTTCAACACGAAAGTTCCAATGAAAGAATACCTTTCAAGAATTAATTTGACCACTCCTGACACACTCTTTTGAGTTAGGCAGTGTTGTATTGTCTTTTCAGACTCATATTTCGATTCAGAGAAGCACATTTTCCAGTCAAATGAGTGGAATATTAAGAAAGTTGTCTTTTAGAAATTTTTGACCCTTTAACCCTAACTAGCAAAACCCGAAGCTAGGGTTAGGGTTATATTCCCATACAATGTAGACAGTTTTTGATGGCATGGCTGTGTTTTAGGGCTGAAAGGATACTTAGGAATATAGTTCTTTCAATGTTTTCTAAACATTTTTTTCTGACCTATGTGGCTGTATACAGTGCTTTACCCCAAACAGGAATGGTGTCTGAACTGCCCTCCAAGGAAAAGTTTGAAAGAACCTGATTTAACTTTTAAACTCTTGCTATGGGCTTTGAAATCACAGGCGTACTAACAGATCAAGCCAAAATGTACTTGTTCTTTCGTAGTTTTAGGCCACTTAAGCCTAAACGTACATTCATTCAGCACTCCATTCAACACGAAATTTCCAATGACAGAATACCTTTCAAGAATTAAATTGACCACTCCTGACACACTCTTTTGGGTTAGGCAGTGTTGTATTGTCTTTTCAGACTCATATTTCGATTCAGAGAAGCACATTTTCCAGTCAAATGAGTGGAATATTAAGAAAATTGTCTTTGAGAAATTTTTGACCCCTTAACCCTTAACCTATCTGGCTGTATACAGTGCTTTACCCCAAAAAGGAATAGTGTCTGAACTGCCCTCCAAGGAAGAGTTTGAAAGAACCTGATTTAACTTTTAAACTCTTGCCATTGGCTTTGAAATCACAGGCGTACTAACAGATCAAGCCAAAATGTTCTAGTTGTTTCGGACTTTTAGGCCACTTAAGCCTAAACGTACATTCATTCAGCACTCCGTTCAACACGAAAGTTCCAATGAAAGAATACCTTTCAAGAATTAATTTGACCACTCCTGACACACTCTTTTGGGTTAGGCAGTGTTGTATTGTCTTTTCAGACTCATATTTTGTTTCAGAGAAGCACATTTTCCAGTCAAATGAGTGGAATATTAAGAAAATTGTCTTTTAGAAATTTTTGACCCCTTAACCCTAACTAGCAAAATCCGAAGCTAGGGTTAGGGTTATATTCCCATACAATGTAGACAGTTTTTGATGCCATGGCTGTGTTTTAGGGCTGAAAGGATAATTAGGAATATAGTTCTTTCAATGTTTTCTAAACATTTTTTTCTGACCTATGTGGCTGTATACAGTGCTTTACCCCAAAAAGGAATAGTGTCTGAACTGCCCTCCAAGGAAGAGTTTGAAAGAACCTGATTTAACTTTTAAACTCTTGCTATTGGCTTTGAAATCACAGGCGTACTAACAGATCAAGCCAAAATGTACTAGTTGTTTTGGACTTTTAGGCCACTTAAGCCTAAACGTACATTCATTCAGCACTCCGTTCAACACGAAAGTTCCAATGAAAGAATACCTTTCAAGAATTAATTTGACCACTCCTGACACACTCTTTTGGGTTAGGCAGTGTTGTATTGTCTTTTCAGACTCATATTTTGTTTCAGAGAAGCACATTTTCCAGTGAAATGAGTGGAATATTAAGAAAATTGTCTTTTAGAAATTTTTGACCCCTTAACCCTAACTAGCAAAATCCGAAGCTAGGGTTAGGGTTATATTCCCATACAATGTAGACAGTTTTTGATGGCATGGCTGTGTTTTAGGGCTGAAAGGATACTTAGGAATATAGTTCTTTCAATGTTTTCTAAACATTTTTTTCTGACCTATGTGGCTGTATACAGTGCTTTACCCCAAACAGGAATGGTGTCTGAACTGCCCTCCAAGGAAAGGTTTGAAAGAACCTGATTTAACTTTTAAACTCTTGCTATGGGCTTTGAAATCACAGGCGTACTAACAGATCAAGCCAAAATGTACTAGTTGTTTCGGACTTTTAGGCCACTTAAGCCTAAACGTACATTCATTCAGCACTCCGTTCAACACAAAATTTCCAATGAAAGAATACCTTTCAAGAATTAATTTGACCACTCCTGACACACTCTTTTGGGTAAGGCAGTGTTGTATTGTCTTTTCAGACTCATATTTTGATTCAGAGAAGCACATTTTCCAGTCAAATGAGTGGAATATTAAGAAAATTGTCTTTGAGAAATTTTTGACCCCTTAACCCTAACTAGCAAAACCCGAAGCTAGGGTTAGGGTTATATTCCCATACAATGTAGACAGTTTTTGATGGCATGGCTGTGTTTTAGGGCTGAAAGGATACTTAGGAATATAGTTCTTTCAATGTTTTCTAAACATTTTTTTCTGACCTATGTGGCTGTATACAGTGCTTTACCCCAAACAGGAATGGTGTCTGAACTGCCCTCCAAGGAAAAGTTTGAAAGAACCTGATTTAACTTTTAAACTCTTGCTATGGGCTTTGAAATCACTGGCATACTAACAGATCAAGCCAAAATGTACTTGTTGTTTCGTAGTTTTAGGCCACTTAAGCCTAAACGTACATTCATTCAGCACTCCGTTCAACACGAAAGTTCCAATGAAAGAATACCTTTCAAGAATTAATTTGACCACTCCTGACACACTCTTTTGGGTTAGGCAGTGTTGTATTGTCTTTTCAGACTCATATTTTGTTTCAGAGAAGCACATTTTCCAGTGAAATGAGTGGAATATTAAGAAAATTGTCTTTTAGAAATTTTTGACCCCTTATCCCTAACTAGCAAAATCCGAAGCTAGGGTTAGGGTTATATTCCCATACAATGTAGACAGTTTTTGATGGCATGGCTGTGTTTTAGGGCTGAAAGGATACTTAGGAATATAGTTCTTTCAATGTTTTCTAAACATTTTTTTCTGACCTATTTGGCTGTATACAGTGCTTTACCCCAAAAAGGAATAGTGTCTGAACTGCCCTCCAAGGAAGAGTTTGAAAGAACCTGATTTAACTTTTAAACTCTTGCTATTGGCTTTGAAATCACAGGCGTACTAACAGATCAAGCCAAAATGTACTAGTTGTTTCGGACTTTTAGGCCACTTAAGCCTAAACGTACATTCATTCAGCACTCCGTTCAACACGAAAGTTCCAATGAAAGAATACCTTTCAAGAATTAATTTGACCACTCCTGACACACTCTTTTGGGTTAGGCAGTGTTGTATTGTCTTTTCAGACTCATATTTTGATTCAGAGAAGCACATTTTCCAGTCAAATGAGTGGAATATTAAGAAAAATTGTCTTTTAGAAATTTTTGACCCCTTAACCCTAACTAGCAAAACCCGAAGCTAGGGTTAGGGTTATATTCACATACAATGTAGACTGTTTTTGATGGCATGGCTGTGTTTTAGGGCTGAAAGGATACTTAGGAATATAGTTCTTTCAATGTTTTCTAAACATTTTTTTCTGACCTATCTGGCTGTATACAGTGCTTTACCCCAAAAAGGAATAGTGTCTGAACTGCCCTCCAAGGAAGAGTTTGAAAGAACCTGATTTAACTTTTAAACTCTTGCTATGGGCTTTGAAATCACAGGCGTACTAACAGATCAAGCCAAAATGTACTAGTTGTTTCGGACTTTTAGGCCACTTAAGCCTAAATGTACATTCATTCAGCACTCCGTTCAACACGAAAGTTCCAATGAAAGAATACCTTTCAAGAATTAATTTGACCACTCCTGACACACTCTTTTGAGTTAGGCAGTGTTGTATTGTCTTTTCAGACTCATATTTCGATTCAGAGAAGAACATTTTCCAGTCAAATGAGTGGAATATTAAGAAAGTTGTCTTTTAGAAATTTTTGACCCTTTAACCCTAACTAGCAAAACCCGAAGCTAGGGTTAGGGTTATATTCCCATACAATGTAGACAGTTTTTGATGGCATGGCTGTGTTTTAGGGCTGAAAGGATACTTAGGAATATAGTTCTTTCAATGTTTTCTAAACATTTTTTTCTGACCTATGTGGCTGTATACAGTGCTTTACCCCAAACAGGAATGGTGTCTGAACTGCCCTCCAAGGAAAAGTTTGAAAGAACCTGATTTAACTTTTAAACTCTTGCTATGGGCTTTGAAATCACAGGCGTACTAACAGATCAAGCCAAAATGTACTTGTTGTTTCGTAGTTTTAGGCCACTTAAGCCTAAACGTACATTCATTCAGCACTCCGTTCAACACGAAAGTTCCAATGAAAGAATACCTTTCAAGAATTAATTTGACCACTCCTGACACACTCTTTTGGGTTAGGCAGTGTTGTATTGTCTTTTCAGACTCATATTTTGTTTCAGAGAAGCACATTTTCCAGTCAAATGAGTGGAATATTAAGAAAATTGTCTTTTAGAAATTTTTGACCCCTTAACCCTAAGTAGCAAAATCCGAAGCTAGGGTTAGGGTTATATTCCCATACAATGTAGACAGTTTTTGATGCCATGGCTGTGTTTTAGGGCTGAAAGGATAATTAGGAATATAGTTCTTTCAATGTTTTCTAAACATTTTTTTCTGACCTATCTGGCTGTATACAGTGCTTTACCCCAAAAAGGAATAGTGTCTGAACTGCCCTCCAAGGAAGAGTTTGAAAGAACCTGATTTAACTTTTAAACTCTTGCTATTGGCTTTGAAATCACAGGCGTACTAACAGATCAAGCCAAAATGTACTAGTTGTTTCGGACTTTTAGGCCACTTAAGCCTAAACGTACATTCATTCAGCACTCCGTTCAACACGAAAGTTCCAATGAAAGAATACCTTTCAAGAATTAATTTGACCACTCCTGACACACTCTTTTGGGTTAGGCAGTGTTGTGTTGTCTTTTCAGACCCATATTTTGATTCAGAGAAGCACATTTTCCAGTCAAATGAGTGGAATATTAAGAAAATTGTCTTTTAGAAATTTTTGACCCCTTAACCCTAACTAGCAAAACCCGAAGCTAGGGTTAGGGTTATATTCACATACAATGTAGACTGTTTTTGATGGCATGGCTGTGTTTTAGGGCTGAAAGGATACTTAGGAATATAGTTCTTTCAATGTTTTCTAAACATTTTTTTCTGACCTATGTGGCTGTATACAGTGCTTTACCCCAAACAGGAATGGTGTCTGAACTGTCCTCCAAGGAAAAGTTTGAAAGAACCTGATTTAACTTTTAAACTCTTGCTATGGGCTTTGAAATCACAGGCATACTAACAGATCAAGCCAAAATGTACTTGTTGTTTCGTAGTTTTAGGCCACTTAAGCCTAAACGTACATTCATTCAGCACTCCGTTCAACACGAAAGTTCCAATGAAAGAATACCTTTCAAGAATTAATTTGACCACTCCTGACACACTCTTTTGGGTTAGGCAGTGTTGTATTGTCTTTTCAGACTCATATTTTGTTTCAGAGAAGCACATTTTCCAGTGAAATGAGTGGAATATTAAGAAAATTGTCTTTTAGAAATTTTTGACCCCTTAACCCTAACTAGCAAAATCCGAAGCTAGGGTTAGGGGTTATATTCCCATACAATGTAGGCAGTTTTTGATGGCATGGCTGTGTTTTAGGGCTGAAAGGATACTTAGGAATATAGTTCTTTCAATGTTTTCTAAACATTTTTTTCTAACCTATCTGGCTGTATACAGTGCTTTACCCCAAAAAGGAATAGTGTCTGAACTGCCCTCCAAGGAAGAGTTTGAAAGAACCTGATTTATCTTTTGAACTCTTGCTATTGGCTTTGAAATCACAGGCGTACTAACAGATCAAGCCAAAATGTACTAGTTGTTTCGGACTTTTAGGCCACTTAAGCCTAAACGTACATTCATTCAGCACTCCGTTCAACACGAAAGTTCCAATGAAAGAATACCTTTCAAGAATTAATTTGACCACTCCTGACACACTCTTTTGGGTTAGGCAGTGTTGTATTGTCTTTTCAGACTCATATTTTGTTTCAGAGAAGCACATTTTCCAGTCAAATGAGTGGAATATTAAGAAAATTGTCTTTTAGAAATTTTTGACCCCTTAACCCTAATTAGCAAAACCCGAAGCTAGGGTTAGGGTTATATTCCCATACAATGTAGACAGTTTTTGATGGCATGGCTGTGTTTTAGGGCTGAAAGGATACTTAGGAATATAGTTCTTTCAATGTTTTCTAAACATTTTTTTCTGACCTATGTGGCTGTATACAGTGCTTTACCCCAAACAGGAATGGTGTCTGAACTGCCCTCCAAGGAAAAGTTTGAAAGAACCTGATTTAACTTTTAAACTCTTGCTATGGGCTTTGAAATCACAGGCGTACTAACAGATCAAGCCAAAATGTACTAGTTGTTTCGGACTTTTAGGCCACTTAAGCCTAAACGTACATTCATTCAGCACTCCGTTCAACACGAAAGTTCCAATGAAAGAATACCTTTCAAGAATTAATTTGACCACTCCTGACACACTCTTTTGAGTTAGGCAGTGTTGTATTGTCTTTTCAGACTCATATTTCGATTCAGAGAAGCACATTTTCCAGTCAAATGAGTGGAATATTAAGAAAGTTGTCTTTTAGAAATTTTTGACCCTTTAACCCTAACTAGCAAAACCCGAAGCTAGGGTTAGGGTTATATTCCCATACAATGTAGACAGTTTTTGATGGCATGGCTGTGTTTTAGGGCTGAAAGGATACTTAGGAATATAGTTCTTTCAATGTTTTCTAAACATTTTTTTCTGACCTATGTGGCTGTATACAGTGCTTTACCCCAAACAGGAATGGTGTCTGAACTGCCCTCCAAGGAAAAGTTTGAAAGAACCTGATTTAACTTTTAAACTCTTGCTATGGGCTTTGAAATCACAGGCGTACTAACAGATCAAGCCAAAATGTACTTGTTCTTTCGTAGTTTTAGGCCACTTAAGCCTAAACGTACATTCATTCAGCACTCCGTTCAACACGAAAGTTCCAATGAAAGAATACCTTTCAAGAATTAATTTGACCACTCCTGACACACTCTTTTGGGTTAGGCAGTGTTGTATTGTCTTTTCAGACTCATATTTTGTTTCAGAGAAGCACATTTTCCAGTCAAATGAGTGGAATATTAAGAAAATTGTCTTTTAGAAATTTTTGACCCCTTAACCCTAACTAGCAAAATCCGAAGCTAGGGTTAGGGTTATATTCCCATACAATGTAGACAGTTTTTGATGCCATGGCTGTGTTTTAGGGCTGAAAGGATAATTAGGAATATAGTTCTTTCAATGTTTTCTAAACATTTTTTTCTGACCTATCTGGCTGTATACAGTGCTTTACCCCAAAAAGGAATAGTGTCTGAACTGCCCTCCAAGGAAGAGTTTGAAAGAACCTGATTTAACTTTTAAACTCTTGCTATTGGCTTTGAAATCACAGGCGTACTAACAGATCAAGCCAAAATGTACTAGTTGTTTCGGACTTTTAGGCCACTTAAGCCTAAACGTACATTCATTCAGCACTCCGTTCAACACGAAAGTTCCAATGAAAGAATACCTTTCAAGAATTAATTTGACCACTCCTGACACACTCTTTTGGGTTAGGCAGTGTTGTATTGTCTTTTCAGACTCATATTTTGTTTCAGAGAAGCACATTTTCCAGTGAAATGAGTGGAATATTAAGAAAATTGTCTTTTAGAAATTTTTGACCCCTTAACCCTAACTAGCAAAACCCGAAGCTAGGGTTAGGGTTATATTCCCATACAATGTAGACAGTTTTTGATGGCATGGCTGTGTTTTAGGGCTGAAAGGATACTTAGGAATATAGTTCTTTCAATGTTTTCTAAACATTTTTTTCTGACCTATGTGGCTGTATACAGTGCTTTACCCCAAACAGGAATGGTGTCTGAACTGCCCTCCAAGGAAAAGTTTGAAAGAACCTGATTTAACTTTTAAACTCTTGCTATGGGCTTTGAAATCACTGGCATACTAACAGATCAAGCCAAAATGTACTTGTTGTTTCGTAGTTTTAGGCCACTTAAGCCTAAACGTACATTCATTCAGCACTCCGTTCAACACGAAAGTTCCAATGAAAGAATACCTTTCAAGAATTAATTTGACCACTCCTGACACACTCTTTTGGGTTAGGCAGTGTTGTATTGTCTTTTCAGACTCATATTTTGTTTCAGAGAAGCACATTTTCCAGTGAAATGAGTGGAATATTAAGAAAATTGTCTTTTAGAAATTTCTGACCCCTTAACCCTAACTAGCAAAATCCGAAGCTAGGGTTAGGGTTATATTCCCATACAATGTAGACAGTTTTTGATGGCATGGCTGTGTTTTAGGGCTGAAAGGATACTTAGGAATATAGTTCTTTCAATGTTTTCTAAACATTTTTTTCTGACCTATTTGGCTGTATACAGTGCTTTACCCCAAAAAGGAATAGTGTCTGAACTGCCCTCCAAGGAAGAGTTTGAAAGAACCTGATTTAACTTTTAAACTCTTGCTATTGGCTTTGAAATCACAGGCGTACTAACAGATCAAGCCAAAATGTACTAGTTGTTTCGGACTTTTAGGCCACTTAAGCCTAAACGTACATTCATTCAGCACTCCGTTCAACACGAAAGTTCCAATGAAAGAATACCTTTCAAGAATTAATTTGACCACTCCTGACACACTCTTTTGGGTTAGGCAGTGTTGTATTGTCTTTTCAGACTCATATTTTGATTCAGAGAAGCACATTTTCCAGTCAAATGAGTGGAATATTAAGAAAAATTGTCTTTTAGAAATTTTTGACCCCTTAACCCTAACTAGCAAAACCCGAAGCTAGGGTTAGGGTTATATTCACATACAATGTAGACTGTTTTTGATGGCATGGCTGTGTTTTAGGGCTGAAAGGATACTTAGGAATATAGTTCTTTCAATGTTTTCTAAACATTTTTTTCTGACCTATCTGGCTGTATACAGTGCTTTACCCCAAAAAGGAATAGTGTCTGAACTGCCCTCCAAGGAAGAGTTTGAAAGAACCTGATTTAACTTTTAAACTCTTGCTATGGGCTTTGAAATCACAGGCGTACTAACAGATCAAGCCAAAATGTACTAGTTGTTTCGGACTTTTAGGCCACTTAAGCCTAAACGTACATTCATTCAGCACTCCGTTCAACACGAAAGTTCCAATGAAAGAATACCTTTCAAGAATTAATTTGACCACTCCTGACACACTCTTTTGAGTTAGGCAGTGTTGTATTGTCTTTTCAGACTCATATTTCGATTCAGAGAAGAACATTTTCCAGTCAAATGAGTGGAATATTAAGAAAATTGTCTTTTAGAAATTTTTGACCCTTGAACCCTAACTAGCAAAACCCGAAGCTAGGGTTAGGGTTATATTCCCATACAATGTAGACAGTTTTTGATGGCATGGCTGTGTTTTAGGGCTGAAAGGATACTTAGGAATATAGTTCTTTCAATGTTTTCTAAACATTTTTTTCTGACCTATTTGGCTGTATACAGTGCTTTACCCCAAAAAGGAATAGTGTCTGAACTGCCCTCCAAGGAAGAGTTTGAAAGAACCTGATTTAACTTTTAAACTCTTGCTATTGGCTTTGAAATCACAGGCGTACTAACAGATCAAGCCAAAATGTACTAGTTGTTTCGGACTTTTAGGCCACTTAAGCCTAAACGTACATTCATTCAGCACTCCGTTCAACACGAAAGTTCCAATGAAAGAATACCTTTCAAGAATTAATTTGACCACTCCTGACACACTCTTTTGGGTTAGGCAGTGTTGTATTGTCTTTTCAGACTCATATTTTGATTCAGAGAAGCACATTTTCCAGTCAAATGAGTGGAATATTAAGAAAAATTGTCTTTTAGAAATTTTTGACCCCTTAACCCTAACTAGCAAAACCCGAAGCTAGGGTTAGGGTTATATTCACATACAATGTAGACTGTTTTTGATGGCATGGCTGTGTTTTAGGGCTGAAAGGATACTTAGGAATATAGTTCTTTCAATGTTTTCTAAACATTTTTTTCTGACCTATCTGGCTGTATACAGTGCTTTACCCCAAAAAGGAATAGTGTCTGAACTGCCCTCCAAGGAAGAGTTTGAAAGAACCTGATTTAACTTTTAAACTCTTGCTATGGGCTTTGAAATCACAGGCGTACTAACAGATCAAGCCAAAATGTACTAGTTGTTTCGGACTTTTAGGCCACTTAAGCCTAAATGTACATTCATTCAGCACTCCGTTCAACACGAAAGTTCCAATGAAAGAATACCTTTCAAGAATTAATTTGACCACTCCTGACACACTCTTTTGAGTTAGGCAGTGTTGTATTGTCTTTTCAGACTCATATTTCGATTCAGAGAAGAACATTTTCCAGTCAAATGAGTGGAATATTAAGAAAGTTGTCTTTTAGAAATTTTTGACCCTTTAACCCTAACTAGCAAAACCCGAAGCTAGGGTTAGGGTTATATTCCCATACAATGTAGACAGTTTTTGATGGCATGGCTGTGTTTTAGGGCTGAAAGGATACTTAGGAATATAGTTCTTTCAATGTTTTCTAAACATTTTTTTCTGACCTATGTGGCTGTATACAGTGCTTTACCCCAAACAGGAATGGTGTCTGAACTGCCCTCCAAGGAAAAGTTTGAAAGAACCTGATTTAACTTTTAAACTCTTGCTATGGGCTTTGAAATCACAGGCGTACTAACAGATCAAGCCAAAATGTACTTGTTGTTTCGTAGTTTTAGGCCACTTAAGCCTAAACGTACATTCATTCAGCACTCCGTTCAACACGAAAGTTCCAATGAAAGAATACCTTTCAAGAATTAATTTGACCACTCCTGACACACTCTTTTGGGTTAGGCAGTGTTGTATTGTCTTTTCAGACTCATATTTTGTTTCAGAGAAGCACATTTTCCAGTCAAATGAGTGGAATATTAAGAAAATTGTCTTTTAGAAATTTTTGACCCCTTAACCCTAAGTAGCAAAATCCGAAGCTAGGGTTAGGGTTATATTCCCATACAATGTAGACAGTTTTTGATGCCATGGCTGTGTTTTAGGGCTGAAAGGATAATTAGGAATATAGTTCTTTCAATGTTTTCTAAACATTTTTTTCTGACCTATCTGGCTGTATACAGTGCTTTACCCCAAAAAGGAATAGTGTCTGAACTGCCCTCCAAGGAAGAGTTTGAAAGAACCTGATTTAACTTTTAAACTCTTGCTATTGGCTTTGAAATCACAGGCGTACTAACAGATCAAGCCAAAATGTACTAGTTGTTTCGGACTTTTAGGCCACTTAAGCCTAAACGTACATTCATTCAGCACTCCGTTCAACACGAAAGTTCCAATGAAAGAATACCTTTCAAGAATTAATTTGACCACTCCTGACACACTCTTTTGGGTTAGGCAGTGTTGTGTTGTCTTTTCAGACCCATATTTTGATTCAGAGAAGCACATTTTCCAGTCAAATGAGTGGAATATTAAGAAAATTGTCTTTTAGAAATTTTTGACCCCTTAACCCTAACTAGCAAAACCCGAAGCTAGGGTTAGGGTTATATTCACATACAATGTAGACTGTTTTTGATGGCATGGCTGTGTTTTAGGGCTGAAAGGATACTTAGGAATATAGTTCTTTCAATGTTTTCTAAACATTTTTTTCTGACCTATGTGGCTGTATACAGTGCTTTACCCCAAACAGGAATGGTGTCTGAACTGTCCTCCAAGGAAAAGTTTGAAAGAACCTGATTTAACTTTTAAACTCTTGCTATGGGCTTTGAAATCACAGGCATACTAACAGATCAAGCCAAAATGTACTTGTTGTTTCGTAGTTTTAGGCCACTTAAGCCTAAACGTACATTCATTCAGCACTCCGTTCAACACGAAAGTTCCAATGAAAGAATACCTTTCAAGAATTAATTTGACCACTCCTGACACACTCTTTTGGGTTAGGCAGTGTTGTATTGTCTTTTCAGACTCATATTTTGTTTCAGAGAAGCACATTTTCCAGTGAAATGAGTGGAATATTAAGAAAATTGTCTTTTAGAAATTTTTGACCCCTTAACCCTAACTAGCAAAATCCGAAGCTAGGGTTAGGGGTTATATTCCCATACAATGTAGGCAGTTTTTGATGGCATGGCTGTGTTTTAGGGCTGAAAGGATACTTAGGAATATAGTTCTTTCAATGTTTTCTAAACATTTTTTTCTGACCTATGTGGCTGTATACAGTGCTTTACCCCAAACAGGAATGGTGTCTGAACTGCCCTCCAAGGAAAAGTTTGAAAGAACCTGATTTAACTTTTAAACTCTTGCTATGGGCTTTGAAATCACAGGCGTACTAACAGATCAAGCCAAAATGTACTTGTTCTTTCGTAGTTTTAGGCCACTTAAGCCTAAACGTACATTCATTCAGCACTCCGTTCAACACGAAAGTTCCAATGAAAGAATACCTTTCAAGAATTAATTTGACC
The DNA here is from genome assembly GCF_059453375.1 of Lepisosteus platostomus. NCBI lineage: Eukaryota > Metazoa > Chordata > Actinopteri > Semionotiformes > Lepisosteidae > Lepisosteus > Lepisosteus platostomus. The sequence goes on along the minus strand of NC_142622.1, from coordinate 21,396,086 downwards.
ACTCCTGACACACTCTTTTGGGTTAGGCAGTGTTGTATTGTCTTTTCAGACTCATATTTTGTTTCAGAGAAGCACATTTTCCAGTCAAATGAGTGGAATATTAAGAAAATTGTCTTTTAGAAATTTTTGACCCCTTAACCCTAACTAGCAAAATCCGAAGCTAGGGTTAGGGTTATATTCCCATACAATGTAGACAGTTTTTGATGCCATGGCTGTGTTTTAGGGCTGAAAGGATAATTAGGAATATAGTTCTTTCAATGTTTTCTAAACATTTTTTTCTGACCTATCTGGCTGTATACAGTGCTTTACCCCAAAAAGGAATAGTGTCTGAACTGCCCTCCAAGGAAGAGTTTGAAAGAACCTGATTTAACTTTTAAACTCTTGCTATTGGCTTTGAAATCACAGGCGTACTAACAGATCAAGCCAAAATGTACTAGTTGTTTCGGACTTTTAGGCCACTTAAGCCTAAACGTACATTCATTCAGCACTCCGTTCAACACGAAAGTTCCAATGAAAGAATACCTTTCAAGAATTAATTTGACCACTCCTGACACACTCTTTTGGGTTAGGCAGTGTTGTATTGTCTTTTCAGACTCATATTTTGTTTCAGAGAAGCACATTTTCCAGTGAAATGAGTGGAATATTAAGAAAATTGTCTTTTAGAAATTTTTGACCCCTTAACCCTAACTAGCAAAACCCGAAGCTAGGGTTAGGGTTATATTCCCATACAATGTAGACAGTTTTTGATGGCATGGCTGTGTTTTAGGGCTGAAAGGATACTTAGGAATATAGTTCTTTCAATGTTTTCTAAACATTTTTTTCTGACCTATGTGGCTGTATACAGTGCTTTACCCCAAACAGGAATGGTGTCTGAACTGCCCTCCAAGGAAAAGTTTGAAAGAACCTGATTTAACTTTTAAACTCTTGCTATGGGCTTTGAAATCACTGGCATACTAACAGATCAAGCCAAAATGTACTTGTTGTTTCGTAGTTTTAGGCCACTTAAGCCTAAACGTACATTCATTCAGCACTCCGTTCAACACGAAAGTTCCAATGAAAGAATACCTTTCAAGAATTAATTTGACCACTCCTGACACACTCTTTTGGGTTAGGCAGTGTTGTATTGTCTTTTCAGACTCATATTTTGTTTCAGAGAAGCACATTTTCCAGTGAAATGAGTGGAATATTAAGAAAATTGTCTTTTAGAAATTTCTGACCCCTTAACCCTAACTAGCAAAATCCGAAGCTAGGGTTAGGGTTATATTCCCATACAATGTAGACAGTTTTTGATGGCATGGCTGTGTTTTAGGGCTGAAAGGATACTTAGGAATATAGTTCTTTCAATGTTTTCTAAACATTTTTTTCTGACCTATTTGGCTGTATACAGTGCTTTACCCCAAAAAGGAATAGTGTCTGAACTGCCCTCCAAGGAAGAGTTTGAAAGAACCTGATTTAACTTTTAAACTCTTGCTATTGGCTTTGAAATCACAGGCGTACTAACAGATCAAGCCAAAATGTACTAGTTGTTTCGGACTTTTAGGCCACTTAAGCCTAAACGTACATTCATTCAGCACTCCGTTCAACACGAAAGTTCCAATGAAAGAATACCTTTCAAGAATTAATTTGACCACTCCTGACACACTCTTTTGGGTTAGGCAGTGTTGTATTGTCTTTTCAGACTCATATTTTGATTCAGAGAAGCACATTTTCCAGTCAAATGAGTGGAATATTAAGAAAAATTGTCTTTTAGAAATTTTTGACCCCTTAACCCTAACTAGCAAAACCCGAAGCTAGGGTTAGGGTTATATTCACATACAATGTAGACTGTTTTTGATGGCATGGCTGTGTTTTAGGGCTGAAAGGATACTTAGGAATATAGTTCTTTCAATGTTTTCTAAACATTTTTTTCTGACCTATCTGGCTGTATACAGTGCTTTACCCCAAAAAGGAATAGTGTCTGAACTGCCCTCCAAGGAAGAGTTTGAAAGAACCTGATTTAACTTTTAAACTCTTGCTATGGGCTTTGAAATCACAGGCGTACTAACAGATCAAGCCAAAATGTACTAGTTGTTTCGGACTTTTAGGCCACTTAAGCCTAAACGTACATTCATTCAGCACTCCGTTCAACACGAAAGTTCCAATGAAAGAATACCTTTCAAGAATTAATTTGACCACTCCTGACACACTCTTTTGAGTTAGGCAGTGTTGTATTGTCTTTTCAGACTCATATTTCGATTCAGAGAAGAACATTTTCCAGTCAAATGAGTGGAATATTAAGAAAATTGTCTTTTAGAAATTTTTGACCCTTGAACCCTAACTAGCAAAACCCGAAGCTAGGGTTAGGGTTATATTCCCATACAATGTAGACAGTTTTTGATGGCATGGCTGTGTTTTAGGGCTGAGAAGATACTTAGGAATATAGTTCTTTCAATGTTTTCTAAACATTTTTTTCTGACCTATGTGGCTGTATACAGTGCTTTACCCCAAAAAGTAATGGTGTCTGAACTGCCCTCCAAGGAAAAGTTTGAAAGAACCTGATTTAACTTTTAAACTATTGTATTGGGTTTGAAATCACAGGCATACTAACAGATCAAGCCAAAATGTACTAGTTGTTTCTGACTTTTAGGACACTTAAGCCTAAACGTACATTCATTCAGCACTCCGTTCAACACGAAAGTTCCAATGAAAGAATACCTTTCAAGAATTAATTTGACCACTCCTGACACAGTCTTTTGGGTTAGGCAGTGTTGTATTGTCTTTTCAGAATTTTAAACTTTTGTATTGGGTTTGAAATCACAGGCGTACTAACAGATCAAGCCAAAATGTACTAGTTGTTTCTGACTTTTAGGACACTTAAGCCTAAACGTACATTCATTCAGCACTCCGTTCAACACGAAAGTTCCAATGAAAGAATACCTTTCAAGAATTAATTTGACCACTCCTGACACACTCTTTTGGGTTAGGCAGTGTTGTATTGTCTTTTCAGACTTTTAAACTTTTGTATTGGGTTTGAAATCACAGGCATACTAACAGATCAAGCCAAAATGTACTAGTTGTTTCTGACTTTTAGGACACTTAAGCCTAAACGTACATTCATTCAGCACTCCGTTCAACACGAAAGTTCCAATGAAAGAATACCTTTCAAGAATTAATTTGACCACTCCTGACACACTCTTTTGGGTTAGGCAGTGTTGTATTGTCTTTTCAGACTCATATTTTGTTTCAGAGAAGCACATTTTCCATTCAAATGAGTGGAATATTAAGAAAATTGTCTTTTAGAAATTTTTGACCCCTTAACCCTAACTAGCAAAATCCGAAGCTAGGGTTAGGGTTATATTCCCATACAATGTAGACAGTTTTTGATGGCATGGCTGTGTTTTAGGGCTGAAAGGATACTTAGGAATATAGTTCTTTCAATGTTTTCTAAACATTTTTTTCTGACCTATGTGGCTGTATACAGTGCTTTACCCCAAAAAGGAATAGTGTCTGAACTGCCCTCCAAGGAAGAGTTTGAAAGAACCTGATTTATCTTTTAAACTCTTGCTATTGGCTTTGAAATCACAGGCGTACTAACAGATCAAGCCAAAATGTACTAGTTGTTTCAGACTTTTAGGTCACTTAAGCCTAAACGTACATTCATTCAGCACTCCGTTCAACACGAAAGTTCCAATGAAAGAATACCTTTCAAGAATTAATTTGACCACTCCTGACACACTCTTTTGGGTTAGGCAGTGTTGTATTGTCTTTTCAGACTCATATTTTGTTTCAGAGAAGCACATTTTCCAGTCAAATGAGTGGAATATTAAGAAAATTGTCTTTTAGAAATTTTTGACCCCTTAACCCTAATTAGCAAAACCCGAAGCTAGGGTTAGGGTTATATTCCCATACAATGTAGACAGTTTTTGATGGCATGGCTGTGTTTTAGGGCTGAAAGGATACTTAGGAATATAGTTCTTTCAATGTTTTCTAAACATTTTTTTCTGACCTATGTGGCTGTATACAGTGCTTTACCCCAAACAGGAATGGTGTCTGAACTGCCCTCCAAGGAAAGGTTTGAAAGAACCTGATTTAACTTTTAAACTCTTGCTATGGGCTTTGAAATCACAGGCGTACTAACAGATCAAGCCAAAATGTACTAGTTGTTTCGGACTTTTAGGCCACTTAAGCCTAAACGTACATTCATTCAGCACTCCGTTCAACACAAAATTTCCAATGAAAGAATACCTTTCAAGAATTAATTTGACCACTCCTGACACACTCTTTTGGGTAAGGCAGTGTTGTATTGTCTTTTCAGACTCATATTTTGATTCAGAGAAGCACATTTTCCAGTCAAATGAGTGGAATATTAAGAAAATTGTCTTTGAGAAATTTTTGACCCCTTAACCCTAACTAGCAAAACCCGAAGCTAGGGTTAGGGTTATATTCCCATACAATGTAGACAGTTTTTGATGGCATGGCTGTGTTTTAGGGCTGAAAGGATACTTAGGAATATAGTTCTTTCAATGTTTTCTAAACATTTTTTTCTGACCTATGTGGCTGTATACAGTGCTTTACCCCAAACAGGAATGGTGTCTGAACTGCCCTCCAAGGAAAAGTTTGAAAGAACCTGATTTAACTTTTAAACTCTTGCTATGGGCTTTGAAATCACAGGCGTACTAACAGATCAAGCCAAAATGTACTAGTTGTTTCTGACTTTTAGGCCACTTAAGCCTAAACGTACATTCATTCAGCACTCCGTTCAACACGAAAGTTCCAATGAAAGAATACCTTTCAAGAATTAATTTGACCACTCCTGACACACTCTTTTGGGTTAGGCAGTGTTGTATTGTCTTTTCAGACTCATATTTTGTTTCAGAGAAGCACATTTTCCAGTGAAATGAGTGGAATATTAAGAAAATTGTCTTTTAGAAATTTTTGACCCCTTAACCCTAACTAGCAAAATCCGAAGCTAGGGTTAGGGGTTATATTCCCATACAATGTAGGCAGTTTTTGATGGCATGGCTGTGTTTTAGGGCTGAAAGGATACTTAGGAATATAGTTCTTTCAATGTTTTCTAAACATTTTTTTCTAACCTATCTGGCTGTATACAGTGCTTTACCCCAAAAAGGAATAGTGTCTGAACTGCCCTCCAAGGAAGAGTTTGAAAGAACCTGATTTATCTTTTAAACTCTTGCTATTGGCTTTGAAATCACAGGCGTACTAACAGATCAAGCCAAAATGTACTAGTTGTTTCGGACTTTTAGGCCACTTAAGCCTAAACGTACATTCATTCAGCACTCCGTTCAACACGAAAGTTCCAATGAAAGAATACCTTTCAAGAATTAATTTGACCACTCCTGACACACTCTTTTGGGTTAGGCAGTGTTGTATTGTCTTTTCAGACTCATATTTTGTTTAAGAGAAGCACATTTTCCAGTCAAATGAGTGGAATATTAAGAAAGTTGTCTTTTAGAAATTTTTGACCCTTTAACCCTAACTAGCAAAACCCGAAGCTAGGGTTAGGGTTATATTCCCATACAATGTAGACAGTTTTTGATGGCATGGCTGTGTTTTAGGGCTGAAAGGATACTTAGGAATATAGTTCTTTCAATGTTTTCTAAACATTTTTTTCTGACCTATGTGGCTGTATACAGTGCTTTACCCCAAACAGGAATGGTGTCTGAACTGCCCTCCAAGGAAAAGTTTGAAAGAACCTGATTTAACTTTTAAACTCTTGCTATGGGCTTTGAAATCACAGGCGTACTAACAGATCAAGCCAAAATGTACTTGTTGTTTCGTAGTTTTAGGCCACTTAAGCCTAAACGTACATTCATTCAGCACTCCGTTCAACACGAAAGTTCCAATGAAAGAATACCTTTCAAGAATTAATTTGACCACTCCTGACACACTCTTTTGGGTTAGGCAGTGTTGTATTGTCTTTTCAGACTCATATTTTGTTTCAGAGAAGCACATTTTCCAGTCAAATGAGTGGAATATTAAGAAAATTGTCTTTTAGAAATTTTTGACCCCTTAACCCTAAGTAGCAAAATCCGAAGCTAGGGTTAGGGTTATATTCCCATACAATGTAGACAGTTTTTGATGCCATGGCTGTGTTTTAGGGCTGAAAGGATAATTAGGAATATAGTTCTTTCAATGTTTTCTAAACATTTTTTTCTGACCTATCTGGCTGTATACAGTGCTTTACCCCAAAAAGGAATAGTGTCTGAACTGCCCTCCAAGGAAGAGTTTGAAAGAACCTGATTTAACTTTTAAACTCTTGCTATTGGCTTTGAAATCACAGGCGTACTAACAGATCAAGCCAAAATGTACTAGTTGTTTCGGACTTTTAGGCCACTTAAGCCTAAACGTACATTCATTCAGCACTCCGTTCAACACGAAAGTTCCAATGAAAGAATACCTTTCAAGAATTAATTTGACCACTCCTGACACACTCTTTTGGGTTAGGCAGTGTTGTGTTGTCTTTTCAGACCCATATTTTGATTCAGAGAAGCACATTTTCCAGTCAAATGAGTGGAATATTAAGAAAATTGTCTTTTAGAAATTTTTGACCCCTTAACCCTAACTAGCAAAACCCGAAGCTAGGGTTAGGGTTATATTCACATACAATGTAGACTGTTTTTGATGGCATGGCTGTGTTTTAGGGCTGAAAGGATACTTAGGAATATAGTTCTTTCAATGTTTTCTAAACATTTTTTTCTGAGCTATGTGGCTGTATACAGTGCTTTACCCCAAACAGGAATGGTGTCTGAACTGTCCTCCAAGGAAAAGTTTGAAAGAACCTGATTTAACTTTTAAACTCTTGCTATGGGCTTTGAAATCACAGGCATACTAACAGATCAAGCCAAAATGTACTTGTTGTTTCGTAGTTTTAGGCCACTTAAGCCTAAACGTACATTCATTCAGCACTCCGTTCAACACGAAAGTTCCAATGAAAGAATACCTTTCAAGAATTAATTTGACCACTCCTGACACACTCTTTTGGGTTAGGCAGTGTTGTATTGTCTTTTCAGACTCATATTTTGTTTCAGAGAAGCACATTTTCCAGTGAAATGAGTGGAATATTAAGAAAATTGTCTTTTAGAAATTTTTGACCCCTTAACCCTAACTAGCAAAATCCGAAGCTAGGGTTAGGGGTTATATTCCCATACAATGTAGGCAGTTTTTGATGGCATGGCTGTGTTTTAGGGCTGAAAGGATACTTAGGAATATAGTTCTTTCAATGTTTTCTAAACATTTTTTTCTAACCTATCTGGCTGTATACAGTGCTTTACCCCAAAAAGGAATAGTGTCTGAACTGCCCTCCAAGGAAGAGTTTGAAAGAACCTGATTTATCTTTTGAACTCTTGCTATTGGCTTTGAAATCACAGGCGTACTAACAGATCAAGCCAAAATGTACTAGTTGTTTCGGACTTTTAGGCCACTTAAGCCTATACGTACATTCATTCAGCACTCCGTTCAACACGAAAGTTCCAATGAAAGAATACCTTTCAAGAATTAATTTGACCACTCCTGACACACTCTTTTGGGTTAGGCAGTGTTGTATTGTCTTTTCAGACTCATATTTTGTTTCAGAGAAGCACATTTTCCAGTCAAATGAGTGGAATATTAAGAAAATTGTCTTTTAGAAATTTTTGACCCCTTAACCCTAATTAGCAAAACCCGAAGCTAGGGTTAGGGTTATATTCCCATACAATGTAGACAGTTTTTGATGGCATGGCTGTGTTTTAGGGCTGAAAGGATACTTAGGAATATAGTTCTTTCAATGTTTTCTAAACATTTTTTTCTGACCTATGTGGCTGTATACAGTGCTTTACCCCAAACAGGAATGGTGTCTGAACTGCCCTCCAAGGAAAAGTTTGAAAGAACCTGATTTAACTTTTAAACTCTTGCTATGGGCTTTGAAATCACAGGCGTACTAACAGATCAAGCCAAAATGTACTAGTTGTTTCGGACTTTTAGGCCACTTAAGCCTAAACGTACATTCATTCAGCACTCCGTTCAACACGAAAGTTCCAATGAAAGAATACCTTTCAAGAATTAATTTGACCACTCCTGACACACTCTTTTGAGTTAGGCAGTGTTGTATTGTCTTTTCAGACTCATATTTCGATTCAGAGAAGCACATTTTCCAGTCAAATGAGTGGAATATTAAGAAAGTTGTCTTTTAGAAATTTTTGACCCTTTAACCCTAACTAGCAAAACCCGAAGCTAGGGTTAGGGTTATATTCCCATACAATGTAGACAGTTTTTGATGGCATGGCTGTGTTTTAGGGCTGAAAGGATACTTAGGAATATAGTTCTTTCAATGTTTTCTAAACATTTTTTTCTGACCTATGTGGCTGTATACAGTGCTTTACCCCAAACAGGAATGGTGTCTGAACTGCCCTCCAAGGAAAAGTTTGAAAGAACCTGATTTAACTTTTAAACTCTTGCTATGGGCTTTGAAATCACAGGCGTACTAACAGATCAAGCCAAAATGTACTTGTTCTTTCGTAGTTTTAGGCCACTTAAGCCTAAACGTACATTCATTCAGCACTCCGTTCAACACGAAAGTTCCAATGAAAGAATACCTTTCAAGAATTAATTTGACCACTCCTGACACACTCTTTTGGGTTAGGCAGTGTTGTATTGTCTTTTCAGACTCATATTTTGTTTCAGAGAAGCACATTTTCCAGTCAAATGAGTGGAATATTAAGAAAATTGTCTTTTAGAAATTTTTGACCCCTTAACCCTAACTAGCAAAACCCGAAGCTAGGGTTAGGGTTATATTCCCATACAATGTAGACAGTTTTTGATGCCATGGCTGTGTTTTAGGGCTGAAAGGATAATTAGGAATATAGTTCTTTCAATGTTTTCTAAACATTTTTTTCTGACCTATCTGGCTGTATACAGTGCTTTACCCCAAAAAGGAATAGTGTCTGAACTGCCCTCCAAGGAAGAGTTTGAAAGAACCTGATTTAACTTTTAAACTCTTGCTATTGGCTTTGAAATCACAGGCGTACTAACAGATCAAGCCAAAATGTACTAGTTGTTTCGGACTTTTAGGCCACTTAAGCCTAAACGTACATTCATTCAGCACTCCGTTCAACACGAAAGTTCCAATGAAAGAATACCTTTCAAGAATTAATTTGACCACTCCTGACACACTCTTTTGGGTTAGGCAGTGTTGTATTGTCTTTTCAGACTCATATTTTGTTTCAGAGAAGCACATTTTCCAGTGAAATGAGTGGAATATTAAGAAAATTGTCTTTTAGAAATTTTTGACCCCTTAACCCTAACTAGCAAAATCCGAAGCTAGGGTTAGGGTTATATTCCCATACAATGTAGACAGTTTTTGATGGCATGGCTGTGTTTTAGGGCTGAAAGGATACTTAGGAATATAGTTCTTTCAATGTTTTCTAAACATTTTTTTCTGACCTATGTGGCTGTATACAGTGCTTTACCCCAAACAGGAATGGTGTCTGAACTGCCCTCCAAGGAAAGGTTTGAAAGAACCTGATTTAACTTTTAAACTCTTGCTATGGGCTTTGAAATCACAGGCGTACTAACAGATCAAGCCAAAATGTACTAGTTGTTTCGGACTTTTAGGCCACTTAAGCCTAAACGTACATTCATTCAGCACTCCGTTCAACACAAAATTTCCAATGAAAGAATACCTTTCAAGAATTAATTTGACCACTCCTGACACACTCTTTTGGGTAAGGCAGTGTTGTATTGTCTTTTCAGACTCATATTTTGATTCAGAGAAGCACATTTTCCAGTCAAATGAGTGGAATATTAAGAAAATTGTCTTTGAGAAATTTTTGACCCCTTAACCCTAACTAGCAAAACCCGAAGCTAGGTTTAGGGTTATATTCCCATACAATGTAGACAGTTTTTGATGGCATGGCTGTGTTTTAGGGCTGAAAGGATACTTAGGAATATAGTTCTTTCAATGTTTTCTAAACATTTTTTTCTGACCTATGTGGCTGTATACAGTGCTTTACCCCAAACAGGAATGGTGTCTGAACTGCCCTCCAAGGAAAAGTTTGAAAGAACCTGATTTAACTTTTAAACTCTTGCTATGGGCTTTGAAATCACTGGCATACTAACAGATCAAGCCAAAATGTACTTGTTGTTTCGTAGTTTTAGGCCACTTAAGCCTAAACGTACATTCATTCAGCACTCCGTTCAACACGAAAGTTCCAATGAAAGAATACCTTTCAAGAATTAATTTGACCACTCCTGACACACTCTTTTGGGTTAGGCAGTGTTGTATTGTCTTTTCAGACTCATATTTTGTTTCAGAGAAGCACATTTTCCAGTGAAATGAGTGGAATATTAAGAAAATTGTCTTTTAGAAATTTTTGACCCCTTATCCCTAACTAGCAAAATCCGAAGCTAGGGTTAGGGTTATATTCCCATACAATGTAGACAGTTTTTGATGGCATGGCTGTGTTTTAGGGCTGAAAGGATACTTAGGAATATAGTTCTTTCAATGTTTTCTAAACATTTTTTTCTGACCTATGTGGCTGTATACAGTGCTTTACCCCAAACAGGAATGGTGTCTGAACTGCCCTCCAAGGAAAGGTTTGAAAGAACCTGATTTAACTTTTAAACTCTTGCTATGGGCTTTGAAATCACAGGCGTACTAACAGATCAAGCCAAAATGTACTAGTTGTTTCGGACTTTTAGGCCACTTAAGCCTAAACGTACATTCATTCAGCACTCCGTTCAACACAAAATTTCCAATGAAAGAATACCTTTCAAGAATTAATTTGACCACTCCTGACACACTCTTTTGGGTAAGGCAGTGTTGTATTGTCTTTTCAGACTCATATTTTGATTCAGAGAAGCACATTTTCCAGTCAAATGAGTGGAATATTAAGAAAATTGTCTTTGAGAAATTTTTGACCCCTTAACCCTAACTAGCAAAACCCGAAGCTAGGTTTAGGGTTATATTCCCATACAATGTAGACAGTTTTTGATGGCATGGCTGTGTTTTAGGGCTGAAAGGATACTTAGGAATATAGTTCTTTCAATGTTTTCTAAACATTTTTTTCTGACCTATGTGGCTGTATACAGTGCTTTACCCCAAACAGGAATGGTGTCTGAACTGCCCTCCAAGGAAAAGTTTGAAAGAACCTGATTTAACTTTTAAACTCTTGCTATGGGCTTTGAAATCACTGGCATACTAACAGATCAAGCCAAAATGTACTTGTTGTTTCGTAGTTTTAGGCCACTTAAGCCTAAACGTACATTCATTCAGCACTCCGTTCAACACGAAAGTTCCAATGAAAGAATACCTTTCAAGAATTAATTTGACCACTCCTGACACACTCTTTTGGGTTAGGCAGTGTTGTATTGTCTTTTCAGACTCATATTTTGTTTCAGAGAAGCACATTTTCCAGTGAAATGAGTGGAATATTAAGAAAATTGTCTTTTAGAAATTTTTGACCCCTTATCCCTAACTAGCAAAATCCGAAGCTAGGGTTAGGGTTATATTCCCATACAATGTAGACAGTTTTTGATGGCATGGCTGTGTTTTAGGGCTGAAAGGATACTTAGGAATATAGTTCTTTCAATGTTTTCTAAACATTTTTTTCTGACCTATTTGGCTGTATACAGTGCTTTACCCCAAAAAGGAATAGTGTCTGAACTGCCCTCCAAGGAAGAGTTTGAAAGAACCTGATTTAACTTTTAAACTCTTGCTATTGGCTTTGAAATCACAGGCGTACTAACAGATCAAGCCAAAATGTACTAGTTGTTTCGGACTTTTAGGCCACTTAAGCCTAAACGTACATTCATTCAGCACTCCGTTCAACACGAAAGTTCCAATGAAAGAATACCTTTCAAGAATTAATTTGACCACTCCTGACACACTCTTTTGGGTTAGGCAGTGTTGTATTGTCTTTTCAGACTCATATTTTGATTCAGAGAAGCACATTTTCCAGTCAAATGAGTGGAATATTAAGAAAAATTGTCTTTTAGAAATTTTTGACCCCTTAACCCTAACTAGCAAAACCCGAAGCTAGGGTTAGGGTTATATTCACATACAATGTAGACTGTTTTTGATGGCATGGCTGTGTTTTAGGGCTGAAAGGATACTTAGGAATATAGTTCTTTCAATGTTTTCTAAACATTTTTTTCTGACCTATCTGGCTGTATACAGTGCTTTACCCCAAAAAGGAATAGTGTCTGAACTGCCCTCCAAGGAAGAGTTTGAAAGAACCTGATTTAACTTTTAAACTCTTGCTATGGGCTTTGAAATCACAGGCGTACTAACAGATCAAGCCAAAATGTACTAGTTGTTTCGGACTTTTAGGCCACTTAAGCCTAAATGTACATTCATTCAGCACTCCGTTCAACACGAAAGTTCCAATGAAAGAATACCTTTCAAGAATTAATTTGACCACTCCTGACACACTCTTTTGGGTTAGGCAGTGTTGTATTGTCTTTTCAGACTCATATTTTGTTTCAGAGAAGCACATTTTCCAGTCAAATGAGTGGAATATTAAGAAAATTGTCTTTTAGAAATTTTTGACCCCTTAACCCTAATTAGCAAAACCCGAAGCTAGGGTTAGGGTTATATTCCCATACAATGTAGACAGTTTTTGATGGCATGGCTGTGTTTTAGGGCTGAAAGGATACTTAGGAATATAGTTCTTTCAATGTTTTCTAAACATTTTTTTCTGACCTATGTGGCTGTATACAGTGCTTTACCCCAAACAGGAATGGTGTCTGAACTGCCCTCCAAGGAAAGGTTTGAAAGAACCTGATTTAACTTTTAAACTCTTGCTATGGGCTTTGAAATCACAGGCGTACTAACAGATCAAGCCAAAATGTACTAGTTGTTTCGGACTTTTAGGCCACTTAAGCCTAAACGTACATTCATTCAGCACTCCGTTCAACACAAAATTTCCAATGAAAGAATACCTTTCAAGAATTAATTTGACCACTCCTGACACACTCTTTTGGGTAAGGCAGTGTTGTATTGTCTTTTCAGACTCATATTTTGATTCAGAGAAGCACATTTTCCAGTCAAATGAGTGGAATATTAAGAAAATTGTCTTTGAGAAATTTTTGACCCCTTAACCCTAACTAGCAAAACCCGAAGCTAGGGTTAGGGTTATATTCCCATACAATGTAGACAGTTTTTGATGGCATGGCTGTGTTTTAGGGCTGAAAGGATACTTAGGAATATAGTTCTTTCAATGTTTTCTAAACATTTTTTTCTGACCTATGTGGCTGTATACAGTGCTTTACCCCAAACAGGAATGGTGTCTGAACTGCCCTCCAAGGAAAAGTTTGAAAGAACCTGATTTAACTTTTAAACTCTTGCTATGGGCTTTGAAATCACAGGCGTACTAACAGATCAAGCCAAAATGTACTAGTTGTTTCTGACTTTTAGGCCACTTAAGCCTAAACGTACATTCATTCAGCACTCCGTTCAACACGAAAGTTCCAATGAAAGAATACCTTTCAAGAATTAATTTGACCACTCCTGACACACTCTTTTGGGTTAGGCAGTGTTGTATTGTCTTTTCAGACTCATATTTTGTTTCAGAGAAGCACATTTTCCAGTGAAATGAGTGGAATATTAAGAAAATTGTCTTTTAGAAATTTTTGACCCCTTAACCCTAACTAGCAAAATCCGAAGCTAGGGTTAGGGGTTATATTCCCATACAATGTAGGCAGTTTTTGATGGCATGGCTGTGTTTTAGGGCTGAAAGGATACTTAGGAATATAGTTCTTTCAATGTTTTCTAAACATTTTTTTCTAACCTATCTGGCTGTATACAGTGCTTTACCCCAAAAAGGAATAGTGTCTGAACTGCCCTCCAAGGAAGAGTTTGAAAGAACCTGATTTATCTTTTAAACTCTTGCTATTGGCTTTGAAATCACAGGCGTACTAACAGATCAAGCCAAAATGTACTAGTTGTTTCGGACTTTTAGGCCACTTAAGCCTAAACGTACATTCATTCAGCACTCCGTTCAACACGAAAGTTCCAATGAAAGAATACCTTTCAAGAATTAATTTGACCACTCCTGACACACTCTTTTGGGTTAGGCAGTGTTGTATTGTCTTTTCAGACTCATATTTTGTTTAAGAGAAGCACATTTTCCAGTCAAATGAGTGGAATATTAAGAAAATTGTCTTTTAGAAATTTTTGACCCCTTAACCCTAATTAGCAAAACCCGAAGCTAGGGTTAGGGTTATATTCCCATACAATGTAGACAGTTTTTGATGGCATGGCTGTGTTTTAGGGCTGAAAGGATACTTAGGAATATAGTTCTTTCAATGTTTTCTAAACATTTTTTTCTGACCTATGTGGCTGTATACAGTGCTTTACCCCAAACAGGAATGGTGTCTGAACTGCCCTCCAAGGAAAAGTTTGAAAGAACCTGATTTAACTTTTAAACTCTTGCTATGGGCTTTGAAATCACAGGCGTACTAACAGATCAAGCCAAAATGTACTAGTTGTTTCGGACTTTTAGGCCACTTAAGCCTAAACGTACATTCATTCAGCACTCCATTCAACACAAAATTTCCAATGAAAGAATACCTTTCAAGAATTAATTTGACCACTCCTGACACACTCTTTTGGGTAAGGCAGTGTTGTATTGTCTTTTCAGACTCATATTTCGATTCAGAGAAGCACATTTTCCAGTCAAATGAGTGGAATATTAAGAAAGTTGTCTTTTAGAAATTTTTGACCCTTTAACCCTAACTAGCAAAACCCGAAGCTAGGGTTAGGGTTATATTCCCATACAATGTAGACAGTTTTTGATGGCATGGCTGTGTTTTAGGGCTGAAAGGATACTTAGGAATATAGTTCTTTCAATGTTTTCTAAACATTTTTTTCTGACCTATGTGGCTGTATACAGTGCTTTACCCCAAACAGGAATGGTGTCTGAACTGCCCTCCAAGGAAAAGTTTGAAAGAACCTGATTTAACTTTTAAACTCTTGCTATGGGCTTTGAAATCACAGGCGTACTAACAGATCAAGCCAAAATGTACTTGTTGTTTCGTAGTTTTAGGCCACTTAAGCCTAAACGTACATTCATTCAGCACTCCGTTCAACACGAAAGTTCCAATGAAAGAATACCTTTCAAGAATTAATTTGACCACTCCTGACACACTCTTTTGGGTTAGGCAGTGTTGTATTGTCTTTTCAGACTCATATTTTGTTTCAGAGAAGCACATTTTCCAGTCAAATGAGTGGAATATTAAGAAAATTGTCTTTTAGAAATTTTTGACCCCTTAACCCTAAGTAGCAAAATCCGAAGCTAGGGTTAGGGTTATATTCCCATACAATGTAGACAGTTTTTGATGCCATGGCTGTGTTTTAGGGCTGAAAGGATAATTAGGAATATAGTTCTTTCAATGTTTTCTAAACATTTTTTTCTGACCTATCTGGCTGTATACAGTGCTTTACCCCAAAAAGGAATAGTGTCTGAACTGCCCTCCAAGGAAGAGTTTGAAAGAACCTGATTTAACTTTTAAACTCTTGCTATTGGCTTTGAAATCACAGGCGTACTAACAGATCAAGCCAAAATGTACTAGTTGTTTCGGACTTTTAGGCCACTTAAGCCTAAACGTACATTCATTCAGCACTCCGTTCAACACGAAAGTTCCAATGAAAGAATACCTTTCAAGAATTAATTTGACCACTCCTGACACACTCTTTTGGGTTAGGCAGTGTTGTGTTGTCTTTTCAGACCCATATTTTGATTCAGAGAAGCACATTTTCCAGTCAAATGAGTGGAATATTAAGAAAATTGTCTTTTAGAAATTTTTGACCCCTTAACCCTAACTAGCAAAACCCGAAGCTAGGGTTAGGGTTATATTCACATACAATGTAGACTGTTTTTGATGGCATGGCTGTGTTTTAGGGCTGAAAGGATACTTAGGAATATAGTTCTTTCAATGTTTTCTAAACATTTTTTTCTGAGCTATGTGGCTGTATACAGTGCTTTACCCCAAACAGGAATGGTGTCTGAACTGTCCTCCAAGGAAAAGTTTGAAAGAACCTGATTTAACTTTTAAACTCTTGCTATGGGCTTTGAAATCACAGGCATACTAACAGATCAAGCCAAAATGTACTTGTTGTTTCGTAGTTTTAGGCCACTTAAGCCTAAACGTACATTCATTCAGCACTCCGTTCAACACGAAAGTTCCAATGAAAGAATACCTTTCAAGAATTAATTTGACCACTCCTGACACACTCTTTTGGGTTAGGCAGTGTTGTATTGTCTTTTCAGACTCATATTTTGTTTCAGAGAAGCACATTTTCCAGTGAAATGAGTGGAATATTAAGAAAATTGTCTTTTAGAAATTTTTGACCCCTTAACCCTAACTAGCAAAATCCGAAGCTAGGGTTAGGGGTTATATTCCCATACAATGTAGGCAGTTTTTGATGGCATGGCTGTGTTTTAGGGCTGAAAGGATACTTAGGAATATAGTTCTTTCAATGTTTTCTAAACATTTTTTTCTAACCTATCTGGCTGTATACAGTGCTTTACCCCAAAAAGGAATAGTGTCTGAACTGCCCTCCAAGGAAGAGTTTGAAAGAACCTGATTTATCTTTTGAACTCTTGCTATTGGCTTTGAAATCACAGGCGTACTAACAGATCAAGCCAAAATGTACTAGTTGTTTCGGACTTTTAGGCCACTTAAGCCTATACGTACATTCATTCAGCACTCCGTTCAACACGAAAGTTCCAATGAAAGAATACCTTTCAAGAATTAATTTGACCACTCCTGACACACTCTTTTGGGTTAGGCAGTGTTGTATTGTCTTTTCAGACTCATATTTTGTTTCAGAGAAGCACATTTTCCAGTCAAATGAGTGGAATATTAAGAAAATTGTCTTTTAGAAATTTTTGACCCCTTAACCCTAATTAGCAAAACCCGAAGCTAGGGTTAGGGTTATATTCCCATACAATGTAGACAGTTTTTGATGGCATGGCTGTGTTTTAGGGCTGAAAGGATACTTAGGAATATAGTTCTTTCAATGTTTTCTAAACATTTTTTTCTGACCTATGTGGCTGTATACAGTGCTTTACCCCAAACAGGAATGGTGTCTGAACTGCCCTCCAAGGAAAAGTTTGAAAGAACCTGATTTAACTTTTAAACTCTTGCTATGGGCTTTGAAATCACAGGCGTACTAACAGATCAAGCCAAAATGTACTAGTTGTTTCGGACTTTTAGGCCACTTAAGCCTAAACGTACATTCATTCAGCACTCCGTTCAACACGAAAGTTCCAATGAAAGAATACCTTTCAAGAATTAATTTGACCACTCCTGACACACTCTTTTGAGTTAGGCAGTGTTGTATTGTCTTTTCAGACTCATATTTCGATTCAGAGAAGCACATTTTCCAGTCAAATGAGTGGAATATTAAGAAAGTTGTCTTTTAGAAATTTTTGACCCTTTAACCCTAACTAGCAAAACCCGAAGCTAGGGTTAGGGTTATATTCCCATACAATGTAGACAGTTTTTGATGGCATGGCTGTGTTTTAGGGCTGAAAGGATACTTAGGAATATAGTTCTTTCAATGTTTTCTAAACATTTTTTTCTGACCTATGTGGCTGTATACAGTGCTTTACCCCAAACAGGAATGGTGTCTGAACTGCCCTCCAAGGAAAAGTTTGAAAGAACCTGATTTAACTTTTAAACTCTTGCTATGGGCTTTGAAATCACAGGCGTACTAACAGATCAAGCCAAAATGTACTTGTTCTTTCGTAGTTTTAGGCCACTTAAGCCTAAACGTACATTCATTCAGCACTCCGTTCAACACGAAAGTTCCAATGAAAGAATACCTTTCAAGAATTAATTTGACCACTCCTGACACACTCTTTTGGGTTAGGCAGTGTTGTATTGTCTTTTCAGACTCATATTTTGTTTCAGAGAAGCACATTTTCCAGTCAAATGAGTGGAATATTAAGAAAATTGTCTTTTAGAAATTTTTGACCCCTTAACCCTAACTAGCAAAATCCGAAGCTAGGGTTAGGGTTATATTCCCATACAATGTAGACAGTTTTTGATGCCATGGCTGTGTTTTAGGGCTGAAAGGATAATTAGGAATATAGTTCTTTCAATGTTTTCTAAACATTTTTTTCTGACCTATCTGGCTGTATACAGTGCTTTACCCCAAAAAGGAATAGTGTCTGAACTGCCCTCCAAGGAAGAGTTTGAAAGAACCTGATTTAACTTTTAAACTCTTGCTATTGGCTTTGAAATCACAGGCGTACTAACAGATCAAGCCAAAATGTACTAGTTGTTTCGGACTTTTAGGCCACTTAAGCCTAAACGTACATTCATTCAGCACTCCGTTCAACACGAAAGTTCCAATGAAAGAATACCTTTCAAGAATTAATTTGACCACTCCTGACACACTCTTTTGGGTTAGGCAGTGTTGTATTGTCTTTTCAGACTCATATTTTGTTTCAGAGAAGCACATTTTCCAGTGAAATGAGTGGAATATTAAGAAAATTGTCTTTTAGAAATTTTTGACCCCTTAACCCTAACTAGCAAAATCCGAAGCTAGGGTTAGGGTTATATTCCCATACAATGTAGACAGTTTTTGATGGCATGGCTGTGTTTTAGGGCTGAAAGGATACTTAGGAATATAGTTCTTTCAATGTTTTCTAAACATTTTTTTCTGACCTATGTGGCTGTATACAGTGCTTTACCCCAAACAGGAATGGTGTCTGAACTGCCCTCCAAGGAAAGGTTTGAAAGAACCTGATTTAACTTTTAAACTCTTGCTATGGGCTTTGAAATCACAGGCGTACTAACAGATCAAGCCAAAATGTACTAGTTGTTTCGGACTTTTAGGCCACTTAAGCCTAAACGTACATTCATTCAGCACTCCGTTCAACACAAAATTTCCAATGAAAGAATACCTTTCAAGAATTAATTTGACCACTCCTGACACACTCTTTTGGGTAAGGCAGTGTTGTATTGTCTTTTCAGACTCATATTTTGATTCAGAGAAGCACATTTTCCAGTCAAATGAGTGGAATATTAAGAAAATTGTCTTTGAGAAATTTTTGACCCCTTAACCCTAACTAGCAAAACCCGAAGCTAGGTTTAGGGTTATATTCCCATACAATGTAGACAGTTTTTGATGGCATGGCTGTGTTTTAGGGCTGAAAGGATACTTAGGAATATAGTTCTTTCAATGTTTTCTAAACATTTTTTTCTGACCTATGTGGCTGTATACAGTGCTTTACCCCAAACAGGAATGGTGTCTGAACTGCCCTCCAAGGAAAAGTTTGAAAGAACCTGATTTAACTTTTAAACTCTTGCTATGGGCTTTGAAATCACTGGCATACTAACAGATCAAGCCAAAATGTACTTGTTGTTTCGTAGTTTTAGGCCACTTAAGCCTAAACGTACATTCATTCAGCACTCCGTTCAACACGAAAGTTCCAATGAAAGAATACCTTTCAAGAATTAATTTGACCACTCCTGACACACTCTTTTGGGTTAGGCAGTGTTGTATTGTCTTTTCAGACTCATATTTTGTTTCAGAGAAGCACATTTTCCAGTGAAATGAGTGGAATATTAAGAAAATTGTCTTTTAGAAATTTTTGACCCCTTATCCCTAACTAGCAAAATCCGAAGCTAGGGTTAGGGTTATATTCCCATACAATGTAGACAGTTTTTGATGGCATGGCTGTGTTTTAGGGCTGAAAGGATACTTAGGAATATAGTTCTTTCAATGTTTTCTAAACATTTTTTTCTGACCTATTTGGCTGTATACAGTGCTTTACCCCAAAAAGGAATAGTGTCTGAACTGCCCTCCAAGGAAGAGTTTGAAAGAACCTGATTTAACTTTTAAACTCTTGCTATTGGCTTTGAAATCACAGGCGTACTAACAGATCAAGCCAAAATGTACTAGTTGTTTCGGACTTTTAGGCCACTTAAGCCTAAACGTACATTCATTCAGCACTCCGTTCAACACGAAAGTTCCAATGAAAGAATACCTTTCAAGAATTAATTTGACCACTCCTGACACACTCTTTTGGGTTAGGCAGTGTTGTATTGTCTTTTCAGACTCATATTTTGATTCAGAGAAGCACATTTTCCAGTCAAATGAGTGGAATATTAAGAAAAATTGTCTTTTAGAAATTTTTGACCCCTTAACCCTAACTAGCAAAACCCGAAGCTAGGGTTAGGGTTATATTCACATACAATGTAGACTGTTTTTGATGGCATGGCTGTGTTTTAGGGCTGAAAGGATACTTAGGAATATAGTTCTTTCAATGTTTTCTAAACATTTTTTTCTGACCTATCTGGCTGTATACAGTGCTTTACCCCAAAAAGGAATAGTGTCTGAACTGCCCTCCAAGGAAGAGTTTGAAAGAACCTGATTTAACTTTTAAACTCTTGCTATGGGCTTTGAAATCACAGGCGTACTAACAGATCAAGCCAAAATGTACTAGTTGTTTCGGACTTTTAGGCCACTTAAGCCTAAATGTACATTCATTCAGCACTCCGTTCAACACGAAAGTTCCAATGAAAGAATACCTTTCAAGAATTAATTTGACCACTCCTGACACACTCTTTTGAGTTAGGCAGTGTTGTATTGTCTTTTCAGACTCATATTTCGATTCAGAGAAGAACATTTTCCAGTCAAATGAGTGGAATATTAAGAAAGTTGTCTTTTAGAAATTTTTGACCCTTTAACCCTAACTAGCAAAACCCGAAGCTAGGGTTAGGGTTATATTCCCATACAATGTAGACAGTTTTTGATGGCATGGCTGTGTTTTAGGGCTGAAAGGATACTTAGGAATATAGTTCTTTCAATGTTTTCTAAACATTTTTTTCTGACCTATGTGGCTGTATACAGTGCTTTACCCCAAACAGGAATGGTGTCTGAACTGCCCTCCAAGGAAAAGTTTGAAAGAACCTGATTTAACTTTTAAACTCTTGCTATGGGCTTTGAAATCACAGGCGTACTAACAGATCAAGCCAAAATGTACTTGTTGTTTCGTAGTTTTAGGCCACTTAAGCCTAAACGTACATTCATTCAGCACTCCGTTCAACACGAAAGTTCCAATGAAAGAATACCTTTCAAGAATTAATTTGACCACTCCTGACACACTCTTTTGGGTTAGGCAGTGTTGTATTGTCTTTTCAGACTCATATTTTGTTTCAGAGAAGCACATTTTCCAGTCAAATGAGTGGAATATTAAGAAAATTGTCTTTTAGAAATTTTTGACCCCTTAACCCTAAGTAGCAAAATCCGAAGCTAGGGTTAGGGTTATATTCCCATACAATGTAGACAGTTTTTGATGCCATGGCTGTGTTTTAGGGCTGAAAGGATAATTAGGAATATAGTTCTTTCAATGTTTTCTAAACATTTTTTTCTGACCTATCTGGCTGTATACAGTGCTTTACCCCAAAAAGGAATAGTGTCTGAACTGCCCTCCAAGGAAGAGTTTGAAAGAACCTGATTTAACTTTTAAACTCTTGCTATTGGCTTTGAAATCACAGGCGTACTAACAGATCAAGCCAAAATGTACTAGTTGTTTCGGACTTTTAGGCCACTTAAGCCTAAACGTACATTCATTCAGCACTCCGTTCAACACGAAAGTTCCAATGAAAGAATACCTTTCAAGAATTAATTTGACCACTCCTGACACACTCTTTTGGGTTAGGCAGTGTTGTGTTGTCTTTTCAGACCCATATTTTGATTCAGAGAAGCACATTTTCCAGTCAAATGAGTGGAATATTAAGAAAATTGTCTTTTAGAAATTTTTGACCCCTTAACCCTAACTAGCAAAACCCGAAGCTAGGGTTAGGGTTATATTCACATACAATGTAGACTGTTTTTGATGGCATGGCTGTGTTTTAGGGCTGAAAGGATACTTAGGAATATAGTTCTTTCAATGTTTTCTAAACATTTTTTTCTGACCTATGTGGCTGTATACAGTGCTTTACCCCAAACAGGAATGGTGTCTGAACTGTCCTCCAAGGAAAAGTTTGAAAGAACCTGATTTAACTTTTAAACTCTTGCTATGGGCTTTGAAATCACAGGCATACTAACAGATCAAGCCAAAATGTACTTGTTGTTTCGTAGTTTTAGGCCACTTAAGCCTAAACGTACATTCATTCAGCACTCCGTTCAACACGAAAGTTCCAATGAAAGAATACCTTTCAAGAATTAATTTGACCACTCCTGACACACTCTTTTGGGTTAGGCAGTGTTGTATTGTCTTTTCAGACTCATATTTTGTTTCAGAGAAGCACATTTTCCAGTGAAATGAGTGGAATATTAAGAAAATTGTCTTTTAGAAATTTTTGACCCCTTAACCCTAACTAGCAAAATCCGAAGCTAGGGTTAGGGGTTATATTCCCATACAATGTAGGCAGTTTTTGATGGCATGGCTGTGTTTTAGGGCTGAAAGGATACTTAGGAATATAGTTCTTTCAATGTTTTCTAAACATTTTTTTCTAACCTATCTGGCTGTATACAGTGCTTTACCCCAAAAAGGAATAGTGTCTGAACTGCCCTCCAAGGAAGAGTTTGAAAGAACCTGATTTATCTTTTGAACTCTTGCTATTGGCTTTGAAATCACAGGCGTACTAACAGATCAAGCCAAAATGTACTAGTTGTTTCGGACTTTTAGGCCACTTAAGCCTAAACGTACATTCATTCAGCACTCCGTTCAACACGAAAGTTCCAATGAAAGAATACCTTTCAAGAATTAATTTGACCACTCCTGACACACTCTTTTGGGTTAGGCAGTGTTGTATTGTCTTTTCAGACTCATATTTTGTTTCAGAGAAGCACATTTTCCAGTCAAATGAGTGGAATATTAAGAAAATTGTCTTTTAGAAATTTTTGACCCCTTAACCCTAATTAGCAAAACCCGAAGCTAGGGTTAGGGTTATATTCCCATACAATGTAGACAGTTTTTGATGGCATGGCTGTGTTTTAGGGCTGAAAGGATACTTAGGAATATAGTTCTTTCAATGTTTTCTAAACATTTTTTTCTGACCTATGTGGCTGTATACAGTGCTTTACCCCAAACAGGAATGGTGTCTGAACTGCCCTCCAAGGAAAAGTTTGAAAGAACCTGATTTAACTTTTAAACTCTTGCTATGGGCTTTGAAATCACAGGCGTACTAACAGATCAAGCCAAAATGTACTAGTTGTTTCGGACTTTTAGGCCACTTAAGCCTAAACGTACATTCATTCAGCACTCCGTTCAACACGAAAGTTCCAATGAAAGAATACCTTTCAAGAATTAATTTGACCACTCCTGACACACTCTTTTGAGTTAGGCAGTGTTGTATTGTCTTTTCAGACTCATATTTCGATTCAGAGAAGCACATTTTCCAGTCAAATGAGTGGAATATTAAGAAAGTTGTCTTTTAGAAATTTTTGACCCTTTAACCCTAACTAGCAAAACCCGAAGCTAGGGTTAGGGTTATATTCCCATACAATGTAGACAGTTTTTGATGGCATGGCTGTGTTTTAGGGCTGAAAGGATACTTAGGAATATAGTTCTTTCAATGTTTTCTAAACATTTTTTTCTGACCTATGTGGCTGTATACAGTGCTTTACCCCAAACAGGAATGGTGTCTGAACTGCCCTCCAAGGAAAAGTTTGAAAGAACCTGATTTAACTTTTAAACTCTTGCTATGGGCTTTGAAATCACAGGCGTACTAACAGATCAAGCCAAAATGTACTTGTTCTTTCGTAGTTTTAGGCCACTTAAGCCTAAACGTACATTCATTCAGCACTCCGTTCAACACGAAAGTTCCAATGAAAGAATACCTTTCAAGAATTAATTTGACCACTCCTGACACACTCTTTTGGGTTAGGCAGTGTTGTATTGTCTTTTCAGACTCATATTTTGTTTCAGAGAAGCACATTTTCCAGTCAAATGAGTGGAATATTAAGAAAATTGTCTTTTAGAAATTTTTGACCCCTTAACCCTAACTAGCAAAATCCGAAGCTAGGGTTAGGGTTATATTCCCATACAATGTAGACAGTTTTTGATGCCATGGCTGTGTTTTAGGGCTGAAAGGATAATTAGGAATATAGTTCTTTCAATGTTTTCTAAACATTTTTTTCTGACCTATCTGGCTGTATACAGTGCTTTACCCCAAAAAGGAATAGTGTCTGAACTGCCCTCCAAGGAAGAGTTTGAAAGAACCTGATTTAACTTTTAAACTCTTGCTATTGGCTTTGAAATCACAGGCGTACTAACAGATCAAGCCAAAATGTACTAGTTGTTTCGGACTTTTAGGCCACTTAAGCCTAAACGTACATTCATTCAGCACTCCGTTCAACACGAAAGTTCCAATGAAAGAATACCTTTCAAGAATTAATTTGACCACTCCTGACACACTCTTTTGGGTTAGGCAGTGTTGTGTTGTCTTTTCAGACCCATATTTTGATTCAGAGAAGCACATTTTCCAGTCAAATGAGTGGAATATTAAGAAAATTGTCTTTTAGAAATTTTTGACCCCTTAACCCTAACTAGCAAAACCCGAAGCTAGGGTTAGGGTTATATTCACATACAATGTAGACTGTTTTTGATGGCATGGCTGTGTTTTAGGGCTGAAAGGATACTTAGGAATATAGTTCTTTCAATGTTTTCTAAACATTTTTTTCTGACCTATGTGGCTGTATACAGTGCTTTACCCCAAACAGGAATGGTGTCTGAACTGTCCTCCAAGGAAAAGTTTGAAAGAACCTGATTTAACTTTTAAACTCTTGCTATGGGCTTTGAAATCACAGGCATACTAACAGATCAAGCCAAAATGTACTTGTTGTTTCGTAGTTTTAGGCCACTTAAGCCTAAACGTACATTCATTCAGCACTCCGTTCAACACGAAAGTTCCAATGAAAGAATACCTTTCAAGAATTAATTTGACCACTCCTGACACACTCTTTTGGGTTAGGCAGTGTTGTATTGTCTTTTCAGACTCATATTTTGTTTCAGAGAAGCACATTTTCCAGTGAAATGAGTGGAATATTAAGAAAATTGTCTTTTAGAAATTTTTGACCCCTTAACCCTAACTAGCAAAATCCGAAGCTAGGGTTAGGGGTTATATTCCCATACAATGTAGGCAGTTTTTGATGGCATGGCTGTGTTTTAGGGCTGAAAGGATACTTAGGAATATAGTTCTTTCAATGTTTTCTAAACATTTTTTTCTAACCTATCTGGCTGTATACAGTGCTTTACCCCAAAAAGGAATAGTGTCTGAACTGCCCTCCAAGGAAGAGTTTGAAAGAACCTGATTTATCTTTTGAACTCTTGCTATTGGCTTTGAAATCACAGGCGTACTAACAGATCAAGCCAAAATGTACTAGTTGTTTCGGACTTTTAGGCCACTTAAGCCTAAACGTACATTCATTCAGCACTCCGTTCAACACGAAAGTTCCAATGAAAGAATACCTTTCAAGAATTAATTTGACCACTCCTGACACACTCTTTTGGGTTAGGCAGTGTTGTATTGTCTTTTCAGACTCATATTTTGTTTCAGAGAAGCACATTTTCCAGTCAAATGAGTGGAATATTAAGAAAATTGTCTTTTAGAAATTTTTGACCCCTTAACCCTAATTAGCAAAACCCGAAGCTAGGGTTAGGGTTATATTCCCATACAATGTAGACAGTTTTTGATGGCATGGCTGTGTTTTAGGGCTGAAAGGATACTTAGGAATATAGTTCTTTCAATGTTTTCTAAACATTTTTTTCTGACCTATGTGGCTGTATACAGTGCTTTACCCCAAACAGGAATGGTGTCTGAACTGCCCTCCAAGGAAAAGTTTGAAAGAACCTGATTTAACTTTTAAACTCTTGCTATGGGCTTTGAAATCACAGGCGTACTAACAGATCAAGCCAAAATGTACTAGTTGTTTCGGACTTTTAGGCCACTTAAGCCTAAACGTACATTCATTCAGCACTCCGTTCAACACGAAAGTTCCAATGAAAGAATACCTTTCAAGAATTAATTTGACCACTCCTGACACACTCTTTTGAGTTAGGCAGTGTTGTATTGTCTTTTCAGACTCATATTTCGATTCAGAGAAGCACATTTTCCAGTCAAATGAGTGGAATATTAAGAAAGTTGTCTTTTAGAAATTTTTGACCCTTTAACCCTAACTAGCAAAACCCGAAGCTAGGGTTAGGGTTATATTCCCATACAATGTAGACAGTTTTTGATGGCATGGCTGTGTTTTAGGGCTGAAAGGATACTTAGGAATATAGTTCTTTCAATGTTTTCTAAACATTTTTTTCTGACCTATGTGGCTGTATACAGTGCTTTACCCCAAACAGGAATGGTGTCTGAACTGCCCTCCAAGGAAAAGTTTGAAAGAACCTGATTTAACTTTTAAACTCTTGCTATGGGCTTTGAAATCACAGGCGTACTAACAGATCAAGCCAAAATGTACTTGTTCTTTCGTAGTTTTAGGCCACTTAAGCCTAAACGTACATTCATTCAGCACTCCGTTCAACACGAAAGTTCCAATGAAAGAATACCTTTCAAGAATTAATTTGACCACTCCTGACACACTCTTTTGGGTTAGGCAGTGTTGTATTGTCTTTTCAGACTCATATTTTGTTTCAGAGAAGCACATTTTCCAGTCAAATGAGTGGAATATTAAGAAAATTGTCTTTTAGAAATTTTTGACCCCTTAACCCTAACTAGCAAAATCCGAAGCTAGGGTTAGGGTTATATTCCCATACAATGTAGACAGTTTTTGATGCCATGGCTGTGTTTTAGGGCTGAAAGGATAATTAGGAATATAGTTCTTTCAATGTTTTCTAAACATTTTTTTCTGACCTATCTGGCTGTATACAGTGCTTTACCCCAAAAAGGAATAGTGTCTGAACTGCCCTCCAAGGAAGAGTTTGAAAGAACCTGATTTAACTTTTAAACTCTTGCTATTGGCTTTGAAATCACAGGCGTACTAACAGATCAAGCCAAAATGTACTAGTTGTTTCGGACTTTTAGGCCACTTAAGCCTAAACGTACATTCATTCAGCACTCCGTTCAACACGAAAGTTCCAATGAAAGAATACCTTTCAAGAATTAATTTGACCACTCCTGACACACTCTTTTGGGTTAGGCAGTGTTGTATTGTCTTTTCAGACTCATATTTTGTTTCAGAGAAGCACATTTTCCAGTGAAATGAGTGGAATATTAAGAAAATTGTCTTTTAGAAATTTTTGACCCCTTAACCCTAACTAGCAAAACCCGAAGCTAGGGTTAGGGTTATATTCCCATACAATGTAGACAGTTTTTGATGGCATGGCTGTGTTTTAGGGCTGAAAGGATACTTAGGAATATAGATCTTTCAATGTTTTCTAAACATTTTTTTCTGACCTATGTGGCTGTATACAGTGCTTTACCCCAAACAGGAATGGTGTCTGAACTGCCCTCCAAGGAAAAGTTTGAAAGAACCTGATTTAACTTTTAAACTCTTGCTATGGGCTTTGAAATCACTGGCATACTAACAGATCAAGCCAAAATGTACTTGTTGTTTCGTAGTTTTAGGCCACTTAAGCCTAAACGTACATTCATTCAGCACTCCGTTCAACACGAAAGTTCCAATGAAAGAATACCTTTCAAGAATTAATTTGACCACTCCTGACACACTCTTTTGGGTTAGGCAGTGTTGTATTGTCTTTTCAGACTCATATTTTGTTTCAGAGAAGCACATTTTCCAGTCAAATGAGTGGAATATTAAGAAAATTGTCTTTTAGAAATTTTTGACCCCTTAACCCTAACTAGCAAAATCCGAAGCTAGGGTTAGGGTTATATTCCCATACAATGTAGACAGTTTTTGATGCCATGGCTGTGTTTTAGGGCTGAAAGGATAATTAGGAATATAGTTCTTTCAATGTTTTCTAAACATTTTTTTCTGACCTATCTGGCTGTATACAGTGCTTTACCCCAAAAAGGAATAGTGTCTGAACTGCCCTCCAAGGAAAAGTTTGAAAGAACCTGATTTAACTTTTAAACTCTTGCTATTGGCTTTGAAATCACAGGCGTACTAACAGATCAAGCCAAAATGTACTAGTTGTTTCGGACTTTTAGGCCACTTAAGCCTAAACGTACATTCATTCAGCACTCCGTTCAACACGAAAGTTCCAATGAAAGAATACCTTTCAAGAATTAATTTGACCACTCCTGACACACTCTTTTGGGTTAGGCAGTGTTGTATTGTCTTTTCAGACTCATATTTTGTTTCAGAGAAGCACATTTTCCAGTGAAATGAGTGGAATATTAAGAAAATTGTCTTTTAGAAATTTTTGACCCCTTAACCCTAACTAGCAAAATCCGAAGCTAGGGTTAGGGTTATATTCCCATACAATGTAGACAGTTTTTGATGGCATGGCTGTGTTTTAGGGCTGAAAGGATACTTAGGAATATAGTTCTTTCAATGTTTTCTAAACATTTTTTTCTGACCTATGTGGCTGTATACAGTGCTTTACCCCAAACAGGAATGGTGTCTGAACTGCCCTCCAAGGAAAGGTTTGAAAGAACCTGATTTAACTTTTAAACTCTTGCTATGGGCTTTGAAATCACAGGCGTACTAACAGATCAAGCCAAAATGTACTAGTTGTTTCGGACTTTTAGGCCACTTAAGCCTAAACGTACATTCATTCAGCACTCCGTTCAACACGAAAGTTCCAATGAAAGAATACCTTTCAAGAATTAATTTGACCACTCCTGACACACTCTTTTGGGTTAGGCAGTGTTGTATTGTCTTTTCAGACTCATATTTTGATTCAGAGAAGCACATTTTCCAGTCAAATGAGTGGAATATTAAGAAAAATTGTCTTTTAGAAATTTTTGACCCCTTAACCCTAACTAGCAAAACCCGAAGCTAGGGTTAGGGTTATATTCACATACAATGTAGACTGTTTTTGATGGCATGGCTGTGTTTTAGGGCTGAAAGGATACTTAGGAATATAGTTCTTTCAATGTTTTCTAAACATTTTTTTCTGACCTATCTGGCTGTATACAGTGCTTTACCCCAAAAAGGAATAGTGTCTGAACTGCCCTCCAAGGAAGAGTTTGAAAGAACCTGATTTAACTTTTAAACTCTTGCTATGGGCTTTGAAATCACAGGCGTACTAACAGATCAAGCCAAAATGTACTAGTTGTTTCGGACTTTTAGGCCACTTAAGCCTAAACGTACATTCATTCAGCACTCCGTTCAACACGAAAGTTCCAATGAAAGAATACCTTTCAAGAATTAATTTGACCACTCCTGACACACTCTTTTGAGTTAGGCAGTGTTGTATTGTCTTTTCAGACTCATATTTCGATTCAGAGAAGAACATTTTCCAGTCAAATGAGTGGAATATTAAGAAAATTGTCTTTTAGAAATTTTTGACCCTTGAACCCTAACTAGCAAAACCCGAAGCTAGGGTTAGGGTTATATTCCCATACAATGTAGACAGTTTTTGATGGCATGGCTGTGTTTTAGGGCTGAGAAGATACTTAGGAATATAGTTCTTTCAATGTTTTCTAAACATTTTTTTCTGACCTATGTGGCTGTATACAGTGCTTTACCCCAAAAAGTAATGGTGTCTGAACTGCCCTCCAAGGAAAAGTTTGAAAGAACCTGATTTAACTTTTAAACTATTGTATTGGGTTTGAAATCACAGGCATACTAACAGATCAAGCCAAAATGTACTAGTTGTTTCTGACTTTTAGGACACTTAAGCCTAAACGTACATTCATTCAGCACTCCGTTCAACACGAAAGTTCCAATGAAAGAATACCTTTCAAGAATTAATTTGACCACTCCTGACACACTCTTTTGGGTTAGGCAGTGTTGTATTGTCTTTTCAGAATTTTAAACTTTTGTATTGGGTTTGAAATCACAGGCGTACTAACAGATCAAGCCAAAATGTACTAGTTGTTTCTGACTTTTAGGACACTTAAGCCTAAACGTACATTCATTCAGCACTCCGTTCAACACGAAAGTTCCAATGAAAGAATACCTTTCAAGAATTAATTTGACCACTCCTGACACACTCTTTTGGGTTAGGCAGTGTTGTATTGTCTTTTCAGAGTCATATTTTGTTTCAGAGAAGCACATTTTCCAGTCAAATGAGTGGAATATTAAGAAAATTGTCTTTTAGAAATTTTTGACCCCTTAACCCTAACTAGCAACATCCGAAGCTAGGGTTAGGGTTATATTCCCATACAATGTAGACAGTTTTTGATGGCATGGCTGTGTTTTAGGGCTGAAAGGATACATAGGAATATAGTTCTTTCAATGTTTTCTAAACATTTTTTTCTGACCTATCTGGCTGTATACAGTGCTTTACCCCAAAAAGGAATAGTGTCTACACTGCCCTCCAAGGAAGAGTTTGAAAGAACCTGATTTAACTTTTAAACTCTTGCTATTGGCTTTGAAATCACAGGCGTACTAACAGATCAAGCCAAAATGTACTAGTTGTTTCTGACTTTTAGGACACTTAAGCCTAAACGTACATTCATTCAGCACTCCGTTCAACACGAAAGTTCCAATGAAAGAATACCTTTCAAGAATTAATTTGACCACTCCTGACACACTCTTTTGGGTTAGGCAGTGTTGTATTGTCTTTTCAGACTCATATTTTGTTTCAGAGAAGCACATTTTCCAGTCAAATGAGTGGAATATTAAGAAAATTGTCTTTTAGAAATTTTTGACCCCTTAACCCTAACTAGCAAAACCCGAAGCTAGGGTTAGGGTTATATTCCCATACAATGTAGACAGTTTTTGATGGCATGGCTGTGTTTTAGGGCTGAAAGGATACTTAGGAATATAGTTCTTTCAATGTTTTCTAAACATTTTTTTCTGACCTATGTGGCTGAATACAGTGCTTTACCCCAAACAGGAATGGTGTCTGAACTGCCCTCCAAGGAAAAGTTTGAAAGAACCTGATTTAACTTTTAAACTCTTGCTATGGGCTTTGAAATCACAGGCGTACTAACAGATTAAGCCAAAATGTACTAGTTGTTTCGGACTTTTAGGCCACTTAAGCCTAAACGTACATTCATTCAGCACTCCGTTCAACACGAAAGTTCCAATGAAAGAATACCTTTCAAGAATTAATTTGACCACTCCTGACACACTCTTTTGAGTTAGGCAGTGTTGTATTGTCTTTTCAGACTCATATTTCGATTCAGAGAAGCACATTTTCCAGTCAAATGAGTGGAATATTAAGAAAATTGTCTTTTAGAAATTTTTGACCCTTGAACCCTAACTAGCAAAACCCGAAGCTAGGGTTAGGGTTATATTCCCATACAATGTAGACAGTTTTTGATGGCATGGCTGTGTTTTAGGGCTGAGAAGATACTTAGGAATATAGTTCTTTCAATGTTTTCTAAACATTTTTTTCTGACCTATGTGGCTGTATACAGTGCTTTACCCCAAAAAGTAATGGTGTCTGAACTGCCCTCCAAGGAAAAGTTTGAAAGAACCTGATTTAACTTTTAAACTATTGTATTGGGTTTGAAATCACAGGCATACTAACAGATCAAGCCAAAATGTACTAGTTGTTTCTGACTTTTAGGACACTTAAGCCTAAACGTACATTCATTCAGCACTCCGTTCAACACGAAAGTTCCAATGAAAGAATACCTTTCAAGAATTAATTTGACCACTCCTGACACACTCTTTTGGGTTAGGCAGTGTTGTATTGTCTTTTCAGACTCATATTTTGATTCAGAGAAGCACATTTTCCAGTCAAATGAGTGGAATATTAAGAAAATTGTCTTTGAGAAATTTTTGACCCCTTAACCCTAATTAGCAAAACCCGAAGCTAGGGTTAGGGTTATATTCCCATACAATGTAGACAGTTTTTGATGGCATGGCTGTGTTTTAGGGCTGAAAGGATGCTTAGGAATATAGTTCTTTCAATGTTTTCTAAACATTTTTTTCTGACCTATCTGGCCGTATACAGTGCTTTACCCCAATAAGGAATGGTGTCTGAACTGCCCTCCAAGGAAGAGTTTGAAAGAACCTGATTTAACTTTTAAACTCTTGCTATGGGCTTTGAAATCACAGGCGTACTAACAGATCAAGCCAAAATGTACTAGTTGTTTCTGACTTTTAGGACACTTAAGCCTAAACGTACATTCATTCAGCACTCCGTTCAACACGAAAGTTCCAATGAAAGAATACCTTTCAAGAATTAATTTGACCACTCCTGACACACTCTTTTGGGTTAGGCAGTGTTGTATTGTCTTTTCAGACTCATATTTTGTTTCAGAGAAGCACATTTTCCAGTCAAATGAGTGGAATATTAAGAAAATTGTCTTTTAGAAATTTTTGACCCCTTAACCCTAACTAGCAAAACCCGAAGCTAGGGTTAGGGTTATATTCCCATACAATGTAGACAGTTTTTGATGGCATGGCTGTGTTTTAGGGCTGAAAGGATACTTAGGAATATAGTTCTTTCAATGTTTTCTAAACATTTTTTTCTGACCTATGTGGCTGTATACAGTGCTTTACCCCAAACAGGAATGGTGTCTGAACTGCCCTCCAAGGAAAAGTTTGAAAGAACCTGATTTAACTTTTAAACTCTTGCTATGGGCTTTGAAATCACAGGCGTACTAACAGATCAAGCCAAAATGTACTAGTTGTTTCGGACTTTTAGGCCACTTAAGCCTAAACGTACATTCATTCAGCACTCCGTTCAACACGAAAGTTCCAATGAAAGAATACCTTTCAAGAATTAATTTGACCACTCCTGACACACTCTTTTGAGTTAGGCAGTGTTGTATTGTCTTTTCAGACTCATATTTCGATTCAGAGAAGCACATTTTCCAGTCAAATGAGTGGAATATTAAGAAAATTGTCTTTTAGAAATTTTTGACCCTTGAACCCTAACTAGCAAAACCCGAAGCTAGGGTTAGGGTTATATTCCCATACAATGTAGACAGTTCTTGATGGCATGGCTGTGTTTTAGGGCTGAGAAGATACTTAGGAATATAGTTCTTTCAATGTTTTCTAAACATTTTTTTCTGACCTATGTGGCTGTATACAGTGCTTTACCCCAAAAAGTAATGGTGTCTGAACTGCCCTCCAAGGAAAAGTTTGAAAGAACCTGATTTAACTTTTAAACTATTGTATTGGGTTTGAAATCACAGGCATACTAACAGATCAAGCCAAAATGTACTAGTTGTTTCTGACTTTTAGGACACTTAAGCCTAAACGTACATTCATTCAGCACTCCGTTCAACACGAAAGTTCCAATGAAAGAATACCTTTCAAGAATTAATTTGACTTCTCCTGACACACTCTTTTGGGTTAGGCAGTGTTGTATTGTCTTTTCAGAATTTTAAACTTTTGTATTGGGTTTGAAATCACAGGCGTACTAACAGATCAAGCCAAAATGTACTAGTTGTTTCTGACTTTTAGGACACGTAAGCCTAAACGTACATTCATTCAGCACTCCGTTCAACACGAAAGTTCCAATGAAAGAATACCTTTCAAGAATTAATTTGACCACTCCTGACACACTCTTTTGGGTTAGGCAGTGTTGTATTGTCTTTTCAGACTCATATTTTGTTTCAGAGAAGCACATTTTCCAGTCAAATGAGTGGAATATTAAGAAAATTGTCTTTTAGAAATTTTTGACCCCTTAACCCTAACTAGCAACATCCGAAGCTAGGGTTAGGGTTATATTCCCATACAATGTAGACAGTTTTTGATGGCATGGCTGTGTTTTAGGGCTGAAAGGATACATAGGAATATAGTTCTTTCAATGTTTTCTAAACATTTTTTTCTGACCTATCTGGCTGTATACAGTGCTTTACCCCAAAAAGGAATAGTGTCTACACTGCCCTCCAAGGAAGAGTTTGAAAGAACCTGATTTAACTTTTAAACTCTTGCTGTTGGCTTTGAAATCACAGGCGTACTAACAGATCAAGCCAAAATGTACTAGTTGTTTCTGACTTTTAGGACACGTAAGCCTAAACGTACATTCATTCAGCACTCCGTTCAACACGAAAGTTCCAATGAAAGAATACCTTTCAAGAATTAATTTGACCACTCCTGACACACTCTTTTGGGTTAGGCAGTGTTGTATTGTCTTTTCAGACTCATATTTTGTTTCAGAGAAGCACATTTTCCAGTCAAATGAGTGGAATATTAAGAAAATTGTCTTTTAGAAATTTTTGACCCCTTAACCCTAACTAGCAAAACCCGAAGCTAGGGTTAGGGTTATATTCCCATACAATGTAGACAGTTTTTGATGGCATGGCTGTGTTTTAGGGCTGAAAGGATACTTAGGAATATAGTTCTTTCAATGTTTTCTAAACATTTTTTTCGGACCTATGTGGCTGTATACAGTGCTTTACCCCAAACAGGAATGGTGTCTGAACTGCCCTCCAAGGAAAAGTTTGAAAGAACCTGATTTAACTTTTAAACTCTTGCTATGGGCTTTGAAATCACAGGCGTACTAACAGATCAAGCCAAAATGTACTAGTTGTTTCGGACTTTTAGGCCACTTAAGCCTAAACGTACATTCATTCAGCACTCCGTTCAACACGAAAGTTCCAATGAAAGAATACCTTTCAAGAATTAATTTGACCACTCCTGACACACTCTTTTGGGTTAGGCAGTGTTGTATTGTCTTTTCAGACTCATATTTTGATTCAGAGAAGCACATTTTCCCGTCAAATGAGTGGAATATTAAGAAAATTGTCTTTTAGAAATTTTTGACCCCTTAACCCTAACTAGCAAAACCCGAAGGTAGGGTTAGGGTTATATTCCCATACAATGTAGACAGTTTTTGATGGCATGGCTGTGTTTTAGGGCTGAAAGGATGCTTAGGAATATAGTTCTTTCAATGTTTTCTAAACATTTTTTTCTGACCTATCTGGCCGTATGCAGTGCTTTACCCCAATAAGGAATGGTGTCTGAACTGCCCTCCAAGGAAGAGTTTGAAAGAACCTGATTTAACTTTTAAACTCTTGCTATGGGCTTTGAAATCACAGGCGTACTAACAGATCAAGCCAAAATGTACTAGTTGTTTCTGACTTTTAGGCCACTTAAGCCTAAACGTACATTCATTCAGCACTCCGTTCAACACGAAAGTTCCAATGAAAGAATACCTTTCAAGAATTAATTTGACCACTCCTGACACACTCTTTTGGGTTAGGCAGTGTTGTATTGTCTTTTCAGACTCATATTTTGTTTCAGAGAAGCACATTTTCCCGTCAAATGAGTGGAATATTAAGAAAATTGTCTTTTAGAAATTTTTGACCCCTTAACCCTAACTAGCAAAACCCGAAGGTAGGGTTAGGGTTATATTCCCATACAATGTAGACAGTTTTTGATGGCATGGCTGTGTTTTAGGGCTGAAAGGATACTTAGGAATATAGTTCTTTCAATGTTTTCTAAACATTTTTTTCTGACCTATGTGGCTGTATACAGTGCTTTACCCCAAACAGGAATGGTGTCTGAACTGCCCTCCAAGGAAAAGTTTGAAAGAACCTGATTTAACTTTTAAACTCTTGCTATGGGCTTTGAAATCACAGGCGTACTAACAGATCAAGCCAAAATGTACTAGTTGTTTCTGACTTTTAGGACACTTAAGCCTAAACGTACATTCATTCAGCACTCCATTCAACACGAAAGTTCCAATGAAAGAATACCTTTCAAGAATTAATTTGACCACTCCTGACACACTCTTTTGGGTTAGGCAGTGTTGTATTGTCTTTTCAGAATTTTAAACTTTTGTATTGGGTTTGAAATCACAGGCGTACTAACAGATCAAGCCAAAATGTACTAGTTGTTTCTGACTTTTAGGACACTTAAGCCTAAACGTACATTCATTCAGCACTCCGTTCAACACGAAAGTTCCAATGAAAGAATACCTTTCAAGAATTAATTTGACCACTCCTGACACACTCTTTTGGGTTAGGCAGTGTTGTATTGTCTTTTCAGACTCATATTTTGTTTCAGAGAAGCACATTTTCCAGTCAAATGAGTGGAATATTAAGAAAATTGTCTTTTAGAAATTTTTGACCCCTTAACCCTAACTAGCAAAACCCGAAGCTAGGGTTAGGGTTATATTCCCATACAATGTAGACAGTTTTTGATGGCATGGCTGTGTTTTAGGGCTGAAAGGATACTTAGGAATATAGTTCTTTCAATGTTTTCTAAACATTTTTTTCTGACCTATGTGGCTGTATACAGTGCTTTACCCCAAACAGGAATGGTGTCTGAACTGCCCTCCAAGGAAAAGTTTGAAAGAACCTGATTTAACTTTTAAACTCTTGCTATGGGCTTTGAAATCACAGGCGTACTAACAGATCAAGCCAAAATGTACTAGTTGTTTCGGACTTTTAGGCCACTTAAGCCTAAACGTACATTCATTCAGCACTCCGTTCAACACGAAAGTTCCAATGAAAGAATACCTTTCAAGAATTAATTTGACCACTCCTGACACACTCTTTTGGGTTAGGCAGTGTTGTATTGTCTTTTCAGACTCATATTTTGATTCAGAGAAGCACATTTTCCAGTCAAATGAGTGGAATATTAAGAAAATTGTCTTTTAGAAATTTTTGACCCCTTAACCCTAATTAGCAAAACCCGAAGCTAGGGTTAGGGTTATATTTCCATACAATGTAGACAGTTTTTGATGGCATGGCTGTGTTTTAGGGCTGAAAGGATGCTTAGGAATATAGTTCTTTCAATGTTTTCTAAACATTTTTTTCTGACCTATCTGGCCGTATGCAGTGCTTTACCCCAATAAGGAATGGTGTCTGAACTGCCCTCCAAGGAAGAGTTTGAAAGAACCTGATTTAACTTTTAAACTCTTGCTATGGGCTTTGAAATCACAGGCGTACTAACAGATCAAGCCAAAATGTACTAGTTGTTTCTGACTTTTAGGCCACTTAAGCCTAAACGTACATTCATTCAGCACTCCGTTCAACACGAAAGTTCCAATGAAAGAATACCTTTCAAGAATTAATTTGACCACTCCTGACACACTCTTTTGGGTTAGGCAGTGTTGTATTGTCTTTTCAGACTCATATTTTGTTTCAGAGAAGCACATTTTCCAGTCAAATGAGTGGAATATTAAGAAAATTGTCTTTTAGAAATTTTTGACCCCTTAACCCTAACTAGCAAAACCCGAAGCTAGGGTTAGGGTTATATTCCCATACAATGTAGACAGTTTTTGATGGCATGGCTGTGTTTTAGGGCTGAAAGGATACTTAGGAATATAGTTCTTTCAATGTTTTCTAAACATTTTTTTCTGACCTATGTGGCTGTATACAGTGCTTTACCCCAAACAGGAATGGTGTCTGAACTGCCCTCCAAGGAAAAGTTTGAAAGAACCTGATTTAACTTTTAAACTCTTGCTATGGGCTTTGAAATCACAGGCGTACTAACAGATCAAGCCAAAATGTACTAGTTGTTTTTGACTTTTAGGACACTTAAGCCTAAACGTACATTCATTCAGCACTCCGTTCAACACGAAAGTTCCAATGAAAGAATACCTTTCAAGAATTAATTTGACCACTCCTGACACACTCTTTTGGGTTAGGCAGTGTTGTATTGTCTTTTCAGACTCATATTTTGATTCAGAGAAGCACATTTTCCAGTCAAATGAGTGGAATATTAAGAAAATTGTCTTTGAGAAATTTTTGACCCCTTAACCCTAATTAGCAAAACCCGAAGCTAGGGTTAGGGTTATATTCCCATACAATGTAGACAGTTTTTGATGGCATGGCTGTGTTTTAGGGCTGAAAGGATGCTTAGGAATATAGTTCTTTCAATGTTTTCTAAACATTTTTTTCTGACCTATCTGGCCGTATACAGTGCTTTACCCCAATAAGGAATGGTGTCTGAACTGCCCTCCAAGGAAGAGTTTGAAAGAACCTGATTTAACTTTTAAACTCTTGCTATGGGCTTTGAAATCACAGGCGTACTAACAGATCAAGCCAAAATGTACTAGTTGTTTCTGACTTTTAGGCCACTTAAGCCTAAACGTACATTCATTCAGCACTCCGTTCAACACGAAAGTTCCAATGAAAGAATACCTTTCAAGAATTAATTTGACCACTCCTGACACACTCTTTTGGGTTAGGCAGTGTTGTATTGTCTTTTCAGACTCATATTTTGTTTCAGAGAAGCACATTTTCCAGTCAAATGAGTGGAATATTAAGAAAATTGTCTTTTAGAAATTTTTGACCCCTTAACCCTAACTAGCAAAACCCGAAGCTAGGGTAAGGGTTATATTCCCATACAATGTAGACAGTTTTTGATGGCATGGCTGTGTTTTAGGGCTGAAAGGATACTTAGGAATATAGTTCTTTCAAT
The DNA here is from genome assembly GCF_059453375.1 of Lepisosteus platostomus. Classification (NCBI taxonomy): domain Eukaryota; kingdom Metazoa; phylum Chordata; class Actinopteri; order Semionotiformes; family Lepisosteidae; genus Lepisosteus; species Lepisosteus platostomus. Next base: position 21,357,787 of record NC_142622.1, on the reverse strand, counting down.
GTTTTCTAAACATTTTTTTCTGACCTATGTGGCTGTATACAGTGCTTTACCCCAAACAGGAATGGTGTCTGAACTGCCCTCCAAGGAAAAGTTTGAAAGAACCTGATTTAACTTTTAAACTCTTGCTATGGGCTTTGAAATCACAGGCGTACTAACAGATCAAGCCAAAATGTACTAGTTGTTTCGGACTTTTAGGCCACTTAAGCCTAAACGTACATTCATTCAGCACTCCGTTCAACACGAAAGTTCCAATGAAAGAATACCTTTCAAGAATTAATTTGACCACTCCTGACACACTCTTTTGAGTTAGGCAGTGTTGTATTGTCTTTTCAGACTCATATTTCGATTCAGAGAAGCACATTTTCCAGTCAAATGAGTGGAATATTAAGAAAATTGTCTTTTAGAAATTTTTGACCCTTGAACCCTAACTAGCAAAACCCGAAGCTAGGGTTAGGGTTATATTCCCATACAATGTAGACAGTTCTTGATGGCATGGCTGTGTTTTAGGGCTGAGAAGATACTTAGGAATATAGTTCTTTCAATGTTTTCTAAACATTTTTTTCTGACCTATGTGGCTGTATACAGTGCTTTACCCCAAAAAGTAATGGTGTCTGAATTGCCCTCCAAGGAAAAGTTTGAAAGAACCTGATTTAACTTTTAAACTATTGTATTGGGTTTGAAATCACAGGCATACTAACAGATCAAGCCAAAATGTACTAGTTGTTTCTGACTTTTAGGACACTTAAGCCTAAACGTACATTCATTCAGCACTCCGTTCAACACGAAAGTTCCAATGAAAGAATACCTTTCAAGAATTAATTTGACTTCTCCTGACACACTCTTTTGGGTTAGGCAGTGTTGTATTGTCTTTTCAGAATTTTAAACTTTTGTATTGGGTTTGAAATCACAGGCGTACTAACAGATCAAGCCAAAATGTACTAGTTGTTTCTGACTTTTAGGACACTTAAGCCTAAACGTACATTCATTCAGCACTCCGTTCAACACGAAAGTTCCAATGAAAGAATACCTTTCAAGAATTAATTTGACCACTCCTGACACACTCTTTTGGGTTAGGCAGTGTTGTATTGTCTTTTCAGACTCATATTTTGTTTCAGAGAAGCACATTTTCCAGTCAAATGAGTGGAATATTAAGAAAATTGTCTTTTAGAAATTTTTGACCCCTTAACCCTAACTAGCAACATCCGAAGCTAGGGTTAGGGTTATATTCCCATACAATGTAGACAGTTTTTGATGGCATGGCTGTGTTTTAGGGCTGAAAGGATACATAGGAATATAGTTCTTTCAATGTTTTCTAAACATTTTTTTCTGACCTATCTGGCTGTATACAGTGCTTTACCCCAAAAAGGAATAGTGTCTGAACTGCCCTCCAAGGAAAAGTTTGAAAGAACCTGATTTAACTTTTAAACTCTTGCTATGGGCTTTGAAATCACAGGCGTACTAACAGATCAAGCCAAAATGTACTAGTTGTTTCGGACTTTTAGGCCACTTAAGCCTAAACGTACATTCATTCAGCACTCCGTTCAACACGAAAGTTCCAATGAAAGAATACCTTTCAAGAATTAATTTGACCACTCCTGACACACTCTTTTGGGTTAGGCAGTGTTGTATTGTCTTTTCAGACTCATATTTTGATTCAGAGAAGCACATTTTCCAGTCAAATGAGTGGAATATTAAGAAAATTGTCTTTGAGAAATTTTTGACCCTTTAACCCTAATTAGCAAAACCCGAAGCTAGGGTTAGGGTTATATTCCCATACAATGTAGACAGTTTTTGATGGCATGGCTGTGTTTTAGGGCTGAAAGGATGCTTAGGAATATAGTTCTTTCAATGTTTTCTAAACATTTTTTTCTGACCTATCTGGCCGTATACAGTGTTTTACCCCAATAAGGAATGGTGTCTGAACTGCCCTCCAAGGAAGAGTTTGAAAGAACCTGATTTAACTTTTAAACTCTTGCTATGGGCTTTGAAATCACAGGCGTACTAACAGATCAAGCCAAAATGTTCTAGTTGTTTCTGACTTTTAGGCCACTTAAGCCTAAACGTACATTCATTCAGCACTCCGTTCAACACGAAAGTTCCAATGAAAGAATAGCTTTCAAGAATTAATTTGACCACTCCTGACACACTCTTTTGGGTTAGGCAGTGTTGTATTGTCTTTTCAGACTCATATTTTGTTTCAGAGAAGCACATTTTCCCGTCAAATGAGTGGAATATTAAGAAAATTGTCTTTTAGAAATTTTTGACCCCTTAACCCTAACTAGCAAAACCCGAAGGTAGGGTTAGGGTTATATTCCCATACAATGTAGACAGTTTTTGATGGCATGGCTGTGTTTTAGGGCTGAAAGGATACTTAGGAATATAGTTCTTTCAATGTTTTCTAAACATTTTTTTCTGACCTATGTGGCTGTATACAGTGCTTTACCCCAAACAGGAATGGTGTCTGAACTGCCCTCCAAGGAAAAGTTTGAAAGAACCTGATTTAACTTTTAAACTCTTGCTATGGGCTTTGAAATCACAGGCGTACTAACAGATCAAGCCAAAATGTACTAGTTGTTTCTGACTTTTAGGACACTTAAGCCTAAACGTACATTCATTCAGCACTCCATTCAACACGAAAGTTCCAATGAAAGAATACCTTTCAAGAATTAATTTGACCACTCCTGACACACTCTTTTGGGTTAGGCAGTGTTGTATTGTCTTTTCAGAATTTTAAACTTTTGTATTGGGTTTGAAATCACAGGCGTACTAACAGATCAAGCCAAAATGTACTAGTTGTTTCTGACTTTTAGGACACTTAAGCCTAAACGTACATTCATTCAGCACTCCGTTCAACACGAAAGTTCCAATGAAAGAATACCTTTCAAGAATTAATTTGACCACTCCTGACACACTCTTTTGGGTTAGGCAGTGTTGTATTGTCTTTTCAGACTCATATTTTGTTTCAGAGAAGCACATTTTCCAGTCAAATGAGTGGAATATTAAGAAAATTGTCTTTTAGAAATTTTTGACCCCTTAACCCTAACTAGCAAAACCCGAAGCTAGGGTTAGGGTTATATTCCCATACAATGTAGACAGTTTTTGATGGCATGGCTGTGTTTTAGGGCTGAAAGGATACTTAGGAATATAGTTCTTTCAATGTTTTCTAAACATTTTTTTCTGACCTATGTGGCTGTATACAGTGCTTTACCCCAAACAGGAATGGTGTCTGAACTGCCCTCCAAGGAAAAGTTTGAAAGAACCTGATTTAACTTTTAAACTCTTGCTATGGGCTTTGAAATCACAGGCGTACTAACAGATCAAGCCAAAATGTACTAGTTGTTTCGGACTTTTAGGCCACTTAAGCCTAAACGTACATTCATTCAGCACTCCGTTCAACACGAAAGTTCCAATGAAAGAATACCTTTCAAGAATTAATTTGACCACTCCTGACACACTCTTTTGGGTTAGGCAGTGTTGTATTGTCTTTTCAGACTCATATTTTGATTCAGAGAAGCACATTTTCCAGTCAAATGAGTGGAATATTAAGAAAATTGTCTTTTAGAAATTTTTGACCCCTTAACCCTAATTAGCAAAACCCGAAGCTAGGGTTAGGGTTATATTTCCATACAATGTAGACAGTTTTTGATGGCATGGCTGTGTTTTAGGGCTGAAAGGATGCTTAGGAATATAGTTCTTTCAATGTTTTCTAAACATTTTTTTCTGACCTATCTGGCCGTATGCAGTGCTTTACCCCAATAAGGAATGGTGTCTGAACTGCCCTCCAAGGAAGAGTTTGAAAGAACCTGATTTAACTTTTAAACTCTTGCTATGGGCTTTGAAATCACAGGCGTACTAACAGATCAAGCCAAAATGTACTAGTTGTTTCTGACTTTTAGGCCACTTAAGCCTAAACGTACATTCATTCAGCACTCCGTTCAACACGAAAGTTCCAATGAAAGAATACCTTTCAAGAATTAATTTGACCACTCCTGACACACTCTTTTGGGTTAGGCAGTGTTGTATTGTCTTTTCAGACTCATATTTTGTTTCAGAGAAGCACATTTTCCAGTCAAATGAGTGGAATATTAAGAAAATTGTCTTTTAGAAATTTTTGACCCCTTAACCCTAACTAGCAAAACCCGAAGCTAGGGTTAGGGTTATATTCCCATACAATGTAGACAGTTTTTGATGGCATGGCTGTGTTTTAGGGCTGAAAGGATACTTAGGAATATAGTTCTTTCAATGTTTTCTAAACATTTTTTTCTGACCTATGTGGCTGTATACAGTGCTTTACCCCAAACAGGAATGGTGTCTGAACTGCCCTCCAAGGAAAAGTTTGAAAGAACCTGATTTAACTTTTAAACTCTTGCTATGGGCTTTGAAATCACAGGCGTACTAACAGATCAAGCCAAAATGTACTAGTTGTTTTTGACTTTTAGGACACTTAAGCCTAAACGTACATTCATTCAGCACTCCGTTCAACACGAAAGTTCCAATGAAAGAATACCTTTCAAGAATTAATTTGACCACTCCTGACACACTCTTTTGGGTTAGGCAGTGTTGTATTGTCTTTTCAGACTCATATTTTGATTCAGAGAAGCACATTTTCCAGTCAAATGAGTGGAATATTAAGAAAATTGTCTTTGAGAAATTTTTGACCCCTTAACCCTAATTAGCAAAACCCGAAGCTAGGGTTAGGGTTATATTCCCATACAATGTAGACAGTTTTTGATGGCATGGCTGTGTTTTAGGGCTGAAAGGATGCTTAGGAATATAGTTCTTTCAATGTTTTCTAAACATTTTTTTCTGACCTATCTGGCCGTATACAGTGCTTTACCCCAATAAGGAATGGTGTCTGAACTGCCCTCCAAGGAAAAGTTTGAAAGAACCTGATTTAACTTTTAAACTCTTGCTATGGGCTTTGAAATCACAGGCGTACTAACAGATCAAGCCAAAATGTACTAGTTGTTTCGGACTTTTAGGCCACTTAAGCCTAAACGTACATTCATTCAGCACTCCGTTCAACACGAAAGTTCCAATGAAAGAATACCTTTCAAGAATTAATTTGACCACTCCTGACACACTCTTTTGAGTTAGGCAGTGTTGTATTGTCTTTTCAGACTCATATTTCGATTCAGAGAAGCACATTTTCCAGTCAAATGAGTGGAATATTAAGAAAATTGTCTTTTAGAAATTTTTGACCCTTGAACCCTAACTAGCAAAACCCGAAGCTAGGGTTAGGGTTATATTCCCATACAATGTAGACAGTTCTTGATGGCATGGCTGTGTTTTAGGGCTGAGAAGATACTTAGGAATATAGTTCTTTCAATGTTTTCTAAACATTTTTTTCTGACCTATGTGGCTGTATACAGTGCTTTACCCCAAAAAGTAATGGTGTCTGAATTGCCCTCCAAGGAAAAGTTTGAAAGAACCTGATTTAACTTTTAAACTATTGTATTGGGTTTGAAATCACAGGCATACTAACAGATCAAGCCAAAATGTACTAGTTGTTTCTGACTTTTAGGACACTTAAGCCTAAACGTACATTCATTCAGCACTCCGTTCAACACGAAAGTTCCAATGAAAGAATACCTTTCAAGAATTAATTTGACTTCTCCTGACACACTCTTTTGGGTTAGGCAGTGTTGTATTGTCTTTTCAGAATTTTAAACTTTTGTATTGGGTTTGAAATCACAGGCGTACTAACAGATCAAGCCAAAATGTACTAGTTGTTTCTGACTTTTAGGACACTTAAGCCTAAACGTACATTCATTCAGCACTCCGTTCAACACGAAAGTTCCAATGAAAGAATACCTTTCAAGAATTAATTTGACCACTCCTGACACACTCTTTTGGGTTAGGCAGTGTTGTATTGTCTTTTCAGACTCATATTTTGTTTCAGAGAAGCACATTTTCCAGTCAAATGAGTGGAATATTAAGAAAATTGTCTTTTAGAAATTTTTGACCCCTTAACCCTAACTAGCAACATCCGAAGCTAGGGTTAGGGTTATATTCCCATACAATGTAGACAGTTTTTGATGGCATGGCTGTGTTTTAGGGCTGAAAGGATACATAGGAATATAGTTCTTTCAATGTTTTCTAAACATTTTTTTCTGACCTATCTGGCTGTATACAGTGCTTTACCCCAAAAAGGAATAGTGTCTGAACTGCCCTCCAAGGAAAAGTTTGAAAGAACCTGATTTAACTTTTAAACTCTTGCTATGGGCTTTGAAATCACAGGCGTACTAACAGATCAAGCCAAAATGTACTAGTTGTTTCGGACTTTTAGGCCACTTAAGCCTAAACGTACATTCATTCAGCACTCCGTTCAACACGAAAGTTCCAATGAAAGAATACCTTTCAAGAATTAATTTGACCACTCCTGACACACTCTTTTGGGTTAGGCAGTGTTGTATTGTCTTTTCAGACTCATATTTTGATTCAGAGAAGCACATTTTCCAGTCAAATGAGTGGAATATTAAGAAAATTGTCTTTGAGAAATTTTTGACCCTTTAACCCTAATTAGCAAAACCCGAAGCTAGGGTTAGGGTTATATTCCCATACAATGTAGACAGTTTTTGATGGCATGGCTGTGTTTTAGGGCTGAAAGGATGCTTAGGAATATAGTTCTTTCAATGTTTTCTAAACATTTTTTTCTGACCTATCTGGCCGTATACAGTGTTTTACCCCAATAAGGAATGGTGTCTGAACTGCCCTCCAAGGAAGAGTTTGAAAGAACCTGATTTAACTTTTAAACTCTTGCTATGGGCTTTGAAATCACAGGCGTACTAACAGATCAAGCCAAAATGTTCTAGTTGTTTCTGACTTTTAGGCCACTTAAGCCTAAACGTACATTCATTCAGCACTCCGTTCAACACGAAAGTTCCAATGAAAGAATACCTTTCAAGAATTAATTTGACCACTCCTGACACACTCTTTTGGGTTAGGCAGTGTTGTATTGTCTTTTCAGACTCATATTTTGTTTCAGAGAAGCACATTTTCCCGTCAAATGAGTGGAATATTAAGAAAATTGTCTTTTAGAAATTTTTGACCCCTTAACCCTAACTAGCAAAACCCGAAGGTAGGGTTAGGGTTATATTCCCATACAATGTAGACAGTTTTTGATGGCATGGCTGTGTTTTAGGGCTGAAAGGATACTTAGGAATATAGTTCTTTCAATGTTTTCTAAACATTTTTTTCTGACCTATGTGGCTGTATACAGTGCTTTACCCCAAACAGGAATGGTGTCTGAACTGCCCTCCAAGGAAAAGTTTGAAAGAACCTGATTTAACTTTTAAACTCTTGCTATGGGCTTTGAAATCACAGGCGTACTAACAGATCAAGCCAAAATGTACTAGTTGTTTCTGACTTTTAGGACACTTAAGCCTAAACGTACATTCATTCAGCACTCCATTCAACACGAAAGTTCCAATGAAAGAATACCTTTCAAGAATTAATTTGACCACTCCTGACACACTCTTTTGGGTTAGGCAGTGTTGTATTGTCTTTTCAGAATTTTAAACTTTTGTATTGGGTTTGAAATCACAGGCGTACTAACAGATCAAGCCAAAATGTACTAGTTGTTTCTGACTTTTAGGACACTTAAGCCTAAACGTACATTCATTCAGCACTCCGTTCAACACGAAAGTTCCAATGAAAGAATACCTTTCAAGAATTAATTTGACCACTCCTGACACACTCTTTTGGGTTAGGCAGTGTTGTATTGTCTTTTCAGACTCATATTTTGTTTCAGAGAAGCACATTTTCCAGTCAAATGAGTGGAATATTAAGAAAATTGTCTTTTAGAAATTTTTGACCCCTTAACCCTAACTAGCAAAACCCGAAGCTAGGGTTAGGGTTATATTCCCATACAATGTAGACAGTTTTTGATGGCATGGCTGTGTTTTAGGGCTGAAAGGATACTTAGGAATATAGTTCTTTCAATGTTTTCTAAACATTTTTTTCTGACCTATGTGGCTGTATACAGTGCTTTACCCCAAACAGGAATGGTGTCTGAACTGCCCTCCAAGGAAAAGTTTGAAAGAACCTGATTTAACTTTTAAACTCTTGCTATGGGCTTTGAAATCACAGGCGTACTAACAGATCAAGCCAAAATGTACTAGTTGTTTCGGACTTTTAGGCCACTTAAGCCTAAACGTACATTCATTCAGCACTCCGTTCAACACGAAAGTTCCAATGAAAGAATACCTTTCAAGAATTAATTTGACCACTCCTGACACACTCTTTTGGGTTAGGCAGTGTTGTATTGTCTTTTCAGACTCATATTTTGATTCAGAGAAGCACATTTTCCAGTCAAATGAGTGGAATATTAAGAAAATTGTCTTTTAGAAATTTTTGACCCCTTAACCCTAATTAGCAAAACCCGAAGCTAGGGTTAGGGTTATATTTCCATACAATGTAGACAGTTTTTGATGGCATGGCTGTGTTTTAGGGCTGAAAGGATGCTTAGGAATATAGTTCTTTCAATGTTTTCTAAACATTTTTTTCTGACCTATCTGGCCGTATGCAGTGCTTTACCCCAATAAGGAATGGTGTCTGAACTGCCCTCCAAGGAAGAGTTTGAAAGAACCTGATTTAACTTTTAAACTCTTGCTATGGGCTTTGAAATCACAGGCGTACTAACAGATCAAGCCAAAATGTACTAGTTGTTTCTGACTTTTAGGCCACTTAAGCCTAAACGTACATTCATTCAGCACTCCGTTCAACACGAAAGTTCCAATGAAAGAATACCTTTCAAGAATTAATTTGACCACTCCTGACACACTCTTTTGGGTTAGGCAGTGTTGTATTGTCTTTTCAGACTCATATTTTGTTTCAGAGAAGCACATTTTCCAGTCAAATGAGTGGAATATTAAGAAAATTGTCTTTTAGAAATTTTTGACCCCTTAACCCTAACTAGCAAAACCCGAAGCTAGGGTTAGGGTTATATTCCCATACAATGTAGACAGTTTTTGATGGCATGGCTGTGTTTTAGGGCTGAAAGGATACTTAGGAATATAGTTCTTTCAATGTTTTCTAAACATTTTTTTCTGACCTATGTGGCTGTATACAGTGCTTTACCCCAAACAGGAATGGTGTCTGAACTGCCCTCCAAGGAAAAGTTTGAAAGAACCTGATTTAACTTTTAAACTCTTGCTATGGGCTTTGAAATCACAGGCGTACTAACAGATCAAGCCAAAATGTACTAGTTGTTTCGGACTTTTAGGCCACTTAAGCCTAAACGTACATTCATTCAGCACTCCGTTCAACACGAAAGTTCCAATGAAAGAATACCTTTCAAGAATTAATTTGACCACTCCTGACACACTCTTTTGAGTTAGGCAGTGTTGTATTGTCTTTTCAGACTCATATTTCGATTCAGAGAAGCACATTTTCCAGTCAAATGAGTGGAATATTAAGAAAATTGTCTTTTAGAAATTTTTGACCCTTGAACCCTAACTAGCAAAACCCGAAGCTAGGGTTAGGGTTATATTCCCATACAATGTAGACAGTTCTTGATGGCATGGCTGTGTTTTAGGGCTGAGAAGATACTTAGGAATATAGTTCTTTCAATGTTTTCTAAACATTTTTTTCTGACCTATGTGGCTGTATACAGTGCTTTACCCCAAAAAGTAATGGTGTCTGAATTGCCCTCCAAGGAAAAGTTTGAAAGAACCTGATTTAACTTTTAAACTATTGTATTGGGTTTGAAATCACAGGCATACTAACAGATCAAGCCAAAATGTACTAGTTGTTTCTGACTTTTAGGACACTTAAGCCTAAACGTACATTCATTCAGCACTCCGTTCAACACGAAAGTTCCAATGAAAGAATACCTTTCAAGAATTAATTTGACTTCTCCTGACACACTCTTTTGGGTTAGGCAGTGTTGTATTGTCTTTTCAGAATTTTAAACTTTTGTATTGGGTTTGAAATCACAGGCGTACTAACAGATCAAGCCAAAATGTACTAGTTGTTTCTGACTTTTAGGACACTTAAGCCTAAACGTACATTCATTCAGCACTCCGTTCAACACGAAAGTTCCAATGAAAGAATACCTTTCAAGAATTAATTTGACCACTCCTGACACACTCTTTTGGGTTAGGCAGTGTTGTATTGTCTTTTCAGACTCATATTTTGTTTCAGAGAAGCACATTTTCCAGTCAAATGAGTGGAATATTAAGAAAATTGTCTTTTAGAAATTTTTGACCCCTTAACCCTAACTAGCAACATCCGAAGCTAGGGTTAGGGTTATATTCCCATACAATGTAGACAGTTTTTGATGGCATGGCTGTGTTTTAGGGCTGAAAGGATACATAGGAATATAGTTCTTTCAATGTTTTCTAAACATTTTTTTCTGACCTATCTGGCTGTATACAGTGCTTTACCCCAAAAAGGAATAGTGTCTGAACTGCCCTCCAAGGAAAAGTTTGAAAGAACCTGATTTAACTTTTAAACTCTTGCTATGGGCTTTGAAATCACAGGCGTACTAACAGATCAAGCCAAAATGTACTAGTTGTTTCGGACTTTTAGGCCACTTAAGCCTAAACGTACATTCATTCAGCACTCCGTTCAACACGAAAGTTCCAATGAAAGAATACCTTTCAAGAATTAATTTGACCACTCCTGACACACTCTTTTGGGTTAGGCAGTGTTGTATTGTCTTTTCAGACTCATATTTTGATTCAGAGAAGCACATTTTCCAGTCAAATGAGTGGAATATTAAGAAAATTGTCTTTGAGAAATTTTTGACCCTTTAACCCTAATTAGCAAAACCCGAAGCTAGGGTTAGGGTTATATTCCCATACAATGTAGACAGTTTTTGATGGCATGGCTGTGTTTTAGGGCTGAAAGGATGCTTAGGAATATAGTTCTTTCAATGTTTTCTAAACATTTTTTTCTGACCTATCTGGCCGTATACAGTGTTTTACCCCAATAAGGAATGGTGTCTGAACTGCCCTCCAAGGAAGAGTTTGAAAGAACCTGATTTAACTTTTAAACTCTTGCTATGGGCTTTGAAATCACAGGCGTACTAACAGATCAAGCCAAAATGTTCTAGTTGTTTCGGACTTTTAGGCCACTTAAGCCTAAACGTACATTCATTCAGCACTCCGTTCAACACGAAAGTTCCAATGAAAGAATACCTTTCAAGAATTAATTTGACCACTCCTGACACACTCTTTTGGGTTAGGCAGTGTTGTATTGTCTTTTCAGACTCATATTTTGTTTCAGAGAAGCACATTTTCCCGTCAAATGAGTGGAATATTAAGAAAATTGTCTTTTAGAAATTTTTGACCCCTTAACCCTAACTAGCAAAACCCGAAGGTAGGGTTAGGGTTATATTCCCATACAATGTAGACAGTTTTTGATGGCATGGCTGTGTTTTAGGGCTGAAAGGATACTTAGGAATATAGTTCTTTCAATGTTTTCTAAACATTTTTTTCTGACCTATGTGGCTGTATACAGTGCTTTACCCCAAACAGGAATGGTGTCTGAACTGCCCTCCAAGGAAAAGTTTGAAAGAACCTGATTTAACTTTTAAACTCTTGCTATGGGCTTTGAAATCACAGGCGTACTAACAGATCAAGCCAAAATGTACTAGTTGTTTCTGACTTTTAGGACACTTAAGCCTAAACGTACATTCATTCAGCACTCCATTCAACACGAAAGTTCCAATGAAAGAATACCTTTCAAGAATTAATTTGACCACTCCTGACACACTCTTTTGGGTTAGGCAGTGTTGTATTGTCTTTTCAGAATTTTAAACTTTTGTATTGGGTTTGAAATCACAGGCGTACTAACAGATCAAGCCAAAATGTACTAGTTGTTTCTGACTTTTAGGACACTTAAGCCTAAACGTACATTCATTCAGCACTCCGTTCAACACGAAAGTTCCAATGAAAGAATACCTTTCAAGAATTAATTTGACCACTCCTGACACACTCTTTTGGGTTAGGCAGTGTTGTATTGTCTTTTCAGACTCATATTTTGTTTCAGAGAAGCACATTTTCCAGTCAAATGAGTGGAATATTAAGAAAATTGTCTTTCAGAAATTTTTGACCCCTTAACCCTAACTAGCAAAACCCGAAGCTAGGGTTAGGGTTATATTCCCATACAATGTAGACAGTTTTTGATGGCATGGCTGTGTTTTAGGGCTGAAAGGATACTTAGGAATATAGTTCTTTCAATGTTTTCTAAACATTTTTTTCTGACCTATGTGGCTGTATACAGTGCTTTACCCCAAACAGGAATGGTGTCTGAACTGCCCTCCAAGGAAAAGTTTGAAAGAACCTGATTTAACTTTTAAACTCTTGCTATGGGCTTTGAAATCACAGGCGTACTAACAGATCAAGCCAAAATGTACTAGTTGTTTCGGACTTTTAGGCCACTTAAGCCTAAACGTACATTCATTCAGCACTCCGTTCAACACGAAAGTTCCAATGAAAGAATACCTTTCAAGAATTAATTTGACCACTCCTGACACACTCTTTTGGGTTAGGCAGTGTTGTATTGTCTTTTCAGACTCATATTTTGATTCAGAGAAGCACATTTTCCAGTCAAATGAGTGGAATATTAAGAAAATTGTCTTTTAGAAATTTTTGACCCCTTAACCCTAATTAGCAAAACCCGAAGCTAGGGTTAGGGTTATATTTCCATACAATGTAGACAGTTTTTGATGGCATGGCTGTGTTTTAGGGCTGAAAGGATGCTTAGGAATATAGTTCTTTCAATGTTTTCTAAACATTTTTTTCTGACCTATCTGGCCGTATGCAGTGCTTTACCCCAATAAGGAATGGTGTCTGAACTGCCCTCCAAGGAAGAGTTTGAAAGAACCTGATTTAACTTTTAAACTCTTGCTATGGGCTTTGAAATCACAGGCGTACTAACAGATCAAGCCAAAATGTACTAGTTGTTTCTGACTTTTAGGCCACTTAAGCCTAAACGTACATTCATTCAGCACTCCGTTCAACACGAAAGTTCCAATGAAAGAATACCTTTCAAGAATTAATTTGACCACTCCTGACACACTCTTTTGGGTTAGGCAGTGTTGTATTGTCTTTTCAGACTCATATTTTGTTTCAGAGAAGCACATTTTCCAGTCAAATGAGTGGAATATTAAGAAAATTGTCTTTTAGAAATTTTTGACCCCTTAACCCTAACTAGCAAAACCCGAAGCTAGGGTTAGGGTTATATTCCCATACAATGTAGACAGTTTTTGATGGCATGGCTGTGTTTTAGGGCTGAAAGGATACTTAGGAATATAGTTCTTTCAATGTTTTCTAAACATTTTTTTCTGACCTATGTGGCTGTATACAGTGCTTTACCCCAAACAGGAATGGTGTCTGAACTGCCCTCCAAGGAAAAGTTTGAAAGAACCTGATTTAACTTTTAAACTCTTGCTATGGGCTTTGAAATCACAGGCGTACTAACAGATCAAGCCAAAATGTACTAGTTGTTTTTGACTTTTAGGACACTTAAGCCTAAACGTACATTCATTCAGCACTCCGTTCAACACGAAAGTTCCAATGAAAGAATACCTTTCAAGAATTAATTTGACCACTCCTGACACACTCTTTTGGGTTAGGCAGTGTTGTATTGTCTTTTCAGACTCATATTTTGATTCAGAGAAGCACATTTTCCAGTCAAATGAGTGGAATATTAAGAAAATTGTCTTTGAGAAATTTTTGACCCCTTAACCCTAATTAGCAAAACCCGAAGCTAGGGTTAGGGTTATATTCCCATACAATGTAGACAGTTTTTGATGGCATGGCTGTGTTTTAGGGCTGAAAGGATGCTTAGGAATATAGTTCTTTCAATGTTTTCTAAACATTTTTTTCTGACCTATCTGGCCGTATACAGTGCTTTACCCCAATAAGGAATGGTGTCTGAACTGCCCTCCAAGGAAGAGTTTGAAAGAACCTGATTTAACTTTTAAACTCTTGCTATGGGCTTTGAAATCACAGGCGTACTAACAGATCAAGCCAAAATGTACTAGTTGTTTCTGACTTTTAGGCCACTTAAGCCTAAACGTACATTCATTCAGCACTCCGTTCAACACGAAAGTTCCAATGAAAGAATACCTTTCAAGAATTAATTTGACCACTCCTGACACACTCTTTTGGGTTAGGCAGTGTTGTATTGTCTTTTCAGACTCATATTTTGTTTCAGAGAAGCACATTTTCCAGTCAAATGAGTGGAATATTAAGAAAATTGTCTTTTAGAAATTTTTGACCCCTTAACCCTAACTAGCAAAACCCGAAGCTAGGGTTAGGGTTATATTCCCATACAATGTAGACAGTTTTTGATGGCATGGCTGTGTTTTAGGGCTGAAAGGATACTTAGGAATATAGTTCTTTCAATGTTTTCTAAACATTTTTTTCTGACCTATGTGGCTGTATACAGTGCTTTACCCCAAACAGGAATGGTGTCTGAACTGCCCTCCAAGGAAAAGTTTGAAAGAACCTGATTTAACTTTTAAACTCTTGCTATGGGCTTTGAAATCACAGGCGTACTAACAGATCAAGCCAAAATGTACTAGTTGTTTCGGACTTTTAGGCCACTTAAGCCTAAACGTACATTCATTCAGCACTCCGTTCAACACGAAAGTTCCAATGAAAGAATACCTTTCAAGAATTAATTTGACCACTCCTGACACACTCTTTTGGGTTAGGCAGTGTTGTATTGTCTTTTCAGAATTTTAAACTTTTGTATTGGGTTTGAAATCACAGGCGTACTAACAGATCAAGCCAAAATGTACTAGTTGTTTCTGACTTTTAGGACACTTAAGCCTAAACGTACATTCATTCAGCACTCCGTTCAACACGAAAGTTCCAATGAAAGAATACCTTTCAAGAATTAATTTGACCACTCCTGACACACTCTTTTGGGTTAGGCAGTGTTGTATTGTCTTTTCAGACTCATATTTTGTTTCAGAGAAGCACATTTTCCAGTCAAATGAGTGGAATATTAAGAAAATTGTCTTTTAGAAATTTTTGACCCCTTAACCCTAACTAGCAACATCCGAAGCTAGGGTTAGGGTTATATTCCCATACAATGTAGACAGTTTTTGATGGCATGGCTGTGTTTTAGGGCTGAAAGGATACATAGGAATATAGTTCTTTCAATGTTTTCTAAACATTTTTTTCTGACCTATCTGGCTGTATACAGTGCTTTACCCCAAAAAGGAATAGTGTCTGAACTGCCCTCCAAGGAAAAGTTTGAAAGAACCTGATTTAACTTTTAAACTCTTGCTATGGGCTTTGAAATCACAGGCGTACTAACAGATCAAGCCAAAATGTACTAGTTGTTTCGGACTTTTAGGCCACTTAAGCCTAAACGTACATTCATTCAGCACTCCGTTCAACACGAAAGTTCCAATGAAAGAATACCTTTCAAGAATTAATTTGACCACTCCTGACACACTCTTTTGGGTTAGGCAGTGTTGTATTGTCTTTTCAGACTCATATTTTGATTCAGAGAAGCACATTTTCCAGTCAAATGAGTGGAATATTAAGAAAATTGTCTTTGAGAAATTTTTGACCCTTTAACCCTAATTAGCAAAACCCGAAGCTAGGGTTAGGGTTATATTCCCATACAATGTAGACAGTTTTTGATGGCATGGCTGTGTTTTAGGGCTGAAAGGATGCTTAGGAATATAGTTCTTTCAATGTTTTCTAAACATTTTTTTCTGACCTATCTGGCCGTATACAGTGTTTTACCCCAATAAGGAATGGTGTCTGAACTGCCCTCCAAGGAAGAGTTTGAAAGAACCTGATTTAACTTTTAAACTCTTGCTATGGGCTTTGAAATCACAGGCGTACTAACAGATCAAGCCAAAATGTTCTAGTTGTTTCGGACTTTTAGGCCACTTAAGCCTAAACGTACATTCATTCAGCACTCCGTTCAACACGAAAGTTCCAATGAAAGAATACCTTTCAAGAATTAATTTGACCACTCCTGACACACTCTTTTGGGTTAGGCAGTGTTGTATTGTCTTTTCAGACTCATATTTTGTTTCAGAGAAGCACATTTTCCCGTCAAATGAGTGGAATATTAAGAAAATTGTCTTTTAGAAATTTTTGACCCCTTAACCCTAACTAGCAAAACCCGAAGGTAGGGTTAGGGTTATATTCCCATACAATGTAGACAGTTTTTGATGGCATGGCTGTGTTTTAGGGCTGAAAGGATACTTAGGAATATAGTTCTTTCAATGTTTTCTAAACATTTTTTTCTGACCTATGTGGCTGTATACAGTGCTTTACCCCAAACAGGAATGGTGTCTGAACTGCCCTCCAAGGAAAAGTTTGAAAGAACCTGATTTAACTTTTAAACTCTTGCTATGGGCTTTGAAATCACAGGCGTACTAACAGATCAAGCCAAAATGTACTAGTTGTTTCTGACTTTTAGGACACTTAAGCCTAAACGTACATTCATTCAGCACTCCATTCAACACGAAAGTTCCAATGAAAGAATACCTTTCAAGAATTAATTTGACCACTCCTGACACACTCTTTTGGGTTAGGCAGTGTTGTATTGTCTTTTCAGAATTTTAAACTTTTGTATTGGGTTTGAAATCACAGGCGTACTAACAGATCAAGCCAAAATGTACTAGTTGTTTCTGACTTTTAGGACACTTAAGCCTAAACGTACATTCATTCAGCACTCCGTTCAACACGAAAGTTCCAATGAAAGAATACCTTTCAAGAATTAATTTGACCACTCCTGACACACTCTTTTGGGTTAGGCAGTGTTGTATTGTCTTTTCAGACTCATATTTTGTTTCAGAGAAGCACATTTTCCAGTCAAATGAGTGGAATATTAAGAAAATTGTCTTTTAGAAATTTTTGACCCCTTAACCCTAACTAGCAAAACCCGAAGCTAGGGTTAGGGTTATATTCCCATACAATGTAGACAGTTTTTGATGGCATGGCTGTGTTTTAGGGCTGAAAGGATACTTAGGAATATAGTTCTTTCAATGTTTTCTAAACATTTTTTTCTGACCTATGTGGCTGTATACAGTGCTTTACCCCAAACAGGAATGGTGTCTGAACTGCCCTCCAAGGAAAAGTTTGAAAGAACCTGATTTAACTTTTAAACTCTTGCTATGGGCTTTGAAATCACAGGCGTACTAACAGATCAAGCCAAAATGTACTAGTTGTTTCTGACTTTTAGGCCACTTAAGCCTAAACGTACATTCATTCAGCACTCCGTTCAACACGAAAGTTCCAATGAAAGAATACCTTTCAAGAATTAATTTGACCACTCCTGACACACTCTTTTGGGTTAGGCAGTGTTGTATTGTCTTTTCAGACTCATATTTTGTTTCAGAGAAGCACATTTTCCAGTCAAATGAGTGGAATATTAAGAAAATTGTCTTTTAGAAATTTTTGACCCCTTAACCCTAACTAGCAAAACCCGAAGCTAGGGTTAGGGTTATATTCCCATACAATGTAGACAGTTTTTGATGGCATGGCTGTGTTTTAGGGCTGAAAGGATACTTAGGAATATAGTTCTTTCAATGGTTTCTAAACATTTTTTTCTGACCTATGTGGCTGTATACAGTGCTTTACCCCAAACAGGAATGGTGTCTGAACTGCCCTCCAAGGAAAAGTTTGAAAGAACCTGATTTAACTTTTAAACTCTTGCTATGGGCTTTGAAATCACAGGCGTACTAACAGATCAAGCCAAAATGTACTAGTTGTTTCGGACTTTTAGGCCACTTAAGCCTAAACGTACATTCATTCAGCACTCCGTTCAACACGAAAGTTCCAATGAAAGAATACCTTTCAAGAATTAATTTGACCACTCCTGACACACTCTTTTGAGTTAGGCAGTGTTGTATTGTCTTTTCAGACTCATATTTCGATTCAGAGAAGCACATTTTCCAGTCAAATGAGTGGAATATTAAGAAAATTGTCTTTTAGAAATTTTTGACCCTTGAACCCTAACTAGCAAAACCCGAAGCTAGGGTTAGGGTTATATTCCCATACAATGTAGACAGTTTTTGATGGCATGGCTGTGTTTTAGGGCTGAGAAGATACTTAGGAATATAGTTCTTTCAATGTTTTCTAAACATTTTTTTCTGACCTATGTGGCTGTATACAGTGCTTTACCCCAAAAAGTAATGGTGTCTGAACTGCCCTCCAAGGAAAAGTTTGAAAGAACCTGATTTAACTTTTAAACTATTGTATTGGGTTTGAAATCACAGGCATACTAACAGATCAAGCCAAAATGTACTAGTTGTTTCTGAATTTTAGGACACTTAAGCCTAAACGTACATTCATTCAGCACTCCGTTCAACACGAAAGTTCCAATGAAAGAATACCTTTCAAGAATTAATTTGACCACTCCTGACACACTCTTTTGGGTTAGGCAGTGTTGTATTGTCTTTTCAGACTCATATTTTGTTTCAGAGAAGCACATTTTCCAGTCAAATGAGTGGAATATTAAGAAAATTGTCTTTTAGAAATTTTTGACCCCTTAACCCTAACTAGCAACATCCGAAGCTAGGGTTAGGGTTATATTCCCATACAATGTAGACAGTTTTTGATGGCATGGCTGTGTTTTAGGGCTGAAAGGATACATAGGAATATAGTTCTTTCAATGTTTTCTAAACATTTTTTTCTGACCTATCTGGCTGTATACAGTGCTTTACCCCAAAAAGGAATAGTGTCTACACTGCCCTCCAAGGAAGAGTTTGAAAGAACCTGATTTAACTTTTAAACTCTTGCTATTGGCTTTGAAATCACAGGCGTACTAACAGATCAAGCCAAAATGTACTAGTTGTTTCTGACTTTTAGGACACTTAAGCCTAAACGTACATTCATTCAGCACTCCGTTCAACACGAAAGTTCCAATGAAAGAATACCTTTCAAGAATTAATTTGACCACTCCTGACACACTCTTTTGGGTTAGGCAGTGTTGTATTGTCTTTTCAGACTCATATTTTGTTTCAGAGAAGCACATTTTCCAGTCAAATGAGTGGAATATTAAGAAAATTGTCTTTTAGAAATTTTTGACCCCTTAACCCTAACTAGCAAAACCCGAAGCTAGGGTTAGGGTTATATTCCCATACAATGTAGACAGTTTTTGATGGCATGGCTGTGTTTTAGGGCTGAAAGGATACTTAGGAATATAGTTCTTTCAATGTTTTCTAAACATTTTTTTCTGACCTATGTGGCTGTATACAGTGCTTTACCCCAAACAGGAATGGTGTCTGAACTGCCCTCCAAGGAAAAGTTTGAAAGAACCTGATTTAACTTTTAAACTCTTGCTATGGGCTTTGAAATCACAGGCGTACTAACAGATCAAGCCAAAATGTACTAGTTGTTTCTGACTTTTAGGCCACTTAAGCCTAAACGTACATTCATTCAGCACTCCGTTCAACACGAAAGTTCAAATGAAAGAATACCTTTCAAGAATTAATTTGACAACTCCTGACACACTCTTTTGGGTTAGGCAGTGTTGTATTGTCTTTTCAGACTCATATTTTGATTCAGAGAAGCACATTTTCCAGTCAAATGAGTGGAATATTAAGAAAATTGTCTTTGAGAAATTTTTGACCCCTTAACCCTAATTAACAAAACCCGAAGCTAGGGTTAGGGTTATATTCCCATACAATGTAGACAGTTTTTGATGGCATGGCTGTGTTTTAGGGCTGAAAGGATGCTTAGGAATATAGTTCTTTCAATGTTTTCTAAACATTTTTTTCTGACCTATCTGGCCGTATACAGTGCTTTACCCCAATAAGGAATGGTGTCTGAACTGCCCTCCAAGGAAGAGTTTGAAAGAACCTGATTTAACTTTTAAACTCTTGCTATGGGCTTTGAAATCACAGGCGTACTAACAGATCAAGCCAAAATGTACTAGTTGTTTCGGACTTTTAGGCCACTTAAGCCTAAACGTACATTCATTCAGCACTCCGTTCAACACGAAAGTTCCAATGAAAGAATACCTTTCAAGAATTAATTTGACCACTCCTGACACACTCTTTTGGGTTAGGCAGTGTTGTATTGTCTTTTCAGACTCATATTTTGTTTCAGAGAAGCACATTTTCCAGTCAAATGAGTGGAATATTAAGAAAATTGTCTTTTAGAAATTTTTGACCCCTTAACCCTAACTAGCAAAACCCGAAGCTAGGGTTAGGGTTATATTCCCATACAATGTAGACAGTTTTTGATGGCATGGCTGTGTTTTAGGGCTGAAAGGATGCTTAGGAATATAGTTCTTTCAATGTTTTCTAAACATTTTTTTCTGACCTATGTGGCTGTATACAGAGCTTTACCCCAAACAGGAATGGTGTCTGAACTGCCCTCCAAGGAAAAGTTTGAAAGAACCTGATTTAACTTTTAAACTCTTGCTATGGGCTTTGAAATCACAGGCGTACTAACAGATCAAGCCAAAATGTACTAGTTGTTTCTGACTTTTAGGCCACTTAAGCCTAAACGTACATTCATTCAGCACTCCGTTCAACACGAAAGTTCCAATGAAAGAATACCTTTCAAGAATTAATTTGACCACTCCTGACACACTCTTTTGGGTTAGGCAGTGTTGTATTGTCTTTTCAGACTCATATTTTGTTTCAGAGAAGCACATTTTCCAGTCAAATGAGTGGAATATTAAGAAAATTGTCTTTTAGAAATTTTTGACCCCTTAACCCTAACTAGCAAAACCCGAAGCTAGGGTTAGGGTTATATTCCCATACAATGTAGACAGTTTTTGATGGCATGGCTGTGTTTTAGGGCTGAAAGGATACTTAGGAATATAGTTCTTTCAATGTTTTCTAAGCATTTTTTTCTGACCTATGTGGCTGTATACAGTGCTTTACCCCAAACAGGAATGGTGTCTGAACTGCCCTCCAAGGAAAAGTTTGAAAGAACCTGATTTAACTTTTAAACTCTTGCTATGGGCTTTGAAATCACAGGCGTACTAACAGATTAAGCCAAAATGTACTAGTTGTTTCGGACTTTTAGGCCACTTAAGCCTAAACGTACATTCATTCAGCACTCCGTTCAACACGAAAGTTCCAATGAAAGAATACCTTTCAAGAATTAATTTGACCACTCCTGACACACTCTTTTGGGTTAGGCAGTGTTGTATTGTCTTTTCAGACTCATATTTTGATTCAGAGAAGCACATTTTCCAGTCAAATGAGTGGAATATTAAGAAAATTGTCTTTTAGAAATTTTTGACCCTTGAATCCTAACTAGCAAAACCCGAAGCTAGGGTTGGGGTTATATTCCCATACGTTGTAGACAGTTTTTGATGGCATGGCTGTGTTTTAGGGCTGAGAAGATACTTAGGAATATAGTTCTTTCAATGTTTTCTAAACATTTTTTTCTGACCTATGTGGCTGTATACAGTGCTTTACCCCAAAAAGGAATGGTGTCTGAACTGCCCTCCAAGGAAAAGTTTGAAAGAATCTGATTTAACTTTTAAACTATTGTATTGGGTTTGAAATCACAGGCATACTAACAGATCAAGCCAAAATGTACTAGTTGTTTCGGACTTTTAGGCCACTTAAGCCTAAACGTACATTCATTCAGCACTCCGTTCAACACGAAAGTTCCAATGAAAGAATACCTTTCAAGAATTAATTTGACCACTCCTGACACACTCTTTTGGGTTAGGCAGTGTTGTATTGTCTTTTCAGACTCATATTTTGATTCAGAGAAGCACATTTTCCAGTCAAATGAGTGGAATATTAAGAAAATTGTCTTTTAGAAATTTTTGACCCTTTAACCCTAACTAGCAAAACCCGAAGCTAGGGTTGGGGTTATATTCCCATACATTGTAGACAGTTTTTGATGGCATGGCTGTGTTTTAGGGCTGAGAAGATACTTAGGAATATAGTTCTTTCAATGTTTTCTAAACATTTTTTTCTGACCTATGTGGCTGTATACAGTGCTTTACCCCAAAAAGGAATGGTGTCTGAACTGCCCTCCAAGGAAAAGTTTGAAAGAATCTGATTTAACTTTTAAACTATTGTATTGGGTTTGAAATCACAGGCATACTAACAGATCAAGCCAAAATGTACTAGTTGTTTATGACTTTTAGGACACTTAAGCCTAAACGTACATTCATTCAGCACTCCGTTCAACACGAAAGTTCCAATGAAAGAATACCTTTCAAGAATTAATTTGACCACTCCTGACACACTCTTTTGGGATAGGCAGTGTTGTATTGTCTTTTCAGACTCATATTTTGATTCAGAGAAGCACAATTTCCATTCAAATGAGTTGAATATTAAGATAATTGTCTTTTAGAAATTTTTGACCCCCTAACCCTAACTAGCAAAATCTGAAGCTAGGGTTAGGGTTATATTCCCATACAATGTAGACAGTTTTTGATGGCATGGCTGTGTTTTAGGGCTGAAAGGATACTTAGGAATATAGTTCTTTCAATGTTTTCTAAACATTTTTTTCTGACCTATCTGGCCGTATACAGTGCTTTACCCCAATAAGGAATGGTGTCTGAACTGCCCTCCAAGGAAGAGTTTGAAAGAACCTGATTTAACTTTTAAACTCTTGCTATTGGCTTTGAAATCACAGGCGTACTAACAGATCAAGCCAAAATGTACTTGTTGTTTTGGACTTTTAGGCCACTTAAGCCTAAACGTACATTCATTCAGCACTCCGTTCAACACGAAAGTTCCAATGAAAGAATACCTTTCAAGAATTAATTTGACCACTCCTGACACACTCTTTTGGGTTAGGCAGTGTTGTATTGTCTTTTCAGACTCATATTTTGTTTCAGAGAAGCACATTTTCCAGTCAAATGAGTGGAATATTAAGAAAATTGTCTTTTAGAAATTTTTGACCCCTTAACCCTAACTAGCAAAACCCGAAGCTAGGGTTAGGGTTATATTCCCATACAATGTAGACAGTTTTTGATGGCATGGCTGTGTTTTAGGGCTGAAAGGATACTTAGGAATATAGTTCTTTCAATGTTTTCTAAACATTTTTTTCTGACCTATGTGGCTGTATACAGTGCTTTACCCCAAACAGGAATGGTGTCTGAACTGCCCTCCAAGGAAAAGTTTGAAAGAACCTGATTTAACTTTTAAACTCTTGCTATGGGCTTTGAAATCACAGGCGTACTAACAGATCAAGCCAAAATGTACTAGTTGTTTCGGACTTTTAGGCCACTTAAGCCTAAACGTACATTCATTCAGCACTCCGTTCAACACGAAAGTTCCAATGAAAGAATACCTTTCAAGAATTAATTTGACCACTCCTGACACACTCTTTTGAGTTAGGCAGTGTTGTATTGTCTTTTCAGACTCATATTTCGATTCAGAGAAGCACATTTTCCAGTCAAATGAGTGGAATATTAAGAAAATTGTCTTTTAGAAATTTTTGACCCTTGAACCCTAACTAGCAAAACCCGAAGCTAGGGTTAGGGTTATATTCCCATACAATGTAGACAGTTTTTGATGGCATGGCTGTGTTTTAGGGCTGAGAAGATACTTAGGAATATAGTTCTTTCAATGTTTTCTAAACATTTTTTTCTGACCTATGTGGCTGTATACAGTGCTTTACCCCAAAAAGTAATGGTGTCTGAACTGCCCTCCAAGGAAAAGTTTGAAAGAACCTGATTTAACTTTTAAACTATTGTATTGGGTTTGAAATCACAGGCATACTAACAGATCAAGCCAAAATGTACTAGTTGTTTCTGAATTTTAGGACACTTAAGCCTAAACGTACATTCATTCAGCACTCCGTTCAACACGAAAGTTCCAATGAAAGAATACCTTTCAAGAATTAATTTGACCACTCCTGACACACTCTTTTGGGTTAGGCAGTGTTGTATTGTCTTTTCAGACTCATATTTTGTTTCAGAGAAGCACATTTTCCAGTCAAATGAGTGGAATATTAAGAAAATTGTCTTTTAGAAATTTTTGACCCCTTAACCCTAACTAGCAACATCCGAAGCTAGGGTTAGGGTTATATTCCCATTCAATGTAGACAGTTTTTGATGGCATGGCTGTGTTTTAGGGCTGAAAGGATACATAGGAATATAGTTCTTTCAATGTTTTCTAAACATTTTTTTCTGACCTATCTGGCTGTATACAGTGCTTTACCCCAAAAAGGAATAGTGTCTACACTGCCCTCCAAGGAAGAGTTTGAAAGAACCTGATTTAACTTTTAAACTCTTGCTATTGGCTTTGAAATCACAGGCGTACTAACAGATCAAGCCAAAATGTACTAGTTGTTTCTGACTTTTAGGACACTTAAGCCTAAACGTACATTCATTCAGCACTCCGTTCAACACGAAAGTTCCAATGAAAGAATACCTTTCAAGAATTAATTTGACCACTCCTGACACACTCTTTTGGGTTAGGCAGTGTTGTATTGTCTTTTCAGACTCATATTTTGTTTCAGAGAAGCACATTTTCCAGTCAAATGAGTGGAATATTAAGAAAATTGTCTTTTAGAAATTTTTGACCCCTTAACCCTAACTAGCAAAACCCGAAGCTAGGGTTAGGGTTATATTCCCATACAATGTAGACAGTTTTTGATGGCATGGCTGTGTTTTAGGGCTGAAAGGATACTTAGGAATATAGTTCTTTCAATGTTTTCTAAACATTTTTTTCTGACCTATGTGGCTGTATACAGTGCTTTACCCCAAACAGGAATGGTGTCTGAACTGCCCTCCAAGGAAAAGTTTGAAAGAACCTGATTTAACTTTTAAACTCTTGCTATGGGCTTTGAAATCACAGGCGTACTAACAGATCAAGCCAAAATGTACTAGTTGTTTCTGACTTTTAGGCCACTTAAGCCTAAACGTACATTCATTCAGCACTCCGTTCAACACGAAAGTTCAAATGAAAGAATACCTTTCAAGAATTAATTTGACAACTCCTGACACACTCTTTTGGGTTAGGCAGTGTTGTATTGTCTTTTCAGACTCATATTTTGATTCAGAGAAGCACATTTTCCAGTCAAATGAGTGGAATATTAAGAAAATTGTCTTTGAGAAATTTTTGACCCCTTAACCCTAATTAACAAAACCCGAAGCTAGGGTTAGGGTTATATTCCCATACAATGTAGACAGTTTTTGATGGCATGGCTGTGTTTTAGGGCTGAAAGGATGCTTAGGAATATAGTTCTTTCAATGTTTTCTAAACATTTTTTTCTGACCTATCTGGCCGTATACAGTGCTTTACCCCAATAAGGAATGGTGTCTGAACTGCCCTCCAAGGAAGAGTTTGAAAGAACCTGATTTAACTTTTAAACTCTTGCTATGGGCTTTGAAATCACAGGCGTACTAACAGATCAAGCCAAAATGTACTAGTTGTTTCGGACTTTTAGGCCACTTAAGCCTAAACGTACATTCATTCAGCACTCCGTTCAACACGAAAGTTCCAATGAAAGAATACCTTTCAAGAATTAATTTGACCACTCCTGACACACTCTTTTGGGTTAGGCAGTGTTGTATTGTCTTTTCAGACTCATATTTTGTTTCAGAGAAGCACATTTTCCAGTCAAATGAGTGGAATATTAAG
This sequence comes from Lepisosteus platostomus, assembly GCF_059453375.1. Taxonomy (NCBI): domain Eukaryota; kingdom Metazoa; phylum Chordata; class Actinopteri; order Semionotiformes; family Lepisosteidae; genus Lepisosteus; species Lepisosteus platostomus. The sequence continues at coordinate 21,332,280 of NC_142622.1, read as the reverse complement.
AAAATTGTCTTTTAGAAATTTTTGACCCCTTAACCCTAACTAGCAAAACCCGAAGCTAGGGTTAGGGTTATATTCCCATACAATGTAGACAGTTTTTGATGGCATGGCTGTGTTTTAGGGCTGAAAGGATGCTTAGGAATATAGTTCTTTCAATGTTTTCTAAACATTTTTTTCTGACCTATGTGGCTGTATACAGAGCTTTACCCCAAACAGGAATGGTGTCTGAACTGCCCTCCAAGGAAAAGTTTGAAAGAACCTGATTTAACTTTTAAACTCTTGCTATGGGCTTTGAAATCACAGGCGTACTAACAGATCAAGCCAAAATGTACTAGTTGTTTCTGACTTTTAGGCCACTTAAGCCTAAACGTACATTCATTCAGCACTCCGTTCAACACGAAAGTTCCAATGAAAGAATACCTTTCAAGAATTAATTTGACCACTCCTGACACACTCTTTTGGGTTAGGCAGTGTTGTATTGTCTTTTCAGACTCATATTTTGTTTCAGAGAAGCACATTTTCCAGTCAAATGAGTGGAATATTAAGAAAATTGTCTTTTAGAAATTTTTGACCCCTTAACCCTAACTAGCAAAACCCGAAGCTAGGGTTAGGGTTATATTCCCATACAATGTAGACAGTTTTTGATGGCATGGCTGTGTTTTAGGGCTGAAAGGATACTTAGGAATATAGTTCTTTCAATGTTTTCTAAGCATTTTTTTCTGACCTATGTGGCTGTATACAGTGCTTTACCCCAAACAGGAATGGTGTCTGAACTGCCCTCCAAGGAAAAGTTTGAAAGAACCTGATTTAACTTTTAAACTCTTGCTATGGGCTTTGAAATCACAGGCGTACTAACAGATTAAGCCAAAATGTACTAGTTGTTTCGGACTTTTAGGCCACTTAAGCCTAAACGTACATTCATTCAGCACTCCGTTCAACACGAAAGTTCCAATGAAAGAATACCTTTCAAGAATTAATTTGACCACTCCTGACACACTCTTTTGGGTTAGGCAGTGTTGTATTGTCTTTTCAGACTCATATTTTGATTCAGAGAAGCACATTTTCCAGTCAAATGAGTGGAATATTAAGAAAATTGTCTTTTAGAAATTTTTGACCCTTGAATCCTAACTAGCAAAACCCGAAGCTAGGGTTGGGGTTATATTCCCATACGTTGTAGACAGTTTTTGATGGCATGGCTGTGTTTTAGGGCTGAGAAGATACTTAGGAATATAGTTCTTTCAATGTTTTCTAAACATTTTTTTCTGACCTATGTGGCTGTATACAGTGCTTTACCCCAAAAAGGAATGGTGTCTGAACTGCCCTCCAAGGAAAAGTTTGAAAGAATCTGATTTAACTTTTAAACTATTGTATTGGGTTTGAAATCACAGGCATACTAACAGATCAAGCCAAAATGTACTAGTTGTTTCGGACTTTTAGGCCACTTAAGCCTAAACGTACATTCATTCAGCACTCCGTTCAACACGAAAGTTCCAATGAAAGAATACCTTTCAAGAATTAATTTGACCACTCCTGACACACTCTTTTGGGTTAGGCAGTGTTGTATTGTCTTTTCAGACTCATATTTTGATTCAGAGAAGCACATTTTCCAGTCAAATGAGTGGAATATTAAGAAAATTGTCTTTTAGAAATTTTTGACCCTTTAACCCTAACTAGCAAAACCCGAAGCTAGGGTTGGGGTTATATTCCCATACATTGTAGACAGTTTTTGATGGCATGGCTGTGTTTTAGGGCTGAGAAGATACTTAGGAATATAGTTCTTTCAATGTTTTCTAAACATTTTTTTCTGACCTATGTGGCTGTATACAGTGCTTTACCCCAAAAAGGAATGGTGTCTGAACTGCCCTCCAAGGAAAAGTTTGAAAGAATCTGATTTAACTTTTAAACTATTGTATTGGGTTTGAAATCACAGGCATACTAACAGATCAAGCCAAAATGTACTAGTTGTTTATGACTTTTAGGACACTTAAGCCTAAACGTACATTCATTCAGCACTCCGTTCAACACGAAAGTTCCAATGAAAGAATACCTTTCAAGAATTAATTTGACCACTCCTGACACACTCTTTTGGGATAGGCAGTGTTGTATTGTCTTTTCAGACTCATATTTTGATTCAGAGAAGCACAATTTCCATTCAAATGAGTTGAATATTAAGATAATTGTCTTTTAGAAATTTTTGACCCCCTAACCCTAACTAGCAAAATCTGAAGCTAGGGTTAGGGTTATATTCCCATACAATGTAGACAGTTTTTGATGGCATGGCTGTGTTTTAGGGCTGAAAGGATACTTAGGAATATAGTTCTTTCAATGTTTTCTAAACATTTTTTTCTGACCTATCTGGCCGTATACAGTGCTTTACCCCAATAAGGAATGGTGTCTGAACTGCCCTCCAAGGAAGAGTTTGAAAGAACCTGATTTAACTTTTAAACTCTTGCTATTGGCTTTGAAATCACAGGCGTACTAACAGATCAAGCCAAAATGTACTTGTTGTTTTGGACTTTTAGGCCACTTAAGCCTAAACGTACATTCATTCAGCACTCCGTTCAACACGAAAGTTCCAATGAAAGAATACCTTTCAAGAATTAATTTGACCACTCCTGACACACTCTTTTGGGTTAGGCAGTGTTGTATTGTCTTTTCAGACTCATATTTTGTTTCAGAGAAGCACATTTTCCAGTCAAATGAGTGGAATATTAAGAAAATTGTCTTTTAGAAATTTTTGACCCCTTAACCCTAACTAGCAAAACCCGAAGCTAGGGTTAGGGTTATATTCCCATACAATGTAGACAGTTTTTGATGGCATGGCTGTGTTTTAGGGCTGAAAGGATACTTAGGAATATAGTTCTTTCAATGTTTTCTAAACATTTTTTTCTGACCTATGTGGCTGTATACAGTGCTTTACCCCAAACAGGAATGGTGTCTGAACTGCCCTCCAAGGAAAAGTTTGAAAGAACCTGATTTAACTTTTAAACTCTTGCTATGGGCTTTGAAATCACAGGCGTACTAACAGATCAAGCCAAAATGTACTAGTTGTTTCGGACTTTTAGGCCACTTAAGCCTAAACGTACATTCATTCAGCACTCCGTTCAACACGAAAGTTCCAATGAAAGAATACCTTTCAAGAATTAATTTGACCACTCCTGACACACTCTTTTGAGTTAGGCAGTGTTGTATTGTCTTTTCAGACTCATATTTCGATTCAGAGAAGCACATTTTCCAGTCAAATGAGTGGAATATTAAGAAAATTGTCTTTTAGAAATTTTTGACCCTTGAACCCTAACTAGCAAAACCCGAAGCTAGGGTTAGGGTTATATTCCCATACAATGTAGACAGTTTTTGATGGCATGGCTGTGTTTTAGGGCTGAGAAGATACTTAGGAATATAGTTCTTTCAATGTTTTCTAAACATTTTTTTCTGACCTATGTGGCTGTATACAGTGCTTTACCCCAAAAAGTAATGGTGTCTGAACTGCCCTCCAAGGAAAAGTTTGAAAGAACCTGATTTAACTTTTAAACTATTGTATTGGGTTTGAAATCACAGGCATACTAACAGATCAAGCCAAAATGTACTAGTTGTTTCTGAATTTTAGGACACTTAAGCCTAAACGTACATTCATTCAGCACTCCGTTCAACACGAAAGTTCCAATGAAAGAATACCTTTCAAGAATTAATTTGACCACTCCTGACACACTCTTTTGGGTTAGGCAGTGTTGTATTGTCTTTTCAGACTCATATTTTGTTTCAGAGAAGCACATTTTCCAGTCAAATGAGTGGAATATTAAGAAAATTGTCTTTTAGAAATTTTTGACCCCTTAACCCTAACTAGCAACATCCGAAGCTAGGGTTAGGGTTATATTCCCATACAATGTAGACAGTTTTTGATGGCATGGCTGTGTTTTAGGGCTGAAAGGATACATAGGAATATAGTTCTTTCAATGTTTTCTAAACATTTTTTTCTGACCTATCTGGCTGTATACAGTGCTTTACCCCAAAAAGGAATAGTGTCTACACTGCCCTCCAAGGAAGAGTTTGAAAGAACCTGATTTAACTTTTAAACTCTTGCTATTGGCTTTGAAATCACAGGCGTACTAACAGATCAAGCCAAAATGTACTAGTTGTTTCTGACTTTTAGGACACTTAAGCCTAAACGTACATTCATTCAGCACTCCGTTCAACACGAAAGTTCCAATGAAAGAATACCTTTCAAGAATTAATTTGACCACTCCTGACACACTCTTTTGGGTTAGGCAGTGTTGTATTGTCTTTTCAGACTCATATTTTGTTTCAGAGAAGCACATTTTCCAGTCAAATGAGTGGAATATTAAGAAAATTGTCTTTTAGAAATTTTTGACCCCTTAACCCTAACTAGCAAAACCCGAAGCTAGGGTTAGGGTTATATTCCCATACAATGTAGACAGTTTTTGATGGCATGGCTGTGTTTTAGGGCTGAAAGGATACTTAGGAATATAGTTCTTTCAATGTTTTCTAAACATTTTTTTCTGACCTATGTGGCTGTATACAGTGCTTTACCCCAAACAGGAATGGTGTCTGAACTGCCCTCCAAGGAAAAGTTTGAAAGAACCTGATTTAACTTTTAAACTCTTGCTATGGGCTTTGAAATCACAGGCGTACTAACAGATCAAGCCAAAATGTACTAGTTGTTTCTGACTTTTAGGCCACTTAAGCCTAAACGTACATTCATTCAGCACTCCGTTCAACACGAAAGTTCAAATGAAAGAATACCTTTCAAGAATTAATTTGACAACTCCTGACACACTCTTTTGGGTTAGGCAGTGTTGTATTGTCTTTTCAGACTCATATTTTGATTCAGAGAAGCACATTTTCCAGTCAAATGAGTGGAATATTAAGAAAATTGTCTTTGAGAAATTTTTGACCCCTTAACCCTAATTAACAAAACCCGAAGCTAGGGTTAGGGTTATATTCCCATACAATGTAGACAGTTTTTGATGGCATGGCTGTGTTTTAGGGCTGAAAGGATGCTTAGGAATATAGTTCTTTCAATGTTTTCTAAACATTTTTTTCTGACCTATCTGGCCGTATACAGTGCTTTACCCCAATAAGGAATGGTGTCTGAACTGCCCTCCAAGGAAGAGTTTGAAAGAACCTGATTTAACTTTTAAACTCTTGCTATGGGCTTTGAAATAACAGGCGTACTAACAGATCAAGCCAAAATGTACTAGTTGTTTCGGACTTTTAGGCCACTTAAGCCTAAACGTACATTCATTCAGCACTCCGTTCAACACGAAAGTTCCAATGAAAGAATACCTTTCAAGAATTAATTTGACCACTCCTGACACACTCTTTTGGGTTAGGCAGTGTTGTATTGTCTTTTCAGACTCATATTTTGTTTCAGAGAAGCACATTTTCCAGTCAAATGAGTGGAATATTAAGAAAATTGTCTTTTAGAAATTTTTGACCCCTTAACCCTAACTAGCAAAACCCGAAGCTAGGGTTAGGGTTATATTCCCATACAATGTAGACAGTTTTTGATGGCATGGCTGTGTTTTAGGGCTGAAAGGATGCTTAGGAATATAGTTCTTTCAATGTTTTCTAAACATTTTTTTCTGACCTATGTGGCTGTATACAGAGCTTTACCCCAAACAGGAATGGTGTCTGAACTGCCCTCCAAGGAAAAGTTTGAAAGAACCTGATTTAACTTTTAAACTCTTGCTATGGGCTTTGAAATCACAGGCGTACTAACAGATCAAGCCAAAATGTACTAGTTGTTTCTGACTTTTAGGCCACTTAAGCCTAAACGTACATTCATTCAGCACTCCGTTCAACACGAAAGTTCCAATGAAAGAATACCTTTCAAGAATTAATTTGACCACTCCTGACACACTCTTTTGGGTTAGGCAGTGTTGTATTGTCTTTTCAGACTCATATTTTGTTTCAGAGAAGCACATTTTCCAGTCAAATGAGTGGAATATTAAGAAAATTGTCTTTTAGAAATTTTTGACCCCTTAACCCTAACTAGCAAAACCCGAAGCTAGGGTTAGGGTTATATTCCCATACAATGTAGACAGTTTTTGATGGCATGGCTGTGTTTTAGGGCTGAAAGGATACTTAGGAATATAGTTCTTTCAATGTTTTCTAAGCATTTTTTTCTGACCTATGTGGCTGTATACAGTGCTTTACCCCAAACAGGAATGGTGTCTGAACTGCCCTCCAAGGAAAAGTTTGAAAGAACCTGATTTAACTTTTAAACTCTTGCTATGGGCTTTGAAATCACAGGCGTACTAACAGATTAAGCCAAAATGTACTAGTTGTTTCGGACTTTTAGGCCACTTAAGCCTAAACGTACATTCATTCAGCACTCCGTTCAACACGAAAGTTCCAATGAAAGAATACCTTTCAAGAATTAATTTGACCACTCCTGACACACTCTTTTGGGTTAGGCAGTGTTGTATTGTCTTTTCAGACTCATATTTTGATTCAGAGAAGCACATTTTCCAGTCAAATGAGTGGAATATTAAGAAAATTGTCTTTTAGAAATTTTTGACCCTTGAATCCTAACTAGCAAAACCCGAAGCTAGGGTTGGGGTTATATTCCCATACGTTGTAGACAGTTTTTGATGGCATGGCTGTGTTTTAGGGCTGAGAAGATACTTAGGAATATAGTTCTTTCAATGTTTTCTAAACATTTTTTTCTGACCTATGTGGCTGTATACAGTGCTTTACCCCAAAAAGGAATGGTGTCTGAACTGCCCTCCAAGGAAAAGTTTGAAAGAATCTGATTTAACTTTTAAACTATTGTATTGGGTTTGAAATCACAGGCATACTAACAGATCAAGCCAAAATGTACTAGTTGTTTCGGACTTTTAGGCCACTTAAGCCTAAACGTACATTCATTCAGCACTCCGTTCAACACGAAAGTTCCAATGAAAGAATACCTTTCAAGAATTAATTTGACCACTCCTGACACACTCTTTTGGGTTAGGCAGTGTTGTATTGTCTTTTCAGACTCATATTTTGATTCAGAGAAGCACATTTTCCAGTCAAATGAGTGGAATATTAAGAAAATTGTCTTTTAGAAATTTTTGACCCTTTAACCCTAACTAGCAAAACCCGAAGCTAGGGTTGGGGTTATATTCCCATACATTGTAGACAGTTTTTGATGGCATGGCTGTGTTTTAGGGCTGAGAAGATACTTAGGAATATAGTTCTTTCAATGTTTTCTAAACATTTTTTTCTGACCTATGTGGCTGTATACAGTGCTTTACCCCAAAAAGGAATGGTGTCTGAACTGCCCTCCAAGGAAAAGTTTGAAAGAATCTGATTTAACTTTTAAACTATTGTATTGGGTTTGAAATCACAGGCATACTAACAGATCAAGCCAAAATGTACTAGTTGTTTATGACTTTTAGGACACTTAAGCCTAAACGTACATTCATTCAGCACTCCGTTCAACACGAAAGTTCCAATGAAAGAATACCTTTCAAGAATTAATTTGACCACTCCTGACACACTCTTTTGGGATAGGCAGTGTTGTATTGTCTTTTCAGACTCATATTTTGATTCAGAGAAGCACAATTTCCATTCAAATGAGTTGAATATTAAGATAATTGTCTTTTAGAAATTTTTGACCCCCTAACCCTAACTAGCAAAATCTGAAGCTAGGGTTAGGGTTATATTCCCATACAATGTAGACAGTTTTTGATGGCATGGCTGTGTTTTAGGGCTGAAAGGATACTTAGGAATATAGTTCTTTCAATGTTTTCTAAACATTTTTTTCTGACCTATCTGGCCGTATACAGTGCTTTACCCCAATAAGGAATGGTGTCTGAACTGCCCTCCAAGGAAGAGTTTGAAAGAACCTGATTTAACTTTTAAACTCTTGCTATTGGCTTTGAAATCACAGGCGTACTAACAGATCAAGCCAAAATGTACTAGTTGTTTCTGACTTTTAGGACACTTAAGCCTAAACGTACATTCATTCAGCACTCCGTTCAACACGAAAGTTCCAATGAAAGAATACCTTTCAAGAATTAATTTGACCACTCCTGACACACTCTTTTGGGTTAGGCAGTGTTGTATTGTCTTTTCAGACTCATATTTTGTTTCAGAGAAGCACATTTTCCAGTCAAATGAGTGGAATATTAAGAAAATTGTCTTTTAGAAATTTTTGACCCCTTAACCCTAACTAGCAAAACCCGAAGCTAGGGTTAGGGTTATATTCCCATACAATGTAGACAGTTTTTGATGGCATGGCTGTGTTTTAGGGCTGAAAGGATACTTAGGAATATAGTTCTTTCAATGTTTTCTAAACATTTTTTTCTGACCTATGTGGCTGTATACAGTGCTTTACCCCAAACAGGAATGGTGTCTGAACTGCCCTCCAAGGAAAAGTTTGAAAGAACCTGATTTAACTTTTAAACTCTTGCTATGGGCTTTGAAATCACAGGCGTACTAACAGATCAAGCCAAAATGTACTAGTTGTTTCTGACTTTTAGGCCACTTAAGCCTAAACGTACATTCATTCAGCACTCCGTTCAACACGAAAGTTCAAATGAAAGAATACCTTTCAAGAATTAATTTGACAACTCCTGACACACTCTTTTGGGTTAGGCAGTGTTGTATTGTCTTTTCAGACTCATATTTTGATTCAGAGAAGCACATTTTCCAGTCAAATGAGTGGAATATTAAGAAAATTGTCTTTGAGAAATTTTTGACCCCTTAACCCTAATTAACAAAACCCGAAGCTAGGGTTAGGGTTATATTCCCATACAATGTAGACAGTTTTTGATGGCATGGCTGTGTTTTAGGGCTGAAAGGATGCTTAGGAATATAGTTCTTTCAATGTTTTCTAAACATTTTTTTCTGACCTATCTGGCCGTATACAGTGCTTTACCCCAATAAGGAATGGTGTCTGAACTGCCCTCCAAGGAAGAGTTTGAAAGAACCTGATTTAACTTTTAAACTCTTGCTATGGGCTTTGAAATCACAGGCGTACTAACAGATCAAGCCAAAATGTACTAGTTGTTTCGGACTTTTAGGCCACTTAAGCCTAAACGTACATTCATTCAGCACTCCGTTCAACACGAAAGTTCCAATGAAAGAATACCTTTCAAGAATTAATTTGACCACTCCTGACACACTCTTTTGGGTTAGGCAGTGTTGTATTGTCTTTTCAGACTCATATTTTGTTTCAGAGAAGCACATTTTCCAGTCAAATGAGTGGAATATTAAGAAAATTGTCTTTTAGAAATTTTTGACCCCTTAACCCTAACTAGCAAAACCCGAAGCTAGGGTTAGGGTTATATTCCCATACAATGTAGACAGTTTTTGATGGCATGGCTGTGTTTTAGGGCTGAAAGGATGCTTAGGAATATAGTTCTTTCAATGTTTTCTAAACATTTTTTTCTGACCTATGTGGCTGTATACAGAGCTTTACCCCAAACAGGAATGGTGTCTGAACTGCCCTCCAAGGAAAAGTTTGAAAGAACCTGATTTAACTTTTAAACTCTTGCTATGGGCTTTGAAATCACAGGCGTACTAACAGATCAAGCCAAAATGTACTAGTTGTTTCTGACTTTTAGGCCACTTAAGCCTAAACGTACATTCATTCAGCACTCCGTTCAACACGAAAGTTCCAATGAAAGAATACCTTTCAAGAATTAATTTGACCACTCCTGACACACTCTTTTGGGTTAGGCAGTGTTGTATTGTCTTTTCAGACTCATATTTTGTTTCAGAGAAGCACATTTTCCAGTCAAATGAGTGGAATATTAAGAAAATTGTCTTTTAGAAATTTTTGACCCCTTAACCCTAACTAGCAAAACCCGAAGCTAGGGTTAGGGTTATATTCCCATACAATGTAGACAGTTTTTGATGGCATGGCTGTGTTTTAGGGCTGAAAGGATACTTAGGAATATAGTTCTTTCAATGTTTTCTAAGCATTTTTTTCTGACCTATGTGGCTGTATACAGTGCTTTACCCCAAACAGGAATGGTGTCTGAACTGCCCTCCAAGGAAAAGTTTGAAAGAACCTGATTTAACTTTTAAACTCTTGCTATGGGCTTTGAAATCACAGGCGTACTAACAGATTAAGCCAAAATGTACTAGTTGTTTCGGACTTTTAGGCCACTTAAGCCTAAACGTACATTCATTCAGCACTCCGTTCAACACGAAAGTTCCAATGAAAGAATACCTTTCAAGAATTAATTTGACCACTCCTGACACACTCTTTTGGGTTAGGCAGTGTTGTATTGTCTTTTCAGACTCATATTTTGATTCAGAGAAGCACATTTTCCAGTCAAATGAGTGGAATATTAAGAAAATTGTCTTTTAGAAATTTTTGACCCTTGAATCCTAACTAGCAAAACCCGAAGCTAGGGTTGGGGTTATATTCCCATACGTTGTAGACAGTTTTTGATGGCATGGCTGTGTTTTAGGGCTGAGAAGATACTTAGGAATATAGTTCTTTCAATGTTTTCTAAACATTTTTTTCTGACCTATGTGGCTGTATACAGTGCTTTACCCCAAAAAGGAATGGTGTCTGAACTGCCCTCCAAGGAAAAGTTTGAAAGAATCTGATTTAACTTTTAAACTATTGTATTGGGTTTGAAATCACAGGCATACTAACAGATCAAGCCAAAATGTACTAGTTGTTTCGGACTTTTAGGCCACTTAAGCCTAAACGTACATTCATTCAGCACTCCGTTCAACACGAAAGTTCCAATGAAAGAATACCTTTCAAGAATTAATTTGACCACTCCTGACACACTCTTTTGGGTTAGGCAGTGTTGTATTGTCTTTTCAGACTCATATTTTGATTCAGAGAAGCACATTTTCCAGTCAAATGAGTGGAATATTAAGAAAATTGTCTTTTAGAAATTTTTGACCCTTTAACCCTAACTAGCAAAACCCGAAGCTAGGGTTGGGGTTATATTCCCATACATTGTAGACAGTTTTTGATGGCATGGCTGTGTTTTAGGGCTGAGAAGATACTTAGGAATATAGTTCTTTCAATGTTTTCTAAACATTTTTTTCTGACCTATGTGGCTGTATACAGTGCTTTACCCCAAAAAGGAATGGTGTCTGAACTGCCCTCCAAGGAAAAGTTTGAAAGAATCTGATTTAACTTTTAAACTATTGTATTGGGTTTGAAATCACAGGCATACTAACAGATCAAGCCAAAATGTACTAGTTGTTTATGACTTTTAGGACACTTAAGCCTAAACGTACATTCATTCAGCACTCCGTTCAACACGAAAGTTCCAATGAAAGAATACCTTTCAAGAATTAATTTGACCACTCCTGACACACTCTTTTGGGATAGGCAGTGTTGTATTGTCTTTTCAGACTCATATTTTGATTCAGAGAAGCACAATTTCCATTCAAATGAGTTGAATATTAAGATAATTGTCTTTTAGAAATTTTTGACCCCCTAACCCTAACTAGCAAAATCTGAAGCTAGGGTTAGGGTTATATTCCCATACAATGTAGACAGTTTTTGATGGCATGGCTGTGTTTTAGGGCTGAAAGGATACTTAGGAATATAGTTCTTTCAATGTTTTCTAAACATTTTTTTCTGACCTATCTGGCCGTATACAGTGCTTTACCCCAATAAGGAATGGTGTCTGAACTGCCCTCCAAGGAAGAGTTTGAAAGAACCTGATTTAACTTTTAAACTCTTGCTATTGGCTTTGAAATCACAGGCGTACTAACAGATCAAGCCAAAATGTACTTGTTGTTTTGGACTTTTAGGCCACTTAAGCCTAAACGTACATTCATTCAGCACTCCGTTCAACACGAAAGTTCCAATGAAAGAATACCTTTCAAGAATTAATTTGACCACTCCTGACACACTCTTTTGGGTTAGGCAGTGTTGTATTGTCTTTTCAGACTCATATTTTGTTTCAGAGAAGCACATTTTCCAGTCAAATGAGTGGAATATTAAGAAAATTGTCTTTTAGAAATTTTTTGACCCCTTAACCCTAACTAGCAAAATCCGAAGCTAGGGTTAGGGTTATATTCCCATACAATGTAGACAGTTTTTGATGCCATGGCTGTGTTTTAGGGCTGAAAGGATAATTAGGAATATAGTTCTTTCAATGTTTTCTAAACATTTTTTTTCTGACCTATCTGGCTGTATACAGTGCTTTACCCCAAAAAGGAATAGTGTCTGAACTGCCCTCCAAGGAAGAGTTTGAAAGAACCTGATTTAACTTTTAAACTCTTGCTATGGGCTTTGAAATCACAGGAATACTAACAGATCAAGCCAAAATGTACTTGTTGTTTCGTAGTTTTAGGCCACTTAAGCCTAAACGTACATTCATTCAGCACTCCGTTCAACACGAAAGTTCCAATGAAAGAATACCTTTCAAGAATTAATTTGACCACTCCTGACACACTCTTTTGAGTAAGGCAGTGTTGTATTGTCTTTTCAGACTCATATTTCGATTCAGAGAAGCACATTTTCCAGTCAAATGAGTGGAATATTAAGAAAATTGTCTTTTAGAAATCTTTGACCCTTTAACCCTAACTAGCAAAACCCGAAGCTAGGGTTAGGGTTATATTCCCATACAATGTAGACAGTTTTTGATGGCATGGCTGTGTTTTAGGGCTGAGAAGATACTTAGGAATATAGTTCTTTCAATGTTTTCTAAACATTTTTTTCTGACCTATGTGGCTGTATACAGTGCTTTACCCCAAAAAGGAATGGTGTCTGAACTGCCCTCCAAGGAAAAGTTTGAAAGAACCTGATTTAACTTTTAAACTATTGTATTGGGTTTGAAATCACAGGCATACTAACAGATCAAGCCAAAATTTACTAGTTGTTTCTGACTTTTAGGACACTTAAGCCTAAACGTACATTCATTCAGCACTCCGTTCAACACGAAAGTTCCAATGAAAGAATACTTTTCAAGAATTAATTTGACCACTCCTGACACACTCTTTTGGGTTAGGCACTGTTGTATTGTCTTTTCAGACTTTTAAACTTTTGTATTGGGTTTGAAATCACAGGCATACTAACAGATCAAGCCAAAATGTACTAGTTGTTTCTGACTTTTAGGACACTTAAGACTAAACGTACATTCATTCAGCACTCCGTTCAACACGAAAGTTCCAATGAAAGAATACCTTTCAAGAATTAATTTGACCACTCCTGACACACTCTTTTGGGTTAGGCAGTGTTGTATTGTCTTTTCAGACTCATATTTTGTTTCAGAGAAGCACATTTTCCAGTCAAATGAGTGGAATATTAAGAAAATTGTCTTTTAGAAATTTATGACCCCTTAACCCTAACTAGCAAAATCCGAAGCTAGGGTTAGGGTTATATTCCCATACAATGTAGACAGTTTTTGATGGCATGGCTGTGTTTTAGGGCTGAAAGGATACTTAGGAATATAGTTCTTTCAATGTTTTCTAAACATTTTTTTCTGACCTATGTGGCTGTATACAGTGCTTTACCCCAAACAGGAATGGTGTCTGAACTGCCCTCCAAGCAAGAGTTTGAAAGAACCTGATTTAACTTTTAAACTCTTGCTATGGGCTTTGAAATCACAGGCATACTAACAGATCAAGCCAAAATGTACTTGTTGTTTCGTAGTTTTAGGCCACTTAAGCCTAAACGTACATTCATTCAGCACTCCGTTCAACACGAAAGTTCCAATGAAAGAATACCTTTCAAGAACTAATTTGAACACTCCTGACACACTCTTTTGGGTTAGGCAGTGTTGTATTGTCTTTTCAGACTCATATTTTGTTTCAGAGAAGCACATTTTCCAGTCAAATGAGTGGAATATTAAGAAAATTGTCTTTTAGAAATTTTTGACCCCTTAACCCTAACTAGCAAAATCCGAAGCTAGGGTTAGGGTTATATTCCCATACAATGTAGACAGTTTTTGATGCCATGGCTGTGTTTTAGGGCTGAAAGGATAATTAGGAATATAGTTCTTTCAATGTTTTCTAAACATTTTTTTCTGACCTATGTGGCTGTATACAGTGCTTTACCCCAAAAAGGAATGGTGTCTGAACTGCCCTCCAAGGAAAAGTTTGAAAGAACCTGATTTAACTTTTAAACTGTTGTATTGGGTTTGAAATCACAGGCATACTAACAGATCAAGCCAAAATGTACTAGTTGTTTCGGACTTTTAGGCCACTTAAGCCTAAACGTACATTCATTCAGCACTCCGTTCAACACGAAAGTTCCAATGAAAGAATACCTTTCAAGAATTAATTTGACCACTCCTGACACACTCTTTTGGGTTAGGCAGTGTTGAATTGTCTTTTCAGACTTTTAAACTTTTGTATTGGGTTTGAAATCACAGGCATACTAACAGATCAAGCCAAAATGTACTAGTTGTTTCTGACTATTAGGACACTTAAGCCTAAACGTACATTCATTCAGCACTCCGTTCAACACGAAAGTTCCAATGAAAGAATACCTTTCAAGAATTAATTTGACCACTCCTGACACACTCTTTTGGGTTAGGCAGTGTTGTATTGTCTTTTCAGACTCATATTTTGTTTCAGAGAAGCACATTTTCCAGTCAAATGAGTGGAATATTAAGAAAATTGTCTTTTAGAAATTTTTGACCCCTTAACCCTAACTAGCAAAATCCGAAGCTAGGGTTAGGGTTATATTCCCATACAATGTAGACAGTTTTTGATGGCATGGCTGTGTTTTAGGGCTGAAAGGATACTTAGGAATATAGTTCTTTCAATGTTTTTTAAACATTTTTTTTCTGACCTATCTGGCTGTATACAGTGCTTTACCCCAAAAAGGAATAGTGTCTGAACTGCCCTCCAAGGAAGAGTTTGAAAGAACCTGATTTAACTTTTAAACTCTTGCCATTGGCTTTGAAATCACAGGCGTACTAACAGATCAAGCCAAAATGTTCTAGTTGTTTCGGACTTTTAGGCCACTTAAGCCTAAACGTACATTCATTCAGCACTCCGTTCAACACGAAAGTTCCAATGAAAGAATACCTTTCAAGAATTAATTTGACCACTCCTGACACACTCTTTTGGTTTAGGCAGTGTTGTATTGTCTTTTCAGACTCATTTTTTGATTCAGAGAAGCACATTTTCCAGTCAAATGAGTGGAATATTAAGAAAATTGTCTTTTAGAAATTTTTGACCCCTTAACCCTAACTAGCAAAACCCGAAGCTAGGGTTAGGGTTATATTCCCATACAATGTAGACAGTTTTTGATGGCATGGCTGTGTTTTAGGGCTGAAAGGATACTTAGGAATATAGTTCTTTCAATGTTTTCTAAACATTTTTTTCTGACCAATCTGGCTGTATACAGTTCTTTACCCCAAAAAGGAATGGTGTCTGAACTGCCCTCCAAGGAAAAGTTTGAAAGAACCTGATTTAACTTTTAAACTCTTGCTATGGGCTTTGAAATCACAGGCGTACTAACAGATCAAGCCAAAATGTACTGGTTGTTTCGGACTTTTAGGTCAGTTACGCCTAAACGTACATTCATTCAGCACTCCGTTCAACACGAAAGTTCCAATGAAAGAATACCTTTCAAGAATTAATTTGACCAAACCTGACACACTCTTTTGAGTTAGGCAGTGTTGTATTGTCTTTTCAGACTCATATTTCGATTCAGAGAAGCACATTTTCCAGTCAAATGAGTGGAATATTAAGAAAATTGTCTTTTAGAAATTTTTGACCCTTTAACCCTAACTAGCAAAACCCGAAGCTAGGGTTAGGGTTATATTCCCATACAATGTAGACAGTTTTTGATGGCATGGCTGTGTTTTAGGGCTGAGAAGATACTTAGGAATATAGTTCTTTCAATGTTTTCTAAACATTTTTTTCTGACCTATGTGGCTGTATACAGTGCTTTACCCCAAAAAGGAATGGTGTCTGAACTGCCCTCCAAGGAAAAGTTTGAAAGAACCTGATTTAACTTTTAAACTATTGTATTGGGTTTGAAATCACAGGCATACTAACAGATCAAGCCAAAATTTACTAGTTGTTTTTGACTTTTAGGACACTTAAGCCTAAACGTACATTCATTCAGCACTCCGTTCAACACGAAAGTTCCAATGAAAGAATACATTTCAAGAATTAATTTGACCACTCCTGACACACTCTTTTGGGTTAGGCAGTGTTGTATTGTCTTTTCAGACTTTTCAACTTTTGTATTGGGTTTGAAATCACAGGCATACTAACAGATCAAGCCAAAATGTACTAGTTGTTTCTGACTTTTAGGACACTTAAGACTAAACGTACATTCATTCAGCACTCCGTTCAACACGAAAGTTCCAATGAAAGAATACCTTTCAAAAATTAATTTGACCACTCCTGACACACTCTTTTGGGTTAGGCAGTGTTGTATTGTCTTTTCAGACTCATATTTTGATTCAGAGAAGCACATTTTCCAGTTAGATGAGTGGAATATTAAGAAAATTGTCTTTGAGAAATTTTTGACCCCTTAACCCTAATTAGCAAAACCCGAAGCTAGGGTTAGGGTTATATTCCCATACAATGTAGACAGTTCTTGATGGCATGGCTGTGTTTTAGGGCTGAAAGGATACTTAGGAATATAGTTCTTTCAATGTTTTCTAAACATTTTTTTCTGACCTATGTGGCTGTATACAGTGCTTTACCCCAAACAGGAATGGTGTCTGAACTGCCCTCCAAGGAAAAGTTTGAAAGAACCTGATTTAACTTTTAAACTGTTGTATTGGGTTTGAAATCACAGGCATACTAACAGATCAAGCCAAAATGTACTAGTTGTTTCGGACTTTTAGGCCACTTAAGCCTAAACGTACATTCATTCAGCACTCCGTTCAACACGAAAGTTCCAATGAAAGAATACCTTTCAAGAATTAATTTGACCACTCCTGACACACTCTTTTGGGTTAGGCAGTGTTGAATTGTCTTTTCAGACTTTTAAACTTTTGTATTGGGTTTGAAATCACAGGCATACTAACAGATCAAGCCAAAATGTACTAGTTGTTTCTGACTATTAGGACACTTAAGCCTAAACGTACATTCATTCAGCACTCCGTTCAACACGAAAGTTCCAATGAAAGAATACCTTTCAAGAATTAATTTGACCACTCCTGACACACTCTTTTGGGTTAGGCAGTGTTGTATTGTCTTTTCAGACTCATATTTTGTTTCAGAGAAGCACATTTTCCAGTCAAATGAGTGGAATATTAAGAAAATTGTCTTTTAGAAATTTTTGACCCCTTAACCCTAACTAGCAAAATCCGAAGCTAGGGTTAGGGTTATATTCCCATACAATGTAGACAGTTTTTGATGGCATGGCTGTGTTTTAGGGCTGAAAGGATACTTAGGAATATAGTTCTTTCAATGTTTTTTAAACATTTTTTTTCTGACCTATCTGGCTGTATACAGTGCTTTACCCCAAAAAGGAATAGTGTCTGAACTGCCCTCCAAGGAAGAGTTTCAAAGAACCTGATTTAACTTTTAAACTCTTGCCATTGGCTTTGAAATCACAGGCGTACTAACAGATCAAGCCAAAATGTTCTAGTTGTTTCGGACTTTTAGGCCACTTAAGCCTAAACGTACATTCATTCAGCACTCCGTTCAACACGAAAGTTCCAATGAAAGAATACCTTTCAAGAATTAATTTGACCACTCCTGACACACTCTTTTGGTTTAGGCAGTGTTGTATTGTCTTTTCAGACTCATTTTCTGATTCAGAGAAGCACATTTTCCAGTCAAATGAGTGGAATATTAAGAAAATTGTCTTTTAGAAATTTTTGACCCCTTAACCCTAACTAGCAAAACCCGAAGCTAGGGTTAGGGTTATATTCCCATACAATGTAGACAGTTTTTGATGGCATGGCTGTGTTTTAGGGCTGAAAGGATACTTAGGAATATAGTTCTTTCAATGTTTTCTAAACATTTTTTTCTGACCAATCTGGCTGTATACAGTTCTTTACCCCAAAAAGGAATGGTGTCTGAACTGCCCTCCAAGGAAAAGTTTGAAAGAACCTGATTTAACTTTTAAACTCTTGCTATGGGCTTTGAAATCACAGGCGTACTAACAGATCAAGCCAAAATGTACTGGTTGTTTCGGACTTTTAGGCCAGTTACGCCTAAACGTACATTCATTCAGCACTCCGTTCAACACGAAAGTTCCAATGAAAGAATACCTTTCAAGAATTAATTTGACCAAACCTGACACACTCTTTTGAGTTAGGCAGTGTTGTATTGTCTTTTCAGACTCATATTTCGATTCAGAGAAGCACATTTTCCAGTCAAATGAGTGGAATATTAAGAAAATTGTCTTTTAGAAATTTTTGACCCTTTAACCCTAACTAGCAAAACCCGAAGCTAGGGTTAGGGTTATATTCCCATACAATGTAGACAGTTTTTGATGGCATGGCTGTGTTTTAGGGCTGAGAAGATACTTAGGAATATAGTTCTTTCAATGTTTTCTAAACATTTTTTTCTGACCTATGTGGCTGTATACAGTGCTTTACACCAAAAAGGAATGGTGTCTGAACTGCCCTCCAAGGAAAAGTTTGAAAGAACCTGATTTAACTTTTAAACTATTGTATTGGGTTTGAAATCACAGGCATACTAACAGATCAAGCCAAAATGTACTAGTTGTTTCTGACTTTTAGGACACTTAAGCCTAAACGTACATTCATTCAGCACTCCGTTCAACACGAAAGTTCCAATGAAAGAATACATTTCAAGAATTAATTTGACCACTCCTGACACACTCTTTTGGGTTAGGCAGTGTTGTATTGTCTTTTCAGACTTTTCAACTTTTGTATTGGGTTTGAAATCACAGGCATACTAACAGATCAAGCCAAAATGTACTAGTTGTTTCTGACTTTTAGGACACTTAAGACTAAACGTACATTCATTCAGCACTCCGTTCAACACGAAAGTTCCAATGAAAGAATACCTTTCAAAAATTAATTTGACCACTCCTGACACACTCTTTTGGGTTAGGCAGTGTTGTATTGTCTTTTCAGACTCATATTTTGATTCAGAGAAGCACATTTTCCAGTTAGATGAGTGGAATATTAAGAAAATTGTCTTTGAGAAATTTTTGACCCCTTAACCCTAATTAGCAAAACCCGAAGCTAGGGTTAGGGTTATATTCCCATACAATGTAGACAGTTCTTGATGGCATGGCTGTGTTTTAGGGCTGAAAGGATACTTAGGAATATAGTTCTTTCAATGTTTTCTAAACATTTTTTTCTGACCTATGTGGCTGTATACAGTGCTTTACCCCAAACAGGAATGGTGTCTGAACTGCCCTCCAAGGAAAAGTTTGAAAGAACCTGATTTAACTTTTAAACTCTTGCTATGGGCTATGAAATCACAGGCGTACTAACAGATCAAGCCAAAATGTACTAGTTGTTTCGGACTTTTAGGCCAGTTAAGCCTAAACGTACATTCATTCAGCACTCCGTTCAACACGAAAGTTCCAATGAAAGAATACCTTTCAAGAATTAATTTGACCACTCCTGACACACTCTTTTGAGTTAGGCAGTGTTGTATTGTCTTTTCAGACTCATATTTCGATTCAGAGAAGCACAATTTCCAGTCAAATGAGTGGAATATTAAGAAAATTGTCTTTTAGAAATTTTTTGACCCCTTAACCCTAACTAGCAAAATCCGAAGCTAGGGTTAGGGTTATATTCCCATACAATGTAGACAGTTTTTGATGGCATGGCTGTGTTTTAGGGCTGAAAGGATACTTAGGAATATAGTTCTTTCAATGTTTTCTAAACATTTTTTTCTGACCTATCTGGCTGTATACAGTGCTTTACCCCAAAAAGGAATAGTGTCTGAACTGCCCTCCAAGGAAGAGTTTGAAAGAACCTGATTTAACTTTTAAACTCTTGCTATTGGTTTTGAAATCACAGGCGTACTAACAGATCAAGCCAAAATGTACTAGTTGTTTCGGACTTTTAGGCCACTTAAGCCTAAACGTACATTCATTCAGCACTCCGTTCAACACGAAAGTTCCAATGAAAGAATACCTTTCAAGAATTAATTTGACCACTCCTGACACACTCTTTTGGGTTAGGCAGTGTTGTATTGTCTTTTCAGACTCATATTTTGATTCAGAGAAGCACATTTTCCAGTCAAATGAGTGGAATATTAAGAAAATTGTCTTTGAGAAATTTTTGACCCCTTAACCCTAATTAGCAAAACCCGAAGCTAGGGTTAGGGTTATATTCCCATACAATGTAGACAGTTTTTGATGGCATGGCTGTGTTTTAGGGCTGAAAGGATACTTAGGAATATAGTTCTTTCAATGTTTTCTAAACATTTATTTCTGACCTATGTGGCTGTATACAGTGCTTTACCCCAAACAGGAATGGTGTCTGAACTGCCCTCCAAGGAAAAGTTTGAAAGAACCTGATTTAACTTTTAAACTCTTGCTATGGGCTTTGAAATCACAGGCGTACTAACAGATCAAGCCAAAATGTACTAGTTGTTTCGGACTTTTAGGCCACTTAAGCCTAAACGTACATTCATTCAGCACTCCGTTCAACACGAAAGTTCCAATGAAAGAATACCTTTCAAGAATTAATTTGACCACTCCTGACACACTCTTTTGAGTTAGGCAGTGTTGTATTGTCTTTTCAGACTCATATTTCGATTCAGAGAAGCACATTTTCCAGTCAAATGAGTGGAATATTAAGAAAATTGTCTTTTAGAAATTTTTGACCCTCTAACCCTAATTAGCAAAACCCGATGCTAGGGTTAGGGTTATATTCCCATACAATGTAGACAGTTTTTGATGGCATGGCTGTGTTTTAGGGCTGAAAGGATACTTAGGAATATAGTTCTTTCAATGTTTTCTAAACATTTTTTTCTGACCGATGTGGCTGTATACAGATGCAGCCATTCAAAATGGGTGAGGTATTTCGCGGCATACCGCGACACGCCCACCGGGGTATCACGCGGTTCACGTGTGTCACGTGACTAACTATCCGGCGTCGCCTTGTAAAACCGCCAGGGGGAGCTTAACCTCTCATGTACAGCATTCGAGCCTTTAATTTTGAACTGTGTATTACAGCATGTTAATCATCAGTCATTAAAATGTTGGTATATTTTATGAAAGCAAGATTGCTCAGTTGGACAAAAGTACACAACCTAACTTTATCAGAAATATTTATGCATCAAAGCCTTTACTGAAGATATTACTAATTGTATTAATAATGGATGACTTTGGACAAGCTGTATACTCAAAGTATAATTTCTTTAGCACATTTGTACAAGCACTTGGAATCTGTCCAAGCCATACTTTGTCAGGCATTTCGTTTTACTTCAACGGGCATAAAAACTTCCTTGCTTTTAACAGGGCGTTTCATAATTTCTAACTACGAAAATGATTTAAAATGCGACACCTATCATGAAAAGAAAAAAATACACACCAGTATTCCATTTCTCCCTAAACATTGTAAGCTTCGAAGTCTTTAACTAACGTGATACCGGAGTCAACAAGCATACTTTTAGAATTTGATTTAAAGGGAATATAATATGGAATCGCGTATCTCAAGAATTTAATAATGGTATGATTATATCCGTGTACTGCGGGAGGGCTGTTTCGCCTGCCTGCTTATGCGAGCTGTCTTGTAGCCTACTGGTCTAGTTGCGTGACTACCAACTGGCAGGTTGTGTGTTCGAATCCAGCTGGTGCTGGACCTTTCAGTTTTATTTATTTATTTTTTAATCGCGTAACATAAACATATTACCGTATGCAAACTGTACTGTATACAATATGTATATGTATATTTAATGTCTTAACTGTGCCCGTTTAAGTATTGAATATTCATATCTAATTTTACCACTGAAGGGAAATCTTAACATAAACATACAGTATATGGCTGGTCTCGGTACTTTAAAGAAAAAAATACACACCAGTATTCCATTTCTCCTTAAACATTGTAAGCTTCGAATGAAACCACTAAATAAAGACATAAATATAGAAATCTTAAGATTTGTTTTATTTAATGTTGGTAGCAGGATGAACTGTCAGAGTGTATATTTTGTCGCAAAGTTGCTACAAGATGTTAACAGTGAAAAAGGTATTTAGAAATGAGTTATTTCAAGATGAAAAAGAAAACATACACGAAACATGGTTTCATTATGACCAGAATCGGTCTTGAGATATTTTTAACTTGATTTACAGTATTTGAGAGGTATGTCTTAACACCGATACTACAGTGCTTAAGTACTGCTCACGTATATGTTTCTAGGTTTATATTATGCATTTCATACGGTCAAATTACTTTTGAGCAACTAATAAGAAGCGCGAAACGGTATGCGTTTTAGTTTCGTTTTGTGCTGGAACCCGTGGATTGATTAGAGATATCAAGTACATACAAGTCATTTTTTAAATGTTGTAGTTCGTCTTGAAAAAATGTTACGAGTACATCATCTATCAACAATTACACAGGTTCTGTTTCCATATTGCGGATTTTGGTTAGGTACAGTATTATCAAATCCAGTGGCGCTGTGTGTTACTTTACTGATTCCCAATCTGTGATTGAAACCTGTAAAACCGGTTTAATTCGTCACAGCCAGCACTCTTCAGGTGTGAGGGTCTTCTGCTCAGAATGAAACGCTAAAATGTTTGTGTATATTCTAATGGTAGTGGGGGCAGGGTGTGTGGGAACAGGTTTGTTCTTCACACCTGAAACATTTTCTCTGAAAGGATTTTCTTAGCAGTTTAACCGATCTTGTTACAGCATGTTACAGTTTACTATTATTAACCATATTAATTTTAAGTGCTTAATGTAAAATCTTGTAAAAATATATTTTCATTGTTCAAATATACATTAAGTCTGACTATCATATAATAAGTTAAATACAAAACTAAAGAAAAAATAGGGTTAAATATAATTCAAAATATTTTGCTAACAATGTTAACTGTTTATGAATAATAAAATGTATTAACTAAGGAGTAGGATGGCACAGTTGTTAGCATGTTTTTTGTTTTGTTTCTTTTTCATAAATACAACAGTAGTACCTGATGTCTCAGCGCCTTTCAAAATTAAATTATGCATGCAAACCTGTGAACTAGAAAGATAACTAAGATATCCATCCATTTATAATGGTGGCAAAGTGGTTAGCATTGCTATCTTGGAGCACTGGGGTCCTAGATTCAATTCCTGCCATCCTGTGTGTGTGGGGTTTGCATGTTCTCTCTGGGTTACATGGTTTTTCTCCGTATGTGTGATATGACTCCCTCTTGCACTCCAAAACATACTGGTAAGTTAATTGGTTTATGGGAAAACTGGCCCTGGTGTGTGTGTGTTTGTGTCTGTCTGTCCTGTGATGGACTGGCGCTATGTCCAGGGTGTATTCTGCCTTGTGTCCGTTGCTTACTGGGATAGGCTCCAAATCCTCAGTACTGGATAAAGAGATTAGAAATAGATGGACTATACACAGTGTTAGAAACCCACTATGAAATGGCAGCATCTCACTGAGAATAAAATATTTTATAGTGCTGGCCTTTCCACCTCTCTTGCACATCAGTATCCATACCTAGTTATTTAAACAAATTACCTCTAATTATAAACATCTTAATATGCTGGCTCTGTGGATCCGCATCAGCTATGTTTGCCCATTCCTTCAATTCATGTGCATCCAACACAAAGTTCAATACTAGTAACTGCACAAAATCTAAAATACAATCCTCATTTCAGTATCTATGTAAACATATAGTCTGTTAATTTCATCATCTTCATCAAAAGTATGCCTAACCCCATTAGGAAGTGTTCTTGTTATCAGTGTATTCCTTAGCTTTCCCAAAATTATCTTTTTCTTACCAACATCTCTAGTCTTTTATCCTGCAATAACTCAGCCAACACTTAAATCCCCAAAAGCTGCTTGTGTTCATTTCTTTAAATCACAAATATCATGTGTAAATACTGGACATTTAATACTCTGCATTGTGGGATAATAGTTTATTTTAAAGGGAACTAGAGAAACTAAGAACTAGAGAAATTAAGAAAGGCTTTTTTTTCCTAGAATTAATAAATGCACATCCTGTTCACTGGGGAAATTAAATCCACACTGAGCAATCTTCAATATGTTCAGAATATGACAGCGAGAATCCTATCAGGGATGCATTACACCTGTTTTCAAGTCCTTGCACTGGTTACCTATCAGGTTTCGAGTCAACTTCAAATTCCTCATCCTCATTCTGTACCTACAGTATATGGCTTATTATCCGTCTACTCCCCCACCTTTGTCTGTCTGACTCTGGTCTTCTAGCTGTCCTCAAGAACATCTACATTCTGTGGGTGACAGGGTCTTCTCCAGCTGCACCCCAGAGCTCTCAATTTGTATTCCCAGTGATATCAGTCACGTACCCTGAGTGCATTTAAATCTAACCTCAGAACCTTTCTTTTCAGAAGACTTAGTGTCTGTATCTGCTTCATTTTCTAATTTTGGTCGCACCTCTAACTGCTTGTCTTTCTTATATGTATTTACTTTGTAATCTGTGGTCCTTTTATCTGTTTTTACATCTACCATATTGCTTTAAGATGCCACCTTTAATGGTAATATATAAAATAAAGTTTTTTATTATTGTTATAGGGAAACATGATCAGATTTTCCCTGGTTCAGAAAAAAAGATCTAAAGTATACTAGTTTGTCACTCTTCTCATTCCCTTTGCTAAATGACTTTTCATACTAATCTGATCAATCTAACTGCCAGTTTTCTGTGCTTTCTCTATCCTGCTAGATTTGCAATTATTCTGAAAATTTTCATCTTGAAATAACTCATTTCTAAATACCCTTTTCACTGTTAACATCTTGCAGCAACCCTGTGACAAAATATACACTTAGCTCAACCTGACAGTTCATCCTGCTACCAACATTAAATAAAACAAATCTTAAGATTTCTATATTTATGTCTTTATTTAGTGGTTTCATTAGTGACAAACGCTAAACTTTCTTGGAAAAATGTCTTTTATGTGTTGCGGAAAAAACTGACTTGCTTTAACAAAATATGTTTACAAGTCCTTTCACCTGGCAGTTTACCTAAATGCCCAACTATCTGAGAAGCCCTCCATGAAACCATAGTTGCTATTAATTCATTTAGGGCTCACTGACAGAATTGCTGTTTTTTATGCATGCTAATTTCTGATTCCTCACTCTGTTTCATGTTTATAGATAAGACTATTGATCGCGAAGGGAAATTGATGTACATGTTTACATGTTCTTTTGTAACATAGACCTTTTTGTGATTTTTTTGTATATCTAAGCAAGTGTTCCTGCATCCCTCTTCTGCACTATAGGCATGGCTTTTATTCTGTTTGCTCCATTTCTAAAACGTTTTGCTCATGTGCATTTTTGTATTTTTTTACACCTCTAGCACTTTAACGTCCTGAATTTTCATTTGCCTTAATTTGTAGAATGAATTTGAGTTTTAGCCTTAAAAATCTTAAGTTTTCACTATCTTTTGTTTCTTGTCCTACAACTGTTATTATTGATCACCATGACTTCATTCAGCCTTTCCTGAACGTCTATGACAGGCAGAGAGAGTGCTGTTTCTGGTGCGATCTTTTGCAGCTGACATTTCACTGTTTTAAACGAACAAGAAATTAGATTGCTCATAAATCACTTATTCTATATAAATACAGCGTAATTGCCCTCCGAAAATCCTCTTTTTCTTGTTCGTTTTAGAGACCTTGATCGAAACTGATTTTAGATGTCAGAAAGGATTTATTTTCTCTGTATTTCCTACATTGCTTTGTCGAGATTTTAACTTTATTTTTAGGCTCAGATTTCAACTATAAATCATACACTAATTAATAGCAGTAAATACTGATGTTTTGCTCCCTCTTACCACAAAAATATATATGTTTTGTAGCTGGGATGAACTTTATTTCGTACGCGTAGCTACTGCGATTTGGACACGAAGCGGTTAAAGATGGCGGCAAATCAGGCACCCAGAGGGGGGGGGGGGGCGTCTTCTCGCCTCCATAACTAAAATGCCAAATAGGAGTGGCTTAAGCGACATACACAGTCGTGTAACTGACAGTTTGAGGTAGCCTATCGTGTAAATTTCGCTTTGTTGCTGATAGGTTAAGCTTTCGAAACTCTGCCCCAAAGTCATGTGACTGATTTTTCGCCCTGTTTCGTTGGTTAAACGCAATGATCACAAGCACCACCATGGTTACTGGGATGTGTAGTTTTTAATTCCGTTTGAATTATAACTGTACGTACTGTCTTCATATTTGGCCAGGGCTTTAAAGAGAAGGCGCGCCAAAAAATTTCGGTGCCGTCGTCTCCGCTTTAAAGGTACCCCCGTGCTGGAAGAATTTGACCTCGGAACGTTTGCCCAGCGTACTTAAACTTAATATGGTCAGTAACAGTAAACAGTAACATGGTAAGAAGGAGCACGTACAAACGCTTTCGAAATAACCACATGTAAGACTCTGATCCTAAAAATGTTTAGGGAGAAAGTGGAATACTGGTGTGTATTTTTTCTTTAAACTACCAATACCAGCCATATACAGTCTGTAACGTAGGGATTTCTATATGTCTTTATTTAGTGTTTACATTAGCGACAAAGGCTAAACTTTTAGCTTCAGTAACGTGTACATATCTCCCCTTTTTATAAAACGACTTGGTTGAAAACTGTTCCCGAGCCACTGTTGTTTCATCAGTGAAAAGTACATCATGAAATGCCTCTCCCTGTTCAATCCACTGGAAAAAGAAAAGGAGCATAAAGCTTCTGATGGTCATAAACGATATTCATTTAGGAGCAGCATCAGAGGTATGTTTTTAACTGCACTGCATTGGAGAGAATACCATAGTGTGTTTTTTTTTTACTCCCTGGCAGAAACTGGCTTCCAGAAGAATCAGTATGGCTCAGAGATTAAATAAAACTTCACAGACATTAACGAAGAGCATAACGCGTGTACTGTATACACTGCAAGTACAACCCAACTCTCTGCAGGAGTGCTGGCTGTGACGAATTGAACCGGTTTCACGGGTATTTTCAAAGTAGGAGGCGAGATTTCCAGCGAAAGACACCCCCCCCCCCCTCAAAAACCCAGTAAATACAGTACTTACTAGTTAAAGGCTAGGCTCCCGACTACGGCGAAAGGAACCCTTCTTTCATTAGAAGACAATGAACATATTTTAGCCCTGAATGAATTAATAGCAAACATAGTTTACATAAAAGACATTTTTCCAAGAAAGTTTAGCCTTTGTCACTAATGAAACCACTAAATAAAGACATATATAGAAAAATCTTAAGATTTTTAAAATACATGACTTTGCTAAAATTTATTTGAAAATAAAAACAATTACAACCGCCAGGGGAGAGAGAGAACAGGGGAGGGATGTTGGTTTTGCATAAGGGGCGGGGCTATGGAAAGTAGGTATGTTTGGGAATGTGTAGTTACATGTTCTGGCTGTTTGTGAATTATCGTTGTTGAGTATGGAGTGTTGAGGTATTGATTTTGTGTAATGCTTTATGTTGAAAATTGAGGTGGATTTTGTTTATGATAAACAGGATAAACTGGGATGGGAGGAAGGTTTGGTTTTGCATAAGGGGCGGGATTATGATAATTGGAGGACTTGCGAGTGTAAAATGGTTTGATTATTTGATTTTGTATTGTGGTTGTTATCTATGTTTTTGGTTGGTATTATGTTTATATGGTTGTTTTTGTTGGTTGGTTGTTATTATGGTTATTAATAATACGATCTATAGTTGAAATCTGAGCCTAAATAAAAAGAAAAAGCAAGTGATTAGGTTTATGAGCAATCTAATTACTTATTCCTTTAAAAAGCTATATAAAATAAAGTTTATTATTAATTTGCTGGACAGAGCGGTGAACATTATTATGCATAAGACAAAGATAACGATCCTGATCAGTTTAGAAATCTGTGTACGCTGTAAGGTTTTTATTTCTTAAACTTTTAAAATACACGTTTAGAATTGAAAGAAATCCTCTTCCTGGTATAGCAAACCAGCACGTCTTTTTTCTCCAATCAGAGGGGTGTCAGATGGTGTCAGCCAATCACCATTCTGCGTTGGGTAGCAACGGGTGACTGTTCTCAGGCGGAAGATGTAAACAGCTTAATGTTCGTGTTAAATATTTTTTTTTAATTAAAATTCATTCTATACAGCAATCGCATATTTGGGTACCGTTTCATAAAACTTTCATGCTTAAAATGTTTAGGGAGAAATGGAAGACTGGTGTGTATTTTTTCTTTAAACTACCAAGACCAGCCATACACAGTACAGTTTACATACATACAGTAATGTTTTAAATTAATATCGTTTATGACCTTCAGATGCGTTATGCTCCTCTTCTTTTTATGCTCAGCTACTAAAATTTCCCTTTAGTGGTAAAATCCATATAAATATTCAAAACTAAGCGGATTAAAATGTGCACAGTAAAGACATTAAATGATTCAATCTTTGCACTACCAACCAATGCACCACGAGTGCCCCTGTCGGTCATTTTGGCCAGCCAATCACTTGCCCTGCGGTATGCTCCGGTGCCCCGCGGTGGCTTGTGGGTAGGTTACCGTACCGCGGGTTTTTACCGCGCATTTTGAATGGCTGCATCTGTAGGAATATAGTTCTTTCAATGTTTTCTAAACATTTTTTTCTGACCTATCTGGCTGTATACAGTGCTTTACCCCAAACAGGAATGGTGTCTGAACTGCCCTCCAAGGAAAAGTTTGAAAGAACCTGATTTAACTTTTAAACTCTTGCTATGGGCTTTGAAATCACAGGCAAACTAACAGATCAAGCCAAAATGTACTAGTTGTTTCGAACTTTTAGGCCACTTAAGCCTAAACGTACATTCATTCAGCACTCCGTTCAACACGAAAGTTCACATGAAAGAATACCTTTCAAGAATTAATTTGACCACTCCTGACACACTCTTTTGGGTTAGGCAGTGTTGTATTGTCTTTTCAGACTCATATTTTGATTCAGAGAAGCACATTTTCCAGTCAAATGAGTGGAATATTAAGAAAATTGTCTTTGAGAAATTTTTGACCCCTTAACCCTAACTAGCAAAACCCGAAGCTAGGGTTAGGGTTATATTCCCATACAATGTAGACAGTTTTTGATGGCATGGCTGTGTTTTAGGGCTGAAAGGATACTTAGGAATTTAGTTCTTTCAATGTTTTCTAAACATTTTTTTCTGACCTATGTGGCTGTATACAGTGCTTTACCCCAAACAGGAATGGTGTCTGAACTGCCCTCCAAGGAAAAGTTTGAAAGAACCTGATTTAACTTTTAAACTCTTGCTATGGGCTTTGAAATCACAGGCGTACTAACAGATCAAGCCAAAATGTACTAGTTGTTTCGGACTTTTAGGCCACTTAAGCCTAAACGTACATTCATTCAGCACTCCGTTCAACACGAAAGTTCCAATGAAAGAATACCTTTCAAGAATTAATTTGACCACTCCTGACACACTCTTTTGAGTTAGGCAGTGTTGTATTGTCTTTTCAGACTTTCAAAATTTTGTATTGGGTTTGAAATCACAGGCATACTAACAGATCAAGCCAAAATGTACTAGTTGTTTCTGACTTTTAGGACACTTAAGCCTAAACGTACATTCATTCAGCACTCCGTTCAACACGAAAGTTCCAATGAAATAATACCTTTCAAGAATTAATTTGACCACTCCTGACACACTCTTTTGGGTTAGGCAGTGTTGTATTGTCTTTTCAGACTCATATTTTGTTTCAGAGAAGCACATTTTCCAGTCAAATGAGTGGAATATTAAGAAAATTGTTTTTTAGAAATTTTTGACCCCTTAACCCTAACTAGCAAAATCCGAAGCTATGGTTAGGGTTATATTCCCATACAATGTAGACAGTTTTTGATGGCATGGCTGTGTTTTAGGGCTGAAAGGATACTTAGGAATATAGTTCTTTCAATGTTTTCTAAACATTTTTTTCTGACCTATCTGGCTGTATACAGTGCTCTACCCCAAAAAGGAATAGTGTCTGAACTGCCCTCCAAGGAAGAGTTTGAAAGAACCTGATTTAACTTTTAAACTCTTGCTATTGGCTTTGAAATCACAGGCGTACTAACAGATCAAGCCAAAATGTACTAGTTGTTTCGGACTTTTAGGCCACTTAAGCCTAAACGTACATTCATTCAGCACTCCGTTCAACACGAAAGTTCCAATGAAAGAATACCTTTCAAGAATTAATTTGACCACTCCTGACACACTCTTTTGGGTTAGGCAGTGTTGTATTGTCTTTTCAGACTCATATTTTGATTCAGAGAAGCACATTTTCCAGTCAAATGAGTGGAATATTAAGAAAATTGTCTTTTAGAAATTTTTGACCCTTTAACCCTAACTAGCAAAACCCGAAGCTAGGGTTAGGGTTATATTCCCATACAATGTAGACAGTTTTTGATGGCATGGCTGTGTTTTAGGGGTGAAAGGATACTTAGGAATATAGTTCTTTCAATGTTTTCTAAACATTTTTTTCTGACCTATCTGGCTGTATACAGTGCTTTACCCCAAACAGGAATGGTGTCTGAACTGCCCTCCAAGGAAAAGTTTGAAAGAACCTGATTTAACTTTTAAACTCTTGCTATGGGCTTTGAAATCACAGGCAAACTAACAGATCAAGCCAAAATGTACTAGTTGTTTCGAACTTTTAGGCCACTTAAGCCTAAACGTACATTCATTCAGCACTCCGTTCAACACGAAAGTTCCAATGAAAGAATACCTTTCAAGAATTAATTTGACCACTCCTGACACACTCTTTTGGGTTAGGCAGTGTTGTATTGTCTTTTCAGACTCATATTTTGATTCAGAGAAGCACATTTTCCAGTCAAATGAGTGGAATATTAAGAAAATTGTCTTTGAGAAATTTTTGACCCCTTAACCCTAACTAGCAAAACCCAAAGCTAGGGTTACGGTTATATTCCCATACAATGTAGACAGTTTTTGATGGCATGGCTGTGTTTTAGGGCTGAAAGGATACTTAGGAATATAGTTCTTTCAATGTTTTCTAAACATTTTTTTCTGACCTATGTGGCTGTATACAGTGCTTTACCCCAAACAGGAATGGTGTCTAAACTGCCCTCCAAGGAAAAGTTTGAAAAAACCTGATTTAACTTTTAAACTCTTGCTATGGGCTTTGAAATCACAGGCAAACTAACAGATCAAGCCAAAATGTACTGGTTGTTTCGGAGTTTTAGGCTACTTAAGCCTAAACGTACATTCATTCAGCACTCCATTCAACACGAAATTTCCAATGAAAGAATACCTTTCAAGAATTAAATTGACCACTCCTGACACACTCTTTACGGATAGGCAGTGTTGTAAAGTCTTTTCAGATTCATATTTTGATTCAGAGAAGCACAATTTCCAGTCAAATGAGTTGAATATTAAGATAATTGTCTCTGAGAAATTTTTGACCCCTTAACCCTAACTAGCAAAACCCGAAGCTAGGGTTAGGGTTATATTCCCATACAATGTAGACAGTTTTTGATGGCATGGCTGTGTTTTAGGGTTGAAAGGATACTTAGGAATATAGTTCTTTCAATGTTTTCTAAACATTTTTTTCTGACCTATCTGGCCGTATACAGTGCTTTACCCCAATAAGGAATGGTGTCTGAACTGCCCTCCAAGGAAGAGTTTGAAAGAACCTGATTTAACTTTTAAACTCTTGCTATGGGCTTTGAAATCACAGGCAAACTAACAGATCAAGCCAAAATGTACTAGTTGTTTCGGACTTTTAGGCCACTTAAGCCTAAACGTACATTCATTCAGCACTCCGTTCAACACGAAAGTTCCAATGAAAGAATACCTTTCAAGAATTAATTTGACCACTCCTGACACACTCTTTTGGGTTAGGCAGTGTTGTATTGTCTTTTCAGACTCATATTTTGATTCAGAGAAGCACATTTTCCAGTCAAATGAGTGGAATATTAAGAAAATTGTCTTTTAGAAATTTTTGACCCTTTAACCCTAACTAGCAAAACCCGAAGCTAGGGTTAGGGTTATATTCCCATACAATGTAGACAGTTTTTGATGGCATGGCTGTGTTTTAGGGGTGAAAGGATACTTAGGAATATAGTTCTTTCAATGTTTTCTAAACATTTTTTTCTGACCTATGTGGCTGTATACAGTGCTTTACCCCAAACAGGAATGGTGTCTGAACTGCCCTCCAAGGAAAAGTTTGAAAGAACCTGATTTAACTTTTAAACTCTTGCTATGGGCTTTGAAATCACAGGCAAACTAACAGATCAAGCCAAAATGTACTAGTTGTATCGAACTTTTAGGCCACTTAAGCCTAAACGTACATTCATTCAGCACTCCGTTCAACACGAAAGTTCACATGAAAGAATACCTTTCAAGAATTAATTTGACCACTCCTGACACACTCTTTTGGGTTAGGCAGTGTTGTATTGTCTTTTCAGACTCATATTTTGATTCAGAGAAGCACATTTTCCAGTCAAATGAGTGGAATATTAAGAAAATTGTCTTTGAGAAATTTTTGACCCCTTAACCCTAACTAGCAAAACCCGAAGCTAGGGTTAGGGTTATATTCCCATACATTGTAGACAGTTTTTGATGGCATGGCTGTGTTTTAGGGCTGAAAGGATACTTAGGAATATAGTTCTTTCAATGTTTTCTAAACATTTTTTTCTGACCTATCTGGCTGTATACAGTGCTTTACCCCAAAAAGAAATGGTGTCTGAACTGCCCTCCAAGGAAAAGTTTGAAAGAACCTGATTTAACTTTTAAACTTTTGTATTGGGTTTGAAATCACAGGCATACTAACAGATCAAGCCAAAATGTACTAGTTGTTTCTGACTTTTAGGACACTTAAGCCTAAACGTACATTCATTCAGCACTCCGTTCAACACGAAAGTTCCAATGAAAGAATACCTTTCAAGAATTAATTTGACCGCTCCTGACACACTCTTTTGGGTTAGGCAGTGTTGTATTGTCTTTTCAGACTTTTAAACTTTTGTATTGGGTTTGAAATCACAGGCATACTAACAGATCAAGCCAAAATGTACTAGTTGTTTCGTAGTTTTAGGCCACTTAAGCCTAAACGTACATTCATTCAGCACTCCATTCAACACGAAAGTTCCAATGAAAGAATACCTTTCAAGAATTAATTTGACCACTCCTGACACACTCTTTTGGGTTAGGCAGTGTTGTATTGTCTTTTCAGACTCATATTTTGATTCAGAGAAGCACATTTTCCAGTCAAATGAGTGGAATATTAAGAAAATTGTCTTTGAGAAATTTTTGACCCCTTAACCCTAACTAGCAAAACCCGAAGCTAGGGTTAGGGTTATATTCCCATACAATGTAGACAGTTTTTGATGGCATGGCTGTGTTTTAGGGCTGAAAGGATACTTAGGAATATAGTTCTTTCAATGTTTTCTAAACATTTTTTTCTGACCTATGTGGCTGTATACAGTGCTTTACCCCAAACAGGAATGGTGTCTAAACTGCCCTCCAAGGAAAAGTTTGAAAAAACCTGATTTAACTTTTAAACTCTTGCTATGGGCTTTGAAATCACAGGCAAACTAACAGATCAAGCCAAAATGTACTGGTTGTTTCGGAGTTTTAGGCTACTTAAGCCTAAACGTACATTCATTCAGCACTCCATTCAACACGAAATTTCCAATGAAAGAATACCTTTCAAGAATTAAATTGACCACTCCTGACACACTCTTTACGGTTAGGCAGTGTTGTAAAGTCTTTTCAGATTCATATTTTGATTCAGAGAAGCACAATTTCCAGTCAAATGAGTTGAATATTAAGATAATTGTCTCTGAGAAATTTTTGACCCCTTAACCCTAACTAGCAAAACCCGAAGCTAGGGTTAGGGTTATATTCCCATACAATGTAGACAGTTTTTGATGGCATGGCTGTGTTTTAGGGCTGAAAGGATACTTAGGAATATAGTTCTTTCAATGTTTTCTAAACATTTTTTTCTGACCTATCTGGCCGTATACAGTGCTTTACCCCAATAAGGAATGGTGTCTGAACTGCCCTCCAAGGAAGAGTTTGAAAGAACCTGATTTAACTTTTAAACTCTTGCTATGGGCTTTGAAATCACAGGCAAACTAACAGATCAAGCCAAAATGTACTAGTTGTTTCGGACTTTTAGGCCACTTAAGCCTAAACGTACATTCATTCAGCACTCCGTTCAACACGAAAGTTCCAATGAAAGAATACCTTTCAAGAATTAATTTGACCACTCCTGACACACTCTTTTGGGTTAGGCAGTGTTGTATTGTCTTTTCAGACTCATATTTTGATTCAGAGAAGCACATTTTCCAGTCAAATGAGTAGAATATTAAGAAAATTGTCTTTTAGAAATTTTTGACCCTTTAACCCTAACTAGCAAAACCCGAAGCTAGGGTTAGGGTTATATTCCCATACAATGTAGACAGTTTTTGATGGCATGGCTGTGTTTTAGGGGTGAAAGGATACTTAGGAATATAGTTCTTTCAATGTTTTCTAAACATTTTTTTCTGACCTATCTGGCTGTATACAGTGCTTTACCCCAAACAGGAATGGTGTCTGAACTGCCCTCCAAGGAAAAGTTTGAAAGAACCTGATTTAACTTTTAAACTCTTGCTATGGGCTTTGAAATCACAGGCAAACTAACAGATCAAGCCAAAATGTACTAGTTGTATCGAACTTTTAGGCCACTTAAGCCTAAACGTACATTCATTCAGCACTCCGTTCAACACGAAAGTTCACATGAAAGAATACCTTTCAAGAATTAATTTGACCACTCCTGACACACTCTTTTGGGTTAGGCAGTGTTGTATTGTCTTTTCAGACTCATATTTTGATTCAGAGAAGCACATTTTCCAGTCAAATGAGTGGAATATTAAGAAAATTGTCTTTGAGAAATTTTTGACCCCTTAACCCTAACTAGCAAAACCCGAAGATAGGGTTAGGGTTATATTCCCATACAATGTAGACAGTTTTTGATGGCATGGCTGTGTTTTAGGGCTGAAAGGATACTTAGGAATATAGTTCTTTCAATGTTTTCTAAACATTTTTTTCTGACCTATGTGGCTGTATACAGTGCTTTACCCCAAACAGGAATGGTGTCTGAACTGCCCTCCAAGGAAAAGTTTGAAAAAACCTGATTTAACTTTTAAACTCTTGCTATGGGCTTTGAAATCACAGGCAAACTAACAGATCAAGCCAAAATGTACTGGTTGTTTCGGAGTTTTAGGCTACTTAAGCCTAAACGTACATTCATTCAGCACTCCATTCAACACGAAATTTCCAATGAAAGAATACCTTTCAAGAATTAAATTGACCACTCCTGACACACTCTTTACGGTTAGGCAGTGTTGTATTGTCTTTTCAGACTCATATTTTGATTCAGAGAAGCACATTTTCCAGTCAAATGAGTGGAATATTAAGAAATTGTCTTTGAGAAATTTTTGACCCCTTAACCCTAATTAGCAAAACCCGAAGCTAGGGTTAGGGTTATATTCCCATACAATGTAGACAGTTTTTAATGGCATGGCTGTGTTTTAGGGCTGAAAGGATACTTAGGAATATAGTTCTTTCAATGTTTTCTAAACATTTTTTTCTGACCTATGTGGCTGTATACAGTGCTTTACCCCAAACAGGAATGGTGTCTGAACTGCCCTCCAAGGAAAAGTTTGAAAGAACCTGATTTAACTTTTAAACTCTTGCTATGGGCTTTGAAATCACAGGCGTACTAACAGATCAAGCCAAAATGTACTAGTTGTTTCGGACTTTTAGGCCACTTAAGCCTAAACGTACATTCATTCAGCACTCCGTTCAACACGAAAGTTCCAATGAAAGAATACCTTTCAAGAATTAATTTGACCACTCCTGACACACTCTTTTGAGTTAGGCAGTGTTGTATTGTCTTTTCAGACTCATATTTTGATTCAGAGAAGCACATTTTCCAGTCAAATGAGTGGAATATTAAGAAAATTGTCTTTGAGAAATTTTTGACCCCTTAACCCTAACTAGCAAAACCCGAAGCTAGGGTTAGGGTTATATTCCCATACATTGTAGACAGTTTTTGATGGCATGGCTGTGTTTTAGGGCTGAAAGGATACTTAGGAATATAGTTCTTTCAATGTTTTCTAAACATTTTTTTCTGACCTATCTGGCTGTATACAGTGCTTTACCCCAAAAAGAAATGGTGTCTGAACTGCCCTCCAAGGAAAAGTTTGAAAGAACCTGATTTAACTTTTAAACTTTTGTTAGGGTTTGAAATCACAGGCATACTAACAGATCAAGCCAAAATGTACTAGTTGTTTCTGACTTTTAGGACACTTAAGCCTAAACGTACATTCATTCAGCACTCCGTTCAACACGAAAGTTCCAATGAAAGAATACCTTTCAAGAATTAATTTGACCGCTCCTGACACACTCTTTTGGGTTAGGCAGTGTTGTATTGTCTTTTCAGACTTTTAAACTTTTGTATTGGGTTTGAAATCACAGGCATACTAACAGATCAAGCCAAAATGTACTAGTTGTTTCTGACTTTTAGGACACTTAAGCCTAAACGTACATTCATTCAGCACTCCGTTCAACACGAAAGTTCCAATGAAATAATACCTTTCAAGAATTAATTTGACCACTCCTGACACACTCTTTTGGGTTAGGCAGTGTCGTATTGTCTTTTCAGACTCATATTTTGTTTCAGAGAAGCACATTTTCCAGTCAAATGAGTGGAATATTAAGAAAATTGTCTTTTAGAAATTTTTGACCCCTTAACCCTAATTAGCAAAACCCGAAGCTAGGGTTAGGGTTATATTCCCATACAATGTAGACAGTTTTTGATGGCATGGCTGTGTTTTAGGGCTGAAAGGATACTTAGGAATATAGTTCTTTCAATGTTTTCTAAACATTTTTTTCTGACCTATGTGGCTGTATACAGTGCTTTACCCCAAACAGGAATGGTGTCTGAACTGCCCTCCAAGGAAAAGTTTGAAAGAACCTGATTTAACTTTTAAACTCTTGCTATGGGCTTTGAAATCACAGGCGTACTAACAGATCAAGCCAAAATGTACTTGTTGTTTCGTAGTTTTAGGCCACTTAAGCCTAAACGTACATTCATTCAGCACTCCGTTCAACACGAAAGTTCCAATGAAAGAATACCTTTCAAGAATTAATTTGACCACTCCTGACACACTCTTTTGGGTTAGGCAGTGTTGTATTGTCTTTTCAGACTCATATTTTGTTTCAGAGAAGCACATTTTCCAGTCAAATGAGTGGAATATTAAGAAAATTTTCTTTTAGAAATTTTTGACCCCTTAATCCTAACTAGCAAAATCCGAAGCTAGGGTTAGGGTTATATTCCCATACAGTGTAGACAGTTTTTGATGGCATGGCTGTGTTTTAGGGCTGAAAGGATACTTAGGAATATAGTTCTTTCAATGTTTTCTAAACATTTTTTTCTGACCTATGTGGCTGTATACAGTGCTTTACCCCAAACAGGAATGGTGTCTGAACTGCCCTCCAAGGAAAAGTTTGAAAGAACCTGATTTAACTTTTAAACTCTTGCTGTGGGCTTTGAAATCACAGGCGTACTAACAGATCAAGCCAAAATGTACTAGTTGTTTCGGACTTTTAGGCCACTTAAGCCTAAACGTACATTCATTCAGCACTCCGTTCAACACGAAAGTTCCAATGAAAGAATACCTTTCAAGAATTAATTTGACCACTCCTGACACACTCTTTTGAGTTAGGCAGTGTTGTATTGTTTTTTCAGACTCATATTTCGATTCAGAGAAGCACATTTTCCAGTCAAATGAGTGGAATATTAAGAAAATTGTCTTTTAGAAATTTTTGACCCCTTAACCCTAACTAGCAAAACCCGAAGCTAGGGTTAGGGTTATATTCCCATACAATGTAGACAGTTTTTGATGGCATGGCTGTGTTTTAGGGCTGAAAGGATACTTAGGAATATAGTTCTTTCAATGTTTTCTAAACATTTTTTTCTGACCTATGTGGTTGTATAC
Source organism: Lepisosteus platostomus (assembly GCF_059453375.1). Lineage (NCBI taxonomy): Eukaryota > Metazoa > Chordata > Actinopteri > Semionotiformes > Lepisosteidae > Lepisosteus > Lepisosteus platostomus. The sequence goes on along the minus strand of NC_142622.1, from coordinate 21,294,314 downwards.
AGTGCTTTACCCCAAACAGGAATGGTGTCTGAACTGCCCTCCAAGGAAAAGTTTGAAAGAACCTGATTTAACTTTTAAACTCTTGCTATGGGCTTTGAAATCACAGGCGTACTAACAGATCAAGCCAAAATGTACTAGTTGTTTCGGACTTTTAGGCCACTTAAGCCTAAACGTACATTCATTCAGCACTCCGTTCAACACAAAATTTCCAATGAAAGAATACCTTTCAAGAATTAATTTGACCACTCCTGACACACTCTTTTGGGTAAGGCAGTGTTGTATTGTCTTTTCAGACTCATATTTTGATTCAGAGAAGCACATTTTCCAGTCAAATGAGTGGAATATTAAGAAAATTGTCTTTTAGAAATTTTTGACCCCTTAACCCTAACTAGCAAAATCCGAAGCTAGGGTTAGGGTTATATTCCCATACAATGTAGACAGTTTTTGATGGCATGGCTGTGTTTTAGGGCTGAAAGGATACTTAGGAATATAGTTCTTTCAATGTTTTCTAAACATTTTTTTCTGACCTATCTGGCTGTATACAGTGCTTTACCCCAAAAAGGAATAGTGTCTGAACTGCCCTCCAAGGAAGAGTTTGAAAGAACCAGATTTAACTTTTAAACTCTTGCTATTGGCTTTGAAATCACAGGCGTACTAACAGATCAAGCCAAAATGTACTTGTTGTTTCGTAGTTTTAGGCCACTTAAGCCTAAACGTACATTCATTCAGCACTCCGTTCAACACGAAAGTTCCAATGAAAGAATACCTTTCAAGAATTAATTTGACCACTCCTGACACACTCTTTTGGGTTAGGCAGTGTTGTATTGTCTTTTCAGACTCATATTTTGTTTCAGAGAAGCACATTTTCCAGTCAAATGAGTGGAATATTAAGAAAATTGTCTTTTAGAAATTTTTGACCCCTTAACCCTAACTAGCAAAATCCGAAGCTAGGGTTAGGGTTATATTCCCATACAGTGTAGACAGTTTTTGATGGCATGGCTGTGTTTTAGGGCTGAAAGGATACTTAGGAATATAGTTCTTTCAATGTTTTCTAAACATTTTTTTCTGACCTATGTGGCTGTATACAGTGCTTTACCCCAAACAGGAATGGTGTCTGAACTGCCCTCCAAGGAAAAGTTTGAAAGAACCTGATTTAACTTTTAAACTCTTGCTGTGGGCTTTGAAATCACAGGCGTACTAACAGATCAAGCCAAAATGTACTAGTTGTTTCGGACTTTTAGGCCACTTAAGCCTAAACGTACATTCATTCAGCACTCCGTTCAACACGAAAGTTCCAATGAAAGAATACCTTTCAAGAATTAATTTGACCACTCCTGACACACTCTTTTGAGTTAGGCAGTGTTGTATTGTCTTTTCAGACTCATATTTCGATTCAGAGAAGCACATTTTCCAGTCAAATGAGTGGAATATTAAGAAAATTGTCTTTTAGAAATTTTTGACCCCTTAACCCTAACTAGCAAAACCCGAAGCTAGGGTTAGGGTTATATTCCCATACAATGTAGACAGTTTTTGATGGCATGGCTGTGTTTTAGGGCTGAAAGGATACTTAGGAATATAGTTCTTTCAATGTTTTCTAAACATTTTTTTCTGACCTATGTGGTTGTATACAGTGCTTTACCCCAAACAGGAATGGTGTCTGAACTGCCCTCCAAGGAAAAGTTTGAAAGAACCTGATTTAACTTTTAAACTCTTGCTATGGGCTTTGAAATCACAGGCGTACTAACAGATCAAGCCAAAATGTACTAGTTGTTTCGGACTTTTAGGCCACTTAAGCCTAAACGTACATTCATTCAGCACTCCGTTCAACACAAAAGTTCCAATGAAAGAATACCTTTCAAGAATTAATTTGACCGCTCCTGACACACTCTTTTGGGTTAGGCAGTGTTGTATTGTCTTTTCAGACTTTTAAACTTTTGTATTGGGTTTGAAATCACAGGCATACTAACAGATCAAGCCAAAATGTACTAGTTGTTTCTGACTTTTAGGACACTTAAGCCTAAACGTACATTCATTCAGCACTCCGTTCAACACGAAAGTTCCAATGAAAGAATACCTTTCAAGAATTAATTTGACCGCTCCTGACACACTCTTTTGGGTTAGGCAGTGTTGTATTGTCTTTTCAGACTTTTAAACTTTTGTATTGGGTTTGAAATCACAGGCATACTAACAGATCAAGCCAAAATGTACTAGTTGTTTCTGACTTTTAGGACACTTAAGCCTAAACGTACATTCATTCAGCACTCCGTTCAACACGAAAGTTCCAATGAAATAATACCTTTCAAGAATTAATTTGACCACTCCTGACACACTCTTTTGGGTTAGGCAGTGTTGTATTGTCTTTTCAGACTCATATTTCGATTCAGAGAAGCACATTTTCCAGTCAAATGAGTGGAATATTAAGAAAATTGTCTTTTAGAAATTTTTGACCCCTTAACCCTAACTAGCAAAACCCGAAGCTAGGGTTAGGGTTATATTCCCATACAATGTAGATAGTTTTTGATGGCATGGCTGTGTTTTAGGGCTGAAAGGATACTTAGGAATATAGTTCTTTCAATGTTTTCTAAACATTTTTTTCTGACCTATGTGGTTGTATACAGTGCTTTACCCCAAACAGGAATGGTGTCTGAACTGCCCTCCAAGGAAAAGTTTGAAAGAACCTGATTTAACTTTTAAACTCTTGCTATGGGCTTTGAAATCACAGGCGTACTAACAGATCAAGCCAAAATGTACTAGTTGTTTCGGACTTTTAGGCCACTTAAGCCTAAACGTACATTCATTCAGCACTCCGTTCAACACGAAAGTTCCAATGAAAGAATACCTTTCAAGAATTAATTTGACCACTCCTGACACACTCTTTTGGGTAAGGCAGTGTTGTATTGTCTTTTCAGACTCATATTTTGATTCAGAGAAGCACATTTTCCAGTCAAATGAGTGGAATATTAAGAAAATTGTCTTTTAGAAATTTTTGACCCCTTAACCCTAACTAGCAAAATCCGTAGCTAGGGTTAGGGTTATATTCCCATACAATGTAGACAGTTTTTGATGGCATGGCTGTGTTTTAGGGCTGAAAGGATACTTAGGAATATAGTTCTTTCAATGTTTTCTAAACATTTTTTTCTGACCTATCTGGCTGTATACAGTGCTTTACCCCAAAAAGGAATGGTGTCTGAACTGCCCTCCAAGGAAAAGTTTGAAAGAACCTGATTTAACTTTTAAACTCTTGCTATGGGCTTTGAAATCACAGGCGTACTAACAGATCAAGCCAAAATGTACTAGTTGTTTCGGACTTTTAGGCCACTTAAGCCTAAACGTACATTCATTCAGCACTCTGTTCAACACGAAAGTTCCAATGAAAGAATACCTTTCAAGAATTAATTTGACATCTCCTGACACACTCTTTTGAGTTAGGCAGTGTTGTATTGTCTTTTCAGACTCATATTTTGATTCAGAGAAGCACATTTTCCAGTCAAATGAGTGGAATATTAAGAAAATTGTCTTTTAGAAATTTTTGACCCCTTAACCCTAACTACCAAAATCCGTAGCTAGGGTTAGGGTTATATTCCCGTACATTGTAGACAGTTTTTGATGGCATGGCTGTGTTTTAGGGCTGAAAGGATACTTAGGAATATAGTTCTTTCAATGTTTTCTAAACATTTTTTTCTGACCTATCTGGCTGTATACAGTGCTTTACCCCAAAAAGAAATGGTGTCTGAACTGCCCTCCAAGGAAAAGTTTGAAAGAACCTGATTTAACTTTTAAACTTTTGTATTGGGTTTGAAATCACAGGCATACTAACAGATCAAGCCAAAATGTACTAGTTGTTTCTGACTTTTAGGACACTTAAGCCTAAACGTACATTCATTCAGCACTCCGTTCAACACGAAAGTTCCAATGAAAGAATACCTTTCAAGAATTAATTTGACCGCTCCTGACACACTCTTTTGGGTTAGGCAGTGTTGTATTGTCTTTTCAGACTTTTAAACTTTTGTATTGGGTTTGAAATCACAGGCATACTAACAGATCAAGCCAAAATGTACTAGTTGTTTCTGACTTTTAGGACACTTAAGCCTAAACGTACATTCATTCAGCACTCCGTTCAACACGAAAGTTCCAATGAAATAATACCTTTCAAGAATTAATTTGACCACTCCTGACACACTCTTTTGGGTTAGGCAGTGTTGTATTGTCTTTTCAGACTCATATTTTGTTTCAGAGAAGCACATTTTCCAGTCAAATGAGTGGAATATTAAGAAAATTGTTTTTTAGAAATTTTTGACCCCTTAACCCTAACTAGCAAAATCCGAAGCTATGGTTAGGGTTATATTCCCATACAATGTAGACAGTTTTTGATGGCATGGCTGTGTTTTAGGGCTGAAAGGATACTTAGGAATATAGTTCTTTCAATGTTTTCTAAACATTTTTTTCTGACCTATGTGGCTGTATACAGTGCTTTACCCCAAACAGGAATGGTGTCTGAACTGCCCTCCAAGGAAAAGTTTGAAAAAACCTGATTTAACTTTTAAACTCTTGCTATGGGCTTTGAAATCACAGGCAAACTAACAGATCAAGCCAAAATGTACTGGTTGTTTCGGAGTTTTAGGCTACTTAAGCCTAAACGTACATTCATTCAGCACTCCGTTCAACACGAAAGTTCCAATGAAAGAATACCTTTCAAGAATTAATTTGACCACTCCTGACACACTCTTTTGGGTAAGGCAGTGTTGTATTGTCTTTTCAGACTCATATTTTGATTCAGAGAAGCACATTTTCCAGTCAAATGAGTGGAATATTAAGAAAATTGTCTTTTAGAAATTTTTGACCCCTTAACCCTAACTAGCAAAATCTGTAGCTAGGGTTAGGGTTATATTCCCATACAATGTAGACAGTTTTTGATGGCATGGCTGTGTTTTAGGGCTGAAAGGATACTTAGGAATATAGTTCTTTCAATGTTTTCTAAACATTTTTTTCTGACCTATCTGGCTGTATACAGTGCTTTACCCCAAAAAGGAATAGTGTCTGAACTGCCCTCCAAGGAAGAGTTTGAAAGAACCTGATTTAACTTTTAAACTCCTGCTATTGGCTTTGAAATCACAGGCGTACTAACAGATCAAGCCAAAATGTACTAGTTGTTTCGGACTTTTAGGCCACTTAAGCCTAAACGTACATTCATTCAGCACTCCGTTCAACACGAAAGTTCCAATGAAAGAATACCTTTCAAGAATTAATTTGACCACTCCTGACACACTCTTTTGGGTTAGGCAGTGTTGTATTGTCTTTTCAGACTCATATTTTGTTTCAGAGAAGCACATTTTCCAGTCAAATGAGTGGAATATTAAGAAAATTGTCTTTTAGAAATTTTTGACCCTTTAACCCTAACTAGCAAAACCCGAAGCTAGGGTTAGGGTTATATTCCCATACAGTGTAGACAGTTTTTGATGGCATGGCTGTGTTTTAGGGCTGAAAGGATACTTAGGAATATAGTTCTTTCAATGTTTTCTAAACATTTTTTTCTGACCTATGTGGTTGTATACAGTGCTTTTCCCCAAACAGGAATGGTGTCTGAACTGCCCTCCAAGGAAAAGTTTGAAAGAACCTGATTTAACTTTTAAACTCTTGCTATGGGCTTTGAAATCACAGGCGTACTAACAGATCAAGCCAAAATGTACTAGTTGTTTCGGACTTTTAGGCCACTTCAGCCTAAACGTACATTCATTCAGCACTCCGTTCAACACAAAATTTCCAATGAAAGAATACCTTTCAAGAATTAATTTGACCACTCCTGACACACTCTTTTGGGTAAGGCAGTGTTGTATTGTCTTTTCAGACTCATATTTTGATTCAGAGAAGCACATTTTCCAGTCAAATGAGTGGAATATTAAGAAAATTGTCTTTTAGAAATTTTTGACCCCTTAACCCTAACTACCAAAATCCGTAGCTAGGGTTAGGGTTATATTCCCATACAATGTAGACAGTTTTTGATGGCATGGCTGTGTTTTAGGGCTGAAAGGATACTTAGGAATATAGTTCTTTCAATGTTTTCTAAACATTTTTTCTGACCTATCTGGCTGTATACAGTGCTTTACCCCAAAAAGGAATAGTGTCTGAACTGCCCTCCAAGGAAGAGTTTGAAAGAACCTGATTTAACTTTTAAACTCTTGCTATGGGCTTTGAAATCACAGGCGTACTAACAGATCAAGCCAAAATGTACTAGTTGTTTCGGACTTTTAGGCCACTTAAGCCTAAACGTACATTCATTCAGCACTCCGTTCAACACGAAAGTTCCAATGAAAGAATACCTTTCAAGAATTAATTTGACCACTCCTGACACACTCTTTTGAGTTAGGCAGTGTTGTATTGTCTTTTCAAACTCATATTTCGATTCAGAGAAGCACATTTTCCAGTCAAATGAGTGGAATATTAAGAAAATTGTCTTTTAGAAATTTTTGACCCTTTAACCCTAATTAGCAAAACCCGAAGCTAGGGTTAGGGTTATATTCCCATACAATGTAGACAGTTTTTGATGGCATGGCTGTGTTTTAGGGCTGAAAGGATACTTAGGAATATAGTTCTTTCAATGTTTTCTAAACATTTTTTTCTGACCTATGTGGCTGTATACAGTGCTTTACCCCAAACAGGAATGGTGTCTGAACTGCCCTCCAAGGAAAAGTTTGAAAGAACCTGATTTAACTTTTAAACTCTTGCTATGGGCTTTGAAATCACAGGCGTACTAACAGATCAAGCCAAAATGTACTTGTTGTTTCGTAGTTTTAGGCCATTTAAGCCTAAACGTACATTCATTCAGCACTCCGTTCAACACGAAAGTTCCAATGAAAGAATACCTTTCAAGAATTAATTTGACCACTCCTGACACACTCTTTTGGGTTAGGCAGTGTTGTATTGTCTTTTCAGACTCATATTTTGTTTCAGAGAAGCACATTTTCCAGTCAAATGAGTGGAATATTAAGAAAATTGTCTTTTAGAAATTTTTGACCCTTTAACCCTAACTAGCAAAACCCGAAGCTAGGGTTAGGGTTATATTCCCATACAGTGTAGACAGTTTTTGATGGCATGGCTGTGTTTTAGGGCTGAAAGGATACTTAGGAATATAGTTCTTTCAATGTTTTCTAAACATTTTTTTCTGACCTATGTGGTTGTATACAGTGCTTTTCCCCAAACAGGAATGGTGTCTGAACTGCCCTCCAAGGAAAAGTTTGAAAGAACCTGATTTAACTTTTAAACTCTTGCTATGGGCTTTGAAATCACAGGCGTACTAACAGATCAAGCCAAAATGTACTAGTTGTTTCGGACTTTTAGGCCACTTCAGCCTAAACGTACATTCATTCAGCACTCCGTTCAACACAAAATTTCCAATGAAAGAATACCTTTCAAGAATTAATTTGACCACTCCTGACACACTCTTTTGGGTAAGGCAGTGTTGTATTGTCTTTTCAGACTCATATTTTGATTCAGAGAAGCACATTTTCCAGTCAAATGAGTGGAATATTAAGAAAATTGTCTTTTAGAAATTTTTGACCCCTTAACCCTAACTACCAAAATCCGTAGCTAGGGTTAGGGTTATATTCCCATACAATGTAGACAGTTTTTGATGGCATGGCTGTGTTTTAGGGCTGAAAGGATACTTAGGAATATAGTTCTTTCAATGTTTTCTAAACATTTTTTCTGACCTATCTGGCTGTATACAGTGCTTTACCCCAAAAAGGAATAGTGTCTGAACTGCCCTCCAAGGAAGAGTTTGAAAGAACCAGATTTAACTTTTAAACTCTTGCTATTGGCTTTGAAATCACAGGCGTACTAACAGATCAAGCCAAAATGTACTAGTTGTTTCGGACTTTTAGGCCACTTAAGCCTAAACGTACATTCATTCAGCACTCCGTTCAACACGAAAGTTCCAATGAAAGAATACCTTTCAAGAATTAATTTGACCACTCCTGACACACTCTTTTGAGTTAGGCAGTGTTGTATTGTCTTTTCAAACTCATATTTCGATTCAGAGAAGCACATTTTCCAGTCAAATGAGTGGAATATTAAGAAAATTGTCTTTTAGAAATTTTTGACCCTTTAACCCTAACTAGCAAAACCCGAAGCTAGGGTTAGGGTTATATTCCCATACAATGTAGACAGTTTTTGATGGCATGGCTGTGTTTTAGGGCTGAAAGGATACTTAGGAATATAGTTCTTTCAATGTTTTCTAAACATTTTTTTCTGACCTATGTGGCTGTATACAGTGCTTTACCCCAAACAGGAATGGTGTCTGAACTGCCCTCCAAGGAAAAGTTTGAAAGAACCTGATTTAACTTTTAAACTCTTGCTATGGGCTTTGAAATCACAGGCGTACTAACAGATCAAGCCAAAATGTACTAGTTGTTTCGGACTTTTAGGCCACTTAAGCCTAAACGTACATTCATTCAGCACTCTGTTCAACACGAAAGTTCCAATGAAAGAATACCTTTCAAGAATTAATTTGACCACTCCTGACACACTCTTTTGAGTTAGGCAGTGTTGTATTGTCTTTTCAGACTCATATTTCGATTCAGAGAAACACATTTTCCAGTCAAATGAGTGGAATATTAAGAAAATTGTCTTTTAGAAATTTTTGACCTTTTAACCCTAACTAGCAAAACCCGAAGCTAGGGTTAGGGTTATATTCCCATACAATGTAGACAGTTTTTGATGGCATGGCTGTGTTTTAGGGCTGAAAGGATACTTAGGAATATAGTTCTTTCAATGTTTTCTAAACATTTTTTTCTGACCTATGTGGCTGTATACAGTGCTTTACCCCAAACAGGAATGGTGTCTGAACTGCCCTCCAAGGAAAAGTTTGAAAGAACCTGATTTAACTTTTAAACTCTTGCTATGGGCTTTGAAATCACAGGCGTACTAACAGATCAAGCCAAAATGTACTTGTTGTTTCGTAGTTTTAGGCCATTTAAGCCTAAACGTACATTCATTCAGCACTCCGTTCAACACGAAAGTTCCAATGAAAGAATACCTTTCAAGAATTAATTTGACCACTCCTGACACACTCTTTTGGGTTAGGCAGTGTTGTATTGTCTTTTCAGACTCATATTTTGTTTCAGAGAAGCACATTTTCCAGTCAAATGAGTGGAATATTAAGAAAATTGTCTTTTAGAAATTTTTGACCCTTTAACCCTAACTAGCAAAACCCGAAGCTAGGGTTAGGGTTATATTCCCATACAGTGTAGACAGTTTTTGATGGCATGGCTGTGTTTTAGGGCTGAAAGGATACTTAGGAATATAGTTCTTTCAATGTTTTCTAAACATTTTTTTCTGACCTATGTGGTTGTATACAGTGCTTTTCCCCAAACAGGAATGGTGTCTGAACTGCCCTCCAAGGAAAAGTTTGAAAGAACCTGATTTAACTTTTAAACTCTTGCTATGGGCTTTGAAATCACAGGCGTACTAACAGATCAAGCCAAAATGTACTAGTTGTTTCGGACTTTTAGGCCACTTCAGCCTAAACGTACATTCATTCAGCACTCCGTTCAACACAAAATTTCCAATGAAAGAATACCTTTCAAGAATTAATTTGACCACTCCTGACACACTCTTTTGGGTAAGGCAGTGTTGTATTGTCTTTTCAGACTCATATTTTGATTCAGAGAAGCACATTTTCCAGTCAAATGAGTGGAATATTAAGAAAATTGTCTTTTAGAAATTTTTGACCCCTTAACCCTAACTACCAAAATCCGTAGCTAGGGTTAGGGTTATATTCCCATACAATGTAGACAGTTTTTGATGGCATGGCTGTGTTTTAGGGCTGAAAGGATACTTAGGAATATAGTTCTTTCAATGTTTTCTAAACATTTTTTCTGACCTATCTGGCTGTATACAGTGCTTTACCCCAAAAAGGAATAGTGTCTGAACTGCCCTCCAAGGAAGAGTTTGAAAGAACCAGATTTAACTTTTAAACTCTTGCTATTGGCTTTGAAATCACAGGCGTACTAACAGATCAAGCCAAAATGTACTAGTTGTTTCGGACTTTTAGGCCACTTAAGCCTAAACGTACATTCATTCAGCACTCCGTTCAACACGAAAGTTCCAATGAAAGAATACCTTTCAAGAATTAATTTGACCACTCCTGACACACTCTTTTGAGTTAGGCAGTGTTGTATTGTCTTTTCAAACTCATATTTCGATTCAGAGAAGCACATTTTCCAGTCAAATGAGTGGAATATTAAGAAAATTGTCTTTTAGAAATTTTTGACCCTTTAACCCTAACTAGCAAAACCCGAAGCTAGGGTTAGGGTTATATTCCCATACAATGTAGACAGTTTTTGATGGCATGGCTGTGTTTTAGGGCTGAAAGGATACTTAGGAATATAGTTCTTTCAATGTTTTCTAAACATTTTTTTCTGACCTATGTGGCTGTATACAGTGCTTTACCCCAAACAGGAATGGTGTCTGAACTGCCCTCCAAGGAAGAGTTTGAAAGAACCTGATTTAACTTTTAAACTCTTGCTATGGGCTTTGAAATCACAGGCAAACTAACAGATCAAGCCAAAATGTACTAGTTGTTTCGGACTTTTAGGCCACTTAAGCCTAAACGTACATTCATTCAGCACTCCGTTCAACACGAAAGTTCCAATGAAAGAATACCTTTCAAGAATTAATTTGACCACTCCTGACACACTCTTTTGGGTTAGGCAGTGTTGTATTGTCTTTTCAGACTCATATTTCGATTCAGAGAAGCACATTTTCCAGTCAAATGAGTGGAATATTAAGAAAATTGTCTTTTAGAAATTTTTGACCCTTTAACCCTAACTAGCAAAACCCGAAGCTAGGGTTAGGGTTATATTCCCATACAATGTAGACAGTTTTTGATGGCATGGCTGTGTTTTAGGGCTGAAAGGATACTTAGGAATATAGTTCTTTCAATGTTTTCTAAACATTTTTTTCTGACCTATGTGGCTGTATACAGTGCTTTACCCCAAACAGGAATGGTGTCTGAACTGCCCTCCAAGGAAAAGTTTGAAAGAACCTGATTTAACTTTTAAACTCTTGCTATGGGCTTTGAAATCACAGGCGTACTAACAGATCAAGCCAAAATGTACTTGTTGTTTCGTAGTTTTAGGCCATTTAAGCCTAAACGTACATTCATTCAGCACTCCGTTCAACACGAAAGTTCCAATGAAAGAATACCTTTCAAGAATTAATTTGACCACTCCTGACACACTCTTTTGGGTTAGGCAGTGTTGTATTGTCTTTTCAGACTCATATTTTGTTTCAGAGAAGCACATTTTCCAGTCAAATGAGTGGAATATTAAGAAAATTGTCTTTTAGAAATTTTTGACCCTTTAACCCTAACTAGCAAAACCCGAAGCTAGGGTTAGGGTTATATTCCCATACAATGTAGACAGTTTTTGATGGCATGGCTGTGTTTTAGGGCTGAAAGGATACTTAGGAATATAGTTCTTTCAATGTTTTCTAAACATTTTTTTCTGACCTATGTGGCTGTATACAGTGCTTTACCCCAAACAGGAATGGTGTCTGAACTGCCCTCCAAGGAAAAGTTTGAAAGAACCTGATTTAACTTTTAAACTCTTGCTATGGGCTTTGAAATCACAGGCGTACTAACAGATCAAGCCAAAATGTACTTGTTGTTTCGTAGTTTTAGGCCACTTAAGCCTAAACGTACATTCATTCAGCACTCCGTTCAACACGAAAGTTCCAATGAAAGAATACCTTTCAAGAATTAATTTGACCACTCCTGACACACTCTTTTGGGTTAGGCAGTGTTGTATTGTCTTTTCAGACTCATATTTTGTTTCAGAGAAGCACATTTTCCAGTCAAATGAGTGGAATATTAAGAAAATTGTCTTTTAGAAATTTTTGACCCCTTAACCCTAACTAGCAAAATCCGAAGCTAGGGTTAAGGTTATATTCCCATACAGTGTAGACAGTTTTTGATGGCATGGCTGTGTTTTAGGGCTGAAAGGATACTTAGGAATATAGTTCTTTCAATGTTTTCTAAACATTTTTTTCTGACCTATGTGGCTGTATACAGTGCTTTACCCCAAACAGGAATGGTGTCTGAACTGCCCTCCAAGGAAAAGTTTGAAAGAACCTGATTTAACTTTTAAACTCTTGCTGTGGGCTTTGAAATCACAGGCGTACTAACAGATCAAGCCAAAATGTACTAGTTGTTTCGGACTTTTAGGCCACTTAAGCCTAAACGTACATTCATTCAGCACTCCGTTCAACACGAAAGTTCCAATGAAAGAATACCTTTCAAGAATTAATTTGACCACTCCTGACACACTCTTTTGGGTTAGGCAGTGTTGTATTGTCTTTTCAGACTTTTAAACTTTTGTATTGGGTTTGAAATCACAGGCATACTAACAGATCAAGCCAAAATGTACTAGTTGTTTCTGACTTTTAGGACACTTAAGCCTAAACGTACATTCATTCAGCACTCCGTTCAACACGAAAGTTCTAATGAAATAATACCTTTCAAGAATTAATTTGACCACTCCTGACACACTCTTTTGGGTTAGGCAGTGTTGTATTGTCTTTTCAGACTCATATTTCGATTCAGAGAAGCACATTTTCCAGTCAAATGAGTGGAATATTAAGAAAATTGTCTTTTAGAAATTTTTGACCCCTTAACCCTAACTAGCAAAACCCGAAGCTAGGGTTAGGGTTATATTCCCATACAATGTAGACAGTTTTTGATGGCATGGCTGTGTTTTAGGGCTGAAAGGATACTTAGGAATATAGTTCTTTCAATGTTTTCTAAACATTTTTTTCTGACCTATGTGGTTGTATACAGTGCTTTACCCCAAACAGGAATGGTGTCTGAACTGCCCTCCAAGGAAGAGTTTGAAAGAACCTGATTTAACTTTTAAACTCCTGCTATTGGCTTTGAAATCACAGGCGTACTAACAGATCAAGCCAAAATGTACTAGTTGTTTCGGACTTTTAGGCCACTTAAGCCTAAACGTACATTCATTCAGCACTCCGTTCAACACGAAAGTTCCAATGAAAGAATACCTTTCAAGAATTAATTTGACCACTCCTGACACACTCTTTTGGGTTAGGCAGTGTTGTATTGTCTTTTCAGACTCATATTTTGATTCAGAGAAGCACATTTTCCAGTCAAATGAGTGGAATATTAAGAAATTGTCTTTGAGAAATTTTTGACCCCTTAACCCTAATTAGCAAAACCCGAAGCTAGGGTTAGGGTTATATTCCCATACAATGTAGACAGTTTTTGATGGCATGGCTGTGTTTTAGGGCTGAAAGGATACTTAGGAATATAGTTCTTTCAATGTTTTCTAAACATTTTTTTCTGACCTATGTGGCTGTATACAGTGCTTTACCCCAAACAGGAATGGTGTCTGAACTGCCCTCCAAGGAAAAGTTTGAAAGAACCTGATTTAACTTTTAAACTCTTGCTATGGGCTTTGAAATCACAGGCGTACTAACAGATCAAGCCAAAATGTACTTGTTGTTTCGTAGTTTTAGGCCATTTAAGCCTAAACGTACATTCATTCAGCACTCCGTTCAACACGAAAGTTCCAATGAAAGAATACCTTTCAAGAATTAATTTGACCACTCCTGACACACTCTTTTGGGTTAGGCAGTGTTGTATTGTCTTTTCAGACTCATATTTTGATTCAGAGAAGCACATTTTCCAGTCAAATGAGTGGAATATTAAGAAAATTGTCTTTTAGAAATTTTTGACCCTTTAACCCTAACTAGCAAAACCCGAAGCTAGGGTTAGGGTTATATTCCCATACAGTGTAGACAGTTTTTGATGGCATGGCTGTGTTTTAGGGCTGAAAGGATACTTAGGAATATAGTTCTTTCAATGTTTTCTAAACATTTTTTTCTGACCTATGTGGTTGTATACAGTGCTTTACCCCAAACAGGAATGGTGTCTGAACTGCCCTCCAAGGAAAAGTTTGAAAGAACCTGATTTAACTTTTAAACTCTTGCTATGGGCTTTGAAATCACAGGCGTACTAACAGATCAAGCCAAAATGTACTAGTTGTTTCGGACTTTTAGGCCACTTCAGCCTAAACGTACATTCATTCAGCACTCCGTTCAACACAAAATTTCCAATGAAAGAATACCTTTCAAGAATTAATTTGACCACTCCTGACACACTCTTTTGGGTAAGGCAGTGTTGTATTGTCTTTTCAGACTCATATTTTGATTCAGAGAAGCACATTTTCCAGTCAAATGAGTGGAATATTAAGAAAATTGTCTTTTAGAAATTTTTGACCCCTTAACCCTAACTACCAAAATCCGTAGCTAGGGTTAGGGTTATATTCCCATACAATGTAGACAGTTTTTGATGGCATGGCTGTGTTTTAGGGCTGAAAGGATACTTAGGAATATAGTTCTTTCAATGTTTTCTAAACATTTTTTCTGACCTATCTGGCTGTATACAGTGCTTTACCCCAAAAAGGAATAGTGTCTGAACTGCCCTCCAAGGAAGAGTTTGAAAGAACCTGATTTAACTTTTAAACTCTTGCTATGGGCTTTGAAATCACAGGCGTACTAACAGATCAAGCCAAAATGTACTAGTTGTTTCGGACTTTTAGGCCACTTAAGCCTAAACGTACATTCATTCAGCACTCCGTTCAACACGAAAGTTCCAATGAAAGAATACCTTTCAAGAATTAATTTGACCACTCCTGACACACTCTTTTGAGTTAGGCAGTGTTGTATTGTCTTTTCAAACTCATATTTCGATTCAGAGAAGCACATTTTCCAGTCAAATGAGTGGAATATTAAGAAAATTGTCTTTTAGAAATTTTTGACCCTTTAACCCTAACTAGCAAAACCCGAAGCTAGGGTTAGGGTTATATTCCCATACAATGTAGACAGTTTTTGATGGCATGGCTGTGTTTTAGGGCTGAAAGGATACTTAGGAATATAGTTCTTTCAATGTTTTCTAAACATTTTTTTCTGACCTATGTGGCTGTATACAGTGCTTTACCCCAAACAGGAATGGTGTCTGAACTGCCCTCCAAGGAAAAGTTTGAAAGAACCTGATTTAACTTTTAAACTCTTGCTATGGGCTTTGAAATCACAGGCGTACTAACAGATCAAGCCAAAATGTACTTGTTGTTTCGTAGTTTTAGGCCACTTAAGCCTAAACGTACATTCATTCAGCACTCCGTTCAACACGAAAGTTCCAATGAAAGAATACCTTTCAAGAATTAATTTGACCACTCCTGACACACTCTTTTGGGTTAGGCAGTGTTGTATTGTCTTTTCAGACTCATATTTTGTTTCAGAGAAGCACATTTTCCAGTCAAATGAGTGGAATATTAAGAAAATTGTCTTTTAGAAATTTTTGACCCCTTAACCCTAACTAGCAAAATCCGAAGCTAGGGTTAGGGTTATATTCCCATACAGTGTAGACAGTTTTTGATGGCATGGCTGTGTTTTAGGGCTGAAAGGATACTTAGGAATATAGTTCTTTCAATGTTTTCTAAACATTTTTTTCTGACCTATGTGGCTGTATACAGTGCTTTACCCCAAACAGGAATGGTGTCTGAACTGCCCTCCAAGGAAAAGTTTGAAAGAACCTGATTTAACTTTTAAACTCTTGCTGTGGGCTTTGAAATCACAGGCGTACTAACAGATCAAGCCAAAATGTACTAGTTGTTTCGGACTTTTAGGCCACTTAAGCCTAAACGTACATTCATTCAGCACTCCGTTCAACACGAAAGTTCCAATGAAAGAATACCTTTCAAGAATTAATTTGACCACTCCTGACACACTCTTTTGAGTTAGGCAGTGTTGTATTGTCTTTTCAGACTCATATTTCGATTCAGAGAAGCACATTTTCCAGTCAAATGAGTGGAATATTAAGAAAATTGTCTTTTAGAAATTTTTGACCCCTTAACCCTAACTAGCAAAACCCGAAGCTAGGGTTAGGGTTATATTCCCATACAATGTAGACAGTTTTTGATGGCATGGCTGTGTTTTAGGGCTGAAAGGATACTTAGGAATATAGTTCTTTCAATGTTTTCTAAACATTTTTTTCTGACCTATGTGGTTGTATACAGTGCTTTACCCCAAACAGGAATGGTGTCTGAACTGCCCTCCAAGGAAAAGTTTGAAAGAACCTGATTTAACTTTTAAACTCTTGCTATGGGCTTTGAAATCACAGGCGTACTAACAGATCAAGCCAAAATGTACTAGTTGTTTCGGACTTTTAGGCCACTTAAGCCTAAACGTACATTCATTCAGCACTCCGTTCAACACAAAATTTCCAATGAAAGAATACCTTTCAAGAATTAATTTGACCACTCCTGACACACTCTTTTGGGTAAGGCAGTGTTGTATTGTCTTTTCAGACTCATATTTTGATTCAGAGAAGCACATTTTCCAGTCAAATGAGTGGAATATTAAGAAAATTGTCTTTTAGAAATTTTTGACCCCTTAACCCTAACTAGCAAAATCCGAAGCTAGGGTTAGGGTTATATTCCCATACAATGTAGACAGTTTTTGATGGCATGGCTGTGTTTTAGGGCTGAAAGGATACTTAGGAATATAGTTCTTTCAATGTTTTCTAAACATTTTTTTCTGACCTATCTGGCTGTATACAGTGCTTTACCCCAAAAAGGAATGGTGTCTGAACTGCCCTCCAAGGAAAAGTTTTAAAGAACCTGATTTAACTTTTAAACTCTTGCTATGGGCTTTGAAATCACAGGCGTACTAACAGATCAAGCCAAAATGTACTAGTTGTTTAGGACTTTTAGGCCACTTAAGCCTAAACGTACATTCATTCAGCACTCCGTTCAACACAAAATTTCCAATGAAAGAATACCTTTCAAGAATTAATTTGACCACTCCTGACACACTCTTTTGGGTAAGGCAGTGTTGTATTGTCTTTTCAGACTCATATTTTGATTCAGAGAAGCACATTTTCCAGTCAAATGAGTGGAATATTACGAAAATTGTCTTTGAGAAATTTTTGACCCCTTAACCCTAACTAGCAAAACCCGAAGCTAGGGTTAGGGTTATATTCCCATACAATGTAGACAGTTTTTGATGGCATGGCTGTGTTTTAGGGCTGAAAGGATACTTAGGAATATAGTTCTTTCAATGTTTTCTAAACATTTTTTTCTGACCTATGTGGTTGTATACAGTGCTTTACCCCAAACAGGAATGGTGTCTGAACTGCCCTCCAAGGAAAAGTTTGAAAGAACCTGATTTAACTTTTAAACTCTTGCTATGGGCTTTGAAATCACAGGCGTACTAACAGATCAAGCCAAAATGTACTAGTTGTTTCGGACTTTTAGGCCACTTAAGCCTAAACGTACATTCATTCAGCACTCCGTTCAACACAAAATTTCCAATGAAAGAATACCTTTCAAGAATTAATTTGACCACTCCTGACACACTCTTTTGGGTAAGGCAGTGTTGTATTGTCTTTTCAGACTCATATTTTGATTCAGAGAAGCACATTTTCCAGTCAAATGAGTGGAATATTAAGAAAATTGTCTTTTAGAAATTTTTGACCCCTTAACCCTAACTAGCAAAATCCGTAGCTAGGGTTAGGGTTATATTCCCATACAATGTAGACAGTTTTTGATGGCATGGCTGTGTTTTAGGGCTGAAAGGATACTTAGGAATATAGTTCTTTCAATGTTTTCTAAACATTTTTTCTGACCTATCTGGCTGTATACAGTGCTTTACCCCAAACAGGAATGGTGTCTGAACTGCCCTCCAAGGAAAAGTTTGAAAGAACCTGATTTAACTTTTAAACTCTTGCTATGGGCTTTGAAATCACAGGCGTACTAATAGATCAAGCCAAAATGTACTAGTTGTTTCGGACTTTTAGGCCACTTAAGCCTAAACGTACATTCATTCAGCACTCTGTTCAACACGAAAGTTCCAATGAAAGAATACCTTTCAAGAATTAATTTGACCACTCCTGACACACTCTTTTGAGTTAGGCAGTGTTGTATTGTCTTTTCAGACTCATATTTCGATTCAGAGAAGCACATTTTCCAGTCAAATGAGTGGAATATTAAGAAAATTGTCTTTTAGAAATTTTTGACCCTTTAACCCTAACTAGCAAAACCCGAAGCTAGGGTTAGGGTTATATTCCCATACAATGTAGACAGTTTTTGATGGCATGGCTGTGTTTTAGGGCTGAAAGGATACTTAGGAATATAGTTCTTTCAATGTTTTCTAAACATTTTTTTCTGACCTATGTGGCTGTATACAGTGCTTTACCCCAAACAGGAATGGTGTCTGAACTGCCCTCCAAGGAAAAGTTTGAAAGAACCTGATTTAACTTTTAAACTCTTGCTATGGGCTTTGAAATCACAGGCGTACTAACAGATCAAGCCAAAATGTACTTGTTGTTTCGTAGTTTTAGGCCACTTAAGCCTAAACGTACATTCATTCAGCACTCCGTTCAACACGAAAGTTCCAATGAAAGAATACCTTTCAAGAATTAATTTGACCACTCCTGACACACTCTTTTGGGTTAGGCAGTGTTGTATTGTCTTTTCAGACTCATATTTTGTTTCAGAGAAGCACATTTTCCAGTCAAATGAGTGGAATATTAAGAAAATTGTCTTTTAGAAATTTTTGACCCCTTAACCCTAACTAGCAAAATCCGAAGCTAGGGTTAGGGTTATATTCCCATACAATGTAGACAGTTTTTGATGGCATGGCTGTGTTTTAGGGCTGAAAGGATACTTAGGAATATAGTTCTTTCAATGTTTTCTAAACATTTTTTTCTGACCTATGTGGCTGTATACTGTGCTTTACCCCAAACAGGAATGGTGTCTGAACTGCCCTCCAAGGAAAAGTTTGAAAGAACCTGATTTAACTTTTAAACTCTTGCTATGGGCTTTGAAATCACAGGCGTACTAACAGATCAAGCCAAAATGTACTAGTTGTTTCGGACTTTTAGGCCACTTAAGCCTAAACGTACATTCATTCAGCACTCCGTTCAACACAAAATTTCCAATGAAAGAATACCTTTCAAGAATTAATTTGACCACTCCTGACACACTCTTTTGGGTAAGGCAGTGTTGTATTGTCTTTTCAGACTCATATTTTGATTCAGAGAAGCAGATTTTCCAGTCAAATGAGTGGAATATTAAGAAAATTGTCTTTGAGAAATTTTTGACCCCTTAACCCTATCTAGCAAAATCCGTAACTAGGGTTAGGGTTATATTCCCATACAATGTAGACAGTTTTTGATGGCATGGCTGTGTTTTAGGGCTGAAAGGATACTTAGGAATTTAGTTCTTTCAATGTTTTCTAAACATTTTTTTCTGACCTATCTGGCTGTATACAGTGCTTTACCCCAAAAAGGAATAGTGTCTGAACTGCCCTCCAAGGAAGAGTTTGAAAGAACCTGATTTAACTTTTAAACTCTTGCTATTGGCTTTGAAATCACAGGCGTACTAACAGATCAAGCCAAAATGTACTAGTTGTTTCGGACTTTTAGGCCACTTAAGCCTAAACGTACATTCATTCAGCACTCCGTTCAACACGAAAGTTCCAATGAAAGAATACCTTTCAAGAATTAATTTGACCACTCCTGACACACTCTTTTGGGTTAGGCAGTGTTGTATTGTCTTTTCAGACTCATATTTTGATTCAGAGAAGCACATTTTACAGTCAAATGAGTGGAATATTAAGAAATTGTCTTTGAGAAATTTTTGACCCCTTAACCCTAATTAGCAAAACCCGAAGCTAGGGTTAGGGTTATATTCCCATACAATGTAGACAGTTTTTGATGGCATGGCTTTGTTTAAGGGCTGAAAGGATACTTAGGAATATAGTTCTTTCAATGTTTTGCCAATGTCCGAAATTTTTACAATAATGGCACCGAGTTGTAATTTCGCTTTTTGGATTTAGTCGGGTGTCAGGGCCAGCTCCACCCTTCAGTATGGGGGGTGTCCACCCTGTTTGTATTGCCCGCACCTTAGCATACATATTTCTCTCGATTTGCCGTGCCATTTTAACTATTTCCTCAAATTGTTTAGTCGTCACTTGCCCTATTTCGGGCTCTTTTAACTGAAGGGCTTTGGCTATATCAGGCTTAAGACCGCCCAAATAAATGTGTTTAATTACAGCAGAGGCGTCGCTATTCACATCATCTTCGTCACTCAGTCCTGAGCATTCCAGCTAGAGTGTGACGAAGCGGTCAGTGAAGTCAGCCACATCCTCGCTTTCTTTTTGCTGACACGCAGATATCTTTTTCCAATCTGTCTTTGGTGGATAATTTTGTTTAAGCCATCGCCAAACCCATTCCCATCGCCCTCCCCTGCCGTTATCCTCACACAATTGTTTAAGTTCTCCGACACGCTTTTCCCCTGTCCTTCTGAGGATCATAGCGGCAGTCAGGGGGGGAGATACCATAAGTATCTTTTAATTCCTGAAGCGCACTCCAGGTTCGCTGCATCCCTAATTTTGGGTGCGGTACTTCTCTAGCCCACCGGTCAATATCCTCCGGTTTTGGATTTGATCGTAATGGGGGTTCAGGGAAGGTAGGTGCGAGAACGGACCCCCTCGGCAGGGTGCGAGACGGAGTTAGAGTGGCGCTGTCATCAACGGCACCAGCCCCTGCTACATCAAGTCCTTTCCCACTTCGAGTGAGAGTACAGACCTGCGGGCGCCCTCCCTCTAACAGGGGAGACCCTGATCCGTCTTTATCGCACTCATACCAAGTGTTATCCCAATCAGACCCCCCTTCTCCATATGGCCACTGAGGGAATTGATCCCAATTATTTTCGTTTCCTGCCTGTTTGTTCCCCTGTGGGAGAGCAGGATATAACTTAGTCGCCGGCTGTAGCACATTAACCAGTGCAGCGTGACCAGGAGTTAATTCCTTCTTTAATTTCTCATTCTCCTGTACTGCCTCTTTTAGTTTTTTTTCTATTACCTCTTTTGCCGCGAATAAATTATCTTTCCTCTCATTTAACGCTTTTATTTTTTCTGTGAACTCCTTCTCTTTTCTATCCCATTCTGATTTCTCCTTCATGCTAATCTGCCACCTCAGGTGTCGGCCGATCACCAGGGCTGCAGCTAAATCTTTGTTTTTGTTCCAATGTTCATACGCTCTTTTACAGGCATCTTCGCCCCAAACTCCTTCTGACAGACTCAGCTTCTTCCTATATTTCTCTTCCCTTTCAGTCAATTTACACTTTTCCGATATGTAATCAGATACTTCCACCACTTTCTCAAACACCCAATTAGCACACATGTTTGGTTTCTTTAAGATTTACTTTTGTCGTGTGTGAGGTAACAGCTCATTCAGTAGGGGGATGTTTTCACTTGGAAAAACCTGTGCATTACTGCACTCATTCAGCTAAGGGCGTCTGTTACCTCCAGATCTAATGCCTCTCCGAGACTTTAGAGAGGACTTTCAAACCGCACTGTTCACAGGTAAGAAACGAGACCTCGAAAACCCCCTTTCTTGATCAGTAATTCACCATCCCCAGAACGCCAGCATCGCTGCTTTTGCCCCGGGGTGGACTTACGCACTGAGCTCAATCAGGGCGATTCTCGGGTCTCAACGTCCTTTAAATCCTGCTACTTAATGCTTTGCTCTTTTATTATGAGGTGTGTTTATGTTAGTGTCGTGCGTGTGTATATGTATTTCACAAACAAGGAAAACACCAAAAACATACATACATATATCTCTTCTACTCCTGTTTCCTTTAAAACAAAAAAAAACCACGCCACGCCAATCTGTGCACGATCAAGGCGTAGCTAATCTCAGGACCCCGGGCGTAATTAAAGCCCACACCAATCCTGGATTATACGTGCATTTAATGCACCACTCAGCTCCAGAACCCCGGGCGCAATTAAGGCCCACACCGATCCCGAGCCACAGAACTCTGGGTGCAATTAAGACCCACACCAGTTCTGACCTTCAGAACTCCGGGTGCAATTAAGACCCACACCAGTCCTGAACTACGTGCATTTAATGCACCACTTGCTCTAGAACCCCGGGCGCATTTAAGGCCCACACCGATTCTGAGCCTCAGAACTCCGGGTGCAATTAAGACCCAAACCAGTTCTGACCTTCAGAACTCCGGGTGCAATTAAGACCCACACCAGTCCTGAACTTCACGGTAAGGGTCCAAAACCCGTTCAAAACTCCACGCGCAATTAAGGCATACACCAGCTTCAAACGCCTGTACACAATACCGCGGAACCCCTGCCAGACCAAATTCTGGGCTTACAGCAAACAACCCATTACATACACCGGTGCCTTCCCCGGGCCAGAGGAATTCAGAAACTCACATTTACTCCCTCATCTCGGGCGATTCTCGCAGGGAGCAGAGATTTCCCAATCGGTCAGAGAGAGTCGGGACTTTTAAATAAAAGAGGAGTCCTTACCTCTTAGTTATGTGCGCGCTGACCGTCTCTCCTGCCGATGGGAAGTTCTGCGCCTTCTGGAGCATCCGCCGACTACGCCAAATTTGTTGTAACAGAAGAAATAAGGTTCTTGATCCCGAGATGAAGTAAAACAGATGAGTTTATGCATGCAAGGAACCATAAGGCCGAAGTCTTGTTTCCCGCAAGAAACAACAAAACCGAAGTATTGTTCCCCGTACTGTTACAAACTTTTGGGTTATATACAGTTTTCTTCTCCGTTTCTGACGTCACTCAGTCTGATGGTAAAGAGGGGGGTTCATGGTATTTGGCCAGTTTATGATGTTCTGGGCAAATGGTCAGTTTAACATTACACCCAGGGGGGTTCCTAGCTGGCATCTGCAATCCTTATCAGTTAACCCCCTTTCCTGCCATAAACCCCTGCTTGTGACTTGGAAGTCTAAACCCCCTACAGAAAAGATTAAATTCAAACCCCCGTCTTCACATCTGTCTTCAGTGCTTTACCCCAAAAAGGAATGGTGTCTGAACTGCCCTCCAAGGAAAAGTTTGAAAGTACCTGATTTAACTTTTAAACTCTTGCTATGGGCTTTGAAATCACAGGCAAACTAACAGATCAAGCCAAAATGTACTAGTTGTTTCTGACTTTTAGGACACTTAAGCCTAAACGTACATTCATTCAGCACTCCGTTCAACACGAAATTTCCAATGAAAGAATACCTTTCAAGAATTAATTTGACCACTCCTGACACACTCTTTTGTGTTAGGCAGTGTTTTATTGTCTTTTCAGACTCATATTTTGATTCAGAGAAGCACATTTTCAAGTCAAATGAGTGGAATATTAAGAAAATTGTCTTTGAGAAATGTTTGACCCCTTAACCCTAACTAGCAAAACCCGAAGCTAGGGTTAGGGTTATATTCCCATACAATGTAGACAGTTTTTGATGGCATGGCTGTGTTTTAGGGCTGAAAGGATACTTAGGAATATAGTTCTTTCAATGTTTTCTAAACATTTTTTTCTGACCTATGTGGCTGTATACAGTGCTTTACCCCAAAAAGGAATGGTGTCTGAACTGCCCTCCAAGGAAAAGTTTGAAAGAACCTGATTTAACTTTTAAACTCTTGCTATGGGCTTTGAAATCACAGGCAAACTAACAGATCAAGCCAAAATGTACTAGTTGTTTCGGACTTTTAGGACACTTAAGCCTAAACGTACATTCATTCAGCACTCCGTTCAACACGAAATTTCCAATGAAAGAAGACCGTTCAAGAATTAATTTGACCACTCCTGACACACTCTTTTGTGTTAGGCAGTGTTTTATTGTCTTTTCAGACTCATATTTTGATTCAGAGAAGCACATTTTCAAGTCAAATGAGTGGAATATTAAGAAAATTGTCTTTGAGAAATGTTTGACCCCTTAACCCTAACTAGCAAAACCCGAAGCTAGGGTTAGGGTTATATTCCCATACAATGTAGACAGTTTTTGATGGCATGGCTGTGTTTTAGGGCTGAAAGGATACTTAGGAATATAGTTCTTTCAATGTTTTCTAAACATTTTTTTCTGACCTATGTGGCTGTATACAGTGCTTTACCCCAAAAAGGAATGGTGTCTGAACTGCCCTCCAAGGAAAAGTTTGAAAGAACCTGATTTAACTTTTAAACTTTTGTATTGGGTTTGAAATCACAGGCATACTAACAGATCAAGCCAAAATGTACTAGTTGTTTCTGACTTTTAGGACACTTAAGCCTAAACGTACATTCATTCAGCACTCCGTTCAACACGAAAGTTCCAATGAAAGAATACCTTTCAAGAATTAATTTGACCACTCCTGACACACTCTTTTGGGTAAGGCAGTGTTGTATTGTCTTTTCAGACTCATATTTCGATTCAGAGAAGCACATTTTCCAGTCAAATGAGTGGAATATTAAGAAAATTGTCTTTGAGAAATTTTTGACCCCTTAACCCTAACTAGCAAAACCCGAAGCTAGGGTTAGGGTTATATTCCCATACAATGTAGACAGTTTTTGATGGCATGGCTGTGTTTTAGGGCTGAAAGGATACTTAGGAATATAGTTCTTTCAATGTTTTCTAAACATTTTTTTCTAACCTATGTTGCTGTATACAGTGCTTTACCCCAAAAAGGAATGGTGTCTGAACTGCCCTCCAAGGAAAAGTTTGAAAGAACCTGATTTAACTTTTAAACTCTTGCTATGGGCTTTGAAATCACAGGCATACTAACAGATCAAGCCAAAATGTACTAGTTGTTTCGGACTTTTAGGCCACTTAAGCCTAAACGTACATTCATTCAGCACTCCGTTCAACACGAAAGTTCCAATGAAAGAATACCTTTCAAGAATTAATTTGACCACTCCTGACACACTCTTTTGGGTTAGGCAGTGTTGTATTGTCTTTTCAGACTCATATTTCGATTCAGAGAAGCACATTTTCCAGTCAAATGAGTGGAATATTAAGAAAATTGTCTTTTAGAAATTTTTGACCCCTTAACCCTAACTAGCAAAACCCGAAGCTAGGGTTAAGGTTATATTCCCATACAATGTAGACAGTTTTTGATGGCATGGCTGTGTTTAAGGGCTGAGAAGATACTTAGGAATATAGTTCTTTCAATGTTTTCTAAACATTTTTTTCTAACCTATGTGGCTGTATACAGTGATTTACCCCAAACAGGAATGGTGTCTAAACTGCCCTCCAAGGAAGAGTTTGAAAGAACCTGATTTAACTTTTAAACTCTTGCTATGGGCTTTGAAATCGTAGGCATACTAACAGATCAAGCCAAAATGTACTAGTTGTTTGGGACTTTTAGGCCACTTAAGCCTAAACGTACATTCATTCAGCACTCCGTTCAACACGAAATTTCCAATGAAAGAATACCTTTCAAGAATTAATTTGACCACTCCTGACACACTCTTTTGGGTAAGGCAGTGTTGTATTGTCTTTTCAGACTCATATTTTGATTCAGAGAAGCACATTTTCCAGTCAAATGAGTGGAATATTAAGAAAATTGTCTTTGAGAAATGTTTGACCCCTTAACCCTAACTAGCAAAACCCGTTGCTAGGGTTAGGGTTATATTCCCATACAATGTAGACAGTTTTTGATGGCATGGCTGTGTTTTAGGGCTGAGAAGATACTTAGGAATATAGTTCTTTCAATGTTTTCTAAACATTTTTTTCTAACCTATGTGGCTGTATACAGTGCTTTACCCCAAACAGGAATGGTGTCTGAACTGCCCTCCAAGCAACAGTTTGAAAGAACCTAATTTAACTTTTAAACTCCGTCTATGGGCTTTGAAATCTCAGGCATACTAACAGATCAAGCCAAAATGTACTGGTTGTTTCGGACTTTTAGGCTACTTAAGCCTAAACGTACATTCATTCAGCACTCCATTCAACACGAAATTTCCAATGAAAGAATACCTTTCAAGAATTAAATTGACCACTCCTGACACACTCTTTACTTTTAGGCAGTGTTGTAAAGTCTTTTCAGATTCATATTTTGATTCAGAGAAGCACAATTTCCAGTCAAATGAGTGGAATATTAAGATAATTGTCTTTGAGAAATTTTTGACCCCTTAACCCTAACTAGCAAAACCCGAAGCTAGGGTTAGGGTTATATTCCCATACAATGTAGACAGTTTTTGATGGCATGGCTGTGTTTTAGGGCTGAAAGGATACTTAGGAATATAGTTCTTTCAATGTTTTCTAAACATTTTTTTCTGACCTATGTGGCTGTATACAGTGCTTTACCCCAAAAAGGAATGATGTCTGAACTGCCCTCCAAGGAAAAGTTTGAAAGAACCTGATTTAACTTTTAAACTTTTGTATTGGGTTTGAAATCACAGGCATACTAACAGATCAAGCCAAAATGTACTAGTTGTTTCTGACTTTTAGGACACTTAAGCCTAAACGTACATTCATTCAGCACTCCGTTCAACACGAAAGTTCCAATGAAAGAATACCTTTCAAGAATTAATTTGACCACTCCTGACACACTCTTTTGGGTTAGGCAGTGTTGTATTGTCTTTTCAGACTCATATTTTGTTTCAGAGAAGCACATTTTCCATTCAAATGAGTGGAATATTAAGAAAATTATCTTTTAGAAATTTTTGACCCCTTAACCGTAACTACCAAAACCCGAAGCTAGGGTTAGCGTTATATTCCCATGCAATGTAGACAGTTTTTGATGGCATGGCTGTGCTTTAGGGCTGAAAGGATACTTAGGAATATAGTTCTTTCAATGTTTTCTAAACATTTGTTTCTGACCTATCTGGCTGTATACAGTGCTTTACCCCAAAAAGGAATAGTGTCTGAACTGCCCTCCAAGGAAGAGTTTGAAAGAACCTGATTTAACTTTTAAACTCTTGCTACGTGTATGGGCTTTGAAATCACAGGCGTACTAACAGATCAAGCCAAAATGTACTAGTTGTTTCGGACTTTTAGGCCACTTCAGCCTAAACGTACATTCATTCAGCACTCCGTTCAACACGAAAGTTCCAATGAAAGAATACCTTTCAAGAATTAATTTGACCACTCCTGACACACTCTTTTAAGTTATGCAGTGTTGTATTGTCTTTTCAGACTCATATTTCGATTCAGAGAAGCACATTTTCCAGTCAAATGAGTGGAATATTAAGAAAATTGTCTTTTAGAAATTTTTGACCCTTTAACCCTAACTAGCAAAACCCGAAGCTAGGGTTAGGGTTATATTCCCATACAATGTAGACAGTTTTTGATGGCATGGCTGTGTTTTAGGGCTGAGAAGATACTTAGGAATATAGTTCTTTCAATGTTTTCTAAACATTTTTTTCTGACCTATGTGGCTGTATACAGTGCTTTACCCCAAAAAGGAATGGTGTCTGAACTGCCCTCCAAGGAAAAGTTTGAAAGAACCTGATTTAACTTTTAAACTTTTGTATTGGGTTTGAAATCACAGGCATACTAACAGATCAAGCCAAAATGTACTAGTTGTTTCGGACTTTTAGGCCACTTAAGCCTAAACGAACATTCATTCAGCACTCCGTTCAACACGAAAGTTCCAATGAAAGAATACCTTTCAAGAATTAATTTGACCACTCCTGACACACTCTTTTAAGTTAGGCAGTGTTGTATTGTCTTTTCAGACTCATATATCGAATCAGAGAAGCACATTTTCCAGTCAAATGAGTGGAATATTAAGAAAATTGTCTTTTAGAAATTTTTGACCCTTTAACCCTAACTAGCAAAACCCGAAGCTAGGGTTAGGGTTATATTCCCATACAATGTAGACAGTTTTTGATGGCATGGCTGTGTTTTAGGGCTGAGAAGATACTTAGGAATATAGTTCTTTCAATGTTTTCTAAACATTTTTTTCTGACCTATGTGGCTGTATACAGTGCTTTACCCCAAAAAGGAATGGTGTCTGAACTGCCCTCCAAGGAAAAGTTTGAAAGAACCTGATTTAACTTTTAAACTTTTGTATTGGGTTTGAAATCACAGGCGTACTAACAGATCAAGCCAAAATGTACTAGTTGTTTCTGACTTTTAGGACACTTAAGCCTAAACGTACATTCATTCAGCACTCCGTTCAACACGAAAGTTCCAATGAAAGAATACCTTTCAAGAATTAATTTGACCACTCCTGACACACTCTTTTGGGTTAGGCAGTGTTGTATTGTCTTTTCAGACTCATATTTTGTTTCAGAGAAGCACATTTTCCATTCAAATGAGTGGAATATTAAGAAAATTATCTTTTAGAAATTTTTGACCCCTTAACCGTAACTACCAAAACCCGAAGCTAGGGTTAGCGTTATATTCCCATGCAATGTAGACAGTTTTTGATGGCATGGCTGTGCTTTAGGGCTGAAAGGATACTTAGGAATATAGTTCTTTCAATGTTTTCTAAACATTTGTTTCTGACCTATCTGGCTGTATACAGTGCTTTACCCCAAAAAGGAATAGTGTCTGAACTGCCCTCCAAGGAAGAGTTTGAAAGAACCTGATTTAACTTTTAAACTCTTGCTACGTGTATGGGCTTTGAAATCACAGGCGTACTAACAGATCAAGCCAAAATGTACTAGTTGTTTCGGACTTTTAGGCCACTTCAGCCTAAACGTACATTCATTCAGCACTCCGTTCAACACGAAAGTTCCAATGAAAGAATACCTTTCAAGAATTAATTTGACCACTCCTGACACACTCTTTTAAGTTATGCAGTGTTGTATTGTCTTTTCAGACTCATATTTCGATTCAGAGAAGCACATTTTCCAGTCAAATGAGTGGAATATTAAGAAAATTGTCTTTTAGAAATTTTTGACCCTTTAACCCTAACTAGCAAAACCCGAAGCTAGGGTTAGGGTTATATTCCCATACAATGTAGACAGTTTTTGATGGCATGGCTGTGTTTTAGGGCTGAGAAGATACTTAGGAATATAGTTCTTTCAATGTTTTCTAAACATTTTTTTCTGACCTATGTGGCTGTATACAGTGCTTTACCCCAAAAAGGAATGGTGTCTGAACTGCCCTCCAAGGAAAAGTTTGAAAGAACCTGATTTAACTTTTAAACTTTTGTATTGGGTTTGAAATCACAGGCATACTAACAGATCAAGCCAAAATGTACTAGTTGTTTCGGACTTTTAGGCCACTTAAGCCTAAACGAACATTCATTCAGCACTCCGTTCAACACGAAAGTTCCAATGAAAGAATACCTTTCAAGAATTAATTTGACCACTCCTGACACACTCT
This sequence comes from Lepisosteus platostomus, assembly GCF_059453375.1. Taxonomy (NCBI): domain Eukaryota; kingdom Metazoa; phylum Chordata; class Actinopteri; order Semionotiformes; family Lepisosteidae; genus Lepisosteus; species Lepisosteus platostomus. The sequence goes on along the minus strand of NC_142622.1, from coordinate 21,265,182 downwards.
TTTAAGTTAGGCAGTGTTGTATTGTCTTTTCAGACTCATATATCGAATCAGAGAAGCACATTTTCCAGTCAAATGAGTGGAATATTAAGAAAATTGTCTTTTAGAAATTTTTGACCCTTTAACCCTAACTAGCAAAACCCGAAGCTAGGGTTAGGGTTATATTCCCATACAATGTAGACAGTTTTTGATGGCATGGCTGTGTTTTAGGGCTGAGAAGATACTTAGGAATATAGTTCTTTCAATGTTTTCTAAACATTTTTTTCTGACCTATGTGGCTGTATACAGTGCTTTACCCCAAAAAGGAATGGTGTCTGAACTGCCCTCCAAGGAAAAGTTTGAAAGAACCTGATTTAACTTTTAAACTTTTGTATTGGGTTTGAAATCACAGGCATACTAACAGATCAAGCCAAAATGTACTAGTTGTTTCGGATTTTTAGGCCACTTAAGCCTAAACGTACATTCATTCAGCACTCCGTTCAACACGAAAGTTCCAATGAAAGAATACCTTTCAAGAATTAATTTGACCACTCCTGACACACTCTTTTGGGTTAGGCAGTGTTGTATTGTCTTTTCAGACTCATATTTTGATTCAGAGAAGCACATTTTCCAGTCAAATGAGTGGAATATTAAGAAAATTGTCTTTTAGAAATTTTTGACCCCCTTAACCCTAACTAGCAAAACCCGAAGCTAGGGTTAGGGTTATATTCCCATACAATGTAGACAGTTTTTGATGGCATGGCTGTGTTTTAGGGCTGAAAGGATACTTAGGAATATAGTTCTTTCAATGTTTTCTAAACATTTTTTTCTGACCTATGTGGCTGTATACAGTGCTTTACCCCAAAAAGGAATGGTGTCTGAACTGCCCTCCAAGGAAAAGTTTGAAAGAACCTGATTTAACTTTTAAACTCTTGCTATGGGCTTTGAAATCACAGGCATACTAAGAGATCAAGCCAAAATATACTAGTTGTTTCTTAGTTTTAGGCCACTTAAGCCTAAACGTACATTCATTCAGCACTCCGTTCAACACGAAATTTCCAATGAAAGAATACCTTTCAAGAATTAATTTGACCACTCCTGACACACTCTTTTGGGTTAGGCAGTGTTGTATTGTCTTTTCAGACTTATATTTTGATTCAGAGAAGCACATTTTCCAGTCAAATGAGTGGAATATTAAGATAATTGCCTTTGAGAAATTTTTGACCCCTTAACCCTAACTAGCAAAACCCGAAGCTAGGGTTAGGGTTATATTCCCATACAATGTAGACAGTTTTTGATGGCATGGCTGTGTTTTAGGGCTGAAAGGATACTTAGGAATATAGTTCTTTCAATGTTTTCTAAACATTTTTTTCTGACCTATCTGGCTGTATACAGTGCTTTACCCCAAAAAGGAATGGTGTCTGAACTGCCCTCCAAGGAAGAGTTTGAAAGAACCTGATTTAACTTTTAAACTCTTGCTATGGGCTATGAAATCTCAGGCATACTAACAGATCAAGACAAAATGTACTAGTTGTTTCGGACTTTTAGGCCACTTAAGCCTAAACGTACATTCATTCAGCACTCCGTTCAACACGAAATTTCCTATGAAAGAATACCTTTCAAGAATTAATTTGACCACTTCTGACACACTCTTTTGGGTTAGGCAGTGTTGTATTGTCTTTTCAGACTCATATTTTGATTCAGAGAAGCACATTTTCCAGTCAAATGAGTGGAATATTAAGATAATTGCCTTTGAGAAATTTTTGACCCCTTAACCCTAACTAGCAAAACCCGAAGCTAGGGTTAGGGTTATATTCCCATACAATGTAGACAGTTTTTGATGGCATGGCTGTGTTTTAGGGCTGAAAGGATACTTAGGAATATAGTTCTTTCAATGTTTTCTAAACATTTTTTTCTAACCTATGTGGCTGTATACAGTGCTTTACCCCAAAAAGGAATGGTGTCTGAACTGCCCTCCAAGCAAGAGTTCGAAAGAACCTGATTTAACTTTTAAACTCTTGCTATGGGCTTTGAAATCACAGGCATACTAACAGTAGGCTGGGCAAACGATTTTTAATTTTTTTTAAAAAGAAATAAAAAATGAGATATAATGATGTGTTCCTGCTTAACTTAGACATTGCACGACTTTAAAACCTATAAAAATGGGTTTCGAGAGTTAAAAACCACTTTTTATGCGTGAAAAATGGGTGATTTTTCTTCCTCGTGATCAGCTCAGAATCTCTGTGTACGCTGTAAGGTTTTTACTTCTTAATTAAACGTTTAAAATACACGAATTTCATAAAGACAACACACGTTTCGAAGAGAAAAAATCCCATTCTTTTCTCTTCCTGTTGTGTGAAACTCATCAGCAGGTCTTTTTTTCCCAATCAGAGGCTCTGAAAATAGCTTACCGCCCACTGCGCTCTGTCAGAGAGGGGCACGGCACCGAGAGAGGGAGGAGGCGCGGAGCTCAGCAGTACAGATCGAACGTTCTACTGCCTGGAGCGCTTATGGCAGCGATCGCGTCTGCATTTATAACTTAGTTTTTAAAATTAATCAAGCAATATGAAGCATCTCTTTTTACTTTTAAGTCACTTAATTATCATTAAGCACAGCTTTCTCACCACCTAGACTACTTTTTGATACCATCCTTAGACAAAGCAGAAACTTCTTGTTCTGTCTAATGACATTACAATTGGAAAGATTACAGAATTTAATCGTCTTTAATTTTGTTACGTTATACATTATAGAAACGTTTCATCCATACAAACACCACAAAACTATTCTCGATTGTATTTCTGAATGGTATGTTACACTTAGTTCACTGTTTTAATTACACCTAATTAAGAAAGTTAGGTGTTAGCATAAACTATTAGCAATCAATATTAAATTTAGCACTGTAATAAGTTGTTGCACTTTCCCCCGCATCTTGTAAAAATATATTTTCATTGTTCAAATATACATTAAATCTGACTATCATATAATAAGTTAAATACAAAACTAAAGAAGAAATAGGGTTAAATATAATTCAAAATATTTTGCTAACAATGTTAACTGTTTATAAATAATAAATTGTATTAACTAAAGAGTAGGATGGCACAGTTGTTAGTATGCTTTTTGTTTTGTTTCTTTTTCATAAATACAACAGTAGTACCTGATGTCTCAGCGCCTTTCAAAATTAAATTATGCATGCAAACCTGTGAACTAGAAAGATAACTAAGATATCCATCCATTTATAATGGTGGCAAAGTGGTTAGCATTGCTATCTTGGAGCACTGGGGTCCTAGATTCAATTCCTGCCATCCTGTGTGTGTGGGGTTTGCATGTTCTCTCTGGGTTACATGGTTTTTCTCCATATGTGTGATATGACTCCCTCTCGCACTCCAAAACATACTGGTAAGTTAATTGGTTTATGGGAAAACTGGCCCTGGTGTGTGTGTGTTTGTGTCTGTCTGTCCTGTGATGGACTGGCGCTATGTCCAGGGTGTATTCTGCCTTGTGTCCGTTGCTTACTGGGATAGGCTCCAAATCCTCTGTACTGGATAAAGAGATTAGAAATAGATGGAACTATACACAGTGTTAGAAACCCACTATGAAATGGCAGCATCTCACTGAGAATAAAATGTTTTATAGTGCTGGCCTTTTCACCTCTCTTGCACATCAGTATCCATACCTAGTTATTTAAACAAGTTACCTCTAATTATAAACATCTTAATATGCTGGCTCTGTGGATCCGCATCAGCTATGTTTGCCCATTCCTTCAATTCATGTGCATCCAACACACAGTTCAATACTAGTAACTGCACAAAATCTAAAATACAATCCTCATTATAGTATCTATGTAAACATACAGTCTGTTAACTTCATCATCTTCATCAAAAGTATGCCTAACCCCATTAGGAAGTGTTCTTGTTATCAGTGTATTCCTTAGCTTTCCCAAAATTATCTTCTTCTTACCAACATCTCTAGTCTTTTATCCTGCAATAACTCAGCCAACACTTACAGTAAATCCCCAAAAGCTGCTTGTGTTAATTTCTTTAAATCACAAATATCATGTGTAAATACTGGCCATTTAATACTCTGCATTGTGGATAATAGTTTATTTTAAAGGGAACTAGAGAAACTAAGAACTAGAGAAATTAAGAAAGGCTTTTTTTCCCTAGAATTAATAAATGGACATCCTGTTCACTGGGGAAATTAAATCCACACTGAGCAATCTTCAATATGTTCAGAATATGACAGCGAGAATCCTATCAGGGATGCATTACACCTGTTTTCAATTCCTTGCACTGGTTACCTATCAGGTTTCGAGTCAACTTCAAATTCCTCATCCTCATTCTGTACCTACAGTATATGGCTTATTATCTGTCTACTCCCCCACCTTTGTCTGTCTGACTCTGGTCTTCTAGCTGTCCTCAAGAACATCTACATTCTGTGGGTGACAGGGTCTTCTCTAGCTGCACCCCAGAGCTCTCAATTTGTATTCCCAGTGATATCAGTCACGTACCCTGAGTGCATTTAAATCTAACCTCACAACCTTTCTTTTCAGAAGACTTAGTGTCTGTATCTGCTTCATTTTCTAATTTTGGTAGCACCTCTAACTGCTTGTCTTTCTTATATGTATTTACTTTGTAATCTGTGGTCCTTTTATCTGTTTTTACATCTACTGTATTGCTTTGAGATGCCACCTTTAATGGTAATATATAAAATAAAGTTTTTTATTATTGTTATAGGGTAACATGATCAGATTTTCCCTGGTTCAGAAAAAAAGATCTAAAGTATACTAGTTTGTCACTCTTCTCATTCCCTTTGCTAAATGACTTTTCATACTAATCTGATCAATCTAACTGCCAGTTTTCTGTGCTTTCTCTATCCTGCTAGATTTGCAATTATTCTGAAAATGTTCATCTTGAAATAACTCATTTCTAAATACCCTTTTCACTGTTAACATCTTATAGCAACTCTGCGACAAAATATATACTTAGCTCAACCTGACAGTTCATCCTGCTACCAACATTAAATAAAACAAATCTTAAGATTTCTATATTTATGTCTTTATTTAGTGGTTTCATTAGTGACAAAGGCTAAACTTTCTTGGAAAAATGTCTTTTATGTGTTGCGGAAAAAACTGACTTGCTTTAACAAAATATGTTTACAAGTCCTTTCACCTGGCAGTTTACCTAAATGCCCAACTATTTGAGAAGCCCTCCATGAAACCATAGTTGCTATTAATTTATTTAGGGCTCACTGACAGAATTGCTGTTTTTTATGCATGCTAATTTCTGATTCCTCACTCTGTTTCATGTTTATAGATAAGACTATTGATCGCGAAGGGAAATTGATGTACATGTTTACATGTTCTTTTGTAACATACACCTTTTTGTGATTTTTTTGTATATCTAAGCAAGTGTTCCTGCATCCCTCTTCTGCACTATAGGCATGGCTTTAATTCTGTTTGCTCCATTTCTAAAACTTTTTGCTCATGTGCATTTTTGTATTTTTTTACACCTCTAGCACTTTAACGTCCTGAATTTTCATTTGCCTTAATTTGTAGAATGAATTTGAGTTTTAGCCTTAAAAATCTTAAGTTTTCACTATCTTTTGTTTCTTGTCCTACAACTGTTATTATTGATCACCATGACTTCATTCAGCCTTTCCTGAACGTCTATGACAGGCAGAGAGAGTGCTGTTTCTGGTGCGATCTTTTGCAGCTGACATTTCACTGTTTTAAACGAACAAGAAATTAGATTGCTCATAAATCACTTATTCTATATAAATACAGCGTAATTGCCCTCCGAAAATCCTCTTTTTCTTGTTCGTTTTAGAGACCTTGATCGAAACTGATTTTAGATGTCAGATAAGATTTATTTTCTCTGTATTTCCTACATTGCTTTGTCGAGATTTTAACTTTATATTTAGGCTCAGATTTCAACTATAAATCGTACACTAATTAATAGCAGTAAATACTGATGTTTTGCTCCCTCTTACCAAAAAATATATATGTTTTGTAGCTGGGATGAACTTTATTTCGTACGCGTAGCTACTGCGATTTGGACACGAAGCGGTTAAAGATGGCGGCAAAACAGGCACCCAGAGAGGGGGGGGGGGCGTCTTCTCGCCTCCATAACTAAAATGCCAAATGGAAGTGGCTTAAGCGACATACACAGTCGTGTAACTGACAGTTTGAGGTAGCCTATCGTGTAAATTTCGCTTTGTTGCTGATAGGTTAAGCTTTCGAAACTCTGCCCCAAAGTCATGTGACTGATTTTTCGTTGGTTAAACGCAATGATCACAAGCACCACCATGGTTACTGGGATGTGTAGTTTTTAATTCCGTTTGAATTATAACTGTACATACTGTCTTCATATTTGGCCAGGGCTTTAAAGAGAAGGCGCGCCAAAAAAATTCGGTGCCGTCGTCTCCGCTTTAAAGGTACCCCCGTGCTGGAAGAATTTGACCTTGGAACGTTTGCCCAGCGTACTAACAGATCAAGACAAAATGTACTAGTTGTTTCGTAGTTTTAGGCCACTTAAGCCTAAACGTACATTCATTCAGCACTCCGTTCAACACGAAATTTCCAATGAAAGAATACCTTTCAAGAATTAATTTGACCACTCCTGACACACTCTTTTGGGTTAGGCAGTGTTGTATTGTCTTTTCAGACTCATATTTTGATTCAGTGAAGCACATTTTCCAGTCAAATGAGTGGAATATTAAGATAATTGCCTTTGAGAAATTTTTGAACCCTTAACCCTAACTAGCAAAACCCGAAGCTAGGGTTAGGGTTATATTCCCATACAATGTAGACAGTTTTTGATGGCATGGCTGTGTTTTAGGGCTGAAAGGATACTTAGGAATATAGTTCTTTCAATGTTTTCTAAACATTTTTTTCTAACCTATGTGGCTGTATACAGTGCTTTACCCCAAAAAGGAATGGTGTCTGAACTGCCCTCCAAGGAAGAGTTTGAAAGAACCTGATTTAACTTTTAAACTCTTGCTATGGGCTTTGAAATCACAGGCGTACTAACAGATCAAACCAAAATGTACTAGTTGTTTCGGACTTTTAGGCCACTTAAGCCTAAACGTACATTCATTCAGCACTCCGTTCAACACGAAAGTTCCAATGAAAGAATACCTTTCAAGAATTAATTTGACCACTCCTGACACACTCTTTTGGGTTAGGCAGTGTTGTATTGTCTTTTCAGACTCATATTTTGATTCAGAGAAGCACATTTTCCAGTCAAATGAGTGGAATATTAAGATAATTGCCTTTGAGAAATTTTTGACCCCTTAACCCTAACTAGCAAAACCCGAAGCTAGGGTTAGGGTTATATTCCCATACAATGTAGACAGTTTTTGATGGCATGGCTGTGTTTTAGGGCTGAAAGGATACTTAGGAATATAGTTCTTTCAATGTTTTCTAAACATTTTTTTCTAACCTATATGGCTGTATACAGTGATTTACCCCAAACAGGAATGGTGTCTGAACTGCCCTCCAAGCAAGAGATCGAAAGAACCTGATTTAACTTTTAAACTCTTGCTATGGGCTTTGAAATCTCAGGCATACTAACAGATCAAGCCAAAATGTACTAGTTGTTTCGGACTTTTAGGCCACTTAAGCCTAAACGTACATTCATTCAGCACTCCGTTCAACACGAAATTTCCAATGAAAGAAGACCGTTCAAGAATTAATTTGACCACTCCTGACACACTCTTTTGTGTTAGGCAGTGTTTTATTATCTTTTCAGACTCATATTTTGATTCAGAGAAGCACATTTTCAAGTCAAATGAGTGGAATATTAAAAAAATTGTCTTTGAGAAATGTTTGACCCCTTAACCCTAACTAGCAAAACCCGAAGCTAGGGTTAGGGTTATATTCCCATACAATGTAGACAGTTTTTGATGGCATGGCTGTGTTTTAGGGCTGAAAGGATACTTAGGAATATAGTTCTTTCAATGTTTTCTAAACATTTTTTTCTGACCTATCTGGCTGTATACAGTGCTTTACCCCAAAAAGGAATGGTGTCTGAACTGCCCTCCAAGGAAGAGTTTGAAAGAACCTGATTTAACTTTTAAACTCTTGCTATGGGCTTTGAAATCACAGGCATACTAACAGATCAAGCAAAAAATGTACTAGTTGTTTCGGACTTTTAGGCCACTTAAGCCTAAACATACATTCATTCAGCACTCCGTTCAACACGAAAATTCCTATGAAAGAATACCTTTCAAGAATTAATTTGACCACTCCTGACACACTCTTTTGGGTTAGGCAGTTTTGTATTGTCCATTCAGACTCATATTTTGATTCAGAGAAGCACATTTTCCAGTCAAATGAGTGGAATATTAAGAAAATTGTCTTTGAGAAATTTTTGACCCCTTAACCCTAACTAGCAAAACCTGAAGCTAGGTTTAGGGTTATATTCCCATACAATGTAGAGAGTTTTTGATGGCATGGCTGTGTTTTAGGACTGAAAGGATACTTAGGAATATAGTTCTTTCAATGTTTTCTAAACATTTTTTTCTAACCTATGTGGCTGTATACAGTGCTTTACCCCAAACAGGTATGGTGTCTGAACTGCCCTCCAAGCAAGAGTTTGAAAGAACCTGTTTTAACTTTTAAACTCTTGCTATGGGCTTTGAAATCACAGGCATACTAACAGATCAAGCCAAAATGTACTAGTTGTTTCGGACTTTTAGGCCACTTAAGCCTAAACGTACATTCATTCAGCACTCCGTTCAACACGAAAGTTCCAATGAAAGAATACCTTTCAAGAATTACTTTGACCACTCCTGACACACTCTTTTGGGTTAGGCAGTGTTGTATTGTCTTTTCAGACTCATATTTTGATTCAGAGAAGCACATTTTCCAGTCAAATGAGTGGAATATTAAGAAAATTGTCTTTGAGAAATTTTTGACCCCTTAACCCTTACTAGCAAAACCCGAAGCTAGGTTTAGGGTTATATTCCCATACAATGTAGACAGTTTTTGATGGCATGGCTGTGTTTTAGGGCTGAAAGGATACTTAGGAATATAGTTCTTTCAATGTTTTCTAAACATTTTTTTCTAACCTATGTGGCTGTATACAGTGCTTTACCCCAAAAAAGAATGGTGTCTGAACTGCCCTCCAAGGAAGAGTTTGAAAGAACCTGATTTAACTTTTAAACTCTTGCTATGGGCTTTGAAATCACAGGCATACTAACAGATCAAGCAAAAAATGTACTAGTTGTTTCGGACTTTTAGGCCACTTAAGCCTAAACGTACATTCATTCAGCACTCCGTTCAACACGAAAACTCCTATGAAAGAATACCTTTCAAGAATTAATTTGACCACTCCTGACACACTCTTTTGGGTTAGGCAGTTTTGTATTGTCCTTTCAGACTCATATTTTGATTCAGAGAAGCACATTTTCCAGTCAAATGAGTGGAATATTAAGAAAATTGTCTTTGAGAAATTTTTGACCCCTTAACCCTAACTAGCAAAACCCGAAGCTAGGGTTAGGGTTATATTCCCATACAATGTAGACAGTTTTTGATGGCATGGCTGTGTTTTAGGGCTGAAAGGATACTTAGGAATATAGTTCTTTCAATGTTTTCTAAACATTTTTTTCTAACCTATGTGGCTGTATACAGTGCTTTACCCCAAAAAGGAATGGTGTCTGAACTGCCCTCCAAGTAAGAGTTCGAAAGAACCTGATTTAACTTTTAAACTCTTGCTATGGGCTTTGAAATCACAGGCATATTAACAGATCAAGACAAAATGTACTAGTTGTTTCGTAGTTTTAGGCCACTTAAGCCTAAACGTACATTCATTCAGCACTCCGTTCAACACGAAATTTCCAATGAAAGAATACCTTTCAAGAATTAATTTGACCACTCCTGACACACTCTTTTGGGTTAGGCAGTGTTGTATTGTCTTTTCAGACTCATATTTTGATTCAGAAAAGCACGTTTTCCAGTCAAATGAGTGGAATATTTGAAAATTGTCTTTGAGAAATTTTTGACCCCTTAACCCTAACTAGCAAAACCCGAAGCTAGGGTTAGGGTTATATTCCCATACAATGTAGACAGTTTTTGATGGCATGGCTGTGTTTTAGGGCTGAAAGGATACTTAGGAGTATAGTTCTTTCAATGTTTTCTAAACATTTTTTTCTAACCTATATGGCTGTATACAGTGCTTTACCCCAAAAAAGAATGGTGTCTGAACTGCCCTCCAAGGAAGAGTTTGAAAGAACCTGATTTAACTTTTAAACTCTTGCTATGGGCTTTGAAATCACAGGCATACTAACAGATCAAGCAAAAAATGTACTAGTTGTTTCGGACTTTTAGGCCACTTAAGCCTAAACATACATTCATTCAGCACTCCGTTCAACACGAAAATTCCTATGAAAGAATACCTTTCAAGAATTAATTTGACCACTCCTGACACACTCTTGGGTTAGGCAGTTTTGTATTGTCCATTCAGACTCATATTTTGATTCAGAGAAGCACATTTTCCAGTCAAATGAGTGGAATATTAAGAAAATTGTCTTTGAGAAATTTTTGACCCCTTAACCCTAACTAGCAAAACCTGAAGCTAGGTTTAGGGTTATATTCCCATACAATGTAGAGAGTTTTTGATGGCATGGCTGTGTTTTAGGACTGAAAGGATACTTAGGAATATAGTTCTTTCAATGTTTTCTAAACATTTTTTTCTAACCTATGTGGCTGTATACAGTGCTTTACCCCAAACAGGTATGGTGTCTGAACTGCCCTCCAAGCAAGAGTTTGAAAGAACCTGTTTTAACTTTTAAACTCTTGCTATGGGCTTTGAAATCACAGGCATACTAACAGATCAAGCCAAAATGTACTAGTTGTTTCGGACTTTTAGGCCACTTAAGCCTAAACGTACATTCATTCAGCACTCCGTTCAACACGAAAGTTCCAATGAAAGAATACCTTTCAAGAATTAATTTGACCACTCCTGACACACTCTTTTGGGTTAGGCAGTGTTGTATTGTCTTTTCAGACTCATATTTTGATTCAGAGAAGCACATTTTCCAGTCAAATGAGTGGAATATTAAGAAAATTGTCTTTGAGAAATTTTTGACCCCTTAAGCCTTACTAGCAAAACCCGAAGCTAGGGTTAGGGTTATATTCCCATACAATGTAGACAGTTTTTGATGGCATGGCTGTGTTTTAGGGCTGAAAGGATACTTAGGAATATAGTTCTTTCAATGTTTTCTAAACATTTTTTTCTAACCTATGTGGCTGTATACAGTGCTTTACCCCAAAAAAGAATGGTGTCTGAACTGCCCTCCAAGGAAGAGTTTGAAAGAACCTGATTTAACTTTTAAACTCTTGCTATGGGCTTTGAAATCACAGGCATACTAACAGATCAAGCAAAAAATGTACTAGTTGTTTCGGACTTTTAGGCCACTTAAGCCTAAACGTACATTCATTCAGCACTCCGTTCAACACGAAAACTCCTATGAAAGAATACCTTTCAAGAATTAATTTGACCACTCCTGACACACTCTTTTGGGTTAGGCAGTTTTGTATTGTCCTTTCAGACTCATATTTTGATTCAGAGAAGCACATTTTCCAGTCAAATGAGTGGAATATTAAGAAAATTGTCTTTGAGAAATTTTTGACCCCTTAACTCTAACTAGCAAAACCCGAAGCTAGGGTTAGGGTTATATTCCCATACAATGTAGACAGTTTTTGATGGCATGGCTGTGTTTTAGGGCTGAAAGGATACTTAGGAATATAGTTCTTTCAATGTTTTCTAAACATTTTTTTCTAACCTATGTGGCTGTATACAGTGCTTTACCCCAAAAAGGAATGGTGTCTGAACTGCCCTCCAAGCAAGAGTTCGAAAGAACCTGATTTAACTTTTAAACTCTTGCTATGGGCTTTAAAATCACAGGCATATTAACAGATCAAGACAAAATGTACTAGTTGTTTCGTAGTTTTAGGCCACTTAAGCCTAAACGTACATTCATTCAGCACTCCGTTCAACACGAAATTTCCAATGAAAGAATACCTTTCAAGAATTAATTTGACCACTCCTGACACACTCTTTTGGGTTAGGCAGTGTTGTATTGTCTTTTCAGACTCATATTTTGATTCAGAGAAGCACATTTTCCAGTCAAATGAGTGGAATATTAAGAAAATTGTCTTTGAGAAATTTTTGACCCCTTAACCCTTACTAGCAAAACCCGAAGCTAGGTTTAGGGTTATATTCCCATACAATGTAGACAGTTTTTGATGGCATGGCTGTGTTTTAGGGCTGAAAGGATACTTAGGAATATAGTTCTTTCAATGTTTTCTAAACATTTTTTTCTAACCTATGTGGCTGTATACAGTGCTTTACCCCAAAAAAGAATGGTGTCTGAACTGCCCTCCAAGGAAAAGTTTGAAAGAACCTGATTTAACTTTTAAACTCTTGCTATGGGCTTTGAAATCACAGGCATACTAACAGATCAAGCAAAAAATGTACTAGTTGTTTCGGACTTTTAGGCCACTTAAGCCTAAACGTACATTCATTCAGCACTCCGTTCAACACGAAAACTCCTATGAAAGAATACCTTTCAAGAATTAATTTGACCACTCCTGACACACTCTTTTGGGTTAGGCAGTTTTGTATTGTCCTTTCAGACTCATATTTTGATTCAGAGAAGCACATTTTCCAGTCAAATGAGTGGAATATTAAGAAAATTGTCTTTGAGAAATTTTTGACCCCTTAACTCTAACTAGCAAAACCCGAAGCTAGGGTTAGGGTTATATTCCCATACAATGTAGACAGTTTTTGATGGCATGGCTGTGTTTTAGGGCTGAAAGGATACTTAGGAATATAGTTCTTTTAATGTTTTCTAAACATTTTTTTCTAACCTATGTGGCTGTATACAGTGCTTTACCCCAAAAAGGAATGGTGTCTGAACTGCCCTCCAAGCAAGAGTTCGAAAGAACCTGATTTAACTTTTAAACTCTTGCTATGGGCTTTGAAATCACAGGCATATTAACAGATCAAGACAAAATGTACTAGTTGTTTCGTAGTTTTAGGCCACTTAAGCCTAAACGTACATTCATTCAGCACTCCGTTCAACACGAAATTTCCAATGAAAGAATACCTTTCAAGAATTAATTTGACCACTCCTGACACACTCTTTTGGGTTAGGCAGTGTTGTATTGTCTTTTCAGACTCATATTTTGATTCAGAGAAGCACATTTTCCAGTCAAATGAGTGGAATATTAAGATAATTGCCTTTGAGAAATTTTTGACCCCTTAACCCTAACTAGCAAAATCCGAAGCTAGGGTTAGGGTTATATTCCCATACAATGTAGACAGTTTTTGATGGCATGGCTGTGTTTTAGGGCTGAAAGGATACTTAGGAATATAGTTCTTTCAATGTTTTCTAAACATTTTTTTCTAACCTATGTGGCTGTATACAGTGCTTTACCCCAAAAAGGAATGGTGTCTGAACTGCCCTCCAAGGAAGAGTTTGAAAGAACCTGATTTAACTTTTAAACTCTTGCTATGGGCTTTGAAATCACAGGCGTACTAACAGATCAAACCAAAATGTACTAGTTGTTTCGGACTTTTAGGCCACTTAAGCCTAAACGTACATTCATTCAGCACTCCGTTCAACACGAAAGTTCCAATGAAAGAATACCTTTCAAGAATTAATTTGACCACTCCTGACACACTCTTTTGGGTTAGGCAGTGTTGTATTGTCTTTTCAGACTCATATTTTGATTCAGAGAAGCACATTTTCCAGTCAAATGAGTGGAATATTAAGATAATTGCCTTTGAGAAATTTTTGACCCCTTAACCCTAACTAGCAAAACCCGAAGCTAGGGTTAGGGTTATATTCCCATACAATGTAGACAGTTTTTGATGGCATGGCTGTGTTTTAGGGCTGAAAGGATACTTAGGAATATAGTTCTTTCAATGTTTTCTAAACATTTTTTTCTAACCTATATGGCTGTATACAGTGATTTACCCCAAACAGGAATGGTGTCTGAACTGCCCTCCAAGCAAGAGATCGAAAGAACCTGATTTAACTTTTAAACTCTTGCTATGGGCTTTGAAATCTCAGGCATACTAACAGATCAAGCCAAAATGTACTAGTTGTTTCGGACTTTTAGGCCACTTAAGCCTAAACGTACATTCATTCAGCACTCCGTTCAACACGAAAATTCCAAAGAAAGAATACCTTTCAAGAATTAATTTGACCACTCCTGACACACTCTTTTGGGTTAGGCAGTGTTGTATTGTCTTTTCAGACTCATATTTTGATTCAGAGAAGCACGTTTTCCAGTCAAATGAGTGGAATATTAAGAAAATTGTCTTTGAGAAATTTTTGACCCCTTAACCCTAACTAGCAAAACCCGAAGCTAGGATTAGGGTTATATTCCCATACAATGTAGACAGATTTTGATGGCATGGCTGTGTTTTAGGGCTGAAAGGATACTTAGGAATATAGTTCTTTCAATGTTTTCTAAACATTTTTTTCTAACCTATCTGGCTGTATACAGTGCTTTACCCCAAACAGAAATGGTGTCTGAACTGCCCTCCAAGCAAGAGTTCGAAAGAACCTGATTTAACTTTTAAACTCTTGCTATGGGCTTTGAAATCTCAGGCATACTAACAGATCAAGCCAAAATGTACTAGTTGTTTCGGACTTTTAGGCCACTTAAGCCTAAACGTACATTCATTCAGCACTCCATTCAACACGAAAATTCCAATGAAAGAATACCTTTCAGGAATTAATTTGACCACTCCTGACACACTCTTTTGGGTTAGGCAGTGTTGTATTGTCTTTTCAGACTCATATTTTGATTCAGAAAAGCACGTTTTCCAGTCAAATGAGTGGAATATTTGAAAATTGTCTTTGAGAAATTTTTGACCCCTTAACCCTAACTAGCAAAACCCGAAGCTAGGGTTAGGGTTATATTCCCATACAATGTAGACAGTTTTTGATGGCATGGCTGTGTTTTAGGGCTGAAAGGATACTTAGGAATATAGTTCTTTCAATGTTTTCTAAACATTTTTTTCTAACCTATGTGGCTGTATACAGTGCTTTACCCCAAACAGGTATGGTGTCTGAACTGCCCTCCAAGCAAGAGTTTGAAAGAACCTGTTTTAACTTTTAAACTCTTGCTATGGGCTTTGAAATCACAGGCATACTAACAGATCAAGCCAAAATGTACTAGTTGTTTCGGACTTTTAGGCCACTTAAGCCTAAACGTACATTCATTCAGCACTCCGTTCAACACGAAAGTTCCAATGAAAGAATACCTTTCAAGAAT
The DNA here is from genome assembly GCF_059453375.1 of Lepisosteus platostomus. NCBI lineage: Eukaryota > Metazoa > Chordata > Actinopteri > Semionotiformes > Lepisosteidae > Lepisosteus > Lepisosteus platostomus. Next base: position 21,249,914 of record NC_142622.1, on the reverse strand, counting down.
TACTTTGACCACTCCTGACACACTCTTTTGGGTTAGGCAGTGTTGTATTGTCTTTTCAGACTCATATTTTGATTCAGAGAAGCACATTTTCCAGTCAAATGAGTGGAATATTAAGAAAATTGTCTTTGAGAAATTTTTGACCCCTTAACCCTTACTAGCAAAACCCGAAGCTAGGTTTAGGGTTATATTCCCATACAATGTAGACAGTTTTTGATGGCATGGCTGTGTTTTAGGGCTGAAAGGATACTTAGGAATATAGTTCTTTCAATGTTTTCTAAACATTTTTTTCTAACCTATGTGGCTGTATACAGTGCTTTACCCCAAAAAAGAATGGTGTCTGAACTGCCCTCCAAGGAAGAGTTTGAAAGAACCTGATTTAACTTTTAAACTCTTGCTATGGGCTTTGAAATCACAGGCATACTAACAGATCAAGCAAAAAATGTACTAGTTGTTTCGGACTTTTAGGCCACTTAAGCCTAAACGTACATTCATTCAGCACTCCGTTCAACACGAAAACTCCTATGAAAGAATACCTTTCGAGAATTAATTTGACCACTCCTGACACACTCTTTTGGGTTAGGCAGTTTTGTATTGTCCTTTCAGACTCATATTTTGATTCAGAGAAGCACATTTTCCAGTCAAATGAGTGGAATATTAAGAAAATTGTCTTTGAGAAATTTTTGACCCCTTAACTCTAACTAGCAAAACCCGAAGCTAGGGTTAGGGTTATATTCCCATACAATGTAGACAGTTTTTGATGGCATGGCTGTGTTTTAGGGCTGAAAGGATACTTAGGAATATAGTTCTTTCAATGTTTTCTAAACATTTTTTTCTAACCTATGTGGCTGTATACAGTGCTTTACCCCAAAAAGGAATGGTGTCTGAACTGCCCTCCAAGTAAGAGTTCGAAAGAACCTGATTTAACTTTTAAACTCTTGCTATGGGCTTTGAAATCACAGGCGTACTAACAGATCAAACCAAAATGTACTAGTTGTTTCGGACTTTTAGGCCACTTAAGCCTAAACGTACATTCATTCAGCACTCCGTTCAACACGAAAGTTCCAATGAAAGAATACCTTTCAAGAATTAATTTGACCACTCCTGACACACTCTTTTGGGTTAGGCAGTGTTGTATTGTCTTTTCAGACTCATATTTTGATTCAGAGAAGCACATTTTCCAGTCAAATGAGTGGAATATTAAGATAATTGCCTTTGAGAAATTTTTGACCCCTTAACCCTTACTAGCAAAACCCGAAGCTAGGGTTAGGGTTATATTCCCATACAATGTAGACAGTTTTTGATGGCATGGCTGTGTTTTAGGGCTGAAAGGATACTTAGGAATATAGTTCTTTCAATGTTTTCTAAACATTTTTTTCTAACCTATATGGCTGTATACAGTGATTTACCCCAAACAGGAATGGTGTCTGAACTGCCCTCCAAGCAAGAGATCGAAAGAACCTGATTTAACTTTTAAACTCTTGCTATGGGCTTTGAAATCTCAGGCATACTAACAGATCAAGCCAAAATGTACTAGTTGTTTCGGACTTTTAGGCCACTTAAGCCTAAACGTACATTCATTCAGCACTCCGTTCAACACGAAAATTCCAAAGAAAGAATACCTTTCAAGAATTAATTTGACCACTCCTGACACACTCTTTTGGGTTAGGCAGTGTTGTATTGTCTTTTCAGACTCATATTTTGATTCAGAGAAGCACGTTTTCCAGTCAAATGAGTGGAATATTAAGAAAATTGTCTTTGAGAAATTTTTGACCCCTTAACCCTAACTAGCAAAACCCGAAGCTAGGGTTAGGGTTATATTCCCATACAATGTAGACAGTTTTTGATGGCATGGCTGTGTTTTAGGGCTGAAAGGATACTTAGGAATATAGTTCTTTCAATGTTTTCTAAACATTTTTTTCTAACCTATATGGCTGTATACAGTGCTTTACCCCAAACAGAAATGGTGTCTGAACTGCCCTCCAAGCAAGAGTTCGAAAGAACCTGATTTAACTTTTAAACTCTTGCTATGGGCTTTGAAATCACAGGCGTACTAACAGATCAAGCCAAAATGTACTAGTTGTTTCGGACTTTTAGGCCACTTAAGCCTAAACGTACATTCATTCAGCACTCCATTCAACACGAAAATTCCAATGAAAGAATACCTTTCAGGAATTAATTTGACCACTCCTGACACACTCTTTTGGGTTAGGCAGTGTTGTATTGTCTTTTCAGACTCATATTTTGATTCAGAGAAGCACATTTTCCAGTCAAATGAGTGGAATATTAAGAAAATTGTCTTTGAGAAATTTTTGACCCCTTAACCCTTACTAGCAAAACCCGAAGCTAGGTTTAGGGTTATATTCCCATACAATGTAGACAGTTTTTGATGGCATGGCTGTGTTTTAGGGCTGAAAGGATACTTAGGAATATAGTTCTTTCAATGTTTTCTAAACATTTTTTTCTAACCTATGTGGCTGTATACAGTGCTTTACCCCAAAAAAGAATGGTGTCTGAACTGCCCTCCAAGGAAGAGTTTGAAAGAACCTGATTTAACTTTTAAACTCTTGCTATGGGCTTTGAAATCACAGGCATACTAACAGATCAAGCAAAAAATGTACTAGTTGTTTCGGACTTTTAGGCCACTTAAGCCTAAACGTACATTCATTCAGCACTCCGTTCAACACGAAAACTCCTATGAAAGAATACCTTTCAAGAATTAATTTGACCACTCCTGACACACTCTTTTGGGTTAGGCAGTTTTGTATTGTCCTTTCAGACTCATATTTTGATTCAGAGAAGCACATTTTCCAGTCAAATGAGTGGAATATTAAGAAAATTGTCTTTGAGAAATTTTTGACCCCTTAACTCTAACTAGCAAAACCCGAAGCTAGGGTTAGGGTTATATTCCCATACAATGTAGACAGTTTTTGATGGCATGGCTGTGTTTTAGGGCTGAAAGGATACTTAGGAATATAGTTCTTTCAATGTTTTCTAAACATTTTTTTCTAACCTATGTGGCTGTATACAGTGCTTTACCCCAAAAAGGAATGGTGTCTGAACTGCCCTCCAAGCAAGAGTTCGAAAGAACCTGATTTAACTTTTAAACTCTTGCTATGGGCTTTAAAATCACAGGCATATTAACAGATCAAGACAAAATGTACTAGTTGTTTCGTAGTTTTAGGCCACTTAAGCCTAAACGTACATTCATTCAGCACTCCGTTCAACACGAAATTTCCAATGAAAGAATACCTTTCAAGAATTAATTTGACCACTCCTGACACACTCTTTTGGGTTAGGCAGTGTTGTATTGTCTTTTCAGACTCATATTTTGATTCAGAGAAGCACATTTTCCAGTCAAATGAGTGGAATATTAAGAAAATTGTCTTTGAGAAATTTTTGACCCCTTAACCCTTACTAGCAAAACCCGAAGCTAGGTTTAGGGTTATATTCCCATACAATGTAGACAGTTTTTGATGGCATGGCTGTGTTTTAGGGCTGAAAGGATACTTAGGAATATAGTTCTTTCAATGTTTTCTAAACATTTTTTTCTAACCTATGTGGCTGTATACAGTGCTTTACCCCAAAAAAGAATGGTGTCTGAACTGCCCTCCAAGGAAAAGTTTGAAAGAACCTGATTTAACTTTTAAACTCTTGCTATGGGCTTTGAAATCACAGGCATACTAACAGATCAAGCAAAAAATGTACTAGTTGTTTCGGACTTTTAGGCCACTTAAGCCTAAACGTACATTCATTCAGCACTCCGTTCAACACGAAAACTCCTATGAAAGAATACCTTTCAAGAATTAATTTGACCACTCCTGACACACTCTTTTGGGTTAGGCAGTTTTGTATTGTCCTTTCAGACTCATATTTTGATTCAGAGAAGCACATTTTCCAGTCAAATGAGTGGAATATTAAGAAAATTGTCTTTGAGAAATTTTTGACCCCTTAACTCTAACTAGCAAAACCCGAAGCTAGGGTTAGGGTTATATTCCCATACAATGTAGACAGTTTTTGATGGCATGGCTGTGTTTTAGGGCTGAAAGGATACTTAGGAATATAGTTCTTTTAATGTTTTCTAAACATTTTTTTCTAACCTATGTGGCTGTATACAGTGCTTTACCCCAAAAAGGAATGGTGTCTGAACTGCCCTCCAAGCAAGAGTTCGAAAGAACCTGATTTAACTTTTAAACTCTTGCTATGGGCTTTGAAATCACAGGCATATTAACAGATCAAGACAAAATGTACTAGTTGTTTCGTAGTTTTAGGCCACTTAAGCCTAAACGTACATTCATTCAGCACTCCGTTCAACACGAAATTTCCAATGAAAGAATACCTTTCAAGAATTAATTTGACCACTCCTGACACACTCTTTTGGGTTAGGCAGTGTTGTATTGTCTTTTCAGACTCATATTTTGATTCAGAGAAGCACATTTTCCAGTCAAATGAGTGGAATATTAAGATAATTGCCTTTGAGAAATTTTTGACCCCTTAACCCTAACTAGCAAAATCCGAAGCTAGGGTTAGGGTTATATTCCCATACAATGTAGACAGTTTTTGATGGCATGGCTGTGTTTTAGGGCTGAAAGGATGCTTAGGAATATAGTTCTTTCAATGTTTTCTAAACATTTTTTTCTAACCTATGTGGCTGTATACAGTGCTTTACCCCAAAAAGGAATGGTGTCTGAACTGCCCTCCAAGGAAGAGTTTGAAAGAACCTGATTTAACTTTTAAACTCTTGCTATGGGCTTTGAAATCACAGGCGTACTAACAGATCAAACCAAAATGTAGTAGTTGTTTCGGACTTTTAGGCCACTTAAGCCTAAACGTACATTCATTCAGCACTCCGTTCAACACGAAAGTTCCAATGAAAGAATACCTTTCAAGAATTAATTTGACCACTCCTGACACACTCTTTTGGGTTAGGCAGTGTTGTATTGTCTTTTCAGACTCATATTTTGATTCAGAGAAGCACATTTTCCAGTCAAATGAGTGGAATATTAAGATAATTGCCTTTGAGAAATTTTTGACCCCTTAACCCTAACTAGCAAAACCCGAAGCTAGGGTTAGGGTTATATTCCCATACAATGTAGACAGTTTTTGATGGCATGGCTGTGTTTTAGGGCTGAAAGGATACTTAGGAATATAGTTCTTTCAATGTTTTCTAAACATTTTTTTCTAACCTATATGGCTGTATACAGTGATTTACCCCAAACAGGAATGGTGTCTGAACTGCCCTCCAAGCAAGAGATCGAAAGAACCTGATTTAACTTTTAAACTCTTGCTATGGGCTTTGAAATCTCAGGCATACTAACAGATCAAGCCAAAATGTACTAGTTGTTTCGGACTTTTAGGCCACTTAAGCCTAAACGTACATTCATTCAGCACTCCGTTCAACACGAAAATTCCAAAGAAAGAATACCTTTCAAGAATTAATTTGACCACTCCTGACACACTCTTTTGGGTTAGGCAGTGTTGTATTGTCTTTTCAGACTCATATTTTGATTCAGAGAAGCACGTTTTCCAGTCAAATGAGTGGAATATTAAGAAAATTGTCTTTGAGAAATTTTTGACCCCTTAACCCTAACTAGCAAAACCCGAAGCTAGGTTTAGGGTTATATTCCCATACAATGTAGACAGTTTTTGATGGCATGGCTGTGTTTTAGGGCTGAAAGGATACTTAGGAATATAGTTCTTTCAATGTTTTCTAAACATTTTTTTCTAACCTATATGGCTGTATACAGTGCTTTACCCCAAACAGAAATGGTGTCTGAACTGCCCTCCAAGCAAGAGTTCGAAAGAACCTGATTTAACTTTTAAACTCTTGCTATGGGCTTTGAAATCTCAGGCATACTAACAGATCAAGCCAAAATGTACTAGTTGTTTCGGACTTTTAGGCCACTTAAGCCTAAACGTACATTCATTCAGCACTCCGTTCAACACGAAATTTCCAATGAAAGAAGACCGTTCAAGAATTAATTTGACCACTCCTGACACACTCTTTTGTGTTAGGCAGTGTTTTATTGTCTTTTCAGACTCATATTTTGATTCAGAGAAGCACATTTTCAAGTCAAATGAGTGGAATATTAAAAAAATTGTCTTTGAGAAATGTTTGACCCCTTAACCCTAACTAGCAAAACCCGAAGCTAGGGTTAGGGTTATATTCCCATACAATGTAGACAGTTTTTGATAGCATGGCTGTGTTTTAGGGCTGAAAGGATACTTAGGAATATAGTTCTTTCAATGTTTTCTAAACATTTTTTTCTGACCTATCTGGCTGTATACAGTGCTTTACCCCAAAAAGGAATGGTGTCTGAACTGCCCTCCAAGCAAGAGTTCGAAAGAACCTGATTTAACTTTTAAACTCTTGCTATGGGCTTTGAAATCACAGGCGTACTAACAGATCAAGCCAAAATGTACTAGTTGTTTCTGACTTTTAGGCCACTTAAGCCTAAACGTACATTCATTCAGCACTCCATTCAACACGAAAATTCCAATGAAAGAATACCTTTCAGGAATTAATTTGACCACTCCTGACACACTCTTTTGGGTTAGGCAGTGTTGTATTGTCTTTTCAGACTCATATTTTGATTCAGAAAAGCACGTTTTCCAGTCAAATGAGTGGAATATTTGAAAATTGTCTTTGAGAAATTTTTGACCCCTTAACCCTAACTAGCAAAACCCGAAGCTAGGGTTAGGGTTATATTCCCATACAATGTAGACAGTTTTTGATGGCATGGCTGTGTTTTAGGGCTGAAAGGATACTTAGGAGTATAGTTCTTTCAATGTTTTCTAAACATTTTTTTCTAACCTATATGGCTGTATACAGTGCTTTACCCCAAAAAAGAATGGTGTCTGAACTGCCCTCCAAGGAAGAGTTTGAAAGAACCTGATTTAACTTTTAAACTCTTGCTATGGGCTTTGAAATCACAGGCATACTAACAGATCAAGCAAAAAATGTACTAGTTGTTTCGGACTTTTAGGCCACTTAAGCCTAAACATACATTCATTCAGCACTCCGTTCAACACGAAAATTCCTATGAAAGAATACCTTTCAAGAATTAATTTGACCACTCCTGACACACTCTTGGGTTAGGCAGTTTTGTATTGTCCATTCAGACTCATATTTTGATTCAGAGAAGCACATTTTCCAGTCAAATGAGTGGAATATTAAGAAAATTGTCTTTGAGAAATTTTTGACCCCTTAACCCTAACTAGCAAAACCTGAAGCTAGGTTTAGGGTTATATTCCCATACAATGTAGAGAGTTTTTGATGGCATGGCTGTGTTTTAGGACTGAAAGGATACTTAGGAATATAGTTCTTTCAATGTTTTCTAAACATTTTTTTCTAACCTATGTGGCTGTATACAGTGCTTTACCCCAAACAGGTATGGTGTCTGAACTGCCCTCCAAGCAAGAGTTTGAAAGAACCTGTTTTAACTTTTAAACTCTTGCTATGGGCTTTGAAATCACAGGCATACTAACAGATCAAGCCAAAATGTACTAGTTGTTTCGGACTTTTAGGCCACTTAAGCCTAAACGTACATTCATTCAGCACTCCGTTCAACACGAAAACTCCTATGAAAGAATACCTTTCAAGAATTAATTTGACCACTCCTGACACACTCTTTTGGGTTAGGCAGTTTTGTATTGTCCTTTCAGACTCATATTTTGATTCAGAGAAGCACATTTTCCAGTCAAATGAGTGGAATATTAAGAAAATTGTCTTTGAGAAATTTTTGACCCCTTAACTCTAACTAGCAAAACCGGAAGCTAGGGTTAGGGTTATATTCCCATACAATGTAGACAGTTTTTGATGGCATGGCTGTGTTTTAGGGCTGAAAGGATACTTAGGAATATAGTTCTTTCAATGTTTTCTAAACATTTTTTTCTAACCTATATGGCTGTATACAGTGATTTACCCCAAACAGGAATGGTGTCTGAACTGCCCTCCAAGCAAGAGTTTGAAAGAACCTGTTTTAACTTTTAAACTCTTGCTATGGGCTTTGAAATCACAGGCATACTAACAGATCAAGCCAAAATGTACTAGTTGTTTCGGACTTTTAGGCCACTTAAGCCTAAACGTACATTCATTCAGCACTCCGTTCAACACGAAAGTTCCAATGAAAGAATACCTTTCAAGAATTACTTTGACCACTCCTGACACACTCTTTTGGGTTAGGCAGTGTTGTATTGTCTTTTCAGACTCATATTTTGATTCAGAGAAGCACATTTTCCAGTCAAATGAGTGGAATATTAAGAAAATTGTCTTTGAGAAATTTTTGACCCCTTAACCCTTACTAGCAAAACCCGAAGCTAGGTTTAGGGTTATATTCCCATACAATGTAGACAGTTTTTGATGGCATGGCTGTGTTTTAGGGCTGAAAGGATACTTAGGAATATAGTTCTTTCAATGTTTTCTAAACATTTTTTTCTAACCTATGTGGCTGTATACAGTGCTTTACCCCAAAAAAGAATGGTGTCTGAACTGCCCTCCAAGGAAGAGTTTGAAAGAACCTGATTTAACTTTTAAACTCTTGCTATGGGCTTTGAAATCACAGGCATACTAACAGATCAAGCAAAAAATGTACTAGTTGTTTCGGACTTTTAGGCCACTTAAGCCTAAACGTACATTCATTCAGCACTCCGTTCAACACGAAAACTCCTATGAAAGAATACCTTTCAAGAATTAATTTGACCACTCCTGACACACTCTTTTGGGTTAGGCAGTTTTGTATTGTCCTTTCAGACTCATATTTTGATTCAGAGAAGCACATTTTCCAGTCAAATGAGTGGAATATTAAGAAAATTGTCTTTGAGAAATTTTTGACCCCTTAACTCTAACTAGCAAAACCCGAAGCTAGGGTTAGGGTTATATTCCCATACAATGTAGACAGTTTTTGATGGCATGGCTGTGTTTTAGGGCTGAAAGGATACTTAGGAATATAGTTCTTTCAATGTTTTCTAAACATTTTTTTCTAACCTATGTGGCTGTATACAGTGCTTTACCCCAAAAAGGAATGGTGTCTGAACTGCCCTCCAAGTAAGAGTTCGAAAGAACCTGATTTAACTTTTAAACTCTTGCTATGGGCTTTGAAATCACAGGCGTACTAACAGATCAAACCAAAATGTACTAGTTGTTTCGGACTTTTAGGCCACTTAAGCCTAAACGTACATTCATTCAGCACTCCGTTCAACACGAAAGTTCCAATGAAAGAATACCTTTCAAGAATTAATTTGACCACTCCTGACACACTCTTTTGGGTTAGGCAGTGTTGTATTGTCTTTTCAGACTCATATTTTGATTCAGAGAAGCACATTTTCCAGTCAAATGAGTGGAATATTAAGATAATTGCCTTTGAGAAATTTTTGACCCCTTAACCCTTACTAGCAAAACCCGAAGCTAGGGTTAGGGTTATATTCCCATACAATGTAGACAGTTTTTGATGGCATGGCTGTGTTTTAGGGCTGAAAGGATACTTAGGAATATAGTTCTTTCAATGTTTTCTAAACATTTTTTTCTAACCTATATGGCTGTATACAGTGATTTACCCCAAACAGGAATGGTGTCTGAACTGCCCTCCAAGCAAGAGATCGAAAGAACCTGATTTAACTTTTAAACTCTTGCTATGGGCTTTGAAATCTCAGGCATACTAACAGATCAAGCCAAAATGTACTAGTTGTTTCGGACTTTTAGGCCACTTAAGCCTAAACGTACATTCATTCAGCACTCCGTTCAACACGAAAATTCCAAAGAAAGAATACCTTTCAAGAATTAATTTGACCACTCCTGACACACTCTTTTGGGTTAGGCAGTGTTGTATTGTCTTTTCAGACTCATATTTTGATTCAGAGAAGCACGTTTTCCAGTCAAATGAGTGGAATATTAAGAAAATTGTCTTTGAGAAATTTTTGACCCCTTAACCCTAACTAGCAAAACCCGAAGCTAGGGTTAGGGTTATATTCCCATACAATGTAGACAGTTTTTGATGGCATGGCTGTGTTTTAGGGCTGAAAGGATACTTAGGAATATAGTTCTTTCAATGTTTTCTAAACATTTTTTTCTAACCTATATGGCTGTATACAGTGCTTTACCCCAAACAGAAATGGTGTCTGAACTGCCCTCCAAGCAAGAGTTCGAAAGAACCTGATTTAACTTTTAAACTCTTGCTATGGGCTTTGAAATCACAGGCGTACTAACAGATCAAGCAAAAAATGTACTAGTTGTTTCGGACTTTTAGGCCACTTAAGCCTAAACGTACATTCATTCAGCACTCCGTTCAACACGAAAACTCCTATGAAAGAATACCTTTCAAGAATTAATTTGACCACTCCTGACACACTCTTTTGGGTTAGGCAGTTTTGTATTGTCCTTTCAGACTCATATTTTGATTCAGAGAAGCACATTTTCCAGTCAAATGAGTGGAATATTAAGAAAATTGTCTTTGAGAAATTTTTGACCCCTTAACCCTTACTAGCAAAACCCGAAGCTAGGTTTAGGGTTATATTCCCATACAATGTAGACAGTTTTTGATGGCATGGCTGTGTTTTAGGGCTGAAAGGATACTTAGGAATATAGTTCTTTCAATGTTTTCTAAACATTTTTTTCTAACCTATGTGGCTGTATACAGTGCTTTACCCCAAAAAAGAATGGTGTCTGAACTGCCCTCCAAGGAAGAGTTTGAAAGAACCTGATTTAACTTTTAAACTCTTGCTATGGGCTTTGAAATCACAGGCATACTAACAGATCAAGCAAAAAATGTACTAGTTGTTTCGGACTTTTAGGCCACTTAAGCCTAAACGTACATTCATTCAGCACTCCGTTCAACACGAAAACTCCTATGAAAGAATACCTTTCAAGAATTAATTTGACCACTCCTGACACACTCTTTTGGGTTAGGCAGTTTTGTATTGTCCTTTCAGACTCATATTTTGATTCAGAGAAGCACATTTTCCAGTCAAATGAGTGGAATATTAAGAAAATTGTCTTTGAGAAATTTTTGACCCCTTAACTCTAACTAGCAAAACCCGAAGCTAGGGTTAGGGTTATATTCCCATACAATGTAGACAGTTTTTGATGGCATGGCTGTGTTTTAGGGCTGAAAGGATACTTAGGAATATAGTTCTTTCAATGTTTTCTAAACATTTTTTTCTAACCTATGTGGCTGTATACAGTGCTTTACCCCAAAAAGGAATGGTGTCTGAACTGCCCTCCAAGTAAGAGTTCGAAAGAACCTGATTTAACTTTTAAACTCTTGCTATGGGCTTTGAAATCACAGGCGTACTAACAGATCAAACCAAAATGTACTAGTTGTTTCGGACTTTTAGGCCACTTAAGCCTAAACGTACATTCATTCAGCACTCCGTTCAACACGAAAGTTCCAATGAAAGAATACCTTTCAAGAATTAATTTGACCACTCCTGACACACTCTTTTGGGTTAGGCAGTGTTGTATTGTCTTTTCAGACTCATATTTTGATTCAGAGAAGCACATTTTCCAGTCAAATGAGTGGAATATTAAGATAATTGCCTTTGAGAAATTTTTGACCCCTTAACCCTTACTAGCAAAACCCGAAGCTAGGGTTAGGGTTATATTCCGATACAATGTAGACAGTTTTTGATGGCATGGCTGTGTTTTAGGGCTGAAAGGATACTTAGGAATATAGTTCTTTCAATGTTTTCTAAACATTTTTTTCTAACCTATATGGCTGTATACAGTGATTTACCCCAAACAGGAATGGTGTCTGAACTGCCCTCCAAGCAAGAGATCGAAAGAACCTGATTTAACTTTTAAACTCTTGCTATGGGCTTTGAAATCTCAGGCATACTAACAGATCAAGCCAAAATGTACTAGTTGTTTCGGACTTTTAGGCCACTTAAGCCTAAACGTACATTCATTCAGCACTCCGTTCAACACGAAAATTCCAAAGAAAGAATACCTTTCAAGAATTAATTTGACCATTCCTGACACACTCTTTTGGGTTAGGCAGTGTTGTATTGTCTTTTCAGACTCATATTTTGATTCAGAGAAGCACGTTTTCCAGTCAAATGAGTGGAATATTAAGAAAATTGTCTTTGAGAAATTTTTGACCCCTTAACCCTAACTAGCAAAACCCGAAGCTAGGGTTAGGGTTATATTCCCATACAATGTAGACAGTTTTTGATGGCATGGCTGTGTTTTAGGGCTGAAAGGATACTTAGGAATATAGTTCTTTCAATGTTTTCTAAACATTTTTTTCTAACCTATATGGCTGTATACAGTGCTTTACCCCAAACAGAAATGGTGTCTGAACTGCCCTCCAAGCAAGAGTTCGAAAGAACCTGATTTAACTTTTAAACTCTTGCTATGGGCTTTGAAATCACAGGCGTACTAACAGATCAAGCCAAAATGTACTAGTTGTTTCGGACTTTTAGGCCACTTAAGCCTAAACGTACATTCATTCAGCACTCCATTCAACACGAAAATTCCAATGAAAGAATACCTTTCAGGAATTAATTTGACCACTCCTGACACACTCTTTTGGGTTAGGCAGTGTTGTATTGTCTTTTCAGACTCATATTTTGATTCAGAAAAGCACGTTTTCCAGTCAAATGAGTGGAATATTTGAAAATTGTCTTTGAGAAATTTTTGACCCCTTAACCCTAACTAGCAAAACCCGAAGCTAGGGTTAGGGTTATATTCCCATACAATGTAGACAGTTTTTGATGGCATGGCTGTGTTTTAGGGCTGAAAGGATACTTAGGAGTATAGTTCTTTCAATGTTTTCTAAACATTTTTTTCTAACCTATATGGCTGTATACAGTGCTTTACCCCAAAAAAGAATGGTGTCTGAACTGCCCTCCAAGGAAGAGTTTGAAAGAACCTGATTTAACTTTTAAACTCTTGCTATGGGCTTTGAAATCACAGGCATACTAACAGATCAAGCAAAAAATGTACTAGTTGTTTCGGACTTTTAGGCCACTTAAGCCTAAACATACATTCATTCAGCACTCCGTTCAACACGAAAATTCCTATGAAAGAATACCTTTCAAGAATTAATTTGACCACTCCTGACACACTCTTGGGTTAGGCAGTTTTGTATTGTCCATTCAGACTCATATTTTGATTCAGAGAAGCACATTTTCCAGTCAAATGAGTGGAATATTAAGAAAATTGTCTTTGAGAAATTTTTGACCCCTTAACCCTAACTAGCAAAACCTGAAGCTAGGTTTAGGGTTATATTCCCATACAATGTAGAGAGTTTTTGATGGCATGGCTGTGTTTTAGGACTGAAAGGATACTTAGGAATATAGTTCTTTCAATGTTTTCTAAACATTTTTTTCTAACCTATGTGGCTGTATACAGTGCTTTACCCCAAACAGGTATGGTGTCTGAACTGCCCTCCAAGCAAGAGTTTGAAAGAACCTGTTTTAACTTTTAAACTCTTGCTATGGGCTTTGAAATCACAGGCATACTAACAGATCAAGCCAAAATGTACTAGTTGTTTCGGACTTTTAGGCCACTTAAGCCTAAACGTACATTCATTCAGCACTCCGTTCAACACGAAAACTCCTATGAAAGAATACCTTTCAAGAATTAATTTGACCACTCCTGACACACTCTTTTGGGTTAGGCAGTTTTGTATTGTCCTTTCAGACTCATATTTTGATTCAGAGAAGCACATTTTCCAGTCAAATGAGTGGAATATTAAGAAAATTGTCTTTGAGAAATTTTTGACCCCTTAACTCTAACTAGCAAAACCGGAAGCTAGGGTTAGGGTTATATTCCCATACAATGTAGACAGTTTTTGATGGCATGGCTGTGTTTTAGGGCTGAAAGGATACTTAGGAATATAGTTCTTTCAATGTTTTCTAAACATTTTTTTCTAACCTATGTGGCTGTATACAGTGCTTTACCTCAAACAGGAATGGTGTCTGAACTGCCCTCCAAGCAAGAATTTGAAAGAACCTGATTTAACTTTTAAACTCTTGCTATGGGCTTTGAAATCTCAGGCATACTAACAGATCAAGCCAAAATGTACTAGTTGTTTCGGACTTTTAGGCCACTTAAGCCTAAACGTACATTCATTCAGCACTCCGTTCAACACGAAATTTCCAATGAAAGAATACCTTTCAAGAATTAATTTGACCACTCCTGACACACTCTTTTGGGTTAGGCAGTTTTGTATTTTCTTTTAGACTCATATTTTGATTCTGAGAAGCACATTTTCCAGTCAAATGAGTGGAATATTAAGAAAATTGTCTTTGAGAAATTTTTGACCCCTTAACCCTAACTAGCAAAACCCGAAGCTAGGTTTAGGGTAATATTCCCATACAATGTAGAGAGTTTTTGATGGCATGGCTGTGTTTTAGGACTGAAAGGATACTTAGGAATATATTTCTTTCAATGTTTTCTAAACATTTTTTTCTAACCTATGTGGCTGTATACAGTGCTTTACCCCAAACAGGTATGGTGTCTGAACTGCCCTCCAAGCAAGAGTTTGAAAGAACCTGTTTTAACTTTTAAACTCTTGCTATGGGCTTTGAAATCACAGGCATACTAACAGATCAAGCCAAAATGTACTAGTTGTTTCGGACTTTTAGGCCACTTAAGCCTAAACGTACCTTCATTCAGCACTCCTTTCAACACGAAATTTCCAATGAAAGAATACCTTTCAAGAATTAATTTGACCACTCCTGTCACACTCTTTTGGGTTAGGCAGTGTTGTATTGTCTTTACAGACTCATATTTTGATTCAGAGAAGCACATTTTCAAGTCAAATGAGTGGAATATTAAGAAAATTGTCTTTGAGAAATGTTTGACCCCTTAACCCTAACTAGCAAAACCCGAAGCTAGGGTTAGGGTTATATTCCCATACAATGTAGACAGTTTTTGATGGCATGGCTGTGTTTTAGGGCTGAAAGGATACTTAGGAATATAGTTCTTTCAATGTTTTCTAAACATTTTTTTCTAACCTATGTGGCTGTATACAGTGCTTTACCCCAAACAGGTATGGTGTCTGAACTGCCCTCCAAGCAAGAGTTTGAAAGAACCTGTTTTAACTTTTAAACTCTTGCTATGGGCTTTGAAATCACAGGCATACTAACAGATCAAGCCAAAATGTACTAGTTGTTTCGGACTTTTAGGCCACTTAAGCCTAAACGTACATTCATTCAGCACTCCGTTCAACACGAAAATTCCAAAGAAAGAATACCTTTCAAGAATTAATTTGACCACTCCTGACACACTCTTTTGGGTTAGGCAGTGTTGTATTGTCTTTTCAGACTCATATTTTGATTCAGAGAAGCACGTTTTCCAGTCAAATGAGTGGAATATTAAGAAAATTGTCTTTGAGAAATTTTTGACCCCTTAACCCTAACTAGCAAAACCCGAAGCTAGGGTTAGGGTTATATTCCCATACAATGTAGACAGTTTTTGATGGCATGGCTGTGTTTTAGGGCTGAAAGGATACTTAGGAATATAGTTCTTTCAATGTTTTCTAAACATTTTTTTCTAACCTATATGGCTGTATACAGTGCTTTACCCCAAACAGAAATGGTGTCTGAACTGCCCTCCAAGCAAGAGTTCGAAAGAACCTGATTTAACTTTTAAACTCTTGCTATGGGCTTTGAAATCACAGGCGTACTAACAGATCAAGCCAAAATGTACTAGTTGTTTCGGACTTTTAGGCCACTTAAGCCTAAACGTACATTCATTCAGCACTCCATTCAACACGAAAATTCCAATGAAAGAATACCTTTCAGGAATTAATTTGACCACTCCTGACACACTCTTTTGGGTTAGGCAGTGTTGTATTGTCTTTTCAGACTCATATTTTGATTCAGAAAAGCACGTTTTCCAGTCAAATGAGTGGAATATTTGAAAATTGTCTTTGAGAAATTTTTGACCCCTTAACCCTAACTAGCAAAACCCGAAGCTAGGGTTAGGGTTATATTCCCATACAATGTAGACAGTTTTTGATGGCATGGCTGTGTTTTAGGGCTGAAAGGATACTTAGGAGTATAGTTCTTTCAATGTTTTCTAAACATTTTTTTCTAACCTATATGGCTGTATACAGTGCTTTACCCCAAAAAAGAATGGTGTCTGAACTGCCCTCCAAGGAAGAGTTTGAAAGAACCTGATTTAACTTTTAAACTCTTGCTATGGGCTTTGAAATCACAGGCATACTAACAGATCAAGCAAAAAATGTACTAGTTGTTTCGGACTTTTAGGCCACTTAAGCCTAAACATACATTCATTCAGCACTCCGTTCAACACGAACATTCCTATGAAAGAATACCTTTCAAGAATTAATTTGACCACTCCTGACACACTCTTGGGTTAGGCAGTTTTGTATTGTCCATTCAGACTCATATTTTGATTCAGAGAAGCACATTTTCCAGTCAAATGAGTGGAATATTAAGAAAATTGTCTTTGAGAAATTTTTGACCCCTTAACCCTAACTAGCAAAACCTGAAGCTAGGTTTAGGGTTATATTCCCATACAATGTAGAGAGTTTTTGATGGCATGGCTGTGTTTTAGGACTGAAAGGATACTTAGGAATATAGTTCTTTCAATGTTTTCTAAACATTTTTTTCTAACCTATGTGGCTGTATACAGTGCTTTACCCCAAACAGGTATGGTGTCTGAACTGCCCTCCAAGCAAGAGTTTGAAAGAACCTGTTTTAACTTTTAAACTCTTGCTATGGGCTTTGAAATCACAGGCATACTAACAGATCAAGCCAAAATGTACTAGTTGTTTCGGACTTTTAGGCCACTTAAGCCTAAACGTACATTCATTCAGCACTCCGTTCAACACGAAAACTCCTATGAAAGAATACCTTTCAAGAATTAATTTGACCACTCCTGACACACTCTTTTGGGTTAGGCAGTTTTGTATTGTCCTTTCAGACTCATATTTTGATTCAGAGAAGCACATTTTCCAGTCAAATGAGTGGAATATTAAGAAAATTGTCTTTGAGAAATTTTTGACCCCTTAACTCTAACTAGCAAAACCGGAAGCTAGGGTTAGGGTTATATTCCCATACAATGTAGACAGTTTTTGATGGCATGGCTGTGTTTTAGGGCTGAAAGGATACTTAGGAATATAGTTCTTTCAATGTTTTCTAAACATTTTTTTCTAACCTATGTGGCTGTATACAGTGCTTTACCTCAAACAGGAATGGTGTCTGAACTGCCCTCCAAGCAAGAATTTGAAAGAACCTGATTTAACTTTTAAACTCTTGCTATGGGCTTTGAAATCTCAGGCATACTAACAGATCAAGCCAAAATGTACTAGTTGTTTCGGACTTTTAGGCCACTTAAGCCTAAACGTACATTCATTTAGCACTCCGTTCAACACGAAATTTCCAATGAAAGAATACCTTTCAAGAATTAATTTGACCACTCCTGACACACTCTTTTGGGTTAGGCAGTTTTGTATTTTCTTTTAGACTCATATTTTGATTCTGAGAAGCACATTTTCCAGTCAAATGAGTGGAATATTAAGAAAATTGTCTTTGAGAAATTTTTGACCCCTTAACCCTAACTAGCAAAACCCGAAGCTAGGTTTAGGGTAATATTCCCATACAATGTAGAGAGTTTTTGATGGCATGGCTGTGTTTTAGGACTGAAAGGATACTTAGGAATATAGTTCTTTCAATGTTTTCTAAACATTTTTTTCTAACCTATGTGGCTGTATACAGTGCTTTACCCCAAACAGGTATGGTGTCTGAACTGCCCTCCAAGCAAGAGTTTGAAAGAACCTGTTTTAACTTTTAAACTCTTGCTATGGGCTTTGAAATCACAGGCATACTAACAGATCAAGCCAAAATGTACTAGTTGTTTCGGACTTTTAGGCCACTTAAGCCTAAACGTACCTTCATTCAGCACTCCTTTCAACACGAAATTTCCAATGAAAGAATACCTTTCAAGAATTAATTTGACCACTCCTGTCACACTCTTTTGGGTTAGGCAGTGTTGTATTGTCTTTACAGACTCATATTTTGATTCAGAGAAGCACATTTTCAAGTCAAATGAGTGGAATATTAAGAAAATTGTCTTTGAGAAATGTTTGACCCCTTAACCCTAACTAGCAAAACCCGAAGCTAGGGTTAGGGTTATATTCCCATACAATGTAGACAGTTTTTGATGGCATGGCTGTGTTTTAGGGCTGAAAGGATACTTAGGAATATAGTTCTTTCAATGTTTTCTAAACATTTTTTTCTGACCTATGTGGCTGTATACAGTGCTTTACCCCAAACAGGAATGGTGTCTGAACTGCCCTCCAAGCAAGAGTTTGAAAGAACCTGATTTAACTTTTAAACTCTTGCTATGGGCTTTGAAATCTCAGGCATACTAACAGATCAAGCCAAAATGTACTAGTTGTTTCTGAATTTTAGGCCACTTAAGCCTAAACGTACATTCATTCAGCACTCCGTTCAACACGAAATTTCCAATGAAAGAATACCTTTCAAGAATTAATTTGACCACTCCTGACACACTCTTTTGGGTTAGGCAGTTTTGTATTGTCTTTTAGACTCATATTTTGATTCAGAGAAGCACATTTTCCAGTCAAATGAGTGGAATATTAAGAAAATTGTCTTTGATAAATTTTTGACCCCTTAACCCTAACTAGCAAAACCCGAAGCTAGGGTTAGGGTTATATTCCCATACAATGTAGACAGTTTTTGATGGCATGGCTGTGTTTTAGGACTGAAAGGATACTTAGGAATATAGTTCTTTCAATGTTTTCTAAACATTTTTTTCTAACCTATGTGGCTGTATACAGTGCTTTACCCCAAACAGGTATGGTGTCTGAACTGCCCTCCAAGCAAGAGTTTGAAAGAACCTGTTTTAACTTTTAAACTCTTGCTATGGGCTTTGAAATCACAGGCATACTAACAGATCAAGCCAAAATGTACTAGTTGTTTCAGACTTTTAGGCCACTTAAGCCTAAACATACATTCATTCAGCACTCAATTCAACACGAAATTTCCAATGAAAGAATACCTTTCAAGAATTAATTTGACCACTCCTGACACACTTTTTTGGGTTAGGCAGTGTTGTATTGTCTTTTCAGACTCATATTTTGATTCAGAGAAGCACATTTTCCAGTCAAATGAGTGGAATATTAAGAAAATTGTCTTTGAGAAATGTTTGACCCCTTAACCCTAACTAGCAAAACCCGAAGCTAGGGTTAGGGTTATATTCCCATACAATGTAGACAGTTTTTGATGGCATGGCTGTGTTTTAGGGCTGAAAGGATACTTAGGAATATAGTTCTTTCAATGTTTTCTAAACATTTTTTTCTAACCTATGTGGCTGTATACAGTGCTTTACCCCAAACAGGTATGGTGTCTGAACTGCCCTCCAAGCAAGAGTTTGAAAGAACCTGTTTTAAATTTTAAACTCTTGCTATGGGCTTTGAAATCACAGGCATACTAACAGATCAAGCCAAAATGTACTAGTTGTTTCAGACTTTTAGGCCACTTAAGCCTAAACATACATTCATTCAGCACTCAATTCAACACGAAATTTCCAATGAAAGAATACCTTTCAAGAATTAATTTGACCACTCCTGACACACTTTTTTGGGTTAGGCAGTGTTGTATTGTCTTTTCAGACTCATATTTTGATTCAGAGAAGCACATTTTCCAGTCAAATGAGTGGAATATTAAGAAAATTGTCTTTGAGAAATGTTTGACCCCTTAACCCTAACTAGCAAAACCCGAAGCTAGGGTTAGGGTTATATTCCCATACAATGTAGACAGTTTTTGATGGCATGGCTGTGTTTTAGGGCTGAAAGGATACTTAGGAATATAGTTCTTTCAATGTTTTCTAAACATTTTTTTCTAACCTATGTGGCTGTATACAGTGCTTTACCCCAAACAGGAATGGTGTCTGAGCTGCCCTACAAGCAAGAGTTCGAAAGAACCTGATTTATCTTTTAATCTCTTGCTATGGGCTTTGAAATCACAGGCATACTAACAGATCAAGCCAAAATGTACTAGTTGTTTCGGACTTTTAGGCCACTTAAGCCTAAACGTACATTCATTCAGCACTCCGTTCAACACGAAATTTCCAATGAAAGAATACCTTTCAAAAATTAATTTGACCACTCCTGACACACTCTTTTGGGTTAGGCAGTGTTGTATTGTCTTTTCAGACTCATATTTTGATTCAGAGAAGCACATTTTCCAGTCAAATGAGTGGAATACTAAGAAAATTGTCTTTGAGAAATTTTTGACCCCTTAACCCTAACTAGCAAAACCCGAAGCTAGGGTTAGGGTTATATTCCCATACAATGTAGACAGTTTTTGATGGCATGGCTGTGTATAAGAGCTGAAAGGATACTTAGGAATATAGTTCTTTCGATGTTTTCTAAACATTTTTTTCTGACCTATATGGCTGTATACAGTGCTTTACCCCAAACAGGAATGGTGTCTGAACTGCCCTACAAGCAAGAGTTCGAAAGAACCTGATTTAACTTTGAAATTCTTGCCATGGGCTTTGAAATCACAGGCATATTAACAGATCAAGCCAAAATGTATTTATTGTTTTGGATTTTTAAGCCACTTAAGCCTAAACATACATTTATTCAGCACTCAGCATATTCAGCATTTATTCAGCAGTCCGTTCAACACGAAATTTCCAATGAAAGAATACCTTTCAAAAATTAATTTGACCACCCCGACACACTCTTTTGGTTTTGGTAGTGTTGTATTTTCTTTTCAGACTTATATTTTGATTCAGAGAAGCACATTTTGCAGTCAAATATTTCTCAAATAATTTTCTCAATATTTGAACCCTAACCCTAACTATCCAAACCCTTAGCTAGGGTTAGGGTTAGTATTATTAGAAAACATAGAGGACGTTTGATGGCATAGTTGTGTTTTAGGGCAGAAGTGAAATTTAGGAAAACTGATATTTTAATGTTTTCTGCTCTTTGTTTTTCTTCTATGTATGGCTCTATGTACTGCATTGAACTAAATGTGAATGTTATCGAAATTCCAGAATAGCAAAAGATTTGAAAGAAAGTGGTTAAATGTCTCAATCTGTTGCATTTGGCATTGAATGCACTGGCATTTTAACAGTTGCAGCTAAAATGTATTGGGTTTTCCTGACTCTTAACCTATTTAACTCTGACACCATGCTCATGGAGAGTACTATTCCACACAATATTTCCAATTTCAGAATTCTTGTCAAAAAATGAAATTGTACTATAGTTGATACATCTTGCTTGGTGTGGCAAGGCTGCTAAGTCTTTTCAGACTAATATTTTGATGCCCTGAGTTACAGATGCAGCCATTCAAAGTGCGCAGTACACACACATACCAGAGGTAATTTGAAAATACCTGTGAAACCGGTTTAATTCGTCACAGCCAGCACTCCCGCAGAGAGGGGGGTTGTACTCGTTAATGTCCTAGCACAAAGCAGAAACTTCTTGTATTTTCCAATGACATACAAGTGGAAAGATTACAGATTTTAATCGTCTTTTTTCTGAACCAGGGAAAATCTGATCATGTTTCTCTATAACAATAATAAAAAACTTTATTTTACATATCACCTTTAAAAGTGGCATCTCAAAACAATACAATAGATGTAAACCACAGATTACAAAGTAAATACCCAGACAAACGCAAACGCGTTTTTAATAAGATGCTTTTATTCGTTCATAATCCGACGATCTCAGGAAGACTAATGGGGGTCTAGCTTTTTTTCTGGAAAACCATAACTCTGGTCTTGTCCAGATTGACTGTCAGCGCTCAGGTCTGACAGTGCTGCTCCAGCAGAGCCAGGTTCTGCGGCAGCCCCTGTTCTGTGGGCGACAGCAGGACCAGGTCGTCTGCAAAGAGCAGGAACTCGATTTCTGTAATTAATGCAGATCAGTAAATCAAGGGACAAAACAGTTATTGCGCCCGGCTCCTCAATGGGCTTTGACGTGCTAATGCGTTGGTTTAACAGTCCGGGTGTGGCAAGCCTCTAATGTCTCCCGACTTCGGCAAAAGGCACCTGTGTGGAGACTTTTCAGCAGCAGCGGGAGCAGTACGATGCATTACTGGGGAGGATTGGGAGGCTAGAGACACTCCTGAAAATGCAGACTTTTGTCGATGGAAACCGGTGTGTGTGTCTCTCTCTGCTGGATGTCCTTCTCACTCTCTGCTGAATGAATAAAAGCATTTTATTAAAAACGCGTTTGCGTTTGTCTGGTATTTACTTTGGTCCCTTTTAACTGTTTTTCCATCTTCTTTATTGCTTTGAGATGCCACTTTTAAAGGTGATATGTAAAATAATGTCTTTTATTATTGTTATAGAGAAACATGATCAGATTTTCCCTGGTTCAGAAAAAAAGATCTAAAGAGCTACACATAACTTTCTTAATTCGATATATTTAAAGCAGTGAACTACTGTAGGGGTAACATAACATTCAGAAATACAATCGAGAATATTTTGTGGTGTTTGTATAGATGAAACGTTCCTAAAACGTATAACGTAACAAAATTAAAGACGATTAAAATCTGTAATCTTTCCACTTGTACTGTATGTCATCAGAAAATACAAGAAGTTTCTGCTTTGTGTAAGGATGGTATCAAAAAGTAATCTAAGTGGTGAGAAAGCTGTGCTCAATGTATTTAAGGGACTTAAAAGTAAAAGGAAATGCTTGAATATTGCTTGACTAATTTTAAAAACTAAGTTATAAATGCAGACGCTCCCTCGGTGCCGCACCGGGTGTAAATATCAAAATATACATTCGTCCTGGGCAGAGGACGAAGAGCGCCCGGCTGGGGTGCGCAGGAAAGAGCAGGACAGGAATGAAAGGCGGGGTATAGGAAGGCGTACAGTCTGGGCAGTTATAGATATCACTTTTCTTAAACGTATTTGAAAAATAAAAATGATTACAATCTAATCCTTCCACGTTTGATCCCAAAATCCCAAGAAATATAAATCTAAACGGGTAGAAAGCTATGCTGAAAGTTTATTTAGATACTTAGAAGACAAAGATACTGTATCAATTTATGTTGCATTAGCCTGATTATGATTAAAAAACACATATAATTAAACACGCGTTTGTGATTTAAATCAAAACATGATTTAAATAAATATAAATGTTTATATTGTTATGCATACTGTCCAGCCTCCATTTCTCTATAAAAATTTACTCTATTACACACACACACACAATAGGAGCAGGAAGCAGAAGCAGGGACCGTTGTCAGAAGGGAAGAAGGTGACTATTCATTGTTATCAAAAATGACTTAGAATCGATCATGTTGTGATATTTTGAAATATAAAAGTCAATTGATTGTCCATAATATTGGTATTCTATTTTTTCGAAGAAATGTTTGTTAAAAGAAAAGTCCAGCACCAGCTGGATTTGAACACACAACCCGTGAGTTGGTAATCGGGCACGTAGACCAGTGGGCTACAAAGGAAGTCTCATGAAGAGAGTGGCGAAACAGCCCTACACAGCCCTGTCGCAGTACACGAATATAATCATATCATTATTAATTTCTTGAGATACGCGATTCCATATTATATTCCCTTTTAATCAAATTCTAAAAGTATGCTTGTTGAGTCCGGTATCACGTTAGTTAAAGACTTCGATGCTTAAAATGTTTAGGGAGAAATGGAATACTGGTGTGTATGTTTTCTTTAAAGTACTGAGACCAGCCATATACTGTATGTTTAAGTTCCAAAATTAATATCGTTTATGGCCTTCACACGCGTTGCAGTATGCTCCTATTCTTTTTATGCTCAGGCACTAAGATTTCCCTTCAGTGGTAAAATTCCATATAAATATTCAATACTTAAATGGGCATAGTTAAGACATTAAATATACAGTACAGTTTGCATACGGTAATATGTTTATATTCCTAAATCAATCTCTTTTATGAGCATGTGAAAGGCATGGTGAATCGATTCTCAAAAATTACTGTACTTTACATGATTGGAAACAAATGCGTGATTGCGAAATGCTGTGGTGTTACTTTTACAAAGACGGTCAACTTAAAAAAGAATGTGGACCAGGGCAATACTTTGAGTTTACACTTACAGCTTGTCCAAGGTCATTCATTATTAATACTATTAGTAATATCTTCGTTAAAGACTTTGATGGCGACAGCTCAAACATGAGAGGTTGAGCTTTATTAGCTCCACCTTGCGGAAATTCTGGATACTATTATTTTGCTTGCCATATTATAGGAGAATTTATGGTAACTAGCGGTATTTACCGGTAACTCGCGGTAGACTGCGTACAGTGCACCGGAAAATAATTCGGTATCGCCCGCGCATTTTGAATGCCTGCATCTGTATATTTTCTGCTTAAATGAGTGTTAGGTTGCAATTAAGAAAATCTGAGTCCTAACCCTACCCAAACCCTTAGCTAGGGTAAGGATTAGTATTATTAGAAAACATAGAGGATGGGTGGCATAACTGTGTTTTAGGACAGAAGTGAAATTTAGTAAAAGTGATATTTTAATGTTCTCTGCCCTTTTTTCTTGCATATATGGCTCTATGTACTGCATTGACCTAAATGGGAAAGTTGTCCAAATTCCCGAAAAGCAAAAGATTGATAGTAAGTGGTAATATGTCTCAATCTGTTGCATTTGGCATTGAATGCACTGGCATTTAAACAGGTGTAGCTAAAATGTATTGGGTTTTCCTGACTCTCAACCTATTTAACGTTGATAGAACGCTCATGGAGAGTACCTTTCCACACCAAATTTACAATTTTTGTCAAAAAATGAAATTGTACCACAGTTGATACATTTTGCTTGGTGTGGCAAGGCTGCTAAGTCTTTTCAGACTAATATTTTGATGCCCTGAGTTATATTTATATATATTGTTATGTATTGAATGGTCCTGCATATTAAGATAGAAAGATCAAATTTGGGGGGTTATCCTACTCACATTTGAGCCTAAAACTATGCTCATTGAGATAATCATCCAGCACAACATGCCCAAAAGTAGAATACTTGTTCAAAAATAGAATTTTATCCTTGTTGGTATGTTTTCTTTAGTTTGGTGTTGAAGCGGCAATGCTTTTTAATAAGACAGAATTAAGCATTGCTGTGCTTTCCTTAATCAGACCCCATCTCTCTCTTCATCTCTGTGGTGCAGCCACAGAGAAGCTATTCATGCAGGCTGATTAAAGGTGTTTTCTTTTGATAAGGGACAGCTCCCAAATGGGGATGCACTTAGCTAAGCCTGGCTATCTTGATCAATGGTCATCCATTGGTGCCTATCTGTCTAGGGAGTACCAGATGGTTATCTGGACTGCATTCCTAAGTGTCAGGAGTAAGTGACCCATACCTTGATCAACCAATCAGGGACTGGCAGGGCGTGGTAACACCATGTGGGTCTCCAATGCCCGCCAAACTCTCAACCAATCAGCACACCTCTGTGTCTCGGTCAAAAAGGTAGCGCAAGTTCAGATCGGAGCTCTCCTTGGCCATTTTTCGTGCATCCTCAGAGACAAGCACGTGACAACTGATGTTGTCTGCACTGGGACTTGGACTTTGTTCTAAGCACGAGGCTGGGAATCCCGTACGTACTCAAGAATTCTGCAACAACCAACGTGAATGCCCCACTGATCAACGGCAGCCTACAGTTCACCCTCGTCGACAACCTGAATAGCTTATTCAGAAGCACCGCTGGACAGGGAATGAACCAGTTTCTTCCCGTGCAAAAGAGTGATTTGCGAGGACCCGCGGTCACACTCCGTGCATAGAGACTTTCTACTAGTAAGCTGGACTGCTGGTAGACCCCTTGGAGCAACTACTGCCCTGCAAGCCGCAGTTAGATTCCTCCGCCCGTCCTACTCCGAGCTGCACCTCGGTTGGTTGGCTGGTAGCCAGAGGACGCCTAGATGACACCTACTGTGTTGGACGACTGCTGGAACAGAAGTTGCAACAGAGCCTGTCATCTGGTTTGGTGTTCGTGCCGGGTAATTCAAATCCCTACAGTGGATAAGTAAACCTCATGTTCTACAGTGCGTCTCGAGAATTTAATCGTTACCTCAACACAAGTTTTTATCAATTTAATTCATGAGTAATATATTTACTTCCGTGTCTAGTGTAACAGTGGGTTATAACACTGACTAGCGATTTGGTATAGCCGAACGAGATATTTAAATATATTCTCTGTTGTGTATCTCTTTGTGTTTGCATCTCTTCGAGATTATATACCTTGTATATTGATAACCCTCACAGTAAGGTCTGCCGCCTGTATCCAGGCAGACTGTTAAATGTTTGGTGCACAATTAATAATGTATCTTGTGTATTGAATCCGTGTGTGTGCGTTAGTTGTTCAGACGATAGATTTTCTGAAAGCCACAACGAACCACCTCTTGATTACTGCTACAAAGTGGATACTTTTTGATGGCATGGCTGTGTTTTAAGACAGAAATGATATTTAGGAAAATCGTTATTTCAGTGATATCTTCAGAATTTCGTTCTTCCATATATTGCTACAGAGCATTGCTCTAAAAGGGAATGTTGCCAAAATTGCCCTTAAGTCAAAAGTTAGAGAAAAACTGTTAGGGTTCCAGCAAAAAGTGGATACTTTTTGATGGCATGACTGTGTTTTAAGACAGAAATGAAATTAAGGAAATTTGATATTTCAATGTTATATTCATATTTCTTTTTTTCTTGCATATACCATTGCCCTAACAGTCTCTGTTGTTTAAAACTTTCTGAAATCAATAATTTGAAGGAAAATTATTTTAAATTTAAAACTCTTGCATTTGGCATTGAATGCACTGGCATATTAACAGATTAAGACATAATTGATTGAATATACCTAACTCTTGACCTATTTAACCATTAAACCATGCTCATTAAGAGCATCATTCAACACAAAGTTTCCAATAACAAAATCCTTGTCAAAAATAGAATTTTACCATCATTTATATAATCTCTTTATTGTGGCAAGGGTGCTTAGTCATTTTAGACTGAAACTGTCATTCAGTGAAGTACTGTAAAACTGCAGTCTGAATTGCACCTCAGAAGTGTGTGTATTTCTCACACTTTTCTCTACTAGGACTCAAGCAAGGCTGCAGATACAAATCAAAATGAATACTGACTTAGTAGTCTATTCCATTAAAGTAGCATTGCTCTAACATACGTAACCACAATATGACTCTAATGGACAGTATTAAGAAAACTAGGAGAGAAAGCACCAGGAAAAACATGAAGGTATAATATACAGAAGGGATAAATAACATATGTATATAAGTATATATGCACATGTGTAATTGTTTGCTTGATTGCTTGACAGATCCATTCAGCACATGTCATAGGTATTTGCTCAAGGTCATTGGCACCAGTCAGCATAGCTCAAATCAAATGAAATCCTGGATGTTCTGGGAGCTTTTTAACATGTTTTCGAGGTCCCTGAACAATATTCTTTCCCCTCTTTTTTGTGCAATGCTCATGATAGAGGGAATTACCTCTGTTGTTTGAAGACAAACTCTCTTTATTCTGCCTTCAGCTCCCATGCACCCTGTCTGTTGATATTATAGTAACAGGAAAAAAGGTTGTATTTGTGGTTTTCACAAGTAAGAGCTTTGTGTGAAAATATTTATTAAACCAGTCTTGTATTTGAATTTGTTTTGTTTTTTTTTTCATTTCAGTTTGTTAAAAATCCACAAAAAAAAAAAACACAAAGAAAAAATAGTGTACCGCACGCTTTGGCTGTATCTTGGCTTGAGGTATAGTCTTTTGCTTCAGAAATATACCTGTAATGACCTTCACTGCAGGTGATGTATTTACATGATGAGAATTCATTTCCATTTGGATCAGGATATAGGATTTTATGAGTACTTTGAAGCCTACGCAAACCATAAACGTTGCAGTCTTCTCTTTATTAATGAAATAAATCAAAACATTCCTTAAATGGATATTTGCCAGCCTTGGAGAAAGTTACTAAAGAACTGGGCTGTTTTACAAGATAGTGAGATTGAACAGTTTATGAGCACAGGGGTATTGGAATTAAAAATCATGTCCCTGCAGGAGCATTTGTGAATTCTGGCATGTGAATTGTTTTGGACTAGAGAAGAAGCTGTGATGTACATTCTCATTTGACAAGGTGTTTGCTTTAGTGGGGATAAGATCAAAATCATTATCCTATTGTTACTTCTACAGTTTGGAAATTATTCAACACAGTAAAGTGCATGAGTGATATGTAGACATAATGAAATTGACAATAATAGAATATTAAACATGATTATAATTCTTACTCAGAACCTCTCAGTGTGTATGCAGCATTAAAATTGTCCTTCTGTTGAATGAATGTACTGTAGATATTCTGTCTTCTTTTTTTCTTCTTTCACAGTCTTAATGTTGAAGAAAAATCTTACCTATATTTTGTGTGGAGCTCTAGAAGATAACACAGTTGCTCAAAGATGGATCTTCATCATACAGTGCATGCTACTGTAATGATGTTTTACAGTAAACATGTTGTGCTGATAAAGAACCAACATGTAAAGTTACAACTTTTTCTGGAGCTTTTACCACTTTATAATGAAAATCTAATTAAGGACCCTGTATGCCTTTTTTTGCTGAGCATACTTTCCACAGGTGAAGGTCAATACTAACACTTTCAAAGACAAAACAGTTGATTACCCCAAGCAGGAGCTGTGTTTATTACCCCAAACAAAAACATCCTACATACTGTAGATATAATAGAAAAAGCACAAAGTACAGAGATTATTGGCATTGAAATATCAGAAACATGGATAAAGAAGTAAGTCTGGAAAGCCACATTCTTCTTTAGTGACTAATTGTATTCCTATGTTCTCTCACTTTTTGTGCATCTAGTCTTATTTCTTACCATACAAAGAAGTTACAATTTTACTACAATCTGAAACTACCGAAAATTAAGCCTCAATTTTGCCTCACTAAGCCTACAATTTAGAAAAATAAATCTTGTCATGTTTCCCCATACCCTAGCATAGAGGCAGTAGAAGAGGTTTTGCTTGCTGTAAATTTAGATAGTGGTAATAATAATGATAATCCTGCATAACCCAACTTAATCTCAGGTGTTACACATAGATTGTAAAACTAATTTTACAATGAGCTACAGTATAGGTCATTGTCCTACTGCTTTTGTCAGTTATAATGGTGATAAGATAATTCAGCAGAAGGATAATTACCCTTTGTTGGACAGGCCTTGATACTGAGTATCTGTTACTTCCTTCACTTCTGACACATTACAGGCTGTGGTGTCTTTTCATTTTAAATACACAGATTCCCTTCAATATGAGATGAGATTTGAGTCTCCTCTGTGTGTTTACCTGAGTAAAAGATAAGCAAGGAACAACTCCTATTTGTCCCTTAATGACTACAGTGAATGACAGTTTCACAGAGAGGACCTTCTGTGCAGGAGACTGACTGCTCTTGTCAGAGGATTATCCTTAACAATGTCACATAGTTAGAATTTGGCTTTTACTATGAGCTGTGCAGCTCCAAGATAGAACTCCAGGATTTAAGAGCAATTCACCTTGTTGCATTTTACACTTTATCAAAATGAAAGGACAAAATATTCAGTAGAACTAAGACTTTTTCTATCGCTTTCTTCTGCAAGTCTTGAAAAGTGCATGGTAAATGCAAGACACAATCATTTGAAGTTAACTTGAATAATAATAAACCATTTCAATGGTTAGATTTTAATGGATGGGTACTGTTTTATATCTAATGCAATTATATTTATGAACAAACTGTGGTAGTCAGAGGTGGCTTTGAGAGAAAGGAACCTGTTAATGGAAATAAATGATTGAGTAGTTAGCATTCAGTGCAAAATTCCCTATGAGGGAAATAAGAGAAAATATTGTAGCGTTTACAGGTTCTTTTCAGAACAAAGGACCAGTGGAGACGCGATTAACAAACCAAGCACTAACTTTATTCATTAACAACCACACAAAACCAAACACAGAATATACACGCACATGAGGAGACTGACGGAACACGTACACATCTTTAGGGTGGTAATTACTTAACATCACGCTATACTTTTACAAGACTACACAGGGCACTAGAACTACTAGGACATTATTTACACAGGTAGGGTCAGCCTCTGGTCATCGTGCTGACACTCAGACTCTCCCCGGCTACCACTCCCAGCATGCCCAGCGGTACTACGAGTGCCTAGGGGCGCTTCTTCCTCACCACCAGGCGAGGGCGTTACAATATCTTACAGGGTAAACTCTGTGTGAGATTAGCCACTCCCCTAGGTTAATTAAGAGGTTTATAAAAACAGCTCCTGTAGGAGGAAAAACGTTTTAGGGTGTGTCTAGGCTTCAGGTTGTTAGGAGAGTACGCAGGAGAGCTGTACTATGGTGCTCATTAGTAATGGACTAAGCTGGTTTATAAGGCTGTTAGAGATACTTGAGAAAGTACAGTTTAGGTATGTACTAAGTGATGACACATGCTGGAAAGGTGGTCATTTGGTAGATTGTTCACCAGGCTGCGGATCAGGGTGAACCAGTTGAACCAGTTCTGACTGGTGGTGTTGGGACCTTAAGGACTTGAGCATTGCAGTTCAGTTTAGTAACATACTTTTCTACCATAGGAGAGAGGGACTGGTCTAGATGTAGACTAAATCCTGAATATCCATCAGGATGGTGTCAGATATTTTAAAAAATCAACAAACCATCTGCTGTTGTGTTATGGGTGCATGTTTTAATTAAGGAGTGGTTTCCCAGGCCAAACACCAGTTATAGGATCATAGGATCAGCTGAAAATTTTAGTGATGGGTGGGTGGGGGTATTAGAGGTTATTGGTGGTTATCCGGTGCTTGAAGAGTGAGTTGTAGTGTTTATTGATTTGAAGAATGAGAACTGGGTATTGGGGGTTATGCTGTGTTTAATGCTCCAGTGTGTCTTTGAATTAATGATTTACTTTGGTGTATATTACAAATGGGTGACATGGAGTTAATGGAGTTGAATTCTTCAGTACCTACTTATTGAATCAGATTGAGAGTTAAGATTAAGAGCATACATATGAAAAAACTAGTGTACTCAATGCACACAAAAGAAGTAGTGTTGGTTTATAGTGCAACCAAGTTTAAAAAAAAGCAACTCAGAAGGAAGAGGACTGTGTAGTCTTACCTGTCAGCGGAACAATGAGAGAGCTACTGTAGGTTTCCAGAGGCAGTCTGAAAGATGAGAGACCACCTAAAATGTGAAACCTAAGATGACATGCTGGCGGTGTTGAGTAATGGTTATGTGTGTGCTAGTACTCTCACAAAAGACAAAAAAATAAACATCAGGTTTGTGTAAAAGTATAGTTCTGAATATTCAGTACTGAATCCAGTATACAGTATATGGCGCCTGAGTGAAAACACAAGCTACTACTCAGGTATTTGCATAACATCAGCATCACTTGCATTTTTCACGATAAGCAAAAGAAGACAAAAACTAAAAGTCTTTCATTTAAAGTCACATAAAAATGTAGCAGGCACACCACTTCACAAAGGATTGAGCAGAAGTTTACATTTAATCACAATTACTTTTGCAATTGTTCATTGTTTATACAGTAGAGTCATAAAAACACTCTAAAATGAGTATGAGAGAGAGACCCATAGTAGAAGCGCAGATTATCAATTAACCAAGTTCAAGGGCTTCATATAAATCTACTTTAAATCCTTTAGGTATAATTGAATTCAGGTTGCAGCAAATTACTGAGAATTAAAGCAATAAACCTTGACGTGGGTGGTCAGTGTTCCATCTTTAAGATTTAATTAAGTGTGTCTGGTGAGCTCTTCCATACAGTATGCAGATCGTGGAGCTTGTGGCAAAATTCTGAGGATGAAGACATGGCTAAATACTGTATAAGAAGATCAAATCAGTAAGAATAAGTTGCAAGGTTAGTGAAATGCACTGACAATCACAAGAAAAAGCAATGTTTAGAAAATGGATGACCTTCAAGACAGAGCTAGTACTGGCATCAGTGAGACCAAAGAGGCAGAGTAAGAATGAGGCTCTGTGAAAGCTTGGCACAATGACAGACCAGATACAGACTTGCACTGGTCCAAGGATCCCAGCAGGAAAGAGGAGGACTAAGGTGGGCTATCTGGTAACTAGGTTATGTGTGGAACATCTGACAATTTAGATGCCAAAAAAGTGACTGCTTGATGTGATCAGGGCTGAAGAAACAGAAATGTGTAAATTTAGGATCAAATAGTAAGACAAATTGCAGGAGTGATACAGTAGGTAAAGAAGTTGGAAACAAAAATACAGGGAAACTAAGGTACAGTACATAATAATATGAGAATATGTTGAGACTAGTTATTAGATTCTCCTTTGATTTCTCACATGTTCTACACGAAGAATACCAACTGAATTTTTCAGTTTTTCAAACAGAATGTTTAGAGTTCCATAATGCAGATGTATCATAAATGAAGAATTCTCTTATTCCTCATTCAGGTGAGTGCTCAATAAAGCACTGTAATGGTATGCATACAGTAAGTAAGATAAGTGGTTATGTGCAAGAATGAAGGGGTATTGTGCAATTATAGGGGCTAAGGATGATTGTGGGGAAGTAAACTTGAAGGTTCTGGTAATCTGTGTGTGGCACATAACTATACTGTATATAGGTTAATGTATTTTATGTAATGTTATATATATGTATTTTAGATGTAGTGTTTTTGTATGTCTATTTGTAAATAAAAAAACATAGCTGCTTGGATGCAAAACAAATCAGACAAGAAAGTATTATTGTATGCTACAAAAAAGTTCAGTTGAATAATAGTAATATTTTTTGTCTCTATCCTGTATTGTCCCATGTAATTCCACTAGCATTTTACTTTCAATGCTGTATCAACTGCCTGGCAATGCAATCTGTCAGATGAGAGAGCAATTGTATTCCAAGAGATAAGTACCAGGCAACATCCAATAAGCTCACTAATATTTGTCACATGACTCTGTCAACACCAGTGAAAAAATACCTAAAAATGGACACTGCAAAAAAACATTGTTGTCTGGATTAAGGGTAGAGAAGTGTATTGAGAGCTTTATGATGGTTAGGAGTCCATTTAATGTTTTCAGATTTGGCAGTGAAGTGTAGAGGCAATCAATGGAAGATTTTAAGTATTAATATACTGGGCCAATTATAATGAAAATATGGAAAGATTAGTACCCTTGCTAAGACAAAGACAACAACATAACACAGGCAATTCCTGTTCCTCTAGAGCATCATTAGAGCTTTTAAATATTTTCACCCTCATTACAACCCTTAACCAAACCACAACCCAGGCCTAATTGTTATGAAAATACTCTACAGACACACTGGAGGAGGATACACTTTAAAAATGCTTTCTTAATCTCTTTGAATAGGAGTTTTAAATTATTTTAATTGAACTCTTAGAACAAACTTTCTCTGGGTTCCAGTGGATGAGTGCTGCTTTAGAAGAGGAGATCTTTGAGACAGAACCCTCAAAACAGACTACAAGGTTACACACAGATGGCAACAATAGTAGGTAGATGCATTAGAAGGAATAAAGGATCATTATGATCTACATACAAATAAATTAAATTAAATATATGAAGTAAGAGACAAGATGTTAAAAGGGTTAACTTAAGTCAGTTCTGCCTGAAAATTAGACTTCTAAGCAACAGGGGTTTATGGCAGGAAAGGGGGTTAACTGATAAGGATTCCAGATGTGAGCAAGGAACCCCCTGGGGGCATAATCTTAAACTGACCATTTGGCCAGGGCCTCTTAACTGGCCAAATACCATGAACCCCCCCCCCCTTACCATGACACCGAATGACGTCCGAAGCAGCAAGGAAGGACTATATAACCTAAAAGTTTGTACCGGCACATCGAACAATACTTAGGTTTTGTTGTTTCTTGCGGGAAACTAGACTTCGGCTTTATTGTTCCTTGCATGCAATAAACTCATCTGTTTTACTTCATCTCGGGATCAAGAACCTTATTCTTTCTGTTACAACATATAGTAAAACTAAGATACTCCATTTTTATATTAAATAACATTTTTATACTATGAATCACATAACGTTCTACATTTTAACTTTCTGCATGTTAGTACTTGCTTCACTGTTGAAGCAAGAATTACATGATATAGAATTTTAAAATGTGATTGGACTTTTTACCAATTGTTACATTTCCTGTAAAAACCGGTGAAGTAAGAAAATGTGAAAATGTTGATTATTTATTTAAGAAATTAAACCTTGATTTCCTGTTGTCAGGTAAACTTCCATGCTTCACAGAAGTTATTTTTAACATAATTATAATTTTCTCATATTGATAGACAGGATAGGAATAATTTTGAAACATGTATTTGAAAATTAGTGTACATACTGTATGTACTGTATATGGCAATATATAGTACAGTAATTAATAACATTCCTTAACTGTTCTTAATATAGCAGGTTTTATTTTTTATTTTTACATCTGAGATGCGAAGTTAACAGAAAAAAAATATTTATGGATGATGGATCTTTTAACCTTTTATTTACCTCTGTGCACTGACTATGCTCTTATGAAATGTTTAACAAAGTACGTGCTTAATGAGGACTTGTTCTGTAACCTAGGGTGAAGTAATGGGAAAGATAAACAACTATGTTAAACAAGAGACTGAAGCTTGGGTATGAATGTTATTCACATACAGTGCCAGACTGTGATGCCCAGAAATCATCTCCTTTTACCTGGCACATCAGTGCCAAAAATGTTGTGAAGGCCACTTAGTGTAATCAGGTTTTTAAACTGTGGTTCTACAGAGCATAATGTTTTTTACAACAGAGCCACCAATCTATAATGTACATGCCTCCAGCAAAATTAGCCCCCCACAGAAATGCATCGTTGCATTTTTTCTCCACCACTACATTGTCCCTTATCACACAATGGACTGAGGAAAGCCAAAGTAGGCCTGTTTTATAAAAGAATAGCTCCACCGCAAAGCACTCAAATAAAATAAGTGCAGTTTATTTACAGTGCTTCCAGTCCCCCACAACAGAAAAAAAAAAAACCAGAAAGGAACAAAATTAATTCTTCAAACAAAGACATCCTCCTTTTCTTATTTCTTTCTCTCTGATTTAAGTCACACTACCTGACCCACCGACCACCGACAACTTCTCCTCCCTCTTAGGCTGAGGAGACAGCTTAAAAAGCATGTAAGCCCCTCCCCCTCTGGAACAAACCGTTTCTCCAATTCCCAAATTATACATTCTTAAATTAATTCCTTTCTAACCAAAGAACATCACATATCTTAATAACACGGTTCTTTTGATCCTGGTCCAAGTAGACAATACAAACAATAACATTTCCCTCTCTTCACATGCATGTGGTTTTTTCCATCTCCATAAATAAACTTGGAGAAGTGGGGTTAAGATTGGCCTTCTGAGGCCACCATAGGCTGACCCACCCTGGAAGTACCAACACCAAACAAACAGTGAGTATCATCCATTTAGAGAGCGCTCTCCATTTACACTCACTCATGCCTGTGTTAACTACAGTATGTGTTTTATGTATATGAAATTAAGTAATAGCAGTTGTGGTGTGATTAATAATTCGGTTGTATAGCAGCTGGTGTTTTCAGAAATGAACATGATTAGTGGCTCAGCAGTGCCTCGTGTAGGGTTTCAATTGGTGAGGAATCTTTCAGCTCCCAGTGAAACAGTGGACCCTATGGTTTTCTTGGCTTGCACTGGCCTCACTGAGGGACACACCTCTCCTCCAATTAGTGCTGAACCTCCTGCAGCTGTCTGTCGATGCTGTACATAATCCCTAAACAGCTGGTTATTCCAAATTGAGTTGGTATATAACAATAACAATTTCTGATGAAAGAATCTTTCCAAATGCATCATGTACCTTTTGACACACAGACATCCTTATCTACCCCAAATTTTCTTAAATTAATTAAAAGAATAATGTTCTATTTAAGATATCAACCTACTCCTTGACGTACTGTAAATTGCGTCTGGATGATGCATCTCTAAACTGCAGTTAACAGTGAAAACACCATTGAAGATTACTGAATTTTAAAATTCACTAAACAGCATTATTCTACATTTCAGACTGAAAAAATTAACAAGGATAATTGATAGTTTTATGTTCCAAGATAGGTTGATAAATATTAAAAACATATTCCTTCAGTTATATTATGACATAATATATGACTAAAATACCACTCTCCATCATCAATCCACCAATTTGTATATATACAGTATCTAGTGCTACCTTTAGAACCAATCAACCTTTGGGATTTTAAATTAAAACTGTATGGCCACAGTGATATAAATGCAGTATTAATATTGAAATGCGTAGTATATTGAAATCTAATATTGACAGAATTCTGACATAATGCAGGTAATTTCTCCAGAATCATTTTTATTTCTTTAAAATATAAATCAAGGATTATAAACATTATTTTCTAATGATTTGATTTATTATCTGAAAGACAGTGCATGTAAAGTATGAGTCTTATGCATGTATGATTTCAAATCATTTGTACCGTGTAAAAATCGTTTTTTTTCTGATTAGGTAATTCTAACTTATTTTTATTTTCATCTCAGTTTTATTATGAATGTAATGTAAAACCCCACTAATTTCTGACATAGATTATTCAACTTAAACTGCTTGTCTTGAAAGCTTTTTAAAGAAAGGCAAGAGTATTAAGTACAGAAGTAACACTTAACACTGCACTCTAATGTGCTTTATCACAAATCTGCTTAACAACCCGTAAATAATGAAACACTAAAGCAATTCTTCAGAAAAATGTCTGTTTAATTCTCAAAACCAAAGGGACTACAGCCTTTGCATAAAATGCTAAGAGAGTCTCGTGCTAGGATAATTTTTTTTCTGTAAGATTCTTTCACCTGTCCTGTGTTTGTGACATGGGTGTCCATGTATTTTTGAGTTAAATACATAAATTGGCTTGTTCTTAATGTAAAAGTGAGACATTTTTTGATTATGAATATTTTTTTAAGATGGAAAAGAACATAGATTTTATTTTAGGAGGGGTTAAAGATTTGACTCAATTTTAAACATTTTTTTTACATCAGGTTTTCAGCTCCAAGAATATAAGTGGTAGAGGAATAATAATAGAAGTGAATCAACTACTGTGTGTCCTGTTCGGTGAAGGCCAGGTACAGTATTTACAATCACAGTGGAACAAAACCAGGGCTTGAATTGAAGGGGAACATTGTTGTCCTTGTTAAAAGGTGGTCAACTAAATAATCCCATTTTTACACAAAACATTCCTGTTAAAAAGAAGGTGTTTCCTTCGTGTGATGAGAAGCGTGAGAATCCTCTGCTTCTGGACTATTACTGAGCACCCTGTCTCCTCCCGAACTGGTGGAGAGTTCACAGGCTGTTCACCTTATTTTTATTTTAACTTCTGCCCAACATTACACAACTCATATTTCACACTGTCCTTCAGATAATACATCAAATATTGGGAACTATCACCATCCAAAACATTCTGGAAGAAAAATCTCTGCTAAATTTGAGGTAAAAAAATACAAAATAGCATACATTGTTAAGTTTGTTAACCTTTGGCTTTTAAGAATGAAAAGTTTTTATTTTTTTCAGCTTGAATGAATTGTTGACTTCTGTCCTTTGAAATGTTCTGTTTTGTGATGCAGGCAATCTGGAATGGATTCAAATTGATTTTCTAGGAGCTACAGCTTCCTAGGGATTGACCTGTAACGTTTTAATTGGGTTTAAGTCAAGCAATTTCAATGGTTGTTCCAGCTATTTGACCATTTTCCTCTTAAAATCCTCTTCTTGTTTTGCTTCACGTAGATATCAGTCTATCAGCGTGAAGCTGTTCAACAAGTGCTCCATCACTGGCTGATGGCAGGGTTTTAGTAACTGGTGTCTGTATTTGTTCCCTTCATTCATGTAAACCTGTCCATCTCCTGAGTAAATAAAAAAAACTGCCCCATGACGGCACTGAATCTGTGCTTGAGTCTGTTTGATTAACATTTCCACAGTTCTTTGTGGGGTACACCTACTGTATTATTTCAGCATGACCTTTAGTTGTTTTGGAAACAATATCATTTCTGACTGATTAGAGTCATAGGATGTTGTTGCAAACATATCAGAACTGTCTGATTACGTGTTTCAGAATTCCATGTTTTAACAATCTAATGTATATTTGAGAACAGACTAGAGTTTAGCCTACATTATATCCACTGATAGACATTTTTATTTTACTGTAGTTAAAATTTCAAACTAGTGTTTTGCATTCTGCTAGTTCCATAGTAATTTTTTTATGAACCTTTTTATGAATTTAGGAAACAGGAATTTTTCAGAAATCCTAGATTTCAGAGCAGAACAGGCAGCATTCTGATTTTAACTTTTCTCTTGTACTTCTGAGTTATATTCTTATATGAGTTCAGGTTGGTAGTTGCGTCACCATGCGTAGGCTGCAAAGGAACAAGTAATAGGTTTATTCTAGGCTGAAAGAAAGAAGAGAGAAAACACAACGTTTCGGCCATGGAGCCCTCTTCAGGCTTGTATTCTTATATGAAATCCACATATTTATGACATGTGATGTGTAACCTTTTTGTGAGCAGTCTCTTTTATCTTTTTTCTAGGTGCATGCCATTTTTTTTGCCCATCATATGAAGGTAAATAGCTTGTTCTCAAAAAGCTTCTTGTTCATAGCAGCAAACCTTGTAATATTGTGAGTTGTTTCAGAAAGAAAGTGCTTCACAGAAATTATTTACCTAAACGTTAAGTTCAGTCATATGGAATCAGTGCAGCTGAAGAATCATGTCATGCAAAGTCATGCAGAAAAGGAAATATTATCAAGATCAAACAGGCTGATCATTCATTGACAATATTAAGCATGAGCAGAGGTTGGTTGTATAATGAATTGATGTTGAAAGTATCAAAGAATGAGGTCATGTAAAGTATTGCAATACTTAAATACAGTGAG
Organism: Lepisosteus platostomus; assembly: GCF_059453375.1. Taxonomy (NCBI): domain Eukaryota; kingdom Metazoa; phylum Chordata; class Actinopteri; order Semionotiformes; family Lepisosteidae; genus Lepisosteus; species Lepisosteus platostomus. The sequence continues at coordinate 21,211,029 of NC_142622.1, read as the reverse complement.
ATATTTCTCTGCAGCTTGTTGTTCCCATTTCTTAATCTCTAAGAGTTGTCTTTAATGCTGCATATGGTACATTTCCTGTTGAATGTAATGGAATATTCATATAGGAATAATTAATAAATAAAACCCTATTTTCAGTAGAATTTCAGTAGTTCTCTAACCAGATGTCTTATTTGTTCAAAATATAAATTTGTATTTATTTGTGGAGTACAGCATTATTTTACTAGTACCTTCTTGTTTAGATTACAAGACATTTTCAGTAAATTCTAATTTGGATATGTATCCTCACATATGGTGACATGTTCCAGACCCCACTAAAGGACAAACATTTAGTTTATAGCATTTTTATTAGAAATAAGACACATTCATCTTGTGCTCTGAAAACTGTACATAAACAAAGAAAACCAAAAGAAATAAAAAGGAGGATAATAAGTATCAGACAAATAGAACTTGTCAGTTGGAAGTGAGGGGCAGTAGGAAGGAAAAAGAGGGGAGGAAGACAGAGAGGGGTGGAATATTGACAATTATATTAAAACACACATCATTACATTAGTTACAGAACACTGATATTGTCCAGTAACCAAACAGGAGGATTCAGAAAAAAAATCCTGAAGCACAGTATAAAGATATTTATAGGCTAAAATTCATTCTGTGTAACTGTATAATTACAATACTGTACAACACGGCTCCCAGGAGCCTTGTGCTTTCACATCATGTGCAATCAAAAACTCTGACTACTAAATCACAGTTTTTATAAATATGAAATCTTGTTTTTTTAAGTACTTAAATATTCTGTATACTGTTTGGAGCTATTTTTTTTGTAAAAAATAGCTTATCTATATGCTGTATATATATACTGGTATATATTTAAATAACAAAAATATTCCATTATTCTGAAAATTAACTATGCATTATATCTATCCATTATGCTTGCATATCAAGCAGCCATTAGATCATTGCTTTCCATTCATGTTGATTATACAGAAAGATTTTCTTTAATCAGCTGGCCCCAAGACAGTGAGATCAGAATTCTCAGTTGAGGACTGGGCCTGCAGTAGAAAGCGGGTCTGAGTTTCTGTCATTAGAACCTGAAGCACTGCAAGGCAAAAACTAGCCATGGCTGGTTTGGCTGGGGAACTTTTAACAGTCAGCTTATCCTACTGTTTTTCATCAGCACCCGCCCAGATGTTCCAGAGTTCACTTCTCTGTGCAGCCCTCCTCCCCACCTCACTGATAGCTGCTCATTGACAACGCTCAGTGCTCTATGAATCGACATGTTGAGGCTCTCCACCTGGTTATGGCTAAGAGACGTCTTAAAGATAAACCAGAGGCTCTCTCATGGAGCTGCTTTCTTTTCCTAATTGTTGAGAAACTCTGGACATGAGCATCATTTTGGATGATACTCATGAAGAGCTTGGACAACACTGTCTGGAACCCTGTTCTTGTTTTGTAACTTTGCGTTTTACCCATTTACATTGTTTCTTTTGAATAAAGCTACCAGCAGTCTTAATTCCCATCAGTAAGGATGAGGTTGAGGGCTTAGTGGTGTAATAAGTAGGGGGAAATAATTCTGTTTAGTGGAAATCTGTCACAAAAAGAGGCATTTTCACATTGCTTCATTAATCGGATTGCTTCATAATATTCTGACACCTCCGTAGGTCAGCCACAAGAGAGTTCATATTGACCAACTATGCCTCTAGTAAAAAATATTCAAGGCAAAGTAGAACTGACAGTTTGGTGGCTGTACTTTAGTAGTGTCACTTTTGAATTGTGTCCATCTACTGCAACATACTGTAAAATAAAGCAAAACAATTGCAGTCCAAGGATTCCCCCATGGATAAGGGTATTTTCCATATAACATTTCCACTTTCCGTTAATGCTGGGAGATGTATTGTCAGTCCTGGACAAGCTCCAGCAGTTATTGAAATCCTGCTTCCTTGTCGGCAGTAACACACGGTCTCCATACATGTCAGAAAAGGCCTGGAAGGCTCTCTCAAGCCCTAATCACGAGCGAGGTATGTCCCACACTGGCACAGAACAGGTCATCCTTTTCAGATAAACTGGAGGCTTTTCTTTTGAATTCTCCTTTTCTTTTTATGATTTCTTTAAGAAATACCTGCCCTGGTATTACAGAAAAGAATTCAACACGCTTCCTCCTGCTTTCTCTACGGTTTGATCATGTGCTCTGCTGCGTTCATCTGTTTCAAACCCAAGTGAAATGAAGAGGAGAGGAGTTGTGGTGACTGGTCCCTGGTCTCTCAGACTTCGGTCTGCAGGTCTATGATCTCTTGGCCTACCAGGGGGATGGTGGCTCCAGCCTTCTCCCATTCCACTGACTTCAGCTCCAGCGGTGAGGCCTGCAGAGGCTCTAGATCTTTGCGTACCCAGGAAGGAGGGGAGTGAGGTTTGCGTATTCCTTCCCATGCTCTCTTGCTAGGAGTCTGCTGTTTGTCCTGCAGTGGGAAAGAGAACAGGAAAGAAAATATTCTGTAACTTTCTGCAGACACTGATACTTGAACAAGTACTTGCTGGAAACCGGATGAAAAATGAAAAAGTCATCGGTTGATATGGGCTGAGAGATGACTAGCATTGCAACTTTCCAACCAAGAGGTTGATCCTAAGTTTTTTGCACAGCTTTTAAATGTGTTTAAAGGATTTCAAATGAGTCTACATGAGCCAAAGAACATGCTGTAGTCTTCATATATTTCTCTGTTAAATACTAAATAAAAAAAGCTTAATTTTAAAACATTTGTATTTGAGTAAATGTTTCTCTACCTCTAGCTATTTTTTTAGTTATATAGTAATAACAATTATGAACTGATAAAAATAATGTAATGTCCCTTTGCAGACCTATAGAACACTTGCTACTGTATATTCCCACCATTAAACTTTGGTAATTGTTTTTGGAAAAACAGATAACTTAATTTTTTAATGTTTTTAATTTACTCTGTTTATGTTGTATAATATATGCACATTTTTAGCTCTGTAACACAGGACACCTATAAGTACTGCTTGCTTATTAAATATTTCATGTGTGTCTGAAAGTGGAAGAGATTTAAGAATAGTCCCAGATATTTAATGAGCATATGTTTCTACCGTACCCATGAGAAATATTTAATGGGCAAGCTGTATCATCTTTATACCAACAGCCCAAATAGATGCCGTGTTATATACTCTATATGTGACACAGGTGCTTATTTTACTCTGCCAGGACACATCTGAAGGGAGAATGGAAGTTGAGAAATAGTGTAGTTGGCATTCGGAAAGACAGTGAAAGATACTCACACTGAGGTTTGTTTTGTCACTGCCACCTGATGAGACACTCCATCTCTTGACAGACTGAGCAAGAGAAAAAAAACAAAAAAATACATCTTTCTGTGAGTTTATGGCAGGATACATAACACAGTGGTCACTGAGTAAATGTTCACATGAAACTAGTGAACTAGGACTTCTCATATTAGCACAGTATGATTCCCTGTCCATTCTTAACTAATTTTGCACTACGTGGTGAACGTCCCTCCAAAGATCATACAACGTGTTTGTTAAGAAGTCTACATTTGTTGGCTTATCAACATTACAGTATGGATATGGAGGGCAGCAGGACTGTCTAGTTCAGTGTGGAGATCAGTAGTACATTCTCTTACCTTGCCATCCACAGGTGGAGACTCTCTGTCTTTCTCAGCATGCTGAAGCTTCCTGTTCAGATCCTGGAACATGTCCTGGTGTCTCTTCCGTGTGTGCATGATCTTCTACAGGGGACAAAGACAAGAGGAGCCCACTGGTTTAGGGCATGCAATTTTATCTTTCATTTATAATTAATTGACAAAAAACTTACTTTTGGGTTGTTAACAGTTCTCCTAATTATAAACATTTTTCTTAAAATAAGTAGTATCACTTCACTTCTATTTCTAAAGAAGATTCCAGTCTTCCTGTTTTTTAAGTCTTCATCTTTAAAGTATTTGATACCACACAATTAAAAAGATAGTAGGAGTGTAGAAAAAATTAATTCATTTAAGCAAAGAGTGAAAAACATGGTATAATCACCTCAAAATCCAGTTCTGCGTAGCGGGACTTTCTTCTCTGAAATAGAAAAAAAGATGCATTTTCAGAAAGATAATACAGTACATCTATTTTACAATAAATCTATTGTTTCAGAAAGCCTGGAGATATCTTCCAGTACATAAAAATGTCTTTTATATACTGATTCCTCTACTCACTTACCCTGTCAAACCTGCATTTCAAAATGACCAATATTCACCAGAATGTTCCCAAGCTTTGTTGTAAGTGAATTTATCAAAAATGTTTACTGTCTTTTGGCAGTTTTTGAATCTCAAATGCTATTTCATTTGAAAATTTAGATTCAAAATCTTAGTTTAAGGATGTGGACTGCAACAGTTTTTAATATATAAAACACTTTCTTTTATGCCAAGGGCACTTAATGCAGTAATGCTATAAAGTAAAGTACCGCCAGTGAGGATGGAGGTATAACACTCTGCTGATTTCTGAGTTCATAAGGGCAAAATAAATAAAGAACAAACAGGAAGCAAGCCCTTACATCATTCTAATGGTAACAAATCCCATGCAATACACCACTTTAATGTTCCTATATCTGTCTGGATATTCATTTCGCAGATGTAACATTACTACATTACTTTTTTTCTCTCTCCACATCTACTGCTTTTGAAGAGCTCCTTTTACCTACATGTAAAATCAGTACAGGGATAAAGACTGCTGCATCTGTCCTCTCTACTCACACAGAAAGTGCCTAACAATACAGAAATCAGGGTACTTGTGTATGCTCACAGTGAGCAATGTGTAATCGGTTACTGTGGGGATATGCAAATTTACCGGCTGTGCACTTAAACATTAACCAAACAATTAAAATGTAGTAGATTCAAGAACAGCACCAATGCTGGTTTATGTGCTACTTTTTCTAAGCACCGTGTTTGAAACCTGGTTAAATTCTATGATGATTTTTTAACAATCTGAACCTGAAGTAAATGCTAGGCTGTTCATGAACTTATGAGTAAAAACACAAGAAAACTGAGATATCTGTGAGTGAAGAATCTAAATATTTAATACATCAAAAGGGGCACAGAGCAAAAACTTTCTAAAGACTGTTGAAGAGAAGAGCACTTATAAAAGAGGACATTCTGTATGCAGTACAACAATGTTCCCAAGGGAAGCTAGATGCTCTGACTCTGCCAGTAGGGAGCAGTAAATCTTTATGGAGGAATGCATAGCATTTATATTGTATCTTTCCTTGGGAATACGCCAACTCAGCAGCCTTGAGCCTCATTAAATTGGAATAAAACACAGCCAGGGAAAACCTTTACCATCTCCTATCACTAGCACACCATAAAATCTGTAAATCAACAGACTTAAAACAAGAATGAGGTCTCGTTCATGTGTCTTATTAGCCTGACTCATGCTTGGCTTCCTGAAGACAGCATTTTAAAGCTGCAGCAAACCCATTTCAAATACAAGGTCACAAGGAGCCAAGACAGCTGCAAACTGCAACACTGCACTGCTCAGGAACAGCCTCATTAACATTTTTACATTCATTACCTAAGTGAAAATCTCTTTTTATTCAGCATGCTGAGGCATAAATGGCAAAGTAAAATAGAAATGTTACTCTTGGTACTTTGGAGAAAAGTTAAAATAACTGTCTCCAAAATAAATTTCTATAATGATTTCTGGTTTGGGTGGTATTTGCAAACCAGCTAACTGTCATAGTAATATAAAAGTTCCCTTTTACTAATTTAATACTAAAGCATTGACTATAAAATAATAAAATCAAATATAAAAGTCAATATGTTTTGCTGTACGTAACCAGCAAGCACTCTTGGCACATAGTTACTGTGGTAACTTTGCCTAATAACAAAGCAATTGTCATTGTCCAGGCCACTCAGCATCATAAACAGTATATAAGCACTTTTGTTATGAATTGCTTAGGGGCAGAAACTTATCTCACTGCTATTGCCTTTTTGTACCTTATGAGTATGATGTTCCTCTTAAACTGCAAGAAACAATTACATAAATTACTTGGTTCTGTTGTCTGAGAGGGGGTAAGAACAAGACTCATAGTATTAATTCCTAAAACTGAAGACATGCTACAAGAAGTTGAAGTAATTATTCGGCACCTTGAGGAAAAAGTTAAAGGAAGTGAACCTCTTAGCAAGTGAGGCAAATAATTCTTAATATACAGCAAATGTTTTTTCATGTTTTATTTATTGGTTCTAATTATATAAAACTTTTTTCTTCATTAAAACAATTTTCACTTGGGTGCACAATTGGAATTACCTGACAAGTGATATAGAGGAAAAACAACATCTAAACAACACCAATTGATCATTTTTAAGTAAATAGAATTTGATTAATCAAATAATCCTGTGATGTACGGTACCACTATACTCAATGACCAAAAAAACCCTGTTGCTAGAAAGTAATCTTCACTGATGGCCTGCTTAGTGCTTTTTATTAGCTAACCTCACTTCAGTCTTTCCAGTTCAACATGTCATCCCAAGCTTAGTATTCACAGCTCATCACTGATCACTCTCATTAACTGCATGAACCCTGATAAGACAAAGGCTTAATAAATATATCTCCATGGTCAAGAATGAGATCTTAGATGCTTTCTTCGATTAAGAGGCTTGACTGAAGTCTTCTGACTCTTTAACAGGAAAGCTTACCTCAATTACCCTTATAATGCCTGAGTGCCAGGACTATTTTTGCTCATTATACAACTAAAAAATACAAAGGCATCCATTTAATCATTGAAAGTGGTGGTCCTACACCAAAGGTTATAAGTCTACTCAACATTATCAGACTACCTAGAGGGTATGCAAAAAAGAGTAGTGTGTAAAATCTTTCACAATGGATCAGCCAAGATAATGTCCAGGGTGAATCTGCTCTAAACATTTTACCATAAACACCAGCGTTGTTTATCATTGCATTAATTTGATTGTAGGAAATTAGAAATATTCAGAATGAGATTGAAGGAATGGAAAAGTGTTCTATAATTCAACATAATTCTTTTGAATCTATTTATTAAACACGAACATGCACTAAAAGGTGGTCTTATTTGTTATGGGCATATCAAAACTGAAATCAGTCAGCATTCAACAGAGAACACAACATAATTACATTCATCCACTCCGGTATTGTTCACCATTTTAGCTAGTCTAGCACGAGATGTTAAACACCCTACTCTATACTATAACATAAATAATGTGTCTTATCCCTAGATGCGGCATTCAAATACCCATGATTACTGCTTCTCTCCCTCTCTATAGCAACAAAAAGAATACTCATGAATGAAAAAACATATATGCATATATACTGTACAGTATATATGTACATGAACCTTTATATTTTGATGGACAGATGCTTTTAAATACAATTACTGTATATATTCCAGCTTAGATACAACAGCAGTAAGATCCTACTGTGTTTTTGTGCTTTCAGTTTGTAGACTGTATTTGTATATTTTCCTTTTATATTTGTATAGTGAGAGGGCAAATTTCAGAATTCTTCACATAACTGACTACACAAGGCTGTACAGTTTGTGCTTGTACAGAATTTTACAATGCATTCATAAATGTTTTTAGTTATATAAAGATATGACTGGAGCCTAGGTAAATGGATGTTTTAACAATAATGTGTACTCTATTAAACAGTTCACAAAAAATAATAACTGCCCAACTCTTCAAAATATCCCTGCTTTGCACAAAAGATTTAATTTACTCAGCAGGTTTTGTCTCTTGACTATGGCCTTTATTGGAAATATGACAAAAGCTTATGATACAGTTTATTGACCATTGCCTGTGAACTGTTTGTAGGAATTAAAAGCAATTGAAACTTGACTTTTCTACGGTCAAATCTTTGACCAAGATTCAGAACTGTACTAAAAAAGTCACTTTTCCAATTACTCTGAGCAAATCATGTGGAACTTCCACTGCTGAAATAACTGTTATATTAAATCCAGCACACCAGTTGGGTGACTTATTCTACAGGAAAGCCATCTATCTTTTAGACTTTTATCTCCAGTCCCTCAGCTCTCGTTGTTATCCCTCAGTTTTACTGTCTAGTTCAAACTAACTCCCAGTCTCCCAGCACTAAACACGAACTGGGTCTTTTTGCCTTTTATCAGTTTTGTGCACCATTCTGCACAGTCCCCCCAGTCCCTCACTACTTTCCAATTTGCTCAGTCTTACTGCCAACTGAAGTCAAAGCTCTCGCTCTCCCCTGCTGCACAGGACGATCATTATCTCATGAAAAATGTATGGCTGTAATGAACATAAAAGATTAAAACTGCTTAATTCAACATTTTTTTTTACTAGTGCAGTGGTCAATCTCCTCATTATATTTCACAGCTAAAATTAGAATCTTTGCTATAGTGTACTGCCTCCAGACATTCTATCAATCGATCAATATTCCAATGAGAAGATTCCTTTCTCGCTTCATGATCTTTCTGTCATTGCTCTTTGTGGGAAACACTGGCAGAACATTCAGCACAGGTCAGATACAGACAAATGCTACTAGAGAGTCCTACATAATCATTCAGTATTCTGATGACGCACAGGTCAGCTTCTAGTCTGAAATTTGCATTTGAAAAACAATGATGTACATAACGATTTAATAATGTGATTTTTGAATTACAGGAAGTGATATCCCAATTCCAAAAAAGGTGAATTACTTTGTCCGATTAATAGAAAGCTGCTATGCATAATTAATTTCATTATTAAACATTCTTTTTGATGGGGTTTGGTACTTAAATAATTTTGAGAATGCATCGTGAACCTAAAGCCACAGATAGATATTATTATCATAGACATAAACATCGTATACTGTAGCTAGGGGGTTTTCTTCGAACAAACCGTAATTGCAAAACTCAAATTGACTCTTTAAGCAGCAAGACTTGGCTGTTTTTTTGCACTTCCCAAGGGGTTTAGAAATTCACAATAAATGAACAGTAAGATTTAAATCTCAAAGAAGAGACAACAAATTATAGAAGACTCAACCAAATCAAGACTCAACTCAACAGTGCATCCTGGAAAATTGTCACTTATACTCTAAAGAAAGTAAACAAGAAATAGAGCTCTGTAGGAATAATCAGAGTCAACATTTGGCCTGGGTCTGTGTCTTGTGACTGTGCTGGCATTTGCATATTCAGACTATTCTTGCACAGCTACAATATGCCTTCCCCTCTGCATAAGCATCTGCCCCATTCAATAGTTGTCACATACAAAAATAATCTTTAATAGAACCTCTCACTCATACCTTAATGAACTTCTAAATGGGAACTGTTTTCTGAAACGCAATACATAAAACATCAGATGAATCCTTTTAATTATCATAGCCCTTGTCTCATCTACTACAAGGTCTTCATTTCCATGAATCACTCTGACAGCATTTCATTCAGGGCACACCAAAGCACAGCTCATCTTCATTTAATGCATGTAATTGGGAATAATTAAATGCATTCATATGGTCTAAAAAACAAATCTTTCATAATCTGCACTGCCATCTGCTTGCACTCCTTTAGGTATTTGTGTTGTATGAACCTGTTTCTCCCAGTGCACAGAAGGGGAAATAAGCACTGTTGAAAACAGGAGCAAAAGCTGCAGAGCCAGAACAGTTTGTGTAGAAGAAGGCAGATTATCTATCTGCACATCTTTTTTCTAACTGCTTTAACCAATTCAGAGTCACGGGGAGCCGATTCCCATTCTGGCATACACACACTCAATCAACCCACCAGTATGTCTGTGGACTGTGGGAGGAAACCAGAGCACCAGGAAGACACCCATGAAAACGTGAGGAGAGCATACAAACTCCATACAGATAGCACCCCAGGGCCATAGTGCTGTGAGGCAGCAAAGATAACCAAGTGCCACTGTACTGACTTGGCAGGATATCCATAGCCCTATCTAATGTAAAATGTTTTATGTGAATCTTATATTCTGAATGATGTTTACAACCAATGCAATTAATACTTCATAATTGATTAGACATAATGATGTCCCAACAGGGAACTCAAAGTACACTTTCTGATTAATGTAATATCCATATTTTGTAGGGTATTTAAGGGCAATTATGTTGAAGTCAAGTGATTTTAGTCATTGAACAGTATATATCACCTAGTAAGTACTGTTTAAAATATGCATGTTGCCCCATGAACAAAGGGAAAATACAAAATTTTTGTTCAGCAGCTGTTTTTTTTTCTGCTCTAGAACAAACCAGGCACATCAGTAGCTGCAGGTATGGTTGGAAATTGTACACAGAATATTAGAGCTGCTTCAACTATAATTAATCTCAGTGGATGCTCATTTGGTTGCTGGTATACAATCTTTAATGGTTTCAGTGTTTTGCATGCATGTCAGGTGTCAAAATGAGCATCAGCCTTCTCTACTGTATCTTTTGAGTAAAGGATTTGGTGAAGAATAAACTACAAAAACCCTCTTATCATAAAATACTCACTATTATGTACATGTGTCACAACATATAGAAACACTATCATTCAGAAGAGATAGGTGCAAAACCTCTGCAATTAGTAAAATATATTTCACTTTTACAATAATATCTGCTCAATTGTATGAGAGGCAAAAGGATTCTTACCTCTAAAGAGCTCATGGACAGAGTGGAGACCGTCTCGCTCTTGGACATCATGCCTGAATTTCCTGAGTCTCCAGCGTCACACAGGCTGTTGGTCATCTGGGACTCACTGGAGATATTCTGAAGATTCTGCACAGGGGAGTCTCTTTCAGAGCAGGACACACTGACCCTGTCTGCAGGCAGTGTCTTCAGTCCAAAGCCGGGGATTGGTTCTCCTGCTGGGGTGCTGAGGTGGATTAGCCGAGTCTGTGGAAGTTGTTCGATGCTGATGTTGTACTTGGCGGAGTCTTCTTTGGGTTTAGCACGAAGAGTTGAGGTGTTGTTTGGCAACAGTACATAGCTGCTTCCATCAGGAGCACTGGATTCACTCTGTGTGCGGGTCAAGTCTGCATCTAATTGCTTGAAGAGCTCCCCGTCACAGATGTATATGGACTTGGCACTGGGCAGCTCGCTTCCCACACCACTCTTGTCCCTCTTCAAGGTCAGGGTATGGCTGGCATAGTCTGCGACGTTCTGCAGGTGCATTTTGGTCATATTGGCTGGGAGAGTATTGAAGTTGGATCCTTTCTGGAGAGTAAGCTGCTGGGGTGCCATCTTTTCATCTCCTTGCAGTGATGACCGCTTAAGGGTGCCTAGGACAGAGGTCCAAATAGCATTCAGCATAATTAGATGTACTTTGATAAAAATCTTTTTGCCACCTTGACTTCATGACCCATGTGTGCCACAGCTCCCCAGGACAATGATACATCTCTGACTGAGATACGCAGAAACAGTATGCTTTATAAGAGCTCAAGGACCACAGTGGGAGTTAAATGCCCAGAGAAAAGCAATAGGCTTTTAATCTCAGGTTTAGATTTTCTTTTCATAAAGATATAAAGGATATATAATGATGTGAAATTACCTTACTGAATGCTTCATACCTGACACAATCTTTGTTTTGTAATTCAGCAGAGAAATAGGTTATATAAATTATATAAGTTAAATAAGTTATGTAAGTAATGATTCATGGTATAGATATGTACACACTGATCGGATGTGAGAAGTGAAAACCAACAAAAGAATGAAATGTTGTATGACTTCAGAGAAAATGATTTGAGATGACGAATTTTTCTAATATCTGGCAGAAATGGTGTATTTTGGCTAAAGACAATTTTGTTATGAAGCCTGAAACAACCAGATTCACACAAAAGGAATGAAAAGATGTACCCAGTTACCATATATCTACATGGCATTGCCTGAGAAGACTTTATTTCTATACCTTTTAAAATTAATCAATTTATCCTGCACCATTCATAACATTTTTTTTACATTAAATTTTACATGCCTGTACAGTATGCAGCACCTTTGTGTATTTTTATCCAGGGAGACAGTCAAGTGGATAAATTCAAAGGAAGCTTTTTTCAGCTACATGTAAGATGGAAGCCAGCGAGACATGATTTGCCTGGAGCTGCTGCAGAATGTGAAATCATGGTGCAGAAACACAATGGACCAACCTACTGGAGAAGTGTAAGGGGGAGCAGCTACCCATAGCCATTAAATAACAATGCTGATGAAAGACTGAGGGTGTACAGAAACAAAAAAAAAAACTCACCTGATCGGCAAGCCATGTCGACATCTTTCTCAAAATCCGTCTGTCAAAACAAAGTTATTCACCATAATTAATTTAGTTAATCAGTAAATATTAAAGCATCTTATTCACTGCAAATACATTAAATGTTACTGCAGCACCTCTTTCAGCTCTGAACTAGGCCACTACCTTACTCCTGGGCCTTCCAAATAAGGCAAATGCCTTGTTACTGCTTTTACTGCAGGTCTCAGACCATAAAATGAACCATATACAGTACTGTTATCCAGGTTAATTTATCACATTCTCCCTTCTATTTCTTCAGCTCAAGCTACTATTACAGACTCTACCTCTCTCTGTGCTGCCCAGGTTTAAGCACCGGTATATAGCCCTTATTCTTCCATCCCAAAAAGTGTCACCTCTCATTCCACGACTCTTCAAGTCGTCAAGCTACCACCTAAACCTACCATGAGCTGTGCATGTCCATTTTGAAAGGACCCCCCAGAATCTCCATTTCCCTCATCCTGACGATCCACCACACGACACTTCACGGCATCCTGCACCTGCAAAAACAGCACACAGACAGGGACGTTACACACAGCACAGCACAACAAAAAGCAGCACACAGAGGGACATTACACAAAGCACAACACAACACAGCAAACATAGGGCTATTATGCAAAGCACAACAGAACACAAAACACCACAGCACATATGTCATGTTTTTCTACTATAGTCGGTTTCGTTTTCTATTCAGCAGGTGGAGGCAGACAAAAAATAGGTTGGTCAATTTCTGAAAGTTATTTCAAAACTAATTATCACTCCTCCACTCAAACAAAAAATAAACACAAGCACACCTCCTGTAACTCCCAATCTGTCAGTCAGAGACAGCTTCCTTTCCTGTTGTGTCATATGAGAGTCTCCGATCACAGGAGGTAACACAAGGCTGTGTGATGCCATCAGCAGAGCAAGGCTGGATAGGTTGGCATACTAGTAGATGACTCATGACTATGATAAACTTGTTTTATAATTAATGGGAAACCACACTGCATTTTAAATCCAGGCTGCGGAACTAAAAATGTCCCAATGACCAGCTGCAATACAGCCTGGAAGAGATGCCCCACCAATAAAAGACATTGCAAAGAGGAAAAGAGCTGCTCTGACAAACTAAGGTCATGCTGCAGAGAATGTTGTTTTTCTACATTATAGCACAAAGACGTCTGATATCATCTGGCAAACAGGAACTGAAATGGGATGTCAAGTGGTGCTTGGGATTCATTGAATTTCCTAGCACTTTCATATGCATTATGCTAATTTCTTAGAGAGAAATACTGCTGAAGCACATTAAATATAAGGGTGGGATTGACACTAACATGTTCTTATGTTGCAATTATTCACAAAACCATGTACACTACAAAAAAAGCACATAATGCATGCAGAGCTGTGAATCTTTTTTTTCTTTTCTGTGCAGTTTAGGAAGTCAAGGCCTCTGTTCTTTTTGTGTTGCAACAATGAGAACCACTTTTGTCTTCCTCTGAGCAGCACAGGGTGACAGGAAATCTAAGTCTGCTAGCTTAAAATGACCAGTGCTCTGCTCAATTTATTAATGTAATTCCCTTCTCAGTCTGTTCAAGTAGCCTTCTCTTTTTAGTGTCTGAGCAATGCATATAACTGATCTTGTGTGCCGTGCAGAGCAGATCTATCTGTGCAGTCTGCAAAGTGTCTCCCCGTCTCAGCAGCATGTAATAGTGACCGTACCTCTCGCCGCAAGATGCAGTGCACCATGACAATCACAAAGCCCTCCAATGAATCAAAAACAGCGAAGAGAATCTGGAAGAGGGCTGAGCGGCGGTCTGTGATGGCCAGTACCGCTGACATCCAGGTCAGGGCCAGCAGGGGCAGAACAACACAGGAGCTCCACAGCGACGCCCTGCAGGAGAGACAGGGAACAGTGGCTCTGTCAGTCTGGGCAGCAAAGTGGCAAGACAACAGAACAAACAGGGCAAGACTACACTGCAGGGTGCTTGGTGCAATAAGGACACACCCACACACCCACTCTGACAAATGGGGGAAGAGTTCATCTTTATAGTGAGATACGAAACAACTGTCCACAATAATTAAAAAGGAAGGGGCTAAAGAATCTTAAAACTAACTCTGAATTTCATTTAAACACTATTTTAATAAATATATACTAGAATTAAATGTTTTATTTTATGTGAAAATCCATTCTTCAAAAATATCAATCTACGGTTCATAAACTAACATTAGATTTACAGATAATTACAATATGTAGTTGCATAAACAGTAAAACAATTCCAAAAATATGTAGTATTATAAAATGATGCATATAGTATTTGATGATACATTTGGTGATACAAAATATTTGATTATGGAAAAACCAAACTGTAAAATGAATTTATAACTTCATAAATATTCACCTATGTAGAATTGCCCTTTTTGTTAATAAAATGCCATTTAAAATTGATTAAATAAACAAGAATTTACATCAAAAAGAGCACAGGTAGCACAGGTGTGGGAAAACAAAAAGTCAACAAAAAAGTGAAGACAGAGCAATGACAGTAAAGGGCTTCTTTCCTGGATACATCTACAGTCCTGAGAAACAGCCTGCCCTCTCACACTGCACAGAGAGAGAACTAAGAAGAGCTTTTGCAACAGTGATCATCACAGTATAAACCCAGAATAGCCTTTTTCTTTTCAACACAATCCAAGTAGACTTCTATGTGTTATATATGTACTTCACACTGAAAAACGTCTGCAGTAATTATTAACACACAATAACAACATGCAATCACCTTTGTTGTTCTGCTTCAAGTGCTCTTACTGTCCTTTGAAATGGGTTTCAATGACTCTCTAACATTTGTAACAGAAGTATTGCTTGCAAATACAAGATCCTGTATTAATATCAGGTTTTATAATAGTTTTATTATTTTTTTGTTGGTTTGAGTCTCGTACTTGATAAAGTTTCTACCAGAAATTGCTGCACTGCTTAGTTTGTCTTGCTGCATTCTCAGTACATTTTCCATGCCCTAGCAATTACCTTTTATTAGCAGAAAATATTGATCTTTAGCTTTAACTCATTTCTTAGACCTCTACTTGAAGAATATGGAGGGAAAACTCACATAGGATCAATGAATATTTACTCACCTACTTTGACATGTTATTGGGCCCATTCATTCATTTTTTCAAATTTAAAAATTAATTGAACATTCCCCATTATAAATGCTGAAAAAATATGTTTTATTTAGAAGCTAATTATCTGGTCAGTCGGGTTGAGATTAAAATCTGTTTTACAAGGCAGACCAGCCATAAAGGGTGGTTCAACAAAATGATATCCATTACATTTACAACAGCAATAAATTATTACAAACGACTAGACATGGTATACTAATCCCGAAAGGACAGATTTTTTATGATGGTGAACTATGAGGAATTATTTTAACAAGCATTTAATAGCCTCTTCTCAAATCACACTGCCATCTGATAGCGATACGCTGAAGAGGATGTCTGAAGGTTGAACTGAGCTATCCACAAAGACAGACATACAATCAGCTAAATTTTCCTTGTTTTTGAATTGTTGCTATGGTCTCCAAGTTTGTCCAATCAGATACAAGATCAATATTAACCTAATAATCCAAACTCCCTCACAGAGCTAAGCACTGATTGTCCTCATTATAACATTTTAAGCATTCTGCAAACAGGATCCCCTCTTAACCTAGTCACATTGTGCCAGACTGGATGATGGTTTTGTAATGTGGACTAGTGTCTCCTGGGAGCTGACCTAACAAGAGTAAAACTGATTTGGGACAGTTCTAAATCAACAACACAAGTGCCAAAATGTATTAATTTGTCCATCATAGCCAAAATGAAAAATATAAGTGAATTTCTATCTAGCGAACAGTTTTGATGATTCATTTCAACTATAATTCCTGTGCCTGAAAGAATGTTTGAATCTTCACTTCATACAAAAGACTATATATGGAAAATGTATAAAAAGGTTTTTTTACAATAATACACCCTTTCCTTGATTCACAAAAAAAGTTAATATTACTGAAAGAACTATTGCTGAAAATATTACTGAAAAGTTAATATTACTATAATGAGTTCTTAAGTTATAGTAATTTATCATAAGTATATATACAGTTCTGTACATTGTAGCAATTCTAACAGTCTCTTATCAGTATTTCTTGGCCACAACTGTTATACCGCATTTCAATTTTAAATACTACATAGGTTTGTGTATTTTTGTGAGTAGTATTTTATATTGGATAACAAAACACTGAGTTCAAGTTACTGTATGTGATTTATAAAACTGCCAGGCTTTCAGGATTTGGTACAATATCTTAGTTGAGTTAAAATTACCAAAACGATTCAATTAAGAATCTGTACAAACAGCCATTCAAAAAGACATACAGTAATTTAAATTAATGCAAGAACAGCACTGAGATATAAAAATCACTTGGTTGTGATCAGCATGATAAAAGGTGGCATGTTTGTGAGATCTCACCTGGAGAAGATGTTCTGCTTCAACAATCAGCAGACAAGTCTAGAGATACCAAAAAGCCTGCTCTCTGAGGGACACACTACATCCTCAAACTGTGGATCGTTGTCATACTGCAGGACTACGGGGCAGACATTTCCAAAAAGATATGACCAGCAAAACCGCAAAATGACTGTAGCCTACCATCTGCATGCAAATAAACTACATGCTCAGAAGCTGCTCAAAAGGCACATTGATGGTCTGGGAACATCTGAAGTGACGGTAAAGAGAATGATAGGACGTCTGTGGGACCAACATTGGACTCCAATGTCATTAACAAAAGACAACTTTCACTAGCTAACTAGAGAGAAATAGGAACCTGGTGTGGAACCTCTGTAGAATCCACAGTCTATCCAAAGGCTGATTATGTTAACCCTCAAGAAAGCCACACTCTGTACTAAGTTGGAAAGGTTTTCATGTTGGCAGTGTTACATTTCATGCTAAAGAAGTACTTTTATAACGCACTTATATAATTTTTTGTGATATTGCTATCTATGTTCAGATATCAGGACTGGGACATTGTATGCCATTTATATCACCTCTTTATCTCTATTGCCAAAGAGGACTATAAAAAATAGACAATAATAAATACACAACTTTCAGAATGAATACTCGGTTATCAAAAACAAATACTACATATTAGACTGGAGATGTAAAACTTCCAATCTGAATATTGAAAGTGAATTAAAGCCTCCTTTGTGTTTCAGTGCTTGCAGTGTTATTGTGACATCACAAGCAGAAAGTTAATAGTTCTGTCACTGGAAACTACAGTGTAATTACCTTGATATACATTTTGTACAAAATGTTAGACAATAAAATTTGGAAAATTAAAACAATAAAAGTAATTTACTAGATATTCTCTTGGCTGTAAAGCCTTCTCTCATCACTGCACAATATGAGCAATGGGAGACCAGACAGAGAGGTTGGCTTCAGTGTTTGAAGAGCACCGATATCTATCCTTATCCACACCAAATCAGAATTTTAAAGCATGGCATTAACTTTACAGCATTAGAGATGTTTCAGAACTAGAACCTTCCTATGTCTGATGCTCTTAATTCCTTAAAGACGCCTATCATATAATTTCAAATCTGGCATCTTCAATGCATCTGGTCCAGAGTACTAAACTGCATCTGTGACAACTGAATGACTGTAAAATATTTCCTCTAAAAGCTCCTTTATTCAAGTGTGTAGAGTGTAATTTCAGCCACTAAATCAATAGAATATATTTGATGATAAAAATAGTGTCTGGCTATTGCCGGTTCTAGTCTTTTTAATTATTGCCAATAAAAAGTGGAACTTGAAACAGGGTCTTTTCAATATGCTCAGTGCAAGACCAATTGCCTGTTCACCTAAACATAGGGAAGGTAGCACCAGCATCCAGAGAACTCTGTATACGGTAGAGTTTGATGTCCTCAATTAAGAATTCAATCTATCAAAGATGCCAACATATTCTGCTTGTGTTCTCCACTACTGGAGAGCATCAAGCAGAGACAAAAACAGGGACCAAAGAAAAATCAGATTACTACCAAACATTTCAAGCTGTGTCCCTCATTGAACAAAACCCACTTACAAAAAAGCTGCAGAACTGCAGGCAGTGTGTTAGGGGTTATCATGGCTCATATAGTCCATCAACAGAAATGTCCTTTTCGGTACCACAAAGGGGAAACAAGAATGTGCTCATCTCAAGTACCTTCACTGGCTTTGGAAGAGCAGGTCACTTGTCTGAGTACCCTGTGTCTGAGATGAACAGAATTTTAGAGGTCAATTTTCAAGATTAAATTAGTTTCTGGCAAATCTGGCCATGCACATATAGTCTGATAAGGTAAAGAAAAATATGTACAAAGCAGGCAAAACAAAAGCTGGTGGCTATGGTCTCTTTAAAGCTTTGTTTTGAGAGATTGACTGCCCAATTAATAAATTAACAAAAGTAATTAAAGTTGTTGAGCCTGGTTAGAAGACAGCGTCACGTGTCTACTGTATAATTTTGTGGTCTTATGACTCAATGAATAAATAAGACCAAAGAAAACCTATTCTAGCTGTATCAGTAATACAATGATTTATAGTCCAATTGTACTTATTTTTAAAATGAAAGATCTGAAAAAGGGCATCTTTTCTTTTTTATCACCTCATACCAGCAAGGGTACAGCTCTAATCTGTTCCCTTTACAGCTATTGTACTTCAAAGACAAAGGAACTCATGACTAGACAAATGACTAATGATAAGAAGACATCAATAGGTACTAAACACAATTAAAGGATTGTAAATTGATTTTTTTCTGAAAAAGTTATTTCACTGTTGAGGGAAAATACAGCTGCCATCTCTGACTCTAAAAGTAACTCACTAATCACGCAATTTCTTTTTTGTTGCTTTAAAGAAAAAAAACTGCAACACACCTATGTGTATAACTATGTAAACATCTCGCTTAGAAAGAATACAGGGGTCTTGAAAACAGTGTTTTCAATACCTACAGTATGTATACAGTATATATTTTATGCAACTGAAAATAAACAACAGTTAACTGTGCTTATCCTGAGATCTCAAACAATAATACTACTACAGTATGTCTACCAACAGACTTGAGCTGATCAGTGTCTTTCAGTTACTGATATGCATAATCATATCTTTTTTACTGTTAGTGCCAATATCAAATGGTGCTAAGCAATATACTGTATTTTCCAGATAATGGGGGTATTGTAGAAATTTACTACAAGGTTAAAGCAATTATCTTCACTCCAGCTAGTCATAATATGGAACTGTACTGACACTAGCATAGCATTGGAAGGCGGGAAAGTAAAACCCACCTGGGGTTTCAATAAACATCAAAAGCATTAACACTGCTTTTCTTTACTTTGTGTCAAGCTGATGCCTCTAGCCTTGGGGACTTCTCCTCCCAGAGCACCAAAGCATAATACTACCATTTGTTGCTGTCTTGCTTAACTAAAAGCTCAAACCACCCCAGAACTCACTAAGGCGTATAAAAAGCATGCAAACTCTTCTGGCTTTCCTGTATAAACATGCTTGACAAAAACAAACTGTAAAAAAAGTGTATCAAAAGGCACTATATGACAGTTGTACTGCCATGGAACCCTGAATGCTTTCAAGCATAAAGTACTGCATTTGTGAATGATTTGCATTACTGCTGCAATTGGCATTTTGGTAGTCTGCTGCTTACTGCATGCCTTTCGCAATCGCTCAGTTGCAGTGCACCACATTGAGACAGTATGAACAGCATGCGCTGTGCTTCTTCATACTTCTACTGCAACAACTAGCCTGCTAGAAAAGCATAACGGGTATGTGAAAAAAATGAAAGGAAAGTAATAAAAATCTTTACAAAAAAGTGAAGAAAAAAGACAGAAAAAAAGGAAATTTGTAAAAAATAAAGCATCAGAATAATAGTTTGAAATAATTAGCGGGACTAACATGGCGTTACTGGTGGCTGTGGTGGAAACGTCAGCCGACGAGATAACTCCGCACTTGGCACATTTGAGCGTCATACTGTACAGAGGCACTGTCATCTGACTGCAATTCAAATCAACACACTGAAACACACAGAGCCAGCCACCAAACACAGCTGCTGCAGTATCCCCTTTCCTATGAAGGGCCTTCACTCAGGGCAGGGGAAGGAGTCAGAAAGGGGATGGTGTATCTGGAGGGGGGGAGCTGGGGGGGGGGGGGGGCAGGCATTGCATAGAGAATAGTGGTGTGTTCATCTGGACTACAATATTGACAACTGTAAGGCAAACCACTGCTCTGTAGAGAGAGGGAGCTCTGACTGGTATCCAAAGGAAGATATGATCCTTAGTGAATTCTGAAAAGATGATTGTGGTTATTCCAGAATCTAAGCTATGAAAAAATCTAAAGAAATCTAAAAAAAACCTAAGCATTACTAAAATTATAAATTAATATATTCATTTGAAATAGATAATAGATAAAGAAATAGATAAAAGTTCAACCTTTCAGAATTTCTTTTTAAGTTACAACGCATTCTGTGTTGGTTTTATATTATAACTATGTGTGTATTTAGTTTTGATAAAGAGGTCTGAGTTTTTTTACCATGAAGCCTTATTGATCTTTCACTAGTTAGTTAACATCTTTAATTTTTCAAGACTATCTTAACTTAATGCAGAGTGATGCTCTGTTACTTCTGAGTACCTTCTGGAAGCACTGAAATTAATTTGTATAATTACATTTCTAAACACTCTTTAAAATATTGTATAACATTATTTAAAGTAAGAACATTCATTAAGAAATTAAGCACATAAAATTATATTTAAGTGCAGTAAAATTATTTTACTCATAAACAAAATACATTTAGTTAAAATACAATAGTCTCCAGAAAAAAAATGTTGCTATTATATTTATATTTTGTTTCACAAAACAAATTACAAATAAAAACTGCTTCCTTTTTGAAAAGACATACTGTGTTCCTGAAGTTATATTTTCAACATGGTGTTATATTTAGTCAGCTTTGACCCTTATCTATCCCTTCATGTACTGTACGGAACATACAGTATGCTATTAAGCTTTTTAAGAATTAGCAGTTTCAGCAATCCAAAGGCTGTTGCATACAGTATGACATTAATTTATTAAAAATAAAAACGTTGGTATTTATTTTAACCTGTGTACACAAAACAGTTACTTCATTAAAAAAGTTGATTAATTACTCTAATAAAACTAGAATAGCTACAAAAGTAATAAAAATGCTTTGATTTTTTAAAGATGGCTTCCTTGTGTTTGGACCCATCATTATCAACCCAAATTAGAATTGGTCCGAGCTTGGCCCCTTATGAGGTCTCAATTGGAAATAGAATGCAATTTCCATACTAAGAGCAGAGAGGGTGACGTCATTAATGACTTTGGGACATGTTCTGCCATGTACAATACTGTATGTTGATTCTAGATCTCGACATAACAAAAGTTCCTCAATACTATTTGTGTTCTGCAAGAAATATGGTAAAGAAAATCTGTCAGCAAAGTGGGCTGGCATCCAAACTGTAGCTTTCCAGTTCATGTCACCCCAAATCCTTTACATTCCTAAATATGCTGAGAAGTCCAGGAGCAGGGACCGCTGGTCTTTCAGTGATTTCATTTACAAGAGACCACAGTTATATATGCATTTTAAAATGCAGAAGCTTGGCATTGTGTCCTGGATAATTTATAGCCTCCTGATACCCCTGTTTACGATCTTGTTACTTAACTGACATTTAATTTGTCTCAGAACCATTGTATTTAAAGCTAAGACATTTTAGCCAAGCACTTACTGTGCTACTTAGGGCTTTTAAAACAGAAATTGCAAGGTCATGTTATTTCTAATGCAAGCCTGGACACTGAGCGCAGCAAAATAACTATTGCATGATGAGAAGTCACAGGAATAAGTGCGTGTCAGCATCAGTCACAGAAAGAAAATTGAGCGATTTGGCATTCGTTTAATTTTACTATATCTAAAACATAGATAAAAATCTAAAAGATCTAAAACACAAGGTTGGGCATGGTGGAAAAACACCTCCCTAAATTGCAAGAGGCTCAGATACAGGTAGCACTGTGCCATTTTACATAAGAATAAAAACCTTAACTGAAGAATACTCACATGAAATTAGCTGCAGGTATGTGGCCACTAGGAAGATATACAAAGGAACATTTCAGAAAAGAGTGCAGCTGTCTGCTCTAGGTATCAGCAGGAGAAATACATCAAATGTTCCACTAGAGAACAGGATGATCATTCCCAGAATCAGTGCTGACCGAGGAAGGTAATGCCAAAATGAAGTGGCCGTGCCCTAAACCACTGCTGATGGAGGGGTTTTGCAAAAGATGAAAGAATGGCCACTCCCAGGACTAGCTCTGATGGATGGAAGTACTGCCTGAAAGGAGCCAACTCCGATGGAAGAGTTCCTGAAGTACCCTTCGAAGGAGCACAGGTGAAAGAAAGAAGGCAGACAGCTCTAGGATTGTGCAGCAGCCTGACAGAAATAAAGAACTCTGCCACTCAGATACCAGTACTCCACAGCCCCAGATAGGAGTGAAAGGTGGAGTCTTTTCCTTTCTCCAAACCCCTAAAACAAATGGGGGAAAGGAAGAGAAGAAGAGGTCTCTTCCACAAAAGAGGGTGTACCGGGACAAAGGCAATAATCCCAGAGAGGATTTCAATTGTAGTTATTGGGTCAGCCTGGAGAACTACAGAAGATATCTGCTGAAGAAGGGAACTCAGGAGAAGAGTCAATCCCAGAAGGGAAGAAAAAATGAGATTTGCAAGAGCACCCCAAGAGATGAGAAATTAAGGAACACATAGAGCGTAAGAGCTACTGGCATAGAGGCAGCTATCCAGAACATCCTGTAATCTTAAATCCTACTGAGAGGGAAGCAGCAATAAAGTGGATTTGGAAAGTAAAACCTACTGTGATGGAGGCAGCATAAAGTATATAGTCTGAGGCATAACCTGTGCTGAGGAGACAATCAATATATGGGAAGAGATATGCATGCTTGGACAAGTAGGGGTAAAGAAAAAACTCTACCATAATTTGAGGTTCCTTGGGAGCAGCCCAGTGGTGATCCGTAATCCCAAAGGGGATAAGAGAGAGTGCCTACCATACACAGAACAACAGAGGAGCTCAGGGTTGGTTCTAGAGAAAACATGACACAATGCCTGTAGCACAGAAGGCTAGGGATGGCATATAAAGATGTGCAGGCTCAAAGAGTTCACAAAACCCTGTGAGCATAGAAGAAAATACAACCACAGGACAACTGAAACATTGCAAGAATCCGCAATCCAAAAGTCATGGGCTGTGGGTCGAAGTACGAAACTAAGAGTAGCGACATCCATACCAGCTAATGAATAGTTATCCTTCCTACACTGTAGTGTATACCGGAAACAGTAGCTATAGGTGATATACAATGTAAATATATTCAGCCTTAAAAGATAAATATATCGAAATGCTGTCATCCATTAATATACAGTATCATGTTTTCTTAGGATCCTCTTTTAAACAGATGTTTGGGCTTTTTACTTGAAAATAAAGCTCACCTGCCAAATCTATTGCAATAATATGATATAACAGACCTATCACTCACCAACCTACCAAACAGGGTGAACAAATGTAGTACCAATACTAAGCATTAATTCTTTGATTTTATGTTTCAACGTCTAAAGCAATTGCAGTACTGATAATCATGTTATTATGTACCCACAAAGCGCATAATTTGTCTTAAACAGGGTATACAGTATATCTATATAAACTGCACTTTCCTTTCTCCATGCATTGCCATATTTAGTTACTTTGACTTGTAAATTACAGTCAACTGTACACAGTTAAAACCTGGCACTTAAAAAAATACTAACATTGATATAAAAACAAATTCAACAAACAAGCACACACAGAAAACAAATTTGTACAACTATTGTCCATATAAAAATCTAGGAAATAACATTACAATATTTAGGTTTTAATAAGTGTTGCCTGGAGAAGTCATATAATGCACTTCTATCAAGCTGGCATTTTTCTTCTGACCTGCAAAAAAAGGTACTGCAGTGCTGCTAGGCATCTGTGTTTCACCTTGCTAATGTATTATAGAGGATTTGAAAGGCAGCTACAGATAGGATTGCACTGATCACGGACTAGCCCTTGACTGTCTCCTTCTCTCTCAGAACAGACTAGGACACAGTGAAAAGCCTTAGAACTCTCTATCATTTTTTATTTACTGAGGACAGGTGTATGCCTTAATCTTCCTCCATTTCAAGACTACTGTCTCTGTGTCTGTCTTACTATGGTCCAGCAGGATCCATTTCAATGCCTATTTTGACTATATGATGCTAATTTCTGGCTTTCAATTAGGAATGTAAGCACGCTGCTTAGATACTTAAGGCCTTTATGTTCTGTTTTTTGTACTTCTCGGAAGAACAGCTGGCTCTTATCATAATGTCCCTTTAGTATCTCAGTGCCTTGCCTTAAGGCTGTACTACTGCAGTATGAACAGCCTGTTACACCGCAACCTGACACTGCAATCAGAACTGCATTAATATACAGCTTTTAACAACTAATATAAAACATATCATAGGTTTATACTGTATATATGTATAACTTCCAATTTCTTTGGAAGGGCAACATGACCAATACATTACCTCCTGAAGGCAATTCCATTAAAATACATAAGCAGTTCATTTTAAAACATCGTACTAAACAATCTCATTTGTGCCTGATGGATTCTGTGAATAAAATATTATGGAACTACACAAGAAGGCAACAATCAATAAATGGAGAATATAGTGATATATAGAAAACATATATCAATTTATTCTTTGTTATTCAAGTCTTGCTTAGTATATAATATGATATTTAAATGAAAATTGTATTAAAGCTGGCTGAACATATTTTTAAGAAAAACGCTACTAATTCCAGTGCAAATTTCAACTTTATACAACTTCAATATATGATAAGCAACAGGTCGGGAGAGAAATATAAAAGTGAACAATTATGACCATCTACAGTATAATTTGTTAATGAATGAGACCTGCTTGGCTAACCCTTTCAGTCCTAATCTAGACTGTATTTACTCCTCTCAAAATTACTCACCTTCACATTTTGGTTGTACAGACTTATCAAATGTAACAGCACAAATCTATCTTAAAATAGATTGATTAAAGAAAAATATTGATTTGAATAAGCCTTTCTTTTCACTCCAGCCCAAAATGCACAGACAAAAGCTCATGCTAGTCAGAGTGCTCATTGCTCTGCCATGCACTGGCTATATTCTCCTGACAGTGTAAGTAGAGCAATTTGTGTCAAGGAATTTACACTTAAACATTTGAGCTTATTTTATCATTGGCCCAAACTTGTCATTGCACAGAGCAACAGAAAAGGCTTAACAATGATAATTACAGCTTTAAAGGCTGACAACAAGCAGAAAAATCAATGTCAAGAATGGGTGGCTCTAATTGCAAATGTTTAAGTCCAGATTGTCAAGCACAAATACTGAAGTTTACATCACAAACTGATTCTGTTTGTTGAGAATGTTTTTTCAGGAATCACATTATGGTAACTGTTGGGAACAAGTCCCAAGTGGCATCGTGGGATTGTGTCCTACAGATATTATAATGTGTCCATCGAGAAACAGCCCAGTTCATTTAGTTTCATTAAATTCATTACCAATCAGAACACCACTTGGAGCCAAATGAGAGAAAAATTAACAAATCTGAATGGGATCCCATGACCAGTGAACAGGAAAGACCGGACAGGTTTTAAAAGAGTTCTATTAACTATCATCACTTCTCCTCGCAGATATATTAAACTTCCTGCAGTTATCGCACTGCATAGCAAATTGTTATCACATCACTGGAAAGTACATCCTGATGTTAAATGCAGACCACCAGAATTGAACATTAGCTCAATTCATTGTTCTCCCACTTGAGTGCTACTCATGGCCCAACATATCTACCGTACTCTGTTTCTGCAACTATGCCAGTTACTTCTTCAATAGGCGTTCAGCAAGTCACTTATTGAATCTACCAGCTTTTCTAGTTAAATTGTTGGTGACTGACACACAGTCAAACTACAAGGTCCAGCATCATCTTCATCTATCTGTCTCTTTCCCAGATAGAGAAGATTATCACAGATGACATACTGTCTGTCCTGTGTTATCTCTCCTGCCCCTAACATCCAACTCAGTTGTTCACAATCCATATCCATCTGTTTCTCGCTGTATCTGCACATACACATACCCAAGGGGATTTAAAGAAGCAGGTCAAAGCTTCACAGATTTGAGGATGCTTTGAAAATGTGGCACAGTTCATAAAAGGAAAGGCCAAAGACGCAAACACAAATTTGAGAGTCCATGCTGACTAGCAAAAAAACAGAGGAGTGGTTTCTCTTTATAAACAAGGAGAATGGGCTTGACAATCCTCAAAAAGTTTTAAGTTTTTCAAATGTGGAATGACCATTGTATTTTAATACAAATAACAGAAAAATCCAAATACATTTCTTAATATTTAGCATGTATTGAAACAAAGGGAGCTTTGAGCAAATTATTTGGATTCAAATGCATTATTTTTAAAATGGTTTAAATAAACATTACTATTTATTGTGATAACTACTAAATGTTGTGTAGTAATTGTTAACTGCTAACTAAATGTTGATAAAGAGACAAGTTCAGTGAAATATGACCTATTTACCTTAAAGGTCATGCTCTTCAGAAATTGTGCCCTATTGGAAATATTTTTTTTAGAAATAGATTTGTTGTCCTCTCTCATTATGCAAGCCTGCCCCAATATTATTATTATGATTTTTTATTATTATTATTATTATTATTATTGTTGTTGTTGTTGTTGTTGTTGTTGTTGTTGTTGTCATTATCATGTAGGGGTTAAGGGTTAAGAGTCAACAGAGAATCATCTATTTATCTTATAGATAAATCTTCTATTTTTAATTTCCCTAAAGTCAATGTGAATGACAGGGGGAGCTGGGGACCAAATAGGTTTACTTGTGAATGCAAATTGCCTGAGTGTGAGGGTCCTTACTGTGGCAAGGGGATGCTGCAGAATTTGAACACAACAAATAAACAACAAATAGAATTTATCAGAGAGGCAATTATAGAGGCATCACATTGTTTCAATAAAGAGCAGCTGGATGCAATAAAATGCCAATGTGGAGACCTGTCTGGTTGCTAAGGGATACAGAAACCAGGGAGGGAGTCAGCCCAGTTTTACATCAAGGGTAAGCAGGCCAAAAACTGCATGCACTGTCTCTACACCTTTCAGAACACATTTATAGTGTGATACCACAAATTCCTTCTCTAGTATGGCTGCATGGAGCACACTGACTCATTGGCACAGTTTAAAAACAACTATCAATGCCCAGCATTCAAGATAAACAGAGCTTTGGGCTTCATAAACATTACTGTACACTGTAAAGATACATTTTTTTATAAATACTGTTGTGCGATATGTTCTTAAATGTTCTAAATCACAAATAACAAGATGTTAACAGTTTGTTCTCCATTTAGCAGTGTTATTAATCACGTGCACTGAGGCAGCCCAGTTAATTATCTAATTTGTGACTTTTTTCTGCCTCCCTTCTTGGCTTTCTGATTCCCTTCAATTAAAGAAGAAAAATAAATGGATATTATCTCAACACAGTATATACACAGGTACATATCAATAGCTACATCTGCAAAAAGAAAGCTGCAGCAATGTACAGAAGCACATATGATATACAAAACCATAAAAAAGATGCAATGAGGTGAACACAAACATTTGGATTAATAACCAGTTGTCCCTCCTGATGTCCAAAGCCTTGAACTGGCTACTTATAAACATACTGTAGAACTATCAGACTTTCTTGATCTTTACAGAATCATACAAGCTTGCGATTAATTATTTCAATGAAAATATAACATTATATATTTTCCACAAATTATTTACTCTGAAAAAACCAAAGAGTAAGTACACAATGTATCTAGATCTTAAAATAAAATAAAACACTATGGAAATATAGAGAAAAGAGCAACATCATTAAACTAGCTCATTATGTTCATTCTTCACCTACAGCTATCTACATATCTAAAACAGAACATATATAAAATATATATCTAATATATTGCTTTAATCAAATCTCATTTATGGGGTTTCTTACTACTACTCTGTCATACTCCCAATTTCTGAATTCAGATGAGCTAGCCCACAATGCTTCTCCTGTCCAGTCTACCCTACCTTAAAAATATACCCTTTCCTGCTTCCCTTGGAAACTATGAATGGCCACCTTTTTCCCATGTAGTTCATTGCCAATTTTAAATGTCACCCTTTCATCCAGTTCCTTTACTCTGTCCCTTGCAGTTCCTTCGCTCAGCCTCTCTGCAGTAACCTAACAGCTTTCTGCATTAGGCCCTAGTTATAGGAGTCTCACTAAGCTCTTCAGTAGAAGTGCCTGTGGAAAAGCCATCTCTCTCTCTCCCCCCTTTAGACAGGCTGGTTATGAATCCACAAATGGATGGTTATGTATTTATAAGGCATACCCTGCCCGCTCCTTCAGTTTCTTATCTGTAATCCCATCTTTGGATACAAGTTTGTTAAAAACCAGAATCCCAATAACCATGTTCACCTGTTAAAAACAGAAACAGACATGGTAAAACACCAACATCTGCATTTAATCTTCAGTCTTCTGCATTCAGAGTGTCTATGGATGAATTATTGTTTATATAAAATTCACAGGAAAGCACAGACTTTATGCAGAATTAGAAGTATTTCTCAAGTTGTTTAAATATAACCAACACAAAACTAATATTGTTGCTCAAATAAATGACTGTTATACAGTATATTACTATATGTTTTACATGACTCTAAACACACATTCCTTCCTATGTGTTTTTTTCTTAGGCACACAAGATGTCAATCTAGCATTTTCAGGCTAAACTAAACATTATTCATTCTAACTAACATTCATTCTGTGAATGCAAAATATCACTATATAAAAGAAAGATAGTGGATAGTGCATAAGGAACTGAGCCTGAAATGCAGTGCAATACCAAAACGACAGCAGCAGCTGGTCCCACGAAGGCATAAAGGAGACCTCCTTCCAGAGAAAGCCAGCAACTAAAAGAGAGACAGAAAGGCTTACAGACTGCAGTCTGATACCCACAGACATAAAGATAACCTGGGAAGCAGACTGGATAGTAAACAATCAAGAAAGACAGAAGGGTATACGTAAAAAAGATAAAACAGTCAAGGAACACTACATACATTGAAACATACATTCTACTGCAATACTAATAAGATTGGCAGTTAATACTGTCATTAAAAATGAATAGAGACATGTCAGTGACTACTCTTATGCTGCAAATCATTCCCTGTCTGATTATGTAATTGGATCTTCTTTCTCCAAAAGACTCCTTTGTTACTGGTTAATACTTCTGTAAATATATTTAAGACTCACACTTTTAAGTGTAATTATTAATAAATGCAATATTAGTTTGTCAGGGAAATTAGCAAGATAATATCAGCATTTTCATTTACTGCCAGTGTACCTGTCTAGAATCAACTGTACATATAAAGATGTAAAAAAATAAGGTCTACAAATATCTGATGGAAAACTGAAGCTGTTTTCAGCAGTTATTAGTTTCTGTCTCATTCAAAAAGGATATATAGCTCCTTCATGAATACACCTCCAATAAATTATGTATTTTCTGGTTTCTTCTGTATTTTGAAATAAAAACAGGTGCTAAACCAATTTCAATGTATCTTGCAATGGCACTGCATGTAAAAGCCACTCAGAACCAAAGAGCCATTTTCTGTGATGCTGCAGAAATTGTAAGATGAAGACTCACTAGTTGACAGTGCCATATCCCTTAGCTTTGGTGAATCCAACAGACACAGCAACAACCAGAGCAGGGAGACCTGGAAGACATGATATAGAGGACACTAGTAAAAAATTAGAAAAATAAGGTTCTATGAGATAATTAATCGTGGTATAGTAATAAAAAGAGGTGTACAAGGGCTCTGAAAACAGCTTGGAGAAACAATAGTCTTAATTCAGAAAGTTTTTTTGATAAGTAAATAGGAAGTAGCTTAGTTGTCATGCATTCACCAAACAAGACTCCTCTCTGGCTCATCAGAGAGCACAGAAATAATGGACTGACTTTAATCAAGCAAAGTCACTTAAACACAGAGGACCATGCGTGAAGGCCATTTTTGATTTATTCTGAGGTACTGACACACTCACAGGCAAACCTTATCCAGTCCGGGGACAGAGATCCTAGGAGATGTGTAAAATAAGGAGGAGTGCGCAGATCGACTCACCCCAACCCAAGCAGAGGAAGCGCTTGCGGATGATGCGGTTTCTCAGGCGGCCTGTGACCGCCATGTAGGACTGCCATGCCTCTGTCAGCACCCAGCAGAATGAGGACAGGAAGAAGAAGTGCAGGAATGCAGCAACCAGAGTGCACACCACCTTGGAGAGGGAGAGAAACAGAGAGGGAGTCTTAATATGCCCACTGCATTTAAGACTGAGAGAGAGACAACAAGGAGGCAAAATAAAGAACATTTCCTCAGCCATGTCTCATTTTGAAACACCTATGAGTCTTGCAGTAATAAACATTGGGGGCTTCTCATACCTTGTTTCGGGTCTGTGTTTGTCCAATTAGGATTAGGGCATTGGATGATATGATAGACAGGCAGAAGTTGATTAGGATGACTGAGCGCTCTGAACGGATATACCTGAAAGACAAGCACAGGGATAGAAACAACAGTGAGGAAGGGTAACAAAAGGCCATCTGAACAATAGGAGGGAACACCCTCAGTAGAGAGAGGGGGTTAAGGGGAACAAGAGTCCCAAGATACCAATACCTATAAAAATCAAAATAATAGTCAGAAGGTAAATAGGAATAGCAACTATGCTTCTATTCAATGTTTAAATCCACGTTGTGATATTCATTAAGAATATGTTCAATGTCATTCACCTATAAAAAAAAACAATAAAAGCCCAAGGACTTTTACCATTTTTTTCTTATTTCTGATGTAAATTCTAACGATCTAATTTCTGTTGAATTTCAAACTGGTTAAAGAAGATTCACATTCACTTTCTTTCATCCCTCCATTAATACTGCATTGTTCTGAAAGTGTTTCGGAATGTTCAAGTCTTTTGTAACACAAGAATCTTTCTTTGACATTGTGCAGTGGACGACTGAATGCGAGCAAGTTACTCATCAGCCCATTTTTGATAGCCCTGGATCAATGGTAATTAACAACACCTCACAATTCTTTTGTTTCTTTTTCTTAAACAACAAATGATAATTAAGAATGGGGTTGATTTGCTTTAAAATAAGAATTCTATCAATCTAATTTTAAAATAAATAACATGGAACACTATTCTTGTACAGTATATTCACCCTGATCTGAAAGACCTGCTGTATTATGGTCAGCCTAGAGAAGATTTGATAAGTATTTACTGCAGAATAGTTTTCTTTTGTTGTATTGCTAACATCTTTTTTTATTGCATCTGTTCAGTTTTGAAATCAAATTTATTTTGATTTATTTGCTGTTTATTTCAGCAGTATAAACTAAGAAAACAAGCCCATAATCTCATGCGGAAGTCATTTCCTTCGGTGTTGTTTGAAACTATCAGATCAGACTGCTGATGCATATCTTCTTAATCCCTTCCAGGCTTTAGAGAGATCTTAATTAATTATCCATATCTAATCTCAATTGGACACATCCTAGAGGCCACAGGATCAGGTCAGCCCAATTAAACTCCCAGTGAAGTCAAATCAGCTGAAGTCAATAAGCAAAAGAGGCATTCTGTTGCTCTTAATGGGTTTCAGTCTACATTTCTATCTAACAAAAACAAATAAAGAGAACTGTAATATTAAAGGGTCCGTCTCTCTAAAAAGGTAAAGATCTTGTGCATCAATAACAGTGCACGATACTACAACAGTCAGAAGCTAAGGTACACTGATAACCCTCAAATGAATTTAAGTGCTACTGCATTGTAACATTATGTGCTACCATGTGCTACTGCATTACACGTGCACAGCACAGTGTTGAAAAAACAAACTCAACCTGGCCAAAAGGACTAGAGCTTGAGCTTACTGTAGTGCCAGCTGGAAATACTTACAAGAGAGCCAGACTCCTGGCACACAGTAACCTGAACACTGGGACAGGTTTATTCTTCATTATCCCTCAATTAAGGTGGGCAAACACTGTTGTGTGTTTCTGTTTACAAGATAGCAGGCAGACTGTGCTCTTGGCTGTTTGTCAAATAAATGGCAATTTAAATCTTTCAGATTAATGTTTGATTTCTAAATGACAAGCAGTCTTTTCAGAATGCAAAGCATTCCTCTCAGCAGATACGGCTTCATCTGCTTGCTCAGTCACGTAAGACACTAGGACTGCAAGATGGCAGAGGCTTCCCTGTGGTAGCAGAGACAGAGGAGGTTTAATGAATCGCTGCGCACTCAAAACCCCAACATGCCTCCACTGCAGATTGGGGTGGGATTCTTATGAGGTTACAAGGATGTTCAGGAACGGTTTATCTTTTATTTTCACAAACTGTGGGACCTTTGTCAACACTTTAAAATAGATCTATTACATTTGTGTTACATAACTTTTGTTGTTGTTATTTTTTTATGAAAGTGAGATCTACTGAACCATAAACTAGGACATCTTTAAGGCTGAAATTAATCAATCTTGCTTTGTCAATTAAGAACAGTGAGGCAGAACTAAACTAAAAGGTTGATTAAAGAATAGATACAACATTTATATTTGCTGGGAAATGAGAGACCTTTAATGGTACAAAACAAAAACGTTTCATTGTTCTGTTCTCTCAGTTACTGTAAGAATGCAGTAATACTGAAAGACTGTTGTCTTTTTAAACTGTTATGAAACATGGTGGATTTTAGGACAAAGCAGTCTCAATTCGGAGGTGTCAAAAACCAGAGCTGAATAAGTGAGAAAATAACCAATTATGTGTCACATTATGTTAGGTAAACAGGCATGTGTGAAACAGTGCATATAGGTTCATTGGTACAGTTCCGTACAGTCTGCACAAGAGCCATCAGCAGACAAAACCTAAAGTAAATCAGCCTGTGATGGATAAAAGCCTTATTTCTTGCCATTCATAAAAAAAGTTGGCATTTGATGAATTTTAGAACTGAAGTTCTTACTTCCACACAGACACATAGATGATGATGAGGAGGAGCAGAGTGAGAGAGGACACTCCGCAGCCCACAATCAGAGTCACCGAGGGCAGAAGGACTTTGTCCATGTTCTGCAAAAAGAAGAAAAAGAGCCTCATCAGAAAACAGGACAGAGAAGCCTCCAAAATCAATTAACATCTTGATGAAGTCTCTAAATCCTGGTCAGATTTTTGCAGTTGCTAATCCAAACCCAGCCTACTTAATGACATAATTGGGCTAGGACTGTCAGCCAAGGTGAATTCAAGGTGAGACAGTAAAAGGTGTACTGCTGGGGAAATAACAGATAAAGACAAACCAATAAAGAACAGCACAGTGTAACATTAAAATAAATACATTACTTCTAATGGAAACACTCCTATCTGACAAACCTGATTAATATAGAGAATCTGTTTATTGAAAAAAACAAATACTTTTTTACCAGACTAATACAATACATTTCCATGGATGTATCCTTGCAGTGCTTACAATTGTTGATGGTGATGTATTCTTCTGTCAGACAGTTTGCAGTAATCAATCTGCTAATGTTATGAATTTGTGCAGTGTTTCTCGCTAGGGCAGGAGTCAGTAAGACATTCAATTGAGCACACTGGGATGGATAGTGGAGGCAAGGAGGAGGCTAGAGACAGCAGCTGCCTACTGTATGCAGCATTACCTTGCAGCATTACAGCATTACATTGCTGGGACAGACAGGTGTTCACTAATCAACCTGCACCTCCTATACTAAAGATACCCATTAACTCGGGTTAGTATGCCAATAATAATGCTCACCCAAGTGAAGGTGAAACATGCTGCTGAGCAAGCTTTTCTTTGCGTGCAAACTATGTTTAACACTCCAGCAGCAACACCGTAGTGACAGGTACTGTCAAAAACAATAATGCTTCTTGGGAGGTTATGAATGAACAAGAAAAGCTTTTCAATATCTCAGGACTCTGCTTTCTTTTCCAGTCTCTCTATTTTTTTTCTTTAAAACAAAAAACAAAAACCATCAGGCAAAATGAATGACTCAAAAATGCCATGATGGACACAAATGTGGATACTAATTCCCAAATTAAAGGAAAATTTATTAAATAAACAAAATACAACTAAAATTAAGAAACTTTGGCTGCCTACACTAAACAAAATGTATTCCCTTTCTTATACTTGCTTAAGGTTTTTGACAAAAGTATGCAAGTACAGTCAACTGGGGCTTATTAGGATGTTATTCTTAGCATGTTAGTCTCTGCTTGCACCACAGGCACCATCTTGCCTTTAACATGCCCACTGGCCTGGAACCTTCCAGTACAGACCAAGGATAGAACTGTTTGAGCTCACAGTACTGCTGTGTGTACTCTTTACTGTAGCTTTACTATGAATGTACAGGAGGCCTGATAATGAAATGCTCCCTACCCAAGCCTCACGAGGAGATAATTGGTACAGTTTATAGCACGCCTTGTCTCCAGGTTTGATTCTTATACTGGGCCAAGTTAATTAAATTCATTTGATTAACCTGCACTACAGCAGTCCCACAAAAAGCAAGGAGACTGTGATTAAAAGTGCACTGGAATGGAACACAGGGGAAATTGGCAAACGTTAACTGCTACCACACAATGGATTATGAATATTTAATCTTGACATTCCAGAAACAGTGCTGTCCGATTATAAAATGCAAGATACTCATAAAGTGATAATCATGTAATGCAGGAAAACTAAACAGTATAATAAGAATACCATTAATTAAAACCCATTTGAATATTTCACATCCCAACTCTGCAGCTGTGTGTAGTTCAACAGGACCCAGTTTTAAGCAAGTATACAGTACATATCAATCAGAAATATCCAATATAAAAGCACAAACTTCTACTGAAATGTATTTTTAATGGTTTACCCATGCCATTGCTACAGAAACAGTTCAGAGAAAATGAAAGCCATGCTCTGTTCAGTATTTCTTTTTGGTTAAGTGATGTCTTGAGACAGACATTGGGACAAGATGGTATAAAAAGACCATTTACATTCAGATGCAAAAACAAATCCATTACAGTTTAAAAGATTCATGGTCTTAGATGAATAAATACTGCTGTGTTCAAATCAGCAGACAGAGTTATGAACACTGTTTGGCTACAGTGTTCATAACTGGCATATCTGGCATAGCAAGATTGCTATGCCAATATTGCAAGTGCCAATTTAGCTCCAAATCCCACTGAAACTGGAATATGGATTTGTGTTTAATAGCATCAGATCCTTCATGCATGTTCATAATTCCAAATCTACAAACTGTAGGTTTATGCATAAACCAAAGTATCATGATTTAAGCAGGCATTCAGTTGTTAATAATACTTTAATATTTAGTGCACCAGAGAGACAAAGACTGCATATTAATTTACCTTAGTAACTAACAACAACAGTAACATAAGTGTCATTATGTTCGCATTTAATTGTGTAATATGTTCAAACTATTGCTAAAGCTACTTTTAAATGGTTTAATTAAACTAAAAAAAATGTGAGAAGAGGTCTATTCTGAAGCATTATTGAACAACCTTATCTATTTTTGATTTTGTAGAAGGACTGGAAAGTAAAGCAATGTGAGACAATGTTGTCATAACACAGAAGTGCATACATTTAGGTAATTTACATTGTACAAAAATTTTGATTGTCCTGTCCACCAGAAATTGTACAACTGTTTGAACAGGCTAAAACCCATTTTGCGGTCAGGGGCACAGTTGGCCCAAACCAATAGACAGCACAGCCAGCAGCTGTCTACAAAATCAGTGCAACAGCTTTGCATCTAAATCTTTCCAACTGCATCACTGGCACAGAATTCAATAAAAAAGTGATTCCAGAAGAGGCCTCAGTGCCATCTGAATCTTGAGATAAGAAGTATTTAGGTGTTTCTTGAAATATCCCTATTCATGATCTCTAGTATGGCAGCCTATAGTATGGCCGTCATTCTCCCTTGTGTACCACATATTTCTATGGAGCTTATCATTAACATTTAGGATGGCAGGTGTGGTGTTTGTCAGTTACCAGTCTCAGTTTCTTTTTGGAGTTAAATCTACAGAAATCAGGAATGATTGTTTAAAATGACTGCCTTTTTTTCTTTTTCTGCAGCCCATCATTTTGCAGTGAGTGGCATTCAAGAAGTGTAGAAGGTACATTAGCGAGAGTGAAAATGTCTGCTTGGCAACCAGATGTCTGTCTCTCATTGGTTAGCTTCTTTGCTATTCACAGGCTGTTCAAGACTAGCTGCAGACATGGCTGCTGGACAGAAAATGTTCAGATATTGGCAACTGCAAGAGAAATTATTATCACTGTGCCTGGAGCCTACAGACACAAGGGCATTTCATCTGTCCTTCTAATTTGGCAAACTGGCGAAAAGGAAACAATCACATCACCAAAAATATACATGCAGCTGACAAAACACTGCACTGAGCTGAAAAACACAGCACATCTGTCCAGGTAGAAAATAACAGAAACTCAGAATGTAATGCATTTTCATTGACAGTGGGGTTGCAACAGACCAAAATTAAAACAGCAGAATCTGCTCTAATGCAAACAAGGCACAGTGTTCAGTGTAACCTAATGATGAACCTTAATTCAGCACTACAAGGATATATTTCAGAAAAGCTTACTACAGTATCAAATATTTTGTAGAATACAGATTTATAACCGAAATTAATTGCAAACAGGGATGTTAATGTAGCATTTACAGAAGAAAACCAACATTCGATCTGAAAGCAATATTTATTTTAGTGTAGCATTTTATATTGATTATTTATTAGACATTTGCTTTATTAATACACATAAGCTGTACTAGTTAAACTCAATCACATAAAATAACCATCAGGTTTGATGCAGCAAGTGCAAGTAGCAGGCAATCATAAAATCCAGAAGGTGGAAAAGATTCTCACTCCGTCAGTAGCTGGCCAGGAGGGGTTTGAGGTTATTTTTTTTCTCCTTTTCCCACTATCTGGGCCAACCCAGACAAAAGGCCCTGTTATACCGTCTTCTATAGCTTTAAGAGCCTCCAGTGCAGATGTTGTTACCAGGGCAACTAGTGAACAAAATGCTTTAGAGGCAGTTTCCACTCTAATAATAACCAATCTTACTCAATGAAAATTTTGCACAAAGACACTGCCCTTTTCTACAGAAATACAGAAAAATGCCTGGTATTAACCTTCACATCCCCAATTTAAACAGTGTGTATCCAATGCATATGAGTATTAGGAGAGCATGGCCTTTTATAAAAAAATACATTTGAAGAAACCTGCAAGTACTTAATTTTTAGGATAACCTTCGTGTGAAGATTAAAACTCTTTTTTTGATTACTTATGGAGACAAATTATGTACACGTTGAAAAGGGTTCGCTTTCAACTGCTTTGCAGTTTGTACTGTATAAAAAAAAATAAAACGACGTTGCAGAAAATGTTTTTTTTTATTTAAATGCATTTCAACCAAAATTGTTATCCCCGCGAATGCAAACCTCATTTTGTTGCCATAGCACAACTGCGTACCGTATCTTTATTCCATGCTTTTGATAATGTATGCTAATCAAATCTAGATTAATCAACAGCAACACGATAATCAAGCTTGTTGCTTTAAAACTGGACGAGCAACCTTTATTATGGTTACAAGATCAGTAATGAAATAACTATGAAATGGACGACATTTTATCAGTCAAAGAATCTATAAAGTGTTCTTCACCTATTTGCAACACATCACATAAACTGACATGAAATTAAGATATTGCTGAATACCACTGACACGCTGGCGAGAGAGACTGAGAGCAAGCGAGCTAGAATGATCTGTTGATACAGAATGACACAAACGATATTTTTCGTTTTTAAATTAAACAAAAGCTACGCTAGTAGGGTTGAAAGAAATGGAAGTGTTCGACTTACCATATCAGGATTTAGCCGTGCTAAAATGGCGAAGGTGGAGAGTCTGTCACAGACACATTTAGTTCTGAATGAATCGACTGGGACCGCTCTGCATCCTCTGCCAGACCACGATCCAAGCAGAGAGGAGCTACACGGGGAGAGAGAAGATAGAACACGGCGAATTAGACAGAGAAAACCGAATCCAATCCTCAAATTAGCTAGCTCTTTCTTAATCCTTTACACTCTCCACTGCATCACACACAGCTGTATAAAAACAGGCTGGGAATTGTGAAGAGAGGTCTAGCTGAAGCTGCATACACTGCAAGGTTTCTCCTCATACAGGTTATTCCAATACACGCGAAACAAATCTGTTAATTATTCTAAAACCAGAAAAAATCTTAAATCCACATATAATGTATCAATGTAATGTGAACATTTTTAAATGTCTACTCTGAATATTAAAAAAAAGTGTTAAAAAGTGAACAAATTTGATCAAGTGAAAATATATTTAAGCACCCCTAATTAAAGTGGGTCATTACCCAAAACAGGGGAAATTAGGCTGTATCAGACACACTATGTAAGCAGACTACAGGGATAAGATTAAACTAATCATTATCGTATACTCCATTGTACTAACATCCCTAGTGAGACAGCTACAGAAAGTGACTCAGGGCGTCCAATAAAACATTCAGAGACATTTCTGTGCCCGTGTTTTTATTTCTGCTATGTTATATGGAAAATAAAAGTATGTCCAGATTGTGGATTGTAGAATTAAAGCTCAGTCTTAGACCTCTTTAAATATTCAAGTCTTGCAGTTGTATCTGACTACTTCCTTCATCAATTTTATCATTTAACATCATTTAACAGCCATTGTTCTTCATAAACAGTTAAAGTTTAGCAAGAAACCACTTAATTTCTGAGAGTTATGGGTGTCGCCTAATGGACTTTTTAAAAGATGCTCTGGAGGAAACATCTGTCCAGAGCATCTTTTTAAAAAGTCCATTAGGACTGTCCTAATCTTGTCCACTTCTGCTCTCCTATGTATTTTTATCACGCCTACTGAGCTTGCCTTTGCACATCTCTCTTGCACCCATTCCTCCACCTCATCTTAACCCTTGCAGTAGCTCCCTGGCTCATTTCTCACAGAAGTGAGGCAGGGTTTGATCACGGCCTCATGGGGAGGATGCTGTTCCCTCAGTTATGTAAGTTATTGTATGATAAATATCCTCTAATACGTACTGTCTCTATATCACATTCATCAGGATTTACTGAACTACTGTAAGTATTTGGATCTGCCACACTCTTTCAGAGACCTTGAGACAGTTCAGGTTAGAAATGCTAGCGCCTTTTGTTGACCTCATCTTGTCCTTAACATATTTGTGAGCATGCAATACGCAATACAGTGTTTGTTAGGAGAGGTAAATGTCAACTGCCCTATGTTTGTCCTGACAATATTGGAATTTGTAGTTTCAAAGTATCTCATATACAGCTTTGTTTTACAACAGCAGAAATAGTTTTTCCAGCCACAAGTGCAAGCTCTAATTCCACAGCGGTCCCAACAATAAATACAAGTTTGTTACAACTAACATCACACCTACTGTTATGCAAACCTAATTCCTGGTATGACTACAGAACCAATTACGCACACAGCTAGTGTGACAGCTAAACTTACACTTAATGTCACAACTGCTATGGCTCTTACAGACAACCTCCGCTACAGCTACCATCTCAGCAGCAGGATGGAGGAGGTGAGCTCATTACCCTTATGTACAGTATAGGCCATAAGCAGCTAAGGCAGTGAAGTTGTTGGTGGATGACAGCCACTGTGTGCTGTGAGTTCGTCACTCCCACACATTCTGCTGTCTGCCCAATACGCACAGTTTCTGTCACAGGCTGAGTAATGTCTCCTCTATTAAAGCTTTCAGGTAGATCCTTAAAAATAGTATCAAGGTAAAGTAATGGCAGACAAGGAATCAAAGTTCGCTGAAGTGAATACAAATATGGAATTTACAGTAGATCACCATATGCATCCACAGCTACTGAGTTGCATGGTTTTAGAAACAAAAACATTTTAATGTAAAACATAGCAAAGTTTAATACCAAAGAATGACTGATATTGATAGAATAATGGCTTTGTTCATAATCCTACTTTATCTGTGGGTAGCATATGCGTGCTCTATACAGTATATTGTCTCATCAATGGCACCAGTGTGAAATATATTTGAATAATTTCAGTCTCTAAGTTCAGACCACTTTAAGGAACATGAGATGGGAGACCCTGTATGTTGTCATCGTAAAAAAAAATATAGTCAATATTCAATAACTACAAGGTTTTTTGCATCACAATTGAAGTCACATCATGCATTGCTTGGTTATGTATAGTAGCAATATAAAAATGGATGAAATCAAGAAATGTTTAAAAATGATTGTTGTGTCTCTAGAAAACCTATTAGAATTAATGTGAGAAAAGACATTAGGTAAGGAATGTCTTGTGAGTGGGTGGACAAGTTTCTTTTTAAATAACCCTGTCCTTCTGTCAGTGTGTTATGCAACGTCACTTTTGCATTCACCATGCTTTCAATGCCACTGCTCTTTGCACATGGTACTATAATTCATAGTAGTCTTTCCTATATAAAGATTTATATCTAAAGCTTGGTGAACTGCAGGACTATCTCCACTAACTTCAAGGTACACTGGAGTCAGGATCAGTGGTATGGCAGGGCAGTATTCAGTGAGCTTGCAGTCTGGCTGAAGAATACAAAGTAAAGGCATGCTGACAGAGGGAGCCCCCTTTGGGCAATCAGGCTCAGCTCCTGGCACTGATCTGGGATCTTGGGTAGAAAGGTTTTAAATGGGCCATTTAGCAAAGTGAGCCTCTCTTTTGCTTTTCCTCACTCCCCCTCTTCTCATCTCATTTACTACATTCGCAGTCTGAAAGTGGAACTAAAGTGCTCAGCTGGGAAATGCATGATTCCACATTGCTGAATCTTTTCCTCTCGGCAGAAGTTACTTGTATGCTGAGTGTCTGGCTACAAGCCTCATACACTGCAGCTTATGAATCTGTGGAGTTATCAGCAAAGCAGTGATCTGAAAGCCTTGAGAAAACTCTGGAGCTGAAAGCTAGGGACAGTCGAACAGAGACAGACCCAGAAAGGTCTGGCCTGTGGCCTGGAGAAAGGGAAACAACTTGCCCTTGGATTCCAGACAGTTTTCCTTGAAAGATTTTTAAAACAAATTAGCATTAGTGCCTGAGGCAAATATTCATTGAATATACATAACAATTGAGCTGAATCTCCCTAATTAGACATCAAATGTGCTCTAACTGGTGGTTGTATTTTTTATTCTTTATTTCATAAAATAATTATAATAGTTGTTACATGAAATGTCAAGGGCAGGTTACTTAAGGCACCTGTTTTATTTAAATGGAACCTTTTTGAATTACTTGTTATCAGATATCGCATATGAATTTCATTCCTGAGGGAAATGCATGACTCAGTATACAGTGTAAAATGTAAAAGGTACGTTTTTTAATTAACTGCTCTATTTCTTTTGCATGCACAGTCCATATACTATTTTTTTTTGTTCACAGATGTAGCTAACAAATGTTCTTCTATTTCTTTTTCACAACAAGAATGACTCATTCCAAAAGCCTTCAAGTTCCACTGCCCTGCAAGTGTCACTTTTTTAGTTTAATGATATGGAATTCACACAAGCATTACAAATGCCATGACATTGTATCCTCACTAGAGAGTGTCAGGTGTGGGAGTCTGTGGATGGTGACTGTGAGAAGAAGTAGGATTGCTGTCGTAATATCCATAATTTAGGTATCCTATTGTAAATCAAATTCAAGGAATTTCAATCTTTATTTCTTTTAAATTCCTGTTCATTAATTCTTTGTGATGTATAAGGCTTTCTTTACTATCAAAAAGAATAAATTCCTTAAATTAAAGCTATGCACATTTAGCAAAAAAAATGATAGCAGCAATCGTCATCATACATTTTCAACCTGTACTTGTCTGCAGAACACAGTCACACAGCTGTGCAATCTGACACCACTCAGCTAAGGTGGTAGACAGTCCTCTCTGCACACTGCCCAGCTCCAAGGCCTGCCCTTTTCCTAGTGCACGGTAACAGAACAGATCACTCTCAGAGGCAGACCAGAGAACTCGGTCAGTCTAGCTATTTGTAATTAAGTAATTTAATATTCTCTCATCTATTCTGTACATTAGCTACCGCTTTTTCTTAACAGCCCTTTCTGGAAGTTTAATCCCAAATGCTATTAATCTTACTGCTAAATTTGAAAACATAGCTTTGCCAAAACCATAACCATAAATTGCATGTATTTCTTATATCTACAATTATAGCCTTGTGTTGTCAGTATATTGGCGTGGATGTCATTACTAGAATCAAAACCTTACATTTCATTCCCAAAATTCCAGATTTGGGAGAAACTTGGGGATAACTTATCATCAGAGACAGAAGAAGGCAGCTTGAAACAGCCTTGAAAACCAGTGTTTCTTCCTTGTCCCAAATTTGCATAGAGCATGAAGTCAGTTACAACAGACCTGTCTCTAACCCTGGTCCTGCAGGACCTTGAATGCAGCATGTTTAATAGGGTACTCCCTACATCAATTCCTAAAGGCCCAGTACAATTTAACTGTGGTCAATTAAGCAGGTGATGTGTTCAATTAAGTATTTAGAGATCATTTGGAACAAAAATCTGTATATCCTTCAACCCTCATGGACCAGTTCCTTAACTGAAAAAAAACACTTGTTTAATTGATTCATAACTTTCACGTATTCCCAGTATTTAACAAAGAGGCAATTCAGGGGGACCCTAAAAGACTAATTGGACTTAGGTTCCTAAGGACCAGGTTGGAGACTCCTGTTATACATCTTAATATTCTGAAAAAATACCTCTAATTTACATGCATCTGCAGAATTAACCAGGCACTTAAAACACTTTGTGCATAGACCACAACAAAATCACTTCCAATACAGCTGAATGAAAAAAAATGCCTTGACTTAACCCAGACGTAGCTAAAACTCAGTTAAAGTGGTCCAATGTAAACCTTTGTTATGACACTGTTGCATACAGCAGAACTTTCAGGGTCTTACATAAGATTAAGTTTAACAGGCAGTTGCTAAGCAACAGAATGGACTTCGTTCTAGAGGTTTTTTCTGAGAAAAAGAAAGTGGCTGCTGGCAAATTAAAAATGCTTGATGCTGCTAATGTGGTCTACTATTTCATGGGTCTGTGCTTTACACTCCTTCCTTCAATTTAACTCCACTTGTCATTGAGTCTCTTAGGTTCCTGTAATCACCTGCAATCATACACAGTTTATCACACAGGTATTCAATATCACTGCTGAAATATGTATGCAGAGGTCCAATTGTGCATGCTCAGTCCCACATCATCACAGAGCATCATTCCTTTGCACATCTTCTGGCCTTCTTTAGGTCTTAAAATATCCATACTCGCTCCCTGGCTGCCATTAACGACAGTAATATAACTGTGTAGCTTAGGTAGTTGTAAAGGTGTTTACTGGA
Source organism: Lepisosteus platostomus (assembly GCF_059453375.1). Taxonomy (NCBI): domain Eukaryota; kingdom Metazoa; phylum Chordata; class Actinopteri; order Semionotiformes; family Lepisosteidae; genus Lepisosteus; species Lepisosteus platostomus. The sequence goes on along the minus strand of NC_142622.1, from coordinate 21,167,222 downwards.
TACCCGCCTTTTACTGTAGCATAGATTTTTGCTTGACCTTCAAATTAAAACCCTGTATCCTTGCCAGGCAGTAGTGGCTCAAATATTAAAACAACAACATTTGCAATAAAATGGAAAGCGAATGTCTGCACAAATATATCAGGCACATTTTAAAGTTGTTAGTGCCCAATAAAACATCCCAACATAAAAACAACATAAACAATACAAAAGAATATGCTGGACAAAGAGGGACCCTGCAGTGTCTCACTACTAAGAGATGACAGTAAGCAACTAAAAAGACAGTCAGTTCACCACCACCCGTCCATCAACTATTATTAGTACAAGACTCCTTCCTCCATTTTTTTTATTTGAGATGTTTTGTACATTGTTTTATTATTCTGTAGAATCAATCATTTAAAAAAAAGATTTTTCTCAAATCTATATACACTGTATTGAAATATTCACTATTACATGGAAATTGTTGTAAAATAGGATTTTTATGTACAAATGCTGAGTAACAAGATACCAATAATAGAAAATATGTAATAAAAAATTTGGAACTTCCTAAAGCTATACACTAGACACTAGAATACGCAGCTGTAAAAAATGTATGTAGAATACAAATAAGCCTTAGGGAATTTGATATAAAAAGCTCATTAAGACATTGTGTCAGCTTGGATCTCTTCTCCTGTTCCCTTCCTGTTCGAGCTGTCTCCTTTGACAAAGACTCCCTTCTCTAAGGCTAAGGCTAGGTAGCACACACCAGGTACCACACAGAGCTAGCCAGACACACAGCACTATACTCACCCCAGAAAATGTGTAGGGACACTCCCATACATAAAAACTAGGCTTTATTATTACTCTTTCTCTTGAGCTCCCTTTCTTGTCATGCTTGTGTAATCACTCCTCAAAGCTTTGAAGAGTTATTAGTGCAGAGGCAGTGTGGCAAAGAGCAGAATGTGAAAACAGTCATGGTAATGAGCTTTCTTTCTTCACTTAAATATCTAGTTATGTGTACCCATTCTGCTTCAGTCACTGATAACTCCTCCTTGTCCTCCTTGATATACCAGTATTTTTTCTGTCCCTTATTCCTCTTGTTCATGTTGCTTTGTTGTTGATCTTTTCTTTGTCTTTCTAAGTGTGATCTCCTGGCAGCACTAGCATGCAGAGTGCTTTCAGAGATAGTTACAACAGTCGGTACTGAGCTGCTCTGACCTGTCTGCACACCTCAGGTAAACATCTTATTAGCTTTTTCTGGGTACTGAGCTAAATTAATAAATTGGGCAGTGACAGTAACTGCCCTTTGTCTCTGCATCCAGCAGGGGTGGGTAGAACACTTATAAAAAATCCTCATGCTAAATGTGTAGTTACTTGTGTTTCCCAGCCCTCCCCATCTTTCTGCTAGTTATCTGTGGGGACCCTAAAAGACTAGGTTATTTAGTTAACTAAATATGGTTTAATGGTTTAAAATGTTTTTGAATACTTTATTGTACAGTAGGTATCATGCTTTTATTCTACATTTATCATAGTGAAGCACAGTGACTACTCTGTGACTACACTCAGTGAGGTTTATTGATTTGTGTTCTGATCAGGGGGTAATCTCTGAATTTCACTGAATTCCCCCAGTGGTGAACAGCACCACAGTGAGGAAAACACTCAGTCTTAATTCCACAGAAGTCCACGAAGAGCAAAAAATAAATTCTGTGTTCTTAAAGTAGTAAATAAATCTTTTCTTTTCCGTCTGAAAGGTCACATTTGATATGCTCTGAAAAAACGGTGTCCTGAGTGGTAGTGAACTTTAGACTTTATTGAAACTGAAGAATATATATGTATATATGCTTGCTGGACATTTACTTTCAATAAAAAACTTAAGCCATTCATTTGCCATGTCATTATGTGATATTACAGTGGTAGACCTAGACAGATCAATTTGTCAGGAAGCAGGGAGTTAGATTTCTAAATGCATTCCTTTCAGGCAATTGATATTTTAACAAAATCCAGTAAAAGCAGCACCCTAGGGATAGGGCAGCTAATTCATCGTACTTGAACTGTGGTGATAACAAATTGATCCTGAACTATTTAACAGAAACTCTTCCAATAAATTCACACCAAGTGTGATCCGGAACCCTGCCGACCTCATCTCTGCAATCACTCACACAGCCACTTGCTTCTAGAGACACAACTGTTCAGACAGAGTTCAAGGCACAGGAGAGTCAATCAAAAATGCATTTTACTTGAGTTTTCAAGGGCCCCTCTCAGACTTCTTGTCTGATATGGAAAGAAATGGTTTTCAAACTTCAGAGAGAGTGGGTAGTGAGCTACTTTCAGGCCTACAGGTACCTGAAATCCATTACTAGATGAGTTTTGGACTTCACTGGAGTCCCTTCATTTAACGTTTTTTTTTAGATCTTACTTAAGTCTGACTCATTTCTAAGCACCAGTATGCTTATAATGACATTCAATACCATCTAGCTTTACTACGAAAATTGGAATTTCATCCACCCATTCGTTTTTTTAAATCCGCTTATCCAGTACAGGTAAGCGCGAGGGAGCCAAAGCATAACTCGACAAGCAATGGGCGCAAGGTGAGATAAGCGCTGGATGGGACATCACTCCTTCACAGGGCCAGTTGGAATTTCATGTTAAAATAAATTAATTAAAACTAAGTTTCAGTAGCTCAAACTTATAGTGACTGATGACACACTGGGACAGAAAACAGGCATTTTACTAGCTCAGTTAGAGATTACTCAGAGTTCATTAAGATGCTTCATGGTCAAGGTGTCAAAGAGTATGTGAGGGATGTGACTGCACCCAATTTTAACTAATGACTTAACCCACTTGTATGGCTCCAATATAAATCCAGTTTTTAATGTATTTTAATCTCTGTATTCTGCCTGATATTGAGTCAACTGTAGCAACATAATTCAAATAAATATCTGAATGCAATCTACTAGCAGAAACTGTTTTTTTTTAATTCAAAATAAATCATGGCAATAGCTGTCAGTCAAAACTTAGAGCTACTGTCTGCGTCGAGCATTATTGAAAAACGGATTATTACAGTTCCATTCAATGAGTGAAAGCATTTTTTGAGAAGTTGTTTAGAAATCAAGATGTCACTAGAAAAAATAAAATTAAAGTGTATGTGACAATAAATATTTCTGAAAAAAAATAACATCCAACTTTAATTTTGTATGCAAATTCCATCGTAACAACTGCTAGCTTTCCATAGCATGGTGAATTTGGCTAGAAAAAAAACATATTTGGACTGGAAGAGTAAAGTAGAAACTTAATTCAATCAGTTGTCAACTTACAGTACATGCCATGTCTTTCGGTTTTCTGTTATAAAAGCATGTGAGTGCAAGGAAAACATATAACTTGCAAGTAATAAGTTGACCTGATTTCCTGAGGGTACAAAGAGGTCAGGAACATAACTTACTCATCTCTTACTTGATCAAATGTTTTTTCCCCACAAGTGCCATTGTAGCTAGTGTAAAAAGGTTTATCCAGATTCCCAAATTGGAACTGCTGGCAATTTCATTTGCAATCCAAGTGCACTACCAATTGAAAATCATGTAGATCTTTATATGTAAGTGAGAAGCATATCATTTATTTTACTTGATTATCCCCCAGATTTTTTATTTATAGATTTCATTAAATGGTACATGGGTATATCTTGGTTAAATTGTTAGGTTGAAGTAAGGATCTAATGACAGAACATGTAGGAGACCAACAGACAACTAATAATATTACTTCACAAAATCTCAATTCAAATTTACCTTATTCCAAAAGTTGAGAAACATAGAAGTACATATTTTTACAGTATCATACCTACAACCATAATATTTTATCAGAAGTGTAACAACCTCTTACACTCCATTATGTCACAGCGTTACTAATCCCTATGCTACTGTATATCCTCAAATAGCCTGGAGAATCTAGGGTAGATTTCTTTCTAGAACAATGCCCTTGAAGAGAAACACAGCAGCTAAGCCAAATAACTGGGCTCTTTAGTTTTCAATTCATCCACAAAGTATTAACTCATTAATCATACACTCCATCCAAAATAAATTTTAATTTTACTTGGATCATTTTTTCAAAGCACACAGCCAAATTGGATTTCTTTTTTTTCCCTTTTTTCATCACAATTTTTTAATCCAAGAAGTGGAAAATGCATTTCACGTTTCATCCCTATAACACAAGTGGTACGTATCTATCTAAATGCAAATATCCCATCTGCATTGTGTTGAAAGGGCACAATAAAACTATAGGTGATCTATCTTTTTTCAGGGACATATAAGAATTAGCATTTGTGAAAGCACTTCACACTGCACTAGATCCCATCTAAAATAACTTTATCTTAAAGTGTAAGTGTTAGGCATTATGAAAAATTAACACATATCAATTACAGCTCGTTGCCTAGTATAAAGCAGATAAATCCTTGCTTTTCCTTCCTGTTACTACTCCTTACAGTGCCTGTGAGAGTCTGAAGTTAACCAAAAGTAACATGAATGATCAGAAATGCATACTAAGTTAAGGGAACATCATGAAGAAGGGTCTTTTAGCTTAGAGCTCTGGAACCCCAATAGAAGTCTAAGGCAGAGCCTGCTACTTAATCAGCCCTCAAAACCAAATACATTCCCGACTCCAGGGATGACCATGCATGGGTGTTCTTGTTCTCTCTCTGCCTGTGTCCTAAACGTGATAATGACATTTTTATATAACATGAAAAAGCTTGTCGTAATGGAATTTTAGACAAGTAAACATGCATACAAAACAAAGATATACAGTAGCAACTCTCTCTGAAGCTCAAGCTTCCATTTCAATTTCTTTGATCAGCATTGGGTGAACTCATAAACGCACTGCTTACCTTTCACTCTCATCCCATGAGATGCAGGTCTGGTTGATGGTGCCCTGTGTAGAGAGAGAAGACGTTCACAAAGAGGGTTAGGAGAAGGGCATACAATTCATGTCTGTCACTACAACTATCATCACACATGCAGGAACTCCAAAATCAAAACTTCCTACTGCAACAATTCTCTGGGTAACTGTAAATGGTTGATGAGATTCAAAAGCTTTGGGGATACCCAGAACAGGAGGGTTAATCAAGCAATAAAATAAACAGCGTTTATCATGTTATTATTATTTCTTCGATACAGCAAAGTATTCTGCACTGTTGTAAGTGTTTGGAACCTTTATCTCATAAAAAATGTATACTGTACTTATTCTTAGTATTGTAAGATGTTGAATACTGTTGAATTGATGAAGGCTGTTTTGTCCTTGACAGACCAGATGGAAGAGAACTTGTGTGGATCTTTTAGAAGTCAAGCTGGAAATGTAGATTGTAGATGTAGGATAGTGGAAGACCTCAAAAAGTGCTAGAATTATAAAAAAATGGTTTTGCCAAGACAAGCTTCTGCTTCTATTGAGTCCTGTAGAATATTTATGGAACCAATTTACCAACATCTTCAACAGGGGACATCTGCGACTGGCCAGCCTTTGCCAGTTGGCAAGGGCCTCGGTGATTAACAACATTTTAGACCTATCTGTACCACTGTTGGCACCTGCCTGGTATCAGTTCAGACTAGGACACATCTGTGCTTGTGGAGGAATTAACTTGTCTGATTTTGGTGCGTAAGGGAAAGGAAGTACTCACGTTGTACAGGTGAGAGAACTCAATCTCAACAGGAGCTGATAAAGAGCCAGGGTTGGGCTTGATCGTGACTGAAATCACCTTAGAGTTGAGCACAGTGCTGTTCCTGAAAATCAGAAAATGCTGGGTCACACAACAGCATCAATAACAACAGACATAATCACAAACAACATCTGCTCCCTGGCTTAGACCACAAATGAAATTCTCCCCCATCTGCACAAAAACAAAAATGTTTCTCTCAGGGCACTCTGCATGATGTCCTGTGGCATATCTCTGATATTTCTGTGTGTTATCAGTCAAGTTAAATGTCAGTGTCGTGTTGCTGTATCTCAGCCCCAGGACCTGAAATCTGATTGTCACTGATTTTATTTTGTCTAGATGATAAGAATAATATTGGTTTTATATTTATGTCATTTACATACAAAATAAACAAAAATAGTAGTTCTCTTATGAAAATAATTTACAGGTGACCTAATGTATAAGTCTCGATAAAAATGTCACAATTCTTTGTAGAAGCCAATATTTATATTTGTATTTTTTAGGAAGGTTTTTGTTTTTTTTTCATAAGGATTCATAAATATTAATAACATTTTTAGAGTAACAATGAAATGAAGTCTACAAACCACATCATTCAATTATTCTCAATCAGTTGCTTATATAGAAGATACAGTATGTCTACTCTTATATTGAAGCTTAGTTAGTTGATTGGAATAAAACCCTGTCTTACCGTTGCAATGAAAGAATGTTGCCCAGGTTTCTGTATAGAACAATCCCCGTCACAAACACAGAGGAATCATCTACATCTGCAAAGAGTAACATCATCATAATCATCACTATTAATAGTATTAAGAAGAAGAAGAGGTTAGCTCTGTTTAAAGTTATCCTATGCACTGTACTTTGAAGTGCACTATAGCAACAGTTTTATACTCTCAGTCTTCAAACACCTACATAAGATTATTACACCACTCAGTCTGCTGATGTGCAACCTGAAGCAGTTAACCTATGAGATCAATAAAAACACCATTAAAGATATTAACTTTATCCACAACCTCAAGGCCTAAATCCAATAGCCAGTGGGGGCTCAGATGATCTGCTTCACATGAGAAAAGAGAAAACAGACTGTACACAGGATCAAAAGCAATGGATACATATACACTCTGTAGTTCTCATTTGTGTAGCCCTCACAACTTGAATAAATTTGTTTAAATAAAATAATACTTATTTTAAAAATAATTATTTTTTATCTCACCTCCACCATAGTGTAGTAAAAAGCATTTCTAAAAATGATGTAGTCTCCCATACTGTATTTCAAAGAAGGAAGAGTGCTGGAAATGTTAATCCTAGACAGGCATCTAAACTCTCATGGGTATGTGGCTGTAGCAGAGGAGTGGAGGGAATAATTCTTTCATATTTGTATGTATATTTATTTTTTATGTCCTGAAGCACTATTCACGTACTCTTGGAACTAATGTCTGCTGGCCTCCGTTCAATAGAAGTCTTTGAGACAAATCAGTATGTAAACTAAGTGAAATTTAAATTTCTGGTATATTCTCTTTTTTGTCAACAGCTGATCAACATAATTAATGAGTAAGGAAGATGTATGAATTAGCAGCTTCATAATATGGCCAACTGCAAATTCATAGCAATAGCATAAAAGAAATAGCACAAATACAAATCATTCAGTATAGTTTTCATATAACAATTCTAGTAACATATTTAAATGGTTTCTAATGATAAGACATTCCGAGTGGTTTGTTTCATAATTCATTTTTAATTTAGGGGGTTTAATTTAAAGGCCAGGTGAAAAATCTCATCTTGTCTGACACCAAGTGTCTGGTTGATCTGAGGCAAATGGGAAACCCTACCTGGAACAGTACGTGGTCTTTTTGGCTAGTGAGAAAATCTGAAATCAGGTTCTTTGTTTCATTGCTTCAGACTCTGAGATTTGCAGATTCAGTCAATATTAATTAAAGCATGATGAAGACTCTTCAAACAAACAGAAGATGCAACTACCAAACTTCTGTGTAACAAAGAAGGGGCTAGTCCTGTCTATCTCAGCTGCTCAACTGAAAGTCCTATTAGTCCAAGTCGCAATTGAAATTCTTTCAAGTAATCCGTTTCGGGTAAGGAAATTACTATATACTCTTTCCATCAGTGGCAGCTCTTCCTGCTGGAGAAAAGGGGCTGGAGATGGAGTGAAGACATGTTCCCGAACTGACTGTGAATAAGACCTTTCAGGATAAGAGTTATACTATGGAAACCTACCACAGGAAGATTCAAATGCACTCAATTGGCAGCTGCTGACATTTGACTTTTAGGAGCATGTAACCATGCTGGGCTTTCTTTACCTATACAAGTGGATAAAGCCCTGATTTCTACACTTTATTACAGTTGGTCCAGTTGGTGGATATACTGTATAGAGGCCTTGAAAATCTCCTCTCCCTTTATGCAATGATACAGAAAGAAGCTGACTGTGATTTTCTTTAAAACCTTTTATATATTGTCACAGTTTTTGCTTGAGGGAGATTTTCCTTTTTACAGTAAGATTACATTCATCACCTGTGGGTATAATATGCAAGAGGCTAGAATTTCACTTTCTTCTTCCATGTATACACTACCTGGAAATGTATACATATATTAGAAAGATTGTGCCTCAGAAAGTGTTTTTTTACGGATATTCTATTATATTCTGAAATACATCATGCATAATAATCTTTCTTATGGCTGTATGTGCTGAAAGATTAGTTTCCTCCAGGGTTTACATGGAAACAGAAATGACAAAGGCTGGTTGTGGAACTGTGGCAGAGACCAGGACAGAAAAAATAACTAATTGAAATGCAAGCACAAGACAGAAAACAGGTGAAAATCAGGGTGATTTGTTTTAAGGTAGATGTAAAATATAAGAACAATTGAAGTTATTTTTTATTCTCTTTTTAGGAAATTAGAGCTTGCAACTGAATTGGAAAAAGTTGAGTAAATTGTGCACTGGAACTGAAAAAAGCTTTTGAAAATTGCTCCAAGAGTGTGAAGACTTGAGGTGGGTACTGTGATCTTTGTGAGATCAATAAGATGGCTTTCTAGTGATGAAGTGCATGCTTCTTGTATGAGGTTCAGGTGTTGATGAAGCAGCCTCTCAAAGAGTTCCACACCTTTTTATGAAAAGCAGGTGTGATCACAGTCATTCCCCTGCAAGGAAACTGGCAAATTCAAAACAGACTGAAGAGGCTGATAGAAAGCCAAATAACAGGTGAGCCAGGCACAGGTCAGGATCCTGACAATGTTCTCTAAGGTGTTTGAAGGTGATAACCATCACAACTAAATAAAGACTCTGTATTTTCTAAATTTCAGTGTGTAAGGAACTAAATCACCAGCATATATTCAGTATATGTAGTTTGTATACATTCTACATTAAATATCATTCAAGGGCTTATGAAAATTAGAAAACAATGCAAAAGACATTTCCAGATATACTGTAGGTTAATTCTTATTTCGTAACAGGATAAATGAAATTAATTAACACTTCACAGGGCACGTAAAGTTAATTAGCACAGCAGATTTCTAAAATAAATGTTAACTTATGACTATAATATGCCTGTAACCATTGTGTGTTGTCATTTTGGCCTTACCTGGTTTGCCCAAGGACAGAGCATTCCTGGAGACAATGACCTTATCTTCTGCGTTCCGTGCCCACTCTACCATTCCTCTCCAGCCCTTCATGGGAAAGTTGATATCAGTGGCCCCACTAGCTGGCCTCTTGTGGATGCTGAGCACTGAGTCAGAGAAAGGAAACAGTGGGAGATGAGTGAGGCTGATCTCTATTACCATGGATACCACAAACAACCTTCCCAGCATCCTTGTGAGAATGCCACACAATGATGCCAAGGCTCCCCAATATGCCACCCGCTGCATAGCAATGCCTCACCACTATAGGTGTCAGAATAGGGCTGCCAGATCAATCTGGCATCTTTCCTCTGGTTTCTCTTTTGTTTTTATTGAACCACTGGAGCCTGTGCTAAAGTCCTTCCATCAAAATCACTGTTCGGCACATTAGAGATGTAACATCTGAGGGTTTCAGTGCAGAAATTGCAATGGAAAACATACTTTTACAGACGGAGGCATCAAAGAAGAAAGGGTTGTCAAAAAGTTCTAGATTCAGGGATAAATTTTTAAAATTAATTTCAAAATAATCATTTGCTGGCTGCACTGAAAAAGGCAATGAAAGACAGAAAGTGTTTCCCTGCTGCCTGTTTCTCTCTGCACCCACAGCCTACTGTACATCACAGACACTGTATCCAGGATGGCACTGGTGATCTGCAGAGGAGGCATCTGCTGTGTGGGTTTCAGCGCTATCACTTCACGTGTTGTTTTGCCCTAAAGGTAATCTGCATGGATGACGCAGAGCATTTACTTTTTACCACCTTTTTGAAAACCAACAGGAGTCTCCATTGGTGCCTCCCCCACAGTCCACGTGAAGAAGATAGAACAATGTGACATGCTCTCAGTGTCACTCAAACTAAACTAGCAGGAGTGATTTCAACTCCTAACACTTTCACATCATTCACGTATCTTTGTTTCCTAAATTATATGCAGCATAATTAAAGTTTACTAACTAAGTCTACTAAGTCTTTTACACTGGAAATGTGAGCTTTTGAGGAATTTGTTCCTCTGCTTTACAAAGGTTTTCTTCTATGTTTTACAGAGAAAGATAAGTTTCCACAGGAAAGATAAGTTCCATCTTTGTGTCTATTGAAATCCAATTTATACAACAAACTTTTACAGGTTTCTTTTAAATAATGAGGAATCTAGATTTTAGTTCTAGATGACATTTCATATATGTACAACAAACGCAATACATGTGTGTGGTTGTAAATTGAAACAAAGAATGTAAAAATACAAAAGGACTTTATATATCATATTAAGTGAAATTTGACATAATCACAATGATTTAAAAAATTAAAAAATACATATATTGCAATAGACAATGCAGCAGACTTAGTAATACAAGGTAATTGAATTAATGGACCATTCTTTCTGTTATTTTCTCAGTTGTACTTTGGCCACAGGCTGGTATTCAAAAGAACAAATATGTACTATCACAAAAGGCTGTAATTTAACTGCAATAACTAAAGTATCGAATTGGTCAATTGACATATTCTGGTAATCACATTTCAAATACATTCATATACAGTAGAGCCTTTCTGCACATTTAAGAACCTTAAGACATTTCTTAATGCCCAGTACAAGCATTGCCATTATCATAGCCTTATCTGGGTCAGGCAATGTGGTGTTGGCACACATGCAGCAATATGTCTTCTGTAGTGTAACTGGCCACGAAGGTGAAAGGCCACCCTGATAGCCCTCTCCCAGGGGCTGTGTATGTCTGAGACTGCACCCCTGAAGAAAGTGGGATCAATATTATTCTTTATCCTGACTGAAACAATATCAGCTGAGTGCTCAGTGAGGTATAAAAATGAATAATGTTTTTTTTCCACCAGCAACTCTAAAAAGTGCATAATCAGCTGTCCTAGAATCACTCAACCTTTCCTGCCTGTTATCTGTCTAATCTTAACACTAAACAAGAGTACGCTCTCACTGTGTTACAGGATTTTTAACAAAGATTTAAGAGTATTATTTTAAAAATTTACTTTTGGGGAATTCAGAAATATTTTCTATTTTCAGACAAGACATGTTATTATCCAGTTTCTACTCAGTTTGCAGCATTCACGTGGAGAAAACCTCTTGACAGCACCCAAGTGTTCTGGTTGAACTACAGGAGTGGTCCATCTGCTGACTCCCTACCTCAGTAACAAACAAGTGCTCCCTTTCCCATAATCCTTCCTTACAAATACACAATACACAATACAGGAATGATTAAAAGAATGAATGAACAGGAGCTTCTTAATATTAACATACTGTTCTTAAATTGCCAATTTGTATTGCGAATGCTATACTGTTTCCATATCTGTGTAATATAATTGATTACTCCAATCAATAAAGAGTGCTCTATTCATGGATACTGAGAATTTTAGATCTGTCAGAATCAGAATGTTTCAGAACAGACAAACAATATACCAATATAACTGAAATAAAAACAAGAAAAATATTGATAGACCACAAAGAAGAGGCTTTTACAGCAATTCAATGACAAGGCAGTACAAGTGTTTGCAGAGCTGTACCTCCCTCAAAGAGCTTAGTACATGTTCACCACATCAAAGATAATCTATCCTGCACTCAACACTGCTCACACACTGCCAGAGTCTACAAAAAGGGCTTATGGGAAGCAACTTGTAATTATTCAAAGTTGTTATCCTACTGTGTTTTCCTGCTTATACTTTGCAAATGGACAAATGTCAAGGATGTAAGCACAAATTGTTGACTCTGCATAAGTTGCTATCTGAGATCTGCAGTAGGATTACTAGATCATAAAGTTTATGAACATTTACAGGAACACAATCTGATTCTCCAAAGAGAAAGCACACGTACCCAAGTTCTCTGTGACCTGATACGAGTCTCTGAAATCCTTCATACGGAAACCAATTACTTCGATGAAGTCCTCTACCAGACGGAAGAGCTCTTTGACATTGGGACCCATCTGGAAATTAAAAGAATGTTATCCACGAAAGTCCACAAAGGGCTGCTTGAGATATTTTCACGTATCTTGACAAATATTTAAAAATTTGCTGGATGTGCTGAGCATTTTATAATGTAAATTATTATAGCCTGCCTATAATAACCTATTAAAACTAAAAACCTTCAGCAAAATATTTTCCAGATACTGATTGTAGTTTTTCAACTCTTATTTCTTATTTTATCTTTTCCAAGCACAGTATTGACAAATACTAGTGCTGAAGCAAAGCTTTGAAAATGGTCCTATGAGTGTTATCAGAAGCAAGTAATCTTTGAGGTTCAACAGGTGGGTGGGTGTTTATCATTCTCTTCAATATTAACCGACTCCTGCAATATTTTCCATTTGTGGCCATTGTTCTGCCCAATGGCTGAAGCTAATGAGGCTTGTGAACCATTAGATGTTTGGATGTGGGCAGTTTTCAATTCCCTGTACCTCCATTGTACAAGATTTGGAGAATCTGGGAAAGTGATCAATCAAAACCTTTATATTAGCTTTAATATCATGGATTGTTTCTGTATTAAAATGATCACTTTTAATGATAACATAGCAGTCCTTTAATTCTGATACAATTCCCTTTCTGTTTTATAATCATAAGGTTGATTAATATAATATTGTACATTACAGGATCAAGAAGGGGGGATAAAGACAAATGAGATAAATGCATAAGAAAATATGTAAAGTGCTAACACACCTTTGAATTATGTTGCATATTCAATTCTGGAGAATTTCCATGATTCTTGAAAATTGCTACTCTAATGGTTTCTAATCAGAAAGATGTTTCTCTACATGAGCTATTAAAGGGAGTATTTACGGAGCAAAAAATGGGATGAATCATATCAATTCTGCTTAATTAAAATTGAATACAGTGTACAGATCAGTACACTTGGAGGAGTTATGATACAGCTGTTCGATTGTTAACAGTCTGAATTACACAGAGAGATACTTACTAGTTGAGCTTCCTCCCATCTCTCCCTGTTCTCTTCTGACAGCAAGTTGCTCACAGTCTGAACAAAGTTCTGCAATTCAGGAAATAATGCAGGGTTATCATGAAGTTCAGTTGGGACACCATTTTACAGATAGAGATACAATTACATTAATTTAGAAACTGTTGCTTGTATTATGGTTGCAGTCATCCAGTGCCCTTTATGAAGGATATTGAAGGATACTGCATTTCTAAATATTTCTGGTTAATGACTGGAAAAGGAATGCCTATATGTCTGAAGGTCTTCAGTCACCTGCTCTTTCTGTCTTGTCTTGCATACTGTTGTTGCATACTAAGAGTGCAAGATGCACAAACATCTATACTGGTATGGAAAATAGAGTGTTCTTTGAATGTCTGTATTAATCTTGCAATATTTACAGTACTGCATTATACTTTTATAATGCATTATACATTATACTGCATTATACTTTTGGTCATTATACAGTATAGGTCACGAAGCTGACAGTGAAATTATGCAAACCATCTAGCAGATACCTTACAAATGCTAAAACAAATAAACACAACCAGACTCTTAAACAGAAAGCGCACATCAACACAGGCTGACAATCACAGAGATCCACACAGATAAACAATCATAGGAAAAGACATGCAGGAAGGTACTTTTTTTAAAGAGGTGTATGTACTCTTAGATAGCAACGGAGCCACACACACAAGCAGAGAGGTACTGACCTGCATATCTTCTGTTCTGGGGCTATAATAAGTTCTTCTGAAGATCTCTGTCATATTCTTTAGCACATCCATGATGGCCAGGATGTCACCACTGTAACTTGTTCCATCTTGAGAGGTCTCTGTCAGCTTGGCAATGACCTCTGACACCCCTTCACCCAGCCGCCCTCGCTGTGCCATTGAGAGGAGGTCCCGTGTCTGCAGTAGAGAATTACACACATGACACTTCTTGTAGTCTATTTCACAGCATAAATCCTAAGAACAAGAGTTCAGTAACTTAAAAATGACAAAACACATAACTATTAACATGGACATCATTAATGGCATATCAAAAGTAAAATCCTGATGAACATTTTGCATTTCTGATTTGGAAAACACTGTCTTATTATCTATAAAGCCTTTGCATGTTTGAATATCCATAATATTAGAGGGAAAAATTATCTGCAATTTTGGAACGTGCATCATTCCTTTGAAAAAAAAAAACCTGAGGTGGTTTGGTAAGTGAAATTTAAGAAAAAGGTGTACTTGTGAAGTCTTACTAATTTTCTTGTCATGCATTGTTTTCGGTTACTGCTTACTACTACAACATACTGTATACAGACACAGTGGTTCACCTAGATTTACATTCAGCACTACTCCACTGTTTAATCTTTCACTCAACAGGCAGGTCTGCAACCAGGATCACAACCATCCTGGTTCCAAACTGTTCTCCCCCTGCACTCTGGCAAGCATTGGCTCTGATACTGCACTATTAAAGCATGGACCACTAGACTTAAGAAAAGCTTCTACCCTACTCCAGTACTCATCCTTAAGAGCTAAGTGCAATTCCTCAGACTCAACATACACTATGCCTGCACTATGCACTTTTTGCTTGGTCTACTGTTTTTTTTTTCGCTACTATATATTTATTCTTCTCCACAACAATTATTATGTTTTTAATATACTGTCTGCATTGCGTGTTGTTGTCTGTTGTACTGTGTTGTCTGCTGTACTGTGTATGTCTAAAGAGATCAGCGCATAAGAATTCTACATGTACTGTACATATGGCTATAAACATCTCTACTCTCTACTCAAAACAAATTTCATCGTGCATATGCAGACACACCACTCACCATCTTCTGGAGGGACTGGTAATCATTGGAGACGCACTTGATATAGGTTGGTGGTTCCCAGTAAGCAATTCCCTCTTCGTCTAGGGTGCAGCGGCGGAGAATCAGTCCTAGAAAAACCCAAAGGAGGATCACTACAACTGCTATAGCTCAGGACCTCTTGAAGCCAGGTGTACCAACTAAGGTCATGTACAGTACCGGGATAGGTACATGTGATTGTGATATATTACACAGTATATTACTGACAGTATATATGTATATTAGTGGGGGGTCTCCTGCAAGTTCTGGCCACTTAATACAAGGAAGTCATATCAATATTCTTAATTAGTACCTGTTTTTTTCATAGTGATAAAACATAGTCTGTATAACCTGAGTTGAGGAATTACTGGATTTAATCTGTAACTACTAGTTTAAAATGTATTTTTATTATCATTTAAAAGATAGAAGTCCTTTTTGAAAGCAACTGCTTTAAACTGGAAACCCTAGCCAGGAGAGCTTAGCATCTGGGCACTGCTTAGTTGGCCTTCTGGTACAATGAAGAGACTGTGTTTTATTAATGGGCACAAGGGTGTTTGTGACAGCCTTGGCACTGCTTTGGCAGATGAAGCTGTGCCTGTGTCAGTGTGAGCTCTCACCTGAGGCATTAGGTGGGCAGTTCACTGCAGCAGTCTCTCCTGCTGGGGTCTTCTTCCACACTACCTTGGCATAGTTTTCCTCCTCACAGATCTCATGAGGTTCTGCAGGAAAAGAACACAGAATGGTGAGTTCAAAAAAACTGATTGAAAAAAGGCACTATTATTCTTAAGTCTTTTTATTACATTACAGTGTATGCTCAGTAAAAGCTACAGACTAAAATCTTAAGGTTATTTAGACTATTTTGTGTTTTTGATTTTTAATATGACTCAAGGAAATCAGTTTCAACAATATGCTGGACTGTTAGCTCTAAACAACCAGTAATTACGTTTGAATCCTGAAAGTAGCTATATTTAAATTCCACTTGCAACTTCAGTTTGCTTTATCATTGAGCTTTTAGTTAGCCCAATGGGTTGCCTTTGCTATTAAATTTTAAGTTTTTTTAACACTTGAATCAAATTCCCCTATTGCCTCCCCTCAAGAAATTCAGGTCCTTTGCCCCTTTCTGTCATGAAGCTATCCAGGCTATCGATATTAGAAGTTATGTATTACATGTATTACACTACACACCTGTATGGCAGGAAAGCCATATACATGACTGTCTCTCCAATGCAACAATCCTTCATTCTTAGTTTTTGTGTATCGAAGAAAGGGCTTGAAGCTGATAGTATAATTATTTTTAGCTGAACCTAACTTCCTGTGAAGACTCTAAGAGCTTGTTGAAAAGCTGAAATCATAACTAAATGTCTTCCAGATTTTTGGTAGGAAGCTAACCTGGGCATCTCTTCTCATTACAACGTCGCACTTCCTCGCGGTCCCCTGGGCATGGCTCTCCCCCAAAAAAGGGTCCAAAGCATATCCTCTGTCTCTTCTGGTTGCCACTATCACATGTTTTGCTGCATGTGCTCCACTGGCTCCATGGCTGCCACTTCCCATTCTCTGCAGGCCAAACGTGTTACAGCATAAGACATGACTAAGAAGGCACATACTGTAATTTAATATGTTCTAAAGACAGAAACTAGACTCATAATAAGAAGCAAAACGCAAAGAGTTAATCACAAAATCTTTCTGTGAGAAGCTGATTTGGCTATAAGAGAAATGCAGCGTATCCCATTCCAAATTGAAATTCTTACATTACAGTGTCTTATTTTAAATTAAGTATAGTGAACTTCACCTTGAAAGACAACAGGAACAAATGGAAGCCTAAAAACACCTGTTTTGGGGCTAAAAAGCAATTAAATGCAGCTAAAGAGGCATTAGAAACATTGTTCTTGAACTTGAACCATGGTGGTTAACAGCTACAAGTCTGGGTGCTGAGTATGGGGGTAAGATCACAGTGCCAACCTGGGCATTCTCTCAGGAAGCAGTCTCGGGTTTCCAGCCAGTCACCACGGCACTCAGAGCCACCATAGGAAGGACCATTACATTCACGTGTGCGTTGCATGGTGCCGTTGGAACAGGAAGCAGAGCAGGAGCTCCAGCTAGACCATTCATTCCAGTTCCCATCCACTGTAGGCAGAGAAAGACTCATAAGGGACAGATTCACGCCAGAGATAAGCTTCTACCAATAGTATGACACTGCTGCTTCTAGCACGGCTACTACTGTGAACATTAAAAAAATATGGACTATAAAAAGCTAATAAACAAACATAACATGGGAAGGCAGTGTTGACCATGGCAATTGACGTAGAATGTAGAACATGTGCTGAGTTAGGTGATGATGAGAAGTTTTCAAACTGCAGTGGGCTGCAGATAGTAGCAGTGGCTAAGGTTCTAGCATTCTATTTAGAAGTCTGGGGGTTCAAATCCCATACTGCTACTGTACCCTTAAACCCACCCAATGAAAGGTTTTTCACAAAAATGCCAAACTGCATAATTGGGTTCAAATTTAAGGTTTTCCGGGCAAAAGTGTCCAACACATTAGGAACTAATAATTGTCTAAAAAACTCCACAATGCAATATTGCGTATTGTGACTTATGTGCTACTGCAACTTCAAAACACTAACTTCAAAATGCTAAAATATATGCATGATTTGGATTACATTAGTTTTTGATTAGTGATATGGTTAGATTACATTTAATTAGTGCAAAGTGCCTCGCATCTCACCCCTACAATTTGTACTTGTAAATAGGAGGTTACGCAGGGATTCAAATTTGACAAAAACTCATTAAGCACCAGTGGAACTATTATAGCTGCCTTGCTCTGTCAGTGTAACCACCCTATTGTCTCGGAATGGCAGGGGGGTATTACATGGACGCCCAGCTGATCAGTGTGCTCATCCTTCCTTTCACACATTTTCAGACTCACATACTGAACAGAGTTTCTGTTCTTTCATTAAGTGCTTCTCTTTCACATTTAACCGAGGTACAGAATGTTTCTACAGGCAGGCTTGGTGTTAAACTCCAACTTTTCAATTTTTTAATTTTCTTTTATCCTCTTTTTAATTAAGTTCCTGTGAAGATCTTGACCTGTATTATCCTTAACTGAACAGTAAGGTGCTTGTATGTGTTGCCAAACTTGAATGAAAACAAAAACACAGCAAGACTAATTGGCAGGTCCTTGAGTAATTCCAATTTAATTCCTTGCAAATTCAACCTCATTAAAATTGATTGAATTTACATGAGAGAACTGGTGTCTTTTTGTCCAATGACAAATGAAGCTTTTGTTAACTAAAAGATATTTAGAACACAAGCATCAGAGAAATTGGATTAACATTTAAAGCTGCCATATGCATTTTCTTCTGAAATCTTTTTCATTCATTCATTTCAAACATCTAGCTGGGCTGTAAATGAGCATTACACATCTTTGGGCCATGAATAAAAAATGTAAAGAACTAGAAGTGACAGAGATATAGACAGAGGAGTGACAGAGAAACAGAGACAGAGATAGGAATAAACATCAGAGCACCGGGAGTGGTTGCAGATCTATTGAGAAGATTGAGGAATGACACGGGAACTACATAGATTTACAGTATTAATACCTTTGTACTTCAGATTAAAAACAGCTTCTTCTTTTCTTGAAAATGATTGTAAAGATTTGAAATGTAAATAGGTATAATGAAATTGGGTTTGATTTGAAGTAAGCACAATCAGTTTAGGACGGCATAGTGGTGCAGTGTTAGCATTGCTACCTTACAGCACTGGGGCCCTGGTTTTAATTCCAGACCTTGGTTACTATCTGTGTGGAGTTTGTATGTTCTCCCTATGTTTTCATATATTTCCTTCAAGTGCTTTAGTTTAATCCCACAGTCCAATCACATACTGGTAGGTTAAATGGTTTCTGGGTAAGCTGGCCCTGGTGTGAGTGGGTGCGTGTCTGTGTCTATGTGTCTGTCCTGCAATGGACTGGTGTCCCATCTAGTGTGCTCCCATTGCTTGCCAGGTTAGGCTCTGGTTCCCCCGTGACCATGTAGTGGATAAATGTTGTTAGAAAATGGACGGATAAAAGGTGTAAAACTTTCACATTAGTAAGGTTATGGTGCTATTGTAGAGCAACAGACAGGCAGAACAGCAGACAAAGCAGCGTACCTGGACAGACAGCGATATTGCAGAACTTGGTCTGTTTCTCAGGGCCATCACATGGATTCCCTCCGTACTGTGGTGGCCTGCAGGTGCGTGTTCGGTCCCGGTATCCCCGTCCACATGTGGAGGAGCACAGGCTCCATGGAGACCACTCATCCCAGGCACCATGCACTGCAATCAAAGCAGCTAGGGTGTGATTTATAGAGGAGAAAGTAACACAGCGCACCCTGCACACGTCTCTTTTTGGCAAAATGTTCAGGGCCATTGTAAAGATTACAAAAACTGCAGTGCATTATGATTCTTAATTCTTATACTTGAGTGCTGATTTGTAAATCTAATAACTTTATCAAGTTTTTAAAATTGATTGTCATTGTAAATACATTTAAGCCATCGAATTAAGTGTTTGATCTAGATCTATACTAGATCAGTTCAGTTAGTTATACCCCAAAGATAGAGTGCTCTGAAAAACCCACACTGAAAAACCCACACTCAAGGCCAGTGCAAATCTGATCATCCTATCTTAGTGTTTGTTCTCACACAGACAAACAGGGCCAAATGTACTCAAGTGCTCAGTGTATTTTCACTTCTTCATACTTGTCAGAAACCAGTCTAATTCAAACCCCTTAAGATATAGCCTTTCCTAAGCCCCACATTTCATTCTAGATTTGACTTTGTGTTTGCTTTGAATTTAACCATGTGCTTCCTTTTACAAAACAATAAATCAGTAAGTTCCTGTTCTGCCTCAATTGCACAAGAATTGATTCTCTATAGCTATGATAATGTACATCTCAAGAGTATTTCTGAATCCAAATTCATTGTTCCATTGTACGTTTGGAGCCTTCAGTCAAAATAAAGCAACATCTGAGTTTTAGTGCACAATTTAAAATGAAAAAAAGATTACAATTAAAACAATTATGCAGTGTTAACAAATCATATTTATGTTTTGATCACTTGCACAAAATTGTGCACATTTATTTAATAAAGATACATACTTTTAAATAAAAAAACATAATCAAATTTGCTTCTTTATATCTTATTAATGTTGTAGAAAAGACATGTCAGAACAAGGCTAAATTGTATTGACAGAAACTCACACATACATATTTTGCAAGGTCTTTTCAGTCATTATTGGAAGCTGAGTAGGATTTGTCAAATATGGGCAAGAATTCCTTCCAGAGTGTCCAATATAGAATTGATAGAGAAGTTGATATGGAAGTGATAAAAGAAATTGGTGAGAACAAAATCCAGTGTCATTTTCTTACACACAAAAGGCTCAAACAAGTGGATGTTTGTCTGTCCTAGTAGGACATGCTCTAGGTCAGAGTTAATTGCCATGAAAAAGAGGAAGAGGAAGGGTTTTTGCTTTGTGCAAAGCTGGCAAAAATCTTGCACAGGTCACTCCTATTATCAGAAAAATGTAGGATATTTAGTTTCCTGCAGAATTACAGCTAATTAGTAAGATATTGATTCTATAGAGCAAAGGCCAGCAGTTCATAAACTTCAGCTGTTTTCTGAGAATTTTTAAACACATGACGATGGGAACCATGCACTGTTTACACAGTGAAAATTAACCACATGTTTTGTTTCACAATAACTTAAAAAGCACAGACAGGAGAAAACAAAATAGAAACTATCTAGGAATGCACAGTACAAGTCATTGCCCTGATTATTTGCCATCTGTATACTGTACTTTGACATTAATCTGAATTGAGTTTTTACCAACTGAGACTAATTGACAAACTCTGTAAGTCTGTGGTAACAGCAGTAAGTGTTGTAAAGTACATTGGAACATGAAAGAGGCAAGCCTGTGTTCCCATGACTGAGCTGATCACCACAGAAGTTTGAATTGAAATCCATGTCTTTTGCTGTTGATCTGATAGGAAATCTCTGAACACATAGCTGAAGGATCGTCTTGGCTATAAAGCCTTTCATACAGTACATGGGATAACACAATCAAAAGAACAGATGAGAGGCATCTCATTCGAGGCTGCCGAACATGAAAGGCTTGAAATGCTTCTGGCAAACAGCGTTGTCACTCATGTAATGCACTGAGCCTCAGAGACAGGAGGTGGAGGTAGGTCTGGAGATAGGAGCAGAAGGGTGTAGGGATTGGGCAGGGGACTGAATGTGCTGACCTACCTGGACAGACGGCGGAGTTGTTGCACTGCCTCTGCTCACGCAGGGGCCCGCTGCACTGTGTGCTGTAGGAAGACGACACGCAGAAACGTGTGCGACTCTGCCAGCCCTCACCACACGTGGTAGAGCACACGCTCCAGGGAGACCACTCCTCCGCCGCTGCCGTGTCTATCGTGGGGAAGGGCAGGGATAAGGGGAGGGGAAAGGGAGGAAGGGGAGAGCCAGGCATACACTGTTAGCATGCAGGGTTGTCCTAGACTAAACCTAGGAAACGAGACAGTCCCACACTACAGCCACATGAAACCCAGCCAAATGTACTACGTCTTCTTTAAAACTCCATACAAGAAACTTCAGAGGTCAATTACAATATGTGTTTTTTAAAGCACAGGAAGAAAAATGCTACAGAAGTAAGCTGAGCAATAATGGGGAAGTTTCACTTAAGGTTTCTGGACAGAAATCAGTAAAGCAGGTTAGTAAAATTGTTTGACAAATTATAATTTTCTTTTCACAAATCACAAATGAAAATGCAGCAGTTCCATTGCACCTCCCTGATGCTAAATAGAAAACTATTGACTGTGTTTCCCGTCTGTTATCTTGATAAACCAATTGTATCTTTAACAGTCAAATGGAAAGTTACTCGCTTTCGCTACTGTCACAGTAACAAAGACTTCTATCTGTGATCTCAGTTAAGAGGTGTTTAATCATTGAGGTGCAAAATTGACAATTAAACAAATGAAGAAAAAACATTTCCAACTGTAGAAAGATGTCATGGTTAAAAGCCTTTGGAAGGAATTACAGCAGCCAGGGAAAACCTCTTCAGACATAGGGAGAGCATGCAAACATCACACAGAGGGCTTCTGGCAACACAATCTAAATTATACTACTGACTTAATGCAGGTCTTCCTAATGCATAAACTCAACTTGTTGAAGAAAGATAGCAGACATCAGGTCTGGGCAGGTTTGGATCCAAAATTCAGTCAGCTGATACAAACTTACTTCACCCACTGATCCCTGGCAGAGTGAGGTTTTCCACCACTAGCTAGCATCAGCATTTATGTGGTTTGTCTCAGCAGTGCAAAACAGGTCTTTCACTTTATTTCACTTTATTTTAAAAGCCATAATCCTGGATTTTAAAGAGATCCCATCTTATTGCTTAAAGAATACATTCTTGTGGACATCTAATAGTCCTATAACTTCCAATATTCACTTATAATGTCTCCTGAAAATTAAAATAGTCTTCCCCTTAGGTATATTTTGTACTCGGGGTTCTTCACTGCTACCAAATTCTATCTCTGCAATATCATATTTGTGATATTCCTTATGATATCTGCATATAAATGAAGAAATTTTGCTCTGAAATGAACTTACATCCCATCCAGGATGTACTGCACTGTAGTTACAACTTTACACCTCTGCTAGTGTATGCTCTGTCTCACCAAAACTCTCTATAATATGAAGTGGCAAAGGATATTAGATGCATAAACATCATTCTATAAATAACATAATGATGTATTGGCCAACTTTTCTGAATAGGTGAAGGCAGTATATTGTCCATATAAGTCCAAAACTATATTTTCCAAATATCTGGTCAGGTTCCACTAAGACTTGCCAATGGAGTACCATGGGTGTCTAATTCAAAAGCTTATCCTCAGTGAACACACAGTTTGGGGCATCATCCAAGGTAACGTGCTAGTGTTTGTATAGAAAAGTGTGCCAAACAGTGTTCTCCCAAATTATATCCTCACACTCTGATAAACACTCTTGTCAAAAACATTTTTTAACAGAGAGCCCAAATCAACAAAGGCAAAGCAATTGAAAACCTAAATGTAATTTGTATTTGAGAGTCACACTAGTTATGCAGGCTGAGGTATTTCTTTTTTTTCTGAGACTGAGATTCAAACCAAAGCACCTGCACCCATGTGAAGGTATTTATGCATAACCAGATGCCCAGGCAGGGAAGCCATGTGTTTACACAATGAATTCACATCTATCATGCAAGCTCTATTTGTCTTCAGCCCACCCCACAATGGCATGATAACACTATTTCTGCTATTAAGAAAATTAGGGACATTCTGTCTCTTGAAAAAATAGCAGGGATGCTGAATCTCCAATTAGGATTGACCTTAGGGTGTGGCTATTATCTCACTATACCAATGGTGCCATTGGAAGCAGAAAATTAATGTCTACTTTTTTTGAAAACCCTGTTTTTAAAAGAAATCCAGTATAAAATGTCTCTTGTAAAGAAAACTCTGGGGCACCCAAGTCTATGACCATCAACATCATCATCATGAGGTTCAATGCCTCCCTGGGAGGGACAGACAGTCAACCCATTGCTTACCTGTCTGTGGGGAGAGGTTTCCATAGCGGGGCTGTTCATTGTCATCTCTCCTGCGGCTGTCGATGGAGCGCAGTGACTGGCTTCGGGAGGTATAGCGCACTTTACCTACAGCGGGATAAGATCCAGAGTTAGCAACCTCATGTTCTACTTGACTTTCAAATGCTGCGTTCCGACAGCTAAGAAACAGCTGTGTATCGCAATAGAATTGTCTCAGGGAAACTGCGCCAGACACCAAACAGTCATGTTGGTGGAATGAGGTTGCTTTGAGTAGCAATTTACAGCATTCTTGTGAATGAAGAAATCTGCTAAAACAACAATCCCATTGTTAAATCTTCAAGCGCTAGCTTTTACTCACATTATATTTCATTCTTATTGTTTATGTTCATGTAGACGTTTGTACTGTATGTCAGTTCACCATATGCTACCTTGTGTGCAAGCAGCGGTGAAGGAAGGTTGATTTACAAAGTAGCTACTTCCTGAGATGGTACCAAAGATAAATGAAAAGTGAGACATGCAGAGTGATTTGCATTGAGAGACAGGGACCGAGGCTGCCATTAGCTGGAGATGCACAGCATGTTCAGGGGCTACCAAACCTGAGATTTTTGCTTTAGGAAAGATGGTGCTGATACTGTGTATCAGGAGAAACTGTACAATGCAGAAAGGGATAATATTGTTTGGTAAGAATTTCGACAGCGTACATTTAGTCAGCAAGTGCTGAATTTCCACAGTAAGATAATCAGACTATGCAATTAACAAAAGATGTTTTCACAACAACCACACACCGAAATGATGACGATCTTTTGTCTTCATCTCAGAAAACTTAATGATATTCTAAATAAACAACAATAATAATCAAGCTTCAATCTGTTTTTTCAGGGTTATGTTGTGAAGTAAGATGATTTTGTATAGATAAAATACAGTTAGTAGTTCAGCCACATTGTTAAATTAACTACTATGCCCTAAAGAAGTCAAATTCACACTATGTGGAGGCCCTTAAAGCTGCAATGTGAAGTATTAATTTCACATTTGGTCTAGAAAGGGAAATGAAGACTCACATTATTCCTCCTTCAAGCTATGCTTTTCTCATTCTACATTTCAAAAACCATACGGTTAGAACAATATTTAAGTAAATCATCAGGTACATTAAAGTGGTATTGTTGGGAAAGGTTCTTTGTAGACACCATTGAGTAAATGGAGCATGCAATGATTATTTTTCACCCATATGTGCATTGTTAGAGCATAATAAAGAGATGTTGTTTCTGTGTAGAAGCTAGAAAAAATCCAGAATATCATGCTGGGTCTTTCTCTGCATGCACTCCATGGTTAACTTACCAATACAAGGCTGCTGGTTGCAGGGCCGGCCCTCTTCCAGCACACCTTCACACAGGAAGGCTTCCTCTGGGGGGGAGTGACAGGTGCGGCTGCGTGTCTGAATCCCTCCTCCGCACTCACTGGTACACTCCGCCCAGCGCCCCCAGCCACTCCAGCCTCCTGCACAACAGACAGAACCGGGGTTAGAAGGGCAAGGAATGACATCCTCCCTCACACAAACATGTATCCTCTCATAAAGTCTCCAGACAAATCCTTGCCTCGCTGAACCTTAGCATACCAACTCACAAATGTCCTCTTAGGGTTAGTGTTTGGCTCAGAGTTAGCATTATAGTTACTTCTGTGATGTTTTTTCCAGCCGACAAGCTGAAAATGTGATAAAAATGCATTAATGAGGAAGAAAATGTGTATCCCTCCTACACTGTTTAAATAAAACATGTCTCTTAAACTTTGAGCTTATGAGCTTCAAAAAATGACTCAGCTGTTGCTTATCATTTATACAGTAAAAAAGGAAAGAATGCTTGGTTAGGTGTAAGCCAAAGACATCCTGAAATCAGCATCTGTTGTTTCATTTTATTGTTATTTTGGAAGGAAAACTGGTAAGATAATAGACTGAACATGAGGAAGAAGTGATGAAGTTCCATCCATTTGGGAAAGAAACGGCATATAGGATTAACTAACAGACTAGAATATAAACACAATAATTATATAACATCAGACATGGTGTAATAAAACCCACATATTTGGAAGAATGATCTGGAAATGGAATGGAAATCAGATCCCAAATAATGTTTGAATGTGATCTTTTACTCTTCAGATCTTCACTCATGAATGTTTAATGTGAGTATAAAAGGACAATCTCAACCCAAAGGCACAGACAAATATGTGTTAATCTGCACGAGCAGAACATTAGGATGGCTTCTACCCAGGGACTTATGTTTTAATTACTGTAAAGCAATTACTAAGTGATACAAATCTTACCTGACAGCTGGACTATAAGACTGTAGTTTTGTTGTTGTTCATAAGAAAAATAATGATTTTCTCTAATCACCAACAGGACACTTAAGCCATTTTCATAAAACATTTACTACCATGATGAAAGCATAGTATCCATGATTCTTCCTAACAGTGAAGTACTTAAAGCATTACTTCAGTATGTTTCTATTAGGTAGTAAACAGTTTAAATATAACTGTGCTAGTTTGTAAGAATAGCAGTTTGCTTTTCCAAAACACACTAAAATTAGTGTGACAGAGAAACTTATATGAAAATGTATATTAGAGCTTAAAAATGCTGTGCGAAATCCTGTGGTTGTAAGGACATTAACTGCTCTTACTCTATTTTCTACAATAATTCTAGTTGGGTATGTGCAACATTTGAAAGACGAGGAACCATAAAAAGTCACTGGGGCCTGAGTAGGACTTACAGAGGACTGCTGAAAACCAGCGTGATTTGGGTTGTGATTCTGAGCCTGAACATTGAGTTGTAACAGTAACAGTTCAAAACACATGTACAAATTACCTTAGTGCTTCAGTAATGGAGCTAAAAAGACTACCCTACTCTTCACTGTCACAGGACAGTAGTGCTATAATGTTGCACCTCGTCTTTCAAATGTTGCACATTCCCAACTAGAATTGACACCTGAAGAAGGCTCCACGGCCGAAACGTTGTGTTCTCTTTCTTCTTTTTTTCAGCATGGAATAAACCTATTACTTGTTCCTTTGCAGCCTACGCATGCTGACGCAGCTACCCACCTGTGCTATAATGTTGTCCTATAATAATATAAAATAATAATATTATAGTCAGAAACACACAACATTCATAGAAATAGCCTCCTAACTCCCCCCAACTTTTCTCCCCATCTCCAGAACTGTCAGAATACTGACTGAGGTTTGGAGGATTTAATCCCTGGCCACAATATGTTTTGTTAGATTTTTCTCTCAGGGTTTTTTTTATTGACACCTTGATTCAGCTTAGATGTGTCTTCAATGGACTGATTGTTTTTGGTGCTTTCACTTCAAAAACTGTTGCAATTTTCATCCTACTACTTTTTTTGTGAGGATCTTCAAATAATTCACCTATTAGGGACAGGAAACAACTAAAGAGCCCTAACGAGGCAAATTATTACGTTGAGAGCTGAATGAAATGATTGCATGCTCATATGGAACAAAAATCAGAAAAAAACAAAGTCCAGATAATCAAAGCTAGAAAACATGCTTCAAAGCAATCCAGAAAATGTGAATGACAAGTAGATATTTCAGAACTGTGAGGCCCCTCTCTAGTGAACTACTGGGTACTGTCCAAGGTCCTGAAGTCCTGTACATCACACCATTTATACAATTAATCTTTTAAATCTTTTAAGAAGGAATCTTTAGGTAGCCAATAAATAACACTATTTATAGTATACATAATCTCATTATCTGTTTCCCCACATCACATGAGACCATTCCAAAGACTTTGACTTGACTCATTTAGTAACATAATTGTATGAGTCATGACATTTTCAATGATTAAATTTAATAAACCTTAATAAACATTTTTGAAAACACTCAAATGTGATTTATGTTGAATATTACAGCAAAACACAAAGGCCACAGCACAAGTTACAAAGAACTGAAATTGTTTTCAGATGTAATATGATTTTATTGTTCCATTTGGGATTTTATAAAAACATATTTAACAAGCACGAATAAACAGAATCAATATTAATTACTGTTTTAAAGTTCTATTTAGTGATAATTAGTAAATATTAATTGTGAAATTGCCTCCACTGAAGTCTTTGAGATATGGACCATAAAATAGTTGGATGTTCAACAGAAGATTAATCAATACAATTAATTATGAACCCTCAATACTTAGCAGACTCAGATTTTATGGCTTTTGTCATGAATTTTACCTAGAATTTAATATCTTTTAAATTGTATTTAAAAAAACCCAACTGCACCAGTAATCACTTACTGTATGTTAAAGGCAAAGCTTACTGTAGAAGACAAGATGAGCTCTTTTAGTCCATAGCTACTTTGAGCCCTAATCTTCTGGTCTTGACACAGTAGATCATGAAATCCTTTAACACTCAATAGAGATATTTATAAGACTAAAGTGTCTTACATTCAAATAATACATTATTAATTGATATCATTCTTAAAACAATTTAAGACATATTTTGAATTCGTACATGGAATGTCTGCTAAAACAAAAGGTTTTAGAAAGGTTAAGCTGGATAAATATATCCACACAAGGCACGAAAATCAAGTAAAGTAAGCCCAGTGGAAAATCAATTTACAGATAACATCCTTTCCCTTTTAAAAATGAAACGGGTGTATTAACTTCTTCCACTCAATGGTCATGGCCTGAATGAAAAAAAGAATAATGCAGTGTTTTCTTTTTCTCCCCCAAGGACATTTTACAATGTTTTCAATAATTCAGGATGCTTCTATTGTTCCAGTGTTCCGAAGACTATATTTCAAACTGACATAGCCTTAGCTCTCTGCCAGTTCCTCATCACAACCAGAAGAAACCTAGTTATTCATGTGTAGCCTGTGTTCTGTCAATTTTTACTACTACCCATTTATGACCCTTCTGACTGATTCCTTATGATTCTACTGCTTTAAATAAGAAAGCTACCCAAAGAGCAGTCAGTGATACAGAAAGCAAAGTTTTCCAGTAATTGAAGAAACAGGCTCATGAGGATGTTTCAGGCTCCAACCCCTGGCTCTGTCTTACTTTGTTTAATAAACACATTGTTCGTAAACATGTGCTTCTTCCTTTGTAGGAGACAAAACAAAAGTACCATTTTAAATATCACAATGTTTCACTGTCTCTCCTCTGTAGTGGTAAACAGTGTTCTTGTGATGTTAAAGATTCTGACAACCAGGTGCTGGAATTACTGAAGAGGGACCCAATTTGTGCTGGTGAGTGTACTTCTCAACCCCAGTTTGTGACCTTGCTGAAGTTTACTTGAGGAAAGTCACCTTGCTCCTCTCTAAAAGCATGCAGTAATGGGGAGCTGAATCTCTGGTGATGTATTGTATTTCAGGCAGCTCTGAAGCAATCGACAACCAGCAGAATGCTCCTACCCCCACCCGACCGTCATCTCGCCGCAATCGATTGGGTGTCCGTAACTGGACCCCGGGCAGACGACAGTATGTCTTTCATCACTCCTGGCTCCTTTTACTGCTCTATTAATACAGCTGAAGAAACAAGGCAGATTCAACGGTCATGGGCACTGAGTAACCAGAGAGACCGCAGGGTTTAATTAACAGCACATGAGATGGAAAGGCAAGGCGTTTGAAAAGTCCTGTCTCTTGTCTGCTTTAGATTACATTTCAACAGAGAACACAACCTCTGGCACTAATGGAGCATGGGGTGGCTTGAGTAATTAGTTTATTTAAAGATATATTTTTATGAGAAGCACCCTATGAATCCATTCTTGCTGCACTATGGACAAGGAGGAGATTCGATCAAGGGGAAAAAGGAGGGATGGTGTAGTCAGCACGCATGTCTTTCAAAAGTTTGTTTTCATTAAACTGCAGTGACAGAAAGTGAGTATGCTCAACAGAGTGTACTGAGATTGCAGATTAAATGCACCCTAACTGCAGTGAACGGTAGATGAGTCACAGTGGTTGCACTCAATCAGAAGGCACTGTATCACAGTGTTTTCCCAATGTCTGTGGGTCTGTTACACTTCACATTTCAACAATGAGGCCGATAGATCCAAGTATAATACTTAAAAAATAAATAGTTAAAAGACAAAAATGATGATTGACAGATACATTTTAAACAGAATCAACAATACCCTCCCTCATCATTGTGAGCCAACAAGAACTAATTAATATGTATTTTTATAATAGATAGATATAACTTCCATGCAAGATCAATTTTATTATTGCAGCTGTTTGTCTGATATTTCCCTTTTAATCTAATCTAATACAGGCTTCATATGTGAACCAGAAAGTCAACAGGAGGCTTTTTACAAGAAATACAATGTAGCACTAAAAATTGTACTCTAGGGTAGAAAAGCTTAGATGAAGTTTAGTGCCTTAACTTGTCCATTATTTACTCCTGCAGTATAAAATATAGTAATATATAGTCTCTTGATTAATGTAGCCTCAGTGATTACTCTTGCCCTCTGGGCTGTCTGCTGTTAAGAGGTGGGTATGAAGGCGAAACAGCATAGATAACAATATGACACAAGATGTCTGAGAGAAAACAATTATTCAGCCAATGTAGGCCTGCCATTATCTGGGAATTACAGCACCTTTGACCAGCACTCAATGTGTTTTGGATGATCTCACTGTGGGATTTGAGGAGGGAAACATTGGCCCGTCTGAATGTGCTTGTGGCAGTTAGTGACAGTGCTCTCTCTGATATTGATAAAGAGCAGTTGCAAGGACAGAGGTCAACAAACATACTAGGGTACAAACAAGGGAAGGGACTTCTGTCCCATGTGGTTAATTTCTCATTACTGAGCACGGAACTCCTTTCTCCCTTCATCTCATCTCACTCTGTACATTTTGTTATCTCCTCCCAAATAATAACTACTTAAAATCTTGTCGAGTCCCGTGAGTGGCCTTTGCTTTCTTCAATGATAATCCAGAAGTAGCAGTAACCAGAGGAGAGGCTCTTTACTTCACAGACATCACTGAAAGCATACAGTACAAACACCTGCAGAGGCCCTGGTGTCAACAGACTCTGACAAAACCCTGATACCTAAATCCAATTCTTCCTTTGGTGCTCAGCCAATTGTACAGCATATTGCCACTTGGGTTAGTGAGTCCTATCATCCTGGAGTGCCACAGAGCTCCACCTTTTCTCAGGCAAGCACCTTTACTGATTGAGCCACTTGGGATCCCCTCACAGCTTGCCCACATTCTGCTTCATCAATATCAGATTCATTTTGAGTGGAAAATGTAATTGTTGTTAAGAGCTTATTTTTTTATTTATTTTTTGCTGAGCTGATTAAAATATCATGAAATGTAATGAACTGCAACATCTCAGCACCTCAAAAAGCCAGCTGACTGCTGGGCAGATTCAGCAGGTAGCTGGTTGTCCTGCTAGATTCCCAGGTGCTAATTTGTTTACGCTTTCGACTGTGGCTCTTCTGCATGCCTCTTTGTCTCACTGTGCCACTCCTCTATGGGGCACAGCTGTTCTGTACCATAAACACACACAAACTCCTTTCTCTCTCTCCTACATTATTCAGCAGCCCTTTCCTTCCCCCAGCATTCATGTACTTGTCAATCCAAATGCTCTTGGCCTTAGAAAGACTTCCCTGGTCATTCTTACTAGGCATGCATGAGAGGATACCGATTACAGTGAGTTCTTAATTTTGCCTAGTCTTTGTGCAAGACTGAAATTCAGTTACAAATTCCTCCACTGTACTTCACTGTGATAGAGAGTAACTATACAGTATATCCAATGTCCATTCTGAATCAGTTTCTGAATCTTTTTCTTTGCATTGTTTTTTTTCCTGAAAGAACGTGCCAAGATAGTTATCCTTCATGGTTTACCATTCATTGACCAGAGATGATGGCTGCATTAAAGGGACAGCTGCACTGACCAAATTATCCCCAATGAATGCCCATAAGTTTCTGGCTGTGATTTCATGACTAAACAGCACTCTCCATAACATGTTAGTGCTGACACCCAGAGGACAGATGAAGTCAATTGAATGATTTTGAGCAGTATAAAAGATGGAAAAAATAACTGATTAATCCAGTGTCAGAAAAAATATTAAGCCATCTATAGTAGTTTTATGATATTTTACAGATGTGTTTGCTTATTAAAAACATTTTCATGATATCTTCTGTATTTTGTTAAAGAGCTCTAAAATTTTACTATGCTCAGAATTTCATGACTCACTGAAATGGATGAGTGAATATGGAATTCTGGCATGGTAAATAAAACACAACATATTCTATCTCACTTCAAAAATGCGAAAACGTTAATGGAGAGACAGAATATCAAGAAAATATATAAATGGCTCTAATAACAATAGAGGAAAGATTTGTAAAACTTTAGCAAAAACTGACCAGGAATATTTTAATACAATATTTGTGAAAAAAAGGAGTTTGCTAGTTTTCATTTTTGGCAGTCACATGTGTTTTAGTTAGAATTAGAAAGTTGAAATGGCATATAATCTAAAGCAGATGAGAATATCTTGGGAATTCTTCCAAACTGACAGAAGACTCCTGAGAATATTGAAAGTACCGTTCTTTGCAATTTGACTTGAGCACAAAGGATTGCTTCACATGTCTGAAGTCACTCCAGTTCTTCGAGGAGTTGTGTGCGGCTCAGCTGTGCATTTGCATTAGCCATTATCTTACTGAGTGAAAAAATCCTGTGCGCTTAAACCAACAGAGCTAATCCACTGCTTGCCTGACGACAGCTGGCAGTCAATATTTCATACTGAATAAATATTTTACCAGCCACACATCGACTATCTGGGCCTATTGATTGATTCCCACGAAAGAATAAGTATCGGAGCATTATTGTTTTAAAGCCACAAGTGTGAACAGTACTGTATTCACTGACTCTGTCCCTGCAGGGAGCACTGTATAGAAAAGGAAGTGGCAGTTAGGATACAGTGACTTAGTCTTATGGACTTTAGGATCTGCAACATTAGATGGCTGAAGAGATGAAAAGGTTATTGAACATAGATAGATCATACATCAGCATTTAAATTAAAATCACCACATTGAAAAACAACAGAAATTGCAACATAATGTCTCTACAATTCTACATTGAGAAAACAAATGATTTTTATGTTGCTTTATTAGTACAACCTAAGATTTTGATAGCTCAACAGTGCAGTTTATCAGTCTCAGCTACACATTAAATCAGAAATTGCACTGTTACATGAACAAATAAGTAGAGGGAAGGTAAATGTATACTTCATGTTGAATGGCTCGCCTTCAAGTAGAGACATTTTTTTTCCATGTGAGAGAAAACCAGCTCTTTACTTTCTTGCAAGAAGAATGTTTCATGCCTCCTGACAGGCTGTTAGGTGAATGTGTTCCTATAGTAACTACAATAGCTGTGTTTCTATTTCCAAGAAGGCTGTTTTCTTCCCACCAATACCTCACTGTCATGGCATCTGGCCGGAGCCTCCCACTGTGTACCGTGCTCTGTGAGGGCCCTTTGTGTTCCCCAGCCTGGGAGGAGAGACCCTCCAAACCCTCATTCCACCACCCCCCTCTGACAAACCCCACCTCCACCCCCAAGAGCCAAGATCATTCCCAGCAATGGATGCTGAGAGAGTAAGACACACTGCAGTTAGTGTGCTGAAGGTTCATTCGTGAGTGCTGTTTACAGACCTCCACATCACATGACAGATGCACTGATTTAACTCTTTCCCTATCAATCCCAAAAGATCAAACATACTGTACATGTATAAGGAATTAGAGGAAAAATAAATGTTACAGTTCAGAAAATGTTACATTTCTTTGTTGTTTTGAAAAATGGGTCTTTGCTTTCCCTAATAATAGACGATAAAGGTGAATAATAGATATGATTTTTTTCAATATGCTGTCTATTAATTATAGTTATTTCAGATGCTAAATGCTGATAATGTATGATTTAAATGAAGGCTACAGAGCCTTTTTTAAATATTGTAATATGTTATAGGGTGCTGTATTTATCTCTAAATGTAATGTGTTTTTTTACCTATTCAGTAACTAAATCAATTCACAGATATTTAAATAATTCAGGATAATTCAGGGTATGTTCTCAAAATGTTCAACAATTGCCCCTTTTTGTTAATGAAGCTTTGAAAAGCAAGGCTTTGTATAACCTAATTTTCAGGAATGTCATATTTTAAATTTACGTGAATAAAATGGGAACCCACATGCATGGGACCGTACATCATCTCTGGGTTGAATTAAATTAAACTATTTTGAACTTGAAATATATCCGTTTGAAATAGGCAGAGAAACAACATTAAGAATAATACATTGCATTTGAGATCAGAAAATACTGTATGTGCACCTGTTTTACTGTTAATAAAAGAAATACTGTACATTGTGAAATAGAGAAGGCACACAGAAAAAGTCAGGACTAGAAAGACTATGAACTAAATATCTATTCCTATTTGTTGTTGCCAGTTTTGTTTTTTATATTTTTAAGTGAATTTGCATTGGCGTACAATCTGTGTATATGTAAAAGTCACAGTCATGCAGCATTTTTGGAACAAGACTTGCATGAGTATAGAATGGAGTGAGTAACTGAGTTACAGCACATTTTGATATTCTCTTCATTAGTCTGTTTTATTTATAAGAATAACGGTGCAGAATAACATTGCTTGGCATTGGGAGGGAGGGTACTGAGGTACTCTCTAGATAATTTTACAATAAGGACATCCATTTGTTTGCTAAACGTTTTATCCAATACAGGGTCACGGGGAAGCCAAAGCCTTATCCTGACCACCAACAGGCACAAGGCATACCAGTCCATCGCAGGGCACACACAGACACAAACACACACACTATCTCCAGAGCCAATTTTCCCAGAAGCTCGTTAAGATACCAGTGTGCCTTTGGACTGTGGGAGAAAACCAGAGCACCTGGAGGAAACCAATGCAAATGAGGAAAAAACATACAAAATGCAAACAGAAAGCACTCTAGGAGTTGAACACATGGCCCCAGCACTGCAAGGCAGCAATGCTAACTATTGTGCACCATGCTGCCATACAATAAGGACATCTTCTACTATTTCTATTTCTTTCTTAAAGTAATGCTACTTTAAATATTTCCCTCACTTTAAAAGAAGTTAAAATCTTGCCTTCTGAAAACTTGTCTGAAAAAGTAGAGGAAGGGATGCTAGAAGTTCAGATAACTGGGCAGAATTAAAATGAGAGGCTGCTTCCACATGAAGTATTCTCACTTAGTCTTTATGCTATGCTTTTGAAATTAGGTAGAATTCCAAATGCAAAACGACACTGGCACATCCACTGAAACACAAGTCTCTATGACAACAGCTGCAAAGCTACCGTAAATCAAAGGTGAATTATGAACTACTTGAGAAAAAAAGAAAAAAAATGGAAGTTGAAATCTTTTTCCTTCGAGTCTTTATCGCTGAAATTAATGTATCTCCTACTCCGAGCAGTCTTTTATTATCGCTCATAAAGTAGGTATAATAAAACAGCTTAATTAAAACATGAATTTTTAATCAGCCTGACAGCACCTTGATAAAGCACGGGATTGGCTGGGTATTTCCAACAGGTCTACTGGCTGGAGACCACTCATTTCCCTTTGAAACGATCTCAATTATTTAATTGGACCAAAGAGTTTCACATCTCCAAGTTTACACTAGATGTTTCACTGCAGCAGTGACAGAGAGGGAGGTGGTGAGAAGAGGAACCTTCATTCTAATTAAAATCTACAGAAGAGAATAGATTAGGAGGGAGGGAGAACTCTGATGTATTTAAAGCTCTCACTCCAGGGCCCTGGAAAACAATTCAGCTTATTTTTCTTCTTCCACGTTACTGCTTTACACAGAAAAGAATGGTAATTTGGTTACTGGTAGCTTCATTTGAAGATTAGTACCATGCATTACTTTTTTCTACAGGCAACATGGCATTAATATATTTAAGAATATCTTTAGATTCCTTCTTAACTCTGCTTTATGAGCATGTAGTATATGATCCCTCATAGTAATATTCTTGTACAGATGTATGAAGAATTTGCCTTCTGGTGTCATTGATTGTGCTCAAAGAACCTGTTCCATGGAACATCATGTCCTGCACATCTAGTGGGAGTGTCACTGGGAGTGTCATATGTTATGGGTATATCTGTATAGGTTAACTGCAGAAATCTGCCAACTAACTCAACTTAACACTGATGGCCAATAATTCCCAATTACTTCTGTACCCATGGTATAAATACCAGCTTCCTGCTGGAGACCTTATGCATTAATACTTGTATGATGCAAAGCAAAGTGTATTTGTATTCTCTGCAGTTCTGGTGGGTATTTGGTCACAGTTTATAACACTGTTATTTGTTACATTCTTGAAAAGTGCAACAGGTAACAAAATGACAGATAATTAAGTTATTATTAGCAAGGATGTGCCCACCAGAGGATTATGTCTAGTGCTGGACTTTTTGGTAATCCAATAGACATCCATTTTTGGCACTTTGAATTAGCTGCAGTGTACCACTGAAACACATCTACTTTAAACTCTGAGCTGCAGCTTTTGCATTGCTTTTTC
This sequence comes from Lepisosteus platostomus, assembly GCF_059453375.1. Taxonomy (NCBI): domain Eukaryota; kingdom Metazoa; phylum Chordata; class Actinopteri; order Semionotiformes; family Lepisosteidae; genus Lepisosteus; species Lepisosteus platostomus. The sequence goes on along the minus strand of NC_142622.1, from coordinate 21,131,028 downwards.
CCCACACTAGGTTTGTCACTAATGCTTTAAGAACACTTTCCCATTGTGCTAAAGTGCATATACACAGATATTATGAGATACAGTTAATTACCTGTGATGCTACAACAACAAGTGAACAAAAGATAGTTAGGAGGGAAAGAGTTGGACATTGAATATTGTTGTGTAGGAAAACAGTGTGATCTGTATAGTAACCAATTATATTGTTAATATATTTGAGATAAATTATAAATATTGGTTTAGATTCTAGTACTGCATATGCACATTTATTTAATCTGTAGAATATGTTTAAAGATATATTAAAAGTATTATAGGTTTGTAAAATGCAGAATGCACTTACTGTACAATTTGAATTATGGTAGTTCCTTACTATTGTCTGCATGCTGTCAGACTTTAATTGTGCAGCATCGATATGAATGTTTTGAGAAGCATTACTGCTGAATAATGAGATTTAAGTATGTCAGCACTGAAACTATGCAGCAGATAAAGAATCAACAAATAGCAGGGAGTGACTGTATGTAAAGACGGGCCATTTTATGTAGCAAAATCTTCCATAACTTTTCATATTTTTACAATTGAAGCCATGCCCTTGAATTACGGGTGGATACAATGCAAATTGTGTTTTGTTTATATGTAGTTTTTCTTTTTCTTGAACATTGTTGAAATCAACCAGGACTGAATCAGCCAGACAGAATACACCCTGCACAGGACGCCAGTCCATAGGAGGGTACACACAGACACACACAAACACCAGGGCCATTTATTCCCAAAAGTCAATTAACCTTTCAATATGTCTTTGGACTGTGGAAGGAAAAGGAGCACCCAGAGGAAACCCATGAGAACAATGGGAGAACATGCAAATTCCATGCAAATAGCACCCTAGGTCTGCAATTGAACACATGGCTCCGGTGCTGTGATGTTCAATTCTAACCACTGCACCACCCCCACAGAATATCTAGTGTTCCTTTATAAATTGCAGTCTTGGGTACTTACTTTCTGTTCATTTCTTTAAAATTAAAGAGTCAACTAGGTTGTCTGCCCAATGACACAGAAACACCAAATGCAATAGGGACAAGCAAAATTCTCATCTTTGAATGCTACTGTGCTCCTTGCATTCAGGCAGTACATGGTAAGAAAGTCCTAGATGTATCAGAAAACCCTTTGTTTGGTCTCACAAGTGAATGTTTTGCCCTTTTCTGCCTTTTTAAAGACTATTGTAAGAAACAGTGCATATTAATCTCTCTTGGTGACCTTTTGTAAGTCACTTGACTATGTAACACTGCTTTATCATGGGCTTTGCTTTCAATCTCAGTGTCACTTCTCAGCTGCAGTGTTCTGTCAGAGCTGGTCCCTCCTGTCCAGATTGATTCCTCTGCCCTGCCCTGCCCTGTCCCTTGTTCCCCTATCTGTGTTCCAGACATACTGTACAGACAGGAGCCTGAATTTGTCTCAGTATTACAAAGATTCTATCCTCTAGTGAAGCAGAATATTTGGAAAAATGAATCAGTTCAGCTAAAATCATCATTGCTCATTCTTAGCAGTGGGACACTGACAAGTTAAAAGAAATAGCATTTGAACATTTACATGAATCTGAAGATAAACTTCTCTTGACATATGCATGGTTTTATTATCTGCTTGTTTAAGTGGATCTACAGCTGCAAACTTCAATGAAGTTCAGTGCTCCTACTCACATAATGGGTATTAGAAGTGACTGTGAGCTGCGCCTAGAGACAAAGTGTGTCTGAGACAGACAAAAATCCATAAATCTATAAATGTTTGGAACAGAAGATGAACAGAGAAAGCAACTTCTACTAAATAATCCTATAACACATTGCCTTCCCAAAAGCCATCTTTTACAGTATTTCAGCACCATCTAAATTTTCCTACTATTTTTTTTTAAGTGAGCACTGAGTGCAACATAGTACCTGTCCACTCCTGCTGTGATCTTTCTTCCCATTTTTTCAGTCACTGTAGAGTTTAAATTATTCCACATTGAATATCAGCTTATATTAAATTTAATAAATGTAAATGGCCTTTTACATGCATTAACTGATTATGTTATGCTTTGTGTAGACAGTTTCATTTTTATATCACTAAGCATACAAAATCACATCTGTCTTAAAATCAATCTGCTCATGTTTGATGAGGAGTTTTCCATTTTTCATGTCTCTGAATCTCTTCAAAATAAAGGGGGAAGTAATTTAAAATTCTACAGTGAAAGTCACTATACAAACTGACACTATGTAAAGTGACAGATAATCAGATATTTACAGATTTGATTCACAGGTGGTGAATTTCTTCATTAAGTGAAAAAGACGTTCCACATTCAGTGACCTTTACATCAAGAGTTGTCTACTGGATATCAGATTTACTTTAAAAAAAAGTTTTTTCTAGTAGATGATGATACAAGTTTCCAATATTTGCTGCTCCAAATATGCAGACAGATTTAAAATAACCAAGTTAAACAGCCATATGCAGGAACTGAAAGAAAGACCCAGACTGGATATAGAAAGAGGATTGAGGGATTTTATAGCAATTTTCACTGTGTTGATGGAATATCTCCATTTTCTTCATGGGCAATGCTAAATTAGAAACCATACTGGGTCACAGTGTGATGGAAAGCCCCTATTGTTGATGGAATTACATGTGATTTAAAAGCAGTTTTAGCAGCAATTGTTTTATGTTGCAGATAATAGGAATTTCTCTTTTCTCCCTGACAGAATCCTGTAGGCTGTGTTTATGTAGGAAACAAACTATACGTGAAACGTGGCTCGGATCCAGAGATAAAACAGGTTGTCACTGAAAATCAATGCTGAAACTAATATCTGAGATTCCATCAACCAAAATTCCCCAAATTACATCTGAAATTTCTGCTTTAGAGTTTCAGAAGGCAAATTAACCACCAGTCTTTTATATGACTCATTAAAATGATTTGATTCTTTGTGTCTGCAGCTTGGGGTTGTAGAAAGAAATCATCCCCTTCCTCTAGGCCTGTTAGTTACAAAAATAAATTGTGCCCAATCAATGCAAACAAAATTCTAGAACACGTGAAAGAGTAATTTATCGATAAAGCAAACAGAATTAAAATGTTGCACTATTAGTCTAAATTCTATCGTTTTCATTCACTGGGATTTGTGTACAGAGGGCTATCTGTATGAAACCATGATGAGAGTGCCTCATTCTCAGCTCATTAAACTATTATCAGCCTCAATCATTGACTATTTTATTGTATTTCTCAAATATTTATTTCTTCACTGTTTTTCTTCAATTTAAGATATTTCATTCAACACTATCCTTCATTATTATCACATTTTCTCATTACCTGCACTGAATGGGCAGAATTTTGGCCACAATGATTTTTCTACAGTAATGTTGCAAATTTATAGTTGCAGTGTGGCTAAAAGTAAAGAGGAATGACTGAGAAAAAGCAGGAGTGTGTCTGGTACTTGTAGGAACAGAGATGTACTGTACATCATAGGTTAGGGAGCAGCTTGCAAAAGCTTCTGTGGTTGCATACTGGAGTGTAGCTTCCCTATCTCAGCGGCCAAGCACTGGCTGAGCTGGACCATGGCTAGGGTAGCAGATACTTCATCTGGGGGTTAAATTACAAGAGAGAAGCTACAGGGCCATTGGGAATGATGATAAACCACTTCAACGGAAATGCAGACCAAGCGACACAGTAGCATGGCTATCAAATATCCCTGATGTGAAGCCCTGCTGATGGAGACATTTTGACTAAGAGAAAGTTTTGCAAGGTCACGTAATCAATAAAAATGAGCTGAAATTCAACACCTCATTTTCCTGCCTTATAGGTTTTTGTAGAAAGTGTTAGAAACCTAACTCCCCTGCTAGTCATTTAGCAAACCACTAAATCATCTTGCCTCAGACCAAAAAAATTAGACATCAGTCCCCTCCAGACCCTTAATTCTAACAAGGCTCATTTATAACAAGTAAAATGTCTTCCTTGCCATCCAGTAAATCATTATCCACTATCCCCTTTGCTTCCATGTTTGTCCACAGAACTTATCCAGATCTTAAATTGTGTTCATATCATTCAGCTTTTGGGGTAAATTGAAAAGGGTTGGGTTTTAAGAAATCTAAACATAACAAGGTATAAACATACTTTGCATAAAAGAAGTGTTTTCTTTTCCCTTATACTAAATGTTTTTAGTGTAACTAGAATACACAGGAAAAAAAGAAATTAGAGAAATAAAGGTTGTTGTTGTTTGACATAGACTCACCCATGATCTCTGCGTCTCTGGTCATCTCCTTCAGGCTCGTTATGCAGTTCTCCAGGAAGATTCCACCTCGGAAGCAGCCATCGGCTTTTCGTGGAGCAGGTTCCCAGCACTGGCAGGGGGTATGCATGATGCCACAGGGACGGGTGGGTGTGCTGGAGGTTAGGCAATCTTCTAGCCACTGGCACAACATCTGGCAAGCCGGCATGCTGGGGTTTCTGTTGCCTACAACCAAGTATTCAGCCTTGAACTCTCCGTCATCCTCCAGGCTCCCTGAGGTGCCCTCTCTTGGTGCCATCTTGCGCATCTGCAGGAACTGCTTCCCAGCCTGGAGGAAGGCCACGCGGGTGGAGGAGTCACAGACCTTCAGCACCTCATCAAAGCTCTCCATGCCCAGGTAGGTGCGGGTGGTCTCCAGGAAAGAGTCGAATTGGGAGGTCTTCAGTTGGCGTGGCACGCAGGCGTCAGTGGGCTTGGTGACCTTCATGAAGATAGTGTAGCGGCGAGGATCGGGATTCTGCAGGGTCCAGGAGCAGGGCAGCGACGGAAAGACTGAAGACGAAGAGAAGAAGCCGAAGAAACGCCCCTGGACCAGGGTGACGCAGGTGTCAGAGGCCGGGCCTGAAGGTGCAGCGGATGTGACGGTGAGGAGCAGCAGCGCCGGACGGGCCAACGCCAGCCACAGCGACAGGACAGCGGCTGCATTCATCCTTGGCCCGTTTCCGTAGAAACCAGAAGGCATTTTCATAAATGCCAAAGGCAAGAGGAGAGGTGAGGAATACACCACACCTTTTGAAGCTGTTTCCTCTTTCTTTTCTCTCTGCTTGATTTACCTTTTGTCCTTTTACTTTTGTTTGTCTGCTTCAGTACTGCAAAATGATCGTTTTTCTTGGAGATGGAAAAGAACCAGCAAGAAACCTTGTATCTTTTACTGGCGATGATACCTGTCCATGTCCTTGAAAAGGATTTCTTGGGTGATTAGATGTATCTGTGGGTTAAACAAAATAGCTTTTATGAAAAATTACATATTACACAAGATTTCTAAGGCCCTGTTGTAGATAACCTGTACCTGCAGCCACCCTGTTAAGTGAGATATGTTTTTAACACCATTTTTAATAATGAAAATGATTTAAAACATAAACTAAGGTACATAATATATAAAATAGACTACAAAAATTAAAACTTCAGTGTAGTAAAATAGTACAACAACACAAACTACAATGATGAAGAAAAAAAGTAATCCCTGGAAATATGAAGCAGATCACAAAACTAATATAATAATACAAAGCTAATACAATTGCTATTTGCTAAAAGAATATACAGTATTACATAATAATACTGATGCTTTTGAAATACTGAGAAGTTAAGATGGGCTTATTTTTTCTAATTTGTTCCATTAAATTTACTTTCACTTTTAGTTTAAAAAGTACTTTTTGGGGAGGTCCTGTGAACCTTAACACATACTGAGTTTTAGAACACTGTAATACAGCAAATACTTTTAAAAGTCCTTGTGCAGCTCATTCTTTTTTATTTTCCGTACGTTTTCTTTTACTTTATTTGTGAGTATTGATATTTCCTAACACAGTTCTGATGTAAAATCTGTTACACAGTTATGACCCCCTCTTTAATATTCAATAATTAATCAGGAGGTGACATTAAACAGCCTGTTTCACTGACTACAGCATATGATTTTTAGATCATGAGCAAAACTAGAAGAGGCACAATCTACATATCAGCAGAATAAAAAAATGCTCTTCATCAATTACCCTAATCTAAACATTCTATTTCAGAGCTGCTCATTTCTTTAATTTTCTTTTGACATGAAAGGAACTAGCACATAATCAATTTTCTAACATAGTACTGTACAGACCTGCTGCAGAGGGAGGAGTGTTCAATGTCAGAGAAAAAAAAAAGCATCCTAGCAGCAACATTCAGAAAGTGTGGATTGTATAAACAGAAACTGACATAGTACTGAGAAAATTCTATAAATTAGACTTTAGATCAAACTCAGCTCTGTAGTATAACAGTGTTGAGAATGGGTAATAGAGATGCATGTCTGGCATTGTTTGGAGACAAGAACAAGAGGTTTCCTTAACTGGGCACTTCTTACACTCCTAAGGTGATAGTAGTGATGATCTATACATCTATCCATTTTCTAACCGCTTTATCCAATACAGGGTTGCAAGGGATCAAGACAGGATACACCCTGTATGGGATACCAGCCCATCGTAGGGCACACACTCACAGCAGGACCAATTTTTCCAGAAGCCAATTAACCTACCAGTATGCCTTTGGACTGTGGGAGGAAACAGGAGCACCCATAGGAAACGCACAGGAACATGGGGAGAACAAACAACTTCCATGCAGATAGCACCCCAGGAATTGAACCCAGGACCCCAACGCTGTACAGCATGCTAACCTATCTAAATCTAATGACGACAAAAAATCTGAGATTTATTATAATAATCTCTAGGCCCACTGTGTGCCGATCTATTTGTCCTGCAGCAAACCTTAAATTTTGTCATTTAAAGGAGATCTGTTGTTTCACAAGATAGCATTTCAATGTGCTGCCCTTGTTTACCAACCTAACTTTCTAGCTCAGCTATATTTCTGATCCATATAAGAGACCAGTTTCATTGCAGGTAGGATTGTTGTGGGTGCCTTCATTATTTACATGCTCAGTTGCTAGAACTGCTAAAGCCTAGGTTATGTGAGGTTCATTAAACCTAAATAAAAGATTTCTATTTGTCTTTTTTTATTTCCTCTTTCCATGAGAGTCTTTGAATTTTGGTATAACTGAGCTGAAGTCACACAAGCCTGCTGCGAAATCAATGCAATTTGTTGTGAAACTGTCTTTGAAATGGAAAACTCTTTGTTCAATGCTCTGAATCATGTATTAAAGAACAATAACAGCTAGTTATTCTCTGAATCTAACATAGAAATGTGCTGTCCAGTATATACATGGTTACTCCTCTCCAGAGCTACATTGCCTTTACTTGTTCCAGCAAGGACTAGTAAGTCAGACAGGAGACTACTGTAGTCAGTCCTGGTTCAATTCCCATTTTCAGATAAAGTTTCAAAACTTTACAGTTTCAAATCTACTGCAGCTGACTACCTATTGATAAAATTGAGTTTTTATATTCTTTAAAGCAATTACTAAATGTTCAACATTTCAATCCACGGGAGCTGCATGCCTGGGAGTTTGAAAAAAAATCTCTCATTTGTCACATTAATAAAATAATTTAAAAGAATCCAACAATGCTCATGTGAAATGAAGAGCAGAACAATGCGGTGCAAAAGATTTCATTTCTACACACTGTATAATAATATAACCTTCCTTATTAATTGAAAATACCTTTGACAGTGCTTTCAGGTAAAATTGTGAATAATATTTATTTTCTTAAACAATTTCAGTTTTACTTTGGTAAAAGGCTGCTGTGAGAAATTAGCTCCCAATATGCTATAAGCGCTGCCCTTGATTCTTGATTCCTTATTTTTTTCACCTGGCAGCTGTGCATTGTGACAGGAGGGTAAGAGTGTGTCTCTCTTGTTAGAATAACCTTGGTGAGTCTAAACTCATGTTGCATGGATAATTGGAAACACACGTGATCAACAGTGCACTGTTGCTGGCTCCTTCATCAGAACCTGAATAAGGTGAGAAGCTGGCTTAGATATCTTATATACTCTGCCATCCCAGTCACTCTGGTGGAGGTATCTTTAGTATGGGAGCCATTACATAAAGCCTTATTTCACAAGATCTCTTGCACATGTGCAATAAACTATTTATTTCTCAATGTTATTGATTAAGTGCATCATTTTATAACTTATAACTGGAAGTCTCAATAAAAGAAACACTTGATATTTAATGCAACATGCTGAAAAGTGGAAGACTGAAAATATTTGTAAATACACCAGTTAGCTTCTTAAAATGTACACACCTCCCATTGCCCTGTCTGCTTTCTCCAACAATACAAAGTCAGCTTTTATATCCCATTAACTGTCTTATAGTTCATCCTTGTTCCTGAAATTTCAATGGATCAAATGCCCACTGGCCTCAGATTCATACCTTTTCCACTTTTCTTATGCTACCTGACCTGTATGTCGAAAATAACAAATATGCTTTACATACTATATAAGATGTGATCCACATCATCTGCTACTGAGCTACAGCACCTACCAGCCATTATGCATCTACAGTAGAGCAAGTTGAAAAGTGTGAAATTGCTTCACTGATTGAATGAAGGGTGAATTTCAGTAAGATCAAATAGTGGAACCCAGAGTTGAATCTAGTTAGGACACCAGGGTTAACAATTCTGACAGTTATTTAATGACAAAGCAGTCAGGATATTGGTTTAGCTTCTAATCTGAAGGAAGGCACCTCTTACAGAACAGTGTCCCTGGTTACCATACTTGGGCATTGTTTTTAAGAATTTCTGGTATAGAGTGAACAGTGTCATAGGTACCACCTGCCAGTCCACTTTCTTTATGTACAACAGCACACTGGGTTTCCTCAAAGGTCTCCCTTACCAGTACTGACCAGGACCAGTCTTGCTTGGCTTTCAAGGTCAGATAAGATCACATTACAGGGTGATAACACCATGTTAAACTATTTTATCTTTCTTTGCATGTTTTGTATCTTTGTATCTCATCTGCGAAAGACTGCATTAATGCTTGTCACATTGATATACAGTTGAAGCACCTGTTCTTCTAAATGCAATGAAAATTGGCTTTGACATATAACATTAGGTGTCCTGCTTTACAAGTCCCAGTGCAAAGTACATTGCAAAGTCAAGGATGACGTAATGACACAACATTTATATTTCATTGGCAGTGGACAAGATTACAAGATTAAAATTTAATTATGGGAGCAACTTAAAGTTGATTAAAAGATTAATGATACAGTAAAAATGTGATGTGATGATTATATATGCTTTAAAGGTAGTACAATTTAAATTACGACTAAAGCTTTTGTAAGTTATGCTGATTATTATTGTTATTGTTGTTGTTGTTGTTGTTGTCAGATGAAGACTATATTCTACCACCAAAAGGCTCAAATTTTTAATTGCTGAACCACTGTGCCATTGTTTTTATTTTGGATTCCAGGTGAAGATGCAGGAACAGACAGCACACAGTGAAGCACTGATACTCATTATGCCTCACTTTATACAAACCCTGGAATGAGACAGAAATATTACTTTTTATACTACTTTTTACTACTCACTGAAAACCAAGTCAAATACTTTGAATATTGGGTTGAAGTCATGGGTCTTTAGGAAATCATTGAATGAGGTGCTGCCTGACACATTTGGCAGATACATAGATAATGTATTAAATATTTTCGTTGTTTGTTAGATACACAAACAAGGGCATTGAGATAAGGATCGACACAAAAAGCAGCAGACCATTTAGGAGCAAGCATTGTGAAGCTGCCAAATGCCCCAGCAAGTCTGTGATGAGTCATTGCAAGCTGAAGAAGAGTTCAAGGTGCGCAGTATTCCCATAGCACTTGTCGAGAGAGAGCTTACACGGTGCGTTAACCCAGTGTCTGCAAGCACTCCACTTCCCACTAGTTTCCTACTAAAAGACACTTCCTCAAAAGGACAAGCTGATCAATGGGCCAATTCTTTTATTCAAAAGTCCTTGACCAAATGGGGGAATTTATGCTATGTGTTTCAAACTCCAGATACCTTGATGAGAAAAGATTGTCTGATGACACTGCAGTTAGTACTAGCCAGCTTTGAAGTTGTTTTCACAGGTAGGGCCTAATGCAGGAGGTAGGGAAGCGTAGGAAAGACAGAGAGGAGATAATAGCCCTTTTAAGTATTTAGGCCACAAATCTGAATTGTTATTGTTGCTGTCTATGGTCCTCACATTATCAATTAGCTGGAAGGTAAATTGCACATATTATGTCTTTGTTTCCTGATAGCGTAGGTAGAATGATTAATCTTAGGCACATGAGATCTCTCATATTAGGCAGGCTTAAGCTTCAGCAAGGGCTTTGCACCATACTGTATGGTTTGTACACCTCCAACGTACACATCCAAACTAGCTCCTTAACAAAAAGTGAAGCACTGATACTCAGTGCATGAGCAAAACAGGCCATGCAAGAGATTTTGGCAGGGGGGAAAAAACGAGTTGTTCAAAAAGAAATAATTAAATGCATTACCAAATTATAGAGTTGATACTACTCCATCCATCAATTTTCTAACTACTTTCTGGCAAGCAATGGGCACAAGGCAGGGTACACCCTGGAGTCCATCGTCAGTCCATCGAACGAGATACATAGACACACACATACCAGGACCAGTTTTCCCAGTAACCAATTAACCAACCAGTATGTATTTAGACTGTGGGAGAAAACCTTAACTCCATTAGGAAAATCATGCAAACATGGTGATAGAACTCTGGGAACTGAAGTCAGGGTCCCAGCTCTGAGAGACAGCAATGCTACACACAGAGCTTCCATCCTATGCCACTAAATGATATTGCTAATAATATTATTGTAACGCTGGGGGGTTCACATGGGTATGCGCCCTCGCCGCTGCCGCCTCAGGTCGGCCCCCCCACCGTTGCGGACTCGAACCCGGGCCTCTGGCGTCACTCAACAGGAACCCAGCCAGTTGAGCTAAAGAGAAAACTCCCGTCAGCCCCGCCAGCTGCGGTCCCTGCTATTCACAGGGAAGGGCGGTGACGTCACCGCACTGGTAAGCCAGCTCAAACAACCTGCAATGGTGGCCATATGCGTTACATTATTTTACATTTACAACAGATAAAGACTAACATTAGCTCTTCTGACTCCTTAGAATACATATAACAAACTGATTATTTTGTACTTCTGAAAAATAAACCAGTGGACATATGAAAACTTTGAGGAAGTTGAAACTGAGACCTTTTTAAAACCTCAGACCTTTTTTTTTACAAAGGTTTGTGGGAGTCTGGTAGAAGCTACAATATAGATGAGTGCAACAATAGCCATTTACTTGACTCAATAACTCTGTGTTGAATATCTGCTGGAAAAGTTTTGTTAAAACATTTTGTTGGGCCAATGAATAGTAGCTATTGTTTCTTTAAATGCAATTGGCTTTAACTTTACAACATTGTGCTATGACTGTATAACCCACAAAACTTGCCCTACCTCAGACCCCAAGTTGAGGCTCTGATAAGGAAATGGATGTAAAAAGAAGTGTCAGCACCCCCACAGAGCCACACTCTGTAAAGCACAGATGGGCTACGACACTTGGTTGCAGCACATCATCTTACATTATCATCACCGCAGGGCTGGACCAAGAGCCTCTTCAATCCATGACACAAAATCACCATTACTGTGCAACACAGGGCTGTACATTGGTTTAGTCCTCCACCCAACATCACCAAAACTTTCAACTTTTGACACTTACTTCTCTTCACCCTGAGGATTTGTGAGAACACAGGGCTTTAATTTTTTAAAACATTACTGTGCTTGTGATCAGGTCTAAGCTGTTTTCATCTCTTACAAAAGACAATAATACTGCTAATTGATTTTTAATATTTTTGCTATTACAGTAGGTCTTTAAAATTTATTATATTTTTGGCTTCCACTGTTAACGCGAACATTGTGGCTCTCATAAATAAAAGGTTGTTTTCCTTTTTTAACACATTACTTATGCACTGCAGTTTGTTGTAGGAGCCATGATTTTCCAGGCTTGCTCTGAAGACTCCTATATACCAGCACAGTTATGATAATAATTATCTGTCTTTGATGACAAATGTGCTTGTTGTTTTGAAAGTCAGTGGATGTTCTGAAGTTGGAAACCTCTTTCAATAAAGAATTGGAAAAACCCTCATTTCAAAATACAGATGAAAGCAATTTATCCTTTATCTTTACCCCAGAAAATCTAAGATAATGCAAACACAGAAAATTAAATGAAAGGACAGAAAGACATATTAGAGATGTGGGCATGGAAAAAACAACAATACAATACAATTTTTCACAGACTACAGACCATTCCACAGGTCATCAAAAATGATCATTTTAGTTTACGAGACTTTAAATTGAACATTATTCATAAGAATATCAAATGAAGTTGCACTGCTGAATGATGTAGGGGTTTAAATGAACTTGAGATCTTCTGAAACATCAAATACTCTTTAGCAAAACTAAAGGAATTCTATGCTATAAATCTATTAGTATACAATACATGCCTTTAACATTACGAAAAGACAGGCTTTGTGACTAGAATTTGAATAGAATAAACCATTTTAAATGGTTGCCATATACACATTTTTATAGTAAAAATACATAAACCTTATGATGTATTTTTCTAAAATTATGTTGCCAGCTACTTCTATTACTCTGTTGTCTGTTTAGCTCTCAAAGCTTCTGTCATGATTTTTGCCAGTGACTAAAATAAACTATGGGAGGTTTTTTTAAACATGTTTCAACCTTGTTCCTTCTGTGCAGGTTTTTTCTAGGAGTCTTCTAGTACTGTTCCACTGTGTAGTCCAGCTTCATAGTTCAAGGTACAGTGAAAGAGGAAGGGAGTTATCAGACCATGGAAGGAGCTATTTTTTCTGATTAGTAAACACAAACACCTAAGTTTCTAAGAAAATACAACACAATCAAGTGTTTATCTGGGTGTAGACTATAGTTAATTCCAATTTAAGATGTATTTGTTGAGGAACATAAATTAGTTAATTTATCTGAAGCACTATAACTGTGAAGGAGAAGAGGATGATTAAGAGTGTGCTGTTAATAATTAAAAATTATTGTCAAATTATACTGTACTTTTATAATGCGTTTTCTCATCATCATTTCTCTGTCAAGTGCTCATTTACAGAACAGTTTACATTAACCTTACTCATGTTATGCTCTGCTATGAGCTAACACTCCTCAGATCCCTTAACCTTTCTTTTTATTTGCGACTTGTTTACAGCTATCAAGGTGGTGGAGGCTAAAACAAATGTTTTGGTTGATTTCAAGGATTCAAGGGATTTAAGTAAGTGTAAACCCTGGCCAGTATGGCCAGGGGTTGGTCGGGGGAATCTAGGAATAGAGTACTCAGATATGAAATAGAAGAGCAGTGTGAACCTATGACTTTTCCTTCAGCAGGGCAGTAGAGCTGAGCCACCTCATGGGCAAAGCAGATGTCTTATCACCTCAACTGAACCTGCAGGGCACAAAGAGCCCACAGTGTAGCACACCCCCTGTCTGCTTCACACCAATCCCCCTGTAACCCTGCTGGGTCAAAGCACGCAAGGAAAGGTCAGATCTCATAGGCTTACTGCTGCTTTCCAGGATTTACAGCAGGAGACTGTTCACAACAACATAAATTACTCATTTGCTAGTACAGTAAATGGGATGCCACATGGACTCTTGAGATTTGTAGAATATGAACTATTATTGGTTGCCACTCATTGAAAACAAACTCTTGAGGATACCAATGGAATGCATGTAAAGAAGGTTCCTAATATTACATTTATCCTGACAATAGCAATTAATCAATGTTTGAAACAAATATTGCCATAACATTCAAGCCTTTTTATTGTAAATTAAAAACTGTAACGTGAAACTAAAAAAAATATAACTAAAGATATGCTCCTGATAATTCTGTTCATGGGAAAGAGCTGAACTTCATTTCAGAAATAGATTTAAGTCAATTTGAGAGGCTATTACTTCAGGGCATCAGGGTATTAAATCAGTTTGTTAAATATGAATTTCATTTAGGTGATTTCATTGTGAATGGAAATGGAATTCAATATGAGCTAACTTGTTTTTTCTATAATAGAAAAAAGCTACTAATTTTAACTCTGTGGCATACTTATGTAATTGTCTGATCACACTTACACGTTTTAAATGTTCTTGTATATATTTAACAGTATTTAAAACCACAGCCAGAAGAAAACAATGCCTGTTGGTAACAAAATATCAGAATTGCAATACCTTAGTTTAACCCAAAAATTACATCTTTAGTATTTAAGTTAAATGTCTTAGTGTTTCTGAGTCTGAATATATAATGCCCCATAATGAAGGGTACTATCTTCTAAGAAGATTACAAAAGCTGCTTTGAAAACACTTTGTAGGCTCTTACACAAGCTCCCTGACAATCAGATTAATTGAGTTGCTACTCTGAAGTTTATTCACTGTCCCTGGGGTGTCGCAACTCAAATATATTTAAGAAATTCATGTAAAAGTTATTATAATACATAAATGGTTAAATAAATAAAACTTTAATTTCTGAGAAAGACAAAACCTCTTGACAGTCTACAGTATATCTTTAACTGATCTGAAGAAACCTGAATTAGCTCAAGTATCAGTCAGATAATTTAAGCCCAGGACATAATCCTGAAGAAAATACTTGAACTGACCTTTAATATATAGAAAATGTAGCTTTTTACTGATTGCAATGCAGTACCAAATCCAACTCAAAGAAGGGGAATCATCCAAGAATGGCTGTGATAGACATTATTTGCATGGATTGTACAGTATGTAAAGCTCCTTGTATACTCATTATTAAATGACAATTTTGGATAAATGCCAGGGGTCTGTATCTCCTCTTCTCTTAGTTCTAGAGGAGATAGAAGGGAGAGGAAATTGAGCCAGGGTTCACATCTATCCCCATCTCTCAGCCAGACCTTCTGTGAGCATGACTCCAGGACCATCAGTCACCCAAGTTTAACGGACGTACAGTATTTATTTAAAATGCAGAGATCAATGATGTTGCACCTTTTTGCGATCTTGCCTGTAACTCATTTATCTTCCTCTCAGAAGACTCAAAACCTGAAAGGTACAGAATGTGACTTGCTTTTACTTAAGAAACTACTTTTATTAAATGGTTTTAAAAATAAGTTTTACATAATGGTAGTACTTAATTCAACTGCCTATTGGTAACTAATTACCAGAATAATCAGGCATCAGCAATTATTCTTTTCCATGGTCTGATGGAATAGTGTATACGTTTATTACATTAAAACAACTTCAAAAATAGTGTCTCCATGAAACTACATCGAGAGTATTTCAAGGTTGTCTAGTTATTGTGTTCTAGTCGCTGTGTACTAATATAACCTAGTTAATACCAAGGCACACCTAATCTTGAATATCAGTACCAGACAAAAAGCCTTTGAGGACAGTACAGTATTTCCAAGTATTATTAAGTTTTTTTGTTTCAATTTAAAAGGCCGCATGATGACACAGTAATGTCAAATTAATGTAGCTCTTTATTCAGTCCAGAAGCCCAGTCCTTCCTAAAAATGACAGAGTCTGACATTAGCTTTTGTGAGGAATTACAGTGACAGCTATGGTTTAATTCTATCATAAAACAGCACACTGCCGAGCTATGATGAAAGGCATAAAATTAACAATTCTATCGCCCATTTGTGCTTTTCTATCAATTTTGGTGGACTTTTCAGTGCAACGACTTCACCCTTTCACATAGTCCTCTACCTCTTCCGCCTACGACTGTGTGAGTCAAGCAGAAAAGAGAGTGAGTTTGCTGAGAAACCTTCAGCACGGGACTGGAGAGCAGGAGCGATTTCAGTGTCCCTACTACCCATTGGGGGCTGAATAGAATGAGGTGATGAGTGTGAGGGTGATGCTGTCCAAGCCAGCATCAGTGCGGACTCCAGCTTGCAGTTACTGGAGCACAACAAAGCTGATGAAGCAGTGCTGCTCCTGCTGATTAAGCTGACCTGAAAGATGCCATGGCCTATAAGATTTAAAATATACCAGGCATGCTGTCACTGCCTTGTGACTGCATTCTGTGTCCCTCAATGGCTATTTTCATTTACTAAACCAAGAGCTTAACAGTTCCAGAAAACAACTGCTAAATAAAATATTGGCTACTTTTCTTCTTCCACCACTTGCACGTTAGTTAACATAACTTACAGATTTATTTTATAGATTTAGATTGTCTCAGAGGTCAGGCTGCTCTACTGTTTCCAGATGCAAAGGCATTTTCTTTCTTTGATGATTTTTTCGCTTGGTTTGTCATTGATCTGTGAAGGCAGTGCTCAATACAGTCTGACCCTTTTCTGAGCCAGTGACAGAGCGGTATGTCCACTGAGAGAAAGGGAGCAGAGTCTAGAAGTATTGTGCCTGCACACTACTGCAACAGTCATGGTCTGTAAAGGATGCGTTAAAAAAAGAATCAATTAATGGCATTAACTCATCAGGTCTTTTGGCAGTGAATGCAGAAACAGAGGATCTTCTGTGAAGAATACAATGGCTACCAATGATGGCTAACAAAGAAACACAAAACTGTTACAACTCACAACAGATTAATTCTTTAGCAGAAAATGTTCTTCTTTCCAAGAGATTTTGTAGAAATGATGTACTTAGACTATTAAATGGGGGGGTGGGTGGAGTGTAGTCTTATAAAAGATTATAGATGGCTTTCAATCACAATCACACATAATTATCATTTACACTTTTGTACAATATAAATGCAACATAAAATTAGTTTCTGTTATTAAAGTAGTTATTAAATAGTGGTCTTATTTTGTCCCTGCCAGAAATGCATGCATAAAATAAATTTCTTAGACATACAAAAATATAATTTATCCTATTTAAGGTTAAATATTAATTTAATGTAATGAAATCTGTTGAGGGTGGCATTACAGGTTAATAGATGTCACTGTTATGTGAGCTGTGAGAAGGAAAACTGACCATTTGTCACAGCCACGTGAGAAATGTCCATAATTTAGCATGAAAAAATAGAATTCTGTTATTTTCATTTCAAACATTTAACTTTAATACTGATGCATGCCCAACACCCACATCAAATCTGTTGGAGTGGGGTGATGTATTATCTCTCTTGATTAGTGAACACAATCAATGCTAAGTTCATTAGACCTACAGAGAGAGAGGAGTGTGTGGGATTGTGTGACCCTATCATGTGAATCCAGTGCACACTGAAGCAGTTAGACTATAAATGACAGGGTGGGGGCTGTCATGTGCTGTTCTCTTGTTATGAACCTATCTGAGCATGAAATGCTTGCAGGCTGCAGGCACAAAACCCAGTGCCAGGCTACACTGTCTTTTTGAGCTCAGTGTCAGCCTCCCGCTATATGGACGCAATTTGTAGGAATTTCAAAATTAATCTCTGCAAAGAAATGTCTTTTCTCGGTTGTCCTGATATTTAAGGTTTGGACTATAAGAGCAGAATATGTGAAAATTTGCTTCTTGAGCTATATGAGGAAACCTATGTTTACTTCTGAAGGGCGTTAGGGTGGAGTCTCAAATGTGGCTTACAGTAAGTCACCATGCAACTGTCTGAAGAAGTGGCAACAAGGAACACCAGATAAATAGGATTATAACATCATGACATCCACAGATAATATATAGAGGTTATCTACAACAAAGAATGATTACTACATTCCCAGAAGGAAAAGACACACGCTTATTACAAGATTCTGGGGCACAGTTACAGGTTCCCAAATTCAAATCAGCTATCTTGTGCAAACAGTTAAGCCCTAAAGTGAGTTTATAAAGACTTTGCTGAGCTAGAATGAAGGAACCCATTGATAAAAGTCTGACCACAGAAGCAGATTCTCATTACCATACAGATGGGAAGAATTGTTGACATTTTGCCTTGACAAGTTAAATATGTGTGAGTTGCTTATTTACAAAGTCATCTATTGCACAATGATAGGCAAGGCCCAAGTTACTCCTTTTTTCTTCAAAAACATTTAAGAAACTCCTGCTCAAACCCTGCTACTGAATATTAACTTGTAGGTTAATTTTACGATAACAGCTTGAGTGGCATTTTAATCTTCTGCTCGTTTAATGATATTTGCCTCCAAGATATACTTCTTGGTATCAAAATGCCATAGATAAATTTACAGCACTGACTCATCAAACAAAGCTTATTTTGTCCAAAGCTTAAAAAATCCATATCTCCAATCAATCGTATGACTATGCATTACACACACCTAAAGGGTGGCTGCTGTTAAATGGCTAGAAAATGAATGTTGTATGGTCACAGAATCAGGCTTCCTTCACCACACTATTGAAACGGGAATCACACAGTAATGGTAATGAAGAGCTGAATACAAACACTGTAGACCTCTTATATCTAACCCTGTTAGTGGGAACAGCAAACTGTCTGTTCACTGGTCACCAAAGCAGTTCATTCTTCTTTGTGTTTGATGGGAATTGGCTCCTCACCCACACCATGAGCTAATTAAAAAAAGAGGATGTGGAATGTGATGCGCAAGACAAATGTAGCCATTAAATGCTCAGGCAAGCTATTTACCTGTCTCACATCTAACAATGAGCTCTTTAGTCTGACAATATGAGACCTCAAGGTGCAGCGGGTAGGAGAAAAGGTCATTTATACTAAGACTAAGATGGAGAGAGTGTGTGGGGATCATCAATATCCCATTGAATCTGAAGGTACTTGAAACACACCACACATAACCTTTTTAAAAAAAGGATATTTTAAAATAATTATATGGAAGTATGGAAAGTAAGCATTTTTTTGGATTTCCAAGATGAAAAGGATTAAGGGATCAGAACAGAAAAACGATGCAGAAACAAATGTCTCCCTCTTGGGTTTGTTTGCAGAGGGGATTCATCCAGGGTGACAAGAAATGTATGATGTCCGCGTCTCTCTGAAAATGTTATCAGCTATTATCAATTATCATTCAAGGCCATGAGCAGATCTGAGATGATGCTGGGTGGCTTTTAAACTTTACGGTGCTGTGCGAACCTGCACAGCCACAATGAAAGAGCGCATTGATGTAAACAAACCTTAACAATCAGAAAAATGGCAGAACAAGAAGAGAGAAGATGGCAGGGCTGCAACGCGTTAGGGGAGCTGTGCTAATGAGGTTACTGCTGTTTGGTATTTGCTTACAAACTGCACACAGCTTGAAATTTAACATCACTCTAATTACCACTAAACAAGTGGGGGTGCAAATCAGTTTATACTCTCTGTTCTGTTATGCATTTCAATAAACCTAAACTACTAGCTTGACCATGACCAAAGTAAGCTGCAAGCTATTAGACACTATTTTGAAGTTTTTCCCTGTGGCTGCTTGGACAGCAACAACATATTCCACAAGTTAGTCCTAATTAAAAGGGCACACCTCTGGTTCCACTTTTGTCACCCAGTACTGCTACACAACACCTCCTGAAGAAAATGGCAATTACTCTTCTGACCTCTAGAGGGCACTGCCTGCAGCTAGCATCTGTAACCTTTCATCTTCAGTAAAGTGACATGCCTTCTGTCTGTTCAACTGCTAAATCAGATAATTCGTGTATACAAATGTTCATGTAAATTCAGTGTGATTTTGTTTTTTATATATATTTTGAGTGATCCCCGAGAACCTCTTACTCATTTCTGTGTAACTACTCTACTACTAGAAACAACAGTAAAGAACTCATAAAAAACAAGAATCATGACAAAAACAAACAAATCTTTTCGCTCAGAAGCGGTGAGTCAACTCTTCATAGTTGCAAATTACTTTCTTTACAGATTTGTTTTTATTCATTACAAGTAATAAAACTACATTTGTTTTGTGGTGCGAAATATCCTGTTTGCTGTTTCTTCAAAACCCTCAGTGTATCCATCCATCCATCCTGCTGAACAGTACCTAGTGCACCACTGGAATCGCCATTAAAATGTCTTGCTGAAGCAATACTCTTTCTTATATTCTCTTTTATTCCCCTTTCTTCCTTCATATACTCTATTGCATCATATTCTATGTTGCAGTACACGAAGAACTATAATTTTCGTAGCACTGCCTATAACCTATTATGTTTGCTATATATAAATCCACAAAACGTTAGCATGTGAATTTTCTTCAGCATTAGACAGGAAGTATTATTGTTGACCCATTTATGCTTCAGAGCTTTTGAATAAGCAGCTGAAGGTAAAAATGGGATGTGTCCCCCATTACCTTTGGAGTACTTTAAATGTTAGCAATTGTTTTTCCTCTTCTGCTGTGTCTGATTATACTGTAAAGTACTCATATTTTAAGTAGATGAAAGGACCACTATTACTCCATTTCAGCTGTGTTTGGGAAGACAGGAAGCTTGGTGACATCACTGTCATTATCTCTCTCTCTCTTTCTGCCTCTCAGAAGTACTCTCAGCAGCAGGGCTGATCAGTACTAAGAGCTCATCTGGAAGCTGAAAACAGGGAAAGAGTGGCTAATCCCAAAGAAATGTGATGAAAATGATAAGTCTCAATCAACAAAAGTCATAGACCTCAGCTCCACACTGCTATCAATGATGTTCACACATGTGGAGCGGTAATATTGGTGGAGGATGAGATGACATCCCACTTTGAGTCAAAGCGAGTGCCAGTAATTCACCTTGAGGAAGAAGAAAAAGGACACTAACCACCACTGGAGCTGCGATCCAAATGCTCCTGGATTCAGTTGGAGCATTTCATTAAAATAACATTTTTAGCATTGGCACTGGTGGGGCTGTTGTGTGTGTGGTGCAAGAGTACTGAATAGTGGCACTGTAGTGTGACTACTGGGCTTTTCTGAAATACTGTCCAACAGGCTATGGGGTCCTTTAAATGGCCATGTCTCTCTGTTTTCTACCTTTTGTTTTCAGAATCAACACTTTTATCTAAACAATTCATGGGCTCCCACTAATGTTTTAGATATATAAAATAATATTGATGGTCAAGGCCTCAATACTGGACTCAACAACCAAGCTAGAAAATCCAGGCATGTCCACTAAACAAAGCAAACAGCTGCTTGTGCATTCCTAAAGCAGTAAATACTATAATAATAATAATTAATAATAATTGCTTACACTTATATAGCGCTTTTTCTGGACACTTCACTCAAAGCGCTTTACAGGTAATGGGGACTCCCCTCCACCACCACCAATGTGTAGCATCCACCTGGATGATGCGACGGCAGCCATAGTGCGCCAGAACGCTCACCACACATCAGCTATCAGTGGGGAGGAGAGCAGAGTAATGAAGC
The DNA here is from genome assembly GCF_059453375.1 of Lepisosteus platostomus. NCBI lineage: Eukaryota > Metazoa > Chordata > Actinopteri > Semionotiformes > Lepisosteidae > Lepisosteus > Lepisosteus platostomus. Next base: position 21,109,870 of record NC_142622.1, on the reverse strand, counting down.
CAATTCACAGAGGGGGATTGTTAGGAGGCCATGATTGATAACAGCCGATGGGGAAATTTGGCCAGGATGCCGGGGTTACACCCCTACTCTTTTCGATAAACACCCTGGGATTTTTAATGACCACAGAGAGTCAGGACCTCGGTTTTACGTCTCATCCGAAGGACGGCGCCTGTTTACAGTATAGTGTCCCCATCACTATACTGTATATTTGTACACATATATTTATGTGTACAAATACTGTACACATAAACTAAAAAGGTCTGACTATCAATTGCAAAGCTTTTTTTTCACGTGCGTTTTCAACAAGCTGGCAACAGTAGATTAGAGCCATAGTTGTTATGGAAACTAATTCTAAAAAGGACTTTAGAATTCAGGGACAAAATAACTAAAAAAAGGAAATAAACATTACCATCATGATGTATTTACTGAATTATACAACAGCGTATACAGTATGTTTTAGTTTTGGCTACATCAATAATATCCATAAGAGGATATCAAAAAGCTTTACGCCATAAAAATAAGGTTCTAATTGTTTTAGAGCATTTATTTTGCAGTGAATTGGGTGCAGGCATTGGGCACACATCATTCACTGAAACAGAATAGACACATATTAAATTCAATAGGCATACATATTTTAAAAAATAAAGTTTCATAGATTTACCTAAAAAAACTAAATCAAGAAGGAATTTCTACTTAAAATAAAAACAACATTTAATAGTTAATTTGCATGTCCCATGGTTTCAGCTCTGCAGCAAATACACTGAAAACAAATTGCCTTCAAGCAAACTCAGAGTTGGAAAAGCATCAGCCAGCATGACTAACAGAAGAGCAGAGCTGTACACAGGGTTCAAACACAGCTGCATTCACAGTTAACTCTTTGCTTACTCTAGCTACCTCATTGGATCTATAAATCAGTGAAAAATTCTCCAGCAGTCACCCTGGGCCTCTGAGGACTGAGCAGACACCTTACCTCAGATGTTCTGTGGAATAAATGTTCTGTCCTTGAAAACTAGATACAGGTGATTTCATTATTATTAATCATATTAGATTCTGAATGAACAAGCTGAGATAAGGAAGCAGATGTCACTCCCAGTACTGTGCTACATGTGCTCTGGGGTGGCCACTGATGGGTGACAGGTACGACACAGTGCTTCCAAATTCCTGCTGCAGTTTATAAAATAGATCTAATCTTCCAAGTCAATGCCCAGAGGACAAAGAGTTGGCATTAAGCCACAAAGGGAAACTGGACACTGTCGCTGAAAGGTGGTTAAATTAATAGTATATGTACTGTACTATCTTTAACAGAAAGGAGGGAAAGGGAAGGCTACCATGTAAATCTCCATTATTGTTGTGCTCTGCTGCTGAATAAGGTACTTATAAAAGTTACAGGCTCCATTTCTCATTTCCTTAAAAACGTTTATAAAAAATGTTCCAGGAAAAGGAAACAAGCAACCAAGATCTACAGCATGAACTGTGATGCTGTGAAATAAGCTCATAAAACCTATAGGTAATTTAAAAAGGAAAGCAGATGTTCCCTTAGGCATTATTTCATGCATATAATTGAAAACAGGAAATGGAGAAGATCAAATCCAGAGCTCCAAGACTGCAAAAGTGGCCGCTGACTCCGCAGAATCTGGCTATTGAAAATGTACTAGACCATATAAACAATCATGCTGACATCATGTATTCAACTTCTTATTTTTACAATAAGGTTTAATGTATAGTTTTATTGGGGAATTTAGTAGCAGGTACACCACGCACAAAGGAACACAAACTCATTACAGGTTTGTCCCAGCAAAGTTTTTGAAAATGTAGGTGATCATACATTTGAAGGTAAAACAACGGGGATTAAAAAAAATATATTAATGAAAACAGATGTTAAAATAGAAACCTCAAATTACCAACTTCTCTCTACTGTTTGTAGAGTCTCTCGTTTTTCTTTCAGGCTCATCAACACATTAAATGGGTCATAATGGCTCCTGTGCACAATTGCCCACTTTAACCAGAGCAAATCATGCCATCAGACCATCAGATTCTCTGGAATGTTAAAAGGTTCTACCTGGATGTACATTTACGTCTTTCACTGTAAATGCAGTATAAGGTCACAGCCATGAACAGAAAAGAAGGAACTAACTTGTGGCAGCTATACTTTCAATTTTCATTGGCTTGGGGATTTTAGATACATGAGTGTGTCTCATTACTCTCTTCATGTCATCTCTCCTCTCTACCTGCTATCAAACTTTAAACCCTATCAAACCCAGGGGTCATGAAGTTCACCTCCACCATCCCTTGTCTCAGATCAGAAACATCTGCAAAACCCCTACAAATTCCTTGTAAAACTGAAAATGTAAATTCTCTTTTCAAAGAAAAGGAAAGGCAAATGTGTTACAGTACATAAAATATCCTGTATTCTAAAAGAGGTACAGAGGATGTACTGTAGCTAGCTGGAGAAAATGAAAGGGAGCAATGATAATGCTAAAGAAACAAAAAAAAACACCAAAAATGGAATTGGGGAGAATATTGTCAGGAACAGAAAGTACCCCAATGCGACTTTAAAAGCAAATTAGTTTATAATTAAAACGGATTGAGAGGGAAAGAAATTTCTAGACCTTGCAGCTTGTGTGTGCTCGTAGGGAGCTTCATCAAGAATTTAATTATCAAAAATAAGGAAGGAGCAACATATTCTCAGACACTGCAAATTTTCGTATGTGTGGAACTCTAGGAATGAAATCCCTGTCGGGGAGTGTGGAAACCAATTTAATATGAGGGTTAGACAGGACGTCTCCTGAGCCATGTAAGAACTGGGAAAATCAAGTTAAGGAAGCATGGGTTTTATTAACCTGCTAAACTGTCAAAACAACACAAAGAAACAAGATGAAAACTCCCTTTTGTATGTACATGGTTTACTGACAGATAATTAAAGGTGTGACTATTGAAGGCAGGAGATTTCAGAAAACTCCCTGACTACAGACAGTCAGTAATGAACCTCATACATTTACACAGACAGGAGTTGGTCCTAGAGATAACAATCTATCCCACCAGAAATTCTGACATCCAGCAAATTCTTTGCCATGAGGTTTTCTTAGTGAAACCTAGGAATACCTGATCTTTAAAAAAAAGCACTAAATTCAATTTGGCAAGTACATCATACTGTAAGTCACTTTTGCATCAATGTAAATCCACGAACAAAAGACTACACAATACAGTACAGTATATGCTTATGGTCTGTGATGTACTTTATAGGCATTACTCAGTATATAATCATTATCTATATTATTACAATCTTTAGCCAAGTGATTATTACATAAAGATCCACATAAAGCTTTCCTTAGAACAATAAATTGTTGATGCATTTCTGAAACATGCTGACACAAATGATTTTTTTAATCATTTAAACCTTGTGTACAACATAAAACCTTCCTTTTCTTTTGCTGTCATTTTGAATATTGCTGTGCAACCAACTTTAAGAAATTTGAGTTTTTTTCTTTACATTTACAGTCCTTTCTTATTACAAAATGCAAAAGAAATGAACAAGGATAAAATCTATGAAGAATCACAATGGCTTTTGTAAACCAGACTGCCTCAGTTTCAATATGACTAAATAAAACACAGTAACCACCATCAAGCAGAAAAACAAGTAACGCTCAAAACAGCTGAGCATCCAAAAGCATCCCACATCACTCTGACCTGCAGCAGCAGAAGAACCATTCACAGTAGAACTCCACAGCTTCTTCATTATTGATGATAGTTAAATGCTGCAGTTTTCCTTTTTCACAAGGGAACAAGAGCTAGGCAGGAAGGCAGAGCCAATGCTGTTTGTGCCTGTTGAAGCCCACTCCCAATTCTATCACATCATCCATAACGTTGTTCAGTCTGCTGCACTACACTGCCTAACCCCCATGGGCCCACAATCACATCTTCACACTCCCACCACAGCACAGAGCACTTACAAAGTCAGGCCACAAGGCAGATGCTGTCTGTGACCTGCTGCCTCCTCTGAGCTGTCTCCACACTGTTCCTCTTTGGCTAGACATGCTGAAGTCTGATAACAGAGACCCTGACCATAGATGCATTTATGAGGAGGCAACAGCTAAATATCAGAAAACAGGTGTGGATTTGCATATTTCATCATCATCCCATCTTGGGTTAGTAAATTGTTACTGAAGTTTTTTTTAATCAAAAATTCAAACAGAGGTGAAAGCCACTGAGACTCATAATAACAGAAAACAAATATGTAAACCTGAAAGAACATTCCAAGGATGATCTCACACCCTTATATGGCGTCTCTAATCTTTCACATTATTTCCATGGATGTGGGGGCATACTATAAGAGCTCATACTTTAACTTTCATCTGCTTATGGCATTGAATAAATGTACAATGACCTGTCTGAAAAATCAAGAGTAGTTACAGATCTTATGGACAGAAGCTTACAGAAGTTACAGACGCTTTTTCACTATAAGAGGGAAATAACAGGAATGGCCATTATACTGTATAGAGATATTTTGTTCTAAAAGATTAAATAAGCTGAAAGTAAAGGAAAGCAATGAAGATTTCAGCATGTGAGTTGCTACAGTATATCGTTAATGTATTGCTGTGTGTGCTTTATGAAACACTGACAACCTCTTCCTTCACTTTTTAAATAAGTAAATTTCATTTTCTGGTATTGGTGGGAGAATGACAAAAACACTTTAATGAATCTAACTTCATTAATGTTGTTCATCATCCAGAAAAGATCAGTGCTCAGCACAAGCCCTGCTATAGGACCTAACTATTCCATAGCTATATCATTCAGCCAGACAACCTGGAGCCACAGGACATCTTAGAAAAAAAATGTGTTTCCTAATAAAGTTATTTTTTATTGGTGCTTGTCTCTAATGAACAGCAAAGGTTATTATTATAGGACTGTCTGCAGTTTGCAATTGACATCACCATACATTTATCTTCCTAATAGCTGAAAAATTAATATCTTTAGCACAAGTAATGTTGAACATTAACAAAAAGCAGACTGTTTTATGATAGAAGAAATTCTGGTTCCTAGTAAAAGCTGAATCACTTACAAGAAATATAGGACATAAATGATTACTTCACTGGTACAGTATATGTTATTAAAAATCATATCTGCAGTGTGCACAATCACTTAGAATTAAAATATAGTATATACTGTATGTTGATTGTGACCCAAGGTGATATAGCAGGAAATTTTGTTTGCAAGTTGAAATGAAAGAGAACTGTAACAAATACAAAAGAACATAAACATTGAAATCAACCATGTAAGATGTCAAAATGCCTAAGCTGTAGCACAGAATAAGTCAGGCTCACGAAGGGTAGGGTAGTATTACTTGACTCTCCTGGGTCCCAAGTGCCTGCAGACATTCAAAGCTGCCTGTAAGGGACATGCTTCTCCTGCAATTGGTACTGTATTTTGCCTATTTCATGTTAAAGTGGCTATAAAGTTGGTGAATCTGAGAAGCTTTTTTCATTCTTCCTAATCCACTCTAGGGTTACATGGTTCATAAATTTTAGCTGATAAGTAAAAACACTCAATTGGCTGTTCGGAATTGTGTGGGTATAACAAATTGTATACCTCCAAGAAAGGTCAAAATAAGGAAGAGGCAAAGCCCCCTAAGTGTAGCCTGGAGCTCGGTGCAGTAAAGTCTGTACAGTCCTAGGCAGTGATGTGCTGTGGAACTGGTGAAACTGCCATTAAGTAAGGAAATAAAAGACTGCTGTGACAGAGAAAAACAGTGCAGTTTGACCTTCATACAAGGGTACATTCTTATTTTCAAAAATTCTTATTTTTGTATTATCTTTAGTTTTAATGTAATCTGGTACAGTTCCATTAGAGACAAGGCATGAAATAGCACTTAATAAAATTTGATTGAGTGATTCACATTCTGCTGGTAGCAACAAGTAGGTAGTGATTGGAAGTACAGGCACACAAAAAAAAAAACAGATTAAAGCTTTCAAAACCAATGACAGACATTCTAAAGTGCACAATCGCCTTGAGAAGGTTAATTTTTCATATCTAATTTATATGTCTTGTGTTATTTTTTTGAATTTGCTGTCTCTGCTCAGCATTACCTTGCTGAGTACAAAGCTTGACTTTATTGACAGTTTGTTCACTGTTTTTGAGTTACCACTGTTGAGAGTTTACAACTCAGTTGAGAGGAAACAACTTACAGTAGGTATGTAGCAGAAATATCATTTTGAAGTTTTGGAATGTTTCCTTATATCACATTTGTCTTCAGAGTGCTAAGAACAATATAGAAATAGCAAGATCAATGATATTCTCCTTACTATAACAGATTTTGATTTAGTTTTGTGAAAGTATTGGACTGTCAGCTCTGGACTGTTGCATAAAAACAGAAAGCAAACACTGCTGAAACTGAACTATGGTCAGAGAATATACAGTAATATGTTCCATCATTGCAGAGAGTTTCTTATTGACATTACAATGGTTTGTATGTCACATATAGAAAACAGGGCTTTATAGTGGCATTCTATATCATCAAACATATCCCAAAGACACTTTAGCACAGAAGATTTCTAAAGTCAAAGTGATACAGCACTTACACAAATTATTGTTTGCTGTTTGCAGAATTTTAGATATTGCTCCTCCTCTATGAAGCACTAAAGCACAAAATAATAGCAATTTTGAACAGTTTCATGATAAAGGATAATGAAGAACATACTCTTTTATTCAGGCATGTTCAACAGATAGTGTCCATGCCAATGGAGTAAGAAATAACAAACCAGACTTCCTACACAGTGCGAGTGTTGGCAGACAAAGATAGCAGCATGACTACTACTGCAGCAGAATGCTCTCACTGTCTTCTGCCCATCTAGCTACAGGACTGACTTCAAAGCTAGCTTAGAATACAAAAAGCAACATCAATTCTAAGATTTGCCCCAATCAATTAATGGTTGTTATAACAACATCTATGAATGAATGATGAACAAAGAGAAGTAAATTATCCTTTGTGTCAATATCTGGAGAGATTCAAACTGATTAATGTGGACTCATGAAAAGAGGAGTGTTTATCTAGTTTTATTTTGTACATGTAAGTCATCGGCCCAGAATGGAAATGCATTCAAAAGAATCCCACAAAATGAATGTAGCTGTAAGAATCCATAGAAAAAAGCAAGTGGGCTTGATCTGCTAAGCTGCAGAAAAGTACTGGCAAATAAGGATGGAAATATCCAGAAACAAAAGAGAACAAGTGCATTGAACGACACATTTAAAGCTGCTATGCGCCAAACAACTTTGAGATCCTTTATCTAGCCTATGTTTTAAAGCTTCACTCTCACGCAGAAGCCTACAGGTGGAGTTTGTTATTACTTTATTACTTCTTATACTGTATCCTCTTGTCACCATTAGGTCACTGTGCAGCAGCTAACCATTGAAAGGAGTAATACGCTGAAGGTTTCAGTTCTCTGGGTTGGTTATCTACAATGTAGCAACCGAAAAAAAAACATTGTTCCGTTTTGTTCGGCGTCCTAAAAAAGGTAGCTGGAACACGGTAGTCACCTACTGTACATTATACAGCAGTACACACAGAAAAGATAACAGAACACGTTAACGCTCTTTGCCCGCCCGTGCAGCGAGCAGATAACAATAGTCTAAGAACCACTTCTTAGTGAACGGATTGCGCCCTATTGTTCACATGAACTTCGTTATTACTTGATCCAAAAAAATAAAATACATTTTATAATTCTCACATTTACATGAAAAGCATAGCATCACGTAGATTGACTGATTAGGTACTATTGTTTTGCATTGTTTACCAGAAACGTGTGTATGAAGCAGTTTGAAACAGTGAAGGTACTGTAATATACTAGCCGTATACAACTTGTTGAATATCATCTTTTTCTCTGCGTGTTTTCAGGTGCCCAGTCTCCCCTCCCTCCTTTCTTCGTTTTTTTTTTAATGCGAAATAGACGCCAGAGGAATGAATGCGTTCTACACAGAAAAAAAAGCACCGAGTTGGTTGGTTTCTCCGTGTTTCTGTTGTAAGCAGTGCGCACAGAGACATCTCATGCGACGCTCTCTTCCGTTCCAGCCCCTTTTTGCCATGAAGGGAGTTGTACGTTTGCAGACTCCCCCCTACAGTAAGAAAGGGGAAGCTCTTCCTTTCTCTGCTCTGGAAGCTCAAGGCATCAAGACTTAGCAGTCTCAAGTCTTATTACTTGAATTGGCATATTGTTTTATGTACAATATTTGTATTCATTTGTTTAAACACATTTTTATTATTTTTAATAAACCGAATAGCTGTTCCCCAACTAACCACAAGCGTTCTTGTTATTCCCACTTCGCTTTGTAGAAAATTGACACTGAAGAGCCTGTCGTACCCCGAAAGAAACATTCAAACTCCGATTTATTTCCTTCATTAGAACTCTCTATTGCATCAGCTCGAGATAACCTTTTAATAAAGCAATTTCTTTTAATCGAAACATCGTTTTTGTTTTCACTTGACATAGTCTTGTATGGAGCCAAATTCCTATTAATGAATTCTAGGTTTTATATTCTTCTTTTACTTGCATTGGCTATTAGCTTTCTAATATTCCGTCTTTTTTCGCTGTGCCTTAAATCCTTCATAAATTAGCACCATTTTCCTCATGTCTAACTTTATTACAGAGTATACTGTAGAAACTGCACGTTACAAATGTTTAACTTTTCTGAATAGTAACTTCGTGTTTTTGAACATTATTGATTTATAAATTCTTTGTTTTTCATCAGCTTTTTATCTTTAATTACATTAATCCATCCCTCTGTGTCAACTGTGCAATTAACTTAATCAGATAAATGTTATTACCGGATTTTCAATTCTCTCACTTACTGTAGATTATACCAATGTTTTGTTCGCGATTTTAATGCATCAGAGAACTCCTACACACCGGATTAGCAGCAGTACTTCAGTACTTTTCTACACGCTGGTGCGCTGCACAGCAACTGCACTTGAAAAGAAAAGTAGAAAAATACGTAGTACAAACCTCCTACACATGTGATTAACACATGTAAAACAGTGATGGGATTCAGAGATTGCACCTGTGTGTGAAACAGGTAAGAACAATGTAAAAACGATACAATTTGGGATTAAAGTACAGAAAACATATTTGTGTCAACAAATTGTAAAATCTCTAAATATTTTCTTAACAGACTTGTTACTTTACTGTTGCTTTGCACTTTACTTTACACTTGAATGTAAATTACTTTAATTCATGCATATTCAATAAAGATGTTAGAATTTAGACACGAAATTTAAGTGACGGAATGATGTCCGTTTCATTAAGATGAAAGTGTCAAATTCGTTTCGGTCCCCCGCCATACTAAAAACACCCGGGGCTAACGGCTCACTGCAGGTAATGGTGATTTACAGAAATTCTGCAGCTACCACTGCAAGTTATCCGCAGGTTTCACACCTGCTAATCCGCAGGTTTCAGAAACCTGACGAAGGAAGAGCCAGGTAAATTATTAATATTATTATTATTGACACTACAGTTCTACTGTAACACACTGGACGATAACATTAATCACATGCAGTTAGTGTAATTTTGTTTAAATTATTTGTATTTTACAATAAAAATCGTATTAAACAACAGTGCCAGGAAATCGGATACTAAATGTCAACACAAGGCGCACTTTCGCCTACTTTTTTTATTTAAAGCTCTATTCATTTCACAGCACTAATATAGCACACTCGAAAACACGTTTGTAGAGCATTGTACTGAGAGAGCCCAGTGCTGGTGAGGGCTAAGACTAGACTCTCAACCCCAGGGCAGAGCAACTCCGACACTTAGAGGACAAACTGAGCTTTTTACTTTCAGAATACGGGCTCCCCTAAAACAAGGAAAACAATGGATTGCTGTTAAAAGCCAATTATTGCATGTATGTGCATACAGTACGTGCTGACGGGATTTCATATTAAAAGAACAATTTAATTATGCGTAATTGACTTGAAATATTTTGTGCAATTATAACCTTTCAGTTAAATGCGAATAGTGAAGCGCTTTATCTTCCATCCCCTCCCTGTCCTTAAAATAAAAGAAACTCGCATGGGAAATGTACCTTTCGACATTATTACATTTTTAACACTTTTATCCTTGCACTGCGCAGCTCTACCCTTGCTGCCCTCAATGAGGCGAATGAAATGGGCAGTCGGCGTAGGGGAAGTCGTTACACGATTTTGACAGGGGATGAAAGGCAGCTGATAATACCACAGGAGTCAAGCTCCTCACTATCACATGAAATGCATAATAAATATACAATGAAAGCAAAATACTCAGACTCTGAAACTACACTGATGTTTTTCCTATTCCCAGCGGTGTCATTCCAAAAGATGACAGAATCCTCTAGTTGCAAGTTTTATCACTGCATTGTTATGCATTCAAATAACAGAATTGCACAACAACGGATTTTTGTTGTTGTAAATAAGTTGGTATGATAAATTCTTAAAATGTACTTCTGATAAAATCGACCTTATGATCCTTTGCGGGTTATGTATCATGAAGCATTTTAGCCCTGAATGGTTGTGCGCTCTGCTTGGTCTTATTCAATCTCAAAATATTGTTCCTAATCATGAGTAGGCTACAATCCCTATATGCAATACCCTAGCAGATTAGAAGAATGGTTTATAATGATGTGTATACAGTACAATAGATATCTTAAAGCTTTTGGATATTTCAAATTAAAGGAGGCTAATACGCAAAAAATACGCTTTAAAAATCTTACCTCGGAAAAGTTGGGAGTTCCATAAATACTCTGCTAAAGTACTCCATCAAAACGTCTTCGATAGAGGATCAGCAATTCCACGGGCGAGATTCAAATAAGTTCAAAGTTTTCATTTTACACCAAGAACAAACAGGAGTAATGGAAGAAAATGCTGAAGAAAAAAGGAGACTTCTCGCAGAAATGTGGAAAAATAAAGAAAATAAAAGAAGAATCTTTAGCTAAATATTTCCAAGATAAATTGTAGCATCAACATCCACAAAATACTCGGCAATAAAATCACTCAGATCCGAAAATGATTGTCTTTAAAATCTTCTCTAAGACAGAAAATAATACTTTTTTTAAATGAATGTCTCTTATTTTCAAAAATCCACAGACTTCAGCACTAATGCTCTTTTCTTTCGCAATTTGCAGTTCTTCTGGTTTAGGTGGCCGAACGTCCAGAACGGCTGAAGGAACCAAAGGCGAGCTTCTCTGTTCTTCGAGCTTCAATGTTCGCTTTGCGCACTTTTTGGAGATACTTTACTCCCGGCTCCGGAGACTCCTTGCTGTGTGTCTTTGCGCTGAAACTGGATTCAGTCTTTGTAGCCAGCGGCTTCATCAGAAAAGCATATATCCAGCAGCCCCCCCCCCCCCCCTTCTCTGTCGGAGAGGAGTGTGGATCACACACTGAAGTCAATGAGACACAGCGAAAAAGGGGGGTTTAGAAGGAGGGGGAGCGGGGGAGAAGTGTGTGGAGGGAGGGAACGAGAGAGGTAGAGAGGGATGTAAACGCGTAAGCACGCACAGATCCTCACATACATAGGCAGACAGCTGAGGAGAAGACCTCAGCGATTACTGCACGCGACTCGGAGGATGCGTAGAATTATGATAGGGTATTTCTAAGGAAACTCGGATAAAACAGGCGATAGATTAGAAAGAACATTAAAAAGAAGAGATGAGCTATTGGGGCTTTGCACTGTTTCCATCGGTTGCTGTTTGCGGGTATTACAAATAATTTATTCGTTTCTACTTTATCTGTCTTACCCTTTTTCTCCGTATGATTATTCTAGGCTGTTTCACTTTATTTTCTTTTTGAGTTGTTTCTTTGCCGAATTATAGAAAGACAGGTTCAGCTGAACGGAATACCTACTGTACGTACGATTCTAATTGCAATGGCAGCCGAGAGCGCATTCAAAGACAAAGGTAACGGGAACATCTTCTGATCGTTCACGAAATTACCGAGTTTGCAGGAAAGCCAGCTAGACCCACAGGCAGGTAGACAGAGAAGTGCTGAGCAGTTCAACAGAATCATTCCACTACAAAATATTACAAAATAAATCAGGCTCGCGTATTTGGTATTGCGTGTTCTGTAAATTCCTAAGATTCTGTAAGACACATTGATCGGGGACTGATAAATAGCTACATTACGCGTGTCTTTATTTCTCAGGTACCGGTAAGTTCTAACCTTTCATTAAAAAACATTAAAACATAAGTTATGTGTAACGAGAGCCATCGCAATTGTACTGCCATATCAATCACTAGATGATCAGCCGCTTACTAGGTTTTATTAAAAGCGCCCCTTTGAAACAGTCACATTTTGCATTCTATGCCTTAAGGCATTGCTGACTTGTAACTGACTATTCTTGCTTTCCCCGACATATACTCTTTTTTCTGCTTGCACAGTTTAGGCTTAGTACCACAACAGGTGCTGTAAGGGAACCACCCTAGAGCTATAGCATCGCAAGGAAGTTTAGATGTCCACTATTTGCAAAATCAACATCTTTCTTCGTATATTTACACTCTATAGTGGCTTTGGTTTTCCAACGACGTGCGTTCTAACAAATCGGCAGGTAGACAAGCAGTTGTGTCATATACTGTACACCAGCACCTGCCAGGGAAGCATTCCCGCTTCCGTTCTGTGGGTGGCCATATGAATGCTGCGAGCCTGTAGCGTGCTCTCCGCTGTGGCTAGGTTGCGCGTGAGAGGGGGAGCCCGGCGGAGGCGGGGAGTGGGAGGCCTCTTGGCTAAATTACTTCGGAGGAAGCACTGCGTGAGAGAGATGTTGGAACTTTTGTTATAATAAACTCACATGAGGAGTGATAAGGTTTTGACTGCTTTAACACGACATTTGCCCATTTCTGTGACGTCATATATTAATTCATGAATTTATTAATTCATCTGCTTTGCATTGAATCCATTTGTTAAACAGGATAACGGAGCACCGCAATTTTCTCAGCCTGGGTAACGTCAGTGCAAGTTAAATAAGTCAATAAGCACAAGCTCAGCTACACAAACACCCATTCCAACAAAACCTAATAAAAGACATTATATTATTTTTATATTATATCATTTTATTATCTTAATATAATAATAACAACATCATCATCATGAACAACAGCAACAGCAACAACAACAACAACAACAATAATAACAATAACAATAACAATAACAACAACAATAATAATAACAATAATAACAATAATAATAATAATAATAATAATTATTATTATTATTATTATTATTATTATTATTATTATTATTATTATTATGTTATAGTATTATAGACATATTTTTTAATTTCCTTTTCGGTTTCCTCAATGTTTACTTATTCTCCCATTTTTGGTATTATCTAAACTCTTTTGGTTTGCTAAACTCTTTACTAAATATGCCTAGGCACTGTCTAGTCTCACCTGCTTGAAACAGGAGGGACACATGAAAGTGAAAAAGAAAAGGGAACAGAGTTTCATTTGGTCCTAAAATTAGTGCTTTCCGGATTACATTAATAGACAATATTCATATCTCACACATTCTGTCTTGTGAATGTCTTTAAATCTAAAACAAGTCCTTCATGATACAGTATTAGCCTGGGGCACCCTACCTTCGCCTCCACTTTAAATGGCCCTGTCACTGGCAGTCTACTTTGGATAGAAAGAGTTTTTAGAATATCATGGTGAGGCTTTACAGCTGTGCAATTCTTCATAAGGCAAACCTTTAGATCTGAATCCTGGGGAGTTCTAAAGGCCTTCCTACCAGTCTGGAAACAACAACACTGCAGAAAACAAGCCCTCATTTTGCAGCCCTATTGACATACACTCCCAAATTCCCATTCTTTATGTGGGATGTGTTTTGGATAACATGCCTAAGGCAAAGGCCAGTTGTCATAAGTCTTATTGCCTCATTAAAAATATATTATATTAGAGCGTTCTCAGAGCTAATTGTGGTGATGTAGTTTGCTTTGCTAGTGTACAGGAAAAAGCATTGAAGCTATAAGATTAAAAAAAGAATGGACATGTATACAGATGTATATAAAATTAACATGGAAAAGTGTCAAGAACACAAAAAAGTAATTTTTACACTAAAAATAATTTGTAAGTGCTACAGCTACTCACAGTGGTAGAGAGTCTATTTGTCTATGGGACCAGCCAGACGCCAGACAAAGTATAGTCAATTCTATAAATCAAATTAATCAGCTTTGTACAAACAAGTTCCTTGATATTTGCTCATACCTAGATATTACCTAATGTATCTCAAACTAATTTATCTAATTTAATCTCAAGGGTTTCAACTTCAGTTGCTGAAGGGTTGGATGATCTGGGTTTTGTTCCACAAATTTAGCCCTGCTTAATTGGTCTAATTACTTAATTTACCAGAAAAACCAACCACTTCTACTCAGGCATGAACATGTATTAATTCTTCCTTGAAAGTACTGTATGTCCCTCCAGTTACTGCCTGCTGTTTGAAATACTGTATGTACTGTATGTAGGAAGGACTGTAGTTTTAGGCATACTGGCATACTAAGCAAGTTTGTAAACTGAAAAAGTCTTTGAAGGAACATAGACTCAGCCCTCCAAATTATTCTCCTACAGTTGGTGCCGTTTTAGATTTTCCCTTTTTTAGATATGAATCATAGCAGCACATTTGCGTAATACAGAATTTGAAAAAAGGTTTTCCAACTATTATCGCCATTTTCCCACTGGACATTTGGCATGGAGACACCCTGGACTCCCTGGTCAGGCTGGAGTATCTAACCCTGGTCCTGGAAGTTGTTGTCCATTCTGAAGGCCAGCCAGTGTATGTGTGTGTGTGGGGGGGGCAGAACTTCATTAAAGAGTCTGGTACTCTTGTGTTCATATTTTCAATTAGCTCACCCTAGAATATATGTCACAAAGAAGTGTCATAATAGTATGGAAAATAGTTTTTAAGCAAAAGTAAAGTCTGTTTTCAAAGCAACTCACAAATGCAGTATGTAGCTGCCCTTCCAATTATTAATCATGGCACAGTAACCTATGAGCCTATTTGCATATGATTTTGTGAGGAGAAATAATATGCCTAAAGAAAGTATTAAAGTTCACATCACTTTTTGAACTCCTTGCTACCTCCATAGTACAAAGTGGCAGGAAGTGTGACTCTGACAGGCATGATGGAAAATGCATGCTTGAGAGTCTAAAAACAGATGTGATGACTATATGGCTCTATTGTATGTTCAAGGAGACACATTAAGAGAACACAAGACTGGACTTTCCATGTGCCATTTTAAGTGGAAAAAATGAATGTGTAAAATAAGCCCCATTGTTGAGATTAATACTGGCACTCATATATACTCTGTGTCATTTAAATTGAGCTGGGGTAGAACCCTATCTATAAACAGGCTAAAGTGGAGAATCTACTCAATTTAATAATGTCTGCCAAGTGCCATCCTTCCGGTCTAAGGTTGGAAAAAGCCACTTAATTATGGCAATGTAGCTCCTTAATTAAAAGTCTGCATTTTCGTTTTTGCCAGCAGTAACAATGTCTGCAATTGGGCCAGTATCTCCATCTTCATGTCAGCTTTGATAACTTGACTTTTGACAAGTTATCCAGCTAATACAGCCAAGGGATTCTGTATCTTAATTAATAAACTCATCTGAAATAGGTTTTCTGCATCACCTAAAAGAGTGTAATTTGAAAACAGGGCTAATAGGATTATCAAAGATAAGGGGTCCCATCATAACAAAAGGAAATAAACTACAACTGATGTGAACAGCAAGGTTCCAAGAGTTGTTAAAATATATTGCTCTTAAGCAAGAGTCTTTCTACCCAAGACAGTGTAAAACACTCATATGGTCAAAGCAAGATTATGTAAAATAACAAAAGATAGGAATTTACCTTTGTGGAACAGCTAGAGGTTGAAGTGATATGAAATGGGAGAAAAAGAGTGAGATGGCAGAGAGAAATGTAGCTAAAGGGACTAGTGGTCAGAGCTCTGAGATTAGGAGAAGGGGTGAAAGACATTATCATTTGGTGATAAGTGCTTAAACTGTAGGTGACTTTTATGTGAAAATGCTTGTAAAAAGTTTTTTCAAAAACTTTTATTTTGCATTGGGTTCCTTTGTGGATTCTAGGTTATCTGGGGACCAGCAGAGATTGAATAGTTTGACTTCTGCCTGGACCTGATGGGCAAACACCATTCTTTTCACAAGGCAAAGACATTATTCCAGGACATTTTAAAAGCTCTGTTCCCTAGTTTACAGTTTTAAAATGAGACTCAAAGAGAACAACAGAACCTACCAGACAGTTTCACACTGCACAGACATAACAGGAACTTAATAACTTATTAAGAAATAGAATTTATACTGTATGTCTTTTCTCCTTCTTCCACAGAATTTGTATTTGATAACCCGAAGAATGTGTGAAAGTCCCATTTCATTCCGCTCTTCATTTTCAAGAGTTGCTACCTCTTAATAGAATATTTGCACCCCATGGTGGCGTACAGAGCATCTTACAGTATATCAACACTCTGTATTTGCTCCTTCTCCAGAGGGAATATACTGTAAGACTGGCACATAACCCCACTTTGCTTTAACCATAGATCCCTAATTAATTGGTGGATCTCTTGTTCCTAATCATGCAGAGTCCATTTTGGTTCTTGACAAAGGACTTAAACAGCCTGGTGGGTGCTGATGCCCTAGCAAACAATTGATTTTATAGTTACCTATATAACTTCCCTCAGGCAGTCTTTCTTCCAATCTTCTTGGGGGATAACATCAGTGAGCTGGTAATGTTCCTGGTATTCACCCTGTCTTGGTCTTTCAGGTCTCGGTTTGCAGAACTGTGGTAGATTCTGGATGGCCTGCCACGTCACAAGCTCTAGCAACTATATGCTTTGAATCTGAACATTTGATGGATAACATTTTTACCACTACTGTTTGTGTTAACCAGAGTGCTAAACTACTTCCCACAGGGCAACTATATTCATATAAGTGGCCAATTGTCCAGCTCTCATCAGTGGACTGCAGTCAAGACCTAATTGCAAAGTTGCTGTGATTTTGGATGAAGCATGGTCACCATTCACCTTGAAAATGTACTTGACTACCATTTCTTTGAGTTATGTAAGTATGAATTGGCAGTCTCCAGTGATCTACTGTATTTCTTGGTTACATATTTAAAGGATAGAGATTCCTTCACCTTGTGTCAGATGCCTGCTCCTGAAGCACGGTGCTTTAAGTTGTGCATAATGCCTTCACCTAGTCTCCATGTGAGCTTCTAGAAATTGAAAAGCTTTGTTTTATACTGAGTCTTGTCAACTATTACCTCTGCAAAATGTTTCACTAGATCTCCATTCTCATTAGATGCAGGGTGCTTATATGCAATTTTTCTGGTGAGGGATACTGAATTGAATTGCTCACTGACCAGGCATTCCTCCTTACAGTTATCTCTTCCTTTAATGTTAAATGGGTGTTAGAATTGATGGTGTTCCGTTGTTCTCTTTATGCATCAAATTAATACTGGCATCTGCAAGGCATTTGCACTTTTTGGGATTTTCTTTTGTTCATATTTCATGTATGACATCAATGGGTTGGCAGTATGTTGAGTACTGATTATGAAAATACTTTAAGGCACTGCTGTTCATAACTTTCATTTTGTCTAACAAAGTCTGTATCCCCATGCCAGAGGACAGTGGAGAGCATAAAGCACACGACAATAAATGTAGCGTGTGGTGTCTTTATTTTGCCACTGCGGAATTAAGATGGTGCATTGTAAGGTCAATGTGCTCACCCTCCAAAGCAGTAATTAAAGCATAAATCAGCTTCAGTTAGGATATCAAAGGATAGCTTAGGCAAGTGATCATCTCCTAAATCTCTAACCAGCAAACACAGGAAAAATCTATATTACAGACTGTCACGCACAGTTTATACCATAGTGACACAAAATAAAGCTATAAAATAAGGCTGGTATTACTTTATTGTCATTTAGAACTGACTGGCATGACCATAAAAAAGAATCTAATAAAGACAAATGAAGTCTAAAATAAAATTTGGGAATCAGATAACAACTTTAGTGAGAGTACCAGAAAAGGCAGACAAAATCACTATGAAGTGTAGAATAAAAGACATTCAAGCTCTCAGATCAAAAATGTGATGATTTTTCTTTCCTGTGAACTCCTAATTGGTTGGGAAATGGGGGAAAACCTCTATACAGTATATATAGTACCCAGATGATTAGTGTCTAATATAGATACTATATACTAATATTCTAGTATATGATAGAATACTAGTATAGTACTTCATACTAATACTAGTATGTACTTTACTAGTATTTTTACTAGTACTAGTATTTACTAGTACTTTACACTAATATTAGTATATAGTACAGGCATAGGACCTGCTTAAAAGGTTTAAATACACATACTGTATAACAGGTAAGATAATGATAAAAAGTGTTGTGTCATACTACTCAAGAGACATGATTGAAGATAATTTTTACATTTGATACTCCCCTACATACTACAGTACCTGTTTCAAACACACCCTACAAAAAAGGAGCAAAAATTTAAAAGGCTAAAATATACTGTATCTATAGGATACCCATGTTAACTTAACAAGTCTTTAAAACATTTGCTAAAAGTCTTTAATGCTTTATTTTTAATGTGTGTTTAAACTGTGATCCCAGGGTAATATCTGACTTAAAAGATGCACAGTAATCTGCATTTTAGCTTCCTCGTTTCCACTTTAAAGCTTGCTTTGGCTTCATGCCAAACCCATCTCCTGCAATTTAAATGTGGCACTGCCTAATCTGTTATAAATCAGCAGCACAATCTCACAGTACATCATATCTTTAAAGTGCCTCAACAGATTTTCTGCTGAGAAAGGGAGAAACAGAGAAAAAAATGAGTGTAAAAGTAAGGCTCAGGCGTTAATAATGCTGTTGAGTACTGCTGTTCTCCCTTCCTGGGGGTGGAATAACTTTTTCTGCCCCGGGATCAGGTCCACACATTCTCATAGTGTCAGTTTTACTGTGGATCTGTAAATTCTGAAAGGAATGCAGAGAAATTCCCACGGTCATCACAATTCAAAATTCAAGCCCTCCCAGAACAAGATTGTTAAGCAGCACACCAGCAAAAAGATCATCACCATATTTCTTCCAAAATTAAACATATGAAAAGCACATCCAAATGAAAGAAAACAACTTTTAATTAACTTTGTATTGCTAGTGTTATTGCTAGTGTTATTGCTAGTGTCTTTGTAAAGGGGATACAACTGGGAATGAAAGGGTTATTAAAACCAAAGACAGAGACATCAAAGCGTGTGTGGACATCAAAGTTAACCTTTTTTTCCCCTTAAAACTAAAGAGCTCTTGAATTTATAATGCAGATACAGCATATCTGGTAAGAGTGCTATGAAATGTAAGCATTCATATACAGTAGATTGGCTGATCTGTTCTATTAGGATGGTCTTGTTTGTTCCATGGTCTACAATCTTATTATTATCTCCTTGGTTTCCCATCTTTTTTACTTCCATCTACTCTGCATTGTGTGCCTATGGTAACCCCAAGAGGTTGTGATGCAGAATGTGGGACCTTTTCATTATTCTGCACTAATTGGTGGTGGGGGGGAGAAACAATCATCAATGGAGCAAGTAATAAAATACTCTATTATCTGGTTTATTGCCTTTGTGGATAATGCCCCCTTTCTTTCCTCTGATAGATAGAAAACATACAGTACATGTTAAATAAACACATACTGTATTGAGCAGATGTTTTGCCATCTTTCATAGAGAATCTTGAAGTACATTATTTCTTTTTGAGCCCATCTAGGGAAGTTGGTAGGATTTTTTTCCTTTGTGTACATTGGCAGTGGGGATGAGAGTGTAGGTGTTTAGATTTAACATACTGTACATGTTACAAATAACATATAGGTAACTGGATATGGTTCTAAGAGGGAAGGAATGTAATAGCTAAGGAACATATGCTGGTATCTGACTGTTTTTCACCTCCAGTTTTGTGCATTTCTTCAAGGTGAATAATCATGCAGCATTTTACTGTGCAGAACAAAGTGTTGTCTCTTGACATAAAAATAAATAAAGCTGAGTTGCTTCTTTGTATTAACAAGTAACAATAATCTCATTTTAATATTAAACCTTTAATTCCTATGGCTAACAAGTATTTTATATCTAACTATAAATGATTGATAATGCTGATTGCAAGAATTATGTGTTTGCGGAATCCTTTTTGTATAAACTCAGGAAATTGAGGCAAAATATTGCACACCAACCCCCTCCCCCATTTTAACTGGTACGATTAAAAGCAGTCCAATGAAAAACATGTACAGTATTTAACTATTGCCATCACACACTTTGTGATGTTATTTAGCAAACGTGTGGTTTGTTATACTAAATGAAAATCTATATAGTAATTTTGGGGATATTTTGTGGTCATGCAAGATTTTCAAAGAAGCTTTGGAAGAGATGACTGGAATAACTGTAATTTATCTTAGCCAGGTTCCTGACGTATACACATACATGCATGAGTCTGTGATGTTAAAAATCAAGAATCAAGCAGCTTTGCAAGAAGTGCCATTCAGCTGCTATTACTGAGCACAATCTAAGGACAATCACTTGTATACTACAAAGAGCTACTAGGCCAATAAGAGTAGTTATTATTCTCAAGAGCACCAAAGCATTGGGGAGTGAGGACAGCAGCTGAATGTTGAGCTGGTAAGACAATTTGAAAGCTATTTCCATGAGAAGAGCTTCTGAATGAACAATCTCTTTCAATCATTTCATTTCCTTGTTTGAGCTTTCTGGAATTGACAAACAAGTGATGTGTTTTAGGGATAACTAATAAAAAGCAGTGTGTTTAATCTTAGGGAAAACATCTAAAATATACAGTAACACACGGGTTTAGGGGAAGACTGGAGTGGAGCTCTAGTCTTCAAGGCCTGCCACCCAGCAGGTCTCTCTAAATATCCACCTTACTAAGAAAAAGGACAGACTACCATTTGTCCAGTTAAGCAAATAATAATAATAATAATAATAATAATAATAATAATAATTGCTTACACTTATATAGCGCTTTTCTGGACACTCCACTCAAAGCACTTTACAGGTAATGGGGATCCCCTCCACCACCACCAATGTGCAGCATCCACCTGGATGATGCGACGGCAGCCATAGTGCGCCAGAACCCTCACCACACATCAGCTATCAGTGGGGAGGAGAGCAGAGTAATGTAGCCAATTCATAGAGGGGGATTATTAGTAAGGGCCAATTGGAAATTTGGCCAGGACACCAGGGTTACACCCCTACTCTTTTCGATAAGCGCCCTGGGATTTTTAATGACCACAGAGAGTCAGGACCTCGGTTTTACGTCTCATCCGAAGGACAGCGCCTGTTTACAGTAGAGTGTCCCCGTCACTCTACTGGGGCATTAGGACCCACACGGACCACAGGGTGAGCGCCCCCCGCTGGCCCCACTAACACCTCTTCCAGCAGCAACCTTAGTTTTTTTCCCAGGAGGTCTCCCATCCAGGTACTGACCAGGCTCACACCTGCTTAGCTTCAGTGGGTTGCCAGTTGTGAGTTGCAGGGTGATATGGCTGCTCAAATAATGAGTTGAATTGAATAATTAATGGCTCAGTTGGAAAGAAAACAGTAACATTCCAGCCTCACAGGACTGTACATCTACACTAGTGCAAATACACAAACAAAGAAAAGAATCATCAGAGAGGGTCTTGCTCATTCAAAGTCTTAAGCTTATTCTCATTCACAATACTTCTCATAGAGTGAAAGTTCAGAAATACAACACAGCTGTAACGGGAGCCAGTCCAGGCTTCTGTGAAGTATAGTTCAGGACCCTATACAGACGGTATAATCCAGAAGTAAGTAGAGAAGGACATCCGGGGAATTTACAGCAGGATTGGATGGGTAGACAGACGGGGGCGTGACGAGGGTGAACAGGTCCAGACAGTCCAAAAGGGGGAATCTGGGGCGCAATCCGAAGTCCAAAACCAGGTGATCCATCCAAGACTAAACTAACAGTTTAAAATCCAGAATTGGATCCGGAACAGGGACAGGGAATAAAACCAAGGTAATGAGGCCATGCTCTCCGAGACTCAGATGGTCAGGATGCCGTGATGGAGCCTATGTCATCAGATCTCTCCTGGATCCTTTCCAGGCGTTCATCTCCCAATGCTGAGCCAGGCACAGCGGGAGCGCCCCCCTTAAATAAAGAGGGACAAACAGGGGGCAGGTGCATGTAATCAACTAAAAGGGTCGGAGTGCCCTTAAGAGGAGAGATCCCAATCCCAAACAACTTATTGTTTTTGGAGCAGAGATGTCTCTTCTGATTGTGGTGTTCTTATAAAACAGTTTTACTGCACATTTAACAGTGACACTATTTCCTGGATGAGCCTAAGAGTCTTTAAGCAAAAGGAATGCTTTATGATTCAGTGATAACACGGTGAATTCAGTGAACTGCTGCTGTAGATGGGGAGGTCAAACCCTTGTAGCTGCAAGGCTATGCCCATGCTTAGAATTTAAGTTTGGAAAGATTAGAATAATAATCTTTCTCTTCCATTGAACTGAAACTAACCTACTGGAACTGCTAACTCCTTTGAGTCAGCTTTTTAAGAATCCTGCTGAAATGTGACTTTGTCGAGCAGGATGTCCTGGATCTCTATTGCAAATCTAGATTATCATAAATTGCACCCATCCAGTCATGGCCAGTGCCAGAGCAGCCAGCAAAAACAATGTCTTTTAGTCCATGAAAGGGAAGCACATCTGGACTAAGTCCTGACTGGATGTCAACACGCATGTCTATGTCACGCCCTCTACAGCTAGAGGGTGCTCCTAATCTGTTTTGTTCCTAGTTTCCCTGTGCTTTGCTTGTCCTTCTGGTGTGTCTTTGTTTGGGGCTATATATTTCACGGTCACCCTTTCCTCCTCGCTCAGCATTGAGGGTTCAGATATCTTGAGAGCCGCCTCCTCTGCGACCTGAGGGCATAGGTTTCTACCTGACGTTGTCTGACCTCCTGAGCCCGGGCTAACCCCCATTTTGCTGCTACGCATAGGGTCTTTTTTGCTCTCCTGGTCATTCCACGACATGCCCTTTCCGACATCTGAGACAGAATGCTGAGCTATACTTTGAGCCAGCGTGTGGCGTTTTTTGTTTCCCTTCATCGTTTGGGGCCTTTTTTATCAGTTCTCCTATTCTAATCACGGGATGCCTCTCCTGACATCCGTGCCTGTGAGCAGGTCATTCAGCGGTGTGCCTTCCTGACATCCGCGTACCAATACCTGTCTTTCCTCGGGTTGTCACTCCCAGCATCCGTGATTTAATGTTGAGCTGGCTCTTCTATTCTTATTGCTGGATGCCTCTTCCGACTTCTGTGCCTGTGAGCGGGTCATTTAGCGGTATGCCTTCCCGAGATCCACATACGAATACTGCTACGCATAGGGTCTTTTTTGCTCTCCTGGTCATTTCATAGCATGCTCTTTCCGACATCCGTGACAGTGTAGAGTGATCCACCAGTGAGGAACATGTCACCTGGGGATGACATCATGACCCATCACCACTAAAGATTTTGATCATTAAAATTGACAACTTGACAACAAACTAATTATGTGACTGGGAACACTGCTGTCCGAACCTTAATGGCAAACAATCTTTACCAAAATAAGCTTCTGGATTTCAATCAGGATTTTGCCCAAGCCGTCTTCGAAAACAAAAGTAGTTTTGTGACAAGCTCCCAATTGTTATTTCTCTTGACTACCAAACCACTAAAATTGCACAGTGTCAGGAGGTTATCTGTTGGCAAGAGTACCCTGTGCAAAGCTGAAGAGATTAATCTTACTAATCTATTGAAGGTATCGCTAGGCAAGGAGTAGTCCGAGGTTCGTAAGCTAGAGTCAAAAGCCGAGTAAATGGAGCAAGAAAGGTACGTTGTGGAAGTTCTCACTAGCGAGTGAGGGGAAGATGTGAAAAGTGGGTTTAAATAGGAAAAGAGTGTGAGCTTAATTAGGGTGTGAGTGCTTGCTGCATGTGGGAATGCGATGGTGTTTGTGAGAACGCGTGCCATTCGTGACAGACAGTTGTTTACATCACTGAATATTAAAGAATATTGAACGTAGCATCTACAAAAAAATGACAAGCTGACTTTTTAAAGTTGTCCCTATGCAAGTCTTAACTGATCAAGTTCCCAAGTTCTGGGACAGAGTTTATGTTCACGTGGAGGAACCAGCCTCATCATGGAATTAGATATATAACCTTTCCCTTTTTCTGAGTTAAAATAATATTTTATTTGTACAGACAAAAATTAGAAAAGCTTTGTCATGGATCCAACTGTTCATCTTCTCCTCACTGAACTTTTACAAACCTTTCAGAACTGCTCCTGGCAAAGAATTCTCAATTCCAATGAGTATCCTGTACATCCAATGTTTGCACATTAAACACATTGTCGGAAAGCAACAAAAAAACTTTCTGTACATTTCATTTGATTTTGAATAGACAGTAGAAAAGTATTATTTATTAATTTGAAATAACAAGAAACAAAATCGGCAATGTTAGCTTACTGTATTTCATGGGGACAATACACCAAACATAAAACAGATACATTTCCAAGGGAAAAAAGCATACTATGCTATTAAAATCAAAATAAGTATTAAAAGTTTCATGATAAATTGCAACACTATAATTGGGAAGGAATAATAATGAGAATTGGAATAGCGGTACTTATTAACTGTAAATAAAGGTGTACAAATATGATTTTTAATTTCAGCTGCCTGTGTTTTATTTGTAAATATCAAATTGAGCTTTTGGAAGGATCTGCAGTGAACAGTTCTTTTAAGGTGTTTTTTATTTTTGAATATTCCATTAACAGTATTTAACTATTAAACTATCTAAAATAATAAAGAGGGTAATTTCATCCAATTTTTCTTTAGGACTGCAATCATCTTTTTTTTAATAAGAAAAGGCCCCTTAGTGGTCTGTTTTTAGAACTGTTGCAAAAACTGTTTTTGTCTTAAAAATGGTCTGAACAGGGCTGAGAATGAAAAGAGGAAAATCAGTGTTGAATAGGGTGCAGCTATTTTTTTAAAAAGAACTCTCAGTGTTGTGAGTAATAGTACCTCCTGCTTGGAGGGGTGTTCAGAGCTGCAGGTTTCTTGTCTGCACGTGCTCAGGTGTTCAGGCACCATCCTGAACGGGTAATGTTTGGCTTTTGCCCAATGTCCCAGCAGTGACTAAAATTGATGACCTTGCTTATTCTAACTCTTAGCAGCACTTAGGTTTGACCTAAGACTTCTGAAACATAATAAACGCTATTTAGCTTTTCCTATAAAGAGTGAAAATGGAGCGGCTTTGGAATATTGTAGTTTGATTTATCTATCCACAATCAGAAAGTACTTATTCCTGGTAAGGGTCACAGCAATGCAAAAACTATTCTGGAATAATAGGGTACAAGTCAGAACTATATCTCCAGTCCCTGCAGGGACAATTTAGGCACACCAATTAAATTAACCAGCATTGCCTTTAAAGGTGGGAGAAAACTGGAGCACCCAGGACAACATGACAGGAACACTCAAAATGAACACATAATGTGCCACACTTCAGTATCAAACCCAGAATCCGATAGCAAAGCAGCAAATCACCAATGCTTCCTTTTTTCCATTCATTTGACATGTTTTGATAAATGGGCAATTTAGTGTGTTTATAATTTTTTCTTTCAGCATATTTGCAACAACAACAACAACAACAACTACAACAACAACAACAACAACAACACCATCATCACCACCACAAACAACAACAACAACAATAAAAAGAAGAAGAAAACTTATTAGTGATCAAATGTTTGTGTGCTTTAGATAGCTGTACCCTATTACATTTCTGTAACTTTCAACTGGGAAAATAAACAGCTGCTTAGTCTGATATGACTGGTAGATTTTGAAATGTGTGGCATCTCATAGATTTTTGCTTTCTAGTGAGTTTTTCTACTGTATGTCTGCAATATTGTAAAATCTATTAATTCTTATATGTTCCTTCTATTATTTTTAGGATGGAGCAGCAAACATTAAATGTATACAGAACTATGAAGCAACATACATAGAATGAGAGCTCAATATATTGAAGACATGAATTTGCATTTTAAAAAAGTATCTGTCCAGGCTGACACATGGCATTGTTTATACACAAACATATTTTGTGATCCTTGCTCTGTGAGGAGTATCAGTGTATTTAAAGATGAAGAGTTCATAATAAATCCATTTTTAACAAATAGTAAAACACAGGCTGACAAATTATACTTTACATTTTGATTACCATCAACAAAAATAAGCTAATTCCTAAAGTTACATTTAAAAGTCCTCACACCATTATGAAACAACCAATAAAACAGTGCCATAACTCTTACACAGATCTAAGTGAATGCTTTGCAGTTATCTGTGCATATACATGCTCAGCTGTCACTGAATGAGAGACAAAACTTGGATAAATCATGGCTTTTCATCTATGCTAATTTTCAAATTACAATAGTCCAGGTAAGTGACAGTAAGCCTTGACAACACCATTGTAGAGTCATCTGCATTGCTGGCAGCTCTGAGCTGATGACTAGAATCAGATTCATGGGTCTTGCATGAAGCTCCATTGTGTTCACAGCCATAATTGTTGCTATGTGGAAGCAAATCCTCCTGCCTCATTACACATGACTGACTATCAGTTGGTTTCACGCCTGGAGACTAGTGATAGTGGAAGAATGGACTCTGAATGCCTGACTGACATCACATTACACCATTCCTGCTCGTAACAACTCCAGAGTGAGTCCCTTCTTCCTTTTGTTGATGTGTGGGTCATTAAAGTGCAGTTATAACCAGCACACACTTGTCCTTTTATCTTTTTAACCTTCAGTTTTGCATTTGCTAGCTCAAAGGTACACATTTGTTATCACAGATACACTGTTACAATTTTATGTTACTTAACATTCAAGGAGTGCAAAAAAAGGACATGACCTTTAACATATTTTATGAGGATAATGAGAGCTTGGTATATATCATTAAAAATGCAATCAGTTTGTGTTGCATAATAGGGATGAAGGTATGTACAAGTATGTTTCTGAAGTGTTTTAGCATAATCCAACAGCATTACATGAATCTTTGAAAGACCTCAATTTTGCTATGTGCATTTTTCCAATGTTTTGTATAGATGCATGTACACGTGCCAGTTAACTAAAAGCCTTGCTGGAAGGGTCGATTCTCACCCCAGAGGAGACTGAGCCATATCAGTGCTGTCTATGCTGTCTAAAGGGAGCTGTGAATCTAGCAGCTCTCAGGACAGACTGAGAATGAATAATGTCCCAGAAAAGAGTCATAAATTAGACCCATACTAGTCTGTAATTCCCAAAGACTGCTCTGCCTTTCACCCTGAAAATAACCAATTAGTGTGAAGATGAATTCCTGGTTTGTTTGTGTAGGCACTGTGAGATAGATAGGGATTTTTCTCTGTGCCTGTAGCATCAGTGGGACTGACAAGAGTTAGTGTGTGTTTTTGTTTGTCCAGAAGTGATTGTGTATACAGTATGAGTGTGCACTTGCCTCCTTGTGCTTGTTGATTCTGTTTAAGCATGCTTTCCTGGCTTTCACCAGAACCTGAGGATTATAAGAAAATTAACTTTTCTTTTTTTTAATAGCACACTTTGAGATATGTCTTTTGGAAGTATTTTATCAGCACCTATGGTATGCTAATCTGTGCATGACTTCAGCATTCACAAGTAATCTAATGACACACTAGATCAGATTCAAATCTTCATTTAGCACCTATGTCATTACAGATTGCTAAGTCACTTGACTCACATTACAGCTCCTCAATTCCAGTGCAAAAGGTCTATCAAGGGTGAAGTGTACATTGATCTTTTTCATTGCTGTCACACACCAGACATCATATTTCTGCTTGAGATCTGTGTCAGAAAAAGACAAAGTACACCATTACACGTTTTTTTACTTGTTCCATTAACTCCTTAATTCTTCAATGTTGTGGAGTTTCCTACAGATGAAATATCACTTCTGAATGAGCGTAGAGGAAATCCACCAGATTCTAACATGCCTTCTGAGTAAAGTTTTGTCCCCAGATATTTCAACTGTAGTACTAACCAGTTGTTCACATTATGACAGACACTTTTGAAATGCATGCCTTTATGAAAATAATGCATGTTTTTTTTAATAATGATTATGGGCATCCTAAGGTGGATGATTTTGTCAGTGTGACTTTCCTTAGTGCCAAAATTATTGGAACTCAATGTAGGGTCTTAGCAACTTGAATTCTATGCCACAAAACTTGAGCACAAGGTAGGACTGCCCTGAAAAGAATGTCATCCTATTGTAGGACACACCTACAGGGGCATTTATAGAACACACACACAGATGGTACCCTAGTCTGGAATCATACCCTGAACTCAAGAACTCTGAGGCATCAATGCTTTGTAACTTGTAAGACGTGTCACACTTGTTGTCAACTAAATTACTGATTATCACAAACAAGATATGATTGATGGGAGAGAACACACATTTACTAATGTTTTTTAATTCCCATCTAAAACTTGAAAGGTAACTCAAGTGTTTCCTCTAATTAAGTATTAGCAAAAAGCAGCTGAAACACCTGTTCAAGGTTATGTGGATTAGCATAACAAAACATGCCAAGAGACCCCTGTTTTAAAATATAGGCAATTATTTGTGGTGAATCAGACATCATTAAATGCAGGCTAAAAATCTTGCTTATAGTTTAAACATTTACAGAAAATCTTGCTCCAACAATCTTTACTTCAGCATTGGTGTAAACTCATATTCATTCCGGAAGCTACTGTACTTATTCTTTCTGTGCTGTGCCCAGTGCTTTTAAAGAACCAATCATTTTTAATGAATGTAATTGACAAAAATGTACAATAAATCTTTTTTAAGTGTTTGACGTGTTCTATAGAGAGTAGAAAATGAAAAGATGTGCAGATGAAATCAGCAGCTGAATACTTAAAATAAAGACACATAGAGTTTTTCCAAAACAAAATGGAGCCCTAAGACAAGTTCCTGTGAAAGTCTCTGAGGTATCCCAGCAACCAGCTGCTGCAGTGTAATGCAACATGATTCACCTAGAAAGGAGGCAGCCAGCAGAATCCCAGCAGCCTGATGGGATTTTTCCATTGGAACAAGTTGGGACAGGGTCAGGCTGATGGAAAAAAACTTTAAATTATTTAAACATCTTATTATTGTTATTACTAGAGTGGCATGGAGTTAGCACTGCTGCTTTAGAGTGCTAGGAACCTGGGTTCAACTCCAGACCTGTGCTACTATCTGCATGGAGTTAGTAAGTTTTCCCTGTATTCACATGGGTTTCCTTTTCCACAGTCCAAAGACATATTGGTAGATTACTTGATGTTGGGAAAATTGGCCCTTGGTATATGAATGTGTGCAAGTGTCTGTCTGCTCTGTGATCGTCTGGTGTCACATCCAGGGTATACCCTGGTATAGTATAGTAGAAATAGTAGTAGCACAATATACTGTAAAATTTTAGGACAACATTTTAGGCCTTGTTAAAATTTTTGTCTTGTTATAGATGATTTGATTTTACCTCCAACACATAAATTGCTGATTTAAGGAGTATACAGTACTGAGTAATATTTGGCATTTTTTAATAAGCTGCATGCCCGATTTATAACCATCAATAAAATAGCAGCCCAACTTGCAACATGTTCCAATTTCTGTGACATCACATCACATAGCGTAAGATTAATTTAATCAGCCAGGGAATTACTGTATTTAGACATTCATTCTGGATCACTAGGGCATCTGTGTCAGTTCAAATGGCATGCCAGAACAATGAACAAACATTCAGTGGAGTTTTCACAAACTTCAGATGTGCTTCGATGTGGTACCAATCACGGTGATCTCTAACACTAGACAAGTCATTCCATACACAATGCTGAGAACTATACCCTCTAGTGTTTCACAGTTGGTCACTCTGATATTCAGTCCAGACAATCTTTTTAATTATCACATTTTCATGCAGTGCTGCACAAATCAAAATATGAAGTTTTCTCTGGCTTCCCTTTTCAGATTATCCAACTGCATTATTTGTAAATTGCCAATTTTTTCAGCATGAAGATATCACTCTGCATATGATGGATATCCTGTTTTAAACGAACGTTTGCAAAACACAGCTGGTTTGTTTGTTTTTTTTTCTGAAATGCAACATATGTCTTTTAAACTGGCTATTTTTAAGTAAATTAAAACATGTCTACAGGAAGCTTAAAATGAACTTTGCAAAGTAAAAATGGATGTTAAAATCTCTAACTGTTAAAGCATTGCTAGTTGTTAAACCTTTTGTCTAGCTTTTAGTTAGAGAACTTAAGTCTCATGTAGATGAACAAAGCAGATACAAAAGCAAGAAGTGTAGCACACTGGTGAGCAAATTAGCATAGCTGCCTCCTGTCTCCAGGATCCTGGGTTTGATTCTGGTCTTGATTGCTTTTCTGTGTGGATTTTGCTTGTTCTCCAGAATGTTTTGAGCAGTGCACCCATTTCGGAAGACTTACCAGACTTACCAGAGATATAAGAAATGCTGGATATGTTAATTGGTGTTCTAAAGTGTCACTGTGCTGTGCTTTTAAATTGGCCCTTTCTCTGTGGTCCTGTAATGGATGTGCTTTTGTGAGGGTTGTGGCACACATGAGTCTAAAATGTGACTAAAGAAGTCAGATTTTGGTTTACCTAAAAAGCTTTTTTTCATCTGTAACTTGCTTGACCCCTTTTGTTCTTGCCGATTTTTCAGTTGCTTCACTGAAATTAACACATGTATAAAATATGTGATTTCCTTTCTGTCTTACAGTTATACAGGACATCAATTTGAGTGCTGAGCTGTCCTATGTATTAGCATACAGTACTTATGTATTAGGGCAACCTGGGTGCATGTTAAATTACCTTGATCTAAAACTTTATTGTATCTCTTCAAATTTTATGGAGACAGATCTTATGTTTTTGCTTGAGTTAAATCTTAATCATGTGAGAGGTTCATGTTTTCAACTTCAGATCATACATTTTTGTATACACTAGTGTAGAACTGAGCACAATAGCTGAAGAAACATGCTACAGTGTCTATGAGGGTGCCTAGGGGTTCCACTTAAGTGTCTAACTGTGATGAACTGTGAATAAGTTGACCTTGAGGGGGTCAAGAAGGCACTGGAGGCTAATGTTGGTTATACGAAAAGGATAAATGGATAAAATAACACTTTGACACTTCACTGGATATATGAAAAGTCAGAATAAATGGAGGCTCAGCATGTACTATAATTCCAGTAATTACAAAAATGTAATCAAGAACAGCAGACTGATCTGTGGTCAGACACTTCACAGTCCATTCAGTAGTCAAAATGATTCCTCACCCATCTGTAGGCTGCATTGTGAATACATTGAGGTATCTACATTCCTATGCCAGACAATCAGGCAGATTATCTGACCTAATATTCATTCATTAAAGTTTATTATTTCAGATTACACAATAAGTAATGTAAAAAGGGATAAACCACATTACAGAATGAACATGTTGTGCCTCATCTGCTTCTGAACTGGGATCAGGCTCATGTTGTCCAACTCCCTTCTCTGCTATGGTCCCTAGTGGCATTTTTGCTTCTTCCTGGAAATGATCATGATCTAACTGTTTTTGCTTTCACATATGTTGACACGGAAATCCAAATCACATTTCCCTTCAAACCAAGAATCTGACATCCCAACTCTCCTCCACTGAGGTTGTGTTCTGTGTGAAATATGGGAATACACCAAAATGTTACATATTTCTTGTAGAATTACACACTGCTTGCTTTGAAGAGGCTTTTTATGTTATAAAGCCCACTATATTACTGTGCACTATTTATTCATCAGGGCTGAGCTGTGGTAGCTTTTGCAGCTGTGGTTGAAATATAGTTTTTATTTTGGTAATTAAACCAATCAATTCAACCTTTCATTGGGTGACAAAGCAATTCTAGTCATATTCATAAAGCTGTTGTGCAATGGAAAATCCATCAATATCGTATACAATTACTGGCATGATGATTCTGTAACACTATCACCCACTCATCTTACACCACCAGTAACGAAACCTGAATCTGGACAAGACCCCAACCACTGCAGATGTCTACACCCATTGTACTCAGCTGCAGTGTATTGCAACCCTGTATAAAGCGAAGTACTGGTAATAATGGTACTGTATAATCCAGCAAAGACCAAATGTTGGTATGGTATTTTCCCATGTGCATTGTAATTGATTGTACTGAGTGAATGAGTGAATTGGACCTGAGTTTATAATACAAAAAAAAGGTTCAGCTGAAAACAAACTGCCATTGTAATAAATTGTAAAATAAGAAGGGATCCTTTCCTTTATATGAGAAAAAAAATAACAATACCAAATCAACAGTAACCTGAAACTTGTTGTCAGGAGTTGTTATTTGGTGAAATGCACGTTGCAGCTAAATGTCCAAATTTCACATTTA
Organism: Lepisosteus platostomus; assembly: GCF_059453375.1. NCBI lineage: Eukaryota > Metazoa > Chordata > Actinopteri > Semionotiformes > Lepisosteidae > Lepisosteus > Lepisosteus platostomus. The sequence goes on along the minus strand of NC_142622.1, from coordinate 21,077,381 downwards.
AATCTTAATAATTTTTCTTATATTTTCTCAATAAATGCAATTCAGTCAGTTATACACAGGATAGATGAGGGTTGATGGATATGGAAAATAATACCATATACAGTGTATTTATATAAAAACCTTTCTGAACTGACACTCCTGCTGTTTGACCTCTGTCATAACGCTTTTGATAAAGCATTGCTACCAGATTCTGTCTTTGAAATGAGTACATCAGTAATTCATGAAAAGAGAAAGGATCCTTTCTCCTGCTCACCACATCATATACAGTTTGATATTTTGGTATATTACAGTCTTGCCAAAATATATTTCCACATTTAATCCTTGTAGATTGTTTTGAAAAAAATCAATGTTTTTTTTAACCGTTACATTGTTTATTGGTCAGTTTGCTTTTAAACTCCTGCCATGATATTGGAGAAGACATCAAACTTACTTAAAAGAAAAAGGAATACTTAAACATTTCTTATGCTACTGTATGTTTACCAAACTCTACTAACCTACTTGCCTCCCTAAATTTTGTGGAACTTAAACCTCAATTTAAAAAAAAAATATGTTTTTTTTACATATGAAGAAACTGCACAGTTTGAAATCACAGCATAAATTTCAATTTCACAAAATAAGGCTTTGACTCTGATTATCTCATCCAGCAAAGTGTCCATGCAGTCAATGTAGTTATAGTGTTTCCACTATATAATTGTGTAACTATGTCCAAATTAATTAGTTTTATTCCATGTCATCAAAAAATGGAATAAAAAAAATAATTGAATTCCTGCCACAGAATAAATTCTTCCAAGTTCTCCCAGTGTCTTGGGCCTGCATACTTTAAAACTGTGAGTGAAGGTGAACATTCGAGCTCACCAACATAATCATTTTATCTACAGGAACAACGCAACATAGGGCACACTTCTTTTACTGAGACTTGCAAAAATTCCACTGGAAAGATTTAGAGAGGATCATATTCTTCTGCATTGCTTAGCCAAGTAAACCGTTCATCACAATACCATTTTAGTGTTAAAGCAGAACTGGCAAGAAGTCACACCTAGGAACAAAGGCCGCATTTGCCAATAATTTATGTGGGGATATTTAACGAGTGGCCTTATTTCCTGAACACGCATTCCTCTGCAGGACTGTGAGCAAACTCTACAGGAGTCTTTGATAATTCCTGGAAGTGCCTACAAATTTGCAGTGCTGGATCATCAGTAAAGACGCTCCACACAGCACATACACAACATCTCCTTCAAATCTGCTGTCTTTTCACAACAAAGCTTTCCAGGTCCAAAAAAAAGGCATGGCAAGCTTCCTTTAAAGGAGGAGCTAAGTCCTCTTTAATACCAAAAGGATATAAATAAAGGATTCCTATAGATCTGTACTATGTGAATTACTATAGTGTACAGTGCCTTGCGAAAGTATTCGGCCCCCTTGAACTTTTCAACCTTTTGCCACATTTCAGGCTTCAAACATAAAGATATAAATTTTTTATTTTATGTGAAGAATCACCAACAAGTGGGACACAATTGTGAAGTGGAACGAAATCTATTGGATTTTTGAAACTTTTTTAACTAATAAAAAAATGAAAAGTGGGGCGTGCAAAATTATTCGGCCCCCTTGCGTTAATACTTTGTAGAGCCACCTTTTGCTGCGATTACAGCTGCAAGTCGCTTGGGGTATGTCTCTATCAGTTTTGCACATCGAGAGACTGAAATTCTTGCCCATTCTTCCTTGCAAAACAGCTCGAGCTCAGTGAGGTTGGATGGAGAGCATTTGTGAACAGCAGTTTTCAGCTCTTTCCACAGATTCTCGATTGGATTCAGGTCTGGACTTTGACTTGGCCATTCAAACACCTGGATACGTTTATTTGTGAACCATTCCTTTGTAGATTTTGCTGTATGTTTGGGATCATTGTCTTGTTGGAAGATAAATCTCCGTCCCAGTTTCAGGTCTTTTGCAGACTCCAACAGGTTTTCATCCAGAATGGTCCTGTATTTGGCTGCATCCATCTTCCCCTCAATTTTAACCATCTTCCCTGTCCCTGCTGAAGAAAAGCAGGCCCAAACCATGATGCTGCCACCACCATGTTTGACAGTGGGGATGGTGTGTTGAGGGTGATGAGCTGTGTTGCTTTTACGCCAAACATATCGTTTTGCATTGTGGCCAAAAAGTTCGATTTTGGTTTCATCTGACCAGAGCACCTTCTTCCACATGTTTGGGGTGTCTCCCAGGTGGCTTGTGGCAAACTTTAGACGAGACTTTTTATGGATATCTTTGAGAAATGGCTTTCTTCTTGCCACTCTTCCATAAAGGCCAGATTTGTGCAGTGTAAGACTGATTGTTGTCCTATGGACAGACTCTCCCACCTCAGCTGTAGTTCTCTGCAGTTCATCCAGAGTGATCATGGGCCTCTTGGCTGCATCTCTGATCAGTCTTCTCCTTGTCTGAGCTGAAAGTTTAGAGGGACGGCCAGGTCTTGGTAGATTTGCAGTGGTCTGATACTCCTTCCATTTCAAGATGATCGCTTGCACAGTGCTCCTTGGGATGTTTGAAGCTTGGGAAATCTTTTTGTATCCAAATCCGGCTTTAAACTTCTCCACAACAGTATTACGGACCTGCCTGGTGTGTTCCTTGGTCTTCATGATGCTTTCTGCGCTTTCAACAGAACCTTGAGACTATCACAGAGCAGGTGCATTTATACAGAGACTTGATTACACACAGGTGGATTCTATTTATCACCATCAGTCATTTAGGACAACATTGGATCATTCAGAGATCCTCGCTGAACTTTTGGAGTGAGTTTGCTGCACTGAAAGTAAAGGGGCCGAATAATTTTGCACGCCCCACTTTTCATTTTTTTATTAGTTAAAAAAGTTTCAAAAATCCAATAGATTTCGTTCCACTTCACAATTGTGTCCCACTTGTTGGTGATTCTTCACATAAAATAAAAAATTTATATCTTTATGTTTGAAGCCTGAAATGTGGCAAAAGGTTGAAAAGTTCAAGGGGGCCGAATACTTTCGCAAGGCACTGTATCTATACTGTATATTAAAAAGGAGGAGGGAGTTAAATAATAGTTTAAATATTTAGTCAAATAGTATAGTCACTTTTGATGCCAGCTTAAATACAAGTAGTTTATTTATTAATAATTAATAATGTCCATCCCCAATGTGCACTTCTTTGATCTTCTTTGAATGTTTGAATTATGGCACTAGCTTGAAGTGAAAAGACTTATACACACAAGACACAAAACACAAAATATTAATATTTACAACAGCCCAGTACCTTATATCCCACTTTCTGTACTTTTGTAGTGGGGATTTTTAAGGGATAGATCACTGAAACCAAACACCCCTATACATTCAGAAGTGTACACATATCTTTATATGTGGTGTGTTTATAAAGGTAAGCCAAACTGTATGTTTTTTTTTTCATAAAAGTAAAAAATAATCTGTAGATCCGACTGCTCTTTAAATTACAGCTACAAAGCAGAAACTTTTAGTCCCTAACAAAAATAAATCCAAATAAACAGCTCTGCTTGGAGGGTTGAAAAAGGAAACAAGCAGTCTCATCAATTATTAAATTCAGTATAAGTCTTTTCAGTGCCGATTACCTGACGTCTATGTTCATTAAGGAGGAATCCATTGGTGAAGATACAGTAAATTGTAGGCTGTAAATCTTTTTTGTCATTTTGCTTCTTCTCTCCTGTTATATCCTTTATATACTCTCTTACTGTTCATAGAAGCCTTTGGGCGTCTTCAGGAAATTTCTAGCTTGGTAAGTGTTCCATCCATGTGTTCTCTACTCAAATTGTGTTGTAATCTAGGTAGATACTACTCCAACTGCACAAAAACCTCCGTACCCCTTTAATTTGAGCCACACTGCTAGAAATGAGAGAAATCCCTTTCTAATACAAGGGGCACAAAATAATAAGACATGGTAAGACTCCTGGCACACAAACATGCAGTATAAATAAGTAACCCAAAAACAGTCAATTCCACTGCTGGGTGAAGATGTCTTCAATCAGGCTATTAGTAATATTGGTGAACAGGGACCAGTGTCTTTACACCACTAGTATGATGCTCTAAAGAGTGAACTGTCTAGGTGAAAAACACCATGTGTTTATGCTTCAATTGCTGATATATAGGATGTTCCTTTTGTTCAGTATACACTTGTCCCTTGTGAACAAGTGTACAAGGCTATTGTCTTCCAGAATTAATTCATATTGGAATTGAGGGTTGTGTCACAATTGCAGTATACTTTATCACCACATATTTCAACATATAACATAATTCAAATGTAATATATTAAACAGTACATTTGAACTTAAGCATTTTTGTGTAATATAGGCAATATGGGCTCAATAGGAAATTCCACAATATCCATAGCATTCTTATTTTTGAGAAATAACTTTTAAAATATTATTTCCTTTATAAACTCAGTACAACAGCTGCCTCAGATATTTGAAGTTATATTCAGATGTTCAATAACAACATACACCGTAATTCAACATTATCTTTAATGCTAAAAGACTGATTATACATCTGATATGTGATGTACCCATGTCTATGTCTACTTTTGAGAGTGAGGTATTCTGAGTGACATTGCTGGGAATGGGCAATGGTCAGGATGTTGGTGTTATCAGCTTGTTAATTCAGTTTCAACAGTGGTTTCTCCGTTGTGTTGCTGTTTGTTCCTAGCCTACAAGATGCTGTAGACTGCGGCTGCTAGTATCTGTGTGTTTCTGTAATCCTGTTAATCAGAAATTGAGGGTGTCTCTCCTCCAGAGGGCGCTGGTTTGTACAAAAACTGTAACCACCAAGAACAGGTGAGACAGCAATTCCATGAGAAGAAAAATTGGCACTGCATGAACTGAAGTCATTGTGTGCTGCTAAAAAGAGAGCTGTTGCATAGCGTAATAAAGATGGTACACTGCTAATGTCCTTCTCACAATATAATATATTGATCCAAAATGTAATAGAGCCTCACAAGGATCTAGTGTACTTGCTTCCCTTGCATAAAACTCTTAATTTGTTTTGTTTTTTTTATTGTGTTTTATGAAATACAATTTTATTTAAAAATATTTATTTTAACCACGATGTCATATTCAGTGTAAAAATATAAAACATATATAAGCACATTTGCTGTAATTGTTTTTTATAGTAAAAGGATTTGTTCATCCTGAACAACTTGCACCAAACAGCAGCTTTTGTAAGGAATGAAGTTCTAAATATTTTAAGTTACAATTGCTAATATTGTATATATAATATAAAATTTTAATCATGAAATATCAAAAGTGTCTTTGCATCACTCATTTCAGAAATCACTCAAACGTCTACAATTAATCATTACTTTAATTTGTTTTATTTGGAGAAAAAAACAAACTTTCACTTATAGGCAGGCTGAAAACAAATTTCAAGAAGGTTTTTGCTTCTTGAACAGAAATTAATCATTAGACGCTAATTGTTTATTGCACTGCTTTCAGGGAAACAAAATCAAAATTGTGAATGGAGCAATGACTCATAAGCTAAGACAAGTACTGTAAGCAAGACCAGAAATAGCCACACAAATACATGCATACATAGAGATAAACATGCAATCACTCTAATTTAGAAGATTAAGACGAAAAAAAATGTTACTCGAGACTAGAAATTGACAAAGAAAGATCTTTTTCCCCATTCACAATTGAGCTGGTAAAGACACCAGGCACTCCAAAGAGGAAGAACACTGTGGGCTCTTCACTGGAGACAGGGGGATAAAGAGGTGGGGAGGAGTATGAGGATGCTGTACTCCTCCCTCACTCTTGCAAGTGCCTGGAAATAGCAAATAACTAACAACTAACACATTCAAGGATTTTTCACTGCCACTCAGCCACTTGAATCTGAGCATTACAAAGCACCTATTTTAAATACCCCCTGGCTTTACTGACAAATGCGGGTCCTGCTGTGGTCCCTAATTATAGAACTGAGTGAAGAGTTACAGTTCAAACTGTCATCAGAGATAATCAAGACATGGGTCATCCCTCTCTTTAAATGCACTTAAAATTCTTCCTTGAAGTAGTGCCAGACAGTAATCTGATTTACAGCTCTGAATTCAGAAGAAAGGTAAAAATGGGTGAGAATGTAAATTGAAATTTACAATTTACATTTCAAATAAAGGCAGATGCCCAGAGGTATGTATTTTATAATAAATTAAATATGAAATACTGAATGTGGGCAGGAGGATGGGCTGAGGTTGCTTTCCACAAATGTAAAAACATTTTTCTCTATTTTAAATTCCATTTAGAATAAGGCCAACAGCAGCACATCATAAAGTTACCTTGATTTCAGATTAAATATCTTTCACATTTCAAGAAATGCTCATTCTTTTTTTCCTTCTTTCTTTGTGTTGTGGAATATTTAGTGAAAGGGTACATATTCATTCAACTTCTATTAAGATATATCTGTGCACATTTCTTCTTTCATTTTAGGGTCATGGCTACCATTGAGGCTGAGGTTAATACTGAGGAGATAATAACAATCATATGCTTAACCTGCATACCCACTGGGCAAAAAAAGACATTATGAGCCTTAGTTAGGTAAATATTTTTTGCCATTCAACACTCAGTTGTATGTACAGTATAGACAAACAAGGATTTAAGGGTGCAACCCTATTCAACTAATGTATGACAACCTATATACAGTAAGTGGAAAACAATACAAATATGCATAACTGCAATTGTAATACAATAGCAAAGTCAACATGTTATACAGATCAGTGCAGTGTCATTACGATTGTAATAATCAAATGCATTACTGTAAATGCAGTAAAGATAAGGACAATAATATGCAAATTCAATGTCAATCAAATACAAAACTCACTTTATAGCTACAGTACAATTCCAAAATTAAATATTTGGAATGGGGTCCTCCAGGGATGTGCTTTCCCTTGTCTGTGTGTCAGAGGCATTGATCTCTTGACGTGTATCCAGAAGAGCTTACACAGCTGGGATGAGTGGTACTGTATGTCTCTCACTGAAGCCACTACAAGCTTGCAGCTCGAAGCCATTAGTTTTGGAACAAATGTGTGCTGAAGGAGATTGTCAGAGGCCATGACTTCGGCTCATAAGTAACCTTAACCTCTAAAACCATCTCCTCAGCATTTTAACATTCCAACACTTCCATTGCAGGCACTGCAGGGCCTACATGCTAGGTTCTGCAACAGCTGTATATTTTAAGAGACATTGATTAGAATCCATGAGGTATTTCCCATTCCCTCACAGGTAAGGGAACGTGAGGCGTAAGGGCATAACAGGATGCAGCCAGTACTTGTATATAACCTATTAGGAGGAATGAGAAGGGTTAGGTGTATGAGAGTGGGAAGAAGTGGGAATGTAAGGCGTAAGGGCGTAACAGTACGCAGCCAGTACTTGTATATAACCTATTAGGAGGAATGAGAAGGGTTAGGTGTATGAGAGTGGGAAGAAACAGGATGGGAACAACATCCCATCCTGAGTAGTGACTGGAGAGATTGTCATTCTGAAGAGTAGTGGAGATGAGGATCACCTCATAGTCCTCTCCTTACTGCACTCCCACTGTCAGACTTCTCAGCCCCTCGGGAAGGGGATAATGCTGACAGCATTCATAACCCTAAAATTCATAACCCAATGTACTGTAATATCCGAGACAAAGTAGTGTTTAATTTTTTAACTGCTCAATCCCATCAGAATATTCCACAATTACCTGGGGATTACTTAATCCTGAAATACGTTATAATTTAATTATCTATTGCTCTGCTCTATCTTAGGACAGCTATGTTATTTAAAACTTACAGTTAGTAAGATTAGTAAGTTTTATGTGTTTGTCAATGCATGCCGTATAAGAAATTCTGGAAGTCAATTCTAGAGAACATTTTTGGTGAGAGAAACATAACGTACTTCTTAACTGTTCCTTTTCCTCCCAGCTGCCATTCAGGGATGACTGATTCCATGTTGCGCACAGCACAGAGTATTTACCACCCAATTTAGAACTTAATTCCCTCATCTATGTCCTGTTCATTCCTGTTTCAGTGCCCCTCTGGCCATGGAAATGAACTTCGATAACACGATATTAAGCCAAGTAATACAGTAAACCTTTTCTTTTCACTCCCACCAGCTAGAACTCTACTGCATACAGTGTATACCTCAGGAGCAGGAGGTGGCAGACATTTTGCAAAATGTACTGTAAATGTCCCCTGGCGGGGAGTGGTGCTGTCAGTCTTTTGATCAGTTTCACACTTAGAGGTGAATATATTAATTTTATTATTAAAGCAATATTATTAATATTTTTTGTAAAACTTATGGACTTGAAAAAAACATAAAAATAATCACAAATATGTTGAATGCATTGTATAAACTGATCTGCCTGCCAGTTGTCGTGGATTTTTTGGGGAATTTGCAGTTTGATGTGGTTCAGCACTTTCAGGTGGGATTCAGTGACTCCAGCATGATCCACAAGAATCACAAACTGTACGAACACGGGTTCTGGTGCACCTGGAATGTCTGCAACAACAGATTCAGAGGAGTGTTCTTGAGATACAGTAAGTAACTTTCAGAGAGTGGCAAAATGTTATAAATTCCCTTTTTTGACAAAAAAGAAATTGGGTAATATCTTACATTTCTTTAAATAAAGATGGACTTGTTAAGATGTTAATATACAAGTTGTAACAGAAAATCTGAAAATACGAACTAATTAAAAAAATTTACAGCAAGTCAAGGAACTTCTCTTTCCTTTTGTTTCAGATATGAAATTAATACTTTCCTCTTCTGTACCAAAGAGATTAACTCATAATTGTGCTTTATTCAACACAAAGACACTTAGGCAATAAGAGATAAAAACAAGATTCACTCATCGCTTAACAAATTCCTGTTTTTTTCATATTTAAGTATCACATTTGATTCACTCATGGCACAGTCCATGTCAGAAAATAGTTTGCAATAACTGCTGAAGACGATAATACACTACCTACCACTTATTTTTAAATGTTATTACTGGAAAAAAGCTGACCCATGACTCATACATTAGCAGCTAAGACGTTTTGTCTATTACGATTATGTTTTTTAATTTTAAATTGATAGAAGGTTAGATATATGAAAAGATTGAATAGTCTTTAATAGTCTTAAATATTTACAGTTTTGCAGTTTAATATGTTTGTTTAATAATAAAATGATAAACAAAACAAATTGTTTGCCATCTAGCTTCACATTTGTATTTGCAATATAAAACCAGTAAATTCTCTCTGATATTTCTGTCTTCCCGACTGGGAAACTACTGGATTCAGCAGGAGCGGAGTTTACCAGTTTTAAAACATTAAAAAAGAGCTGTGTATACTTGTATTGTTTGGTCTACAGCTAAACCTCGTTATGTGTTTTATTTATGGGAATTTCTTAATGTTTTCCCGAACACGAAGAAGGCCTGTTCTGCTCTGTGCAAACACAATGCAATGTGTGCTCAAGGGAGTACTTTCAGGACATCCTTCATTTCAGATTTTGTTCACTAGGATGTGATTAAAAACAACAGAATTACATTTTTCATTTAGGCTCTCAGGGGGAAACAATCCCAACTTCACCTTCTTATACCTTTTAAATCATCTGAATAGTTGTTAGGCTACAGAAGAAATAACATATTATTTAATTATGCAGAAGTCACAACTGAAGTTTGGACCTTTGTCCTGAGAATACACTCTTACTGGCCTGGATTAAAAAAAAAAACCTTCAGCTATCAGAATAGTACAATCATCTACTGTTCTCAGATAACAAAGGGCAAGTTAATAATAATAATTCTAATAATAATAATAATTATTATTAATAATAATTCCTTATACTGAAATAGTGCTTTTCTCGACACTCCACCCAAGCGCTTTACAGGTATTGGGGACTCCCTTCCACCAGCACCAATGTGCAGCACTCATCTGGATGATGTGATGGCAGCCATAGTGTGCTCAGTACACTGACCACACATCAGCTATCATTGGGGAGGAGAGCAGAGTGACGAAGCCAGTTCATAGATGGCGATTATTAGGAGGCCATGATTGGTAAAGGCTAATAGGAAATTTGGCCAGAATCCCTACTCTTCACAAGAAACACTTTGGGATTTTTAATGACCATAGAGAGTCAGGACCTTGGTTTTACGTTTCATCTAAGGGTGGCGCCTTTTTACAGCACAGTGTCCCAGTCACTATACTGGGGCATTAAGATCCACATAGACCGCAGGGTGACACAACTTCAAGCAGCAACCTTAGTTTTTCCCAGGAGGTCTCCCATCCAGGTACTGACCAGGCTCACACCTGCTTATGTTCAGTGGGTTGCCAGTTGTGAGTTTCAGAGTGATATGGCTGCTGGAAATGTTTTATGTATTTATGCTGTGCAAATCCTTCAAAGCTCAACTTTGAAGATATGGACAAGCAAAAAGGAAACTATAGCTTAACAGCATTCAGGTGATACTCTATAAAAATAGTTTATTCTTATATCTTGTTGTGAATGTAAACCTCTTTTCAGGTTTACATCTGCTTTAAAATTATATTTTGGCTTAATGCTAGGTTCAGCAACAAGTAATTAGTAAACAATTTAACTTTAGATTTTGATTATGGAAAATATATTTCACACATAGTGTTTGTTTATTGGCTTTAAAACCATACAGTATCATACTGTTGCCATTTGTAGTTTCAGAGTGATATGGGTGATATGGCTGCTAGACTTCACTAACTTTGACAGAGTAGACCCTGTCCTACTTGCAAATTACATAATACCAGAAGATTTTTCAGAAGTTATTTTTCTATTAGTAGTTAAGTACATAAGAGTACTTAATCCAAGACCAGGAGTGGCTAATTCACCTTAAAAAGAAATCAATCTGAGGAAAAGAGCCAATCATAGATAAATTAATGCTATTAATTAAGACAGAGGCACATTGAAACACTCGGCTTCTGCTAAAATTAAATAGATCTGTATTGGCATTCCATTTTCCGGCTATTAATCTTCGTTTTCTTCATTTTCATTTTTTAATTATTGTCAAAACAGTCACTGCCCATTGATCTGAAAGACTGTTTAATCATGTTACTAAGATGGGATGCTGAGCTGGGCAGATTTGAGTAGAGGAACTGAAGAAGAATTTTGGAAAATGTGGAATCCTGAAAGACATAACTGATTGAGAATGACTAATCATACTATAGTATAGAGATATAATATATAAAGAAGTGCTGGGACCCCAGCAAGTGAAGAGCAAAATTTTGTAAAGAAAGTAATGCTTTTGTTTCCTACCATTCATTGCAATTAGACAACATAACCCTGATGATTCAGTGAAAGACACTTAAGGATTTTTAAATCACAGTTCAGAAGCACATCTTGTAATATTATTCATGGGAAGTCTGCTCCATATCTGCTGTAAAATATTGCAATATCTTTAGCAGCACAATAAGTAATCTGAAAGCAATATATTTTTAAAAATACACTCTGAAACATTAGAGTTTATAACCTGGATTATAACACAATCACAGCTCATTCTAAGCCCCTGTAAGCCTTATTAATGCAATTGTGAATCTACTAATATTATACAGTATATTTAGAACTTTCCAGATTTTATTAACATTAATCTGAATTCATGCAGTTGGAATCAATTTTTACATTTTAACTAAATCCTTGTAATGTATGTCTTCCTTAAAATTTTTGTTAAAAAGTTTATTAAGTATTCTTTCTTTTAAACTTAATATAACCACCCAATGTACTTATCTTGCTCTGGCCATATCATTTCCATTTTTGGTTCTGGTCATTATGTAAACTATATTTTTTCTCCTAATTTAACCAAAGAGTTCAAAGAAAGCAAAGTAATGACATTTTCTAAGAACAATTTTAAATGAATAAATTCTCAGGACTACAAAAAAGAGAAATTAATTATCAAAAGTGACAAATTTTCACTATTGAGATGAAGTGGTCTGGTGGCATTCTGATGGCTGAAAATAGTTCTATATAATCTTTTAAAATAATGTCCATTATTCTTAGCTCAGCGTGGTCCAGCTTCTGTGTAATTAGGCTGAGTCCCATGGATTGTCTGTGATAGCTGAAGTGGCCAGTTTAGTGTAATAGATTCTGTGGCATTCAGATTGAAATGCTGAGAAGATAATGGTCACTGTGATGATATGCAGAAGACACCAGTGCATTAGATATGAATTACATTAAATTAATGTGGAATCATACTGTTCAGAGGAGGTGGTGCAAAACATAATAGATTCTTGAGTGTCAATTCTCATTTGGAAGATAGAAGATTTGAATTTATTTAGTTGGTAATTTACACAATATACAGGGCACAAAAGACTTGTTTTACAAGGCCACCCTTAGTGACTGGTCACACTGTGAATTGTAATGAAAGCAATGACAATTATAAAATCATTAAATAAAATAATTAATGTGAAGTAATTCACAAAGTCAAAACAGAAAAATATAATGATTAATTAATGACCAACAAGAAAAGATATCACTATCATCACTTCTATGGTATTTTTTTCCCTCTGAGAACAGTGAAGACATGTTCCTGACCAGGCAGGTTATACTGTAAAATGTTACGGAACACAAAATTCTGTTTTTTCATCATTTAATTGTGTGCTGACATTTCTTTCTGATGTTTCACACATTTGGAATTATATTAGAATTGTGAAGGGAGCAGGCACTTAAGTCTTTTGTTCAAATGAATAGACTTACTGTGTAACAGGGCTCAGAGTGTATTATTGAACTGGCTAAGGTAATGTCACTCATCTGGGATGGTAGGAGTTTCTAAACCCAGTGTAGTGAGAGGTTCAGTGTCTCGATGTGTCATGATGGCAGTTTGGGGTTTGGTGACACGTGTTCTGGATGTGTACTCAGTGTGCTGAACACAGGAGTGGACCACGTGTGCCAGGCACTCCTTAGGTAAAGAAAAAATATAATTCTGTATATAGTTTTCAATAACAGCTTCTCTCTGTTTGCATCATGCAGAGAGGGCATCAAGCCTTTAAGTACAGTACAGTATGTGACTGTTCCGTAAAGTGGTGGTGAGATACATGATGAAAACAACAGGATAAACTCTGGAGTACAGTGGCAAGAATAAATTACTGTAAGGCTTTATTTCCAATGCACCTGAATACAACAGAATATGGATATTTACAAACAAAAAACAAGGAACCACTGCACTGATATGAAGGGAGATATGGTGTGGGGAAAATAAACAGTGAAAAGAAATGTCCAACTCCAACACACACCTGTGTACTCTTTTTAAGCTTAGAGCTCTGTTTCAGTTCTGTTTCAATTAAATAAAACAAACACCAATGACACCAGACATGACAATGCACCTAGAGAAGACTATAACATCAACAAAGAGCCAAACACAAATACAACATGATTAAACAGAGAGAACACAGAGCATTAACACACATTTCAGTCGAAAGTAAGAATCAATTACAGCAGACAAGAACACAGTTGAATGCACTATTTTTAAGTGCTGTATGTTCTGTGTACAATTATTTTCTGCCCTTGCTTGTCAGTTAATGGAATGTGTGTAAATGGTGTCCCTTTACTTTCCTCCGATCATCTTCTCTGTCCTTCATGACCTTGATGCTGGATTTCTCAATCAGGTGAGTAGAGTTCTTGTTTATATTTGTGTGTGTTTATCTGTTGATAACTCTTCAAAGTCACTGTGACCATGTCACACAAACCTAGCACACTTACATTTACTAATTAACTTAATGTTTTGTGATATGAAAGGTAAATAAAACAGGACTAAATTGATCACAGGTCTCTGTGTTGTGTGACTACGTGCTTTTTACCAAACACTGTTATATGTAAACAGAATTTAATTGGCAGTATAGAACTAAAAACATCCAGGATCATTAAAAAAATCAAAGTAAATTATAGTTTAATTTAGATATGGAGTGAAGAAGAAGAATTTGGTCATGTTATTTAGTTTTGCTGAAAACTGGATGATTTATTGCCATATAACATATTTGTACTTTTAAGTCAAGCAAATTATTGGCAAATGCAAAACCTTGGTACAATACGTTTATTAGTTGGTTGTAGTTAAATGACTAGTTGTGGTTATTGGAGCAGACATTTTGGCTTTAGTCCTTATTGAATAATGTATACAGTATAAATGAATTGCCTCTTATCTTTTATGCTGCAATTATCATTCTTCACTTTATTTGCCTTTTTACTGCCTGATCAAAAACAAGAAGATAAATTATTTCTGATATTTAGTATAAAAACATTGTCTGCATGCACAAAAAAGAAGTTTGGCACTAAATTTTAAATTCTAATTGAGTTATTTTTCTTTCTGGTCCTCACTGTAACCAAAATTAATGATTTTATTCCATTCATGAGCCTTTTTCTGCCTTGTTCAAAGTAAAGTTATTCTTCTTACTTTAAGTCTAGCACCAGTTCACTAAAAATGTAAATCTTTCATGATATACCAAATTAGAGCATACCTTTTTTTCATTATCTGCTTTGAGAAAATATCCTTTTTATGAAGTTATCTATATTGTACGTAATTACACAAATTACAAAGAACTGAAACAGCATGTGGAAGGCAGCTCAGTTCATAAAGTCATTTTGATTATTCTTCTGCAGTTTAATCCACCCAAGTAATCTCAGTTTATTATGAAACTATTAAAGGCAGCACTGAGGTTTAAAGTTATAGCTAGCCTTATGGTTTCTAAAGCACTGTATGTAACCGTCTCAATCAGCTAATTAATGTAAAGACTAATACATTTGTTTTTTAAGATTACTATAAATATATGTTTAATGTGTTAAAGATGCAATGATATCTGTTAAGTCTCCAGTTACTGCTTGTGCTTAATGATAGGGGGAATTGTGATTGTTTTTGTGAGTGAAACAAATCTGAGTAAGTCCGATTTGATTATTCATTTCATTTTAGAGTAGAGCTGATTTGTTTCTGTTTTCTTAGCTTTGTTTGGTTCAGCATGGTAAATGCTTCATACATAACAAGGTCTCCATTTTTGTTTATATGACACAGAAGCCTACATTAAACTTTTCATTTACCAATATGGTCCAAAATTATAGTACATCCAAGCTTAGGTTTAGCTGCATCAGATATACTGTATATATATCCAAAATAGAGTCTTGGGTTTGGTTGGGTGTCCTGGAGGAAATAATCTAGGATATGCAAGGTGATTGAGGTGAGGCTTAAGAAACCAAAGCAATGTGTATTAACAAACCTGAAGTCCTGTGCTTGACCTCTCAAAGACAATCCCTGGACCTCTGATGTATGATTTTATCTGACACATGTGGGCCAGTAAAACCTTAAATGTTTTGAAAAGCCTTTTCCAGCTGTTTTCATTCTGTGCCAGTCCCAAGGGAAAGGCAATGAACGACATTGAAAGCTCTGTGTGACTTTATGACACACAGCAATACTGATTGCTTCATCCATCTATTCATCTATCTAAGCATTTTATCCAATACAGGGTCACAGGGTCCCAGAAGCCTATCTTGGAAAGCAATGGGACCAAGGCAGGATATACCCTGGATGGAATGCCAGTCCATCACATGACACACAGAGAAATAAACATGCACACATTTACTCCGGGGCCAATTTTCCCAGAAGCCAATCAACTTACTAATATCTATCTGGAAGGAAATTGGAGCACCCAGGGGGAAAACATACAAGCTCCATGCAGACAGAGACCCAAAAATTAAGCCCAGGGCCCCAGATATGAGTGAAAAATCAATGCTAACCAACTGCCACGTTGTGACACCCCTAGTGAGTGCTTATTCTTTATTTAAACATCATACAAAGTAAAGTTATCTTGAAAACAAAACAGTACTTCCATGTTTTTTTCTGAAGAAACACATAGATTTTAAAGTGGCAGTACCGGCAAATGGTGTTAAAAATAAACAGTTTTTATCAGTGAAGTGTGTGCTATTCTCATCAGTTCTTTTAAGCAAGTGTAAGAGCCAATAGACACTGCGTCATCAACAATGCAAACGGAAACTGAGACTTAGACCCACTAAATGGCTTTTCCAATAGTGTATAATTTCCATTGGATAAAAAGGGACAATTACCTTGGCAACACACTTTTTTCATCCACACAGTTTATATTAATAATGAAGTAAAATAGGAACTTTTGAAAATAGCCTTTTTCGTGTACAGTTGTAAAAACACCTCCCCTGCATTTAGTAAAACCAGGATAGGATAAGAAGTGATTTTTAGAAAATGCCAAGAAAGCCAAGAAAAAATTGTGAAACTGGGATTTATGTCTCATAAGGCACTCCTAAATTGGTAATATGGCAAGTTGCTTTGCTGCCTCTCAGTTCTTGGGTCCTTGGTTTGATTGCGTTCTGATTCAAAATCTATGTGAAGTTTACATTTGGTTTGCTTTTCCCACCCCCTGACAGAATGCTTAATTAGGGATTAATTGGTGTTTCTAGAATGTTTGTGTGACCTCCAGTATGATGCAGTGGCATTCAGTCAAATGTATGCCATTATGTACCCTGGGGTGGCTCCAGGTTGCACCAACTCCATCCAGGAATGAGCAGCTTTCTTTTAATGGATAGTTGGATACTAGGTATGCATACAGTACATACTGTATTCAGTATGAATTCATCCATCCATTCATTCATCCATCCATTTTCTAACAGCTTTATCCAATAGGGATGTGCGGGACCCAAAGCCTATCTTAACAAGCAATAGGCATTAGGCAGGATACACAGTGGACTTCCAGTCCACTGTAGGGAAGACAGACACAAGCATGCTCACACTCACACCAGGGCCATTTTTCAGAAGCTGATTAATTACCAATCCATCTTAGGACTATGGGAAGAAGCCAGAGCACTTGGAGGTTACCCAAGCAAACACGAGCAGAACATACAGTACAAATTCCACGCTTGAACCCAGGGCCCCTGTGCTGGAAGGCAGTAATGCTAACCACTGCACCAAGATGCCGTCCATATACACAATGTATGAATCAAATATTATATTTCAAGGTTCGGCTAAAGGCTAAGACTAGCTTTTTAACACTTGTACTGAAAAAAATAAAAAAAATAAAAAATAAAAAAGTAATGAAGACTAGTCTGTTTTTGAATTTGTGGTTGTGCAACAGTAAATGAACTTCATGCAAACATTCAAAACTACATGGAGTGTTTTCTGAATTTTTTCAATTTACTCATGTATGCATACATACTGTATATTATTAATGCAATAAAGTATTGCATTTTATCTGGTTAGCATCTACAGTTGCAATTGCAAACAGTTTCTCTATTCTATGTTAACAATCTGCATAATGTTCTATAAAAAATAAAAGGCATAACACAGATAGAATTATGGCACAGGCATAAAAAGACATGAAATGGCACCCAGGAGCAATGTTCCAATTCAATCAAGTTACTTTCTCAGTATTCAGGAAGTCCTACAGTATGAGTACTACTGTTACTATCAGATCACAATGTTAACAAATCAATGAACATCCAAATAAAGTATACGGCATGTAGCAAGATTTAGAAGCATATCAATGACAATCTATCCTGATGTGAATCAATTTTTTGATATTTTGCTTAGCTGAAATGTCATGATCATAAGACCCTCCTCTTAAGGACACTCCAGCTCTTTCTTGTTTGTCTTTGATTTTTTGCACCCATCTCCAGTTCCAGCCCCCTTCCTACAAAAGCCTGACGCTCCTACCAATCTGGGCTCAGCTCTGGAAAATAATAATAATAATAATAATAATAATAATAATAATAATAATTGCTTACACTTATATAGTGCTTTTCTGGACACTCCACTTAAAGCGCTTTACAGGTAATGAGGACCCCTCCACCACCACCAAGGTGCAGCATCCACCTGGATGATGCGACGGCAGCCAAAGTGCGCCAGAACGCTCACCACACACCAGCTATCAGTGGGGAGGAGAGCAGAGTAATGAAACCAATTCATAGATGGGGATAATTAGGAGGTCATGATTGGTAAGGGCCAATGGGAAATTTGGCCAGGACGCCGGGGTTACACCCCTACTCTTTTCGAGAAACGCCCTGGGATTTTTAATGACCACAGAGAGTCAGGACCTCGGTTTTACGTCTCATACGAAGGACGGCACCTGTTTACAGTATAGTGTCCCCGTCACTATACTGGGGCATTAGGACCCACATGGACCGCAGGGTGAGCACCCCCTGCTGGCCCCACTAACACCTCTTCCAGCAGCAACCTTAGTTTTTCCCAGGAGGTCTCCCATCCAGGTACTGACCAGGCTCACACCTCCTTAGCTTCAGTGGGCTGCTAGTTGTGAGTTGCAGGGTGAAATGGCTGCTGGCAAAATGGACGCCCGCATACCAGCGAGTCCAGGAGAGGCTCGACGACATAGGCTTCACAATGGCATCCTGACCATCTGGGCCTGGCCCCGTTACCCCTTTTTATTTCTCCGACCTTTCGCCGGATCCCGCTCCAGCTTTTAACTTTCTCTTGTCTCTGTCATGGATGGACCACCTGGCTCTGGACATTTGCATTCCCTGGATTTTCCTACAGACTCCCTTTGGACTTGTTTGCCTTGGACCACACCCCTCCCGAGCACCAGGGCACCGTCAACATGCCCCCTCTGTTCTTCTTCCAGCCCTGATCTTAGTCTTTTTTTCCCCATGTTTGTTGCACACCCTTCCAGATCTTATCGTCTGCATAGGGTCCTGAAAAACGCTTTTTGATAAAATCTAACAGCAATAAGACTGCTGCTGCTGGATAACTAGTATTAATATTATGGTACATTAATGATAAAGGGATGCTGTCAGTTAACATCAGAGCTACAGCATTAATCTCGTGGTACTGTAACTGCTGTAGACAGTACATTAGGGAGTTTTAAAAAAATGATCCAAATAAAATTTGGTTGGAGAAAGAAGAAAGATTGAAATTCTTTAATTGCACTTTGCTAGTTTTGGAGATCATGATTGATTGGGTTGAATCTTTATTCAAAACCAATGTAACTTCTACAGACTTAATTGAAAATTCCATAAACCAGAGGTATTGTAATGCTGTAGTCTGAGAATGCCTGTGGCAAATATGTTAAAATTCCTTTGTCTCTTGATGGGAGTGATGGGGACAGGTTGGTATTGGTTTGTATGTGAAGAATTGCAACTCTAAATATATTAAATTTCAATTATATTAATTTGATCTCTTTACTGTAGAATCATGAAAAAAATCTTAAATTGTTAGGGTAGTTGCAATGACAAATAAAAGGAATCCAATATATTCACTGAACCTGCATGATCTAAAGGTTTTGTCCAGATTCTTTATATTAATAAATATAATTTTATAAATATATATTTTAAATATTTATAAATATGGCTATATGGACAATACACAATTTAACCTGATTGCATTACGCACAATGGATTCACCTTGCTTGAGAAAAAGTCTGATCTGTCTCTTACAAATAATTAAACTCATACTGTACAGCACGACCTACACTTGTTCCCCTCAAAGGGTGAAAGGAAAACATTGCAGTCAGCAATTGGTAATATTTTACAGCTTGTTAAAACTTTTTTTAGAGCAGTGATATGCTCTGTTCAAGTTTTCAATATATTAATTGTCTCCCTATCACCTAATGCTTAATTTTACAGACAATATAATAGTTTTTATCATGACAAATCACTCACCAGTAAGAGAACTCGTGTGTGCAGCACTATTGCGCATTATTGAAAGCATAATTATCCTTCAGATTTCATTACTTTGAGTTTATTATGTTTTCACACCAGCTGATGCCTCTGCAATCAGTTAAACAGAATCAAAGTACCTCTCCCAAAGAGACAATGGGACTCTCAGTCCCTTTAAATTGGGTTTATGCTACTGGTACATAAAGAAAAAATAAAATCGGATTAGATTATCCAAAACATGCAAAATTAGGTTCTGACAGCATAAGGGATATATAAAATCATATACCTTGCTACAGTATACTGTATCTACACTATTTTGTGATGTGAACGCATGCATATTCAATTTATAGATTGTCAAATACCAATCACATTTGAGTCTTAATCTAATTTATCTCTAATTAAACTTTTTTATCTTACATTCTTAAGCTTAATTTAAAGTAGAGGGGATATTTTCCTGTGCAACACACTTAATCATTTAAATTTGGCTTAAATAAATCAGTAGGATGACATTGTAATTTATTGCAGTTTTCGACACATCAACTCAGTGGTGTGTAACTGTTTTCCCTTATGCCATTTTAGCTGTTTCCAGCAATTTTAGCATTTGAATTTTATCTTGAAACTTTTTAAATATTCAAATATTTTAAAAGGCTGCCATAAAGGCAGAACGCATTTGATTGTTTTTTATGTACAGTAAATTCTCAGTTTAATGGACTAAGAGGGGGAAAAGGGTATTCATCATCGAAGAATGTCCATTGAATCACAAATGACATTTTTTCAGCCCCCAAAACACTCTATTACTTGAAAAATATACAGTATATGCTATATGTCACGATTGTAGCCCCCCTCCCCACCCTTAAGGGCGCTCCGGCTCTTTACTTCTTTTGTACACCTGCCTCCTATCCAGCCCACCTCAAATGCCAGACGCTCACTCTGTTCCGGGCTCTGCATTGGTTCCTGTACCAAGCAAGTCCGGGATCTGGAGCATCTGGTCCCATTCCCCCTTTTTCCACTCGACCCTCCACTGGATCCCGCTCTAGTTTTTAATCCTGTTTGTCTTTGTCTCGGATGGACCGCCCGGCTTTGGACTTTTGCCTTGTCATGGATTTCCCATTGGACTCTGTTTTGGATTGTTTGCCCCGGACTCACCCCCCAGAATTCCTGCGCACCATGGACACGCCCCCCGTTTTAATTCCTGACTCCTGCATGCCTTTTCCCCCATGTTTTCTTCACTCACCCGGATTGTGTCGTCTGAATAGGGTCTGGAAAGAATTTTTTTGTTACACTATATTTATGCTTTGTGGATCTATTGACTTATTTGTGTACAAGTGCATGCAATATGGTCAATAAAAATTGTTACTGTACCTATCATAAATATATAAGCTCTTTATTTAAGAGTACAAAATTTGCTAACACATGCAAAACACAAACAACACATGTCATTAACAGTTGACTTATCCCTTTAGGGCATCATTGATATTCATAGATTCATTAAACATATACTGTATAGTATTTATTTTTACCTTGTTTTATTATTTGGGCAAACATAACATTCATAAGGTATTCTTAGTTTTGCAAAAAAAGTCTGGTTTTGAATATTTTGTCTGTTAAATTTGAAGTCTTTAAAAAGGAAGGCCGTTAAAATGAAGGTTTACTGTATTGTAATTGCCTTTACTGGGGGTTTGTTATTTCAGACGTTGGAGAGTTCATAGTACTTTTTCTTTGCATGTAAAAAATGTGTGTAAATCAAAGTGATTGTGTCCTACTTACCTCTACGTTGGTGTAAACTCTAAATTGGGAATATAAAAATTAGTAGAGAATTATTTAAGAGAAGACATTGCCTTTTGAAAGGAACAAAGCAAAGAGATTGGCACTGCAAAGATAAAATAACTTACCATGGCACAAACTCAAAGTAAAAAAGAAACCTGTTGTGCATCAAATAGTGAGGTTCACAGAGGTGTTCAGGTAACATGCTCTCTGCATTGTATTCTAGACACCATGCAATACATTTTCATCCCTATTACCATTACAATAGCAACTGTAAATCATTCAATATCTTTGAAGAATTTATACAGAGTTTAAACGCATTGTTTTATTATACATGTTTTTCCTTTTAAAACCTGTTGCATGCATTAAAATAAATATATAATTATTTGTATGCATCCCTTGCCAAGAATTTACATGTGGTCCATGTGGTATCCATTAATGTCCACTCGCTTACATGGGTGTCATTACATTATTGGTCTTACTGTAACATCACAAAATGTTTTCAAAGAATTCTAAGAAATCCATTGTGTTGTATGTATCTATGTTTCCAGCCCTAAAAATGATAACCAGAAGACATTTACATAATTTGCCAAAAGCCTTTCAATCACTACTACATTTCAGCAAATCCTCTTTATTAAGAATTTCACAAGTTACTGCTGAGCGAGATGAAGACATTTTGTATAATATAAATGCTCTATCAAGATGTCTTGCATGTGTTTCATACCTTGGTTGTCAGCCTGTCAAGACCTGTGATTTTGCAGGAAAAGTGACACTGAGTTGTGCAGACAGACTGATACACAGTCAGCAGATGGTGGTATCAATAATTTATTGCTGACCTATTTCATGTCTTGTCGCTAATTTATGTAATTAAATTTCCCCAGCCCGATAGAAATTTGACATGGGACTTAAAGTGTCTAAACACTATACAGAAACTCACAGTTTGTCATGTACGGTATGTGTAGCAATATGAATGACTCTTTTAGTAAGTGTAGCTGTACAGTATTTAGGACATCAACAGTATTAACTACGCCCACAGTAGCACCAGGAACACAAGTAACTTTTCATACTGTTAGAGTGTTTTGAGATCACTTTGTCATGTCCACTCGTGTACTGCTACTACATACAGTACTGTATCTATTTTTAATAGTTTGCTACATGTTAAGTCTCATGGAGGATATGTTTCCATAGCTCAACATACAGTGCATGCATGCATTTCATTTGATAATCAGGAAGGGTGAGGCTGTAAAAGATGTTTTCCCTCAAGCCCCTATTCTGTTTCAACAGTAATAAAGCCCTTGCTTATACTTTACTGACTTACACTAGGGAGCACAGGACTTAGTGAAACCAAATATAATTTAACTGAACTCCATTTATTAATTTGCGGAATTCACATACTTCAAATTATAAAGTAGTCAAAGCAAAAATTAAACTAAACAACTTTTGTTGCATGCAGAAATACATTTTAGGAAGCTGGGAACAACAGTTCTCATAATTTAATCTTACAGTACAACCTCATACAAAGCCTCAGTCTCTGTAAAGGTTATTATATCTGGGGGAAATGGGTTTTTATTGTAAGGAAGATACTGAGATTTATTTAACTGCAATGTTTGACTCTGAGTCAGCTTTCTTTGGTTTTATCACTACCAGCAGAGTGTAGAAGCAGCGGAAAGTTTTTGACTTAAAATTAATCCTACATATTGGCTTCTGCAACCTATTATACACACTCTGTACCCCTTAATTCTCATCAAGGATCTAGGAGCTGCCGACACTGATTTGATTGAAATCCAGTAATGTTTGCCTTATGAAATGGGTTTATTTTTGTGAAAATTGTGAGATACTTCAATTTTAAAAATTCGAGGTATATCAATGTTAATTGTTAATTTATCTGTTGAATGCTTTTATCCAATATATCTTATATTACACATACTGTAACAAATGGATTTACATCTATACCCATGTAAGCAGTGCACTGCATTTTAGTGTGGAAAACTACAGTAAGTAAAGTCCTTTGCTCAAGCAATGTCCCATATGGAGTTTGAACCTACAGTATTACCAATATCCTTTAAGGGGTGATTCTGACAGAGGGTTGCTCAGTCATAACCCCGCAGATGGCAGCTTTGCACAATGTGATTGTCAGTTAAGCACATACACCAAATGTCTGAACCTGCAGTTCCCTTCAGATTGAGCTGGCTTGCTATTGCAATAACACATCAATCTGGGTCCCTAGTCACTACTTCACACTACTGTCTATGTTATAAAAATTGCTTTCTGCCACTCTCAGTCCAATGCAAAAAACATGTTTTGTTTTACAACAGTTTTTTATATTCTGCTTTAAGGATGTACATTTATTAAATGTCACCTCAGATCTCCCCATGCAAGTAAAGTGTGTAAGTCTTTCTGTTCTTCAGCAATTTCCTAAATAGTTTTTCATGCTGCTTGCATGTTTTTTCTCCTGTTTGAAAAGAAACAGTACCTCTTAAAAAGAAATGTATTCTAAAACATTAGAAATTGCATTTATGTAAAAAAAAAACTTTATTGATTAAGGTTCTACAAATAGAAAAAGATGACTTTATTACTGCACGTCTGCTATCAGTACAGATGAAATCATGTAGTGTATGAAATAAAGACATTTGTAACATTACATTGGATGTCAGAAAGCTACAGTTTTTGTCCTTGTTTTAGCTGATGAAGAAGAAAAAATGATCTTCCCTTGAATTGAGCGTGCCTTTGGAAACTACATCTCCCAGAATCCCAAAGAAAATCATATGACCATTGTAAGGCAGCAGGTGGAATTGGTCATGTGACACTGTTAGCCTGCCTGTTTCTGTAATCTGTTGCTGCTGATCCGATTGCTAGACACACTGCTGTATCATCCTGCTGTGGAAGGTAATGTGTGAAAAATCCTTTTTTTTTTCCTCATGCATTTATTTAATGCCTACTGCTGAGCTGTTTTTTAAGAGATGGGGAAGGTAGAGGGGGTAGATCAGGGAGTCCTGTTTTCCCCTTGTGTATGAGCTGCAGCAGCATCAGTCTCATGAGCACTGGAAGAGTGTGAACTCTGAGTGAAAACAAGGCAAGGAGAATATTCAGTATCATCGGCTTCCAAGGCCTGTTTTCCCTGGTAGCAAGGCTGGTGAGAAGCATGTAGCAAAATGCATATAAATCAGAACAAGGTATTCACAGGGCAGCCATTATTCTGGTCCATCTTGCATGTGGCCTTCGACTGCTGCACATGCAGCCAATCACGAGTGACTTACGCTAGGTGGGGATGCTCTGCATGACCATATCTTCAGACACATAACCTGCATATAAACACTCGTGTAATCTATTTTAAGCACAATAATTATCAACCTGAAAGTGAGATTAAATGCAAATGCATACTTCATGCACATGAGTGCATGCCCACAAAAGCTTTAACATGATTTTAGGGATTAACTGAGCTATCTAGATGTCAGTCTTTTCTTTCTCACATGTACTGTATTTCTTGGTCACGTAAAAACAGTGTATGTGGGTGTTCAAATGATGAGTCATATCACACGCAACCCACCTTTATGGCGCAAGCAAAAAGGCAACTCTCCATCTGCTGCCCATATTTGGACTAGCAGGAAGTCCATTCTTAGTGGCCAGGGATGTTCAGTTAGTGCGTAAATGAGACAGATGGTCTCCTTATTTTTCAGTTTTCCTAATTGATATTGGGAACTTGCTATTTAAAGGATAAATTCTATTTATTACTTCTTTTAATTGTAATAATCACACTCACTGTTGGTGCCAGTCGGAGCCCCATCTTTCAGCAATGTGAAGGCTGATTACGCAAATAGTTTGGGACAGGGGAGTATTGCACCAAACATATATTGATATAGTTGATATAGTTATATTTTCAGCTGGTACACTGATGGATGCAGAATTGTCTGGTCTGGGCTTTCACTCTATTGGTGTAGGATGTTTCTATAAGCCAAGAGAGAAAGTATATGGTTGCTCTTCTGTGGACTGATCCTAGAGAGGCAATATATTTCTGTTACATGGCAAACAAAATTGTGCATAATACTACGAATGAGATGATCCTGGTATATAGCACCATTTGACCACAGCCTTGATTTAAATTATTTTAACATTCTGTTTGCCTTTTATTACTTACATACCATCAAGAAACAGCTTCGGTCTGGATTTTTTAAATGCTTCTGAAAAAATGTAGTAGCCATTCATCTAGGCCAAGGGTAGTCTACCTTGGTACTTCCATTCAAGTGGGAAGCTTTATTTTAGCTAATCCTCAGCTATCGTTGTGATCTTCAGCACCTGGGTCAATTATGTTATTCGGGGTTGATTCAGTTATTCATTTATTAGAGGTCCAGTGATAGCACGGAATAAACGTTGCCTACTCTTGATGAAAATAACATTCAAAATAGTGAAATATACTTGTGGATGGAGTTCAATGGGAAATATAATTTATTAGATTACAGTATATGGAGAAAGTGGGAGCGGTACTGTGCTGATGGCTTCACTTTCTAGGCTGATATCTGTATGGAGTTTGTATGTTTTCCCATGTTCTCATGGGTTTTCTCCATGTGCCCAAGTTTCCTGCCACCGTCCAAAGACATACCAGGGAAAACTGGCTCTGGTGTGAGTGTGTGCATGTTGTGTTTGTCTGCCCTGTGATGGACTGGTGTCCCATCCAGGGTGTATCCTGCCTTGCACCTATTGTTGGCCGGGAGAGGCTCCGGCTCCCCCATGACCCTATATTGGATAAAGTGGTTAGAAAATGGATGGAACAAATGTAATTTTTAACCTGGCTGACTAATTTACTAATATGATTTCACTTAAATACTGACTACTTCATTAAATACTGTATTTTAACAACCATCCATTATCAGAAAACTGCTTATTTCTGGTAAGGGTAACAGCTGCATTTTAAACATAGAGATGTAAAATGTACTCTGACCACCTTGATTCATTTAAAAAAAATAAAATCAATTATAAAAGCTTATTAAAACAAAATTTTAACATTTTACAGAATACTTCAATATAAGTACATTTTGATATTTTGAGCATTCTGAGATATTCTGTTTTTTTTTTTCATTTGAAACTCAGTTTCTCCTTGAATGCACTATAAAGCAGGCTCCTGTATCTTTTAATCCAATGTGGCAACAAACAACCTTTTTTACAGATTCTTGTTCTTTTTCCAGTATTGAAGAACTCTATTAATTAATAAAAACTCACATAGTGTTTCAATAAGCAAAGTGTATTTGGAAAACTTATTGGAGTGCACATTAAGATCACATTAATTAATGCTGAAGATTTTAAGCAGAGAAGAAGACCTCTCAAACTTATTTTCGTATTTTCTCATCTAAAATAAGCAAATGATTAGTATCAGGGATGCAGTATAATTGATTGCAGCTGGTTATTAACCTCTGGGATCAGTGTGCCCAATGTAGAGCACAATAAGGACAACACTTAATCAGTCCCTAATTGCAGGCTGTAATGAAATTAGTTCCTGGTTCTGCTCTGCAACTTTATTTGTAACAGACGTATTGACAAGGGCACTGTATCAGAGATGGTGTTGGCATGGCATTAGTTTGACTTGTTTTAGTAGAGTGGTGTAGAAAGGAAACCAGACACATTTTATAACCTCACCATACTAAGAAGGCTAGTAATTAAATATAATGCATCTGTGCATTGAACATATTCGTAATATTTACTTATACTGTACCTAAAACATCTCTTTTTTTATTTTTTAATAAAGTGGGCAGGTAGTGAATCATGAAGATTTGATTCTTCATGATAGAATCTAGCTTTTATTTGTGCTGAATTATCTGCTTTATTTTTTCTTTTTACGAGCCAATTGCAGATTGAACTAAAATATATTATTGATAAATATTTTACTTTCATGATTTGTTAATACTGTTTGAATTGAATAAAAAAATGCTACTGTTGCTGAATTGTATTTCTCAATTGCATCTAGAATGTCCAATAAAACATTAATTTCAGTCCACACAGATCCCTGGGTGGTCTGGTCATGCTCAGGGAATGCCACAGTTAAATTTGGGAGATATCAACCAACCTTGAACTGGCCCGGAACCCAATGGAGCTGTACTTTGTTACATTCTCTAAGTACAATACAATTTTTTTAGACCTTTTCACATAGGGAGAGTGCGGCAGTTTAAGTAGTTTCTTTAAATAAAAGGACATTGTGCCCTTGTATTCATTTGACATTGGTGCACTGTCAGCTTATGAATAATTGACATAAAAACATCTATTGTGTTATAATGTAAAGGTTACTACTTAGGATGCTCATCTAGAAGAAGTCAGTGCGAAGTTCCCTTTTTGCAGGGTCACATTCAACTGTACCTTAAAAATAAGTAGTTCCATAAATGTGTTGTTACCCCATTTCAATTAAAAATGAGTTCTAGTCTTACAGTAGGTAAACTGTCCTTAATAAGAATATGGCTATTTTTATTTTTAACAATAAGGTTAGACAGAGCTATATTATAGAAATAACTACATTTAATAATTACATTTAGGTTTAAAATATTCTCTAAAATGGCTCTAAAAATGTGAACATTGAATCCTTGTTACAATTCAGATGATCCGTCTGCTAAAATATTAAAACAGCATTCAAAGGTCCTAAAGACTAAGTGTTTATGTCTTTTATGTCTCCTTTTGATCTCTTAAAATGTTGGTGGATGTTAAACCTGTGACAAATATGATGTGCATAAAGTCTCCACAAACCTTTTGCTTCTTAGGTTTTAAGTAAATTACATTGCACTCCCATCTCAGCTTTTTCTGGCATCTTCCTCTCTGAGAAGACAGTTGACATGGCACTGCTACAATTCTTAGGCAAAATAGGAAAACTGCAATTGCACAGTGAAATCTAAATTTCTACCTAAGGGGAAAGATACATTTTGAAAAGGGAAAGTCTGATCTGATAAATAATTGGAGCCATTCCCAGCTAACAGGTAGCTCTGTCAATCTACATACCAGCACCATAATTCTGCTGCACTCAATGAAATATTGTAAAATTCTCCATTTAAAAGATATTACTAGGAAGAAAATCATTCCTCAGACTCTCCACCTTTGCAAACAGCTATAGTAGAATCACCTGTGTAGTTTTATATATGATGAATCAGCGAGGTCTGTTTGGTCTAGTGATAACTGAATGTTGTTTATAGCCAGGCCTGTTCTGTTTATAAAGTGTGGAGCACTGATGCAGGTAATAGAAACATACTTCGGTCTCCATGAAGTAACCAGATCATCCATCCATTTTCTAACCACTTTATTTAATACAGGATCATGCGGAATCCAGGGCCTATCCCCTAAGCAAAGACAGCAAGGTAGGATACACCCTGGACGGGACTCAAGTCCATCACAGGGTAGACAGACACACAGACATGCACACACTCACACAAGGGCCACTTTTCCCGGAAGCCAATTAACCTACTGTCTGGACTGTGGGAAACCAGACCACCTGAGGAAACACAATTGAACATACAGTATAAACACCACACAGATAACAACCCCAGGAACTGAATCCAGGGCCTCAGCTCTGCCAGACAACAAAGCCCTTGATAGGCCCATGACTTTGTCTTTGGTAAAGTGGTTAGAAAATAGATAGATGGATTTATTAGATACTTTTTCTTTTGAGAGTACATAAGGTTTTTAAATTCTCTCATCACAAAAATACATGCAGGCTAGTGGCTAAGGAAGAGTAGCAGCACACTAAACTGTCAGGATTGCTTGTCAGTGACATTATGGAGTGCTGCTGACTGAGATGACACTTCATACCTTACTTTATACAGATTACGAAGATGCATTAAATTCAGAAATCCATATGAAAAATAGAAAAAGGGTGGATTTATACAAACCATCTTAAGATCAACTTCATTTTTAAAGAAAATTAGAGTGTATTAACAATGTAAAGGAAAACAAATAATTGGTCCTAGAAATACCTGATTTTCTGAAAATGTGGAGAAGCTGATGGTTGGCAGATTAAAATGTCAGCTGTGATGTAGTGCAGACTAAGCTTGTACCCTACCCTTTTCTCCACAGACAGATACCTATCAGTCAGTGCGATCAAAATAGACAGGTTATTTATACTCCTAACTTGACTGATATACTCTGTGGTGTATCTGACATTTTTTGCACTATTTGGTCTCCCCTTTGTATGTGTAGGGATGATTGTGAGAGTTTTAAACAAAAGAGCTATGTCCTTCACATAACTAATAATACAGATTGTGTGTATCCACATTGGATTAAAAAAAATTGGAACTGCATCAAAGCTATATCAATGCATTACATGGACATTTTAAATAAAGCAGATTAATCAAGTCGTACTTATTTAATGGATTAACAAAGTCACCAAAGTCTAAAGTTAGCTGGTTTAGGAAAACAGGAAATGTAAATTAAAATTCAATATGACTAATAACAGGACTGACAATGTGAGGTACTTTTTTACACAAAGATTCTGAATGTATGGACAAAAAGATAAAAAATAATGCTGTTGGAAAGAAAATGTTTTGTGCATCCAGAGTGACTAGGCGAGATCAGAAAGAGGTTTAATGGAACTGACCTTGTATTCTGAAGTTCTTATCTTCAATTAAAGTGTGAAATGCAAGGTCCACAGGGGTGCTGGGTTTAATTCTGGATCCGGGGTGCTATCTGTATGGAGTTTACATGTTCATTCCTCTAGATGCTCCAGTTTCCTTCCACAGTCCAAGGACATACTGATAGGTTAATGGATGTTTGGGAAAGCTGGCCCTGGTGTGAGTGTGTGCATGTCTGTGCTTGTGTGCACTCTGTGATGGACTGCTGTCTTACCCAGGATGTTTCCCTGCCTTGCACCTTGTCACAGACGTCGGAAGGGACGAACCGTAGAATGGCAGGAGAGCGAAAAGACCCTATGCGTAGCGGCGAGACGGGGTTTAGCCCTGGCTCAGCTGTTCGGGGAATACCGTATAGAAACCTACTGTATGCCCTCAGGTAGCGGACGTGGGGCGACCTGGTGCTAGGCGGGTCTCGGGACATCCGACCGTCAATGCTGAGCAAAGGCAGACTGAAAGACCCGGAAATATATAGCCCCAGAGAGAGAAACACCGGAAGGACAGCAAAGTACTGAAAATGAGAGACAGCACATAGAAGGAGCGCCCTCTAGCTGCAGAGGGCGTGACACACCTGTTGCTTGCCGGGATAGGCTCTGGCTCCCCCGCACCCCAGAGATGGTTGTAATATAATTTCTCATAAACCTGCGAAGTGCTGTGAGCACCCACATTCCAAATCCCAACAGAGAAATCATCACTTTATCGTGTTCAATAATCAGGATGCATTTTACTCTTTCTGGAACAGTGCCTATTTTCACTCACTGCTACAAATGGCCCTTTGCTTGCTGTAACCCAAGTGATGTTTGCGGTTGTGGGAAACCTAGGTCTTGGAGGCAATGGCCGGAGGGTGAACCATATGTAGGAAAAGGAAAAGCAGAAGGCTGCAGCTTGGACATTCCGTCGCCCATCTGTTCCACTCTTCAGCAGGGGCCAGAACCCCCTGGAACTGCAGAGGAAGGAGCACACTTTGCTCCCTGATGAGTTTCTGGGAGCGTAAGCCATTGTACTGTAGGATTTCACAGTCCACTTTTGAAGAGCAGGAAGACCATATTTTCCAGTATCAGAAGGGTGATCAATTTTTACATTTTCTTTTAATGCATGGCATCAGTCAGGATAAGACTGCAGCTAATTAGTTGTAATTATAATGCTAATTAGTTGTAGTTGTAATTAGTTGAGTGTTTTAGCTCAGTTACGTTTGGCCATACTTCGATTTCATTTATATTGTTGTTGTAGGTAAGAACTGAACTGCTAAATGCTACTGTTTTAGAGATATTTCTTCTTTTTGTCATCGGGTACAGGTTTGAGTAGGTTTTTCCTTTATTGAGGCTTAATATAACTAGATTTCTAGGGATCTACAGTGACCATAGGTTATCATAAGTAAACAATTGCTGATGCGTATTTGCTGACTACTTATTTCACCCTGTCCAGAACATTGAGTGATATACTAGATATACTAGATATATATTCACTAGTAATCACACTTAAAGAGCAAGAAATAATTTGCAGACATTTTTATAATGTGGAAAGTTGCTTAACTGCAGAGCCTGCATAACTCCAAATGCTTAGGATCAAAACCATTCTTGAAAGCATTTGGATATTGTGGCACTGTGGGTACTATAATGAATTTTCAGCTAGAAAGTTCCAGAAAAAATGAAAATATAATTAATACCTGCGGTTTTAATCAATGCTTTTGTGTAAATGCCTAAAGCGAACTGTTGCATCCTACTAAAATACAGCACCTCCTCTTTAAATGACTAGTTTATGTGTGAGAATGTTTTCTGACCTTTGTTTATGTAATTGCATCCTTTGAGACTGCTGCAGCATTCAGCTGGCAAAGACAGAGTGTGAAGAAGCAGGAGATACTATAAGGATTTGATGAGAAGAGTAATGGAGGCAGAAATAGGTATTTTAATACTGTATTTAGAACAATGGTGAACTTGTTACCATTCCCACGAGAGAGCAATTTTAAAATGAGAATTGATCAGACAATACAGACTTACATGCAATTACAGGCTATTTGCAAGATGGCCTTCAATATGCACTTACAAAACACAATCATTCCAGGTTACTTTTAGTGACATTAAAGTTGTTAAGATGAAAATCTTTTGGCTTTCCTTTCAGAATGTTAACATATTCAGCTAGTGATTTGTAACAATGTGTTTTTGTTCCAATTATTATGAAATCTCCAGCTGTGCATTGATCTATAAAATGGGTCTTAATCAGGAGTAAGATGTTACTTTTTTCCCCTTCTGTGTCTTGTTGTTTTCAGTCAGGTATTGAAAAGATATGTAAAGGACAGTGATATTAGAATGCACCTGAATATGTAATGTTTTGCTTTGACCTATGATGGTGGTGTGTAATAATTCAAAGCTTCCCCATAAAGACATGCACTGTCTATTTTCATATGCATATACTGCACATCTTTCCAAACACCATGTGTCTTCTCATTTATTATTGACAATGCAACTTCTCTTAAACCAAAGGGAAGATGAAGAACTTTAGTCCTTTCAAGCACATGAAAATACAGAGGACCTTGCCTTACACAAACTGAAGGTCGCAGATTCAATCTGTATTCACCCCATTGTGTCACCTAACTCTTTAAAATGTTATTGATACGCACCTGGCTTGCTCCTTGGAGGCAAAAATAAATCTGCTTCATTATAGAGCATGGCAATAAAGTCACATGGCCAATTTACTGCTGCCACATGTGAAGACATGTCCACAGCAAGACAATGAGTCCTTGGTATTAGATTTGGGGAAGGGATCCCAGGAAGGACAGGAGCCAACCCTTGAAGAAGCTGTACACAACAGCCCCAGTCCTTCAAGAAATAATCCACACTCCTCTCAACAAATTATGAATGTTTCCGATTGCTATATACTGTAATCATCAGAAAATACTATCACACTACTGGCCAACACTATTTTTTACTGCAAATGGAAAGTCAGTACACATCCCAAGATCTGAAGACATTTTCGGAAATGAAAAAAATCTGTGCATTGAAAGAGTTTTCTGAACATCCTATGGTCATGGTGACTAAAAGAATCAACACAGATTAATAAATTAACAAAGCAATATTTGGTTCACTTGAGTTACTGGGCTTTTGTATATTATTATATTTTATTTACCAAAAGATTTATACTTCCATTATTAGATTTTCCTTATATATTTAATTTTGAGAACAGCTTGAAAATGGCATGTCTGTCACAGACTTTACAGGTTTAGTCTCTGTGAGCTGGGTCTCTGCAATCTCTCTTGTTCCTGCACAGTACTCTGTCTGTTCTCTAAAGTAACTCCCTTTCAGTTTGCCTTTAGAACTAAGTAAACAGTTTTTTTCAGTAAGTGCAATCAACCCATGAGAGTTAAGAGTCCAACTACATGTTTGTAAGTGTCTTTGGTATCGATCATCACTCTTAAGCAACTTTTAAATCAGAGCTCAATGAACTGGGAGAGAGATTGCGATGAGAACAGCTGGCTCCAGCAGAGCTAATCATACCCACTGTGTGATTTCACTAGAGAGGAAGTTGAATTCAATTTGTGAAGCATTATTTGTACAACCTTCCAGATAAAAAAATAAATTAAAAAATGTCCTTATTTGTTGATTTAAATAGGAATTCTGGTGCAAAACAAAAAACAACTACTCTAAACTGCTTCTCTAAACATATGAGGTCATTGTATAATAATGGTATTTTCCGAAATATCTACAGTACATAATGCTACACTGCCAATCTCATAACTCAGTCTTATCAGTGCAGCCTCCCAAACCAGAAGAGATATCCTATTAAAAATACCACTAGGATAAGCAATTGGACAGATGTTTTCTGACTCATTATTAAAATAAAGTGGTGTGTTAGTTTTTATACTGAAAGACCCTGGGAAACATCATATTAGACCATTTTCTTCTGATCTTAATGAGCAAGCTATCAAGGAGCCGAGGTTTGGTGTGTATCTGGTTTGGGGATCTGAGGGTTCTTTGCAGTTGATATTGTTGAAAAATCATATTAGACCACTGCATAATATATATTTACATATACTGTATAATTTGGGGTCCTCAGCCCACAGTAGTTAATACAGTATACATACAATTAGGTAAGATCAATTGATAAATATAACATTGGTAACTACTGTAAGTTAGACAATAATTATTAGTGGGTGCTCAAAGGTATTCTAAATATGTTTTTATCATACTTTACATCAGTACAAATTGAGCACACTAGTTATTTTTGCTCCCTTTCTGTTTTGATTTATGGACTCTACCTGGTGTTCATTCCTTTTACTTGTTTATGAAAAGGAGGGGGTGCTGGTGAAGATGGAATTGTGAGTTCAAACCTTTTGGTAAAAATGCCAAAATGTATAATTTTAAACACTACATATATTTTTAGATGCTTATGGTGGTGGGGTGTTATTGACAAATTTAAAGCTATATTCACAGCTCACACAAATTGAAAGTAACGTTTCAAAGATTTTTAATAT
Source organism: Lepisosteus platostomus (assembly GCF_059453375.1). Classification (NCBI taxonomy): domain Eukaryota; kingdom Metazoa; phylum Chordata; class Actinopteri; order Semionotiformes; family Lepisosteidae; genus Lepisosteus; species Lepisosteus platostomus. Next base: position 21,042,949 of record NC_142622.1, on the reverse strand, counting down.
CGATAAACATGGATACCTTACTGAGATGTAAACCATGTACAGTTTAAGACCGGAGTAGCAAACAAATAGCCTCTCAAATTAAGAAGGATTTTTGATATTAAAATAGAGTGTTCCCATCAGGAGACAGTACTTCTGGATTGGCAGACTGAGGTGGTAGTCCCCATTTTTAAAAAGGGGGACCAGAGGGTGTCTTCCAGATACACCCATTGGGAAATAGAGAGGGATCACACTCATCTTGAAAGAGGGAAAGCCTATGCCAGGGTGCTGGAAAGGAGACTCTGCCCGGTAGCTGAGCTTTGAGTACAGGAGGAACGTTGCAAATACTCTCCTGGCCGTGGGATAGTAGATCAACTCTTTGTCATTACATAGATATTTGAGGGGCCATGGGAGCTTGCCACCATTATGTGCAGTACATATGTTTTGTGGACCGTGTACACCAGGGTGTTTTGTGAGAGATGAAGTAGGAGCATAGGGTGCTGAAGCTGCTGGTGCATGCCATCTAGTCCCTGTATTTACAGAGCGAGAGTTGAGTCTATATTCTCTGTGTTAAGTCAAGCCCGTTCAAGGTAGGCATTGCACTCCACGAAGAGTGCATCTTGTCTCCTTTCCAATTTCTGATCTTAACAAACAAGATAACAAGGTGGAGCCGAGGTTTGGAGTGTATCTGGTTTGGGGGTCTGAGTGCTGCATCTCTGTTGTTTGCAGATTAAATTGTTGTCTTCAACTCATCCGACTGTGATCTCTGGCGCACACTGGAGAGGTTCACCGCTGAATGTGACGCAGCTGGGGTGAGAGTCAGAACCTTCAAATCTGAGGTTATGGTTCTCTCCCAGGAAAGTGTGACTATTTCTATCCATGTGGGAGGGGAACAACTGCCCCAGGTGGAGTAGTTTAATTATCTTAGTGTTTTGTGCACTGGTACGTGTAATGCGGATCATGAGGCTTAACAGTGTATTGGTACAGAAGCTGCAGTACTGTGGATGGTGTACTGAACTGTGGTAGTGAAGCAAGAGATGAGTTTTCAGCTGAAGCTCTTGTTTTTCTGGCCAATCTATGTACTCACTTATAGTCAGTGTCTTTGGGTAGTGACTGAAAGAATGAGATTGGATGTTCAAGGAGCAGAAACAAGGTTTCTCCATAGGTTTGCAAGGCTTACCCTCTGTGACAGGGTGAGGAGTTCAGCAGTCTGAGTGGACCTTGGAGTAAAGTTGCTGCTCCTCAGGATCAAGACTAGCCAGGTGAGGTATTTTGTGTATCTGGTTGGGATACCCCCCGGGCGCCTTCTGCTGGAGGTGTGCCAGGCACAACCCACTTGGAAGCGACACTGGGCAGACTGAAGACATGCTGAAGGGATTTCTTGGCTGGCCTGGGAACACCTGGGAGTCCCTCAGGACACACTGGATACTGTTGCCAGGGAAAATCAAAGGCTGGTTTACTCTGCTGAGCCTGTTGCCACTGCAACGTTCACCAAGAGTACGCAGTTAAGAAATGATGATGGTTATGATACTTGTCAGAGTGCTCGAGAGAATGAAATTCTATGTGAGGGAAAGGACCTGTTACATTCAGGGAGTAGGCTCTGCTTATATTTTTATATGAACAGCTAATAGGAAAAGAGACTTGAGCTATGTCTAGATTCTCCTTAGGCAATGTAAGGAGAAGGTAAATGTGATGTTGAATGTTCTCATTAGTGACAGATTGAGCTGGTTGACGGGACTGTGAGACTCTGTGAGTTAGGGATAGTTCAGAAACTACAGTTTTGGTCTGTACTAAGGAGTGTCACAAGTGGTGGGCAGGTGCCATTGGATAAATTGTTTGTAAGGCATAATGTGGGTGAAAGTACGCTGCAGAGGAACAGAGAACAGAGTGAGCCAGCTATAACCTGGGTTGACAGGTGGCACTGGGACTTGATGGAGTTGGGCTTTGCTTTACAGCATAGTAATGTACTTTCCTCTCTTAAGTGAGAGAGAGGAGTGTAATTGACACAGGTTGCAGTTTATCCTGAAAGCTCCCTGTGTTTTAACATCAGCAGATAGATAGGCAGTCTAAGAGATAACCACAGACTGACTGCTGTTATGGAAGGGACACAAGTTCTAATTACAGAGCAGTGTTCCTGACCAAACCAGATCAGCCAGAAGAATTAGTGTTAGGACAAATTAGTGGGTACTGAAGATTTGGAACTTGGTGAAGTGTGATAGTTGTAAATATTGACAACTGGGCATTTAGGGTTACATTGAATTTAATGATCCAGGGTCTCTTGAGTTAAAGGAATTATTTTATTGAATGTTGCAAATGTGAGATGTGGAGTTAATTGAGTTGAATACTTCAATGCTTACAAGAGTTAAGCACAAGAGCTTATGAATAGAGGTACTGTAAATGATTACAAAGATGACAGTTCAATCTTCCCCAAGGGGAGACAAACGTCTTAGATCTAGGAAATGTGGAAAGTGTTTTAAAGACAAGGACAGACCCCTTAAAATTAATAAAAAACTAATGACTCCTAGAAAGTATATGCCATGTGGCTGTCATCGTCACATGAGTGGAATAAATAATAACAGGTCATTAAGCTCATTTGTTTTTTTTCAGTAGTTGGTTCATCCTAGAATTTCATCCAGCTGTTTTTTAAATAAACTAGGATCTTAAGTTTGACAGCATGGCTGAGGAGCTTGTTTCATACTCCCACAACCCCTGTTGTCTCCTGTTTACTATTAACAATGAACTTCCCCATAATTTCCACTTGTGCGCTCTTGTTTGTGCCTTTCTGGTTATTCTGTTCATTGACACTGCAGATTTTAGAAACAGTCCATACAAACCTCTATCTTTTAGAAAACTTTTAGAAGGAATGTGACAGATTTCCTCCTTGTTCAAGTAGGTGGCTGTGTCAGCATGCATAGGCTGCAAAGGAACAGGTAAAGGTTTATTCCAGGCTGAAAGGAAAAGAAAAAACACCTTTTTTCACATTTCAGCTGTGGAGCCTTCTTTAAGTTTGTCTGGGAGTTCCAAATTGGCTTGATGATTCGAGGGCTCTCTTTGGCTCAGGAGAGGGCCCTGTCAATAACATGGGTAGAATATGCTCTGTTAATGAAGAGTGCATTTTGAGGACTTAATTATGGAAGTCCATGTCATCACTGCAAAATATTTGGAGCCTAAGGAACTTTGAAAAGGGGAGATTTTTTAGTATGTGTGGGGAGGAAGGAACTATACAAGAGATAGCTACAGTATGTGAATCTGTGGATTTGTAATAGACAGAAGTAGAGAGTCATGGATGGTTAATGGATAGGTCTACTGTATGTCCAGAAACAGAAGAATAGTGGAAGATATGTTAACTGTATACTTGATTGATGGGTGGAAGATGGTGACATGATCCAGGAAATGCTCAAGCTAGTCATTAAAGCATGTGGCGGCACCAACACAGTCATCGATGTATCATCTGTAAAGGTCAGGAACAAAGCTGGTATAGGAAGCAAAGAAGCATTCTTCTATCCAGCAGAAAATTAGCATAGCTGGGCCCCATCCTGGTTCCCATGCAACTCCACTGACTTGCTGATAAAAAAGGTTATTGAATGAGAAAGCATTCAGTGTGAGTACCAACTCTGAAAGACATACAAGAATGTGGGTAGGTGGATCAAGCACTGTGCATTTGTCCAGTGTGTGCTTGATGTCTGTAAAACCATCATTGTGGGGAATGATGGTGTATAAGGATGTGGTAAAAATAAACATTCTGGGCCCTTAAAATTGAAACGGTAAAAGGTTGGAGAACATGGTTAGTTTCCTTAATATATGAAGGATGTTCTTCCACCAGTGGAACCATAAGGATGTCAAGAGAGACTGAGATGAGATGGTGGAATAGATGCATGCTGAGATGAATAACAAGGTGGCTCCAGAAATCTGCAAATAAAAGCCCAAAAAAGCAACTCTGTGCAGTGTAAGATGCTTTGTTTTACAGATGTTGCAGGGTTAACAAAAATACTCAGACCTAAGCTACCTAGACAATCAAATATCTATACTACCGGCTTACACTGTGAGATCTTTTACTGTATATTCCTAAACATACTGTATATTCCAGAGCACCCAGAGTCGGTTTATGACCACGCCCTTTTGAGGTGTTCTTCACTATAAATACGTGGACCAAACAGACCTTGGGGCTCTGTCATTCGAGGTTCGACACTGAGCCCTTCAATCTTTGTCTCTGTGTTTGTTACCAAACACTTTAATAATAAATAAACCTTATTCTTATATAGTACTTTTCTGGACACCACTCACTCAAAGCACTTAACAGGTAATGGGGACCCGTCTCCACCACCAAAACCACTAATGTATAGCACACACTTAAATGATGTGACGGCATTCAAAGAACATCATTATGCTCACCACACATCAGCTATCAGTTGATAGAAAAACTGTAATGAAGCCACTTCATAGATAGGGACTATTATGAGGTGATGACTGAAAAAAGGCAGGGGGGAATTTGGCCACATTCCAACTCTTCTCAAGAAACACACTGGGATTTTTAATGACCACATGTCAGGGCCTTGGTTTTATGTCTCGTGCAAAGGACAGCAACATTTTTTTTACATCACTGTACTGGGACAATAGGACCCACACAGACCGCAGGGTAAGCGCTCCATACTGGTCCTACCAACACCTCTTCCAGCAGCAACCTTAGCTTTCCCAGGAGGTCTCCGATTCATACTAGCCAGGCTCACACCTGCTTAGCTACAGTGGGATGCCAGTTGCACGTCTCAGGGTTATATAGCTGCTGGCTGTTTTCCTTTGCTTGCTTTGCCTTGTCAGCTTGCTGTGTTTCCAGCTCCTGCTTTCTTGTTACTACCTCATCTTTGTTTACCGTGTTTCTCTCGGCTTCAATCTTGGCTGTGAACTTGGACTGAACTTCGGCCTATCATCCAGAAATTCCCTTGTCCTTGTAGTTTTCTGCAGTGCTTCCCCAGTTAAGACACTCACTTGTTTCAAATTATGACCCTGGACTGTGTTTGCTTGCACTATGCTCTAGCTCTCTAGCTAGCCACAGCACCATATCTGTATGCATGCTCAGCTCGCCAGTCAGCAGGCAGCCTGTTACTCATCCACAGAGTGCACATCACCTGTTCCCTGTGATCCCAGTATCATGCAGCTCTGGGCATTCCCTGTGTGCTGCTTGCTGGCTTCTGGACTCAGCAGCCTTTCATGTAGAAAGTGGGTTCTTTACATTCCTGGATCATACTACAAGTCCCACCTCGGTTGCCCGACATTACAATTGCCACCCTATGTCTCGATTTAAATATGATAGCGCTGAGAATGGCCTCTAGTGGTTTTCACTTGCTAATACAGTTTCTAGCAAGACCAGCCTGCCATACACACTAATATTGTTCAGAAAGTTACACTTAGTTATTGTAAATACATCTGGTGAGAATGATAAACCATGTTTGTAACTATAAGATGAAACATTTTGTTTAAGCACTCACGCAACAAAATAAGCTTGTGAGGGCATCACAGTGCTTAATGTTTTAACATTGTAAGCAAACCACGTACTTCCACCACTCAATGTACTGTACCTTAGTATCTCAGTTTATTCATGCTAATTTGTAGGTGAGTGTCTTTGAAGTTCAGACATTAAGTAAGAGTATAAGCCTACAGAACAAGGTTGCATAGAATTAATGTTCAAATGAAATTGAATAGAACAATAATATTGTCCTAGACTTTTAAATTAGTGGCCAGCATCCATTTCACCCTGCAGCTCTCAACTGGGTACCCACTGAAGCTAAGCAGGGTTGAGGGTCCGTACCTGGATGGGAGTCCTCCTGGTAAGCTATGGTTGCTGCTGGAAGTGGTGTTAGTGGGACCAGCGGGGGACTTTGTGGGTCCTAATACCCCAGTATAGTGGCGGGACACCGTCTTTCAGATGAGACATTAAACTGAGGTCCTGACTCTCAGTTGTCATTAAGATCCCTGGGCATTTCTCGATAAGAGTTGGGAGTAATCCCAGTGTCCGGGCCAAATTCCCCCTTCGGCCTTTCCAGGAAATTACTGTAAATTATTAGTAGAGATCTAGCATAATAATATTTAGGAGTCTTGAACAAACAGTTGGCCATGTATAGATAAGAAGCCTGTTACATTTACATTTTTATTTCAATTTAAGAGCTTCTCTCTACATGACAACTTGCTGCTTCCCCAGATTCGAAGTGTAACATTGTTGAAACCCTGTATAAGAGTTACATTGCAAGAGGAACCTCAGGAGATAGTGAACCATGCTGCTGATCACACAGCCCCTGCAAATAATCTACTGAGCAACCTACCTTGATACTGGCAGGTTAAAAATGTCATGAGCTTCATTCCTCTGTGTGCAGCACACCTCAGTTATTATGTCTGATATCTATAACACTAGCACTTTTTAGCCACATAACCCCTGTGTGAGAGCTTTCTACATCATTCTGCTAAGCCATCGTGCCCTGTCAGTAATGGTATCTATATCACTTTCTGGATCTGGATTTTTTCCTTGCGAAATAGACATCTATAAACCTTGATGACTCCTCCAGAGGTATCTTTCTGTTGTTTCTCATGCATTGTCAGTCTTCCTCCTTGCACTCTTTTAGAAGAGTGTAGATAGCACGATGCCTGTCTTATTTCTGACAGCTTTCAATAACAATCTGTCGCTCACACTTCCTGCCTCTAAAAGGTTTCCTCCAGCCATAAAGCGAGCTTAATTTCTGACAGGACTTTGAATCACTATTCCACTTTCCCTGCAAGGGGACTCTGTGACAGCTAACCTACTGCATGTCCCTTTGCTACCCCTGCCTCTGGCTGACAGATGTGACATGTGCTCGTCTACCCGTAATCTTTCCCTTAATGATGAATCTTGAGGTTGTGAGTAAGCTCTGTTATACTCTATAACTTCTTTTATGCAGTGAAAATATTTCTGTAGTGCACAGAACCTTTGCTTGAATTATTCCCCATAGACGTATGCAGGCAACTGGGTGACTTGCTTTGAAGAGTAAACGATTGATTATTAGATGCTACACAATGCCAAACAGTGAAAATGTTCACAAACCTTGAACATACAAAATTCTAATTGACTTGCATTTCAGAAGCTTCACAGTTTAAACAGTATCTCTCACAAATTTTACTCTATGTTAAAGTATGTGGTGAGCATTCAAGGTTTTAAAGGGATGTTATACTGTAAATTGCCTATACATAGCCTGTGCTGAAATGCACTTAAGAGGCCAACATATATCTCATCTGTTGAAAAGCAAGTCACATTTAGAATGCAGCTTGGGAAACAAAATCCATTGCATCATCATCATTATCAAGAAAATTAATAAAATGTATAATAATGGACACAGCTCTTGTTAAATAAGATTAAAAATTGTTTTGTGATTAAGATCAAATCTTAACAAATATTACAGTTCTACTGCACTATTAGCTCTTTTAATTTGCTTTGCAGATGCCCTTATCCTGGGCAATTTTATAATTGAGTTGCTATAGCATTATGTTCTGTGACAGATGGAGGGTCCCTGTGGTTATTACTGGACTGCCTGGGTAGCCTGTAGGATAAAATAGTGGTGCTGAAGGGACAACTCCCAATTTGTGAATTATCACTTCTCTTCATTCCCTCTGCTTTTATTAAGATACCGCCATCGCCAAATATGTTATAAAGAAACGCCAAGAGTCATTGTCTCACTTTCAGTTTGCTTAAAATTCTCATGCATACTGTGTATGCCTCTAACACTATGTTAGTAGGTATTAACACTAAGTTAATACTGAGGATGTCTTTTGACTGGAACCTTTAATCATAACAAGTAATCCGGAGTCTTAAGATTGTTATTCATTAACTAAATTATGAAACTCAATTGATGTGCATGAGTATGAAAGAGATAGTCAATGATGTCGGAAGGGATGAACCTTGAAATGTCAGGAGAGGGAAAAAGACCCTATGCATAGCGGTGAGATGGGGGTTAGCCCAAGCTCAGCTGTTCAGGAAATGCCGTATAGAAACCTACGCCCTCAGGTAGAGGACGTGGGGTGACCTGGTGCAAGGCGGGTTTCAGGACATCTGAACCTCAATGCTGAGCCAGGAGCAGAGGAGAAGCAGGAAGTAAATAGGCTACACAACAAGACACACCAGAAAGACATGAATAATCACAGGGAACTAGGAACAGGAAAGAAGTAGAGCGCCCTCTAGGTGTAGTGGGCGTGACAGAGATGGTATCATTGAAGTAGGGTAGTTGTAATACTGTAAAAAAATACAATAGAAAGACACGTGGAAATTAAAAGTAAACAGTAAAAAAGCTTTGAGACATTGTTGTCTTTTAAAACTTCTATTTTCCCCATAATAGGATTGATGACATTTGACTTGTTCTGTGCATTTTGTAGTGCTAACAATTCTCTCATCACTCTCATGTATTGCTGACTGTATGGTAGCAGCATGGAGTAGTGATTAGGGTCATGGTTCTAAATCCCAAGTGGGATGCTGCTATTGTACCCTTGAGCAAGACACTTTGCACAGATTGCTCCAGTTAAATTCCCTGCTGCATAAATTGGTTGCCAAGTCACCACTGTAAATGAGAATGCATTCTCATTTGACTTGCCAGTAAAATAAAGGAAAATCACGATATGCAGACATTTTCTCAAATCTTTCCAAATATTTTCATTTACACCAGCAAATAGATACCTAGATGAAAGGATAGTTCATGTCATGAAGAAGCCTTTGAATAACTGAATGCATTTTTTTAAAATGTAGTTCATAACAATTGTTTTTTAATCAAAGTGATAGGGAGAATTGAAGAATAAACTATATGCTGAGCTTTAAAAGTTACTTATCTCTTATAACTGCAATGTATTCACAAAGGTGTTATGAGGAAAATTCAGATTCTTTTTGTATTAGGTGCACTGAAATTCTATTAAATGGACATGACATGGGCAGATTCATTATGCTGGTTTGTCATTGACAAGGTGGACCAACAGGTTGTCTATAGTGAGTTGGTGTGGTCATTATTTGAAACAATACAAGTTATTTACTGTATCTATGACACATCCGTTGTGTCAGGTTGCAGATCCTGCCTTGTAGGAATCTGCTCCATACTGTATGTTCCAGACAAGATGTGCCTTTTCAATAATCTCTGAGCCCTTGAAGCCAAATGTCACTTTAGCACATCCCACAAATGTTCATAGCAGCTCATGTCACTTTCTCATCTTACAAGACAGCCATTGAAATCAGCATGAGGATATGCAGAATGTACTTGGAATCTCCACTTCATTGTCATAACTTTTTCATGTTTTGAGGAGCTGAAAGTAATGGCAGCATGTAAGTCCCTGACCAAAGTCTACCATGTAAGAAGTTCCATGTAAGTCTTGACTAAAATAACTTTTCTGTGCTGGCTGGTTGCCATCACTCACTGCAACTGGAGTTCTGTAGGGACTATCCACTCTAGTCCAGACCATCAAACTTTGACCTCCATATTGATTTGGCTGTTGTACACAACAATTAGTTTATTGTTCTGCACACCTGCATTATAATTGTTGACTTCTATTAGGGTGATAAACACAAAACATTGATTCATCACTAAGAAGGATGTGGTTACATTGCTTGCTAGTGTGCATGAAGTGCTGGAGTTCAGCTTGACATGTTTATTATTATAGTTTTGATCCAAATTGGATAAAGATTCCATGATCCAGCTGTGAGTGTCCAAAAATGGCACCTACTTTCTTTCATAACTGACCAGCATACAAACATTATGAAATTCTCATTGTGCATATCTGTATGTTTGAGAAAGTTCTGTTTATTGCTTTTAAAAAAATTAATTAAAGCTCATTTAACAAACACCTAGCTATCTGGTTCAGACGGTAAATTGAATGTTAATGCATTACATTTGTAATATTTTATTGAAACTCTTTATTTCACTTAATTATTTTGGTGTGTGTGTTTCCATAACTAAGAATTACATACTGTTAAGCAGTTCTTTTTTCTTTTGGCTACAGAATGTCACTATTCTCTAGTAACACCCAGAAATACATTTTTTCCCTGTGATTCTACAGTTCTTTCTTGATGTTACACGTCTGTAACTTGTGAGTGCATTTACTGTTACTACTCTAGTAAAACCAATCAAACATGAATTTGCTGCAGTATAAATTGAATTTAGTTTAGGTTATCAATCAACTTTCCAGTTAAAAAATAAGGAGCCCTCCAACTGAATCAACCAGTAAAAGCAGTCACCCACTCACAGGTTGAGATCAGTCATCACAGATTTGAGCCTAAACTAACGGAATAACATTATTTACAGGTACTGAATAAAGAGAGCAGACATTACCTTTCTTCATCACAGAAAAAAAGTAAAAAAGCTAAAGTGATATATTTCTTTAATTTGAAATTTGTAGAAAGGAAAATTACAAATTAGGCTATTAATGTTTATTTTTTAATCTTTTTTAAAGAGTTTTAGATTCAACAACATCACAATGAAGCTTGTTCCATATCCCTGCAGCCCTTTATAAAGTACCAATAGACCTCACACTAGCAACAATGTGCTCTACCTCTGAGCTACATCCCCAATAATCAATAATCAGCCACCTAATGAGAAAGTGGAGCCAAATGCTCTCTTCTCATTTATTGCCTTCCTTATGTTCTCATTTTGTTATGTTGTTATTTGGTCTTCACGTTGTTTTGCAATGGCTCTTGAGACATTTTGATTTTTGAAGTACCCATTAGGTGTAGACAATTATATTGGTAAGAACAAAACAAATACACATGTATTTTGATAAACTGAATTAGTTAATATTAGTTTTTGCAGAGATTACTGTTGATTATTTATAAAGCTTTCTCTGATCAGTAACATTCTCATTAAGATGAATTTTCAAACCCATTACACTCTTCTGATAGCAGCAGAAAAATAAAGTAAAATATTACAGATTCCAATTAAAAGATAGCAACTGTAGTGAGTAGCCAGAGATTAAACATATTTCAAAGAACCCCTCTTGTGCTCTTGCTGCTTGTTCCTGTAAGTGCTGAACTCATAGTCCTAAGGGAGTTAAAGTTCCTGGAAAAAGAGTATCATAGACTCAAAACTCAATTTCTGTGACATTAAAGACATCTGCAATAAAACAAAACTGATGTAGAGGGACCTAACTCTCACTGCAGCTGAGACTGCGACTGGTTTTAGAAAATATTTGATTATTAATGTTAACAATAGTTCGCTGATGTGAAATGCCAATTCACTGTTCATGTTTTATAGGACAGAAGTCTTTAACTCAATATTGAATTTCTGTGAAATTGCCAACATTGTGTAGTAACTTGTGCAGCAAAGCAATACCTTTACTTAAAATGTGACCTTTCCACTTTCCATTTTGCTATTCTTAAAACAAAACCATTTTAAAAGCAAAGTAGTGAGAGTACACCTTGCTTATGCTACAACATTTTCAGTGAAGATCCACTGCAAATAAAATGACATAATATTCTATTCTCAGTGTAATTAAAATATAGTATTACCTCATCCTGTATAATGTTGTTCTCAATATTATTTAGCTATTCTTATTTTTCTCAATATTACATATTTCACCTCACTATATTTCATATCTTTTGTTTTTTTTCGAAATCTCTGCTCTATTTCTTGTTGTGAGGAAGTTTACAGTATCCTTCATCCTCATCTCAGGCAGTAAGTGCATTTGTTACATAACCTGGGGATGCCAGAGGATGGCACAGGTGTTTGTATCCTTTTGACTTTCTCAGTCTCTGCTACTTCCTCTTGGCATGGGCCTGTGTGCCGTTCTCTCAGGTGGAGTCATTATCTAGAATTCAACCCCTCTGTCCATCAGCACAGACGTGACTAAAGCACTAATACTAACACTGCTCCTCTCTGTCACACACTGCACGTCTGCACAGAGAGAGCTGAGCGCAGAGAGAGAGGGTTGTATCAACATTAGCAGCACACTGTTTAGCTAATGTAAACTCTAGGCAATACAGTTGCTGTGCAAAATGCTGTTTGGGTAGCTATAGCAGAGCTTTCAGATCATAATTAATATCCCAAATAATGTAAACACTATCAAAACCTAATTGTTTGTCATTCTTCTTTTGGCAGGCAAAACAAAGTGTATTTTGTTCATTTTGTAAGGTGGCTCCATGATTTTTCAATGACCTTGTAATGAGAGAAAACACCATTATCACTAACCTGCAACTAAACCAAATTATTCAGAACAAAAACATTCTTTCAGCCGTGCATATGAAGTTAGTTCTCAGAAGCATTTAGAATCTCATGTCCTACAGATCTGTAGAAACAGGGAAGTATGTCGACGAAACTCCTCGTAATGTCAAGAATTAACTTCACTCCAAACTGTATTGTGTTGCAAATGAAACCATGCTAACCCAGCAAAGTCTAACCCTAGTACCTCTAGAATCCACTGAAAAACTGCCCCCAGTTTAGCTAGATGGTGTGCTTTCATGATTTTGACATCCCTGAGAGATAGGAAAAGATGGCATTCCCATTTCCTTAAACCCAATGACTAAAATCTAGTGAGAATGCAAGCTTCTGGCTGATAAGGTTCAAACATACAGTACATAATAATCATTGTTGGGTTTCCAGTTTGTTCACGGTAATGAGAATGGTTAAAAAATGAAAGGTGTATATAGTTTCTTTTGTTGCTGTCCTTTTTCATCTTCCTATTATTCATTATTATTGCATCTAGAATAATGTTCAGTGCCCCTGAGGACTGTAAAAAAGCAGAAATAAGAAATTTGCTCTCAATCTGCATATAAGTAAGAATGATACTAAACCATTTTACACAGTGCAGATAATGTGTAGATGGGTAGATAATTGTGTGTTTGTCCCAAAAAGGTAGCCTTTACTTTGCAAACAGACTCCAGCTGGGGAACCTACAGATCATGTAGTCTGACCAATCACTGTCAACATGGAATCAAAATACTAGAATACATCATTATGCAATGCACAATTCATGAAAGTACATCTTTCACTTTATGCATGGAATCCCCTAGCTCTATATTCCACTGAAAAAAATGAGAGGGATTTATGAAACTCTGTTATTTCCTAGAAAACCAGATTAGGAACTGTGTGAATATCAATTAATTATAAAAAGCACACTTAGAAAAGACCTTTGTTGGAAGAATTCTCTCTTTTTCCATAGTGAAAATATGTGGGATTTCTGTGAGAAAATCTGCAAGAGGCTACAATATCCGTTAACTCTGTATCTATTTGGATTGTAAAATGTATACACACTATAAGCCATTCAATATTACTGTAGCTTGACAATCAATAAGTAATCACATGCATATGTATGTGCTAGTATGAGAATGAACAATCCAATAATTATACAGTACAATTTGGTTGCATCTATTGACCTGCCCAAATGTTTCAGAACAGAAATAACATTTTCACTCCCACTGAGAAGATATCACATGCCCTCAGATCTGAACCCAGCATTCTAAATGGGCAAATAGCCTGGATGTCACAAATGGGCTTGAACAGCACCAAGCTGCCACATTAAATATCTCTCCATGAGATTTTTATAAATTATGTACAAATAGAACTTCAACAGGATGCTCCCCATAAAATATAGAGCTGCACAGAAATAAAATTGAATTTTAGAAAAAGAAATTCACATCGGGTATTCTATCTTGAATGTTTATGTTATAGTTAATATGGTGTAAATTAAGAGTGTTATTTTTCAAATTGCTTCTGTAGGAGTTTGAAGAAATCAGAATGACACAGGCTTCAAATGCAATACCAATATACTGTACAATCCATTTAAAAAAACATCGATATGAAATAAATGCCTATACTGTACACATTTAGGTTTTTAAGGTTTACATGAATTTTAGTCAGTTAAGTTCATGTTCAAGAAATGTTAAGTGAGTTAAGTGCTGTACCAAATGAATTACTGCACCCAATGGAAATGCTTATATGTTACTTGTACAATAGCATTTTCTTTACTTTGTTGTTTTCCTGGTTCATTGTGATTTATGGGAATCCATTATTTATAGGAAAGCACATAATCCCTGAAAACTTTACATCAATCCATTAATGTTTATGTGATGGGTCTATAATGTACTAAGATTTAATTTTTGTTGTGATGTTGCTCATTTACAGAATTTAGACTTATTGGTCAAAACCAAATAAGTCATCATTCATCAGTAAATCTTTTGTTACATATATTGTTACAGGGACATGTTATCTGAGTAACTGAATGAAAGGATTATTTGATTATTTGTACAGCACAAAATACTTGTAAAAACACAAAATGATAATAAGAAATTATAATTCTGCTATTGAAAGATTTGGAAATACATGAATTACAGACTTAGAGCTACAATAATATTACATACAGGTACCACTCATAAAATTTGTAACATTTCTCATGTACCCACTTTTTGTGCATTTTACATTATTTTTTCTTATTTAATAACCAGCTCCTGGTTTTATAGTACAAATGTTTTTTTTTCAAACTATTTTTGTTTATTCTTCAACTTAAATTTCTATGTCACCTCTGTGTCCTCTTTGCAGTAACAGACTTGATGTAAATTTAAGGTAACTTGAAGGGATTCAGTTGGTCATTACAACTTAATTTGCAAAAAATATATACAGTACAACAGCACATATCTCAGGAAATACTGTTGCACAGAAATTATAATGTACAACAATATATACTTCTGTATTACTGCATTATCACTACTTGCAATGAATTTAATTATCTTCATTACAATCAAATTATAACTTATAGTTCATGATATTTTCAAATTTTTCAAATAAAATAAGTACTGTATCACATTTTATATATTAAGGACACACAGCGTTTTACTATCATTTCTTAGTGATAGTTTGAACAATGTAATTGTCTCAACTTCTTAAAAAATGAAAGAAAGTTTGAAGGTAAATTTTGTGATAGAAAAAAAAATAATTTTCTTTCAGTAGGAGTAAGTTAGAATAAATCGTTTTTTAACATCTCCTACATCACTTGCCTTCATCAGCATCATTAGTTGTTTTTTTTTAGAAAGATCTACTCCCACTCTCTGTAATATTGTAAAGCTTCAAGTATTTTTGGAGCAGGAAGGATAGTGAGGCCCAAGCCTCTGAGAACACACTGCTATTTATCTTGTCAAGTTCTCTGTGAAATGGTTCAATTATGTTTCTACATAAAGAATAGTTTCCTTGTTGTGTGTTCTACTGTACCATGCTGAAAGTGTGAAAGCACATGTGCAGTTTGCTCCTTTGTTGCATCCTTTAGGGTCTTTTAGAACAGCAGGAGTATTGTGTTCTTGTTAGGCAAGAGTAAAGGGCGAAATACAGTGAAATCCAAGATTCATCTAAACCCCTGAAGTTCACAGTATATTTATGTGACATTAGGCCATTATTGTATAAATTAAAGCAACTGCAAGGCACATGTTGAGGCTGAAATACAATAAAGGGTATGCAGTATCCCTAGGAATGTGTTTAGGGCATATGGAAATATAGAAATTTGACATGGGTTGAAAAGAAAGAATGAAAAGGAGTTCTGTGAGAGACTGGGAACCCCATATAAATTATAAATTATTAATTCTGTTCTTCGGATGAGACGTAAAACCGAGGTCCTGACTCTCTGTGGTCATTATAAATCCCAGGGCGTTTCTCGAATAGAGTAGGGGAGTAACCCCTGCATCCTGGCCAAATTTCCCATTGGCCCTTACCAATTCATGGCCTCCAAATAATCCCCATTTATGAATTGGCTACATTATTCTGCTCTCCTCCCCACTGATAGCTGGTGTGTGGTGAGCGTTCTGGTGCACTATGGCTGCCGTCGCATCATCCAGGTGGATGCTTCACATTGGTGGTGGTGGAGGGGGGTCCCCATTACCTGTAAAGCGCTTTGAGTGGAGTGTCCAGAAAAGTGCTATATAAGTGTAATCAATTATTATTATTATTATTATTATTATTATTATTATTATTATTATTATTATTATTATTATTATAACCCATTTAAGGCTGGCAGAGGCAACAAACCTGATACAGTACTGTAGCTGCTCCTACTGTATAACTCTGGATGATTATCCAAATTGAGCTTCATGGTTCCGTTATTATTATTAGAATTATTAATATTAAGAATTATTTCACAACTGCACATCTCTAGAGGTGCTCTACTGTATTCCCATGTTGCACATTACACAAAATGATATACTACCTGTAAGGTTCAGAATGAGGTGGTTTCCTATTTCTAAAATGTATGAAGAATGTAGCGGCGAGGCTTATTAATAAGAAAGAATTAAGTGTTGTGAGCTTTCCCAAATGAGGCCCCATTTCTCTGTTCATCTCTGTGGTGCAGCCACAGAGAAACTATTCATGCAGGCTGATTTAAGGTTTCCTTTAATAAAGTTTCCTAGGACAGCTCCCAAAGGGAGATGCACTTAGCTAAGCCTGGCTATCATTATCAATGGTCATCCATTGGCGCCTATCTGTCTAGGGAGTGCCAGATGGACATCTGGACTGCATTCCTAAGTGTCAGGAGTAAGTGACTCATATCTCACCTTAATCAACCAATCAGGCACTGGTAGGGCCGAGTAACCCACGTGGGACTCTGATGCCCATGGAACTTTCAGCCAATCAAAGAGCTGAAGTTCCTCCAGGTAAAAACAGGCAACACAGAGAGCCTGTGAGATTCAGTAAGATTCAGAGATTCTGTGGACTTTTCTAAAGGGAATTCAAAGGAGAATTCCAGGGCAGGACGGCCCAGGAGCAGAAGGCTCCCAAGGGCAGGACATTCTCGCAGCGCGCCTCCTGACCATCCTGAGACTCAGCCCGGACAACCACGGAACGGCCAGTGTGTCCGAGTGCCAGAACTGTCCTTTGTTCTAAGAGTCTAGAGCGGAGGTTGCCAGAGAGTAACCAGAGGATCCACCCGAGGTTAACATCAGCAGCAGGCCTTGTGAACAGGTCGGAACTGTGGACAGCTGAATCACTATTCAGAACTAGCTCTTCATCAGGAACGAACCGGTCTTCTTCCTGACTTGCTGGGACCCACAGTCATCTTTTCTCCTGTGCACAAACTTTGCTAGTTAAAGCCAACACTAACTAGCCGGTCAGTGAGCATCTGCAGCGCACCGTCGCAAGCCGCACAGCACAGCCTGGCACACAGCCAGAGAGCGCGGATTGGACAGCAACAGCCTGCAACTGTTTCTTTGAGCCCGCAGGAGATCTGAATCCCCAGAGATTGGATGAGTATTCAACTTCAATGCATTACAGCTCGAGAATTCAATTGTTATCCGAACCAGTTGATATCAATTTAATTCCTAAGAGTTATGTACTTGTTTTGAGTATCTAATGTAGAAGTTATAACCAAGTTCATTTATGAAACGGTCTTAATGAATGATATACTGAACGTCCTCTCGATATGTGTAACACTTTGTTACTGATTGAATATATCTTTTGTATTCTGATAACCTTCTCGATAAGATCTGTTAGGTTTATATGCATATTCTATGTATTAATAAATGTATCCTCGTGTATTAGTACCTGTGTGTGTGCGTTGTTTGAGTTATATCGCATGGTGGGATTCTAAAGCCATCAAAAGAATCAATTTTGTGATTTACTGCTACAATTAATAATTGTTCCAGTAAATGCCCAAACCCTACAGAACTGGTGCCTTCAGAGAGCTACATTACATTTAATTTGGCTATGGCAACATTACAAGAATATAGGCTATATAATCCATTCAGCACTTGTGGAGCTGTTAGGAAAGACAGAAACTGATTCCAGGTTGTAAAATTATACAGATAGAGGAAAACAATTTTCATGCTGACTGTGATAGTCTTACGATTTTTTTTGTGCTCCATCCCAGGGAGTTTGTACAATACCCTTTAAATGACATGTCTTGTAGCATGCAGATAACTACTCCTTCACTGTTCTTTTCAGTCCTGCTCTTCCAAGTTGCTTTCTCGAATCCAGTGGCAACTTAAAGCACAGTTTTGTCTTGCCTTGTCTCATTAAATACCTTCAATCAGCTGCTGGCCACTGGCTTTATTTACTTTACTTTAATCTCTGTGAAGATTTTGCAATCTATTCTGACTGAATTAATTAATAGATTAGTCATGGTGCTGCAACAGGTAGTCAGATGAATTCATTAAGAGAAATTTGTTCCACAGGCACACATACTGTAGATCACTTTAAAAAGTATTAAAACATATATGTGGATTTTGCATCAAATGTACAGTGTACTGTATATATTCTGTATGTGTGAAATTGTGTGAAAAATGAAACTTTGATCTTTGAGATCAATGGTTTTATCAGTCCTTGTGAGTTCCACTAATATTCTTATATTTTTTGTAAAAATATGTAGTAACATCTTATTTTAGTATATTGAAATTAAACATTAAATCATGTGTTGTCGTATGGCATGTACAAATACATTAAAATATTACTGACAAGTAATGCTCAACTGCTCAAGACATGATTATATTTTGTTATTTTGTATTTTAACATTTTCAATGTTAGAACATTTATCAAGATTATGTGGGCTATGCTTTCTTACACATTTTTTACAATGAAGGAACATTTTATTACAATCAAAAAGTTTTATGTCCAAAGGACCATTGTTTGTAGTTTTCTTGAAATGTGCATTTTTGCTATTTATGTTACAGTATCTTTTATAAAGCCCACATATTTTACAATTATTGGATCAGGATACAAATGAACAAAGAAAAGAAAAGCAGTAACATTAACAGCAGAGATATGTCCATCAGTTTTCTCCCACTTCTTCTCTATTGACAGGCTTTCAAACTGGTAATATGAGTGTGTCACATTAAAAAAAAAACTGTCACCCAAGTATTGGGCACAAACAGAATCATTCAACAATTAGCCTGAATGGTCTTGTTAGTCAGACAACAAATATGACAGTGATGATGACTTCATTTAAACTGTACTCAATTAAAAGGTGAAATGTAGATGATTTTTTTATTTAACGAACAAAAGCTTTTAGAATGGGGACACATTTCTCTAAAGAATGAGCAAGAATGAATTCTAAACATGACATTTTGAAATGTTTTTTTTTTCTTTATTCAACCGGGTGACAGAGATGTTTTTAGGAAGATAAGCCCCCTCACTGCCATTATCTCCTATATGTGAGGGGTCCAGAGCCACCTCATTGGCAGTGTGCCTGTATGAGCTGACAAAGCTTCTATTAATATCTTTAAAGGAGGGAGCAAGCTACAGTAGGTGGAGGAGGCATCTAATTATGGGAACGTATTTTGCTTTGAATAAGCATCTGCTTGTGGTTTCTTGACCAATGAATTTGACTTCATGTCACCTCTTGCTGGATACCATTTTTGAAGAAACGTGTGACAATTCATCTGACAGAGTCAAGTCGGTGTGGTGGTGCATGTTAGATGCCCTCTCACAGGCTTGACATTAGGAAGAGAGGAAAGTGCTTATTGGCTGCCAGAAGTAATTAATCTTTCCTTACATAATAATTAATCTGATTACATTCCCACATGACCTGGAAACAAGGCTTTTAAACTGATCTTTTCCAGTCCTCTCTGGGGAATGGGCCTGTTCTTAGAGAACTAGTCCATTAGGAAAAGTAAGAGGGTCTGTTTACAATTCATTCAGACTGGAACTGACTTCTCCATCCCAACTAAATCAGGTCTTTTTCCATTTGTCATATTTCATGATAAAACATTAATTGCAGAATTATTGGTATCCTGCCCAATAATCATACCTTCTAGACAGATGCATCAAAAGCCTTTAATTTTGTTTCTCACTATAGATTTTCCTGATATTAATATTCATAAAATACTGCAGTTACTGTATGTCCAAATATAATACTGGTCCAAAATGCCAAATATAACACAATCTATGATATTTTACTCTTACATGTCTGCTTAATTACAGCTGTGACTTTTAAAGTAAATGAATAAAAGACATTTTTGTTCTATATATAGATGTATTTGCTTGAGGGTTTACTTACATTATGGATTGAAATAATTCATAATCCAATGCTTCATATACACATAATAGAGGATAATAATTTTAAAATAATTGTTTTTTGCATGCACAACATAAGCACAAACAACCTACTGTAAGTATAAAATAAAACATAATGTATGTTCAATAAGAAAAAAGGATACTGCTGATTTAAAGTCATTCTATTTATTATGACTTCATTCCCAAACACACGCATCATCTCATTTCAGGCACAGATTTTTATTAGCTGAACATGCTACAGTACACATCTCCATATATTGCAGTTTCTATTTTATGAGCAGGCTGATCACACATTCAGAACTGTTGGTTGTGTTCCAGTGGGAATGTGGCTCTGAAACTGTGTCCACATTTAGCTTTGTAGACAGGGAGAGGACAAGGGTCTCCTCTAATTTATTCATTTTCAATAGCAAACACAGGCGATCAGGTACTGCAACTATTGTCTACATGTAAAGACTGAACTTCCAGACTTGTCTTTCGAAACTGCCTGAGGCTACCATAATCACCTCATTCACACCCTGATACCCTTTTATATTCTACCTGAGCTCATTTAACTAGATGGTACAAATCTTTAAGCTTAGACAAAGCACACTGCTTTACTTTTTATTTTTAAATTAGCCCCCAAAGCAATGATACATTGTCTCCTAGGCTGACTAAGCACAGTGATTTTGTTTCTTCCCATTATCAAATGCCTTCTCCACAGATCTACCATGAAACTATTTTTCCTGTGTTTTGACCACCTTTTTCACAGTGTTTTACTATTCTAGCCCATTATAATACCATATAACAGTACAAACTCACTACTTCTATGCAATTACATCCCTTCTGTCCATTTAAATGTGATTTTTATGATACCATTAAACTAGTGCCATAAAACTAAGTTGCAGTATGACAAAATAACAGGAAACATGTCAAAACAATGTAAAATGTAGACAAGTTCAAAATTAGTGTACGTTTTCTATGATGAGCCTGCAGCAGGGAGTTTTCTGGTGTCTCTTAGTCTACTGTGGGGGGGTTGTATTTTCCTTCCTGTCCTGTGAGAGTTAGGGTGATTGTTGCTGAGGATGGATACTACTGCCCTTGCTACAGTATGTGCTGTAGTGGTGTGGGAGTATTCTTCTACCTTGAGGTCACAACACAGTGCTAAGCCGTCACAATGGATCACCTCCATTCAGCTATTTATAATAGAAAGATCATGACGGGCTCTCCGATCTGCTTAGCAGAAAGAGCTTTCAAACCAACTACTGGGGGCAAACCTGAAAAAGGAAACAGAAAACAAATTGCTATGGAGGAGTGCTCCATTCATTAACCTTTCCCTTGTGCAATTAGAGCCTTTCTTTCCATTTCATTCCTTTCATATGGTGTGACAATTAGACCGGCTGCTATGCACAGTGTAAATTTGATTTAAAGCTTGATTCATTCTCTGAATAATACTAGTTGATGTCACCTTAGTCTACTTGCACACACTCTTGCACAAATTTACACACATCTGCCCTCTGCCTGGCTTTACTAATGTCAGTTCGTGTCACAGGTACACACTCACACTCACACACGCCTCCCTTTTGCAGCTAATGGTGACAGCCTGGCACATACATGTATGCACACCACCCCTTTACCTTGTCTCACTAATGCCAGTTTGTGTCACAGAACTCACAGGAGCACAAACACAGATGCTTGCCCTTTAATGTGATTTTCTTTGCAATAATTTGTGCAATACAGGCAAACTGCCATGCACACATTTTTTTCTGTTTTAAACCAAGAAATCGATATATGATATCGGAATTTTCTTTTCTCATTTTATTTTTTGAATGACAGTTTTTTCATGTTGAGCACCAACAAGTGAAAGACTAACTTTAAAATTTCGACTCTCAGATTAGGCATCACTTGATGGACATCAGTCTATGTCTTTGAAAGATCTTCTTGTGTCCTATAATATCTGTTGGTCAGCTGATGCTAGTTTATGGAAAATGTGACCAAAAAGGGAGATGGAGTATTAATTAAAAAATGTTTAAATAAGAAATTTAAATAAGAAATCTGAAAGGAAACCTCTTAAAATTGTTTATTCAGGTTACAAATGTGCTTGTACACTTCTCTGATTCTAGATAACTAATTATTTTTAGTACTCCTTTCATCACTGGTTTTGACTGCTGTTACTATTTTTCTATCCTTTATAAATTATTTAATTTAACTACATGTATTTGTTATTTAAATGTATGTCAATGTATTTAAAATATTTTTTGTTTAGAAATGCTCAAATTTAATGAAGCACAGCTGCACTGCTGTACAAAACTCTTAGACATTAGGAGTTGCAATGTATGTATGCAATCATTCTAAATCTATGTTAGGCATTTTTTTAATCTGAAATGCTGCAGGTGTTACTATAGGAGTGATTTGACAATTAAACTCCATTTAAGATATCTGTATTGAATTTTGCACCATAAAACTACAGTAAGTTGCAGTATGACAAAATAACAGGAAACATGTCAAAGCAATGTGAAATGTAGACTAGGTCAAAATTAGTGTACATTTTCTATGATGAACTTGCAGCAGGGAGTTTTCTGGTGTCTCTTAGCCTACTGCGGTTAGTGGGGGGACTTATTTTCCTTCCTGTCCTGTGTGACATGACCGTTAATCTGATGTTCTGGCAATGATGACTTGCCCTTTATATCTTCTCACTGTCCAGTTAACTTTGGATTGAATTGTTTACAATTAACTGAGTGATTCTGTCAGCTATTATAAAACATGTTTAGCCAAAAGAGAAGCAAGGGATAAACACTTTGATAAAGATGTCATAATAAATTGACTTAGATTATTCCTAAGAATGTATGGGATGACCCATATGCAAGATAGGACACAACACAACAGCATTCAGGAATGAAATACAGTACTGTGATTGCCTGTGAAGAACATATTAAAAACAAAAGGGGAGATTCTGACCCATTTAGTGGATGGAAAGTTCCATCTTTGTCAAATCACTGGATAATATCTGCAAGGGGTAATCCTAGGTATTTCTTTAAAAATGTATGAAAGTGAAGATGAGAACCACTTTCCAAAGGTTGGAACATACTGAACATTTTTTCTGCATTAGCTGCTATGCTATCACAAGGTGATGTTTTACAGTACATTAGAACCAGCTAACAAAGATATAGATTAAAGCTGATGCTTTTTCCACTGAGTGTACATTAAAACTCATGCTGTTGATTTTGCAATACTAATTCTTCAGTTTTTGACAGTATCTATAATGTATCACAGAGTGAACTGTTTAAGTTACAGAGAATGATGCTAAGGACAATATTTTGTTTCTATATATATAAAATCTATATAAAATCTATATATATATTTAATTTATAAATCAAAATACAGTATATACAAACAATATACATATACATGTGATATTCATGTATACATAGAGTCATACACATGCACATATGATACAGTTCTGATTGCAGCTGACTGTATTTCAATGAAATACAAATTAAATGATGTCGGTCCTCCTGAGTTATCATAGTGATTCTGATTCTGATTTATCTTTCAGCTTCCTGTCTGGTGAGATACACATAGAGAAACCAGGATGTCTTATGGATCCATTGATGGGGGGGCCTTTGGCAGTCGAAACCCCTTCGGTGGGCTGGCGAGGCAGGGCTACCAGCCAGTAGGTAAAGACATCCAAATTATCTACCTCTATTTGATTAAATAAACAAATGCCAGTATAGAGCAAGAGAGTGTCCACTCTATATTTATTTGAGGTTTTTCTGAAGTTATCTGTCGAAATATTTAAATGGAGTTTTTGACGGAAGTTCGTGAGGGATTACAATTGCCCAGATCAATCAACTTCAGCTGTCTGTTATTTGTAATTATGATGTCATTTCCCCACTTAAACATTATAATTACTGTACATGATCCCTTTCTCTCCCTTGCATTCATCATTTGAATTCCTTTTCCACCCCAGCTACCCCTTGGTCACTCCTTGCCTCCTTGTCCTATGGCCAGGAGGTTAACCCTTTAACCAAGTGGGTTAATCCATTTTATTGCAACTTAAAATACTAAATTTACCTTTAATATGCCTAATAATAATAATAATAATAATAATAATAATAATAATAATAATAATAAACTTTATTTTATATAGCGCCTTTAAAGGTGGCTTCTCAAAGCGCTTTACAGGATGACAATAACAATAAATAAGAAGACGACAACAATAAATAAGAAGATTTCACAAGATAGGACACAATTACAATTACAACAATACAACAATAACAATAGAGGAGACCGTGGAAGGTGATACTAAGAAGAGCAGAGGGGTGAAGAATGGAACCAGTTAAGTAAAGGCTTTCCTGAAGAAGAAGGTTTTGAGTCTGGATTTGAAGGAGTTTAGAGAAGGTGACTCTCTGATATCCTTGGGCAAAGAGTTCCAGAGCTTGGGGGCATAGCAGGAGAAGGCCCTGTCGCCCATACAATGTAGACAGGCTTGGGGGACAGTAAGGAGGGCAGAATTTGAAGAGCGGAGGTTGCGAGGTGGGGAGTAGGGCGATAAAAGTTCAGACAGGTATTGAGGTGCCAAGCCATGTAAAGCCTTATACAGTAGGTAAGCATGAGGATTTTAAAGTCTACGTGGAATTTGACTGGAAGCCAGTGCAAGGACTCCAGGATAGGAGCAATGTGAACACTTGCACTAGACCTGGTCAGGATTCTGGCTGCTGAGTTTTGGACATACTGCAGTTTGTTCAGAGTAGATTTAGATACCCCAGCGAGTAGAGCATTGCAGTAGTCAATTCGAGAGAATACAAATATGTTGATCAGCTTTTCAGCCACAGTTAATGATAGCATAGGGCGTAGTCGTGCAATATTTCTAAGGTGAAAAAAAGATGTTTTGACAGTATGCTGTACATGTGGGTTGAATGTTAAGACAGAATCGAATATAACCCCAAGGTTATTTGTGGCTGTTGTCACTGCTACTGAAACACATGCTTGTGTGTTTTAGTGTTGCATGTAAAAATGTGGAAAATAGCTGGAAAGGAATGGATGAATTTAAGTTTTGGTGTATAACTTTTTTTTAGTATACACAAGCTGAGGGGACTGAAAGTGGCAAGATCTTTTCCCCAGAGTACAATTTGAAATTTATCTTAGTTCTCAGCATCTTTAAATTGGCATAAAAGGAAATTTCCAATGGAAAATAACACTTACCATTTCATGTACCATCTGGCATATTTCTTTAATAGATGTGTCCAAGCAATCATTTTCTCATTCAATCTGCAGTAAAATCAATATAATGTTAATGCTATTTCTTCATTAACGTTTTTTAGATACTGAAGAATAAACTTTCATTATTATTTAAATATCATGTCACTTATAATATGGATCAGCAGAGACTCGGAAACTGGCACCCCACTAAAGCTAAGCAGGTGTGAACCTGGCCAGTACCTTGATGGGAGACCTCCTGGGAAAGAAGGTTGCTGCTGGAAGGGATGTCAGTGAGACCAGTGGGGAAGGTCTGTGTGGGTCCTAATACCTCAGTAGAGTTATAAGGTCACATGGCCTCAGTGCCTATCTTACTTATTATCTTCCTACTCCCCAGCTCACAACCTTCATTCATCTGACTCTGGGATATAAACAGCTTCACCCAATTTATGTGAGGAAATGTTCATAGCAACTCATATCAAATCAGGGGTAATGCTCAAGAATGTGCTGTATTAGCCACAAAGTAACATTTAAAACATCACCTGCTTCCTCCAACATTTTCATTTTGCTAATTAAACATACTCCATCATTCCTGCCTTGTTAATTGTCTTACCTGTGTATAAATCCTGTTTCAGTAAGTAAAGAGTTTGCTTGAGCAATCAAGGGATGTTTTAATAAATGTGTGTTTGCATTTCCTCTGCATCTCTCAAGATCTCCACAGAAACCCATTAGTCTGTAGAGTGCTTCACTGTACTGCACAGGGGAAGACGAGTTTTATCAAAGAAACATGAAAGAACGCTCTAGAAATCAGTGTAGAAAATCCCCAATCTTGGCTAACAGGCAGCTAAATTGATTATACTTCATGTTATGTAAAGCTGTAAATAATCATGACCATGCTATCAATTTTTATAGGCAGTATACAGTGGTGTGAAAAAGTGTTTGCCCCCTTCCTGATTTCTTATTTTTTTGCATGTTTGTCACACTGAAATTTTTCAGATCATCAAACAAATTGAAATATTAGACAAAGATAACACAAGTAAACACAAAATGCAATTTTTAAATGAAGGTTTTTATTATTAAGGGGGAAAAAAATCCAAACCTACATGGTCCTGTGTGAAAAAGTGATTGCCCCCCGTTAAAACATACTGTAAATCAACTATGGTTTATCACATCTTTGGAAAGCTGAGTTCAATTTCTCTAGCCACACCCAGGCCTGATTACTGCCACACCTGTTCTCAATCAAGAAATCACTTAAATAGGACCTGCCTGACAAAGTGAAGTAGACCAAAAGATCCTCAAAAGCTAGACATCATGCTGCGATCCAAACAAATTCAGGAACAAGCGAGAAACAGAGTAATTGAGATTTATCAGTCTGGAAAAGGTTATAAAGCCATTTCTAAAGCTTTGGGACTCCAGCGAACCATATTGAGAGCCATTATCCACAAATGGCGAAAACATGGAATAGTGGTGAACCTTCCCAGGAGTGGCCGGCCGACCAAAATTACCCCAAGAGCGCAGCGATGACTGATCCAAGAGGTCAGAAAAAACCCCACAACAACATCCAAAGAACTGCAGGCTTCACTTGCCTCAGTTAAGGTCAGTGCTCATGACTCCACCATAAGAAAGAGACTGGGCAAAAATGGCCTGCATGGCAGAGTTCCAAGATGAAAACTGCTGAGCAAAAAGAACATAAAGGCTTGTCTCAGTTTTGCCAGAAAACATCTTGATGATCCCCAAGTCTTTTGGGAAAATACTCTGTGGACTGACGAGACAAAAGTTGATCTTTTTGAAAGGTGTGTGTCCCATTACATCTGGCGTAAAAGTAACACAGCATTTCAGAAAAGGAACATAATACCAACAGTAAAATATGGTGGTGGTAGTGTGATGGTCTGGGGCTGTTTTGCTGCTTCAGGACCTGGAAGACTTGCTGTGGTAAATGGAACCATGAATTCTGCTGTCTACCCAAAAATCCTGAAGGAGAATGTCCGGCCATCTGTTCGTGACCTCAAGCTGAAGCGCACTTGGGTTCCGCAGCAGGACAATGATGCAAAACACACCAGCAAGTCCACCTCTGAATGGCTTAAGAAAAACAAAATGAAGACTTTGGAGTGGTCTAGTCAAAGTCCTGACCTGAATCCAATTGAGATCTTGTGGCATGACCTTAAAAAAGCGGTTAAGGCTCGAAAACCCTCCAATGTGGCTGAATTACAACAATTCTGCAAAGATGAGTGGGCCAAAATTCCTCCACAGCGCTGTAAAAGACTCATTGCCAGTTATCGCAAATGCTTGATTGCAGTTGTTGCTGCAAAGGGTGGCCCAACCAGTTATTAGGTTTAGGGGGCAATCACTTTTTCACACAGGGCCATGTAGGTTTGGATTTTTTTTTCTCTTAATAATAAAAACCTTCATTTAAAAACTGCATTTTGTGTTTACTTATGTTATCTTTGTCTAATATTTCAATTTGTTTGATGATCTGAAACATTTCAGTGTGACAAACATGCAAAAAAAAAAGAAATCAGGAAGGGGGCAAACAATTTTTCACACCACTGTATATTCATATTGTTAAGGCTAAATCTTTCATCCAATGCAATTTACAATAAATTAAAGACAAATATAGTAGTGTGAGATAAGATAAGACTTGAACACTTTGCAGAGAATCAAACCTCAATGCCATTAAATACTTAAGCAGCGGGCTGAGCCCAGACAAACTGGGAGACTCAGTGCAGGATTGAATTATTTAGAATCCAGGAGAATTCTGATGCGAACATTTCACTTTTGAGGAAGAATCAGCCCCTGTCACTGCCTGGGAAACATTCGGTTCTGCTACAGCTTCTCTTCATCTCACCTCCAGAATCGAGTGCAACATCCCAGAGTGTTTCCCTGCCAAATGTCCAGTAGCATAATGGTAACTGTTGTATTATTAGGAAGAAATAATGATATTAGGAATGATAAACTTTGAGTTAATTTCATTTTTTGGATTGACTACATTACAGAGCACAACACTTAGTAGAGTGTTTTAAACTAGAGATTAAAACATAAACCTATTGTATATGGTGTGCACACAATGAAGAAAAATAAAAAAATAGGACATAAAGTACTGTATAACTGGAAAGTACAGAAACTTTCTTGTGGGATTACAATACAATATTCCTGAACAGCATGAACACATTTTCAGTGATGGATATTGCCTGCATTAATAATAAGTGATTGGAGTCTAATCTTCTAGACTAGATATCAATACAGATCTATCATCTTAAATAAAAAGTATTTTTTCACAAATGTCAATTGTATTTACGCATTTAGAGGGAAGAACATTGTGTTTGTAGTGAAAAAGTAGCCTTTTAGCTTTATGGAGGTATGACAATGAACAAATAATGGCAAACATGGAACCAATAATAAAAGAAAAGACTAAAAGATAATATTTCAATAAGTTTTTACTGATAAATGTGATACAGTAGATACATTTCTTATTGGCTGCTCATGTATAGCTTACCTTAAGATATTATGATCACATTTTGTAAGTTTCAGGCCACTGTGATTTTAAGATAAAAACCTTAATTTAATCTCTCTAAAATTAAGTACAGTTCAGTTTATTTGTTAAGGAACAAGTAATAGGTTTATTCCATGCTGAAAAAAAGAAAAAAGAAAACAACGTTTCGGCTGTGGAGCCTTCTTCAGGTGCTCCCCACTAAAGTTCCGGGGGAGTTCCGGCTCCACGGCCGAAACGTTGTATTTTCTTTTTTCTTTTTTTCAGCATGGAATAAACCTATTACTTGTTCCTTTGCAGCCTACGCATGCTGACGCAGCTACCCACCTGAACTACAACAGTTTATTTGTTATATGCACAAATGCAATGAAATGCTTATCTTTATGTATGCTCCAATACAAAGACATTAAAGGAATCACCAAAAACATAAACACAGAACAGCAGCAGCAACAGCAACAAGTTAAATAACATACAACTTACAAAAAATCAGTTGAACAAGCAGTGTGAAAAAAAAAAAACATCAGTGTACGCCAGTGGTACTGTAGGTACCCAGGAACTTGAAGCTGCTAACCATTTCTACAGCCACCTCATTGATGTGAATAGGGCTGTGGTTCCTACCCTTCTTTCTAAAATTGATGACCAGCTCTTTGGTTTTGCTGATGTTAAGGGAGAGGTTATTGTCAAGTCACCACTACACCAGGTTCCTGATCTCATCCCTGTAGGCTGTCTCAGCAGTGATTTGGCCAATGATGGTAGTGTCATCAGCATATTTATAGAAGGAGTTAGAGCTTATAAATACATAAGTAGTTATAACAGAGCTTTTACAACTATAGAAAACATTAGTGGAGTCTTTGAGTGCATTTGTGATGCTGTAGTATATATTTTAACTCCTTTAAGTCTAAGATGTCTAAGGCTTTTGGATAGAGGTACATACAGTACAGTATACACATACAGTATATGAATTCCCTAGTTTTCTTTATGTTGTGTGTAATGTCTTTGCAATGTTGGAACAAAAACAGATTAAGTGTTTTAAATTTACTGTGCAAACAAGGGTCAAATGTATGTTTTGGCAGGAAGCCTTAGTTCTGATGATGTGTGCAACTGTACAAATAAACAGTTTTAGTGTTCTTTTTATGTCAATGTACAGAGCAGTTCAGGGGCACTTGAAAAACAAAGAATCATATCTGTTGATGTACAGTACATAAAACGTATACCAAATTCTTAATTGTTGATAAGATAATCAGTACAAAACAAATGCAATTCTGTTCAACCTGTGATCAGACTACTAAAGCCTGACCACATCTACACTTTCTTGAAGAGGTACAAATGCAGCCTGTCAAACTATGTTGTGTCATGTCTCTGTTGTAAATTCAGTTCAAGTTTTCTCACAGGGGAAGTTAAATTTCCTGTGGCACAATCCACAATTCTAATCTCCTACTTTCCACCCTGTTTATCAGCATGCTCTGGAGACAGTGCCTGCCTCCCAGGAAACTTCTCCATAGAAACAGAAGTAGATTTATGGCTCATAATCTACAACTCTTCACTGTACAGTATTTTAAAGGAAATTCACAAAGCCTTTTTTGAATTAACATTATATATTAGCAAACCCTATAGATCTAATACTTGTGACTAAATATTTTTCTAAAGCAAATTAATTATCTATATAGGAGATTTATGAAAACCATTTAGTAGAGGCTTTTATTCAAAATAATTTACAGAGATTGTAGAAGGACTATTGCACAATATGTCTCGGTAGCTTCAATTGCAAAGATGCTCAAAGAACTTTGGTCCTATCCACACAATGGAAAACAAACGGGTTCACATAATTTGCTAAGGATAAAATCTGTCAATGGAAAAGATGTGGTTTTAAACAGTTACTATTATTGCAAGAGAATGTAATGTCAACAATATGAAATGAAAAAAATGTTTATTTAAAAGTTAAATTTTACCTTTCATTTTAGATTACTTTTCCTTTGGAATGTGAATTATTTCAGCTTTGATTTGATGCTTTACTTATGATCTTTGAGGTGGGAGTTAGGGGGAATTCTTAGTCAAAATGTGGTACTTTGGAGAACAAAATTAATAGAATTAAGCGGTGTGTATTTTAATGTGCAGATGTACAGTTTTAATCCATATTTAAAATTTTAACAACTGATCAATGCAAATCCATCATCTTAAAGAAAATTACTGGATATGTTCCAGGTCACTATCTTGTGTTTCATGCTATAAATTAATTGTTATATGACACTTAACTTAAAGGTACCCTACAGCTACACTTAAGGTACAAGGACGTAGTGTAGAATGACCACAAAATGGAATGAGAATTTCAATAAAAAGTAAAAAGAACAGGCTAATTCACAAAAGAGTAAGTTTTAGCAATGCAGTCTGTCCATGAGGAATGTATTAATAACATTTTTGGGAAAATATATTAAAATAGGAATTGTATCACAAGAGCTGGAGGCAACTAATACTTGTTTTCTTATTTCAGGCACTTCACCATTTATGTTTATTTATTTAGTGGAAGAGTTTACTTTTAGAAGAAATATTTTCTTTAACTTGTTCTCTTATAGAACTGTACCAGTAATACTAAACATTCAGAACAAATTCCTGTTTCATTGTTGAACAGTTCTGCTTCTTTCAACTTACTTGACAGAACTTCAAACAAGAATGTCAGTTCCGTTCCAGAGATTTCTGCAATACTGTACATCTTAATGAGCTTTAAAGGAACATCCCTATCTTACCCATCCTTGTTTTCTTGACATTAGTGAATAAACTTGGCACACACAGAGAGGAACCAACTGGTTGAAAATCTCTCTGTTTGCCAGATTTTCTGTGTTTACCCATTGGTACAAGGATTTAAGAAACATCAGGCACTGCACACACTATCTTCTGTTCAAATTCTTTCAAAGTGAAAAACTTTTAGGTCATATAATATATGGCATCATGAGCCATGTGTGATCTGGTAAACTATGATTGTTTTCTTTTGTTCTTTCAAAACTTTCTACCCTCAAGTTTGTCATCTTTCTCACTGCCTCTGGCTCCCTCTAAAAGAAAATCTTAGTATTCTACATCCTGATAGCTGTCTCTATAAGTGCAAGCAACAAGAGAAAATGTGTATGTGGCAGAGGAAACAGAAACTGCCCATCACGCAGGGCTCACCAGGGTACCAAGATGGATTAGGGCTCCGAGCAATTTCTGTGTGAAGAGGTGTGGACACTGGAAAAAGGTACACATTTCTTTTAGAAAAATCAGGTGACCTATTTATCATTTTGTACACCATGATGTAGATTCACCTGGTTCATAGAACATTTTCAACAAAACCCTGGCTGCACAGTTCTTAAACTAACATGGGTTCACTCTCCTTTCTTGTATAATTATCTCCCCTACTGTACTTGTTGTCTCATGGATGAATATCTTTATGCTTGGGATGAATTCCCTTCCGAATATTGCATGACTTGGTCATCTTGTTCTTACTGTAGAGTGCGTGGAAACTGCGAGACATGCTTTTAGATCCTTCCTTTTTTGCAGAGAAACACTGAAAATGGTTTTGGTTTATTTGTGTAGGCATGGGAAATAAAACCGGATCCCCCTTGGAAACGGACTCTGATTGGATTGCCTGGTAATGTGTGAGTGAGCAGATTATGAGTAGGAGAAGAGATGAGAGGGTGAGGGGGTTGGTATGTTTACTCTGCTTGACACGCAGTAAGATTCATAGATCAGGCTCATGTTTCACGCTCTCAGCCATAAAACTACCAAAACAAAACTGAAAAAAGGTGAATATTGCAAGAATTGAGCTCCATTTGGTTCATTCACAACTTCCTGAGATTTCCGAAAAGACTTTATTTGGTATAATTATGCTTCACACTTCCTCTGCATGTCCTTTCCTGGCATATTTGAGTCAGTGCCATATACATTCTAAGCTTGAATATTTGCTTTTGATAAGGAAATCCCAATGAAATTAAACAATCCCTTCAAATGAAATCTGATGAAGGAGCAAGAGGCAAAATTTTAAAATGCTGATGATCAGCCACTAGCTCCTGCTAGACAGCAGCTTTCTAGGACTAGAATTTAACAGTATTGTTCTACTATAAAATATAGTAACCCAAAACAAAACAGAGCACAGAAGGCTTGTATATGAAGGAGATGATCAATTATTGCAATTATGTAGGATACCCTCAGTAGGGCTATTTGAAAAACAATACAGCTGGTATGCTGCAGACATTAGAGAAAAGTCTAACTGTTGAATGAGCACAAGCACATTTGGCAGGAAGGTATCCTAAATGCATTAGCTGCAAGAACTGGATTTCAACTCTTAACACCTAGAAAAATCTGTATACAGGTTAGTCTTTGGTAGGCAAAACCCAGTTTAGTGGAAAAGGAAACTCTAGAACAGTTTTAACTTTTCAGTACAATGCTATCAGCAATGTAATATCTGTTTTTGTGGCACATCTCACAACAACATTAACAGAAACCTTTAGGGTGACATATATCGAAGTACTGTACATGTATTTGTCAATGCTACAGTATAAATTCTTTATATGTATTTATACATACATATTTAAATTTACAGCTATTGTTTGTGAACATGAAGGATTGGGGGTTTAGAATAATTTCCTCACTTAATGCCTGTACAAGAGACCAGAATTTGACATGTAATGCAATTCTCAAGGATAGCAATGCACGCTTAAGGGAGCTGGGCAAGACCTACAGTATAGGCTGTTGGTGCATGGCAAGCTATGGACTTTCTTGCCAAATATAGCCTGCAAAGCCCTGGAGTTGCTTGACCCATTACAAGTCAGTGTGCTAACCAATTGTACCTTACATTGCACAACTTCATTAGTATTTGTAATAATTTGCTTAGGGGATACTCATTCAGTTAGTGTAGTATTGCCATTGATTTCCATACTTTTGGACACTGTAAAAAAGCTGCTTTTCCTTAAGAGTGGTAGATTTAAGTGGTCTGTGTTCCCACACTATAGCAAGCAGAACTCATTGATTTGTAACTAGCTTCACAATATCACACCATCTTGCTACAGAGCCGTTAGCTTTTGTTGTTACATCCTATTTATACATATCTAGTCATTCATCCCTTTCAGAACAGACATGTCCATCTGTTGCTGTAGTTGATTGTAAGCATAGTTTGATTTTTTTACCTTTTTACTCTCCTGTCTTTGCTGTCAGGCTGCCAGTCTCTGTTCACCATGTTGTCTTGTTCTTTCTTGATCTCTCTCATCTCTAGTCTATCAAGGTCACTTTTACTCAATGCTGCTTGTCTCCTTGTGTTTGGGTTGTTTCCCATATTGTGCCTTATCAAGATACTTTCTGTAATAAGGTATCTGTTTCTTTTCTATTTTTTGTTATGTGCTGCTTGCAGGATATTTCTTCTAACTCATTAAATTTGCATACGCACTGTATG
The DNA here is from genome assembly GCF_059453375.1 of Lepisosteus platostomus. NCBI lineage: Eukaryota > Metazoa > Chordata > Actinopteri > Semionotiformes > Lepisosteidae > Lepisosteus > Lepisosteus platostomus. The sequence goes on along the minus strand of NC_142622.1, from coordinate 21,008,931 downwards.
CATACTCACTGTATGTAAACGCACTGTATATTGCTCTATCCCGAGTCAGAACCCCAGTACATTTGTCATCATGGAGTTTAGGGAGCTGACAGGTAATGCTCTGATGGAGTTTTGCCAAATGAACACATTGTTTGTTAATTGATCCATTATTTTTACAAGTGCATTTCAAAACAAAAATACAGTACTTTATCTTCTTTTGTTTGCATTAAGCTAATTTTGTATGTACTCTTTAATGATTTTTTATATTTTGTGAATTAAGGTTAACCTTAAGGTTATTAATCTGTGTAACAGCTAACATCTAATGAGTAATTATCTCGCCAAGATAATGAACTTTATTTTCACCAGCTTTACAGCACGCAAAGTGTGAATGGATTAAACTTATTTTCTTGTTATTTTTATTAACTGTATGACCTGGAAATACACAGATCACAGATAAAGGGAATATGATATTAATTCATTGTAGTTGATTCATTCTTGCTTTCCCCCAAAAAAAAGTCCCTGTGAAAGATTTCACTCCCACATATTACTAAGAATCTCTGTGCTCATCTCGCTATCACACAGCCTGCTGACTAGATCCACCCATTCAGTGTGCTGCCATCTGACTGACAGGCTGGCAGACATAGTGCCAAGGCGGAGGCATTGCCGGGCACCCACTGCCAGTCTCAGTATGGGGACACCATGGGATACTGCCTGGCTGACCTGATCGTGACAGGGACCTCACGCACTGAGAATCTCGGGCCTTACTCATCATTACCTCTTCTAAAACAAAAGACAGAAAGGAAAACTCTGGGATTTAATAGCAATGAATCACCTTTCTGACACCGGTGACACGAACAACATCTCACCAGGAATGCATTGAAGGCGGTTGCTAATACATGACACGAGATGATGAAGTGAGCCAGCATTCCAATGCAAGAGCTTAGAAAAGTCATCTCTGTGATTCCTTGTCTCAAATGATGTCCCAGATTCCCCTGTCTTATGCATGAACAAACTTTGCCGCTCACATTACAGTATATAGCGGTGTGACCTTATGGCTCCTCAAGAGAAAATACTTAAGGTTCAGTCTTTAGTAATTGGGAGGGATCGTATCACACTTTAATCCCAGGTCACCTAGCACTGCACAGATGGTGAGGAATCATTCCAGCAAACGAGTGAGAGCTCAGTGACTTTGAATACATTTCCCAGATTGGGACAAGAACTGTGAGAAATCTGGATAAAATGCTGGCAGTAGGGAAAGCTACTGCGTGACAAGGGAGATGGACTCAAAGCAATGATATCTGATGAGTAGCCTTCAGAGATTAAGAAGCGAAGTAGTTAAAGCCTAAGGGGCTGGGGGATTTTGCTCTGGAAATGCATGATGTTTCTGATGGTCTGGGAGAGTGCATGTTTACATTTGGGCTATTTGTGATCCAATCTGTCCCTCAAAAACATCCCCTTCTTGGCAGTAACCCTTCTGGTTTTAATAGGTCATTAGATGAATGAACACAGTTTTACTGCTGGCTTTTTTTAGATGCTCTGCTTCATTTATTATGAAACACATAAATGTACGTGATAAAATGGATGTTCATAAGATTTATCAGGCAAATGCTTACATTTTTTATTTTCATGTAAAATCAGTTAAATATCATAAAATATAATATGAATAGTCTCATAACAGAAGCCATTGTCTGCTTGTCTCACATTCTGATACCCATAATTTCACAAGAAAACAACACATTGACAGAGAACAGGATGAGAGTTTTTGTGAGACAAATGCCAGGTGGTAAAGCAATGTAATCCTGCTGTCATTGTGCTACTTCCCATTTCAGTCATTCGGAATGCTCAGTTTTACTTCTGTTTAATACGTAGAATTCAAGTTGTCCTGTGAAGTTCAGAGGTGCCGTAAATACACCATAAAGCAAAACATGTCTTAAAAATCAAAATGAAAAAACAACATTTTAATAGCTTGGTTTTATAATAAAACATTATTTTTCTCAGGGTGGTGTGGCAGCTAGCACAGCTGCCTCATTGCTTCAGAGCCCCAGGTTTTTATTCCACCCCTAGGCACATGTCTGTGCAGAACTTACATATTCTTATCATGGTCTCATGAGCTTTCACTGGGAGCTCCAGTTACCTCACAACTCCAAAAGACATTCTAGCTATGCGAAAATGTCCCGTGCCCCAGTGCCCTGAGATGAGGGGAAGAGCAGTCATGTACTCTTGGTTCCACTTCATAACCTGTGCTCCAAGGACAGGCTGTGGTTTTCTGTGACCTTCAACCAGATACAGTAAAAGGCCTGAGAAATGGATGGATTGTATTGATTGTTTTTGCCAATCAGTTTCCAATCCTGAAACACTATTCATTATAAATTCAAAATAAAAGAACAATAATTGCAACCACAGGAAAAGTGCTTTACTGCAGACTGCAAGTAATGTAAAGCTAGTTTTCTGGGTTTGTTTTTTAAAGCACACTGGCTTACGGCCTTTAGGAGTCTTCTCGATATTTGATTTTGATGGGTCTCTGTCAAAAACACTAAGGCATGCAATGTTTGTTGTGTTGGCAACAGGTCTTCAGGTACATCTTGGACAACATCCACTGAAAATTGGTCCAAGAAAAGCAATGGATGTCTATTAAAAAGAGGCTCAGCAAAATACAATCAACACATATTTGATATAATTGAGGATCTCACAAGGCCATTTGTATGTTACTCTCACTGAAAACTCAGAGCTCATGGAGTTGCACTCTTGTCTCCTTAGTTTCTACTTTATGCTACTGCAATACTTATATTTTATCTTTACAAGAAATAAACAGCAGACGAAATTGCTGTATCTTGAACTTTTTCTCCATTTGTGCTTCGAAAGTCATGAGAACCCATTTTATTGTGAACTGTATACTTTTTGAAAATGCAGTTTTGATAAACACAATACTGAAGGATGATTTTGACAGTTCTTATCTAGCAAAATCTTGAAAGGTTTTAGTGGTGTTCCTTTTAGACTTGCAACAGTAATTACATCTAAGTGTGGGCTTTTAAATACTATCTTCTAATGTTTTTTTATTGTACAGTATAAATGCTTTGTCCAACTTATAAGAAGATGTCTAATATATATCTCATATGTTTGGTTATATACTTCATAGAACATATCCTTACCTATAATTATATCTGATCAATTTTTATTTTGTTATCAAAACATCAGGATTTGATACTGAAAACACTAAACATATTGCTGCATTAAAATATGCAACTTTGATAAGTAAGGAAATATCAGGTTTAAAAATATTGTTACATAATAGAGGGGTTAAGTCTAATCAAAAACAAACATAAAAATCAGGTTCTTACATCAGCTCTCAATGAAAGAAAATGTCTAAAAAATAATAACACTCCTTTTCATCAGTATTGCACACCACAAGTTTTCTTTGCTTAAAAAGTGACAACCAGCAAGCACAGAAAAAATTATTTATTTACAATAAGTTACAACTACACAACACAATATTTCACACTACTTGCTGTTCTGTAAGTATCAGAGTCATGCCTTTTATAGACATAGTAAACATAGAACTCTACCTGGCAACATAGACACAAAGTAAAGGAGAAAAGATGGAAACTGCACTTTTTTATATAAAATAACAAATCCTACTCTGGATCACTAAAACATATTCTAAACATATGAAAAATGTTCTCCCCTATTGAAAATAATGCATCACTACACAATGTTTATTTATTTTAGCCAGAAGGATAACACTCAGGAAATCAGCATTTCTACAAATATAAGACAAGAAGACCCTTTCTTAAAGCCTGCAACTGCACCTATTTTGTGTTCAGATAACCTGGACAGATTCTTTGTCTGGTGAAGGAAGTGCTGTCTTTTTCTTGTTAAGCTCTTTTTTTTTCTTCCTGTGTGTTCTTTTTATCCTGTCTTTCCAACGGAGTGTCTGAGAGGACTGACTGATTTAACCGAAAATGGTGCTGTAACTGTAAAATATCAGTAAAATTGTTTGGCCTCCTGGATTTTGGCTATTGTGACTGCCTGGAGTGAGACATTCAAAAATTTCCAATATTTTACCTAACAGACTAGAGTACATTTTATGGGAAATTTAATCATTTAGATACAGTACCCTTGACACACAATAATAAATTACAGAGGTCTGTAAGTAAAAGAAATGGAAACCAAGCAATAAACAATAAAGAAAAAAAATATGAAGTACTTTTAGTTGATGTCTGAAAATATATTAAAAATGTACTTCATCTGATGTACGGGCTGCAGTACTATGATACGTCACTGGCATTATGACACTGGGTACTATTAAGATTGTCCACTGCTACTGTATCTAGTGTATTTGTAAAATAAGCACATTTTTTTTGTTGATGTTTTACATCAAGCAGGTTATAACTTTGCGTTCCTGTAGGAACTTTGATGCCTGCTCTAAAGTGTAGAGTATACTTTGTATACTTAGGTTTTTTATGCTGCACTCCATGGTGTTTATGTCTCCTTAGTAGTAGATTTAGTTTTAAAAAATCCTAAAACCATTTTCTAAACTCAGAACAGAATAGAACCTCATAGCAATGTGGAGCTGATTGGGAATGCAGATAATATGTTGTGGATGATCTTGAGAGATAAGATAAAAGAAAACTGCATATACTGTATACATAGGTTCTATAAGATAATAATAGTTGAATGGACAAAAGCAGGGACTGTACAATTTTTAACTTTTTTAAGTGAATGTCTAGGGCAGAAAAAGTCAAGAAATGTTCTTATAAATCAATACTTACCTTATTTGTATTTGTCTATGTGTAAAATACATATAGTGTGTGCAACAAAATAAGGTATTATTGCTATCACTGTAGACAGTCTACTGTAGAATACAGCACAGACACATTTTCAGAGTTTCTCAGTCCTTTACAAGAAGGTACAATACAATGTTTGAATCTCCAATGAAAAGTGGGCAGGAATGGCAGACACAGAGAAGTAGCCCAGGCTGTGTAGAGCTCTGAGAGAGGCCAGGGAGTCTGTCTCAGCACTGGCAGTTCAAAAACAGGGCTCAGTCAGTTTGGTTATGCAAATGTTTTTTCATCTTGCAAGTGCTCCCTGCTGGAAAACAATGAAGTTTAGTGCTTCAGGATTATTTCAAAACCTGTCAATATTATATTTTTTTTCTGAGACAGACTTCCATGGACATGGGTCTCTGATTAGAGACAGCAGAATTCTGCACAGCAGCAAGAATTAGTTAGACATCTCAACAGAGTGACATTCTGTATAAACTCAACAGTTGGTGCATGCCTGCGTTTCATAACGAAGTAAGGACTTTAATGCCTTCTGTGCTTCTGTTTCTTTCAGCTGGCTTTTGCAGTAATTATGCACTGCAGAATCCTCTGTCTGCTTGTAAAACAACTTTTAGGTGTTTTATCAAGAGTTTAGCAAAAGTAGGGAAAGAATTTCCATAAGAAGAAAATTGATGGATTTACCAACTGACAATAACTACTTTGTTACATGTTTTTAAAAGCACAGTAATATCAATGGCAGCATTTGTGTCATTATAATGTCACTGACATGCAATCCAATTTACAAAGTGAAAGTGTCATCTCAGGAAGTTTAAGCTCTGTTCAGAACAATCAGAACTCAGAAAACATTACTTTAACCTTGTTTCAGTCAGTGAAGGTAGCTGTGACACCAGTTTGTTTAAAATTGATCATCTAATCTTTATAAGGGGAGAAACTGGAATATCTAATTATGTAACAAGACAAATGCATTAGTTAATTAATTGGTGCTTTAGGCAATTTGATAAGCACCTAAATTGGCCAAACAGAATACTTTATATGACAAAACATTAAGCTGGATAAAGGTATCACAAAATGCATTAGAAATATTTTAAAAAATAATATATATTTGTGCACTAGAGTAGTTTACATAGTACAGGATGAAATAATTAAGTTAAGGGATACAATATACCTATACATTTAAAGGCATGTACTGTAGCAATGCAGAGCAGTATGATAGTAAGGTCAAGGGATGGGTTTATTGCAGAATTTACAGGTGTTGTCTGAACAGGTAAATTAGTGTAGCCCTTATGCCTTATTCATACATGCACTGTAAGAATAATTAGAAGGTGACATGAAAATGTGAGATTGTAGACTTTGCCGAATTCATGACTAGTCAAATGGGAGGGGGATGAGAGGTAAATAAAAAAATAGAATATAAATGGAACATAAATTAAAACATATAGCTCATAGCTCACATAGGGCAGAACATTGGTGGAGTGGTTAGCATTGGTTAAAGTCCTGGGTTGCTGTCTGCATGTATGTATGTTCTATCCTTGTTTATGAGCTTTTCCTTTGGGGTCTCTTGTTTCATTTCAGAAAAAGTCTGGTAGGTTAAAGAAAAATTGTAGTCCCAATTTCTCAGGTTATTAAATCCTGGTTACAAAATAAATTATAGTAATTGATGGTATCGCAAAATTTAATTAAGCACAAAACTGTGAACTTTGTGAAAATACTGTGTGGCTACCGTGTTGTCACAAAACTACTGGTCTCGCCAGGGGCGAGAGCGAGAGTTTGGGAGACTTGTGATGTGAAGCAGCCATTCCTGCTCACTAGTCACTGTAATGCCTAATGTAATGCGACATGCAAGTAAATAAGTACAGATCATGCAGCAGACAATTCACTGCAGAAATGTTCCCACATAATCTGCATGCTGAGTTAAGAAGTAAATAGTTTTTGTCGGCAAAACTGTCTTGAAGTAGAGAGAAATATTTTTATTGGATTTAAAGAGATGTATTCATAAGCCTGCTTGTTTACTGTATAAAAGGGTTGCTTCGTGTCACTGGAAGTTTTGTTGCATCCTTCTGAATCGCAGACAATTACAGCAATACAGTGCTGAGCATACCTGCAAATTTTGTCTATTTTGTGATGTAAATTGGAGGTTTTACACATTACTGTGTACATTTTACTTTCATTCTGGTTTGACATGCACTCATCAATGTTGATGCTTTCTATCCCAGAAATATTAAAATAGCGTTGCAGTTCCCCTTTAATTGGGAAAATTGGCTCCAGGTATGGCGGTGTGTATATTTGTGTGTCTGCGTGTGATGGACTGGTGTCCCACCCAGGTTGTACCCTGCCCTTTGCCCCTGCCCTTGTACCCTGGATAGTCTCAAAGTACCCCGTGACCCTTTATTAGATAAAGCAGTTGAAAAATGAACAAATGAGTTGCATTAAACTGGGTTATCAGAACAGTAATCATGGCTTCAACACCTTTCAGACCTATTCAAGATTTGCACAATATTGTAAAGAAAACCTTTTCCTGCTGACTGAAATTGATATTGATAAGAATGCACAAAAGCAGCCTCCTCTCCCTCCCCCCCGGCCCCTATGGTGCTGAACTCTGCCGAGGTAATGTACTGTAGGAGCCTGACAGTAAATCCTTTGCAGAATGGGCTGCCAACTGTAAAACTGCCATATTAGAAAGGAATCAAAGACCAAAACAGACTAAAATTTGTAATATAATAGCCTACTTTGAAAAAATGCTCACAGCAATTACTACTGATTGCTGCAGGAAAACTTTGATTCAAAGCAATAGAAAGGAACTTGCTCTTCTGTGTTTTCTGAGTAGTGATAATTATTGCTCTTCAACGAGACTGAAGCACATTCCTGGCGGTGCTCAGTGTGGTGTTACTGCACCACCTGTGGCCTCAACTCCGAAGTATTGCATTATGGGCAGGGGGGTGAATAGAGCTGTTCAGATTGCCACACTCCTAAGATTCATTGCATTTCTGCCAAGGTGGAAGAAGCTATGAATATGCTGGAAGTGTCCATGACTTAAGGGACACAACATGGTGAGCTGTAATAGAGTGCAATTCCAGTTTTCCTGCCAGATGTAAAGAGGAGGGGTTGGAATCCTTACAGTATATCTACCAGATGCAGTACTCTTCATATTTCTTTTGAAGTGAATCACTTCTTTCTTTTACACCCCTCCATCGTAAATGCTTAAATTGTGAACCCAATGAAAAGGTCAGCAATTGCTGTGATTTCAAACATGAATAGGATACGAAAGTAGATCCACAGAGTTTCCAAAGAAACACAGAACATTTAGTGAATATCACATATTTTAATTCAGTTTTTTATAAGTGTGTTATCTGTATTCTTTTCCATCAGAGACAACAAAAATGTCTTTAATGATACACAGACTGGAATTCCAATTCAAAATTCCAGAGAAATGCTTTTATAGTATTGATAGAATCTTTTCTTCCTTTAAATTATATCAGTCATTGGACTTCTAACTCCCTTGTGTGAAAGCTCTATAATTTTGTTTTTGGACATGTTTCTGTTTTTCCCTTTGATTTTTTTCTTAACGAAGAGGAGGTGTGTTTCCATCTCAGACACACTCCCTTCTCCCCCATTGCAAATTCAGCACAAGGATTAATTCAGTTTTGGTGTTTTCTATTACTTTAACTTTCCTTATCATGCAGTGCAGCAGACCTTATGTGTGACAAGGTACTGTATACTGTGTAAATTTCTGATTATGTCTGTCCACGTGTTCATCAAGATATCAGAGTGTCTATGTGCTGCTTGAAAAATCTTATGTATTTGTATGTGTGATTTGCAGGTAATTAGGTCTCTCAAAAATAAAATTTTCTATTAATTCACCTCTATCTCATCCACCCTCCTTTTTCTCATCTCACTGTTTACTTCTAGGTCTGTCAACCCCAAACTAAAGGACTATCACCTACAGTAGGTGTAGACAAGGAAATTTTGTTTTGTTCACTAGAGTGTAATATGTACATTGGATCTCTTTTTTTACTCTATTTTAACAGAAAACACATTAAACATAATTTATGCCCCATGGTGTATGCTGCATATGTTTACAGATTAATTCAGTCTGATTAATTTGAGGTTGTGCCCATACCAGGAACTGGAAAAATCCTTTGAAAAGTGATGTTGAATCACAGGTCTATTTGTAACTCTTTCTGATTTTGATGTAGGCTGTATAATTACTGCAAAATTAATGGAGCTAAGCGTGTATATTGGTTTTGTGTTAGTTGTATGTAAGAGGCACTCCATTCTACCTTGATTATATAACATTGTTTATCCTGATGGCTAATGGATTTATATTTCAAATAATATTTTTTATCTAATAAAGTAAAATAGGAAAAACAGGAAATAAATCTTAAAGGAGATATAGTCTCAAAGTTTGTTATCCTTGACAATCCTACTTTGTTTTTAATGAGTAATTAGATGAAAGTATGGTCTTTTTGTTTGATTCATGATTGTTTGCCTTACAAGACTATGTCTCTTTAAGTATACACTGCAGTATGTATTCATTTATTAATTAGAATATGTATTAATACATATTTTAGCTAAATTTAACCATTTACAACAATATGATGCAGTGAAATGACTGTTTCTAATAAATAGTAAACTGATACATACAGTATTTGTATTATTTCAATAGCTTCCAAAAGGTCGTATTTTAACTTTAGTAGTCACCATATGTCTGAGATTAAAATGTAGAAAAAAAGGGAAACTATTCTGGTTGAATGCTTTATCGAAATCAAACTGCTGATGACTCTTGTATAAAACATTGAAGAGGGATTTGGCTAAAGATACAGAATCACTGGATAACCTTGAAATAACCTTAGATTGTAAATGAGAGCTATGATGATCTGGGCTGTGAGTTTGTTTCAATAGGGCAATATGGGAGGTGAAGATCAGTAACTTTAATTATCCTGAGGCTTCAGAAACATTAACTGAGAAAATTCCCCAGCTAAACAACAGTTTAACACAGTCTTGCAACGTTAAACTGGGATGGATCTCAGTGAAATCAAAAATCACAAAAAGAGAAAACAATCTGTAAATGCATTGATATACAGTAAGTACAACAGATCTAAATTACTGCCTATCTAAAAACATAGACTCAGATTGAAACAGTGGGGATAGTCACTAGATTCTGATGGCTGCAGGAGGTTTTCTGATACATCCATTGTAATCTTGCAAATTTAGAATTTCCCGAAGCTTTCCGTTTCGTCGGGGACATCCAACAGCAATTATTTTATATACTTTGAATCTGCGTCAGCTTCCACTTGCCTAGTGCATTTGGCATTATGTATCCTTTACATGCATGCATGTTTTCTATCACAGCAGGTAGTCTAGCCTTAAATATAATTGGATTATTCACATTAATGCTGCAATTGCCAATGTAAAAAAGATTGTGCTGTCCAGAATTTTCTGATTCACATTGTCAGGTAGTCTGCCCAGGTTGCAGTTGTTCTGTGTGAATACTGTCACGATCGCTACTCCTTCTCTTAAGGGTGCTCCAGCCCTTCCTTGTTCTGCCCCATTACCTGCACCTGTTTCTTATTTCCGTTCCACCTTAAAAGCCAGTCGCTGATGTCACTCCTGGTTCCTCATTGAATCCCGTTTCGTGAGGGTCCTGCTGCTTCTGGCTCCGTTATGGTTTTAACCCTTCGTTCCTGATTTCCCCCGCCGGTCCCGACCCGGCTCCTGGTTTTTAATTCCTTCGGATGGATCGTCTGGCATTGGGCTACTCTTCCACATTTTGGATTTTGTCTTTGATTGTTCGCCCCGGACTCACTTCCCCCAGACACTTGCTCACCTTGGACACACCCCCCTGTCTCCATACCCTTCTCCTGCATGATTTTCTCCCTACTGTGTCCTCACCGACCAGATTGTGTCGTCTGAATAGGGCCAGGAAAGAACTGTTCGTGACAAATACCTTGAAATGCCACATTATCCCCAGAGACTGCCCTTTACACATGTAAAATAGTTGCAGTGCAAAGTTTTGAGACTATCTCACTGTAAAAGGTTGAACTACAATTGCTCTATTACAATATAAAGCATGCATCAGCTTTTTTGCAGCATATTGTTGTTTGTTATAGTGAGTTTCTATATGGCTTCTTTTACTTTGTTTTCCCCTCCATCATTGTGACTGAAGGCAGCCTACAGTAGGTGACCAGACTAGAGCTGGCTGAATTTTTTTTTTTAAAACCTGCATTTTGTTTTTCCTCCTATGCAAACAATGTTTTTAAATGCTATAGAGAATCCCTATTTTTTATATACCTGTCATGTTTTATCTTGATATTCTGTGTGATAAAAGTCTTACGTAAGTGATTTATAATCAAGGTACATAAAAATAACAGTTGTTATGTTATTGATATGGTATGTCTGGTACAGCATAATAGGCAGGTGTAGTAAGCAGTGCAATTTGCACTATATCAGTTACACACAGTACATAGTATTGTATGTACATATATGCATTATAGGTACATATGCAGGCCTAGTCTGACAAACTAGGATTTTGTTAAAAGGAGCAATCAGATTGGAACAGAGTCTGAACTAAATAAATAATAAATAGAATAATGAGTAAACCTGGCAAATGTAGATTGAGAAGTGGAGTTAAGGAGAGTAAAGGTTTAAAAACTATTCTACTACACTGCAATTTTTGTGTGCCTAAATATACACAATGTACAGTATTATAAACAGATTAATTGGAGCCTGGATTGCTATTCTCTACAACTTTGCATATTTTGCTTTTCTATTAAAAGTCTCCTTGTTTGTATTACATTTATGAACACAATTGAACTTTTGACATAAATTGTGTTGCATTCAAACAAGTTGTATACCTTTTTATGAATTAAACATTCTTCTTGTTGACAAGCTCCACACAAAAGATGCTGACTTTGAAATGCAAGAGCCTATGAGACCGTTATCATAAAAAGTACAGAGAGGGAAACCTTGGTTCAAATGTTCTCTAAAAGCTATTGCAGCCAGGTCACTAGAGGGCTTCTTTTAGATGGTCTCATTCTAATATGGCAGAACTATGTCAACATTACGATACTTTGTAGTTCTCCCACTGACATGTAAAATAACTCTTAATATAAGTCTAAATGATATCATCTTCACATGCTTAGTGTAGTTTCTGGTAATTGTTTGACTGTTATTTTTCTTTGTAGCCACACAGGTCAGTCCTTCAGAGCTACAAGATGTCTTCCAGGAGACTTCCTCCAACATTTTCCAGATTAATGCCAATGGTAAGCCTCCCATCAAGTGCAAAAGTCACATTAGGCACACCAGAAGAGCTAGTTTGTGCTAAATTAAATGGGCAGGGATTTTTTGCTCTTTGTACTCCAAGTTTTATACTTGCAGTTACAAACAAATGTACATTAAAGAATGCAGCATGTGTGGTGTTAATTTGTACACTTTGTGTTTTTTTGTGAAATAACATAAGGGGTTGTAGAATATATACAGTGGATATAAAAAGTCTACACAACCTTATTGTATTGCAGGTTTTTGTGATGTAAAACCAGAAATCAAGATCAATCACATCAGACATTTTCCTATCTTTAATGTAACCTTGCAACCAAACCGATAATTATTAGGAAAACCTACAACACCCTGGTTGCATAAGTGTGCACCCCCCCCCCCCCCCAACTAATGCTTTGTGGAAGCACCTTTTGCATTTATTACAGCAATAAGTCATTGTAAATGTTTCTATCAACTTTGCACACCTGGATTTTGTAATTTCATCCCACTCTTCCTTGCAAAAAAGTTCAAGCTCTTTAGGTAATTCCACAGGTTTTCTATGGGATTGAGGTCTGGGCTCTGACTGGGCCATTCCAAGACTTTGATCTTCTTTTTCTGAAGCCATTCCTTGGTTGACTTGGATGTGTGCTTTGGGTCGTTACCATGTTGGAAAGTGAAATTCCTCTTCATCTTCAGCTTTCTGACAGAGGCCAGCAGGTTTTGTGCCACAATATCTTGATATTTGGAGCTAGTCATTATCCCATCTATCTAGACTATAGCCTCTGTCCCAGCTGAAGAGAAGCAGCCCCTAAGCATGATGCTGACACCACCATGCTTCACAGTAGGTATGGTGTTCTTTGGATGATGAGCTGTGTTGTCTTTGCATCAATCATATCTTTTTAGAATTACAGTAAGGCCAAAAAGTTCAGCCTTTGAGACCATAAGACATTTTCCCATATGGTTTGGGGGGATTAGATGTATTTGTTTGCTAAATTTAGATGGGCTTGAATTTTCTTGAATGTGAGAAATGCCTTCCGTCTTGCCACCCTACCCCATAACCCAGACGTACAGAATACGGAAGATTGTTGTCACATGCAAGGAGTGAGCTCCTTTAATGTTGCTGTAGTCCTCTTGGTAGCCTCCCTGATAAGTTATCTCCTTGTCCTGTCATCAACTTTGGAGGGTCATCCCAATCTTGGCAATGTCCCTGTTGTCACGATCATAAATCCCTCCTTTTAAGGACGCTCCAGCCCTTCCTCGTTCCTTGTCCTCGTCCTATAAAAGCCGGGCGATTACTCTCTTCCGGGCTCTGCATTGGTTCCCGTACCAGGCGAGTCTGGGACTTGGAAGCGCCTGGTCCTGTCAAGGTTTCCGTTTCCGTTTCCATTTCCATTTCCGTTTCCGTGCCGGTCCCAACCTGGTGCTTGTTTTAATCTTGTCTGTCTGGGATGGATCACCTGGCTTTGGACTTTTGCCGCATCTTGGACTCAGCTCTGGATTGTTTGCCTCGGCCACACCTCCCCCGAACACCAGCGCACCATGGACACGCCCCCTGTTTTTATTCCCAACTCCCGCATGCTTTTTTCCCCGTGTTCTCCCCCACTCTACCCTAGATTGTGTTATCTGCATAGGGTCCAGAAAGAACGCTTTCGTTACACCAGTGGTGCCATATTTTCTCCACTTATTGATGATAGTCTTCACAGTGCTCCATGGTGCATTCAATGCCTTTGATATTTATTTTATACCCCTCTCCTGATTGGTACCTTTCAACAATAAGATCCTGTAGATGTTTTGTTAGCTCCTTGCAGACCATGGCTATCTCAGTAGGATGCAACCACGAAAGTTTCAAGGAAATTCTACAGGAACATCTGATTTTTATTTGGGGTTAATCAGAATCACATTCATTGATGGCAGGTGTATGCTACTTATTTTTGGACATGATTTTGAATGTGATTGGTTAACTCTGAACACAGCCACAGCCCCCATTATAAAAGGGTGTGAAGACTTATGCAACCAGGGTGTTGTAGGTTTTTTAATTTCAATTATTGTTCCTAATAATTATCTATTTGTTTTTCTCTTGAATTTTGTTGGTTACAAGGTCACATTAAAGATGGAAAAATGTCTGACATGACTGATCTTGATTTCTGGCTTTACATCACAAAAAACTGCAACTTCAATAAGGGTGTGAAGACTTTTTATATCCACTGTACATGATAAGTATAAGTTCCCTAGGCTACATATACATTACTCTGTGGAATGTTTAAAAGACAGTTAATTCCTCTCAGATGGAGTCTGGTTGTGGATGTGACTGTCCACTGATATTGATGATGATGTGACTCTAGTTGCATTAGGCTAAGTAATCCTTAAATATTTAAGTCTTTAGTTGAAGGCATGGAGCAGTCTTACCTTGAAGAATTGACATCAGGAGTATTTGCATTAGAGCCATGTTGAAACCCAATGAGCTACAGACCTGCTGCCCATTACTATTGGGGTTTCTATGGTATATTGACAAAACAAAACACTAATCTGATTATAGAATGCTATAGAAATTTTCTTCATTTATATACAGAATTATTTTCCATCTCTGTTTCTTTCCTTCATGCACAGTTGTGACACTGGAGAAGAGCCTCCAGTCACTAGGGACATCCAGAGACACAGAAGAGCTGCGGCAAAGCCTGTAAGTGCAACACTCACCACTTTATTTGTGCTCAATTTCCATTCTTCTTGCAAGCTTTGAATGCCCTTCATTCAACAAAATGTTCCTATGTAAACCAATTTTCCACATTGTTTCAACTTCAGAACACATATTTAGTTCACTTCACATTGTATATGGATTTTTCCCATATTTGAGGAACCTAGCTTACTGTATGTCAGTGGAAATATATATTTATTATAATGTCACAACTTCACACAGTAAGTCACACAGTAATTTCCAGTACAATCAGAACCATTATGAGATTATTTTTCTTATGTGTATGGTTGACATTCTCATCTCAGTGGTGTTTGTCTGAATTTGAAAGTTTCATTTTAGTCTCCCTGAAACGTTTTGAATTGACAGGATTATCTAATTCATACTGTATCTGCTTAATCTTAAGTATCTTAAGTATACTGCTTAATTAGACAATTTGACAGTTCTCAGTAGTTATGAAAAACTACTGCCATCTTGCTATTGTTTAACTGCATTATGCACAACAATGAAAATCTATTCCCTCTACACTGGTCATTGATTGATACAGTGATTCCTCTAGTGTCGAGATGAATTTTGAAAAATAATGTATTAATTCAAAATATGGGACAAAACTTGAATACTATTGTTCTTTTTTTTAAATTGATTTCTACTATTAAGTGCATCATCATTTCCTCTTTAAACTACATACACTAATATGTAAATATATTAATAGTATAATAATACATTACATATGATAATATAAAAGTTGGAGGTACATCATATATAACCATATTCTTTAGGCAAGAAGGTACCGAGTGGAAAGGGATTTTCTGGTTATATTCACTTTTGTCAGCATTTGGCTCTGGCTTATCCATTCAGGAAAACTTTATAATCAACGTGTGTAATGTGATCACATTGTAGTCTGTTTCAGAGGCTGTCTCACCCTTGGGCTTGTTCAGGATGTTACCTTAAGAAAACACCAACCGTTGTACGGGGCTGAGTGCCCCTTTTCTGTAGTGTTTGTGACTGTGGACTGTCACATCAGCTCTCAGACTCGATTTCTCAGCAAATCACCCAACGCTCCCCAGGGCACTGATCCATGGTAATGACTATAAACACATAGGCTAATCGCTGGGTCACTGGCTTGTGGTGCATCAGAAGAAAGAGAGGGAGGAACAGAAAAACTCACCTTCTTCGCCATACTTTCCAATTTGCCTTAGATTTGTTTTGCCTGTCCGTTAGCTTTCAAGACTGTCAGTAGTTTTTGTAGTTATTTATTGGGATTTTTACAATGGAAGCCACTTTGTCTTATTGCCTGACCTTGCAGCAGCAGCTTTTCTGTGCCAATCTCTAATCACACACCTTTTCTCAATAAATACCAGCCGACACACTGCTGGAGCCCTGGATTGCTGTACCTGATTCTATTATGCTTCCACAGAGCCATGCATGGCTCAGGGTCACAATTTAGTATCCTTCCCAGATGGCACAGTGTAGCTTAAAGGCTTACTGCTGCAAATGACTGTTGTGTATAGTGGCAATGTCACAGATTCATGTTGTCTTTGACAGTGCTATTGGTCAGCTTCATTGTACAAAATGTAGGAAAATAACAAAAAATGCCAAAGCTAAGAACAGGTCACCCTTGAGAAGCTGTTATGCTTGCAGATGAAAAAGTCCTGCACTCTCCAAAGCCATTGGATGGTTGATAGGTTTTAGAGAATAGTTGATTTTTTTCTATATAATACAGTTCTGCAGGTTACCTACTGTATAGATGAAAATCGCTAAAATTATCTCAATGTACTCAATGGCACATATACATGGAATTAAACAAGTGGATAGAAAAGCACAGAGCACATATGTAGCATATTGTAATAATCTTTTTATTCCTTAAAATGATTGGCTATGGAATCAATTTATGCACCTTTCCTTCAGGGCAGTCATGATGCAAAGTTTAATGCAGGCAGGTTCATTTAATTTCTGGACGAATGCAGGTTCAGTTGCATCTACAAGTTGCTTATAAAGGAAGAACAAGGCACTATTGTGCTTAACGTCATTTTGAGTACCATTTCATTTGGTAGGAGTAAATACATATTTTAATACCTGCTTTGAGAGCTTGAATATTGCAGTAGAAGCTCACAGTAGTCACAAATAACAGTGACAATGGAATGTTGTTTTTTTGTTAGAAATAGCAAAGGTGGTCATTGTGATGTATCTACAACATTGAGTGACAGAATGTGGGGCAGTGTCATAAAGGGAATATACTGTATTTTGGACCAAGAGTTCTGAGCAATCTCTCCCCACTGCTAAATTTTGTAGTTTCCCCTGGCCAGTTTCAACAAGGAAACTACATTTCTGGCAACAGTAATTAGCTGAGTAACAAGGCTCAACGGTCGACAAATAGTTTTCCTCTCAAAATAAACTTTTTGTTTGGGAAGACTTGAATCTTTGGTGTTTTGCTGATGGAAGGTGATTAGAACACAAAGAAAAGCTTCTGAGTGTTTTTAAGTGAAATAAGACTCCATAGGAGGAGTTAGACTTTATTTTTCTGAACTGGTCATTGTGCTGGATTCCCAATCCTCTGTTATATGTAGTAATACTTTATAATACTATAGTAATAACTTTTGGTTAGTTTTCCTGTGGTAGAGTGGAAAACGCAGTCAAACGATCCTAGGTGGTAGTGACGTGGTTCCCACAAACTCAATGGAAAAGGCTCATGTGATTAACAGGGCAACCTTGTTCTCAAATTTGTCAGTATAGTCAAATAGGAATAAAGGCGCATTGAGGTAAAATGACTCACATAAAAATAGAACCTACTTGTACTCCAGGAAATGTGCCTTATTCATCTACTGTATAATCTGATGAATTGGGAAAAATGAAACTTGACCCTAGAGTGTTATTGAATTCTTCTAGCTTTTAAAGACAAATGTGGGTTTATAAATATAAGACTACTAAAAATAACTGAAAAAATAACTTTGATGTAACACGAAGCGGTGAGATACCTGATCTAATCAAAGCTTGTTTTCTAGTAATCCTGGTAGCGGATGGAGTAGTGAATGGTAGCATAAGAGGTTCTAGAAAGTACTGATGTTCTAAATATGTAAACGTACTGTACTTTTCCAAAATAAAAATAGGTTGTTTAGTAATGCATCCAGTGAGGTAGTCCTTATTGTACTCAAATGCATTTTGGTAACCATAAAGCTTAATCGTTTGGGGTGTTTTAAAATTAATGCATTTCATTAATGGGGGTGATGCAGAGCAGAATAATGCATTAAAGTAGCATTCTTTGCATTTGTTACTGTCCTTGACTGCTGGAGATTTGATTATTTATGTAGTTTTTCACTTTGTGACAAAAGTATTTATGTCTTCTTAAAAAAATAAAAATAAACTGTATTTTTATACAGTGATGTCATGAAGTGCTCTTAAACGAGACTGGAAAGTTAAAACTGTACTTTTATGTATGTTTTTTAAAGATATACATTGCCTTGCAAAAGTATTTAGTAAATGGGTGTCCTGTTTTTTTAAATGATAAAATTATGCATCCACATTTTTTAAACTTAATATTATGTTCAAAACGTGAATGCTCACGTGAGTACTTCTGCAAGATGTGGTGTAGTCGCTTTGATGTATTTACAGAAACATTCACTTTTATATACCTGGGCATTTCAACACCTTTCACTTTGTTAAAGGAATAGCATTAAAATGAGCTAAAAAATCTAAGAAAAAATTAAACATATTGTTGAAAATACTTAAACAGTTTTTCAGTATTTTGGAAAAACAGGATTGTATAATACATGCATGGCAGCTGTCATTAAATGCTGACACTGGTTACTACAGTACATGTTAATTCAGAGAATATAAAATTATGCAGAGTTAGTGTCTGTGCAAATATACAGTATACTGTATATTGAAACTCTACCCCTACAGTACAAATGAAATCTACAGTGTGCTAAAAAAGCAATTTACCAATTGGATACCTACATTACATGAATATACAGTGGTGTGAAAAAGTGTTTGCTTCCTTCCTGATTTCTTATTTTTTTGCATGTTTGTCACACTGAAATGTTTCAGATCATAAAACAAATTGAAATATTAGACAATGATAACACAAGTAAACACAAAATGCAGTTTTTAAAAGAAGGTTTTTATTATTAAGGGAAAAAAAAATCCAAACCTACATGGCCCTGTGTGAAAAAGTGATTGCCACCCCCTGTTAAAACATAAATCAACTGTGGTTTATCACATCTTTGGAAAGCTGAGTTCAATTTCTCTAGCCACACCCAGGCCTGATTACTGCCACACCTGTTCTCAATCAAGAAATCATTTAAATAGGACCTGCCTGACAAAGTGAAGTAGACCAAAAGATCCTCAAAAGCTAGACATCATGCTGTGATCCAAACAAATTCAGGAACAAATGAGAAACAGAGTAATTGAGATTTATCAGTCTGGAAAAGGTTATAAAGCCATTTCTAAAGCTTTGGGACTCCAGCCAACCACAGTTAGAGCCATTATCCACAAATGGCGAAAACATGGAATAGTGGTGAACCTTCCCAGGAGTGGCCGGCAGACCAAAATTACCCCAAGAGCGCAGCGACGACTCATCCAAGAGGTCAGAAAAAATCCCACAACAACATCCAAAGAACTGCAGGCTTCACTTGCCTCAGTTAAGGTCAGTGTTCATGACTCCACCATAAGAAAGAGACTGGGCAAAAATAGCCAGCATGGCAGAGTTCCAAGACGAAAACCACTGCTGAGCAAAAAGAACATAAAGGCTCGTCTCAGTTTTGCCAGAAAACATCTTGATGATCCCCAAGACTTTTGGGAAAATACTCTGTGGACTGACGAGACAAAAGTTGAACTTTTTGGAAGGTGTGTGTCCCATTACATCTGGCGTAAAAGTAACACAGCATTCCAGAAAAGGAACATAATACCAACAGTAAAATATGGTGGTGGTAGTGTGATGGTCTGGGGCTGTTTTGCTGCTTCAGGACCTGGAAGACTTGCTGTGGTAAATGGAACCATGAATTCTGCTGTCTACCCAAAAATCCTGAAGGAGAATGTCCGGCCATCTGTTCGTGACCTCAAGCTGAAGCGCACTTGGGTTCTGCAGCAGGACAATGATCCAAAACACACCAGCAAGTCCATGCTGAATGGCTTAAGAAAAACAAAATGAAGACTTTGGAGTGGCCTAGTCAAAGTCCTGACCTGAATCCGATTCAGATGTTGTGGCATGACCTTAAAAAAGCGGTTAAGGCTCGAAAACCTTCCAATGTGGCTGAATTACAACAATTCTGCAAAGATGAGTGGGCCAAAATTCCTCCACAGCGCTGTAAAAGACTCATTGCCAGTTATCGCAAACGCTTGATTGCAGTTGTTGCTGCTAAGGGTGGCCCAACCAGTTATTAGGTTTAGGGGGCAATCACTTTTTCACACAGGGCCATGTAGGTTTGGATTTTTTTTCCCTTAATAATAAAAACCTTCATTTAAAAACTGCATTTTGTGTTTACTTATGTTATCTTTGTCTAATATTTCAATTTGTTTGATGATCTGAAACATTTCAGTGTGACAAACATGCAAAAAAAAAGAAATCAGGAAGGGGGCAAACACTTTTTCACACCACTGTACATTAGATTTATCATGAGATACAGCAAAATCTCTGATGGTTTGTTGTTTTTTTTTGTACCCCAAAGTTTCCCGTTCCAGTGACTCCACAATCCCATCATAAATCCTTGTTATAATATGAAAACTAATGCCTTATCTGTAACTTGGTGCATACAACAAACTCCTCTGGGATCTGTGCTCATATGGTTTGTCTGGTCTCCTAATTCCAGAGTGCTCAGAGCCAGATCAGGATTATTAACTTACCAATGTTTTCTAATAACAACATTATACAATATACTAATGCAGGTATTGTGAAAACGTTCATGTGAACTACTGAGAACTTTGGAACACACCTCCTATGTATTTGATCAGGTTTATTGGTCTGCAATCCTTATTGGATTGTGTAGTAGGTCACACGTTAATTGATCTATGCTTGTTAAAACTAAAATAAGAAGATAAAATCTTAGCTCCACCTTCTAACCCTATGAATTTTCAGAATTCTGCTGCACCACTGTGTTTTAGTAAGTTTAATTTGACCTTTTTCAGGATGTTGTTAAGACAGGATCTTATTTTCTGCAATCATTTAAATGGCACAACAGAATCAGTAGGTGTAGTCAGAGACTAAGGGTCATTGGTTATTCACAAAGATGGTGTACTTTGGAAAGACCATAAAAAAGAGTTGAAAGAGCAGATCAAACTTAAAGTTATTGTTGTGCTTAAGCATTTGAATAAGTGAGTTGGATAGAACACCCCAGTGCCTGATATTCATGAAGATGTAGAATTAAGGAAAGATCGGAGTGAGTGAAACACTGAGAGAACAATGAAACGGAAGACCATGCAGGTTTTGTCAAGAGCGGACCAACAGTAAAAGCTTGGAGCCTGAAGGAATATAATCTGTGAGAAATAATGGTGGGCCACTTAAAACATGTAAAATGAAGGTGAAATGCTGGCAGGGCTGCAATTATAGTGGTGAATGTGCTGGTGTTGTCACTGTCATTTGCAATAGAAGTAATTAAGAGGGAGCAATATGTAATACTACCTTAATGCAAAGAAACCTGGATCTCTGGTAAAAAAAAATCTTTTAATGCCTAATAGATTTTGTTCTAATATTGTGCTAAGTATAATGAAAGCAATAAATACGATGGGACCATATCTGTTATAATTTTATTGGTATAGTTAACATTTTCTTTACCCAAAAACAGAAACATTAAATTAACAAAAATTCTTATAGATCTTTTTCGAATTCTATATACTTCAATTTTAAGAATACATACATGTCAGAAAGGCTGTTGTATTTGAATATGGAAGACCTACTGTGCTCAAAAACACTGCTAATGGATCCCTGAAGTGTGGTAAATTAATATGGACATTAAAACTAAATAAGGCTGAATTCCTACCAGCTTCAGTCAAGAAAAATAAGATGAAATGTTTTGTGCAGATTGACCTTGTGCTGTTGCAGTTGTTACTTTGCACAATTTCAATTAATACATTTTATCTGAATTATTTGTATTGTTGCTTTTGATAACATTACATTTTTTATAAATTTATTGCAAAATAATATTTTGTTCACATAAGGAACAAATATGTGACAAAAAAAAGTAGAATATCAAAATTTTGACTTGTTTTCTAGATCTAAATCTAGATCTAGATCTCAAAATACTGAGATTTAGTGACAGTAAACCTAAGACGATACACCTATTTTTTCATCTTTTCATTTAATGAAGACCTTTTATTAGATGTGCAAATATAGTTCAAGATGTGTGCAGGAGCACAGCAGAAATATTGATTTTAAAACAACTTATTGGGCCGTGATCATACTGATGTACAGATGCAGCCATTCAAAGTGAGCGGTACAGACACGTACTGGAGGTAATTGGCTGCGGCGTCGCGCATCTTGACGCAAGATGACGCGGGGTACCGCAGTACGTGATTGGTTGACCGACAGGGGCACTCGTGGTCCGTTGGTCTGTCGTAGAAAGATTTACAGTACAGTAAATGTCTTTACTGTGCCCGTTGTAGATATTGAATTTTACCACTGAAGGGAAATCTTAGTAGCTGAGCATAAAAAGAATAGGAGCATACTGTAACGCGTGTGAAGGCCATAAACAATATTAATTTTGGAACATAAACATACAGTACTGTATATGGCTGGTCTTGGTACTTTAAAGTAAAAAATACACACCAGTATTCCATTTCTCCCTAAACATTTTAAGCATCGAAGTCTTTAACTAAAGAGATACCGGAGTCAACAAGCATACTTTTAGAATTTGATTAATAGGGAATATAATATGGAATCGCGTATCTAAAGAATTTAATAACGATATGATTATATTCGTGTACTGTTCCCCTGTAGCCTACTGGTCTATGTGCCCAACTACCAACTCACGGGTTGTGTGTTCAAATCCAGCTGGTGCTGGACTTTTCTTTTAACAAACATTTCTTCGAAAAAATAGAATAGCGATATTATGGACAATCAATTGACTTTTATATTTCAAAATATCACAACATGATCGATTCTAAGTCATTTTTTATAACAATCACGAACAAACATTTCTTTGAAAAAATGAGACGTTTCCCTTGGTCAGAGATATAAATATATAATATATTGTAGTGATTCATAGCCGTTCAGGGACGCCAAATATGTAATCATAGTGGCTCTCTGAAGGCACCAGTTCTGTAGGGTTTGGGCATTTACTGAGACAATTATTAATTGTAGCAGTAAATCACAAAGTTGATTCTTTTGATGGCTTTAGAGTCCAACCATGCGACATAACTCAAACAACGCACACACACAGGTACTAATACACGAGGATACATTTATTAATACATAGAATATGCCTTAAACTAACAGATCTTATCGAGAGGGTTATCAGAATACAAAAGATATATATTCAATCAGTTACGAAGTGTTACATATATCAAGAGGACATACGTTCAGTATATCATTCATTAAGACCGTTTCATAAATGAACTTGGTTATAACTTCTACATTAGATACTCGAAACAAGTACATAACTCTTAGGAATTAAATTGATATCAACTGGTTGGGATAACAATTGAATTCTTGAGCTGTAATGCATTGAAGTTGAATACTCATCCAATCTTTGGGGATTCAGATCTCCTGCGGGCACAAAGAAACAGTTGCAGGCTGTTGCTGTCCAATCCGCGCTCTCTGGCTCGGTGCCAGGCTGTGCTGTGCGGCTTGCGACGGTGCGCTGCTGATGCTCACTGACCGGCTAGTTAGTGTTGGCTTTAACTAGCAAAGTTTGTGCACAGGAGAAAAGATGACTGTGGGTCCCAGCAAGTCAGGAAGAGGACCGGTTCGTTCCTAATGAAGAGCTAGTTCTGAATAGTGATTCAGCTGTCCACAGTTCCGACCTGTTCACGAGGCCTGCTGCTGGTTACTCTCTGGCAACCTCCACTCTAGACTCTTAGAACAAAGGAAAGTTCTGGCACTCGGACACACTGGCCGTTCCGTGGTTGTCCGGGCTGAGTCTCAGGATGGTCAGGAGGCGCGCTGCGAGGATGTCCTGCCCTTGGGAGCCTTCTGCTCCTGGGCCGTCCTGCCCTGGAATTCTCCTTTGAATTCCCTTTAGAACAGTCCACAGAATCCTCTCCAGAATCCCTTCTGAATCTTGTTGAATCTCTGTGTTGCCTGTTTTTACCTGGAGGAACTTCAGCTCATTGATTGGCTGAAAGTTCCATGGGCATCAGAGTCCCACGTGGGTTACTCGGCCCTACCAGTCCCTGATTGGTTGATCAAGGTGAGATATGAGTCACTTACTCCTGACACTTAGGAATGCAATCCAGATGTCCAACTCGCACTCCCTAGACAGATAGGCGCCAATGGATGACCATTGATCATGATAGCCAGGCTTAGCTAAGTGCATCCCCCTTTGGGAGCTGGTTTCTTATCACAAGAAAACATCTTAAATCAGCTTGCATGAATTCTTTCTCTGTGGCTGCACCACAGAGATGAACATAGAAATTAGGCCTAATTTGGGAAAGCTCAGAAACACTTAATTCTGCCTTATTAATAAGCCTCACCGCTACAATATAAATAAATTAAATGTAACTAACGTGAAATAGCGTGTGAAAAAGTGGTAGTTTTAAGCTTTTCTGCTAATATAATATGGAATCACGTATCTAAAGAATTTAATAACGATATGATTATTTTCGTGTACTGTGACAGAGCTGTGTAGGGCTGTTTCGCCTCCCTCTTCATGCGACTGTACCAGGAAGAGGATTTCTTTCGATTCGAAACGTGTATTTTAAAAGTTTAAGAAGTAAAAACCTTACAGCATACACAGATTTCTAAACTGATCAGGATCGTTATCTTTGTCTTATGCATAATAATGTTCACCGCTCTGTCCAGCAAATTAATAATAAACTTTATTTTATATAGCGTTTTAAACGAATAAGTAATTAGATTGCTCATAAACCTAATCACTTGCTTTTTCTTTTTATTTAGGCTCAGATTTCAACTATAGATCGTATTATTAATAACCATAATAACAACCAACCAACAAAAACAACCATATAAACATAATACCAACCAAAAACATAGATAACGACCACAATACAAAATCAAATATATCAAACCATTATACTCTCGCAAATTCCTCCAATTATCATAATCCCGCCCCTTATGCAAAACCAAACCCTCCACACGTCCCAGTTTATCCACTTTATCATAAACAAAATCCACCTCAATTTTCAACATAAAGCATTACTGCTTACTGGGTTTTTGAGGGGGGGGGAGGTGTCTTTCGCTGGAAATCTCGCCTGCTTCTACTTTACGAGTACAACCCCCTCTCTGCCGGAGTGCTGGCTGTGACGAATTAAACCGGTTTCACAGGTATTTTCAAAGTAGGAAGTACAGTGTTAACTGGTAGCTGGGCTCCTCAATGGAATCGCTTTAACATGCTAATGCGTTGGTTTAACAGTCCGGGAGTGGCAAGCTTCCAATGTCAACTCGACTCGATTGGAAGACAATGAACGTATTTTAGCCCTAAATGAATTAATAGCAAACATGGTTTACATAAAATACATTTTTCCAAGAAAGTTTATAATAATACGATCTATAGTTGAAATCTGAGCCTAAATATAAAGGAAAAGCATTTTCAGAGAGCAATCACGCTGTGTTTATGTAGAAAAAGCGATTAGGTTTATGAGCAATCTAATTACCTATTCGCTTAAAACACTATATAAAATAAAGTTTATTTAGAGATGAATGATCAGTGTCGCAGTTTAAATAATTTTTGTAGGAGGGCTTGGACAGATTCCAAGTGCATTTTTGCAATTTACGTTGCATTGTCCAATGTGCTGTTGTAATACAGTTTAGAAAACAGTTAGTCTAAGCTTTATCAGCTTTATTTATGGGTTGCAATTTAGAAAAAGTCAAAAACCGCACTCAAAATGCAATTTAGAGCTTTCTGGCAAGAGGAGACACCCAAATTATAATGTAACATGCCACTGTTTGTGCATGAACAAAGTTATACAGATGCAGCCATTCAAAGTGCGCGGTACAGACACCGCAGTACAGATACCGCAGGTAAGATGACACACGATACCGCGGTGCGTGATTGGTTGACCGACAGGGGCACTCGTGGTCTGTTGGTCTGTCGTAGAAAGACTTACTGTACTGTAAACGTCTTTACTGTGCCCGTTGTAGATATTGAATTTTACCACTGAAGGTAAATCTTAGTAGCTGAGCATAAAAAGAATAGGAGCATACTGTAACGCGTGTGAAGGCCATAAACGATATTAATTTTGGAACGTAAACATACAGTATATGGCTGGTCTTGGTACTTTAAAGAAAAAAATACGCACCAGTATTCCATTTCTCCCTAAACATTGTAAGCTTCGAAGTCTTTAACTAACGTGATACCGGAGTCAACAAGCATACTTTTAGAATTTGATTAAAAGGGAATATAATATGGAATCGCGTATCTAAAGAATTTAATAACGGTATGATTATATCCGTGTACTGCGGCAGAGCTATGTAGGGCTGTTTCGCCTGACTGATCATGCGAGCTGTCTTGTAGCCTACTGGTCTAGGTGCGTGACTACCAGCTGGCAGGTTGTGTGTTCGAATCCAGCTGGTGCTGGACTTTTCATTTTTATTTATTTATTTTTTAATCGCGTAACATAAACATATTACCGTATGCAAACTGTACTGTATACAGTATGTATATGTATATTTAATGTCTTAACTGTGCCCGTTTAATTGAATTTAAAAAAAATATTTAACACGAACATTAAGCTGCTTACATCTTCCGCCTGAGAACAGTCACCCGTTGCTACCCAACGCAGAATGGTGATTGGCTGACACCATCTGACACCCCTCTGATTGGAGAAAAAAGACGTGCTGGTGTGCTATACCAGGAAGAGGATTTCTTTCAATTCTAAACGTGTATTTTAAAAGTTTAAGAAGTAAAAACCTTACAGCGTACACAGATTTCTAAACTGATCAGGATCGTTATCGGTTGTAATTGTTTTTATTTTCAAATAAATTTTAGCAAAGTCATGTATTTTAAAAATCTTAAGATTTTTCTATTTATGTCTTTATTTAGTGGTTTCATTAGTGACAAAGGCTAAACTTTCTTGGAAAAATGTCTTTTATGTAAACCATGTTTGCTATTAATTCATTCAGGGCTAAAATATGTTCATTGTCTTCTAATGAAAGAAGGGTTCCCTTGCCGTAGTCGAGAGCCTAGCCTTTAACTAGTAAGTACTGTATTTACTGGGTTTTTGAGGGAGGGGGGTGTCTTTCGCTGGAAATCTCGCCTCCTACTTTGAAAATACCAGTGAAACCGGTTCAATTCGTCACAGCCAGCACACCTGCAGAGAGTTGGGTTGTACTTGCAGTGTATACAGTACACGCGTTATGCTCTTCGTTAATGTCTGTGAAGTTTTATTTAATCTCTGAGCCATACTGATTCTTCTGGAAGCACACCAGTATTCCACTTTCTCCCTAAACATTTTTAGGATCAGAGTCTTACATGTGGTTATTTCGAAAACGTTTGTACGTGCTCCTTCTTACCATGTTACTGTTTACCGTTACTGACCATATTAAGTTTAAGTGCCTGTGGGCACTTTTCCTGTCCGTGGGGGGTGGACCGTCTTTCATTAGAAGGTTAGTCTGTTCTACTCTGAGAATGTAGGGGGGGTGGGAAGTGCCCGCGGTCATTTAATTAGTATTAAAATCTTAGTTATCTTTCTAGTTCACAGGTTTGCATGCATAATTTAATTTTGAAAGCCACTGAGACATCAGGTACTACTGTTGTATTTATGAAAAAGAAACAAAACAAAAAACATACTAACAACTGTGCCATCCTACTCCTTAGTTAATACATTTTATTATTCATAAACAGTTAACATTGTTAGCAAAATATTTTGAATTATATTTAACCCTATTTTTTCTTTAGTTTTGTATTTAACTTATTATATGATAGTCAGACTTAATGTATATTAATGTATATTTGAACAATGAAAATATATTTTTACAAGATTTTACATTAAGCACTTAAAATTAATATGGTTAATAATAGTAAACTGTAACATGCTGTTACAAGATCGGTTAACTGCGAAGAAAATCCTTTCAGAGAAAATGTTTCAGGTGTGAAGAACAAACCTGTTCCCACACACCCTGCCCCCACTACCATTAGAATATACACAAACATTTTAGCGTTTCATTCTGAGCAGAAGACCCTCACACCTGAAGAGTGCTGGCTGTGACGAATTAAACCGGTTTTACAGGTTTCAATCACAGATTGGGACTCAGTAAAGTAACACACAGCGCCACTGGATTTGATAATACTGTACCTAACCAAAATCCGCAATATTGAAACAGAACCTGTGTAATTGTTGATAGATGATGTACTCGTAACATTTTTTCAAGACGAACTACAACATTTAAAAAATGACTTGTATGTACTTGATATCTCTAATCAATCCACGGGTTCCAGCACAAAACGAAACTAAAACGCATACCGTTTAGCGCTTCTTATTAGTTGCTCAAAAGTAATTTGACTGTATGAAATGCATAATATAAACCTAGAAACATATACGTGAGCAGTACTTAAGCACTGTAGTATCGGTGTTAAGACATACCTCTCAAATACTGTAAATCAAGTTAAAAATATCTCAAGACCGATTCTGGTCGTAATGAAACCATGTTTTGTGTATGTTTTCTTTTTCATCTTGAAATAACTCATTTCTAAATACCTTTTTCACTGTTAACATCTTGTAGCAACTTTGCGACAAAATATACACTCTGACAGTTCATCCTGCTACCAACATTAAATAAAACAAATCTTAAGATTTCTATATTTATGTCTTTATTTAGTGGTTTCATTCGAAGCTTACAATGTTTAGGGAGAAATGGAATACTGGTGCGTATTTTTTTCTTTAAAGTACCGAGACCAGCCATATACTGTATGTTTATGTTAAGATTTCCCTTCAGTGGTAAAATTAGATATGAATATTCAATACTTAAACGGGCACAGTTAAGACATTAAATATACATATACATATTGTATACAGTACAGTTTGCATACGGTAATATGTTTATGTTACGCGATTAAAAAATAAATAAATAAAACTGGAAGGTCCAGCACCACCATTATGTTTATATGGTTGTTTTTGTTGGTTGGTTGTTATTATGGTTATTAATAATACGATCTATAGTTGAAATCTGAGCCTAAATAAAAAGAAAAAGCAAGTGATTAGGTTTATGAGCAATCTAATTACTTATTCGTTTAAAAAGCTATATAAAATAAAGTTTATTATTAATTTGCTGGACAGAGCGGTGAACATTATTATGCATGAGACAAAGATAACGATCCTGATCAGTTTAGAAATCTGTGTACGCTGTAAGGTTTTTACTTCTTAAACTTTTAAAATACACGTTTAGAATTGAAAGAAATCCTCTTCCTGGTATAGCACACCAGCACGTCTTTTTTCTCCAATCAGAGGGGTGTCAGATGGTGTCAGCCAATCACCATTCTGCGTTGGGTAGCAACGGGTGACTGTTCTCAGGCGGAAGATGTAAGCAGCTTAATGTTCTTGTTAAATATTTTTTTTTAATTCAATTAAACGGCCACAGTTAAGACATTAAATATACATATACATATTGTATACAGTACAGTTTGCATACGGTAATATGTTTATGTTACGCGATTAAAAAATAAATAAATAAAAATGAAAAGTCCAGCACCAGCTGGATTCGAACACACAACCTGCTAGCTGGTAGTCATGCACCTAGACCAGTAGGCTACAAGACAGCTCGCATGATCAGGCAGGCGAAACAGCCCTACATAGCTCTGCCGCAGTACACGGATATAATCATACCGTTATTAAATTATTGAGATACGCGATTCCATATTATATTCCCTTTTAATCAAATTCTAAAAGTATGCTTGTTGACTCCGGTTTCACGTTAGTTAAAGACTTCGAAGCTTACAATGTTTAGGGAGAAATGGAATACCGGTGTGTATTTTTCCTTGTGATATTTTAAGCTCTAGTTGACTGATAGGTGTCGCATTTTAAATCATTTTCGTAGCTAGAAATGATGAAACGCCCTGTTAAAAGCAAGGAAGTTTTTATGCCCCGTTGAAGTAAAACAAAATGCCTGACAAAGTATGGCTTGGACAGATTCCAAGTGCTTGTACAAATGTGCTAAAGAAATTATACTTTGAGTATACAGCTTGTCCAAAGTCATCCATTATTAATACTATTAGTAATATCTTCAGTAAAGGCTTTGATGCATAAATATTTCTGATAAAGGTAGGTTGTGTACTTCTGTCCAACTGAGCAATCTTGCTTTCATAATATATACCAACATTTTAATGACTGATGATTAACATGCTGTAATACACAGTTCAAAATTAAAGGCTCAAATGCTGTACATGAGAGGTTAAGCTCCCCCTGGCGGTTTTACAAGGCGACGCCGGATAGTTAGTCACGTGACACACGTGATACCGCGTGATACTGCGTGATACTGTGACACGCCCACCGGGGTATGCAGCGAAATACCTCACCCATTTTGAATGGCTGCATCTGTACTGCAATTTTCCTTAGATATGCGATTAAAAAAAATATTTTTTTTGAATCCCTGGCGGAACACACTCCATAAGAATCAGCACTTTTATACAGTATATCGCCTTTAAACACAACTATTTAAACACGCGTTTACGATTTAAATCAAAACGCGATTCAAATCAATATAAATGTTTATTTTGGTACGCATAGGTGACTATTCATTGTTATTAAAAGACTTAAATTCGATCATGTTGTGATATTTAGAAATATAAATTTGTTTGGTGCGAGTGAGGTTTTATTTAATCTCTGACCAAGGGAAATGTTTCATTTTTTCAAAGAAATGTTTGTTAAAAAATAAAGTCATAGTTCCATGGGATTCAATCACAGACCATGTGACATGGGAGTCAGGAAACTAACACACAGCATCACCAGATTTGATAATGCTATAAAAACGCTATAAAATAATGTGACTAGGCACAGAACAAGTTTACAGCACAGTACAATAATAAATGCTGACCATGACTTTAGAAGCATAAATTACCTTACACTCAATTTAAACACAAGCTGTCTTTAGCCCCCTAAGCTGGTTCATACAGAAATGTAGAGATCCAGGCTCAGAACACACAGCTTCATTAGCAAATACATATGCAGGACAACTAGAGAAGACGTTTTACAGAGGATGGATTTTTAGAAACATCCCATCAGTGACATCACTGAAGTCAACTCCTAGGTACTGTAACTGTCGTGTGGATAGTTTCACAAGAATCAGACAAAGGTTTAAGGATCGCTTGTTCTAGATAAAACTCCAAAAAAAAACAACAACAACCCATACTGTACTTCTTTGTGGCTCTGTTTGCCCAAATCATATATTCACAACGTGAAATTTAGAAAATAATATTACGTAACCAAAATCCGCAATATGGAAACAGAACCTGTGTAATTGTTGATAGATGATGTACTCGTAACATTTTTACAAGACGAACTACAACATTTAAAAAATGACTTGTATGTACTTGATATCTCTAATCAATCCACGGCGACATTGCTAAAGCAGAGTCCCAGCACAAAACGAAACTAAAACGCCCCGGGCATACCGTTTCGCGCTTCTTATTAGTTGCTCAAAAGTAATTTGACCGTATGAAATGCATAGTATAAACCTAGAAACATATACGTGAGCAGTATTTCCGTAGTATCGGTGTTAAGACATACCTCTCAAATACTGTAAATCAAGTTAAAAATATCTCAAGACCGATTCTGGTCATAATGAAACCATGTTTCGTGTATGTTTTCTTTAAAGTACCGAGACCAGCCATATACTGTATGTTTATGTTCCAAAATTAATATCGTTTATGGCCTTCACACGCGTTGCAGTATGCTCCTATTCTTTTTATGCTCAGCTACTAAGATTTCCCTTCAGTGGTAAAATTCCATATGAATATTCAATACTTAAATGGGCACAGTTAAGACATTAAATATACATATACATACTGTATACAGTACAGTTTTCATACGGAAATATGTTTATGTTCCTAAATCAATCTCTTTTATGAGCATGTGAAAGGCATGGTGAATCGATTCTCAAAAATTACTGTACTTTGCATGATTGGAAACAAATGCGTGATTGCGAAATGCTGTGGTGTTACTTTTACAAAGACGGTCAATGAAAAAAAGAGTGTTGACATGATCAGATTTTCCCTGGTTCAGAAAAAAAGATCTAAAGTGCTACACATAACTTTCTTAATTCGATGTATTTAAAGCAGTGAACTACTGTAGGTGTAACATAACATTCAGAAATACAATCACGTATTTGAAAAATAAAAACGATTACAATCTAATCCTTCCACGTTTGATCCCAAAATCCCAAGAAATATAAATCTAAACGGGTTTATTAAGATACTTAGAAGACAAAGATACTGTATCAATTTATGTTGCATTAGCCTGATTATGATTAAAAAACACATATAATTAAACACGCGTTTGCGATTTAAATCAGAACACGATTTAAATCAATATAAATGTTTATATTGTAACGCATACTGTCCAGCCTCCATTTCTCTATAAAAATTTACTCTATTGCACACACACACAATAGAAGCAGGAAGCAGAAGCAGGGACCGTTGTCAGAAGGGAAGAAGGTGACTATTTATTGTTATCAAAAATGACTTAGAATCGATCGTGTTGTGATATTTTGAAATATAAACGTCAATTGATTGTCCATAATATCGCTATTCTATTTTTTCGAAGAAATGTTTGTTAAAAGAAAAGTCCAGCACCAGCTGGATTTGAACACACAACCCATGAGTTGGTAGTCAGGCACCTAGACCAGTAGGCTACAGGGGAACTCGTATGAAGAGGGAGGCGAAACAGCCCTACACAGCCCTGTCGCAGTACACGAATATAATCATATCGTTATTAAATTCTTTAGATACGTGATTCCATATTATATTAGCAAAAAAGCTTAAAACTACCACTTTTTCACACGCTATTTCACATGCTAGTTAAATACTTCGATGCTTAAAATTGTTAGGGAGAAATGGAATATGGTGTATGGAATCAATGGAATATGAAATGGTGTATTTTTCCTTTAAAGTACCGATTCCTGGAATCTGACTGGCTGACACCCTTCTGAAGTGGTTCCATAAAATCTGGTATATGGAAAAGAAAGCGTTTTTACATACAAGTATCTTTTATTACAGTCTTTGCTGTGCTCTTGAGGATCCTTGTGATATTTTGAGCTCTAGTTGAATGATAAGTGTCGCATTTTAAATCATTTTCGTAGTTAGAAATTATGAAACGCCCTGTTGAAAGCAAGGAAGTTTTTATGCCCGTTGAAGTAAAACAAAATGCCTGACAAAGTATGGCTTGGACAGATTCCAAGTGCTTGTACAAATGTTTGCTTGTACAATCCATTATTAATACTATTAGT
This sequence comes from Lepisosteus platostomus, assembly GCF_059453375.1. Taxonomy (NCBI): domain Eukaryota; kingdom Metazoa; phylum Chordata; class Actinopteri; order Semionotiformes; family Lepisosteidae; genus Lepisosteus; species Lepisosteus platostomus. Next base: position 20,975,687 of record NC_142622.1, on the reverse strand, counting down.
AATATCTTCGGTAAAGGCTTTGATGCATAAATATTTCTGATAAAGGTAGGTTGTGTACTTTTGTACAACTGAGCAATCTTGCTTTCATAAAATATACCAACATTTTAATGACTGATGATTAACATGCTGTAATACACAGTTCAAAATTAAAAGCTCAAATGCTGTACATGAGAGGTTAAGCTCCCCCTGGCGGTTTTACAAGGTGACGCCGGATAGTTTCCGGCATGACGTCAAATGACGCGCGATTAAACGCGTGATACTGCGTGACACAGCGTGATACCACGACACGCCCACCGGGGTATGCCGCGAAATACCCCACCCATTTTGAATGGCTGCATCTGTACTAACATCTCTACCTGTGCAAAGTCTTAAAGTTTGAATAATTAGCAAAATAATTAGTTTCCTATAAAAGCCAACAAATATCCATCTTTCAGTTTTTGGAAATTTTCCTGTTGAAGCTCACCTATTCTCAAATGTAGTTCACTAGGCAGGACTGAAAGCACACAATTGCTCTACCTCTGTACAGGTCACCAGCTTATCACAGAGCCAAAGAGAAAGGGATAAATTATGAGCCCTCTGGGCTATGATGCAGCGACACTAACCTTTATGCCACTATGCCACTCAATAATATATTTTTGACAATTTTATCTGTCTTCATTGAGCAACACTGAATGAGTATAAAAAGGGTCTGCCATGATCAGCATAGTGATTTAAATGCTGTGCGCAGTCTGACCAGTAATTCTTCAATAACGGATTCTGACAATAACAACACAGCATAGGTGTAAACAATCCTGTGAGCGACTGATGAGGCATGAAACTTATTTGAATGGATCTGTGGCCCAGGTCTATGATGTTCTACTTTTTTTTCTTTTATTCTAAGATCTTCAGTGTTTTAAATGCTACATTATAATGGATCCTTAACTAAAATTGCCATAGAATTCTAGGATCTAGCAGGCAGTATCATATAGATGTATGTTGGAACTGATGGTACAGGGCGTTACTCTGGTATAATAAAAGCTCTTTGAAAGAGCTGCTCCTGTTAGGTTTAGCTTGAGCTGCTGCAAGAAGCTGAAAGGGAGACATTTTTTCTCCCTGATACACTGCCCATTGGGCACTGGAATACATTGAAAGAAATCAGCCTTTCAAGGCACAAAGAGGGTACTGTGTGCACAGGTCGGGGAAAAATAAAGACGAAAGAAAAGAGAGACGAAGGGGAAAGAGGAAAAAATTACATTCAAGCAGAAAAGCAGAACATATAAGGGAGGGGAACTAAAAGGGGAGCCACAAGAAGCACTGTCTGACAGAGAAAGGACAAGAGAGGATATTAGAGAGATGGAGGGAGTAACATTGTCTGCTCCTGCTAATGTTTTCTTTATTTTAATTAAAATGTCACTTCAGAGAAGACAGGAAAGACAGTGAGCCTGAAGGAATTTAGAGACAAGAAAGATACCAGCATCAATGTAGGAATAATAATCTACAGTATGTGTAAACTACATTATAGACAGTTTCACCCTGTAATATACCCTGGTAATGTACCTGTACTAAAAGGAAAATAAAACATGGGACAGTTGAGAGACAAAGAAAGCAAGACAAAATAGTTTTAAGAAAACAGAACAGTTGTATTCAATTATTTTTCTCATGTATGCATTTAGTCTAAATCAATGCCTTTTTAGAATTTTAATGGAGCCAACTGACTATTAAAACGATGGATATCTTAGATGTATTTCTTTTGTTGCCCTTTTAAATCAATTTCAGGCATGTGCTTTTTATGACAAACAAAAAATACTGTAATTAGTAGTGGAAAATCTATTACCAGAGCTGCATCTCGTCTTTTTGCTTATGTAAGTTTTTTTAATTTTGGCATATTATATACTGTAATTATCTGTTACTTTATAGTAGTACTGAATTTCACTTGAAGCAGTGGTATGCAAAGTTTTGTTTGTGGAGATACTAATTAGCTGCTATTAAAAATTATTAAAAATCAAAACTGTTAATAGAATCAATAATTGCTGTATGTCAAAATGCATCTAGAATACAGCTTTTTTCTAGCCAAAAGCATTTATTTTATCCAATCTGATAGGTTTGTGCTTTGCATTTCCCTTCCATTTCTCTGATTCTGCCTGTCTATCAATTCTGACACAGTATATATAATGCACTGAAAAAGTATTCACCAGCTTCCAGTCATCCACCATATGGATTGTGAATAATATTTACACATTTTTAAAAGAATGGCCTGTGTTTGTGTGCAGTAATTGTACGTTGTGTTTTTATTTTGAATCATCTGTCTCTGGAACGTCCCTCAGTGAGGTAGTGAATTTCAAGTTAAGATTCAACTATGAAGGTTGAGTTGTTTGTACTGTTCATAAAATATGTTTCAAGAATAGAGCTGTAGAGAAACACAGAGCAGAAGAAGGGTATAAATACAGTACATCTCAAAGTCACTGGACATATCTTTGAGCATGGTGAAACTGCTCATTAACAAGTGAACGGTGTATCGTACCACCCAAACTCTTCAAATCTAACAGGAGAAACTGGTTAATAATAATAATAATAAACTTTATTTTATATAGCGCCTTTAAAGGTGGCTTCTCAAAGCGCTTTACAGGATGACAATAACAATAAATAAGAAGACTACAACAATAAATAAGAAAATTTCACAAGACAGGACACAATTATAATTACAACAATAACAATAGAGGAGACCGTGGAAGATGGTATTAAGAAGAGCAGAGGGGTGAAGAATGGAACCAGTTAAGTAAAGGCTTTACTGAAGAAGGTTTTGAGTCTGGATTTGAAGGAGTTTAGAGAAGGTGACTCTCTAATATCCTTGGGCAAAGAGTTCCAGAGCTGAAGCTTAGGTATGCCGCCATGATGCCAACAGACAGAGTTGCTCAGGATGACTGAGAAGGAAGGAAATGTCCAACAGTCAGAGCTAGTCAGAACTCCATTCTGAGAAGGACGTCACTTTGACCAAAAATAAACATGTCAGATGAATAACAAAAATTTTAAGTTTCATTGCCAACATTTTAAGGTAAAACATTTAGTGGTCAGACGAAATTGATACTCTGTGGTCTGCAAAGTGAAACTGAACCCAGCATATAATTCAGTGAACAACATCTCTACTATGAAGCATATTAGTGGCAGCAATATGTTATGCCTCTGATGCTGCTTCTTGTCAACACTTACAGGTAAGCTTATCAAATTTAAGATAAACATTTTCCCAGTAGTTATGGTCACTTGAAAGCACTGGAATTAATATTGTGATCACAAATAGTAATTGCTTGACGGTAAAGCAAAAATACATTTTAAGTTTGTCCCAACACACATGTGAAGGGTACTACAGTATACTGTATATCACATCATTGGTAAGGAAAATTAGATCAACAGGCTTTTTCAGACTTAATAATTTTGTTAATCACTAGATAACATTTTTGTAGTGGAAGGGTGTAAAAAGTATTTTTCCAATGTTATAATTCTAGATTTTAGATTTCTATAATTTATCCAGTAATAATGGCAAAAATTAAAAGATCAAATATATATTTTTAAAAAATTGCTTCATAAAACAAGTAATTAAAAATGAATGTCTTAAATGTTTTAAATAATGCTTTTTTTTTACACTGCAGCTGAATTCCCCTGATGTGGCCTAAATGTTTTGTTTACTACATCAACTTATTTTTTAATGATAAGTTCTCAGAACTGGGGTTTTCAGGTGGCATTCTGCAATTAGCTCCAATATGTATGCCTTGCACGACTGTGGACTATTCTTTAGCCAAATAGTAAAAACTATTTTCAGAAGTTAAAGTGACGGGGACACTATACTGTAAATAAGCGCCGTCCTTCGGTTTAGACATAAAACCGAGGTCCTGACTCTCTGTGGTCATTAAAAATCCCAGGGTGTTTCTCTAAAAGAGTAGGGGTGTAACCCCGGCGTCCTGGCCAAATTTCCCATGCCTCCTAATAATCCCCCTCTATGAATTGGCTACATTACAGTCGCAGTTAATGGCAACGCCAGCTCAAAGATTTGGTTCAAACCACCAAATGGAGACTGGTGTGCCGACAAGGGGACCCTGCTGATGCGGGATTAATGCTAGGAAAGAGAGAGAGCTGTTTATTTTTATATCAGAAGTATCCCTTTATTCATCCTATTCAGGGCTTTAAAAGTAGACCTAGCCTGTTTTTATGCTTATGCTGTATTTGTAAGTCTTCTGTTGTTTGTCAAAAGTCCTGTCACTTATGTTTCCAATGGTTGCCTTGTGGATATATAAATATGTAAAATACAGTTTAGCAAGCCTAAGGGTGAAAACAGATGTTGCACAGATCAAATCTGGGTTTTAGCATACCGGGCAAGGAGCAGTATAGAAACAAGAAAGAATCTTGCACAGAAGAACAATACAATGAAATAAAATAAAAATATACATTATTTACAATCGAGTAAATAATTCTACATATTTTTGTACTATTGTAATAATCGTGACAATAAGAGCATAAAAACATTTGCAAATGATTAATTAAAAGGAGGATGTGACAATATAGAAAATACAAATACATTTCCAAACTGCGTAGTATATGCAAAGTAATGAAGTAAAATGGAATACATATCAATTTAAATATCTTATTTTCCTAGCTGGCCTAGGACAGCAAAACTAAGCTTTTTTTCTAATGTGGCCAAATTTGGTAGTTATCCTGCTGTGACATTATAGAATAGTGCCAAGATGCCTTTAGAAAAAAACAAAACAAAACATTGAGCCGCTGTCAAATGTTTAACAACAATATCAACCAAACAATATAGGGTGCAACAGAAATAAATTAGCCTCTGCTCTACACAGTATTAGTGTTATACAGCACCCAGTTCTCTGAGCCAAAAAGATGATAGATGCCATTATGATCTGATCACATATTAAAAAAGTGAGGCTTGCAGTTAGTAAATGTGAAGAATGTTTGTTATTCAGTTCTTTTTTATTAAATCACTTTTCACCTTATTCACAATTCGTACAGACCAAAACAGAACTAAACATAACAACACACTACTGTATATCTGATTTTTCTAAGAACTTCAGGAGTCGGTGAACTGGTAGTAGTTCTTAGATTTGGCATACTGAAATAAAAAGTACATGTACAGATATAAAAATTCAACATTATAATAATTTACACAACAATTTGTAACTAAAGTGATATTTTATTTTTAAAAAATGAAAGTTTGTAATGATATTCAATTTTTTACAGTATACTTGCCGAATAAATAGAATAAAGTTAAAGATTCTAAGAAGTCAATGCATCAGTCCTGAATAAAAAATAAATAACGATTGATGAATCATTTATACTGATATAATCATATATCAATTGAGGAAAATAACATTTTAAAAAATAAAGAACACTTTATGTGTCCTGTGTCCTTGATTTCAATATATTGTACTTACAGTATATATGAATTAACATATCATTTACTAGACAGGCTAGATGGGCCTAATTGTGTTCTCTAGTTTATTTTGTAACACATGATGTCTGGTTCAGCTTATTTTAACCTTATATATTTTTTGTTTATTTGCTTTCTTGATGCTTTTATCTAAAGTAACAAAGGCTACAAGTACCATCTTTACATTCGTACTTGGTCCCTCTATTTATACAGTTGAGTTTGCTGGAGAAATGTACAGTAGGTAAAATACCTTGCTCAAGGTATTGTGTAGCTGGAGTCTAACTCAGGGGTGTCATTAGACAGTACCACCTGTGCCATAATATTGTTTTTAGACATTCAGATTGTTTTCTTGCTTATATTTTAAGCTTCTACATTATCTAAATGTAATAGTCATACTGTAAATTCCTTCAAATTAACTCTTATGTTTCTAAACAGGCTGTCATTAAATGTGATTGTCAACCCATGCTTAAGTACCTGATGCATTTGTATTACTTTTGAAAACAAAACAAATAGTTTTCATATAATTACTTAAAATTCTTTGTGTCAAAGTAACAGGATTTTGTTCATGCTTTGAGTGTATAGGTATTCCTGCAGTTTATATTCTTTGATAACATGTTCAAAGACATCTACCCTGTTGCTGTCATACACAGAATTTAAAATAACACTCAGAATGCATAATCATATAATATAATCATATAATAGCTGGGCTGGGTAGCACTTCAGCAGGAGATGAAATGTTAGTGTGAGAATATTTTATATTAATATTTCCATTTGAACCCGATACTTATTTCATAAGAGGGCCTTCACACAAACAGACTGTGAGCAGGCATTGAAAACAATATTTCTAGAGAAGATAAAGAAACCTATTGTTATAGAAGGTCAGGAAGCAAATGCATTATCTATAATAAATAGCTTCATTTAATATTGGTGCAATTATCAGACTCCAATTGCATGTGCTTTGCTTTAGATTGCTCAGTTGAAGTTTATCAGTATGGAAAATCATTATAGCATGTTTCTAAATATGATGCATACAGTATATGCAGTATTTGCAAAACATGGTGTTGTTTTTGGTCAAATTAAATTGATTTTCATTTGTTTGTGTATTATTTCCATTATTTAAGACTATAAATATGCAGTATGTTTGTGTTACTTGGATAACACTTGGATAATATGCTAAATTTACTATGGGTAGAAAGACCTTTAGCAGCAGTGTAGAATCCTTGAACTAGTGTCTTAAAGGCTATAGTCATGAATTAGATGATGGATAGAGTCCGTTGTTTGTCTGTATGCCACACAGTCAGCTGTCTTTATCTCCTTCCTCACTAGACCCTCAAAAGACACTCCATCACTTTGGCCCCTTAATTACAAAGAGACTCTACAGACATCAGGCCTAATCCTCACACTTCACTCTCTAACGCACGCACATAATGGACTGCATTCCAGGCGCATTAATTACAAACCAAGACATTCCACTGAAGTCCTCAAATGCAGCAGCATATTTTAATTCACAAGGCAATGTCACTTCACTTGCTGCTAGATTAATGGGAACCTATTAGGAACCAATAAAAGACACAGAAGAGTGTCACCCACAAATTGTCCTGATAGATTTAGTCCCAATCAGATGTGCTGTATTATGACTGATTCCTATAAAGCTAAAACCATTTTACTTTAGTTGTTGACATATATGTTTTTGTCTACCACAGGATGATTTCGCTACTCTTTTCCCCCCAAATGATCAGTTGCCTTGACACCTCTGTGTGAGGCAACAAAGTCCAGTAAAATGGAAGTCCATTTTACACAGGGTAAAATATATGAGAATTATGTAAAACACAGGAAACTACCACCCATTTTCTCACCAAAGCATGAAATTCTCCTAAAAATGTAAATGAGTTTATACTGTGAAATTCTCAAGAACATGTGATATGTGGGAGAAACCAGGCAGATCTCGAGAGTTCTATGTTTCTGCTGGTTTTCAGCTATAGTGATCTGTAAATAGCTGGATTCTACAGTTTTGTTTTACATCTTCCGGTTAACTGTGCATGTTTTTTTCATTGTAAAGTACATGAATTAATTATTTAATACTCACGTGGAGACACTGCATAAACAAAATTCCAGAGCAATTTTTCATTTAGTTTAAGGAACATTTCTCCAGTAATAATAAAACACACATGGAAACCACTCTTTATAGCCTTACAATTATATGAGAGAGTCTCAGAAGTTCACACACACATAAAATATAAAACCTTTGAAATAATACCAATTATTTCTACACACAGGAGAAGCTGAAGCCACATTCACACATGATGTTATCAAAGTAGAATGCAATTTCCTCTTTTCTCTCCAAAGTGAAGAAAATGGAGCATTCTGTAAAACCCAAACAGATGACAGGAAACACTGTCACTGACACTACTAAATTGTTCTGGTGTGTTCAAAAATAATAGCTTGTCCAATATGTGAATGTACTCTGATAACAACCTGAGGAGAGTCAAAGAACAACTAAATTAGAAAGATAATAAAAATAACTTGCTTATTCAAAGAAACACTGACCTCTGTTTTATTTTTCAATTAAAAACATATGACAAAAATGTTTAGCAAAATCCTTTTTGAAGTTCTTTACCTTGGACAAAATTTATGGATTTTTGCCATATTTTAAATATAAATAAAGTGACCTAGAACCAAGTCTTAAATTTGCCACTGAAACCATTTGAATGGCTGATTCAGAATTTTAACGGGAGATCAAGGTAGTGACATGAGCTAAGGTCCCCTGTATTTAAATGCAGTGCATCAGTGCGCTGCCAAAGCTCAGCAGTGTTGTAGATGAATTATACTGGCAAGCTCAATTACCCTCCTCCTCCTCTAACCCTGTGGCAGAGCAGCTGGTTTACAAGCCACAGTAACTCTCTTTCAAGAGAGCAGGTCATTACACTAAGGTCCAACTCATTAATAATGCTGCTTCTTTGATCCCTAGATGGACTCCTGCACAACATACACTGCACAAACATACACTACCTTTACTTAAACCCTTAAAAGTACAATAGTTGTACCCACAGTTGTCACATTGTTTCAGAATCTCAAGCCTGTAGATCTTATCTTCCACTCTGGCTGGAGAATTTTGTTGGATTCAACCTCCCTCCGTGAGCTGTACTGTATGTTTTTGTATCCTGACAGATGACAAGTTGCTACAGTAAAAAAAGAACAGCAGGTAAAACAAGGCACTACCTGACAACTACATATCAAGTGTCTTTTGTGCTTAAATAGTCGTGATAATGAACAAATGGAATAAAGATGTTTTGAGACAGTGTGTTTTCTCTTGACAAGCAAATTGAGTTGCAAGAAGCAAATTCCTGGCTTATAAAACTCTATTAGAACCGTGAAGCAGTGCATTAACGTAAGTTAGCAAATGTTCCATAATAAACACATTGAAAGCTTGTTTTTCCATTAATGACCAACATTGAGAACAGAAGATTAAATGTACAGTATTTAAAGCTGTGTTTTCAGATTTTGAGATGTGAATGATGAATGTGAATGTTTTAATTGTAAATGATGTAGTATCAAGATGAACTTGATTGAAGGCAGCAAATGCCCATACTGTATATTAAATAGTGTAAGATAGTCTAGTGTGTCAGGTCTTTTTACTGTATATACAGTAAACACATATATTAGGATAAGCAACATTCTGAATCTGTTTTCATCAGCACTGTAGTTTTTATTAGAAAGATTAATCAATATAACAGTATTGATTAAGCTACTAACAAACCACAGTGATATTCCTTTTATTGAATTATGTTTTTAATTTTCAGAGCATGAATATGTTTGATTATCACAGAATTTCACAGTTTACCTTACTTTTGAATGTGCATGTTAGAATTATTTCTAAACTTAATAAGTAAAAACAATTTTGGTTGTGGAACCTCTTTGTTAGGTGTGAAACGTCATTGGTTTTCTACTTTGAAGCACAAAATTAACCTTTGCTTGTTCCTTTGCTTCGCCTTTGTGCTGATGTAGCCTCCCACTGTAATCTCTAAACATTGTTGCTTATAAATTATGGTTAGGTTAATATACTTGTTATTGCATTTATTGCAATTTTACACTTTTAAGTATCAAGAGATTTTTTTGCATTCATAATATTCTTCTATCATTGTACTCAAAGAATTCAACATTCAAGGCTCAAGTTGTACATTGTGCATTTCTAATACAATAAGAGTGATGTTAGTCTCAATGCCACGGGGACTGCAGTCACTATCTATACTGTATATGACAGATAGTTTCACCCATCTGAGAATATTGCCACAGCTAAACAAAATCATTAAAACACCATTCTGTTTTCAATACACTGTTCTAGACAGTGTTTGGTTGAATTCAAAATAATAATTCCAGTACCATTTATAGAGTAATAGCAATAAGTCACCAGTATAAGGCAATTTTGTACTACTCTTCATTCCATCACATTGTTTATTAACATAAACTTTTGAAAAGCTCTATCTGTTTAACAGGTCATCCAGCTTTCACGTTTTTTCATTTGTTTGATAACTACTGTAATGTGCAATCAAACAATTTAACTTCAATATAATATATTTTAAACTATGTTTTGAAAAGGCACATTCCTGTGTATTTTATTTGTGCAGTGTTGTTTTTTTTTAATGGATAATAATCATACTACAAATCTTTGTAACATGTATAACAACATCACATTTAACCAGAATATGCAGGTATTCTGATACTGTATGTATCTGAATTTTGTATACAAGAGAGAATGTTTATTTGAAAAATATTGAACAAATCCTGTCATTCAATTCTATGACCATCTATACTTTCAGTACCTGTGACCTACATGTTAGCTAGTAGCAAGTAGGTGGTACTGTAAATAACATACTGAATTTGCCCAGTGATTCTTGCCCAGTGAGTTCAGATTATATTTATGACAAAATAGAAGGTACACCCATCCAAAGTTTGTAATCTGGAAAACAACAAATAATATACTTTGTATGAGATAAGGGACTATTTCGATTATAATGAACACAGTTCATTTAATTTTATAGTAATTATGTATATTTTTTGGCCTGTATTGTCGCGGGAGTACTTAGAAATATACTGTATACTGTACATTATTAAGATTTATACAGATAATAATTTTCAGTTTAAGAAGATAAAAAAAATAAAACAAACACAATGCATGCCAATCTCAATTCATACGCTAGATTCAAGGTTTAATAACTTATTTAGGGCCATTACAATTTCCAGTGATTTCTCAGTGTTCCAGAGTTAACCCTTCCAATACATCATCTTGCAGGGCTTGTCTAAGAGACATTCATTTTATTATTCCAGGAAATTTCTGTCCCTTTCACTGCTATGACAGCAGTGCTACCACATTGTAGCCTGATCGGTTCTGGGATGGAAGTTCTCTAAGGAAAACCCAGATGGCTGTTGTTAGTGATGTTAATGCAACAGAACCTCTGCCAGATGCAGAATTTCCAAATATAATGCCCCAGTATATTGACAGGTGACACTGTGCTGCAGAAGGTGCTTTCCTAAGGATGAGAAATTATACTGACTACTTGGTAATTAAAGATCTCATAGCACTTTTCAGAAGAGTAGGGGTTGATGACCTGGCTAAATTCGACACTGACTGCTTAAAATGTCCCACTTAATTAAATTAGTAGATAACTTTCTTTTTTCTCCACCTTAATTGCTGTATACTGGTGATCCATGTACAACAGGGCTGCCACACATCAACCAGGTAGGTCCTGCATTTTAGTAATGTGTGAAGTGGGTCCCATCATACTGTATAAGTAAAGCATTTGGGGATCCTTTGGGATAGAAAATGCTGCACACATTCAATGAATTATTATGATTACTCCATTGAATCAAAGGCATCTTCATTCCAGTGAAGAATTCCATAAGGAGGTGGAGGTCAAAGGGTTTTGGATTCTGTGGAGAAATAACTTCAACTTGTTGAGACCATAGGATCTGTTTGAGCACACAGATCAGATTGAGGGACTTGATAGAGTACCAAGACACATTCAAAGAGAAATGACCATTTTGCCTCCACTTCCTCCTTCCAGTGCTCTCTCCTCTATACCACTCTCTTCCATCATTTATGAATACTGTACAGTACATCAACAAGAAGTATTAAAGTGCTGTAAATTTAAATTTTTCATGGGCATGTCACTTATATAAAGTACTTACATCTGCAATATATGCTGTGAAGAAACAATTTGATTAAAGTGCTGTTAATTTAAAATTTTCATGGGCATGTCACTTACTGTATAGAAAGTACTTACATCTGCAATATATGTTTTGAAGGAACCATTTGATCCTGTCATTAATGCACTCTAGAAAATATTAAATTACAGTTCCCATAACAAACCACACATTAAGGTACACATTAAGTATTCTGTTATAAGGAAATGAACTTGAGAACGGAAGTCCAAATAAGTAAATTTATATGACATTAAGCCACTGTTTTCTCTGTTAATTGTCACATTACTTACAAATACTATTTTGGAAAGTGACAAAACTTAATCTCTAGGGCAATAGTTGAAAGTGATGACTGCTTTTGTTTGTATGATAGCTTGTTTAATTGCAAGATCATTTACTCACTGATGTTTAAAAGAGATATACAGCAGCAGTTCAAAATGATTTAAGTCAATATCTGTTTTTTTTTTATATGTCACTACAAGTATTCTGCAGAGCTTAGCTGATGATTTATTTTTTTTCCCTTATTAGTCTGAACATGACTTCTGCATACATACAGCTCAGGATAGTTAAAATGGTGTACTACCAAGCTTACATTACTAATATTCATCAGGCAAAAGATACATTTTTTTTTCTTATTGCATAGTTAAACATATATCTGTGTTTAATTAACGGTATTCATGAGAATTCTTGTGTTTACATATTTAAGATAAGAGTGTTAGATTATTTTGTTGATGTAAAATATGAGAAAAACTACAAAAAAAAATGTCCAAGTGAAATTTGATATTATCGTTCATTTTAAAATAATACATTTATAATGTATTATCATATTGTATTATGGAATATATTGTCATAAACAAAATATTGCCATAATTGTGTCATTTATTTGGTCATGCTAAACAACAAAGTATTATAGATGCTTGGAAGAAATGTCCACATGCTGGGAATTCAACCAAAAAAAGTAAAATAAGCAGGTTTTATCAGTTAACACTATGTTTTGACTGTATCATATGTTACATCTTATTTGGACAGGCTATTTATAAATAAACTTTTTAATGAAATTTGGAAAATCAACCACTTCATCATCCATCTAGAAATAAAGGTCCAGAAAAGATCCTTTGAGGTAGATTTAGAAAATTACCAGCATACAGTATTTAGATAAGGTAAAAATGGAACTCAATGTCTGCTATACAGTAGATAAAGATAGATAGCAATAAATTCAGTATGTATGCATAGCATTATTGTGTACAATCTATTGATATTTCTGAGTAAATGTGTGAATTGATATATTTTCTGTCACAAATGGTAATTAAAACTTTAAAAGGATCAGAGAGGACAGTCACCACCCCACCCTGGGCATGAGCTCTTCACCACACTGCCCTAAGGCAAGAGATACAAAAGCATACGGACACTTAACACTAGATTCTTCAATAATTTATATCCACAAGCAGTGCGATAGGTGAACACATTTAGCCTTGCCCCTCGGACCACACCTACACCATCTGTCACGATTGTAGTCCCTCCTCCTTAAGGGCGCACCCGCTCTTCCTTGTTTGTATTATTCCCTGCACCTGCCCCTTGTTCCAGTCTTCTGATCTCCGCATCGTGCGAGCCCGGGTCCTGGTTGCGCCTGGCTTCGTTATGTTTTTAGCTTCCTGCGTCTGCGCCTATTTCTGCTCCCCCCGCCGGTCCCGACCCTGCACCTGTTTTTAATCCCTGGTTTTCAGATGGATTACACGGCCATGGACCTTTGCTTTCGTTTTGGATTCCCCCTTTGGATTTCTTCTGGATTGTTTGCCTCGGCCACACCTCCCCCGTGCACCAGCGCACTTTGGACACGCCACCCTTGTTTTCATTCCCATATTCCTGCATGACTTTTTCCCTAGTGTTTCCTCACAATTCTGGATTGTGTCGTCCGCATATGGTCTGGAAAGAACTGTTACGTTACACCATCTACCTCATTATGATTTCTTATTTATAACACAGTCATTGTTTACATGTCTGCATTGTTTATATTCAAACTGTTTACTTGTTTACTTATACACTGTCTACTGTTTGTATATTGTCTTGATGCACTGTCTCCACTTTGTATTTTTACACTTGTTTTAACAATCGAAAGACTTTCTGTAAGTAAGAATTCCATTGTACCAGTACATGTACTGGTTACATATGGCAATAAAGTTCAAGTAAAATACAAAACTAAATTAAGTAAGGAAGCTTTATGAAAATACAGTACAGTATATGGAAAGCATTAATTAGGTAACAAAGTTTTATTTGATTACACAGTATGATCTATTCCATAATATTTTGGAAATGTTGCAAAATAAAGAGTTAATTACATTTTTTATTTAATTCAGATTTATTAATGTTAGGTACATAAATCTTCATTGTCTTTGTTTATATGGTAGTTTTAAAGCTTTTTTGTGGTCACATAATTTAGTTGTAGAGTAATGGATTTGGTATAGTTAAACATCGTTTAGTTAGATGCATTTTTTTCAGTTTTAAGTATACTGTAGGTGAATAATAAAAGGACACCTTACATCATACATTTTACAAAATTACTTTTGTATGTTTTCAATGAGCAGTCCTTAGAAAAGATCAGAACATAAACATAAAACAGGGTTTGCAGTATAAAGTGCATATCAGGAAAAAAAAATAAAAATATCCAAATAAATAGGAGACTAAAATTTCAGAGAAAAACAGAACACTTTAACTGCTTTACTTAAATATTAAATGTCTACATTAAGTCCTTGTCATTTTTTGCTGATTTTAGAGATCCCTCTGTTGACAATCTGGCTTCTTCTTATCTGATGAAGTTGCTACCACTACAAAATCTTTTTAAATCCCATCTTAAGTCTTATCTCTTTCAGTTGGCCTTTCATTTTCCTTTCTGCAATATTTCTTAAGATCAGCCTTGATAGAAGATTCCAAAAATACAGTATCTATATATCTATATTAGTGTTATTGTAGACAGTTCTGCGCCAACATTTTGTTTAAAAAAATCTCTTTTAAAGTATCACAATGATGAAAAAGTAAATAACATCTCTAGGAGTTTTTGTTGTGTTTTTTTCCTTTTGATTTTTTCTAAACTGTTTGGAAGCAGAAGAGAGCAAATGCAATGTGAATGTCGTTGCAGCTATTGGCAAAGATATTACCCTTTTATGTTTTCTTTCCTATAATCTTTTTTTTGCTTGAACATTTGGCTACATCGTGAACATGTGCTAATTATATACTGGTATGTGGTATTTTTCTCACGATTTTACTGGTGATTCCAGCGTAGGTTGTCATGCTGATAAAGCCCTTGTTGAAGTGACGTAGGAGAGAGTACAGTATGAGAGAGAGAGAGAGGAGGAGGAAAGGCAGAAGGGCGAGTGAAAGTGTTAAAGAGAAGGAAGCGAGGAGAGCCAATATCTGCCATGTTTGGGTTTGAGTGTGCCTCTCTGTGTGTGCGCACGCTGTGTAGGAAAGGGCCCTGCGGTGATTTCTGTGGAGGAGTGGGTGAAAGCTGAAGACAGGACTGCGCAGAGAGAGGGGCAGAGCGTGGGATCTGGGGGCATGCTGTCGTGCCGCTGTGTGTGCGGGGGAGCTGAGGGGAGAGGGGGCAGAGCAAAGCACCCAGAGACGAAGGGGGACACGGAGGCACTGACTCATTCAGGGAATATCCCATTACATCATCGTATTGGTGACACCTGGAATTTCCTAGTGCTGCAACACTATCAGACATTGCCTGTTTTTTTAATAGCTTTTGCATGAAAAGAAATGAAATGTGTTTATATGAACTAAAGTACAAGAAACAGTGTTTAAAAATATGTACAACAATTTTATACAGTATACTGTGTCCGAACACACTGTATCTGAACACTCTAGTTACTATACTAGCAGATCACACCAGCCTGACTCCCTGCTTATGGTTTTGATATGGTTTTAAACCAATCAAGTTAGTGATTCAGGCGGCATTGGCCCCATCAGGATTCTGACAGGTGTGTTTAAGTTAATCCATTCTTTAACTTACTTTTGTTACAATTGATACAGTCAGATTGAAAGTATTTCAAATGTTTAAATGGAGTTTTCCATTATTTATATGTACTAATTGCAGGTTGGATAGTTTTGCACCATCTGTATCATTCTGTTATGTACAGTACTTGCCCTTTTCTTATTTTATGATATAATGTTTAATTATGGCAGGGATCCTAGCATACAAAGTGAATATTTTCTACTGTTATAGAGAAGAAGAAAAAAAGAATTAAGATGAGTGACATATTTTTTTCACACACTTCACTGTTTACTGTACATCTTGTTTTAGAAAAGATAAGAACTTTTAATGTAAAGTACATTCACATATTATTGGTGGATTCTGTCTCTGAACTCTTATAATCCCAAAAAGAATTGCTGAACATTGAAGAACATCTCTAGTGCTTAAAAAATCTTATGAATTCGCAGTTAATCCTAAAGCCTACATAAACTGAGAGTCTGCAATGGTGGTTTGAGTGTGGAATAATATTTCCAGGACTGGTTCATGATTCTGTACCTACTGTACCAAGCAACAGCAGCCTCAGTCAATTGTCTGTTATCTGTGATAAACCCAGTGTAGTGAGAAGAGGAAATTCCAGTATTAATGTTTAATATTTTTAATTGCTTGGTAAACAACTAATCTGTTTAGTTTTATCTTGGTGAAAATTAAATCTTATGAAGGTTGGGTTGAAGAATGGATCTTGTGTGACCTGGGAAAAGACATTTAAGGTCATGGTGGTCTGTTTTACTTTACAGGCTGTGAAAATGTAAAAAAGCAAAATACAACTGGAGAACAGGTTTATTTATCAGTACAAATATGAAAGTTAGGAAAAATCTATCAAACTCAAATCTACATCTATACTTGAAAAACTGCCTTGAAAGCCTTTCTAAGGACTGAGAGATGACCCCTGAGTAGCCGATTGACAGATTTACTACCTATAAGAACAAGGCATATAACCTTCATGCTGGTCTAGGTTGTCTGGTAAGATAGTACATATACAAAAGCCAAGCCAGCTCCTCAAATGCTTCATGGGTTTACCATCTGACTATTAATTCCACAGCCAGGCCAGCATATGAGCTACAAGTCTACGTAGTGCAGTTCCATTAATTCAGCTGCCTTTTCTCTACGCTTCCTTAAGGTCCCAATATATTGCTCCTGAACAACACCTGGACTCAGCCTTTCCCCAAGCAGATATCTTGAACTTTATTGCTATATGTAACCGGTACATGTACAATACTGTTACAATGGAATTTTAACAATGGAATCTCGATTGTTAAAACAAGTGTAAAAAAAGTGCAGACAGTGCATCAAGACAATATACAAACAAACAGTAGACAATGTACATGCAAACAAGTAAACAGTTTGAATATTAACAATGCAGACCTGTAAACAATGACTGGAGATGTGCAATAAATAAGAAATCATAATGAGGTACAGCAGATGGTGTGGTCCGAGGGGCATGGCTAAATGTGTTCACCAATTGCACTGCTTGTGGATATAAATTATTGAAGAATCTAGTGTTAAGTGTCCGTATGCTTATGTATCTCTTGCCTGAGGGCAGTGGGGTGAAGAGCTCATGCCCGGGGTGGCCACTGTCCCCTGTGATGTTCAGATTTCTACCACGGCAGTGGTCCTCATAGAGCTGTTTAATCTCGGTGAGACCACAGCCGATGATATCCTGGGCCACATTCGCCATTCTCTGCAGTGCCTTTCTCTCTCGAGAAGAGGTGTTGCTGTACCACACGGTGATCCCATTGGTGAGGATGCTCTCGATGGTGCAGCGGTAGAAGTTCACCAACCCAGGTACTGGCATCCCCCATCGTTTGAGGCACCTCAAGAAATAAAGGCGCTGCTGAGCCTTCTTCAAGATAGAGTCAGTGTGCACAGTCCAGGTTAGATCATTAGAAATGTGAATTCCCAAAAACCTAAAGCTGGTGACCGTTCCCACTTCCGTTCCATCAATACTGTTCCATCACTCTCCTGTCACATCCTAGCACTGACCTGCCTTTTTGTTCCCTAAATATAGAATTACACATCTCATCAAATAACCCACTGTGTGCGCATGGATTAAAATAAAAGGGAAACCCAGTTTACATTTTGTAATGTCAAAATGAAATTCACACAATAGAGCTGCATCACCCAGTTATAGAATCAAAAATAAATCCTGTTTGGAGAAAACTACTCAAGTTACTTTTAAAAAGGTCAACCCTGTCTTGCACACTTCAAAATTGCAGCAGCCAGTTCACTGTTCAGGCTAAAAACAAAACTGATTGCTGAAACTAAACTAGAATTTAAAAATATTAATATTCTGTTTTGTATTTAAATGTTTTTTACACTTTCAAAGTGCTTTGTTTTGAATGCTGAATTTCTTTTTGGCAATTTGGCATAAGAATTTCATAACATATTTCATAACAATTTCATAATAAATGAGAGCAATATGTAATAATAATGTATTGGTGTAAAATTGTCATTTATTCCCATGCAATTATTCGTGAGTCCCAGGCATAGTTCTCAAGCTGTTCTTTGTCCTGTGAAATGTGAAACATCGTTGAATATTACACATAGCAGAGAGTTGGGATTTTACGTTTTCCTCATTTGCAGCAACACTGAATGTAGAAGAAACTTGATTATACTGGCAGAACAAGTATCATCAAGCTAAAAGATTTGATTTGTAAATCAAAGTTTATTATTACAGGTAGTATTGCTAGTTATAGTAGAAGGATAATGATGATGATGAGACAGAAATACCATAGAAGGGATAATAGGAACCAGTTAGAGAATTAAGATTCTACTCAGGAGTAAATTACTTTAAAACTGCTTTTTAGTGCAACACTAAATAAGAGATTTATTTAGCCCAGTGGATACCACAGATAAGAAATTAGTTTACAGATTTTCTATCAGTTATCACAAAAAGTCAGTCTCTTGCATAAATCCTAGAATTGGTTTCTTCAATGCACAAATTACAGAATGGTCATTCTGTTGTCCAGTGTCGTCTTCTTATCTTTGGTATTTCATATCCAGTTCTTTGTGATCTTTTAATCCTGTCTTCGTTCTTTAAGAAGGCTGACTTAATGATTTAACTTCAAGTAGTTTAGACTTAGGTTAAAAATAGTGTTATTGCTTAGCCATGTTTGACTGTTTCAAGGACATGACAAGACCAGTGACAGCGGTGCAAACAATTCTAAGGAAGCCCATATTGTCTTAACTTAATGAATGAAGTATGGGGATGTGTCATTTAAACATCCTGATAGCTCTGACATGTAACATTCCATTAATTGGTTCAATTAAATCAGGAATGGCTAGCTGCAGTCCTTTGAGAAGTACAGGGTATTGGGATTTGCATTCAAATGATTTATAAACTATCTAATTGAATAACTCACATGCTTCAATGATCAAAATAAAATTGTTGTACATATTTTAAAAATGATGCTTTAAGGGTTTTATTACACAGTGTTTTGAGATCTAGAAAATAAAGGTTGTCATTACTACTGTATGATGATTGACCTACATTTTCTGTACATTGTACTTAAAGGATAATCTTCTTTGAATCACATCAGACACTTAATAAATATGATATACAAAGTTTTATTTGTATTTTACTTTCAGATGTGTACTGTAGTTACAGTGCTTTCAACATACAGTATATCCATACCTCTGATGAAATACAGTAGGCGCAATAAACGTCACATGACAGATTTACAATTTGGATATTATTTGCATACAAATTATAAAAATGTTAAATAGTCATCTGAATACAATCTCGCATACTGTACTACTGTAAGTCATATTTTTCATAATTAATTTACTGTAGGTCCTTAAATCATTAGAGTCACACTTACAGTATTCACTCCCCTGTAGTAAGTAGTTTATGAAAACACCCTCCAGTCTAAATTCGTTCATTTATGAGATTTTGTCATTTCAGAGAGGACATTTATGAACAAATTTATTGAAAATTATTAACTGCCATCTTGAGTTAGAATCACAAATCTTAAAATGTAATGGTTTTATGGAGATTGAGATGGTCATCCTTTTTAAAAAAAATTTTGGCCAAGCTTGAGATTCTTAGCAGAAACAATAAGAAGCTTGGCTAAAATGTCCTAAAAATCATGCAAGTCATGATTTGATTACCAGGGCTACAAGATCCATAGCCATAAACAGCCCCAAAACTCAAAAGACCCCATAATATGTTACAGTGGGCATAAAAGTTTTCTCAACATAATCCCCATCCTTTTTATATCAAATACAACACTGATGAACTTGTTCAAAATATACAATTTTCATTTCAGAAAACGTTGCTTCAGTTATAATTCAAATAAAGTTTGTTAAGTTTGAGTCACCTCCTATAGTGGTTTGATCTCAGAAGAAGAGTTTTCCCTGCAACCCAACTTTGAATACTACATTACAGTTGATATAGTGTTAGTTCTCAGTACTTTGTATCCCGAAGGTGCCAGTGTGTATTGGAGATCCCAACCATTCCCTTTGGATTCATGGTTGTCTCCTAAATGATTTGTTTCACAGGCTTTGGTAGTAAAATATGCTTGCATCCTCTTCCTAGCAGTGTTTCCACTGTACAACTAACTGAACTATATAAAATGGTAGATTTAGTTTTTTATGGATTCTTTTATTCTCCTCAACTTGTAGAATTCAATGACCATTTGACCTTAACCATGATGACCTTTACCACTACTAAAGTTTTTTTATATGTTATCTCCTTTTACACCACAGGGAAACAGGAAATGTTTGGAAGAGCACAATGTTACTGTACATTTGTTTTAGTTTAATTTTATTTAAAGGACGTTTTACAGAGGCTGGCATGGTGGTGCAGTGGTTAACATTCCTGCCTCATAGTGCTGGGGCCCTTGGTTCAATTCTGGACCAACTGTAGTGTGCCATCTGTAAGGAGTTTGTAAGTCCCCCCTGTATTGTCATAGGTTTTCTCCAGGTGCTCTGGTTTCTCTGGGATAGTCTCTCGTTCCCCTGTATTGAATAAAGGGGGTAGAAAATGGATAGAATATGTACAGGTTAAAAGAGACACATTACTCAATCAATAAGTCAGTTTGGTATGTGATGTCATCATTTCATCAGGGGCCACTGTGTTTTGCACTAAATCTTTTCATCTATATTTACTGTCAGTATCTGTACATTATGTACATTATGTATTACACATTCTGTGGTGTACACTTAGATCATTTGGGGCTTTCCCCAGTTATGCCAACATTGTCTTGCCTACTGTATGTTCCACTGCAATAAAGCTGCCTGAAAAAGTGGCTTACATACCATAAATTTGTGATTTTAATTGTCACTGCTGTGTCCCTGGGAGCTGTGTATTTCAGTGTTAACCTCAGTGGTACTTATTTACTGTCAGATGTGCTGCTTTTCGGGGAGTCTTCTCCAGCCAGATTTAGCAGTACACTCCCTTGAAGAGGGTCAGGATGCCAGTGTGGTTTTATTTATTATGCTTATTCCTTGTTACTGTGCTGGTACATTCAAAGAGTGCTATCTGTTCCCACAGAACTACCTGTTGTGTTTGGCAACAAGTCAAGTCTGGTTTCCCATAGCTACTTTCCTCTGTGATCTCTATATTTAGACCTTGCTATTTAACCCATTGTCATCTCTTTATTAGTTTAAGTTAGAATCCCTTATAGCATGTTATCTCTCTCTGCACTGTCACGATCTGCCTCTGTTTATCTGATCGATTGTTCACATATTGAATCTGGGTAGATGGTAGATAGTACAGGGTAAATATTATCTGTGTTCTATAATCTTGCTCCATCAATCAATTAATTAACCAACGTTTTTGTTTAAGCAGTTTCCTTTTTCATGATGATAACAATTTTCTTGTATTTTACGTACAATATCAATGTGACAATGGGTCGAAAATAAAGGGTACAATAAAAGAACAGTCTTAGTAACCTTGCAAGAGACATAACACTGCACACAAGAGTTCCTGGACAGTGACTTCATAAATCAGATTCTCTCAGTGTTCCTTTCCCAAGATAGTTGCCTGTGCTGAAGTTATAAAAGAGCAGCATGCTCAGCCCACTCTGAACTTCCTCTCCCTTTCATTATATCATCATTGCTGCACGATATCATTATCTGTCTTTATCAGAATAACACTTTAGAAAATAAAATGATTCTGAATAGAAGTGGCTGGCAAAATAAACAACCCACACATGTACACTATACACACAAATAGATAATCTTTACACCATTGCATCTCTTGTTGAAATAATTTATTATGAATGTTGTCAGCATTATTGCTATTATTATTTTTGTTTTCTAATATTCACCTTTTTTAATTTCTGCATTTCAGGATCACTTGCCTACATTAATTAATAGTAGCTTTTGCAGATAAAAATGAATTTTACAATTTTAATTTTTATAAAAATTAATCAGTTATAGTCACATTTTATGCAAACGACTCAACAGTCATGTTAACTGAAAATTGAACCTTGAAAGCCTATCATGTATTTTCTTGATTACATTATTAGCCTTGAGGTACAGAAGATGATTCTGGACTTGCTCTTAAACTCACTTTCATGTGTGCAAGATGAGCATGAAAATGCCAGAAATGCACTAAACCACATAGATGATGTGGAAGGCACAAAATATTTTAGTTTAGTACTTGTTAGCTCAATCTTCATACAGTATGTACAATTAATTTTTAATGTTTACATTTTGGTAAACCACACAATCCTAATTCAGTTAAATGTATTTTTCAACTGAAAACGTGCTTTACAATGAGAGGTATCTACAGTATTTATTGTGGTATTGCAGTAGGGGGGAAGAAAGGTGGCAAATCTTGGTGGCAGCATAATACCAAGATGCAAAGACTTCCTTAAAGCCCCAACAGTCTACTATCTGCTTCAGGGAGCAAATCCTTTACCAGAACAACCCATGAAAAAAAGACCTAGTGAGACAAAGAATATTTTGGATTGTTGTTTTGGATTCAATTTTGGGATTCATTTTTAGTTGCTGTCAGCAAGCAGTTTAGTTGCCCAGTGGTATGTAGAAAGGAGACAGAAGTAGCTCAATTAATTTAGATCTCACAGTGATCAAGGACCTTTTCTGTATTGTTCCTTCACTGTAAATAAAAGGCACTATATTGTAGCAATATTGCTGCTTTTGCATGTTTCCTGAGGCCCTACCTAGTTGAATAAAACTGCCCTGCACTAAAGAATGTCTATGTATGTATGTTATGCGTTCTCCAGAGTGTGGTCCCTGAATACAAGTTGGATAGACACAGCAGTGGGCTGGTGTAGTGTCCACTGACGTCCAAAAAATATAATCTGGAGCAGAGGTTGAGAGAAAGAGCACAGCATGACTATGGGTAAGGATTAATCAAACTGCCATCATTGTTGAGGAGGATAAAAAAGATGGTAAAAAAATTAATTAAAGTGTTGACATGAGCAGACCTATAGTCATATACCTGTAAGTATAGATGGGTATTGATAGTGACAGAAGTGGAAATACAATGGAATCATCCTGGCTGCAACTTCTTACAAACAATTAATAATTCTGGCCTGATTGGCTAACCATCACTAGCAAGCACTTGGCCCAAAGTGGCTGTCAACCTGTCCATCCTGTAGTAAGAGATTCCGGTGCCAAGGTTTCCACAACTGTAATGACCTGAGTAAGAGCACTGCACTGCTCACTTATGGGACTGCATGCAGCAAAATAAGAATAATACATATCTGTGCATACATTTTTATCACAATGCAATTATTGCAATTGTAAAAATGTATTGCTTGCCAATGATAAATAACAGTTGATGGTATGATGTCTGACAGATATACTGTAAATGTCCTGTGCCATCATAAAGTATCAACCGTACAGTGCCCTTTGATTATGCTGCTACAGAAAGGTTTTTTTTCCAATGTCCGGATATCCTTATTTGAATTCAAACAGAACTTGTCATGCAGTTACACAATTCATAACCTCATCAAAACTCCCAGTGGGACATTGGTTTGTCACCTTCAATGTCACTGCTCTCCAATTATTGTGATATTTGTTCAAAATAACCTCGTTATTTTTGTAACCAAAATAGACAAAAACATAATCCTATGTTGCGTGTGTTCTACGGAAATAAAAGTAGATGATGAGGAGGCAAATCTAGACCACTCTGTTGAGAGGCTATTTTTCTTATCAAGATGGTGTGAAAAAGGACACAAAAGAAAGAATCAATAGCATTCTGAAAGGGAGCAGGCAAGTAGATGCTGAAATTGAAAATAACTTAAGAATTTATTTTTATAAACCATTTGCAGTACAAACTCCTGACTGAGCAGACAGACGTAATCCGAAAACTAATTAAGTAAAGAGGATAGCGGTGTACTACCTCATTCAACGTAGCAAAAAATGGTGAATAAAAATTCGATGTGACGACCACATTGACTTGAAGTGGTTATTCACTGTCACTACCAAAAATGCAAGATAGGTATAGCCTAATGCAACTAATTCATTTTCTTGCTATTTTGGTTATTTCTATTACTGAGAGAAGTGAATTGCTAAACGTCTAATTGCTGTGACGTCTCATTTAAAATTTCATAAACGTCAGTACTAAGAGAGTGCAGAGTTGGTTTATTTCCTGTGTTTTTACAAAGGAAATATAATTGTAGTGACTTATGTTTATCTGACTCTATGAACACTTTCACAACAACTAAGTTGTGGTTAATATATTGAAAAGAAAAAAAGGGGGTATCAGTAATGGTGCGGTCTGGTATAAATCAACTGCAGCCTAAAGCAGTGTTAGTAACCTGGTTAAACTCAAACCAGTGGCAACTATGCCATTTGGGTACCCACAGAGCCATGGTAAAAGAAAATTGCCATCCCTCTGGAATGCCAGCCTCTGAGGGATGCTTTTTATCAGCCCTGCTCTGCTGAAGCATCCAAGTGTAAAAGGAAAACTAAACAGGGAGGAAAAAAAAACGCTCTGGGATGAACAAGTTCTTCTGCTCATGTATGGGCCCATTATGCCTGTTTCGGGCCATTATCAATTCTGTTTTACATTCCAACTTAATTATGCAAAGAGGGCCTAATTGCCTGGCTTTGTGCTGAGAGAGAATTTCACCACGATGTCCCCTCTCATTTTTCACTAAGCAATAACTCACTGAAGGAAGCAGAGATATTGAAATGCAAATACACCTCCTCCCATCCCCCTCCCCATGTCTCTTCCCTTTTTTGGGTTTAATTCACCACTATTTTTTTTTCAATACACAGTTTACTCCTAACTCACCCTGCCCCACATTTCTGTCTCTTTGCATTTAAAAAAAATTGACTTCTGTGAACGGACACTTCCCTGTAATATTCTTGTAGAACCTGGTCAATACTTTTTCAGATAGTAATAACAAGTGAGGACACAAGATACATACTGTAGATCTTGCCTTCTTGGATTTTGTGGGGGATAGGTGTTAAACCTAATGGCCCTGTCTTGAGCTGAATACCAAAATCAAAGATAGGCTAATTGATTTACAAAATGACACCATGAAAAATCCAGTACAAGTTCATTATTAGTAATAGAGAGGTACCTAATAGTCTAATCATACTTGCAAAAAAATATTAGATTTCACACTAAACTAAAAGTACAGATTTATTTTCGTGTATAGAACTATTAAACTATTACAAGGACATCTTCAGACTCATCATAACTAGGATTTATTGGATTTCCAGTATTTTAGAAAGTACTGTATATATTTTAATTATTACAACAGCTTCAACAACTGTGATAACATACTGTATACACTTGGAACACACTGACTTTGTCCATGTCAAATTCAATCTGTAAAAAAATGCCAGAATAGAAAATATCAATTACTCCATTAATGCTGTACAGCTGCAAACAAATGCGGTGTTTTTTATTTGTGTTTATAGAGATCTTGTCACAAATCCAAGACCAGCTGCAGCTTCAGGGTCAGCAGAGACAAGTGCTGCATGGAGCACCTGTGAATCTTTTCACACAGACATTAGTGCTGACTGTGTGTAACTCTTTAAAGATACTCTGGTAATTGTCATCACATAGTTCATTCACTAGGATGGTATTGTTCCTATGTTTTGGATTCTTCTACAGTTATATTGTTAGAGCTGTAGAGACTTATACTTCATTTAAAATGTTTCTGTTACAGTATGGATAATGAGGTTTATATTTTTCTCAGTGAAAGTGAGTGGAAAAAAGAAAAGTGAAACATAATGACACAAAAATGCAAGAAGGACAGAGGAAAAAAGAGAGAACAAAAGTTAAGGTGCATTGGCATCACCAGAGCCACTGAAGGCTGTGGTTCCCTTTCTAGGGAGTCTGCAGATCTAGTCAATCAGCAGCCACTTTCACAGCCTCTGTTCTGCTGAGCACTAATGACTTGATGATGTCATCGCCCCACCACTGGGGTCTTAATAGGCTACAATAGGCTGTCACTTCAGTGCCCTTTCCCCACATTAACACAGGGGTTGAAAATGTAAGTGCAATCTTTCATTCTGTTAAATGTCAATGGGCTGAATACAGGTACTAAGAAAAGGATTAAAAGAAACATTCTGTGAAATTTTCTATACCATGATGTAGATACTGTATAACGGCAAGAGATCTGACTGTAATTCACATCATTGGAGATATCTGATATTGCCTTAAAGAGATGCATTCATTTTCAAATGAGAGTACATTATTTTTAAATTTTACCCAGTTAACATATTTTCTTCTCTGGAAATCTATCATTGAAATTCTTCAGTAGTTTTTTTTTTTCTGAAACAAATGCAGTTAAATACACTGCACTTAATAGAGGAATTCCAGCCATCAGTTATTCATTGAATGAAAACCCTAAGGTATTTAAGGAATCTAAGTTTGAATTCAGATATATTTTTTGACATGCTTATGACAAATTAATCTATTCATTTTTGCTCGTAGGTTTACTGAGAAACATGGCCATCTGGATGCCAAAATATTTCATTTCAAATTTGGCATATTTGAAAAACAACACGTCTAAATAGTGCCTTAAGATGATGTGCAGATACTGTTTAACAGCAGCATAAAACACTTCTGTCCTACACAGGTCACATTCGAAGGGTGTTATGCACATCCAAAACTAGATGTGGATATATTCAAAATGATTTCACTAAGACATTGTTATGTTCTATGGAAAACTGAGTCTACAGTGCAGATGAATAATGACCCAAACCCTAAATACAGTATCTTTATTTTAATTCACCAATTCCCCAATTTCCCTAATTTTTCATCTTTTTATACGGAACATATTTTAGGAATCCTTCTGGGCTACTCTTTCAGAATGTCTACTGCTTTAGCTGAGCTCAGGACTGGGGATTTCCTAGTGTTTTCAGTACCAAGAAACTTTTCAGGTACAGTATCTAAAGCTTCTTTTAAAACAACTTCGCTGGAGTGTGACCAGCCCATAGACTTACTGTACAGTACACATGGGACACAGAGAAGAGTTTAACATCCTCTGTTCCATCAGGCAAAAAACAGTGCATGGAGAAAGTGCTGGTGAAGGGTAATCAATTCCAGGGTGGAGACTCGTGGGTTTGTCCTCTCTAACAGACTCTTGAGAGAGAGAGAGAAGTAGCTAGAAAACAAAACACTTTATACGTACAATGGGTCCTCTGCTTCCTCTTCCTACTGGTTTGTGCCTAGATGCCAGACTGCCTGGGCTTTCCCATGTGGGTGTAACGTCCTCTTTCAGGTCCAGTGAAGTGGGCAGTATGTCCAGGGGTGGTGAGAAAACCCCCTTTGTGTTACCATGGCAACTCCAGCTGACCACACATTTGTACCACTACGTGGAAACTATGCCTGTTTAAAACCATAGCAACGCAACATTGATTCCAAACTCGTGGTGCGTAGTGTTTATCTTAGTATTAAAAACACAGCAAGTTCACACTTAGGCAATTCATCTATAAGGAATGTTTTACAAAAAATAATTTCGATTGGCTGTTTCCACTGATCTACAAGTTTTAGTTTTATAGAAAAAGACACAATAAAATGTAATGGAAAGCTATAATGTTTATAATCTGCTGATGATGGTTTATTTCAGAAAACATCAGTGGTTTTGTTTTAACTTGCCTATAAATTTAGCCACTATGCCTACTGTATGCCATGTAGCCATGTAGTTTCCTGTATAAATCGATGGGAATCTGGGAAACTTGTCAGGCTGGGCATACTACCACAAATCAACAGCAATCACTTTTTTTTAAAACTTTTGCAGTAGTCTGTAACTAAAACATGTCAATTTGTAATTTTTAAAAAAATATTAATTATAAGATCTCTTAGGCGTGACTTTACAGTAAATTGGATTAAAACTAAAACAAATCCAACTGCACTAAATTCCTCCTGGTCTTTATTACAATCTGCATCCTGCCTCATAGTAGTCCAAAAGAGTGGAATGTACAGGTCGCATTCCTTTTGGTTTAATGATATACAATCAATTCAAAAAAGACCTTTAATTAAGAGGCTGCTTTAGTGCAGTTGGGAAAGGCATTTTTGTGCCATTACAGTGCCTAGTAAAAGCATGCCAATCATCAAAGTGTGAATCATCAAATTAGCTCTGGGAGAGAAAGGATTCACAGCGGCAATCTACGTCATCGGACTGTTCTTTGTGAGCCCCTTATACTTCTACCTGATTACACCTGCCAATAAAAACATTTCTCAGCTTTAATCAATGCATTCATGTCTGGTGTGTAACCATGGAAGATTTCTGTATCAAAGCCTCACAAATTTCCCTTTTATTAAGTGTTTTTTTTTTCAATTGCAGACACACATACTACGTGCTCCCAGTATAATCTTTTGAATGATTGCTGTGTAATTGCCTGCTGCTTCTGTACTACTGGCAGTTTGTGGAGACATTCTTGTGCTAGGAAGTGTTTTTTCTTCCAGTATGCTGTTTTCTTGGTGCAATCACACTCTGCATTGAATGATTTTCATTAGTACCATGCTGTGTGTGTTGTTACAGTGCCTTGAATAAGTATTCAGACCCTTTTCATGGTGTCCCATTTTTGGAAGTTCCAAAATAACACACACACATTTTGTAAGATTATTTTAGTCAAAACCTGAATGCTCAAACTGAAAACATAAGGTACTGTAAGGTAAGGTAAGATACTATAAGTCACAGAAAATGTCAGCAAAAACTTAAGATGAAAAAAAAGAAATATGTTGAATTATAATAGTAATAATTAATAATTGCTTACACTTATATAGTGCTTTTCTGGACACTCCACTCAAAGCATTTTACAAATAATCACCTGGATGATGCGACGGCAGCCATAGTGCACCAGAACGCTCACCACACATCAGCTATCAGTGGGGAGGAGTGCAGAGTAATGAAGCCAATTCAAGATTAGGATTAGTAGGAGGTTGGTTGGTAAGGGCTAATGGGAAATGTGGCCAGGACCCCTACTCTTTCAAAGAAACACCTGGGATTTTTAATGACCACATAGAGTCAGGATGTTGGTTTCACATCTCATCCGAAGGACAGCACCTGTTTACAGTATAGTGTCCCCGTCACTATACTGGGGCGTTAGGACTCACATAGACCGCAGGGTGAGCACCCTCTGCTGGCCCCACTAACACCCCTTCCAGCAGCAACCTTAGTTTTTCCGAGGAGGTCTCCCATCCAGGTACTGACCAGGCTCACACCTGCTTGGCTTCACTAGTTGTCAGTTGTGAGTTGCAGAGTGATATGGCTGCTGGATATGCATGAGTATTCAGATCATGGAACTCAATATTCATTGGAGGTAACTTTGGCAGCAATTATAGAGGCAAGTTTAGTTGGGTAAGACTCTACGACTTTACATTCTGGCTTGGTAAAAGTTCTGCCTATGTTTCTTGTTAGGTTTGCACAAACTGTCACAAGTTGCTTGGTCCTCAATCGTGTATAGCAGTCTTCAAGTCCTTCTATAGACTTTCAATAAGATTCAAGTCAGGACTTTGACTTGGCCACTAAAAAACATAGACTTATTATCCCATGTTGTTTTGGCCATGCGCTTTGGATCATTGTGTGGTTAAACATGATTTTTTTGTCCCAGTTTCAGGTCATGTTTTATTCTAGGATTTGACAGTATTTTGCTTCACATTGCCATCCATATTCACAAGCTTCCATGTCCCTGCTGATGAGAAGCAGAACTACTGTACAACATAATGCTACCATCACCATGTCTGAGAGTAGGGATGCTGTTCTCTGAGTGAGTCACTATGTTGAGTTTGCATCAGATATAATGCTTTGCATTTAGACCGAAAGGTTTAGATTCAACTCTTTGCAGGATCTGATGTTCTGTATTTTTCAGTTTCATTCAAGTCCCTTTGTAGTCATAGGCTAATCTGTGCTCAAAGAGACATTATGGGTCTTTGAAAAATTTTTAATACCCTTCTCCAGATTTGTGCCTTTATACAACTTTTTCCTTTGATAAGGTGGGCTTCCTGGTTGAATCTTTGTTTGAAATTCATTATCTGACTGTGGTGTCATGTACAGATAGACATATTTATTCTGAAGTCATGTGAACCACTACTACTGCACACAGAGGCCACTTAACAAATTGTGTGACTCCTTAAGGTAATTTTTTGTGCCTAAATTAATTTAGTTTTCTCACAGCAAAGCGTTTGAATACTAATGCAATCATGACTTGTGAGACAAAAACACATGAAAGTATATCCAGGGGTGGTCACAGAAGTAACAAAAACACAGATGAATGGTTACTCAAAATGTGTTTTTTTTTTTCTGTGTTCTGTGTATAGAAGAGGAAAAAACTGAGAAAAGTAACAAACAAAAATAGTCATTCCAAGTAAGGTTCCCCTAAACAGCTACAAAAAAACTTTTTGCAACACCACACTGAGACAAAGACTAAAAGCTGCACCACAAGTGTCAGATAAAAAACACTTAAATCCATCTCTGGTTGTCTCCTCTGTGGCCTGAGGGCATAGGTTTCTACCTGACATTGTCTGACCTCCCGAGCCTGGACTAACCCCCATTTTGCCCCTATGCATAGGGTCTTTTTTGCTCTCCTGCCCATTCCACGGCATTCCCTTCTGACATCCGTGACATTAACATATTTACAATAATTATACCAAAATGCAAAGAGGATGACTTGTACTCTAGGTGCACACCAGCCCTTTGTCATAACTTTGTATTTCACTGAGATGGACCATAGTGCCAGAGTAAACCTGACATTTTGTTTTTAATGAAATGTGGAATTCACATGAAAGAGAGGCTGATT
This sequence comes from Lepisosteus platostomus, assembly GCF_059453375.1. NCBI lineage: Eukaryota > Metazoa > Chordata > Actinopteri > Semionotiformes > Lepisosteidae > Lepisosteus > Lepisosteus platostomus. The sequence continues at coordinate 20,944,869 of NC_142622.1, read as the reverse complement.
TGACAATAAATGTTAAATTATTATTGCCAGAAACCTTTTTGACTTCCAACTGGTTATACAATTCACAGGAAAGATACCAGTGCTACCTGTCACTTTGAACTGTTGTGAAGTGCATGGCAATTGAACCTTTTTAAAAAGGATGTGGCACAGTTTCTTAAGTCTGTTGCTTCCCCAGAAGCATTGATAGGTCTCCCCCAGTTGCCCCTGTCTCTCCTTGGCTGCAGTCATTGCTAGTGTTGTTTTTCAGGAAGAGGTCACAGTAGTGGGTTATTTACAAACCGTAGTGGCTTCAAACTTTCCTGTCATTCCCAGGTAATTCTCATGCCCAACCCGACATCAGTAAAGTGCATCAGAGATTGTGTGATTGAATTGGAGATAGCCAGTAACTCAATTTAGCTTGCCTGGAAGGAGACAACTTTGACAGTGACATGGTTTATCATCTCACAGGTCATAGCCAGGTCAATATGATACACAAAGCAAAATAACACTAAAGTCCCAGTAAATGTGAGATCTTTAGATAAGGTGAAATGTGGAACAAACATTTCGTAGATTTTTTGACGACTGCATGAAGCATTGCAACAAAGCACACACCTCAATATAGAATTGCTCTAATTTACCGCTGTTTTTTTCTATTATTTATTTTACTGAACACGAAAACATAAAGTGAGTTTTTCTCATGTACAGTATATTCTTTTACTTCTCAGAAATAAATCTTGATGTTTAGATGTCTAAATCAACACTTGCTTTTTGTCTTTCTAAAAACATTTTATATTCTGACAATTACCTGTACTATGTACTTAAAATAACTGAACAATATTCCTCTTGTTATTTCACACAGCACATAGTAAATTATAAATTAGTTGTCTCATAAATAATACTGTACTTTTCTAATGCATGTTTTATTTCTAATTTATAATTCTTTTCATTATTTAGAACCTAATTTTCAAGTCATTAACAGTAAATAAATGCATTAGTTTTGTATCAAGTTCAAGTTCAAGTTTATTTGTCATTCCAGCCATATGCAAGTAAACAGTGGAACAAAATATAGTTCCTCCTGGTCCACGGTGCAAATACAGACAGGACAGACAGGAGACTGACATAAATATTGTAGACAGGATACACATAGTGCAAAGTGTAGATAGTGCAAATAACTAAGGCAAATACATACTGTAATACAATATACACAACACACCAGGGAGATTTAAACCCTGTTTCTGGAATTGGGGCGGGTGCAAGTAGATTCCAGGGTGTTGAGGAGCCCGACAGCCTGCGGGAAGAAGTTACAGAGTCTGGTGGAGCTAGCCCATATACTGCGATTTCTTTTTCCAGATGGTAGAAGGGCAAAGAGTTTATGGCATGGGTAGGAGGGGTCATCTACTATACTGAAGGCCCTGTGTAAGCAACGTTTGTGATAGGTGACAGAAATGGAAGGAAGGGAGGCTCCAATGATCTTTTCAGCTGCTTCCACAATTCGTTGCAGGGTCTTGCGGTCTGAAGCGTTGCAATTCCCAAACCAAACAGTGAAACAGCTGGTCAAGGTGCTCTCAATGGTGCTTCTGCAGAAAGTGGTAAGAATGGGTGGGGGAAGGTTTGCCCTCCTCAGTCACTGCAGGAAATAGAGACACTGCTGTGCTTTCTTGGTTAGAGAGGTGGTATTGAGGGGTCAAGTGAAGTCATCTGTAATGTGGACACCAAGAAACTTGGTGTTCCTAACTATCTCCACAGGGGAGCCGTTGATATGCAGTGGGGAGTGATAATATGATGATGATATAATATGACAGATGATATGATATGATAGATAATATGATAATAATTTCTACCTTACTGATGGGATTCCACCATCATACAGTATATAGAGAAAGGTGTACAAAGCACACCATGTGTCAAATCAGATAATGAAGTCTCCCTGTAAGTGATGCCATTCATGGGCAAATTGGTGTTTGACCACTCAGCAGTGAATTAACCTTTCTTCATTTTTCATTAATGTCATGAGTAAACACACTTCTTTGGAGATATATGATTTGACATATATGCTTTGAGAGCCATATGATTTGAAGTTCATGTCTACATCACTTCAGTTCTTCCCATTGTTTTTGCCTTATCTTACTTTAATTTAGCTGACAGCAACAGGTTCAGTTCTGTGTGTTTGTTTGCATGCGGTTTTGCCAAGTGCTCCCATTTCTCCCACCAATACTAACATACTGGTAGATTAATTGGCTTCTAAGAAAATTGTCCCAGGTGTGAGGGCATGTGTGTGTTTACGTGACAGTATGTCTGTGAGAACCTGGTGATTGACTGGCATTCCATCCAGGGTGTATTCTGCTTTGCTCGCCGGGATAAGCTACAGCTATTCTGTGACCCTGTAACTGGATAAAGTGGTTAGAAAGTGGATGGGAGGATGCTGTTTGTCTTTAGCTGTTTGGAAAAAGACACCTACTGTACACTTTCTCTCTCCCTGCAATACAGAAATGGATGTTTGATGTTTATATAAACCACTGTGCTTGAGAGGAGAGAAACTAATAAAAACATGTGATATCACATCTGTCCCAGAGTTATGTGTGCCTGCCAAGCAGTATACAGTATGCCAATACAAGATACTGTAATATAGTTTAAAAGCTAAATATCTGCAGTCTGTGCCAATACAAAATAATATAGTTTAAAAGCAAAATATGCTTTCATTAAACCACAGGTACAAAAATACTTCATAATTTTTATTCATCTATGTGCTTCTCTGTATTAAGGACAGACAAACTTAATAAATTGGGTTAATGGTCTGAGTTTTGCTGGTAGCTTCCTCTGTATTTCAGTGGCATTCCAAGCCTACAGTAAATGTCTGGATGCTAACCTGTTTGTGATTGTGTCTTAAATGCAGTGTTTCACTTGTTTGTGACAAATTGATTCTTTGTTTCATATTTTCCTTTCTTATTTAATTGTACCCCTCTTATTAATTCTCTGTTGGTTTGTCAATAAATCAGAATGTATGCCAGAGGGTATACTGTAGTATACTCTTATTTTTTCATTTTTTCAGTTTGTATACAGTATGTGTGTTTAACTCAGAGAGCACAGTCTCACTGCCCAGTATAGCTCTTGCTCAGAGAGTTTATGTAAGAGGCTATCAGACAGTATGTCAATGTCTCAATCTCTGATCAAATGACTCTTTTTCAGGCACTCCATCCAGCAGCAGACAAACAAAGTCATCACTAGCACCAGCCACCTCATCAAACAGCTCTCTGACATCATCAGTGGCTCCTCCCGGGTACAGTTTGCCAATCAAGTTATACTATGCTCCTTTCACTAAATGCACACCTAAATGCACTGATCTGTCTGTCCATTTGTCCACTTTTTTTGTCTGTTATATGTACTGTCTTCTGTTAAAGTTCAGCAGTTGAACTTCACTCCTGAAAAATCAAGTACATTTACTGACCAATTAAAAAATATATATATTTGAAAGTTTTGGTTGAGCTGTTCTGAGCCAGTGGAATAAGTGCAACTGGCTTTCTGTTAACAGCTTGTTTGGCAGTGCTGTGGGCCACAGAGGGGGCAGATGCCGGTATCCTTGGCCAGGAATTGAGGGGGCACAGTGCCCAGCACTGTAACAGTTTTGTGCCTTGTGAAGGTGTTATTGTGCTTCTAGTCACCTACCTCCCTGTCATTAATCTAACTCTCAGTTAACACCTGTTTCAATAATTGTTTCATCTTGGAGAAACAAAATAATCTTGCAGCAATTTAAGACTTGTTTCATAATCTCTTATGTTAAATTGAAATGATCTCCTTTCAATATTCCCCTATCAATTTGGTGACACTTATTTGCATATCTTTGAAGTCTGAATTCCCCAAATTATAATGGTTTTTAATATTTTGGTCTTGGTCCTGTGTTTCTCCTATTGCTTTGTTATTCCCTTTTTATTCCCAGAGCTGGCTGTGGTCTCAATGTTACGTGCAGTAACAACAATAAAATAAATAGTAGGGAAAGTCAATACACCAAAAATGTTTACAACAAAGCATTACATATTATGGGCTGCACCATGCAGTCTCAGTTTTCTGGTTATCCGATTTAACTGTAGATGCAATAGAAATTATACTAATTATGGCACCCGACTCCCTTTAGAGGAGCAGATCTAGAGTAAGGTATCAGTAAAAGTGCACTCTGTATGGACCTAATGAATATTTCCTGTCTGTCTACAGCAGGATAGGCTGAGACTAACCCGTCTGAAGAGTGAGTTCTCTGAGTCTGTCCAGCGTTATGGAGATCTACAGAAGGTAATGTTGCCAATGTGTTTTGCATGTTTTACTGTCTTCCTCTTGTTCCACTGAACTTTATGCAAGTTATTTATTACAGTTCCTTACTTCTTAGTGTGTCTAGTTTTTCAGTACTTTGGTCAAATTATAATAAAAAAATGAATTGAATAATTCAAAGGGGTGCTATAACAGTGATGCTGGAGTCGAGGGAGGTGTGCTAAAAAGATACAAGCGGAATTGAGTGCCACCAGGGAATTTCCATCCATCCATTCATCTATTTTTTAACTGCTTTACCCAATGCAGGGTCTCTGGGGAGCTGGAGATTTTATTGACAAGCAACGGGCACAAGGCAGGATGCAGGACACCATGACAGGACAGGGCACACACAGACACACACATACAGTACTCACACCAGGGCCAATGTTACCAGAAACCAATTAAACTACAAAGTATGTCTTTGGACTGTGACAGGAAACCAGAGCACTGGGAGGTAACCCACTTGAACACAGGGCGAACATGCAAACTTCACCTAGATAGCACCCCAGGAATTCAACCTAGGGCCCATGCGCTGCAGCAATGGCAATCACTGCACCACTGTGCCACCCAGGAAACTTTATACAACATTAGAATTCAACATCCTCCCAAACATCAGTTAAATAAACACAATTTCGAGAAAATTAAACATGAGTGTATATAATAAATGACTGAGAAAAGTCAGATTTTATGTAGTACACAAAGTCTAAATGATTAAGATGCTAAATTATTTGAACAGCTGAAGGACTGAAACAAATGTCCTGAAACTAATGATTTTTTAATCATTTAAACCTTGTGTACAAAATAAAAACCCACCTATCAATATTGTCCAGTGCTTCCTGGCCTTGACTGATGAGCTTTCTTTACATAAGGCGAATCCTAGTTGTTTCTGTTTATTATTGGATAGTTTTTTTGTTTGATTAATATGTTTTTGTAAATTTTCATCTGTATGCTTTGTGGAATCTGTTGCTTCCTTTTTTGTTTGTTTTTTTACTCGTTTTTTATTATGCATTTTGTGTACAGAGAGCAAATTTTAATTTTTTTTTCATTGACAATTTACTCCACCGATTCTTTCTGCATCATAAGTTTTAATGACAAATGAAAGTTTAATATACTGTATTTTAAACCTTCTATTTGAATCATCCCCTAGCCAGTGCCTCTGTGATTTCCATATACAGTACATGAAACTGTCCAGGAAGACCACCCAAAAATTATTCACATTCAGATTTAAACTGATTGGGGTTGCGGAATTGTGGAATGATATAATTTAGTAGTTACAATATCCCACTTTCTCACTCGGAGTAGTGGCACTGTGGCTAAAGATGTGTGCCTGTGGCTGGAATGTTGCTAGTTCAAATCCTGTGGCTGGCAGAGGAATTCTACTCTGTTGGGCCCCTGAGCAAGGACCTTAACCCCAGGGGGGCTGTATAAATGGCTGGCCCTGTGCTCTGACCCTAAGCTTCTCTCTCCCTGTCTGTGTGTCTCATGGAGAGCAAGCTGGGGTATGTGAAAAGACAAATTCCTAATGCAAGAAATTGTATATGGCCAATAAAGTGATCTTATCTTTCCTTTCTCTTTGCAGAAAATTGCAGACAGATCCCGGGCCTTGCTTCCTCCAGCACAAAAGGAAAGGACACAAGTGAGTATTTGGCCAGAACAGCTGCATTCTGTATCAGGCTCTCAGCAAAACAAGCTTTGAACTCAAATCAACAGGGCTCATACTGAAATTATGTGCTGCTATGGTGCAAACATTGAAAAATGTAATATTTCAATTTTGATTTGAAATATACTAAAAACAACTACAGTGCCCTTAAAATTGAATAAACGTCCAAGGACAATATGTAATTTCTTTAGTTTGGAACAAAGGTGCCTTTGGGAAAATGTGACTACAGTTTTCAAAAGATCAGAATCCAAGAGAATGTAAGCAATGCTTATTTACACAGTAGAACTTCTACTAGAAGGTACAGTAGTTGAGAGGAAATTACACATCCATTTTTGTGATTCATGTTTCTTTTGGGATTTTCATAATAATCTGTCATTTTAACATTTTTTGTCACGTTAACCATTTTAATGTTAATACATTCCAGTGGTGTTTGGAATGCAAAGGTCTTGAATTACCCAAGCAAGGGACTCTTAATGCTTTTATAATGGTTGCTGCTAAGTAATCCCGAAACAGGACTGGATGGTCATTCCTTTTATCATTTTTTTTAAATTATTGCTTTACTTATTATAATGAAATAGCTGCTTTGGGATGGTGGATATAGTTAAGTTGTTCTTTCATTTTCAGTTTCATTAGAAATTTGCTAATAGCATACATTTCTTGGTTCAGTTCCATGCTTATATAAAAATGATTTCTTTTCAGAACAAGTTACTGAGTTCTGACAATGAGTCCTTAAGTGAGTGTATGTGCACTAAGGCTCTTTGAAGTTGGTGGTTCAATTAACTGGAGAGGCTTTTAGTCTCAGATAGACACAAAGACCCTGATCTTCAAGCATTAATAGGCTTGTAAACACACTGAAGCCCTTTCAATATTGCACACCCACATGGATGGAATTTGTTTCAATAAATACATTGTATTGAGGATGTTGAAAGAAAGATTGAAAATGTTTTTGGATTGGGGTCTCCTCTTTAAAAGAGGCTACCAACTTATTGCTACAGTTTCCAATACATAAAGTCATACTGTATAGAGCAATGTACTGCACTTACACAATGGAAGTAAGACTCATTAACACAGTTTATGACTGAATGTTTGATTCACATTCACATTGAACCACATCTTCTTATTGTTTATATACTTACAGTACTCTATAGTTTCCTTAGAAGCTCTTTTATTTTTTTAATTACTCATCTCAGCAATATTTGCACAGAACAGGAAAATTAAAAAAAAGTTTCTCTTTCGGCACATTACCATTTTAATCTAGGGCTAATTCAATAAAATCCCTGGCTGTTCCCCCTGTGCCGACTATTCCTGCTGAAACGATGCAGTGTGCAGTTCAGCACCATGGATAGCAGCCCTGCAACAGCCTGACGGCTGGGCTTCTGCCTCTCGGTACAAAGCACTGTCTGCCTCAGAACTCCAACACAAATAGAGCTGATAGCTGCTGCTCATTGTGCACAGCCATGCACTGTTTGAGGACTGATATATCCCTGCCAAATGCTTACACACATGCTGAAGCGCTTAACCTGCCAAAGCTCTGCTGTGCCCTGTACTGTGAATAGCAAGACCCTTAAAGGTAACACTCAAGTTGGTCTCAAACAATCCTTATTTACTCAAAGTGATGAATTCTTAAAACTACTAATCAGAAAATGGACTACGATATGTACAAAGTAGTTTGTTAACTTGTATACTACAAAGGAACAAAATAAATAAATGTAGAATAGTATAATTAATATCCCAGTGTTGCTCTATACTTGATGACATTAGTTATAATACTGGTACTGGTATAAACCTATTTCTCTGGGTTTCGCTTCATCCTTGTTCTTAATCACAGGCTAATTTTTTTCCATTTTCTATTTGAGGCCTTTTTTAATTTGCTCTCAACACTTTAAAGGCTGAAAGAGATTTGTAATTGGTATGAGCCCTCTGCTATTCTTTGTGCTGAAGTAGTTGAAAATAATGCACTTTTAATAGGGCACTTTTGAAACCAAGGACTCACTGCAGAAAATCTTCATACCAGTTAACACATCAGTTACAGGCACTAAGTAGCTCTGGTGACTAAAGGCCCACTTGGAGCAAAATCCAGTAGACATGGGGTAATAATAATGTTGCTCTATTAGCCCTATACAATCTCTTGCATTAGGAATTTGTCTTTTTACATACCCCAGCTTGCTTTCCATGAGACACAGACACACTGACAGGGAGAGAGCCTGGAGTCAGAGCACAGGGTCAGCCATTATGCAGCACCCCTGGAGCAGTTGGGGTTAAGGGCCTTGCCCTACAGAGTAGGATTCCTCTGCCAGCTGCAGGATTTGAACCACCAACCTTCTAGTCACAGGCATAGATCCTTAGCCACAGAGCCACCACTCCACAGGACCAGTACTATGAATCTTTGGTCTGGGAAAGTAACACTGGAAACAAAAATAAAACTGTAAGCCTGAGCATTCCAGTGAGTAATGCACCATTGCAAGCATATGCTAAAAATGATTTAGAACCAGGCAAGTACAATATAACAAAATACTGTTTTACAATTCCAATAACAATAAAGTGACTTCTGTTCTAAAATACTAAATACATTACAACATGGGGGCACACCCAAAAATGAAAGTAAGTGTTTTGCTAAACATTGAGCCCTACAACAGCAAGTAGAATAGCAATGGAAAAATCTAGCCAAAACAGTAGAGATGGGATAGATATTTAGGGAAGCGCAGTAATAGGTTCAGGAGCCTATGAAATTTTGCAAGTAAGAGAATGCCTTTTAGCCCATCTAGTTTGTTTGAGTACTAGTAGCTGACTGATGTACAGTACGGTTCTCGTCTAGCTGTTTCTTAAACAACAACAGGTTATCATTCTCAACAGTATGGCTAGGAGGCATGTAGCAGAACCCAACAATCTCTTGTGTAAACAGTTGCCTCATGTTCTCCATTACAAATCCACCACCCAGTATCTTCCACTGGTGTCTTTCAGTTCATGTATCACTGTTGATTCTGAAAATGTCCTTTGCATTTACTCCAGTGTCAGTGGCTTTGAAAAATGTGGATGCTCAAATCACATATCCTTTGCCTTCCTCAGTGTAATGGTATTGAATTCCTCCTATGTGATCACCTGAGTGAAATATTTTATAAATCTGGTACTTATTTTTCTTTATCTAAAAGTACCCCACATTTATTTATGAGTGTCTTTACTTCATCCTTTTTCCATTATTTCAGTGTTGTAGTCTTGTGAAAAACATCTATTGTTTATTTTAATTTCCATTTAAATGTTATTTTCTGTCTCTCTATCAGCCTTTTTGATATCATTCCTGTGCAATGATCAATGATCTGATCATTTCATCTATGTTTATCTTCCTTTTCTGGTTACCAGGACAACAGACTTCACAACTGAGATCAGAAACTACTGTCTAATGGGTCCTCACAAGGAGAGGGCAAAAACCATGATCTAGGCTACAGTATATTTGTACCATTTTCTCATACACCATGATAGTCACTTACTGGGTGGCACAAGCTGAACTTCAATGAAAATCAGCTACGAAAAATGATCTCAGCCCAATCAAACAAATCTTAAAAAACTGTATGATCCATAATGTTCAGGAAACATGGAAAAACAACTAAATAAAATATCAACTTGTCTTCATATATTTGAAAGTAACAACTAAAGGCAGCTATAGAAACTTTTGGTCATAAATTCTTCAAACAAGTCAAAATGCTACATAATAATAATCATTTGACAGGAGAGGGATGGAATATAGTTTTTTCTTTTTCCTGCGGCACAACACTCATAAATGTGAAAAAAGTAAAGATCACTGTATCTGAGATTCAGACTGATAACATATTCTGGAGAAAATCAGAAACAAATGACAATCATCTATCTTCTTCAGAGACAAAGAGTCTTTATTGGTAAATGAATGGTCATAATTGTGCATGAAATACCCCCCCCACACACCTAAAGCTTTACTACCTTGTTAGATCACACTGACCTCACAAATACTTAATATGATCAATAACAGATAAGGCAATGAAAATCAAGGTAATTGCTGTAACATACTGAGGCAAACCATTATAAAATGATAAATGCTATGTACACTATATTTGTAAAAGTAAAACTTCAGAAGATTTCCTGGCTGTAGTGCAGAAGAAGATTAAATACCTGTCTGCTGCCATGTTATTGTGATTTTGTTGTTATCGTTTTACACAAGAAAAGCCTGTGGGCATAACTTTTTATCACAGAAGCTCAACTCAACCCATTCTTCAGAAGAAGAGCAAATATCTTGGAAAACTATTTGCAGGGTAGTGATTCAACACAAGAACTGTGTAATTTCCTCTTATGCTTCAATTTTGTTAAAAAGTGAGAGATAATTAATATTCTCTTCTGCAATTCCTGGCAAATACTGTACCTGTTCTTGAAATACACCATAAACCTGAAAAATATACTTTGCAAGACACTGACTGCTTTTGATATTAGTCAACATTAAGTATTCCCTCACCATCCATTCCTCATGGCTGATATCTTTGGCTTAATATACATAAAATAGAATTATAAATCTATGTAGATGGTCCTGCTTTTCACCCATGTGAACTAATTAATATTCATGCCTATAATTTATAGTGACTGCTAGATGCTAATGTACAATAACTGGAACTGTTTGTGAGCCATATATTTTTACTGTGGGTGATGATCATATTTATAAGGTATCATCTTCTCTTGATGTTTTCCAACAAAATAATTCTACTTGTTGAATTTGGAATAGCCCCTTACTATATATCACTATTAGAGACCATAAAACTACTAGAACATTTATCACAGTGACGATATTGAAACAAGAGTTTAATATGATCGTATCTTTATTACTGAAGAATGAAGTGTTGCAGTTCAGCTCCCAGTTGTGCCTTTGTTGTGGCTGTAATGTTATATTAGCAACCCACAAACCTCCTTGTTAACAGGCTAATTAATTGCTAGTTAGTTAGCCAGATAACTAAGGGGTTGCAGGACAGCTTTGATAGACTTTGCTCAGCATCATCAAGAACTGAAAACCTTTTTCTCTGGATTGAGAGTTGCTCACTTAATAGCTTATACCCCCATTCAAGTCTATAACAGAGCAAAGCTCAGAGTTCAGCAGTAACAATGAAAAAGAAAGATTTAACCATTAGTATTACAATCCATCAGTTTCCCTCCCACAAGGAATATGAGTAAGAGAAAACAAATCCCAAGTTTTGAGGCTTGTATATAAAACTCATTAGGGAAGCAGTGTTGGGCAAGGAAGCTGCTGTTCGATATACAAACTCTTTACAGCAGTTGTATGTACAGAGAAATGCAGTACAACAATATATGTACATGTACTATGCACAGCAATGTTCTGTATATACAGATAAATGCAGATAAGGTATTGAAGTTTTGCTTTGGAGGACTATTGTCAAATTAAGTGAATGGAACTTTGTTAGAGCATATCAATGTGGCATATATTGATATAAATTATTAAGTGAAAGAATTCATCATCTAAAAGTCTGCACAGCAAAAAAAGTGAAAAAAAAAATTACAACAGCCTTTAAACACAATCTTTTGAGACGAGCTTGTACAACAAGCACCACACTAAAAGGAACATGGGGCAAAAATTTCACAACTTCTAGACATGCGTCAACAACTGTGAATTAACAGCTTATCAAGCAGACAAACCAACCATCTTGTTGTCCTGTTTGTTTTGGTGCCCAGAGGGATCTGACTGGATGGGTGCCACAAAAAACTAAAAAAAACTAAGTTTAGAAAATTGAGTGAATAAGTGTAGTTTTAAATTAGGTGCAATCAGTTTGTATACTGCATGTGGGAGCTTCAGTTATCTGTGCATCACTGGGAAATGATCTGGGCTAAAATGACAATTATAGTAAAGGACAAGGGACAGGTGGCTGAGGCCTTTAGCCTCTGCTTATGACAATTGCAGCATTCTCAAAACCTCATGGTGTCTCTCTAATTTCCTGTTTGGCACTGATATAAGCACCTGATGCAGTGGTTTAACTTGGAAGGTATTTATTTGGTTCACAGAACTCTAAAAGTCATTGTCAACAAGGTTATCCAGGTTAGTACACTTGCACATTTGTTTTCCCTTGGAGAAACACCGGAAGAGATCTTTTCAGGGACTTTAATTTTGTTTTTATTGAACAATATGAATTTTACAGGAAACATTATTCTAGACAGGATACATAAAAAACAACTGCAAGAACTACAGCATAATCTGTAAGATGGTACACAATAAATAAAATTCAACAGATTCTGAACATAACAAGGTGTTTTTTATTATGGAAAACAACATCACTACAGTCCAAGAGGGTGTGTCTAAACATTTGAACGTGTGTAAACTTAGATAAAAACAATGTTTGATGTCAAAAAGGAAACCAAGTCTAGATTTGACCTTACCTTGCAATTTATTCATAAGTGTTTTGGCAGCTAAAACACTAGTAATGCATTATAAGTCATGGCATGCTCCTACTTTATCTTACTTAAAGTGAAACAAATTGTGATCATTACTAAGGGAGCAGTTCTATTTTTCAAGGAACAGCATAAATTTAGTTTGATTTGTTTACCAAAGGATGTAACTCACTAAAAGCCTGCTGAATTATGTCAAACTAAGCTTCAAATCAGTCATTACTGATGATGAAGTGGGTTTATAAAATTCTATACTGTAGATAGTTTAGAAGTCAGTATATACTGAGATACTGTAGGTATGAGAGTTGCCTATTGCCTGAGCAATATTTACATAGAGGGAGAAAAGCAGAGGGCCCAGTATAGAACTTTGAGGGTCTCCCTTAGTAACTGGAAGTGTCAATGAAACAAATCTGTCCGATTTTATGCATTGTATACAGTTTAATAAGTAATTCTGGAACCATATGAGGGAGTTTATGTTGAGACCCATATAATGTAACCTTTTAGAAGTAAGAAGGTTAAAAGCCTTAGATAAATCTATTAAGATAGCTATATACAGTAAATGTGAGTTTTGTCAAGAGTCATTATTATATAATTGCGACATTTTAAGACTTCTCTGATACATTCATGCCAGTCCGAAAAGCAAATGACTATACATACAGTACCAGATAAAATATAATCGCTCAATAAAAAATAACTTAACAGCTTGTTAAGTTAATAACTTTTTCTATGATCTTATAAAGGTCATAAAAATAGATATACTGCAGGTCTATAGCAGGTTCTACCTTGTCCCCCATGATTCCGAAGAAGCAAAACAAAAGCAGATTTCCAGAGCTAGGATTTGAGTGGTTGATTGGATGACAGAGAAATAACAGAGAAACAAATTGTTAAAAAAAACTGTAACGATAACTCTGTTCTGTCTTTTTTACTATCATTGCAATTAGGTTTATTTTCATATGATCGGTCTGTACAAAGTATGCTTTTTTTTCCCTTCAGTACCATTCCAGTGCAAGACAGTAGGGGGAGTGTGAGGGAGGGTCATGTTGAGAATGCAAGCCAGCAAATGTGACAGTGTGAGTAGATGAAGTGGTAGGAGAGAGTAAGGTTGTAACAGAGAAAGACACAATGAAGGACAGTGAGGCAGTTGGTGACGGGGAGCCTGCGCTTACTGTCTGCTACCTGACAGGATAGCAGTAGTGGTTGTGTGCTGGGCAGGCTTGCTGTCTGCTGACAGTAAGCTGTTCTTTGTGATCTGCCAGATGAATTGATGGTTCTTAAAATGAGATCATCTTTCTGAAGCAGGAGCAGTATCCCCCAGAGAACTTCCAGGGCCTCTGTAGTATTGTGTGAGGCAGCTAGGCAGCATGACTATTGTGCTACCCTGTCACGGCAGGTTGACTTAGATATTTCTGCAAGTAGTAGCTCTCTGCTTCAGTGAAACTGACAAAGGGAGTTTTAAACTGTTATTCCCTATGAAGACAAGAGTTCATAGATAAATCTAATACTGTAAGTTTCATACCTGAAGTATAAGACAGGTATTTACTCAAGGTATACAAAGGAAATGAGATACAACTCCTTTGTTACTATTTGTTGATCAATCAAGGAGACCAGGTTATGGATATTCACAACATAGCCTAAAGGCTAAACAACAGACCAATAAAGTTATCTTTATATCTTGTCTTTTCAGACAAACCTGTATCACAGTCTGATCCAAACCAAACTCTCATTCAAAGCTGCCACTAAATATCTATAGTATAGATTACTATATGGAATAATCTGGTAAAATACCAGTCATAGGTTCTATGTTGACTAATGGGTATGATGATTTTTTAAAAATTGAAACAGAATCAAGGCAATCCTCTCTTTCTTTACATGCTCCTCATCATTGACTTCACTAGGATTGTTAGTCAGACAAATTCACAACTTTGCCATAACCTACTGTATATACAAGAAAGCAAACACGCAGCCCAAGAAACTTTCAAAACAAGTCAGGGATAAACTAGCAGAAAAGGACAGATCAGACTTCAACTTGCTTCAGACTTGCTGATCATAATTCACCCAGACACTACTTCTGGATGAATGGATTCTTCTCTTTAAACCTAAACCTCTTAGCAAGCAGAAAACTGGTTGAAGATGCCACCGCGACGTCAACAGTGATTTTCAAAGTCTGCAAAGTTCTGTTTCTGAAAAAAAGGATGTTATATAAGCCTGGCCTGTATAGGTGAGTAAGAAAAAATAAAACAGGAAAAGGAAAGTGTGACAAAGTATGTAAACAATACAATAAATGTAGAAAAAACGTTGTTTTTTTTGGTCTAAATGCAAAGCATCAAATCTGGCACCATTCCAGCTGTCAGGCATGCTGGTAGAAATACCATGTAATGGGGATGTTTCACACTGAAAATAACTGGAAAGTTTGTCAGGAATGAGAAAAATCCCAGAGGAAAGCTCGCTTGTGTCAGCTAAACACCTAAAACTCAGTTTAAATTTGGTAGGACAATGATCTTGAGCTCAATGCCAAAGCCACACAGGAGTGAAATGACAAGAAGACTGAGTGGCCCAGCCAGTGTCCTGACAAAAGAACATTTATGGTAAGACTGCAGTCTATCAACAATCCCCAACAAACGTGGAGCAATATTGACAAGAAGAATTTGCCAAAATTAAACCATTCTATTATGCAAAGCTAGTAGATCAATTAAAAAAATACATTTACAATACAGTAAATGCTGTCAAAGGCCCTTTCAGTAAGTACTGACTTTGGATGGAAAACTCATGTCATCAGGAAATTTCAAATTGTATATTTAGTTTGTAGATTTTGCTGACAATTTCCTTCAATTGTAACAGTGTTTAGTTTGATCAATATAGTTTGTTTAAAAAACAATTGAGAAAGAGTATGTATAGATTCATTGCAAATGACTAAAATGTGACGCTGTCGGTAGGGGGCAAAAGTTAACATTTGTACTGTATGTTGGACAATCCATATATTTGAGACACTTTTCCACTTGTTATTGTAAGATTTCAATTTAAAAGGGCACATATATATCAAGAAGAGAAAACCTACAGTACTATAATGATCATTGGAGCATATATCCCGTGACTGTCCCAGTTCAGAGCTTAAAGATTTTCCTAGGTTTCTAGTGGCAAATTAAATGTGTATTCATGCAGCATATTTATAGTATTGCCAGCACTGTGACACAAAAAGAGATTACAACATGATTGATAGATAGATACAAAGAGAAAAATAGCTTGAGTTCTAAGTGTACTGTAGTTAAGAAGATGATTAAGAACTCTTCTTTCGAACACAGTGGAAATAGAAGGATTCTGAAATAAAAAAACCCTTGTAATGGTAATTCAGAACACAGCAACTTAGCATACATACAAAGATTAATTATGTCTCACATAATGATCACAAAACAATAGTTGTGGGGGATTTATCAATAAATACATATGCAATTTGATTAGTTAATGGATCAATGCAATGTTCTCAATGTTAATGCTAGAGAGACGCCCACTATTTGGGTCAATTAGCTATAGAAACTGTAATCTTGTTTGTTGAAAGTCCTCCTACCTTTGTGTCAAATAGATTTTACCTTTAATCTTCATAGTTCAGGACGTTTTTTTTTTTTCTGGGAAGGGGTGGTATCTTATTTGTTTCTGTTATTGTTTTAATTTATTTTGAAGTTAATATATTCTTTTCGTTACTTTCTTTTTTAATGTCAATGCAGACAGAAGGGCTGCCTCCTACCTTGCACTCTTGCCCTTATCTCTGCAGTACATCAGACAATCCACAGCTCTGTCTAATTAGTAACAAGCCCCTTTATTAGGAGTGGGCAGCAGGGCCACAGCTGCACTACCAAGAGACACTTCAAAGATGAAAGCAGGCAATTCAGTGTAGGCGGTGTGGTGGGAAGCAGGCTCAGGCAGGGCTGGGCAGACAGGGTAAGACCTGAGACAATCCTCATCTATCCAGCTGTCTGACCACAGTGCAGCTCCAACATCAGGTGCAGGAGTTCTATTCCCTAGGAGAGCTGCAAAGATTTAAGACATGTTGAATACATCTCTGCTGAACGTAAAAAATAAACCCTTCAAGGCCACATGGCCTGGTTGTCCAGTATTTGGCAAGAATGCTGGTACGGTGATGCAAAGGCTTTTTGGAAGTGCTTTTAAAACAGAACAGAAGGCACTTTTTTACACAAAGTGTTGTGGGAGTATGGAACAAGCTGCCCAGCCATTGCTAAAGCTGATGCCCCCATTTCTTTCAAGAAACTATCAAAAGGGTTAGAAGGACCAAAAGACCTTTTTTGTTTGTGTCCTTTCTTTTGTCCTTGTGTTTAAAACAACTTCTGTTTCAATTTCAGTATAATCACATTGATCAAGAAGAGCAACACAAATCCCCCATCTTAACAGCAACTACTGAGGGCAATCCTGTGAGGACTACAAATACAGGACACAAAAAAGAATTGTCACCCCTCACATGTAAACCATTGACAATATCACCTAATAAGCAAAATTAGGCCAACATACAGCAGCAGAACATTGATCAGTCCGTAATCAAGTAATCCAACTTGAATTAACATGAAATGTTCAGTATTAACTATTCTGTGGTTTACATTTAGACATCAAGTAGAACTAATCCTGGATGAGATCTAGCAATGTTATGAAAATGGATATGGGCCATTTCACGAAGGAGTTTTTATTTTCTTTTTGCTTCTTTTGAAGAAATTGCACTGTACTCACCTGGATGAAGATGAAGCTCTTCAAACTCAGTTCTTTTATTCTTTCTTCCAAGGTTTTGCTGCGGCAATGATACAAAACGTGCGATTAAATAAAAGTTCTACAAAGAGCACTGTGGTCACATGTTCCTCCAGACAGGCATTGGTCTTGCAAAGCAGGAGCCCACACAGCACACAGACACAAAACCTTTTAGACAAGGAAAGGTGACAGGTTTACTGCATTATGTTAATTATTCTGAGTGATTTAATTATTTCCTTAATTATTTCTGTGTGTGGGTGTGCAGAGTCCCCAGACACCCTTTGCAAAGCTGTGTGATGAGGAACCTGTGTTCGGTGCGCCAGAGGCCCAGGAGGGAGAGGGGCTAGCCATCCTGTCGGAGATTAGCGAGGAGGATGTGGAGGCCCTCAGGCTGAGGGAGGAGGCGTTGCTACAGATAGAGGTACAGCCTGTCAACTACCACAACTTTACAAGTTCATGCTCAGCGTTTTTAAGTTTAAAATTTGAATTTTAAACAAACACTTATTTTAAAATGGCGTAAACCTAATCAGTGAGTAAAACATGCACAGGAAAATAATCTAGAGGACCTTCCATTCTCTGCAAGCTGAGAAGTGGAATTCTACAATGTTCTGTTTCTGGATCATGGCTCTTTATAATATACTTTAACTATTATTATTATTATTATTATTATTATTATTATTATTATTATTATACACTGATTTGAAAATAGAGCCATTTTTGTGGTTTGATCGGCAATAAGGTCGGGATCATATCCCAGCAGGAATGAACTACATTCATCACATGCACTCACACACTGGATTCAATTCAGCGACACCTGTTATAATGTGGACTGGATGTCTTTGGACTGCGGGAGAAAACCAGAGTTCCAAGAGAAAGCAAACAGTCTATGCATTTGTATTTCATTATAGATATGAACTAATAAGGTATTACTTAAAAGTGCTCTATGAAACTCATTTAAATTCACTAGAATTAGTATTGTACAATATTTGTTTACAGAGACAACATTTTGTTTCAGTACAAAAGAAGGAACTTACAAAAGTTACCAAACAGAATGTGGATTTGTAGAGGAGAGGTGAAAAGGACTTTTAAACTTTGAAAGCTTTTTACACCAGTAGAATACTCTCTCCCTTTTAGTAATTTTAACCAAAATTAAAGTATAACAAAATTCCAGTTCAGTTATGGTTCAGTTTGGATATCAGTGTCAGATATCAGCTTCTACTCTGTCCTGTCCCTAGTTTCCTGTGCTTTGATGTCCTTCTGGTGTCTCTCTGTCTGAGGATATATATTTCCGGGTCCTTCATTCCCCTTCGCTCAGCATTATTGTTCAGATGTCCTGAGACCCGCCTAGCAACAGGTTGCCCCATGTCCGGTGCCTGAGGGCATAGTTTTCTATACGACTCCTGTACAGCTGAGCCCGGGTTAACCCCCATCCCGCCACTACGCATAGGGTCTTTATGTTCAAACCAGACCCACTAGTGTATTGGTTTAATGGAACATTTTCAACAGCGTCGGACAGCAGTAACCATGTTGACCCCCCCCCTTCTCCTCTGGTCTGAATCACAATTCTGTGGAGCTGTGCAGCTCTCTCCCTAGGGAATCTACAGCACTAAACTCTGTTATCCATGAAACACTATCAGCCTTATTCTGAACCCCGATCTGTGTTAACGGAATATTGCAGGCACACAGGCAATTTATTTTATTTTCTGTTTAAATAATACAGTTGTAAAACATTTTAAAATCTGGGAAAAGGGTGGGGTTATAAACAGTTTTTGAAGTAAACACAGGAATCAAACAGGGATAGCTATTTTACTGGTCAGGTTAAGGTGATACTGTATATGATAGAAGACTCAGTGGAATTTGAATTCATAAGAAAGGAAAAATATATTTCACTTACAGTATCAATTGAAGTATTGTACCAAGTATGCCCCAAGAATAACTGCTCCTGAAGTATCTTATCATACAGTACCATTAGTGAGGGCACATAGCTGGGGAAAAAAATCTAAAAACTGCAAGGTATACTGTAGATGGACAAAAACTAAACCTGCTATTTCCACCTTTATTGTGAAATAACAGAGATATGATTATGCACAAGATACAGAAAATATACAGCTTTAGAAATACCTAAACAGTCACATTACATTATGCCAGTTATGTGTAGTGCATTTACTGTACTGTACACTATATATTTGTCTTCATTCCATTCCAGTTTACAGATTTAATTAGCTAGAGTACAGTGTTGGCCACTAATAATTCACATACCTACACCTCTTAAAACTAGAGCCCCACCCATGCCACTAAAAAAACAGACAATTGTGCTTACGGTTTAAATGCCCTGTTTGCAAACTTGTGCTACATACAGTTGTTTTGTGCCTGTACATGTCCATTAATGCAATGTGTGCTTTTTCCCTTACCTACTTCCTCTCTGCCGGTGATGTTCGCCGTGACCCTGACACTGAAATCCGGAATCAGGTGAGTGGAGCTTTTGTTTGTGATTGTGTAGACAGTATATGTTTTGGTTATGTCTCTTCAATGTGATTTAATCATCTCAAGGAACAATTTTGTTAAAATATTGTGCTTTTTGATGCATTGTTGTCCTGGGTTAATTTGATTGAACATTTGAATTCATTTGTGCCGTAACTATCCATCATTGCATTTTCTCATCGTGATAGTCATCATCATTTTCTAACCGCTTACTCCTGGTGTGAGTTTCGCTGTGGTAACAGTCTGAGCAGAGCAGGCCAGAATTCCCTTTCCCCAGCAACGGTCCGCAGCTCCTCCTGACTCTCAGGACTTCCCGGCATTCCCAGGCAAACTGAGAAACATACTGTAATATCTCCAGTGTGTCCTGGGTCTGCCCTGGGGTTTTCATCCCAGTGGCCTGTGCCCAGTACATCTCCAGTGGGAGGTGCCCGGGGCTCTTCTCGATCTGGAGGAGCAGTGACTCAACTCCAATGTCCCCTGGAACCATCAAGCTCCTCAGCTATCACAGAGATTACTTAAAATTTCTTCATTGTAGAAAAAACCTTCAACCACAACATAATTACCATTTTTTCTAGCAATTAAAATTTGTACAGCTTAAAGCATATTCTATACTACATGCAGTATGTGTACTATATGTATTGTAACCATTATTGATATTTTCATCAATACACAAAATAATTTATGTGTTCCTGGCTGAATTTTAATAATAGGAAGGAGCCTCAAAAATTCCTTCTTTGCCTGAAAAGGATTGCAAAAATATAGTTTTTGCTTTTATGGTAATAGCTTCACCAGGTACAGTAAAGCACAAACAATATTTTTTTCATTTTAGTTGAAGTGATTTTCATCCATTCTCCTGTGCTGTAGCTTTCTACAGAAATTTAGAATCACAACCAATCAGTGACTTTTTTGTAAGTTTTGTAAGCTGTTTCATCTTCCCTGGATGGTCCAAATGTCACCTGACATGTCATGGAAATTGAATTTCCTGACATGGAAATTCTGAAAAAAAGGTCTAAATTGTTGTCCAACAGCTGGTCTTTGCCCAGAGCCTCATTTGGGATTTATTTTTTCACTAATATAATCAGAGTCTTTGTCATGTCTATTAATAGTTAGTATAGTCATGGCCGCAGCTTGGCTAATAATTTGCTGATAAAAAAATACTGTTTGAAATATTTTGTGGGTTAATGAATGAATTTTGGATGGTTCATGCATTCTCAGTAATGCTTACTCTGGGATGTTGAACACCAGACTCCATTGATCAGGAACTATTAAGGTTATGTAACCTGTGAGAGCAATAATATTGCTCTGCTGTTTGAGAACATGGGTTCATGGCTGTGTAGGTGAGTTTGGTGTCCTCAAGCATTGTCAGCAGAAGAAAATTGAATTGTATGAATTTTCATTGCCTTGCATTTAGCTATATAAGAGGATGCTATTTTTCACTGTTTTGAGCATGGGTAAAAGTACATTTTCATTGTGTATTTCACATCTATCTCTGTAGACATTTCCGATATCTTTATGAGATGTCAGTGTGTGTGAGACAGACAGAGTATTTGTGAGACTGTCTCTTGTTGTGCATGCTTGAGTGTGTCTGCGGTTTAGCTGCTCAAACATCCTGGTATAAAAAAGCCTTTCAACCGGCTGTGAATTGATGGGCCTCATTATGCCTCAGTAATTTAGCTGAAACCATTTCTCTGAGGCAGGATGGTTTTAAAAGCTCTGTATGTGAATGGATGCTGGCAAAAACAATGTTATTACTTGCTGATCCAACTTTATTTATGGCTGCTGCGTGCTTGTATATCAACAAACGGCCATTCAGTTACAACTGGAAAGAAAATATTTTATATTATAAACCGTTTATTCAGTCAGAGCCATCTAACACTAGGTATTTCTCTACAGTGCTTGAAAATGTCATCTTTATTCAGCTGTAGGCATGTGTGACAATCTGCTTAGCGGTTCAGAACTGCAGCAGTGTGCTGTTCTCCACAGTCATGTGAAGATGGGGTTGGGGGACAGGCAGAAACCTCTCAGGTCTCCTGGTTTATACAGTATATACTGTACTTGGAAAAATGATAGCAGAACCAGGCATCTTGATTTTCAGTTTATAATTTTCAGTTATCTTAAAGTCATTTGGGCTTTCCTGAAAGGAAACATTACACTCTAACTGATAGTTGTCTGCTCAGATTGTGTGTTGACACAAGCTTCTACGGTCATAATAACAGCAAGGGAAAAAGTAAATTCAATCAATGATAATATAGTATTTATTTAAAAATTGCAAATCGTAGTGTGTTCAGTCCTATGGAAGGGTAAAAGAATGGGCATGATTCAGCATCTTCACCACATACAGTATTAATTGCAAAGGAACAGGTAAAGGTTTATTCCATGCTGAAAAGGAAAGAAGAGACACAATGTTTCAACAGTGGACCCTTCTTCAGGTGTGAGGGAGACAGGGAAATCAGCATCTGATAAAGATTGGGAGAACAAAAGATGGGGTTGTTGAGAGGGGGCGGGGAGCAGTAGAGAAGGAGTCACTCAGGAACTCAGAAAGAACTGGAAGAGAGGTGTGAAGTCAAAACCTGCAAATAAATAGAGGATTAGTAGGAAATGAGTCTGTTGTTAAGAGAAGGGGAAGAGAAGGCGAAGGTGTGATCCTTTAACTAGTTTCAAGATAATTTTCTGCAATAGAAGTTCTGAGACCCCTTTGTGAAGATGTAAACAATGGGTATGATCGTGGTCATAAGAGGTGAAATGGGACACTAAGAGTTTGGAGAGATCTTTGACCCTCACAGGCCTGACATGTTCCCTGAAATGGCCTCCCAGTCTCCTTCCTGTCTCACCCATGTAAGTAGCTGGGCATTTTCTGCTAGAGATGCAGTAAATAAGGTTTCTGTAAACACATGATTTCATCTGAATGATATGTCCAGAGGGGCATTGAATGTGTGTGGTATTGGAAATATATTGATAGGTGATGCAGCGAGTTCTATTGCAGGGGAAACTACCTGGTATGGATCATTGTTGTGGGTGGTCAAGGGAGCTGTGAACAAGAAGGTTAGGCAGATTAGGTGGTTGGAGATATGAGATGATGGGACAATCAGAAAAGGGGGTACCAGTGAAAGGATCATCCTGTAAGATGGGGCAGTTGTCATTAATGGTCCTGGGAATAGAAAAGGTATTAGGGTGGTAGGGAAGCAACAATGGAATGCAGTTGTGAATTCCTAATTGGGCTGATAATCCAAGAGGCTCAGGAGAGGGCCCTGTCAATAAATGGGTAGGATATGCTCTGTTAATGAAAAAAGAGTCAATTTTGAGGGCTTAATTATGGAAGTCCATGTCATCACTGCAAAGTATTTGGAGCCTAAGGTACTGTGAAAAAGGGAGAGGTTTTAGTATGTGTGGGGAGGAAGGAACTATTCAGGAGATAACTATGTGAATCTGTGGTTGAAATAGAAGGAGAGAGTCATGGAGGGTTTTTGTCCAGAAACAGAATGGTAGTGGAAGATATGTTAACTGTATACTTGAGGGATAAGTGAAAATTAGTGAAGTGATGCAGGAAATGCTCTAGCTGGTCATTAGAGCATGTGGCTGCACCGACACAGTCATTAATGTATTGCCTCTAGAGGTCTGGTACAAAGCAGTGTATGAAGTGAAGAAGCATTCTTCTACCCAGCCGACAAAAATATTAGCATAGCTGGGCTCATCCTGGATCCCATGGCAAATCCACTGATCTGCTAATACAATTGTTATTGAATACGAAGGCATTCAGTGTGACTACCAATTACGCAAGATGTACAAGAGTGTGGGTAGGTAGATCAAGCATAGTGTATTTGTCCAGTGTGTGCTTGAGGGCTGTAAGACCATCATTGTGGGGAATGACAATGTTTAAGGATGTATAAGATAGTTGCAAGTAAGGACAATGAGAATGCAGATCTGAGTGAAGAAATTGCTCATGGTGTTGATATTCTCAGGTTGTTTATATCTCAATAAAACATTTTATCGTATTTTTATGCACTGTACTTATGATTTAAAAACATTGGTTTATATCAGTGTTATGTGAATAAGGGCTTCATTTTGGAAGTCAGTCTCATTGCAGAACAAATTATTGAATCTGAGGAACTGTGAGAAAGAAAAAAAAACTTTTATTATGCTTGGGATGGATGAAGCTGTAAAGGAGGTAACTGTGTGAATCACAGTGTTTGTAATAGACAGGGGTTTTCAGTCCCAGGTAGTAAATCAAGACTTATGTCCTAAAAAGGAAGAGTGATGGAAGATTCATTAACAGTGAATTGGAGAGATGGATGGCAGTTACTGAAGTGATGTAGAGATTTCTGTAGTTGATTGCTAGAGCTGATAGTGGCATGAACACAATCATTAATGCATTGCTTGTAAAGCAATAGGTACAAAACCAGTATAGGAAGAAAAGAAGCAGACTTTTACTACCTGGCAAATAAAGATGCACTCCACAGCTCTTCAATGTGTGTTTTACAGCTGCTAGACAGTTGTTATGAAGAGAGATTATGTATAGAGATATGACCTCCATATTGAAGATGAAACATTCTAGACTGTAGAAATTGAAAGGTTTGAAATTGAAAACCCAAGAGTTTAGTATCCATTATGTGTACAGGAAGATCATTTACAACTGATCTAATTTATTTATCAAGGAAAGCAAAAATTTGAGTAGTTACTGATGGAAACATTTGGACACATTGGGGGTGTCAAGTTTGTGGAACTTTGGAAGGAGATGGAGTTGAGATTCCAGTGGACATTCAACAAGACATCTTCATGTGGTCATTTTTCATTGATAATGACAATGTAGTCAGTGCTCAGTCTGTGAAATGAACTGTGTTCTGAAATGTTCATTAGTTGTCTTCAGGGTTCAGCAAAAAACAGGACC
Source organism: Lepisosteus platostomus (assembly GCF_059453375.1). NCBI lineage: Eukaryota > Metazoa > Chordata > Actinopteri > Semionotiformes > Lepisosteidae > Lepisosteus > Lepisosteus platostomus. The sequence continues at coordinate 20,920,414 of NC_142622.1, read as the reverse complement.
TTTTGGTACAAAATGACACCATTCCAGTTAAGGACCAATTTCTATTCTCCCTGAGTAGAGGTAAAAGAAGTACATACAATGACCAGCTTAGCTACCAGCCAATGTAATGTGTTAAACTAATGGTGAAGCACCTCAGAAATTATTTAACAGGAATGTTTTCATCTCACTTTGTCAGTTCTGGAGATGTGCACTGAGAGCCATGGGAGTATATTTAGAGACTGAATCATGCCAAGTCTATTTCATTGTTTGGAAGCTTGAATTTAAATAAGAACTGGAACATTGTTAAGCCTTTTCTCACTAAATGTCATAAATAACATTAAATTGCATAAAGGAAAACTATTCCAAAGGAATTAAATAAGTGTGAATACATGTGTTTCAGATATGTACAGTACTGCTTTAACTGAGTACTCATACTCATGAATCTTCCATTTAGTTATGCTGTAACAAACATTGTCTGCTGTCAACACAGGTAGCATCTTTCCAAGGGATAAACTAGTCAAGGATGAGAGAAATCTAATTTTATTGACAGTTAATTTTTATGTAATAAATCTAAATTCTATTAAATAGAGTCTTTAGGCTACAATTATGCCACACCACAGTTTTTAACTTACAATGACCCTTTGGGTTGTTTACACTGCCCAGCAGTAAAATGGCCAATCTTCCTAAATTAATGCTTATAAAGAGAAGAAAAAAACTATACAATATGTTTAGAGATCCCCATTTGTCAATAAGAACTGTGACTGAGCCCATTTTTCCACAGTGGGCTACAAATGGACTCCTGCTGTTTCTGAAATAGGAACGTGATGTGTCGGCTGTATCTCCTTTTCTCTGGGCATTGTTTATGTCGAATACAGGAGAGAGAAGCAAAGTGGAATCGAAAGAAAAGTTAAGGCTTCACAGTTCTCTGTTTATCAGATTATGGAATTAAGGAACAACATTTTCTTCTCCTGTGAAAAGTGGTGAACTCTTTAATAAAAAGCTCTGTCTGAGTGAAATGTTAATCTGCTAGAGAGGATGTCTAGAAGTCTGTTGTAAACTTATTGGTGCTGTTAGACTGTTTTTGCGTATATTACCTTTCATTTAATTATTTCCTATAGAAATCAGATTTTTTTTAAATCTTTTGAAACAATTAAAAAACAAGCCTATGTGATTGTTAAAGGAATCTGCAGTACATATTGCTGATCTTCTCTCAGCATGTAGCATCTCTTAGCAAACAAAGATTAGACTTGAGAAGGAAACAATATCTTTTAGCCTCAAAGTGCTCTTCCACATCATACTAGACCTACTTACACCACTCACACTTTTTAACTTGCAGTATAATACACTATCTTCAAAGCATCTTGTCTAAACGTTGTATTTTTCCTTGATTTCAGCTGATCTCATTATAATGAGCATTCCAATAGTCTATTAAGTTCTATTACCCTAATATTATTTTTTCAACAGATCGAGCCCTTTTAGTGGTGTATCTCCAATATAGTAACTGATAGAAAGACTGACATTGCAGGTCTCCAGTGTTCAATGATAAGACCTGCCAAGCTGAAAAAAAAAAACAGAACATTTTGGTAAAAAATAATGGAACAATTTGATTTATTTCTTTACATGGACCATTTTCAAATTTATAGATCATCCCAAGATGGCTTCATTTTGAGAAATCAAAACATTCAGTCCCCTGTGAAAGATACTGAAAGACAGTGTTTTTCTCAGCAAATGTACCATAATAATCAAAAATAATTAGCTACTTCAGAAATCTGATTGAAAACCTATTTAGGGAAGATTTTGAGGATGATTAACTGTAAATGGGCTATTAAGATGTCTTCATTTGCTCTCTAACATTAAGGAGATTTATTTTTCATTGTAGTTTATTTCCAGTTATAGGTTATGATCTTTATTAATAAAGCCTATAGAACAAGTAAATCCACAAAAAATTCCAAATGTTACATTGTCCAGTTCTGAAAATAATTTTGAAGGATGCTTTGCATTGTGGGATGGCTTTTTTGTATGCCAGTTATTTTTGTAACAACATAGAAATAGAGCAGACTGAAATCTGGTATTGAAGTAATCTGACCTCCGATTTACCATTAAGTGTATAGTCATATTTTTTCACCCGCACAAATAAAATCAATTCCACTCAGACATAAACAGAGCAGCTGTCCAAATATATTTAAATTATGGAAGAACAGAAATCTTGACATATTCTATAAATATCGGTTCAAAAAGACAACCCTCCAGCATTTTCTGCACTATGTTTCAAATATGAAACTCTGTTACTGGTTTTTTAAAATATTTTGACGTCAAGCTTTAATGGGTGTTACGAAGACAAGACCAATGGACTGAGACATTATTTTGTCAAAGGAATTGCAAGGAATTGCAAGGAATTGATTGAATGCATACCTATTTGTCTTGGAAAATTTACTCATATATCATATTGATAGGATATAAAATGCGACTTATTTCATGAATCGGAAACTAACAGGATCTGTTTCAAACCAATGGGTTTTGTAACTTAAAGAAATGCTTACATTTACAGTAGAATACAACATGCTACTAACAATGTGTGTCTTCCACTTCTGGTCTTTTTACTTGAAGAACTTGAAGAGTCAGGTTGACAGGAATAAAATCAAGAAATGTCAGTCAATATTTTGTTGTATAATTTATTTTATGATTCAGTAGTTTAAATTTTCTTTAGTCTATAAATGTAGAGCAAATTGAACCGAATGAATGAATCATAATAAATGCACTGCCATGCACAGAAAAGAGTTTCAGTGCCCTACCATAGACACAAAAGAGTTTCAAAAGAAAGAAATGCCCTGATATTTCATTTTGAATGACTTGTGTTCACACCCTCACTACAGAGCATGTGGATAATATAGCAAGGAACCATAGATATATTTATCCAAAAAGAATCATATTATATTTCACCTATTGATGTCCTAATATGTGAAATTAACCATTCTGCCATCCATATGAAGTAAAATTTTATATTAAAATAAACAATTCCAAAAAACCACACTGTTGGCATGATGAATGAGGAATGTTTGGTATTGTAGCTTTCTAGTTAAATTGTATTGCACAGTTTACATTTTCAATTGACCTGTTGGACTGTTTCTTTAAATGAGCTATTGGTTTATTAGATAAAGCTTGCACCCTTGCCTGTTCTTAAGGCGCTAGAAATATATATAGTAGAACCCCCTTCTGACACATTTTTACTTTGTGAAACACTCTTTAACTGTGTAAATGATGCTGAAAACACACTGTGTTCAATGCTGTCTGATTATCTCAATTCCAGTTCTTAACAAGATTGAGATAATATCATAGTAATCAGTAGTAATAGTAATCTGCTTGCACAGACATCTATTCTGAAATAAAGCAAATCTATTGTTTAAAATGCTGCTATCACCTAAAAATAGTAGATGGCAGCACCTTCTTTAGGTGAGAAAAGATTTTTATGGAAAGGGCTTGTTATTATGCAAAGCTTCATCCAGATTTTGCCAAAAATTAGAGAGTACTTTTGCTTTACTCCATGTAAGCTATTTGGTCGTATCATAAATTCCCAGATGTGATCAATGGCTTTCATGACAGGATTCTGAGGTGCCTGGGGAAAACACTACAGTTCATTCTGTTTCTGTTTAAGCAGCAGTTGTGCTGGAGAAGGGGAATGTGGAAATGTATTGGATGGAAGGCTGAATTCAGTTGGCTACACAATACCAGTAGCAGGCATTGCAGCCAGGAATGTAATTGTTACCTGTTTAGCAATTTATATTTTCTAAAACCACTACCCTTTGCAGTTCTCCTGAGGACATTTTACTGTGGTGTATACCTTCATCGTAATAAAATCTAAATCAAGTACTATACAGTATGTATCAGTGGTGCTCAACTCTGGTCTTCAGCGTCAGGAATCTTATAGGGTTCCTACAGTAAGTCCACCTGGTGCGAAGCATTAAACTGATCCAATTAAGGTTTAACTAGATCAATTGATCCCATCTCTGAAGTCTTAAGATGTTTGCAATTTAAAGAGTTATAGGAAACCTGCTGATTTCTGCACCCTGAGGTCTGGATTTGAGAAAACGTGATATGTACAGTATACTGTATACTGTAGAATCAGTAAATACTGTAATTGATAATATTGCTCAGTTAGCAATCACTTTTTCAGTGCAACATTAGACTACAGATGCAGCCATTCAAAGTGCCCGGTACAGACACCGCAGTACAGATACCGCAGGTATGATGACACGCGATACCGCGGTATGTGATTGGTTGACCGACAGGGGCACTCGTGGTCCGTTGGTCTGTCGTAGAAAGACTTACTGTAAACGTCTTTACTGTGCCCGTTGTAGATATTGAATTTTACCACTGAAGGGAAATCTTAGTAGCTGAGCATAAAAAGAATAGGAGCATACTGTAACGCGTGTGAAGGCCATAAACGATATTAATTTTGGAACGTAAACATACAGTATATGGCTGGTCTTGGTACTTTAAAGAAAAAAATACACACCAGTATTCCATTTCTCCCTAAACACAGTCCTGCCAGTACACGGATATAATCATACCGTTATTAAATTCTTTAGATACGCGATTCCATATTATATTCCCTTTTAATCAAATTCTAAAAGTATGCTTGTTGACTCCGGTATCACGTTAGTTAAAGACTTCGAAGCTTACAATGTTTAGGGAGAAATGGAATACCGGTGTGTATTTTTCCTTGTGATATTTTAAGCTCTAGTTGAATGATAGGTGTCGCATTTTAAATCATTTTCGTAGCTAGAAATTATGAAACGCCCTGTTAAAAGCAAGGAAGTTTTTATGCCCCGTTGAAGTAAAACAAAATGCCTGTATGGCTTGGACAGATTCCAAGTGCTTGTACAAATGTGCTAAAGAAATTATACTTTGAGTATACAGCTTGTCCAAAGTCATCCATTATTAATACTATTAGTAATATCTTCAGTAAAGGATTTGATGCATAAATATTTCTGATAAAGGTAGGTTGTGTACTTCTGTCCAACTGAGCAATCTTGCTTTCATAATATATACCAACATTTTAATGACTGATGATTAACATGCTGTAATACACAGTTCAAAATTAAAGGCTCAAATGCTGTACATGAGAGGTTAAGCTCCCCCTGGCGGTTTTACAAGGCGACGCCGGATAGTTAGTCACGTGACACACGTGACACGCGTGATACCGCGTGATACTGCGTGATACTGTGACACGCCCACCGGGGTATGCCGCGAAATACCTCACCCATTTTGAATGGCTGCATCTGTATATATGTCACAATGCATTGATCAGGACCCTATGCAGCCAGTATAATCCAGAAGGGAGTAAAACATACGCAGAGAGGAGACGATGAGGAACTTGGCTGGTAGACGAACAATGGGGCGTGAAGACTGTGCACTGGTGCTCAGGGGGACGTGGTCCAGGCAAACACATCCGAGGGAGTCCAAAGGGAAATCCAGAGCAAATAGCAAGAGTCCAGAGCCGGGTGATCCATCCAGGACAAAACAAGACAAAGTTAAAAACCGGAATGGGATCTGGTGCAGGGAGAGGGAATACAAATAGGGAAATGGGCCCAGGCGCTCTGAGCCCCGGACTCCCCTGGGTCAGGACACCAATACGAGTCCTACTGTATGTTCTCAAGCCGCAGACGTAGGGCAACTTGGTGGTAGGCGGGCCTCCAGGTATCCGTCTTCCAATGCAGAGCTGGGAGTAGCGAGAGCGCCTACCTTAAATATGGAGGGGCAGGATAGGAAGCAGGTGCATATGATCAACGAAAATGTAAAAGAGCCGGAGCACCCTTAAGAGCAGGGATTACAATTGTAACAATATGCTGTAAATTAGACTATATAAACTTTTTCTCAGTCCATTGTATGATTGCAGCATGAAAACATGCTGCGAGAAGCTTCAAATAGTCTCCTCCATATGAATGAGGATCTGGGCATGGCTTTTCACAATCTGGAAAAGGGTATCCATTTTTTTCTGCTACTCACAGAGCTAATGATAAGCCAGCTTTATGCAGAAAATAACAAATGAACTACTATGCAATGAAGTCATGGATGATGTCCTCAGGAGCACTGTTTGGGTAATTCAGCCATGCCATACTTCCCATAAAAGCCCTCAAGCATACTGTTGTTATTGTTATGGAATGTGCAGCATTAAATTAAAATAATTTGTCAGTGGCTGGTGGACATTATCTGGTCCATTAATCCAGACATTCTGAATACAGTTAGGACACATTTTATTCATTCACTTCCAACATTTAGAGGTTTCACTCAGAATATAGATGGGATTATGTATCATTCATTGTGAATTTAAGAGTTTAATTATTGTGTCACATCTCCATACTAATTGTTATAATATTTTAATGAGAAGACATGCACAGTGTTTTCAAGATGAGTTTGATGAACTGCGATGGGTCAAGTCAAAACAAAGCTTACACTAAATATAGAAAAAGAAAAGTCCTAATGTCTAACAGAAGATATAGAGCAGGTCTGGTTTCCTGAAAAAGAGGGTTATGTATCATTCTCTGTCCTGGGGGATATTGCTGTGCATTTATACCAATAGATTTACTACCTCTGCCTTCCCATGAATTTACTATATACAGGACTAGCATACCTGGTCTCTTTAATTGACAAACCCCACCTAGAGGTGGCCAAGGTAGGAGTAACCTAATATTGTCCCTTATGTCAAAGAGCACACTTTTGTGTGGTAACTCCAGTGAAAATGTTTCAGCCTAAAGAGCTGAAGAGCACAGAAAAGCTACAGCAAGATTTGAGATCAGTGATCCAGGATTCTGTGAAAAGAGCAAAGATAATGGAAAGAGGAAAATCTATGGAGGATGAACTTTCGTTCTGGGAGGACACATTTCACTTTGGAGGGCCCCAGCTACAGTATACCTCACCCACCACTTGGTGGGCTTGTTGCACATACTGTACAACCAATACAACCAATGATGAATGCTAGCACCGAAAATGTCCATCAATACATTAGTCATAACACTTCAGGGTCCTGAACAGTAACACTATAACAAAATTCTACTTTTAAAACAAATCTACTGTACATAATTCCTACAATATAATAGGTAAACATAACAGGTGGTGCGGATAGGCAATAAAACATCAACACCACTCACCCTGAGCACTGGAACCCCACAAGGCTGCTGTCTGAGTCCAAGGTTGTACTCCCTATTTACTCACGACTGCACAGCAAGACACAGCAATAACCGCATCATCAAGTTTGCCGATGACACCACTATAATAGGACTGATCAGTGATGATGACGAGTCCACTTACAGGGATGAAGTTGTACAGCTGCTTAGGTGGTGTCATAGCAATAACCTGGACTTGAACATAAAGAAAACGAAAGAGCTAATAGTGGACTTTCGGAGACACAGGCCACACACTCACAGCCCACTCAGTATTGATGGAACGGAAGTGGAAACAGTCACCAGCTTTAGGTTTTTGGGAATTCACATCTCTAAAGATCTAACCTGGACTGTGAACACTGACTCTATCATGAAGAAGGCTCAGCAGCGCCTTTATTTCTTGAGGTGCCTCAAGCGATGGGGGATGCCAATACATGTGTTGGTGAACTTCTACCGCTGCACTATCGAGAGCGTCCTCACCAACGGGATCACCGTGTGGTATGGCAACACCTCTTCGCGAGAAAGAAAGGCACTGCAGAGAATGGTCAATATGGCCCAGAAGATCATCGGCTGCGGTCTCACCGAGATTAAACAGCTCTATGAGGACCGCTGCCATGGTAGAATTCTGGCCATCACAGAGGACAGTCACCACCCAGGGCATGAGCTCTTCACCCCACTGCCCTCAGGCAAGAGATATAAGAGCATACGAACACTTACCACTAGATTCTTCAATAGCTTCTATCCACAAGCAGTGAGACTGGCGAACACATTTAGCCATCCCCCTCGGACCACACCTACACCATCACCATCTACCTCATTGTAATTTATTAATTGTACGTCTCCAGTCATTGTTTACACGTCTGTATTGTTTACATTCAAACTGTCTGCATGTTTACTTGCACATTGTCTATTGTTTGTTTGTACATTGTCTTGATGCACTGTTTGCACTTTGTTTTGTTTTTTACACTTGTTTTATAATCGAGAGACTTTCTGTAAGTAAGAATTCCATTGTACCAGTACCGGTTACATATGGCAATAAAGTTCAAGTTCAAGTTAAAGTAAAGCCCTGGAGTGTCAGAGTTTAGCCATAACTGTATGGCTGCTCCTAACAGAAACACCAGTGTTGGTATGTAAAGATATTTTTCCAAGAATTAAAGTGCAATTCACAACTGGTCCAGCTAGTTTAATGACGTTTTGCTTTTTTCACCAGAACCTCTGTACAGAATACCGCTGTACCAGCATCCTGCTATTGATACACCTAGCACTTATTATTCCATACAAGCAATTGTCTAAATTAATTACCCACATTTGATTTATTTATTATTTTGCTTTTGACAGTTATATTCACCTACTGTACATCAAATTAAAAGTAACTATACACTATTTAACAGAGGACCAGAGATTAGCTTTATGACAATGGAATATTGCCACATAGACTATTGTTTCATGAGGCCACTTGTTCTGTGTGTTGTTTTCTACCCAAAGTAGTATTAATACACAGATATTTTATTGTGTTAGAGGAGGCACATTAAGGCAATGAACATAATGTGTCCGATCATGTCAGGCCTGCTACACTGTATCTGCTCTTTTTGCACAAACAGAAGGCATCCATTGTGGATTAGCAGGGTACACAGAAAGGACTCATTTAAAGGCTGGCGATAGTTAATAGGATCTGAGAAGTTGTCTAGAGGAGCATTCAATTCCTGACAGTCTACACATTGAATTGAAAGGTCACGTGTACGTACTGTAGCCTAAGCAATAAGAGAAACTGTTTTAAGTTAGGCTGCCTCTAAATAAGATAAAATATGGTTGGCTTTCCTCACATCTGCTAAGTAAGACAGAGTATAGAGTTATTCTATTTTAAGGTTGACAAAGTATCTTAGCCTGTCAACAGTGGTGTTCTAGCATAGGCATTCTGTAAGATTTATTCCATGCTGAAAAAAATAAGAAAGAAAACAAAACGTTTCGGCCGTAGAGCCTTCATCAGGTGTGAGAGAGGCAAGGCATTGTCAAGGCATTGTCACACCTGAAGAAGGCTCCACGGCCGAAACGTTTTGTTTTCTTTCTTCTTTTTTTTCAGCATGGAATAAACCTATTACTAGTTCCTTTGCAGCTGACGCAGCTACCCACCTGAACTACTATTCTGTAAGATTTAATTAGTTGCTAAATTAATAGTTTTAAAATATAAAGTTAATGTTTCCAAAAAAAAAATACATTCTTCAATGACAGCTCTTTACAAATCTGAGTGAAATAGATCACAAAAATGGAAGAGCAGTATTCTAAAAGACTTACTACATTTACTGACAGAAAATCATTGGAAAGACATGCACATTTGTGAATTATGATTTTACAGAGATTTATACATTGCACTTACAGTACAGTATGTGCTGTTTAGGTTGCTTTCCATTCTTAAAAGATTGCCTTATACTTAAACATGGAAAATTGCTAATGTGTCTTGCATTTTATAAACTGTTGTTACTTTAAGAGAAGTAAACCATTAAAACAGTGAAATCTATTAAATCACTTGATAATCTATGGTATATTGATATAGTTTTTAGGGCTTTGAATGCCAGATCAAAAGGTACTAGATCAGTGTAAATGAGAATTTGTTTATTTTGGTTATTTGGTTAAAGGATTAAAAAACACTCTACAATATTTCAAAATTAAAATGTTGTCAGTTTTATCAAGCTTATTCAAGTGTACTTCAGTATATGAAAATAAATAGCACACTTATTTAATTTGTCAAATCCAAAGACAAGGAGTCACTCCAGTAATTCAGTCTGCATCTCAAATTTATCCATTAAAGACAGGATCATGACTTCACTTTCTTTTGGATCTACAGATTACCCTTACAGCAGAGACACCCACTGGGTATGGTCCAGATTGTTACAGCTTTAGAAATGCATCCCCTCAAAGGCTCATTACATACAATAAAAACTGAATATTTTTTTATATTGAAACATGATTGAGTTTTCAGAATATCATCAAACAGGTAAATACAGGAATTCAAAATTTGGGAAGAAAAATCTCATTTTATACATATTTGATATAATATATAAAAATGCAATGCATATGACTTTCCTTTTCAATGTAACTGATGGGTGCCATTATACTGTATACTCCCCTACAAACAGCACCTACTGTAATTATAGTTGTGTGCATCAGTACAGTGATAGTTGTTATCTATGGTATGCATGTTGCCTGTTCTGTCCACCATACTGTACAGTATATCCATGTGATGTAGGGTGACTGGGAAGTGCAGTAACTCACAATTCACTCCATCACCTCCTTCTTTCCTCTTTGGTCCTGTCAGCCCTTCACAGAAAATCTGTCCCCTGCTGTTGATAATACACACAAGCTCACAGGGGTTTCATCAAATGACAACACTAACAAAAAGGTCTTATCAGAACAGATCACTCTGCAGTCTTATTGTGTTTCATTCCCTTTATATTCCTTTTTCAGGAATTTATCTATTATTAAACAGAAGAATAGTAATAACAGCTGTTTTAACAATCTCACTGACAACAGCGTCTTGACGCATAGCATTTTGCTCGTTTTTCATTCTTAATTGAATCTTACAAATGTCAATTTATTTTATTGCTTACGGACGTTAAAGAGCCTTGGTGTGTCATGTGGACTGTTTTGTATTTTTCAAGTTGATTCAGATGACAATTGAAACTACAGATAAAGAAAAACGTTTTTGACCTTTGCTTATTATTCTCTTTCCTTAAAAAACATGACAAGACACAAAATAACTGTTGACAACCTCACAATTGGATTTTGTTTCTGTTGTAAAAAACTCAGGAGAAATGAACATGTTCCTTTAACTGAAGTAAATCTATGAAATAGTATTACAAGACAGGGTCATAGAAAGGGTCAAGTTTTCTTTTTTCCAGTACACGCATGGAGCGTCCTTGTTACAGCTGATAAAAAAATTTGTTTATTCCCTTTGATTGCCCCTTCCTTTTGTGCTTACACAGAACTACATTTTGATTAACGCTAGAGGGGTAAATGGAGGTAAGCAGTGCAGTACACTGCACTGAAGGCTTGTGTTCTGTACAGTAATTCTGACAGGATCAGTGTCAAAATTGTGCTCAGTATGTGAGCTGAACAAACCTGCTCTAGGGATGGCTAGGAAGGTAACCCAGCTTTAGTTGTCTCTTTTACTGCAGTGCCTCAGAGTCAGGACAGGGAGTGTGTCACCACTGAGCTAAATCAGTATGATGGCCTGAGCAACGCTCTTGTGTGGGGGTGGGGTCTTTGAATTGAAAGGTACTGTATTGTATGTATTTGCTTGCAGACTGCTAGGACAGCCTAGCTCTCATGGGTCATCCAAGTCATTCAGCATCATGTGTTAAATATGGAATCCTCTTAAGAAAGATGTACTGGAACTGAAAGCTTTAGGTTCACTGGAGAACTGTGCCTTCAAGCTTTCAGATCAATAGTTTCTTCCTTATTTTTGACATATATTTTTCTGACATGAGAAAGAAAATAGTGGATGTGGGTTTAATGCCATCTCCTGGACTGTTGAGATTGTGTGCATTACATTACAGCAATGGGTATCCCACCCTGTGGTTGAAGGATGTGGAAATAAGCATGTAATCTTTTTGTTTTCTTTTTCCCTTAGGACATACACCTGTTTTAATTGGGTGCCTATAATCCAGTTCTATACAAATAATTGGCTGGTTTATTTTTTGTAAAATGTACTTCAATGTTCTAACATTTACAAATGCACTTTGCATTAGAACTTTGGAGAAATGTAAATTTGAGGAAAACAAATGCTATTTATTTAGGTAAATTCATAATCAGAGTCCTGTAGTGAGAATTATTACTCCTTAGCAATACCACTTACAGCAAGAAAAAAGAACAGGACACCACACACATAGAACATGAGATTTGCTGCACGCACATACCAAAATGATAAAGCAATTGCAGCCTAACACTATGAAAAGAGTCATTTCTAATGAATTACTTTCTGTCTTGAATAAACTTAATTATGAAAGACAGGAAGACTTATGTGAGATTAAACTTGTGTATAGGTGGGGAAGCTTAGTTAGTCATTTTGGAACAGACTGCCATTTTTTACCTGTAATATTTAAGAAAACCAATAGAAAAACTCTGTTCTTTCTCTCACAATACACACATAATGGTACTAATGGACAGTGGGCTTTTTGTGTATCACAGTGTTCAGTACACATGTGTCCTATATTTGACTTCAGTCTTTATAGGCTGCCATTTCCATATCCACTAGCATTACATAGTGAACAATGTCGGAGCGGACCTGATGCAGTACATTTGTATTACCTAATAACCTAATGCTTTCCTTCCCCTATTGAGCCTTTTAATTTAAGATGTGCATATTAAAATATAATCTGAATAATGTTTCAAAACTTTACATTCATTTGTTAACTGTAAAATGAATTGCAAGAGTTGCATAATTATACATTGTTTTGTTCATCAAGTTTAAGATAATAGTGTCAGTCTGGTTTTAGCAGACTTACTGTTTGATGTGGACTTTTCAGATAAGTATGACATATGACAGATGTAATTTTACTAAATACTTTTGAAAGCTTTATAAAACAATTAAAAAGCATCCTATACCTGCTGATCCCACAAAGGTGGGATCAAGGAATTAATTTGAGTGATGTGTTCATCAGGAAGGCCAACATAAAACGTAAAGAAACAAAGCACTGTTTTTCTCCACAGAGAGACATGCTGGATGTCAACCAGATAATGAAGGACCTGGCCTCTCTGGTACATGAGCAGGGGGACAGTATTGGTAAGTCTGACTATGTCTTTTTGTAATACAGTATGTCTCAGAAAAGTCTACTGCCTTAAAATATCTACCTAATCTATCATATCTTGCATAATCTAATCATAAAAGGGTGTTGCAATGTGCAATTGACTTCTTCAAATTTTTAAAAGTCAGTAAATTTCTTTGATAAAATATAATTTCAATTTTAATTAAAAGTTTGGTCCAAACTTGATTCCAGGTTTTCATTACCTACAATTAGGAAGCCACTGATAAAAGTCATGTACTTGTAGTCTGGGGTGATTGGTCAAGTATTTAATTAATTCTGTGCCTCAGTCATTTGTACAATTTTCAAACCATGACATATGCTTCATCTATTTGATATTCATTTTTAGGAACATCCAATCACTTTCATTGAGAGCTGGTAACAACAAGTCATTAATTTTATGCTTTATTTCACAACTGCTTGCAACATCATACTGTATTTATGTTTTACTATCAAGTCTACTTAATCTTGATTTAGACCTTTACCAAAACACAAGATAGAATAACCAAAATAATGTATCATGTATATGCATTATAAAAATCAAGTTAAAGTAGCTAGAAATTTAAAATAAGTTAAAATCAAGTTAAAATAGCTGTAAAAAATACTTTTTTCTACAATGATCTCCATGATACGGAAATTACCTGAGTTTAAAGAACAGTTCAGAAGTCTAGATCTCTGTTGACTTTAATGTCTTTTTATGATTATAGCGTTGTGTCTCACATTGAAATAGTACAATGACAGTGAAATGTGAGTGAATAGGTTTGCTATTTCTTTATACTACTGTGCATTGCTTAATTCAAAAGGAATCCAAGATGACAGAGTAAAAAAGTGATAATGAAGGACATTAAACCAATGTACAAGCTGTAATTAAAACTCATGTTTTGCTTTCCGGGTGTTGCTGTTGCATGGTATCACTTGTGCCTCACAGTTCCAGGGTCCTGGGTTTGAGTCTAGCTAGACTACTATCTGTGTGGTCTAGTTGGTATGTTCTTCCCATGTCCTCAAGTATTCTTCTACCTTACAAAGATATGGATGTTAAGTCTAAATGCTTAGATTAAACTGTTCCTCTGTGATTTGTCTTCATTATTCCTTTATTATTCCATAAACAGGGTATGGGTTTAGACAGAGAGCTCACAGTATGAGTTTTATCTTTCAGTGAGTTTACTATGCAATGTATGGTGTTCAGTAGAGTATACGCTACCAAAACATCATTAAGACACCTTATTAATTTTTGTCTTCTTTACTGCACCACACAAAAATTGTTTTGCAGTTACATTTTTTTTTCTACTGGTTAATTTTTCTAAATAAACTACAATCCAATGCATTGGCTGAATGTATGAATGTACAGCACAAAGCATAAAACAAGTTAGAAAAGAGAGGAGGCTATTTGGACCCTCTAGCCTGCTTGGTAGTTAGTTAAAGCATTACGTTTTATTGCTAACAAACACCTGCATACACACAATTGCCTTTCTGCTGTTTAAAGTTCTACAATATTTTAATTATTCAATTTGTGTTTTATTTTCCTGGAATGGAAAAGTACACACCCTATCTCATTGCTTACCCCTTAATTAATCCCGGGTGTTCCTTTACAAGACAGATAATGGGAGTGAGGCTCATTAAGTAATAATTATGAATCTGGTCTTTCTTATGCACTTGCCCTTTAAATCCCCTTAGGACTAAAGCACAAATCATTGTAATGTCCCCTTTTAATTTCAAACCATCTTCTATTGCCACCTGGACTTGTTACTTTAGAGGCCAATTGACACAGTTAAAAGGCAATAAGAACTAGCTTTCCAAGTGCATAATGCTAAAAACAAGGCACGTATGGAGGGAGTGAAATAAAAAAAGAGTAAGAAAGAGGAAAGGACAAGAGGATGAGGGAACAACAATAAGCAGGCTTAATGAAGAAAGAACTACCCTTAAGTATGGAGTAAAAGAAATACTTAAAGGCTCATAAGAAGAAATCTTGTTTCAAGGGGCACTAAAAGTGAGTTATTTTTTTAGCACTCATGCAATGTGATATTTATTTTCTGGGACTGGTCTGTCCATTAGTTATTATGTACTGTACATAAGAACTGTGGTACAAAAGTTAGCATAATTAAATGACCTTAAATGCAATGTATAATTGGTTAACTGAGTGTCAATGGGCATGTAGGTTTTTTCATTAGTATGACTAAAACTAATTTGGTTTTAATTTATACAATGCATTTCAGAAAGCCTCCCATGTAATGGGAAGGAGTTGGATAAAATATATATATAGAGAGAGAGTATACTGTATGACACACATTCCTGCATTTTGATATTAATGTAACACTAAGCATTACCCTTGGCCCTAACAGGCCTTTCATTTAACCGATACACTGAACGATTGGGGCATGTCTGAAGAGATTACTAATATAAGCTTTACCAGAAGAGAGTTCTGAAAAGATCCCTGCAGTATGAGACAAGACGTTTTCTATTCCCTTGGAATGCAAAATTCAACCTTACAGAATAAACTGGCTCGCTCACGCCCAATGAAATGACTAGTGCCACAATATACAATTTTACAGGACATAATAGTAAAAAAATGAGAAAATCACCTCTGGCAAAGAATATTAGATGCAAATCAAACACATTTTATTAAAAGTGTCATAAAAGGCCCACAGGTGGCAAGATGTGCTGACATGAAGAAAATGTTTGCAATTATATAAAACAATAGAATATATTGTAAGGTTTAACTAGACATTGAACAATACTTGCAATCTAAAACTCTGAAAAAGGCATGATGCATTTAAACACATTTATCCCTTTGAACAAATTTCCATGTCAAAATAATGATGAGAATAATAATAGCAACACACAAATAAAGAATTGAAATGCTTAACAAGGTGAAAAACAAGCTCCATGAGGCTCTAATGGATCTCAATAGCACACAACAATATGTAACATTTTCAACCTACACCATGAAACCTGGGCCACAAACCTCTACTTCACACAAACCCAAGCACTTGAACAGCCTAACAAGTAAAGGATAATGTCTTTCATAGAACATTTCACTTTCAGGTACTGGCACTCTAGCTCCTCAGAGCCCAAATAAATAATACTGTCAGCCAGAAATAGTACCAAGTAAAAAGGCCACCATTCATATTCCTATATATATGTGTATCAAAAGCCAGATATTAATAAGCTCATCACATGGGTGAAATGGAAAGACAACATATCGTAAAAAGAGATGAAAGTTTGATTTACCATTTATATCAAGGCAGGAAGGAAATGTTTTTCACAGGAATGATGTGACCTACCATCCCCTCTGAGTGAACAGTCTCACAGCAGCATGACATCCTATTATATCTCTGCTGGCCGCCGGGGTTTTAGGAACTTAAAGAAACAACTACAAGACAAATTTGAATGAGTGCCATTTGGTGCTTGCGTGTCACTCCCCTGCAGTTTCAAGAAACAAGAAACGGAAGTACACCTTATTGATTTGATAAAATCTGAAAAAAACGTTGCCTCATACAATACCTAGAAAACATTCGTAAAAGACAACTAGCACAAATAAAAGTCTATGACGTACTGTCCATTATTATACAATAGAGGATCAGTGTTCTAATGTATCTTTGTAGTTTCCGTTGTAAATTTAAGTCAAACAGCCACTTGATGGGAAACATTATGACACTCATCCACTTAAGGCAGTATAAAGATGTGAGATATTTACATACCTTATATTGTAGCATAGTTTTTTTATCCCAATTGTGTTTTTAGTTATTCTATTTTTGGTTTCCAGTAGTGCACAGTGTCAACATGATCATCTCAATTTTAACCACCCAGGCATCTGATGGCAATGCACTGAATTCTAGTTTAATTGGTTTTTGCAAAGGTTTGCACTAATTTTGACTTGCCATGTCTTAAACGACTTCTTTCATTGCAGGCCATCATGTAGGGAATGAAAGAAAAACAAGACACAAAATGTTTCATTTCTGAAATTCATTTCACTGGATGGCAAATTCAGATAATAGACACATTAAGACAAAAAAGATGTGCACATTCTGAAATTGTGTTAAATAGTTTATTTTTTTTCTGTAGAGATGAAGGTGACTAATTTTTCCAAATAGCGTTGATTTCGTTTTGTTTAAATTCACAAGATTAACTGGGGTTCATCTTGTTCTCAAGCTCCTTGCTATTGTTTTTATGCCACATTAATCCTTCTCTAACAGAGCATCTGCCAACATAGTGTGTCCCCTAACCTTGCAAAATTCTAGCACTCTGCTGCTTTTGAGTACCAAGTCCATAGATGTGTTTTCAGAACTGAAGAGGATAAGTGTAGACAGAGGCCGTTTCCATTCAGCTTTAAAGGCAGTGAGCATAAAGGTTTTACAACATATCAATGAATGCATGCTGTACTGTACATTGTAGTTCAGAATATAAATCAGTTGGCAAAAGGACGCAATAACACCCAGTAGGAAAATGATTGGAGAAAATCGAGCGATGTTGTTTTGTTTGCACAAATATTTTTCTGTATTTCCATTTATTAGAAGTTGTTTTATTTATATAATTCAGATACAAATCAACAAATACCCACAAATGCAGGCTTACAGAGTACAATTAACACCTTTTAAAATAGACAATTGTGTGCTATGATGCTTTCTACTACATTGTCATGTAAAACACATAAGCTACCGTATGCCCAATTACAATGTGTCTTGCAGCTCATCACATACTCCTGGGACAATAAAGAGGACAGCAAAGCAAAAATGAAACCTAAACAAATGACAGCTCTGTATACAATGGTGAACATGCATTATGTGCTCAACATGGAATCATTCAAAACACATGAAGTGAAGAGGCTCACTGATATCCATAATTTATTGTCCTTATTTTCCTGCAACAGCAAAGATACTGTAGCTGCCTTCAACTGTGTCCGCCTCTTGGACTCTTGACCTGGGTTTTAAGACTTGGTTCTGAGTCCTAGGAATCTTAGAGAAACCTTCGTAACTTCCAATAGTTTAGAGCTTTCCAGATGTTAGAACTTACTCTGACATTGGCTTGAGGTGACGAACTAAAACATTAATCCCATACAGCAAAAAATCGACTTTTTTGCAAAACATCAACCAAAGTTGGATAGATTTTTGCAAGTAAACACAAAACAGAAAAATGGTTGATTTTGTTCAAACCAAAGTTCAGTACTTTTTCAGCATTCTTTTTATGGAAAAATTTAACTTATTCTATTACATACTTAATCAATTTGGCAACAACAATTATTTTAAAAATCAGCCCACTGCTCAACCTTTAAACAGGTCTATTATTCAGAGGTTTTTATCTGTATGTAAAAAAGTCAAAATTACTTAGAGGTGCAGCATGCCTCTCCCTGATGACACTACAAGTTTGATATTAGAAACCATTAGATTTGTGCTGGGTGGCATGGTGCCACAGTAGTTAGCATTGCCTCGGAAGACTGGGAACCTCGGTTCAGTTCTTGGAGTGCTATCTGCTTGGAATTTGTATGTTCTCACCTTCTTCGCATAAGTTTCTACCCGGTCCTCAAGTTTCCTCCTACTGTCCAAAGGCATACTGGTACAGTAGGTTATTTGGCTTCTGGGAAAATTGGCCCTGGCGTGACTGAGCGCATGTTTATTTCTGTGGCTGTGCTGTGATAGGCCATGTGATAAGCCATGACTCTACAGTAGATCTAGGTAGCATCCAAACCCAGTTCTGCAGAGCTATAGCATACAAGCACTTCCCCTCCGTCAAAATAACCTGTATACTGTACTAGGTAGTGCATGAGCTGCATATTTTAGAGACATTGATTACAAGCTGTGGGGGATGTTTCCCTCAGAAATAAGGAATTCCATAGTGTTAAGTTAATAGTACTATGCCAATTGCCTAACACTGTTAGTCTAGGTCAATTTTATAACTTCTAAATATCTAAAAAGCTAGTTATATATGAAAAATGTATTTTCCTTAATTTAAACATTCCTACCTTCCTGTTCCTTTTTTAAACATTTATTTTTAATAAAATCATTTGCTTTAATCTTAGCACTGTCAAAGCTCTGACGTGTGCTTTTTTTTGCCAATTTGACTTGTGCGCCCAAAGTATTTCCTTCAGATTGCACTATATTGCAAATCATTCAGTGATGCTTTCAGGTAATGTGCCTCTATTAAGGATGTACCACAGCTAGTAAATCAAAACGTCACTGAATTTGTCTGTACATTATTGACTTTGTACTGCACATGCTGGTGCATGTAGATGCTGGGTTGAGATATCTAAGCAACGCTGTGAATATTAAGGCAAATATTAGTGTGCCAGGATATGAGGAAAGCAAAAATAATTTGTAAAATTACATGAATCAATGTACCCAAGCATGCATTAAATCAAACTGATGTAAATGTCCTAGTAATGTATCAACAAGAGACTTTGAAATCATTCATAGGAAAATAGAGGAACTCTCATGTTCTTTGTTCGTTTAAGCCTTCATTTGCACATAGAGTACTGCACTGTGTAGGTCTCTGTATTTCTGTTTTGAAGAAATTCACACTGAAAAGAAAATGTTCCCTGTAGCTGAAATATAGGAAACAAACATTTTTAATAATGAAAATGTTTTAAGCTTTACAAGAGAAAGGAAACACAGATAGAGACTCTAAATATCTGTTATAAGTTTTCCTTTTCCTAAAAGCCTTACAGATATACTGTAGGAAGAAGGATAGAGATCATATGTTTTAATTGTTGTATTTCTGTGTCGCTGCAATTGTTTCTGGTTTTTGATATATAGTATTTGCAGTTAATATCAGAGGTTTGTTTTCTGTTGTGGATGGTGGTTGTGGCTGCACAAGAAGGTTGTGCAGATAAGGTAGTCAGTGGTATGAGATGATTGGTTGATCCTGAAAAAAGTTTTCATTGTTGGCCTCGGAAATAGAAAGTGTGTTGTGTTAGAAGGAAAGGACTACAGTAGTATTATGTGGTTCTTGGTGTGGGAAGTGCATGTGAGGGTAACCCACCCATTTATTTTTGGAAAAAATGTGGATTTGACCTGGGAGTGAGTCTCTTTGACTTTATCTACTGTTCTGGGGAAATACATACCTCCTTTTCCAGTGTTGCTTTTGTTAAACGATCACATGCTTCAATTTGTTGAAGGATTCAGCTGGCAGATATTACTGCCATGGTATGGTGCCAGTGAGCCCTTACTTTTTTATGTGCATATGGAGCTCTTCATAGCATACAGTAGATCCACAGTACTGTTTGAGGTCAGGGATCAGCAGCAGACATCATTAAGTTGTAGATCCTAAATCTAATATTAACTTTTATGTTTTGGGATTTCGCATTGGACAGGGGATGGGTTGCCAGTTTGGTGATTAGTGTTTTTCTTATTTGTGATTATAGTCTATTGTTTGTCTCCTCAAAAAATTACAGAAACGAATTTGGGAGAATTTGGACAGGTTAGTAGTGTCACTGAAGTCCAAGTACTAAAATACCAAATTCATTATATCTATGAAATGTAGAATCAAATATTAAAGGTGACTCATGCACAGATTCAAAAATAAGTAAAAAATGTTGATTGATTGGCATAGTAAATAAAGTGTGGTCAATTTCTTTTGTTAGAAAACATACAGAACTCTAAATAATGTGTGTACTATTTAACTCTTCTGTGCATAATTTTTAATCAAAAATGAAAAGAAATGGATTGCAAAATTCCATGTTCCATGTTCTACAGAAAGATTGGTTTTGGCATGTCCCTTAATTACACATGCATATCATGTCTACAGTATTGAGCAATAATGTTGCAGCTGATTGGAGGTGTGGATACCAGTAGAAAGCTTGCGTTTATTCTTTGGGGACTCACTCAGTTCAGAGTCACCAGCAGTTGAACTACAGTATTCTGAATGATAAAGTACTGTATGTGCAGCCAGTCTGAAAGAAGTGTTCTAAAATCTCAGGACCATTCAATAGTATGAAAAGTGTTTTCAGACACTGCTGGACTAACCAGCTAACATTCTGAATGGGATTTCTACAAAAAGAGACTACATACAACACTAGGATGATAGGAGACTATGAAGAAACTATAAAAGGTATAGTAAGGTAGAGGTATTGTCAGCAGCTGAACTAGCACCTAACTTGTGGAGTTTCATTTTTTTTTGTCAAAACAGACAAGACATTCTCTTCTTCTCTCTCCACAATTTTCATTGTTATTTAAATTTCCTGTTTAAAGTCTGTTACTATATGCTTAATAACGTACAAGAAGCAAACTGCCTATAAGTACATATACTGTAAACACAAGGAAAAGATACAAACCTTCAGTGATAAATGCATTCTAACTTTTATAAATATTAAAATTTAATTAGGACAAAATAAAACTTAAAATGTAGTATATATTGTACAAGTCCTTGGTGCTCTGACCAAGGTGAGGGTCATAGCCCCTTCACTGAAAATACACCACACTGTTGCATTAGAAAGAAAAATACAGTACTTAAAACATATTAACCTTCCTACCAGTTGACTTGCCAGGAACTCTCCATTCAAGTCTGTCTGATTGCAGTAAATGGGCCATTTCAAACACTTTGCTAGAAATCAAAATCTTAATAAAACTGTTTGAATCTTTAGGGAGAGTGATACTTTTCGCCCATCTAATGCTACACAGATATTGGCTTGATTGCAAATACAAGGCTTTTCTAAGTGTCCATATTGATCCAGAGAAGCAACATTGTACTGGACTCTAAACCATTTCCATGCTTCTACTATCCCCAGTGAAACTTCCCAGTTAGGAATTCTGCATCAGAGATGAGGAATCCCAATCCAAATGATTGTATCCAAAATCTTTCAGCTATTTCTCAAAGTAAAATTCTCAAGAAAGAGAACAGGGTTTTCTTAGGATTCCCTTTTCCAGGGCCTTCATCTCCAGATCTGCTAGAGAAAGTCATTGTTGCTAAAACCTGATCGATTATCACACAAAAGAAAGTTGAAAAAAGAATAAAGGGAAAAAAATCACTCAATGCTGCACTCACTTCCTCCATTTTCAAACACACTCCTGACAGGCACAGTTGCAGACAGCAAGCATGGATAGATAAGTATATAGATGATTAAAGTGTCTAGAAAAAATAGCTGAGAAATAAATAGTGAATCCATTGTATTCAGAGATATTTTAGATTGCTGTGCCTTCCATATCTCACAGAAGCAAGACCCATTGTTCCCAGAACTGCTCTGTTGCACTTTGACCTCCAGGAGAGGCTGATGTGTAGCTAGTTTGGGATAACCAGGGTGTATGAGACTTGAGAGTAATGCCCCTGGATGATACTGGAAGCACTGTGGCAATGTGGCAGTTCACCATGAAATAAGGCTCTCATAAATTAAAATTGTGTTTTCTTCAGTGCTTTCTCTTTTGTTAACTCTCACATTTCCAGTTGACTGTGTTTATCATCCTGCCCGAAGTTATTTCACTTTCTTCAGAGATCTATTTATAAGTCACATGTTACTTTCCATCTGAGAGAAGAGAAAGATGGAAATCATGATAAACAATTCAAGCAAGAGTTAAACAAAATGGGAAAGATTTATGTGAAATATACTTTTCAGTAAATATGAGCAGTAAATATTTTAATAGTGTCTTATGGAATCTGCATAATACCTTCATAATGGTATCTTTAGCTGTAAACCTAAGACATACAGTATGACAGTGTGAACTTTGAACTTTGCCTGTACGGTATCTGTTAATGGACTGCAAATTGGGACAATGATTAACATTGGTGCCTTACAGCAATGGGGTCCTGGGTTCAATTCTGGATCTGGGGTGTTATCTATATGGAGTTTATATGTTCTACCCACAGCCCATAAACATACTGGCAGGTTAATTGGCTTCTGGGAAAACTGGCCCTAGTGAGATTGTATGCGTGTCTGTGTTTGTGACCTGCAATGGACTGGCATCCTGTCCAGGACACACCCTGCCTTGCATAGTTGCTTGACGTGATAGGCTCTGGCTCCCCCATGACCCTGAATTGGATGTAGTGGCTAGAAAATTGATGTATCTGTTATGTCTTGTGTAACGGCAAGGATTCTGAAAATTATAGATTTTTTGAGGTGATATGCAGTCTACTTAACCTTGTATTCACATTAAAAAAATATCAGTTAATGTACAGTATAAGCAAAGAGTGAACACAGAGTTAAGGAGTTCTTCTTTATTCTTTAACTAAATATGTGACAGCACAGTTAAAAAATCCTTAAAATATAGATATTTTGACCAGCAGAATTGCAGACTAGATACCTCTACTGTACTAGTAAAAGTGGAGATGGGTATTTTCAGGTGTGAAGCTATTTTTTTATAGCCATTGCCTAATTTATGAAGGTCAACAACCTTTTTTCTCCTTTAATTTTTGTATTCTCTGATCTTCCCCGTGTTGATGGATGGCTAAGGGGGTGTTTGGCCTGCATGTCACCTCATATTTATACCCCAGTGAAACAGGAAGTCATGGATGACCACTTACTGTAAGAGTTCCCAAAGACTCAAGTGTGCTTAAAAAAGGTAAAATATGAATGGGAATGTATGTCAATTAGATTTTGTTCATAGGAATTTCTAGGGGTGCCAATAATTGTGACAGGTGTTTTTGAGAAAAATGTTTATTTTTTATAAGGATTTATTTTTTCTTTGAATAATTTTACCTCACTGAAAGGTTAGATTTCTCTCATATTTTCAGTGCAAGATCAAGCTGGTGAACAACAAAGACATTTTTTCATAGCCTTTTTTGCTCAGCTCAGCTTTACCAAGGGTGCTCAGCTCAGCTTTACCAAGGGCACTGTATAGAAGCAATGACTGGTAAGGGCAAATGGGAAATTTGGCCAGGACTCTGGGGTAACACCCCTATTCTTTTCAAGAAACACCCTGGGATTTGTAATGACCACAGAGAGTCAGGACCACAGTTTTACATCTCATCCGAAGGAGGATGCCTTTTTACAGTATAGTGTCCACTATACTGGGACATTGGAACCCACATAGACTGTAGGGTGAGCACCCCCTGCTGGCCCCACTTCCAGCAGCAACCATACTGTAGCTTCCCAGGAGGTCTCCCATCCAGGTTCTGACCAGGCTTATACCTGCTTAG
This sequence comes from Lepisosteus platostomus, assembly GCF_059453375.1. Classification (NCBI taxonomy): domain Eukaryota; kingdom Metazoa; phylum Chordata; class Actinopteri; order Semionotiformes; family Lepisosteidae; genus Lepisosteus; species Lepisosteus platostomus. Next base: position 20,896,419 of record NC_142622.1, on the reverse strand, counting down.
CTTCAATGGGTTGCCAGTTGTGAGTTGCAGGGTGATATGGCTGCTGGCCACATACAGTAAGTAATATTTGTGTATAACATACAGTATATACTGTATATGAATAATGTTTTTTAAATGTCCTTGATTTTAATTTGAACTCCCCAACAGTTGTGCAATATTTTGACGTTTGTCACTTTCTTGGGAGAACTCTAGCTCTTTTTTAACTATTCTGACTTTGCATTTCACACAAGAAAAAACAGATCCAGTCCTCACTCATTGACATCAGGTTTTTACTTACAGACAGTCATACAGTTCAACTGATGTGTCATTCCAGCATAAATATGATTTATGTTTCTTCCCTGTTCTTTCTATAGATGAGACCTCTTAAAGTGTAAATTACAGTGTTGGTGATTATGAAATTATATATGTATTGTATACTGTACAAAGACAACAGGGATACTACCTTGTAGCCTGATCACAACAGATGTCAGAAACAAAATAAGATTGAGCCTAGTTAGTAATGGAATGAGAATTGTCAATAACAGTGTTTCCCAGTCATGGTCCTGGATCACCTCTGTCATAGTTTCAGTAATAGTCACCTTATGTGTATTATTTCCAAGTAATGTATCAACAGATTTCTGTTTAATCTTGCTTTATTGTTGTAGTCTCATAGCTTTTTTTTAAATAACTAATTGGTTAATAATTAGTCATGTACAGTACAGTACACAATTAGGACTGTGTGTAAAAAGTATCACAATCTCACATTATTGGCATTCTTAGTGATGTATAAACTTTTTAGGGTCCACCTCAAAACAATAAACCTGCTGAAAGTGACATTAATTCTGAAACCTTGAAATTCTGAAAATTCAAAAGGTCAGTTTAAGGTTCAATAAGCTTAATTCCTCAAACAATAGTTGGAAACTAATATATTTCTAAGGACTGTCTTTCTGAGTAAGATTCTTATCTTACTATTTACATGTTTTTTTTTAATTTAATTTGCTGCTTCTACAGTGTTTGCTAATTCTCCTGGTGTCATATAATCAAAAGGCTTCTATAGTTTACTTAGTATACCAGAATATAGATCATTTATATGAATTTGAAAGAGTAGTGGTCCTAATACAGATCCCTTTGCTGCTTCACTAGTTTTCTCAGTTTAATTTGAGCATTAATCTTTTATTTCTATATGTTCTGTTCATTATTTTTGGTTAATTACTACTGTATGTCCATAGTTGTTGAGTTCATTACTCAACAGTAATGAACACACACAGTGTATTGAAAGCTCTTCGTCTGTCCATTACTATTGTCACTTTTTCAAAGAAAAAAAGCAAGGTAGCAAAATCTACCTTTTCTAAAATCATACGGATTATTCTCTAGGATTCTGTTCCTACAGTATATAGATTATGCTCTGTTTTATTTCTGGCTTTTATTTCTGTATTTATATAATGTATGCACAGTAATAGAAAAATGAAATATTAGTCTAGAACTACTTGGTTCAGTTTTGTCACCCTTTTTATGGATAGGCACCACTTTAGCAATTTTCCAGTCAATGGATATTACCCCTGTCTTGAGCGCTGTTGGACGACTTTTGTTAATGGCCTGTGAATAATACAGTATCTCTTGCTTCCTTCAGCACAATTATTAGAACAGGCCCAAGAGATTTGTTTTCTTGCTCTTTTAAGTGCTTCTAGTGCATAACACAGCTGCTTTTTCTATGTTAATACTATTTAATATAGTACTTTGTCCTTCCTCAGCCTGAGGCATGTTTTCAAGTTCTTCCTTGGTAAAACACCTTAAGGAATTATTTATTTAATACATAAGCTATTTCCCTTTCAACCTCTTGAAGTTTCCCACATTTAACCAGGACATATTTTATTTCATCCTTGATTCTTTTGTGGTTGTAATACTGAAAAATGTATAATTTAATACTTATTATGGCCTTCATTGCTACAAGTATATATCTATTTCCCTCTTCTAATATCCTTTTTGCCTGTCTTTTTGCAAGTTATCATACATATGTTTTAAACTAGATGTCTGTTCTTTATTTTGAGTTCTGCAAAGTGTTTTATTTCTCCTTATAGGTTTTGTAATTGATTAAGTAAAACCATTTGGGCCAAATCTCCCTAACCTCTGATTTACTTAGTCTCAGGATACATCTGTTTTGTGCTTCAAGCACAATTTAAACTGTTCCCATCCAAACATTTTATACTGATTCTATACATACTGTATAGTATCTCATTCTACTTAAGCTCTCTCTCATTCCTCCTTAGTCTGCTTTCCTGAAATTTCAAACCTTGAACTCTACCTGTACAGATTCAAATTACACTTCTAAGAGCACCATATTACACTCACCATTTTCTATTGGTGCTCTTACTGCTGTCTGCCGTGTTCTATCCTTTTTTGTTTAAAAAGATTAGTTCAATATAGCTACACCTACTATGCCTGTAGCTTATATTCATTTTCATATTTTTCAAGGTTTTCCTGCTTTTTCTTAAACATGTAGTGAGTGAAACACCATTTTTGTAGAACAGAACAGTATAACAGTACACCATTTTCTTTCTCTGGGAAATTAATCTCAATGAAAAAGAAAAGGAATTTTAGTTAGGCCTTCTAATTGATGTAATAATAATACTGACCTTGAAATAATCTAATTATTATTAGAAACAAAAAATCCCTTTATCTTGTTTCCATCCACAAAAAATCGGACAAAAAAATGCATCAGCTTTAGAAAAAATTTATTTGCTACTGATCATTTCAGAAGTGTTATTGAATGGAAACGGGACATCTGTTAGAGTAAAGGGTACAAATGGACACAGTGCACCTGATAATAATAAAACAGTGTGTATCCATTTCCGAAGGAACAATCTGGACGGTCAGAATCAATTCTTCAGACCTGTCTCAAGGGAGACTATAACACTGTAATGAAGCCAGGTTTAAAAACAAAGCAAACAAAAAAAACAGAATTGTTATGAAGTTCAGAAAAAAATGGATCCATGGTGCAAGAACTAGGATTCATGGAGGCTTGAATGGCTTCTGCTGCTGATACGATCAATTTTGTACAGCGCCATACTTCTGTTTTCCTGTCTTACTTCATTTTAGCATGGATAACTCAGAAGTGAGTATTACTGACAGTGGGGTGTGGGGGGAGTTGGAGTAGTTTGGGGGCAATGGAGAGGACTTTTGTATCACTTTGTTCTTGTTTTGAAAAAGAAATATGCATATAAATGATTCACAAGGAAATACGTTCATTTATTCATTTGTTTATTGTTTGGGTAACAATTTCAACACTTATCACAATAATATGATTTTAGATACTCTGTATTGAGTGTAATAAGATTTATTTGTCTAGGAATTAAAATCAGAAGGGTTGTTTGTACAAATGTTTTCTCTCTTTCGTTCAGCCTTTTCTTTTTAAGATAATATTTCTTTTTAAATATTAAAATATATCCTCCCGGCCTACCCAGAATTGTTTCCTCAGAGACTTTGACTTTAGGTATACTTTAATAATAATTTACAGACTTTAGGGTGATTTTCCTTACAGTATTATTAGCTCCAGTGTAATTTTGATCTCCACTCTCATGATCAGGAAATTCTGGAAGTGAAAGATTAAATTTAGAGAACATAGTTGATTGCTCTTCTGTCCTTTCTTTCCTTTATTTCTGCATCACACAGTTTGCTCTCTGAAAACAACTAATCCCCATTGTTATGGAGTGCTCATTCTTCAGAGAAGACTTAAATAAAAATGTTGATTTTTCTTTCCATTCTTCCTGCAGACAGCATTGAAGACTACATCCAGACAACATCCTCCAATGTAGAGTCAGCCAATCAGGAACTTGCCAAAGCCAGTCGCTACCAGGTACCAGCTAGCAACCATGTTAATGATCTGTACATGCCCACTGCTTTTAGAGAATCTCAACATATCCCTGCAATACACATGTAATTCACCAGGGGTAATACTCTCATTAAATGGCTGTGAAATCAATAACCCTTCAACTTTTATCAAAACATTCCTTCTAATTACAAATTATACATTACATTTTGCTTTTATCTCAGATTATATTTAAATGCGAATTACTGTTTAGTTTTTAGAATGGATCAAGCTGGTCTCAGTAAGTAAAAGCATTAAGTCGCAGTAAGTAAAACATCAACTAATTTAGAGAGCCCATTCCTTTTCTTTTCTTCTTAAACAGCTGTGAGTACAATGGCTCTAAATGAAAGCTTTACAATGCACCCTAAGCATGCAGAAACCAATAATGAAATACCCAAAAAGAGAATTAAAAAAGAAAATCATCACCTTAATTTTAAACACCCATCACTTAATTTAAAATCTCACATACTATAATATCAGCAAACTAGATAAAGTTAAAGAGATTTTCCTTTTATCCAATGGAATCTAATAGCTTTCTATTTAGCTATTTGAAATAGTCAAACAAAGCTCTTGTATCTGTACAGCTTGGAATGTGGATAGATTCAGTGTGTGTGAACAGAACTTTGATGGCCCATTTATTATCAGCTTCCATACTACTCTGACATGGCCAGAGAAGAGATTAAAGGAGCACATTTGAGCTGGTGACAACTGTAATGGAAGTCATCATTCTCCAGCTGGCTCTAAAGATTCATTTTCCTGCTCTCTGTGCTGCAAGGCTGATAGGCCTGCTATGGCTGCTGCCCTTTGCTGTCTCCAATAGCACCTAGGGCAAACATTACAGCAGGACTACGTCTGCACAAGGTCAGTGGCAGTGACAGGGACTGGAGCCAGGGACTTCACTGACTTTGTGAGGGACTCTTAGCACAGCATGTGTCATTAATTCTTCTCTGAGATCTGTAAGCTCACATTTCAAGGAGAACTATGGAATCAGGGACTGACATGAGAATCCAGGTAAAAGGCAAAATGAGCCAAGTCAGGCTCTTGTATACATTCCTTGTTTACAGGGAGCTGGATATTGGATGTGTAGCATTTTTAGCAAATCTGCTGAAAACAGAAATGTTAAACCACAATGATACACAAAATGTACTGTATATACAGTGTATATTTGTCTGTTTTACTTAATCAGTTAAATGTGTGCACAAGTATCTAGCTCATAACACCTTAAATGGATCAAAGTGCTATGCAGTTTTCACCTATTTCTACTCAGCTTTTTATGGAAAGAAACTGAGAAATGACTTTTGTGTCTTATTTAATGTTTTTGGATGTTGGAATCCGTGAAGATAGATCATATCTAAAATATAAAGAGATAATGGCGTTTCTACATTTAATGAACACTTTTTCTAAAAGCCAACACATCCAGTGTTTTGTACTCATAATTCTGATTGGGACTGAGGAAAGTTACAGTACTGTATATGAAGAAGGATTTATCAAATTACATGTAAAATTTTACAGATCAGCTATGACAATTAATAATATTTAATTAATTAATACTACAAATGTAATGCAAGCATACAGTAGCTGTACCAGCATGACAATTTTTTTGTTCTCAATGATTAATTTAATGAGATTTACACTTGAGCCTGTAGGAGTTTGCAGGGGTCTAGAAAAAGTTTCCCATCTCTTCTACAACAGAGAAAAAAAATCGGAATCAATGAATTATATATTATTGTTGATACTAAAGTCAAATGATCATCAGTATCTGAAAATGCAAATGGTGGCAATAACCTTCCAGATCGCTGCAATGGCCAAAATTATATTAAAATGATTATTTAGCACTTAGTTTCTAATCTGGTTATTTGTTACTGATGAGCAACAGGCACACAAAATCTATTGAATACCCACACCGAAAAGCTGGGTGCAAGATAATGAAGCTGGAAAATATATGAAGATAAAAATTCTTTGGATTGTTGGTTTACTGGTGGAATTTGAACATGATCATCCTGGTGGCAAAATGGAGCTTATTTTTCTTATTTTCATGTTCCTTTGGTATACAGACAGATACACCAGCACAGATACTTTATTTGATATACAGTCGAGGTCCCCCATGCTAGATAGCAGCATCTACTAACATTGATGCAGGAGGCAGAAATGTTTTTTTAAGTTAAAGGGAGACTTTAAACTGGGTCGGTTAGAATTAAAATAAGAACTTTTTCCCTCTTTATTTATCAGTCTCTCGAGGGGTCAGTGTAATAATTGACTTTGGTTCCATGGGAGATCAGTGTGGATTGAGTCAAATCAGATAGATCAGTGTGCTTTGCAGTAATTTCTGTGACTCAAAATACTCTTGACTCCTTTCTTCTTACCCATATTGTCTCCCAGTCCTCATGCTTCTGATAACCATTCAGATAGTTTTCTTATGCAAATTGTTTGCTTTTATGCAGAGGCAAGCACAATGTTTTGGCATTGGGCTATGGCAGCATTAGTGTCACAGATCCAATAAGGGGAGGGAAAGCATAGCTTTCCACTACACATTCTCCCATGGACATTTTTTGAAAACTATTAATTGGCATGTTTTCGAAACAGAAAACTTCAGACAAAAATATATCTGTTTCTGTTCATACTCCTTTTGTTCATATTTCTTTTGTTGTTGATATTTTTGGGAATGTAAACCTGGACACTGTCATGAATCATTTACTTGGCAGGTTGAAGAAAAAAGAGACAAATGCCCAGTTACAGACATATAGAGCACTGAGAAATTGTGTGTCTATTATGCGTGTGGAGGATACGTGGCCAGTGTTTAACCCCTCAACCAAATGATTGTTTTGAACCATAAATCATTTTCCAAATGAGAGAAGTTTTTTGTAAAGCCTGCCCAACAACTCACCTTTTATTAAGCTAAGGCAAGAGAAATTATTATTTTAAGAAAATATTTTATTTTAAGAAAAGTCCTTTAAGATGATGCTTTAAATAATGCTACATAAAATATAAAAAGTTGTTAGTCACTTTAAAGCTAACGTACCAAACGCCTTGTATGTAGATGTACAGTAGGCTGAGTTATTTTTTTAATGAAAGACCCAACCATTTAATGGCCCTGAGATTTTGCAATGCAGCAGGGAACACATCTAATTGAAAGAGACGCCATAACTATTAGATCATATGCAGATCAACCACATCTTGCATCTTTAAATGATATGCCGTAGTTACAAAATAAAACTTACATACATACCAGGGTGCTGTGACTGACAAACGGGGACAAAAATCCAATTGCTCCGCCCAGGCTAGCTCAGCCAGGTGACTAGCAGGCAAATGCAAAAGGCAAGTTTGTTTCAGTAAACTGGGGCATAGTGAAACAGGCACAATTCAAACCAAGTGGGAGAGATTGCAGCACAAGGAGGTATCCAAAGGAAAGTTGAAAAAACAGGCAAGAACAAAAACACAGTGGGGAGTCTGAGATTAAATCCAAAAGCAGAGTCGAAAACCAGAAAAGTGATACTAGAAACTATAAGTGAGCAATAGTCAAAACAAAGAGTATTCAAAGCTGTGACATTGAAAATAATCACTGAGCACTGAGTGAGGGAAATGTGAGGACTTATATACCCAGTTATACTAGGTTCAGTAGAGTTAATTGTGGCAGGTTGCATGGATATATGCTTAAATTTAGTTTGTATGACACCGGCAAGTGTTTGAATCTGGGAATGTGGTCGATTGCTGTAGTAATGTGGGGCTAGTAGTCTGCACTCAAAAGTTTGTTACAGTAACACCCAACCCCCAACGGGCAACCCCTAGGTACCAAGTAGGGTTTTCAGTGGAACCTGACGTGGAAGGAGTTTATGAGGATAGGAGTGTGCAGATTTGTGGATCGAACCTAGGGCTGTTCCTCTGGCCCGTAAGCATTACAGTTCCCAAGGTATTACAGACTCCCCTGGTTTCATCAAGAGTCTAGGATGCATTAGGGTTTGAATTCCTGGTTCTCCTCAAACTCCTGATTTGGCAGACTTAGGAGACAGAGTGTGGTAAGTGTGGGTTTGAGCAGAGATATATGGAATGTTGAAGGGATGCATCATTCAAGGCGAAGAAGAAGAGTGAGCTGGTATATGACAGTAATAATCCACCCTGTTACTTTGAAGGGACCAATGAATCTGGGAACTACTGTAGCTTCTAAGAAAAGATCCCCAGGTGGAGATGCCTGGTCGATTGCATCCCATTGATCCCCCAAGTGGAGCATCCCAGCTGGGAAGAGTAGCAGAGCACTGCTGCTGCTGGGATGCTTTAAGCAGGTTGTTGCAGACTGTTTGCCACACTCCTTGCAGGATCTGTGAGGAGCAGTGGCTGATATGAATGCAGGCACTGGAAAAGAGATATACCTGTGGAGGTGTTTACCAGTAAATTCCTGGAATATTCAGCCCAGGACAGCAGACTAGCCCAGATTCCTTGGAACACAGACACATGGCCATTCTCTGTTGGCCATTGGTATCATGATGTTGTCCTGAGCATGGTTTTAACCAGATCCCCAAGTGTCTGCAAAAGGCACGCCAGACTTTAGAGACAAATTAGAGATCACTGCTTGAAGTGTTCAGTGAATATTTCTGCCACTAGAAGAGCTGATGGCAGTCTTGGTAGTGAAAAAAAGTAAAGAAGAAAAAGAAATGGTTCACCGTGGTGAGCATCAAGAGTTAGGAAGACATAAGTCCTTGGCTCTGCTGCAAGTGGGACATGCCACCACAAACACCTCGAGGGGCAAAAGAAGTACTGACAGATCAACTCTGCTGAGCACTGAATGCCCAGCTGATTTGAAAACTGGAAAGAGTATACCCAAAGCAACACCTTTGGCTTGGGCAATTGAAGAACAAATAGCTTTTCTGGAGAGCCATCTAGAAGATGGGGATCAGAGGCCAGTGCTGCCATGATGGCTCAATCCACTTCTATGCGGGAATTATGGAATCCAGGTCTACTGGCATGCGTAACAGAACATTTTCCTTCCCATTCTTTCATCGTGATCAGTAGGAAATAGAGAAATCAGGTCTTGAGAAGAGCCCATCTTTCTTGCCTGGGGTTAAACCTTTTAGCCCCTTGATGAAGGGATTAAGAAATGATCTAGAAGATTGACATCATCCCCGATGATATAATTCGTTAAATTCTGGAAGACAACAGGAGAATTACAGAATCCAAAAGGCATCACAAGGTACTCGTTATGCCCCGAGGTAGTACTGAAGGCCGTCTTCTGCTCATCTCCTTTTCTTATCCTCACCAAGTTGTAAGCCCCCCTTAGGTTGATCCTGTAGAAGATCTCTGTAAAGCTTGCTGTCTCCAAGAGGGAGAAAATCATTGGGAGGGGATACTGATTCTGGATGGTGATTTTAATAAGGCCCTGACAGTCAATGCTAAGCCGCAAGCATACCAACTCATTCTCTATGAAGTGAAATCTGTCTTCAGGTTCTCTGTGATATAATTGTTTAGGCCTGGGTGTTGGATGGCAACAAGGAAAAAATGCAACACTTAGGAAGAGATTTCTCAGGCTTGAGGTCAATGAGGCTTTGTCCATGCTAAAATGTCGGCAAAGCCCCAGTATTCTTCCAGTAATGAAACGGCGATGACTTCAGATATGGTGAGCAGATGGGGAGAGGATAAACAGTGATTATAACTCGTGTCCCCAGAGTAGCAGGTTTAAATGAGAGTTGTGTAACTCCAGCCAGGGGAACCCCAGGACCAAAGGGCAGCATGGAGAAGGACAGTGGGTTCCCTGTGGAAGGCACCGACTAGGAGCTGCACTGGACAGGCTTGTTTCTCAATGAGGAAGGACTACCATACAGTGTTTGCATGGAAGAAACGTTTGGACACAGGACCGAAGGTATTCCCAGGGAGACTACTAAATTGATGCCTATAAAGTTTTCAACCATACCTGAGTCCACGAAGGCATTCACCTGGGAAAAGCATGAATTCCAAGAGAGAATAGCAGCAAGGTGAGTCTGAGTTGTGCTAGAAGAGATGTCACTCGTCACTGCTTACTGAGCAGTGGTATTACCCTATAATTCCAGACAGCTGTTGCAATGATGCTTTCCCCTGATACAGTACAGGCACAATCCCTCTGTACGATGTTGGAAGTGACTCAATGTTGAGAGCCAAGTCTGTCCGTTCTGTACTGGTTCCTCAACCTGGCTAGGAGAAGGCTAAACGTCAGGAGAGACGTCAATCACGAGAGGGGGTGAGGGCACAGGGGCACAATATGGGGGTTCCCACTGTGCACAGCAGTGCTTTTCCTGGTGATGTTTCCATAGGTGTGTATCCAGGTGAATCAGCAGATCAATGACAAGCACTTGAGAGCCCTGCCTGGAATACTGTAGTGAGGGGCACCTCTCCCCCTTACCTTTGATGAAACCTGCTAAACATTTTTCAACTAATAACTAGTAGTTTTGGCAGATGATTCCCCTTTTCCTCCAAAGTGATGAAGCCCAGCGCAGAGCCTCCTAGGTCAGTAGAGAAATCACATTTTTAGACTGGTCTGTGGGAAAGGAAGAGGGCTGTATAGAAAAACAATATTGCACATTTCGTTAAAAAAAGCATCTACAGCTCTATGGGTTTCTAGAAAAGGGGAAGAAGAGGCACATGTGGGGCTCTTGACAGACTGGGGTTGTGGGCAGATAGACTTGCATGTTATCAGAACAGAGACTGGGGCTGTGAAGGTGTGTCTGATGCATATCATTCATTGCTAAACATGACTCCTGCACTTCCTGCCTTTTGAGATGCTGGTAAGTTGTTGTCCCAAAGCAGACTCATGGCTGACTACAGTCTGCTAGGTGTCTTCAGAGCTCTTTGCATTCCGATCAGATGGCTTGGTCATTCTGACCAAGACTGGGAAAATAATCCAATTGTTGAGCTCTGGGTGGCAGTCAGGTGACTGGCAGGTAGAAGCAAAAGGGAAACAACATTTTCCTAATAGACTTGGACTTGGTGAAACAGGCAGAAGTCAAACCCTGCTGGACAGATTGCAGCACAAGGGAGAATCCAAAGGAAAGTTGAAAAAACAGTCAAGGTTCAAAAACATGGTAGGCAGTCAAAACAGAGTTCAAAGCCAAAGAATCAAAAACAAGGAATATGAAGATGTCAGGATTTAAGAAAGTCACTCAATGACAGCTCTGAGGGAGGCAAATTTGAAGACTTAAATACAGTACCTGTTGATATTAGGGTAAATAGAGCTAACTGGAGGCAAGTGTCATGGATAAATCTGTAACGAACAGTTCTTTCCGGACCCTATGCAGACGACACAGTCTGACGGAGTGGGGAAACACTGGGGAAACGTCATGCAGGAAAACGGGGCAGAAGACAGGGGGGCGTGTCCAAGGTGCGCTGGTGCACGGGGGAGGTGTGGCCAAGGCGAACAATCCAAAAGAGTAGTCCTTAGGGAATATCCAAAACACAAGGGTAAGTCCTAAACCAGGAGATCCATCAGAAGAAGGAATTAAAAACACGAAGGCCGGGTCGGAACCGGCGGAGAGGGAACAGGAACGGGAACGGGAACAGAGATTAAAACCTTAACAGGACCAGGCGCTTCCAGGTCCCGGACTCGCACGATATGGAAATCAGGTGCAGAGCCCGGATGAGCGTCAGCGCCTGGCTTTTAAGGTGGGCTGGGAATAGGGAGCATGTGCATAGAATAAAGTCTTGAGTGATAGGGCTGGAGCACCCTTAAGGAGGGGGAACTAATATCGTGACAAAATCAAGTTTATACAACACTGATGGTTGTTTGAGTCTGCGTGGGGATGTGGTCTATTGTTGTAGCACCTTGGGACTGCCAGCCTCTGCTCACACGGGTGTTACAGGAACAGTAGCAAAATATTTGATGAATGAGAGTTACAGATGATAAGTTTCTGTGACAAAACCTCCTCTAATTCAATGGAAATTAAGAACATGTTTATTCTACAACTGTCAAAACATTGCCATCTGACAAATTAAATTATTAATCAGTAAAGGTGCTGGAGTACAATGTACTGTATGGAAAGAAGATTAACTAAATGAAAAGCGAAAGATGTACTGTAGGACAAAAAGTTCAAATTTTAGGGCAATCCAGACTAAAACATTTAAAGACTTTGGACACTCTGTATCCCCATACCAGCAGGTTTTGTAGGTTATGATTGCAGCACCAACTTCTAATATCTTGGAACAATTTCAGTGCAATGAATTAAACAGGTGATTTTTTTATTAAATGATTTAGAGATCATTTAGCATCAATATCTGAGTACTTTTAAGCACTCAACAAAGTTCCTCTAATTATTAATAAAATGATTCCTTAATTTATCCAGAACTTGCCGTTGTTGCCAGTCACCAAAGAGATATGACACATATGACATGCTGGACAAAACTGGGACTCCCCCGGGCAAGGGTTAAAGACCTTTGGACTACTTCAACTCAATATCCACATAAACACATTTATCTCAAACTATGACATGCTTTGTGAGTGCTGGATTTAGCATTTTTTGGTACTTTTGGATTGTATCAGCTCCTGTATTCATGTTTCAGATTGACTTCTAAAATTATTTTTTTCCAATCAAGATAAGATGTACAGTATGACAGTAATGGATTTAGAAAACGAGTCTTCCATATTGTGTGCACATAGCAATACTGATGTTTCTAGACTGGTTAAACAGTTTGCTACGTTATAATTTTGTAACTACACATTTATTTGATCTTTAAATTAAAATAGTTGTTAAACAGTACAATAAATTGAGGAAAATGTCAAATGAAAACATACAAGAATACTGCAGAAGAATCTTTATCATATATCTTCACTTCTCAGCAGTCCTGTTTTTCTAAAATCGCTTTTAAGCAACATTTCCCTAGACCTTATCCTCAGTTTTCACTACAAGTAAGTTTCTTATCATTTAAGTGGAAGAGGAATGACAGATTTTGTGTAGATGCACAGTTGAATAGTACCTCTTTTTCTAAAGATTCTCTGCCTTTCCTTATTCTGAAACCCCACTGTTTCCTTATTAAGACTGTGGGGATTCTGTCTATTCAGCATTACACCATTGCCATTCTGTGATGCGTACAGTATGTGCACCCTAAACATACCTGTCTTCCTTTCTTTGTGTATATATTCGGAGTTAATAAAGCTAACCTGGTCTGTCACAGACTGATACAAATTGGTTTCATTAAATATAAGTGTTACATGAAACTGCAGCTGTAGGAGTAAGTCAAGCAAACTCTAGTACTTGTGTCATTTTCATACTCTAAATTGTCTGTCTGCCACAATGGCTGCCTATAATATCAACTGATAGATTGCTTCAGCAGGGTCCTTGTAGGCTTGAGCACAAAATGTTGCACACCTTCAAACATGCACTCGTGTATAAGACCACAGAATCAATTTCTCCTTCCGCACCTACTCCCTCCAATTAATCTCCTTTATTGTCCTCCTACTCTGAAGAGGCATCAACAGGTTGATTATGCAGACATAAGCCTGAACTGTGTGTCATTACCTTAGTCCAAAGTAGTCATTTTTCTGTCTGTGCCTACTGTATGTCATGTGAAGGTGTGTTATCTTTGCCATTGTCCTTATTATAAAGTTACCTTCAAGTTGACATCTTGTTTCATCTCTCTGCTCTTATAACTTTTTATTTCTGTATACTTTTATCTTTTTTATTCCTTAGAACAAGATTACCTGCATTACCCACATGCTATAATTAGCTCTAAGATTAGAAAAAAACATATATACCTACAGTATTACAGTATGTATCTGTGGTGGCTACAATGCATCTCACGCTGGGAGATATTGATTATTATTGTTATTAGGAAAATGAAAAGTTGCAAATAATGGTGTTTTTTATTGCTATTCATGTTTTGGCACTGAATTCATTTCTGATGGTTTTGTTTGTCTTAGTAATATTGTCCTGTAACATTTTTGGCACCCCTTATGATTCTCTCCTTTTTTCTTGAACTGTCACACTCTTCTCTAGATGTGCTCTTGACTTTTCTTGTTACTCCCCTGTTGTTGTGTACCCTCTGTGGTGGCATGCAAGCAGTAGAAATGTGCAGGTGTTTGCTTGCTGCTCCTGGAGCTGACAGCCTGACAGCCTGCTGATCACAGCTTGTTGGTTCCTGAGGGGAAGCAGCAGAAACACCACAGGGTGGCAAAATCTGTTTTTGATGTCTGAAAATATATTTATGAAGCATGTACATGATGACTTACAGTATATGGATACCATTTTTGAAGTACCTTTTGGTATTCGGATGTTTGGTATCTTCTTTTCTCATTCACATAGTAAAATGCCACAGAGAATTCCTTGTCCCAGGTTTGCCCAGTCCCGAAACCTGTCTCCTATCAGAAAAGTTAATTGTATAGAGACTCTTCAGTCATAAGTCCAGTGGATTTTTTAATAAAATCACCCCATTCATGATGAGGCTGGGTTTCCCACTGAAACCAATCTGTCTATCACAGTTAAACTGGAGCACTAAATCAAGGACTCTCAGTTCCAGATGGCTTTAAATAGTATTTTGTGTTCCTTTTTAACCTGTTTTTTCTTACTGTTTCCTTTATGAACTTGGTTTCAAAGCTTTCTTTTATTAACCTGTTCCATGAACCTTTACCAAATAACTTACTTACAGTATATCTTGAACCATCTTCCCCTAGACCTGACAAGACACTCAGATTTTGTACTATGTTTTTTGGGGTGCCTTCTTAATGTTAAACCTTCTCAACATTTTCCATTCATTGGACGATTACCTCTGTAGCTTTCATTTGGTGTTTTATCTCCAGCCTTTAATCTCTGACACCTGTAGTTAATACTGTTGCTTCCACACGCAGAGGCTGGGTTCCTCAGTTGCCTTGTGAAAAGCGTCAATATTATCTTTGTTTGTCTGGGGCAAATACTGTATGTTTTGATTTCTTATCAAAATGTTTGTTTGTGGCCATCAGTAACATTGGATGAGAAACACTGAACTACAAAAATCTTTTGACTTTTCTGTTGATCAGTCATTACTAACAGGTACACTGCTGTGCAGATGGCAAAGCTTTTAATCTTGCTGTTTTCTAAGGGTGTCTTGCTGTGTCTCAAACTAGTGAGGTTCTCATGATTAGCTTAATACATAGTCATTCATTGTGATGGGAAACTGGTTTCTTTTTAGAATGCTCAGCACCCTAGAACAAGTCACATTTGTGGAACTTTCAAAGACAATAGTGCATCATACTGTTTACACAATGGTACAAAATGGCATCTTACCTACTGTATCTGGTCACCCTTCACAACAATGTCATGCAGAGGCAAATTCTAGCAAATGTAATCAGAACATTGTTAATGAAATTACATTGAGAGTATTGTGAAGATCATATTTAATGCCATGCTTTTAACCGTTACAAAAACATTTTATTATAGTCTTAGAACTGTAAACCTTTAAAACCTTTATGTTGCTGAGAAACAAGTATTCATGACATTATTTTCCAGAGACATGGGGCAGACTGATATTTCAGTTATGCCATGTAAGTGTGCATGTGCTTTAAAAAGTTCAGTAGTGTCTTTGATATTCAAAAGACATACTTCTGCATTTGGTGTTTGTTAGTCATCCACTACAGTTTCTTGGAGCTAATAATGTACTTTAATTGGAATAAATTAAAAAATAAAAAAAGATTAAAACAAAACCTTTAAAAAATGAACAATTG
This sequence comes from Lepisosteus platostomus, assembly GCF_059453375.1. Classification (NCBI taxonomy): domain Eukaryota; kingdom Metazoa; phylum Chordata; class Actinopteri; order Semionotiformes; family Lepisosteidae; genus Lepisosteus; species Lepisosteus platostomus. Next base: position 20,880,928 of record NC_142622.1, on the reverse strand, counting down.
ATATTTTTAGTTAAGTGTTCTTTGTTGAAAAAGCAGAAAAACTGAAGCAGTTTAATAGGTAGATAGGAAAACCGATAAAATATTTGTCTCATGTTATCTCAGTGACAGGTTAACATAGTAAAGGACAAATGAAAGAAAAATCTAGTAAATCCTGGGTATCCCACACTGACGTGTTGAGGGCAGCGCTGTGGTGTGACTCATGCTTTTAATAAACTCACACATTTGCTTTCTCAGGTAGTGGGCTGACAGTGGTGTGCGCCGCTTCCTATCTGACGCTCAGTTTCCTACCCACGTTTACAATTAAGACGTGATTAGGAGTAATTATGGCAGAATCAGTTGGCACAAAATTTCTACTGGAGAAAAGTCCAGCAGTGTGTGGAGTTAGATAGATATAATTTGCAGGACACAAAATTTAGCATTTTGGAAACTGCTATTTCTGTACATGAACATAACCTGCTTCTTTATACTGAGGTTTACCCTAAATATTAACATAGTTTACTTGTTATGGTATTGTGTATGTGATTTGCAATTATTCAATTCCTTTCTGTTACATCCTACTTTAATTATGATTTTGTTTTTAAAGCAATTTAGGCTTAAGCTTAGACTTAGGCATGAAATAAACTAGAAATCGTATTACAGTAAATATCAGACAAATAGTATTTTGCCCTTGATAAGGACTGATTGAAGTCCAGTATTTCTACATTAATCTTTGTCTAAGTTTAAAATATCCATAATACTTGTTCTTTGTCATAAAGCTGATGATGGAGAATAGCACACTGTCATACTGCATATTCATCTTAAAGGTCTTCCATGTAGTAAAGACTCTGCTCCAGGAAGCACAAAAAGCTAAGGGATTCAGGAACTGTATTCACAGGGAAAAGAAATGAATTACTGGTCAACATGATCAAGATAAATCACTAGGAAATGTGTTCCTGTTTACTTTGCCCACTACTGACACCCACTGAGCTGCACGCACGAGCACAGCTCAGTACCATTACCAGAGCTGTGGCTCAGCTCCAGACATAACCTTAATTTATTTCCCAATATTACTACTTGCCCAGGGAGATCAGATTTAATTGTGAAGTTGTTTTGCTCCCCTCCTCTTCTGTAAATTATGGCACTTAAGAGCTTCCCATGGGCAGCTATAATTGATCTCCAGAGGAAAGCAGTAGTCCTCATGTTAGCCCATCCTGCCAAGCCCACCATCATTCTTTTGTCAGCTCTGTCCCACTGGGCTGTTCACTTAACAACTGGTAAGTGGGACACTTTATTATCTGCCCTGTGTGTGTCTCTTTTGAATCTTCCAGGTTTGTGCTGGGACTGTGGTGGGTCAGAATAGAAAGGGGTGGTATAAAATGCACAAAGATCGAAACACTGATAGCTCAGAATAGAAAAAGGCAATTGAACCACACTAAGATTCTTAGAGCTATCAAATACATATGCATTCTGTATTTTTTCTTAGGGTTAAAAACTAGAAAAACAAATGTGTCTAGCTATGTTACTCATACAGGGGTATGTTTATTTTATAGGATTTTCAAATTTCACTGCTGTTATCTTTTCACATGGGATAAAAACAAAGTATTGTCCCTCCAGTGGAAAATAATTCAGTTTTTATTTATTTTGAGTTTTACTCCTTCACATATTTTGAAAAGTAAGCATTCTGCCTAGAATTAACTACATAAAGAAAGGCTACAATATGGAGCTTTACAATTACACTATACTCTATAAGAACTGATGGTGAATTATGAACTCCTCACACCACTTCTGCAAAGCAATGACATACTGTATCAAAAAATTTTCTTGTGTAATTGTTCACATTTGTCTTTCTAATTTTTGTAACCCACCTAAAAAAACCTGGAATGCATTGGATAAATACTGTGCTAGGATTTGATGCTATATAAAGCATCTTTGTGGCCTATTCCATTACTGAGAATTGGTAATTGATTAGGTTATTTCTTTTCAATGCTAGTCCCAACCATTGAAACACACTCTGAGGAGGACGCTGTGTTGACATTAACGTTAACTGTATAGTTGGGAAATAAGATGTACTGCACAGAATCTAGTGCAATTTCACTAACATGGAAGCATAACACTTGTTAACACTAATTATTTGTGCCAATGTAGGGATTATGGATCTGAGACCTGTCAGGTGAACACACACTAAGGGCTTCTTTCCACTCTCCTTGGATCAATTAGTTATAAGCATCCAAATGGCCTCCTCTCATTTACTACCTTTCTTTTATTCTTACAGTAGTTTTTTTTAATAAAGGCTATTGATGATAGCCTGCTAGACCATTAAAATTGATTATTGCCACTACTGGATGATGACATTGCAGTTAATGCTACAGTCATACAGTACAATTCTTGTCTCCTGTGTCAGAGACTGGAGTGCTTTCTTAGCGCTGTTTCCTTATGCCCATAAAGGGTTTTCCTCCAGGAGCTCCTGTTTTCTCCCACCTAGATAGGTCTAAATTGTTGCTGTGTAGTTGAGTGCTCTTTCCCTGGTGTCCCATCCAAGATGTAGTGCTTCAAGGATAGGTTCTGAATTGACAAAAACCCAAACGTTCTGATGGTGTGCTTTGTAGAACCTCAGGCTTACTTCTGTGTGTTCATGAAGTCTGCATTACTTGGCAGCAGCGCAGAATTGTGGTTAAAGCTTTGAATCGATTGTAGGTTTAAATCCTGGATGGAGCTCTCGTGCTATACCTTTGAGCACGATGCCTCACTCCTAAAATGTCCAAAAGCTTTCAAGTCAGCAGGAATTTAGGTTACATTGGGTTAATAGATTCCTGCTGCTTACCCTTTTCTTAATCCTGTATAGTTTCACACTGAGCTCTTTTGTTTTCGTAATACTATTGAACATGTTTTTCACCCTCTCAAGCCACTCTGACCTTAATGCTTCTTTACATGCCCTGAACTGAACTGTGATACTTCCAAGACCCAGCCAAGTGCAGGCAGGAGGAGTTAGAAACAAGATGAGGTCAGTGTCTGGAAAGAACTCTAAGGTGGACCCTGCCACTGAGAACAGAGGAACAGAGTCTTCTGACTATGCTGGAAAGGCATTAAAACAGACAGGACCAAACCTCATTTATCAATGTTCTGCTTTAGAATCTCCTGTTTGTTCTCCCTCCCTCCACTTCCGGTTAAATGCATTTTTGCATGTGTCATTGCGTAGGTGTTTTTGTACGTGCTTAATGTACAAAATTCAAGTCCTTTCATTACCTAGGTAGGATACTAGAAAAAAACTGACATAAAAGACAGTCACAATGGTTCAAAATGTATTAGGTAATTTGTCTGAAAGTAAGCTTTCTGGTGCCATCTGCGGCACAGGGAAAGTGTTAACGCGTCTCTCAGCGCACTGAGGATTCAGCTTGTCGTCAGGCAGACCCAGTAGCTTTGCACTGACTGCAAGGAGACACTGTGGCGGGGGCGAGAGAGAGAAAATGAGGGAGAGAGAGAGAACGGAAGTGGTGGGCGGAGAGGGGGAGGCAGACAGACAAAAAAGAAAAACAAAATGGAGAAAGCAGCATAAATGGTGGAGAGGAGGAGGAGAGAAAGAAAGGGAAAGGGATGCAGAGGAGGAGAAAGAGAAAGAATGGAATAGGGCCATGAGGGGGAGGGAGAGAAAAAGACCGAAGGACAAGGGAGTGAGGTTAGGGAGGGGGGGTCAGATAAACGCAGCTGGAGACAGAGAAAGTGACACGGAAATGAAAATCACTAAATAGCACAGAGGAGCAGGGTGAAAGCAAGTGATTAGATATAAAATGATTTTAATTTGATAAAAGTAGAGGAAATAAAGACTAAAAGAAAAAAGGAGTCTCAAGTGTGGGCTGAAAAGACAGCCAATGAAGGAGCAGAAGAGGAAGGAGGAGCAGGGATGGGGATAAAACGGAGAGACAGGAATCAGAGGAAGGGGAGATACTGGCTTTTCAGTTGTCTGAAACTCCATCTGACAGAGTTGGTCAATCAGAACAAAAAAATCTAACTTTTTACTTCTGGAAGCTGAGTCAGTGAAACGTCAGTGGTCTCTAGCTGTATCTGTCTAGAATATAATTCCATGCTATACTTTTTTTTCCCAATATTGGAAAGTTCTATTCATTTTAAAGACAAAAGGGGGCCTTCTGTGTTCTAATTATGTAAGAAAAATTAATTTTATTTCCTAAACTAAATTTCATTAAGCTTTTATTTTTTTAAACATTTACTCATTTACCTTACCTAGGGCCATACTAAATTGGCAGCTATTTACTGATTGGAACATTATTTTATTTTAGTTACCCCTGGTACCCCTGGTACCCCTGGTAACCCTGGTCTACTGTGTTTGCAATATCTTAGCTACTCAAAAGCTAAAGTATGCATCATTTTATTTTAATCTAACTAATCTCTAATATAACAGCTATAACTGAAGTGCCTGGACAGGAAATCATTATCTTATTTTGCCAAGCTGTCCTGTGACAGAATATGGAAGTGAAAACAATTCTTAAAAGATATACAAGTCACTCAGGAGACATGTCATTGAAACTCTTTCCTTTCCTATGGCAGGCAGTTAATGGGAAATTTAATATAGGCTGGTATCATTGTTAAAAATAGGAATTTAAAAAAAAGTAGTATATTGACGCAACTTGATGACCTGTACATATTGTATTGCACTTATTTTTCATGTCTTCTTATTTCTAGTCAGAATTTTATTTTACACAAAAAGCCAAAGAGGAAGCAGATGTGAAAATGATTCCTTGTGCACTGAAGTGTGACACTGCATAAAAAAATTAAACCTGCTCCAAAATGTCTTTAATTCTACAATGGGAGCAAGGAGGATGCAAGTGGTGATGTTGGAACTAATATGGCATTACCAATCACCTTGTGATTCTGAAACTGCAAATACTGTAGCTGTTTTTCTCATTCTTTACACTGACAAGTTTTTTAACATACAAGTTCATTTCATTCCAAAACACCACCTTACTTTCAACTGGACAGCCATCTGATTCACACTGAAAATGTTACAACATGGCTGGATACAACTGCGTGTGGTAAATAGTCTGAACCCAAGTGCAAGGAACCAGAGAGCGGTGGAAACATCAGAAGAGACCCTACTGGTTGGGGCTTGAGTACTCTGGGACATAGGGAAAGTGCAGTGAAAGGGAGTAATAATAGATGTATAGATTACTGTACAGCAGGGCCCAATTAGCCCAGGCCACAGTAACGAAAGATAAATGAGCAAAGACGCAACAGTCTAAAGAGAAGCGGGCCGTCCCAGGTGAACAAAAAAAGGAAAAAAAGCTGGTATGACAAAGCACCAGCCCTCAGCAGCATAGAGCACCACAGCCCATAGATCAGAATCAGGAAGCTTTGGCTTCAAGGCAAAACATATTGCCGAGCTCCCCTAAAACAGGGGACTGTATGGGTCTTGTGGAGAGCCCTCTTAATTAGTCTGGGGTGCAGGCAGGCAGATATGCAAAATGAAAGAAATAATAATAAACAAACTGGCCAGTGGAGCAGGGATTGCTCTGACCAGTCAGCAAGGGAAAAGTATAGTTGAGCCAAAAAAAGAGTAAGGCTGGCATGGCACAGCGCCAACCCTTGTTCAAACTGCCCAACTCAGCCTGCCGACCTGAATCAAGAAGCCTCTAAGCTCAGGGTGTCACTCATTCTGCTTTGGGAAGAGGATTCCTACTACAGAGCTCCTGGGGAAAAAGAGTAACGCAGGTCTGAAGTTCAACCCTGTTGAGTAGCCAGGGATGCAGGCCGGCCGAGTGGTAGACTGATGCACTAGAATGAAAGAAACCATGCTGTATAATTGTGCTTCACTGGGAGGAGGGGTCCCACAGAAAAACATCTAGGAAGGAAACCCTAACTTGGTTTTCCAGTTGGAGGGCCCAGGAGCTGGTGATTCAAGGTACACCCTTATGGTCTCATCAAAGACCAGGTGCTGTCAGCTCAGACCTCCATGTTGTACACTCTGACAGAAGCAGCTGGGTTTGGATGAGATGGGAAACACAGGTGCCATATTGGACGAACCGGAGGAGACATCTTCTGAGAGCAGGTCACAAAGTGACCCATCCTCTAAACCACTCTCATCTTCCGGAGCCCAGGGTCAGCACAGCAGTGAGTGGAGTTTCCAGTCAGGGCCCGGAAGCTCAGACATCCCCAAGGAGTCCAGGCAAATGTGGTGTAGCTCTCTCTGCCACAGAGTGCATTCCTAATGCCTGGCACCCTAGGAAGGAAAAGAATGTCTCCCCTGGGAACTGAAAAGTGGGAAAAGAAGAAACAGACAAAAGAGGAGTGACCCAGACAGCCCAAGGAAAGAGGGTAAGAAAAAAGGAAAGTACTCTGAAGAACTGGAGAATGGCTGCCCTGGAGAGAAGCCAGGAAGGTGGCTGAAAAAAGGGCAGTCCTTCAGCCCTTGGTCCTGGACAATGAAGGATGCTTCCTGAAGCAAATCTGTTGGCCAAACTTTGCACTGGTCAAATGAAGCTGGTTATACCTGGTATATCCATGGCTGGAAGGGAGCACATTCTCTGTGCTAGGATGGTCCCTGTGTGTGTAGAGGAGAAAGAGAAAGAGTTTTTCCTTGCAGTGGGCTCAGGGAGCACTGTCCAAGTCATGTCTTGCTAACTTTGGACTTTAAAAACAGTCTGTGTATAGTTTGTCTTCTTGAGGTCCAGCCACAAGGTAGACAAGAAAACTTAGCTCATTCCAGGTATAGCTTATGTTCAGAATATGCTTTAATATTCTGGATTTCGACAGAAAAGGTCCAACTGTGTAATTTTATTGATCAGGCAAAAATAATAGTAGATTCTCCAGCACAAGATTTCCTGTTTTAGAAATAATTCTGCACTTTACAGGCTCACTCTCTCTACATGGTATCTTGGAGAAAGGTCTGACTTGGACTGCTTACAGTTCCATGATTGTAAAAGTCAGTTTGCCAGTTTAGATGAAGAGATTTCAAGTCCGTGAGCTAACTGATGAGAATAGTGGGTTCTAGTTTATATGGGACAACATCACAAGTTGGTGATTGGCTGAGATACCATCAGGTTTAGTTCTGATACTGACCGTACAGATCCCCAATTGGTGGATCTTCCATTGGGTGACAATGACCTTTTCCTGTAGTTTTGGGAAGAAACCTACTTGGAGGTTTGCAGGATCCTATCTGCACTATAAATCATTACAATGTATCATATCAGAGATATCGCTATGCATCTGTTTGAAAGTCATGAGGTCCTGAGACATTTTTTACGTTCTTGTGGGTTTTTACAGCATGTTCTAGTTTACTTTGGGTGTCTCTAACAGTCTGTGCTGAATGCTGATCCCCTGGCCACAATGAGACTTGGAGCGGGCATATCACCAGATTATTAGCGCACGTTTCACAGTCTGTCACCGTTACTGCTATGTCTTTTGAAACTCCTCCAGGCTCCTAGGGTGCACCGATGGTCTCCTTTCGGGGAAGCCTATACAGTTCCATATCCAGTCCATTCAACAGAGGTCCCAATTGTACAGTCTATCCAGTTCCTCTTCCACTCCTATTGTCTCAATCTTCAGACAAAATACCATGAGGGATGGAACAAGAATATTCCCCTTTAAGGTCCCAAAAAGAACTCTTAAAAAAAACATTAAAAGAAAGATTATTTTAATATCCTGTACTGGAACACCTTGACACTCATAAGTTGGCTGTGTCCTTCACAATCAGGCTTGCAGGTCTGCTCCAAGATCTTCTGATGTACATTATCTGGCCCCTTTACACCCAGATTCCAACAAAACTACACTAATGAGTGTGCTCATATAGAGTCAGGAGCTTCCAAACAAATTTAAGAAATCTACTACTAGCAAATCCCTTATACATTATTCTGTGAATCCTTCTGTCACAAATAAAACAAATCTAAAAAGAAAAGGAAATCTTTCCAAGTCCTCCTTTAACTTTCTCCATATTAAAAAAACACCATAAGTACTGAGACTGCCAGTGATCTGCTGATGGAACAACACAGGAGTCATTTAATTACTCCTGTGCTATCTAAACTCATTGCAGTTCTACCACTACATTCTCACCCTGAACAGCAGGCACCTGGACACAGACCCACAACGTAGGCGCACAAGGCTACTTATACAGCCTAAGAGTCAATCCAGTGGAATGTGGAATCACCATCTGGACAAGTCACATCAGTTCTTTTACCTACTGGTATTCTAGTTACACATAGGATACAAATTAGGCAAATAAGCCAGGTGTGTACAGTCCTCACTTGCAGACGAGGAGGCCCTGGCCATAGCCTTGGTTTGCATCATCACACAGTCAAAAGATACAGTATACTGGTCAGAAAATTGTCTTCTGGGAAAATTGGCCCTAATGTAAGAGTGTTTGTGGTTGTATGTGCCTTGCGATGGACTGGTGTGCCATCCAGTGTGTAGCCTGCTTTGTGCCCATTGCTCACTGGAATAGGCTCCAGTTTCCCTGTAATCTTGTATTGGATTAAGCAGTTAATTGGGCTAAATACAGTATCTACATTAGGAACCTCTCCCTCATCGTTAGCATTATTGGATGCTGATTTTTCTGTATTTTATTCATACAGCACTTTCTACCACCTGAAATCATGGTGCAAGTGATACAGCAATGGAGGTACAAAGTGCCGATACTAATAATGACCATAGATTTGTTTGAATAAATGCCAAGTTTTGTGTTTTTTCTAATGGTGCCAATATACAGTCATATACTGTACCATACTCTTTCCAAATACTCAATATATTGTTTTTGTAATTTAAAATAAAATAAATGACTACTCCATGTTACAATTACACACGTTAAATATACTACATGATTATATTCACCAGTACATGGTCAATAACATGCCATCTTAAATATAGAGTATGATGGCTTGTTGCAGCTCTCTGGATGAAATCATCAGAGATCTTGTTTATACCAAATTAAAAACATTTTAATAGTCTTCAGTTTTTATTGGTCCATATATGCCTGTGGCCATTGAAAGGACATACTTCTGCTTCTTTTAAGATTTTAAAACTGGCCAGCTTTTTCAGAGCACTCCTGGTGAAACTGATAAGCTCACCTGGACGCAATAAGAATTTCTGAATGAGCTATATTTGTTGTATTGATTGTTTTGTTGCTTATAAGTGTGTAGTGAATTGTTTCTCAAAAAAATATACAAGGCTTTCACAGCACATTATTTGGTATCAGTATTTTGTTAATGATTTCATGTGCCGCCCATTTGTCCAGGATGTTCACTGTATCCGTCCTTTACGTTCAGGTACATCCTCAGAGTGTATAGCAACTGAACAATTGGCTTAAAGTAATTCAAAGAGGGTTTGGGGTCAAATGAGATTTTGTGTATATCATTCATTGTTTCTTACTTGTTTTAAGTTTAGAAATTAAATTAACAAAAATGTTCTCAAAACACAGTAGGGAAACGTCCGTAAGATTAAGAAGGTTAATAGATTTCTTTTCCTAATGCAGTACCTGTTTTTTTTTTCCAAAAATAATAAAGAGAGTTGATTAGGTTGAGATGAATATTTAATAGTTGATTGAGGTGATTAAAAAACAACAACAATAACATAGAATAATATCCAAAAGTGCAAATTTAATATGTATTCAGTAATTTCTTTACTGTGGGTTATCAAAGATGGCCATCTTGTGCAATAAAATAACACAGATCACTTCTCTGGTTGGCAATCTGTGCCAACAGAAGGAAGCATTAGAGAGAAGTCTGTGCTTATTTACTGTTCTTTTTAAACACCATAATCAGAAGAGACTGGAACACTTTATTTTATGTAAATTCTATATAAGCCGATTATAGTAGAAGCAGCAGCAGCACAATAATATTAGTAATTTTATGGGCTTCCCATTTTTCTGGTCCAATGAGATTTTAAAATAATAATAATAGAAATGATTCTATAAAACATTTTGGTACTAAATAAGCACACTATCCTTAGCAGAGCTAATTGACGTTAGATTTGTCCTTCCAGTGAAAATTCCAGCAAAATAGACTGAAATTGTGGCTCCTATTACCTACAAATCGTGGAGAATTTAGAGACCAGGAACTCATTCAGAATAGATCATAGAAGGAAGAAAGGCTGGAATGTATTCCCAAATGTACAAAATCGTTATCGAAAGGTTGACTTTTGATGACTTGCAAGACCAACGGTCTCCCCTGTTATTAGTCCCTACTATGCAGCCAAAGTCTTTAAAATGGAACCATATGAAGTCTAATATGACATTACAATGTTTAAACCCAATCTAGTCAGATCTTAAAAGTTAACCAAGGCTGAACCTGTTCAACACTGGAAAGGGTGACCTCCAAGGAAAACCATGTAACTGCAAGATCTCTACTAACCAATGTCTTCAATCCAATGCCCCACTATGTTTATACTGTGTTGTTTTTCATATGAGACAATAAAACAAGATTTTCACTGCTTTAACATTAAAGGTCCCATAGCACTATGAGAGTACGGTGTCAACCCCAGTCCACTGAGTAAGTTTAACTCTGCAGGTGGTCCAATCTGTCCAACCTAAAGATTCCCTTTAACTAATTTGGTAAAGCAATTTCTCACATCTCTACATTCTCTGTTGTGCTCTGGGCCTGCTGGTGCCTCCTGGTGCATAATGGTACATGATGCTTGTTCTGTATCACTCAGATGGGTGCTGCACATTGTGGAAGATGTATAGTAGGGGTTCCATCCTCTATGCAAACAGCTTCTTTGGGGCTAAAAAAGAACAGTAAAAATGTCATTAGAACATAATTGATACAAACAGGAGTAGGTCATTTGGCCTTTGTAATCTGTTTGGTAGTTTGTAGCTGATTGATCCAAAGATCGCATTCAGCTGTTTCTTGATGGAAAGAAGGTAGAGCTGAAGCTTGGACTTCTGCTATTTGTAATGTAAAATCACTGTGCAAAAATCAGGTACTTTGCGGTGTGTCACTGGAAACTCTGTTTCCAGATCACCTAGTACTTGTGGGGTATCCACAAGTACTTTACACACACATGCACACAACAATTCACTTTCTAAACAAAAACAATAAAAAGCTGGTTTTAAACACAAACAGACTTTAACCAGTCTGAAATCCTAAAATCATAGACCTGTATCCTTTGTTTTAATAAGTAAAATGAAACACCAATTCAGACATTTACTGTACATCTCACGCGTTTCTGATAAGTACCTTGTTTTTAATTTCCCACCAGCAAAATGTTTTTTTTTTTCCCATAAACCTGTAGGACCCAAAACATAGCATAGCCACAAAGTCTAGCTTAGTCATGCCTGCATGTCATTAGTCATGCCTTAGTCATGCTCTGTCCCAGGGCTGCCCATGCATGGTTTACTGAGTTGATACCCTTACATGTGGGTGGTATTTTCATCAAAACAATTACAGTATGTACATAAAAAGACTAATGGTATGTTTGTTTTCTGACAATAAAATGAGAATTGCTAATTGTATATTCCTTGGGGAAACAGTCTAATCAGAATTCTGATCATTATTCTGTTTAATTTCTTTTTTGTTTTTAATGGAACCCGCTAGAAGGAGGAGCTTTAATTAGAAAAAGGAGATCCTCTGGAAACCAGGGGGAGCAAGATAAGAGGAAACTTGTGTAGTACTGTACTTCTGAGTAAGAGCTGCCTACAGCAATTTAGTTTTAAAAGTAATCAGTGTACTGTACATATTCTTGTCTATATAGTAATTTGTGTTTTTTACTTTGGTTAACTGTTATTGTTCACAATGTTGTTGTTTTTTTGTGGACTTTGGGAACATAGCTCCTCACAATAAACACCTTTGCACACCTATGCAATTGTGGCTGTGCCACTGCTCTATCTGAGCTTCAAAACATTATTCAATAATGAGATTTTGACACAGTACTTCTGCAAAAATGTTGTTTATAATTGTCTGCAATTCCAATGAAAGAGTGACATAGTTTTTGGCTTTCTTTCCAGGTGTCGTGTGAGTTTGTGTTTAAACTAAAGGTACTGTACACTGAATATCTATCCATGCATTTTCAATCCACATTATCAAATACTGAGGAGCTGGAGCTTGTCCCTGGATGGATACCAGTCCATTACCAGGCACACGCAGACAAGCACAGTCACACCTGTGCCAATTTTGCCAGTAGCTAATTAACCTGCCAGTATGTCTTTGGACCATGGTAGGAGACTGGAATACCTTTGAAAAATCCCACTTGAACATGGGGAGTACATACAAACTCCACACAAATAGCACCCCAGGAACTGAGCCCAGGGCCACAGCACTGTGAGGCAGCAATTCAAACCATTGCGCCTCCATTATACTCAGCCTGAGTATATAGATATACAGTTGACACTCATTATTTTCTTTTTGTAAATAGGCATGAGGTGACAATTTCATTTTAATCTACACTACAAAATAATAGTAGAATGGAAACCAATTTAAAAGGATTGATTTGGAATAGAGTTTTTCCTTTGCTTTTAAAGGATCCATTTTGATTCAAAGTTTATATCTCAATTGTTTGGCTGTGTTGTGTCCACCAGTGTATTATCAATCAATCTTAATAAAGTTAAGCTCAGTTAAATGGGTACTTATATATGTTTCTTTTATTTGATATAATATGATTTTATTCATGTTTTCTTTGTTAAATGTATATTTATCTGTCAATGCTTATTTGTACAATTTCTCTTTTCAATCTAATCTTAATTTAATTTGACAGTGTAATATTTCTGCTATAAGTCTAGAAAAACCTAGTTAGTATAGTAAAACAGTTTTATTATTTTTTTGTTTTTCTAAAAACATATTTCAGGGTGAAGGTTCTCCTAGTTGAAAATTCTTGCTTTGTGTTTAAGTTTTTTTCTTTCTTAAACTAAAAGACTAAAATAGAGTGTACAAACTAGAGGCAAACCGGCAGTCTTTGTTCCTAACTTGTCACTGTTCTCAGACTGAGAAGTAGATTATTTTCAAGAAACATTGTTTCATTAGTGCAAAAGTATATTTTAGTATTAAAAAGTGGAAATATTTTTGAATCATGAATTATTTTACTTTTGGTTTATGTTCTGAAAATAAATAATTCTGCTTTTCATTTCCATGCTTCAGTGAAAATAACAGGTTGTGCAGTACTCCTCAAAATTATTTTGTACTGTATTAAATACTGTAATTAAGAAATAAAAATAATAAATAAATAATGATTAAAAATAAGCAAAATTAAAAAAATTAGGTGTAAATGTGTTTAGACAGAGAATACAACACCTGATGTGTTAGTAAATGTGATAGTTTCACTGACACAAAAACAACAGATCAGTTTACAAGTTTTTAATGGAAACTTTAGCCTCTGAATTGTCTGATGAGAAAGCTACAGTATAGCACATTGCAGCAAACGATCAAACTTCAGTTATTCAGCTTGTAGCCACAATTATGTCGATCAAACGCATGATTTTGCAAAAAGATTCATGGATTGTCATGAATGCACCATGGGATCATAATCTCTGTAAATTCAAGTTCAAGTTCAAGTTTATTGTCATTATACTCATATACAGGTATATGGTATAACATAATGCTATTTAGCAAGCTCTCAGACGGTAAGCAGTACAAAAAACAATTGTTTAAGAAAAGAAAGACAGAGATAACAGGCAATGTGCAAAACAACACCAAGGTGAGAGAGGCTGAGAGTTTAATACTGTAGTTTGATAGTGCAGGGGTTAAAACTGTCTCTGAGTCTGGTAGTCCGGGCCCGAATGCTCCAGTACCGTTTTCCAGATGGTAGAGGGTCAACCAGTCTATAGCTGTGGTGTGTGGGGTCTTTGATGAGGCTTAGAGCTTTCCTCAAGCACTGTCTGTCATAAATGTCCTGGATGGATGGGAGAGCAACCCCAGTGATGGACTGGGCAGTTTTCACCACCCGCTGTAGGGCTCTGTGGTCAGCAATACTGCAGTTGCCATACCACACTTTGATGCAACCTGTCAGTGTGCTTTCTGTAGCGCATCTTCAAAAGTTAGTGAGGATCTGGGGACATACTGTATCTTAGTCTTCTTAAATTAGAATATTGTTGAAACCATCAATATTTCTTAAAGAGATACACACCTTTTTCTGGGCACAGTGGCAAATATCGTTTTTGCTATTTTTTTATATTTACAGTAGCATTTGGAAAAATTAAAATAGCAGTAGTTTCAAATATGAGGAGGCCATTTGGCTCATCTAGACTGTTTTGAAGATAGTAGTTAATTTATTAAAGGATCTCATCTAGCTGTTTCTTAAAACATTAACAGCCTCTCTGGATAGCTTGTTCCATATCCTCCCACAATCCTTTAGGTCAACTCCCAAATGATTTACAGTACAAGAGTCATTTGCACAGTGACAGCAGATAAAAATAATGATCACAACCAGTTACCTTTTAAGCTAAAATACTCAAACTAGCAGTCCCTAATACTGTTCATAATTTCACTTCTTAGAAAAGCTTTTCTATACAGTAGGTCTGTGTGGAGGCTTCTGTAGCATACTGTATCTATATGACTTAGATAAGCAAGTCACTAAAAGGTAACAGTTTTATTGCTTAAATAGTAGATAATATACAGTAATGATAGTTATATTTTGGATGACTGTATTCTAAAACTAAAAGAAAACAATGAAAAAAATGCTTCTCAATCAAAACCCCCTTAATATGAAAAGTTTGTTTTTTTGGTGGTGTACAGAGAATTCAATCTTTGATCTTTCTATTCATATACTTTATATCTGTTATGCTTATTGAGTTCACCATCCAACACAACATTTGCAATAGTAGAATACTAGTTCAAAAATAGTATTTTACCCTTGTTGGTGCGTTCTCTTTAGTTTGGTGTGCTTGCTTAACCATTTCTGACAAATATGTTGTTTCAGTAAAGTATATTTTGCACTCAAATGAGTAGAAAGTTTCTTTAATTCTTTGAGAAAATTCTGAACCCTAACCCTAAACTAGCGATAACCCATAGCTAGGGTTAGGGTAGGTATTCCAGCAAAACACAGATACTTTTTGATGTCATGGCTGTGTTTTAGGATAGAAATTATATTTAGCAAAATAGTTTTTTCAATGATATCTTCAGAATTTTTTTCTTCCATATTTTCCTACACTGCATTGTTATATAAAAGGGAATGTTGCCAAAAATGCCCAATGGCGAAAGTTTGAAAAAACTGTAAATACATTTGAACACACATGCCTATTAACAAGGAAAGACCAAATTTGGGGGGTTTTCCAACTGTAATCCCAGTTAAGCTTGGAACTATGCTCATTGAGATCACCATCCAACACAAAATTTCCAGTAGAATATTTGTTCAAAAATATAATTTTTCCCTTGTTGGTACATTCTCTTTAGCTTGGTGTGCTTGCTTAAACATTTCTGATAAATATGTTGTTTCAGTGAAGTTTATTTTGCACTCAAATGAGTGGAAAGTTGCATTAATTATTTGAAGACATTCTGAACCCTAGCCCTAACATAGCACAAACCCATAGCTAGAGTTAGGGTTAGGATTCCAGCAAAACACAAATACTTTTTGATGGCATGGCTGTGTTTTAGGACAGAAATGATATTTTGGAAAAGGGGTTTTTCAATGATATCTTCAGAATTTGTTTCTTCCATATTTTCCTACACTGCATTACTCTAAAAGGTGATATTGCCAAAAATGCCCAATTGCAAAAGTTTGAAAAAAAATGTTAATACATTTCAAATTCTTACGTTGGCATTGAATGCACATGCCTATTAACAAGGAAAGACCAAATTTGGGGCGTTTTTCGACACTTACCCCAGTTAAGCCTGAAACTACTGTATGCTCATTGAGATCACCATCCAACACAACATTTTCAGTAGAATTCCAAAAAGTATGTACAGTATGTGTCCAGCAAAACAAACATACTTTTTGATGCCATGGCTATGTTTTAGGACAGAAATGATATTTAGGAAAATATTTTTTTCAATTATATCTTCAGAATTTGTTTCTTCCATATTTTTCTGCTCTGCATTGCTCTAGAGGGGAATGTTGCCAAAATTGCCCTAATGGCAAAAGTTTGAAAAAACTGTACATTTCAATATCTTGCCATTGGCATTGAGCGCACATGCCTATTAACAAGGAAAGATCAAATATGTGTATTTTTTAATCTAACCCCAGTTAAGCCTGAAACTATGCTCATTGAGGTCACCATCCAACACAACATTTCCAATAATAGAATGCTTGTTCAAAACATAATTTTTCCCTTGTTGGTACGTTCTCTTTAGTTTGGTTTGCTTGCTTAACCATTTCTGACAAATATGATGTTATGGCTGTGTTTTAGGATATAAATTATATTTAGGAAAACCATTATTTCAGTGATATCTTCAGAATTTCTTTCTTCCATATTTTCCTACACTGCATTGCTCTAAAAGGTTATGTTGCCAAAAATGTCCAATGGCAAAAGTTTGAAAAACTGTTAATACATTTCAGTATCTTACCGTTGGCATTGAACGCACATGCCTATTAACAAGGAAAGACCAAATTTGAGGGGACTCTAACCCAGGTCTGAAACTATGCTCATTGAGATCACCATCCAACACAACATTTCTAATAATATAATTCTTGTTCAAAAATAGAATTTTACCCTTGTTGGTATGTTCTCTTTAGTTTGGTGGTCTTGCTTAGCCCTTTCTGACAAATATTTTCTTTCAGGGAGGTATATTGTGCACTCAAATGAGTGGAAAGTTGCATTAATTATTTGAAGAAATTCTGAACCCTAAGCCTAACCTAAATTGCATGCAACACAACAGCTCAGAATTATAATGAAGGAGGTTGTCATGGTATATGTTTCTTTCCCCAGAAGGCTGAAGTATAAAATGTTTTCTTGTTTTTACTGTGCTTAAGGTATTGCTGTTAGAGTCCAAGGTGCTTTAAATATATTACATTACATTTGTGATCAATATGAATCCATGGGGTGTTGAATTATGTTGTTCTGGAAGTTATGCTACATAAAGTACATTTGTTTCTAAAGACATGACTTCCTTCTGGTATACTTGTAATCACAACAGGGATGCCACACTGGGAATGAGTGACTTAATTATTGATTAATTGGTAAAGGGTTTAGAATTTTACATTCTCACATGTGTATAATTAGGCTTTGGTATTTAAAGAGCATGCACATTGATACTAGGGTCCGTCACAATGTCCCTTGCTGATGGTGTGGTTATGATTAGCATATTTATATGGAAGTTAATATATTACCTTTTTAACTCTGAAAAAACAAGTTGGAGTCATCATTTCTTTTGCTGGGTCAGGACTGTAGAACATGCAGAGAATACATCTGTTTCAACCAACTCTTCTCAGAAGAAGAGTAAGATCTTTATGGGTTTCATAAACATCTGTTTAAAACAATCATGCTGTTCACTGTTATAGCCTTTTACAGATGCTTAAGTGAGCAATCTGTCTGGCAGGTGAACAGACCTCATGGTAATGAGGTGTCAGACCTTTCCAATGAGGGATGGTATTTTAGAATCGGTTGTGAAATATTAATAACATTGCACATGAGGCCTTACAATGAGAACAAAATGCAACCTTCAAGGCCTCCAAGAAAGAAGCTAGCTATTAAGTTGTGGTGGCTAGTGAACAATGGTCTTATACTTTTCAACTTTATTATTAGTATTTCAACAAGTATTTAAATAAAGTATTTAAACATTTACTTAATTCATATCACAATTAAGATTATTTATGATTGGCATATATGTGTTAAAAGTGGGAGGATGGCAGTTAAATATTTAGTTTTTATGTATTTTCATGTGACATTGCTGTATGTATAAAATACAAATGTATTTTATACTTTGTGTATTGATTTTACAAAATAAAGTACTTTAGATTTTCTAGTTTTTGGTTTTGAACTGGTTTTGTTAACATAATTGATGGTGGTGTGATACTGTTGTGTACAATTATTAGTTTTTTTATTAATAATTTATATTTGTTTGGAGTGCATTACTTATATGCTGTGTTCAGCAGTATGGAGTAACTGTTTAATTTTTTCCAGTAAAATACCCAGCTGCATACAGTAAATGTATGTTCTTTGGAGTAAAATGTTACTTTATTGGAGTACTGACTGTGAACAACTCTTTCATAATAAGAATCAGCTTTCCCAAACTACACTAAGCTAAGAAAGAAACAAGGTTATGCCAGAAATCTTATTTTCATTCAAGTATCTGTGATACTGGTTATAGTAATAAATAGTACTTTTTGTCTCTAGACTAGTACTTGTAATTGTCACTCTAACAGGCTATGTACAGTACCTTATAAATTAGGACAATTTTACCAGGTTTGTCTATTTTTATGTGAATAGGTTGGTTGTCCTCAGATAGTCTACAAACAGAGACAATATAGCTATAGTTTATTTGTAGGCTTGCTTTCCTGGAGGAAGACATCCAGCTTATTAAGTGATCTGGCATTTTTAAAAGTTTATAAGACTAAAGAAGGCTGATGTGATAAACATTAGTCCTTAATTTATTAGGTAAAAAGGTAAAAGTCTGTACAGTGTACAGTAAGTAGGGTTAAGCGACATGAATTTAGCATAGTTGCTGTAACTAGTTAACACCTACTTCTGGAACAAAAGACACCAGTATACTGTAAGCATGTTGAAACAGGCCTATTTGGAAAGAGTAATGGTAGAGGATTATTTGAACTAAGTAACTGCCTCTTAACAGAGGGAATGAAGCTGGAAACAAGCAAAACTGAGAACAAACTTAAACACCTGCTCCTCATGGCTAGCAGCATATTGATTTAAATGTAAGAATACAAGGACACTGAATTAACAGTTAACAATGATATTATAAGAATAACTGAACAGTAGCTAAGGGAGAATGCTAGGGGTGAAAATCTTTTTAGTGGGTTTTCAAATGTTCAGAAAGATAAGCAAGATACAATTTGAAATGTATGTGGTTTAAAAGGAAACATTGAAATTTAAAGAGAGTGATATTCTGTAAACCACATAATACAGGTATGGATAAAAGTAACTTCTTCAGGTTCTACAGCCAAAATGTTTTCTTTCCCTTTTACTTAACAGTATGCAATTAAGCCCTACTTGGAAATTTTCAGCTTACAAGTTGACATAGCTCCCCACTTTAACCACTGTGATGAGTTGCCTGTCTGAAATTTTAACATTATGGTATCTTAAGATAACTTTAACATTCATAATGCACCACAGTCCACAAAGATATAGGTTTCTACAAATTTGAAAAATATAAACAGAAGACTGTCAAAATAACTATCTGTCATATCCTCCCTGTTTTTCATTTTTGACTTACTATTTCCATACCATTCACTTTGCAATGCAAAAACACCTCTCAAAACACTACAAACAAAACTGAGGCTTTCATGCATTTTCAGCTCTTTACACGGTTTTGCAGTTAGGTCTCATTAGTACTGGAAGCACAGCACCCAAAAGGTTCAGTACATTCGGCTGTTTTTAAAGAATACTGAGTTCACACAATTTATAGGGTTATGGTAATGTAATGTTTGAATTGCACTGAACCCACTGAACTCAATGGCAATCTGGAAGGGGTTCTAAATAAGATGATGCCAAGTTTCTTTCCTGTTAACTAAAGAGCTTGCTGTGCAGAAGGCACTGAGAACACTCACCTTGGGGTTTTCCCCTGTGGAATATCAATGTGAAATTCACACACCAAAGCACACATTTTATTGGATCTTTACCAAGTTTAATCCTTTCCAGACTTGTGACTGTGGATACAAGCTGAAGGATGAAAATGACTTACAGTAAGTGGAAACATGGTTAAGGGATAAAAAAGGTTTGGTGACCTGCTTCATCACACAATATTGAGCAGGTGGATAATGAATCCAGGTGACAGCTTCTATCTGAGTTAGTTAAATAGACAATGAATGGACGATGACTGATGCATTTAATTCTGTGAGCCCAAAAAAAGATAGGAGCATTAACATGGGTCTATATGCTAAATATTTAAGAAATACAACTAATTTGCACTTTATATGTGATTTCAATTAGCATTATAGTATATAATGTACAGCTATACTTGGGTGACATGCAGTATTTACAATTGCTACTTGCAGAGCCAGATCCTTGGATTAATTTCTGGACCTGGGGTGGAGTTGCATGGAGTTTGTACTGTACAGTATGTTCTCCTCACGTTCATGTTTTCTCAGGGTGCTTCAGTTTTGTCTTCCTCGAAATCTTTTGAAGATTGCAAAATTAAAGGAAAGCAACAGGTTTTTTTTTGTAACCTGAATCATTTCCTTTCCCCGCTGCAGCCACTTTCATTCTCTTGTGGAGAGAAGTAAAAAAGACAGGGTGGGAGTGTGTATTTCTGAGATATAGAGAAAGAAGGAGAGAGAGGGAGCAAGGGACAGAAAGTTTATAAGGAGCAGTTAAAAAAAATGAGAAAAGCAGAGAATTCTGAGGTGGACAGCTGCAAGAGTGGAGATAGCACAGAGAGGCTTTTAATTCCCAATCCCCGTCGAGCCTTTGAAAATTACCAATCTTCTTATCACGGACACGGGACTTCTTATGCAAATTGTTGTGGAGTGGAACGTTTAAACGGAAAATTACTCGACAGCAGTTTTTTCTCCTCTCTCTCTCTTTTTCACATAGAAAGACTGTTCTGAGTCTTAGATAAGAAGATGAATTGCTCTCCCTGCTTTGAAGCGAGTCAGGATTTAAAGACTCCAGTTCGCTTCAGCCTAATACTGTGGCTCCCTTTCGCTTTGTACAGGAGCGGAGAGAGCTTCAAAACAACACTGAATTTGTACTCCCTCATCCTTTGACACAACATATCTGCATCCCATTTGTGGTGCTCCTGGAGACCAGAAAGAAAAAATGTCAACATTTTCTCAAGTGTTTGTATTTTTCATACTTGTTTTGTATCTCGGCAATTAAAGGAATACTGTAAGTATATTGAGGGGATAAGAGGAAACACAACTTGTCTGATTCAGTAATTTAACTTACAGTACCTAAGGTTAATGAGAAATTTGAGAACAATGATAGATAGGGACATTTCAACAAAATGCCAGATGTCTAAAACACTCATATATTTTTACATTGAAAGAAAGAAAACATATTTCCCCTGTAAATAGATTTGTCTACTACATCTTCAGAATGTCTTGCAGCCTTTGAAGTCTCAAATATGAGTCCCAAAACAAGTAGGGAATCCTGACTATGCCACCATACTGTACTGTCTCAGAACTGCATCCAAAAACTGTATTCATTGTCATAATAATGCCTGAAATCACTTTCCACAAAACCCCATCTTTGCTGAGTCTTTCTAAAGGTTTATTAAAAAAGAGTTGAAGCAGTGGAGCATAAAGTTCAGTCCCATTACTGTCATCTACTAAAGTCAGTCCTCTTAAGGAAATAAGAAAGTATTGTATTGCAAATATTTCCAAACCTTGTGGGGCAGGTGCCAGTTTCTAAGCAATTCTTAATATTCATAGAAACCCAGGGTATTATTCCATAGGAGGTCCTAATATATTGGTGAGTGACTGAATGTATAGGTACAGTGTGGCATAAATCACTTGGGTGTGTGAAATATACCACATATGATGCATTGATAAGGCCCAGAAAGGTACTGCATACCGATTACAGTTTAAATACCTTAACTTGTTCACTAGTGCTGTGTTTTTAAATTAGCAGTTAAGGAAAGAGATGACTGTGATGAAATTCATAATATATTGGTCGGCAGTGATTTACAGTATACTATCTGTATCAAGCTATTGTCTTTCTGAACTGTATAGTCATGAGAGACTGTTCAATCAATCAGAGATAATTAACATCTCCAAACTACAGAACTAATATTCAGTATATACCATATACTTATTGGATTTTACAAAATACATACTGTATACAGTAGCATATCGTGCACACCTAGAAGACAGATATAGTTCATGGGCCTCTTTATACTGTAAGTGACCAATATTAACTTCGGGTTTTTTTGTAAGTGTTGTTCTTTGAGAAAGGGATGCAATAAAGGCAGATAAACACATTCATTAATATCTGTCCATAACAGCTTTTGTTTAATATTAACAAGGAAGTATCTTTTATTGTTGACTGTGTAGCTTCCTACCAAACTGAGTAACACATGAGACATCGCAACACGTTGAAGAAGTTCAAGTCAGGAGCTGTGTCAGCATGCCTAGGCTGCAAAGGAACATGTAAAGGTTCATTCCATGCTGAAAGGAAAAGAAAAGAGACACAATGTTTTGGCTGTGGAACCTTGTTCAGGCATCAATATTGTGTTTCCTTTTTTTTCCTTTAAGAATGGAATAAACCTTTTCCTGTTCCATTACCTCATGTTGTCTATTCTATGAGGACTGTTGTTCTATAACAAAATTTCAGTTATTACTTAATTGTAATTCTAGATAAAGCTGATAAAATGTTATCCTTTTTGTCTTCCTAGAATAGCATCTGGTGTATATTAATATTATTTGTTTAAAGATTCAGTGTTATCTGCATACTGTATAACTTACAGTGGCTTGCAGGTGCTGTCATCAAAACATTCTCAAGTACTTTGAATACGTTGGAAAAAATGAAATGATTATTAATACTTCTGTTGTTATAAGACAACAAGAAAGTAATAAATGTTTCCCTCATTGGTTGCTTTCAAGGTTTTTTTTTCATGTAAACCTAAACTAAGCAGCTCAATGTGATCTCTGGATACTGTAAGTATGACATAATGAGTGATATTATTCAATCTTTCCCCAGAAACAGGCCCGAAGAAAAATATGCTACCTCATACTGGCAGGAGCAGTGGTCTTGACCTTTTTGGTTATCATAATTGCAGTCTCAGTAAGAAAATGAAGAGTCAGATCCTGCAGCTCCAGGTAGGTGCTTATAATGTCTGTGTCTGTGCAGTGTGGAGGATTTATTTATATTAAAACTGTGAACAGACTGTATATTTTCACTTAGAAAATAAAAATCATAGGGGCAATGAAGATGACTAATCTAGAAAATAGTTCCAACAAAAATATTATTTTAAATCATGGCTACTCAGGGCAAATTACAGGCAGTTGTCTTAACCCCATCACCATTTTATTCTGCAACTAGCTTCTTAATTACTGTATGTGATTTATAATTAGCAGAATCAATGCGACAATTTAGGAGCTGTTTATATCAAAATACTGAAATGGATTGAATTGAAAGGATTGTGAGTAGCATTGTTTTAAAACACACTGTTTTCTTTAAAACTTTCTTGATAAATGTACATTACTGTTTCGTATTTTTTTCAGTGTTTTTTTTGTTATTTTGAGCTTACATTTAAAGTGATGCATGAAATAAAGAAAAAAATAAAGTGCCAAAAAGGTTTGCTTTTATCAAAATGAAATTTAAAAACAAAAAAATATATTTCAGTGTACCTGGCATAGGTCTTTCTTTAAACTATGACTACAAACAACAAAGTAACACATGACATCAAAGTACAGCAGCAAGCACACTGCTTTGATGCCAGGATTATT
Source organism: Lepisosteus platostomus (assembly GCF_059453375.1). Classification (NCBI taxonomy): domain Eukaryota; kingdom Metazoa; phylum Chordata; class Actinopteri; order Semionotiformes; family Lepisosteidae; genus Lepisosteus; species Lepisosteus platostomus. The sequence goes on along the minus strand of NC_142622.1, from coordinate 20,857,525 downwards.
TGACTAAGTCCTATTTAAAGCCCATCTTAATCTTCTAATGGAAGAATGAACAATATTAAGATATTTACTTGCAAAGTAAAGCTACTTTAAGGCCAGAGAAAGGAGCATTTTAATTTTGTTATGAAAGAAGCACTACCGGCAGTTTGTACAGTTTGTAAGGATTCAATTGGCTGAGGAGTATTTCAGTACTTCAAAATATACATCCAGAATGGGGGCTTACTGCACATTATTGTTATTAGTGTTAGATTGCTCCATATTGACAGACCTTGAAAGGCAAAAATGAATTGTTACAGCTCTTACTGTATAATTAAGGCAACAGAAGGAGTTTTCAAAGCAAAGATTTATTTTTTGTTCAAATAAGCATCTAAATTACCACAAATTATGTTTTTTTATCAAACTCTGTATTTGTGCAGTTACATGACATCCTGAAAGGCACTATATATTAAATTATAATTGCACTCTGAAAAATTGAGGCACAGAAACTCCAGATGATGTTCCAGTAATAGAAAACCTCATTACATCTACAGTATGTGTAGATGTTCTCCCTTTAGCATTCACTAACCTGAAAGAAGAATAAAAGTGCAAAATTATTTTGCTTAGAAAATTGAATCGAAACCAGTTTTGGTAATTGGAGAACTATTTCTGTCTGACCTGTAATTTTTAAGTCACATTGGAAAAAAAAGATAAATCAACAGTAATTTAAGGATCCTGCTAAAATAGAGTCTGTTTTATTTTACACTAGTTGGCAACACTGTGCTATGTGAGTGCTGTATGTATGTACTGTAAGTGCTAGATGTTTTCTATGTAATATTTAATGCTGTGAAAGAAACAAACTTATTTGTGCCCTTAAGAATTAGTGTGCAGTTTAGCCTCTACAATTACATAAAGAAAAACAAATATTTTAAATAGTTTTAAGTACTAACCAAAAGTAAAAAAGTGAAAATAGATTTTAAAGGTTGCCATAAAATAACATACAGTATACAGTTCAACAAATTAGAATGTGACATCAGTAAATTGAAAAACTAAATAAATATAGACTTATTGCATTCAATGTATATATATATATTCTGCAATTTCCCTCACGGGATCAATAAAGTATCTATCTATATAGGATTCAATTGTATTTTTGCAAGTACTACTCGCCCAACTTTCATTTCCCTTCATCTTTTAAAGAGTATTCAGAAACTTTTACATTTCCAGTTTGAGATGCTGGAATTCAATTTTATTTGTACTATCACACCCTAATTATGTATCAGTCCCTTAACAAACTATTTTAACTATTTTAGGTGACTGCCTTCAATAGTATTCCATACAGGAACCCGGTTGCATGTGACTCTCAGGCAATGTTAAGATTTCAGTTGATGGAAACGTTATGAAGAAGACACTGATGTTTATTCAAAACAGTAAAATACTTGTCCGAATTGTATAGTTCTTTCAGCAGTCTGTTTCAGTGTATTGTAAAGCAGTAAACGTTCTATCTGCCTCTAACCTTACAGATAATGCACAATTCTCATATTCTCATATTCACAATTTATATTGTAAATATTGTTTTTTTAAATCTTGATTTTCTAGTATTTTGTTCATGTTCTTATTAAATCTTTGCTTTAGGTGCGGTATAACATAGCTGATAAGCCATTGTGGGATCCAGTCCCCTCTGCAGACACTGTTGTTGTAACGTTGAACAGTGTTCTTTACCCCATTTGCTGCTGTCCAGGGGGTGGGGGGAAGGGGAGTTGTGCTCTCTAGTCCACTTACCTTTCCAGAAAGCAGTAAGAGTTCTGGCCTGGTTGGCTAACGTGATTAACACATGGAGATTATCATTACAGTAAATCTAGACTTTAAAGGCATGAGCCTGACAACAGCTTGGCAGATTATTGACACACTTAGGGAAAATGAAGGGGAGCTGAGGATCTTATAAGCTGTTAGACTTTGCCATGAAATGTGCACTTGTTGAAACTTTCCTTTATTTCACACACTATGTGTTCCACCATGGCTAAAAGGTACTGTATATAGGGTACCAGCTGGAGGACTGATGTAGCACTAACTCCAACATACAGTACCACAGCAACTGCTCACCCCTGAAGAAGGCTCTGCAGCTGAAGCATATTGTTTATGCTTGTTTATGCTTTTCAGCATGGACTTAACCTCTACTTGTTCCTTGAATGACTACGTACAGCAAGCTCATACTGCTTGGCTGGTTAGAGAGGTCACAAATGAGTACAAGGCTAGGGATTCAATCAGTGACTCAAATCCCCTCAACATGGAGATTTGCCAAGTGTGTTCTGATGTTTTGGAAATCTTAGTCACAGCTGACTAATATCATAACTGACACTTGAACTGGCACAGTCTGTATTTTGGGGTGTATTACTGAAGTAGAGTATCCGGCAAGTAGAGGTGTGGCAGTCTGAAGTCAAAAAAGGGGCTTGAAGTAATAAATGAATACTGTAAGTTGTAAGAAAGAGATATATGCATAGTCTGTAGAATATTCTGTAGAATGTAATAATAATAATAATAATTGCTTACACTTATATAGCGCTTTTCTGGACATTCCACTCAAAGCGCTTTATAGGTAATGGGGACCCCCCTCCACCACCACCAATGTGCAGCATCCAACTGGATGATGCAACGGCAGCCATAGTGCGCCAGAATGCTCACCACACATCAGCTATCAGTGGGGAGGAGAGCAGAGTAATGTAGCCAATTCATAGATGGGGATTATTAGGAGGCCATGATTGGTAAGGGCCAATGGGAAATTTGGCCAGGACACCGGGGTTACACCCCTACTCTTTTCGAGAAACACCCTGGGATTTTTAATGACCACAGAGAGTCAGGACCTTGGTTTTCCGTCTCATCCGAAGGACGGCGCCTGTTTACAGTATAGTGTCCCCGTCACTGCTGGCCCCACTAACAACTCTTCCAGCAGCAACCTTAGTTTTTCCCAGGTGGTCTCCCATCCAGGTACTGACCAGGCTCACATCTGCTTAGCTTCAGTGGGTTACCAGTTGTGAGTTGCAGGGTGATATGGCTGCTGGCCTATGTACATGTGTACATATGTACATATTCTGTAGAATTTGTGCTCACATCTGAAAAGATTTGCTTTGGACATCCTCAGGACATTTCACAGTTTTGCTCAGATAGGAAAAACAAACATCTTCCTGTGCCACACCAACAAAAGCCTCCTGTAGTAATTGACAAAGTTAAGACTATGTGAGCTAATTAGCTAACTATTGGTCACCTATTAAAGAATGCAAGGATACATAGTTTACAAAATTCTTAAATGTATTTACTGTATACTTTTTACTGTCTCTTTAACATATTCACAGGTCTTTGCCAACTAAGTCATTAGTACTCTATGTGCATGTAGAGAGCAGCTGTACTAATGCAAGATGAGGATTACAGAAATCAGATCAACTAGAAGAGAAAATCTTGAATCATTAGAGAGATGAAAGTCTATGCATTTTAATTTAGCTCACTCTTTTCGCCCTGTGGGGTTTCTTTTGATTGTGACACAGCAGGTACTGTAGTACCAGGTCAAATACAAAGTAGATAAGTGACCAAGTAAACCGGTATGTGTGATGTAGGCTGAGCTTATGCAAGTTATCTACTTTGATTGCGTTGAATTGTAATGCTGTCTTGATATAGAAATAAAAAGTAGTAACTGAGAGTCATTGGCACAGGAAACAAACTCCAAACCATCCTGGAAGAAACAAAATAAAACATATTTCACGCTGTCTACCTTGGAAGATGGATTATTACCAGTTGTTTCTTTATAATAATAGTCAATCCTTTAAACTAGTACACCATTTGGTGAATATAGCTTGAGGAGACAGAATTTTATTTCATTACTAGCATGGGATTGAAGTGATTTTTATCTCAATTCAATCTCAACTCATCACCTACTAAAATCTGTCCCGACTGACAGACTTGACTGTTAAAGATATTGATTATAAGCTGGAGTCCCTTTTTGAAAGATAACCCTTCTTCCTTCCCTCTTTCTGGTTACCTCTGGAACAAGGTTATGTAAGATAGAATCTTCAATTACTGTAAGTGGTCCTTCATTCACTTTTAAAACCTCATGGAGAAACTAGAGGATTAGTAAAATTCTACAAAAAGTACGACATTTTGTGGTTGTTTTAGCACTAAGGGTAGTTTTTTAAACCATTGTAAAAACTGGGAATCCAACTTTATAATGAACAAATTGTTCAGATCATCAAAGGCAATAGGACAGGAACTGACTAGTGCAGATGTGTCTCAGCTGCTTTATATTGAGCTTGAGTGGTATTTAAGACACTGTAATTTTTTATGTAATTGATAAAAGCAATACACTTCACATTCTGCTTCTAAAACATCATTTTTTTTAATATTGCATTTTTATTCATATTAATATTGACTAAAGTAGACACATTTATCTTTTTATGCATATTTGACATTATAAAAAACAAAACTTATCCTGGATGTACAGTATTGAGTTCCATTACCTTGGGTCTGAAATGAAGAGTGGGTTGTATCAGTTGTTTTCAGTAGGTTCTGTTCAAAGGCAAAAATATGAAATACAGTATACTACATAACATATGCATACCAAGAAGTACTGTATGTAAGACAAATAATATTGTAATTAAAAAAATAATTAGCATTGTAACAATACCATATTAAAGTACGTTTTTTGAATACTTGTATGAAATGTAATTTTATGTTTTTATTATTGAAATTTAAATAGGGGGTGACTATTGTTTGCTGTCTTGTACTGTATATAATACTAACCTTCATAGAATTTATTTACAGTTCTAGAGCATCATCCACATCCCTCATGGGTATAAAAGGACATAGATTTTGTAATTTACAGATACATTAGAGAGAAATACAAGGAATACATTTCTCAAATACATCGCAGAACAAATATACAATAATGACAGACAACTTTTTGACAAAGAAGAGATACAACCTCTGAATAGCTCAGAAGTACATGGTGTTGAATCCATTTCAGTGGAATCCTGTTGTTTAAAATCTGTCAATGCAGTAAGCACTAAATTCTAAAGAGCCAAAAAGACCAATCCTGAACCCTTTATACTTTTTTGCTTGAAGGATTTCTCTCTGTCACCCACAGAGACAATGACAATTCAATAACAGTTAACACAGATACAGTTTCAGATTGAATAGGACGGCAGGCAATATTACTTCTGTCTACTAAAAAATGTGATACAATGAAACTGAAATACAGAACAACTACCATCTACAGAGATAATAGTATTAATAATTCGGGAACTTCACCCATGTAAGATAGGTCATGTTATTAAACATTAGATTTCACACTCACAATCAGGACAAGGTACAAGTGAGGACCTGTCACAGGTGACATTAAGAAGTCCAGTCAGAGTGTACTTTAGCGAACACCACCAAGAGGAAGAAACTTAAGTACTTTATAGATACAAGAGAAAGGTCAAGAGCTAGATAATAGAATAACAGAAATGTTAGAAGATATAAATTATGCAGAATACAGAATGTTTTCACTGTTGTTTGACTCCATCAAGAAGTCAAAAGATGGTGAGCCATAACAGATCTGGGTAATTACTTAAATGAAAAGTATGCATGGAGTGGAATAATATCCTACTGCATTCTATAAACTCTTTGAAGTCATTGGTGTAAAAGAAAGGTGAAAATGAAAATTTAAATCAAGTGTAAATGGATCTATCTCTGAAAAAGCATCTAGGGAAGGAGATAACTGAAGACAAAGATGTACGGTGAGGACTGGGGGAATCAAAATGCATGAGAATTTCAGGACCTTTGATCTTTTTTTTTAAATTGGTATTTGACCAAACAGACCACACATGAAAGAGAGAAAAAAAAGTATACAGTGGAACGAAATATTGTTCCTCCTCGTCCATGGTGCAAATACAGGTGGAACAGACAGGACACTGACAAAGACATAGACATGACATGGACATAGACATTGTAGACAGGATACACATAGTGCAAAGTGCAGATAGTGCAAATTACAAGGTAAATACATAGTACAATTACGTATAATACACATAAACAACACACTGGGAGAATTAAAACCCTGTTTCTGGTATCAGAGTAGGTGGAAGTAGATTTCAGGGTGTTGAGGACCCTGACAGCCTGTGGGAAGAAGCTGTTACAGAGTCTGGTTGAGCTAGCCCATATACTGCGATTTCTTTTTCCAGATGGTAGAAGGGTAAAGAGTTTATGGGACGAGTGGGAGGGGTCATCGACTATACTGGAGGCCCTGTGTACAGTATGCAGCATTTGTGATAGGTGACAGAAATGGAAGGGAGGGAGGCTCCAATGATCTTTTCAGCTGTTTCCACAATTCGTTGCAGGGTCTTACAGTCTGAAGCATTGCAATTCCCAAACCAAACAATGATACAGCTGGTCAAGGTGCTCTCAATGGTGCTTCTGTAGAAAGTGGTAAAAATGGGTTTGGGAAGGTTTGCCCTCCTCAGTCGCTACAGGAAATAGAGATGCTGCTGTGCTTTCTTGGCTAGAGAGGTGGTATTGTATATTCTTGTTAAATATTGTAGTAGAACAGAGGCAGAGAGAGTGCAAAATTCTTATGATTGATAACAAGATGATAAAACAGAGAGTTATAAATGAATGTTTTCATAAGGAAATCGAGTTTAAAATTTACATTGTTCAATTTTTTTCTGAAAAATGAAAGAATACAAAAATAAAATACCATCAATCATTTTCAATCAATCTTTTTTTTTTTAGCTGATCCACAATGAAGTTAAGCTTCTTTTCTGTAATTGAGAATGTAGGTTGTCTTGATTTTCAGAAACCAATCTGACAATGGAGAAAAGAAATGAATAGCAATTTGAAGTCAACCCAGTGTGATCTGCTTAGAGCTGTTTCAATGAGTGCGAAACAAAGCACCAGGAGAAGAACAGAAAGGAGAGTAGGAGAGAATTCAGAATCTAACTTGTATTATCTGTATAATGCTTGTGTTTAACTCCATGTTAAAAAAACATGATTATGCAATCATGACTTTTTATTGTGAACACCTTTAAGCAAGGAATCAACTATCCTTTCATGTTTTTACTGTAACTCCCAAAGTAACACTTCACTTCAACTTATTGTGAGCAGGTGTTTTGTGAATCTATAAAGATTGTAACAGTACAAGAAATTCTAAAAGTTATTAGACCTGTAAATACATTTTATTATTGTTGCTTTCAGACTGTCAACAGTGTGTGGTCCTTTCTTTTAATCTCTACACACTATATTGTATATAGGGATGGCTTTTGGACACATACAGTAAGAAGATCACTAATACATTTAATTTTATTAAACATTTCATCCATCTGTTTTCTAGCCACCTTATCAAATACAGGGTCACAGGAGAGCAACAGGCACAAGGCAGGATTCTGTACAACCTTTACAGCACACCAGTCCATAGCAGGACAAACACAGACATGAACGTACAGTACACACTGACACCAGGGCCAATTAACCTACCAGTTTGTCTTTGGATTATGGACGAAACCAGTGCACCCAGAAGTAAGCCATGTGAACATGGAGAGAATGTAAAAGCCCCACACAAATAGCACACCAGGAATTGAACCAAGGGCCCATCAATGCAAGACAGCAATGTTAACCACTGTTCTTCTCGTCATTTCAATTTTTAATAGCACACTAGATCTGCTGTGTGGCGAGGACTGCACTGCATCTGAAAGAATGACTCCAGTTAATACTGGAACAATTGGTTTCTACAGTAGTGTTAAATTACAAATAATGGGATTCCTGACATCAGAATGAAAATAGAAGTAACAGTAATATCAGTTACAATATCATCATTTCTGCCTCATGTTTCTGTCAACTTCTAAACTAATTTTAGAATATTGTTATTGTCAATTATTTAGAATTTTATAGTTTCACAACATTGCTATCAAAGCTTTAAAGCTCTATTGTAAATAGAATATTGTATATTCAGAATTTTGTAAATAATCTTTTTACAAATGGGAGGGGTGTGAATCTGTACATAGGTTAGGTTGTTTGTGAGCAATCCATTAGCTCTGTTTATTATTGTATCTGCATGAAAAAATAGTGTGTATCAAAAACCCATTTAGTATAACTGTGCATGTGTAAATTGTCACCTTTGTGTACCAAAATAAAAATCAAGTACCATCAAATCTGTTAACCACTCAGGTAGATCAAATTTAGTACATTTGTATACGTTCCCAATATATAAGAGTTCCATAAACAAGAATAATTTACCTTCTTAAGCAGTGTACTGTACCTTGACTGTCAAAATAGTTCATAATATACATGTACTAAATGCTTTTATGTTACAATCCTACAGCAATTTTAATGATTAATGATGATACCGAAAGGAACTCAACAGAGAAAAAGTAGTCCCTTTTAAATGTCTGTTTAGGATGTTTTTTTTTGTTTTATTTGTTTCTTTCTCCTTTTCAACAAGACTGAATCATAGCACAAAGAAATAAACTACAATTTTCTCAAGCTATAGTACTAATAACGTTACTGAAGTACAGCAGTGCACCAAAATTGTTGCATACTGTAATACTTTCAAAATATAACCGTATGCATATATTGGATATTAAGAGAAGCCCCTTTTAAAACTGAATTCTCTATTAATTAACCTACTACTACTACTACTACTACTACTACTACTACTACTACTACTACTAACAATATATTTAGTTATACTGCTTATATTTTCCAGGTTTGTTCTAACACAACACACTTCCACTTTTCAGCAGTATCTCTTAAACTAAGAAATAAATCCACTCAATGAGAGGAACAAGTTGATATATGGGTTATTTTAATTTTGTCAAAGTCAGTGAGAACAGGTGACGTTTACCAAAATACACTACAGTGGGTACCACCTGTCCTAATGTAGAGATACAAAAATAAAAATGTAGGTACTATATAGTATATTCACAAACAGTGTTCTCCCTTATGAGCTGTTCAGTTGGAAAATAAAAAAAAGTAATTTTGTTTTTAATTTTGATAATTTGTCCACTTACATCAAGAAAACATCTTTCAGTTTAATGCTGTGAGGGAGAAAGAAATTAAAATGAGAAAAGCTATTACACTGAGCATTATAATGGTGAATAATTTAGAAACATTTTTAACACTCATACAAACTTTCCTTAGAATCAGCTGAATTAATAAGTACTGTACATACAAATGACAGTTTGTTACTTTTTCTTATTTTTGTAATGGTCATTATTTTCCAGTTTTCTATTTCAAATCACATTGCAGATTTGTCTCTCTTAAGGATAATAATAAATAATGTATTTTCATTAGTAATAACATTCGTAGAAGGAACAATAGTAGGAGTAATAGGTTTACTGTTTATTTTAGGTACAAAACTTGTTGTGCTGGTATACTGTAGAATTTATATTATACTTTATATACATACTACCATTATATGTCAATTAAATATGTTAAATATACTGTATTATATATAATTAAATATGTCAGATATTTTGTTGGTTTGACAACAACAAAAAAACATGAAAATACTGTTATCATGACATACAGTACGTAGATAAATTTTAAATCACATTTAACACTTACACTTAGAACTACACTAATCCAAAGAATTTCACAGCTGTAGCACATCAATTGGCAAACCAGGTCTGTCCTGGTCATACAGTACTGATTGAAAAATATTAGAATGAAAATAGCCCTTATTTCCTTAAATTATTATTTCTTTTAAAACAATTTATTCAGAAACATCTCTGTTGACCTCTTATCCTAGACTCCACAAGTCAGTGATCCTGGATTAGTGTTTTTGGGTCAGTGAAAGGATCTGTACACAATCATGTTTACAACGGACACTGGAGTTGACTGTTGAACACAGTTTAACAGGGGCTTAGCAGTACTGTCTTGGTAATATCATCTAGCATGTCCCTCCCTGTGGAGACAGCCAACTGCCTTGTCCTGGTGCTTTGCAGTATTCTTTCAAAACCTCTGGGTGTAAATTTGAAGCTGTGATATGCAAATACTTTAACAGCACTGAATTAAACCAAATGGGGGAAGTGAGTAATAAATATCTGCCTTATAGCCCAATGCTAAGGGTTGCTAAATTATGTCTTTGACAGCAGACTATTGAACTGAAGCTTTAATAAAGCAAAGCATACGAACATCCCATTGATAGCTTATATGGATTGTTATAAAGTTTGTTAAAAACTTACAAGGCATTTGGAAGCTAAGGATGAAGCAAAAAGTCCCTGACGAAAACATTGGGAAGAAAAGCAATAAAATTCAGATTTAAAAAAATCTGAATCCTTATTGTCTATTTTATTTCTACCTAAATTTGTAATACCAGGTGTTTCTTAGCTCGAATTAATGCTACAAACCCTGTACTGGTGGGAGGAGGACCTGAGTTCACACTCCTCTGACATACCCTGCTGGGATGACATGCAGCAAGCTTGAAAGTACCTTACTAGTGAATTACCACCTACTGGAGGAACAGTAGGTTCTTCACTGACATCCCTGGAAGCCTGTTGACACCCAGAAGGTCTCAGCAGTCACTGCTAGGCAGCATGCTGAGAAATTCCTGGCCAGATGAACCCCATCCAGACCCAGTGGGGCTCAGTCTAAATCAGCCAATTAAATAGCCCAGGATCAAAGCAGCAACATCTGGACTGTGCTTATTAGTGCTTATTGTTTAAAAATGCTATAGTTTTAGGGTTTTTTTTTCTTCTCAAGGGAAAGTAAATGAGTGTTCTACAGCCTTGCCCTCTTGATTTGGTAAAAGAACACAATGGCTCTGACTGATGCTATGGGCACATCTGTCATTTCTGCATCAGAGGACTTCTGATTTGTGACTAAATTCAAAAGACAAATGATTCATTCTCTCATATCGTGTTTTTTCTTCCCCTCGGGGGACATTTGTTTAATGGCCTGTGTTGCATAATATACTCTGCCTTTCATTATCCCTCTGGGTATCAGCTAATAACAAGATCTGAGATAGAAATTCCATGAGTTAATAATTTAAAAAAATGAAGATGTCTCAAGACAGTTCTAAGACAATACAGAGTATAACAGACCAGCCAGCTCTGTCATTTAAGCCTTTCTTTCTTGACTTCATTTCTACAAGTATCTGTAATGTAAAGATGCAAAAAAACTATCAAATCACATTATAAAACACTAGTAACTATGACCTATAGAGTTTGGTAATTAAAATGTATTAGTTAGAAACACTGAATGTCTGGGTTTAAAATCTCTCTCCATCCATTTTCAAATTATTTATTCCTGGGGGAAACAGAGCCTATCCTGGCAAGTAACTGACACAAGGCAGGGTACACCCTAGGTGGAAGGCCAGTACATCACAGGGCAGACACACAAATATGCACCCCCTCATACCAAGAGGCAATTTTCCCAGAATCCAATTAACCTACCAATACGATTTTGGACTTTGAGATGAAAGTGGATCACCTAGAGGAAACCCACGCAAGCGCAGGGAGAACATAAGAACTCCATGTAGTTAGTACTCCAGGTCCGAAATTGAACCCAGTGCTCCATTGCTGTAAGGCAACTGCTGAGTCACCGTGACACCTTTGCAAGTTAATTTCACTCTCTTAACATATATGCTGCTATGTAGTATTTGCAACTTCTGGTATTAATCGACTTAATACAATTGAAGCAGGCTTGTCGCATTCAGTTAAATACAGCAGTAGTAGTAGTTCTGTGAAGTAAGAGTCTGGTAGACAGCTGCATTGACTAGTTTATTACAGCAGTTACTGAGGAATAGTTGTGTCTCCAAAGCCCTTGATGTCCATTGTGGGAAACTCCTGAGCATGCTATCCCAGCGACTGTAAAACTCACTTCCGATGTCACTCATAAAAAAGAAAATGTAGAGAATATTTTGTGATCAATCACTTTAATGAGTTTGGGCAATGACAGCTATAACAGGGGAGCTACTTTATTTTTTAAATAAATAGCTCAGCTCTGTGTACTAAATAACCTAATAACTGCACCCTGACACTTATTCATGGAAATGATTTAACCGGTGCAATGTTTGCCGATGTCACATCTTGTTTACAAAGTCATTTGAATATTTTTCTCCATTTGCATTTCATCCTGAGACTTCACTTGCAATAGCAGTCACGTCTTTTAGGGGTTCTCACCTGATTTTCAGAGTTTCAAGAGCTTTGCACTTTTGTTCTCCTTTACTGATAACAACATTTTTTTTTCTTCTTACACAGTCTCCCTTTTCATTTTGCCCATTATTGTTTGGGAGCTGTTCAATTTTCAAGAATGTCAATAACTGTTTTAGGGACTGATTTTGATTCCATAGGTCTCTCAATAATAGCAATTTGGGAAACGATGTATTTTTTAATTATTTCAATATATAGAATTCTCTTTTCCACATTTCCTAAGATAGATTGGTTAATAACAGCAGCATACTGTAGGTCTTCTGTCATATGGTCATACAGTATGTAACAGGAAATGGTCCCAACATGGCCTTGCAGTTACTGTTTGTACTGTGCTTTGTTGCTGTTATCATTTTCACCAGTCATGCACATTAGTTGTAGATGACATATTTTTAGATGAAGGGGCAGGCATTAAAGGGAATGTATACAATTGGGTTAAAAAAGGTTAATTAATAGAAAAAAAAGGCCAGATAAGTAGTGAACACTCACACTGGGCTGATCGAATAAGCAGAGTACCCCAGGGATCTGTATGAAGATCACTGCTCTTCCTGATTTATATCAGTAATGTAGATTCTGTAAAAGAATCACATTTCCTAGCTAGGGGATCCTAGCCATGTGATCCAAGTCAACCTCTGCTTCTTTCAAGAACTGGGGGGATGACATCTGTAGATCAGTTAGTTTCTTTCAATCAAACAAGCTACTGTATGTGATTAAAATGGCTCATTGGCAGACATCTCTTAGATTATTTTTTCTTCCAGGTTGGAACTAGAACCTCGGAATAACATTGGAACACACAGGTTCTTTAACTGCACAAATAAGATCATATTTCTCAAACTGTCACTGATGCACCCATAAACAAACTTTCATATTCTTGCATAAAACATTCATGCTCTGTCTCTAATCAGAATGTTGGTATCTAATACAGATAAAAAGCAGGGAGATGTATGAGTAAATTCCCCATCCCTATCCCAACCTCTCTGCACTTCTGTGCGTAATTATCTCCACCAGGACCGATTTGTGATATGTAAGAGATACAGAAGTACGGTGCTGTAATGCTATTAAGAACAGAGTTGCTACAGTATTCCCAAGTCAAGGTGTCTGGCACTTCAATAATTCTAGTGCTCAATAACCATTACCTTCATGGGATTATGGCCTTGGGGGGACATCTGTGCTTAGTGCTAATGTCAAAAGTCCACTTGGTATTGTTTTTGCAGCTGCTACAATTTAATTATGTTGATGAATGGCAAATTTAAGTTACACTGAAACACACTGAGATTTGGCAGAGCTTGAGACAACATCCTTAACAATCTGCCCTCACAGGGCAGGTATGGCACAAGAAAGAATCTGTTAAAATCAAAGACCTGTTTGTCATGCTAATGGTGAAAATGTAATTGGCTGACAATACTATTTTCTTAATGATATCCATTACAGTTTAATAAGTACCTACCACTGTTTTGCAGATGAAGTAGTTACATTATTTTCTTGAGTTGAGTGTGTGAACTTTGAGTCTTGAAAAGGATGTATCATATATATACTTTGTAAGGATGTTTTGCCTCCTTAGTAGCATTACCACCCTGTAGCCTGTAGCCTGTTCAAGTCTAGGAAGGTAGGCAATGCTGGGGTTGGTTAGTACACAAATGGGAGACCTCCAGGTTGCTGTAAAAGTAGTACAGAGGAACAAGAAGGTGACACTTTTCTTTCTAGAACTGAAAATCCAATTTAAGGCCCTGCTATGGTGACAGAGGACACCAATTACCAATGAGATAATTAAGTTCCTGACTACCTGGTGATTAAAGGTATTCTACAGTAGCTCTGCTTGTAAAGTAAGGGTGTTAACCCTGGAGTCCTGGCAAGAATTTCTACCTTGAGCTTGCACAATCTTGCCTTCCTAAATCGACCCCTTTAATTCAGCTTGTGATCTAATTTCATCTTCCCAACTGATATGTTGTGCTGTGTTGTAAAGCTCCTGCTGCAGGTCACCAAGGTGGGTGATCTCAATGCTAAATGAAGTGGGAAGCTTCTTTTATTTGAAGCATTTGGTTTCCTTTGAAACGAAAATGTCACATATAATTGTTAACATTCCCTTCTAGATGTTTTTTTTCCGTAGCTTTATTAGTCACGTCAATTAATTTACTTAGGTTTTCTTATAATGAAATCAAACCAAACATCAGATATCACAGTATTTAAAATTCAATGTAATTTCTTTAAAAGAAACACCATAAATAAAGTATACTGTATATAGGGCAGATAATAATATTAATGTATATTGTTATTACCTTTTAAATGTACAGTATGTACAATGAAGTGGGTCAATTTTGCTTCGGACTTTCCCAAAATGTCCCCATTAATTCTATTGTGAAGTAGCTTCTCACTTTTCCACTTTACAGTGTGATGCATGGTGCTTAATGAATGCTGGACATTATCCTTAATCACTGTATAAATGCTAGGAATGTAAGTAATAGTCATTAATATTTATAGTAATTGATGTTGTAAAGAATACAGTATTGCATTAGTATCTTGAAATATGTACAGTACATGAGTGAAGAAATTTGCAAATACAATTTATGGAGGTCCTCTGAAATGGCTCCATACCGCAGCCCTCTATGGCACAATCAGCTGAGGGAATAATCTAAACACTGTGGCTTCCTATTTTTTTTTCAAGCTGCAGCCGATTTGGCATGAATCTTGTGAACAAAAAAGACAGCGCATCATAACCTCCTGAATCTACGATGCTTACTTGGACTTGGAGTAAAGAAGATCAATTAATGCCAGAACGGGGGCTGGCAGAGCACAAGTCCTGGCACTAAACCCAGAAAGCATGTCACTGACTGCCAGGGGAAGGCCTTCTATATAATATGGTTTCTTCAGCCAGATAATAATTGAGGCCAAAATGCAGCTTCCCTGAAGAAAGCAAGATGTATAAATATGGCGTGAAATTGCAATGACTGCAATCCAAACTTCAGTTTTAGATACATGAAGGCCTAAGAACTCAAAAATGCAAATGCTGATATACTGTAGTTTTCCCATTTTAAGCATGACTACAAAATATAACATGCTTTCTACAAAATGTACATAATCCTAGCATTTGTTAGCAAGGTCCTTCATATTTCTGTGGTTATGCTTTCCCTTGTGTAACCATTGCATTTTTATTGGTATAAGCAATTATAAAGTGAGTTTAGCATTGCTATGAAGATAAATCTTCTGCCCTGGCTAGACTAAGAGGTTCTCTACAGTAAAAAATATGACAGCACAGCTAACAGGCTCTGATTCAGTAGTAGCTTATTAAAAGCGACTCAAATGAGAAGTATGTTGTCCCTGTTCCTCTCACAGATCTTGACATTGGATTACAGTACAAGTGGAAGACACATTTTGTGGTCTTACTTTCTTTGCGTTATCACTTTAATGTGCTTGTTGACATGTGCACAAGATAGTAATACACAGAGAGGAACTTCCCTTCTCTTACGCAATCCTCTTTCTCTAAGCAGATACTTTAATCTGTGTTCTGCAACAGAAGAGAGCCTGTTACTAACCTTGAAAGAACATGGCCATTTCTTGGACCAGCTACTAAATCAGTGTGGCCGCACAATCACCTTTCTGCCAAAAGCAAAAAATCTTTCCTTGCCCATGCGGAAAGCTTTAATGTAGGTGTGTTTTATTATAAATGATTCGTAATACATTTATATTTCTCCAATAAAAAATTATAGAAACTTTAATACCACAAACATGTCATGACAAATAATAGTATTGTAGAGTAAGTTTATATTAAAGAAAGTGGTCTGCAAAGAACCAGCTTTAATGCCCTCAACTAAAGGTATTTACGATCCCTGGTGTCTAAACCAAAATGAACTGAGAACTCTTTTAATTGTTTGATTCTATGGGTTTATAATTTTCTGTGAATCAATACTGCTTGAGACAAATGTTTATAAGCTCAAAGAATGCAAAAAAGAAGAAGGTTTGGTAATTAGTAATTAAGACAGTAAACTCTATGCCTACAAGTAACAACAAATGTACACACACAGATTCAAAGAATATAATAAACCATTTTATTAACACAATAATAAAATTGACCAACTAAAAAAAAGTAATATTGTATGTAAGAGTTAGTAGCAGTGCTACCTACACACAAGTGGCTGATCTATCATTCAGGATTTTTATGAGATACCAATAATACATAATGTATGAAAAACACTGGTCTTATGTATTTTATGTTTATTATTTATACTGTATGTTTTCTAGCTATCTGTAAGTACTGTAGTACTCATCATAACATTATACAGGTCTGATCTGACTACAAAATAAACTCCTCTCTGAGCTAATTATGTTTATAAAGAAACCCAACAAAAAAAACAGCTGCATTAGTTTCCTCTGATACTGACAAATACAGACACAGACCCTTAAAGTTCTCTTTCTAGAGTGTCCCAAAGTCATCCTCTAGTAACTTAAACCAATATGGGCTCTCTGTGATCCAGCTGTTCTGGTACAGTAACGTACGAGATGAAAATAGTTTTAGGTTTGTGATACATTTGTAATTACTCAGAGATATATTTAGTTAAATAATGACAACAAGATGGGGAATGCAAAACCATTACAGCCTTTCAGAATGATGAATGAATGAGAATTTAGCAAATCAATTTGGTGAACTTTTAATAAATGGTACCTAATAATTAAATTAACTACCGAAATCTAACAGGCCTTAAAATAAACTGCATGTGTCAAATCCTGGGAACTTCAAGTACAACAAAGAGAACTTTTCTTGCTATAGAAATATACAAAAGTTGTAATACAAAAATTAGAGACATTAAACTCTAAACACTAGTCTAAATGATGCAGAGTGCCAGTATAAAGAAAATTACTGTATATGAATAAAATAAAACATCTGTGAAAACAATTGATAGTTATCACAAGATAGGCAGTATAATATGTTAATCACAATGTCTTTTGGAAAGGTTAGTCAGTAAAGATAAAGGCAGTCTTAAAGTTTTAATGACCCAAGGTCTTTTTTAATGTATTTTCTCCGTATCTTATAAAGCACCATTATCAGTTCCTACAGTATATTGTTTCATAAAAGGGAAACAGAATGGAGTGTTAACATAAGAATTTTTGTACAAGGTTCTTGAATATTCCTTACAACAATGTATTGCTGATCCTGACTCCATTACTAGTGTATATCCACTAGATTCATACATGAATATGAAAAGATTAAACCTTTTCAAAATATCTGTAGGGAAGCACTACGAAAATTGCCAAAGACATAATAAAGTGGCATCCTACTTTTAATAAATGTTGAAACAATAAACATAATGTTTTAATAATTGCAACAGTTTGGGTCTTTTCCAGACTTACGCAAGAAAAGCACATGGTGCACAAAAGGTGGGAGTACAGGATCAGAATTGGAAAGTAACTGAGAGCCAGTAGCAGGGTTCTCTTAATCTACATACAAACACATGGAGAAAGAACTTGCATGAAAAAAGGAAGCATTGTGAGTCCCTAAGGCAGTACTTATAGTACAACTTAACAGAAAGATGGACCCTTTCATCTGTTGGTTGTCTCCAACAAATGTCTAATGCTGTTAAAAAGCCTCATGAAAAGAAAAATGGTTTGCTGTTCTTCCTACAGTAGTTTAAAAGTTCCTGATTCTTTCTTGTTAGTGTATTTTATTAGCTTTTCCTGTGTTTCAAAACTTGTTAGAGCATTGACAGCTTCTCTTTTAAATCATTTGAATAAGCCTCTTTTACTGTAGATTATCACTGTCTTCTCTGTTTCACAGAGAGAAAAGCTGCTTTAGCGGCTAAATATAATATACTGTAGTCTGCTTTTATTATTTTAGCATTTATCAGCAAAAGGTGTTTGCAACTTATAAGGGAGTGACAATTTGGGCTTCAAAAGTTGTTATGTTTAAGTTTTAAAGTTATGTCTATTTTAACATTTTAATTTGATCACTAAAAATAATATGTTAATTATTTTTAAATTAATAATTTAATCATAATATTAGATGAAAAGAAATGGTGAAAGAGGACAGTATTGTCTAACTAATTTGTACTTGTAAATAATCTATTTATTTCACTCATATGCTTACACTAGTTCAGGTGGGTAGCTGCGTTAGCATGTGTAGCCTGCAAAGGAACAAGTAATAGGTTTATTCCATGCTGAAAAGAGAAAAAAAAATGTTTTGGCTGTGGACACCAGGTGACACCAGAAGAAGGCTCCACTGCCGAAACATTGTGTTTTCTTTCTTCTCTTTTCAGCATAGAATAAACCTATTACTTGTTCATATCCTTACACTGTCAATATAAAAGCATACAAAAAGTTAAAGAAACAAATGTCATAGTCTGTACCAATTAGTCAATCACATCTGCATATAAAGGATATTTATTCTTTCTAGATAAAGTGTTTGAATTACAGTACAAGCAACTGAAACATTATATTTTAGTATAAAACTTGTGTTGTGGTATCTTAGACAAGCTTTTAAGTGTGTCAAACACTTACAAATCACATATATATCTGCTTATTGATGCCATTGAATTACACTATAATAATAATAATAATAATAATTGCTTACACTTATATAGCGCTTTTTCTGGACACTCCACTCAAAGCTCTTTACAGGTAATGGGGACTCCCCTCCACCACCACCAATGTGCAGCATCCACCTGGATGATGCGACGGCAGCCATAGTGCGCCAGAACGCTCACCACACATCAGCTATCAGTGGGGAGGAGAGCAGAGTAATGAAGCCAATTCACAGAGGGGGATTGTTAGGAGGCCATGATTGATAACAGCCGATGGGGAAATTTGGCCAGGATGCCGGGGTTACACCCCTACTCTTTTCGAGAAACACCCTGGGATTTTTAATGACCACAGAGAGTCAGGACCTCGGTTTTACGTCTCATCCGAAGGACGGATGAGTGATAAAAGAAAGCCAGAGTAAAGTAAAAAATGCAATGTTCTGTATAGTACCTTTCAAGATAACAGGAAGGAAGTCTCTTGTGTTTTTTTAATGCTTTGATTTTTGTTTTTATTAAGGAGACCTTCATATGATAGAAAAGAACACCACATTTAGATCTTGTATTTATCTTGTGTTTTCAAAATACAGTATGCAGCTCTTCAGTCTTTTTTAATATCGAGTGGTTAGTCTTTTAAATTACAAAATGTTAGCTGATTTGGGAGTGACTAATTAAAACTAATTAATATGAGAACACAGACACACAGATTTTATAATGCAAAATCATCTTCGAATCAAGCAGATAATTAAAAACACTTTCTTCTCACTCAATGTTTTAAAGCCCCAAAATCAATAAATTTTCCCATAAGAAATCGCTAAATCTACTATGAATTCTGAAATAATAAGTAGATTGCAACACTTTTTCTTGTCCCTAAATAGCAAAAACATGATGTGGAACCAGATTTCAATACTCTGTCCCAGAGTTTATTTGCGTTCTCCAGGCTTGGTGCTGTTAATCCTTGTAGAAGACAAGTGTGACAATAAGCTCAGTGTTGGAATTCAAATCCTCTTAGGAAAAGCTTTGTTGGTAAACTTGCCTTATGTAAATTATAAACCCCATTAGCTTTGAAAAATAGTCAGCTGCATTGAGATTAATTACTGGGTGAGTACTTGATTTAATAGGGTTGTTTTGATGCTTCTGGGAAAATAAACAACAAAGTTAATGCCCATCATTGCTCTGGCAGATTTGAAATTTCCCATTCCTAAAAGGTGAATGGTGGATGGCTTTGTGAACAGATCTGTCTCTTTTCAGTTAAGAGACTCGTACATTTACAGTAACTATGAATTATTGTATGAGCTATGACCTCGGGTGTGGTGATCAGGACAACTTACAGTATGTCCTGGGTTTCATTTCTCACTGAGGTACATTTGCATGTTCTTCATTTTTTCACATCGGTTTCTCCTCTCTGGTCTTATCCCATCTTTCAAAGAAACACTAGTTACTGTACGTTTTTCTGTGTCTCTAGATATTCTGTGTGTGAAATCCTCCAATGAACAGGAATCCCACCTAGGGTGTAGTGCCTTTGCCCATGCTTTCAGGATAGACTATGGTTTGCCTCAACCTTCACCAGAAATACAATGTTTTCTGATAGTGATGAATGTATTGAGCATGATGCACAGTAAGCGTTGACTTATATTCAGTCAATAGTAATTTTATTTTGACCTTAGTGACCTTAGTCCTTAGAGCAATACTCTATGAAACTGCAGAAGATGCAGCTAGTGTGATTAAGATTTACTAAAGTTACTCCCGTAAACACTCCTGTAAATTGTGAAGGTTAATGGATAACTCATAATATTTAGAGAAAATAAAATTGTCTCAATCTTCTGCAAATGCCAGGTGTGTAATGATTCATTCATCTTACACTTTTTTTGCTTGTTACAACAGACAATGCTTTAATCCAATTGTTGCTTGTAAGGAATCAGTAAACACAAGCAATAGGATGTAAATAATGAATTATAAAGCAGCCATTTAATGTCAAATAACTTCTAATTAAACTGGGTTAATTGTAAACTGCCTCTTCTCAGAGTAAGAGTGAACATTTTAAGTTTCCCAGTATAAATTTGTTAAGTGGACCATGATGTATTTAATTTAACTAATTCGTTTGGCTTTTTTGCTATCTCTGTCTCCTCAATTCCAATGCAGAACTTGCATTTTCCTTTGTCATGTGAACTTAGCTCACAGCAGAAACAAGAGAGGTCTTCCTTCGAGCTTGGCAAACCTGACAGTCTTGACACACACAGTAGCATACTACACATTTTACTTGCAATAAAAATACAGAAACCATAAGGCAGCAAGTTGAAAGGGTATTCACACTCCAAAGAAAGTGCAGTCAACTGCTTTACTTAGCAACATATCTTGAGCAGTCTACTTCAAGTGGTTTAGTTCTTTTTATTGAGACAGACTTATGTGAAATGTGGAGTCATTAGATGATCATGGACCAGGTCCCCCCCTCTTTGTCAATCAAAAACCTTGTGTGTTATGTTAGTTATTATATCCAATTTTGTGTTCAGTAGTAAATAATCCATATTTTCCTTTTTTTAAGGCAGCTATTGTGTTTCAAATGGTAAAATCCCTGAAGAAAATACAATTTGGCTTGCACTTTCCTTAATAATATCACTGTTGCATAAGTCATAAATAAGGAACATTGGTTATGTATTATAGATTAAATGAAGTGACATTATATTATTATAAGTGTGAGTCATATGAAACCCCAAATGACAAGGTTAATAAAAAATAGCCTTTTTTGTCTGAAACACATTGTATCAAATCACTTTGATGCTTAATAGAAGACAATTTTATACATTGCAGTGATGCTGACTGTTGTGTTGTTCATGTCTACAAGTGGCGCTGTATAAGAGTTGCAATGAGAGGTGTAACTCTCTTAATACCAGAATGCCTTTGGATGAGATTCCGGGTTACATTGTTGTTGAGTAATATTTTGATGAAATTCTTGATCTAATTCTTTTCTAGTCTTGCAAGCTAATCTGAAAAGTGTTCCAGCAGCACAATGCAAGACAGTTCTATGGAACAACAAAGAGAAAGTTGAGGTCTTTCTGCTCTCAGATTTTCTCCAAACGTGAGCTCAACACAGTGGATGTTCTCATTCACATATGGAACCAGCCCCACAATGAAATCTAGAAGGGACATCAATCGCAACTGGTCAGATTTCACCACTGGCTGCAGCAGCACAAAAAGAGTGGTGCACCACGCATATGATTCTATCCAGACTAATAACTATGTTTAATATACTCAATTAAATCAATTGGACCTGAGAGTTGTACTGTATTTCGTTTTCGATAAAGTGTATTTCATAACAGTAACAGAATTTTAGACTGCAGTAGATGAATAAATAAGAAACACTTTTATAAATCAAGCATTAGATTCTGAAGCTTTTCCATACTGTTTCCAGTTTAATCTGATGGTGAAGGGAAAATCAGTTCTATTCTGGTTGAAAGAATCAATATTCTCAGTCACCTTTCCCTAAACTTTATTGAGGCTTTGGGATTTTTACATGACTGACTAATTTCCTGGTCAATTTATATTACATACTGTAGGTGCAGTAAATCTAAATCAAACACTGATTAAATTTTAACTGTCTAAGGTTACATAACACTTGGATTGCTATAAATCCAAACAAATCAAGCTCCTTGCTTTGCAGGCTGCCTTTCTCCCTGTCTATCTTTCAGTGAGCAGTAAAAGGAAGAGATTAGCTAAAGCTGATTGGGCTAATGTGTAAGATTCACCAAATCTGCCAGCCATAGGCTTAATCTGTCATTACACCAACCCAATCATCTGCAAGTCCCTGACATGTGGAATAAGCTTCCTTTGCTGGAAAAACTGCCAGGCCCACACACAGTGGACAGCAGAAAGGGGCAAGAGGGTTGAAGGAGTTCCGAAGATTGGAGCGGCAAGGCTTTGAGGGTGTTCATGATAATATATGGACCAAATCCATTATTTAGCAAATACACGAAATACTTGAAAAAACCTGGAAAGGCATTGTGCATTCTTTCCACCAGTGTACTTCATACAAGTCCATTTAATTAAAGACTACAACTTTCTCAGTCATGATTGTTATCAATGAATAATCGGCAACAGCACATCTTCTATGTACTGAACAGTATGAACAAACATCGTACCAATCATATTCCATATACAGTACCATGAAAGCTTCCCCTTTTTAATCATAAACTTGTTACCCTTAAAGGGAAAATTACATCCCCAACATTTGCATGTCTAAGTGTTAAATCTCAAACAGAAAGAAGAGACCAGGGAACTGTTCCAGTCAAATAGTCTTCCCTGTCTTTAGTGTGTACAGTACTACAGAGACTCAAGGATAGCAGTTAAATTAGCCTCACTGTGCCCACCAAGGTTTACAGAGAAGTAGATTAACCTGTTTGCCAAAGGGAACTCATTTGTCAACAGCCAATTCAGAAGCTGAATGTGGAAAATGGCAGCGAAATGCCAGTTTTATTGATTGCAGGCAGCGGTCTGAATGATTGAGGCTCTAAAGGGAGACTGATAGTATTTACACTTTGTCAAACAGCTGAATTATAATTCTTGTTTAGTCTGAGATTAAAGAAGTTTACTTTGAGAATGGTGAAGATGGGGCAAAAATTTGTTTTACTTTGCGGTATGAATAAAATTATATTTTTTCATGGTCTTCTTTCTAATTTTGAGAGGGATGCCAGAAGGTATAGTTATACCATTCATCCACTGAGCGCAAGTAAGTTCTGCAAGGGAATTTGTTGGGCTTTTATTTGATGTTTATTCTTGCCTCTTATTGATTGGACTCACATTTTCGGGAATAATGTCAGGAAACCATATAAGAATCTGGAAATGCAGGCCCCTCTATTCTAGCTTTTTTCTGCTTTTTACAGGATCTTATTTTCTGAATGTTGTGTTGAGATTTTTAATTTTGTATTACTTTGTGCTTCAGTACTCTGTGAATTTTCTACATCTTACTTTTAAATGTTGTGCTTTGGTTCTTTAAGTTTCACCATCAATTAGGCCATTGTGATCTTTTTAACTTTGCTAGCTAATCAACTGCAGTCCCAAAATTAAGATGTTAAAGATCTAATTTTTATTCTTATTATTTCATTGATTTTCTGCTCCACTTTGGCTTGCTGTTAAGAATCTGAGCACGTGACCATAAAGCAAGGAATAATGAATACTTTCACCCACTTGGTTCAATTAAAATAAGATATCAAAAATTGACATTGACATTCCAAAAGACCAGCTTCATCAGTTTTGCAAGGTGCTCTCCTTCACTTGACATTGGTCTCTCCATGTCTTCATGAATGAGAGAGATGAGAGTTTCAGGTTAGGTCTAATCCAAAAAGAAACAGTGCCCAGGTTCTCTAGTGCCCCCTGCATCCAAAGCTCTGACTGCAGTTTGCTTTTCAACCATCTGATCCTCTTCAAACAATGTCTGCCATCCTCAGGAGCTGTCTGTTTCGCACCCGCCATCCTTCTGCAGAACACTCAAAAGGGGGGATTTTGTTTTTCAGTCATGCTGCTAAAGCTGGCTTTGATGTGCGCTTAGCCGTTTGAGCCCTCATCTCTGGTGGGGTGTAGGGGGGTGGCGCCTTCTAATCGCAGTGGCGCTCCACCACTTCAAAGCACCAGCCTGTTCTCCTCCTCTCTCTGTGTCTCTGCGTGCTGACACTGGGCCCGTTAGAGAAGGGCTGATCTGACAGGGCTGAATCTCTTCATCCTTCAGAGGCAGTAACTGTGATCCAGCTCCTGTCAAGATACTGTACACTTCCCATTAGTCCTCTGTTCAAAATGTCTTTTTTTTCTTCTACATAATCTCCCTTCACTTTGACAATATCCATACATTTTAAATAGTTTTACTTTCTTCATTTCTGGCATGCCTTGGATTTCTATATTAATGGGAAGTGAAATTCAATATATTTTTTTCTTTTCACCTCCAATTTTTTAATGTAATGCCCAGCTCATACTGAGAGCAGTGCTGTATTTCCAACAGCGCAATAGCTCTCCTAGCTGCTCCCTCTGTGCTTGGTAAAGATGTACATTCTCTTTTAATGACAATTATAATGGTGGGAACATTGTGGCCTACATCTTATAGTATGCATAATTGACATTTTAGAAGGAATCCATTATTCAGTAGCTTCTAAAAGGAAGGTAGCTCCATCTCTTATTAGCAGAGATGTACAAAGATTAGCAGATTAATTGTGAGTGGGACTCTGTTAAATCAAAGTCTTGAGTTGTCTTTTTTGTATTTTATAATTTGTTGATCTGCTCTTTTGCTTTTATTACAATTAACATACATTTGTTTTCCATTGTTTTTGATTTATATGTATTTCATTATGCATCACATTCAAAGAGAAGGCATTTCAAGTCAGGAACAAACAGACAATGAGAAGGGGTTAGTATGTGATTTTAATGAAAGCAAGCAACATTTGTTTAAAGAAAAAACAAAATAAATAAGTATAATATATTTCCTGTAGCACCCAGGAATCAATAGAATCAGGAAACATCTTGGCAGTGTGTGAGAAAGATGTCAGGAACTATGTCTTTCTCTGCAGGTGAGGCCTGGATGATCAACAAAACACTAACGATCTTTAATATGCCTATATTTGATCTTCAAATGTATTCTTTCACTCCAATATTATTGCTCAGTTATGCTCATTTTTTATTTTACATATTGATCTCTTTTAATTATTATTACTGCCTACTTTTATCATATATTAAAAAACCTCAATCTGAATTTCAAATGTATTTTATTTAACTCACACCTATAGTATGATACTCTGCTGCTTCTGATGAGCTACTGTACATAGACACATTTCCTATGGAAACACAAGTTCATTTCTTAGTGTTAAACACCGTTGCTTCCTCTGGGGAGTTTTTCTTGTTGTTGATTGTTTTTCTGTGTTGTTCTGGGTTAAAGAGGCTCAGTTATATTAATTATGCACAATCCTCCACAAACGATGCAGTAGTTACTGTTGCTTCACAACTGGGTATTACACCCCAGCTCCTGACTAGACAATTTATAGTTTCCCATTAGTGTTTTTGCAAAGAACCTTCAACATATGATTGTAGGAAGTAGCTAATGACACCATTACACAGCCAAAATAGCCCTCTGAGCTGAGCTTGACAATACACTGGTTGATGTTTGGGGGTATCAAATATCCAGCTCAATCAGAGAACAGGGCCTTTGGAGTCTTGCAGTTTTTCTTCCACCTCTGCTTAATTAATTAACTAGACTAATTATTGAATTTAATTGGATCAGTTTAATGTTCTATCAAGTTCTTAGTCAGAGAGATATGGTATTTAACTGTAGGTCCAGCAGGAGAAGCAGAAAACGGTACACTACTGTAGCCTGTGAGTGAAAGCTGCTGTGTTACACAGAGGGCAGAGGAAACCCCTGGCTGGCTACCTTGCTAAGAGGGGAAGATGGGTAGATGCCAGACAAATCAGGGATGTAGTTTGTTAATTGGTAGAATAAGATAATTACAGACTAATTAAAATGTTTCTGAATAAGCACGTGTCATTTCTATGGCATTAATACCTCTTGGTACAATGGAGCACATGCATTAGCATTTGTAATTAGGGAAGCAATGCTCACCATCTTCCAGAAAGAGCAACTGAACAGAAAGAAGAGACAAGGGGGGCATGTGGGTGCTTTGGGGACCTGGAGACTTTCTCTCATGGGACACAGTGATGGGGAGCTGGAGGGCTTTGTTTAAATATTAAAATATTACTAAACTGTGCTATTATCTGGAATACCCACAGGGAAATTTGTGTAGAGATTCCCACATTGTTTGGCTCAGTTAGGCATTTTTCCTTCCAAAGCTGTTTCATTTTCTCAAGAGGGCAGCTGTGCTTTCAAACCTTTACATGTGCATGCTGGCCTCCAGGGCATGCTGTTGTCAGTCTGGATTGAAAAAAAAAGGAAGAAACATTTGAAAAGCAGCCCTCACGTCTCTGTGAAACTGTTAAATTTTCAACAGCCAAAGGGTTATTATCCACCGTCATCTTTATTGTTTTTGTTTTAAACAAGCTTTTTGTTGTTGAAATACAAACTTTATACAGAAATAAAGGAGATAAAAATACAAAGCCACAGTTGAGAAACACTTTATAGTATCTTGCAGTATGAGACACATAAGAGAATTGAAGTTTCATTTATATACAGTACAGTATAAGCTTTTTCAATGGCAATACAGTTTTTCCTTAACATCTGCTAGCCATATAGCTTCTTGTGTACCCCATGATAAGAGCTGTGCAAGACCAAGAAGAACATAACAGTCTAGTCTTAAATTAAAGAATATTTAGTGTCATCAGCAAAATGTATAATTGTAATCCATTATACTATGAGACAAATCAAGATTAATTGTACTGTAAGTGAACTAGCATGGTTTCCCAGTGAGCTAATTTCTACCAAGGGCAGAATTAATATGCATTTACCTGGTTTCTTCATATTTTAATCCTGAACAACACTTGAAATAAAGTGTCCAAAGGAGGAACAGGCACATAGTGTTTTGCTCATGCAAACTACTGACTTGTCAGAAAGATTTACAACTTTTAATCCAGATTTTTTAATATTTTATTACGGAATGATAAATGTTCTCTTACATAGGCCGTGAGCATTTTGCTGGATTAATTTTAAGTGTAAATGGTATTCTGATTGGGGTGTTAATTTCTTTGTGTAGAAAGAGTTGATCAAAGATGCACTAAAAACTATGAAGAATTACAGACTTGTTTTCTACTCCCTGTAATTGGTGCCTATTGTATGCTTGTGTTTTACAGAGTTTCCTTTCCGTGCACTGATTGAGTAGGGGGAATGAAGTCTCCCACTTCTCAGTTCTCATCCTGGCTGGTCACTGAATGCAGTAGCTGACAAGGTGGCTACCAATTATGTCTGCATTGTGTCAATTTACAAGACTTCAGCCAAAGCCCTTCGCTCTCTTCCCAACCTTGACTCTACGGTGCCCTGTTCCTATATCATCTGTAAGAGCAAGCCACAGTCCACAAACATCCTTATTGCATACACTCTTTTGAATTGGCAATGTGCTGTTCGACTACCTTATACTTAATTTTTAGGTGAGTGTCACATTGTACATGCTATTTAACCAGGTCTCCAGGTCCTCACCCCTTTCCAAGCTAGAACTGCACTCCTCCTCTTGCTCTCCAATCACTTTTGGAACACAAATGCAATTCTTAATATAAATGAGAACCAAGTGGTAGTTTGCTTGCTAGTGAACCTGTAGCTTTCCATTTAATATTTAGTGTGTGCTTTTGACCAAGGTGTTTGTCCTTGAAATATGTTTTTTGTTATTCTTTTACAAAAAAAATTAGGCAGATTAAAAATAGTATGTGTTTATGTTATGTGTACAGTACAAATGTTGGAATGATCACACAAACAAAAGAGGCCTAACCTGAACCAAAAATATCCCTCACATCATTGATCCAAATAGGAAGTTCTGGACTCACAACCACATTCCACTGGTGCTTCCCTACCACCCATACACCCTATTCTATTCCCAGGAGCATCAGTGACAACCTCCTCATCTTACAAGATGATCCTTCCACTGGAGCCCTCTTTCCTGAGCACCCCATCATCTCAAATGGTCAACCACTTAATATGAGCAACTTTCTTGTCCACAGCTCCCATGCACTGGCCCTTTCCCCTGCCACAGAATCTGCTGCATCACCTGCAAGTATATATACAGTATCCAACACATTTAAGGCCCCTCTTGACAATTCTGTGTCACCCAGATGACATCATGTACAGTACTTCTAGCAACTTCATTTACTACATTTCATTCAGAAAATACCCAGCCATTTACTGTGCAGGAGGAGACATTCTAAACCAAAATTATCCTTAAACTTGGATCACACCCCCCCCCTCCTCTCTCCACAACAGACTCATTTCCTTGTAAATTCTCTCTTCATCTTCTTCATTCATTTGCATCTTTTGGCTTTCTACCCCTTTCCTCCTTTTCTCCCTGAGTTTAGACACTCATTCTCATCTGCTTTATACCCATTTCCTCTCTGCTCCCAGTCCCTTGTTAACTACTCTGTCTTTTATTCTACTTTGCCTTATTTTTCTGGTACTTCCCCTTTCTCTCTCACACCTGAAGAAGGCTCCACAGCCAAAAAGATGTGTTTCTTTACCTTGCAGCACAGAATAAACCTTTACCCGTTTACAGCTACCTACTCGAATGTAAACAAAATGTAAATGTGTTAAGTCCTTGGTGTAATTGTTCTAGCTTTTGGACATGTGCATGAGTCTCAGTTTTATCCTTTGAGACTATAGGAAAAATCACACATCCTTTTTTATATAAATCAACATTCCAATTCAACCCACATTCCCTCAGGTGAACTATTTTCTTGCAGGTGTTTCATATACAGGTGGCTTGCCACAGTTAGGCTTCACCTCGGACTGCCCAAACAAAGAATTTATATATATATACAGTAGATGCTTTGGTTTACATAGCACTTTTGAAGATACTACTGCAGTTGGGCTGAATTTGGTACAAAAAAAATAAACAAGACACCTTATCGAACATATAACGTAAGCAATGTTTCACGAATTAACAAAAATCACAATAGTTTTTGTTCTGAATGACTCTCATATAAAGTGCGTATCTCCACAACAGTACTCTGCTATTCATAAATTATTTATTTAAAGCGTTTAGTGTACTTACCAAGTGAAATAAAGCTTACAGAAAGAACAAAGGTGAAAAAATATAAAATACTGAAATGGAATACTTTATCAGCTGATTTTTGCCATTTAAGTATTGACCAAACATTATCTAGTTCAAAATCATATTTTGTCTGACAGAGCTATTCATACTGCACTAAAAACAAAGGCATACAGTCCATTCCAAAATGTCATATGTGGGACTGTAATCATAAAACACATTGTATGATGTACAGTATGGTACTGTATATTAGGTACTACAGTATATTCCACTGAATTTCCAAACTAATTTAAATGTTTTAGGCTTTTAGCCTAACCCTGCTATTGAAGAATTTAATGCAAGGCCAGTTTTGATACTGATTTGGCTTTAAACCTGGTTCACTAATGGAGCCACAGTCATGCTCAGGGGCATAAAGACAAGTCCATTGGAAAAGCACCAGGAGACATAAACTAAGGAGCTGTTGCAAGGATAATTATGGGGTACAGGGAAGGATTCAAAGTCAGAAACATTGAAAAAGAGATGTTTGGAACCTTTATATTTAGCAGAGTCTACTGTGGGGTTATTTCTTGCACCTCAAACTTTCAATAGAAACATAAATGTAATGTATATGAATAAATAATTCGATTTAAAACGTTTCTTAAATTAGCAAAAATATTTCCATTTATAAATATTGAAAGTAGATTAAAAACTAAATTCTTTTAAACCAAAC